>NC_072896.1:52472500-54972500 GCF_027943255.1 Anastrepha obliqua
TGCATAAATTTAGGCGCCAGCCAGACCACAAAGGCCAAGGTGCTTGTGTAAACGCACGGCACTATAGCGAAAATCTCTTTGTACTTATATATATTTACACCATATTTGATTGCTTGCATTGCTTTGTTGTTGTAAAATTCTAGTTGTCCGTTGCTCTCTTCGATAATTAAATCTAAAAAACTTTCAACACACACAGAAGAGGTTGTTGTCTAGACATTGGCTTAATGTAATAAAATTATGCAAACTTGTACCTTTGGAAGGGATTAAATTTTATTGTTACGTTAAAATGGGCTGGTCTATTCCGTAATTGACCTAGGTCAGGTTCAGGTGTGCAATTGTTAATTTTGTGTCAAAAGTTTTGGTGTTTATTTCCTAGTGAATGCTACAGCAGTTTTCATTTATGATGTCATAAACGAAGGAGTAAAATAAGCTAAGTTTAGATGGAATTAGATATTAAAAAAGTTTGAAATATTTTTGTCCATGGAATTCGACATTATTTTACATTATTCATGCCCCACGGAAAATACGATTTTTCTACTAGTTTTGCCTTTGGCACTAATTGCTGCCCAAACCATGGCACAAACCCCTCCGAAATTACAAGCCAGTCTCTCCTGCTTTGCCTTCCGTTCATCAGGTTAATACATTTGGAAATTATCTGCCCGTTCAAATTGAATATTTTTTTTTCATCGAAAAAATTACTCTTCCCCATTAATCTCCCTAAAATTGGTACTTTTCTGTAAATGTCAATCTGACCTGTTTGTGTCGTGCAGTTTACTTAGGTTTAGGTACTCGTTTTACATATTCTAGATAAGAATTTGCTCGCAAAATTTGCTGCACACGACGGGCAGTAACTTCTAAATTAAAAATGGACAATTTGATTTTCTTATAGCTAAATGTTTGATTTCCCTAATAAATCTACCGCTAAGATGTGATTTTCTACCACTTCTCTTAGTACATCCGTACTTTTCTTTCAAATGGAAGTAATGCAAAATCACAGCTATGTTTCCTTTTAATTTTGAAGATATCTTAAGCGCTGTAAGACCTATTCCTCTCCATGCTAAAATCCCTCCCTGCTCAAATTCAGGCAGAGCTTTTCCGCGCGGCATTATGACGTCACATCTTCGAGTCATACTTTGTGTTATTTTTTTCCAAAGTTGCGAAGGCAATCAGCGCCAAATCAACCGAATTTGTCCTGATTTTCTTTGCCTGTTTGTTTCTGTTTTTGCTTAACTATTGCCGAAATATATTGCGACTATGAAGCCTATTCAACATTTCAATCCCATTTTGCTGTGGTCACTCTTCACACCTTCGGCTTTGACGCTTGGCATTGTGGTCTTCTTGTAAAATCCAAGGTTGGCTAGTTCTGCCAAACATCTTGGCAGCCGAGTTTTGGAAAGCAGCCCCAAACATGAACCTTAATTGGAGGCTTAACGATTCGTTGAAGTTTTCGATTATGAGCAGTACACCAGGACCGACGTATGCAACTACTCGCTCAAAAGGAAGACTCGTAGGTGAATATTATTATTCTTCTTCTTGATTAGCGCGAGTTTAACAAAGTAGGCAGGTTTGGAACGAAGAGGAAATCTGCACCAATTTTGGTACCTCTGCCTTCATTGGCGTTTCCAAGATGGAATCGGAAGTCAAAGCAAGTGTTTACTCTAAATCAGCCAATATTTCAATATCCTTAAAACTTCCGAATACTGCTAAGCAGAATGCTTAGGGGACGCGGTAGCGAGGGAGGTATTAGCATTTTTTCCGATAGTTAAACTGCGATCAAGGCTTCCACGACGCCATGGTGCAGTTCCAAACTGGTCAACTCATGTAAGGAGGTGCTCGAATCTCTTAGGTGTGCAGTTAATATTTCTCTGATGTGCCTGCCAGAAAAAGTGTCGGACTGAACTGGTGTTAGAGGTCCCCTACATGGTCATCGACATCCCGCGACTGTTGTTAAAGGAAAAGTGCACAACTTATTTCTCAGAAAAGCGCAGAACAGATGGAGCTCCTTTTCCGAAAACCTAATATATAACACCAGTACAATAGACGCAGAACTCAGGAGGTTCTGGGGACTCCACGCCATTCAATTTCCAAACTTGTAGCTTCGTTTACCGACCACTAGACGATAGACTTACACGCAGAAAAGCTAGGTTTAACATGTAATCCCATTTGCAGAAGCTGTGGGACCTTTCAGAGAAGAAGATTGTTATGCATTTTCTCTGTAAATATCCGGGTTTGGCAGCTAAACAATTAAGGTCACTAGGTGCTCCTTTCTTCGACAACGTGGGACAGTGCCCCAAAATAAATCCCATCAATTTTCTCCATGACATCACCAGCTCTGGTTGTCTGTAGATATCTGCCCCATGGAGGTTTCCACATGGTATCAAAACGTTGCTTTAGTGCTACTTGGGGAGTGCCAGAGTGATACTTATACCATTTCACCTAATTACCTACCTACCTACCATCACAGGGCAACCCGGGCGAGGCTTGTTTTGACTCGTCTCTATTGCTGATGTAGCAGCATAAATATTTCTCATTCATGCATGGGAAATGCTGCTGGAGTGAAAGTTATTTCCCAGATATAAATACGGATATTTCTGGTAACATAGGATCGATTGTCGTCGTCTCAGAAACCATGAGAAGTTATGGCAAACAATTTATTTCGGTGCATTTCTTTTCAACATGGAATTTGTTCAAATAATAAAAATTCGGCCGTCATAGCCGAATGAGTTAGTGCTTGGCTACCGTGCATGAAACAGCAATATTATAGAAAGTGTTTTCTAATAGCGGTCGCCCCTCGGCAGGCAATAGAAAAATTCGAGTATATTTCTGCCATGAAAAATCTCCTCATAAAAAACCATTTGCCGTTCGGAGTCAGCTTAAAACTGGAGGACCCTCCATTTGCGAAACAGAATCAAGACGCGCGCCACAAATGAAAGGATGAGCTCGGCCAAAAAACAAACTGAGGTGTACACACCAATTATCTACTTTTTAATATAAAGTGCGCGTTATTAATGCTAACAACGAGTCACGCAGTCATCAGTAATGGGATTATGAGTAATTTCTTAATTACCTAAGGTACTTCAGCCACCCTTCTTTTAATTCTGAATTAATTTATTTAGTACCTTCAATCGAAAGCAACTCAAACTTGTGGTTCTCGCCTGCTTTTGTAAGCCATTTTATCTATGTTTAAATGGAAAATTAATGAAGGGAATGTAATAGTATTTGAGCCCTAATTGCTTATATAATCTGCAATCCCCAAAGTCCTAACAACTAATAAAGAAAACCTTAGCATACTAAATAAATACTTAAGTGCAACATATTTTGGGGATTAGCATATAATTTAAATACATGCCAAGCAACAATAAATTTAGTAACCAATTTCTGTTCGCAAGCCCTTAAAGCACAGCGAAAAATAAAACTCACAAAATTCCCTTTCCTCTGCGCCTAACAAATATTCAAAGCAAGCAAGCATTAATACAGAAATAATCAAGCACAATAGCATCAAGCAACAATGACTGGGCAAATGCCAAATTTGGAAAGCATTAACAAGCAGCCGAAGTCACGCACTTTTCGACCGAAAGTCGATACACGTCCCCAGTCCACTATGCCGCAATTGACCATCAAAGTAGAAGTACAAGAAATGAAGAAGTCAAGCAGTACAATTTATGCGCATTATTAAGCAAAAGTCAATGTGACAGGAAATATAACAGCAAAAGCAAAGAAAGGAAATTGGCTACACAGCAAAGTAGTGCATAAACAAAAAGTCCGAGGATAAGCAAAGCGAGCCAAAATTAGTTTCACAACAGCAACCAGTCTGCGCTGGCGATAATAAGGCAAAGTCTGAGGAAGTTAAGGCGCTCGATAGTCTCTGCCGTGTAGCAATGAGTCAGCAGCATTGGGTTGGAATAGAATGGAAAAGCATTTAATTGTGTGTGTCTATTTGTTTGTATATGTATGTGCACATGTATTATAGGAGTATATAAGTAAAGGCGCTTATTTATTGACTATTCAATAGCTTAGAGACAGGAGCGCCTGTCATGACAGGTATGAAAATAGCTTTTGGTGAGCTAATGCGCCTTAATGTAGGCTAAGCGTAGAGGAATTTCCCAAATATTCGATAGACGTCAGCCCCCTAGGAAGGTTGCTGTCAAATTACACGCTCAGGAGTGATAAGGCAGAACTGCTCGCTATACATAAATATACAAGTATTTATTTATTTATTATATCTTTCGGAATACAGGGATATTTGTAGGCGTGCAAACGTAGCGCAGAAAGTGCGTCAGTCTAATTGTGTGTAGTCTAGCGAGAAATTATGTGCGAAGTTTTGCAGGCCAATCAGATGGAATTAAAATTAATAAAATTTATGGAAGACTATCGATGGAAGAACTCTTCGTACCTAATAATTGTACGTAGTGAGGGTAAGACAGAGGCAAATGACGAATTGCAAAAATTACTTATTTTATTTCTTAAGGCTTGCAAAGTGGATAATAAATTAAATTTGATGACATTTGTTAAGATAATTAAATTCCAATTGAGGTGAAAATAGCGATTAGCGTTGAAAACACAATAGCCGTAACTCTGTACAAAAAATTCACATTTTTCAAAATATTAGTTTGGGGAAAAAGAAATCCATTATATTTGCGCAAAATGTTTGCGCAGATAATTTAAAACTATGGTGCGCCTAGGCGAGGCTGCGATTACTAACATGTCAGTTACCTTCGATTATTTCTTTGATGCTATTGGGCAGCGTTCTTTGTAGAACATTGCATAGAAAAGAAAATATCAAGAAAAAAACATTAAAAAAAAATTAATTAAAAAAACATTTTTTTCAAGTAGTCTTTACACTAAAATATTAAAAACCATATATATTTTTCAAACTTTTGGACCTTAAAAAATGTTTGCGGAAAAAATTTTGAAAAAAAAATTTGTTTCACGTATTTTTTTCACTAAAAATAAATGTAAAGAAAAAATTTAAATTAATTTTTTTTATTATTATTTATTATTTTCGTAATATTATATTATTTATTTTAATAATTTTTTACTCAACATTTTTTTTTTAAGAATTGTTTGCCCTAAAAATGTACAAAAGGAATTTTTATTCTAGAACTTCTTACACTAAAAACATTAAACACACAAAAAATTTTTTCTAGTAATTTTTACCTTAAAATAAAAAAAAAATGTTACTATGTTAAAAAGAAGTGAAGATATTTCACCTTGAAAACTATATCATACCATAATTTTTAACATTGAATCTCAATTTTTTTTTATTTTTTAGTTGACTTCCTACAAATAAACAAGTTTTTAAAAGAAATGACGCCATTTTCCTAAATAAAAATGACTTAACACGGAATCGCTTTGGGAGCCTTTGTTCTCTTTCTCCTCTTTAATGGTATGTTGCCTTCCTGCCAGGGAATGCTCAGTTCGTATTAGTTTAGAAGCCGCTACCTTTCTAGTCAACCTATCAGCTATGTAAATAGTTCCAGATTATGATCTTGTGTTCCTAAACCCATAGAAACTAAATTCCATTGTACACCTCAAAAAGTTTGATTCTTCTATGCACTCCAGTTCTAATAAGAGTTTCAACTTAAAAGATCATGAAACTGTCTTGAGTGCAGCTTGCCTATCACTAAGGATGCAAGGATCTCTTCGGGTTTTTCTCTGCGCACAGCCTGATAGCATAGCAGTACTTCAGCTTGAAAGAAGCTCGGAAAACTGCGTAACGACAGTGACAGCTTTGCTTAGAAGACCAGATATTCCAGCGCCTATGCCTTTCGACGCCTTCGAGCTGTCTGTAGGCCTATGAAGGATAGGCTTTAAAAATTTTCTCTAAAAAGCCGAGTTGTTTCTCTTTGATTTCTTCTCCAGTTTGATCTTAATCGAATTAATTTTCGGTTTCTGTTGCGCATAGATAAATTGGAGATACTTTTGTTATATCATAATTTGAGCAGAAAATAGAAAAAAAAACAGCAGGGCGAATAGGGTGGCGTATTCACTTTTATTTTATATATTGGGTCGGCAACTAAGTAATTGCGGAATTTTTTTAGAAAATCACAGGCAATTTTTTCATGGAACTAAATAACTTTATTCTGTATTGCCCATTTTGATCAATGACTTTTTGCCATCTTTCAGGCAGCATCATAATCCCACGTTCATAAAACTTCTGGTTTTGATTAGCAAAAAACTGAATCAAGTACGATTTGACATCATCATCATTATTGAAGTTTTTACCATTCAAGGAGTTTTGTAAAGATCGAAACAAAAAGTAACCAGATGGTGCAAGGTCAGGACTATATGGTGGATGTGGCAAAACATCCCAACCAAGCATCAATAATTTTTGCCGAGTGGCCAAAAATGTGTGTGGCCTTACATTGTCATGATGGAATACAATGCTTTTTTCGATTGGTTAATTCGGGCCGCTTTTCTTCAACTGCAATGTTTAATTTCGTCAATTGTTCAATGTAGACATCAGAATTGATCGGTCGGTTGGTTGGTAAGAGTTCAAATTAGACAATTCCTTTGTAAAGCCACCAAACTGATAACAAAACCTTCTTTTGATGAATATCAGCTTTTGATGTTGTTTGAGTTGGTTCACCTGCCCTACTTCACGATCTTTTCTTCTTGATATTGTTGTAACAACCCATTTTCCATCGCCAGTTATCAGTTGTTTTAAAAATTGATCATTTTCATTGCGTTTCTTTAGCAAATCCCAGCTGTTAATGCATTGCGTTAAATGCGTTTCTTTTAGTTCGTGAGGAACCCACGAATTGAGTTTTTGAACATAGCCAAGTTGTTTTAAATGATTTTCAATGAATGTATGTGATACATGAAGCTTCTCTGCAATCTCACGCGTTGTACTGTGACGATCCGAATCCATTATTGCTTTGACTAGGGCGTCAACAACTTCAACTGGACGACCAGAGTGTTTTTTGTCGTTGAGTGAAAAATCACCAAACCAATTTTGACACTGCCGTTCTCTTAATGCTTCATCACCATAAACAGCACATAACTTTTTATGAGCTGGCGATGCGGCTTTCCCTTTGCAGGAATAAAAAAGCAAAATATGATGAAAATGTTATTTTTGTCTATTTTTCAACGAACGCCAAACGAAAACTACGCAACCGATCAACAAACTTTTTTATTGAATGTGCTTTATATTTGTACTACGTCTGCAAACCTAAAAATTCAACTGAAGCCATCTATGAGTGAAATCCGCAATTACTTTGTTGCCAACCCAATGTATTGCTCTTCAAGTAGGTTGGGAGAATATTTTATAAAACATAAATATTTACAATTTATTGTTCTTAAATAGTCCTCGAAATTTCTGAATTTGTTTACGTTTTCACGCTCGTAAAATTCTATACGCACTTTTATTTTCAGACCTAAGCTTAGAAATTATCTCGCACATATATGTAAGTGCACGTAGAAGTGCCTAATGTTATTTCCATTTACCCCTTTCTCCTCCATTATTTCCATACCTAGTCAACTAATTTATTTGAATTCCCTTTCCTATTTTATGTTAAGTAGAATGCCACAAAATTTTCGATTTGAAAATTCAATTGGATTTTATCATCTAAATGCGCGCACTCAACATAAAAACCGCGAAATGGCATTTACGCCTAAAAGCAGATGACAGTCAAATAGCTGATCAACATAGGCTTTCCAAAGTGGCAAAGAAAAAATTGCAAAGCATTCCAATTCCTATGCTACAAAGTAAATTAAACTAAATGTGTGCCAGCCTACAGAGGCATAAAATCAACGCTTCACATATGGGCCAGCTAATAAACAATGAAAATGAAATGCCGAATATCTGTGTGCTAATACACTTACACATTGCACTGGAACGCATGTGAATAAAGTAGTAGTAAAATTTGGCACATTTCCATAGAAGAACTAGTCCTATACTAACGTAAATGCGTTCAAACTGCTGTTGAAGGGAAGTAGAGTGGGATAATTGTCAAAATGGAAAGATAAAGTTACCAAATAGACCCTCTCAGGAGTTGCCTACCATTATTATTTATCGCATATATAAATATGGTCCGTATTACACAGGTAATAAATGGTAAAATTCCGCAATGCATGAAAAATTCGCACCGATCATGAGATCGGCCAAAGAAACCGAAATCGGGCGCATCTAAGTTAAAACCTGTATTGCGCTTTTTACACGAAACTACAAGACTCCTTTTCTAAAGACACCAGTGTAAGCAAAAAACTAGGCTTAAGCAATGAAAACTCTGTGAAATATCTGAAATACTTCTCTATAAAAGAAGGAACTGCATACAAAGTTCTCACGAACTCGTATGTGCGGCTGCAATTGGCCTACATAACTGCAAGTGAGCAATTGGTCGAATTTGTGGCATGTCTACAAAATCACTGCGGTGATCAGAGTACTTCTTTACTACTTTATGACTCGGTATCTATTCCCAAAGAGAAATATCAGGCCACAAAAAGTACAAAGAATGATGTGAAGCACCATGTATTTATACCATGAAAAAGCTCCTCATAAAAAACCATCGGCTTAAAACTGTAGGCCCATTCCTCAAGACGAACACCGTAAATAGGAGAAGGAGCTCGGGCAAGCACCCAATAAAGGATGTAAGTGCCAATTATATTATATCAAAAAAAATACCGGGAATTGTTCATTTAAAAAATGTGCGTTACACATATGACTAGATTTTTTTTGGTGGAATGTTGGCGCAACTGTCCTCGATAATGTCGCAGAGTTTGAGAGTGATCTCTCAATTAGCTTGTTTAGGCCTTTAATTATATCAGTCAACCGCAGGCGTGCACTGCGATTTTCACTATGGATATAAATATCGAGCAAAGTTTTGTCTTAAATTTTGTGTTTTGAACACAATTTCGTGTGCCGAATCGTTGAAAACGTTAAGTTTAAGTTTGATGGAGGTAGCTCGTGACCTTAGCGTATATCACGAATCAATTCGCAACTTTTCACACCACCAATTAAGTATGAGACACGTGGCTGCTCGGCTCATTCCAAGATAGTTGAATTTCTTTCAAAAAATTCATCGGAAGATGAAACCCAAAAAACCACGTCAAAGTCGATCAAAAGTGAAAGTCATGTTACTCGTTTTCTTTGATTATCATGGTGTTATGCACTTGGAATTCTTTTCAAATGGTTCTACGGTAAATAAAGAATATTGCTTGGAAGTTATGCGACGTTTGAGAGAGAATGTGCGTAGGAAACGGCCCAATTTGTGGAAAGAAAAGTCATGGATCTTGCACCATGATAATGCACCGTCTCACAAGGCTCATATTGTAAACACTTTTTGACCAAAAACTCGACAAAAATCAAAGAACAAGCACCGTATTCACCGGATTTAGCCCCCTATGACTTTTTCCTTTTCCCACAACTTAAATTGCCACTCCGCGGACGGCGCTTTGAGTCGACAGAGACTATTAAGGAGAATTCACTGAAGGAAATCTCTTCAAATGCGTTTAAAAGGTGCTTTGACGACTGGTGACAAAATAGATTTTGATGATTAAACAATGATTTTGCGTGTTATTGAACAATTCCTGGTACTTTTTGACAGAATGCATGTATATAATAATAATAGGCTTCTCATACAAGGACTACCACTTTATAAGAAAACACGCAGATGGACTAGATGTCCTCCAAAATGATATTTGTAGGCACTGCTACGCCGTTGGCAAAGAAAGTCTAGAAGCCACTAAGCAGAAGTTGTCATTCTTTCACAGCCAATGCCACTACAAGTAAGCAGTTAGTTAAAATTATTCGCTGGGAACGGACCGGCATACGTAAGTAAGGCTATATGCATAGGGTGGGCCATGTAAAATTTCCTTTTTGAATCGGCTATAAAAAAAAACTAATCAATACTTGTTCAACCTTTTTTTTTGTTTCGAAGATTGAACATTGTCATTTATGAATGAAAAATAATATCATTCAAATGACTGCCACGACTGGCTTTTCAGTAGGCCATTCGATCAACCCAATTTCTAAGCACATTTTCGATTGTTTGGGCTCCAATTTCATGAATGCCAACTTCGATTTCGTGTTTTAAAGCATCAATCGTCTCTGGATTGTTCGCATAGCATTTGTCCTTAACGGCTCCCCACAAAAAATAGTACAACGGGCTTAAATCACAGCTCCGAGGCGGCCAATTGATATCGGAATTTCGGCTGATTATTCGGTTCTCAAAAACGGTAGCCAAAAGTTCGAGTGTAACTTTGGCTTTGAAACCAAATGTCGTCCATGTCATCCTCTTCAATTTTTGGAAACAACTCGTTGAGCATGTCACGGTAACGCTCGCCATATACTGTAACCGCGGCTCCTCGCTCATTTTCGAAAAAAAATGGCCCGATGATGCCGCCAGACTAAAAACCGCACCAAATAGTGACTCGTTGTGGATGCATTTGCTGGATTTTCTGAGCCCCAAATCCGAAAATTTTACTTATTGACGTAGCCACCGATGTGAAAATCAGAAAAGGACTCACCACTTTGGGAATAGGTTTTCAATATTTCCCAATTTTGTTCAAGCGTATAGCGTCCCATTTCGTAAATGTCAAACCTTTAAGTAAATTATGAACACATTTGACATGTCATTTGTGTTACCATTCTCAAAAAAATAGGTGGTTCAAAAAGCAAACGCTATATGGCCCACCCTGTATATATGTATCTACAGGGGGACTAACAAAAGTTACGATAGAATGTTTTTTTTTTTTTGAAAAATTTTAACATGTCATTAATTTTGTTATAATATGACGATGTTTCATTTAAAATTTCAGAAAAATCGGTTGGAATGCAGAAAACGTAAAATAATTGTCAGTAGAAGGTTTCACTGCATTCCTAAGACTAATTATAAGTGATATCAAAGATTCCGCACTGGTCATCAGTTAGAGATAAATATGACCCTGGTAAAGTGAAAATTTAGCGGAGATCCACGAATGACATGGAATATGATATGTAGTGAATTGGGCTTGAAAGGCAGAATCGTGAACATTACATAATAATTTGCAATGCGCAAAGAAGCTGCTCGTTGGGTTCTACGAAATTTTTAATGAGAGTCAAAAAGAAGCAGGAGTAAATTTAGCTTTTGGTGTTTTTTGCTTTTTTAAGAAAACTAGAAAACGGAGAATCTAACAACTTCCATATGATCGTAACAGGTGACCAGTTTTGACTTGGTTTTTAATAAACAGGAAAAACGAGGAACTGCGCCACTACTTTTCACACCATGACGCGTGCTCACACTGCTGAAATGATAAGTACCTTCATTGCACTTTCTGGCATTGAAGCAATTCTTCCATCGCCGTATTCTCCGAATCTGACGCCGTGGGATTTCTGGTTATTTCCAAAAATTAAAAAAGAATTTAGAGAAAAAGTCTTTAGTAGCAATGGAGAAATAATAAATGCGATTAATCCTGAACTTAAAAAAATCGATTTGAGGACTGTTTTCAACAGTGGATTTACAATGGAGAAGATAAAATATAACGAAGAAAAAAATATATTTTTACATTTCAATTTACCGAACTTTTGTTAGTCCCCCGTGTAAGCAATCATTTGCTAGGCACAATATTTGGCTAGTCGTAAAACAGAGACAAATCAAATAAAATTCGATAGTCCTTTTGTGTAGCATTTTGTTTGATCAGCTGAATGACAGTAAAAAATGCGAATACTTCTCTTTTACAGTAAATGAATATAAATGTGCAATTAAATAGTAAGGAAGAGAGGGAGAGTGGGAGAGAGAGAGAGCGAGAGGGAGAGCCGTCAACGGGCACGTGCGTGTGGAAGATTTCAATTTTTTTACGCCTTTTATGCGCACGTGTTTATAAGCGATTTGCACTCTCAATGTCTCTGAGTTAAGTATTGGATATTCACTACATCTATTTCGCCATTACGCTTTCTTACATACTTGTCAATATTGACGGCTTTTATTTACGCATGGGAAGTATCTTAGCAATGAGAGGTTTTTATCACTTAGCACAGTCGTTAACAGTTTCCAAGCCGTTTTTTTTTTTTTTTTTTTTATATTTGTTTATTTATTTTCATTAAGTACTACAATAAACAATAGTATTAGTATAGTAATGATGTGTCGTACAATGTCTCTAGACGAGCTCTCAAATACGTATATTATCTAATGTCTAGTAACTTTTCCTTAGTATTGAAATTAATTTTGTTTTAACTTACAAGTTATTAAATATTTTATATCTTTGATGCAGGGAAAAAGGGAACAAAAACGATGCATAGATTATTGTTTATAATAAAAGGCTTAAAAGTAGTAAAAGAAGGTAGTCAGACTAGAAAGGTGGTATGAATTAGTGTTGCGTGTCATTTGTTAACCACCAACAGTTTTTAATAGTAAGGGTGGATTCGATTTTGTCGCAGCTTGAAATATATGTATCAAAACGTTTATTATTTGCATTAAGTGTTTTTGATGAGATTATTTTATTGTTCGCTCTTCTGAATATGTGACATATTATTGGCGTGTGGTTTTCGTTTTGTATAAAGCCATTTTTGTCGAGGTATAAGAAGGATTCGGCAGGTGCAAATCCATTAGAAATAGCTAGTGAGAAATAATCGTCGCTTTCGTAGTAAAACGCTCTTATTAATATGTTTTTGGTATTGTATAGGCAACGCCGGATATGTTTTCTTATTAATTTTATAATATGACAATCAATTCTGGGCACTTTCGCTGTGTTATAAAGCTTTGAGTTCGAGATGTATTTGGTATAGTTACTATTTTGTGATCTATATAAGAAAGTGCATGATCGGAGTATTCTTCTCTCAAGCTTCCTTAGTCGTTCCATATATGACGGTGAAATGTTGTACCAAATTGAGCAACCATATGTGAGTATAGGTCTTACCAGGGTTTGATACATTAATATTTTGACTTTCTTGTGTATTAGTTTCGATGAAAACATTTTTTTATAGCTATGGAAAGCTCTTGCGGTCTTCTCGACTTGGAGGTTAATGTGATCGTTATAGTATAAAAATTGATCAAGGTGAATACCGAGATATTTGACTCTCTGTGGTTTGAATAGGGATTCTGGTTTCATTAGATATTATATTTAGATTTTTCCATTTTTTTCTGACATTTGAGTTGCATCTTTTTATGGGTGGACGAAACAAAATGCTTTCGCATTTCTTTGTATTTATTTTAAGATGCCAGTTTACTGTAAAATCTTCTACAATATTGTATTTCCAAGCCGTATTTTTCTCTAGCATAAATCCGTGAGCGTTTTGTCCGTGTGGATGTACAGGATGATGCATATGGCGATTTTTTTAATCATGTGTTATATATCTTGGCACAACAACGAACGATGTGAGCCGGAGATAAACAGATGAATCACGCTCGCTAATAGGTGTTACTATGATCTTTGAAATTGAATAATTGAAATTTTAATAGATCGAGCCAAGAAGCACCAAGAGATTTGGTGGCTCCTAAAACACTCAGGCTAAAAATCCCATTATATTTAGAGCTCTGGAAAGAGGGTAGATAGTAGTAAGTAGTAGAAGGCACTATGAGCAAGTACAGGGTACCAAGCAAATGAGTAGCAAAGACCTCTCTCGCCCGACAAAATTAACACTCTACAAGACACTTTACCCGTGCTACTCTATGACGCTCAAACATGGGTTGTGTCGCAAACTGATGTAGCCGCTCTTGAGGTATTCGAGAGAAAGATATTTGGGCAAATCTTCGGTCCTCTTTGGATTGGCGACAACTACTACCGCCGCATGAAACACGAGATGTATGAGCTCTACGACGATGTGGACATAGTTAAACGCATCAATATTCAGCTTGCCCTGACTGGGCGACGTCTAGTATATGGATGCAGAAGCTCCAGCAAAGAAGGTGTTCAAATGGCAAGTTAGAGGATAACGACGTAGGGGAAAACCATGCATCCAATGGCAGAATCGAGGCGAGGGAACCCTATCATCACTTGGCCTTAATCTGGTAACGGGTTTGATCAATTTTGCGCTGTGCGCTTAAACAACGTAAAGAAATATTAAAAACTTATATCCAAAGTTATTTCAGTGTAGCCCAAGCAATGCAATTTTAGAAAAGACCTCAAAATCATATTTTCTAATGAAGCGCGTTTTCATGTCGGCGCCTATGTTAACAAGCAAATCGATCACATCTGCAAGTGATCATGGAGAAGCCAATGCATCCTCAGAGAACGTCAGGTTGGTGCGGATTTTGGAAGGGTGGCACAATTGGCCACCGGTCAAAGATGAGCGCTACAGAGACATGGTTTTTTGTGGTCGGAAATAGGAGACATGAACCTGTAGAATCTTTGATTTCAGAAGAATGGCGCACCATGCCACACGGCTCATGCAATAATCGATCATCTAGGTGTCGATGTCACTTCGAAACTCCGATTTTATGACAATAGACTTTCTTTGGTGAAGTGTCGTCAAGGCCCGGTGTTATTTTGAAACTATGAAACTATATGGAATCTTATAAAATAGTTATACTTAGAGCGATTCGATAACTTGGGAAATTGTTCCCCAAGTTTTCATAGAAATGAAGTTAAATTAGGTAGGTAGGGAGGTAAAAGTGGCAATCGGTCTGTTAGGTTAAATTAAGTTAATGCTGAACGAGTTGGGAATCTTGGGGTTTCTCTAGATGTGAAGCTAACATGGAAACTTCACTTTGATCTAAAGGAAAATCGAGCGCTGAAAGTTTCCAGACAGAGCCGGGAAACCTTTAGCAATAAAAAGGGTCTAAGACGGTATTCTACATATACTTACTTTAGTCAGACCAATAGCCATATATTGCGCTGGTGGCGCAGAACCCTGCTTAAACTACGATTTTTGTGTTAAATGGGCTACAAACGAGTATGTGTTTAGAATTTACGGGCGCCATGAGTGCAACATCAGGATCGGCTGTTCGTGTTTTGTTGGCTTTCCTACCTCTAGACTTAGCAATTCATAATGAGGTAATGAAAACGATATGTTGACTGCAAGATGTTCGGAGTTCCGGGCACAGGGAATTACTTAAAAGATTGTCAGCACAGTACTATTTGTTTTACGAACCTAACATCGAACTGATCGCTGGAATCTCTTTGGGAGAGAGAAATTATCTCTTTAGTCTGCCTACAAGGGAGCAATAGAAGGATCCAAATACTCTTTTCAGAAGTCCCATCATTGAAACGATAGTTCCATGATTGAAAATCTTACTAGAGGGCCATAACATTTGAACAGTAGCTTCAGATGCTTTACTGATTTAGGTGTGATAACTATGGTTTTTCTAGTTGTCATTGCAATACTTAAAAGTGGGTAATTGAAGAAAGGTAGCGAGAAATTAAAATCCGAACTTGTAGTGACAGTCAAGCTGATCTACAAGCCCCACAAACCGCTCGCACTTCTTTAAAAAAAAGTCCAAGGATATAGACTGTGGCTAAACTCCGTTCGTCTGCTCAAATAAGCTTCAATTTACATATATATGTAAGTGCGAATATGTGGGGTACCGTGGCATGAGCGGTACGAAGGGAATGAAATTGCAGACACGTTAGCGAAAAAGAATGCAAACGCTCCCCCTGAACGTTTCTTCGGCGTAAATAACAGCTTCAAAGGTACCTTTCTACGTGAGCGAGAACAACTAGGCCTAATCGAATCCGAACAACTAGGAAGTACATCACTCCGACAACATTAAGTTCATTGTATTCCCCTCGGCCTCCCTTTTTAATTTTCTTCAAATCTTCCCGACCTCCGAAGAAATCTGAGTAGATCTTGTGGTATCAAGGAGCCAAAGTAATCACTTCTTAACTGGGTTGAAGTAATCCGTTTACTAACCTTTACTTTGATGGCGATAGAAGGGAGTGGAAGACCGGGATCCGGGCCAAACAAGTTTGCCTCAGAGCCCATCCCAACTACAGAGTCAGAGGTCTCGTTACTCGTGACGCCCACGTGTCTCGGGACCTATGTTAGCATCAGGATATTATATCTACCGACATAGTTCACCTGGATTTACCGGATTTCTGGATCCCTTGAAGTTGAATAGCACGCACCTCCGTACATACCAAGAGCAAAATGTAGTTTGTCGCGCTTGATTCCACGTGGACACAAGAGCCTGAGCCGCGCTTGGTCCTGGAGTCATTCATGGAAATGCGAAAACAGTGTTTTCCGGGCTCATTTTCAGAGTTTGGCCACAATTGAGCCTCCGACAGCAAAAAATTGAATCTCTTTTCAAGTACGACTCCTAATGGCATGAAGTCTATTGACATGGCGGGAATCGTTGGATCGAAGTCCATACTTTCTCTGTTGTGCAATGCCGGAAAGTGGCTGTACCAATTGCCATTGGGTTTCAGCCTGCAGATGGCCTTCTAGGCCTCTCCTTGGATAAAAACATCAAGTGATGGTAGGCTAACCAGAGCATCTAATGCAGGACCTCAAGTAATCGGAATAGCTCAGGTGCAACAGAGGGTCACAGTGCTCTATAGTTTCGACAAAGTCCCCCTGACTACCACGAGAAAAAGTTGACTCATCCAGACAACTGTTTCAAAGTTGATAATAGGTATTATCATAGCTGAATGGATCCATAAGATCTTGCTAGGAGAAATACCTCACGTTTTCCCAACGATACTGCCAGAAGATTGTCAGTGCTACGGATATCTTTCTTTCAACGTGTCACTTCCAAAGAACTTTATTATCTAAGATTACTCCAAAATGTTCAATTTCTTTGGATAATCTTTTAGCTTAGGTGAAACGAGACCATCAAGCTTCCCCCTTCTGGTAAAGAAGACAATACCTGTATTGGTAGCCTTTGCGATAGCCCATTAGCCCAGTACCAAGTGTCAATCATGTCCACTTTTCTACTGATGTTCATAACCGCAGAGCCAGTTAACAAACAGGCAACGTCGTCCGTATATGCTTTTGCATAGACTCCAGCTCCATTTAAGGTGGTGGGTAGAGGATCGATCGTCAGGCGCCAGAGCAATGAAGACAGCACACCACCTTGGGAGCAGCCTCTATCAACCCCGGATGACATCAGAAGAACTTCCTCTGCTCGCCACAAATAGCCACTTATAATAATAATAATATGCTAAGTTTGGAGGAGGAGGATAGTGCAGAGAATATTATCTGTGATGTCCAGTTTTCCCCAGAGATAGCACATTTTTGGGTAGGATAAATTGGGAATGGATCAAAAAGTGTGGGAAGTTTGCTGAGGAGTAATGAGCTCTCACCTCACCAGTCCTTCCCTATTCTTTTTAAATCTCTTGGCCTTAAATGCAATGGACAATAATGCCTGAGTGCTTAAAAAAATATTCGGCCATCCAGAGTTGCATTCGAATTTAGATTTAAATTCATAAATTTAAAAACTATACAGGCAATGATAGCAAATATTTGTTTATACCAACTGTTTTGGCTTAGACATTTCCCAATTTCTCTTCAGACATTTCCGACTTACGCATACATACATATAATCACATACATTGATATTCAACTTTAAATACTACGGGAAAGTGGATGATTTATTATCCTGCATGCAAAAAACTCTTTTCCTTTATTTTCAATGCAAGAAAATCACAAAAGCTGTTGAATCCTAAAGTATATCATTCAAAAATTTCCAAATTCAATTTGCATTAAGTATGGAAATGTCTCCCATCAAGTAACTGGTAGGCGCTGACGCAAAAATTGCAAGAAATGATACAGCATTCATATGTTGGTAAGTAAGGCAGTAACAGAGGAATGCCATATTCAATGCGCCTATGTGTGCGTGTGAGTAAAATATAGTCGTATGTTGCCGCTTAAAATGGTGTGCAACAATATGATTGCCAAGCAATGGCAGATGTGCTCTGAATATTTTATTGAAACATTTTCCTGTTTGAAGAAGTTTTTCGCTCTTTTATTGCCTAGCCAATAACATTCGTCGGCAAACTCATTTTCTCCCACTTAACACGATTTTTTTCCATTGAATTTGCTCGCAATATTTCGCACATGACGAACATGTGAGTGTATGTGTGCACATAAATGGGTATGAATGCTTGAACTAGCAGTTTTTTCATTTATTTTAGACTGTCTGATTTGTTTGACTAACAGTCCGGTACCTTTTTTATTTTATTAGTTTCTTTCATACAAATACAAAACGTAGAGAAGAGCGAGCAATTGTGAAAATTACACAACTATAAGTGCAGCCTTCAAAAGTCAAGCCTTCATATATGGTACATATGTTTGCGTGTGTGCGTACATTTGTATAGGTGTGGTAGGAATCGCAATAAATTGGGATGGGTGAACCGAAAGGCAACTCTCACTATGATTTGCCGAGCAATACTTGATGCCCGAACCACAGGAAAAAAATTGTGTAAGTTTATGTGCATACCACAAACCTTGATCAAGAAGTTACCGGAGCAATCGCCAGACGACGCTCTATCTTAACTGATTTGAGTTCACCTCATCAACACAACTATGATTAACGTTCCTACTAAATTCTATAGCCACTCCTTGACATTTACAAAATTTACGCCGTCTTGAGTATATCTACCTCTGCACGTTTTACTAGGTTTTCGACTTTTTACAGTATTAAAAATGGATTTGAATTTGCAACGACGAGCGTGCATTAATTTTTGCGTTGAAAATGGATTCAATGGTCCAAAAGCCTTAGAACTGCTGGAACATTCTTTCGGTAATGATACTCTAAAGAAAACAGCTATTTACGAGTGGCATGAATGCTTCAGGAGAAACCCTGAGTCCATCGAAGATGACAAAAGGAGTGGCAGACAGTCGATATTAAAAACTGATGAAAAAGTCAATAAAATGTAAAGACAAAGTAATTGAAAGAGGACTTGAACATTGCTTATAGATCCGTTCCGGACATTATAGTTAATAATATGGGCTTGCGCCGTGATGCTACAACCTTGGTCCCAAAGGACCCTATATGACATGTAAAAAAGGGATAGCGTTGATATCGCCCAAATGCGAAGGCCTATCCTACTATATGGAGCATTGGTATGGTGAACAAAAAAACCAATCAATTACAGCTGTATCAAAACTGTGTAGACTACAAAGGCTGGCGGGCCTAAAGATAACAGGGACTATGAGAACTACTCCAACTGCTGGGATCGAAGCACTTTTAAATCTACCACCGCTACACTTAGCAATACAAGAGGAAACTACTATGCAAGCACTCTCCTCTTATATGAAAGAAAAATTTAAATCAGAAGGTCTTACTGGACACCGCAATATTCTAAACAATATCCTAAGCATGTTCAAACCATACAGCATGCATGAACCAAACGAATGACCACACGGAACCCGTACTCAATTTTACTAAGAAATTCCAGGTTATCTTCTCATCTAGGGAAGAGTGGAACACTTGCCCAACATGATTAAATGATGACTCGGAAGAATAGTATACAAATGGATCCAAAACGCTCCAGGGGAGCAGGAAAACAGGGGCCTAGAACACACAAATCTTTCGCAGCAAGTACAGATACTATAATTTTCTTCAAAATGGAAACAATGGAAATCGTATCCAAAAAAGGGTTCGAAAAAGTAAAAATTAAAATACTTGCAGACAGTCAATCAGTTCTTAAAGCCTTAAATATCTTTACGTTCAATTCAAAATGCAATGAACTCAACAAACTGGCGACTCTCAATCAGGTTTCCCTGATTTGGATACCAGGTCATGAGGGACGCGAAGGAAATAAAAGAAAGGAGAAGGCAGACTTTTATGCCAAAAAAGGGGCATACTTTACTCGTACATACTTTACTTTTACTTTAACAAAACCAATCTAAAACAGAAAACTAAATAATGGGCTCAAATAAAAACCAAACAACACTATAACGGCACAAAAGGCCTTAGTCACTCGAAAAAGTTTCTGAACTTTAATACCAACAGAGTAAAATCTGCTCTAACCCTAGACAAAAAGGGTCTCAGATTACTCTGTGGAGCACTTACTGGTCACTTTTCCTGCAATAAACATTTCAATACAATAGGACTATCTGGCACTAGTTTATACAGGTTCTGCTGTAATGAAAAAGAGTCCATGTAACACTTATTCACCAACTGTGAAGCATTAGATCTCAGGAGACAGAGAATCCTGAGCTCGTACCTACTAAAGGCTGAAGACTTACAAATACCCTCTCCCAAGGAAGGATTGGATTTCTCGCTATACTGAATAATTAAAATTAAGCACTTAGGGGCGCAGAATACATAAATCTGGTTGCAGTGCATAAAAGCCTTAGCCTAACCCGTACAACCATTACCATTCCTATATCGTCCAAGACATGATTTCCAAGGCTGAATCCGACCCATCATTTATGAAACGCATCATTAATGGATACGCGGTGTGGGTTTATGAGTACGACATGTAATCCAGACATCACCCGAGAGAGTGCAGAGCTCAGAATATATCAAGACTAAAAAACCCAGTTGTTTTCAATGAAAAAGAAAGTAATTCTCAGGGTTTTTATGGATTACAACGGCATTGTACACTACGATTTTTCGCCAGAAGGTTAGACTATTATTTGGGCGTTTACGTGAAGCAATTCGCCAAAAAAGAAAGGGTTTGTGGGAAAAGAACTCGTAGATTTTGCAACATTTAAACGCATCCTCACACCATCCCTCAGTGCCTTCATTTGCCGTGAATTTTTGACCAAGAACGAAACGAATACCATGCAACAGTCATCGAATTCACCTGATATGGCCCAAAAAATCACTACGGGGAACGCGTTTAAAAAAAACGAAAAAATCTAAGACGGCTATACGGAAAACAGAGTTTCATAAATGTTTAGTTAGCTGGATCAAGCGCTGGTAGTTCATACGGGCTACTTTGATGGTGATATTATAACTTTTGAGGAATAAACTTGTTTTTTTTTTTTTAATTTTCTGAATATATTCCGGTAACTTTTTGCCCAAGGTGGTCGATGCATGTGAATGTTTGCTTACATGTTCAAAGCTCTTGCCTATTGTGAAGAGTAAAACTCAGATACGTTTTTTTTCATTCTACATTTTTATATTTTTACCGGCGGGTTATCGACCCTTTTCACTCCTATTTATGCAGCGCATCCTTTTTCCCTCACAACCGAACAACCAAATCGAGTAGTAGCCAAACAGACCACTACGAAAGTACATTGACGTTATCAAATGTTCACACACTATTTTCTGTTAAATATTTGGACATACAAATTTTAAATTCAGCAGCTGTGCACATACACACGGACACATTTTGATCCTACAAATGTAGTTTGCATTGTTTATAAAAAATAAACACAGACACATAGACAGACAGCTTGCAAACTAAATAATAAATACGAATTCATTGACGTTTTATTAGGCGTAAAAAATATGTGACCCCACTTTTGTGGGATGGACTATGTGGGGGTATACCTTTCATGTAAAAAGTCGTTTCAAAATTTGTTTTCCCTCATATATTCATGTATTTATTTGTAATTTCTTGCCAATAAGACGATTACCTTAAGCCGATTGCAAGGATTTCTGTCACCTCATTCCTTTACATTTTAGAATAGTTTGAAAAGGGTTTTGTTTAAATTACGAAAGAGAGAAAAGCGGTTAGGTGGCAAGACAATGTTTACAAATGGTATTGGATTGAAGTAAAAGTATTAGAAAGTAAGAAAATTGTGGCAAAATTATTCTTCATCTTCCAATTTGATTGGTTTTTTCCTTTGAAAAAAATGGAGTTTTGTGTAATTTTTTATAATTATATTGGCAAGAATTAAAGGCATAAAAACTATAAAAAAAGTTATACCCAACATTTGGTACTAGGGTTCATAAGTGGTTCAGTAAAATCAAGTCCACTGCTTGCGAAAATTTCTCTTGGAATGAAGAAACTAAGTTTTTCTTAATAATAATTATAATAGTAATAAGTTTTTCTAAAGTATTTGTTGGCAACTTAGGTTCGAGCTAAGCAGAGACTGGTTAAGGAATTAGAGCTCTATTTAACAGCGTTTACGCGAGTTCTTAGTCATCGAGGTTTCACCGAAAATGAAGGTTACGATAAGCGTTTCTAGTCGGATAGGATTCCTCAATAGGCTAAAGCGAGAAAATCATCATAGCCACAAAAGGTTTGATAAATAGAAATTTGCGTTCTCTATCTTTAGCGGAACTTAAAGATGGGTAGCGCCAGGCTACGGAATCATCAAATTTGTATGGCTTGATTAAAATATCAGAACCAAGATCGGGTCTACACTTTTCCCAAACACAGAATTAAATAGAAAATATCTCAAAGACAAATAATTCTTTTTCAAGTATTACAACTTACAGAAGTACATTGAGATACTATCAGATGAGTTTAATATTTATTGAAGCATAATCAATCAGAAGCATCTTCAACCCATTATTAGATATTTGGCTGAGCTCCTCCTCTTATTTGGGCTGTGCTTCTTGCAATGGCAGGACCTACAGTTTTATGAAACCTGCGAATACCAGATGGTTTTTCGCCAGACACTTTTTCATGGAAGAAATTATGATAACATGGAGGAGCCGATCGCTATTAGAAAAAAGCATTTTCCATCATTTGGCGTTTCTCGCCCTGGTTTTTGTATCTGCGCCTTACAGAATGAAAGTCGCGCACTAACTCATTCGTTTACCGCGGTCGATGCGGTGTTTGATCACAAGCCTATAATTAGAGGCTTCTAATGAATTTATGCACTTTCTCAGGCTTTTTGTTTCATATTACCAATGGATTTAGAGGATCTTTAGTGCGTGAGTCTTTGTCGTGCTGAGAGCTGCACATTCACAGAGAATCAGCTCTGCCGTTTCATCGCCCAGTTCTCAAAAATGACAGAAGCTACTAGCAGTCCTTGTTTCCTGAAAATATAGCAAAAGACTACAATATCCCGCATGGTATCCAGTGAGAATTCGCAAGTCTTCTCTATAGAGTTCGAATAGCCTTTACGAAGGAAGAGTAAACTATTTTGCCTGCCTCTATCCTGTACTTTCCATTCCGTGTTTTGTAAATTCCGTGTCTTCCCAGTCGTTGGCAATATCTTTTATATGGGGTTTGTTAAGCTCGCCAAAGGTTTCTGATTCATAGAGTTTTGACATAGCGCCTAATGTCGCTGGATAGTCTTCCTCTTCATTGACGTAATGATCTTAATGCCTTAGTACCCAGTCCAGCAAGATGGTGGCCCATACTTCCAGACTATAGAGCATCTAATGTTGCCTGTTTGTGTGACAAAATACTGATGCGATTCGAAGTAATACCTCTGGCACAAATTTCTAAGCAATGGATCTTCTCTTGAAATACTTTGTGATAACCACCCAATAGTGTCCGTCTTTTAAAGTTCGGGGCAAAAACACCATTTGCAGATAATGAGGCACAGTCACGACCTTTTATAAAAAAGATTTCATGATGTTACATATCCCTAAATACTGCTAAAAGTCGTGTTCTAACAATTTTAAACTAGGCATGTTGCGATTATTATCAGTTCAAGTTCGTGCTTTTCACACTTAAACGCATCGAAAGGGGAGTCGTGTGCGGTTCTTTGATCAACATTTATATCGGTCTGTGTAATTCTGTTAGAGAAATCCGGGACTGGTTTCACTAGGCTCGTTGCCGTTTATACGGGAATCGTCTTATGGACACCTACGCCAGTAGAGTTTAGGGACGGCAATGAACAAAAGACCGACGAACAGCTTCTATATCCATGGTCAGCTTTAGTTAGGAAGCATTAGACTACATTGGGGACGTTTAAGTAAGAACTCTCTGCTGGATTTTTTCAAGCATAGTTTCTATTGTCAAATATGTTACGTGGGTCGGTTGGTTCTAACACAGTTATGCAGACTCTATGGTTTCTAAACGGCACTTAGTTGCTACTTTCGCGTAACCTTCTTTGTCGCCTTCCTTATCTATCGTTTAGTACGCAGCTGCGTTTAAAGCTCGCTTTTTTACGTTCGAAATCCAGCCGCTATAGAAAATGCTTAAATTTGACTCGTCCGCGAATCACAATTTAATGTTTCAATCCATGTGACGTTAATTTTGGTATTCTTTAGCCAACCGAAGTAAATATTTATTATTTTTTTTAGTCACAAGGGACTTGTCGAAGTATCGGCAAACTCCCGTCCTGAAATCCTGATGCAGGGTTTTTCTGGCAATATCCATCATTCAGCGGAATAGCTCGAAGCTCTTGGATCCATACACATTAAAATTACTTTACACCTCTTTTATACTTATGCACCTTGAGTATGCCACTATTTGGTGGCCTTATCATCAGTTCTCAATCAACTGTGTGGAAAAAATTCAAACGGTTTTTTCTTAAGTATGCTTTGCGGTCTTTACAATTTGCTGAACCTCTTCTAACATATATGTAATGCTCGTTTAGTTCTTTTAAATCCCAAATCTATAGAAACTAGAAAATCTGTTCTCTACTTAAGTTTTGTATAAGGTGTTATAATGAGATATTTTGATTGTGCCGCCCTTCTGTTCCAAGAAGAAAACTTGAGAATTCATGCCTAACCTTTTTAGGGAAGTAATACCAAACCATATTAAGCCCAAAATGCACCAATTAATTGCACCAAATTTAACGAGTTCAACCAGATCTCTGATAGAGTTTGGTCTTTCTTTGTCTTGTCTTGTGTTATTTGTTTGTAAAAAAGTTGTTGTTCATAGACTTTATATATAAATAAATAAATAAATAAATACAACTTTCTGTGATTTTCTTCATATTTTTTAGCAGTTTTGAAACGATTCTGAAAGCTGAGTCCAAAGAACCTGAACCTGAGCAAGGGAGACATTTTTTTAAATTTTCGCCTCAATACTCCAGGTAGGTAGGTGAAATGGTTGAATCTGGCACTCCTCATGTAGCAGTACAGCGCCGTTTTGATACCATTGTGAGACCTCCAAAAGGCAAATATCTACAGCCAGCCAGAGCCAATTAGCGATTTCTTTTCCCTCTATGTTCTTACCTCCTGAAATCCAGAGCAGAAAAATGTTTCCTGCACACCCAAGAGATTTGATCTACTCCTTACAGGAGTTGACCAGTTTTGATCGCGGTTTGACTATCGAAAAAAATATTCACATCTCCCTCGTTCCCAAGTTCCATCTTGGAGCCATCAGTGAACACAGAGGTAAGAACCTCGGTGCAGACTTTTATTTGGTTCCAATCCTGCATACTTAGAAAGATTGCCCTGGCACGACACTCAAACTATAGTTTGCGAATAGAAAAAATATTTCCAACTATTTGATTTTACCTCCTATAACTTACTGATATTTTTATACACATAAATACGTAAATTCTTGGTTATGCTTAAGAAAAAATTTTTTCCAGCCCAAAATAAGTTTCTTCAGCACTCCGACATGAGATTTCAGGTACAATTGTGCGCATGTTTGCACATAAATATTCATTTTTCTTAGAACAGAGGCCAATAGAAGCAAACATATAAACACATAAATAATCGCTGCCCCCAAATCCCAGCCTAACATTCAAGCGTCTTTTCATAAACTCAAATCTATGTGTTTTACCTGAAAAATATACAAATAAAGTTGAATGTCTTCATTACTTCCATATCTAGAGGAAAACTTAGTCCGCCTAAACAGTGGCATGCACATATTTACACACACACACACATATACATACATGCATATTTTCTTGCCATTTATTATTGTGTAACAACCGAAATGCTGGACATTAAATATTTAATAGCAGCCATTTTATTAGGTCAAAAGCTACCATTTGACTTCCACACCCAAGTATGCGTATGCAGCGTGCACTCACACAATTACAAAATATTCAGTTACAGAGTAAGTCAACAGAAGTAAAAATAGCCTATTTTGGGCGCTTCAAATTTATGTTTGCCTGACCTATTCTAATTTTGTTACCGCACAGGAGCAGGCTTATGTTTGCTATTAATTTGTTGTTAAACAAGGATAAATTGCTGGAGCACTCAAGAAATATGGCCAAAAGGAAGGTACGCAAGAAGACTCCTGAATTTCTGTGAGGGAATATAAAGGCGGAATAAATTAGGCCATAAACTAGTACAAGTACAAATATAGGGGAATGAGGATACACACAAGGGACAAGAGCACAAGGAAGGGGATATGAGTGACAGATGTGAGGTTTGTTTGAAGATAATAATTATTAATCTGTGTTTTTACTGCAAATCGCAGGAGCAAGTCTTTTATGTTTTTGATTTTCTTATTTACATTTTTTCCTGACTGTACAGCAGCAAACACTGAACTCCGGATAAGAAGCTGGCTTGTAATTAAAATACAATAATGGCTGAGGGGAGTATTTTGTTTGTAGAAGATTGCATATTATAACATATGCCGAATTTAAGAACTGAAAAGAGATTCTAAGCTCCACCGGAAGCTACACATTGACAGTCTGGTAAAGAAGGCCAGTATAGCCTTCTACTCGTGCAAATCTATGTTCAGTAAAAAATGCAGATTCAAGCCACAGGTTGTGCTGTTGATGTACAGCGCAGTGATTTTGCCAATTTCAACGTATAGATGACTGGTTTGGGAAGCTCTTCAGAAGGACTTTAATATCAATAAACTGGGGAGGGTGCAAAGGACTGCATGCATTGGCATCACGGGAGCATGTAAAACTTGCCCCAGTGCTGCCCTGAATATCGATTTGCACTTACTTCCCATCGACTTTTACGTTATTTCCATCGCAGCTCAAAGTGCAATCAAGTTTAAGGAGGTTGGCCACTAGAGGGCAGTTAACACCGTATTTCTCAGAACTTCGAACAGATCTCTCTATCCGCAAACTAGAGTTTGAGGGGCATGTTAGGGCAATATTCCCATATAGGCAGGATTGGATCGAGGGGAAAATCTGAACCGAAACTTGCCCCCCGGTCTTCACTGATGATTCCAAGATGGAGTCGGAGCAGGTATTTTCTCTAAATCAGCCAATTTGTATATCTCCTTTAAACAGCCGAATACTGCTAGTGTTTTTCAAGCAGAAGTCTTTGCGATCCTGCAGGCATGCAATAGGGAACGCGGGACCGAGGGAGATATTAACATTTTCTGCGATAGTCAAGCCACGATCCAGGCTCTGACGACGTCATTGTGCAGAACCAAACTAGTCAACTCAACATCAGCAACTAGTAAGGAAGAGATGAGATCTCTTGGGTGTGCAGGAAACATTTCTCTAATCTGGGCTTCATAACATGTGGTAAGAACATAGAGGGAAAGGAAATCGCTAATTACCACCTCCTACCCGGTTATCGGCATCTCCCTGACCATTGTTAAAGGGAATTGTACAACTTATTTCTCAGAAAAGCGCTCCAGGAATAATGGAGTTCCATTTCTCAGAAGGTCCTCGGAACTCCACGCCATTCACTTTCCAAGCTCGTAGCTGTGTTTACCGGTCATTAAATGATCGGCACACGCTTAACATCTAACCCCCATTGCAGGACCTTTCAGAGAAGGAGAAAGTTGAGAACTTTCTCTGTAAATGTCCGGGTTTGGCAGCTAGACGACTAAGGTCACTGGGTTCTCCTTTTTTCGACAGACTGGGACAGTGGGCCAACTTAAATCCCATCAATGTTTTCCATGACATCACCAGCTCTGGCTGTAGATATCTGAAAGTTGGAGGTCTACTTGCGGTGTACTACGACCATTTCTTCCACTTACCCGCAATATAATAGACAAGATTGGTCGTAATGCAAAACAAAGTTGCAGAAGTCCACCGCATTTATTATTATTTCCTATGGTTCTAGGGAACAACAAAGAGCCACAAGAAATTTCTTCCTTTCAGATATGTTCTGCGTCAGTGTCTTAGCTTCATTTTAACTTAAATGTGTTTCCACATCCAATAATCGTTTCCAAGTGTTCGATGGCCTTCTTCAGTTACGGCTGCCTTAAGTAATCCACTCAATAGCGACTCTTGTTTGGTCATCACATTGTTTACGAAGGACGTGGAACATTTTCTTCTGCAAATCTTCGATTTTGGAGATGTCGAAAACCAGTCCAGCTTTAGCGGCGCTTCCTGTGCTGATTGGAGTTGCATTGCCATGTCGGAAAAAGTTTGTGATAGTAGTAAGCAAATATCGTCCGCGTAATCGAGGTCAACAAGACGGCCCTGTAGGCGCCAGGAAATCCTACTTCAACAAAATAGTTTTTATTTGATGCCATTGTTTCAGTCTTAAGAGTTCTATACTTCAGTTCACCCTGTATTCCTTGTATGATTTCATAGTTGAAAAATTTGTTGATTTCGAATTAATTTTTATCACACGCAAAGCTACTGGGAACACATGAAATTCTAATAAAGACAATTTAAATACTTGCCATCTCTTTCGTTAGAATTTCAAAACCAATAGAAGAGCAGGCAGAAGAATGTAGCTAATATACCAGAGTATAACTACATATAAACTGTAGCAAAATATGCGGCACATAAATTCTCTAGCAAATATAACGCAATCGCATGCATATCAGCAAACACAGTGCAATCATTTAATGATTTGTGCAAATAATACTATATCGGTAAGTACAACAAAAAGTAGACAACAATATTACTAAACAACTGCCAGCTAAACATTGTTGGAGCGAGCGCGGGAGCGAGAGGAAACCATAATCAACAAAGCAGCTACGTGCAAAATGTTTAGCAGCTTAGCGTAATATCCTTCTAGACTAAACTTTTCGCGCTTTCTAAGTGAGCACACCTTTCACTCGCATTATTTTCTGTCTGCATTTCAATGTCTGCGCTTTTAAGATGCCTCAAAACTTATGCACTTTGGATATGTAATTGAAGCGAGACACGCCAATGTTGAAGTGAGTGTTTGAAAAGGGGTAACCTGACGTGACTTTGCAGAATGCAGGCAGAATATAAATATTTTGTATCTGTATGACCGCTGCACAAAATGAAAGTGGATTCTCTAGCGAACAAAAAACCACAAAGAAGTGTATAACTTTCAATTTCAAAGAAATTTTAGCGCACGCAACAGCTTTTGTATGGCTTGAATTTTAAGCAGTGAGCATTTTTTTGTAACTTTTGCACGCCATAATAAAAGGTGGAAAGTCTGTTGTAAATGAGTTATAAAAGAAGTAGAGCTGAAAGTTATGAAAGAAAGGGGTTGTATTGTGTCTCTAATATAACGAAAGTGAAAATGTATGCGGAAAGCATTTGCAGCATTTGCATAAAAGACTTCTTGCATCATTTCGGTTAGAAATATCACTATCATAACAAAATCAATTCCCGAATGGTAGTCACGCACCAACCCATTCGACTACGGCAGTCGCCTTTGTCGTAAGGAGAGCTAAAAATGGACTTGAGCACAAATACTGGTCAGTTCTCCATTACCACTGAAGCCTTTGAGGTCAACTCTCGAATAAGAACATCTCCACCAAGACTTATGAAAATCTCCCCCGCAATAAAACAGATGCCTAACGGCAAAGCTGCCGGAGTAGATGATGCATCTGCTGAGGTGTATACGTTAAAGCTATAGCGCATTTTCTGCGGAAATTTTATCTCCTGTAATAACATCTGTATAGCACCACAAACAACGTGACGACTGAAATTCGACAAAGGAAATAGCAGAGAGTAGAAAAAGTGATAATAATGTTTCTAGGCAGGTCCGTCATGGGAACTTATATCAGCAACTTCTTCTTACCTGAAAGGTGGGTAGGCCACGTACTACAACGAGACGCTCAACAGAAGCAGAAACTAAGTCCCTTGATCCTAAGTGGAACGAACTGGGGTATACGCCTCAAAACCGTGACCATTGTTGAAGGGGCGTAGTTGACGCTATATACTGCAATAGGAGTTGAAGAAAATTGTAAAATCATAAACTAATTTAAAAAATTGTACAGCTTTTTATTTTAGATTTTTAAGTCACAGCCTTCGGTAAATTGAGAGTCATACTCCCAGATAGTTCGTTTTTATTTAATGACATAAACTCTAAATATATTACGTTAGGTTCGGTTATACTGCGACCATTTTGATCTATAGCGATACCAGATCAGAGTATTTTTTTAGCGAAGATATGCATCACTCAGGATGCGCGTACTCTTCGCGATTTTTAGGAGTCGCTCAAGCTCCAGTTGTATGTCTGCTTGTATCACTGCAATCTTGTCTTTCTACACCTAGAGCACTCCGGTTGAATTGATCTAGATTTCGAGACTGCCGGGCAGTAGCATAGAATATGCTTCAGAGTTTTTCTTGCACCCGGCTCATTACATTTCCTGTAAACGTCGTTAAGATTAAGCCATCAGCCTTTCGCCTTCCTCAAAATATCCTCTTGTTCTTTTCGAATTGTGCGCAGCGGTTTAAGTACCCGGCTTATTAGATCCTCTGTAAGTCTCGCGCCGTCGTTTACTATTGCACTTTATCATTTCCCCAATGCCTTTATGCCCCGGAACCCAATATCCACAAAGTCCGCGGTTACGAGCACGCTTGTTAATTGTTTTCTCACCTTTATGGACATTTTTGGATGGTAGACAGTATGATTTTATTGTTTTTATAGTCGCTTGGCAATCCATTTAGAAGTTCAATCCGCAGTGAATTTTTGCATCTGTACATAGAAGCTTTGCTGCTTCCTTTACAGCAAAGGCCTCAGTTTGAAGCACAGTGCATTAGTAAGGGAGTTAAAATTGCTTTTTGGTGCTTAATCCCGCACAATATATGCCAGCGCTAACCACCTCTTTCCAGCAATAGCGCCATGCGCGAAATGTCTAGAGGTAAGCTGATCGGTTCTTTGTAGCCTCAAAGCTGAGCTTGCAGCTCGATCCACCGCATAGAGATCAATGGGTCCAATATGTTCATAATATAAATATTGAAACTATCGGCAATCGAACACTCTCTTTTGCTGCCAAACATGTACAACGCATGCCTAAAAGAAGAAATTTTTTCAGAAATATGGAAAAGACAAAAACTAGTACTAATCAGTAAGGTAAAGGGACACCTAACATTAGCGTCCACTTACAGACCGCTATGTATGCTGGATAGCGCAGGCAAACTCTTTGAGAAACTGATAAAGCGTAGGCTTAGCGAACCCGTAGAGAGCAATGGCGGGCTGTCTGGCAGTCAGCATGATTTTAGAAGAGGCAGATCTACCTTAGAAGCCATCCAAGATGTAATAGATAGTGTAATCGATACTCCAAACGCTTAGTATTAAAAGCCACACTGGATATTAAAAATGCTTTCAACAGTTTAAGATGGGTCGACGTAATTGAAGCCTTAAAGGTAAAACTCATGCTCTTATACGAAACCCGAGAAGAATGCAAGATAAAAAAAATAACAGCAGGTGCGGCCCGAGGATCAATACTCGGACCTGAACTTTGGACTATAAGCTACGATGAAATCCTTCGAATACACATGCGGAGGATGCGTATTTAGTGGGTTACACAGATGACATTGCAGCTGCAAAGCTGACGAAGCCAAAAGGAAGGTAAATGAGGTGATGATCCCAGTTCAGACATGGCTAGACGACCATGGATTAAAGCTGGCCACAGAAAAAACAGAACTAATCCTTCTAACCAACACACATATCCCATTGGAAGTAGATATACAAGTACTCGATGCCACTTTATTGACAAAAAGAGTGGTCAAATACCTAGAAGTGCAATTAGACACAAGGTTTACTTACTGGACGCACATAAATCATGCTGTCAAAATAGCTGCCAAAGTAAGCGGCATGTTACGTAGAGTGCAAGCGGAGATGGGAGGCAAAAATCTCAGAAATTCCAGTACCAATGCTTCTCCGACATTAGAATCCAAACGCTCACACTTTGGCAGACAAGATGCACGGTACGGTAGATGGACAGCGAGACTAATACCCGATCTAAAAAGTCGGTAGAAATAAAGCACGGTGTGGCTAACTATTACCTCACACAGTTTTTGTCCGGAAATGGGTCCTTTCGCAAGTGGGGAATGGGAAAAGTGGGCCTACCAAACTGCATATATGGAGATACTGAGTTAAATGATGCGAAACACACCTTCTTTAAATGTGAGCGGTGGAACATAGAGAGAGAAGCTCTGCAACGAGCTATTGGTGTACTTACATCTGAAGAAATAATCGAAAAAATTATGATAGACGAAGAAAAATGGAGTGACGTCGCAAATTTTGTGGAGTATATTATCCGAAGAAAGAAGAGCGAAATCGAAACTTATGCTGAAAAGCATTGGGCTTAGGTTTCTCGAAACAGGCGACCCTGGACGCAGGGTGAGTAAATAAGTGTACTTCTTAGGACGCCGTCTTGTCCCTCCACATCGAAGCGCCACACACGTAGTAGCTATGGTGCGAAGGCATTTCTAAGCCAACCTCACTGCCATAAGAATACTTTTTTAACTAATATTTGAATATTTTATTACTTCTTAAGCTTAGCTTAACCTAACATAACTTAACTCACCTTAACTTAATGTATTTAACTTCACTTTTACTTAGCTTCACTTTAATTAATTGAACTTAACTTATCTTAACTTACTTAAACTTATAATGGGTAAATAATTCTTCCAAACAAGACTGAAATTAAAAAAATATTGAGAGAATTTAATTTTTGATTTTTTAGTGACTGGGTTAAGTAAATTGAGAACAGTGAGAGTAACATTTTGTATTGTGACATTTGTACTGCGGCAATTAAACTTAAATACTTTGATCATTATTTTGATTAGTTTGTTAGAAAGTTAGTTGAATCTTCATATAGTTCAAATATACCGCCACTATTAAAATTTACTTTACTTCCATACTAATTATTGCAGCTATCCCAGTAATGTACTAAAGGCATGTACAGGACATGTAGGTGAAAAATTAACAAACTCTCAGCTTCTTGAAAAAAAATGTTCTGTAAAATTCTAAGTTAATTGCTTTTACTAACTTTTCCATCTTCCCAGAGCAACTAGTAAGTCATAAGCACTTCCTTAACTCATAAAATTGTATTTGTATATACGTATGTACATTCATACTGTATACAAGAAGTATTCATATGCCATTAACTCTTTCTTATACATGCGCACCAACACATTTATACATCCTTACTTATAGTATTTCTTTCAAACTCGCTTACTGGCTGTCTCTACCTGAGGGTAATTTCCCGCATTTCTGTGTGTACATCTAACCACAACTTTCTGAAGTACGTGCTATAACGTGCCACTTGAAAAATTTACCGATTTGTTTACTCATCTCTGCTTTCATGTAATTTGTTTCATCAAAAAAGTTATGTAAAACTTGTCTACACGGGCTGTGTATGACCACTGCGTATACGTAACGTGGCATTTTTTCATGAGCGTTCATAATATAAGTACAGTAAAACATACCAACAAGACAAGCAACCATCATTTTTATTTTCTCCAACGTCCTCCAACAGCTGCTTCTTCTGAAAATTTAATTATATGAGCGTAATTGTGGCAGCGGAAAAATTAAAATTGTTTCGCGCCCGATTCTTAAATGTTGCAGTTAAAGTGAAATTTCCTTCAGTTTTTTGCCTTTTCTTACACCAGCAACTCTCAGCCGTTGATGCGGCGCCTCTCATTTCAAAGTATAATCTCTCTGTGGAATGCTAATGCCTGAAATTAAAATTGAGACAATTTTTAGTTTTATTGCGATTTTAAGTGGCACTGCCAGCCAATTAAGCTTCCTCATGGCTTTAATCACTTCATTCTTCCTGTGTGCTTGTGTTGCTTCAAGATAATAACAATGCCAGGCATAAGCGGCTACGGCGCCTGCATGTAGATAAAGAGTGGAAGCGTCTCTTGATGATGAGTAAACGACAGCTCCGGCGAAAAAGTTGAAAAAGTTTTGCAATAATCGCTGTGATAGAAAAGGTCGTGCCGTTGCTACGAAGTGACTTTAAATTAGCAGGAAAATTCTGTTGGTGCAGATTTTTCTGCTGGAATATAAGTAAGAAAAAATCATAAATAGACATTGGCATCTTTTTTTTTTTTTGTTTGTGAAAAATGTTAGTTTCAGTAGTGGATTTCTAATTTTCCTTAATTTATAACTCAATCAAAAATATACTCCGTATAAGTTAGTTAAGACATAAGTGTAACTCAGCTTATTTTCCGCTTCAGAGTCCTCCCATACATTTTACAAAAATTCTTCAAGTTATGATGTACTTGCCAAATGTGTATTTTTTTCTTAATTTACTCACTGGTTACTCACTTTTCCTTTCCTCCTTAAACTGAGGAACCAAGCGTAAATCTGTCAAATATTTTTTAGGGCTCACTAAAGAACAGCGGTTCGACTTAAAAAAACTAAAGGACGAAAGAATATCCATCACGTACGTCGAAGCTTTGAAATCGTCTACAGCCTCGACTTGACCAGCAAAGTCAGCTTAACAAATATGTCATTTAAGACCACGAAACCGCTTAAGGGCGAGAAGGGTGAGGCAAGGACAAACGAATTCAATGGGGCGCTTGAAGCCAAAAAAACCCTGGACTTTGGACAACTCTGGACAAATGACAGAATCTTCAAAACCGGTGCTCAAGTAAGCGCATGTTGTGTGTTTCCTCTGTTACAAAGTATTTGAAACTCTGAAAATATTCCCACCGAGCTGAAGGAGGGCGTCATCACGCTTTTACCGAAAAAGAGGAATCTAGCAGAATGCAAAAACTGGAGAGACATCTCACTGCTCAGCATGGTAAACAAGAGCATAGCACACATAATGAAAAAAAGATTACCTGATCCACTGATGGGCGGTCTGAGGAACGAATCATATATGATCATATAAACTCACCCAGAGTGATCGTGAGTGGAACAGTGCATCAATACTACAGGAGCCTAACCTTCGTAAACATGCGGTACAAGCATCGAAGTAATAGAAGAACAATGTTATCTCAGAGGGGACTTACAAGTTTTTATCATTCAAGTCAGAGTCATGCGCATTTTTGGTCTAACACTGTGTCCGCCAACAATGTCTGGCCAAAGCATTTGTCTGTCCACCTTGAAATCCGGCATCGGCAATGGAAATGGTTTGGGCATACTCTTCAAAAACTCACTGAAGATATCACCAAAGCAGCTCTTGGCTGGAATCCACAAGGAAATCGCAGATGTGGCAGACCAGCGAACTAGAAGAGACGACAAGTCGAAGCAGTGAAATTTCTAGCTTTAAACAAATCTAATTTTAAATTGTTTATTAAGATCCTATGTTCCACCTAGCAACGACGACAAAATTTATATACAAAGAGCGGCGGCCGGCGTAGCCGAATGAGTTAGTGTGGGACCACCATTCGGTACTCTATGCGTGAAACATCAAATGAAAGCAAACGTTTTTCTAATAGCGGTCGCCCCTCGGCAGGTAATGGCAAATCTCCGAGTGTATGACTGCATTGAAAAGATTCTCATAAAAAAATATCTGCCATTTGGAGTCGGCTTAGAGCAGCGTCTTATGTGGTTCCATTTTTGGAACCACATAAGACGCATGTCACAAATAGAAAGAGGATCTCGGTCAAACACTTAATAGAAGCATACGCGCCAATTATATAAGTAAAAGGTGATGAAAAATGAATCATCGATTTTAATAAATAGAAACAAAAGCTAATTTTCACTGGTGGAAATCTTTATTTTGACCTTTACGCGCTCCACTGATTGACGGTTTGTATACTCCAGCAGTCTTGACCACAAGTGTCAAATATGATTGATGTACGACGCCATTTGGAAAACGTCTAACATCTTCCGATAGGGTGATTAATTTTGCGCTACTTTGTTTATAGAAATGTTTTATATAGACGACTGGGTTCAAGTCACAGGTCATACTGTGGATGTATAACGTAGTGGTTCAGCCAATTTTAACGTATAGATGCCTGGTTTAGTGAGCAGCTCTTCGGAGGGGCTATAATATCACTAAACTAGGGAGGGTATAAAGGACTGCATGTATTGGTATCACCGGAGCATGTAAAACTTGACGAAGTGCTACCCTCAATGTTGTTTTGCACTTACCTCCCATCAACTTTTACGTTACTTCCATCGCAGCTCAGAGTACAATCAGGTTCAAGAAGGTTGGCTTCTGGAGGCAATCTTTCAAGGGACATTTGTAACATTCTTGGGCAGCTAAAATCGCATTTCTCCGTGCAGATTTTCAGAGAAGAAAATTATTGAACACTTTTTTGTAAATGTCCGGACTTAGCCGCTAGACGATTAAGATCACAGGGTGTTCCTTTCTTCGACAGCCTGGGGCAGTGCGCCAACCTAAATCCAATCAATCTTCTCCATTATAGCTCTGGCTGGCTGTAGATATCTATTGTTGGAGGTCTCACAATGGTATCAAAACGGCGCTTTAGCGATAATTGAGAGGTGCCAGACTGGCACTTCAACTATTTCACTTACCTACCAATAGGCGAGGGGTGGGGAGAGAGACATAGCATCGATTACTTTCATCATCTGAGAATTCAGGCTTTAAGTGCGTGCATCATTCCTCTATCTCGCTTCTATTAAGCTGCTACAAGCAACCGTTATGTGAACAAAGTTATAATACTCTATTTATATCTTAAAAATAAATACACACCTCAATTGTTGCTGTTGCAAGTAGCAAATTCCCATGGCAGTATAAGCACATATCATATTTTTCTATACAAACTTCAGTACATCTTAGTTGAATACAGACCTCCACATACAATCCGTCTTAATCTCTACATTCAACAAAAATTTCCCGCAGGATATGTAGTGCAATGCATGCAATCACGTAGACACATTCACATCTAAGTGTAACTTTCACACACACACACATACTCGTACGAACAAGTGTACACTTGATGAACACAAAAACCCTTCAAGAGGTGCAACGCTCGAAGGTGCAAGAAACTATCCGAAAAGGATATAAAACAAATCGTAGTCACTTAACAAACTCCTTCCTTGCTCCTCGCGCCAACCTGGCCGGGGCATACAAGATGAGTAGGAGAAATATTTACACGAAAACGAACTTTAATCTATATTCGTTATCCTGCATTTTATAGTATTCCTGTTTTGCAACTACCGCTTGCATACATCAGCATGCACAGCTACTGCGCCTCCAGCTATGCAAGCTTTGTAAATCGTTCTAAATCCTCTGTCTCGCTCTATCTACCTATACTGCTTCGTTAACTTGTCCGTATCTTCGCGGCAAGTTGTTTAGCAATTTTCTCAATTCCCACCTATGTATGTGTAGGTGTGTGTGTGCGAAGGGAAGTACATATTTGAGTCGCCCAGCTGTTCAGCTGCACATTTCAAGTTTAGATGCTACAATTTGTGTTGTAGCAATTGTTGTTGTTAGTGTTATTATGATTAGTGCTGCTTGCTGTAAGCAAAGTTTACTTCCGTCTTCCTTTACTACCTTCTGTTCTTACCACATTTGGCATCTTCAACTGCCACCATTTCCAGCGAAAATTTCCATCATCGCTGATCCTTTCGCCCTTGCACTGGTACTTATTTGCGCTTTTCTTCTGCTTGCATACGTAAATTTATTTATTTTTTATTTCATTCACTTTCTGCTTTGTCTGTGCTGTCACGTGACATGTGCAGCGGATGCAAATTACTGGTGCTTGTTGTGGTAGCTGAATTGTTGTCTTCAAGTGAAATTTAAGTTATGTGAATGTGTGGATTTATCTAGTGGCAAATTGCTTGTGTAAGCAAAAATTTCTTGTTTGCACCAACTTATTTTCACAAGATAAACAAACATTTGTTAGTTACATATTCCGCGTTTGTCTGCTGATGACTCCCCACGCACAATACCACCTTACGTACTAAATTTGGTGTGTTTCTTGTACGAAGCATTAGAAAATTTTTGGCTCATCTCCCGAAAATTTCACACATTTCCATAAATGTCAAAACGCCAGTAAAATATTTTTGCTTTGAATATGCAAATATTTCGAAATGATGTGGATTTAATTGAATTTTTTTTTAATTATTTGATAGAATAAGCATTTGCCAAAAAATTGATTTAAAAGCGCCAAAGAATAGCTTGGCGCGTAATTTATTGTGTGTAATTTCTTAGGCTAAATTTGACACTTGACATTTCTACGAAAGCTGTAATTGCAGGTCTCGAACCGCAAAGTAGACAGTTAGTAAATTTGAAAAAAAAAACAAAAATCAAAGGAAAAATTAGTCGCCGTAGCTGTAAGAGTTGATGCATGACTACTAGGCCGAAGGCCAAGTACTTAAACAAGGATACCTCGTTTAGTGGGATGTCATCCAGCAGGTTCGGTGATTTGCTTGTTGATGCTAAGTTGGTGGAAAACTCGCAGCGCATGGCCTCTGTCTTCTTCGTGCTTATTTTTACTCCATGCAACTCAAGTTTTTTTTTGCCACTGATTCAGTGTGGCCTTAATATCGTCTCAATCTTCGCTCACTAGCCTAATGCCTTTGAGTGTTGGTGGTGTTGTGGTGCATGAGCTATGTAAATAAAGGAGGGCACAAAGCGGAACTGTCATCACTTTCACCATCCATTACTTTCGCCAGCTACCTCTCTAACTTTTGCGGTTACCTTGTCACACATATCCTGTATTACTTTGACGTAGTATTCTGGAACTTTCTGTGCTTTGAGGATCTGCCGTATTAGCTTACGGGGTACTCTGTTGAATGCTTTTTCGATGTCGATAAAAATAGGAATGGAGATTTTCCTTATCTTCCCCATTTATATTAGCGCTATTATTGTGTGGATAGCATCAGTTGGGGATATGCCCTTTAAATATTCAAAGCATAGTTACAACATGCGACGAGATGGATGAGTCATTTCACCAAAAGGTAACATTGGTTTCTGGCCATTCTTGAAAAAATCGTAAGAACACCGAAAGAAAGATGGAGTAAGGAAACCACCTGCAGAATGGCCTGACAATTGGGGCCGACTCTCAATGCTAAACGCACAGAATCTCTATTAAGCCAAAATAAGCACAATCTTAGCACACTGATTTCAGTAATAACGGAGTGCTGCCTAATAGGTAGACACCCCCGAAGGATGGGTGTGCAAACACATGACTTCTGTAGAAGTTGTCTAGATGAGGAGGAGGAAGAGACAATATCGCACCTACTGTGTAATTGTCCTGCTCAATGCAGACCTAGGTTTACTATTTTAGATAGACAATTTTTCAACAAGTTGGAAGATCTGGGCTCTGCAAAAACTAAACATATTCTAAAATTTCTGAAAAGCACACATTGCTTTAAGAAAAGCGTGACGATGAGCTATGAGCCTGAGTGTGTCCCACAGGGCATCTTCTTCAACCTGACCCAACCTACAATATACGCATAAGATTCATTGAAACATGAGCTCTGTTTCATCCTCATCTCCACAGCTCTTACAGCAGTCATAGTTCGAGCGGGTTCATCATTGATTCACCAGTAGCCGTTTGGAATTATCTTGTGATAAACCATCCATTACATGGTCGCCGAAAAACTGCTACAGCACCGGAAGTCGTTGAGCAAGTATACTTGTATGGTACCTTTTGTGAAGATCAGAGCTTAACTCGGCGGGAAATTTCTGATATCATAGGCATCTGGGATGACGAGTACTTCATATTATTATGGACTCAATTCCAAGACGAGCTTAATACAACAAAAGTTGTTCGCGGAAGAAGCACCTCAAAGCAAATGCTCGCCTGTTTTTCGGAAAATCTGGTCATCTCACAACTATACCATTAGAGAAACTTAAAACAATCAATTCTGAGTGCTGCATAACTATTTGTTTGCCACAAGTTTCCGAAGAAGTAAGGAAAACCAACACCCTAAAAGAAGTCTTCTTTCATCCTTCAGTATCGGCTCACTTAACAGAGTTTTTACACCTTACAGCACGGGTTGGACACTCAATGATTGCCGATTTCTTTTTGTTATCGATAATTAAAAGTAAAATTCAAGGTCAACATCTGACGGAGCTATTGAAGCTTTCAAACAGCTCGCTTTCGAGATATTCAATTCTACCTAGCGTAAATGCTTTGAAAATTGGTTCAAGCGAATGCAGAAGTTTATTAGCTCCCAAGCAAAATATTTTGGAAAACAATAACGCCATTTTCATTATTATTTTACTGTGTTTTCATTATTGGGTACAAAATATAGAATGCACATATCGCCTTCTCATACGCCTCGCACACACATTATAGGTATAGTACTACTAATACTAATAAAACTGCTTTCTCGTAATTATGGACGAGTATATGTAAACTATTCATTTCCTTGTCCAATTTTCAATTGTTAAGACGCACACAAGAAGACAAATATGTATGCTTTGTAAAACCACTAAGAAAATGAACTGGGAATGAAGTTGGTATGTAAGTACGTTTATATGGGCTTGGGACTTGCGGCGCAACCAAACCAGCCATACCAAGCAATTTGATAAATGAGCGAAATTTAAAGTGAAATGCCGTGCAACCAAGTAAAGTAATCAAGGTTCAGCCGAAGAGGTTGTTGTGTTTGCCAAGGAAGCAAGAAAGGTGCTGCTGCTCGATGAAAAATTGTGAAAGAATAATGAAGGCATCAACTGCAGAGCCACAAACAGAAGGGCACATTCATATGCTCACATATAGGTGCATACATAGGTACATATAGGTATGCTTATGTGAATATATGAGTATTGCAAGCATTAGAAAGCAGTGGCGTTTTGTATTTATGTAATAACAGTGAAGATTTAGTTGTTTCTGCAAATGCATGAATTTCTAAAGGCATATGCTAGTTTGTGTTTATTTATTTCAAGTATATAAATTTAATTTTCAAACGTAATTGAGTCATTTATAAGAATGAAATATTTAGTAATAAGAATAAAATAGGTGTAGTTCACTTTGAAATTAATTTATTTAGCTAAATACAAAAGTCTGTTGTGGAATTTTTTCATTATACGCATCCGAAGTAAGCCCAAATAATCGGAATTTAAATTATTGCTTTAAATGCATTTCCATTACTCGGCACTGGCATTGTTTCAATAAGCAATGAGCAGAGCTTGAATGAAACGAACGATGAATGCGAAGAAGTTACGCATAAATTACAACCAACGAAATTGGCTGGAAAGCGAAGTAGCAGTGGACTGACTGACTACCTCAGCGGCAGCAATAATTCTTGGTGGCTTCACTTACAAGAACAAGCCAACTTTTTAAATTTCCAACTTATTGCGATGATGAAAGAAAGTCAAGTTGAAAGGAAGCCGGAAATAATTTGCATTTCAAATTTGGCAATTTCCATTTTTACACCAATTTCCTTTGCGCATTTTCATTTCAATTTTCCTCATCATTATTATTGAGAGATTTTATGCAGACATGTCGAATTCTTTTTTTTCGCATATATATACAATACAATTGTGGCTTTCAATTACAAATCAATGAACGTGAAAAGCGTCGCGTCGTTGGGGCGTAGCGAAGAGCGCATAAGTAGAAACGAGTGAAAGAGGGAACCAAAAGCGGAAAGCGAAGACAAAGAGTAGAAATACGGCGATGGGTAGATGCGTTGCGAGAGCTTCATTCCTTCAGGGGAATTTTTTTCTGGTTTGTGTATTAGCTGGCGTTAATCAATTGCAAAAATTTTCATCTCTACATTTACATACATACGTACGTATTTATATAGAGCATCACTCGAAAACTACTGCCCCGATTTCAACGTTTTTTACATTTTTATATAGAAAAATGCGTGTTCTCTTAAGAAAGTTTAAGATCCACTTTTTTATCGAAAAATTGTGTTCAGCGACGAAGCTCATTTTTGGATCAATGGGTACGTAAATAAGCAGAATTGTCAATTTGGGAGTGAAGATCGGCCAGAAGAATTGCAAGAGCTACCAATGTATCCAGAAAAGGTCACAGTTTGGTGCGGTTTATGGGATGGAGGTATCATTGGACCGTACTTCTTCAAACATGCTGCGAATCGTAACGTAACTGTGAATGGTGAGCGCTACCGTGAAATGATATGCAACTTTTTTTCACCCAAAATGCAAGAGCTTGACTTGCATGACATGTGACTTCAGTAAGACGGTGCCATATGCCACACAGCACGCGGAACAATGGACTTGTTGAGAGGCGAGTTCGGTGAACATTTTATTTCACGTTCGGGACCTGTCAATTGGCCACCCAGATCGTGCAATATAACGCCTTTAGACTATTTTTTGTGGAGCTATGTTAAAGGCGGCCGCCGTAGCCGAATGGGTTGGTGCGTGACTACCATTCGGAATTCACAGAGAGAACGAATCGAAGAAAGAATCTCGGAGAAACATCCAAAATTAAGAAAAACATTTTTCTAATAGCGGCCGCCCCTCGGCAGGCAATGGCAATCCTCCGAGAGTATTTCTGCCATGAAAAAGCTCCTCATAAAAATATCTGCCGTTCAGAGTCGGCTTAAATGTATAGGTCCCTCCATTTGTGGAACAACATCAAGACGCACACCACAAATAGGAGAGGGAGCTCGGCCAAATACCCAAAAAGGGTGTACGCGCCAATTATATATATACATATATGTGTTAAAGCTCATGTCTATTCAGATAAGCCTTTCCTATAGCTCTTAAAAAACACCTCTTTATTTCACAAATAGCAGTTTATCACATATCAGTTGACTATTAAGGTATAGACATCAAATTAAATGTATTTAAGCAAGCTTTAATAAAAAAATATTTTTAACTTGGCACATATTTTTTTGAAATTTAAGGAAAATACATCAACGTAATGATGAAAATATACAATAAATACAATTTTTAAAGGACGTTGCCACTTAATTAAGAAAACATTTAATTAATGAAAAAAATTAATTAGAGGTTAAGCTATGGGTACCAAAACAAATGTGTTAAAAAACTGAACCAATCTTTAATTAAATTTTTTTGTGTATGGCGTTGCCCCTTTACTCTTCGAGTGCAAATATTAAATAATGATAAGTATTATTATAAGTAAGATGATTTTCATTAAAATTATTTAAAATAAAGAAGTCAATATATTTTTTTCAAAATTGGCCTACAGTTTACTTATACATTAAAATATTATAAATTTTTTTTTTATTTTAATCATTTAAAATGGCAGATGTACATTCAATTTTTCCAGGAAGGTCACAGCGGGGCTTCTCAATCGGCGGGCATTGTAGCATCGGCGTCAGTGACCTGATTACAAAAAACCAAAAATTTTTTTGTTTATTAATGTTATAATTTCTATTTGAATTTGAAAAAAAAAATCGCGAAATAAAATGCTTCAAAACAAATAAATGAATTCCGGTGCGAATTTTCCTACTATTTTTGCTTCGAAAAAATTATTTTTTATACTTGTAAATTCACATAAAAAATAATATCATAAAAAAGATGTGTGCAAAATTTCAGGGAGATCGGCCTATAAGTTTTCGAGTTATTGTGTACGCCAATTCGAAAAATATAGTTTTGAGAAAAACGGGTTTAAAGTTTGAATACAACATAACTATACCTCTCCCAGCGCTCGAACGCAAAGAATGGAGTCGTCACATTTTACAGTTAATGGCGTTGCCACCTATTTGTTATTCAAAAACTAATAAAATTACTTTATATTGTAATATAAAGCATGTATGTACATTGAAATAAAAAACTTTAATTACAAACAAAACTCGTATGTTTTTCCCTTCAAAAATTTAATGTTGTTAGAATAATAGTTTTTTGCGGTTGAATAGGTTTAAAATGCCTAATGCATTATTAAAACTGTCATCGCAGTAATGGTGTGTCCGGGCACTAAAAAATTCCCACTCGTTTGAAATCGTCGCAATGCCTGCGTCCAGGTCTCGCTTTTTCATCTGGAGAATTTTTTCCGCGACACCTCTGATGATTACCCATGTATCCATTCTGCTTAGCATCTTGTCGATTACATTTTCAGTGCTTATGTAACCGACTGCATTCTCCGGCGTTCAACATTTTTGTTCCATTGCATGTATTGGAAAAATGTGTGTTTAGCGTCAACTTCAGCTGCATCTCCCGTATATGAATGTGGGGTGTTCGCATATTCTAATTTTGAACAGGTATTTCTAGAAATACCCGTACCCCGCATTCAAGGTTGTATTAAAATTTACTTCACCGAATTTCCTGCTGTTCTATGTGTTGTTTGATTAATCCAGCGGTATTGCCATGGCCTTGGCGTTTCATCCCTTATTTCGGGCGCTGCAGGTTTGATAACTCTTACTTCCATTGTTTCTTTCTTTCTTTCATGCCCACACCTTTTTCTTCTCGCTGATACTGTGCGGTAGGCGAGTCAGTAGTAAGAGAACGGAAAGCGTGGTAGCCATCATTATTTCCCGTTTCCTTTGCCATCTTAGCGGATTTCTCTGTTGCATGTTTGTTTGGGACCCGAAGGTTAATCTTGGGTCTTGTCTTATGCCTAGGTACTTTTATGTTTAGCGTATTTGAGAAAGTGTGCATGCTAACTTCTAACGGGACGTGCTTCTTGGTTAGAAGTATTACCTCCGTTTTCTCTGTGGCTAATTTGAGTCCACGTGAACCTAGCCACGCTTGTGTCCTATGCTAAAATGTCTAAATCTGGGATACTTCAACTGGTTAGAAACCTGGTTGTCTTAACGGAAAGCACCTGAGTTGTCCTTCTAAAATTCGGATAATTTTTTGTTCCTTATTTTTCATTAAATTCAGTAAGAAGGGGAAGACAGCGATGCGCACTAATAATTTGGTCCATATATTCCTTTAACTCCTAGTGGAGCATAGAGTGTCAACCACTCCAGAACGTCATGCGATATGACCCTCAGTTCGCTCCATGATAAGCCAAAAGTTGCTATTTCAGATTCGGTTGATCTTTGCCAGGTTATATGAGGTCTTCCAATTGCACACCCTTCTCGTTGAAACAGGTTCCACTGCAACGCCTGTTTGGCCATGTTATTGTCATCCTTTCGAAGTGTGTGACCATTTGTATGCTATGACTACAGATATTTGATATGCTCGAAAGAGACGGCTGCACACTGAATGCTTGATGCACTCTAGAAGTTATATTTATGTTTGTAGCGACAGTTGCATTATTTTCATAATGGTCAATTTTCGTATGTACATATTATTACCAACTATAACTTATTCTTGTCAGCTCATCCAGCAATAAATCAATTCAATATTACTCTCTTTGCTGAGCGTTTAAGCCCAGATACGAAATATTGATGCTATGTCTGTTTTCAGCGGAGTATCACCAGCCAAACGAACTTTTTATGAAATGCCGGCATAGGACTGTTAAAACGGTAATTAAATTTGACTCTAAGAAGTAAATCACATTCCAAAACTTTTCTGTTTTTACAGTATACCATTTCCTGATGGCTGCATAACCCAATATTTACTTTCCTTAAGCATCAACGTATTTTTGTCATACTGCCTTCAACAGAAAAATAAATTATTTCGTTTAACTTAAACCAGTTCGTTAAATTAAATCAACACTATTGTATTCAACCAGCTGACTTTATCGTTTAATCATCGCATCTGTTTGAAAGGAAGCTAATACAAATCGGCAGCTTGACATCCCATCTAAATGTTAATCAGTTGCCTGTAAATTCGCTGAACAGCGCGTAAATCATTGCTTGAGTATTCAAAAAAAAAAACAATGCCCTCCTTACATTTATTATAAATATGCACGTATGTATGTGTGCACATCTTTGAATTCGCTTGACTTCCTTTTAACCTCTTCCTTTTCTTCGTGTCGCTGACATTCGTTTTCCACTTGAATAATTTCACACTTTGGCCTAATTTAGACACTCCTACGACCCTACTAAGCGTGAAATTGACGCTGAATTGTTTAACGTCCCCACAATGGAAAGCCAAGCTACTCAGCAAATATTCTATAAGTAGTTCATGAACTGGCATTTCATAGAAGTCATACTGGTTCGAGCGTGACTTGAATTGTACTAATTAGAATTTTACACGAAAGAGGAATCCATCGACTGTATACGAGTATGACTCTTTTCCGGCCGAAACAAGCCGATATGCTTAGGTTAGGTTAGGTTTTTGTGGCAGTTGGCTTAGAAAAACCAACTCACCTAGACCAGGTAGGTTCGTTGTAGTACTGGTTATGTAATACGCGCGCCTCAGAGTTTATTTATCATGAATCTATTAACGGGGGGGTTCAATAAGTACCCTTTTTTGAAAGGCACAATTTTTTCCCAAAAAATAAAATTTATTTTTAAACATTAGTTCCCTTTTAGAAAGATAAACTTCTTCCAATGATCCGGCGATTTTCTGACCCCTTCAAAAAAATATCCCAAAAAAATGGTCGCAATTACCTTTCCGGCCGATGGGACTATCTTCGACTTCTTTGCACTGGGAGAAATCTATTGTTTTGATTCTTGTTGAGCTTCCCATGTATCATGATGAATCCAGATTTCAGCAACGGTGAGAACTCGATGCAAAATTTTTTCGGATCTCGCTTAAATCGCTGCAAATACTGCTTCGAAGTTAACAGTCGCATCCGCTTGCCGTTTCAGTCGACACACCTTTGTTACTTCACGCACTTTTGTTCGTCGATCGGAGAATGACATAGTGGATTTTTTGAATAATTTTTTCGGTAGCCACGACTGCCGAGCGTTCTGGTCCCACCTCATCAAAAACGGATGTTCGTCCACGTTGAAATTTGTTGTACCAATATCTAACTGTGGTCATAGATGGCGAAGCGTCCTAATAGACAGCATACAACTTTATCTCCCCACATTTTTCCCCATTTACAATCAAAAAGCTAATTACCGAACGATAAACATTTTTTTCCATCTTAGCGCAAATCACGAAACACATCTTAGTCGAATAGCTGCAAACTAACCTATCAAGATTGAGCATTTCTCCTGACGTTTTCTTATCTATTCGCAGTCAAATTAGCTCGGTTTTAATACAAGTATTTTCTCTCTCGATGACCTATTAGCCTCCTGGAGAATGATATTTTTCATATTTAATTTGCAGGTTACCATAGGAGTTCCAATATTGCCTTTGTTTTAAGGAGTGGCCAACTCATCGACCTTGCAATTTCTTTCAATAACTCTAAGTCCTGCAACCAATATAAGACTGACCTTGAAGATGGTGTTCATATCATTTAGAGCTACCAGGCATTCCTGAGCAAGTTTTGATCTTAATATAACTGCCTCCATTGACTTGATAACTGCCTGGCTTTCCAAGAAGATGTTTATCATAGTTTACTTCCTTTATGACTAAGACTTCTTCTTAGTAGACGCTACAGTAGTTCGGAAGTCGGGCAGATAAGTTTAATCCTAATTCTTTTGAAAAAACTCTATAGCCTACTTTATTTTCTAGCTTGGATCCATCCGTGCAAATAATTTTTCTCCCTCTTTTTTATGGTCTTTGAATTTGCATCCTCTTCTTAACGGGATGTTGGTTTTTAAGAGCCTGTTGAAGATGGGTTTAAGGAAAGAGTAGTTAATTTCTGGATTATAACCGTCGACTTTTCCATAACACCATACTATTAGTCTGAGGGCTGAAGCGGCGGCCACGTTTTTTCCTACCAAACTTTAAGCACGTAAGTTGACTAGCACCTCGAGCACTTGATTTTGGGTAGCCCTTAAAGCGCCGGTAATGCATAAAAATGCAGTTCTTTCGGCCTTGCTCAGCAGTTTCATGTAACTTGCCTTTTGAGTTGATGGCCACCACAGAAGTATTCCATATAGCAAAATACCATTGTGGGCAGACCCAACAGCAGTTTATAAACCATATCACAGTCTACAAAAATCGGTAAGACTACCTGCTTGTCTGTAGAGACTTATATAGGCATGAGTTAATCGTTTCTGCCCCACAAAGGGATGTACGTTTGAATTTCATAGCCTCAGTTCTTAACAGCTCCCCCTTGATGGTATCTTGTCTCATTACTTAGAAAATTCAAGGTCCTATTGGTTTCGAAGCCACAGCCACTCTAGCTAATCTTCATTATGTAACATTTACATAGTTCCCGGGGGTATACTTGTGCCGCGGGACTCAGGTAAGTGGAATGCGATTGCCCGTCCCTAATGAGTTAAGTCTTTCTGTATACTCCAGAACTATTAAAGATTTAACCTCAAAGGATGGCAAAGTTTTGAGTGCAGCACGACTGTGACTTAAAAAGGCTAACCGCTCATTGTGGACGCTTTTCTTCAGATTTATGTATCTCTGCTCATAGCTGAAAAAGAAGGTGGTAGTAAAGAGTAGTTCAGAACTAGAAGGTTTTAGTGCAGGATTCTTTTGACGTATGCCTACACATAAATAAAAGATGTGTTTTTGTATGCATGTACACATGAATATGAAGGCATTTTGCTTATATTTTTACTAATTTATTCTGGTTTTCAAGAAGATGCACAACGCCTTTAATCAATCTTTTATTTAAAAATAAATAAATGATTGGCGGGTAAACTTCTGCTAGGTGTTTGGCCGAGCTCCTCCTCCTGTTTATGGTATGCGTCTTGAAATTTTTCCACAATTGGGGGAACCTACAGTTTTAAGTCGACTCCGAACTACAAATCTTTTATTTAGACTCACTTAAAATGTATGCATGCGAATATTTAAGGGTGGATATTTACAAAAAAAGGTTTCTTCTTTTTATTTTTTATTTTTTTTTTCCTAATACTCCTTTATTAGCATAAATAAATATTTATCATCTCTTGACATTTTTCGCTTACGCTTGATGGCATAGCTCGGGGTAGTAGATGGTAAAAAACTGCTTTTGGTATTGTGATTTATTTTTGTATGCACAAAGGCACTGAAATATGCAGGTGTGCACCTGAAAATAATCGATTTATCAGATATTTTGATTCTTACATTTTAGGTTTATAATGTGTTCAGGTTCAAGTTCTATGATGTCACACTGTTCTGGTGTGATGTGTCGCTTTGTTTCTTTTTTTTTTGCTTCAGATCCATTGTGTGCGGTCCAAAACATTTTACCTCCATATCTGAGATTTCAGAGCGAAGTTAAGTACCGAACCTTTTCTTGCTGACTCATTTGCTATTTCATTGCCCTCTATATTCTTGTGTCCAAGAACTCATGTTAGAGTAATATGAAACCAATGACCACGCAATCCTAGCTGCTCTCTACATTGTAAAACTAGTTTGGAGGAAATGGAGTTGGAATCTGAAGCCGCGACAGCTGCTTGACTATCTGAATAGATAGCTACCCTCGCACCAATTTCTTTGTAGTGTTTAAGTGATTTGTATGCTTCTCTCTTGCTAATAGTTCTGCATGGAACACGTTGGCATAGTCAGGAAGTTGAATTGATTTGGATGATTTGAACGGCTCCGAATATAGGCCAGCTCCCAGCACCACAGTTTATCTAAGGACCGTCAGTGTAGATTTCAATGTTGAATCTGCCAATTACCTTCCCTTTCTTCCATTCGGTTCTCGGTGGAAAACGTACTATAAAACCTTTCTTGAAGTTAAGTTCGAGGATTGTGAAGTTTGATTCGTTTTAACAGTTAGAGTCCCTGTAGGAGGATTTTGCTGTGACCATACGATCTTGTTGTTCAGCTTCCTATGCCTGTAACTCTCGTGCTGCATGTAGCGATAATTTTAATGTGTAAGTCTTATGGTAATGAATGTAGAAAACGAAGGAGAATATTCTTGTGAAACATGTTAGACCTCCAACTCCTGAATAAATGGGTGTTTTTTATGTCTGAAACAGCAAAAAATACTCATAACACAGGGATCTGGCGTGTTAAAATATGCCAATAAATTGTTTGTCCTAAAATTCTACTATGAATCTATTAAAATACCAATGCCGAGAATGTCGTGAGAATACGATTTGAGAAAGGAAAGGTTAAAGATATATCCCCGAGGAGCTAAGACAAGGACCCTACTATACTTGAAAGAGAATAACGGAGGCATTGAGCCTACACTAAATTAAACCTGGTCCATGAGAATAAAGCTTGAAAAACATTCTACAACTTGTACACTTTTTATACCAGTAGCACACGAGAAAGCCAAATCCAAACTCAGAGAGTAGCCAATTTAAGAGAGTGGTTTGAAAGGCCCGTGTAAAGTCTGAGAAATGGTCCTACCGGCGCTTATTGATATTCAGTTTAGTAACGGAAGTTGGAAGAACAAACACCAAGTTTCAGCTAGATCCGTTTATTTTTTTGTGCTTGATATTCGCATGAATCGAAGAGGTCGAGGGAATTACCTTTTCCATGCCGACAACGCACCAGTTCACACCTCAGCAGTTGTTTTAACTTGTTTTACATCCCCGTTATTGTTCAGACTTGGCTCCCTGGGGCTATTATTTGTTCTCCAATTTTAAGAAATGGCTGGCGAGAAAAATATTTCATTCAAACAAGGTGGTGATTGCAGAAACGAATGGGTAGTTTCTTTTTTTGAAATTTGGTTATTAGGAAGGGATCAACAAACTGGGATAGAGTTGTATGAAGTACATAAGCATAAAAGAACACTACGTCAAAAAATAACAAGTGTTTATTCCAAACAAATAAGTATAATAGTATTTATGTTTGCTAGACTTTTTCAAATGACCCTTGTAAGTCCTTGCTTCTCTTGAGACCCTTGAATTTTTTTTTAAACGTTAGCCTCAAGAGCAATGAGAATTTACTTTATTATAAGGAACTTGCATTATTTTTTGTATAAATTTTCACATTTAAAAGAAAAATGTTTTATTTAAGCTTTTTGGAAGCTTTTTTTATTATTACTCCATACCAAATTCAACTTCTTCCTTCAATTTCACATAAAATGTATCTCAAAATCAGAAAAAGATTTTATTTTTACTTTTTAATTTAATATTTAAAATTTTTATTTTTATATAATATTTTTTTTATTTCTTATTATTTCTCTTCGCATGTACGGTAAGGAAGCGATAAAAATAGAATAGTTATTTCAAACCACTAATTGCCAAAGTCGAGAAATCCAAACGTCATACGCCCAGTAGACCCTTTCTCCTCACAAAATTTTGCACGAGCCAGTCAAATTTTATTGTGAATTTAAAAGGTTGCATCAACAATTGGCACTTAATTAAGATAATCATCGGATTAAATACACAACCTGTTTACTGGACGAACAAGAGGCACAAAAGATTGTTGCGGCAATAGGTGCACGTGCATGTTGAAGGTTGGAGGTGGCAAATGGTTGTGGAAATAATTGAAACAGTCAATTAATATTGTATTATTGTTGTGTTCGACGTGGCAGGCAATTATTGTTATCGCCAGCAGACACATTGGATATTAGGTGAATAACAACAAAAAAAAACATTTTGCCATACGAAAATATTACTGAGCAATTGAGCTGAAATATTAAGTATTTTTATACATTTAGGTAAACACTTTTTTATTGCATTTCAAATGCCTCTGAAATTTAGTTTCTTTGCGAATTTGTGACTAAAGTTCAGCACCTGGTTACAAGTTTAAGCACAATAATAAGTTTTCTATTTATTATTTATTTTTCCAAAAATTAGAAATATTTATTGAATTCCAGCACCTCTTCTGCCATTCTCTAAATTTCTACATTTATTTTATTACTCCAAACTTGCGCTTTGAGTAATTTGTAACGAATTCTTTCACCGCATAAACGTGAAAAATAAAATAAAAGTTGAAAGCAATCGGCAAAACAAAAGTGTAATTGACACTTTTGTGGCCTCAATAAATGGTAGTCACCATTGCCATGCCCACAGCCGAAAAGGTACTTAATTTTATTTATCGCAGTAGCCATTGGTTGCCTTTTCTTTGAAAATAAATATCACACATACATATGTAGCTTCATAGAGGCAATTTAATTTCCCAACAACTTCTCAATGTATGAGCATTTCGCAGTCAATTTCTTTTGGTTTCCAACTCTGGAGCAAAATGAAGACAAATTGCAAACGATTAAGATTTTTATCAGGCATCTAGGGGTGACGAAGAGACCACAAGGGAATGGGTGTATGTATGCGAGTGTGTGTATGTAAGTGTATGTATTATATTATAAGTTACAAATAAAGAAATTGGGAAAATGTACAAATGGAAAGTAAAAAAATGAATGAAAAGCAAAAGCGAGCGACAAAAGAAATAAAGGCAAGCATTTTTATTATTGTAAAGGTCGCTTTGAGTTACAAAAAAAGTAGTTACCAGGACGATTCTCATAGCGAAATGAATTATCTACTTGTGATGTATGTACGGAAGAGCATTTTTCGGTTTTAATTTTGCGCTGAAATAAAATATATTAAATGGGATTTTTTAAGTTTTTTTTATTATAAATTGAGAATTAAGATGATATTAAAATAATAAATGAAAAAATAATTACCGCAGTTCATATATAAAATTAAAAAAGCATATTTTTTCACGTTATTGACTTATTTATTGTTAGAAAATCTGTTCAGATCAATACCATCCAACTCCGGCCATAAAAAATCGTTACTCATCTCTCGATAGCGCAATCCATTCACCGTAACTGTGGCTCCAGCTGGACCATAAACCGCACCAAACAGTCACACGTTAAGGATAGAGAGGCTTTTCAACAGTAACTTTTGGATTTTCTGAGCCCCAGATCCGACAATTTTGCTTGTTGACGAACCCACCGAGGTGGGAATGGGCCTCCTCACTCAAGATGATGTTTCGATGGAATTCCGGACTATTTTCATGCATTTCAACGACCCAATCAGTAAAGGCACGACGTTGTTGATAATCGGCCGGCTTCAATTCTTGTGTTAAGTGGACTTTATAAGCCTTAAGACCGAAATTTTTATGCAAAATACGGTGTAATGACATTTGTGGAATGAATTATTCCAAAGGTATGACGAGGAATGGACAAACCTGGGTTTTCTCCAACACTTTCGGCTACAACAACAATATTTTCGGCTGTTCTTGAGCGACGTGCACGGGTTTTATTCTTCACATCACTAACTTGTCCCAACAGTTCGAATTTGTTCACCAATTTCTGTATTGCGGTCCGACAAGATACTTCACGACGACACAAAAATCTTCTCCTACGCATTGTTCACAGTATAGTACTAATGCAAATCTACTGCAAGGGAGGCAACCAAGCCTGTGTCCATTTTGTAGTCAGTCCAGTCAGTATCCTGCACTTGTTATCCTTTTGCCCTGGACTATTATAGATAGACAAAGACAGCAGAGTTTTGACGGCCATGATGCACTATCGCTACTAATTAACCCTTCCGATTCCAACATTTCCAAAATCTATAAATTTCTGAAGGACTCTGATCTTCTACGACGTTTATAAACCAGCAACTCTTCACCAGCCAGCTGAAAGCCTCCGTTGCTAGCGCTGCGTTATGTTTTTGTTTATTTAGTAATTCTATTGTTATTTAAGCTTTAAAAAAAATAAAAAATAAAATAAAATAAATTTTTATATTTATTACAACTTATTTTATAGTCGAACGTTTATTATTATGCCACTGTCATTATTTGAATTTAATATGAAATAAAGAACATGAAAAAACAACAACCGCAATAGTTCACACTTCTTCATGATATCTACAGATATCTATAGCCAGTCCAAGCTGCTGGTGTACTGTAAAAGTTTATGTGATTTCAGTAGGCTGTCGAAGAAAGGAGCACCCGGTGACCTTAATCATCTGCCTGTCAAACTCGGACATTTACAGAGAAATGTCTCCTTCTTTGAAAGGTCCTCACAGCTTCTGCAATGGGGAATAAATGGTAAACCTAGCTTTACTGCATGTGTGTCGATCGTCCAATGACCGGTAAACACAGCTACAAGTTTGGAAATTGAATGGCGAGGAGTCCTGCGTCTTGTGTCACTTGCACTGGGGCTATGTAATAGCACACGAAGAAATGGTGTGCTTTCCTGAGAAATAAGTTGTGCAATTCCTCTTTAACAACAGCCAGGAGAATGCCAATGACCGGGTAGGAGGCCTCTGAGACTAATATCAGTTGACCCCTTCCTGGCAAGCTTATCAGCAATTTCATTTTTCTTTATGTTTTTATGTCCTTATACCACTGCAGCAATGCTTGTCTCTCATGAAGCAATGCGTCAAGCCATACTGCACCACAAATATTCATCGAGATCAGTGCGCAAGAAACTATTGCTGTCTGCACAAAATGTAGAAAAACGCCTATATTTTGCTTTGAACCACATTTCCGAACCAGAAGATTATTGGGACGACGTTATATTTTGCAATGAGTCAAAGATAAGGCTGTATTACAACGAAGGGCCGACTAGAGTATGGCGCAAGCCCTAGATAGCTTTAAAAAATCGAATTGACGGAACAATGACGAATTGACGCCAAACAAAACTTCAATATATCGAAAACACAATTAGTCGACAGCGATAAAAAATTTGGATTTGTCACTAAGAATAAACCTAGTTTTAAATTTATCATCATTAACATTGTCTTATCCAAAGCATACTGAGCATAATGCGCAGATGAGGCTTCTCTACAATTGCGGTCAAGTTATAAATACACCAGCCCAGAGTCCCAAATATAAACGTGATTGAAAATTTGTAGACCTTCTTTTCGAATTTAAAAAAGTGGCTTAAACTATCAAGGAGCTTATCGAGCTTTCTTATATTTAGAGGGATTTTTTTATAGTTTTATTTACAATATTTTGAATTGTTGATGTTGTTTTGGGAAGCAACTCGGTTTCATCACCTTGTACGTTACTAGGAGCAGCAGAAGTTGCGGTGTTGGGAGCTATGATTAACTACTTAATGCTAAATGAACTTTTATAGCCAACTTATGTATTTTTAAAGCAACTTAGTAGATATTTCTGCAGCATGTATTTGAAAGGCAGCGCCCAAGGTTTGTCAAAATGTCCAACTTTCGCGCCAATTGCCGCAAAAAAATACTATTCCGACTTAAGCGGTATATTAGGATATATTCCATATCGTACAAATTCTGAACATACCGGACAAGTTCTTGCCTATAAGCACATCCTTTTGAAAACGAAAAATTTTTCCTACGAATTTTACTTTACCTTTTCCTTTTACTCAACAATTCTAGAGTTAGTAAGCCAGTGCCTTGTTAAGGAAGCCGGTTTTTCAAGGAGGAAAGAGAGAGATATTCACAATACCCCAAGTTTTGGAAAAGGGTCATGTCGTCCGAATGACTCCAAATGCTCTGGCTCTGACAGTATTCAATGAGGTACTATCTGGTGGTAGTTGAGAAAGAGGACGACCTTCTCTCCGTTGCAAAGATCAGGTGGAGAAGGACTTGACTTATCTTTTTGTGCCCAACTGGCGCCCGTTAGCACGAGAAAAAAATTACTTGAGCGTTTTGTTAAACTGGGCCAAAATCGCGTCAGCGGTTATCGCGCCAATCACTAAGTTCTTCTTCATATGTAAATATATTTGTAGATACTCTCATACGCATACATATATTTATGAATCTACTGAAAGTAAATAAAAATGTTATGATTGTGCTTTTATGTGACCTGGAAGGGTATGCAATATATTCTGAGACAATTGTGTGCAATAATACTGAAAGGCATGACGACAATAAACCAAGCAACCTATCATCAAGCCAACCCTGCACTTCATGAAAATAAAAGCCGGCGACAGCAAGAATTAAACTGAAACAGCCTTTTCGCGTAGTCAAGTTTTCTCTTTTATTGTTTTCATTACGTTCTTTTTATACGAGTACAATATATTTGATTATTATCTTTTGTGGCCGCACTCGTGCTTCCGCTTCATTGACTTAACTTTCAATCTTTTGTGCCTTGTGCCCAACAAGCTGTCTTTAGCTAAGCAAGTCTTAGCTTTCAACATCTTTTTTTAGCAATTATTTTTGCTCATTTAAGTAGAAAAGCGGTAGTCGCAACAAAAAATGCTTGTGCCTGCAGTGCAGTTGAGCACAAATATACATACATACATACATACAAATGCACACTCTTGGCAACAAATGCCTACATATATAAACACACACATACAGACGCACACTGAGCATATGAAGAAATTGCAGACATGCATTTGAACTATTCGCCAGCCACACAATAACTTTGGCGATTGACAATATGCTTAAACAGTCGGCGCCACTGCGCTCAACCTTGCAGTCCGTACAAACGATTTCCCAGCAGGTTCAGAAAAAAATTTAATAAAAAAATACAGTTTTATTGTTAGTCCTTTCTTGGCCTTATATGCTGAAACTCAACCCTTTCAACTCTTCCTCCCCCCATTTCCATGTGCCTATATGTATGCATAGCCAACTTTATTTTATTTGGTTACTCATACGCCATGTTTCACTGCTATTTATTTATGCAAGGTTGAGTGCTTATCTGCTTGGTCGCAGCGTTTTCTATACAATATGTCAATTGCATTTGCTAGACAACAATATTCACTTCTCCATTGCATTGGAGTGGCATTTTGCGGATGCCAATAACAGAAATAAATGCAAATAATCTCGATAGAAACGAAATGCTCCCTCAGGTGTGGTTTTAAGCGACAAATCACCGTTTGAAGTAGAAAGCGAAAAAATTGAAATGCTTACAATTTTTATATGAAGTATATGTATATGGGGGGTATTTTTGACATAAATATACTGGTGTATATATTCATATGCATGTATGTAACCACAGAGTGTGTTTTTATGTCAGCTGTATTTTTTAAGTTTTATTCGCTTTTTAAATGCGACTACGATTAAAATTTGAAATTTTCTTTCTTACTTTGAAAAATTCATACAATAAAATTTCGAAATTTTATATCACGTCATCTATGGTAGGAAATTTTATGACTTTGAATACATAATTTTCCAACAAAAGCAAAGTGAATGAGTTCCAAATAATATTCAAATATGAATTATATTAAAAAAGTACCGAAATCACGTCATTAAAATATAAAGCGTGTATTACGCTGCACAACAAAATCTATTATAAATTTTTTTCAAAATAACAACATTCCATCTACAGAATGTGTAAAAGAGGGCCAAGAAATAATGTCTTTAAATTTACTTCTGAATATTTCTATATCATAGAAGGTGATAGGAGGCTCTTTTCTGGGGTGAAAAGAAATTCCTACATCTTTGGTATAAATAAGTTTTGAAATTGTATATAAAAGAATGCTTAAATTTATGCAGAAAGAATTTATTTAGAACTTACTAGTCCGCTAGCTTCATCATAAATGGGTATTTTAAGACCTTTTTATCAGTGTGATATATTAAGTTTTGTCAAACACTTGAAGAAAATTCTAAAATAAATAAGACAAGCCATGGTACACGAATGGATCTCTCACCGAGGAAGTGGCAGGGGCAGGTGCCTGCGGGCCAGGAAAAATATACTTGGAAGCGCTACGCACAAATATATTTTGAGCGAAAGTCTACGGAATAGAAAGATGCACTCAATTAAACCTTGAACGCAGGTATATAACAACACAAGCTTAGCTATTCGTAGTGATATATATAATATCCTTTAACTCCGGTTTATATCCTTTAACTCACAATCAGAAAACATCTAATCCGACAATCAAGTGAGCCTTGGACTGGATGATTATGTGCTTAAAACTGGTAAGGGAATTTCGGCCTTTCCTCTCGAAGGCATTTGCGGGAGTCTACAGGGGGCATGAACATGTTACCACCACATCCGTGTGGTGGCTTTCCCGAATTATTAGGAGATTGGTATCTACTTGACTATCTGTGATCTGCTCCTGAAAAGGTGATATTAAGTTGACAAATCATTCTGACCGCGGGTGGATCAGAAGTACTCCACAGAGCTGAAGTACTTCTGAAGTTGATGAAGTTAACAAAGTCATTATCCGCTAGATGTGTACATGGTGAGACTCGGCACTAGTTTGAGACGGTTTTGAAGCAACAGTCGAGATGAAATTATCTCAGCACCTTCCTCATGGCTGTTCTGCTCTCACGAGTCTAAGATTTAAACTTCTTTGACCGCCAGTGGATATGGAAGATTTAGATATTGCATCAATACCATGAAGCAACTAGCACTGTAGTAATTAGTAATCGTTCGGCCTTCTTTTAATTTTTTTTGTAATCCTCAATCTCTATCCTCCTTCCACTTCAATACTCCACCCTAGAATTATATAGGAGTATACTTTATAAAAAAGTATCGTTCATAAAATGTCCATTTGTATGAATTTCTGCAGTTTTATTGGGATTGGGGATAAAATGTCTATGTTACAATAGTCTGTATTCAATATTATCAATTCAAAATTCGGGCTGTTTAACTTCTTGACGCCTTAGCCGTTTGGGTTGTGAGCACAAAACACCAAATGATATCAACAGTTTTTTCTATTAGCGGTTTTGAACAAAAGGATCGTGTTTTTTTGTCACACTCGGGGCTTTTCAGTTCATGTCTTACACGAGGGCGGTTCAATAAATACCCGTGTTTGACGACAGAGGGCGTTCCTGAGGGAAATTGGTATTAGAATCGTGTGCTGCCATCTATCAAACGACGGCAAAAAAAATGTCAGGCTAATTGATGGGTTAGTTTGGATTTGGCAACTAAGTAAGACGTATTTCGTGATTTACGTTTGAGATGGTAAAAGGGCAGTATCGTTCAGTAATTCTCTTTTTGTTTTTGAATTGGAAATAATGCGAGGAGATAAAAAGAAAGTTGGATGCTGTCTATGGTAACGCTTTGCCATCTTTGACCACAGTTAGATATTGGTACAACGAATTTAAACATGGGTGAACATCCGTTTTGGATGAGGAGGGACCAGGGCGCCCGGCAGACGTGGTTACTGAGAAAATCATTCAAAAAGTTCACGACATGATTATCGCTGATCGACGAACGAAAGTGTGCGAAGTGGCAGAGGTCATAGGTGTGTCGACCGGAATGGCAATCATTATTTTACATACACCGAAGGGTACCGCGATTGCTCACAAGCAACAACCAGCGGATGCGACTGTTAACTTCGAAGCAGTATTTGAAGCAATTTAAGCGAGATCCGAAGGAATTTTTGCGTCAAGTTGTCACCGTTGATGAAACCTGGATTCATTATAAACTGAGCAACAATCAAAACATATGATTTCTCTCTTCTGCTTCAAAGAAGGCGAAGACAGTCCCATCGGCCGGAAGGTCATGGCGACGATTTTTTTGGGATGCGAACGGTGTCATCCTCATGGATTTTTTAAAAACAGGAAGAAACATCGCTGGACAGTACTACAGTGAGTTTTTGGAATGCTTTCACAAAAAATTGAAAGAATCAAGGTCATAACATGAAGAAATGGCTCGCAGGAAAAAAATTTAGTTCAAACGAGGAAGTCGTCGCCAAGACAGAGGCGTATTTTGGAGAGTTCGACAAATCCTATTTTTTGAAGAGTTTGAAAAGTAGCCGGGTTATTGTGAGAAGGGGGCTATGTTAAAAAATTAAAATTTCTTGAAAAAGTGGTGTCCTCATATCTAACACGGGTGCTTACGAACCGTCCTCGTACATATATTATAAAATTTTACTGGAAAATATTGCAAATATGGTGTACCTCTAAATCCTGGTTTGCAAAATATTAATTCTACATTCGTTCGTCTTTACAGAATTTTTGACATACAGAATAAGTAACCCAGGAAAATTTAGACAGTTTCACATTTTTCCAGAATTTTCAGCCAAAAGAATATTTTGAAGCAGAATGGGAAACCTCTCCGATATTAATTTGCAAAAATCTCTTATCAGATTTTTTTTTTTTTTGCCCGGGGCGTATACGCAATATCAGCATATATCATATTTATATAACAATTCTAGCTGTACCCGGCGCGCGTTGCTAAGACCACCAGACAATAAAATGAGTGCGCCACCGAAGATCCGTCTGTTTCCTCTCAAATCTCGCAGTGTACGATCAAGCGCTTCCAATGCTTTCTTGTGAGACATTGTACATTCGTCCCATATGATAATTTGAAACGTTTGGAGTACTTTTCCCATTCCAGAGTTTTTGCTGATGTTGCATGTTGGTATCTCAGTGTTTTGCAAATTCAACGGCAGTTTCGTTTCCTCTGTGTAAAAATACATGGTCATACGAATTTTTATGATAATCGGTTGAACGGGGCAGAAGTTGCTACTCTGCAGCGCCACCTGGTGGCGAGTGGCAGCAATGAGCATATTCTACAAACCTTCTCCGTAGATATATACCAATTTTTAAAATAATCGATCCAGTAGTTTTTGAATTCATCCAGAAAATACAGACAAACATTCATTTTTATATATATATACTTAATTGGCTTAAGCTTGCAAAAAAATTTACAAATACAAAAAACCTGCATAAATAAATATCGCTTTGCGGTCACATATACCCCCTATGCCTGGTGCATACATAATTCCGCAACTTATTCATGTAAATCCGTGTGTACATTGCAATTTCATAAATAATGACAACCACTATTAATTTACTTGCCGTATAATAAACTGTCTGCTTTATTTGCTTATTATTCATGCCAATTACTAGTAAGAGTATATCAGTGGCCGAATGAATGGAATTGAAACTTTATTCTCGCTAAATTGTTGCTAACTTATGTATGAAAATAATTATGTGTTAATTTATTCATAGCAAAATAATTAAATATTCATTCAGGAGCAATAAATAAATATATGAATGAATTAGTCGACTTGAAAATTTTAAATGCGTAGGCTAATATTTATTTGGATATAAATACATAAACAAATGTTACTCGTAATAATAGGACTATGATTAAGTTCGTGCGGTTTTTTTTTCGAAATTTGAAACTTTATTGACGTAAAATGGTTACAAATTTAATATTCAAAGTATTGTCCATCGCTTACTACTACTTTTTCCCATCTTTCTGGCAATTCACGGATTCCCTTTGTGAAAAATTCGGTCGGTTTTGCCGCAATCCACGAATCGATCCATTTTTTGACTTCATCGTAATTACGGAAGTGCTGGTCAGCCAGGCCATGTTGCATCGATCGAAAGAGATAGTAATCAGATGGCGCAAGGTCTGGACTATACGGCGGGGGGGGGTAGGACATCCCATTTGAGCGTTTCTAAGTATGTTTTGACCACTTGTGCAACATGTGGCCGAGCATTGTCATGTTGCAAAATAACTTTGTCGTGTCTATCGGCGTATTGCGGCCGTTTTTCTCGCAGTGCTCGGCTCAAACGCATCAATTGTCGTCGGTAGACATCCCCCGTAATCGTTTCATTCGGTTTCAGTAGCTCATAATACACAACACCCAGCTGGTCCCACCAGATACACAGCATAACCTTCAGGCCATGAATATTCTGCGCCGACGTCGATGTTGAAGCATGGCCAGGGTATCCATACGTTGCCCGACGTTTTGGATTGTCGTAATGGACCCACTTTTCATCGCCAGTCACAATTCGATGCAAAAAACCCTTTCTTTTGTGCCGTTGAAGCAGTTGTTCGCATGCCATAAAACGGCGTTCAACGTCTCTTGACTTCAATTCATACGGCACCCAATGGCCTACCTTTCGGATCATTCCCATGGCTTTTAAACGTTTGGCAATGGTTGATTGATCAACTCCCAAAGTTTTTGCAACCTCTTCTTGCGTTTGAGCCGGATCTTGATCGAGCAATTCCTCCAATTCGGTATCCATGAACTTTGGCGGCGCACCCTCGCGTTCTTCGTCTTCCAAGCCAAAATCACCACTTTTAAAGCGTGCAAACCACTTCTGGCACGTTCGCTCAGCTAGAGCATGCTCACCATAAACTTCCACCAAGATACGATGACTTTCGGCTGCTTTTTTCTTCATATTAAAATAATGAAGAAGAATTCCCCGCAAAAACACATTATTTGGCACGAAATTCGACATTTTCAAGTGTGGTAAAAATATTGTTGTTTACGCTTCAAATAAAAAACTTATACTGACGTTTGTGCCTTACGACAGTAGCTCTCCAATGAATGTTTGGAAATGTGGATCGATGGAATAATAATCAAGTTACGCCGTCTGTTGTAAAACCGCAAGGAACTTATTCATAGTCCTATTATATACAAGCACCCTTGGTATGCGCCATTGGCTAAATGAAACTTTCTACGTAATTAATTTCGAATTTTTATTAATGTGTATTGTATAAAACAAATTTGCATGCTGGATTTTTAGATAAGATTTATTTAGTTGGCTAATGGTGCGCGCGATGATGGGGTGGGCACATATGTGGCATCCCCTATAAAGTCGTTTTGGGTGAAATGAAATTTCTATTAGCAGACTTTTTTTATACATTTTTTATACAATATAAGGGTAAACAACCATCACACAAATTGGAAAATGCATGTTGTAATTGGTTATAGTTTTTTATTTAAATAATATAAATATAAATAAAAATAAATAAAAAATAAGTTTTGTTTATTTATTCAATAGATTATAAATACGAGGGTATTTTGAAAAGTCCGTGCAAGGTCAGAGAGATTGCCAATCGAAGTTATGTTTAGTTAAAAGCATATCTTGAAGAACACACACTAAGTTTCAGCCAGATCGGTTCATTTGTTTGTGTTTGGTATTCGTTGAAATCAAGGAAGTCGTGTGATTTTCCATTTCCACCCCAACAAGACACCAGCTCAAACCTCAGCAGTTGTGTTTGCAAAATTAATGGAAATAGGGTTTCAACTCGTTTCACATCCCCACTATTTTCTAGACTAGGCTCCCTCGCCTTTGTTCCCCAAATTGAAGAAATGGTTGACGGAAAATAGACTTTATTCAAACTAGAAGGTGATTGTAGAAGTGCAGCTATTTGTCAGACTCGAACAAATCCTATTATTCGGAAGGCATAAAAAAACTAGCACAGCGTTTGACGAAATGCAAAAATCTAAAGGGAGACTATCCGGAAAAATACACAAAAATTTGCCCCAAACAATTAAGTAGTTTTCGGTTTGCATGGACTATTCAAACGACCTTCGTACAATATTAAACTCAGGATGAATTAAACTCCGGCCGCCAAAGTCTTCGTCTCGACTAATCAATGAAAATAGGAGTTAGTAATTAGGATAACCTAAGTAGGTAAATGAGTAGTAAAGACCTCTCTTGGCGAATAAAACTAACACCTTCTAAGGCTCTCATCATGCCCGTCCTAACGTATGGCGCGCAGGCTTAGATGATGACAACATCCCATGAGGAGTCCCTTAGTGTGTTTGAGAGAAAGATACTACGAAAACTTTTGGGCCATAGGCTAAAGGTTTTGATAGTTAATCTTACTTAATTGGAGCCTACTCAATCCAATTCCGTTATATCGGTTTTTATCCAGTTTTGAAATAAACACGAGGCCTTTTGTTCTCATTTTTGCATGAGATAAATTACCTAATGCACGAAATTCACTTCATGCAGAGCAATCATTTTTATAAAATGTCTGGATGTCTGTATTCTGTTTGGAGGGTTAGAATCGAAAGTGATGCGAACAATATAGCCAGTCCTCCCCAAATGGCAACCTCTACCCACTATCCAAGACTTAATGTCCTGGACTTGGTACTCCCTGTTTTCGCTAATGAGGCTCTGTCGATCGGTGACAAGGCGGTATAACCTTGTCAGCACTTTAAGCTAAGGTGTTGAGGTATCCGTGCCGAGAGCTGCATGACTGGTAGTGCGTAAATAACCAGTCTTTAACGGTCCTCTCCGATGTCCAGACAAGGTCGGTTGTATTAAGTGTCTTACCGCGTTATGCGTCTGCATGGCAGACCACCTCTTTCGTGCTAACTCGTGGGACCAAATAGCTTATGGAATATTTTAAAACAAGAAAAGAAAAAGAAGAAGAAAAGTAAAAAACTGAGGGCGATCTACTAGCCTCCAGCCAGGACGCGATCGTTGAGCCAAGTACGACGAGCGGTGCACGACACAGCACGACTCATCTCATTCCAAGCCGACTTCAGTTAGCCTCCAAGACGACATCTGGTGAGGTAGTCAAGGCGGCCTCTGTAAAGGTTTCCATGGGGGCCTCTGGTAAGGCTGCCTAGGCGACCCTTGGCAATGATGGCCCTGTGACCACCGCCAAGGTCACCAAAAAGAAATATAAAAAATCATCCGGTGCCCTGCTCAAGGCTCGTTACTTGAGGGCGAAATTCATTTTGGCAAAGTTTGCCAAGAATGAACAGGCCGGTAAAGCGCACGAGTGGGGCATCGAGGATCGGGCTAAGTGCGAGGCAGCGATCAAAGAGTACGAGTACGATGCCGCTGGATTATGATAGAGCAAATGGGGGACCCTTTTAAAGATAATCAGGAGACCCGTTTAATAAGAATAAAAGTATACCAAGTCCAGTAGGAGTGCGAGGAACTTGAAGCCTACTTATACATAAATTCTCTTTCCAGACGTTTGTAGGTCAGATAAGCAATAACAACGTTTTTATGCAAACTTTTTTTTTTACATATAATCTGCTCGGTCAAGTCCTGCCTTCGATGCGCAGTACCGAAAACCCGAAAAGTGTGTGATAGGAAGTCTATTTTTACGTATTCTGAAGATATTGGCCTTAGTCCAACGCAAATTTTGAAGTTCAATAGAAGAAATTCAGAGCCATAAAACATGTTTTCTAAACGTTCCGTTTCGAAACTGTCGACTTTTCGTAATAGCTCAAACTGGGGTTAGAAAGACGTTAAAAAGACGCCTCCTTTCAGTGACATGTAAGAGCTCGTCTGATGTGTTGATTCAATGGCAGATGTTGGGGTTTAACTTAAAATTTGTATATGTGTAATATAAGAGACGTTAGTTTCCTTCCCGTGTCCACATATTGCCCTTTTGGCTTAACACTTTCTCAATATGTCCAACACCTTGAAATTTAGCCTTTCTTGCGAATTACCGTTGATTTACATACATATATAGCCTTTTATACTGAGAGTTTTACTGGAACTGGCACTTATTATGGAACTGGTCTTGTTAGGGACACGCCCTTGCTTTACTTTGGCTAATCAACACTGAACTCACATAGCCCAGAAGTGGTTACTAATATTTTCAAGAGTTTTTATGCAGGCGTAGACATTAGGACCTACTTCTCAAATTACCAAATCTACTCTTAGACTTCCTAAGAGAACAGGTCCCAATTCTACTTACTCTTGCTATAAATTTTGTCACAGACTTTGCAATGCTTACGGCGAGAACTAATTCGCAGAAAAAAGTCCCGTTTTTTTTTGCTTTTGTTCGTATGTATTGTCTACTCATAAATTATAGTCAGCTTCGAGGCAAATTTCGGTTGCTAACAATGGAGTGGGTAGCTAAGGAAAATCGCATTGCAGTGATTGCATTACAAAAGTGTGGTAAAAGTGCAAGTACGAATTGCTGAAAAACTTTTTATTTTGAGAACGTTTGTTTACTGCACGATCAATCGTTTCTGCCAAACGTCTGAAATGATAGACAGAAAAAGAAGTGGTCGTCATCGCTTGGTTCGAACCAGTGCAGCCATAAAAAACGTTCAAGAAAGATTTCGCCGACATTTCCTTAGAAACAAGAAAATCATGTCCAGGGAAAATAATGTATCGACCAGATCCATGTCAAAACTAATTAGAGATTAGCTGCACATGAAAGCCTTCCGTCGCTCAACTAATCATCTTTTGACAACGCACTTGAAGAAAATTAGGCTCTACAGATGCAAGCAGCTTCTTCGGTGGTACGCGGTCAACGGCCATGCAAATATTCTTTTCACAGATGCGAAAATGTTCACTGTTGAAAAAGTTTTTAATAAGCAAAACGACAAAATCTGTACTAAAACTTCTAAAGACGCAAAAAACGTTGTTCTAAGGTTACAGAGTGGCCGCCAGTCAGCCTCCGTAATAATGTGGTTTGGAGTGTTTTGTAATTTCTGCGAAAAAGGGGTTAAGACCGGGGAAAAAGTGGTCCAGGAGAATATCTTAGAAGGCGTGGTAAATCCATTGAACTACAGCTTGAGGTCAGAATGGGAAAGCTGGCCTACCGAAGGCCTCACAGAAATTTGGAGAGTCTGAAACAATCGCTGGTTCGAGCAGCGACATGAATATCCATAGAAACCGTGCGTGCTGCAATAGCTGAATAACTTAACCAAGGCAGCGTAAAAGCAAATAGTGACAATTTCGAAAGAAAGGTATTTTTTTCCATGATTAAATAAAACTAACTTCATTAAAATAAGTATTTTAATTTCATATCTATAATGGACTTAATTTATAACAGAACTTTTGGCAGGACTAAGTATATTTATCTGATTACGACTGCCTTTATTTAAAAAAGTTAAAATGAAATTTAACTCAACCAGCGACAAATGCAAATAAATGTTAAATAAGGAAATTGAGAAAATCTAGTTAAATATAAATTCATTTAAAAGCATAGGAATTGAATAAACCCTCAGTACCTTCCTACAAACCATATCAAAGTAGCTCAATAGAGATGCTTAGAAGGTGGTGAGAAATTAAATTGAGCATTTGCAGAAAATGAGCTCGGCAGGCTATACCTCAAAACATGTGTATGTATGTGTAAATATGCATAGGTGCTACATCAAGTTGCTTTCGTGTTGACGCAAAAATCGCTCAAGTGGCTAAACGTGACAGGAATATGAAATAAGGCTATTACTGGTGCCAATGCTAAGCATTGGGAGGCCCTCTCACGCCCACGCATGTGCAAACATTCCATGAACGCAACGAATTTAAAAGGCATGCGAAAATTTGCACATCTCTAACAATATTGTACTTGTATGATTTACATACTTACCAAAGGGTGATTAATTTATAGGTATCGAAATTTAATTTAAAGTAAAACAACGAAAATTCAAATTGATTGGGCAATCTTTATTAATTTTGTGTAGAACTATTCATGACATTTATTTTTGAAAGATTCTAACTTTCAAATGTTGCCGCAACTGCGCCGTTATTCGACTTCGGTCGGTATCTCTTAGTAATGTTGGCTTCCAATGCCTCAATCGAAGTTGGCTTATCCACAAAACATTTAGACTTTACATATCCCCAAAAATAAAAGTCCAAAGGTGTGATATCACACGATCTTGGTGGCCAATCCACTGGACCGAGACGAGCGATAAATTGCTCACCGAAACAATGAGGCACTAAATCCAATGTTTCACAAGCCGTCTTGTTATGAAGACCACGGGTTTCAATTTCCGGCATCAAAGAGTCATTTATCATAGCGCTTTGCCGTTCACTGCTTCATTGCCGCCAGCCTCGTCTTTGAAGAAATATGGACCGATAATTTCTCTAGTCCATAGGCCGCACCAAACGATTATTTTCAATGAATGTAGTGGCTGTTTTTGAATGGTCTCGAGCTGCTCTTCTGTCAAAATACGGCAACTTTGCTTATTGACTTTAATTCATTAAGCCAAAAATGGGCCTCATCGCCTGAGGACGCGATGAACATTTTTCACAGAGCAGCGATTTAAAATTGTACGATTTGTAAACGTTGGTTAGGCGTAAGTCTTTCAATGATGAAATGTCAATGAATGCTGAAACAAAATATTATTACTAATTAGGCTGTAGTCACCCGTGATCTGTTAGAAACATCCAATTATAAAAAGTACCTCCATTCTGATCACCCTTTAGACTACGAGTTTGTGCAAGTGTGAATATGAGTGTGAATGGGCAATCATTTTAAATAGGGGTATTCAAATTTGAGTCCTCGACGAAATAATAGGACAAAAATTCAATAATGGCTGTCGATGGTGTAAATTCGTGCATACATATGATGCATGTGTGTGTATATATTCCTATGCACAACTTGGCTTCAACAGTTTCTCACTTCCTCTCGTTGCTACTTGCATCTATCATCAGTATGTGAGCAACAGACGATTGCATTGAGCAAAACTGCATTTCACACATCATCTGCCACAAGGAAGCGTAGAAGCAGAGGCTAACTCATACTTTGTAGGTGAACATGTTGTAGCATTTATCAAGTCGAACAATCCCATAAGCCGGAATGCATGTTAGCGGGATTTACCGATTTCAAGCAACATGATTTGCTTACTTACACATATGAACTCTGATCATTTTGGTGCTGCATTTTACAATTTACACAGTTTCTTCTCTATGCCAAAGTTTGTGCGAAGAGGTGTGGGATCGAAAGGAGGAAAACCTGTGCTTTTTTTTGGTACCCATGACACCGATTTTGATGATCAGAAAATATTATTGGCTATTGAAGCCTAGGTTAGATTAGACTGTATTGTGCAGACTGTCAATATCCACTGGCACCGAGTGGTTCCACACATCTACTGCGTCTACATCCGCTAGACATTCAATGAAGTAAGAATTGATTTCAATGAAAATGGTACATATTTAACGAAGCTGAATGATGTCAAAGATAATGTTCGATGCACTCTACCACCTTATCCGTCGCTCACCTCAATCCTGTAGCTGTGCCTTTGAATAATAATAATACTTACCTCGAACTATTGGAGGGAAGATCAAGTCAGATTAAAGATTAATATATTTTTTCATTAAACCTTGGTCAGATTTACCTAAAGATCCGACATGGCCCATCTGGAGATATCTATATGGAGGACGTCCAAAAGAGCCTCATGAGCCTTGGTGAGCATAGAAGACGGCTATTTTGTGATAATCATGGAAATTGCCTTTTGTACCTTTTACAATTTTCTTTTCAATGGATACCAACGTTGATCACCAAACAGCTACTCCGTAAAAGAGGATCACAACAGAAGTGTACAGTCCGTGCAATACGCGAGGTTTTAAACCCCATCTTTTACCTATAGCCAGACGGCACACACTTAAAGCAGTGACCGCTTTCCTGGACGTTACTACATATAAGGTCTAAATCCACTATCATTAAGGAGTGAGGGTCGTTTAAACTTTAAAATGTACTTAGAATACGTCATGAAGGAGGCATCGAGTGTGCAGGAAGGTTTATCACGACCAAGCAACGGAGGCCCTAACATTGTAAAGTATATAAGATAGTAGGGTAGTCAGCTCCGTCCTCTTGTACGCCGCACTGGTTTGGACTGATCTATTGCGCTAAGCGCTCTTCGGTCTATCTGCGGCCTCCGAACAATTTTCGGTTGTGCTTACTTCGTCATTGTAAGTCTAATTCCAGGCGACAACTTGGCTATCCGAGATTAGCGACAGAGCAAGGCAAAAGGGGATTCAATAAGAAGAATGGGCCACTCAGTTTCACTCTCGCAAGGCCTGTGGAACAGATCAGCTAATGGCAGATGGACTTACAACTTACTACCCATCGTAGCCACTTGACTTGTACCATGGCGGTAAAAATTACCACCTAACTCAATTCTTTTCAGCGCACAGAGTATCTCGATTGATTTCGCCCAGATACATAGTTTGCCGATCTACACTGAAAGGGGGCAAGCTGTTCACCACGTCTTGCTCCAAATTCCTTTTTCCCGAAACCTTTAACATCTTAAATACAGAAATATTGTTTGTTTTTATAATGCAGTGAGCTGATAACTGAAATATGATCTGTGCACATGTCAATCATACTTATAATGAGCTAAGGCGTGCGGAGCTTTGCAGACACCCACAATAAATAGCAGCCAATAAACTAATCAGCCCCGCGAGGTAATACTAATAGCAGCTCCTCGTGGAGAGATAGTGCAAAGGTATTTAGTAAATAGGTATAGCTGAGAGACTGCACTTCGTACGTAATGCTGTGCAGGTATAGCAGTACTCATGAGAGTTTCCTTTTCACGGTTATTATCCAAACAAGAAAAAAACAAAAAAAAAGCCATAACAGGCAATACTTAAATACGTAAAGTTCCAGCGCAGGGAGAGAGGGTTTGGACTCCGCTGTGTGCCTAATAATAGCCGTCCCCCCGTCTATGAGACAATGCTTATTTTATCAAAAAGTAATCTAACGAATTATATCAGTCGCTATCAGATCTGAAAGAGGAGGGTCCTGATGACTATATTAGGGCAGGGGTTGTTGCGAACCTCTTCTATATCAAGGAACAAACCTCAAGTCGGCGCTGCTGCGAACTTATGCCCCATGCTGAAAGAAAATTTTAAAAGCTTAGATTAATAAAAGATACGAGGGTCATTTGAAAAGTACGGGCAAAAATACAAACTACTTAATTGTTTGTGGTAAACCTTTTTTTATATCTCGACATGGTCTGCCTTTAGGCTTATAAACTTCGTCCAACGCCCAACAGCCTTTCGTTTCTGCAATAACCTCCTTGTTTGAATAAAATCTTTTTTCCGCCAAGCATTTCTTCAAATTGGGGAACAAATAGTCATTTGAGGCATTCAAGAGAGCCAGGTCCTGAGAATAGTGGGGATGTTGGATGGGGATTTCCCTTAATTTTGCGAACCCAACTACTGAGACGTGAGCTGATACGTTGTCGTGATGCAGAATCAAAATCACTCGACTTCTTCGGCTCAAACGACTGCCAAACACAAAGAAATACATTCGTTCAAGGTTAGGCTATGAAGGTCAGCAGTTTAGTCGAGGGAACGCGATAAATAAATAAAAAAAAATAGCTCTAGTTAGGAGCACAATAGTCCAGGCAGCTTGACATATTGCATGGATGCTAATCTTTTTGGCAACTAGGGGGATTTTTTCGGGAAACTTTTTGTGGTCCAATGAATTCCCCTAAGCGGGCCAAGCTATTTACACGTACTCCGTGTTAAGATTTTTAAGGATAATTATCAATCGAAAAATTTGGAGAATAAAATACCACCTGAAACTTGGTATGTGTTTTCCCAAGATATGTCTCCAAGAGGCGCGCCAATAGTGCCATAGACTTCTCAAACGACCCTCGTGCTTAGTGAACAGGGAAAGCAAAACAAAAGTCTTAGTTTAGGTACTGACTATATCAAAAACGACAGAATTTTATTCTAAATCGCTGTTACGTCAGTCTGTGCAAATATTTATGATACATAACAATTCCATTATACCGCTCACTCTACCATTAACAAAGATAATGAGCTCTTTATTAAGGAATTTTGGAATTAAGCTTATAAACTATTGATGCGCTGGCCATATCATCAGAGCAGTCGAAGCCTAGGTGTCGTATAAAATATTTTTAAAAATTGTATAAAAATTGACCTAAGCGGACCCGGTGGTGGTCAAAAATCGATTTTTTTTCGATATTTCGGAAGGGGCAAAAAGTAAGGTGAATTTATTTGTCAAACTTCGCGGGATTAAAATTTCGCTCTAGTTATTTTTTTCATGAGTTGGCAGTACTGTTAATAACATCTGGGCCAACTTTCATGTGAATGTCATTATCAGTAATCTATTTACGCTTGTGTTTACCAAACAAGAGTGCATTTTTCGATTTTTACAATGTCTGATTTGATTGAGCAGAGAAGTGCCATCAAATTTTGTTTGCGGAACGAAATTTCGGCTGCGGAAACGTTTAGCATGTTGCAGAAAGCATTTGGTGATTCGCCCATGTCGCAAAAAAATGTTTATAAGTGGTACAAAGACTTCAAAGAGGGTCGAGAACGTGTTGATGACTTGGAGCGCTCCGGACGACCATCGACGTCAACAGATGACCAACACGTCAATAAAGTGAAGGAGTTAGTGCTCAAAAATCGTCGGTTGACTGTTAAAGACCTTACTGATATGATCGGAATATCAGTAGGATCTGTGAAAACCCATTTTGAAAAACCATTTGGGCCTACGAAAAGTCAAATCTCGTTTGGTACCGAAAACTCTCAATTTCTTGGAAAAAAGTCGTCGCGTTGATGTGTGTGAAACAATGCTTTCAGACTATCAGGACAAGCTCAAATGCATCATTACGGGAGATGAGACTTGGATTTATGCTTACGACCTTGAAACAACCGACCAGTCAAGCGAATATCGTGTAAAGGCGAGGCCAGACCGAAAAGAGCACGTTAAAGTCGTTCAAAAATAAAGGTCATGATGACATTTTTTTTCGATTTTCGAGGTGTGGTGCACTATAAATTCCTTCCACCCCGCCAAACTGTTAATAAGGAATATTTGGGCGTTATGCTTCGTTTACTTGAAGCAATTCGTCTAAAAAGACTAGAATTATGGGCCAACAACCCTTGGTTTTTGCATCACCATAATGCACCGTCTCACACTGCACTCGTTCTTCGTGACCATTTCGCCAAAAATTCCACGCATATCGTTACGTAACCACCGTATTCGCCTGATTTGGCTCCGTGTGACTTCTGGCTATTCCCAAAACTCAAGAGACCACTCCGGGGAACGCGTTTCGAGTCGATTGAGAAGATAAAAGCTGAATCGAAGAAGGTGCTGATGGCTATACCGGAAATAGACTATTTGGCATGTTTCGGGGATTGGAAAAATCGTTGGCATAAGTGTATTTCATCGAGAGGGGATTATTTTGATAGGGGATGAAATTGATTTAGAAGAATAAATAAATATTTTTCATTTTACAACCAAATTCACCTTACTTTTTGCCCACAGTAGTAATTATAATACCTTAAAAATATACTGTGAAATTTTCATGCGAAAATTTCCAAATTTATAGCTTCTATAGCCTATTAATTACGTAGATAGCGGTCCACGCGCTTCTGTACCTCAAACTTTAGACTCATTTCTCTCGAAACGACTTTTTTCGCCCAGGTGTTGTCAAAAAAAAAAACCTATTCAACCGAATCTATCGCCGTACTAGAATCATATTATTATTTCAATTATTTCAGAGTGTCAAATTCAAACACGCGCCATTTTGTCAAATTCTTTTTTATTCTAGTACAGGACATAGTTAAAGTCATACGGATTAATAATTATTTTTTTGGTTTTTGTGTTTTACATAAACTTCAGGCCCATTTTTTAAATTATTAAAATTAAAAAACAAAATTTGTTTCATTTTTGTATGAAAAAGAAATTAATATAAAGCCTAAACCTTATAAATATCGTTTTTCATTTTTTATTGTAAATAAAATCCTAAAAATACATTAAATTTTTGAGCACTAGACCACCGGGAACCGGTAAGAAATCTCAAACTACGATGTTTTATTAGAATCGATCATGAAGCAATAGCAGTATAGTGAGATAGAATCTTTTGGAGGCCACTCTTACAGCATGTGAAGACCCGAGCTGAGTTGCACAGCAACTAATGAAGACAATGCTGTGCCAAAGAAGAGCCAATAACCGGCAGGCATTAATTTCATGGTTCTATTTCCAATCTGCCGCGTAGCCGAATGGGTTGGTGCGTGACTATCATTCGGAATTCAGAGAGAAACAAGGTTCGAATCTCGGTGAAACACCAAAATGAAGAAAAAGTTTTTTCTAATAGCGATCGCCCCTCGGCAGGCAATGGCAAACCGCCGAGTGTATTTCTGTCATGCAAAAGCTCCGCATAAAAAATATCTGCCGTTCGGAGTCGGCTTGAAACTGTAGGTCCCTTCATTTGTGGAACAACATTAAGACGCACGCCACAAATAGGAGGAGGTCGGCCAAACATCCAGAAAGGCTGTACGCGTATATTATTATTTTGTACGCAAAAATATTCAGAGTTTGAGCGGAGCGACAGCATTGCAAATGTGGTGGGTGCTCAATTTCAATGTCTCCATCGATTATTTCAAAAAATAGTACGAGTACAGGTTTTTGAAGCCTCATGTTGAGATAAAAATCTAACTTTATTTATTTTTACAAAAGAAAATTTGGTCTTAGGCCTGTGTCTAAATTGTTAATTTATGAAATCATAAGAAAAACATTGGCCGCATAAATTTTTAAAGTTATAATTGCCGCATACCAGATGTACGGGTGGGCTCACTCCTCCGGAAATTCTTTGCACATTAACGCGTGATAAAAATCATATTTAATCGCTTCAGCCTTTTGCCTAATAGAGTAATTTAATATTCTCTTAATTGCCTTTTAATACTCCAAATGACATGCGAACTAAATACTTTATGCTACTTTGGCAGGCGCTAGACGCCCACGCCAAGCACTGCAAACATTTTCCCGAACATAAAATTAAGCTTTTATTAGCAAAAAACTTCATATCTGCAGGCAACTTTTTCCCATATCCGAGTTTCTTGTGAGCGTAATTTCTTGCACACTTCGCGCAACCGGAACAAGAAATGCAAATAAAAGTGTCGAAAAGTTGACACCATTAAAAGTCGAAATAATTATTCGCTTTGTTTATTTAAAAAGTTTTGAGAAGATTTTTTTGCTGTTTTGTTTTTACGTTTTACTGAAAAGTTGCTCTATTCATCGGGCTCATTAAAATATGCTACCAAAACTCCAAAAAATCTTTCACGTATTTTGCTGCTAAATTTCTCATTTCAATAGCTGCAGCATAGGAAAAAGCAAAATTGCTAGCCAAAAAAAATGTACATACCTACATATGTGCACACATACATACATTCTAACGGGGTGTTGAGTGTTCGACAGTTTGCCTATAGATTTTTTAAGTTCATCAACCCATATTAAAACCACCCCACCCACGTCTTTGGCACAATGCGCTCCACCCAGTGTTTGCCAAGAAACTTTGTGTGCAAAAACAAAATAAAATTGATGTGAACTGAAGTCATAAACTGTCTGCAAAATGGCGCCACTCACTCTCGAAACCTACATTTCTACATGCATAGAGACAATAAATGTACTTGCACGAGTGCAGCAAAGGGAGCAAAGGGGAAGCATAGCTTAGCGCTGCTTAGCACAAAATCCCCGCCCAAGAACTTCACAGCTTGAGGTCATTAAAATGACGCTATTTTGTTTTTATGTTTCTGCTTATTACTATTTTTTTGTTGTTTTTCTTTGGTGTTTTTTGTTTTTTTGTTTTTGCTTGTGCTTACATCATCGCCTTGCCATTTCTGCCTATTGAGTTGACGGAAGTTTTTTCGGGGCATTTTCAATGCGTGGCTGATGATGTCAACGTCATCACCGCCATTAGCTGAAGCTCTAAGTGCCACGAGTGTGTCCCGACTGCATTGGCGCAATATACAAATTTTCAGTCCGCTAGGCAGTCAACGAACCACTCGAGCGTGGTAACAGGCAGTTAACCAGGCTTGAAGTTGGTGAAAATTTTTGGTGATGACAGAAAACAATAATTTTGCATTTTATTTGTCACTTCATTGCGCCTGCGAAATATCACTGGGAATGTGAAACACTTGGTTTCATTGAATTTTAATCGGAAAAGGTAAATAAAGTATTTTCTTTGTAAATGTAGGAATGTGTTCCAACAACAAAATAAAATACACCGGAAAAGCTTAAACAAGAATATTATATTTTTTTTTTTTGTAAAATACAAAGTTTTTTAGAACTTTCACTGATCCTTGTTTTTGCATACAAAAATCTATTAAAATCTCCCTTCGAAGCACGACAAGTGGGCCCGTCTAAAAACTTCATAGCTTCGATTTTGATGAAATTTGGTAGAAATTTCTTTACAGTAGAACGATTTCATGTCAAATGGTCTAAACAAATTTTCTGTTTTAAATTTCCAAAAATTGAAAAAAAGACTTTAAATTCAAAATTAAGAAATTAAAAAACAAAACTTTAAATTCAAAATTAAAATTTTTTTAATTTCTAGTTTTTTAAGATAAAATATACTTCAAAACATAATTTATAATTTTTTTGTTATAAAAAAAATAAAAAAAAACATGGACCAGAAACTAAGCGTCAAAGTGTCGAATGCAAGGCCCCAGACGAGCTGCCACCGAAAAAATCACGTTTGGAGAAGTCAAAAATTAAGTCGATGCTCATTTGTTTTTACGATTCAAAGGGAATTGCCCACGAGGAGTTCGTGCCAACGGGCCAAACCGTCAATGTAATCGCAGTTTAACCATCAATCACTCACCATATTCACCTGATATGGCTCCCTGTGACTTTTACCTGTTCGGGAAATTGCATTTGGCCCGGAAAGGAAAACGTTTTGGGTCCGTAGAGGCCATCCAAAAGGCCTGTACCGATATCCTGAAGGAAATTCCGGTCAATGACCTGAAACACTCTTTAGAAAAGCTTTTTGAACGCACAAAACAGTGTATCGAGGCCAGAGGGGACTATTTTGAATAACTCGAAGTTATCAGAACAAAGCTCCTGTCGTTTCTATTTTACCTCAGTCTTATTTATTTTGGACTTCAGCTTGTACATCGGATGTTTTTTTAACCAAATGACAATCGTCTGAGTCATATTTTTGCTGATTGGATTTATTATTCAGGTTTATTGAAAAATTGTCATGAAATTATTTACCAGATTAAAATAAAAAAATGCATTCCAACAATACATCTGTTTTGTAAATTTATTAATAATTTGAGTTCTCAAGCTCTTAAGAAAACACCCTTTTTTAGCCCCTTCCATATTTTCACAATAAAGCTGGGTATGCCTACAAAGAGTGCTAAACTGTTTCAAGTTCATTTTCTTCATAGAAAAATTTTAACGAATAAATATCTAGCGGCTCCATTTGTTTTATCACATCATACGGTTGGATGCGATGCTCGCTGGTTGTGACAGAAGATGAGCCGGGCTTTCTCCGCGTTAGAAAATCAAGGAGAAGAACTTAGTTTCAGTTGGTGTTTCTAATTGGCACCGGTTAGCATGAGAGAGGAACGACTGGCGCAGTCTTATGAACTTGGTTGCAATCATAAAAGAACGGAAAGACAAATGCTCATATGCCTTCCGCAGATCTTTATACGGATTAATCCTCCACATGTCATTGCTACTGGTCATATCAATTCCGATAAAGCTGGTGGTTTCACCACTCACTTCTTAAGCTAGCCTTTTTTATTCTGTAAGTAGACTTGAAAACATGGTAGCGAGAAGCCGTTTTCGATATGATAAGATGAGGTAGGCTTTCTCTGCGTTGGAAAGTCTTGGCTTCAGTTGAACAACACACAAGAGGCCAACGTATCTGAGGACCACCTCTGCTGAGAGTTATTGTAAGACAAAAAACCATATGAGCGAAAAGAAAAACGTGATATTCGTTTCAAAGTTCTATTACACATTAAACTTAAATTTATACAAGTAAAAGAAACTGACTTAAGAAATTAAATTAAGTAGGAATTCGGGTTGCCATCTAGTTACAATTTCAACATTTTCCAATAGTTATAAATTTGTTGTTGAACTTGAGATCTTTGCTAACAGGTTCGAAAGGCAAGTCTAAGAGGTTTGATTTCGTCTATGACAAATACCACTTCAATCATACAAAAAAATGGGATGGCAATAGAAGCGTGGGAGAGAACAATTCCAAGCCACAGTGGATCGAGCTCAGAAGGGCCAATACATACTTGTCATTTATACACGGAGACAAAAATTAACCATCCCATTTTGTCTTTGAATAACTTTTTTATTAAATAAAATAAATGATTTTGAGTGATGAAAATCTTTATTTTGACCTTTACGCGCTCTAAATATGATTGGCGTAAGAAGCCATTTGAAAAAATTATAAATCCCTCAATAGGATGATTCACTTTGCGCCACCCTGTATGTAGCTATGGTAAATTTTTCCACGGAAACCCTAGCTAAATGGAGCTCAAGATGAATTGATTTTCGTTAAAACTTTTTTCCCCTTGTTTTCTCTTCTCGGGAGCATAGAGCCTCTACAAAACTCAGTCTTGCGTTGGTTTCATTAATCTATTTTGATTTCTGGGGCAGGGTAGGTGATTAGCCTGCCGCTACGCCCTAAGTAGTGAGTATGCCCACCTTTCGTTGCTTAGGAACAACGCCTTCTTACTGCTTTGAGCGCCATCTATGTTTCACATTTTTCTGCCAGATGGTTGAGGACTTTGCTAAATTTGGTGCCCGCTTCCTCTTGCTGGCGCCACTAATGCAATGTGTAACTGTGTGTTTTTCTTCGTTTTTTTGCTTGTTTTAGCAGCCACAATGCAAATAATGCGCTGACTATTGTGCGGGAGTAAGGATGGAAAGGATAAGTTTGTGGGGTTGAGAAATGAGATTTGTGGAAGTAGGTAATATTGGGAAAGTAGGTAAATTTGGAAAAGTGCGAGAACCGTGCTTTATGTAGGATTCGAACCTACCACCTGTGGGATGGCAGGCTAGTGCACTTACGCTAGACTACCAAGGCTGCATAATTCGTTAAAACTTAGTAAAGCAACAATGCTCCAAAGTATTAAAGGAAAAAAATTCAATTTTAGAAATCACCACTTCAGGTCACCAGATTTTTCGCTAAACTTCAGAAGGTCTCGAATTCTCAATATTCGCACGCCATAACGGAAGACTTCAAATAATCTGAGAAAAACACGAGCAAACTACAAAAGCTAATTCAAAAAAGTTTGCGTTTATCAATTATAACCTTTAAAAAAGCGTAATGGGTCTGTAACGCCCATAAATTCTCATAAATATCTAAATTTTACTTCATTACTCTATTGCGACGAAATATTAAAAGGTCCTCAATATTTCAGCTACCTTAAGTGAATTACAACTGGGAGAGAATTAAATTTTCCTACAAAATTATCGCTTTTCTCACACCAATGGATCTAATGAAATTCACCTACTTATTCCGCTCCGAGTATTGCATCAACCAAACGCTGCCTTCCGGACTAACCAGCAGGCGCACACTATCGCTCGACACAATTTTCCCAAATTACTATACGAAAACTCACGAACCGGAAAACAACATCGAAAACATAATTTACATGCATACGTGTACGGAAACACGTTCACACACACACACGCGCCCATGGAAATGAGTAAAAACCACAAAACCTACGCAGCTGGTACGAAAATGCAAATGGTTTCAAATTAGCCTCTGGTAGTCAACAATTGTTGCCAAAAACCGGAATGTGTTTGTATATTTTCCTTAACAATATTATTGATATATTTAGCACGTGGTATATATATTTGTATAGATATATAGTATGGGAATAAGTAAATTTTTTGCGCATGAAAATTTTATTCCAAAAATAGTGTCAACAAAAATTCGCACTTCCTGACGAAAACCACGGGATATGGCGCTTGAATACGAAATTTCGAATCTGGACTGTTGTGATTATTGGCTGCCGTTGATATGTTGTTACTTTTCTTTCGCTGGTTGATTGTTGATTGATTGCAGCAGACCACTCGGCATTCATTTGGTTGCGGTATTCGGATTTTGGGTAGGAAAATTCCAACCAATTTTCAATTTAATGATGTGAATTTTAAATAAACGGAAATATCTACAATCTTTTCAATATGTAGTAAAGCGTCAATCTATTGAGCTAAGGAAACGAGGAAGCAGAAAAGTATGCAAGGAATCAAATCTAAGTATTAAAGTTCCTGTCGATTTCCTGTATTCCCACAACAAGCTAGAGCTCCTACCAACAGAAATTAGATTAATCTGATCACCTGAAGAGTTTCGAGTTTACGTTTACCAGCTCCAGATGAACGAGGAGCACGGAAATTATGGAGACTTTTAATCAAACGTGATATATGGCCGTCAGGACCGGACCCTCTTATAAAGTTTTTTTTAGAGATGAGGAAGGTGCAAAATTTATTAAATATTTCATGTGGAAATGTCGTGAAGGAGTGGAATTCAAATTTCCGTTGGATGTAGTCCGGCCGGCCGCTGCAGCCAAATGGGTTGGTGCGTGACTCCCATCCGGATGTGCACAAGTTCGAAGCCGCGGGCACGAAACACCAATTGATAGAAAAGGTTTTTTCTAATAGCTATAGCTTCTCGGTAGACAATGACAAACCTCCTTCTACCATGAAAAAGGTTCTCATCTGCCTTTCGGAGTCGGTGTAAAACTCTAGGTCCCTTCAATTGTGGAAACAACAAGACACACACCACAAATAGAGGGAGGAAACTCGGCCAAATATCCAAAAGTGTGTAAGAGAAAATCATACATATACTTCTTCAGGAACCTGGATAGCTTCGGCACAGTTTTAGTTGAATTCACCATAGTAGTTTCGGACTAAATTGATAAAAGATCAAAATAGTTTGAGTATATCGAGGGATCATCATCACCTTAAATTCCTAGAGTTCCAGTGTGAAACATAGGGCCATAATGAATTTCTTCCATTCGGGTATGTTTAGCGCCAATCTCTTAACTTCACTCCAGCTAAGCTGCATGGGTTTCTGGCTCCAGCAGTCATCTGCAGGTATTCGCTGGTCCTCCACGTCTCCGGTTTCCAATGGTCAATGGCGGCCCTTGTTAAGTCACAATTTCCTCTGCATAGAACATGGCCAATATAGTCCCAGTTCTCTTTCGGATCTCTAATAGTATTGGCTTCTGCTGAGTTCTGGTCCATAAGTCAGCGCTTGAGATAATATTTTGCCAGAATATTTTGAGAATTTTTCGAAGGCATCTGTTTACAAAAACTTGTAATGAGCTTGTATCAGCAGACGCCGCATTTCACGTTTCACAGCCATAAGGAAAAGCCGACTTTATACGGGAGTTACAAATTCGCAGTTTTATGCGTCGTGCGCTTGTACAAAGAAGAATAAGATTGGAAAATATTGATTGGATAATAAATACTGGCTGTAGGTTTAGTAGCGCAGGGATGCTCAGAATTTCCCAGAAGCTTCGAATTTAACTCAGCAAAGTCTCCAAGTGGGTAATTTTGGGTGAAAGTATAAGAAATATGCGACGCTTGGTACTCGCTTCCAGGATTACTATACAATGGTGACTCACAGTTTTCAGCAGTGTTCACATACGTTTTTCTTTTTTTCAATCATACATTGAAGTCTTCTAGATTCACTTCTTAACCGATTCCCCCCCAGCTATTAATATCTCCCCTTATAAATCGTTTGCTTATTTCTGGTGCTAGTTGAAGTTAATTTATGACTTTAAATGAGTGCATGTCCTGCTCCGCTTGATCTTTCCAATAATTACTATATTAATGTCGTTGTGAGGCACACATTGTTCCACTATCTATAGTGTCTGAGGTCAGTAATTCATACAGGTCCATTCACAAATCCTCCGCAGTGGTTTTCTTTGAAACATTTCTAAGGCCACTTTATCAGATATGGTTATTTCCTATACTTTTGCTCCATATAATATAGCAGATAAGATCTTTATTCGCATGGAGACCTCTTCCCTTAAAAAAACCTATTTAAGCTCCTCCACCAACTCATTAGCGGTTTTTTAATTGCTGTGCCTTGGATCAGCTGAGCTGTTACAGAGTTGCTTACTATCAGAGAATGAAGATTACTAATACTAGACCAGCTTGGTTCGTCATACAAAAATACGTCTGAACAATCGAAGTTTTCAAAACTCTATTTACCAATAAAAATAGTTCTTATCACCATTTCTAATTGCTTGCCCACGGTAAGAAGACTCCACTAGGCCAAAATGCCTTACCTTTTACTGAATGTTTGTCCGAGCTTCTCAGCCTATTTTTGGTATTTTGATGTTTTTCCACAAATGGAGGGGCTTACAGTTTTTTATGCCGCCTCCTGCTGAGGGGAGATCACTTTTAGGTGAAACTATTTCGGGGTTTCGAACTCGGGTTCTAACGAATGGTAGTCAAGCACCAAGCTATTCAGCTACGATGGCAATACTTTGAAATATAAACACGCGGTGGAGTTTTATAGACTAAACTTTTAGACCACCTCTCTTGTTTTTAGCCCCGCAACTTTGCTTGCAATGTCTAGAGCTAACAAATTTCAACTTCGCATTAAGCACTTGGATTGAAATGGTCCGTGATATCCCACTAATTCCAATGAGAACCGCTCCTTGCACTCAATTCAGCTTCCTTTACAGGAAATTGCACTAAGTAAGGACTACATACAGGCTCTTCACTTTTGTCTTTATGGTAACTTCATTTTCCCTCACTAAGCCCTCCTGGCTTATCAATAGCCTCTTACAGCAATGCAAGGAAGGCATCTCCAATTCCATTTACATTACTTGGTTTTCACTTCATGTTTTCACTTTTCGAAATTTCTGCTTTATGTTGATAATCTTAAAATTTACTCCCCCATATCGAATGTTGAGGATTCAGTTTTATTGCAATGTGAGATAAACAAAGTTTATTCCTGCTGCGATAAAAATCGTAGTAAGTGGTAGTAGTAGGAAAGTAGTTTTATCAAGAAAATCAAAGACCATAAATTATACCTTTAATACTTTGGGGTATAAATTGAAAATTGTGGACCAAATTAAATATCAAGGAGTATTTTTCGACTCTAAACTGATTTTCAGGAGCCATATAGGTTATTTAATTCCGAATGCTTACGCTACGTTGGCCTTTGTTCGGGTAGTTTTACACATTTTCCAGATTTTTATACAAAATTGTTACTTAAAAAGTTGTACATAGCATTTATTGGGGCCCGTTTAGAATATGCCGCTTTTATTTGCCGCCTTTCAAGCCCTTTACGTAAAAAGAATTGAGCGTATACTACAACAAGTTTTTATAAAATTTGCGGCTGAACTTTTCAGAGCTTTTGCTTGTAGAGCGAGGGGCAACCGCTATTAGAAAACGTTTTCTTTATCATTTGATGTTTCACGCCTAGAGATTCGAATCTGGGTGCTTCCGAATGGTAGTCATGCACGACTCACGCTAAGTTATAGAAATACTAAAGTGTTTTAAGATTTGCAAGATAGATAAAAACATTTAGTTTTCAGCAAAAAAAAATGGTCGGGGCTGTACGCAACGGCCCAATAAAGCTTAAATTCAAAATAGAATATTTAAGCAATTTTCGCGCTTAGAATATGTAAAAGTATTGAAACACTATCTCCAGATTTCTTGCAATTTTTTTTACTACTTGCATGTAACTCACGACAATAGTTGGTTAATATTTATCGCGATCCTCATGCCCAGTCTTACTTTATTTATCAAAAAAATATTTAATTCCTCAATTCACTATAAAAGTTTTGTATTTCAAAATCTCTTTTTTTTTAATTTAAATCCGCCAACTTATATAGTTTTTAATCCCTTGATTCATTAAAATCAAATGCATCGCATATCAACTCTTTCTTTTTTGATATAACGCAGCTGCACATCCACCTCCCTTAGCCGTATAAAAGTCAGTGAAAGCAATTTTGCCAAGGCAGCCACATTTTCTTCCACTTCAATGGCATCAAAGTCGAAAAAGTTTCTTTACTTTTACTTTTTTCGTGTGCTCGCTGTTTGATATGTAAATATTTTTCTATTTTTTCATATTCTCCGCATTTCCTTTAATTTTATTTTCATATTATTGGTCTCATGCGATTATGTCTAAAAATACATTATTTTTTTCCATAATCGTTTCATAACTTTCCTTCTACCTTCATTGCTTTGTATGAGTATTAACAAAAACATTACGAGGGATTTATTATTCTTCAACGTCTTAACATTGTAAACACGGAAATCCATTTTTTGCTCTCTCCTCCCTACAATAATATTTACGATGTATGCATACGAGTATGTACATATGTATGTACCTGTGGAGTTACATTAAGGTGAGACTTGTGTAATAATAATGTTATATACTGTTATGATATAATGTTATGTAAGTGTTAAGGACGGCAAATGAGTAGCAGCCTTTCTCGTAAAAAACTTCATTTTCAACGCGTATTGCTTATATACCCATATTTCGAAAAGAAATTGATACGAAATGATTTCTTATGGAAAATAACTGGTGAGAATTACCGAGTAAATCTCGACCTCGGTAAACCTGTGAGTCAACAACTGTTGGTGAATACCAGAACATGTCATATTGGTAAAAAGTTGAATTGAGATGGCCGAAAGAGTAGCTCAACGAAACAATTCAAAGCGCCCAGTAATAAACGGTGTTAAACTTAGAGGTATCGGATTTAAAATTGAAATAAAACAAATAAAATTCAAAGTGATTGGGCAATCTTTACTATTTTTATGTAAAACCATTCATGACATTTATTTTTTAAAGATAATTCCTTTCATATGTTCCCGCAACTGCGCCTTAATTCAGCCATCCGTAAACATCAATTTTGAATAACTCGCTGGAGGAGTTCGGTCGATATCTCGTAAACAACTTTAGTAATGTTGGCTTCCAATACCTCAACCGAATCTGGTTTATTCACATAACATACCCCAACAAATAAAAGTCCATAAGTTTGATATCATACGATCTTGGTGGCCAATCCACTGGTCCACTTAATCCATTATTTCACGGGGCTCTATGGCAAGTAGCGCCGTCTTGTTGAAACCAAGTTTCAATTTCCCGCATCAAAAAATCGTTCATCATGGCAAGATAGCGTTCGCCATTCACTGTTGCATTGGCGTCAGCCTCAGCAATGATTCCTGCAGCACATAGTCCGCACCAGACGGTTGTTTTCAATGTATAGTCCGCGATGGCTGTTCTTAAATAGCTTCGGGTTCAATTCAGCCCAAATTCGGTAATTTTGATTAAGAAAAAAATGAGCCTCATCGCTAAACTAAATTCGGGTTCTGAACACGCAATGACAATTTTCACAGAGCGCCGATTTTGGTAATACAATTATACGATTTGTAAACGTTGTTGAGGCGTATGTCTTTCCATAATTAAATGTCAGTAAATACTTAAAAAAAATTATGGATTTAGTTTGATACAACTCACTCGTGATCTCGCAGAAAAACCCCAATTGGAAGAAGTCCTTCCAATCTGATCACCCGTTAGTAGATGTCTTAGGAGGTAAAGTCGAATAGGAATCTAAAACTTGGCACCATTACAAGTCATCTTCTTTTCAGCTAGATTGTTTTGTCGGCGATAAGATATAAATTTCTGAGTTTTCATTTTCTCGTGAATAAAGCAGCCTTGAATATTAGCCGTCTACAGAATTTTCCTACAATCACGGAGTGATTCTCGAACTGAACTTTAAAATTGTTACCTTCCCCTACTTTTACTTCCTTCTCTTTCTTTCTCCAGTAATATCTCAACCGATGGCTAATCTTTATGAGCCCTCGGAGTTCGCTCCGACTTGTTCGTGAGGACGGCCCATCGGGGAGCATTATAGTGGTACAGCCTTTTTAGCTCGATGTGAAGTTGCCTTGCATTTGGGTGCCGGAGCCAGAGTACGGCAGAGGTGTTTCCATTGCATACTACCAATCGTTAACGTAAGTATCGGTGGATTTTTTAGCTATTATCTTTTTAAACAGTTGGTTTAAACAGCTGTCGCACGTTCCGTGTTTTGTTTCACTGTCAAACATCTTCAGTTTTGTCTATAATTTAACCATGAATCGTCTTACAAACGAACAATAATTGCAAATCATTGAATTTTATTATAAAAATGCGTGCTCTGTTAAGAAAGTTTATCGCGCGCTTCTTCCATTTTATGGTCAGTTTAATCGACCCACTGAAGCGGCTATTCGAGCTATTGTGACTAAATTTAGAACCAAATTTACATTATTGGACATCAAACCACCAACACGATTACATAGAGTGCGAACTGAAGAAAATATCGCAGCTGTATCGGCCAGTGTTAATGATGACCATCAATTATCGATTCGTCGCCGTTCGCAGCAATTGGGCCTCTGTTACTCAACAACGTGGACAATTTTTCGAAAGGATTTAGGTGTGAAGCCTTTCAAGATACAGCTGGTGCAAGAATTGAAGCCGAACTACCTACCGCAACGCAGAATTTTTGGTGAATGGGCTCTTGGAAAGTTGGCCGAAGATCCACTTTTTTATCGAAAAGTTGTGTTCAGCGACGAAGCTCATTTTTGGATTAATGGGTACGTAAATAAGCAGAATTGTCGATTTTGGTACGGTTTATGGGCTGGAGGTATCATTGGACCGTACTTCTTCAAGGATGCTGCGAATCGCAACGTAACTGTGAATGGTGAGCGCTACCGTGAAATGACATCCATTTTTTTTTTGCCCAAAATGCAAGAGCTTGACTGGCATGACATGTGGTTTCAGCAAGACGGGGCCACATGCCACACAGCACGCGTAACAATGGACTTGTTGAGAAGCGAGTTCGGAGAACAATTTATTTCACGTTCGGGGCCTGTCAATTGACCACCCAGATCGTGCGATATAACGCCTTTAGATTATTTTTTGCATTGGAAGACAACATTAAAGCATTTATATCTGGATTGGACTAAGCGGATGGACCATTTGAAGCGCAGTCGCGGTCGACATTTGCATGAAATAATCGTCAAACATTAAATTATATGGACTGTACTATCGATTTGAATAAAAATGTCATGCAGTTTTCTGAATTTTATGTGTGTTTTTTTGAAAAACTTTCCTATAGCTCTTAAAAATCACCATTTAATTTCAACGTATTGGGGCGCTGATCAACGCATTGATTTGATACGCTTTTGAGTACCGGGGGGTAAGGCCGACGTCGGCAGGTGCCCACTGCTCATCATATTTTTAGGGACGTTCGTGGGATATCACATAATTTAACAATTGTCCAGCAAAGAACTCGTGTCGATTGTGTAAAGAAATGTTGAATAAATTCAGCCGTTGTGATTAAAAGCTAATCTATAACATCGTAATATGTGATAAATCTTGGATCTATTAATATATATGTATATAAGCCGGAAACAAAACAGCAATCGGCAGTGTGGATGTTTCAAGACGAGACCAAAGTTGTTGGTGGGAGAAGCACCTCAAAGCAAATAATTGCTTGTTTTCTCGGAAAATCTGGTCATGTCGTAACCGTACCATTAAAGAAGCTTAAATTAGTCAGTTCGAAGTAGTGCACAGCCATTTGTTTGCTAAAGTTTTCGGAGGATTAAGGAATTCTAACCGCCTAAGGTTAATTATCCTTCACCAAGGCAATACGAACTCTCACGTGTCGGCTCACCCAAGATAGTTTTTGAGCACTCTAAGGATCGGGTTAATGGATCATCCGCCTTACAGCTCTGATTTGGCACATAATAAAATGCGAAGCCAATGTTTTTCAGCGCTGAATGTTAAAACTTCTAAACAGCTCATTTTGGAGGTATCCACTTCTGAGTGTAAAAGTGTTTTGAATATTGTTTCAAGCGAATGCAGAAGTGTGTCGACTTTCAAGAAAAATATTTTGAAAAACAATAAAGCCATTTTGATAATTATTTTACTGTGTTTTCGTTATTGGGTGCAATATGTATATATTTATAAGGCAACCCTGGTATACACATCGTTAACAAAATCTTCTCCTTCAATATTTTGTATTGTAAAGGTGGCCTTTTTAGAGTTTTGAAGCTTTTAACTTTAATGCAGATGACTTCCTGGCGGCTTATCATTGCCTTCCGAGGGCGATCGCTTTTAGAAAAACTGGTTTCTATATAATTTGATATCGATTCATGCCAATCTCTAGGAAGGCTAAGACGATCGTATACTTATATGGATACTCCTTACACTCAATGAAGATTCCTTGACATTTCTTTCCCTTAGATACTGTGAAACTGTTCACAGAAATGTTTCCAACTACTTTATTTAACTTTTTTAAGAAGAAGAGCCGAACATAAGCACATTTTTTTTATAAAATCCTTTCAGTAGGGTAATATTTTACCCATTCTATAAGTACATTTCACGGTTTTTAAAAATGTAAAGAATTTCCTCATGTATTTTATTTCCTCATGTATTTTTATTCACAACTCGCAAAAGCAACAGACCACTTGTATTTGGGGATACAATTTATTGTGGTGATGGCGGAAGAGAAACGCCTCATATAGAAACAAGGGAACATTCGTCCTTGTTTTATACCATCCGACGGTTAAACTTTTCATCTTCTCTGTGCAAACAAGCGAAAGCTCCTGGGAATAATAACAACAACGAAAGCTAACACTCAAAAAACTTCTTCTCACAACGATCAACTTCCGAATGCATTTCTACCCAGAAAGAACTCCGCAAGAAGAATCATCTATTGTTCACAGGTAGGCGCCCATGCAGGTCACTCCATTTGTGGCACAGCATTAAGATGTACGCCATAAATTGTAAGAAGTTTTTATAAAAATAATGATCACCCTAGTGGACACACACTATCGTAAGGGTGTATAATATGAACCTACTCCACGAAAATGAAGTTCTCGCTCGTCAATAGAAATTGAATTTTCTTTCATTTTACTTCCTCGTATTTATTTTTTTCTATCTTTTTTAAGTTATTGCACAATTTAACTTTTATTATTATTATTATTTTTTTTTTTTTTTTTGTAGGTATAAAACCAATTTCTTCGTCAATACTTTGTAAGATTTGCTGCTTTGTGCATTAAAAAATCATTTATTTTGTGTAATCAAGCAATAATAATTAAAATTATTGTGAACATTTTTATTGAGTTGCTTTGGCTATAAGATAAATATACAAATATGTGTGTAAGCAAATGTGTATGTAGGTAATTTTGTGAAGGCATTGAGGCAAATTTTAATTTTCTTCGATTTTCCAGCGATTTCATCCAAGTGAGAATCATCTAAGCGTTAAAGTTATATGGAAACTTAGGTCCGGCAATTCAGGCAGATTTCGCATTTTAGATTTCCTACTTTTCGGTTTTCTGAATTTCATTTTTTTCATCTCAAAAGGGTAATGAATGAAATATAAAAAAAAATAAATCAAATTAATCAAAGAAATGGACCAATATAAGAAACAATCACAAAATGTAGCGTCTATCAGTTCACCAAAACGAATAAATGCGAAAAATAGTCCCAACGGAAAATATCAGAAGAAGATTAAAACGACTCACACCGACTAAATTAACAAAACGGTTGACAGTGTAAATACAAAAAAAAACATAATAATAATAAAATTGATGTAAAAAAAATCTTCGTGCATTGGTAAAAGAGCATAATAGATCCTAATTGTATTGGGTTGGGGAGTAAGTTCGTAGCGTTTTTATAATTCCTTTTATTTTACAACGATTTGTTTGCTGTTTTGCAAATGGTAAGTACGAGTATTCATTCGATAGAACCCTTTCTGCTTTACAAAATTATTGAGTGTTATAGTATTTTTGAGTTATTTAATTTTTTATTAATTTTGAGACTTAGAAATTAAAGCCAAAATCAAAATTTTCGACGCCTGCTCTTCTTTGCTTTTCATCGAGATCATTTGCGACGTGTATGAAGAAGGTGTCATAGGCAAGTTTACGGCACGGGAATGGTTTGCAAAGTTCAAAAATTGTGACTTTGACGTCGTTGACACGTCCTGCAGCGGAAAGCCTTCTGAATTCGATGAAGAACGTGTCAAATCATTTTTGAAGGAGAACGTCGCCAAACCAGTCATGAATGGACAGAAAAAGTGAACTGCAAACTTCGAACTTCGCAAACATCTTCAATCAATTGGATTTAACGAAAAATTGGGAGCCTGGGTGCCTCACGAGTTGAATGAAGCAAACAAAGAAAGTTGCCTTAAAATTACTTCTCAGCATCTCGCCCCCCATCGAGCAACACGCGGTCATAAACAGCGTTTTTTGTACCGAATCGTTACGGTAGATGAGAAGTGGTGCCTATACATCAATATGAAGCAAAGAAAGAAGTGGATGGCTCTAGGAGAATGCTCGAAAAGAATGCCACGGTCAACAAGGAACTCTGCATTGCCCAGCTGCAACGCGTGGATGAGACTATTCGACTGAAAAGACCTGATCGACGTGGTCAAACCATAATCCATTACGACAACGCCAGGCCCCATTTTGCACAAGTCGTGGAAGCCGCACTCCAAGAGCTCGAATGGGAGGTCCTTCAGCAGCCGTCGTATTCTCCGAACCTTGCACCGACCGATTACCATCTTTTCCGCTCCCTGACCAACCATATGAAGAGCTTTGCCTTCGATAACAAAGAGGTCCTTAAAATCTGGCTCCACAACTTCTTTGACACCAGACCAGGCAATTTTTGGCGGAACTACATCAACAACATATTTTCGTACTTAAGAGCATGACTCTTCCCAGAGCACCTGAGCTGTAAGACTTTTTGAATAAATGGTAATTCTCGACGCCATGGGCTATGGTTTCATTAAGCCTGCCCTCAACTCTACAATTCTCTGCAAGAATGCAGAGGTGTGGCCTACATCAGATCGTTAACCGATTCTCAGCGATTTCAGTGAAATAAACTGATTGGCTGACGTAACCGTGACAACGATTTGTTTATAAAACCGAAATTTTGTTGGTGATATATAATATATATATATATATACATATAATTGGCACGTACACCCTTTTTTGGGTGTTTGGACGAGCTCCGCCTCCTATTTGTGGCGTGCGTTGTTCCACAAATAGAGGCACCTACAATTTTAAGCCGACTTCGAACGACCCCCTTTTTTATGAGGAGCATTTGCACGGCAGAAATACACTCGGAGGTTTGCCATTGCCTGCCGAGGGGCGGTCGCTATAAGAAAAAAAACTTTTTCTTTATTTTGATCTTTCACCGATATTCGAGCTTACGTTCTCTCTGAATTGCGATTGGTAGTCACGCAGCAACTCATTCGGCTACGGCGGCCTTTGGGTTTTGTATAAAAATTGACTTCACCTAAGTTCCTACTGTTCCATGTGCTGAGTTTTTCATTAGCTCGGCCGTCCATCTCCAACATGTTACGTTCCTCCAACGGTCTCGCCATAGCCTTATCGGTTCGTTCTTTATTTCCTGCGCTGCTGATTGTGTCCTAATGCTTAATTAATGCCCTAAACTTTTTCCTCTCAAAGACTAATAAGTTCATTGGTACTGAACCGCTTATCACTTGATCAACTGGTCCTCCCCTGCTATTACCTTCTCATTTTCTAGTCTTAATATAAGACTAGCTTCAAATTAGTTCTGAAATGCCGTCATTCTATTTGGATTTGACATTACATGGATTATAGGCCATTTCGACATGGAGAGCAATTGCAAGGTTGATAAGCTTATGATGAAATGATCCTTCCGGATACTAAATGCGGTGTTACACCAAGTTATTCTGCAACTTATTAATAAATATAAAATATTTAATACTAGAAAAACTAAACTAATAGAAAAAGTTTTCGGAATGGCGAAACAGCAGTGAGAAGTGAAAGACAAAGAAGCTTTCTATTTTTTCCTGTGCAAGTTATTAGAATTTAAAGGACGAAGAAACCATACAAAATAACCTCGTTCGGATCAATGATCCAAAAAAGTAAGCCATCTGAGAAAATGTATGATGAGCAGTAATTGATTGGGAGGCAAAGCATAACTCGCACTGCGGTATTACGAAAGGTCCAAAACCTAACTTGACCCCATCGAGGACCCGCGTTTTACCTAAAAATAACCGTCTTCCACACTCTCACTAGTCTAATCAGTCACATTTCTAACTCGCTAATGGAATATGGCAACAGTTAGCAAGGAAAATGGCACTAGCACTTTTGCAATGTAAAAAAAAGCAGCAAAATCTGTAGACGGCAATGCTCGTACTAACCGCTCACGGAATTGGAATCTAGATTAATCAAAAATAGTGTTGTTCCGCTACCGCCACATACCCATTACCTGCACTCGTTAAAATTATTGAAGGAAGTATCGAAATTGCAAAAATATCGGAGCGAAGTATTGAACTCTTACTGGTATCAGACTCTTTGCTCTTTTATAACGAGTGGAAAATGCATCTTTAAAAGCTTTCCATTATTTTAACAAATTACTCTTTAAGACCAAAAGTAACGCCGCTACATATCTCGAAAATTCGATCTGTTTTTGCCTTTTTTGGCCGCGAACGAGTTTTCAGTGATTTTAGTAGCTGTCGAATATTTTGGACTGCTTTTGAATAAGTAACGGGCTCCCGGAAGTGAATACATTTGAATCTTAGACCCAAAAGCATGATAGATTACCAGGTTTGGTCACTCGAAGCAAAATTGTGAGAGTAACTTCGACTGCTACTTCATCGGGGACTCGACAACAGAATTCTGTCCGCTAATTTCACAACAAACGGCAACAAAGTAACATGAGCAGCGACTTTGTTCATATTTTTCGCATATCACCAATATAATCACAGTTTTTTCGTAAACAAATCACTGTCAGCCAATTAGCTGATTCCTTCAAAATGGCTGAGAGCTGGTTAAACATCAGATTTTGATCACAACTCTACATTTTGTACAGGCCGAAGATTGTAGTTCCGATGTACAAAAGTTATTCAAAGAAAAGCAAGTAAACATTTTAACCACGTACCAGATAGCCACCGAAATACGTTCATGAAGATCTCGAGTACAAATAGTACTCAATGCAACACTAATAAATGATATGATTATTTGGTCACCCTCCCCCCTCTCGAACAAAATTTATGCACTGTTCAATTCCTCCGTTGTAGAGCTGTTCTTTCAATTGTTGTTGTTCTCTCAATTTTAAAGTATGTATTACCGAAACTTCAAGAATTCCTAATAGAATAGGATATTGGGCATAAATGGCATCATATATACTTACATATACATATCGCCAATCAAGCAATGAACCTACATTAAAATTTAACAAAGAATTTCATGTGCATGGAACAATTACTGGTGAGCCGCTGATGTCACAGCTTAATAATTATTCCACTGCCATATTCTCATGAATATTTAATTGCCTTCAATGTGCCTTTTCAAATCACTTTCGGTAGTCAAATGTCTCGTCCCATCAGCCTTTGCCGCTATTAAAAACAAAAGGGCAATATACTTCGAGATTTTTATTACATACTCTTAGGCGCCCAACCCTAAGTTATTATTCCCACCCACCCCACTGCTGATGTCATGTGGGACATTCGACCGTTACAATTTCCACTCGAAATTACAGTAGTTAGCATATCGGCAGTCTCGGCCAAAGCCTTGGTAGGGTTACGAAAAATTGTGTGGCTGTTTGCCTTGTTTGTGGTTTGCATTTTTGTCCCATTTCTTCTCCTTCTCTTTTTTTGCCGCACTTTTCCAATTTTATTGCACCACATCAAATCAAATTGTTATGGTTACGCTGAGGCTATGAAATTCCAGTCAATTGAAATGTTGTGCTGTCGCAACGGGTAACTTTATTAAAATTCCATGCGAATTTTTATGCCCGACAACAATAACAAGAAGATACGTGGTTTTACATGCATATTAAAAAGAGTGAATTGGAGGGTGCGAGTGGGTGATGCAGCTACCGAAAAACCGCACTTAAACAGGAACTGATGGCAGAGCTTAGTGCTCAAATCACCCTGCCGACGAAAAACTAATTTAAAGGTAGCGCTAGGGACAGTGCGTTATAACGGAGTTTTAGATCAACTCTACGGCGTTAGACTTTCGATGAGTTTTTCTTTGTATGGTAAAACAAATACTCTTCAAATAAGGGCGAACTTGAGGGAAAATAAATCTATCAAGCTTTTCTCAAAGGGTGGAAATGGATGAGGAGTAGCCAACAAAATCAGGGATGGTCATTAATCGTGGATATGTCAGGCAGACAGAGACTGTGTAGTTCGGTTGCGGGTATGCATTTTTCCATTTGAACTCGCCGGGAATAGAAAAGAAAATAGTTAGAGCTAAAGATTTAATTTCTTGTTATCGCAATTGCGTGATATTTTTATTCACAGTTCATAATTTAAAAGATTCCATTAGGTAAGTTGAGTAGTTTTTATTAGCAAATAAATAACTTTCATGAGGGACAATAATTTTAACTATAATGAATCGGGAGCTTCAGTTCGCAAAATAGCACTAAAGTAAATCGAAAAAAAAAATACCATCAACAACTTTTTCAAAAATTCTGATTGATATGGAAAAATTAAAAGAACTGGTCCAAAGCCTCCGATTGACGGCAGGTATAAAAGAGAAATAAATCGATCAGCCCTAACCAAATAAGATGTGAACTTTCTCTAAATGTTACGAAGAGAAAAATACAGCAAATTGCGAGTGAAAATTTGCATTTAAAATATCAAAATAGACTGGCTAAGCCGAAGCTACACCCCACACAAAGCAGCTAGACTCGAATTCAACGATAATTATAAATTCTGGGATGATAAATAGCAATCCATCACTTTTAGCGATGAAAAAAAAATTAAGTCCCGATGGATCTGATAGTTTTCAGAAGTATTGGAGAGATATTCGCAAGCCAAGGCAAAGGACGTCATTACCGAAACTTCAACGGTGGTTTTCTTATGACCTGGGTTGCTTTTAACTACTGTGGCAAGACCGAAATTTATTTGATTTCACATAAGATAAACGCAGAAAATGACGTAGAGGTCTTGGATAATGTTTTATTGAATTTTGCTGAAGAAATTCACGGTGAGCCTTGGACGTATCAACAGAACAGCGCTAAGCATACAAAGGAGTTTTTCTCGTCAAAAAATAGTCCTGCACTAATGTGGTCCGCCGTTAGTCTAACCCTACTCTGTGGGAATAGACAGGGCACAATTTACTGGGTACCGGTGCACAAGGGAATAGAGGGAAATGTGCGAGTTGACGAGCTTGCTAAGGCTTGAATACGTCGAGCATAAATCCCTCACTCTCAGCTTTGAAGACGGAACTAGACGAGGAACCAAGTCTAGAGCCGCTGTCTATATGGGGAGCCTCGACCTCCCACAGAATTACTAAAATAATGCTAGAAACTTGCAACACAAAAACAACCAACATTATTCTATCACCCCCAAGAAAGGAATGTAAAATATTGGTTGGAGTACCTGGAGTAAGGGGCATTGACCGACTCCATACAACGCAGCTAAAATGCTATTGGTCGAGACCGACGCGTGTAACTTATGCGAAGAAGAAGAAAGGGGTACGTTAGAACACCTCCTTTGCTACAGTCCTGCTTTAAGCAGAACTCATTACACCTGGCTCTGATCGGTATTCTTTTCATCTCTGAAGGATGTTACTGACAAAAGTTTAAACTGTTTGGCCCTTATTATGAGCAACATTCGATCTTCGACCGTAGTCGAAAGTGCTGATCGAACGAATTTTCATTTGGTATTATGGTGCTCATTCGTTGAAGAATAGGACTATTGTGAATTTCGATCGTTCGACGCATTTACAATAGATTATTTTTTCTCAGCTGATACAGCAAATCAAAATAAAATAAAAACCGATTGTGTTGAAATTCTTTGCTAAAAACATTTTTAAAAGTTAAAAAAAGGATTTTTTGTGAAAATGAATACAACGTAGTTGTGGTTCGACGATTCATCGGACGATGAAAGATTAGTGGAATTAGCTAGAAGTAGAAAACAGTTGAGGGGCGCATCCAACCTCCTAGAAATGGCTTCCACCTCTATAAATGCGAAAAATCCAGGAGCTACTCATGACTCCATGGCTTCCAAGATGTCGCCATTGAAAGCGCATTTAGAGGAGCAACATCTCAATGGCCGTCGCAATACTTGGCTCCTCGGTATGTAATAAACACCAATTGAAACTCCGTTTTTAATAATTTTTGTCTGTCTGAGGTGATGCTGGATACGCTCTAAAACCTTATTTAATGACTCCGTTCAGAAACTCCCAGAAACTCAGAAGTGTCTCCACAAAGGACATACAACAAATAACATGCTAAAGCGAGAAGTATCATTGAGAAAACAATTGGAGTCCAGAAAAATCGATTTAGATGTTTGCTGCAGGCAAGAGCTCTTCACTATTCTCCAAAAAAAGCAACACAAATTACCCTCAACGATGATGCTGAAGATATTGAAGTGGAGTCAAATAACGGAGAAGCAGAAAACATAAGAAATGAAATTCTTAGAATATTATAAAAAAATCTAAAAAGTATTAAATATAAAAACCTTTACGCCACAGTTTCTGTTTTATTTTTGTTATAAATTTTCTTTATTCAATTATTCGTCATTCGAAAAATATATGTATTTCAGTTCCTCTACGTATTTCAGCCCATACCTGCCAAGAGGAAATAAAAATGTTGTTAATGAATGTTGTTAATCCATTTTGGTGCCGTTCTAACTGGTGGTCCCAAGCAATTCAGCTCCGTTGTAAATTCCTCCCATTTTTTGCTGCTTGAACTTTGGTGCAAATCCCTTTGCGAATTGTGGATTCTCTTCCATTAATGAAACTAGCCTTTCTAATTGCTGTTTGGTACTCACGACTTTCGACCTGCATAAAACTAACAAAATTAGTATATACTTATTATTTGGTTACTATAAAGCCATAAATAATCGCAAACAACTTACACTTTAACAAGTTTTCCCACAATACGCTACACAATCGAAAGCTAAATTGCATTAGACTCTAAATTCGGTAAACAACGAAAATTTCGATAGGGTTGCACCGCTCATAATACCAAATTGACATTCGATCTTCGACAACCAACGAATATCGAAGATCAAATCCAACTCATAATAGGGGCCTTTATTAAAACTCGCCAAGACATGTCTCACGAACTATGTTTAACACGAGTCCAACAACAATGGTAACCTAAGGACAAATATACCTAACCTAACCTAGTGCAGACCTAAATCCATTACAGAACCTCTTCATGATAATATTAGTTTTGGAAAATCGACCTTAGTGTCCTTCAGTCAAGTGTCAGTTACAATAAATAACGGAGGACATAAAAATTATTAAATATTATTTTATTATGTTTTCTTAAGATTTAATTTAATATTAGTTTTGTCCTATAGATCTATTTCCTCTCACGCCCTTGAACATTATGAAATTTTTACAGTAAAGGGCTGAAATAAGTCCTTAAACATGTTTTATTGCCGAAAGGTAAAAAGATTTAACTTCTGTTTATTTTATTATAAAAAAAAATTTATTCAGTCTCCTATATAGCTATTTCACTTAGTGTATTTACATAAAGGTCCCAAAAAATATTCTGGCAAATTCTAGAATCCGAGTGAGAGTAAAGCGTAAAACAAGTTTTGGCATTTATTCATTTTTGAACTCATTTTTCATTCACCAAATGTATATTAAAAAATTAGCTCCACAGCTGATGGTTGTCAATTCAAGCAGAAGCGAAGCGACAATTTTTTTAATAAAAAACGAAATATTCCACGTGAGTATTCCAATCCTTTGTATTCTAATTGGTGTTTGTGTTTATATATATATTATATATAATTGGCGCGTACACCCTTTTTTGTGTGTTTGGCCAGAGAACGTTAATGGAATGAGAAGGTGCAAATGTTACTGTTAACTTTTTTTAGTACAATTGAGATTTGAAAGATTTGTAGTAAGGGATTTTAGAGCATCCACTTTATAGACACCACTGAGTTTTGCCCACACAAAAATTGAAAACACCACACATCTTTCACCTCAACACACAACACATCTCTCACCTCGACATTAGACCAATTAAATTTTTACTATTTTCATTCCATTAACATTCTCTGGTGCCTGTGCGGCCACAGCAAACCGCCGTTTTATTGTTGTTTCTGATGGAGCGCGGGGTCCCCATAACACTTTTGAAGCCATTGCTTCGCTTGAACGGTATTTTTCCCCCATCAAGAAGCAGTACGAAATTAATTAATTTTTGATCCATTGTTTTGAAAATAACAAGCGTAACGTCACTTCTAGCAGAATAACTCACGAACTACTGAATAGAATATCATAAAATTTTAACAGCTGCCTTTCTAAGGTTAGTACTAACTGAAAGAGAGGTGAATGCAATAAAAGTAGTGTCATCTATGCGTTAGGCCCGGGACTTTTCAGCCGATGTGTTATGAGTAAGGATAGGATAGTTCCGGCAATATCACAAGGAGCCTCTAACTGGTTGAAGCACAGCCGCTTCACCTAACCTAACCTAACTTAAGGGGTTACGTGTAATCAGAGGCCCGAAAAAATGATGATTTCCAATAATTTTTTTTTTTGCTAATCAATTGCTTTATTTTACAAAAATAAAAACATAGCATTAATACCTACATCATGCTTCGACTTGACTTTAGCAAAATTTCAAAAAAAAAAAAATTAATAATTGTAAAAGTTACCGCTGTTTGTATGGAGCCCGTTTCTCCAGAAGTCCCTTACGATGATCAGCACAAGTCCTTGCAGATTCATCTAAAATCAATCGAGCAAGAGAAATTAGTTTTATTAATAGATAATTTTGTGCCTGATGGAACTCTTTTTTCAAAACTAACAATATGGCGGCAACAGGAAATATTTTTCAGAACTTCTAGAAAAAACCCGACAATTAATTGTTTAAAAAAAATCGAAATTTTTGAAAAAAAATCCTTCGATCAGTCACGAGGTTTTTATGTTTTTCAAAAGCAGTATACATTTTATTGAAATCTAACAAGCGGTTTTTAAGTTACAGTGATCACCAGTTCATAAAACATAGTTTTGAGAAAAACGCATTTAAAGTTTTGCTACTTGCTCTCGAACACTCCGGAGCGCCCGAGCGCCCTTCGTTAATTATTGAATAACTCGAAAAGTACAGGGTGGGCCCTATAGCGTTTGCTTTTTCAACCACCTATATTTTTGAGAATGGTAACACAAATGGCATATCAAATGTGTTCATAATTTACTTAAAGGTTTGACATTTACGAAATGGGACGTTTTACGCTTGAACAAAATTGGGAAATATTGAAAACCTATTTCCAAAGTGGTGAGTCTTCTTCTTCTTTTCTGATTTTCACATCGGTGGCTACGTCAATAAGCAAAATTGTCGGATTTGGGGCTCAGAAAATCCACACGTTACTGTAGAGAAGCAAATGCATCCACAACGAGTCACTGTTTGGTGCGGTTTTTGGTCCGGCGGCATCATCGGGCCATTTTTTTTCGAAAATGAGCGAGGAGCCGCGGTTACAGTAAATGGCGAGCGTTACCGTGACTTGCGCAACGAGTTGTTTCCAAAAATTGAAGAGGATGACATGGACGACATTTGGTTTCAACAGGACGGTGCAACTTGTCACACTGGCAAAGTTGCACTCGAACTTTTCGCTACCGTTTTTGAAAACCGAATAATCAGCCGAAATTCCGATATCAATAGGCCGCCTCGGAGCTGTGATTTAAGCCCGTTGGACTATATTTTGTGGGGAGCCGTTAAAGAAAAATGCTATGCGAACCATCCAGAGACGATTGATGCTTTAAAACACGAAATCGAAGTTGCCATTCATGAAATTGGAGCCAAAACAATCGAAAATGTGCTTAAAAATTTGGTTGATCGAATGGCCTACTGTAAAGCCAGTCGTGGCAGTATTTGAACGATATTATTTTTCATTCATAAATGACAATGTTCAATCTTCAATATAAAAAAAAAAAGTTTGAAAAAATATTGAGTAGTTTTTTTTTGATAGCTGATTCAAAAAGCAAATTTTACATGGCCCACCCTATATTTGTCAGATTCACTTCACATTTTCACACTATTTTTAAGATATTATGCTTTAAAAAAATGCAAAAAAAAATCCAATTTTTTTTTTAAATTCTGACTACCCCTAACCCCTGATGTACATATGTTGTATGAAATTAATTAGAAGTATTTTTTTTTTTTGTTCAGTTACCTCATTTTATTTAAGGCCATGTTTAAATTTTATAATAAAAAAACAAAATTACATGCCAAGTATTTGTGTATGTAGTTTAAAAATAATTTTCATCGATTTCATCTTTATTAATCAGGCGTAAAAAATTGTGTACATATATAAAACGATATGCAGCCACATGCAATGGAAACTACTTATCATATTTATATGTAATTCGTATTGAAATCAAAAAATATTATATATTCAAATATTACATAGAAATAGTAAATTACATACAAGGTTTAGCCAATTTTTTAAAATTTATAGTATATATGTTTGTAGGTAAATGTAGAACAATAAGAATGATTTAATAGAGTGTAGAATTAATTATAAATACTATTTATACATATGTTGTTGTTGTTGTAGTCGCATAAAACACCTCCATAGCTTTTCGGAGAATGCTGCTGATGTTACAGTCCTTATCCGAAGACAAATCCGGCCCATTCCGGTAACATAGACGCACGCAACAGTCTTGGGAACGAACAACATATGAACCTATGCACGTTTGTTGTGTTTATTGCTGATTAATATACATTTGTTTGATATCGGTGATCATTTTCATGGAATCTATATACCTAATTTTTCCAATATTTAGTTGTATTGCATTTATCGTACGGATATAAACAATATATTTTTAGGTTCGTATCAGTGCATTTATCGAAAGCAAGGCATTTGAAAGAGTGTAGTTTACACTCCTGCTAAACATAGAATTTAGCTGCAAATGCAGAGTTTGAATAAACATAGAAAATAAGCACTAAATCGTTTGAAGTAAGATCTAGAAAAATATTAGATAGAAAGAAAATCATATAAAGAATACACAAAAAAAAAAAACAAAAAAAGTTCTAAGTCACAGAGCTCGGACGTGCATAGCTAAAGTATTGCTTGATCCGCCTGAATATATGTAAATATATAATTGTGTAACTGCACACGGTTTTATGTTTTATTACGGTGTCTGTTGTTCTAAGTGTTCGTTAAAAGTCTGTTGGAATAAAATTACTAATTGCAGCGATTTTTTTTTTCATCTGTTTCTTCCTTTTTGTTTTTCGCGTTCGTGTTGAGACTTTTTTTGTTTTATTTGTTTACTATATTTGTTTGGTGAATATCTTAATGTACTGTTTACACACAATTTATTTCCTTTTTTTCCTATTTCCCTTTTTGACTTTTTGTTTCTTCCGTGACAAAGTAAATCAAAACTCAGCAACTCAATCTTTTTACTGTTTCTCTCCCTAAAAAAATTCTCAAATTAACCCAATTTTTTTAAATTTTCACTACTGCGAATAAACCTGCCAGTCCCCCCCAAAAATAAACGCCTGCCGCCTATGTCTACACATAATTACTGTCACTAACGCCACCACTCGCTTGCTGATTTTTTTAGTAATCCAACAGTCTCGCTTAGAAGCTCATGTAGCCACGCGATGTGGAACGACGGCGCGCACACAAGTACGAGATCAATACAATCAGTATGAGTGCTGCCATGGCAATGCCCACAGCAATGGGCACAATGTCCATTGTCTTGGGGCCATCACAGTCCATGGCAGTGGAGAAGGTGTCACGTTTGTCGGTGATGAATGCCTCGACCTGCACATTGCTCAGTGTAATGGTGCCTACGACGGTATTGTCCAGCACTACCTCGGTTAGGTTGAATTTTTGTGCACGTGTGCAGTGGTAGGACATCTTAGCGGGTGTGATGAAATCATCGCCAGTATGAATCAACTGAATAGTTTGGTTATCTGTAAAAACAAAAACAAATTAGTGGTAAACTATATGCAGAAAATGTAATTAATTATATTGCAACATACCCTTGGCGTCAGGGAAATGATCGCTGGTGAGTGGCAGACTGAAGAAGATCTGCTTTAATTCGCTAGACTTGTTAACGATATCGAATTGCCAGACCATCGAGTGTATGGCGTCAGCTGGACCCCAAATAATGTGAATCGATTGTGAAATGTTAGCGCAGTTGGAATCCTCGACTTTGGCATCCTTGGGGATGTTGAAGAGACGGGTAGCAGTTTTGTTGTCTGTACGAATAAATTCAGAAATAATGAAGTATTAAGAATTAGTAAAATAATGATTTAGATGTAAGTCCCATGATAGTCAATCTGACATAACCGGAATGTGCCGGATTTATGTCCGGTCAAGCATTGACGCTTCAGCAGTATTGCCTACAAAAGTGTGTCAAATGTTTTATGCTACTACAACAACAACAACAACATGAGCGAAACAAGCAAATAAAAGCCAGAGCTACAGAGCGGTCGCCGCTGCTACAAAAACAACCATTCCCATGGCAGCCGGTTCTACGTTACCGGAATGACTCGGGTTTTTCCCGACCAAGGGCTGCCACCCCAGTAAACTAGCCCTGTCTAGTGAACCACTTATCATCAACGGTCGCCGAACGGTTGTTACGTAACTATCGTTCGGAAATGCACAGCTTTGAAGCTCCGTGCATGAAAAATCAAACGGAAGAAAACGTTTTTCCTCGGCAGACAATGACAAACCTTCGAATGTATTTCTGCCTCATAAAAAACCATTTGCCATTCGGAGTCGGCTTAAAACTGTAAGTCCCTTCCTTTGTGGAACAACATCAAGACGCACGCCACAGAGGAGGAGCTCGGCCAAACACCCAAAAAGGGGTCTAAGTGCCAATTATATATATCAGAAACTACGGATCCTTGTGGTCTATGAGCGATATATTCAGATCAGCCAGATACACCGTACCTAATCTAACCCCAAACCCATATTTAAATTTATACCCGATGCTCGAGCGGACACCAATATTACTGTTGCTCTATGGCAGAGTGGCTTTTTTGTTTTAAATATTCGTAGTTTTCTATAAGGAGTTGATCTTGTAATTGGTTTTAAATATCGCATCCTTGCATTTTTTTTTTAACTACATAGTTGTTAAGACAGTTGTGGACACAGTTGTTAACACTCCTTTAGACATCTTTTTTAAAACCGAAAACCGTTGGGCCTTTTTTCGTCTTGTTTAAAACGGTTATATCCATAAATCGATAGAAACTTTAATTTTAGGTAGTTTCTTGGAAGCTCAAGTTGTTAGCTATAATGGAAATATGTTAATTTCGCATCCAAAGTCGAATAAGTCTAGCCAGACCCAGGTGCTCAACGGAGGGTTAACCGATGTTTACCAACCTACTCAATTATATTTCTACCTCAGGGTGACGTAATCTTGCCACTGCTCTAGAGCCTGGCTGCCAACAGTCTCCTTCACTTGAGGATATTGATTGATAGGTCTTGCCTTAGCCGATCTCGGGTAGAAACTTTCCACCTTTCTATTGAGATCTCTCAACGGACAATCTGCTTGGTGTAGCAATCAAGGAGTGAATCCACAGACAAGTGAATCTAACACTCTTTAGTAAGAGACTAACACACATTTTCTTTCACAGATATTCCTAGCGAGAAACACCCTTTGAATAGCGGAAAGAACTAAATGTCTAGACCTTATGCTGGATGGAATCTAAATTGGAGCTCGCAGTTGCAGATACGACGCTCAAAGCAACGACAATGCGACTCCTGCAGCTGGCTGGTCTATAGGGAATGAAGCGCAGAATTATATACTGATTCTAAATAACGGTAGTTAAGCCAATAATTCTCCACTATGACATTGGAATGTGTTGGAACGTCTTTAAGAAGAGTGTTGACAAGGTTCAGACGTATACCACCAAAAGTTGGAGGATCTCAAGGATGTAAGAGAAGGACGTTTTTAACAGTTACTGACTCTATTCTCCTATACGCCGCACCAACATGGACAGGACAACGAACGGGACGCTCAAAATAGGTACTGAAAGCTAACAGACATAGCGCGCTCAGAGTAGCATGTGCGTGCAGAACATTATCGGATGATGCAATCTGCGTTCTAGAGAGTAAAGTTCCCTTTGATATACGAGCAGAGGAACTTAAGCGACTGTATCACTCACGTGGACACTAACAGACGACTGAAGAAAAGATAAGCGAACGCGCATGCTCGATAGCAAAGTGGCAAAATAGATGAGTTCTCTCTTCCAAAGGCCGCTGGACATATAAGTTGATTCCCAAGAGAAGAGCTCGCAAATGTCCTCGGCGTCATACCATCGCCAGATAACCTGGTAAGGCAAGGCAAGCTGAACTCGAAAGAGAAATGAGAGCGCAAACCGGAGGAAAGGCTAACGCGACCAAGCTAGAACTTCCAACGGATGCGTTATTCAAAGAAGACAAGTTAAAGCAGATCTCCTGTAGAGGTGACTGTATTTACGAACAGACGACAAGCACAAACACCTTAAGACGAACCCCAACAGTAGAGGAACCTGGCGGCAGGTACCTGGTGTATCTCAAAGGCACAAACGCGGCTCCACCTTGATGAAATTCGTTTAGCAGTCCCAGAGTGGAATCAGTCGAAAAGATGAGGCTAAATCGATTCCTCTTATCATCGTGAACAAAATGTAGAGTCCGTCTCTACTTCAATATAGAGTCCGTTAGGATTCCACGAACAACCATTGTAAATTTATGCATAAGAACAAAATTTCGTATGTTCAAAATCATTCCAAATCGTGTTGTTGTTTTTGTTATATGTAACAGCATAAAAACTGTTATTGAATAACGACTTGCCTAACCTTTGGTTTCGTAAGTAAAGTTCAACTGTGCGGCGAAGTGTAAAATAATGCAGCTGGAATTCCATTTGCCGATCTCTGGTGCTGGGAATGGAGCTGGTGCAGGTGTTGTTGTTATTGGCGCTACCGTGGTAGTATTTGGTGCAAGTGTTGTTGTGGTAGTCGGTGCTGCGGTCGAAGTTGTTGGTGTCGGTGTTGTCGGTGCTGGTGTTGTTGTCGTCGTCGTTGTAGTTGTTGTTGTGCTGCTGGTACTCGAGCTAGTGCTGGGAACAGTTGTCGTCTTTGGCTTGGGTTTTTCTACACCTTCCTCTTGCTCAGCAATAGGTAATGGTGCAGCAGTACCAGGTAAGTTGGCCTTGTCCAAGCTCACATCGAGTTGAGCGGCTATAATGAAAATAAAAGAAAGAGAAATATTTTATTATCTGCATTGACTTAAGTATTTACGAAAGGGAAAATAAACTGGTTGTTTGCTGAAGCTTAGGTAAACAGTTGATTTTAAATCCAACTGGCGCAGTTGATGAAATAATAATTAATATATACATAGACCTTGCAGTCCCTTGAACTTCCACTCTACTAGATGGAATTCCGTTTCCTGATGAATTTCGTTCGGTCTTCTCCATAACCCTCAAAGGTAACCCACTCTCCCATCCATATCCTTTCTTTCCTTCTTTCTCCCTTTTGTATTGAGTACGGTATCACAAGAAACGAAGTATCTGTTTTTTGACACACTTTTGGTATACCGCTGTCTATCCTCCATAAGTGGGATAACAACTTAAGCTATACGATTGTTAGTCTTCGATAGCAACCTTCGTGGAGCGAATGCTTATGAAGGTATAAATAGAGTATCCACGGAAGTCGCAGATTGATTGAGTGTCGCTAGTAAGTCGGGTCCAGCGGTAGGTGCACCATTTACTGGAGCTCGTATTTCAGCTCAAGGAGGTGGTATTTGCGGTAATAATCCAGTAGCAACTGCTTGCTGAGCATTTTAATACGTTCCTTAACAAAGAAACCACACGTGGATGTGGTGACACACCTCAGTGGCTGTTCTAAAGGCAATATACTGACAAGCCTATAACTTCGACTTTTGTGTCGTACCAATCAACGGCGAGCAAAGTTGACCGGCCTACTTAATCCCTGATTTTAAATGGGCTCTAGAATTGTATTTAGTCAGCCTGTCTTATAGAGACGAGATACTCCTTCATTAACGCTTTTGCAATCATTCAACGGAATAATCCGCGAACAAAAACTCTCTCTTATCACCAAGAACGGAATAATCCGCAATAAATAATTTTTTTTTTTTTAATTTGATGAAAATAAATAACTTTAGTAATACTGTAATATTATTTTTCACTGGAACAAAGAGTAAAAAAGGTCTTGACAACGCAAGGTATTTATTTGGAACAAATGCAGTTCTGGTAAAAAAAATATTTACCGCCGTTCCCAGGCGACATACAACTGTCGATCCAATTTGTCAAACAAAATAATGCTACAATTGTGAAATTCAAGAAATTATATTACATTCTAAATATCGACAAAATAAATAAAAGATCATTGCAACAAAAACAAAAAAGCAGCACTAGCATGGCTCAAGTCTCGATTTCCATTGTAAGCAAATTTGTTCCGATAGTGTCAGAAAAATTTTTACTATGGTACACTGAAATCAGGCGAATCGTCACCAACGACTATCTGGAGAAGCAAACAAACAAAGTGCTGGTAAATGCAAAAAGTAAAAACAATGAGTCACGTAATGCAAAACGCAAAGGCGATAAATGCAAAGCGCATGTAGATATGTATGGATGGAAGTAAGTATAAATATCATTCACTTGAAGTGTGACTTGTTTACCTCATATGTATGTATGTGTGTGTGTGTGTATGAATAGTTATTGCGAGCTTTAAAGTAAATTGAGCTGCCAGCTAATGTAGGTATTCGATTTTATTTGAAATGAAGTTATAAACAAGAGCAAAGGCGAATAAACCAAAAAGCCAATAGAAACTTGTAAATAATCCCTTTTCTCAGATGTATAGTATGTACGTTCATGTCTATATGTGTATGTGTGTGTACATGTATGTACATAGTTGACTATTCATCACCGCAAAATGCACGCTTAGGCTCAAGATTAATTTAATGCCGACTAGCAAACTCCCGTATTTCAAAGCTTCACACCAAGGCAAGACATGTTTTCGAAATGAAACGTGATGATTTTACACTGATTTTTTGTTTGTGCTCTCATTATATTGTATTTTCTATTCCTATTTACATCTTTTAATTTATTTTTTTTACTTTATCTTACCTTTTTTTATTATTTCATTTTACTTTAATTTAATATATTTTTATTTCCTCATTTTATTTTATTTATGTAGCCGGCTGCACGCACCAAAAAATGCGTCGGTATCTTGCTCATGCGTCGTTACATTGCTTGAACTGCCAGCGAGAGCGCGGAACGAACGACATAAAGGCATAACCGGCCCTCGCGTTCGGCAACGTTCGACATCTGGCTCTCTCCTACTTGAGTGAACATATATATATATGTATATGCGCATATGTATATAAATTCACATATTTGTATTTGCATATGCCTTCTTCCTGTGTGCATGGTAATGAATCATTTCTCTGTTGAGAATAGGACAATGTTAGGAAAAGTAGGAAATGAAAGGGAGGGTTTCGAGTGTAATGTGTCTTGTAAAAGTCAAATCGATGATGGTGCCTCTTAGTGTTGTTGACTTATTAACGTCTGATGCACAATCGAAATTGAACATATCTTTCATGAATTTGAAAAATGTTTCGTAATTTTCACGTTTGTGTAAATGTAACTTGATCAATTCCATTGCGATTCCATTTACCTCCTTTTCTATATCCATACAAAATATCTATCAAACAATTAAAAATTTTCTTTTGAAAAATGCAAGCATTCCATCAGTATTTTCTTATGTCGTTGTCACGTTAAACTATCGTCAGTAAACCGACTTTACAGACAACCTCGTTTTTTCTTACTTAATTCACTATTATTGTATTTATTTAATTATTTATTGATTTATTTTATTACTTTTTTATTTTATTTATTTTTTTTGTAATAGGACTATGAATAAGTTCGTGCGGTTTTTTTCGAAATTTGAAATTTTATTGACGTAAAATGGTTACAAATTTAATATTCATAGTATTGTCCATCGCTTGCTACTACTTTTTCCCATCTTTCTGGCAATTCACGGATTCCCTTTGTGAAAAATTCGGTCGGTTTTGCCGCAATCCACGAATCGATCCATTTTTTGACTTCATCGTAATTACGGAAGTGCTGGTCAGCCAGGCCATGTTGCATCGATCGGAAGAGATAGTAATCGGATGGCGCAAGGTCTGGACTATACGGCGGGTGGGGTAGGACATCCCATTTGAGCGTTTCTAAGTATGTTTTGACCACTTGTGCAACATGTGGCCGAGCATTGTCATGTTGCAAAATAACTTTGTCGTGTCTATCGGCGTATTGCGGCCGTTTTTCTCGCAGTGCTCGGCTTAAACGCATCAATTGTCGTCGGTAGACATCCCCCGTAATCGTTTCATTCGGTTTCAGTAGCTCATAATACACAACACCCAGCTGGTCCCACCAGATATACTTTATTATAATACATTTTTATTTTTACTTTTTTGGTTTTTTTTTTTTTGTTATAGTATATTGTATAACTTTTTTATTCATTTTTTTTTTTTGGTTTTAATTTATTCATTTATTTTATTTCTTTTTTATTTATTTAGTTGTTTATTACTTTTTTATTTATTTTTTTTTCATTTTTTTTATTACTTTTTTATATATTTTATTTTATTTTTATTTTATTTTTTTTTTTTATTGTTTTTTTTTTATTTTTTTTTTTCATTTTATTTTATTTTTTAATTTTTTTCTTTTTTTTAGTTTTTCTTTTTTTTAGTTTTTTCTTTTTTTTAAATTTTTTTTTATTTTTATTTTTTTTTAATTTTTTTTTTACTATTTTTTTTTTAATTTTTGTTATTGTTTTAAAAAAATTTTTTTTAAATTTATTTTTTTAAACTTTTTTTTAAATTAATTTTTTTAAACTTTTTTTAATTTAATTTTTTTTTAACTTTTTTTTTAAATTTATTTTTTATTTTATCTTATTTATTTATTTAAAGTGAAATACATTTTTTAAATTTATTTTATTTTTTATTAATTAATTTTTATTATAATTTTTGTTTATTTTTTTTTTAGTTGACGTTTTCCTTTGTTTATGCTTACACAATGGGAATATCAATAGTATTCGCCTCCTTCTGAAGAAATCCAATATCTAATCAACTGCCGAGTCTCACAGTATGCATACCTTGCGCACAGTCTGCTGTAAGGGCACCCACGACATTCGAGAGCTGAGATTTTGTTACCTTAGAAGATCCCTCGAGCGCCTCCGATCCACACGTGGCCAGAATAATTTCGAGCGCTGAACAAGTACGCAATATTGCCTTAGTACTTGGAAAATTTCGGCCATCCAGATGTTTCACTAAGCACTAGGCTATTGCACCAATGGTCCAAGATCGTTCTGTAGAAGTTGTTAAAGAATAAGAAAGGACGGAATTGATTCTCCACTTCCCTATTTCAATGTGCAATGGCTGCGGCCGAAGCGACCCAAATCAAGGGAAGCATGCCTATTCAGTAGCCAGATAAAGAAAACTCCATTTCCACTTGAATAGCAAGTGGCTTAATACAACGTTTGAGAGATTTCGCAATTAAGTGCAAATGACCTGGCAGCAAAGCATTTGCAAATTAGATTGTTAAATAGATATAAGAACACTTAGTTGCTGTGTTTTCATGGTAATTTGCAAATGTCATAATGTTAAGTTATTTACACTTAATTGAAAATTTTCCAAATACCTAATTTGGAAACTTGAAAAAGGCAATTTCTCACCGGAAGTAAAGTTTCAGCCCATACAGTCAGACGAAAAACGGATCCCAAAAAACCAAAAAAACAAAACCTCCACCGTATTTTACCATAAGTGAAACTGACAGCAAAAGAAAATATTTCCCATAGAATTTGCGTTTCACACTTACAAGGAAATCGCGAGAAACGGTCGATATAAGTAGGTTCTTTGGTGAATCATGGACAAGATACACCGCAAAAAAATATAAAACAATGGCAACACAGAGTTTTATGAAAATCGAAGAAATGAAAACAGATCAAAAGCACAGCAAAAAGCAAAACGATAATTTTATTTCATAGCGAAAATGCAAAACGGAAGGGCGTATGCACAGCCCCACGCAGATAAGGTGTGCAACTGCTGGTGATGACAATGAAATGCAAAACCAGGCTGTTGACACTAACAATGAAAAGGCCTCAGCAATTTGCATGGATGAGTGGAGGTAATGAGTGTGTCGCAAAATGAAAAGAGTTGAGCAAATGATAATAAAATAAATAATAATAATAAAGCGAAGTAGTAATAAGGCAGAACAAACGCAAAGCCCTGACTCAATGCTTTACGATTTCAGGAGAGATGTTTTTAGCTGCAAAATTATTATATTTTTAGCATACCACCTTGGTGAAAAAATTCCCGAAATATAATCAGAAAGCACAAAACACAAATTTATTCCTCAAAAGTGAGATTATCGCCTTCAAAGTACTCCCCATCAACTGCAACGCTTATGCCGCCAGCGTTTGATCCAGCTCTCGAAACATATCTGGAGTATAGCCATGACTCGATCAAAGAGATAATGCGTTTTGTACATATGTTTGTATGTATTTCAGTAGCATTGGTATGTTTTAGTTTCAGTTTACTGCGTTTCAACGTTAACGATTAGATTTCACTTCGCTAATTCCGCTGTGAAGCTAAACGAAATTATTTTAAGCTTTTTTACTTGTTAACGAAACGAAATTGATTCATTGGCGCCTAATCGTGGTCGAAAATGAGCGGGTGCTATATTTGTTAAACAGAGATTTAAGAAAAGCCATAGTTTCTTTTAAATAGTCGAATGAGTAGCAATTAAAATATAATGGAATTTACGAATTTCTCTGCACCTTAAAAGTTTCATTTTCAAGATATTAAAAGAGAATTTTATATAATAAACAATAAAAGATGCTTAAAGTATCCGAATCCAATTGAGTTAGATCAAAGTCGTTTTTTCAACAAAAATTATTAAAAATTAATGCGAATTTCGAGCCACTATAAACTTCAAAATTCGGTGGGCTTACTGGAAACTTGTCTGAAAATTCCCATTAGAAAGTTAGAAGTTTTTATGAACATTTTTTAATTCTTTGAAATTTCATACAAAGTGCAAATCATTAAGTTATATGGTTTTTGTTGCAGTATGAAATATGTATTTTTGCCATAAAAAACAGTTTCCTGTTCGGAGTCGGCTTAAAACTGTAGGTCCCTTCATTTGTGGAACAAATAGGAGGAGGAGCTCGGCCAAACACCCAAAAACAGGTGTACGCCCCAATTATATATATTTAAGTATGAAATATTTAAAAAACAAAAAGTAAAAATACAAACAAATAAAAAATTAAATAAATAGCCAATTTGCAATATGCCGAGCGACTATTACTGTGAACACAGGTGTATATCAAAATATTATTAAATACATAACTTTATTCGAAATTAACTTACTTTTTGCTTCTCTGACATTTTTAATTTTCAAAGTAAATAAAAAAACAAAAGTATTTGAATGTAGGTGCCTTCGATTCGCTACCTCTCTACTCGCTATCTCTGGGATCTGCTCACTTGACGAAAAAATTGCATGTGAAACCAACAACAAAGCTTTGAAGCAAGATTTGCCGGTAGCGAGTACCTCATAAAACTAGTATAACTCGTTATTTCCAATGCTGCCAACTCTCGTCGAAGAGAGTTTCATTAGACCGCGTTTAACTTTGCGAATTTTCTTTTGGTCTTGAACATCATGTTCATTTCGCGATTTCGAAACGGTCTCTAAACTCTTTAAAGATAAGCTTTATTTTATTGTAATTTTATTGTATTTCTGACGACTCGAATCTATAATAATAACTGGATCAATAAGCTTTAAGCCTCTTCCTTAACATCAAAAAATGTTGTAGAGTGACGTTTTCAAAGTTGCCCAAACCACGTATTACATTTACGATTATTTCTCTATACTCTTCATTTGTTCGGTGTAAATTGAAATACGCTGCTGATATCTGGAGACTTTGTGACGCTGTTCATATAAATCGCTTGCGCGAGAAAATATTCCTACATTTTGCTTTGCATTCCTTAAAATTTTCTAAACCAATGCCATCTTATAACTCTCGTTGTCAAGTATCATAATTGGCTTATTAACATTAAATAACAGACGATCTCTATTGCCTCGTTCACTCCTGCTCGACCTCTTTTCGGATAAAATTGACTGCTCGTCTCTTCTTGGGTTAATTGTGCCATGTAGAAACCTTCGCAGTTTCGATACTTTTCGTATAGGCTTTTATATAAAACACTTTACAATGCTAATTCTCCAATTAATAGAGCTTTGTCAGAGTTCAATTATTTCTCGCATTTTTTAGAACTGGACTTATCGGATTCAAAATCAATACTCTATAATAGATTGAAGCACTATTTATTGTGTAATTTATCCTTAAGCGCATTATATTATACTAAGAAAAAAATATACAGTCTGTGTCAAAAGAAAATAACCGGTTTTTTTCTTGTAACTTCAAGATATATTTCAATCTGCTTTTTGCTACATAATAATCCCACTCAAGGGCTACGACGCCAGTGTTAACTCAGGTTAGTGTCGTTCGAAGCTTTTCCGTAAACGCAACCAAATAAAAATTAGTGAGAAATACGCGAAGCGTTTTGAGGCGGTATTTTTATGCACGCATTCTAAAGGCTGCAAAAGTGATTGAAAAATCAAAAAGTTTTTTGTGATGTGGAATCAGTGGAATCAGTGTACAATAATTTTGATGACTTTTCCGAGCGCGGCTTGACGACGAGTGACGACAAAAAAGCAGGATAAAGTGATCATCCAACTTTTTAAGCGGAGCCCTTCTTTGAGACTACGACAAACACGATTAGTTCTTGCTAAAAAGAGAATAGATGTGAGTATCAACACCATCGAACGACGATTGAAGGAGGTGCCGAACATATCCTACCGTCACACATCATGAAAACTACTGTTCTCAGAAAAACACTTTGAGAAACAACAAAACAAGAAAATGGTGTCACAGTATTGGACTGGCCTTCCCAGTCCCCAGACGCCAACCTCATTGAAAATGTGTGGGGAACTATGAAAACGCATTTTGCCGCAAAGCCAGTTCATGATTTAAAGCAACGCGTGCGTCAAGTTCTCAAAATCTAGTTCTATTTGTCGGCGAGCTACGCAGAAAAGCTGGCTCAAAGCATGGAGAACATTCCGGGCTATACTCGTCAACGATGAAGTCTACACGGTTTATTGAATAATTGCGACTCATAGTTTTGTACACACTTTCATGTAAAAAAAAATTTAAATATATATCTTTCTTACTGCATGAATAATCGCGGTTAATTTTTTCTGACACAGACTGCATTTGTAATTTTCCTTAATGTCTGTACCATTAACTGTAGTAATAAATAAATAAATTGTTAGTTTTTGGTCTATAACAACACTGAGAAGTACTAGAAGGGAGTTGACAGAAGTTGAAGCAATAAATGTTTACCTGTATGAACGCTACTAATATTCATTAAGTGTTTCCAAACAATTGTAATTTTTGGCAGCTCTTGTCCAGCGCTACCAAAACACAACCAGTTGCTTCATCTATTCGCCACTTGCTAACGCTTGGCGAATCGAAGACGCCTCTTATAATAAACATATATATTTTATATATAAACATAGTACCAAATTGACTATGGGAGCAAAGAAAATAAAGCCAGTTTTAAATATTGAGTCCCAGTGTAAGTACACCTGGACTCATGCCCGATTATGTTTGTTGAGCATCTCTGCATTGTACCTGATACCGCGTGTGCTCAGCCTAATTTATTACAGCGTTTCGAGGCATAACAGATATAAGACATAACACAACATTAAATCTGAAGATAACATTTAACTAAGAGCATTATTTTGCATTTCCTACTTTTTATCTTATCTTAGGAGTAGACTAAACTTTGAATAGCCTGTACTTCTAGACAACTGTGATAACTATCTATAGAAAGTACAAAACAAATTTACTTATTGAAACTGATACAAATACCTGCATACATACGCACATATGTAAAACGAATAAAATTAAAGTAAATCAAATAAAGAGGAATTGTAGTGGGTGAGCACAAAAGCAAATCAACACAAGCAAAGATATGTAATAATTGAAGTAAGAAAAAAATGTACGGATTGGGTAAAAACCCCGTTACTTGCTTATTAAATAAAATGTAAACCTATGTATGTACATATAATATAAAAATAAAATTTTATTTTTTTAGCTTAAATTTACATATGTAAGTATATAAATCGAGTGCAGAGCTTCTGTACTGAAATGGGAATTTGTGTGTGTTTTTGACAGCAATAAAAAGCAGCATTTTTCTTTGTTGTTGATGATAAAAAATGTATTTACATAGATACATGCATATATATGTACACATGCATGTAAACAGATGTAGAGAAATAAATATGCAAATACAAATGCAATGAAAAATATACATAAGTACAGATGATACAGCTGCGAGCACTGAAATAGTAGTGCGAACCTACGGCTAATATTTCTTGAAATTACAAGTAAACCGAAGTAATATTTGTATTAATTTTATTGCAAAACTAAGGGACAAATTCATGAGTACGTGTAGGGGGAAAAAAATTGTTCATATATAAGCTATGACAAAAATAATTTCACGTAAGATGTGTTTTCATGCCAATTACCGCGAGCAGCAAAATAGTAGTAAGTTAGTAAAATTATTAAATATGTTTTAAATTGTTAATATTATTACTAAGACTTCGCATAAATATTTAGTATTTGGTAGCATGACCGCTATTTTTAATCACTGCTACACATCGGTTTCTCATAGAGTCTACAAGATGTTGACATCTCTCCTGTGGTATTGATTGCCATGCGCGGAGCACTGCATCCCATAAATCACTGTTATTTTTTTGGTTTGCATCCCACACAGCTTTTTTCTATGGGATTGAGGTCAGGAGATTGAGCTGGCCACTCCATGACCTCAATTGCATTGTCTTGAAACCACAACTTTGCCAACTTACTTGTATGCTTCGGGTCGTTATCTTGCTGCAGTACCCATTTGAGTGCATTTCTTCTTCGACGAATGCGAGCATAACATCCTTCATTATTTTTACGTACTCATATTGGTCCATAATAGTTTTTATCCAATATATTGGCCCCACGCCATGATATGAAAAACATCCATGCTTCAACGTCTTTGCAGTATATCGCTGATGATATTCCATATTCCATCCGTCCACAAAATGTTCCTCCACTTTGAAATAGGCCAATCCAGATGTTTTTTGGCAAAATCTAATCTACGTACCACATGATTTTTTTTTAAGCGGAACCTTACGTGGACTTATAGCATAGAGGTTATGTTCTCGAAGCCGTCTCCTTACTGTATGCACACTACATGGTAACTTCAGGTCGCGTAAAATTTCGACAGCTGACATTGTGGGATGAGTCTTCGAATATTTAATAATTTGACGTGTGGTAGTCGTTGATAATTTATGCTTGCCGCCCCTTTTTCCCGGTTTACTTTGATGTGTAATGGCGTTTCGTATCATGGTGGCCGAGCAACCAACAGTTTTTTCCACTTCTTTGTACGTTTTCCCATTTTTAATAAGGGCTTTGAGAATTTCGCGTTTCTCGTCAGTGCAATGCACACCTCGTCCCACTAAAAGTTGTAAACATATTTTTTTTTTTTGCTATTCCCGCTAAACATATAATAAATAAAGTGATCAAACTTACTTATTGTTAGAAAAAATTAATTATTTTTGCAAGAAATTAAATTTTGTGACACTATTTGCTCTGCGCTACTATTTCACTGCTTGCTTTTTTAAAAGTTAAACCGTTGCTGTTGAACGGGTTACATTTTGCATATAGTTAAAGCATACACTAGGATGATAATTTAAAAAAAAATCGATATCGATATCACATAATTTGCGATTTTAATGGAATTATACATTTCGCTAGTGGGCACTACTATTTCAGTGATCGAAACTGTATGTACAGAAATGCAAAATTTTATACTAAAATTCAAAAGAGTAAAAAAATGCAAACTCAGAATTTTTCTAAACATTCTGACTAAAAAGCTTGAAACTTTCATGAAAAGGTTTTGCATTTTCTTCAATTTTGTACAAAATTTGAAGCTTTGAATTATATGGTTTTTTGTAGTATAAATTACATTTAAACAAAAACAAAAAAATAGTCAAAACAACATTGCAATAAGTGGCGCTGTTTGCATTTTGACTGCCATTGTACATTATTTTGTGAACGTGTAAATGCCTGTTTATTTTAGTTTCGTAAATGATATGGCATATGACAAATATGGAAGAAAAGTTTAGATCCGTGTCAAAAAGTAGCGATAATCTACATTCATGCTTAGCTCTAAATGCGCATTTACCTTTAAGTGCTACTCTAAGTATGCAGTTAGTCATACAAAATTCACCACTCAATTTCGGCATTGCACAAATGCGACTCGAAGAATGATAAATATATTTAACGCCAAAAAATGTAAACAGATATTTTACAGGTGTTAAAGTTTTTATTACTGTACAAACACATATGCACCAATTTATAAAAATGTATTTCTTTTATCGACGATTATAAGGCGACGAACCTCATATAACAAACAGCAAAAAATATATAAATAAAACCAAGTCACATTATCCTATAATACTGAAGATTTTATGCGTTAAAAAAGAGAAGAGTGGCAGTATGCCTCATTTCTCTCTTATAGTGTTTTCTTTTCTCGAAAAAAATGTTACCTTATCATACGGCAGCCTTATTGAAAATGTTGCTATGTTGCATATTTCATATGAGAAAAGAACAAGAAAATTCCAACCCTTCCACAAATTATACGAGTATATTGAATATAATAAAATTAAAAGCTTTACTTCTTTTTTTTTTGTACGAGGGCGGGTCAATAAGTCCGTGACTTTTTGTATTTCTGACCTCTTTACTGAAAAAGAAATACTGATCCTGTCAACAGGCATCTGTCAGTTGACTCCTGTCAAAATTTGAACGTGCTGCGGCAGTTAGTTTGTGTTTTACAGCTACCTTTATCAGACTACCCAGTAATTTGAGAAAATGAAAAAAACTGAATTTCGTGTGCTTATTAAGCCGATTAACCCTTAGAAACCCACTGTTTCGACTGTTGTTTGGTCTCTGGTGTGTGGTGATGGATCCATGTTTCGTCCACGGTTACAAAACGGCGCAAAAACTCCTCCATATTGCGATTAAACAACGCCAAACCTTCCTGTGAAGTTGTTACACGATTGCGTTTGTCGTCGACTGTGAATTACTGGGTAATCTGATAAAGGTAGCTGTAAAACACAAACTAACTGACGCAGCACGTTCAAATTTTGACAGGAGTGAACTGACAGGAGTGAACTGACAGATGCCTGTTGACAGGCGCAGTATTTCTTTTTCAGTAAAGAGGTCAGAAATACAAAAAGTCACGGGCTTATTGACCCGCCCTCGTAACAACTATAGTTTACTTAAAATTATTTTGATGAACTTTTATATACCGACTCTCAGTTCTCAGATGAACTCCCTGATGAAGATTTTAGAGGCCTGGCCAAGATCAGACCGTTAACGGCTCTCAAGGATTTTGAAAAACTCAGCTGATGAGCTGACGTAACCGGGGTCATGTTAATAGTTTGATTACGAAAAAACTGAAATGGTGTTGGTGATATACGACATTAACACAGTCTACGCAGCCGAAGTTACTCGCTCCATTTCGTTTTTCACCATAGCTAATGGCCAAACCTGATAACCTATCATGCTGGGATGAACTCAGTGCCTTCTGGGGCATGCTATAGCAAATACTCCAATATTTTTTCGGGAAGCAAATATTCAAATCCGGCACTATGCGACCAGTGATCGGCGCGATATCAATTAATCAATTACCAAATCCTCCAATACTACAGAAATAAAAAAACAGTATTGCCTGTATTTTCTTTCCATTCGACAAAATATTTTCATATCTTAAGTGGCCATATATTAAATCCAAGTTTTGAGTCTTGTTAGAAATCTCTTCAATTATTTGAACTGCGTAGTGTTCCAACACAAAGAGTTTAATCTGAATAAGATTAAAGAAGTTACCTCCATATGCGCTTTATGCTAAAAATGGAACTTCTTCCGAATATGAACACATTTTCTAAAGTCTAATTTTTTAAATAGATTTCAGGAAAATCAACTTTTGTTTATTAATAAAAGAAACTTGATTAAGGCACGAACGCCCGTATAGCACTTTTTGCCTGTGTTGTTTAATGAATTCATCAGTTTTAGCGATTGGGAAAATACAACAATTTTGCATGTCTTGTTTATCAGTAAAATTCCTTTGAAAAAACTAATTGTTCGGTTTATTATAAAAATGATATATGTATGCATATGTAAATGTTTACTTTTAAAACGTCATTGTGCCAAGTACGAGTATATCCAAATATATTTATATAGTAGCCATGTAGCTGTAACCAGTCACGTTTAGATATGGATCAGTCCGGTTAAATGGAAAGACGTTGTTTCTGAAGCAATTATTGAAATATAATTTCCAATTTTAAAAATCCCGAATAATTCCCCCACTTTTTAAATTAATCTTCTTTGATGCCGTCATTATAGAGTTTTATTACATTTTTTTATTATTTTTTTATACATCTATAAGAATATTTGTTGCATAAAAAGGTGTCAGCCCGCTACTGTTAAAGTTTTAAATATATTTGGCTTGAAATCATTTTCGAAATTTGTGTTTTAACGATTGAGAAAAAATTATAAATTACAAGAAACACTTAAAAAGAATTAATTAGAAAAAAATTAATAAAAAAGTTTTCTTATAAAAGTTGATCCTTCACTGAAAAATTTTTTTTACAAAATTTATCTAAAATATTTTGTTTTTTATTTAGTTATTATTTTTATTTAATAACTGTGTCTAGATGAACGCTTTTTCAGAAAACTGTCGTTTGTTATCAATATCGTAAAATTTTTATTAACTTCATTAAATATGAATTTCAAGTTTTTAGTTAGGTGTCAATTCAATTTTAATACATCGGGTGTCTTTTTAAGTGCTTTAGAACTTAAAATGATAATACAAAACAGAAATATTGTTGGAATAAATTTTGTATTATAATTTGATAGATAGTTGCATAGCATTAATTTTTTGAATATGAAATCTGGAATATGTCCGCCGAATCTACGAGTTACGATCAATCCCATTTTTGACTACTTTTTCGAATAAATCTGGCCAAATGGCGTCAATGGTGGCTTGAATATTAGAACAAATCGATTATTAGGTGCACTGTATGGCAAATTGCGCATTTCTGTTGGAACCAAATGTCGTCGCTGTTTAACTGATTCATTTTTGGAAACAAATGCCGCCAATGCTGCCGCCAGAGCTCTATGAACTTTGCGAACAGATTTATTAAAAACAAAAAAATTTCACACTTTTTAAGCATTGGCGTTAACCGATGCATGATGACTTACCGAATACTACTAAACAGAAATGCCAGTTTGCCATTCTCAGCTGTCAAACCATTGTTATCGATATTTTTGGAAACAAATGCCGCCAATGCTGCCGCCAGAGCTCTATGAACTTCGCGAACAGATTTATTAAAACAAAAAAATTTCACACTTTTTAAGCATTGGCGTTAGCCGATGCATGATGACTTACCGAATACTACTAAACACAAATGTCAGTTTGCCATTCTCAGCTGTCAAACCATTGTTATCAATATCGATAGTTTTCATGCAGTTAAAAACACACCCTATATTTCTGGATGAAAATGTTATTAAAAACATACGGTGTATTTTATACCTATACTGTTAGATTAATTCACGTACATATTTAACGCATTCTAATTTTTTGGATAGGTTGAATATTCCCAAAGATATCATAAATGTCGTATTGTTTTATGTTATAATCTTTAAACGGCTAAATGTATATTTAGGGGGTCCGTAAACTACCGAAAAGGACTTATTATGATTTTTCACAGTTAAAAAATGTGTCTGTTGTTATTGTAGCAGCATAAATATTCCCCATACACGTACAGGGAATACTGAGTGACAGTCCTTGGCCGGATACAAATCCGGGTTGTTCCGGTAACGTAGAACTGACTGTCGAGGGAACAACAATTAAAAAATAGTTAGCTATGCTTTCGAGTACTTTAAGCAGTGTTAGCAGTCCTTGAGTCCTCTTAAATGTTAAAAACTTTAGAACATACAAAACCTTGTGAATTACCCAATAGTAATGTATTTGCCTAATAGCGGTCGCCTATCGGTAGGCAATGCCAAACCTCCGAACGTATTTCAGCCATGAAAAAGCTCCTAATAAAAAAATTATCTGAGGTTCGGAGTCGGCTGAAAACTGTAGCTCCCTCCATTTGTGGAACAACAAGACGCACGCCACAAAAAGGAGGGGAGCTCGGCCAAACCTCTAACAGAAGTGTTGTTTGGTTGGCTAGAATGGTGATTCATCCAGAATCCAACTAGCGCTTCCGCACCGTTTTGTTGCCACATCTTCTTTACCAACTTGATTGCCAGTTATTTACAGCATGACTATACCCAGTCTGTGCGGTTTAGGAACCTTATTAGGTTGTTGACATCTAATACAGACAGTTGTTTGAGACCCTCGAACAGCGGTTTGCCCAGGGTTAACATTCTGTCCTTCCATAGGGCAGGGCATTCACAGAGGAAGTGGAAGAAGTGTACGCAACAATTATTTATTTATTTTGTAATGTATTTTTCTACTTGTCGGAAACTTTGCCTTTGAGACCTTCATGAATTTGACCGGCCGGCTACTTTCCAAGTCTTCTTAGCCCAAAGTTAAACATACTGAATTTATGTAGTGCGTATCAAGCGCGATTACCAAGAGAGTGAGTTTAGTGAGTTTAGATTAGATTAGTTTGAGGTTAGCGGTGAAGTGTGGAAAGACAAACATTTTTAATAACTTAACCCTTTAGCCTATAGCCACGAGTCTGACTCGTGGTAAAGAATTTGTGCCATAAGCGAAAACAACGAGTCTGACTCGTGGTAAAGACTTTGTGATCAATTGATTATGATTACTTCCTAGACATCTTAAAATTACTATTTGTACCTAAACATTGTTTATTATTTCACAATTCCTTTCGTTGCATTGAAATATATATGTTACGAAAAGTATACACTTTGCGCCAGTTCGGGTACACGGCTGAACAGTTGAATGGCACGGCGCGCGAACGAATTTCTTGCGTATTATAGCTCGCGCAATTGGTAGATATCGTGTAGGCTAAGGGGTTAATAACCTTTTTTTCAATTAAAATGTACTCCATACGACAGTGCTGTTATTTCATACATAGTTGTGCATGTAGTCTGCTCATGCAACAACTACAAGTATGCACCTGCACTTGAGGACCCTTTTCTACAGTAAACAAAAATCATAACAGTATGTCGTTTCCACGACAGTCGGTTCTATGTTACCGAAACGACCCGGATTTATATCCGGCCAAGGACTGTCACTCCAGCAGCATTCCCCGTATGTAGGTATGGGGAATGTTTATGCTGCTACAACAACAACATAACAGCATGTCGCATATAACCTGGTCAGGCTTAAGGCCAAAATTATCGAGCAATATTTTTTTCCCTACGAATGTATATTCCCCGAAGCTTTCAAAGGCGCCTTCGAACAATTGTTTTTATTAGAATATTAATCGCGGTAGGAAGCTGGATAAACTGGAGGTGTTTAACTTATTTTAATTCTATAGTTGGAAATTATTGAGTTAGCATAACTCGACTACTAATAAAGTCTTGCCCTGTTAATTGATACAAAATAAAAAAAAAATTGCGATTAACAAAGCTCTATAAACGAATAACAATAACACAAAGACATACGCCTATAAAAACAAAACGCAATAAAAATAAATAAATAAAAATACTAATTTTGACGCCTTCGACCCACAAAAGCACTAATGAACATATTTATATGTAGATAAATAATACACTCGCTTGGCATATAGTAAATGTGAAGATTGCATGCACATACATACATATGTATGTCTATGCACTATAAAAGTATATAAGCAAAGGCATATGGACAGGGTCTTTTAAGTTCAAGTTTCGTTTTTAGCAATGTTTTGTTAGCAACAGCAGCCTCAATTCGATGTTAATTAGAAAATCTGCAACTTAATAAAAGAAGTTCCGATTTTACTCGAGAATTGCATAAAAATAATTGAAATCATCTATGGAAATTGTAGATCTATGAGCAGGGCCGTGGAGAGAGTATTCGGGCCCCGGGGGAAACTTGAGATGCGGGCCTCTTCAAATTTTTTTTATTTATCAAAATGCGTATTATGTTATTGTAATATAACATTTAAACATTGAAAAACTCATTGATAAAATTTTTGATAGAATTAATTATGAAATATCGATTAAAATGAATTTTAGAAAACTCTTCAGCAGATCTGAAATAAAAAACGCAGCTGCAAAAAGTTAAAATTTTTTATTCGTTTTCAGCGCATAAAAAACTACAAGAAACAAGTACAGCCATTCTAGAAACTCACCCTCGCAGGACTGTGTTATTAATTAACTTATAAATCAGTAGCATAAACTGTTCCATTTTAATAAGAGCTCAATAATATACACTTTTGTATCACCATATTATATTTATTCTTCGTAATCGTGATCATAACATTCGATATGGTGACACCAAAAAAAGTCTGTGACGGAACTCTGGTAGAAGTATTATTTACTATATTTTTTCAAGCAGGAAATTTCTTGGAATTACCCCCGAGTCCGGGCCCCTCTGAAAACTCCGGGCCCGGGGGAAAAAGTACCCGATCCCCCCCCCTCTCGTCGGGCCTGTCTATAGGATTCGTTATTTCGCCAAAAGGTATTTCCAGTGGTTATTATTGTTCAACAGAGCCTGCAATAACGTTCGGCATTTTTTTATTGTATCGATATTAACGATAGGTGGTTCATCAAAAACTACCGCACCTTCGAGCGGACCCACTACTATAAATGTATGTATGTCAAATAAACAGATAATGAACTCCCATCCAAAATATGTGTTGCAAAGAAACTCCAACTTGAAGGACCTTGTACCTGCATGCATATACATATATACTAGTGTGTGTGAAGCCTAATGCCAACTTACAAACCACAAAACTGCATTTCAGCTGTGGTTCGCCCAGAGTTCTAGTTCAATGCCATGGCAGCTGTGTGGGGTGTGGCATTCGATGGCCCGAATTGTGCATGCCAACAATTTCCCGCTAAATATTACACATATCCATACGTACATACATCTATGATTATGTGAGTTCGAGTGTTGTGCAATACCACAGTGATGACCTTTAAATGCAGCCCGCAACACAGTTATGTAACAATCAGTGGCGGAGAAAAATTTATGAAACTAGACTTACTTGTATAATTTACTAATAGGTAGTATGTGTGTATAATAAAGTTGCGAGGGTTGCTACGGTAAGAACTAAGCGCATTTGTAGCATTCAAACAAGGGAATATTAGAAGACAAAAAGCAATTTTGAAAATGCAAAATATGAATTCATCAACAAATAGAAGCCACGCTAGATACTTGTTGTTGAATCAACTAAAAAGGAAATTCCCTTAAGCCTCCCTTGGACACCTTTTTTAAGGTCTGGGCAGCCGGGTCTGACCTTTTCCGTCTTGTTTCAGGATTCTTTTTTAAAAGGTTATATCCATAAATTTTAGTAAGCTACCTGGAAGCTCAAGTCGTTAGCTATAATTGAAATATTTTAAATTCACGTCCAAAGTGGAAAAAGCCAGTCTGGCCAGACCCGGGTGACCAATGAAGGATTAATCTTTAATAAAAGCCTATGTCAGCCGAAACCTTCGAAACTTTTCGAGCGTTGGGAGAAAACTGTCTATAATTTGTATGAAAGATACTTTTCGCGAGCCTCAAGAACTTCCAAGATTAATTGGTGGCAAAAGAGCTTTGAAAAGCTTGTTATTCTAACAGCTTACAGTTGCCTGCTTAGTGCGAAGACGACATCTATCGTTGTCGTGAATTTCATCGAATGGTGAGCACAGGAAAATTGATTTTCCGATAGAATGCTTTGAAAGTTTTGGAAGCCTTCACTTTTCCCCCTTTTTTGCAATTAAGCAAAACCTGTAATTAAGAGCCGATTTGTCAACTAACCTCTAGCATTACAGTTGAGTCATAATTTTTGTAAAGCGAAAGGCGAGGCAAACCTGAAAAGATTCAAAAGTGTGCGTCGCACGACGGTTTCAACCTACACCAGCTCTCGTCGCGACAATATCATCCTCAGGTCATCATGTTGTTGTTGTTGTAGCAGCATAAACATTCCCCATACTTACATACGGTGAATGCTGCTGGAGTGACAGTCCTTTGCCGGATATAAATCCGGGTCGTTTCGGTAACGTAGAACCGACTGTCGTGGAAACGTCTAGGTTATCATAGTTGCGGCTGGTGGTTTAACAATGAGTCTCATTATATTTTTACTCCGTTTGAGTTTGACAAAAAATGCATGTCAATTTCACTTCTAGGTTGAGTTTTTGCTCAATTTTTTTTTTTTCAATTTTGACAATAACAGAAAAATGTAATAGAAAAATTATAACCGCTTATATCGTTATGGCAAAACCGGAATAGGAATCGAGCCTCGTAGTTCAAACTTCTTTTTATTTCGATTTCGCCAAATATTTGGCAGTACACAAATCAAAGTCTCTCCGAACTCTTTTAGGCATCCTTTGCGAAACGACCCGGAGTAATTCACTGCCTACCAAACTAATTTAACACTTTTCTTGGGTGCCATTTCATAGACCATTTGAGTGCAAAATTTTACAACTACAACTAGCAACTTCTGCTAGATAACTTTAAAATCTATAGACTATGGAGTTAAACGAGGCATGACTAGATTTAGTCAGCTCATCGACTCGTCATTGCGGTATAAAATGTATTTGTATAAATATCGAAATAAATCGTATCCATGTGGCGCAAAAGGAATCACCCAAAAAATATGTATTTATACTAAATATCGTGATAAATTTTGTACAAGGTGCCGCAAACTTAATCACCCTATAGGAAGCAATGCAGCGCGGAAAGGTCAAAATAAAGGTTTGCGTGACTCAAAATTAGTTTTTTTTTTGTATTCGGTAAAAAAAAGTTATTCAAAAACCAAATTGAAGGAATAAATTTCTGCCACCTTGTATATCATCTCATATGAATCCAGCAACTGATCTAATTGAATGACAGCAATTAATGCATAGTATATTGGTCCATAAAATGATTAAATTAAATTGAGAATGATTGAATGCACAAAATGCATCGATGAATGGAAGCCATAGCAGTGCGATTAGCAACAAAAAATCAAGAAATTCTGCCTATTAACTAGATTAAAATATATGGAATACATATTTATAGGTACTATATACAAGTGAAATATTTGTATGTACATACACATATAAAGTGTCCAAAAAGCATGCGGTTTATTTATAAACAAGTAAAAATATGAATTTATATTGTAAAAATCCTTATGTAATAGCTCAAAGTGCATTCAAGAAAATCTGAGCAAAAACATCATCGAGCAGTGGGCGTTTTAACTATGGATGTGTGTAGTTGTTTTTGCTAAACTGCTGCATGACTGCTGCTAGTTGCATTCATCTTTAGTTGAATCAGAAGCGCTGCATACATCCATACATATGTGTACGTAGTTACAGACTTATACAATGTAATCGGAGAAAATGTAATCAAAGAAAATTGAGGCCTAACAACTGATTAACAACCGCAGAGATTGTTCGAAAGAACTCAAAGCATTGAAAATAGGAATGCATACGTACTTGTGTGTATGTAAATAAACAAAGTAAATGGTTGAGCAGGCATTTTCCAAAAGGCAACCAAGTTTGACATACATACATACATACGTACGTCCATATAAGTAGGATTGCTGCTGATTGCAGGGTTTGTTGGCTGAGGCATAGAGCGAAGCCGAGAATATTCGCAGACTTTAAGTAGTTGGCGAGCTATAATATATAATTATCGCATGTGTATTTATATACGTACTTAAGTATGAAAGTATGTATGTATGTACATATTTTTGCATGTGCGGAAAGAAATTTGTGCACTTAAAAAGGGTTATGGACAGAGGTATGTACGTATATATCTATACCAATAGATATGTATGCATAAAATTTAAATAGTTTTCTGTGACTTCACTCGAAAGTGAATTACAGAACCTGCCCGAATATACTATATTTGGTTTTAAATTTATCCGAAACTGTTGAAACGACTCTACAAAGTAGAGAACTTTTCTGCTAAATGGCACTGGGATTAAGATAATTCAAAAACTGCTTGGTAACTTTATAAATTCACTCTAGCAATATCTCGATCCGCACATTTATAAAGTATGAAACCCAGCAAACTTGGAAGAATGAACCCTACGTTAGGCACAATGCTCTAGCCAGACCAGCCTTTTCATTTTAACAAATTTCTGAATTGAATTTAACATATTTCTATTATAGCTAACGACTTTAGCTTCCAGGTAGCTTCCTAAGAATTAATTTTCTATCGATTTATGGATATAACCTTTTAAAAAAGATCCCCGACAAAAAACCAGACCCAGGTGCCCAACCGAAGGTTTTAAAAAAGGTGCCCATTGGCAGGTTAAGGACTATCTAAAAATTATCAATTGTACTGCTTGGTTCCGATTTACACCAGAGACATTTGGAAGCGAGACACTGGAAATTGTCTTTTGATGTTTCATTCGCGGGCACACAGGTAAAATTGTTTTCGGCAACATTCGTTGCTTTTGGCGTTTACTTATTTAAATTTGAGCATACGAATAAGAAACACAAAGCGTATCGCCAGTATGGGAAGCAAAAACCACTCCCCGTGCGACCTTCTACCACGAACAAAATGTTTCCCTACATAAATCGGGTCTTATATGGGTATAGCACGAACGGGATTCGGGAAGTTAAATCAAAATTGTATTTTTGTTGCTTTGTGATCTTTTGAAAAACAATTTATACGGGACGAGCTACTAGCGTTTGAAATTCCATTCGGCTATAAATAAAAGACTCATGAATATTAAAAAAAATAATAAAAAATTCCGCGGCTGACTTTACAGTATACCCCATTCTGTCAAATTTTTCAGCACATTTTCGCGAGTTTTTGGCATTTATTATAAAGGGTGATTAGATTGCAGGTACTTCTTAGAATATAATTTTTTTGACAGATCAATCGTGATTACTGTCAAAACAAATACATAATTTTTTCAGTATTCATTGACATTTTATCAACGTTTCATCGTTTCGGTAAGCAATTTATCTCCTATCTGGGACCAGTGGATTGGTCACCAGGATCGTATGATATCACACCTTTTGACTTTTATTTGGGGCAGTAGGTAAAATCTAAATGCTTTATGGATACACCAGCTTCGATTGAGGTATTAGAAGCCCACATTACTATAGTTATTCACGAGATACCCTACAAAGTTCTCCAGCGAGTCATTCAAAATTGGTCTTTACGGACGGCCGAAATACGGTGCAGTTGCGGTCAACATTTGAAAGAGATTGTCTTTAAAAATAATTGCCCAAAGAATTTTTCTTTGTTTTATTTCAATTTAAAATCCGATGCCTCTAAAATGATCACCCTTTACTTTCTTTAGACCGTTGGGCAAATTTCTTTCAATTAAAAAGCGGCCCATTTCGCCAAATAAACTAAATTTTGCGACACATCACGGATGCTATTTTAGCTGTCACAATCAATTTATAGATCAAATTCTAAACGCTAGATAGACCACCCTGTTCCGACTTTGCACTTTCTACCAGTTAAGTATGGAATTTTTTTTTTTTTTGTAAATTAATATCAATAAAATTTATTTAAATTTTTTCTCAAATATCCAAATAAAATTACACGTAATTGAAAACAAATAAAAAAAAATTAATTCTGTTATAGTCAACTTTAAATGTGCTTCTTCTCTTAAAAGTCGTTCTAATTTTAAAATTGGATGAACGAGATTCTAAATTTTAAAAGCAGGTTCCCAAGTGATGCTGTGCTGTCAAAAGTTCAGTACCCGGGAATGACAAATATTTTTATCAGAAATATGTATCATAAAATTCAAAGCTCATAAAGCCAACACTTTTATATTAATGGACGCAAATATACAAATTAATTCAAAAATGTCACTTTTATGTACACAGATCTTTATGTTTATGTCGCTAGTTCTTAAATTACATAAACATAAATAAATTAATGTGTAAACAAAAACGAAACCACTTTCTCATTAATTGGTTTGCTTGTATAAATTCCAACATCAGCATCTTTCTTGCTGCTTAATCTCCAAATATGTACATACATCCATATGTATAGATGTAGATAAAAATCAGTTGCCACACAGTGAACTCTTTAAAATACTTTTATTTTTCTTTATGGAGCTAAGTTAATTTTTCCATAACAGTGGATGAATCTGTTCAGCTTGATTTTACATAACTAAAAGCTAATAAACAGGTCATTACTGGCAAAAAAATTAAAAATCTGCTTTAAATTTTATTTTTTTTTTTTGTTTGCAGATAGAAGTGAGTTCGAGCTGTAATAATTGCGACAGTGTTACCTTTTATAAGATGGATTCACAACATTCTGTCATCAAACTTCGGAAACGATGCCAAAGTCACGCGCCTTGTCAGTGGCAAATTGATGCTCATCACACACATTGGTCAACATTCTTAGTGCATGAATTGATACTTATTGGAAGTCATACTAGTTCGAGAATGACTAGAAGGTCGCTAGTTGAAAAATGAGGAATTATGAGTTTATGCCGTACAAATATTATTCTATTACTGCAAATGAGAATGCATACATGCATTCATACAATGCAATTCATACAAATCAATACATATGTATATAAAAGTTGATGGACTGAAGCAAATGCTTCTTTTACCCCATTATTAACTAGTTCGTTAACTGGTATAAGAATGTTGCAGACTATTCTCTAAATCGTTAAATATTACTTGGCTGATACATACATACATAGACTAGCAATTGACATTACGTGGGGCACCGCCATGTTAAAAAATAACCTCCGCTGTCATTGAAAAAAAAATAGAAGAGGAACCACACTTCAGTTAAACAACAAACTGATAGTGAGGTAGTTCAGAATAAATAGTTTTGATTTCAGGGTACCTATGTACGTAAATGCATACATACATAGTATATAGTCACTTATTTACTTCACTCAAACTGTGATAAATATTAGACGGTAAAAATCCAGTTATTTGGTGTCTAGCAAAACAAAATTGGCAAAAATAGAAATTGGCTCCGGAGGGTATGTGATATGCAGGTGCTAATTGCCTAGCTTTAAAATAGCGATAACAAAAAATAAGAGCGCTTACTGGTATTGTAACTGCTTAAAACATTCCCTCTACGCTTTCCCCCTATGTTGATGTAGATTTGATATGTATGAGATAAGGGGAAGAATAAACATAATAATAATAGTATACTATGTAAAAAAAAAGTTAAGTTTATTTTCTTTACATATTTAGGGATAGAAAAAAGAGCTGCCTTACACAAGATTTTTTTGTTAATAACTTTTGAACGGTGAAAAAAAAATCATTAAGACCAATAGGCAACTATTTGTACCTCCCTTGACTTATTTTAATAAATTTTTCCATGTGCCCCACAGAAAATCTATTTATCTATTTAACCAGATTAAGCGTCCTTCAACTGTTAAATTTCTTTCTCATTACATTACATTGCATGTAAATCTTTATAAAATGAAAGAGTATCTTTGCTACGCGCACCATTTAATATGCCGTCAACATTATAATTGAATTAATTCATTTCGCCATAAATCTTCCAGCATTTCAACGAAAAAAAACCTCTATCGATAACAGCAGCAGCTACACTTCATGCACCAGTGGAGGCGGTGCAGGCTAGCGACATTCCCGATTACCGCTATCGTCACTTGCTGACAGCTGGCTTTCGCAAACCCTTTTTTCTTTTGTTCCTACATGACTAATTAAAAACACGTACAAAAAAAAGCATTGCAAAAATAAATAAATAAGCCGTTTAGAAAAAAATAAAAGCAACAATAGCAAAACTGGTCCGACGATGGTTGACGAAAAAAACAACGAAAACCACGAACAGCCACACAAAAGCAGCTGCGCCAATACTGTAGATTCGTGCATAAACAGCAGGCTCATAATCAAATTAGAAAAATGTATTTGCGCAATTACTTGAAACTTAGATTATATAGTGAAATTCACTATAAAATATATGCAGATTCCTTAGATTAATGGTAGAAATACATTCAGTGCTACAATAATTATTACAATTACTCACCACAAACTAAAGCGCTAAAAACGCTCAGCAAGAAAGCCAACGTCACAAATTTATTATGAAACATTTTAGTTAGCACTCGTAATTACACAAATTATCCCTTTATAAATACTCCAGCAGCAACTTGAAATTATGTAGTAACTTTTGTGGAAACACGACGATTTGCAGGATTATTTTTTTGGTATACCTCCGATATGTGCTGTTTACATGAAAACGAAATTTAATAAATTCTCTCTAAACTAAGCCAAATACTAATTGTGTTCGCTTTCTTGTGTAATAAATTGATTTGCTAAATTCTGTAGCTTTATGTATTTATTTTCAATAGTAAAAATACAATTTTATTACTGTTCTAACTTCAATTTCTCTAGGCTCTTAGAAATTTTCTACGTCTTTTGTTCTTGCTGCTTCTTCACGTACTTAAGTGCTGTGCGAAATGCAACAACAATTGGCGAACGGAACGAATGATTCAGCTGATTCAGCGAGTCAGCGCCATCTGGAGACGAAAAAAGTGTCAAAAGTTTACAAGGGACTGGCGTGATGAACACGCTCTGAAATAAAATTATGGGCTTGTTCACGCACAAGAGAATTGTACCGAACGTTAATAGAAGTTACAATAAAATACAATAATAGTATTGTACCACAATACAAAAAAGAACTCGTATGTAGATGAGAATTTTTTTTGCGTGTAAGCGAGTTTCTTTAGAGAAAAACTTATCCGTACTAATGCGTTATACAGATATAATTCATGCATTTCATTGATTTTTCCCATTGTCTAATTGACGGTAATATACATTTTTGTAGTTTGACATTGTTTTGAAATTTAAATTCTCTTAGCCGGGGTGGACATATGCCGGATATCATATTCAAAAAATAAATGCCATGAAATTACCAGATTATAATAAAAAACAAAAATTTATTTCAAAAATATTTCCTTTGTATTATCATTTTAAGTTACCATGCTCTTAAAAAACACCTGATACTTGTTAAAAGTATCGAAGAGAAGTAATCGGTATTTCTCGTGCCGAGCTCATTCCAAAATTCACACAGAGAAACCTCTTTGTTATAACTTAAAGAGCTGGAAATGTGTGTTTAAGATCTTTCCTTTCTTCTCACGGGTTTCACTTAAAGGCCAGAATTGGTACCGCTTTATATATCCAACATTTTTCAGGATGTTTTTCGTCTTTTGTACCTAAGCACCAGACCTCGCCGATATTCTCAAAAATCATAACATGCTTGGAATATTGAGAGCTTCAACCTTAACAAGCTTTCTCATCTTCTGGGCTAATTTTTATTAATGGAATCTGGAATCTGCAGTGAATGCGTTTGAACCCACGATCCAAAGTTGTAATTTTAGCAATGATAATACGGAATTCTACTTAGCAGGCAGCCGTCGTAGTCCAATGAGTTCGTGTGTGACTACCATTCAGAAGAGTCCAGACTCGAATATCTGGGCATGCTATATCAAATGATAGAAAAAGTTGTTTAAAAGCGGTCGCCCCTCGACACACTTGAGTACTTGCATGAAGACTTGAATACAAAAAATACTCAGTGCTTTAATAAAGTATCGAGTACCTACTCGTATTGGAATAACACTAATTAACACCCACCCAACATATTTCACCAATATATTGTAATATTAATTGAATCTTAAATTAATCATTAAACTGATAGCAGCAGTAGGGCAAAAACAACGAGTATTTGGTCTATACTTTTGGTCCCTAGTGTGTAAAATCTATAAACAAATATTGATAACTTTGAGGAACTTAAACAAAATTTGATATTTAGGGACCAAATAAATATAAAAAAAACTAAAATTACGACTCTACTGCTGTTATATGTTTCATGTGTCTCGGTTGGGAGCGAATAATTCCTCATTTGAATTTCAGCGAATACTTTCGTTTACTGTACAACTTTCAAAGTAACGGCATATTCTCACCTTCATGATTGAAGATCTACCAGCATAAAAAAGCAAGTCATTCGAGTTGTTGTTGCCGCAGCATAAACAATCTCCATACATATACTGGGAATGCTGCTGAAATGACAGTCCTTGGCCGGATATAAAACTGGGTCGTTTCGATTACGTAGAACCGGCTGCCGTGGGAACGAATCCGGGTCGCTCTAAATACGTAGAACTCTCTGTGGTGGAACGAAGTTATTCAAGTAACTAATGTTCCTGACAATTCTTCCAATTTGTTTTGATTTTCTTAAATTGGCCAATATATTCAACTTGCAAGTACAGATAGGCTAGGTCTAGTTCTTTAGCCCTCTTAAACCCACTCACCCAACACTACTCTCGCTCTGGACCCGACCTGACGAAACAGCGTGTTTCATGAGCCCACCGTTAAATGAGCTAGACGAAGACGACCGGTAGCGTTGGACCTACAAAAGGCTTTCGACAGTCAGCCCCGCCACCCTACTAGATGACATTTTACAGTCGACACTCCCGCCAGGGCTGAAGAGGTGGACCGCGAACTACCTGTGTGGTCGTCACTCGTCGGAGATATTTCGAGACCAAACTTCAAAACAGAGAAAAATAAAGCAAGGAGTACCACAGGGTAGTGTCCTTTCACCCTTGCTTTTTAATTTCTATATTTCGAAACTCCCCCAGCCACCAGAGGGAGTCTCACTGGTCTCATATGCCGACGACTGCACGATGCCATCGGGCAATGACATTGATGGCCTATGCGCCAAAGTAAACGACTACCTCGCCCGCCTTTCTCGCTTCTTCACTGCGAGAAACTTAAAACTTTCTCCCACTAAATCTACGGCGACCCTTTTCACCACCTGGACAAAGGAGGTCAAGCTGCAACTTCAGGTGCACGTCGATGATACCCCAATACCGAGGGTAAATAACCCAAGAATATTGGGAGTCACCTTTGACAGCTTGCTCTCCTTCTCAGCGCACACAACCGCTATTGCAAAGAGAGTACAGAATCGCAACAAGGTCCTCAAGTCGCTTGCCGGCAGCACTTGGGGCAAAGACAAAGAAATGTTGCTGTCGACCTTCAAAGCAATAGGCCGACCGGTTCTAAACTAGGCTGTGCCTGCCTGGTCGCCTGGAACCAGTGATACGCAGTGGACGAAGCTCCAGACCTGCCAAAATACTACTATTAGGACCGCGACAGGATGTCTCCTGATGCCCTCAATCCAACACCTGAACGACGAGGCTCACATGCTCCCTGTAAAGGAGCACAACAAAATGCTTGGCAAGCAGTTCCTGCTAGGGTGTTACCGCAGGCCTCACCCATGCAGACACCTGCTTGTGCCTGAGCCACCTCCCAGGCACATCAGGAGACATCTCCTTAATTACGTGGACGAGATCCAGGAAAAAACGGACAGACCACTCCAGGATCAGACAGTGTACAGACAGGCCATAAACGACATTCATCGGGAGACCCTTACCAGCTTCTTAAGCTCCCGACCCCCGAATGCCGTTATCGGAGTCCAACCACCACCTATCGCAGATGAAGAGCTCCAGCTTCCCCGAGAGTCCCGCGTAACTTTGGCACAATTACGTTCTGGATACTGTAGCATGTGAAGGCACCCCGCACGACACTAACCACCTTTTCACATGCCCTATAAAACCCACTCATCTTAACACCTCTGGACCCAAACCGTCGAAACAGCTAGTTTCCTGGGCCTACCGTTAGATGAGCTAGACGAAGACGACCGGTAACTACACTACACTGACAGGGCGAAGATACTGCTACAACAACAACAAGACGATCGGTAATTTACATGACACTGGTAGGGCCTAGTACACTGCTACAACAACAGCAACAATGACTTACATGTACAGAAAGTCCATTCAATCGAACATATTTCCAAAAATCTATTATCTACGCTGTCGATTATGCGGCTCAAAATATATGGCAGATATTCGAACAGTGAAACACCTTTTTGGAAAGACTTAGTTTCGATGTAAACAACGCGATGCTTTAAGTTTACTGTGAAATGTTATTTTGTATAAAATCTTGTTTACGTCCTATTCCAGATAAAAGAAAATGTGTGCATATTACAGCTATATCTATATATTTATGAAAAAACACATGAGAATGTTGTTTCACCACATCCCGTTATAGTTTGATTTACGCTCCTGCATCTTTTCCACGGTAGCATGTGGTTCATTGTGGAATTCAAAGTGTTCTGGATTGCCGAGTATATCAGAGAAGTCAATCATTTCATCCCTACCCAGAAGCACATCGCGCATCATATTGCTATATGTGGTATATTAGAATGATGCGATTAATTTGAGCCATTGAAGTAACACCGTCCACTCACCTCGAATTTAGGAAAGGAAGTCGGCCAACTTGATTGGCTGCATGCAATTCCATAGCCATCTTTAGAGGCACTCCCTGTCCTTCCCTGTTGCGCGCTACTTGCATTAACCAAACGTTTTCGGTCCCATCCACAGGCACCTTTGAGGTTGTCTGCATCAATGCATTTTTGTGAACGGGTGCAGCCCAATTTGGTGAAGCATCAATAATTTTAGGTGCAGATTCCTGTTTAAATATTTAGAAAATTATTTGTACTATAAAATTCGTAAAACTATAAATTCCTTACCATTTTGTTATTTGGTAATTTTTGCGGTGCTGAATGACAATACAAATTCCGAATGGTGCTGCCAAATCATTTGTATAGAAACCAGTATGACATTTCGTATTAGAGTGCTGCCAGCTTAGGCAAAAGTAAAAGTTTTAATGCTCAATTAGATTTGACTTAATTTGCGCAACTTAACTTGACATAAGTAATTAATTTGAAAACTCGTTTTAGACAATTTTATGGCTGGAATTTAGAACAATGTATATTGGGCAATTTTTGGCAAACTATAATGTTTTTATTAATGAAACTTGGTGGAGATGTTAGTGAGGTGTTAGGGAACACTCTTTATAACTCCAAATTATTCGGGAAATAATAATTTTGTAATTATTTGCCTTCAAAATGCCCTCGGGAGCTTCACTATAATTTGGCACATTACACTATATATTTTTTAACACTTCACTAAAATTCACCAAATAGGTATACACTCACACGCGTGTTTTTATTTATTTTTATGCTTATATCCGAATTGCTTTTATTAAAATTAAATACAAATTCATTTGTCCATGCAATCATTTTACAATTTTAAACGCGAATAAGAAGAAGAGTGGAATAACAACAGTATGGTGTTGCCGGATGTCTGCAAATGAAACAAAAATATGAACAAAAATTAAGTATTTAAGTTTAGTGTTAATGATGGGGATGGGGGTTATTGTGCGTCCTTACTACATACACGCATATGATGTTTTAATTTTGGGTACAATGGTTTTAACGCGGAAAGGAGTTCGACGCAAAAATACTGTGTATTGCATAGCCGGAGTTGGACTGATGAGGGTTATTGACGTGATAACGTCTTATAATTCGATTTAGCCGGCTGCACGCACGAAAAAATGTGTCGTTACCTTGCTCATTAGTGTTACCTTGCTCATTTGTCGTTACCTTGCTCATTGCCGTTACCTTGAATGAACTGATAGCGAAAGCGCGGAACGAACAAAGCAAACGAACGGCACCGTTCGACATCTTGCTCTCTCCTACTTAAGTGAGCGTATATATGTATGTATATGCGCATATGTACATATATCAATTCACGTATTTGTATTTGCATATGCCTTCTTATTGATTATTATTAATTTGATTTACTTGAAGAATTTAAAATAAAACCAAGTTTGTTAATAGCATCTGTTGTTTTAATGTTATTATCATTAATATTTTTATTATATATGAAAAATGTATGGTAATATTTACCATATACCTTTAAGATATGTTGTATACTAATACATATGTGTATATAAACATGCATATACATATACAATTTCGCGCAATTTTCAAAAAGAACAAATCTATATGTAAAGATGCATACAAGTCATATGGACATATCAAATATACGAATCTATTCCGTACGCAAGCAAATGTAAGCTAATGTGCTTGAACTGCAAGCGAGAGCGCGGAACGAACGACAAAGAGCACAATCGGCCCCCGCGTTCGGCAACGTTCGACATCTGGCTCTGTCCCACTTGAGTGAGCATATATATGTATGTATATGCGCATTTGCATATAAATTCACATACTTGTATTTGCATATGCCTTCTTCATGTGTGCATGGTAATGAACCATTTCTCTGTTGAGAATAGGACGATGATAGAAAAAGTAAGAAATGAAAGGGAGTGTTTCGAGTGTAAAGTGTCTTGAAAAAGGCAAATCGATGATGGTGCCTCTTAGTGTTGTTGACTTATTAACGTCTGATGCACAATCGAAATTGAAGATATATTTCATGAATTTGATAAATGTTTCGTCATTTTCCACGTTTGTGTAATTGTAACTTGACCTATTCCATTTCAATTCCATTTACCTCCTCCTCTATATCCATACAAAATATCTATCAAACAAATAAAATTAAAATTTTGTTTTGAAAATTGCAACCATTCCATCAATATTTTCTTATGACGTTGTCACGTTAAACTATCCTCAGTAAACCGACTTTACAGACAACCTCTTTTTTTATCTTTATTTCTTTCATGGAAGTACAGCTGAAAATATCACAGGTTCCAGAAAGTTGTTTAACAATTGTAAAAACTAATGTTTTTAGGTTGACAAAGGAAATAACAAAAGAAAATCAAAACCACAAATATCTCAACGGCAACTTGTATTTAATTAAGTTTTAATTTATTTAGTTGCACCTTACAATCATTTTTTTTGGAAATTAAATTTGAGCCATTTTCAAAGTTTTTACCTGTCCGTTCAATCCGTACCTTGAACATGAGAAAGAAAACAACATTAATTAAGAGGAATTCAGTTCATTCAGCTATGCTGAAAAAACTAGTATTTATTGCACTCGACTTGGTATTCCTCGGCTTAGTTTCAGTTTTTTATTTAGCCCTTTCATTCCACTATGCTACGCACTATGCTTAAAAAGCGATTTTTTTATGTATTCTGGTAAACTGATCTGAACTGTGTTGGTTGTTATTGTAACTGGGCAAAACTATGGGCTCTTCAAGATGTTGGAAAAACTTAAGATAAGATCAAGAATAAGACCCGAATTCCCTATGCCGTTATAGCCTATGAATAAACGAAAAAAAAAAAAATGAAGGAGAGTCACTTGTTTGTTTTCTCCACGGAATAGCAGGCGAAAGAATGGAAACAACCAAACAGAAGAAATTATACGCACACCCACACACTCTCTTACCACGGCGTCTTCCACATAAAAGCGCAAAAAAACTGCATTTGGAGGCTTTATAATATATATAATTTCTGCTTTAATAATTTAACACTCGGCACTTCGTTTTCATTAGTTGGGTTAGTTTAAATCTCACAAATCTGAATATTACCAAGGCATTCATAAACATGCATGGGAAAAAGTTTCCGTCCTTTCTTAGCCAAAGTAACGAATTATTTAAACAATTAAATAATGTAAGATATTATGTGAAGTATGGGCCATTGGAAGCTGCAACTTTACTCCGTCTTTTAGGCAGCATACGGATTCCTCTGACGAAAAATTAGAGTTCTTTTGACTTGATCCATTCATTGAGCCAGTTTGCGATGCTCTCGTAAGAAGTGAACCGCTCTCCAATAAGGCCTGACTGCATTGATCGGAATAGATGGTAATCCGAAGGGGAATACGGCGGGTGGAGCAAGATTTCCCAATTCAGTCCCTCTAAATATTTCTGGACCGATTTAGCAACGTGTAGCCTGGAGCTGTCATGCAGCAAAATCAACCTCATGTCAGCTATGTCTACGGTCCTATACCGACCGCTTTTCTTTGAGAGCTCGATTCGAACGCATTAGCTGCAGTCGATAACAATTGTCAGTTATGGTTTCAAATGGTTTAAGGAGTTCATAATTGATGACACTTTTCTGATCCCACCGGATGCATAACATACTCTTTGAAGCATGAATAGTTTTTTCGCTGTCGATGGACCTTGTTCACCTGGCAGGCTCCAACATTTTCGACGCTTAGGGTTATCACAATAGATCCATTTTCCATCGCCAGTGACGATGCGATGCAGAAAATCTTTTCTTTTCTGGCGTTGAAGAAGCATCCCCCGCGTCACCAAACGTCTCTCGATATCCTTCTCCTTCAATTGATGTGGCACCCAGTTATCTGCTTTCTGGACCATTCTCATAGCGCGCAAGCCTTTACCGACGGTTGATCTGTCAACGTCCAACTCTTTAGACATATCATCAAGGGTTCGGCATGCGTCTTCATCCAATAATTGTTATAGTTGAGTATCTTCGAATTTTTTCGGTGCCCCTTTGCGATCTTTATCACTCACCTCGAAATTGCCACTTTGGAAGCATCGAAACCACCATCAAGTTGTATTTGATGGAGCGCGATTACCAAAAATATTGAACAATATACGACTCGTTTCAGCTGCACTTTTCTTTAAAAGCTAATAATGAAGAATGACTTCTCGCAAATGCTGCTTTTTCGGGACGAACGTAGACATTTTTGACGTCAGATAAAAAAGGATCTTAATGTTTCAAACGAATGTCAACTACTACGATCGAGACCTCACATACCTATATACCTTCAACTCACCAGTATATTTCTAGAGCGAACACAAATATAGTATCTCAGTTCTTTTCTAAGCAAACCTTTGCCATGAACCCTGTTACGCCAACCAATCGGCTGGTCTTATCGCTGGAAGCTGGTTAACCATTGTGAAAAAATTGAGAAGCGGTGGCAAAAACAGACCGGTTTCTGGCTGTCAGTGAATTTGACAGGATCAGCTAATAGGCTGACGTAACTGAAGTTGCAAAGCGGTTTGTTTACGAAAAAATTAAGTTGTTGTTAGAGATATATGAAAAAAATTAACATAATGTTACTTTATTGCTGTCTCAACAACGACTAATTGGACGAGTGTGTGAATTAATGAGAAATGATCGTGCTGAATTCGGCTGCCGATTCCCCTATGACGTGGTAGCCGAAGTTCTCCTCACATTTTTCTTCTTCACCATAGTTATTTGCTAAACCTGCTAAACCTATCATCCATGCCGGTCTGATGTTGGCCACACCTCCAAAAATCTTTTCACCTTGGGTCAGCTCCATCGAAAACAATGGCGTACGCAAACTCTCGGAAAATACCAGAAGTTCAGAACACCAAAAATTCTCACGGTGTACAGAAGCTAAAGGTGGCGCCTTCCGAAAACCGCTATTTTATTTTTAACGATTTTTTATTTATTTTTTGTTTATATATTCATAGAATTGAGTGCATTCGGAAGGCACATTCTTGTACTCTATCACTCTTGACTCGCCCTTTGCTAATTAACTTTTGTGTATTTCTTATTTGTTAATTTTTTGCTTCCCGCTTACTCACCTGTTCGAATTTCTATTTCCTCTTTATTTCCAAGTTTCTTTTGCCTAAAAATATGCATTGAATATTTCTCGTTTGGTTTTTTGTTTTTTGTTTTTTTTTTTGTTCGTGTGGTACTTTATTAGCTTTTTATTCAGTAATTTTCAATTCAAAATTTGTTATACTCTAGAGAATACGCAATGTTACTAATTATGTATATGTTTGTTTTTGTTTTTGTTATATGCATTCTACAACGTTCACGATCCTTCGGCTCGTTTTGTTTCTTCTTATTTTTGGTTTTTTATTTTTTATTTTGCTCTACAACTTCCTGTTTGCTGCCATTACTACGCCAATGGTGTGGATACAACCGCTGCTACAGCTCAACGCTCCTTAACTTTTTTAAAACTCTTTGCCGCCATTTACTTTATTAACATTACTATATTATTGAAATGTTAATTTTATAAATTTAGTGTTTTTTTTATTTACTTAATTGTAAATTTTACAAGAATCTTAGTTTTGTTTACTAATTAATTTTTCACCATTTCAGTTGCTACCAGCATTGCATATTTAACATTATTCTCTTCTTTTAATAAATTTAGTTATAATTATCTTAAGAGCTAAACTGCTTAAATTAGAAGTGTATTCTCTTATTAATTTTTTGCTGCTAATTTTTTCTATGCAAATTTTCATTTTACTATTTTAAGTAACTAGTACACCGCTGTCCGTCAATTTTCATTTAAACGTACAATTAAAATAAAAATATTTTGAAACTAAGAAAATATAAAACGAATAATGCAAAATTCTAAAGTAAAGCAATATATTTTTGAGCACGAACAGATTCAATTCAAAAATTAATTTGCTGCAAAATAAAAAAATTAGAAACAATTTAATAAAAAAGGTCCGTTCTATTACTTGTTGTATTTGTTGGGAGCAGCTGGTGCCGCTGGCGTTGAGTTTCTATTGTTGCAATTATCCACGCCCACAACTCACCTGTTGTTATTTTCTAGACTCTACTCTCTCTCTCTCTTTCCATTTTCCCCTTCTTTCTCTCCCTCACACACACTTTTACTTTCTTTTGTTGTGTGAGATATTTCCCGCTACCTAATACAATCTCTTCACGTTGTGTTGTTGTTTAATTTTTAAATATTGCCTTGAATGCGTATTCCACTCTCATCAATGTCATTTTGAGGAAACGTGTTGTGTTTGTAAATATTCGATACCTTAATGTAGGTGGTGCCAATGTGGTGGTTTTATTTTGTGTGGTGTGCTCTGAGTGGTGGTGGTCTGTGATGTTTTATGTCCATGTTTATGTTTTTTCTGGTTTACATTGTGACGATAAACTGACGACGCTTCTGATAAATTAATTTCCATCACCTGCTTATAATTTTAGTTAAGTATTGACTTTTTTTTATTTTTATTTCATTTTTCAACAACTTAATAGTTAAACATGAAAAAATGCATTCAGATTTATAAAACTACAGACACATTATTAAAGTTGATTAAGCTTTCTAAAATTGCTGATTTTCGCACACAATTTTTTGGCGAATTTTACTGGTTTTTTTGTTTACAACGTCCATTCAACAATTACGCATTTTTAACATTTAAAATTTTAGTGTGCTTACACACGTCTTTATGCACCTATATGTATGTATGTAAATAAGCACGTATTGCGTAAGTGTAATGCATGTGTTTGTGTGTGTATGTGTGTATTCAGTGAGTGAGTGTGTGAATAGCTTTGCATACACTCAAATAATTTTTACATACATTTGTGTAAAAAATGGCAGTTTATTCTCCTTTCACATTTTATTCAAACATATCCTTCATCTGTCTTCACATTTTCTTACGAACAACACAACGTGCAAAGAAATGGGAGTTTTCGGTATGATACTCGCGCGTTATGCATGGGAATGAAGCATTTGAGATATACAAATATTTTTAAAACAAATGCATGTATTTGGAATGAATGGAATATTCGAAACACTGGCAGTAATGTCAAAACATACCATACGACCATTAGTTTTCTGTACGGCATTTGGTATGATTGTAAAGGAAACTAGTGGAATTTTTGAAACACTAGTCATGTTTTAGAAAGTTGTACTTACTCAACAGTTTCTTGTAAAGAATTAGTTTTAATTTGAAAGGGAATGAATGGAATTTTCGAAACACTAGTCATATTCTAAAAAGTTGTACTTACTCAACAGTTTCTTGATAGGAATTAGTTTTAATTTGAATGAATTGGAATTTTCGAAACACTCTGAATTTGAAAATGCAGTTGATAAAATGATTGAATACAAGCTAAATAGCACCAAAATTAAGCATTCTTTTTATTTATTCACTTAAGCAAATTTTCGTTCCAAATGAAATTAGTAAAATTCCGGAAGTCGTGAGACAGAATTTGATCTAACCGAAATTAGTATCGTTCTTGAAAGCGTATAATAACTGCTGTATGAGCCAGAATAATATCAATTTTTTTATTTAAGAATCCATAACAATTAACCATAAAATATTAGCACTTTCGAGCGCTTTTTTTATTGAAGTAAATTGAGCTTTACAACACGTCCCGTAATAGCGTAATTTTTAAGAAGCTACAGTACCACTCGTAGTTTGTATGTACATCATGCAAAAATGTGTTAAATGCAACATCAGAAAATGTTCGAAACACAGCATTTAAGGGCCAAGCGTAACTATTTTATTCTCTTACATCTTAGCAATTTTCACATCAAATTAAAGCGTGCCATTTAAATTCCATTCAGGATAGAATAGAATTTCATAAGAAGTAATAGAATTTTTTGATACAATTCAATTTTCTACAATTTTATCATGTTTTGAAAAAAAAAAAATTAAAATCTGAATCTGGAACGATTGGAATATTCGAAGCAAAGCACTGTTGGCTAAAACATACAGTGCTAAATGGAACGGGAATTTAGTAAATTATTTAATATATAGCGTCCAGTTCCCCTGCACGGAATTTCGTACTCTTCTTCTTGCTTTTTAGTCTACGTAAAACTCTTCAACATTATTACTCTCTTTCGCTCTGTGTTTATAGTTGAATCAATAAAAAATAAATACGTAAGTACGACTAATTAAGTTTTTGTTTGTTTTATTATCATTATTATATTTGTTTAGTTAGCATACGAAAAAACATTTACTAGCAAAAAGTTAACATTGTTTTCAATTATCATTAGCAATTTTACTTTCGTTGCAATCCAACACTGCTCTCACCGCTCTCTTTAAGTTTTTTCTCAGCTTTATGATATTTTTTGTTTGTTTATAAATTAATCGCCCTTCACTATTTCGTATTTATTTATATATATTTTTTTTATGCTAATTCAAATAAAATTATACAATTTTCGCTATATATAATATAATATGCCTATTGCCATTATTCACGCTGCGTGGCAGTTACGTTAACGTAACAAACACCTTAACAAACACTTACGAAATCATACTACCTTAGTGGAATATTTGCTGCTTGACTGACACTTCCTTTGTGTAGTTGCTTTCGTATGTGTTGTTATTACTGTTGTTATTGGATGTTACGTTGCGTCAGTTTATCGTCACAACATTGAAATTGATTGACGTATAAAAACGTAACGGCGCATGCACCAACAGCGGAATAAAAAAGAAACGCCACTACAAGTGACAATTGAGGAGAGCATGCGTGCGAGAGCGGTACATACATACATACGTATACTCGTATTACATACAATACATAGTACATACATTTATGGTTGATTAGGCAGTTTAAATTTGCAGTAATAACGTTGCGCGGCACTTTACTTGCGTTACGTTATAGTATGTATTGGGTTACGTGTCAACAACCAGCACAGCACAGCGTGAAAAGCCCATTTGCATTTTTTTATTTATTTGTATTTTTTTCTTTTTACTTGCATTTAATTTTTAATTATATAGTTATATGTACCTTTTTTTGCTTTCTGCTTTCACACAAATCATATAGATACATACATATATATTTATTATATTTATAATTAAATTTTTTGCTTTTGTTGACTATATACGAAGTTACACACAGCTTACATTGGTTTTGTTTGCTTTTTCTCTTTTCTATGCTATTTATTTTCATATAGATTATTTTGTAGATCATTAATTTTTACTATGCATTTATTTATATACTTTTTTATTATTATTAAAAATTTATTTACGCTCTTGTATTTTCAATACTTTTCTAGTGATGATGTTGGATGAGCTTATTGGCTAAAATGTGAGAGATTATGTGGGTGGCCAGCTGAGTGAGTGTACCGTTTGCTTGATTGGTTGAGTAAGTGAGCGCTGTGAGAGCGTATGTTTTCAGTGTTATTAGCGAACGTTAAGACGATTCAACATAAAGTGTTGCTGTCTTGGCTAATATCGGTACAGAAATAAAACACATAAATATAACACGCTTTATTAAATAATGGCGGAAAAATATTGATCTTCACTAGATAATTAAGTAAGTGATTGTAGATGGTGAACTGAGTAAGAAATGCTTTGTACGAAATGTAGGTGTGAGAAGTAAGAGTGAGAGAGTAAGACAAAACGTAGTTAAGTACATTTTGGGCACACCGAGGTTGGTGTCAAAAACAAGTTTGAATTTTAAGAGACCAACTTTGTTTTTATTACTCGTTTACTTGAGCTGAATTATTTCATTAATAAAATTCCGGTTTGTTAAGATTTGTATTATTTTTTTTGTTTGTTTTTTACTAGCTGGTGGGCATTTACTATACTAAATAAGTGTATATATATATTTTTTAAAAATATATTAGATTCTATAAAGCTGGTTGGTCATTTTGTTTATTTTTGGGTGGGTGAAAAAGGCATAAGCGCGAAAAATACTTTGATGAAATTATTAAATAAGCGAGTCATTTGATGCTGGCAGAGAGAAGTAACAGAATTTTGTGAGGCTCTTAAAATATGCTCTACGTGTTTACGCATCAAAGTGAAAACCCTTCAAGAAAACTGGTTTTATGAACCATTTTTATTTATTCTAAATAATGCTTTGGTTTTAATATTGGAATGGGGCATAATTTATACGCAATTGCTTACTAATTGGCTTTTGAATTCCGTTTGTTTTTATTGAAATATTTTTGTTTTTTACTTTCCGTCAAATGCAGCATACGCAAATCACTCATTCCAAATAAAGAAGAATGAAGAAGATGAGCGGGTTGACCGGGTGAATATTCATTTCAAGGAATTGTTTGCTTTGCCTTGAAAGTTTTCTGCCGCAATAATTATGCACCAGCCCAATATAACTCTTTTTACCATTTTCAAAGAAGTAGAATTTCAAATTTAGAATAGAAAATATTTAAAAAATTTAAATTATGATGAGTTCTATACTCTACCATTTAAAGAAGAAAATATTTTCGAAAAATATAAAAACTTTAAAAACTTGCCACAATTTTGCATTATATAAAAAATTATATAATTTTACAAAAAAATTATAAAAATTTTAGACAAAATCATATAAATTATAAAATAATAAATTTCAAATCAAAACTTAAAAACCAAAATTTCATGAATGACAAAAATATATTAATCAATTTTAAGGAATTTTACGACCTAAGCAAAAAAATGCCTTTTTAATACAATTAAAATAAATTTTTTAAATATAACTTTGCCAAAACAAAAATTATATGTATTAAAAAGTTTAATTAAAGAAATTGAAAAACATTTTTAATGTTTTAAGGTTTTAAGATTTTCTGAATTGACAATCTTGATTTGCCAAAAAATGGTATACACATATGTATGTATTTATAATTTTTTTTTTAACATTTTAAATTAAAAAATTTAGTTAAATAAATTGAGGTTAAAAAAGTTAATCTACAAAATCTTAATTGGCCAAAACAAAATTAAATTTTAAAGTGAAATATGTGAAAAAACCTTAATTTAAAAATTTTGAAAAATGAGGTTAAATAAAATTAATAATGAAAAATTATAAAGCGCGCTTAAAAAACGCGTTTTTAATAGAATAAATATACATTTTGTAAATATAAAAATTTAACAAAAAAATGTATATGTATGAAAAAGTTTAATAAAAAAATTGAATAAAAAAATGTTGTTTAATAAAAGAAGTCAATTTACAAAATCTTAATTTACAAAAATATGTATACGTATGTATTAATTTAAAAAATTTAAGTTTAATGAAACAAAAGTTTAATTAAAAAAAATTTTAGAATTTTTAAATAAAAAACGTAATTAAATAAATTAAGGCTGAAAGAAGTCAATTTGCAAAATCTAAATTTACAAAAAAATATATGTGCATGTATGGCATAGTTAAAAAAATTTAAGTTTTAATAAAATAAAAGTTTAATGAAAAAAAATTTTAAATTTTAAATAAAAAAACGTAGTTAAATAAATTGAGGTTAAAAAGGCAATTTTCAAAATCTAGATTTACGGAAAAAAAGTATATATATTAGTTAAAAAAATTTAAGTTATAATAAAATAAAATTTTAATTAAAAATTTTAAATTAAAAAATGTAGTTAAATAAATTGAAGGGGAAAAAGTCAATTTACAAAATTTAAATTTACCGCTAAGTTTCGAAAGTTTTAAATTGAAAGATGTAGATACATAAAAAATGAAAACCTTAAACATTTCTTAGTTGATGTTAAAAGCCTAAAAATTATGAACAAAACTTAAGAAACAAATATTTAAAACAATCTTAAAACAAGGCAGCTGCTTGCGCTGGAAATTAAAATTTAAATTGGTAATTTATGCACTTTTTAAAATTTTTAAATAAATAATAATAATAAGAATAATAAAAATAAGAAAAAACTAAAAAAATCGTGAACAATAAATTTTAATTAAATAAATTTAAAATTTATTTAAAAAAAAAAAATTTAAAATTTATTGTTTAAATTTAAAATTTATTGTTTGAAACTTAAAGTTAAAATATGCATTTTCAATATACATACATGGATACATAGAAGTGCAGCTTTGAAAGCTTAGGCGGAACTTTTTGTATATAGAGAGATTCGTTACAGTGTTGTTAAGCGTAAAGTGTGTGAAGGCTGAACACTTTTGTTTTTGGTTTTCGATTTCGAACACAGTTTAAGTACATTAACCATTAAACAATTTAATTCAACTAACAAAAAAAAGATTACTGAAAAAGTACGCCAAAATATTTAATACTTATTTGTGAAGCATCTTTTTGTAATTTTGCAGCTCCTTTTTTTAGCTTTTTTGCTTGCTCTTATTGTGTGTCCCCGTTGTGTGTGTATGTATGCATGGGTTTGTATGTGTTTTTATGTATGTGGTGTATTTTTGTTAATGTTTAATTATTTTTCACATTCTTTATTTACTATTATTTGGTTTATTTTATTTTGCAAATTTTCCTATTATGAGCAATTTTTTATTTTCTCGCACATTCAATCATTTTTTAAACTGTTTCCTATATTTTCTGCTTTATCATTTATTTGTTTAATTTTCTCTAGTATAAGAAGTGAAGAGGATTAAATTTTATGAAATTCTTTTTGCTTTCAATTTACTTTAGCATTCTTTGCTATTTATGCTTATTTTCAATTTCAATTAAATATTTTCACTATTGATTTCATCAGCATTGCGTCAATGTCAGGTGCGGCAACAGCGCACGACATTTGGGAGCTTCACTGCTAGCTGCTTTTTATTACTTGTTTTAGTGTTGTTTTAATTGTAATTTACTAAAATAATGGGTTTTGTTTTTAATTTTTATTTAAAAATCTACAATTTATGTACTTTGTTTTCTTATTTAATTATAATTTTTTTTAATTATATTTTTCTTTACGTTTATATATTTTTTTTTTATACTATACTCTTTTGCTGCTTTCTTCTTTATTTCATACTTTATTATTATTTAGTTTGGTTTTTTATTTTAAGGGGAGGGCGCTTAGATTTTAATAACAAATTTAAACAAATTTTTCTTTGCATATCTTTCCTTTTAAATACTAATAATAATTTAATTTATATAAATTTAACTTTCACTGACACTAAACAGCATTTACAGCGCATGCGTGTGTGTGTGTGAATGAGTGTGAGGTGCAATGAATTTGTTTGTGTTTGTGGGTGTGGGTGTGGTGTCATATTGTACATGTAGCGTTAAACATATTCATACATATATTGGATACTTGTATGTGTTACTGGGCATGCCCAGTTATTCTTTTTCGCTCCGAAAAAAAATCTTTCATGAGATTTTTAATAAAGAAAATTATATTATAATTAAAAAAAAACTCTCATGCGATTTGTTTCTTCTAGTGCTAGCGCTAATTGGTTTGAAGCGCGCGATCAAACTTTTTACGGAGGCATTTTTTGTTTGTTTATGTAGTGTAGTTTGCTTTGAAATCATATGTTTCTGTGTGTATGTATTGTTATTTACTTTACTTTAAACGGTTATTTTGCATTTAAATATTTTGCTTATTGTTATACTCTCTTCCTGCTTGCTCATTTTGCCACTAAACTGCTTGCTCCGCTTTGCGTTAAACATACATACATACAAATCGCTTAGAAATTGTTTGTTTTTGTATTTATATATATGTACATATATATATATGTATATGCCAGTGTAAGTACATAGTTTATATTTGTTGTATTGTATTGTTTGTTTGTTGCTTTTGTGTTTTTTTTCGCTGCGCTGGTTTTCGTTATTTTTTTTCATTAAAATTTCTCTTTTTTAATCATAATAATAATAATATTTTTTTTTTTATTTTTATTAAACTCGCTTTCTCTATTCAAAAATATCAACAAATCCTAATATGTATTCTCAATAATTAAAATCTACTAATTTTCAAAAAACTTCTTTTTTACTTTGCTATTTTAAGTAGGCGTTAAAGTAAAGAAATACATAAGTACGAAAAAAAGCTTTTGAATTATTATCAAAATTGTAAGCACATTTTGCACTTTGTAAAGCATATTTTTAACTACCCTTTTTCTTACCATAAATCGAATTATTTTTATTATATTTTCAAGTTTTTGCAAATTAAATTTAATTTAAAAAAATAACTTTTTTCCTATCGCTGCAGTGTTTCTTTTGCGTTTTGTCTATATTTTTGTGTTTTTTGCCATTTTACAATTTTTTTCAAAAATTAATTTATACGAGTACGTATGTACATATGTATGTAATAAATGATGCCTTGTTACGCTTTGTCTATTAAATTATTTATTTATAGTATTATTTCTTGCTTTTCGTTTTTTTGTTTTTTCTTATTTTTCATTTTTATTTGGGTTGCTCTCGCTCTATTTTGCAGTTTAATTAGATTGGTTCAATGTGTTTTGTGTAATGTTTTTCTTCGTTCGCAAAATAAATATTTAGCTTTTTTATACTATGAACTTCTTTTTTACTATTTTGCTCACATTTTTAATTTATTTTAATTCATTTATTTATTTTGCTGTTGCTGTTGTTTTTTAACTTTGTTTTCACTGCTCGCATATGCGCCAAAATTTTGCTCTTTATTTTAGTTATTTTTTCGGCCTGTTGTTCTTTGGTTGTTGCTGTATTTTTGTCATGCATTCTTTATCATCTTTCTCTTCTCTCTTCATCTTTCCCTCCACCCCTTCTTATCCCACTTAGCACACATTGCTTGCAATCTACTTGCCTTTGCTACTTTGGCTACTCTTCCTCTCTCTTTCTCTCTCTCTCTCTCTTTCTCTCTCTGTTTCTTTGATCTTTTCTCCACTTTTGCCTCCCTTTCTTTGCATGCTCATTTACTTAATTTTGCTACTGGTTGTGTTTATGTTATTGTTTTCTTTTAATATCTGAAGTTTTTTTTATTTGCTGCTGCGTTTCTTACTTCTCCTGCTAAGTATTCTCTTTGTTTTTGTTTATTTAATTTAATTTTTTTAAATTATTTTTGGTTCTTGTTATGGATTTATTAATTTATTTTATGTGCTTCGTTCTCTTATTGGCTCCGCGCCATTTCTTAATCAACCATCAATTCGAAGTGGACGGATCCTCTCCTTTCGTAGCGATCGTGGAAAATGTTGCTGGCCCAGGCTTTGCATTCAATGTTGATCAAAACGCCGGCTAAAGGAAAAGATGTAGAAAACATTAGTAATAAATAAAAGTTAGCAAACATTTTTATAGAAAAGAGTAAACAGTTTGAAAGCCAACGATAGACTCGACATTATCTTACGTTTCCACCCGCTCCGTAATGAGTCGGATTTAAGTATATCCGGTCAAGAAATGTCAACCCAGTAGCACTCCCGGTACATGTATGGGGAATATTTATGTTGCTAGAACAACAAAAACAACATTTTCTTACAAGCAAGTAAGCGGTCAAGGAGAACGCACCATCTTCTACTCAGCAACTATTAAAGATTTTTGGCGGAAAATTTGGAACAAAAAATATCGAATAATAAAAAAAATTAAATTTAGAAGAAGTTAGGAACTTCGTTGTATATTTTCATAAGTCTTGCACATTTACCAGAGTTTGTACTTGATTTTATTTAGGAGGAACGAATGGAGTTTTCGAAACATTGTGCAAGTTTTTGTAATATTTTCTTAAATTCTAAAGAATTAAGAATTTGTTTATTCATGGCACATTGAGTTTTGTGAAAAGTTGTGAAATTCGCACTCTCTAAGCACAAACTGACATTGTCACAACGACATTGTCACAGGTCACTGCACATTGCGTAGTCATCTGCAAAGGATTGGGATATGATCCACTGGCTACTGTTTAAGAATTTCACCGACAATTACGAATTCTAATAAATTTTTGGAAACTCTCCAAATTTAAAAGAATGTTATCTTGATTTGATTCAAGCAAGTTGAATTGAAAATTTATAAAAATCTTAATTTTTGGATGTTTTCTTTTGTTGTTTGACATAATTTAGCGTATTTTCATATGAAGGAACAAGTGGAATTTTCGCAACATTTACTTTGGAATAACTTTTACAGACTTTTAGACAGGAATAATAAAGTTTTCAGATGATAACTGATTTTACTGCGCGCGATATATGGGACTTAAAAATCGTAACGTTCCACTTATTGAACTTGAAATTCCGGCGATATATTTTCACTGAAAGTCATAATATTCGCTCTATAACTTGACTTGGCTTAAATAGAATAGAATCAAGGCAAGTTTTTTCAGTATTTATAAATGATTTGAAACTGTAGATACCTCCATAACATCAAGACGTATACCACAAATAGCCAAACACCCAAAGTGGGTGAAAACGGCAATTAAATATATATATATATATATATATATATATTTCATATATCATATATATATATATATTCCATTTTTGTCCAGCTTACAAATTTAAAAACATTTTATCTTAATTTGATTTCAAGAATTTGAATTCAAAGTTTAAGAACATTCTGATTTCTATCTTAGTGCTATTAATTTCGTAATAGAAATAGTTAAAATATAGGCATTTTCTTTTGCCTTTTGCCATAATATAAAGTATTTTTATATAGAGGAACGATTGGAATTTTCGAAACATTTACTTTGGAAAAATTTTTAAATACTCGTACAGACTTCTAGACAGGAATAATAGACTTTTCAAATAACACTGTTTTTTTGCATCCACAATTATATTTTGTTAAAGAATTTTACCGTAAATTAAATATAAATTATATTACATCCTTGTTCGGCTTACAATTTGAATTAAAAATTTAGGAAAATATTGACTTCTATGAGTAGTGTGAGTAGTGCTATTAATTTGGTAACTCATACAGTAGAAAAAATACACATTTTCGAACAAATATGTGTTTTCCTTTGTCTTTCGTTATAATTTAGGGTATTTATGTATAGAGGAATGATTGGAATTTTCGAAACGTTTACTTTGGAAAGATTTTTGAATAACTTTTACGAACTTCTAGGCAGGAATAATAGAGTTTGCAGATAATAAGTTTTTTATGTTACAATTTTGGTTATGCCTTTTTATTGAAAGTCATAATATTCGCTCCATAACTTGACTTGTGTTTATAAAGAAAAATAAGTAACTTATCAAAAAGACTTAAATAGAACGTAGCCAATTCAAAATATTTGCTAAAACCCAAACTGTTCTACAGCACAAAAAATTCATTAAATCTCCACATTTAATCGTAGCACGTTTTGGCAATTTTGTCGATAATGAAGGTTTGTAGAAGTATATGTGCAATAAGTGTTTTTTACAAGTAGCGACAGAAGCCCTACTCAAACGCACACTTATTTCCTTATATTTTTATTTTCCTACTTACTGTTCAGCTCCATTTACTTAGTAATAAATACCTGCCGCGCAAGCAATCTGTAAGGTAAAGGCCAAACTTCTTTAATAACTTGTCTGCCTCATAAGCCGCCTTCGCTCATCAATGATGCCTAAAAGCAGCTTTATCAATGCAGAGAGTTGAGTGCTACTAGCAAAAAATACATATAAATAATTCCTATGTTTCATTTTGATAGAACTCGAACTCATGCGTTTCCATTAACTATGCCAATGTACTTTGCGTAAGCACACTCGACCACAGCACAACATTTGCTTGGTACTTAAGGAAATTTCCATACAGCTAAACATGTTTATGAGCAGAGTAAGTAAATATGCAAGTGGATGAGAATCAATAGCCCATTTACATAATCACCCCCATATTGCTTATATATAGGTAGCATACCATATGTCCATGTATGCATACATCGAGTACACACTTATCAGTGAAATCGAATCTAAATGGAATGTCGTTTTTGTAAATGGCTCTTTAATCGTTTAAGTAAATTTGTTCTACTCCAAAAAGCTTTTTCCCAAATCTTTTTATGGCTGCCTTATCGGGCGTTGCCATAGCTCAAGTTTCTGCACCATACAATCAGACACGGCTGAGTACGGGCTTGTAAAACATTGTTTTTGTTCACAGAGATTAAGCTTTAATTTTTAATTGATAAATCAGCGCATTGCAGTCACTTAGAATTAATTTTAAGACCCATATCCATAATTATTTATTAGAAGCGTATGCGCTGATTGCTTTTGTGATTACGTGAATTGTCTGATAAGGTACTGGCTGCCTCATTTAAATAGCTCAGTAGGTATTCAGCTTGCTGGTGGTTTATTAATGAGTCTCATTATATTATATTTTTACTACGTTTGAGTTTGATGAAAAAAATGCATGTCAGTTTTACTTCTAGGAGGGCATGAAATAAGTGTAGGAGAACAATATCTTCATCTGCAGGAATCATTGTGTTCGAACAAAAAGTAGTTCTAAATCTACCAATTTTTTGAGTAGTCCTAGAATGTTCTTAAAATTTTAATAATATTTTGTATCCTGATCTTTAGTAAAAAAAAATTTGCCCGCTTATATCCTCCTTGCAAAACTGAAATAGGCATAGAGTAGTTTAAACTCTTCTTATTTCGTTTTCGATGAATTTTTTACATATCTGACATTTAATACCTGATGTGAACATCCATAGGTATATAGAACATGGTCTAAGGGTAGTCTTTCCATGGAATGGTTAAATTAGATTTAGGTTGAGATTTATTGGAGGTTTGCACTTCGACCTCATGGCTTTTTGTGCCCTCTACTCGTCACAGTACCTCATCCAGACCCAGTTCTCTTATTAAACTTAAGATAGATCTAGGTTGAACTGAGCGTGTTGGCCTTTCTTCAGGCGGTAAATGGCCGAGATGGTTCGTGCCATAGCGCTGCACTCAAGGAGAAAGTGCATTGAAGTCTCGTGGGATTAGTCGCAGAAACGACAAAAAAAGGGGACCATATTCCGATCATCAGATGACAACGCGGTCTGCAATGGCCTATGAGAATGCCCGTGAGCATTCTTAGTCTCTCCGTGGTGAGAGTTATGAGTTTTAAAAAGCTCTTTTGGTTGTACCTCCAGTAAAAATTTCGCCTGGCATATCCCCATAGTTTGGTGCCAAGAATCACCGAAAGATCATTTTTGGATGTATTTATAATAACTTCCCTTATCTTTCCCTCCATGGAATGGTAGTTTTGGCGTTCTTTAAAATTTTGCTGAGACAGTCAAACTTCTGAGAAAAATACCTGTATACATGGTTGAAAGCTAAGATTCCTGGTCTAATATTTTTGTTTTGATTTTCTTTCTTATACTTATAATATAATATATTTGGTGGCATAAAATTAATCATCCAATTTTATTTTCTAATACATTTTTAAACTAAAGGAAAGAAAAACGATCTTTATTTTCATTGCTTGTCTGTTGGTATACTGCGGCTGTCTCGCTTACGACTGTCAAATATGATTTAAATGCGACGCCATTTGCAAAAATTTTAAAACTTCCGATAGGGTGATTAATCCTTACATCCCTTATTGAATACATAGACCTACACGCTGTTTGAATATTTAGAAATTAGAAGTAACTGAATGTTCTCCAATTCCCCCGGTTTAAAACTAATTTTAATTTCTGGAAATAGCGAGACTTCATCAAGTACAAGTTGTACAAATTTTCAAAAATGCCCAAAAACGATATTTTTTCAGTTTTTTAACCTTTCAATTCTAAAACATGATGGAAACATTTTTATTCCAGATTAAATCGAAAAAACTACGAGACGTTTTTTTGGCGCAGAAAGCGTTGAATTTCGTAGGTCTATTTTGTAATTATACGAGTAATAGATACACCAATAAGAGAGGGCCAATACCAACATATGGCTCCGAAGTATGGTGCATGATGAATTTAGTAGAAGAGTTTCTAAAAGTATTCGAAAGGAAAATACTGCGCAAAATCTTTGGCCCGAAGTGAAATTAAGAAGCTGCGAAGCAACTCAAGCAAGTTCAATAAATCGCAGAGGATAAGATGGCTGGGATATGGGAATGGAAAACCCTCGCGCCTAAAAACCATTATAGACTAACGCCGATAGCGGAGAGAAAAAAGGGAATACCGCGTAAAAGAAGGATAGACTGCGTTAAAGATGATCTGAGAACAATTGGAGTGAAAAACTGGCGGTTACCAGCAAATGATAGAGAAGCCTGGAAGAGAATAGTGGAGCAAGCCAAAACCCACCCGGGTTGTAACGCTGACTGATGATGATGAATAGCTATTATAATATTAATTTATTATTACTCTGAACTCCGAACTCCGAACTCCATTACACAATTTCTGACATTGGTAAATAGAAACTTTTAAAAAAGGCCAATTTTAAATGTACTTTATGTCGATGATTTTCCAAGGATACCGGCCCCTTATTCCTCTCCTGTCATTCAGTCTTTATGGATATACTTATAAACGAGTATGTATGTAGTGTTTTACATTTCTGAGTTTAATCGTTCGAGCGATACTAAACGCTTAATATTTTCCTCTCTCATATAACATAACTCGCGTTTGCCGGGTGAACATCAAACGAGTATTACAAAAAAACAAAATATCAACAACTCCGTCTTTAAAATACTATGACTTCTTAAGTACCTAAAACTGAAAACATGTTTTCTCTCTTTCAAATTAGATATCGCCATATGTTTCGACTAGGAACGTCATTAAATTATAATGTTACATTATTTTGTGTTCAATTTATTAGGAAGGATATAAAACAAAAGAGAAAAAACAATATATATAAGGTATTGATTATTTAACATTTTGTATATACATACATTATGACCGTCTATGTGGAAACGAGCGATATTGTGTTCCAATTTCATTAAGGCTTCTTGGTAGACCCTCGTTTTTTCATAAATATAATCGGAGTATCAGTGTGAGTTTATGAAATATCAACCTCAATGCCAACTAGCGACTCCTTTTTTTGGAAATATATGCCTCTTATGTAATTAACACACAGTTTTATCAACATGAATCAAGACGAATTCTAAAGATGGATATTATAAATATCTTGATCCCAGCACCGTCTAGTAGGAGAAACTTAAATTTGACCAAACCCATACTCGTCACTCACATTGGTTTTGAATTTAATCGCAGAACTGTGTAGTTTTTCACAGAATTTGTGTAGTTATTCTGCTTTTTGATTGGCGTGGTAACCGTCTGAGAAATTTGGGTCGAGTGCAGCAACAGCAAGATACGGCAGTCATTGCTTCTTCGTGCTATCCGGCGCTAGTTGGACACACCAAGTTCTTCTACGCACGATATTCTCAGCGCAAACGAGTAATTTTTTTTCTAGCTATGCGGTCGCTCCTCGGCAGGTGATGGCACACCTCAGAGAGTATTTTTGCCAATTAAAAACTCCTAATGAAAAATCATTTGCCGTTCAGAGTCATCATAAAAACTGTAGGTCCCTAGATTTGTGGACAACATAAAGATTCACACCACAAATTGGAGGAAAAGTTGAGCCTAACACTCAATTATACCTTTTATGTATTATATATTTATGATATTTTAATATTCGTATATTTATTATATTATATAATACTTGTCTGCTTGTGTCCGTGTAGCGAAGCATTCCGTAATTACATATTTGAACAAACCTCAAGTAGTCTCATGACAAACGGAAGCGGAAGCAGTACAACAACTTGAATTTTTACGCTGATGAAAATTAAATGCCAACCGCAAATAATAAGGCGAACAATGATAAGTGGAAAGAAAAGAAAAGGAAAGAAAATAAAAGAAAAGTGGCACAATGGTAAACCAGAATTCATGATGAGATTGTATTATATTTATATGAAATATGTATATGCGAGAAAGCGTGCATACTAGTAAGTATAGGGAGGGGTAGATAAGGAGACGTATTATCCATGCAGTGAAAAGCCCAACTCAAGAGCTCGTATTTGATGGGGGATGGGATGATGATGACTAGTACGAAAATGGCTAGAATTGAACCAGTTGCGAAATAGTCAATTTTAAGTATGTCTATTCCGCTATTATTATAAATAGATAAAAATGATTACAATGTTAAAGGTGTATTCCAGTGCAGAATTTTGAAAAAATCGAAATTGTTTTTCATATTTTCAAAGTTTAGACATATAAGAATATGTCATTCAGAGGATTTTTGAAAATTCCTATTATTTTATGAGTTATAGCTTTTTGGGGACAAGGCATCGGTTCCGATCCGTGTTGTCTGAAAACTTTAAACGCGTTTTTCTCGAAACTACATTTTTCAAAACGTTTGACATGATATCTCAAGTTCTACTTAACGGATTCACTTGAAATTTGGTGTGAGTCTTCTGAATACATATTTCTATCGTACAAACTATTGATTTAACAAAACAAAAAAAAATTGTTTACTATTTTTAAAAAATTCAGAACTGTCCAAAAAAGTAGGAAAAATATACTATTTATTTTTTCGCACAGCCGTAATTTAGCAAAAAAAAAAATTGTTTCCACTTTTTTTTAGTTAGAACGATAGTGGCATTCATCTAAATTAAAAATCTTTTTCATTTCTTAGTTTCAGACCATTCGAAAGCTTGCAATCTTGAAACTTCCCACTTCAACAGCTTATAAAATTTTCAGTTTTTAATTTTTTTTATATATTGTTAAAAGATTAATAAATGTCTGGCAAAAAATTGATATATATACTTATATATAATTGGCGCATACACTCTTTTTGGGTGTTTGGCCGAGCTCCTCCTCCTATTTGTGGTGTGCGTCTTGATGTTGTTCCACAAATGGAGGGACCTACAGTTTTAAGCCGACTCCGAACGGCAGATATTTTTATGAGGAGCTTTTTCATGACAGAAATACACTCGGAGGTTTGCCATTGCCTGCCGAGGGGCGACCGCTATTAGAAAAATGTTTTTGTTAATTTTGGTGTTTCATCGAGATTCGAACCGACGTTCTCTCTGTGAATTGCGAATGGTAGTCATGCACAAACCCATTCGGCTACGGCGGTCGCCTCGGTAAAAAATTGATAGTAAAAATACTTTTCGTTTTTTATTTATAACACCCGCAAAAACACCTCAAATTCATGCCTCTATGTACACTAGAATATCCCTTTAAGGATGCTTACAAAGAAGATTAGATGCGATAAATTGTTGATGCGATAAATTGTCTGTACCGTGAATCCAAAAACATAAACTTTTCATTACTTCAAAAATTTATTCTGAAATCAAACGAAAGGCAATCTGTGAGACAAAGGACAATGTACATAATTGCATAACATAATTGAAAATTAAATACCTTGAGATATGCTATTTTTAAAAATAAAATCTTATCCATTCGCACAACAAATTTTAAGATAATAAACAATTTTGTGTAATAAAAAAATATTTTTAAAACTCTGGAACTAGTTTAACCGATTTTATATCAAATTTAACTAAATTTTGATATACTTTTGCAACTAGTCCTAAACTAGTAAACTTCGGTAAAAATTTGACTAGTTGCAATTTTAATCTTTATGAAATAGTTGATTCACTAGTATAATGCTGATGCTTATTAATTCGTTAAAATATATTGAGATATGCTATTTTTTAAAATAAAATCATATCAAATCGCACAATAAATTTAGAGATAAGAAACAAATTAGAGTAATAAAACAAGCTGTCGAAACGTTCGATCAATTTTAGTCAATTTTAAATTAAATTTAATAAAATTCTTATATGCTTATGTAACTAGTCCTAGACTAGTGACTTTCGGTAAAAACTGGCCTAGTTACTTTTTTATTAATTTTGAAATTGTTACTTGACTAGTATAATTTTGATGCTTATTAGTTCGTTAAACATCATAATTCTGTGGCACATGCTACTAGTTCGTTAATAGACACTCGTATGATGCTGAGGCTTACTACAGATACCATATTTAGTACGACATCGCCATGTTAAAAACATCAGTTGCTAGCAATAAAAATAATAATATACGAACTACTTCGGTTGTAAGGTAGTTCAGAACTAGTGAGTTTGGCTGCAGGAATATTACGGCTCACCGCTGTATGTACATATATACACATTTGAGCATATAAGAATAAATGCCATGAGCATAAAGAAAAGTTGAGAACAAAATTATACAAATGGTTATGTGCGTATAATTTTCAATTCTAGTACACTACGAAAAAGGGGACGGAAGAAGGGAAAAAAGGAATTTTTCTTATTTTTAATTTTGTTTATACACTTACAGAAATTTCCTGCACATACCTATGTACCTAACAGGCACATGCGATACGCTGCTGCAATACAGTTTCGCTTTGGTATATACATTTTTTATTGTATTTTTATTTATTCTTTTCGCCTGCCACAAGTGCTTTTCGTTCTTTTCGTTGCGAACAAATAAAATATAAACACATTTGTATATACAAGACCAACAAAACGCTAGCCTTGAAGCATTTATTGTGACAATTGCAGTCAGCAAACACTCGCACACACATATCAGTTTGAGTGAAATACCCGCAGCTGGGGCGACAGGCAGTCTAATACAAGAAAAGTTGCTCATACGCCCCGGAGCATGAAAGGCGTATTGTAGTTGAATACATTGGTGTTATAAGTACATATGCTTACATATTTACGTACTGTAGAGTGTGTTTAAATACACAAATAGAGAGGCTTTGGCAAATGTATGTCAAAACACGCTTTGTACGTACTTATGGATGTATGCGTGCATGTACTTTTAAGATGAAATCATTTCTTATAATTTTCGCTTTATTGCGTTTTTTGTGAAGAAAATTCTCTAGTTCACAATTTTTTTTGCTCCCATTTCCACTATTGTTATTCCTAACATAATTTCTTTGAATAATTCTTCCACATTTTCTTAGTTATTCCTAACATAATTTCTTTGAATAATTCTTCCACATTTTCTTAGTGGAAAATCTTATTCTTATGGCAAATTTAACAAGCGTTCTCACCATTACTTTAATATGAAAAAGTAGCCATGTATGGTTCAACATTTTAGACACGAATTTAAAAAAATATATTTATTTTATTTTCTATTGAATAGGCTTAATAATTCTGGTTACATAGGTGTATACATTTTTATATAGGTACAGGTTGATTTCGAGCGCTTAGCACCAGTCCTACTGTAGCGCTCAATGTACTAACACATCTATTGCCATTAGATTTACACATTAAAACAATAGCTACTTGCAGCGCGGTGAGACTCAGAGACATAGGAAGCTGGACAACAAGGCCGTACGGTCACAGCAAGATCCTCCTACAGGGACCTCCGCAGCTCAAAAACGGATCAGACTACACAGTCCCCGACCTCAACTTCAAGAAAGGCTTTACGGTACGTTTTCCACCGAGAGCCGAGTGGAGCAAAGGAGAGGTGATTGGAAGACACGATATCGAAATTTATACCGATGGTTCTAAGATGAACTGTGGTGTGGGAGCTGGCTTCCATTCGGAGCCACTCAACCTATCTCAATCAATTCGTCTTCCTGATTATGCCACCGTGTTCCAGGCAGAACTTTTAGCGATCAGAGAAGCATGCAAATCCCTAGAACTCTACAAGGTAGTTGGTGCAAGAGTAGCTATCTTCTCAGACAGTCAAGCAGCTATTAAGGCCTTAGACTCCAACTACATTTCATCCAAACTGGTCCTACAGTGTAGAGAGGAGCTGGAACTGCTCAGCCATTGGCTTGAAATTACCCTGATATGGGTTCCCGGTCATAGGAACATACGGGGCAATGAGATAGCGGATGAGCTGCAAGAAAGGGCTCGACACTAGACATAGCAGAGGCGGTGGCAGTTTCCACCCCACTGAATACACTAAAAGCATCTATTGCTTCACACTATCATGCTTTAGCCTAAAGAAGATGGAAGCAAATACCTACATGTATTACAACAAAAAACACATGGCCGTCATACAAAATCCAAAGGACGAATGACCTGCTAGGATGTTCTCGGCCAAACATTTCACGTATCACTGCAACCCTTACAGGACATTGGAAAGTAGGGGATCATGCAGCTAGACTCAATCTACCCTTCAATCCTATCTGTAGAAGCTGTCAAGCGGAAGGGGCGAAGGAAAGTCTGTTCCACTATTTATGTGAATGTCCGGGACTAGCCAGGGCACGACTCCGATCCTTCGGTAAGCCTTTCCTACAGCAAATTAAGGAGATCTCAGTCATCGAGATAAAGGATTTGCTCCTATACTTGGACCTCACTAAAAGGATCTGACTTGGAAACAAAAAAAAAAAAAAAAAGAAACATATCATCATTACACGAGATAGCGGTAGTAAAACGGTGCTGGTCACTAATTAGGAGCATTTCAGCTCAGAAATGTTCAACCACCTCAACAACAACAACAACAACAACAGGTTGATTTGTGTGGCAAAAAATCATTCACATAAGGAATTGCAAACAAAAGAAATACAAAGATAATTTTGAGCAAAAAGCGTCAATCATATATACCTCAAATATGGAAACTAAGAATAATTTATGGAAAAATGCATACATTTTAACTTTTTCCGATTTATTAAGTTAGTCACCGTAAACATTATCTAGTCTGATCACCATTCCCAGTGGCTCATGTTTGAACTCTTTCTTTCGCATTTTATTAATATTTTTTTAGCATTTCTGGGGGTTTGGCGTCGATTTTCTCGCATATATTGGCCTTCAGGGAGTCAAGCGTTTGATGTTTATTAGTGCACACTTTTTCTTTTAAATATCCTCACAGGAAAAAGTTCGGCCCTGTCAAATCAGGCGAGTGAGGAGGCCAGTCCAAATTTTTCTATTTTTGAAGATGAGACGCCAAGAAAGCGTTGAACGAATGCTTGATTTTTGTTTTTTGTATGGAAGAAAATACCCAAAACCGCAATATAAATTACTTAAAATCAACTGGATTTTTGAGGTACTTGAAATTTACGTTTTATTATACAAAAATTCAATAAATTGCATACTGGAAAATTTTCCAAGCAATTCTGACAAATATTTTTTGAGTCTTTTTAAATTTGCTCAAAGTTTGAAACTTCGATTCGATATTTGTCAAAGGATGAACCATATTTGCATAAAAAAATTATTAAAAGTAAATAAAAGACAAACGAATTTTCAAAACTTTTCAATAATCCTTAGTTCTATAGTTATTTAACGCAGTGTATGTAGTTTTTTTGGCATATTCTTGATAGTACTGGCGGTTACCGATGATTTCCACATGGCTAACAAAGCAAAAAATTTATTGCAAACGAAATTCTTGAAAAATATATTTCGTCATAGGCTGCAACAGTTTGAGCAACACAGTCCACCAGCTTTTGGACTATTTTCTGTGGTACACGGTGAAAGATTGAACCAGCAGTATTTGAAATTTTGAGAAGAAACATTCGACGCTAAATTGTCGAGATTGCGACCAAAGTTGTTTCGAAAGTTAGTAGTCGAAGAGGTTTGGAAAGTAAATTTTTAGGTGGCACAAAATTAATCACCCTATCGGAACTAATCAGTTGTACATAGTATACAAACAGATAAGCAATGGAGCGTATAAAGATTTTCACCACTGAAAATAATTTTTTTATTTAGTAAAAAAGTTATTCAAAAATGAAATTGGATGATTAGTTTTGTTCTACGTTGTATATAGTATACAAATAATTGCTGGCACTTGAAATATTTTCACTTAGCGTGCAACTGTTTATAATAACAAAAAATCGCGGTCTGTATTGAATCGCTCGATATTTCTTGTTACTATTTCGCTAATATTATATAAAGCGGCCGCCGTAACCGAATGGGTTGGTGCGTGACTACCATTCGGAATTCAGAGATAATGTAGGTTCGAATGTCTGTGAAAGACCAAAATTAAGAAAAAGGTCGCCCCTTTGCAGGCAATGGCAAACCTTCGAGTTTATTTCTGCCATGACAAAACTCCTCATTAAAATACCTGCCATTCGGAGTCGGCTTGAAACTGTAGGTCCCTTCATTTGGGAAATAACATCAAGACGCACACCACAAATAGGAGGAGGAGCTCGGCTAAACACCCAAAAAGGATGTACGTGCCAATTATATATATATAGATATTTCGCTAATTTCCCAGTTTTCAAAAAACAAAATCATAATACATTGACATGCCCATGAACAATAAAATGCGAAACGGAATTTCACTACCTACAATTATTTATTTTTGAAGTTTTTCTGAATTTTTCATAAAGATACCCTTACTCAAGGGTATGTTTTGATATAATAAAAAAAATGTATACAAAAATAAATGACCTAGTCAGTCACTTCCAAAATCGTTTATATTTTCATTTAGCATTTTAAGAAAAAATGTACTATTATTATTATTTATTATTTATTTATTATTAAATATGATCAAAAAATTATTAAAATTGATCGAAAATTGGAGCCAGTAACCTTTTTTGAATAAAAAATCTCCGATGTGTGACAGAGATATTTTCATCTAATTTGCATTTCAAATTGTGTTTTTGTTTTTGTTTTTTTTTGGCTTCGCCACTGACATCGGAACATGATTTCTATCAAATTGTTCAAGTCTTCAAGGCATATCATCGAGTTTGTGCTCTCAAGTGCGGATGCTTTTGTGTGCAGAAGAAATTTCTCTTTTATTTTGTTATTGTTGGGAACAGCGCTGGAAGTCCTTTAACTTTTTCTTTAAAATAATTTCGTTTACTACCACCAAACTATTTCATTAGAGGCCACCGCTATTCTACATCCATCCACTCACACATACACACAAACCTAAATATAAATCCAGTACTTGAGCCTTCATCCTCAAAACTACCAACAACTATGCCAGCATCTTTGCTATAAGAGTCAACAAAACCTTTTTTGCCCATATCTGTTATTTTGCCTTACCCCTTTACCCTATGCCAGTTGGAAGCAGCTCAACATTTGCCACGCCAATTTGCATGACATCTGTATTGGATTCTCGCTTGCTGCTTGCTTTCATTGAGTTTATATCCTACAAGTTTTGCTATATATTTTAAAAGTTGTACAACAACGCATATTTACATACTTACATTTGTACACTAAAAACAAACACATTTACGTACTTACTCATTTTTGTGTCTTCCGTGCCTCATTTTGATTCTCGGTATTTGTCATAAAACTGTCATTCTATGCTTTTTTGCAATTTATTTGTGGGTGCTTGCAGGCTCTATTTTTTAATGTTTACTTTTAACTTAATTTTATTTATTTGGAATATTTATTTACTTAAGTAAGCGCTTTTTCGGAAGGATAGAAAAAGGAAAGCAGATTTTGTCTGTAATAAATATATAATAAAGAGTTTCATTGGTCCTTTTTTTATTTGAACTGCACAAGCAGAGAAGATGGCAGTCCGACCAAATGTTGTATCTTACTCTCTGTTCCCTTTTTTTCTCATTTTAGTTTCTTGTATTTAATTCGATTTACCAATAAAGCGAACGTAGCTTCGTGGGTTTCGTTGGCTGTATTATGTCGTTGGAATGGATACAAACGTTACGGCTCTGAAAGTATTCGATGTGGTGCCAGCTAGTGGTAGTAGAGGATGAGGAATGCCTCCGCTACGTTGGTAAGATCAGGTGGAGAAAGATTTGGTTTCACTTGGTTAGTCGAACTGACGCCGGCTAGCACGAGAAAGAAACAACTGGCGCGTTTTGAGGTCGACCAAAATCGTCATCGCGTCAATCAAGAAGAAGAAGATTATTGGGTGTTAAAGATATAAGTCGTTCATCCTTCCTCACATTTTTCTTAAGTTCGCATACCTCATCCTGCCGAAGGCGATGCAGAAGCACAAAATATATTCCTTTCATGCACCTTAAAGCAGGTAGGGCTAATGAAAGTGGTAAGGGTGGTGACCCTATTCAGGTTGTTCCCTCGGAAGTCGATTCTACGTTTCTGAAACAACTCGGATTTATATCTTATTATATCATTTCTCGTACATGTATGAGGAGTGTTTATGCTGCTGCAGCAACAACGCCAACCATATTTCGGTTGCCCATTTTACAAATTGTCGACAGCTTCATCGGATCAATCATGGAACACTTCTAAGTAAACTCTTTGAGGTAGAAGATAAAATATATTTAACTCGCTGCAACTCCTGGTAGCATTCCAATAAATACCATCATTTTAACTTTGGTCTAGATAGCCGGGGGAGAGAGTGCTAACATAAAACGGATGGCTGGCCAAGAAAAGTCTGGTCAGAGCGTTTTCTAGCCTACTGCTCAGAAATCTCATTTTTAGATACTGATATCCAGAGAATGAAAATCTGCATATTCCGTCAGTTGCATTGTTGAATTGGTTTTTTTTCCTTTTTGGGTGTTTGGCCGAGCTCCTCCTTCTATTTGTGGTGTGCATCTTGATGCTGTTCCACAAATGGAGGGCCCTACAGTTTCAAGCCGATTCCGAACGGCATATATTTTTTATGGGAGCTTTTTCATGGCAGAAATACACTCGGAAGTTTGTCATTGCCTGCCGAGGGGCGACCGCTATTAGAAAAAACTTTTTCTTCATTTTTGGTTTTTCTCCGAGATTCGAACCTACGTTCTCTCTGCATTCCGAATGGTAGTCAGGCACCAACCCATTCGGCCATGGCGGCCGCTATTTGGGTATCATACTTACACCAAAAAATGACATTCGGACTACAGTTGGAAGCCAGAGAAAATGCAGCCAAGACAAGCATTAATTGCACCTGTAAGGAATCTTGCTAAATCTCGCTAAAAAATAAATGGAAACTTTTTCGAGCTGTCTGTAGATCCATGCAAATGTATGCTGACCATGCGTTGAATGAGATCGACAAACTGCAAACAAACATCATAAAAAGGATCCTAAAGATACCAGACTTCACGCCAAACTATGCAATTTTGCTGGAAACAGCAGCTGAAGAAAGTCACTTTTTTACATTGGGTCTTCACATGAAATATATTTTTAAAACTTTATTTGAATATAAAGAAAGCAGACTTCCGCATAAATTGTCACAGTATTTGGTGGGAAAATCATTTAAATGAAATGGGCTCAGAATTCGGATTAAGTGGCACATCCTTCGCTTATAGGTGCTGACAGAATTAAAGGCCAAACACAGCAGAGAACATAGCAAAGAGGCACTCGCAAGTGCATTATGCATATGCAAATACTTAGTCCAAAGAAAGGCCTACTTAAGAAAAAGGAATTCGGTTTGAGGAGATTATGTTAAATGTCCAAAAATTCGGAAACTTGGTTATTTTATTTATATTTATATAAAGAAAATGGCGACGACAAATTGTAATGTCTTATTAACATATACATTTATATTAAAATAAAATTAAATGTAAAACATAAAATTTTTGAACTTTCTGAAAAAAGAAATTTTACTACTACGAGGGGTGCCTTTTATATGCCGGGATTAGAGAACAAAAACAAATTTTAATCATCGAAAATTACTTTATTGCTTTTTAAAATATTCTCCATGAAGATTTATATACTTTTGCATGTGTTTGAACCAATTGTCGAAGCCCTTTTGCCACACTGAATGAGGTACCTCCAAAACATGCATTCTGAATGCCGCAACCGCTTCTTCAGGTGTCGAAAAACGTTGACCTCTCAGTTTGTTGCCAAGTCAGGACTTTACGGCGGATGACCCATTAATTCGATGTTTTGGGTGCTGAAAAATGCAGTTGTTTGAGCCGATGTGTGAGAGCTCGCATTGTCCTGGTGAAGAGTGATCCGTCTTTGGCGATTGGTTTTCCTAATTTCTTGGAAGACAACTGGCAAACAAATGGTTGTGTACCACTCAGAATTTACTGTTCTGCGTTGTTCTAGTGGAACGGTTGCGACATATTCAGTTTTTCCGAAAAAACAGGCGACCATTTGCTTGGAAGTGCTTCGTGCGGGAACAACTTTTGTTGGATTTGGCTCATCTTGAAACACCCATACAGTCGACTGCTGTTTATTTTCGGGCTCATACGCGTAAATCCATGATTTATCATCTGTCACGATGTCATAGACGTGTTTCGAAGCCCCGCGATCGTATTTTTTGAGCATTTCCTACGACCAATCGACACGAGCCTTTTTCGAGCGATTGAAAAATTGTGTGGGATTCAACGCGAACAAATTTTTTTGACAGTCAAACGTTTATGCAATATTGAATGTATGCTGGTCCCACAAATGCCTATGATTGTCTCAATCTCACGATAGGTCAAATGACGATCTTGCAATATCAGTTCGCGCACAGCATCAATGGTTTTCGGAACAACAACTGATTTTGGACGACCTTCACGAAATTTGTCTTGGAGTGAACTACGACCACGATTGAATTCACCATACCATCGATAAACACTGGTCCTTGATGGAGCTTCATCTCCAAAAAATGAATTAAGTTCATCCATGCAATGTTGCTGAGTTAATCCACGTCGAAAGTTGTAAAAAATAATCGCACGAAAATGTTCACGATTTAATTCCATTTTTGGACCGAGATGAATCTTTTAAGTTACTGTAAACAACACAAATAGCGCTGGTATTTCAAAACGTTCTGAGTACGTAAAAGCCCAAAAATGTATAACTTTGCGATACAGCTGTCAGTTGCCAGATTGCAACACCAGGGTTGCCAAATCCCGACATATAAAAGGCACCCCTCGTACTAATCAATTATACAATCTTTACATATCAATTAAGTGGATGAATCAACTAGCCCCCGAATGGTGCACGTACAATTTATGCTCTATTCTTATATTCACTTCGATTGTTTGCTATTCTGCCATTGCATTCACAGTTAGTGAATTCTACAGAGTTATTTGCTGTGTGGTTGTGGTACGGTGTGATTGACTATCAGTTGGTTATTTGAATAAAGTAATAAAGCAATAACGCTGAAATTTTGCTAGGTTGCGCGTTTACTTTTGATTTGCTTTTGTTTAAACTTTTTCCATTTATTTTATTTCTTCTGGACTGCTTGATCTATTGATTGATTGCGAGTGTGCGCTGTAGGCGGCCAAACTGTATGCCATTTTACTGGCTGCAATTTATTTGTGGTTTACCGCTTCATGTGATTTTTTCGTTTCTCAGCATACTTTTTATTGTTTTTCCTTGCATTTCTTGTATTTGCATTTTGCTTGCTTTTTGCTTCTGTGTATTGAATTTTAATTTGTATCCATCGCCCATCAATGGCGCAAAACAATGCAAGTTAATGCATCTACGGAGTATATGCGTACTATTTACGACGAGAATGCACACACATACATATGTAAATTCATATGCTTATATTGTTGTGTGTGCTTACATAAATATATCTTTTATACAATTTTACTACATACAATATGATACTAATATAGGTATTAACCACATATCAGTAGAATGTTTTCATTTTATTTTTTTTGTTTTTTTTATTAAGTCCTTTGCATCTGTTCTTAAATATATATATACACACATACATTTATAAAAATATAATAGTGATAATCTATTCGCGTATACTTGTAGTTCCTGGGCTTACAACAAAGGCCATTAAGGCCATTATTGTTGTGGCTGAAGCACAGCGTTAATGAGTAAATTACTTATTTATAGCATGCATATAGGCGCCATTTATTTAATAGTCAGCTATTGTAATGAATAGAGCTACTCCTGTGCACACATATGTACATTCATATTTATACAGAAGAGGGAAACTATTTTTATTCTCAAGGTGCTTGTCTACTATAATATATTATTCTATTTTTCTTACATGGAGATTATGTGAGAGAAAAATTCAAGAAAGGCGATTTCATAGGAAAATAAAAACTAGCAAGCGCTGCTAAGTAGAACTGCTTATACAAGATGGCGCAAAACTACATATCCAATTTTGTGTTTAAGTAACTTTTTTACTAAAATAAAAAAAAAATAAAAAAATAATGCTGAGTGATGTAAATCGTTTGACGCCCTATACTACAATAGGAGTTAAAATAAATATAATAATTAAAATAGGAGTCTCCATTTTGACCTTTACGTGCTCCATTGCTTGTCTGTTTATATACTGCAGCTGTATAGTTTACAAAAAACAAGCATAATTGACATACGGCATAATTTGCAAAAATGAAAATCTTCCGATAGGGTGATTAATTTTGCGCCGCCTTGCGCACAATTAGATAATGCTAAATACTACCGATATAAACACTCGATTTCTTGTGCTATAACAAAATCTGCTTTCTCATAAAATACTGGAGAGGCATCACGCTGCTCGCAAGTATTATTCTGGATAAACTTCAACCGGTCGAAATGTCATTACGTGCCGTCCCCAATGAAGCTGCGTAGATCAAGGGGATAGTTTTAGTATATTTATTGAACAATCCTTAGACTGGAAAACTCCGCTTCATATGGTGTTAATCGATTTTACGCAGGCTTTTGGTATCGTTAAATGCACAGTAAAATGGTCTTCTCTGGTGAAAAGAGTTCCTACAACAATTGTGCAGTTCATCAAAGCACTTTATCATATTGCAGACGTAACAGTTCTTCACAATGGTGCCACCAGCACCCCATTTAGAAGAACGCCCGGTGTAAAACAGGGCTGCCCACTGTCGCCATTTCTACTCGCGGTTACACTTGATGAAGTGACGCTTGTGTGGAAAAAAGATGCTATGGATGACCTGGACTACGCGGATGATATTTGCCTGCTTTCGTATAGAAATTTCGACATGCAGGTCTTTTCTAGCCTCTTTAATGAGGTCTTTAGAATGTTGAATTCTGAGCAATTTTTGGTCCTCAGTTAACTTGTGCGGAATGAAACGTGCACAGATCTTTCGTAAGTCCAAATGATCAGTTAAAATCCGATAAATCGATGTATTTTTAATAAATTTACGAACGATTTCGATGATTACTGATGGTTTTGGTATGTTCATTGTCATTTACATCCTCACAACCATCTCTAAACGTTTTTCCGATTTAAAAACAAAATTTAATATTAGCTCTTTGTTCCAAACTCATTTTTGTACCGATGACACAAACATACTGACACTTTAGACGCAAAAACTTCGCTTCCACTGAACCGAATGTTACCAAGCTTTCATTGGAAGTCAGCTAAGGATGTAACTTCCAATGCACTAACTCATTCAAAAGATGGCGCCATCAAAAACATTATTATGACGCAAGTCTTGCTTAGTTTGAACTTCATCTTGTGTGTAACCGTTATGATTCAGCATTCAGGGATATAGGGATATTTTTTTTCTAAACACTTACGGCTCTGCAAAAGAACAACCAACAAATCTCTGCAGCAGAGCTTTTTTGTAAAAGATGTTAGTTACAAAATTAATGTTTGATGTGTCTAATGAGATATTTTTTTGCTTGGTACAACTCTGTTAAGCCCTGAGCATTGCTGAAAATTTCATGAATATATATTTTTTATCTGTTAAATATTTTTATTTTAACATTAATATTATTAACATTTTTATTTTAAAATAAATATCAGCAAAATAAAAATCAATTAAATGCATTTCTCAGTCAGTCTATACGGATGGTTTTTCTCTCAAGGTTCATAGATGTTTTCAATAAAAAATACACAGTTGCGTATACTCGTATAACCGTAAATAAATACTATTCGAAAAATAAAAAAAAATACACTCAAATCTATATATAAGTACAAACATACAAGTACTCGTATAGGTATGCAGCAAGTCTCAACGAAAGGCAGCTACAGAAATCCAAGTAAATTTTTAAGAGCCTTCAGGTAAGTACATACGTACCATACATACATATTTATGTTTATACGAGTATAATAAAAGTATTTACATATATTGCATATTACGAAACGGAAAAAGAAACTGGAGTTGATAGCGCTGATATTTACAGCTCTTTATGTCTGATTTCCGTTTCAGCGCTTGTGTAATTTATTGTTTGCTTTCGCCGAGTCAGTACAGCTGTAACTTAAATATAATACATTTTGTGGATTTTATTCGGAATGAGAGCAAATAAGCTACGGAAAATATTGCGATGTTTGAGAAATTTGGGCAAGAATATTTAAAAGAAATTATATTCAAAAACTACGCGGATCTAATTCTCGACCCAAATTGGGAGACGTCAGAATTCGTTTTAGAGGTATGGTTCCTTCGGCAAAGTTTCTTATTTTGATCCCTAGAATATGATTTTCACAGAGCAATGGGCGATTTTTAAATCGACCCGCCCTAGTGCACATAGTTCGCACATAGGTAGGTAGGTAGGTAAGACGGCAAGAGTACCCCAGGTACACTACAAGTAGCACTTACGTGCCGTTTTGATACCATAGAGTGGACCACGACCTGTGAAAGGATTTAGGGAGGAGAGAAAACCGTCTACAGCCATCCAGTGCTGTTGATGTAGCGAAGGAGAGAAAAGGGATCTAGGCTGGAGAATTTCTTCAAGTCATCCCCAAAGGGCACGCTAAGGAATCTCAAGCGCCTAGCCGCCAGAGCCGGACATTTGCAGAGAAAGTGTTCCACCGTCTCTTTCTCTGCAGGATCCCCACAGCTTCTGCAATAGGGGTTGTACGGAATTCCAAGCTTCTCTGCATGAGTGCCGATCACCCAGTGACCACCGCAATGAATTTGGAAATTGAATGGCGGGGGATTCCCATCACCTTAAGCGTTCTGTTTCTATCGTATTGAGGCCATAGTGCTTTTGAAATAGCACACGATGAGACAGACCTCCATCTGTCTTGCGCTTTTTTTAGAAAGAAATTGTGTAGTTCGCACATAGTTCCGTGGAACTTTTTATACTCTGAGTCAATTTCAGACGATTAAGGTTTCGCGAAATTCGCAGAAATATTTGAAAGTTATTAAAACTAATCCTCTGAAATGTATTTTTCAGATTTTAAGATTGGATTACTAGCGAAAGGTTACTACGGAGATTACTTTGAAGCGCATAAAATAAATATTAATGAAAATGTTTGTGTAAATTTTAATTTTTAGATTAGATTAGGATGAAGAGAATACACTTATACTGCAATATTTACCTTCTTGATCAAAAGGATCTGGGAATAACCACCAGAGGTCGACTGGCTTGGGTTACATTGTTTTTGGGTGGCTGTCACATCTGTGATTAACATTCCCACCAAAATTGTATCGCCATTGCTTGACAGTTGTAAAAGTTACCCCGTCTTGAGCAAATTTACCTCTGCGCGTCTTATCAATTTTTTTACAGTTTTAAAAATGGATTTGCATTTGTAAAAACGAAATTGTATTACATTTTGAGTTTTAAATGGATTCAATGGGACGAAAACCTTAGAAATGTTGGAAAATTGTTTCGGTAATGATACTTTAAAGAAACCAGCCGTTTGCGTTTGGCATGAACGCTTAATAAGGGATCGTGAGCCCATTGGGGACGATGAACTTAGTGGCAGTGTTAACATAAATAAAGTGAAAGAAAAGTTTATCAATAACAGAGCAGAGCACTTGAACAATGCTTATGAATCCGTTCAGGGCATTGCAGTTAATGATTTGGTTTAGGACATATTGCTACAAAGTCATGCTCATCAAACGCATCATCATGGAGATGAGACGTAGACTTATGTGTACAATACGCAATCCAGACATTAAGCGACTGAGTGGAGAACTCCGAATGAATTAAGACCAAATAAACCACGTCGTTTTCAGTCAAAAACGAAATTGATGCGCACGATTTTTATGCATTACAACGGTATTGTACACCACGATTTTTTGATAGAAGGTCAGACAGTTAATGAGACGTTTACGTGAAGCAATTCGCCAAAAAGGAAGGATTGTGGGAAAACAACTCGTGTATTTTGCACCATAATAACTCAGCGTCGCTCAGTGCCTTCAATATCCGTGAACTTTTGACTAAGAACGAAACGAGCACCATCCAACAGCCATCGAATTCAACTGATATGGCTCCCCTGTAATTTGTTTTGTTTAATCGAGTCAATAAACCACTACGGAAAACGCGTTTTAACAGCCGAAAACAAATAGAGGAAAAATCGAAGACGGCTTTGTTGGCTATACCGAATGTGGAGATCGAGAAAAGTTTCGAGAGCTGGATCAAACACTGGCATAAGTGTGTTGCAGTTGATGGGGAGTACTTTACAGGCGATAATCTCACTTTTGGGGATTAAACTTGTATTTGTACGAGTATATTTATTTCTCGTCTCGGGCCAGTGGATTGGCCACCAAGGTCGTGTGATATCACACCATTGGATTTTTATTTGTAGGAGTATATAAAGTCTAAATGCTTCGTGGACAAACCAGCTTCCATTGAGGCCTTCACTACTAAAGTTATTCACGAGATAACGACCGAAGTCGGCCGAACTACTGCGCAGTTGAAGCCAAGATTTGTAGGGAACTATTATTTTTTTAAATAAAAAATAAAGATTGCCCAATCAATTTGAATTTTCGTTGCTTTATTTCAATTTGATCACCCCTTTTAAACCTCAGAATCAAAATACAAATATCAAATAATTTGTATATATTTCGGGAACTTCTTGGTGAAGATGGTACAGCAGTAAAAGTTACTCTTAAAAATGTCATATGCTTATTTAATAATGGATTTTTTATAGTAATGCTGTGTACTCAGTGTTTCACTTTCTCATTGATTTAGTTTTTAAAGGACTTTAAAGTTTCAAAAGATTAAATTAAAAATAAAATGGCTATAAATACTTACACTCACTCTATGAAATGAATATATAGATACGGAACGAATGAGAATATATCTAGCTTTAAAAAACAAAAATTCCTTTTACTTTCCGCCAGGATATATATGGCCCAATAATGTCCTTTGAAAAATGTATCCTTAAATATCCTTGAAATTTCTAACGAGTTATTTACGAAACAAAAACTCTCAAAGGTACTCATATATGTGGTAACTCATACCTCAACTTAGTTCTTCTTGCAGCTTTATAAAAACGTAAACAAATAGTTGAACTGCCTTCCTAAAAAATCAAATATACGCAGTGGATACCTTCGCATATATTTGCCCATTTGTATATAGAAAAATACTAAAGTGAGTTTTGATGCTGAATTTTTATTTTAAGGGTACATACATATTTAATTATTACATCGTTGCATAATTTCTCATAGCCCATCAGTTGAGCGAAAGTCCACCCAACATAATCTATTTAAAAAATGTCCCCGCACGTGCCTTATACGAGTATTTCATACCAACCGCATTTTTCCACACTAAAGATACTTTTCGCTTTGTTTCACCCTTCTAATATGCCGACAGATTTTAATTGTATTCCCTTAGTCACCTGCCGACTAAGTAAACCGGCAATAATGAGCACATTTAATCCCATTAGTGTAGCGTTGCAAGCACGAATAGTGGCGCAGACAATGAAGGTTGGACTGCAAGTTACCAAGCAGCCAACCAACTAGCCGACCGCCAACCAACGCAAACAGTATTATGCATTGCTCGTATGCAACAAAAATTGCAGCTTCAGGCAATCAAGCACTAAGTCACGTACTTCCCGGTGTCACGTTGCTGTCATTGAGGACCTTAAGGGATATAGGTCGCGCATAGTTTTTCTTTTTAATATTTCTCATTTTACACTGCAATTCAGTGCTATGGGGGATTTCGCGAGAGTAAATAGAATTTTAATTTTAGTGACTGTTGTAGGCGATAAAGTGAGTATGTTTGTGTGTAGTGGAAATGTTTATGTAAGTGTTCAAGGTAAAGCGTCTACTCCAATTACGTTGAAGATGCAATTCTTTCCTTTGTGCATGAAGATTTATAGATTAAAAGCTAACAAGGGCAGGAAGATGTAGAGTAAATTCCTTGATTTACGTAGGTGTGAAGAATATTGGCAGATATCGTAAAAGTAGAGAGTGAAATCATTTGATTCCATTTCATGCTTTGGAGCTCATTATTGGCACCTTCAGCCATCTGTACTTTAGAGTGGTAGAAGTTTTCTCTAAAATTGGACCCCACAGAAATCAACTATATGCCGTTCAAAAAGTGGCTAAGTTATCCAATTCCTTTAAGAAGTGATTCTCCATATATCTCAAGCACATTTTTCAAGTGTAAGATGCGCGCTGTAGATACTCTGCTTCTTCCATAGGTCTATAGCTGCTACAGAATTTTTTATGTGAGACTCAAACCCTGATGGTCGTTAGCGCACACCGGCCCCGTTAGTATTTTCGTGAGATTTTATATATTCGTTTTCGAGAGCCTCAGTTAGTTTCATGATCTTCGTTTATCGCTGCATCCAGATAAAGTTCAGATTAGTGCAACTGCTGTTTCAGCCTTTTTCCCCGGTGCTTTAGAAATTTCGAAAAATCGATTTTTTGTTTTTCGATATTTCGAATCTTAAGAATATACTGTGAAATTTTCATACGAAAATTCCCAATATTATAGATTTTAACTAGGTAGAGAGCAGTTCGCGCGCTCTTGCACTTCAAACTTTAAGCTCATTTATCTCCAAACGACTTTTTCGGCGTGGTCAAATACAAAACCGCGTCATTTTGTGAATTTTTGTTTTTTTTTATTCTAGTAGTGGGACGTAGCTTCAGTCATACTGTTCAATATTTTTTTTGGTTTTTGTGTTTCAGATAAATAGAAGAGCCAAAATGGGCAACACCGTCCAAGTCCAATTTTCGGGAGGGCCAACTTTAGCGCCATTTTTGAAATTATTAAAATGAAACATTTTTTTTCCATTTTTGTATGTAAAAGAAGTTAAATAAAAAGTCTAAAAAATTTAAATATCGTTTTTCATTTTTTTACTACAAAAAAAATTCCTGAAAATAACCAAAATTTTGGAGCTCTAGACTACCGGGGCCGCTTAAAGGGAAAAACTTTTATGCTCTGCTTGGAAGTCTTTTTCGAGCTCTCATTTGTTTTACCATTTTACAGAAAACTACTTTGTCCTAGAATCCAGTACAGATTAATGGCTCTGGTGAGTGTATTTTTTGATTAAATGATCGGAGCGAAAAGAGTTATTCGGGCACATCCAAGAGTCAGGTGCTTCGGCTCTTTTCTGCCCGTTGCTCCTTAATGTATTAATATAAGTACAGGGTGGGCTAAATAAGACCTACTAATGACTTAAGACTACTGCCTAGCAGTATGTGCAGTTGAAACCACAAATTAGTATACTACTCCGGCGTTGGCCGCAAAAGTTTTCAATCAATGTTCTGTAAGAAGCTCCTGAAATCGATTCCGGCGTTTCATCCTTGTTTTCGAAGAAATATGGGCCGATATCTCTAGTGGCCATAACACCGCACCATAAAAGTGATTGTCCCGCAACAGATATGAACAATCAAATTCTCTTTTAAAATGCTATAAAAAAATAGTGAGCGTACAGAACACTCTCTAGAGACTTTATATTAATTAGAGTGATACCGAGCCATTGACTGAGCCAGTTGAGTTCCTCTCTACACTGCACTTAATTCTTGCACGGACTTATCAAACGACCCTCGCATATGGAACATGCGTCAAAACCTCTCAACAACTATAAGCTCTTAGTTTCCGTCGGTTCAATTGAAGTGATTGCTTTAATCTCATTCATAGTTGGTGGTGGATTTTCTGGGTCAATCCCACTAAACACAATCTTTGTTGGAGTCTATTCCGCTCTTGCTATCATTTAAGAAGCTTGAGCTCGCTTTCGCTATTGTCCTACGCAATCCAGCTTTAATTATAAGTAATCACCCACAGAGGTCTCCTTGGTCGTCTTTCGTGCCTCTTACTATTCGTGCCGAAATTTGAAATACGCTGTGGCCATGAAACCTCAAACTCATAGAGAACACGTTTTCTAATATCAGTCGCCACTCTGCAGGCTATGGCAAATTTCCAACTGTATTTCTGCCAAGAAAAATGCCTTCTTCGGTTCTGAGGTGGCATAAAATTGTAGGTTCATTTGTGGAACAACTTTAAGACACACGAACATATAGAACGAGGAGCTCCGCTAAGCAACCAACAAAGGATGTAAGTGCCAATGTATGATGCTTTCATATATTTCCATTTTCCGCTGGGTTTTCACGGGAAATACGGTGGCCTTACAATTTTATTATATTAAATTAACTTTTACTGAACTCAAAAATGATCTAGTGGAAACAGCTTTTGCATAATTATTTATTCGTATGTAATGCAAATAAAATTGTACTTTACTGGGTTCCGGGTTACTCTGGAAGAAAAAGTGACAAAATTGCTGATGAACTCGCTAGAACTCTACTGTGGTATCAACTGGCCAGAAGACAGATTCAGGATAAAAAGTTGGGAAAATACTCAAAGAATTACCCATTGGGAAGTCACACAAGAACTTCGTCAAACTAAAAGTAAATAAGAACTTTTACCTACAAAGACAGGGAACTGCATAACATGCGTAAAGTAGACATAAGGAAAATAGTTGGTTTTCTGACAGGTTACTATTACTCAAATTACCATCTCCCAAAAATACACATAGGAAATGAAAATGTATGTAGACTCTGTCTGGAGGAGGTTTCATCACCCTTCTTTTTGGACCTTACGACGACATAGACATAGTGCAGCGAATAAAGATCCAGCGGGTATGTTGCCTGGGTCATGTCGTTCAAATGGATACAAACGCTCCGACTCTGAAAATATGCAATGCGGTGCCAGCTGGTGGTAGCAGAGGAAGACAAAGACCTCCTCTGCGTTGGAAAGATCAGGTGGAGAAGGACTTGGCTTGGTGTGTCCAACTGGCGTCGGTTAACAAGAGAAAGAAACGATTGGCGCGCTTTGTTAAACTCGGCCAAAACGCGTAAGCGGTTATCGCGCCAATTAAGAAGAAGAAGATAAATCATCTAGTGGTCTCTTCTGGTAAGCATTTCGTCAACCTGCTTCATTTCCTTTTCAAATCAAATTTGCTTTCTGGAGCATGTGAACTTACGAGAATCGTCCGCAAGCTATTTGAATTTTCTATTCAAAAATCTGTTCCCGTTTGAGAATAGCAATTCATTATTTTACCTCCTTCTGGCAATTTCTTGTCCTTAATTATAAATAAGTGAGGTTTTTTTCATTTTCTTTTATTTGACTAAGTATGTATGTGAGGGTAAAAGCACAGGCACTCAATAATACCAATAATTACAGTACCCCCCAGCTGGCACTAGTTTTCTTGTAAATACATATTGCCGTTAGCAAATTATCTTTAAATAGCTCACGTTCTGCCACAAACACACATACCAGCTTATAAGGAAAACAATCACAATTCCACCTTCGCATGCTAACCAAAGGAACCCCACCTTTTTGACAGCCAATAAAATAGAATAATAGCAGCAGTGCAATCATAACCTGCAAAAATTGAAGGCTTACAGTTATGCAATGCATAGCGTCGTACGAAGAGGCTCCGCTGCAACTATGCACACACATACATATATACACGTATACTCGTATATATGGAAGTGATGATGACATAACGTGACATGGTGCCCTTATTCCAATATGCAAGAAAAACAGCAACGAGAAATAAAACAACAGCGAACTGTCATACAATAACTGTAACAAAAACAATTTAAAATAACAAAGGGGCATACTAAGCGTACATATGCATTTATGTATGTGTGTGTGTATGTAAAAATATGCAGGTGCACACAGACGTGAAAAAATTCAATAATAATTCGGTTATTTGTGCACCCAATGCAATTCTAGCACAGAAATATATAAACCGGATATTTTATGGGGCGATTTCAATTACGACAGGGACTGAAGGATTACATCATAGCGAGAATGTGGTGAGGCAACAGGGATTAATAAAAAAAGCTGCTAAAATTTATATATGCAGTTAAAAGTAAAGGGTGGACTCTTTTTTTGTTAGACGTATTTTGACAGTAACAGCTATTTAGCATTCAAAAAAGTAACGGAAACTCAAGCCCATATTTCCTTACACTTGAAAAAGGATTTCGAAATTTTGAACATTTTTTTCCGAAGTGACTGAAGAATGGCGCAAGCTATGCCTTTATTGAAAAAAACATCGCACAGATACATTCTTATCTTAGCGGCTGTGTGTAGAAAAAAATGTCTCACATCTAGGTATCTAAAAACCCTCATGTGTTTATTTATTACGCGCCCAAGGCAACAAAAGCTGCTGCCTACTTAAATTTACTGAAAATTGGGCAGTAACATACCAACGAACTTTACTTATAAGATTTGATAAATTTTGAAGAAAGTAGAAGAATGAGAGTAGTAGTAATATTTTCAAAATGCGTGCACTGGGTATATTAAGCTCTATAATTCATTAAATACAAGTATGCACAAACTTTCATATTTTTGATAATTTTCTCCCATTTTCATATTTTTCCATATTTTTTTAACACTTTTTCGCATACCGAGTAAAGTGTCGACAACTATTGCCGCTGGAGGGTGGAGGCTCGCGGCGTCTGTATGTATATAGTATGACAGCATTTAAGTTTGTTTCTACTTTTATTCAAACTTTCTCTTCTTCTCTTCCCTCTTCTTCTCCTTTACACATTGTATATATCATATTTGTATATTGTTTTATCGCTTTTGTTGCATAAATTTCATTGTTCGGGTTCTTGTTTTTTGTAGTTTTTATACATAGCATAAAAGTGAAGCGTCTGCTGCTCTACTTAAGCAAATACTTGCACTATCTGTTTTGCTTATGCAAAAGATCTCTAGCAAAAACAAAAAAAGAATGCAACAATTATGTGCAATAAGCATAGTTGACTTGGTTACAACTTTTGAATGCCTAAGTGGCACATTTGCCTGTGAACAACCTAAAGGGTGTGTTGGTATGTATGCAAAAAAAAAAATCAAAGGAGTGCAAATCCATGGAGGACTCAACGAAACGTCGCGAATAGCAAAAATTTGCACGACTTTTGGTGTAATTAGAATAAACTCGTTTAATGGCTTAGAAATGCTTGATTCACATTGATGTCGAATATCGTACCATTACGACTCTTATAAATGTGACTGCGTTGCAAACACAACTGTAGCGGTATATAGTAGGCGCATTCAAAGCTTTTGTATGAGAGATTCACTCGTGTAAACTGGATAAACTCATAAAAAGGAAGTAAACTTCAGCGATTTGTTTAATCACGATATGCCGTCGCATTGTTTCTACTTTGGTTTGACATAATTTTATTTCCATACATATTCGCTTATACTTGCAAGCAATTCAGCTTATGCGGTGAATGTTCCGGACTTCTTCTTTTATATGTACAAGTATACCTAAGTGAGTATCCAAATGCACATATACAGGCAGAGCCAAAAATGTTATGAACAACATTTGCTTAACAGAAACCATGGTAACATCAAATTAAATACGGTTATATGGTATGTTGGACAATTTTAACATTTTACAAACGAGGTTAGCTAAAACTTCTTTTTTTACTAGTTTTGCTTCCGATTGTATTTCATTTTTCTTTCTTTGATTTCAGGTTGGTGCACTGTGTGGTTTTATGGATTTTAGTTGCGTGCAGAGCAATGAATAAAAGATCGAAGAAAATCAGATATCGCAAAGAAAAAAATGCAACTAACTTCACAGCCGTTGCTAGGGGCATCGATTTTCAAATGAGAAGAAACGTCAAATATATGAGGATCGCCCCAGAACGAATTGGCAAATCTTGGTAAGTAAGGTGTTTTAAATAAATTAACACACATACAATTATATTGCCAGAAAAAACTTTAAACATGATTTACTTACCCTCATTGCAAAGACTTTTCGTTTAGAAATGCCATAACTCGGCAGGCACTTAACTCGCAAACGAACTGTCAGTTTTCGCTAAATTTTTAATGACATGGATTTTAAAAGGTGTAAAAAAATGTCGCTGATATCATGTCGCGCAATGAGTGCGCTCGTGAGGCTACTACTTTGCCGTGAGATATATATGAAATTTCACTCATATTTCACGGCAATGCAAATTGTATGGATTTTTACCGCTACTTCATGTGAAACACAATCTTGGTACAATGCTTCACTTTTAAACAACCCACCACTTTTTAGGGGCTCGAGTTCTAGCTATGTAATATTATTTCTCAGAGGCTTTGCTGTCGTAAGTTCAAAAGACTGGCTTGTCTGTCATAAAATTCATTAGTTTAAAAATTCTTCAGAACGACCAATAAGATTTATACACTTGGAATTTCCTACGAAATGGTAGGATTATTTCGCGTTAACTTATTGGCTTTTACGCGGCTTTTAAAAGTAAAAATTTCCAGTATTCGTGGTTTCTTTTCTTCTCACTAACGTATTGCATTGTTTTTGCATGTTTTTGCATCTGATTGCGAGGTTGTCGTTATTTTGAATGTGCAAGAACTTTTGTATGCCTCTTTTTTAGAAGCCAGTTTATGCAAGTTTTGAATTTAAATAGCTATGAAGTTTGGTTATCAAAATCGAAATCTATAATAGAGTGAATGCAATGCAAACACAAAAGGTGTTGCTGTTGTTGCATCAGCATAAACACTCCCTACATGAGGAATGCTTCTAGAAAGACAGTCCTTGGCCGGATATACCTAATCCGTATCGTTCCGGTATTGTAGAGCCGACAACCGTGGGAATATAAAATCGATGTTGGAGGTGAAGACAAGCATTGCAAATATCGTTTGGATTTCCAATAAATTCCCACGTTGATACTTGCGAGTTTATTGCAAAGCTTATAAATACTTAAAATGTAGAAACTTTAAATTTCGCCAATAAGAAGGAGTTAATTGCCACCAAATTTACGTATTACACAAATTAATAAAAATAATTTTTTAGTTTTCAAAATTTGAAGATTTTAAGTGTTAGTATTTACATAAAAAAGGAAAGTAAATTGCTGTTGTAAGTGTATCACCTATGAAAAAATTTGCTCCACTGATTTTTCTATTTTACTTCTTTGTGGCAGGTTTGTAAGGAACAACTTGGAAAAAATGGTGTTGCCAGATTTTCGAGATTTCACAAAAAAAAAAAATGTTACTTAAATGAGCCACATTAAAGGCATTTTTCAAAGAATGTTTTAAAATATTCAATTTAAAAAATAAAAATAAGAATTCGGTAGAGTTGCGCCTATCGAAAAAAAAAATTTGAAAAGGCATTCAAATATACTAACACATGCAATATAATAACAAATAATGGGGCGTGTTTAAAAAAGTATGAGAAATACTTTTATGTACTGTTGCCATTTATCAAAAAAAAAAAAAAGAAAAACTAATAACAACCAAATAAATCGCCTTCTGCTATTGAATTTCCAAATTGAAATATTGGATGATTCACACATTTTTTGTTATATACTGAGGTGCATTATAAGCTCGTCCTGAAAAGACAAAATGGCAATGGGGATTTATACTTCGACGTTTTGAAGTGTCTGTGTGAGACAATGGGCAAGAAGCGACTGAACAATTAAATAAATCATGAAACCATAAGTGGATTCTAAATCTTTGTAGGCGTTGGATTTTATGAACGAATTCGCAGTAAAAACGCCATTTATGACATCAATCAGCCACTGAATTTATTAGATCTGTCCCGTATGCCTCTTTACCTTTCCCAAAACTGAAATTAAAGCTACCCGTTTGGAGTTTTTTGGGACTATAACCGAAATTATAGCTGGCAGCATTGAAAGCGATGGTGGAAAAAGCATATCAAAACTACTTCAAATGCCGAAAAGAAAATGTCGGCGCATGGTATCTGGAAGAAAATATTTTAGAAGTAACAAAGTCAGTGCTTAAGAAAGTTGTTTTTGAAATTAGTTTGGGAAAAATAAATCCATTATTGTAGTGAAAATGTTTTGCGCAAACGGTTTACAACTATTTAATGGTCGATCTTTAGCTTCTGGACAATGATAAGTTTACTAACATGCCGGTCGGCTTCGATAAGTTCTGTGATTTTATCGAAATTTTCTTTAACAACATAAATGCACGAACAGAATCGTCGAAACCGAAATTCCACGCAATTAGCTATTACAGTATCGGCACCATGAACTCCATTCACAATTTCAGTGACCTGGATTGCATTTTTGCCTTTATCAAAGAAAAACTGTAAAATGTACGGAATTTTCTCTTTGCTGACTTCCAATTGACCGATTTTGGAATGGTAAGTGTGATGTACGTTCATACTACAACCAGGCTTAATAAAAAATATATTTTTCTCTTAAGGGGTAGACTTCTCTCCGAAGCCGCAAGACTCAAAATTTCTGAATTGAACGGTATTGGTGCGTGCTCAATTTTCCATTATTATTATTTTTATTATTATTATTTTTTTTATCATTATTATTAACTGCTATCGCGTTTGTATTATTTTAAATTGATAACAGCCTAACAAAAGATAGCTCACAAGCCCCTCTGTTCACGCTCCTCCTTAATAATTCATCGTCGCCGCACCTGTACTTCAAATTGTCGTTACAGTTATCGAATTCGCACTCACGCTATCTCAACACTGCAGTTGTTGTTGCATTCGCTAACGTCGCTATTGTCTTCATTGGAGCTACCGTTTACTTATCCCCACTATCTTTGCACTTTCCTTTATGAATTGATGCTGCCCAATAACTGAAAATGCGAATTAAAACTATAGAGGTGTAATCGGGGCAAATAGGGTATCAAGAGGTATATTCATAGAAAATTACGCAAGAAATTACCAGAAAATACTGAAGATTTTTACAAACAGAGTACCCGATCTTGTTACATAACCTCAAATATAGCAAAAAAGTCTTTCTCTTAAGAAAAGAGTTTCTCATAAATCACTCATAAATTAAATTGTACTTAACCATAACACATTTATTTAAAAAAAACGCGCATTTTAAAGACAACTTGTCACTCATAAAAAAGCTCTTTAACTTAATTCAATAAAAATTTGGTATTTTTATTATCTTTAAATGGGCATTTTAATGCGTTTTTATATCCAAAGCTAGGCAACAATGCAGTAGCGAGAGAGAGATTTGACTGCTGGAAGGAGAATAACACCAACAATAACCGAAATCACGGGTAATGTGAGGAGATGTTAAAAAAAGTAAAGCTAAATAAAACTTAGTGAATTATTGAATTTATTTTTAAAAAATGTATATTTTACAAAATTATTAACATTACATTTTAATTAGAAGAGGAGAGAAAAATATCATGAAATAAGAACTAAAACTCCGAGACTAAATAACAAACAAATTCTAAATCAAGTTAAAAAATTGGTAACCTGGCCATACTGGTGCTAATACAACATCGCTCGATGTTGAGAGCAGAGTAACGGTACCCCGATAGGCGCCACCTCATTATTCTTTCCATCACGAACATAAGCATAATTTTGTCAAACTATTTTCGCTTATTGCATTTTTAGCTCTTATTTCAGAAAATCATAGAATAGGTAAAAAGTGAAATAGCAGGACATTTCCATTAAATCATAAGCATCTTGTTGTTGTTGAAGTGGTTAAGTATTTCTACTGAAATAATCCTAATTAGCGCCGAACTCCGTTGTAATACCACTGATCTCGTGTGATGATGTCTTGTTTTTTTGTTTTCTTTTTCTCGTAAGAAAGATCCGTCTTAGCTTATGCATATATTTCATTTTAGTAATAAGATCATTCGATTATCTGACGCCGAATAAAGAACAACATAAAATTACAAATAATTAAATTAAATATTTGAAAAGCGTTATTTAACATCGTGAAAAGGGCTTCGCGATTCACCACCTCCTTAATCTATCCTTTCCACCTTGGTCGCTTACTTTCTGGAAGCTCAATTTTCGATGACAAATTCTGTATAAAGTTTGACTGTATATATTGTACCATACCGGAGATCTGTAGTCAAGTGTTATTATTACTATTTTTGGGGATTAATAAAATTGTTGCCTCTATAAGAGGATAGGTATTAACTTTTTTAGGTAAAAATTCCTATTATTACTATTTTTGGGGATTAATAAAATTGTTGCCTCTATAACAGGATAGGTATCCTCTTGTTTAGGTAAAAACTCCTAGACAGGTTTCAGCATCTTGCCTCATTCCTATATAATTTTCAAAAGCATTCTGACACAAGTGATTTTCAAAATATGTACATTATTTATACTTTTATTTATTACTATCTTTTTATTAAATCCACTGAACATACAAAAACTTATTTGCTTCATTGTAATGAATTCTAAAATAAGGAATTTTGCTTTTACTAAAAGTTGGTTAGCCTGTTGCCAAAAAAAATTGTATTGCATATCTGAACCTCTCTTTCTATCTGTTCAAGTGATTGCTCACAGAATTAAAATCCTAAATGACATCTGTCAAGCCATCAGAAAGTCAGTATTACCCATAATAACGTCTCTATTGTGACAGCTGTCAATTACCACAAAGCAAGTGGAAGCAGTGTTGTCATTCTCTATACACGCGCTCATAACAAAACCCACCTGCTTTTCCGTTATTATCGACTTATCATAAATAAATGTATTCAGTTCATGCCAGTCAGTAGTAAGGCTGCAAACAAAAACATAACATTGACTTTCCTTTCTTCATAATATTCCTCATGGCTTTACATATACAGCTGTTCAAGTGAGCAGATTCAATACTTTTCATTGGCATTATTTTATTTACTCAATATGTTTTTAGCAGGTATATTCATGTTTCTTGCTACAACAACTTGCATTTGGTTCTGTACAGTACATTTAAAAAAATTATTGCATATTAATCAAACTACTTCGCTCATAACATTTTTTTTATAATACATAAATGCCTGTTGTTTGAACATTCCAATTCTTGTTAAACAGTGTTGTCAGTGTGGGAAAAATTCTTTTGTGTTTTATAATTTTAACAGTTTAATTTTATTTTAAAGTAACCTGGCTTGCACCAAATCCCTAACTGGTCATTTCTGAAGTCGCCGCCATATCTGCGTTAGGTGTTTGCTCCAGCGAACGTTTCGCAAAATAATTGCGGGATACTGAGGTTGAGAGGATGGCAATTGAAAGAATCACACAATTCATAGATTTAGATTTAGCTTTATTGAGGGCTCATCCATACCCAGTTCCCTTATTATTAAAGATAGAGCTGGGTTGTACTGAGCGTATATGCCTTTCTTTTGGTTACAAATGACCGAGATGTCTCCACCCTACAGCGCTGTATTCAAGGAGAAGGTATATTGAAGTTTCCTTGGATTGGCCACAGAAATGGCAAGGATCAGTGGAAGACATCCCGATCACGTGCAGATGACTATGCAGTCTGCAATGGCCTATGAGAATGCCTGTAAGAGTTTTCAGTTTCTCCTTTAAGAGAGTTATGAGTTTTTTGAACCTCTCTTGCTTGTATCCTCCAGTAAAGATTTTGCTTGGTCTAGCCCCATAATTTGTTGCTAGCTAATATCCCTTAGCCTTAGCTCTTCCCTCCTAGGCTACTCCTTGATGGTGTGTTGTTCCATAGCAAGCAAGGGCTCGGGTCCTATTAATAACGAGGCTGCATTCTCTCTTGCCAATGCGTCCGCTACTTCATTCCCAATTATACCTCTGTCTGCTGGGACCCAAATTAGTCGTATGCAATTGTGCACACCTAACAAATTCAGTTTCTTGATAGACTTAGGGAAGAGTTAGGATTTAATCTCGCAGGAGAATAAAGCCTTGAATGTCGCTCGAAATGGCAATTCGTTCATTCCAGAAGTTTCTGTCCAAGTTAATTTCTGCACATAGACAGATGGCACACACCTCCGCTTGGAAGATGTATGGAAAACTACCCATCGGCATAGGACGCTTGGTTTTGGGGCTACATATTCCAGCGTCTATGTCTTCTGGTGTATTCGTGTGTTTCGTTTATCAGTGCAGGGTACACTCCTGGAGTTTCCTTTCAAATGCAGGTGTACTCCTGTTTACCATGTCATCCAGTTCAGTTCTGAACTTCTTTTTGAATTTGGTGACTTAAGTGGTATCATCTCTGGGTAGCTGGGTAAGTGGGAACAGACTCAGTGATTCCTTGTTCTTAGATAATATCACTTTAACTTTACTTAAGCTTTCTCTAGTAATATTCAACAGTACTCTTGGCTAATAACTATGGCTGGATAACTACATGAAGGAGTGTCAGCTCGAGTATCATCTCAAACTTTTGTAAGATGCCATTAACCAAAGACGAATCGATAAGAAAAGTCTTCCAATCAGGGTTTTTCCATAAGTTATCCAGTGACCCAGAGCACTCAGTGCAGTTACTAAAAATGAAGTGGATGGCATTGATTTCAGCATTCAAAATAGCATACGAGACAAAGTGACAAGGCGTAGGCGCATCCACTCGCGATTTATTAGGTATGGCACCATATATTTTAGCATTAACTTCAATCCACCACGACTTGTAGCCGTGAAACACTTGCGGTGAAAAATGTGATGAATAAAATTATCTAAACTTTAAATTAAGTAGTGAAATTTACTGCTGCCACGTATTCCAATGATTTCAACAGATATGCCGTTTGAATTCAACCTTTAGCAGTTGCCGGTGCGATTCGCTTATACAAGAATTAGGATTTGACTTGATTTGGAGAATCGGCGCTTTGCGCAACTTTTGTGACCATGGTGAAAAGATTTCTACAGGCCAATATTAGACCGTTAACCGGCTCTCAGCGAATTTGACAGAATCAGCTTATGGGCTGACGTAGCAGGAGTTAGGAATTGGTTTGTTTACTAAAAAACTGAAATTGTGTTGGGGATATACGAAAAAAAAGTCAATACAACCTACGTCCATATTACTTTGATGCCGACTGATTGGATGAGCGTGTGAATCATACATACATGTGAAATGATCGTGCAGAATTTAGCTACCGAATCTTCCAAGTGACCTGGCAGCCGAAGTTACTTGCACAATTTTGTGGCATGGTAAATGGCCAAGCCTGGTAAATCTATCATCCTTTTGTTGTGGCCATCTCATGCGTCGTGAAATCGTTGTGTACATGCAGACAGAGAAACAAAAACAACGCATGCCTACAAACTCTCGAATAAATAAGCATAACATAGCCCAACAGTTTTGCTTTAAATTAATTTTTATATCAACCCAAATTTTAGTGCAAGTCAAAAAATTGCTTTCTATACAAATCGTTCCACCCTAATGCTCATAATTGTATGTGTTTACAATATGACGAAACCAAATATGTCAAGATGAGCTTGGACAAAACTTTGTTGCGCACTCACTTCAATCCATATGAGTGTTTCCTTTTCAATGATCCCCTACAAAATTGTATAGTATTTTTAAAATTTCTACAGAACACTTTAACCCTCGAACCCTTTTGTATTGACATTTTATTAAAAATAGAAAAATAGAAATGATTGTAAATCTCTTGTATTTCCTTTTATTTATTTGGAGTATTTTTTATAGATTGATGCGAGTGAAACTTTTATTAAATTCACCACCTTCACTTTTGCTATTTTTGGCCACACGCGTTACACTTTTCGGCAGCCATCATATTTCAAAGCCAAATTTCACTTTTGTGTTAGCTGTCAATTACCACGCGGCAAGTGTCTGCTCCACACGCGCGTATAATAAAACTCACCTGCTTGATAGGGGAATTAATTCCCACCATACCTTAGCGCGTAATCATACCCTGTCAAGCCAATAAGTGCTGGTAACCGTTAGTGCTATTTATTGTTGATAAAAAAAAAAACAATATTGCCTCGTAATATTTTCCAGCGCTTTGGAGGTTAAATTTAGAAAATCATAAAATAATAGAAAGGTAGGTAAATTAAATATCCTCTGCACTGAAGAGGTCTGCGTGGGTCACACGCATTGCTTTGCGCTTGTGTTTTTTTTTGTACTTAATTTACCATTAAAACATCATTACTAATCGGTCTACGTTGACATTCAAGCTGTTTTCCAGTTTCAGCTCATTAATTATACAAAAATAATTGAGATTATTTTCATACGGTTCTACTCACTTTCAACGGTAAATTGTACGGCAACAATGGGTTGTACATAACCTTCGATATTTTTGAATGGGAAATAATAGCCGGGGAAACCCATACGTGGGTAATAGTCACGAGATTTGATATTTTCCACATCAGCAGGATTTTCGCCTTCGCACGAGATCCAAACGACATTAGTCTGAAAAGAGGAATCCGACAAAGAAGATGTAAAATTAAAACAAATATGAGGAAAAGCTTAGAAAAATAGCAGAAATAAAAGGAAATGACAATTACACATCAGTCGACCCAGCTCAAAGCTCATTAGAGTAATGAAATTATTTTTAGCAATAACAAAATTCCGATATAAAACCCAAAAAAATAAAAATATTTTTTTTCGTATCTTAACTGCATTTTGAAAAATTTATAATTTGTTTTTGTTTTTTTTTTTTCAAATTAATTTGTAGTTCCGCATATAGACTGTAATATTAATAGCTTATAAATGAATTGGTTTAAATTTAAGTTTCTCATTTTTATTGTTTTATTATTTTGTAGTGCTCTAAAGACTCACCTGATTTGGTCGCAAGCTCTGTTTCTCTGTAATGTGATTTTTCAGTTCGACAGGCATTTCTTCTGGCAGAGCTTTCGAATCGTTGTAAAGAGACGGTTCCCAGTTGTAAATCTTTAAATGCAAGAAAGATAAAAAAACAGTTATATGTAAATAATTTTTTTTATATTATTTTTATATTTAAATTTCCCTTTACCTTGTTCAACTTAAGGAATATGCATGGCCTAGCCTGATGATAGCCGAAATTGTTCTCCTTTGTGCATGGAGCAAAAGAGTTTGGATCGAAAGCGCATACCTTACCCGATGTTGGTGGATTCTCAAATGAGCAATTCATTTGATTCTGCTTGGGCAGATTTTCATAGGCTGTGAGTGAAGTAAACATTTTGCTTAGTAACAATACCATTAAAAGATGGCGAATGAAGTAAAAGGTAGAGCATAAAAACTACGAGCTTTAATGAGTAGAAGGAAATAGCTATTTAATTTGCTGATAAGCAAGGTGGCGCAAAATTAATCACTCTATCGGAAGATTTATCATTTTTGCAAATGACGTCGTACGTCAATCATGTTGGACCCTTCTGCACAGACAAGCAATGCAGCGCGTAAAGAACAAAATAAAGATTTCCATCACTCAAAATTAATTTCTTTTGTATTTACTAAAAACATGATTCAAAAATACAATTGGATGATTAATTTTGTGCCACCTTGTACAAACTTTCGAGCTTGAAATAATTTTTAAAATTTTTTCATACTCATATCTACTTTTTATGTGTACCTAAACTAACTCAATATTGCCACAATATTCGCTGAGCCTTTGAAGCGTACATGGCATTTGAAGTTACTAAATCTTGCAAAGTTTTACTTTACATACTTTTACATATACTTATAGATACTAGCAAACCCTTTATATGTTAGAATAAGATTACAAGCATATTTGTTTGGAAAATTAGTAGCTGTAGCAATTTTTTGTTTCCCTTTTTCTACTGGACACACTCACTTTTCGGCACCGCTAAATATTATGCCAGATTCACCATTAGGATAACATAAATAGAAAGCAAAATTTAAGCAGATTAACTAAAATTATAAGCAAAATTATACACTCATAGTCAATATAATAGAAGCACTTTAAATTTGCAATTTATTATACTAAAATTTAGTGGGCTATAAAACTGCGTATACATTTTTTTAAATTCTGATTAAAAAGTTTGAAATTTGTATGCAAATGTAACAATTTTGTATTAATTTTGTACAGAGTTTGAAGTTTTCATTTAGACGATATTTGTTGTAGAATGAGTTGTGCTTTTATAAGAAATTAATGAAAATTAATAGAAAGTATAAAAAAGTAATCAAAACTGGTAAAAAATAATGAGTTTCTGTTATTTTGACTAAGAATGTATGTATGCATTATTTAATAAATTTATTAACCGACGAAGCCTAAACCACAGTCCTGATAGCATTACATGGAATATAAATAATAAATCGGCGTCTAATTTGTTGGAAAAAACCATGCCCGTCGACCGGATTTTATGTTTACTATATCCACTCCAAAAGAAGGGTGATCCTGAAATCTGTGTCAAGTACCGCGATATAATTCTAATGTATGAAGCTCATTTTGTGAACGAAAGTGTCTTTCATTAATGAAGTGATTAAATTTGCTCATTGTGCCCCTAGAATTATAAAAATCTAATAACTTGGATATGTGGTCTTCTTCTTCCTTGACTTTCTTTTTTGGGGTACCGTGTCGTGGATTTGCCTTGCTGAAGCGTCTTATTTCATTCGGGAGACATGGCTAAGCCAGAGAAACTGTTGTATTTTTACACGCATAACTATGCCCATGTCCCTATATAGCTCATACAACTCGCTGTTCCACCGTGCACTAGACATCTCACAAACGCAGAGTGGACCAAACAACTTGCGGAATTTTTTTCTTTAGAAGGCTCCCAAAACTTTCACTTTGAATATCAGTCTGGTCCTTCGAGAGAAAGAGATATTTACTTCTCAATTGCCTACTGAACCCAAAGTAACACCCGTTGACAAGAGTTATTCTCCGTTTGATCTCCAGGCTGTCGTCATTTTTGGTGTTGATGCTGGTACTAAGGTAGGGAGTCCTTCAGTTCTGCAAGTACCAATAGTTAGGCGGTACTTTAGTCTGTGGTACCAAAGGCAATTTTAAAATCGACGAACAGTTGGTGTGTATCGAGATGTTTTTCGTGGGTCTTTTCCAAGATTTGGCGTATTGTGAAGATTTGACTTAAGGTGGACTTACCAGGTTTGAAGCCTCACTGATAAGGACCAATTAGTTTGTTAACGGTAGATTTCAATACACTCAACAGGATCTTGTATGCGATGCTTAATCTAATACGATGATAAATCTACTATTGATCAAATATTCACGATACGTGAAATCTTAAAAAAAACCAAAAAAGGCATCGGAATACACCATTTCAGTTTTGTAAGTCCTTTTCGATGACAGAAAAACAAGTTGCCAATTTTCCGCTATACTTATTGCCAGTATCCCCGCAGAACGTATTCGAGCAAACAGAATGAAGTTAAGTGAAACTGTCATCTTGATCAAATTTGGAACAATGCATCATAGAGCCATTTAACAGTCAATGGGGGTGCAAGCAGTTCTTCTTCTTCTCTATCAAGTGTCTTTCTTTCATCTGATGTGGGAGTAGATTCTTCGAGCTGAAGCTTCTAATCGATTAGATAGCAGCTAAACCTATAAAACCGTATAGCAACCGGGCTGTTTATTTGACTTTAAATTGAAAAAAGGCGTAAAATATATGGATCTGAACGAGTGTAATCCGAAATCCGACGTTATTAAATTATGATTAGTATTAGTACAATATTTAATTATTATTCCTGCTTGCGTTTCTATAAAATACAGCTCGCACAAGAATTCCAGCCAAATGGCCGACCTTTGCGTGCGATGGTGTGATGGCGGTCATATTAAAAAAAAAAAAAAATCCGAAAATTTTGAAATTATCTACCAGATTATAATAATAAAAAAAAATCATTCCAACAATATTTCTGTTTTGTATTATTATTTTGAGTTCTCAATCTCGTAAAAAGCACCCGCCGATATTTAATTTCCGCATTATATAACTTGACGAGTCTGCAGTTTTAGCAACTTTCGTGCTCTTGATATTGGTTGCATATGAAAAATAGTTGTTCAGATGCTACTCTCTTAACAAGTAACTGGATCGTGCTTCCAATCTTGTAAAAATACTCGAAACTTTTATTAACTCTAGCTACTGTAAAATTATATATATTAAGTACGCTTGAATTTTTGAGTAACTGATGGGAAGAACTTCGGTTCAATCGCTCTATCTAGAACCTCTACAACATCTAATGGAGCGGAAGCCGCTGTATTGAATTCTATGTAAATTCTTTATTGCCGATTGTCAAAGCTGTTTAGATATCGGAAATAAAGCAGCTGAGTTGCAATCCATAAGAATTTACCTCGACATACTCAACATATGTGGGGCATGTAAATTTACACCTCCTGACACTAACCATTTATTTCCATGCCGCCTTAAGCCTACTAAATTAACACCTCTCTCCCATTTGAACCCAACAGCATGCCACTCTCCTGGCCCTACCGTTAGATGAGATAGGCGATGACAATGGTGGCTATACCGTACTGGCTTGATGGACTGCTACAACAAAAACACCACAGGCACTATTAACTCTCATGTGAATATCTTCATTGATAGCCAGTAACGCTTTAATATGGTAATATCCAATTATTTCTGTAGACTATCATACACACCATGGGTAGGTGAACTTTACTACTGACAGACAAGGAAATGGAAAGGAATGAGCGGGTCGATCTGCTGACCAAAACTGGTTCAGGTCCATCGGCGGTTTACATGTGGAACAGCCATACTTCTATAATCTATTTCATTCACACCAATGAAATCGAGGGCGAACAAGTCATTGGATGCTATTAAATATCGTAATTAAACTCATGCTCGGCTCATATAACGTAAAAACCTTCCAAAAGTCTATTTCTTAACGTTCCAAAGGTTAAATTATAGACTAGTAATTAGGTGCTTAGACGTTTACGAGACACTGCCGTACACTACCTCATGCGGTAAATCTAGGGCTGATGCAAAGTGAAATGAAGGTAATGCTAAGGGTAGTCTGGCGCGCCTTCTTTTTTACTGCCCAACATTTTGCACATCGACCCTTAGCTATCTTTATTCTGTATTTTATTCTTCTTCTGATTGCGAGAGACGGACAAGTAAAATTAACTATATACGAAGCATATAAACGGTTTATAACATCAGGGAGCAGTTCTGACCTATGTGGAAGCAGTGTTGCTTATAAAGGTGCGAATTTAACAAAACCTAACTTGTTATAACTCAACAGCTATATGCACTCAATTAGTAAGATCGGCCAAAGATATGTGTGGTCACAAGTCATAACAGCATTACTGTGTTTTTTTTTTTGCATTTTGCAATAAACAACTTTAAGGGTTTACATTCCTATTCAAATAGAGGCAGTCAAAATTAAAAAAAAAAAATTGGATTTTTTTTTGCATTTTCTTAAAGTTTATATCATAAAAATATTGTGAGAAAATTTGAAGTGAATCCGACAATACTCTTCAAGTTATTCAACACTTGACAAAAGTCGCTCGGCGCTTCGGAGCGTTCGAAAAACTTTAAATGCGTTTTTCTCAAAACTATGTTTTTTGAACTGATGATCACTGTAAATTAAACACCGCTTGGTAGATTTTAATAAAATTTATTTATACTGCTTTGAAAAACATAAAAAGCTTGAAGGATTTTTTTCTCAAAAACTTCGATCTATTTTTAACAATTAATTGTCGGTTTATTTCTCGAAAATCTGAAGAATGTTTCTTGAGGCCGCCATATTGTTAATTTTGAAAACAAAAGCAGAAAAATTATTTATTAATAAAACAAATTTCTCTTTTCCGATTGATTTTAGATGAATCTCCAAGGACTTGTGATGATTACCGCAAGGAACTTCTGCAGAAACGGGATCCACCAAAACAGCAATAACTTTTACAATTATTAATTTTTTTCTTAATTTGGCTCAAGTCAAATCGAAACATGACTTATTAATGCTATGCTTTTATTTTTGTAAAATAAAGCAATTCGCTAGCAAAAAAAAATTATTGAAATCATCATTTTTTCGGACCTCTGAGTACCCCTAACCCCTTAATTTTTCGCTAACCGCTGAAACGAAACACAAGTATATCAATTTCTGATGCCGTATGGTATACTACTGTGGGCAAAAAGTAAGGTGAATTTATTTGTCAAACTTCGCGGGATTAAAATTTCGTTCTAGTTATTTTTTTCATGAGTTGGCAGCACTGTTAATAACATCTGGGCCAACTTTCATGTGAATGTCATTATCAGTAATATATTTACGCTTGTGTTTACCAAACGACCAAGAGTGCATTTTTCGATTTTTACAATGTCTGATTTGATTGAGCAACACATGACCAACACGTCAATAAAGTGAAGGAGTTAGTGCTCAAAAATAGTCGGTTGACTGTTAAAGACCTTACTGATATAATCGATATATCAGAAGGATCTGTGAAAACCATTTTGAAAGACCATTTGGGCCTACGAAAAGTCAAATCTCGTTTGGTACCGAAAACTCTCAATTTCTTGGAAAAAAGTCGTCGCGTTGATGTGTGTGAAACAATGCTTTCAGACTATCAGGACAAGCTCAAATGTATCATTACGGGAGATGAGACTTGGATTTATGCTTACGACCCTTAAACAACCGACCAATCAAACGAATATCGTGCTAAAGGCAAGGCCAGACCGAAAAGAGCACGTCAAAGTCGTTCAAAAATAAAGGTCATGATGACAGTTTTTATGGGCCAACAATTCTTGGTTTTTGCATCACCATAATGCACCGTCTCACACTGCACTCGTTCTTCGTGACCATTTCGCCAAAAATTCCACGCATATCGTTCCGCAACCACCGTATTCGCCTGATTTGGCTCCGTGTGACTTTTGGCTATTCCCAAAACTTAAGAGACCACTCCGGGGAACGCGTTTCGAGTCGATTGAGAAGATAAAAGCTGAATCGAAGAAGGTGCTGATGGCTATACCGGAAATGGACATTTGGCATGTTTCGGGGATTGGAAAAATCGTTGGCATAAGTGTATTTCATCGAGAGGGGATTATTTTGAAGGGGATGAAATTGATTTACAAGAATAAAAAAGGATTTTTCATTTTACAACCAAGTTCACCTTACTTTTTGCCCACAGTATGGAACATTAAGGGGTTAGGGGTAGTCAGAATTTTCAAAAAATTGATTTTTTGTTTTTTGCATTTTCTTGAAGTATAATGTTTTAAAAATATTGTGTAAAAATTTGAAGTGAATCCGACAAATACTTTTCAAGTTATTCAACAATTAACAAAGGGCGCTCGGCCGCTCCGGAGCCGATAGCAAAACTTTAAATGCGTTTTTCTCAAAACTATGTTTTTCAAACTGGTGAACACTGTAACTTAAAAACCGCTACGTAGATTTCAATAAAATTTATACAGCTTTTGAAAAACATAAAAAACTTGTGCCTGATCGAAGGATTTTTTTTTTTTCAAAAATTTCGATTTTTTTTTAACAATTAACTGTTGGTTTTTTTGCTCTAAAATCTGGAAAAAATTTTCTGAGGCCGCCATTTTGTTCATTTTGAAAAAAAAAGCTTCGATCAGGCACAAGATTATCTATTAATAAAACTAATTTTTCTTGTCCGATTGGTTTTAGATGAATCTGCAAGGACTTGTGATGTTCACCGCAAGGGACCTCTGGAGAAACGGGCTTCACACAAACAGCGATAACTTTTGCAATTATTAATTTTTTTTTTTGAAATTTTGGTGAAGTCAAGTTAAAACATGATGTTTTTATGCTATGTTTTTATTTTTGTTAAATAAATTAATTAAGTAGCAAAAAAAATTCGTGAAAATCATCATTTTTTCGGGCCTCTGACTACCCCTAACCCCTTAAGATCTTACTTGTACGAGTAATATCTCCCTTTCGACATAGTTAGAGTTGCGGGGTTATTCCTTGTGATCACATATGCATATATTATTTTTTATTAACGGGTGTTTATTGAAAATATAATTCACTTATGAAGTATTGGATTCCGATTGATATATTGTACATTTTAAATATAACTACAAAAAAAGCAGTTAAAAAATCTTTCTAGATCTAAGACATTCACATAAACTATGAATCCTAAACACTGCACGTATAACAAAAACCACATTTAAAATTTATTTAAAATAAAATGCTAGAAAATTATACTTACAGTGAAGGAATGCAGCAGTTTCATCGACCCAGTATTTGTAGTTTTCGGGTTTCGATTTCTCATACCAGATTAAAGTACTCTCAACATTTGCCTCTGGGGGCATTGGTCGAAAACCAAGACCTAAAAAGTAGAAAATTTAAATGGATATAATAAATTGTCTGAACTCGACTTATAAAATGTTAATACAAGGTGGCGCAAAAATAATCACCCTTTTGGAAGATATATAAGCTTTACAAATTACTTCGTACGTCAATCATATTTGTTACTTCTAAACTAAACAGCTGCAGTATGCAAGCAGACAAGCAGTGGAGCGCATAAAGGCCAAGATACAGATTTCCACCACTCAAATTCATTTTTTTGTATTTACAGAGTCCGGGGCTCGAAGTATAACCAATTAAAAAGGCCATAACTTTAGTTCGGAAAATTACTTTTATTCAATTCAAAGTAAAAAATGTTTGAAAATAATACAAAATTAAGAATCAATTTACTTTTGCTCAATACGACCACCTTTTGCCTTGATTATGGCCTTGAGACGGTGCGGAAACGAATCGCAAGCTGCCCGAATGTGACTTGGTGGTATTTTGGCCCACTCGCAGACAATGGCGTTTTTCAGCGCCTCGAGGCTTGGGAATCTTTTAGTTCGAGCCTTGCTCTCCAAAATGGCCTAGAAGAATAATCCATCGGATTCGCGTCTGATGAATTTGAGAGCCATTGTGTGGACGTTATAAGGTACGGAGCGTTGTTTTTTAGCCTTTCTTGGTTCACTTAAGTTTTGTGAGACGGTGTGGAGTTCTGTTGAAACGTCCATGGACTGCCACCGAAATGTTTGTCATCCCGAAGGTTCAAAGCAAACTCCAGAATACTTTCCCGATAATATTTCGCATTTATCTTGACACCAGGCCGATGAAAACGATTAGAGCGCGCCCATCTGCGGTTACTTGGGGCCAAACCATTACCTGTGGCGGGTGCTGCCTCCTGGCTCCCGCCAATCCATGAGCCGAATTTTCGTATGAATTTTCGGCGGCTTAGAAGTGCTCAGTTTGAAAAATTTTCTCGTCAGAAAACACGATGTTCGGAAATTGATCGCTTTCGGTCAAACGAAGCAACTCTTTCGCTCTCTCAAGCCTGACTTTTTGCTGCTTTGGGGTGAGATCATATTCCTTTTGGGTCTTGTGAGGCTTAACTGTGAGATCATTTTTCAGTATGTGGCGGATGCTACGCTCAGATATTTTCTGTTCTTTCGCCATTTGCTAGGCACTTCATCGTAATGCAATCAATAAAAAATAAAACAAAAAAAAAAAACCTTATGATAAAATTTAACAAAAACTCGCGAAAACATTTGATATTTTTATTTTATCACCATATATATTCAGCACAAAAGGGAGAACAATTCAAAACATTTTTTTACTATGGATTTTTCCTGTCAATTGTTCGCGTCAGTAATTTATAATATATAGTTCCTCGTCACTTTTATAATATATAGTTCCTCGAAAACGAGATTGAAAGCATTCTATTCCCATTTAATATTAAATATACTATTGTAATATAATCCTAATATAAACAATGTAGTCGTTTAAAACAGTGTTGAAATGAAAAAATTTAGAAAAATTTAAAATGTTCCTTATGTTTTACCGCCTTGCTCGGACATTCCTTGAGATAAAGTAACACTTTATTTACCCTTATAAGCAGCTAAATCTCATTTGGAATGGTTTACAAAACAAAGAGATAAGGGAAAGATAAAGTAAGTTTATATGCATCAACCTATAAAAAACTAGTTTTTCGGCCCTAAGTCAATATTTTGAACGTCAATTCAAAATTTCGAATATGCAGTTTTTTCTATTTAACTAGACCTACAATGTGATATACATATATCTCGCAGGAAGTATATTTTCACTGTCACACAGTGTAATTTAAAGGCGGCATTCAAGTTACGTATACGCCCTACCCTCGCATAGAGAAATTGCAACATCTACAAGCAGATGACACATTTTAAGCAGCAATTTATATGATTAAAGCAAAGTCAATTACTAGGCAGCAATAAATTACAGAAAACCCATAAAATTTTTCATTCCTGCAATTAAAGTCACTTATAAATATACTACAGCTGTGCCCACGCGCGCATTTCAATCACCACATTTTTACGTTTAGGAACCTAATAAAAATTCGATATACACATTCAAACTTTGTAAGACAACATGTGCACGCAAATGGTGCCGCAGTAAGAGCAGCAAAAAAAAAAAACGACCAGCTGAAGTTGCTGGCGATTAAATTGAAAGGAGCACGCACCACCACCACCAAATGCTTACTCAGCTAAAATAAATTAAATTAAAATTACAAAAATTCAAGCTAAAATTTCGGCAGCGGGGGAAATAAGACGAAAAAAATATTCAACATATTGTGGATTTGGAACATGGCAGGAGGCGCCTGGCTATACATAAAAGAAATAAATAAAATTGACTTCAACCCTGGCTTGCATGCGAGAATATGTTGGAATATTCAAAAAATCAATAATTGGATGCAGATTAAGCTTTTGCTATCAAAATAGTACAAACAAACGAAAGGGAAGGACGACAAAAAACAAATTTGTATTTGCAAAAAAATTTGCATCTGCAATTTTTTGGCATGTCTTAAGATATATGGATCTTTAAGAAAAGTTTTTTGCACATTCTTGCATGACTCTTCACTAGAACGCAGTTGGCTAGAAAGCAACTTTAGTGCTATAGAAATTAAACAAAAATTTCTAAAAGACGATGTTAGTTACATTACAATGGTGTGCGGTAACTAAATTGTGACGACTCTCTTCAACGGAGTAATAACTTTGACTTGTGTAGTCCAAGTGACACATTTTTGTTCTCAAAAGAAGGAACGAAACACAAAGCAACATCGAAATCGTATGATTGGCGTAGCGCAACCCTCTCCCTTAATTCAAATTTAATGCCCTCGCCAGCCGTAAAAAGCAATCTATAGACCTTTCAAATACTGCTATCAAGACAGCCATGGGATGTTTCCTGATGTCCCACATTGCACACCTTCACAACGAGGTTTCCACGCTCCCAGTCAAGGAGCACAATAAAATACTCAGAAAGCAGTTTCTACTTGGATGCTACTGTAGAGATCACCGGGGTAGATATTTGCTAGAGCCTGAACCACCTTCCAGGTGAATCAGGAGACATCTCAACGACTACACCGACGAGATCAAGAACCAAACACAACTACAACTACAGGACCGGACACTGTATAAACAGACAGTCAATATTTTTGCGTAGAACTCCTTTTCGCATGGGTGGCCTTCGGCCGCGCTTCAAAAAAAATAACTCCCATCAGCCCAACTCCGGCTACGCAATCCACAGTATTTTTGGGTAGAACTCCTTTCCGTGTTAAAACCATTGAACTCAAAATTAAAACGTCATATGCGTGTGTGTAAGAAGTAGGCACAATAATCCCCATCCCCATCATTAACAGTAAACTGAAATACTTCATTTTTGTTCATATTTTTGTTTTCATTTGCAGGCATCCGGCAACACCATATTGTTGTCATTTCAATCTTCTTCTTATTCGCGTTTAAAATTGTAAAATGATTGTATGGACAAATGCATTTGCATTTAATTTTAATGAAAATAATTCGAATATAAGGATAAAAATAAGTAAAAACACGCGTATGAGTGTATATTTAGTGAATTTTAGTAAAGTGTAAAAAAATATATAGTGTAATGTGCCAAATTATAGTGAAGTTCCCGAGGGCATTTTGAAGGCAAATAATTACAAAATTATTATTTCCAGAATAATTTGGCGTTATAAAGAGTGTTCCTTAACACCTCACTAACATCTCCACCAAGTTTCATTAATAAAGACATTATATAATATATATATATATATAATTGGCGCGTACACCCTTTTTGAGTGTTTGGCCGAGCTCCTCCTCCTAATTGTGATGTGCGTCTTGATGTTGTTCCACTAATGGAGGGACCTACAGTTTCAAGCCAACTCCGAACGGCAGATATTTTTATGAGGAGCTTTTTCATGGCAGAAATACACTCGGAGGTTTGCCATTGCCTGCCGAGGGGCGACCGCTATTAGAAAAATATTTTTATTAATTTTGGTTTCACCGAGATTCGAACCAACGTTTTATCTGTGAATTCCGAATGGTAATCACGCACCAACTTATTCGGCTACGGCGGCCGTTAGACATTATAGTTTGCCAAAAATTGCCCAATAGACATTATTATGAATCCCAGCGGACTCAATTTACATGTCCTCTGACCCACTGACCTAACACCCCTCTACCTCTGGGCCCACCCTGTTGCAACAGCACGCTTCCTAAGCCAATCATTAGACAATGATAATCGGTGATTACACTTCACTGGCAGGGTCTAGTGAACTACTGCAACAACAACAGCAAAATTAAGCTCAGACGGACAGTTCTCCGTTACCGGAGCGACCCGGATTTGTATCCGGCCAAGGACTGGCACACCAGCAGCATACCCCGTACATGTATGAGGAATGTTTATGCTGCAACAACAAACAAAAAATCACTCATAATTTCAATTTTAAAACATGCTTCAAATGCTCGCATTGCTCACCACTTTTCATTCCGAATTGTGGGCAATTTTTCCATTTGAATAAGTTTTTTAGGAGTAAATTAATTGAATTTTAGTAAGTATAAAAATCGTTACAAAATTTCTGTCGTCGCACAATTTATAGATATGAGTCTTAATTCGTCATCATTATATTCAAATTTTTATTACAGAGTTTGGTTTTTTATATGAAATTTTCAAAGGAAAAACTATTATAAAAACCTCCGCTTTAAGTCTTGCCAGCTGGTGTTGTTATTCATTTCTTTACTTCAATTTCACTGTCTCGAATGTTGCCGATTATGAAAAACAAGAGAGTTATTCCAACACACCAATTTGGCTTTCGCAAAAATCATTCTATCGACCCAGTTCACTGGGTTGTTAGAACCATTGAGTGTGCCATAGAGGAAAATAAAGTTTGCGCAGCCGTGTTCCTTGATGTCTCGCAGGAGTTTGACAAAGTTTGGCATACTGGTTACCTCTATAAACTATAAATCGAGGAATTTTTTCAAAGAATTATTGCAAAATCCTTTCTTCCTACCTTGATGGCAGATACTTTCGTGTCAGATTTGACAACTCCTATTCTTTATTACATAAAGCAAGCGCAGGGGTACCTCAAAGAAGCATCCTAGGCTCTCTCCTATACCTCTTGTATACGCATTACTTACCGATCCACGAGCAACACGTTAACGCAAGCTTTGCAGATAACTCGGCTATCCTAGCAGTTGGAAAATTAATCAAGACCTCAACTACGAAATTGCAATCAGCGGTGAATTCGATTGCAACATGGGCCAAAAAATGGTATATCAAACTTAATAAATCAAAATCGGTGCACATTGTATTCGGCCTGAAAAAAAAAATATACAAGCCAGTCTAACGAATCTTGCGTGACTATTATCCAACGATTCCAAAATAAAGTGTTGCGCAATATCGTCAATGCTCCATACTATGTGAGAAATCTCGACCTATATCGTGATCTTGGTATGCTGCTCGTCACTGACATGGCAAAAAAGTGTGCCATGGCTCACAGACAACGTCTAAGTACACATGTCAACGCTGAAGCATTGGCTTTGCTCCAAATACTCATCGTCGGTGGGGCAAGCATAACACAATTTTAGACCAGATGGACACCTGGTAGCAGTTGTATCTTAAATATTTTTTACATTCATAATGAATTTATAAATATTGAGGCATCTTAGTTTTTCCTGCTTTTAACATATATGTTCAATAAAAATTGCTCTTTAGTATCTTTACTTAGTTGTACTAAATGTAATTTCTAAACGCTATTCCGTTTATACTTTATGATGCGTTAATAATAAAAAAATAATAATAATTTAATTTAACATTGTTATATTTTTATTTACTCTTATTTTGTAACATTTGATTTACAATATTTCTTAATATTTCTTTTTTTTTAATTCTTTAATGTACATTTTTTTCTTATTATTATTTTTTATTTGACTAAATTTTATTTTATACTATTTTATGTTTTTTTTTCCATTTTTTATTTTAGTGTTTTTTTGTCTGTGTTTTTTTGTATTTTTTTAATTTTTATTTGTTTTCTAATTATTTTTATTTTAATGTTAGTTGAATTCATTTTATTGTAAATACATCATTTTATGGGGTTTTTCCTTTTTTTATTTATTGTAATTTATTTTTACTTTAATTTATTTGACCGAAAGATAGAAAAAGATATACGTAGCGCATTTTAAGTTATTTCTCGCGTTACTTATTTCCTGCTACTATCTTCTTGCAGTTTATTTTATATGCGTACCTCTCTTACACATTTCTGTTTCGAGTGGTGCTGTAAATCTTAATTACCCTACAACACTAATTATGCCCACATAAATCTGATTTAGTTAAAAGTTACAACACCTGATGCATAATTACATGATAGTAGGTAATTAAATACCTCCCACTGATTGTAAGCAAATACATTTAATATAATAAAGCTTTTAATATAAGAAATGTAATTAGGTTTCCATATGTATTTAATATACTAGAATATTGGGTTGGGATATTTAAAACAGTAAAAAGATCAATTTCTAATAACACAGGCAGATGGTGACAGAGCGTATACGTGACTTTTGTTAAAAAAATCAAGTACATAATAAACCTGTAGAACCGACGAGTGTGTACTTTGAAAATATTATCGAAGAAATAAATACGTAAATACGTATATGGTATAGAATCCTAAGTATAGCAACTCCATTCTCAAAAACTGTATACGCTAATCTCCGGAGCGGATAAGCCGAATTCGACGAGATTCCTCTGATAGATAGAATAATCTGAGAAGGTTATATGCTACTTTTTTTATTGAAAATATTATTATTCAGGTGGACTTCAAAAATCAAAATTATGGGTCAATTCACCTCACATTCAGAATATAAAAAGTTTTTCCAGTAAATTGTCCAGTTAGTTGAGACTCGGATTGAGATATTTCGAAAAATTGTGTTTATGTTCCGTTCTAGTTCAAATTCAGAATATGCAAGAATGTTATTTAAATGAACACAGGCTAAAAATGCTCACTAGTACGCACTATAGTCGAGATATTTCGAAAAGAATATGGTTGGTTTTAGGTCAAATTTAAAATATATGTTATTAAGCGACCCTTGATGAGGATGAATGAAATAATAGAACGCTTGAAGAGCTCAATATGCGCTGATTTCGCTTAATATCTGTTTAAAAAGAATCGACGTTATATCTGTTGAAAAAGAAGCAAAGGTGTATAAAAAAACACTTGAATAAGAAAGTGTTAAAATCACGCATTTTTGACCTTGAAATAAATTCTACTTTATTTAATGTAACGTAACAGTCGATTCGAATTGCATTGAAGCTTACAAAAAAATTAAATTGGCTTTCATGGGCGTTTGAACTCTGAAAAACGAAACCCTGTCTGCTTGTTTGTTTGTTTTTACACATTTGTTTCCAAAAAAAAATTAATCGGCGAATTTTCATGGAGTGTTTACATGTAAATTAAGTGTAGAGCAACAGAGTGTAGAGCAATTTAGTGGGTTTATCAAAATTTATTCACACACGCAAAAAAATTAGGATTCATTCTTGACTCTAAATTTACATGGAGTTATCACATAAATAGGGTGGTTAGCAATGTGTATGACAAACTGCAAAAACTAAGAGTATAAGCTACATTATGTCAGTTGAACCCATAGAATATTCCTGTTTATGAGCCGGAAAATTATTTTCCTGCCAGGAGTTGTATTTTCATATAAAAAGTCTTAATTCGGAAGACACTTACTTATTCATTTGAGAGGCTGATATCAGTAAGGTCATGGCGATTCCATAATCCAGTTGTGCCAAAATACAATACCTTAACCTCTTCTAGGATATTTTTCGTCAACATCATCAGAGTCTGAAATCCATTACCTGAGTCAATAAGCGCTGGACTAGACAGACCAACTACAAGACACAAATGTATAAATATTTTGTCTGATTATAGGCGGCCGCCGTAGCCGAATGGGTCGGGGCTTGACTACCATTCGGAATTCACAGAGAGAACGTAGGTTCGAATCTCGGTTAGACACCAAAATTAAGAAAAAGTTTTTTCTAAAGGCCCTCATAAAAATATCTGCCGTTCGCAGTCGGCTTGAAACTGTAGGTCCCTACATTTGTGCGCGTCAATTATAAGGGTAATTTTTTAGCTATTATCTTTTTAAACAGTTCGTTTAAACAGCTGACGCACGTTTCGTGTTTTGTTTCACTGTCAAACATCTTCAGTTTGGTCTATAATTTAACCATAAATCGTCTTACAAACGAACAACGGTTGCAAATCATTGAATTTTATTATAAAAATGCGTGTTCTATTAAGAAAGTTTAAGATCCACTTTTTTATCGAAAAATTGTGTTCAGCGACAAAGCTCATTTTTGGATCAATGGGTACGTAAATAAGCAGAATTGTCGATTTTGGAGTGAAGATCAGCCAGAAGAATTGCAAGAGCTACTAATGTATCCAGAAAAGGTCACAGTTTGGTGCGGTTTATGGGCTGGAGGTATCATTGGACCGTACTTCTTCAAATATGCTGCGAATCGGAACGTAACTGTGAATGGTGAGCGCTACCGTGAAATGATATCCAACTGTTTTTTGCCCAGAATGCAAGAGCTTGACTTGCATGACATGTGGTTTCAGCAAGACGGTGCCACATGCCACACAGCACGCGTAACAATGGACTTGTTGAGAAGCGAGTCCGGTGAACATTTTGTTTCACGTTCGGGACCTGTCAATTGGCCACCCAGATCGTGCGATATAGCGCTTTTAGATTATTTTTTGTCGGGCTATGTTAAAGCTCATGTCTATTCAGACAAGCCTGCTTCAATTAACGCATTGGAAGACAACATTAAAGCATTTATATGTGAGATACCGGCCGAAACATTGGAAAGTGTATGCCAAAATTGGACTAAGCGGATGGACCATTTGAAGCGCAGTTGCGGTCAACATTAGCATGAAATATTCTTCAAACATTAAATTATATGGACTGTACTATCGATTTAAATAAAAATTTCATGCATTTTTCTGAATTTTACGTGTGTTTTTTTGAAAAACTTTCATATAGCTTTTAAAAAATCACCCTTTATATATATAGGATATCGAGCCTTTACACTTTCCTGTTTCTTCCTGTACTCATACTCAATTTATATAATGCATAAGTTGACGTACTTCTAAAAAACTAAAATCTTACTTTGTACTTCATGAATAAGTAAAAAAATAAATATATTTTACTTTCGCTTGACGTAATTTCTCTTGTGCAATAAACCTCATCACTTTCAATATATCCGTGGAAGAGACATTACTTTTCCTGCCTTTGCGCTAATAAAAAACCAAAATGTTAGTTTTTGCATTAAATGTTAAAATAGACAACGCGCTAACAACTGCTAACATAATTATGTAAACACATTTTTTTAATACGGTATTTCGAGCGAATCTTAACTGCTGTTTACGTACCATATATCATTTGACTGAGCAAACTCATATGAAATTATTGTTGTATCAAAACCTGTAAACTCTTTCTCAGAAAACTGATATTGCATCTTTGCTTGCCTAACAGAAAATGTAATATAAAAGACGTATGAAAAGTGAGTGACATTCTTATGAATGTAAGCATTTGCAATGCATATCTTCAGGCGCATCTTTTCTTATCTTTACGAACGCGAGCGCGGAAGCGTTAATTAAATTTTGTGTGGTGCAATTTTCGTACAGCAAATTACTTTTTATTTAATTGTTGACATAAACATAAAAGTACAGAGCTCTTTCTACCATAAATTAATTTCCAGTGATTTTTTTTAGATGCAAACTTTAATTTATCTTCAAAACTTTTATTTTCATTTCAGCTTTTGTAACTTCATGGCGCCACGAATCGCCTTCGGCAAGCTCGATCTGCCTCCTACTTCGCGTCGTCCTATTCAATTGCTAAGTAAATATGGGTTAAAATATACAAACTTTTCTGGACCAAATCTCTTTTGCCAAGTACGGTGATGGCCTTAATCATACAAGGTGGCGCGAAACCAATAATCTAATTTTGTTTTTGAATAGTTTTTATACTAAATAAAACAAAAAAAATATTTTGAGTGTGGAAATCTTTATTTGGTCTTCACTCCATTGCTTGTCTGTTTGTGTGTATACTGCGGCTGTTTAGTTCACAAGTGTCAATTATGAATTGCATATGTTGTCGGCAAAAACTATAAATCCTCCGATAAGGTGATTAACTTTGCGCTACTTTGTGTAAGTGATATTGCTTTATTGATATCTAGCAACGTAACACAGCATAACAAAATTTGGGCTATTAAAGACAAATCTGAATATGATAAATCTTATTTGTTAACAAGGTAGCACAGACAGTTTGGTAGTCACTTGCCGGCAGCAAAGCTAACATGCTAACATATGCCTGGTATGTTGGAAATTTAACATACCTCTTAATTGCTGTTAAGTGCTCTCAGGTAATAGGCTCTGGCTCTGAGCACCTAAACAATAAGCAAAAAAAAAAAAAAAACAGCGAGAAAACCTAGGAGACTTGTGCCTAACTGAAAATGAGAATCGATATTGACAACAATGGTTGACAGCCGAGAATGGAAGAAAGTATGGAAATTTCCTTTGTAAAAAAAATCTATCCGAGAAGTTCATAGAGTTGTTTGTTGTAATTTCAAATAAATTTGGAACTAAAATTAATATGATTGGTCATATGATTCTGACTATTGCTCATCATGAAAAAGCCAAGAGTTCTATCTCCTGTACACAACAAAGTCCATAAAACATGGAGCGGGTAACTTGAAAGTTTGGAGATCATTCTCTTGAAGTGAAGTTGGCCCAATAGGGTGACGATTTGGATAAATTTGCTTATCTTGATATTCTCGCAAAGTTGATGCAGCCATATTCCTTCTAGTCCATGCCATTCAATTGGTTATTCATGCATTATAGCGCCTCAAAGCATGCAGCAAAGGTGGTGAAAAATGGGATTTTCAAGGAAAAAAAATGCACTTCTGGATTGGGCAGCTCCATTAACCGCATTGAAAATCTGTAGAAGGATATCGAGGTTAAAATTGGGCAAAAAGAAAAAATGTCAATGCTCCTATAGCTTTACTTTTTAAGTACAGAATGCGTACATCATTTGGAGAGATGCCAAAAGTAAGTAAGTAATAGAAAGCTTACCTTGCAGGTGAGAAGCAGTTTTGAAAAAGGAATGGATGCTCAACAAAATACTAATCAGGTAAGAAATTAATAATTTGACGAATTTGAAATAATTAATTTATGTTTTTCTTGCAGATCGATAAAAGTGCGCTATTTCAGTGCCCAATTCAAAACGTGATAAATTTTGATTTTTTCGAAATCCTTATAAGAGAAGATAGTATATTTTTATTTATTTTTCGCTTTTTTTTCTTGATAATCCTGAAATAAAATAATATATTTAAAACAAAAACTAAAAAAATAAATGTTTTACTAGAACATCCAGCAAAAATAATCATCATTTTAAGTTATTGAGGCCGAAGTGTGATATTTCTTTGTCCGTAGCTGTAAGTACATATTTTTATTACTCACCTGGATTTGAGCCAATCAATCCATCGTCCATTGTCCACTTAGGTTTATCCACTCGAAGTGTTTGATAAAACACAGCCAACATGGCAGCGAAGAATCCAGTTAACGCCGCATAAAAAATAATGTAGAAAAATAAAATTTTTGCTGCAATGAGAAAAAAACATAGAAAAAAGGAAATTAGTTAAATTGATAGGTGCATTTGCATTAACTTAGCAATTAGAGAATTGTTTTCCATAAAATATTTGTAAAGAGTCTTTCAAAATAAAACACGTAAAAATTTAGACTCTTTCAGGTTTCGTTTTTTTTCATTCAAAATATGGCCCTTAGCAATCATATGCGAAAATTTGAATCATTTAAATGCCCTGCTGGTAGAATCTGCCGAACGGTCGATCCATGAATGCCTTATTATTGCGAACGTCGAGATAACGATGTTGATTGTTTTTAACATAGTAACACTTTGCGCTAGAGTCTAGCAGTCCTCATTCCACACGTGACAGGATCAGTTTCTTGAAATTTTCTCCCCTTCCTTCGGATTGCCGATTTATTCGAATGATTATTTTCATAAGAAAAGTCATGAATTTTGTGATATGCTGTTCTTAAAGAACAACCATTTTTATAAAAAGTTTCAATAATTTGAACGCGCTATCCTATCAAATGACAAATATCAAAGATGACATATCAAAGCTACCGTCTAGGAATTATTCACTACTGACAACTAGGCGTCACTTTTAAAAGACCCTCTATTTTCATATACCATGCATGTTTATTATCGAGGCCCATATGTTCACACGTACATCAAATATTGTTCACGATCACATAACTCCTGTCAACTTCAATTGCTCTTAAAAATGTAATTTTCTTATATCTCTCCACTGACTGAACTGTACATTACAGCTTAATTAAAATTTTCAAAATTTAATTAAGTCATAATAGGCATCGTATGACAAGCATAAGCTGTTATAGAAAAGCAGCAAGGCTGAAAGATAAGCTGACTACTAGTGTGGTTGAGTAATATGAGAAGAAAGGGCAATAATTAAAAAGTTGGTATCTATACGTAACTGCATACTACTGTATGCACATACATATAATACACACTTAGCATAATACAGGTATACAGATATATTTATATGTAGATGCGCAAATACTTTTCTAAATACTTGTGTGAGCGTATAATAAATGCAATATGCATAGAGAGAGAGAATTGCCGTAGAATGTGGTAGAAAAAAATCTTTCTTTGTGAGATCGATGCGGGCGGCATGGGCCTGTAACTTTCAGACGGTAGTTTGAACTAAAAATGGCTGGAAGGCTTCTACCAGAGAGGCGCAATTTGCAAGTTGATGCAATGCACCAGAAGCTTTGTGAGAAAAGTTACGATTGCTTGATAACTCTAGGGAGATAAAATAACATTTTAAAATACAATACAAAAAAGTAGATTAAGGAAATTTCACCGAATATCATGATGCACTGATTTTCGGGTAGTGCACGTAGTTATCCATCTCGTGTTTACCAAATGGAAAGCGTTTTCCTTCTCCATAGTTAGCACTCAGACTCAAGATTAATTCCGTAAGCAGACATGTCTTTGCAGAAAACGCGCACGGTAGGTGGCGCTGGTGTCGATACACTTAAGGAAATCTGTCGGTCGAATTGGTTCATATTTAGATGAGAGAACATATTTTTGCAAAAATTTGCTCCAGTAACTATTTTATTTTTGCTGGAATTGAGATATTTAGGAAAATAGTTTTCATTCGATCTGATACATAGGTATTACTTCGACTAAATGGAGGTAGGTGAAAACAAGGACGATGAAAAACGAAATTGAGTAACTTCGTCTGCCACGTCACATAGGACTCGGCAGCAGAATTCTGCTTTCCATGGCACATGTAGTAGACGAGTTAATTGTTGTTCAGACGACAACGAAGTAACATAGGTGGAGACTGTATTGATTTTATTCGTATATCACCAACACAGTCGCAGATTTTTCGTAAGCAAATCACAGTCATGACTCCGATTACAATGGCCCATCAGCTGATTCTTTCAATTCGCTGAGAGTCGGCTAATCTTGGCCACACCTCTATAAATTTTTTCACCAATGGGGGAAAAGAGTCATGGTGACAGTTGGTGAAAAAATCTGTTTAGTTCAGAAAGGCAAAAGTACAAGTAGTGAATACAAAATTTCACATCACTTACCAATGAACGGTAGATTACCATAGAAATAACAGAATCGGCGCGATATCAACTAATCAGTTTAGTTGCGCTTGCCTGTGAATCATTTAATACCAAGTGTTATATTTTTAACTCTAATCAGTGGATTTTTCAAGTGAAGGTATTTATCATTAATTTTATGCTTTTTTCTTTTTCTCATCAATAAATGGATTTGGAAATTTACATGATTTAGATTAGTTAGGTAGGTGAAATGCTTGAAATACCGCGTTGAGTTTTTTTTATTTAACCTGGTCATGGAATATTAACCGCAGTGCGACGCCCACGCAAGCCACACTCAATCAGTGGCAAGACAAACTCGAATCGCATAAGCATGAATCGAGTTGCCCCTCCAAATCAACATCAACGAGCATATCGCCGATGGATGACAGCCACTAAGCGAGCTCTCCATCTCTAAGTATTTGGAATACGTTGTAACAAATACCGGAGTCAATGAAGATGTGCAGCAAAAAGTAAACTCAGAATGATTAAAATGGTAAACCGGCGTGGTATGCGCCAAAAGGATGCCACTCAATCTAATTTGGAAAATCTATAAAATGGCTGTTCGTCCCACCCTGTTATATGGCACCGAAGGTTGGCTTCTAAAAAAGCTACACGAAAGAAATGAAAATGCTGAGATGGTCAACATCGTTCACAATGCTGTAGATTCGTGTAAGCCGTAAAACAACATTGATTGAGGATCCAAGAAAGCCGTCTACGCTGGTATGGTCACATCCAGAGAAAGCCTGCATCGGATGTGTCAAAGAAAGCTCAAGATATCGTTGTGGTGCTGAAGAAGCCCAGGCGACGCCAACATATATGGACGAAGCAGATATAAAGCGACAGAAATTTTGAATAGCCTAGCTTCACATAGTTGATAGACTGTGCGATGTATTAAAATACAAGCACTCCTTTTGTACCTATAAGCTTTTAAAAAGCTAAAATGGTTTATAGATTTCACTCCACTTGAATACAAAGCATGATATGAGAGGATAACGGTTAAGAATGGGTTAGCTAAGGGGAACATACCGACTTTCTAAAGTAAATTTTGCTACCATGGGAATTCTATGCCCAGAGGTATAAACATTCCACCTTGAAAACAAGGAGACATAGTGAAGACTAGGGGTAAATACTATTCCTATAGGCAAACCAAAGGAGTTTTATATCGATTCAATCGTTTAGTAAATGTTAAAAAAGTATTCATGTAAAAAGGCCTGAAATTAGTGTTGAAATATTCCAAGTTTCTGCACACAACAGATATTCATGCTTTGGACAGAGCGAAAAATCAGGTTCGATCAGAGCACTAATTAGATTGTCTACATATTTAATAACAATAATAGCGACTACATTACACTGAATCAGCAGGCTCATTATGCAATTCAAATGATTTACATAAATGTCAGTTTCGAGAGGAGTAGGAAAAATCCACAATACTTGCGTTTGCTGAAGTAATAATAAGTCGTATATCATAGTAACTTAAATCGACTTAAGGGGTTACGCCACTCTAGCTACTGTAAAAAAGCAGTTTTTTAAGGATTTTTTTTACATTGAAAGAAAGGTGCCAGGAAAAAACTTTTTAAGTATATTATTAAGCATGTATTTAAGTGTAGTTACAAATATTTTTATTGAAAAATATTACAAAATGGCGCCTTTGGAGTGAATCTCTGAACGCGCCCTGCGAAAAAGGCACTTCACGGCAAGCAGTACAACTGACGTAAATGTCCACCTAAACCAAATTAAAAACATTCTTCTCAATCGACGTGAGTATAGCTGTAGAAATACGTACGGGATTTTAGAAATATTGAAATTTGTGTATTTTGCAGATGTTTGAAGTCAAAAGTAGAATTTTTCGTCTAAAATGGAACCGTTAATTGTTTATAAAAATTTTTCTAATTAATTAATAAAAAAATCCGTACGTATTTCAGTGCGGAATAATGTTCTAAAGATCCTTGTACAATTACAAGTGAAAATATTAAAAATTGTTTGTGTTATGCTGCTTGCCGTTTTGAAAAATCACGTTTTGAGATAAACACGCTTTAAATTTGAATAGTCGGTTCAGAGACGTCAGAGGCGCTCGCGCAAAAGTGCGAAATATTAGAGATAAACATTTTTTTCACGCATAGGACTTTTTGTTTTATATTCTAAAGAGTTTAAAGCATCTTTTAAGCAAAAAAAAAAAATTTCGATATTTTGAAAATCCTAGAGTGGCCTAACCCCTTAAGATAAAGTGAATTTTTTTCCTTAATAGTGATCTAAATACAAAACCCTTAGCGTAATTTTGTAATTTCTATTTATTATCGCTATTCCTAATTTATGTTTGTAGAAAATTAATGTGAAGACTGTTGCTGAAATAAGGTAAACTAAAAGTATTACAGAATCAGCCCATAGTTTCTTTCATTCCACTCTTAACTACTAGTCTTAAAAATTATCTTATACAAAATAAATCAAGAGATAAAAATTCAGAAGTTTCTAAAATCTCCACACAAACTCTCACCTGCGAAACATCCAAATAGCAATAACAAATCAGAAATGCAATCAGTGTAATCCGGATTAAAATAAGCTTTTCTCTCTACTCATTTCCCCTTCTTGCTCTCACAATCACTAACAATTGCCATGAGTTGCATAGACAAATTTCTAGTTTCATAGAGCTGATGCTAATCGAATTCGGTTCTATCAGCTGTGGCGCCGAACTGTTACCGCAATGACCTTACGCACTCTCCTTCCCTCCTTCCTGTCTTTCTATATATGTATCTCTATCTATCGCTTTCCGTCTGCCAAAAATGTTATTTGAAATTTGCCTTTGAGGGGAAAACTGGTAACCACAAATTAATGCTACAGCTAAAATTGCTATTTGTGTTTTTAATTTTTTTCTTAGGTTGCCTTATTTCAAGGCGTTAGCTTGTAGACAATTTATTTTAGTTCACCTGTAGTCTGTGTATAAATGTATGGTTCAATAGAAGAATTTGCATTTTAATTGAAAAGACAGCGAAAGTAAATATTGGATATTAGACGACGAATTCGAAAGGGATGGAAGGAACTATTCAAAAATATTGGGTGAAGTAAAAAGTTCTCAATATTGTTTCGCTTTACTTTGGCGATAAAATTATATACAATACGAGGTGTGTTGAAACAATAAGGTGAATTTTCAAAATTTTGCGGGCTACATATCTTCGAGACGAGTGCACCAATATAACAAAAAAATAATCGAAAGTCGAATGTACGTAGCCCGCGTAGTTTGAAAATTTGCCTTATTTTTATTATTTATATTTTTTTCATTAACTACTATTGGAGCATCGATGATCTTCATGATTTTATTAACATTTTCACCGACTGTTCTACCAAAATGAAATCGTTAAAATCATTGTTACCTGTTATCGTCGAGATAATAAAAGTTAAACCTGCCATAAAAAAACTCCTCACAAAAAAACTAAATTATCTTTAAATTATCACTTTTAAATGATCACTTTTCGATTGCGGTTATAAAGCATTTGCACTAAACTTTTCCACGTAGATGAGTAGAAACGGGCGAATTGCTATTCTGAGAGACAGTCAATCGTCACATTGAATTTACTAGCAACGCATAATGGAATCCAGCCCAAATGGATCCCAGGACATGGAGGTATACCTGGGAATTAAGTAGCAGATGTATTGGCTAGGGAGGCTGCGACTTCGTTATTAGTAGGACTCGCGTCTTTCTTTGCCATGGGGCAAAACGCCATCAAAAAGTATCTTAAGGTTACGAGATGTAAGATGACGCTAAACTGGTGAAGCGAAGTCCTTACTGTAGGAACTGCAGGGAACTTATATCCTTCCTTAACGGCAAACTGAGAATACTCAATGGCGTTGCGCAAGGGCTGAAGATTTGATCTACCGACTCTTGGCGTTCCTGGGAGCAATCTCAGGAAACTCCTAACACTGATTTTGGTTTTTGAAGATATTTAAAAAGATTGCCTGGCTTTAGAAAGAGTTCGAATATCATTCAGCAAACAGTGCCTGCTGGTACTGGGGGAAGCGCACTTTGAACATCTAATGTAACTTTGCTGATTTGTTTTGTTTGTTAAAATATAATAAATAAACAGGTGATGAGAAATAAATGTTTCAGAAAAGAATGATTTGCCGTATCTCCAAAACCGACAGTTTTTTTACCCATAGAATTTATGTAAATAATTGGAAGGAATAATTATTAGGAATGTATGATTCATAAGGTATTCAGCCGAGCTTCTCCGACAATTTTCAGTGGCCATCTTTATGTTGTCGCTTAAAAAGAGGGGCCTACAGTTGTATGCCCCCTCCCAATGTTAAATGATTTTACGCGAATATTTATCTTAGCAGCAAAACACTCGGACGTGCGCTGAGAGGGGCAGCTAAATATTTCCCATAATGTGTCATATTCACCGTAGCCATTGAGCCCGTCCTCAAAACAATGGTATGCTCTCCTTGCTGTAAGCTGTATGTAATAGAAGGCTGAGTATTCACAGCGAATGAGGGATTTCTACACGAGGGATATTTTTCACTGAGCCACCTCTGAAGAGAGCTCCAGCTCATACATCCACAAATGGAGCAAATTTGTTACACATCTCTCTCCCTCTCTCTCTCTCTCACTCTGTTCACTTGACTCAAATTAACACCTATTCCAAGAATCAGCAAGAGTTTAAGGAGTACACTGTTAAAATGAACTGGAGGTATAGTAATCAAAAAACAGTTAATCAAAAAACCGCCTGAGTACACAAAAGCAGAATCACATTGAAATAAGTTACCAAGCAGCCGTAGTCATCTAGTTAGCAAAGTCTCAATTTGATGCCTTTCAGCGATCTGTATTTGAGCTTTGACGCAAGCACAGGATATGTCTATGAAAGTGGGCATTTAGAAAGGCCTGTCATACCCAATGATTATGTCTCTGTTTGCCTGTTAATGTGCTTTTCCCCGTAAGAAGGCACAACTGCTACAGAACCTCTTTTTATATTGCGAAAATATGCTTGTTGTTGGTATAAAAAAGAGCAAACGAGCAAACTATTCCTGACTTACAGGAAGGGCAGCAGTTTGAATTACATATTTCCAGGAAATTTATAGATATGCTTTGTAAACATTTATATGCATGTGTGGTGGCATGTGTGTGCATATAAAAATTGTTGGGCATAACTCTTGTTATTTCGACATTTCAACTCGTCAGTAACATACACACAAGTTACTACCGATTGCCAAGCACTATTTCTATTTTCTCTCTTTTTATGTAATTAAAATTGCTTCAAGGACTCTGACTAACAGATATGTGTATATGTATAGGTATGTACACCTGTACATATGTATATCTACATTTTGCTCTACAAATTCGCTTATTTCCACGAAATCCTACTCCGTAATCTCAAAACAATTTAAAGTTAGCTATCACTTTATTAAAAGAATGAACATAGAAAAATAATTACTGCTTTACTTGTTTCAACTTTGTTGCTAGTAACGGGAAAATTGCTTGTAATAATAATAAACTAAAGTGGCAGCAATTTAATTTTTTTTTTTCCTAGTAATTTTACAATTTATTGATTGCAAATGTTGACTGTGCTTTCTGCGCTCTTCCAACCATTTGTGTAGGGAGAAGGGGAAGTGGATGCCAAATCTTTTGGGAGAGCGGGCAACAGTTGACTACAAAGCACTAAGGCTAACTTAATGGAATTTTCTTGTTCGACGAAGTGATGTTTCTGACCTTTTGCGGTTTGCTGAAGTTATTTTGAAAACACAATTTACCATTACATTGGAGGAAATTGGGAAAAAGCAGTAACTAGGGGGGTAGTGGAAGTCTCTTAACACTATTCTTGAACTGTGAATAGAAATATGGAAAATAGGAAAATTTACTAACACTTAAGGAAAGAGAAGTTGAGAAATGAGAAGATGGGAAGATGACTCAGAGCAAGAAGTCTCACCTATAGAGTAGATGTATGCATGAATTTGTGTAAGCTGATAAACGAATTGGAAAGAAATTGTCTTAAGTGGTGTACTCAGTCATAGAAAGTCAGCAGTAGTGCTTCAAGCTAATTACTACTACTACTAGTTTTCTTTAAAAAACCCGATCGAATAATATTTGCAATCGCTGAGGAATTAACTGTTCCTTTCAAACCAGGTGTTGACCAAGTTAAGTTAAGTAAGACGGGCTGCTTTTAAGAGTCCACTTAGTACCCACAATACCACTCTGGCAGCAATACTATTACTTGCTTCTGGTATCGTAGCAAATTACCGATTACTATATAAATATCAAGAGTCGTAGTTGAATGGATTTGCGCTTGACTACCATTCGGAAGTACGCTTGGTTTGAATCTCCGTACAAGAAACATCAAATAAGAAACAAAAAGTTGTACCTAATAGCGGTCGCCCCTTTGGCAGGCAATGGCAGGCCTCCGAGTGTATTTTTGCCATGAAAAAGTTCCTCCAATTGCATATACATATGTATATATAATATATTAAATAAATATGGCTAAAAAGTATCGCGCAAATTCAAGTAACGTGTAAAAAATTAAAAATTATAAAAATTCGAAATTTTTTTTTTACTTTTTATTATTGAACGGAAATTCATTTATCATTTTTTTATTTTTTTTTTTTTAACTTTACAAATGGAAATGCACGAAAATTAATATTTTTACATTTAGCATAACAAATTAAGCTTAAAAACTATTCTCACCAACCAGGTCCAAAAGACATAAAAAATCGAAATATTTGTCTGATAGGCGACTTCATTCTTATCTAATTATATTACCCTCTTATTAAATATTTGATATGCTGCAAATGTATTGGAGTCGACTTTTTCAAAGTTTTCACAGCGAGAGATATTGCGGGCATTCTAAAATCTCAACTCGAAAAAATACGCCGAACTGAGATTTACATGGCTTACTTGGACACGATAGAATGAATTTATGATGAATTTGAAAAATTGAAGTAAATGTTGCAAGAAAGCGAGCATCAAGTAAAAAAGTAATGAGTATTTCCTTGCAAGTACAGGTAACGCATAACCCCGAGCACTCTTCTGCCCTTGCGGAGTCCAGTAAAGATTTTGCCAAACGGCGAAAGCAATCAGCACCTTAGGTGAAACTGAGCCTAAGCTGTGCGAACCCTCTCAGAAGTGACAGTTCATAAATCTAAAACTGCCGATTTCATTCGTTTATTTTATCTATTCGAACTGCCGGTACTTTAAGATTTTCATTAATTTAAAATTTTCTAAGGCGTTCCGGATATATTAATAATTATATAACTAGGGACTTTTGTATTTGCCTCTGCAATACTATTTGTATACAAGAAATAATCGCACAAGTGCCTATAACCATCAAGCAATGAGTTTCGCCTTTTCTTTTTTTTTCTTTTCAATTTCATTACATGGACACTTCTGTAAGACGATCCTCTCAAGGAACACCAAACTCGAAATTTAACCAAAAAGTTATAATTTAAACTATCAAACATTGATGAGTTTGGGTAGAGTTACAGGCCGAGGGAAGAGAAGAGAGAAAGATGCACGTGAATTATTACCTTTTTATTGCGGCTTTATTTACTTGAGCTGGATAGCTTAATTAGTCTCAGTGCTGCTAGCAAAAACGCTGCTACTAATTAATGCCAGCAGCAATCGCTTAGATTACACTCACCGCAGGCGTATAATTTATGTGGACTATTAGGCAGAGTGTAATTATATCTTGAGGATCAGCAAGTCTATGAGAAGAGTTTTCCTTTTATGTGTGATGCGCAATAAGCATTCAGCTTGGTTGTGGTACGCAAAAAGTGTGGACTATTTCGTTAGTTGGTTGAGAGGTCCAGCATTTGATACGCGAATGAAATAGAGAGCAAAAAATTCGCTCAAACAAACATGAAGTGAGGAATACCTGTGTATAAGTATTTTAACAAAACTCAAGATCGAATATGGCTTTGAGATAAAATAATTGATATGGCTTGAGAATGAAACATTAGAGCCACAAATTACTCCAAAGTCTTGATCTCATCCGCAGATTGGAGGACATTATTAGAGATATAATTATAATAGACAATTGTAAGATATAATAGACAGTTGTAGAATATCACGCGATTTAGAGTAAGTGACTTGAAAATATTTTTAAAAATTTAATGCGAATATGTACACCAAGGAACGAGTTTAGTAAGGTCAGCTTCGAGCCAAAGCACATCCTCTCTGTTTCTTATTGAGCAAAAAATTTTAAGTCGTCTGCATATAGATATAGAAAAGCAACCGATAATATTATTTATAAATAACATCGTTATATTCTCAAGAAATAGGAAAACTTTCCTAAAAATTGACAAAATTGCGAACAGTATTGGCCTTTTTGTAAACGAGGTTAAAACCAAATATCTGTCGAAATCGAGGCGGCTTGCACAGATGCTAAATTTCCATGTGGGAGCTTATACTTTTGAAGCACTGCAGCATTTTAAGTATCTAGGAGTTATGTTCGCATGTAGCGGTGATTCAACTTCCGCTGCCAGGGATCGCATTAACGCCGCCAGCAAAGCGTATTACGCTCACCTTAACTTGTTCATGTCCCGACTTTTGTTTAAAGCTACAAAGTTAACTATGTACAAGACCCTTATTCGACCAATCCCAACGTATGGTTGTGAGGTATGGACTCTTAAGGTTGATGACTGCGCACAGACTGCTGGCATGGAAAGAAAAATTTTAAGAAAGATCTTTGAGCCAATAAGAATGGATGATGATACCTACAGAATTCGATTGAACTCTGAACTGAACATTCTTACTCAGAACGAGAAAACTGTGTGTATCCGTATGCCTGCTGGCTGTACCGTGAAGAAAGCCTTGACAGGAAAGCTAATGGGCGTGAAGTCCAAAGGCAGACCGAGGAACCGTTGGATAGACGCACAATGGAACACGATCTTAAGAAGTTGGGAATACGTCAATACGAAGCAACAGCTCAAGAGGAGCAAATTGAAGGAAGCTTTGACGCACCCCGCGTAGTAAAAAGAAGACAAACTTTTAATGGAGTTGCTATGATGAGAAAGTTCTCAAAGAGAAGTACCAAAAGTCCGTTCACATAAGTCTGGCATGAAGGCTTCAAAATTAAAATTATATCTAAGATGTTCTCAGTAGAGACATCCGTAAACTGTTATCAAATTACTTTTAAGTCTTATCTTTAAATATTAATATAAGTAAGGTTTTACAACCATAGAAATGAAATGAAGGAAATAAAAATGAAAAAAAAAAATTCCTGCAACAATTTCCATAATTGCTCCTTTCCACACTATTTTTTTATACTCAGAAAATATTTAGTCTTCCGCCTGCATGTGTCTACCCTTTTTTTTATAGAATAAATGTGGAAAATATTTCACCTCACTTTTGCCGCACTTGCACTTACTTGAGTATTAACATAAGCAACTTATGGCTGCATATATTCGTAGTCGCAAAGAAGGCAAACGCGTTTCTTCCTTGTTTTTATTCGTTCTTTATTTCTTCCACTTTCCTTAGTTACAGTCATTATGCGGATACTTTTAAGAGCACTTCTGTGCGCGCAATTTGTAAAAGATATATAGAATGCGCTTGAAGCTCAAATAAATATACGCTGAAGGCAAGCAACGATACAGTAAATGTTGTAAGTAAGTTGATGTATATTTTTAGCAAAACCATAAGCACCATTATTACTCGTTCTGCGACAGAAAACCAGATAAGAGGTAGAATATAATAATTTTTTCAAAAATAATCTCGTTTAATTTGAATAATTTGCAGTGTGTTATTTGTTGTTGTTGTGTATCATAAACATTACTCCTACATTTCCCAATGGCGCTGGAGTGGCCGGATATAAATACGGGTCGTTCCGGTAACGTGGAACGGATTGTCGTGGGAACGTAAATGTGTATTACTCAAATATAATTCCGTTAAAATAGGCTGAAATGGGCAAAAAGTACCCCCAAAAATATTTGCTAATAAAAACGATTGAACATTTTGACTTCAATTTCGTTCAGGAGCCGGACCACTCTGACGGCTAAAAATAATTTTTTTTGAGGAAGTGCATGTAAAGGGCTTGTGAAAAAAATAATCCGTAATTGTGAAAGTGGCATAGGTAATTTATTCCTCGTTACAAGGATTTCGATTTGAGTAAAGTAAAAAAAATTCTATTATTATTCAAAAATGTGTTTATATATTATTAAAAAAAAATGTTCAACTATATTTAAAATATATTTTAAAACTTAAAATATTATTTAAATATATTTTTTTAACTATATTTAAATAAAATTTTAAAATTTAAAATATAAACATAAATATTAAAAAAAATAAAAAAAAATATGAACATGTCGTGCCACCACATTTCTTTACTCAAGGATTTCGAGTGAGTTATATGCCGCAGAATATATCGAGGTTTTAGAGGCAATAGTGGCATCCTCCAGATAGTATATGCGGTGACAGTCCATACATCATTCAGCAAGACTCTGCTCTTTCACGCAAGGCGATGGACACTCAAGATTGGATGGCTCAAAATTTCCATAGCCACATGACACCGAACTTATGGCCGCCCAACTCCCCAGACCTTTATCACGTGAATTACTACATTTGGACTTAGTGTGAAACCAATAACTATCCCCATAATACCATTTCTTATCTAATGGCAGCAATTAATACCGTTATGGTCAATATGAATAAGGAGCATCTGATTCGGACATGCAATCGTTTCCGCACCCTGATCGAAGAGGTTATTGCAGGTAATGGACATTTTATTGTATGATTTTATAGATATATAATAAAATAATGTTATCTAATGTGAACTTTTATTAAATTTTGTTCAAAATAAAAGCTAATTGGTTTTACTACAAAGTTGTCCTCAAATAACGTAGGCACACGGTATTTTTGGCCTAAGCGACACGAGACTGAAATGGAAATTTATTATGAGTGTTAAGTTTTCCACAAATTTCGCAAAAAAAGGATATTTTTTCTATAAACGAACTAAATAATCAACATACAAATAATTCAATATCATATTTTTTAAAATTTCCGCTGACTCTGGCCTACTGATTGAATATAATATCAAAATGCGATATCTCAGTGAAAAATTAAGATATTTAAGCAAACTCAACGACATTTAAAAGAGGAAGACTTATACTTTAAAATACTATGCTTACTTTTTTATGAAGAGCAAAATCTGCGTAGCTACATAACCTCAAAAATGGGCAAAAACAGCGTTTTTTACACTTTTAGGTTAGGATATCTCAAAATTCTGACGTGATAGAGCAATTTAAGCCCCGGATTCGGATTCTACGCAAAAAATTACTTCGGAAATGACACTACACTTTTATAGGACATTCCGAACTCATTTTTTTGCAGACCTGTGTAATGCGTTCCCATTTCACTTTCGTAGAAAATTAGGCGGCATTTTTGCTCCTAAAAACACACCAAACAGCTTGAACCTAAGAACCGGATGGTGTCCGGTTTTTTACGCCCAAGCGCTGATTTTTCGGACCACAAATAAGCAAACAAATTTTGTTTATTAATTTAATCGTCGAGTTGAAAATGCGCCTCATTTAGTATTTGAACAAATTCAGAGCCATTTTCGACGTACTCCAAAACATAAAAATATAAAAAAGCGATTGTGAGTTAATTGTACCTTATTATTATTATTATTAGAAGGCCATTACGCACTGCGACCAGAGCTGATCTATTGTGAAACGCCTATTTTGTAACCCTAGAGTTTTAGGCTTTTTAAAAATTTTAGTTCTACCTTAAAGCAAAGGAGACAGCGTTTTTATGCAGAATTTTTCTTAGTCTAACACGATTAATTTTTAAATGCCTATATCTGCGGCGTCTTGTTGCTCTCATGCTTATGAGCGCACTAATGGCAACAGTAATAATATTCTCGGTTGAGATAAATGTAGATATTGGAGATCTATTCATGGGAATAGATTGTGCTGTCTGAAGGGTTTGAATAAGGAATATAAACCCTACTGCGAAGTGGCGGTTTCTTAAAACAAGTATATAAAAAAATAATATCTACACAAGTTAATCATTCTACTTTCTTTTTAAATAAATTTTAAATATTAAGAAAAAAAAAATTAAAAACAAAAACAAAAAATTAAATTAAAAAAAATTGTATATTAATTAAAAAATTTAAATAGAAGAAATGATTTTGAGCGATGTACATTTTTATTTTGACTTTTACGCGCTCCATTGCTTGTCTGTTTGGGTGATTAATTTTGCGTCATTATTTTGTATGTAATTTCGTTTTGCAGTTCACACTGTTTTTTGAACGCGGCATCTACTGTGAAAGTAGGCAAGTTTATGTTTTTAAATTTTAATTTTTTTTAATTTTTTTATTTATTTTATTTGTATCTTTATTTTTTTCCAATATTTTTTTAAGCATATGAAAAGATGATACTGAACTTTAAAGTAATCGCAGCCACTATCAAAATACTTAAGATGTTATTAAAAAAGAACCCACCCCGGGGCTCATCCTTGAATATTATTAATTACCGTAGCTTGTTTCATTTCATAAGAATTGTAATACTTAAAGTTCTGTAGGGCATACAAAATCTGGCGGCAACATGAAATGCTCTATTTACTTGTATATACAAACACATATACGCGTACAATTACAATTTTCTCAACTACAGTTATTATGTGTAAATATTATATGTATGATACATCTGAACAATATGTTTTTGCTACGCCAAGGCTGAACAGTAAAAAAACACAAAAAAAAATTAAATATAAAAATGATATGAAACTGTAAGCTAAAAGAAAAGACAAAGTACAAAAACAACATAAAAAACAAAAAAGTAGATATCCATCTAGAGTAGCGAAAATGCCAAATTAGATTATGTAATTTGCGAGTGAGTAAAGTGTAATTTATTTGCAACCTGGCAACAATGACGAGCGTATAAAAATAAGAAAGTTAAAAAATCAAAGCAGGTGGAGGTGCTTTCAGGCCTTCCTCCATATGTTTGTATGTATGTATAAGCATGGCTGTGTTGCTTGTTTTTGAGCCGCGTTAGTACAAGGCCAAGTGAGTGCTCAGTACACATACTACAACAACAAGAACACCAATATTGCGCATATATCTACATACACTTGTGCGCGCTTATATTTGTAGAGATGGCCGTTTGCTTATTCACTACTCTACAAAATGCGTGCCTTTTCTCCTGCTTTCCATCCACTGCGATGACCCACACTTACGTTTTCTCTGGCATAATTTATTGTGAGCGTTGCCGAAGGTAGCAAAGAGCGATAGGAGAAAAGGTGCAGAAAGTGAAATGCTGCCAGCAAAATACATTCGTACTGAAATAATCGTACTATGTATGCATGTGTTTCTATGTATGTATATGTAAACGTCTTTTGTGAATTCTTTCTTATGTGAAAATATCTACTCAGCTCTAATGGCGATGCGTTATGCTGAAAAATCACCAACATATCAGCAACATTATATTCCTTCTCCTTTATGTACGAGTATGTGTGTATGTACGTAGTCATGTGAAACACAATAGCCTTTATGCTTCTATGAGATGTGTAAAGCGTGATTGAGACGGATAAAAATGATTGCATGTGAAAATTAAGGAAAGTGCAAGTGATTGTACAGGTCAAACAGGGGCGAAAAAATTGTCACAGGTGATAAGTGATTTCCGTTACTTGCACTACTGGTATTTACGCGTTTAATCAATTTGAATTTATGTGCATCGAGAGAAAATATGAAAATCGCCAGTAGCTGTTGTCGATGTCAAGGCAGTATTTGTCACAAAGGATCTAAAAGCAAAAAAAAAGTTTACTTCATATTGCACATTAAAAAAAAATACCTTTGAATCAGGCCCCATACCTTCATTAGGGTGTATATTCAGAATCGAAATTAAGCCGGCTCCTTATTTGTTAAAGAGAAGTTTAAGGAAGACCATAGTTCTTTTTAATGATAATTTAATTAGTACCTGGATTTTAGCTTAGAACCGGCTTTAAATTTAAACTCACCACAAGCTGACACTAAATTTGGTTTTAAATAAATTGAAATCTGTCGATGAACGTAATAAAAATTCTTCATTTTCATGACGTTGAAGGAAATTTGGTTTTAAAAAACGACAAAATATTGTTAAGGTATCCTAATCTATTAAATTAAATGAAAATGTTTTTTATGTTATAAAAAAATTACCAAAAATCAACGTGAGCTTAGAGCCACTTTATTGTACCAAATTCAGTGGGCTATACAACAACGCCCTTGAAATTTTTCTGAAAATACGGATTAAAAAGCAGAAATTGAAAATTTGAAAATTCTTAAAATGTTTGATTCTTTTAGACAGATGATTTTTTACGAAATATATTTTTATAAAAACAAAAAAATAAATAAATAAATAATCAGAACATCTGTTATTATTATGAACACAAGTGTATTTCCATATAGCAATCATTTAATTATATTTATTTATTTATTTAATTACTTATTTATTAAAAATATAATTATGAAAAATTACAATACATTACGAAATGAACTAGCAAATAAGATTGGCGGCGTAAAATAATACCAATCGATTTTTTACTTAATAAAACAATTGGCGGCCGCCGTAGCCGAATGGTTGGGTGCATGACTACCATTCGCCATTCACAGAGAGAACGTAGCTTCGAATCTCGGTGAAACACCAAAAATTAAGAAAAAGTTTTTCTAATAGCGGTGGCTCCTCGGCAGGCAATGACAAACCTCCGAGTGTATTTCTGCCTTGAAAAAGCTCCTCATAAAAAATATCTGCCGTTCGGAGTCAGCTTGAAACTGTAGGTGCCTCCATTTGTGGAACAACATCATCCATTTGTGGAACAACACCAACCCAGAAAGGGTGTATGCGCCAATTATATATATATATCAACAGTTGGGTCTGATGATTCGGAAGGAAGTTGGTATAGTCAGAAAAATTGATGCAAGGCGAAAAGCTTCATCGAAAAACTCGTTCCTATTGTATTGTATGCAAGAATCCAGTACGTCAACAGCACTCAAGAATCTCTTATTTTCAGTAAGAGCGCTTCAACTTTTAAACTTTTTTGAATAAAACACAAACGGTTTGACTTTTTTAACTAATTTTTTTTTATTATCGAGTTTGAACATATACATTTAAGTATGAAATTCGATTTCTTTTGCATGACCACCGCGTGCACGTTTTACGAAGTCCAATCGTTGAACCCAATTTTAGACCACTCTTTTGCATAAATCGGCCGAAATTCCAGCAATTTCGCGTTCAATATTGGCTCTGACTCACAAATCGTCGCCGGCTTGTTACTGTAGACCAATGACTTCACATAACCCCAAAACGGGACGGCTTGTTAAATGGATCGTAAAATGGCCGTAATGCTCTTAAAGTAGCAGCAACAGAACGATTATTTTCATAAAAAATTTGCACGATTTGCAATCGTTGCTCAAGTGTGTAGCTTCCATGATGAAATGTATACTAATGAAGTTTACAAATGGCAAGCGAAAAATAAAAAATATTGCGTCGCTCGCCCTCCCTATCGGAAAAAAGTTGAAGCGCACCTATTGAACAACCCTATACATCTTTTTCTTGCCTTCCACCGAATTCATAAATAAATATCACTTCATATTTTAAAATACATTGCATTGTTATCCACTTTTTATCAACCATCTTCGAAATGAGTCAAAATAAAGAACAAAATAAAAAAAATCCTTTTTTGACAAACCAAAATATGTTCAGCGATTATTTTTGCTTCTGTAGGTAGCTCAATGCACGCCAGAACCAATGAAAAAGGTAAGAAATTTAAAATATATAGCTGCGGTACTTAAAAATGAATTACAAATGTGGCACAATTGCCACATATTCCCATAGAAATGAAGGTGTAACTTTTTTTTCGTCTTGTTCGAGGATCCTTCTTGGACGCTATCATAGAACAGGTATCAGCTCGAATTTCGGCATGGGTCTTTAATCTATATGTGAAGATTGGCAGCTTCTCATCACATTAAAAAATATTAGAATTTCTGTTATTTTTGGCAAGAGAGCGGATGTTGAAGACTGACGGCATTGGCCCTTGTCATATAACTGACACTTTGATTAATTTGCAAAATCTAAAAATTGCAGACTAGCCCCAACTCTTTCGAACTCAACCTCAGACAGGCAGAAGTCTTCCCGTCTAATATACGCTTTCAGAGATACCAAGGATCTACCGATGTTTGCCTGGACCCTCCGCTACAAAGGGAAACTTTATCCTCTATCTGAAAATTCGGCTGAAAACTTAACTAAAAGAATCATCTTATTTCTAGTAAATACAGCTCGCATTAACGATGGTACAACTGACCTCAATAGCCTTGTTCTATTGCAGGATTAATCCCAGTGGACACTTTGGCAGAAGAAGCAAATGAGGAGGCTATTTGAATTCGAGGATAGAGCAAGGCGTGACGATATTGCAGCAGAAGAAAGGATTTTGCGCACTGTCAAGACCGGTGGAACAGATCACTTTAGTTAATACCCGATCCAGGCGACGTAGTTAGGAAGCAACCATTTCTTTTTGTTCGGTGAGGTAGGGTTCAAAATGCCTTCGCACTTACAGCGACCGTCGTCTACTGCATCGTGTGGTGTGGCCTTGCCCATGCGGTATAGGTATCTCCGGAAGTATCCGTGGCCTGCGAGAATCTGAGTTAAGAAGTAGTTCACATCCCTGAAGTTCCTCTGGAATCATTTGTCAATTGATGGCATAAATTTCGCCGTCCATCTGCCACTCAGTTCAGTGTCCCATCGGCTTTGCCACCGCAGCATGGTTTGGCATCTCCGTTCTGAGAAGCTAGTGATGACGTGTTTCTTCTTGGAGTTCCACGCATCCATTCGTTCCCGGACCATGAAGTCGACGGGTATCTGCCCGCTGATCACGAAAATTGCAGCGCCTGAGACAGTGCGGTAGGCTGAGGCAACTCTAAGTGCCGCTGTTTGTTGTATAGCTCTAGTCCTTTGCGTCTCGATTTGCAGTTTAGCACAATTCCCCATACTTCGCTGCCGTACAGGAGAATTGAGCTTGTGGCCGCCATAATGTTTGCCAGTAATCTACTTAGAATACTCGTGACCTTTGCTGCTTTGATAAGCGCATGCCGTATCTGGGTCCAGAAAGTAAGCCTGCAGTCAAGTTGAATACCTAAGTATTTCACTACTTTTTGGGTCACTAAGGACGTGTCGCTTATTTGCATGCTGACCTCGAGTGGCATGTGACCTCGGTCATAAGGATCACTTCGGTTTTATGTTTGGCGAGTTCCAGGCCGTGGTCCTCAAGTCATATTTGCGTCCTTAACCGCCGCTATATCATCCGCGTATCCTACTAGATATGTATCTTCTGGCATTTCTATGCTCAATATCTCATCGTAGCTCAGATTCCGGAGAACGGGGCTGAGAATAGGTCCTTGAGCTGCGCCAGACGTTATCGCTTTGGTTTTCTGACCATCTGGTGTGTCGTACAGCACGCTCACTCAGGTAGCTCTGGCGAATCCTTAGCAGGTATGCAGCTATTCGAAACCTTTCTCGTAGTGCCTTTATAATGTCTATCCATCGTAGGCTGTTAAAGGCGTTTCGTACATCAATCGTGGCCAGGACGGGGATGTGGTTCGGGAAGTGGCGTCTGCCTTGAGCGCTGCTTACCACCTCTTCTATTACGCCAAGGGTTGATTTCCCCCGTTGGAAACCGTATTGGCTTACCGATAATCCTCCTGCACTCTTAACAGACTCTGCAAGTCTGCGCTGTTTGGCATATGAGGAAGCAACCATGGGCGAAAAAACTACTGCCTAACTCAATTCCTTTCAGGGCACGTGGTATTTCGATAACAACTCTATAGATTTGGTTATGACAGTTCACCAAACCTCAGACCTGCTCAGAGAGGGAAGAATATGTTTTTCACGTCTAGTGACAATGCCCACGCTATGATACCGAAGCCTCTAAAATCTTATATGGAGAAAGCATTGTGGATTTTATGCTGGACGAGAATCAAACTGGAAGGGAATCTGCGCGCATGTAACACTTATTCATAATAATCTAAGACGCGCGGGTTTTGGTAGGCGTCAACAATAACTCAGAGCCTTTGAGCTAACCAGCCCCGTGAGGTAATACCTTCTTGGCAGTTCCGCGGGGAGGGTGATAGGCGTAGCTGTGGGGCTACAAGTTGGGCACGCTGCTATTCCAATATAGCAGTACTCATGAGAGTTTCCACTTCACGCGGCGTCATCCCAAAAAAATGCCGTGTTCGCTAGATGCTTTATTAGTTTTCCTTCGAATACTCCACTCCATTTAATTAATTTTAGCAGCTTAACAAGCAAAAAAATTTATTTTCATTTGAACTCCTCCGCTTCCAATAACTTATTGCTCCAACTAAATAGTTTCCGATCGTCATTACAGAAAATTCTTTGGAAAATTGCTTACTCAGTTTAGGGCTATAAATAGAAATCATTTAAAGAGGTGTGCGAGATGTGTGTCCCACAGCCACGAACCGCCACACGTCCAACTCACACGCAAAAATGCTTTCTGCAAAGCTTGGTAGATTCTTACTTATTTGCGCCCGTTGCACTTCAAAGCATTCTTCAAGCGTACACGCCCGCCCATACAAATTCTCAATTATGAGCTTGCGAACACGCACAAGCAGTTAGAGAAACTCGTACGAGGCACTAAAGTAAAAAGGCACAAACCAACAAGTAAACACGCAAACAAGTAAAAAAAAAAAAAACAGACAAAACCAAAACGAAAATGTAATGAGATGAATAAACCGAATGTGGAAAATGGGAATTGGAATGTAGGCAAAAGTCAAAAGGCAAGAAGCAGTGGCGGAAAGTGGAGTAAATCGGATGCGCAGCGTTGGAGCAAGCATTGCTGATTTGTTATATATCAATGCCGTGAAGCTAAAAATATATGAGTTCTTTGAGTTTTCTGCTTATTTTCAGACGCACTATTCATTGCACCTCACCTAATATTTAAGACGGTTCCAGGTAGCGACTTCCTTGTAAATTAAAATCGTGATTTTAAATTGCTGCTATTAGTTTTTACTGAACTTGAGGGATACGCAACAAAAATTATTGGAAAAATTCAAAGAGAAGGCAAGATATTTCTTTACTTTAAATTGAACCATCGATCAGGGTAATGGATGCTCAATGCATCTGCATGTAACCGGTTACTTTTTCGTGACAATACAGGTTGGAACTTCACTTATTGCTAAAAGTGGTCAACGATGAACTATGTGACTTCAGCTGTGTCGGGAAAAATCCGTAACGATAACTGGTATAGCACGCGTTGGAAGAAAAAACAGTGACCTCAGATGGCCGCACTAGAATTGAAAGAAAAAATATGAATACAGTAAAACGTGCGGGGAAAACTTTTCATAGATTGGAGCACTAGATTTGAGCATTCGTGAATATAGAAGATTGATCCGATAGAAGAGAGAAAATTATATTATTTTTACTATCATTGACTAAAATCTGCCTGATAGAAGGTACTTTATTGAATTAACAACCTAATGCTATAGAATGACAATGAGTTTGGAGTGCTGTAATGGATGCCTTACTACTTATCTCTATATGCTATATGCTCTCTATGCTACGAAAAAAGAGGTTTTCAGACCAACATGTCGATTTGAAGTGTTGCTTAAGTGTCACATAGGTTTCAGTGCTGCGGAGAGGGACGATTGTGAAAGGACTCTTATTAAAAAAGAATACAGGTGTTGATACCTAAACTGCAGATCTTAAGTTCCAGTGACGGTTTCGATACGTCATCTATCAGCGAACAAGCGAGCATTCTGATAGCTAGAACTGACTCCCATTCACTGGTTCTATAGTGGATGGATTTCTAATAGTCTCCAGCACACGAACCAGCATCTTTTCCGAGACGGAAACTAATTAGCCGTTACTTACAAAGTGTTCGCTATATCTGTGACTGTTGGAGAGGGGTACAAAGTAAGCAATGGTGTAGGTAAAGTGCTACGCTAACAAATCGGATAGCGAAGGGACCTAACAAGGCCTACACGAAAGATTAAACTCGTAAGTACAGTACCGCTACAATTTTATGGATCACAGGGCATGCAGCTATAAGGCTATAATCAACCGACTTTAGTCACAGAAACATTATGACCACAGACATAGTCCCAAGACTGTCTATTTACCAGTCATAATAAATTGCATTTGTACCTGTTCTGGATGGGCCTGTTCAGAGAAATGGAATTCCAAATATGTACAAGGCATCTCAAAACTCGCCATATAATTTATGTAAATGTCTCGCTTTGACTAGATGTGGATCAATTTAAAGTATATTAAAGTATGTGTAGGTGGCTGTATGGTTTTTAAGAATGTAGCTACTAATGACCTCTATGCTTCTTAGCTCTCATTAGTTTGAAGCTTCCTTGTGATTTGGAGGTTATCGACTTCAGATCGGGATATAAAAAATCTTTTGGATAGCATGCACCTCTATTCTTCTATTCATGTCATATCGAGTATCATTTCTTACAAGATGTGACAATTAAGCTTCGAAAATTTGTCACTGAAACTCAAAAAATTAAATTTCAAACAAAATGTTATTATCGACCTTCGCCATAGTCTCCCTCATTATTACAAACTCGCTTCTAGGATTCGAAACACACTTGATAGTCTTCCGAAGTTAGCCCCTTAAGCAGCTCGATTACAGTTTCTTTGACCCATTGCATGCCGCTACGAGAATAAGAAAAAGTTTCGAGTTTTAACGAAATTCTCGTGACTTGACTACCACATTTTATTATTATTTATTATAGGTAGGTAGGTAGGTAAGATGGCAAGAGTACCATTATTTATTATAATTGTTCATAATTTTACCAAAACATTATTATTATTGTTATTGTTGAACCTTACAACAATACATCGCTTGTCTATAGAGATTTTATGTGAATTGGAGTACCTCATCAGGCTTTTAGTTCCTTATTAAAAATTGATTAAGATTTGCTCTGGCTAAGTGTACGAGTGCTTGCTTCGCGGGAGCTGCACATTCACAGACAATGTGATCTGGAGTTTCACCATGAAATTTTCGAAATTGAAGCAGCAAGAGATTTTGTGACTATTAAAACACTCAGGTTAAAAATCCCATTGTATTTAAAGTTCTGGGAAGTAAAAGGGTAGATAGTCCAGGAGGCAAGGAGAGAAGTAACAGAAAGAAAGAGAGAGGGAAGGTAGAGACAGAGAGGTAACTAGACCTGTGAGACTTCTATAGATTCCTTGGCAAATCTGAAAATGTTCTCCAGTTTTAGAGACCGAATAATACTCCTTCCCATGACATCGGAATCCAACATTGAAGAGAAAGAAAAAGTGCTCAGTGCTATTCGCCTCCTTAAAGCAATACAAGAAAATCCGGTCCTCAATAATTCCAATTGTTTTCTTATGCGGACCTCATGTGTTGTGTCCTGTAATAATACCGACCATCAACTGAACGTCTTTTCCTCCAAGTCTTAGAAGAAAGTTCGACAGTTTTCAGGCTTGTCACAAAACACTTTGCAGTTATGCAGCATTCTAGACCGGACTATAATTTTTTACGGAAATTGCATACATAATCGCTGATCCAATTAATGATTTCTGCAGCATTGATTCCAATTATTGGTATTGGTCCCTGTGGGGTAATCACTGATCCAGAGTTGGCCAATTCATTGACAATTTCATTCCCGTGAGCACCGCAGTGTCCTGGAACCCATATAAGTATACGCTTATTTGGTCTTGTAACTGCATTAAGCTTCTTTTAACATTCTTGAATAATCTCTGAGATTTGCGTTGTTCTCCAGAACCTTTAGTGCAGCCTGACTGCCACTATAGACTCCTACCTGTTTCCCGCTCTATGCCCTCTCAATTATCCATTCTGCTACTTTCAGAATGGCAAAAAATTCCGTTTGGAAAACAGTTGCCATTACTTCCATAGCGTAATGATACTTATTAATATCATTTAAGTACCATCCGCCTCCAGAACCTATTTCATTCATGAACCCATCGGCAAAGAAAATATTTAGCATATATATATACAGGGCCCGCCATCTATCGTTACGGATTTGAACTAGGTATTATTTGAAGAATGGTAACACTTAGCTGGCATCTGATTTGACAGAAAATTAGTTTTATTCTTCCGCTGAACGAAAATGGTTGTGTATACGCTCAAAGAACGCTGGGAAATATTGCGGCATTACTTTGAAAATCATGGTACTGTTGCAGAATGTGTACGAAAATTACGTACGGCAATGGGAAGAAGAAAAGCACCGAATGAAGCGTATGTGCGTTACTTTGCGAAAAAAGTAAGAGAAACTGGGTTGCTTATTGACAAACCAACGCGTGACCGACCAAAAACCGTGCGTACACCCGAAAATATTGCTGCTGTGGCCGAGAGTGTTCGTGAATCACTAGGAACATCAGCACCAGGAGCAATTGATGCACTGAAGACCAACATACGCGATGTCATTGTTGAAATACAGCCGCATACAATCGAAAATGTGTTGAAAAATTGCACCGATCGTATGGGATGGTGCATGGCTAGCCGAGGCAGCCATATGAATGAAGTTATATTCCATCATTAACCGGAAGGATTGTACTTCAAAATAAAAAAAACAGTTTGGAAAAATATTGAGTAGTTTCTTTTTTATAGCATTTTTAATTCCGTAAAGTTATATGGCGGACCCTTTAGATATATAATTGGCGCGTACACCCTTTTTGGGTGTTTGGCTGAGCTCCTCCTCCTGTTTGTGATGTGCGTTTTGATGTTGTTCCACAAATATTTATCATACATTTCGCAAAAAAGGTAGATACTTTTTTCTACCAATCATAGCTTCCTCAATTGATAACGAAGACTGCAATGTCCCGTTAGTGAATATGTATTAAAAGTACATAAGTCTCTATCATGGTCAAATACGATCCTATATTTAATGTCATTCTAAAGGGAAGAAGAAACTGTTTGGCTCATCTCTGACTTGAACTCTCCACCTAGTGTCGGACGTTTTCCGTGTTTACATCCGCGCATAGGAAAAATATGATATTGCAGGATTTCATCAGATTAAATTTGTTTTCTCTTTAATTTCGGATTTCTTGTTCCTAACCACTTTGTATTTATTCCATTTCTTCTGCTTCCATGCGACTCTAGACCAAATTTTCCTTCCCAAAATTCAGAAATTCCCATTTAATTTCCCTTTTTAATATCAATCGATTGTCCTGCCTGACTCAGTAATATAAAAATGCTAGAAAATTATGCATCCAACTCTCGTTTCTACTTACATGTATACCCTCGAATAAGCAATAATCCACAATACGCACACATCAAATCTATTGGATCACCATTCCACCCTCCCTCACTACAAACTGCGAGTGTCCAGCGGCTATGGTGTCCCGCGTGGGACAATATATTATACTCGTACTCTGCTTTTGGTGCGGACTTATTTTTCTTTTAATTATCAGAAGTAAGTCTTATATTCGAGTATAAAGTAGGCAATAGAAGAGTGAGGTAATGAGGGAATAAACTGAAATGGAATTAAAGTATCAACTAACCACTGTCCTAAAACGTTTTTACTTTTTTGTTGTTCTCGACGTAATTATTCCGCATTTCGCCTGGATTCAGCATCTCAGTGGTCTTTAGAGATTTGGCTTTTAGTGTCACTTACTTTTGCTTATCACAGCGCTTCTAAAAGCACATTCATGTATGTATGTGAGCTCGTGAACGTATGGGTGTGAAAATGTTTGTGTATATCTATAAATATAATACAGGGAGATAACAGAGCCTCATTGGATCAGCAGTTATTGGTGGCGCATTTGCAAATTTTTTCTCGCATTTTTGACTTTCACTTTTAAGCGGATTAGCGAAATGGCGACTTATAAAGTTGGCTTATGAGTTACTTAAACAAATATTCTGCATTTTTATTCCCGCGTTTTAAGCAAACTATGTAGCTAAAACGAGCGTATTTGCATATGCAAGCGAATACTTTATTACATTCTAAATTAAAAAAGTTGAGAATAAAAATTCAAAATAAAATAAAAACCTCTTTTACCTCTCAGATAACCAGGGCCGAGCAGTTCGAGCCTACATCATCGACCATCTCATTGCATGAATACCACTGCGTCATGCCACCATGGGCTGGGTAATGATATATCTACGACTATGTTCACATTGTACTCTACATTCTTATTGTAGCCGATTCTATGTATTGGAATGACTCGGGTTTTTCTCGACCACGAGCAGCCGCTCCAGTAAACTAGCCGTGTCAAGTGAGCTGAACCTCACCCTCATAATGCACTCTCGGCACTGCTTTCAAACAGCGTGCGATCAAAATCTACGACGACAACAACGAGGCTAAACAAGCGTTAAAGTGGAACCCGTTCCAACAAGCAGGACCATCAGCTGAAAGACCTTGTACAACCTGGCAAAGATCAACCGAATCCGAAATGGCAACTCTGGGCTTATCATGGAGGGAACTGAGAGTTATAGCGCAAAACCGTACTCGCTGGCGATGTGGAATTGTTGACGCCCATGCTTCACAAAGGGTTTAATATTTATGGGTGATGAAGAACCATTAATGGTACCAGTAGTTGACATCAGCGGTGTGAGTTTTTCTGACTATGTTCAAGTGGATGAAGATGTTGCTGTCTCAGGATCACTAAACGATGGCGAAATTTTATCTGCGACAGATGCGAATGAAAAGAGCAACGATGAAGATGAAGACGATACACCAGAAACTTTGGCAGAGGTGTCAGTTAAGGTAGCAAGAGCCTCATTCGATAACTTACATACTCCACAAAACGAAACTGAGGAAACAGCATATCAGGCATTTTTTCTCCTTTCTCCTTTGCTTCGAAGCGAACCTGTATAAATGAGTTCTCTCCAATTAATTCACATTAGGAATATGTAAAACATTAGCAATGAAATAAAAACACTTGATAACTCGAAGTTTTATTTATTTTCTCTTAAAAATTTCGAACCATTTAATATTTCAAACCCTCGATAATTCGTAATATTTTAAGTGTCCCTCGAGTTTCGAATTAACGAGAGTCGACTGTATATTTTTTGCTATCCAGGAAAAACTACATTTTCAGATGAGACTTAGTAGTGCTATATTGCTGCGTACCTATTTTTTTATTTGCTCATCAATAAAATTTTTAAAGCACTTTAAAGCTTCAAAGTCGAAAACGTATACAGAGGTATCCGTGGCGTATACTTTATGCCAAATGAGGGGAGTTCAACTATAACGTTTTTTTTACGTTTTTATAAAACAGGAGTACAACAATATATATATATATACATATATGTCTTTAACATAGAATAAAATACATATATATACACTTCACTTCAAACTCATGGTCTTGTGTGCCCTCTACTCATCAGAGTACCTCACCCAAGCCTAGTTGTTTTCATAGTGTGCAGTCTCAGAGCAAGGAAGGGTTTCTGGTCCTATTGTTGTCAATCTTTTTCCTGTTATACCTCCTGTGTCCTCTGGAACCCATATAAGCCGGAGATATTTAACTTATAAATATATATAAATTTTTTCAAAATAATTCAAAAATTCATTGGGAAATTTCAAGATACATTTTTCAAAGGATATTTGACCTGGCGCAAAGTAAACGAACATTTTTATTAATAGCTTGATATATCCTCTTCCGGTTGTTATCCATATTAGTATAATTTAGTTAGTATAAGTATTTAAAACTATTTTCTGAAAATTTGGTACTTTCAAATTTTAAAGACCTTTAAAAATAAAATTGATAGGAAAATGGAAAGCTGAGTATGAAGCATTCCTACATGTGCATATGCAATTTTTCCTGTATAACTTTTACTGTCGCATGATGTAATATACGATCTCATTATTAGCTGAACCTATCCGAAAAGACAGTATGGCTACTTGTGGACTGTTTCAAGGCTAAATCCTCTCAGAAAGCCAAAACTTCCAAGTAAAAGACACCAACAGAGTCTGGTAATTGCATAGACCTCTCCCTCCTGACATGAATGTTCGCAAAAGTTCTTCGGATTATACTTCAGGGTGCATTTTGGAATCGTCCGTGAATATAGGTACCCCAAAGCGGGGAGTGTACGGTAGTGTATGGTTGGAAACATTGTCTTAAAGAAGTTATCAAGGAGGATATGCCATTTAAGATAGAAAACACTTTGCAATTTCTCCACCTAATTTGGATATTTACTTTAAGAGGAGTTTAGAGTCATAAAAATGTTCGTGCTTGGCGAGTACTAAAGGTAGAAAAAATCGAGTTTTCTTTATTTAGTACTCGACTCTAAAATGTGATACACGGTTGAGAAGGTAATTTTAAGTGCTATATAATAAAGCCATTCGGAAATGCGCCGGTTCAAGGGCTTGGAACTCCAAAGGATAGAAACCAGTTTTTCTAACAGCGGTCGCCACTCGGCAGGCAATGGCAAACCTCAGAGAGTATTTCTGCCATGAAAAAGATTCGCATGAAAAAACATCTACCTTTCAGAGGCAGCTTACAACTATAGATCCCTCCTTTTCTGGGAAACTATCAAAACGCACAAGAGAAACCGGAGGAGGAGCTCGACTAATCAGCCAATAAAGGGTTACACAAATGTTTAATTTCAAGAAGTGTTGTATTTAATGGGGTAGATATTGAGTTATTTGAGTTGAGTAGTTTAATAAGGTATTTCAGAGTAAAAGAATCTGAGAATTATATGAAGTACTCAAAATTATATTTTCAGCGATATATATCGCTTTCAAATTGAGTAATATAAAAAAGAGCTATGAAAAAATTTTATTTTAACTGTTTTTAGTTCTCACCAAAAACCAAAATTTTTATGATCCCAATGATATTCTCATATTAATCTTTCAAACTAGATGGAGATAATATTATACTTATTAACGCGACAAAGCCGAATGTTCATATGCCCGCACTTTACTAAAGTGTCAGCTCAATTAGGCTTAGAACTCTCAGAAAAGAGAGTTTCTTTGTTAAATAGATTTGTCAGTGGCTGGCGATAGATGCCCTTTTTTTATTTATTTATTTCAAGAAGTCAAGAAGTCAAGAAAACATGACTGACTAATAAATATTAATGAAAATACATATATATTGTAATTAAATTTCAAGCGTCCATCTAACTAAACAAAAAGAGAGAGTTCAATAGCACAGAAAATTCCTTCTTTGAAACTAAGAAATCTACAAAGTAAAAATTGGAGATCTCATTAAAATCAGGAAGAGTCCATTCAATAGGAGTATTACTGGCGTAATTTGCATTGAGCTTATTTCAATTGAAAGGAAACCCCTTACAAAGAATTATGGGAAGTTTAAGAAAATTAACACTCCGTAACAGAAAGGGACAATCAATGTCAGGCTTAATAACATTGAAAACAATATAGAGATTTTCTACTTTCTAAAGACTTCAAGTTGATCAGTAGTAAAAGTGAAGTGTAAGGTGGAATAGGAGCAGCAAATTTTAATTATCTTAGTACACATTTCAGAGACACTTTTTGTCCTGCCTCCTGTTGACTAAAAATTTATGGTATGGCTTCCAAATAGTAGACGCACTTAGGCCGAGCCGTGAACTGCTGCTCATGAGAAAACCTTTCGGAAACTTAATTAGTTTTATTTCTCTTCTCTTCCTAAAATGTGTTTTTTATCTTTCCTCGTATGACCATTAAAGTTGGTAAAGCTTACTTGGAGGATAGGCAGAACTGAAATCTGTTTATATACCCCAATAATTTTCAAGTCAATATTGTCAAAATTAGCACTGTATAAAAATGTGTGAGCTCTAAAAATAATAATCATTTGAAGCGCATAGCGCTTACATAAGCGAATGGCAATGTAAATACTAGAGTGTTAGTGTAAAATTTCAAAGCTGTGAAGTAAAAAATTTTAATTTATTTTTAACAGGCATATTTTTGGAGAAAATATTAGCAACAAAGTGGCAGAAGCACATACCTATTAAGAAACAAAACAGGTAGTGAGAGTAAGCACCCCAGCTAATTGCAAAAAAGGTTACCGAATTGAGTTATAGCAAGCAAGCTTTTAAGAGGAAAATTCTCTAGGATATGCGGCTTATGACACACATTTATATAGTAGATACTTGCATGTGTATGTGTTTGTATGTACACTTTCAAACGTACGTTGCTAAGTGACGTAATTCAAATAAGGGGAAGTTGCTAGGCTATTGGCAATCAAAAAAGGGTAATTTTTTTGTTTTGTTTTTTGTGTATAGAGAAAGGAGAGTGAGCGTTAATTGCGGTTGCGTAGAAAATAGTAGGAGCTGCATAACTGAAAATATGAGAAATACTTAGTATATCAAAAGGCAGCAAAATCATAATAAGAGGTGCAGAGAAGCGTAAGAGTATATTCGTGAATGAAAACTTACTCTTACTTTCACTTTGTTGTTCTCTTCGCTTCAACTAACTACGGGAAGCAGATACAGTCGCAACCATGCGCAGCAGCAATTGCGAGGATTAATTGCTACAACTGTGTATTCAGGCATATCTGTATGACACGAATTTAAATTATTGAGAACTTAATTTAAATAAATTTTCGCACTTTAAATTGTGCAAATTATATAGTTAGTAGAGCCTATTTTATATTTTTGACAAAATGTTTTTAAAAGGAGATTTTTTTATTTTGTTCTGTAAAACAAATCCTTTAAAAGATGTGAAAAATCGTAATATAATGTCAGCTGTAATATTTGGTAAAATTTTATGCCGCGGGTTTGGGACTGTATCTCATAAAGAGGGTTCAAGATTTGATCCTTTTCAAAACTGTGATGAATGTCTCGCAAGATAAATACTTCTGTGTATGCAAAGGGTGTTCAGATTGGAGGTACTTTTTCCAATAGGGGGTTTTTGACAGATCACGCGTGACTACTGACAAACTAAATACGTACTTTTTGTCAATACTCATTGACATTTCATCATGGAAAAACTTACAATTGTTTTACGAAAATCGGCACTCTGTAAAAAATGTGTTCATTGCGCGCTTAGGCCAACTTATGAGTCACATAACCCTTCTACCGAACTCAATATTCTGCAAATCATTGGAAAAATTTAGAATAATTTTACATTATTGGATGATACTCGACCGATTAGACTACGTACAGCTCGAAGTGAAGAGCATATTCCGGCTGTAAATGAGAGTTTTGCCGAAGACCCGGAAGAATCGACTCGGTGCCGATCGCTAAACTTGAGCGATTTTACGCAAATATCTACGCGTATAAAATACCGCTCATCCAAAATTTTAAGCCGGCACTTCCAAAGCATCATATTTTCAGCCGTTGGGCTCTTGAGAAACTCGCCGAAGATCCATATATTGGCACCCGAATTTTATTCAGCGATGAGGCCAATTTTTGGCTTAATGGTTACATCAATGAGCAAAATGGCCGTATTTGGGCTGAAGAGCAACCCGAAGCCATTCAAGAAGTGTCATTACATCTATTGAAAATAACCGTTTGGTGCGGCATATGATCTCGAGGCGCCAATGTAACGATGATAAACGACGATACCAGAAATTGCCACAACATTGGCTTCCAACACGACGGTGCTACTGGTCATACAGCCTCTAAAGGAATGGATTTACTGCATCACCGTTTTGGTAAGCAATTTATCTGTTATCTCGGACCAGTGGATTGGCCATCAAGATCGTGTGAAATCCCACCTTGGGATTTTTTATTTGTAGGGGTATATAAGTCTAAATGCGTTGTTGATAAACCAGCTTCCATTGAGGCATTGGAAACCAACATTACTAAAGTATTTACGGAAGGCCGAATTCCGGCATACCCCTTATGAGTTAAACATTTATAACATCTTCATAATTGTGAAAAAATTATCGAACCGCATGCACAGAATCGGGCATGAAACTAATAAATATAACCGTATTAAATAAGGAATTAACAAGTTGATTAAGAGTCGATAAGGAGCATTAAAGGTCGTTAGGGGAAACGCAAATTTTTGAACTAATTTTCTAAGTAATATCCAATTAAAATCAACAGACCCCTCTGAGCTTGTTAAAGCTGCAGAACTTAATCGCTCAAGCACAATTCATCATAAAGGCGTACAATTGCTGTTACAATATTGACCTCATCGGCCATAAGAACCGCGCTGTTAGTTCTGCCTTTTCTAAGCTGAGTAAAGAAGTAAACCGAATGGGTCTGGTGGTGAATGAAGACAAAATGAAGTACATCCTGTCATCAAACAAACAGTTGACAAGCCGTTGACAGTTGTGATTTTAAAGTAGTAAGAGACTTCGATGAAGCGACGCTTTGAGTATTTGAGACAAAGATTCTGCGTAAGATTTTTGGACCTTTGCACGTTGGCAACGGCGAATATCGCAGGCGATGGAACGATGAGCTGCATGAGCTTTATGACGACATAGACATACCCCAGCGAATAAAGATCCAGCGGCTACGATGGCTGGGTCATGTCGTCCGAATGGATACAAACGCTCCGGCTTTGAAAGTATTCGATGCGGTACCAGCTGGTGGTAACAGAGGAAGAGGAAGGCCTCCTCTGCGTTGGAAAGATCAGGTGGAGAAGGACTTGGCTTCACTTGGTGTGTCCAATTGGCGCCGGTTAGCACGAGAAAGAAACGATTGGCGCGCTTTGTTAAACTCGGCCAAAATCGCATAAGCGGTTACCGCGCTGTGGTGTAGATGTTTTGGTTTTTTTCAATCGTGCAAGGTGTAAAGGTTACATTATGCTTCAGAAAAAATGACCTAACAGGTTTATTTTTGGTGAATCCAGCTATTTGTTGCAGCGTTTCAAAATAAAGTGAAAGGAAAAAACTCTTTCTTTAATGCTACTAAGACCAAAGTGAAAGTTAAACGCAGACACGGGTAAGACTCCGTCAGAAAATATGAGATTTGCAAGTGGTCTTTCGATTTCTTTGAAACTTTGGGAAATATTAGTTCTAGGTAAGATACATTCGAGCCTAAAAGGATTTTGAAAAATTTTCAAAATTGAGTCATCTACGCCATGTTGAAAATCGGGACAGTGTTTTTTTCAAAAATCAATATTTCTTGAACCGTTGGATGGATTTCAATGCAATTTACAGACAATATAGAAACAAATAAGTAGTTTAAATTAGTATTATGTTAAAAAAAAAATTTCGAAATTTTGACCAAAAAAAAGTCAAAAAAAATTTTTGAATCAATTTTTAGTTGATTTGGCCAGTTTTTTAGATTTTCTGTTATACACGTAACGATTCCTTATGATTTAACCTTTATTTTGAAAAAAAAAATTTTATGGTGTCTATAATAGTTCTCGAGATATTGCGATTTTAGTCGTTTCAAGAAATATTGATTTTTGAAAAAAAACACGGTCCCGATTTTCAACATGGCGTAGATGACTCAATTTTGAAAATTTTTAAAAATCCTTTTAGGCTCGAATGTACCTTACCTAGAACTAATATTTCCCAAAGTTTCAAAGAAATCGAAAGACCACTTGCAAATCTCATATTTTCTGACGGAGTCTTACCCACACCCAAAACATTTGTTTTGATTATGGACTTTCCGTTCAAGGAAATTGTCGAATAAATAATCTTTCAGTCGAGAAACTTCTCTCTTGATAAATAAATATTTAACCAATTTATTGGGAGGGACTTTAGAAAAGATATATCAAAAAGGCGAAACGGTACAATTTTCACCAGCCTACACACCTACAACAGTTTGTCAAAGGCTAAGCATCAAACGTGCCTTCTTTGCTTACCATTTTATTGCCCTCTTATGTTCCACAGTATAAATCTGCACTATGGCGTTTCTTTGACTTTTTTATCGCCTACTGTTTAATGCCGGTGTCACCAATAATCTCAAAATTGGAATATAAATCACGCTGACTTATATGCATCAGACCATAAATCAAACAGCAAGCGAACAAAAGAAAAAACTCAAGGGAGAAAAACTTTGGAGAGCAGATGTGATAGCTGTATATTTGCACATAAGCAATGGATACCTTTGGTATGGAAATTGGAAAATAGAAAAGTAGCAAGCAATCAACGGAACCCAAAAAAAAGAAGAAAAATAAATAAAAAGGAAGTATGTAAATACAACAAATTAGGAATAAATTGGGAGATTTCTCGCTCTAGTAAAAACGTGTAATAAAGCATTTGAACGGAAGGGGGCGCACTTGTAGTCGTTCTAACATTTCTACCTTTGAGTAAATTAACATTTTTCTGTTATCTTTTAATGTCATTAAATTGAGCTATGAATATTTTAGGTGATGATAGTAAATATACAGTACGGTAGGTTTCTAAGTAAACTAACGGGATGTTTCAAATGCATAATCAAGGGCACATTTGAAGGGTGGGTTCTGCACACATCGGGTCTCTTAAGATGTTAGGCCTCTATGGCGGTGGAAAATAAATACTATACAGGGTGAACGATACATTCAAAACACCATAACTTTTTTGTGTGAAATTAGTTTTTATTGATTTCAAAGACAAAATTGTTCAAAAATGTCGATAATAAGTCGCATTCACTTTGACACCAGGCTCGATAAAAACGATTGGAGAGCGTCCATCAGCGGTCACTGCGGCCCAAACCATTACTTGCGATGGGAAATTGCTTCGAGTGGCCATACGTAGGCTCAAATTTTCGTATGAGCGTTCGGTCAAGTAAACACGATCGTTTTGAGTGTTTATGAACTGCTCAATTGGGAAATTTTTTTCATCAGAAAACACAATGTTACGAAATTCGCTACGTTCGTGCAAGCGCAACAACTCCTTTGCTCTTTCGCACCGAACTTTTTTTTGCTGAGGTGAAAGATCGTGTGCTTTTTGGAGCTTGTAAGCCTTGGAGCTTGTAAGCCTTTTTTGGTCTACCTCCATAGCGTTTTGCAATGCTACCAATATCATTGTAACGTTTTATACTGCGATACAAAAACATTTTATTCACTTTGAGGTGACTGAACTCACGAACAATGGCTGGTTGTGATTTTCCAGCCAAATATAACGCAATCAGACTATTACGTAAAACTGAGACGCAAATGCTTTTGATGGCTTATAAACAATATATTGAACTGTCATTAGAACAATTTTGACGTTGATGTCATGAGCTGTTTTACAGATACAAGCAGTGTGAAGTTCGTAACACTTCATATCGTTCACCCTGTACATATGCATTTTTTTCTGCGGAACGATGAAATATAGCACAATTCTGAATAAATTATTATATTTTTATAAAATAAATTGAAATTTAAATTATTTTTGTTAAGAACACTCTCCAACTACAGCTGTAATTCTTAATTTATTGTATATATGTTTGGAATTTTTTCTGCAAGTCAATGAAATATATCAAAACTCTGAGTAATATATTATATTTTTCTTTCAAAATAATTTCAAATAAATTTAAATAAAAAAATTATATATAATATTTTTTTATTGAAATTTATTACTTTTATTTTTACGATAAATGAAAACAATTCACTTGTACTTATGCATCAGTAAAGCAGCTGATGTGATTTTATTCTATTTATTGGCCTCTAAATTTTAAATTTAAATTTTGTTTAAATTGCGCTATACTGTCAACCTTTGTTTAAGCTTTCTAAAGATTCTTGAGATCAAAAGCAACACAAACAATACATTGCTCTTGTTGTTTTTCCTCTACTGCTATTAGCTGTTCAATGTGGCTTTGTTCGAACATTTTTTATAAAAATAAACCGTAGCAACATGTTTCTCTGTGCTCACATATTTTAGTTACTTTATTTATTTACAATTCTCGTAATATTTTTCATGCAAACTCTTTTTCGTTAATTTTTTATTAAAATATAGTTCATATGACAATAACTTTTGTACCAGAGCTCAAAACTTTGTACAAAACTCACAAAAATTTCACAAATTTCCAAATAATCTCAGCAAAATGCATTTTTAGACAAATTCTATGTATACTATTAAATATAGGCCATCTAAGGTGACACAATTTTAGCCACTCTATTGGAAGGTTTTTAATTTTTTCTGTCGCTCAAAATAATTTTTTCCTTTATTTAGTAAAAAAGCTATTGAAAAACAGAATTGGATGATTAACTTTGCATCACCTTGTATAATAAAGTGTAATCTAGAAGCCGCTGGAAAATCGTGCTGATTTTTGCCAATTTTTTTTGAAAACGGTGCTGAGAATTTTCTTCCATATAAAAAAATCAGTTCTTCCATGCCGAATAGGATGGACTTCAGTGCCATGACTGGAAGCATGTAGATTTAAGAAAATTACAAATCTCAAAGCCAAATCAATCAGACAGCAGTTGAAGTGTCGCTCAAGTGGGACTTAGAACTAACTCAGCAAAAAAATTTTGAACCAGAAAGAGAGCAAGAAGAATATTGGGGAGGTTTTGGCCAAGTAGTTCTGTCAATTTCTGGTTTGCTTTTTGGTTCTAATGGAAGGCCCCCCACAGTTCTGCGCTACTTGTGAATGGCAGCTAATGGTTGGAAGCGATTTATCATAGCAGCCATGCACTTGGGGGCTTGTTTCTGCTTAACGAGAGTCGAACGCAATTAGCAAAAGATTCTACGTCATTTGATATTTAATGCTCATATTAGCCTCGAGCTGGAGACCAATTGAATATAGCCAGAAATAATGGTAGATGCGAGCGCGTCAAGAAGGATGGGCAAATCGAATATCTGTCGCTGAAAATGAAGTTAGCGCGCCAATCTAGAATTATTTCTTTCTTTTGGTAGGTCAAGGCGATATACATGAAATAATAATTCAGAATAATACGATAAAAGAATAATTTTCATTAAAAAACAAAAATAAACAATTAATTACTTTAAGTGGACCCGGTGGTCTAGAAATTTAAAAAAATCGATTTTTTGTTTTTTCGATATTTCGAAAGTGTAGTATCTTAAGAATATACTGTAAAATTTGCTTGCGAAAATTCCCAATATTATAGCTGCTACAGCCCATTAACCTTATCTCGCAACGCATTTTTTCGATCTGGTGCTGTCAAAAAAAAAAAACTATTCGACCGAATTATTTAAAATTTTAATATGTTGTTCACAACATCAATGGCTATCGCCCGTACTAGAATAATATTGGGTAGTCGAAAAAGTCTTTTCGTATTTCGAATCAAACTTCAACTCATTTTTTTATATTTATAATGAACTTTATTAAACCAAATATGTACCATTTTGGTCGACCACCTTTTGCCATTTTTCTTCTAGAGACATATTCCATCAGTGTAAAACTTTTGTGGCGAAAAACTGCGGCAAGTAATTTTCACAGGCTTCTCTTGAAGCCAACTTTACTCCATTAAGGGAGTTCTGCATTTACCGAAACAAATGGTAGTCCGATGGTGAAAGGTCAGGGCTATATGGTAGATGCACCAAAACTTCCCAGTCAAGCTCTCCCAGTTTTTGCCGAGTCATCAAAGATGTGTGTGGTCTAGCGCTATCCTGATGGAAGACGACGCCCTTTCTGCTGATCAGTTCTGGCCGTTTTTTTCGATTGCTTGCTTCAATCTCATCAGTTGTTGCCAGTAAAGTGTAGAATCAATCCTTCGAGCAGGCTGGAGTAGCTCATAGTGGATGATTCCTTTCCAATCCCACCAAACACACAGTACAACCTTTCGAGGCGTCAATCCTTGCTTTGCGACCATTTGTTGAGCTTCACCACCCTTGCCCCATGATCTTTTACGCACATTATTGTCGTATTTGATCCACTTTTCGTCTCCTGTTACCATTCGCTTCAGAAATGGTTCCATTTCATTTCGTTTCAGCAAAGAATCGCAGATGTTAATTCGGTCCATTCAATTTTTCACAGACAATTCATGTGGTACCCAAACATCGAGCTTCTTTTTGTAACCAGCCTTTTTTAAATGGTTCAAAACCGTTTGATGATGAATGTTTAGTGCCTTGGCGATGTCATGGCAGCTTATGTGACGGTCCTGGTCAATCTTTTCCATAATTTCATCGACTTTTTCAACGATGGGTCGACCGGAGCGAGGTGTATCTTTCACATCGAAATTTCCAGAACAGAAGCGAGCGAACCATTTGTGCTACACGAACTGATACAGCATGGTCTCCGTAAACATCACAAATTTCATTGGTGGCTTGCGTGGCATTCTTCCCTTTTTTATACAAAAATTTCAAAAAATAGCGAATTTCTTCATTATTTTCACTCATTTTTGAACAGCTATAACTTTTTTTCAACTTCTCCGAATTTAATTTTTTTTATTAAATGAAGCTTAAAATGTCACCTTTCTAACACCATGTGATATGACACAATGTGATTGGTAGCACTGGAGATAGATGACCCCAACGACATCTATTGACAAAATACGAAAAGACTTTTTGACTACCCAATATTTATATTTCAATCATTTCGTTTTTTTTTTTTTTGGTTAAAAAACTGAAAAAAACCGAGTTTTAGAGTATCAAATGCAAAATCGCGCCATTTTGTCAAATTTTTTTTTTTTATTCTAGTACGAGACATAGCTACAGTCATACCAATTAATATTTTTTTTGGTTTTTGTGCAATTTTTTAATTTTGTATGTAAAAAAAGTTTAATAAAAAGCCTAAAAAATTTAAATATCGTTTTTCAGTTTTCTATTATAAAAAACCATCCTGAAAATACCATAAATTTTCGAGCTCTAGACCACCGGGACCCCTTAAATACTTAAATAGAAATTTTTTTTTTCTATGACAACTCGTGTAACCTTCATACAAGATTGGATAAAATTAATCACCCCAGATTTATAATTTTTGCAAATGCCGTCATACGTCAATTATATGTATTTGAGACTCGCCAGCGAGTCGGCCGCCATATACGAGCAGACAAGCAATGGTGCGCGTACAGGTCCAATTAAAGATTTTCATCACTCATATTTGTTTAAGTAAAAAAGTTATTAAAAAACAAATTTATGGTGATTAGATGAATAAATAAGGTGGCGTAATGATTTAACCAACAGCCGAAAGCCTCCAAAGCTAGGGCTGCACAAGTTTTCGATTATGTAAACATTTTATTGTTATGTAAGCTTTTATAAAATAAAATTTTAAAAAATAATTTCAATCATGTTCTGCCCTAGTGATTAACTGTAAACACAATAGCAATACCATAGGATTACGTACTTTGGACGAATTCTTCGAAAATTGTGGCGAGGCGCGGTTAAAGTTAGGGCAGAATCAGCCGCTAAGGTTATACCGAACAGGGCGCCTTAAGATCAGGTAAATCTACCATAGGTCAGGCACTTCTAGCAAAGCAAGTTAACTTCATCACACTGCGGGTCATACATACTCTTATACCTATAAAATCAAGACCTTGTTAATTATTTTGAAGCCATTTGCTTTGTTTGCATAATAAATGCGATTATTATGACTGCCGAGTACAGCTGACCTCAGCAAATTTAACAGCTTTTCAATTTAGAGCATTCTAATGACTGTTGTTGTGGCTGCTAAATTTTAGTCATTTGCAACTTGTCCAGAGAGTTACCATTGCTAATTGGGCTACTAAAAGTCACGCATACAAACATATGCAAGTAGGTGCATTTATGTATGTATGTGTGTATATTAGGCAGCGCTCGTCAATTCGCATATTTATGCGGAAAGCAGTTAACGCCAAACAACAGATTTATTATCGCCAGCCATCAGGTCGCCAATACGAGTATATAGTACATGAAATGTATGTATGTATGTATGTATGTATGTACATATATGGATACATACTAATTGAGCGGAGAATCAATAAGTTTCGGTCGTTTGTTTTCAGCTATAAAATAAAAAATGTAATTTCAATATTGGCTCGTGCATAAAAATGTTATAAAAGCATTTTCTTAAAAATCTATGCACGTAATTGAGTGTATACGTATGCAATATATGTATATGTATATATCGGGTGTTTTTTTAGCTGCATGAGAATTATTGATATCGATAAGTATGGTTTGACAGCTGAGAATGGCGAACTTTGTTGAAATTTCTGCTGAGTAAGATTTGGTAAGCTATCATGAATCGTTTAACGCCAGAACAACATATTACCGAGTTGTGGAAATTTACTTAAAAAAAACGCTTGCGAGAACTGCATCGAGCACTAGTGGCGTCATCGGTCTTTATTTCGCTCGAAATGAGGAAGGAGCTGCCGTTACGGTGAATGGCCTGGGCTATCGACTGAAGTTTTGTTTCCGAATATTAATCCGCTAAACATCGACGACATTTGGTTCCAACAAGACGGCGCGACAATCGATTTATGGCAATATTAAAGCTACCATTGGCACCATACGGCCAGATTTATTGGAAAAAGCAGTCAAAAATTGGGCTGATCGAACTGAACTCGTAGTTACGGCGTAAATGCCATGAAATTATCAACCAAATTATAATAAAAAAATTAATGTCAACAATATTTCTGTTTTGTATTATCACTTTAAGTTCTCAAGCTTCTCAGTTAAAATTCCTCGAGTTAAAATTTTATTTGATTTAATATTTAATTTATTGAGTTAACCACCGAAAATAATATCGAAAAGATGGTCACCATTTCCAACGACGCTCATTTGAACCCTACTTTGAGCATTTTCTTAAGCACTTCTAGGATTATGGCGACAATTTCACGCAAAAATTGGTCTTCAGGCAGTCGAGTGCTTGAGGTTTATGCAAGTCTTTCTTCTCCCTAAAGAGATTTTCGGAATGTTCCGTTGTGATGAATAATGGCGCACCTCCACAGGATTTTTGCGCGCATCCACAACTTCCCTGTTCTCCAAATTTTGTATTCGAATAAGACACGTATTCCTGCTCGAGAAACTTTACGCTGTACACTGAAGGCGTTGAACGAATGCAGTATTTTTGGCAGTACGCTCGCTGAGTTAAAATATTAGATGAATTATTTTCAAAATAAAATTTCCCAATTTCTGCGCTGTGTATCACTTCATGGTAAAAATTGTGCCGCACAGGCATTTCTAATATAATGTAGAAGAATCAATTCGAGCAATATCTTTCTAAGTGAGTGTAAGTGTATTTCTGCCATGAAAAAACGAATCTTAAAAAATATCTGCCATTCAGAGTCGGCTTGAAACAGTTTTAATTTTCCACTGCTTCATGATTGGAAAGAATAGCATTCAAGTGAAGTAATGACTTAAAAAGTGTTTTGGGACATCCGCTAGATTCACGGATCACTTCAATCCGGAAACAAAACGATCGTCATTTGAGTGGACAGCAACAGGAAATCCTCGTCCAAAGCAGCCGAAAACTCAACAATCTGCTGGAAAAGTTATGGCTTCAGTATTTTGGGATGTGTGTGGTGTAATATTCATCGACTATCTTGAGAAGGGAAATACCATCAAAAATGAATATCATTTAAAGTTTTTGGAGCATTGGAAAACCGAAATTGTGAAAGAAACGTCGGCATATGGCCGAAACAAGAGAATGTTTTTGTTTCATCAAGGCAACACACCATGTCATTGTGTCAGAACTATGTCAATTGAACTTCGAATTGCTCCCACATTCACCGAATTCACCAGATTTGTCTCCCAGCACACCTAAAAAAATGCTCGCCAATAAGAAATTTCGCTCAAATGAAGTGGTTATAGCTGAGGCCTTTTTTGAAGCAAAAGATAAATCGTTCTACAAAAGTGATATGGAAATGTTAGAGCGGCGTTGGAATGATTCCGTTGTTCTTGTTAGAAATTACGTTGTTGAATAAAGCGAATTTTGAACAAAAAAAAATGATTTCTTTGTTAGGCCTGACTCATGTGTTATAAGCACAAATAAAGATTTTTCAGATTATCCAATGCTTTTTTTCACAAAAAGTTAAAAAAAAAAAATTGAAAAGAAAAATTTAATTATATAATAAAAAAAATGTTTTTTATTTATTTATAACCATTTATGCATTACTAAACTAAAGTATAAATAATATGTATTAGCGACAATAACTACAAGGCTTTCAGTCGGTTTAGATCTTTAATTAATTTTTTTTTTTTTAATTTGTTTTAACTTTATTCTGTATACTGTCTATATATACTGTGAAATATCCTTCCTAGTAAAAAAATTTAACATTTCATACGTAGCTCTTAGATAAGCTGCATCGGTCATTTCTTTTTCAACTTTGTTGGTTAAATTTTGTATCCAATTTTTTTTTTTTCGTTAAGCATTGGCATTCTATTTTTTACTCTTTAACTGTCACTAGTTGCAGATGCCTATAAGGTTGATAGATACTGGACTTTTATATATATATATATATATATATATATATATATATAAATATTATTGGCGCGTACACCCGTTTTGGGGGTTTGGCCGAGCTCCTTCTCCTATTTGTGGTGTACGTCTTGATGTTGTTCCACAAATGGAGGTTCGACCGCTATTAGAAAAAACTTTTTCCTAATTTTGATCTTTCACCGAGATCCGAACCGACGTTCTCTCTCTGAGTTCCGAATGTTAGTCACGCACCAACCCATTCGGCTACAGCGGCCGGACTTTTATATATTGATAATATTTATAGCTTAAAATTCCTCAAGTTTTCGCTAAGCTACTTGTGTCGTTTTGAAAAAGTATGTATGTTGAGTATGTCAAGTTAATTTACATATTTATATGCATATATAAGTTTCAATTGTCAATACCAGGTATCATACAATTTTTTTTAATATCAGGACTATATATCTATGGTAGAATAACTACTACACAGTGACTCATTGACAAACGTGGAAAATTTATTTCTTTCCTATTTAATTTTAACGTGATAAAAATGTGTAGACTTTTTTTTTAAATTTGTCGAAGCTCGACATTTGATTGATATGATTTTCATAAAATATAAATCAAATGTCGAACTTCGTGCAAGTTTAAAAAAAAATTCAACAAATTTTTATGAGAATATCAAAGTTTTTTATCAGAATTAAAAAAAAATGGGTGCACATTTTTATAGCCTATTGAATATTGTGTAATAAAGTAAAAGTTTGAGGTGGCGAGAAAGTCGCCTTGATTTTTTATTATTATTTTTTTTTTGTTTTTGCTTTGCTATGCTAATTTTGTTGGTGTTTTCTTCCTTATAGCAGAAATATCGAGCATTCGTTACGAGTATATGGAGAAAATTGATAGGATCACCAACAAAAAAAATTATCCCAAATGATTTCTAAACCACTTCAAACGTGCACTTTATTATATCAAATTTCTATGGGCTATAAAACTGCTTCTACTTCTCTAACAGTGCTGGAGTCCACAAAATTTACAGCGGCGTTAGAATTGCAGAAGTTATTGACATTTTGTACCATCATTTGCTAGGAACTGTTTGATTGCCGCAGCTTACGCTTCTTGTATGCTATAGGCGGCACTTACACGTAATATGCATGCAAATTTACGTGTTAATTCGTGCATTTGTATACGTGCTAATGGCTAAACTCCCAATTTTGACGCCTTCATTTGTAATTTTACACCCAGAGGCACTAATATGCCAAAATAGCGATAACAACTACAATGAAGTGGCAGGCAGGCAGCAGTAGCGAGTCACTCGATTGGTGAGGTGAGAGAAGGGGGAGTGTTGAAAGGCAAGCTATAGTCATTGTCAGAATCATTAGCGAATTCCATAAACGAGGAGAATTTCGCACATGCAGGAAATTGAAGGCAGTATGACGCGCGAAAAAGTAATGCATACATACATACATACATACATACATATTTACATGTATTCATATGAGTTTACTACCAAGAGAAAGGGAGCTTGGCTGATAGCAAAATCACAAGAAAATTCAACACATCAAAGATGCTTACGTGAGCGCTGATGTGGTAGGCGTTAATAAACCGATACATATTCAAGATTGCCTAAGTATGTACATACATTCAAACAAATAGATATGCAATAAAATATTAAACTTATACATGCATGATCTATTTGCGTCTGCATCAATAACAATCGAAGGCCTTTCATGCATCCATCCATCCATCCATTCATTTATTCACTCATTCATTGGTGCTTGCACATTGAGCTGGCAAACAGTTGTTGATTTTATCAACAGATTCGTTGAATATGTCAATTGATTGCCTGTCATGACAACTGGCTATTGCTGTTCTGTTATTGTTGATGTTGTTCTGAATTGTTAGTGTTGAGTGCACGCTATTCATTTACTCAAGCAACATTGTCCCCATCATCAATATAGCCATTGTTTTACTTTATGGAAAAAAATATGCTACTGTTGCCGCTGATAGCTTCAATGATGCTCTCGGTTGCTACTGATTGTTTTTGTTTTTTTATTCTACAAATACTCGTTTAGCATTTTCCACGTTTTTTTACTATGCTTTCCCTCGTTCATGTGTTAATATTTTGTTATTGATTTGTAACAATCCGCTCGTTATAAATATCATATTTATTTGTATCAATTAAGTAGCCGGCTAGTGGCAATTACAGACTTCAATTTATGTTCGAGTGTGATTTTTCGGTGTTATGATACTTTTTTTGTTATTAGAAAGTATGCAATCGTTTATTTGTATTTTGCATTTGGAATTTAAATGGCATCCATGGTATGACGTTAGGCATTTAGTTTGTAGTCAGACATTTCCAAAATGAGTTGCTTTTCACTTGAACAAAGCTGGGAAATATTCAAATCGAATATCGAAGATCGAGTAATTAACCAAAACGGTTGGCTGCGATTTGATTCCATTGTTAAAAGTTACTTACTTACTTAATTAGTTGGCAACTACAACCGATGGTCGATCTTGGCAACTACCAAGATATTGCGCCAATCGCCTCTGTATTGCGCTCGTTGGCGCCAGTTAGAAACACCAAGGGCGGTCAGATCGTTGTCGACTTGGTCTTTCCAATGTAGATGAGGACGTCCGTTGTTGCGAGCCAGTACATCCGCTGAATTCGAATGTGCTTTATTACGTGGATGTCGGTGTACAGCTCGTGGTTTCATCTTATTCGATATACATTATTCACGCAAATCGCACCATTGATCTTGCGAAGAATTTTTCTCTCGAATGCTCCTCTCGAATACTCAGTAGCTCCAAATTTAATATTAGTTTCGAACTATCGTAAATAAATTGAGCGGTGGGAATTAGACATATGCAATATAAAATTTATCAGATTCTATTGGGTACTGGAATAAGTTTCCGTCCTCTCTTAGTCAAAGTTACGAATTAATTACGAAGTGTATGCCATTGGAAGCTACAACTTTACACCATCTTTCAGGCAGCATACGGATTCCTCTGACGAAAAATTTGAGTTCTTTTGACTTAATCCATTCATTGAGCCAGTTTACGATGCTCTCGTAAGAAGTGAACCGCTCTCCAATAAGGGCTGACTGCATTGATCGAAACAGAGGGTAATCCGAAGATGCAATGTCTGGAGAATACGACGGGTGGGGCGAGATTTCCCAATTCAGTCCCTCTAAATATTTCTGGACCAGTTTAGTAAGATGTGGCCTGGCGTTGTCATGCAGCAAAATCAGTTTCATGTCAATCATGTCTACCGTCCCATTCCTGCTATTTTTCTTCGAGAGTTTGATTCAGACGCATTACCTGCAGTTGGTAACGATTGCCGGTGATAATTTCAGATGGTTTAAGGAGTTCATAACAGTTGACACCCTTCTGATCCTACCAGATGCATAACATACTCTTTGAAGCATGAATAGTTTTTTTGGCTATCGATGGACCTGGTTCACCTGGCGGGCTCCAACATTTTCGGCGGTTAGTGTTATCACAATAGATCAATTTCATACGTCACCAAATGTCTCTCGATATCCCACTCCTTCAATCGATGTGGCACCCAGTTACCTGCCTTCTGGACTATTGCGAATGCGTGCAAACGTTTATCGACGGTTGATCTGTAAACATCCAACTCTTTAGACATATCATCAAGGGTTCGACATGCGTATTCATCCAATAATTGTTCTAGTTGAGTATCTTCGTATTTTTCGGAGCCGCGTCGCGATTATTCGCCTTATCACTCTAGTCGAAATTGCCACTTTGGAAGCGTAGAAACCATTCTTTACAATTTGTATTTGATGAAGGGTGATTACCGTAAACACTGAACAATATGCGACACGTTTCAGCTGCACTTTTCTTTAAAAGGTATTAGTATGGCATAACTTCCCGCAAATGCTGTTTTTCGGAACGATCGTAGACATTTTTGACGTAGATAAAAAAGGATATTTACGCTTCAAACGAATGTTAACTACTGCGATCGAGGCCTCACGTATACACCTTCAAATCACCAGCATATTACTAGAGCGAACACAAAAACAATATGAGCAGCGACATCTTTTTTATGAAGGCGGAAATTTATTCCCATACCCAATGGATTTTAGTGAATTTATCTAAAGGGTGTTTTTTTTAGAGGTTAGGTTTTCAAGATGAAATAAAACGTATATAATTTAATGTTATGGCCAAGAATTTAGCTTTATTATAAAGATAAGGGTTTGCCATTATGTTTTAAAAATGATTTCGGGCAAGTGGCCGCCGCGGCTGGCTCGAATAAATTCCAGGCGAGAGGCCCAATTTTCGACCACTTTTTGCAGCAATTGGGGCCGTATGTCAGCAATAACGCGCCGAATATTCTCTTCCAAGACGTCAATCGTCTCGGGCTTATCTGCGTAGACAAGCGACTTCACATAGCCCCACAAGAAATAGTCCAGTGGTGTTATATCGCACGATCTTGGAGGCCACGCCACAGGTCCACGGCGCGAGATAATGCGCTCACCAAAAGTTTCCTTCAATAAATCGATTGTTCCGTTGGCTGTATGGCATGTAGCGCCGTCTTGTTGGAACCAAAGGTCGTCCACATCAACATCGTCCAATTCAGGCACGAAAAAGTCATTAATCATGGCTCTATAGCGCTCTCCATTGACTGTAACATTATGGCCGGCTCCATTTTTAAAGAAATATGGACCAATGATTCCCTCTGCCTATAGAGCACACCAAACAGTGACTTTTTGAGGATGTAACGGCGTCTCAGCAATGGCTTGTGGATTATGTTCACTCCAAATGCGACAATTTTCCTTATTGACATACCCATTCAACCAAAAGTGAGCTTCATCGCTGAACAAAATTTTCTTGTGATGCGTCGCGCGAACCGAACCATTATTTTCGTAATAAATTTGCACGATTTGCAAACGTTGTTCAGGTGTAAGTCTATTCATAATGAAATGGCAAACCAAACTGAGCATAAATCAAGTGACAGCCGTCAAAAAGACCATCTACGAAAAAAGTAGTGCCAACTTGAAAACCTAACCTCTAACAAAAACACCCTTTACAGAGTAGGTATATGAAAAGGACTGTCAACAGCAGTCCATATGGCTGAAGATATGAAATCACAGCAGTAAAGTAACACTGGATGATATGCCCTAATGAAGCACCTATTTCGACATAATAGGGGTTTTTTCACAAAATAAGATTAAGTAACTTTCTATTTTCATTCATTTCCCTTGGCTTTTTAATTCAGTATATCTTTGAGTATGAAACCAAAAATTTAATCTTACCTAAAACGGTAATTTCATTAACCCAGAAAACTATAAGATTCGATATCATTTGTTCTACTTTTCTATTAATTAACTTACAACTATATTACACACGCAAAGCCTGATAAAAAAAATTGACTTCATACTTTCGAATACTATCGAAAAAAATCGAATTTGTAATTTTTCCGCTTTGAAACAAACATTTCTATGCCTGACTTGAACCTTCAAACTGGTAAGGTTAATTAAAACAAAACTGTTTGAAAAACAATTAGAAGCGCCCAAAGCTTTCCAAATGATTACGCCCATCATTTACCTTGTTGACATAACTAATGGACATTGGCTGTCAAACTGTGTATAGGCGGCAAAATGCCGTATCTGCTAATGGTGGCCAAAGTTGTAAGTTACAGTGTGCATTCCCCAAAGGAGCAATGCTTAGTGGATGAAATTCATAAGCCAACATAACGGTGCAGCAGTGGCAGTTTCGCCAAAGCAACAAAATCCAATTAGTGTCGGATATGTAGGGGAAAACGCGATAGTAATTGATGATAACACATTTATCAAGCTCGTATTTTCAGCAACAAAGCACAAAATAAGGATGGGCAAAACACACTTAGGAATCCACAGTAGCCACGAACCATATACAAAAAAATGCGATGGGTGGGATTGGAAAGGCTTGCCTGGAATTGTAAGCAAAAGTGAATGGCTGGCTGTGCCTTCGAGACATTCTTAAGACATGACGAGACTTTACAATGGTTTTCGTTTAATTTTATTTAAAGAAGCGCTATTTTAATTTAATATTTTCGTTTTGAGTTTGCCGCCTTTCCTCAAAGCCGCAATAACTCGATGGCATATTTCGAAATTCAAAAGAAAAATTTGGATTGTAAAATCAAATGAAATGTTACATTAGAATAAATAACTTGGTAGTATAATTGAATAAAGTAAACGATTCAGTACCCAGTGTTACTCACAGGTGACGAGATTTTAGTAAATATGTTTGTAATTATATCTTAATCCAAAGTGATTCTATAGTAACAAAAACGAAGAATGTACATCCACGACCCTTTGTCTACCACTTATTCTTTAATACAAAAATACAGATTACATTTCAATCGAAAAGAGGGGTACCCAAATTTTTTTGAAGGAACGTAATCAGTGTAATTATTGAATTCAAAAAGGGTGAACACCTGAGTTATTCATTGTGTGTTGTGTTTCGTTTTGTTAAGAGAAAAATATTATTTACATATATCTAAAATTTGCCTGCATTATTAACTATCTTGCAAAATAAATGTCCCAAAAGGAAAACTAAAAAATTGCAAGCTGCAATACGAGGCATTTAACTGAAATAGTTTTTTTGTACTCATTTGGCTGGGAAACTGGAGAGTTAATTATTAATAATACATTTTTTGGGAAATTAGGTATAAGCGTAGTCCAGTAGCAAGCTTTATAAACCTATCACAATGGGTTCGTTTCGTTCGTTGAGGCAACGCCTTTAACTGGGGTGACGTTTAAAACGTACCATGGTGCCACGACGAAGGATTGCCACATATAAACAAAAACACAGATGTTCTTGTCGTGAAAGCAAATATGATATTTCGTCGTATATAAAGAGGTTTTTGGTTGTGTGTGATATAGGTATGTTTTGAAATTAATGCTTTTTGGAGCGAAAGAGGGGTTTTAATAGAATTTATGGTGGTGGTAGTCGGTGGATGCGACCACAACTTCGAGACTGGGCCCATATTATTATTATTATTATTTTCAGAACAACTTTTTCAAGCTTTTATCGAAAGAATAAGGGTTTATTTGAATTAAAACAATTATTTAAATTCGATTTATTTTCTTCATTTAATTTGATATAATAAAAATACCTTTGATAAAAATTTGAGCGATACACAAATTTGTTTTATTTAGACAGTTGTCATTTTCGCCGGACTTGCCGTACGGCAGCAGAACGTTGCCATGTTTTGTGCATTCCCGTACGCCATCCCGAACTCATTTGGCACCTTCGAAAAAAAGAAACACATAATATATTGAGCTGTCAGTCGATTTTTTGGCGAACGGGCGCAAAGGACCAACTGTGGGGCCTTCTACATCGACCATTAACCATTTGCCGTTCGGAGTCCGCTTAAACCTGTAGATCCCTCCATTTGTGGGACGACATCAAGACGCACACCACAAATAGGAGGAGGAGCTTGGCCAAACACCTAACAGAAGTCTACGCGCCAATTATTTATTTATTTTGTTATATCGAGGATGAAATTAAAATGCACCACACAAAAGAACTATTTATTTATAATATTTATTTTTTAACTAAAATTATTTCTTTATTTAAACACAGTTCATTCTATGATAAAGACCATATTAAACCAAGTTTCAAACTTCATAGAAGATTTATAAATATTTAATGGATTTCAATTAAAATTTCAAAAATTTGTATACTAAAAAAAATAAAAGAATTCAGGTACGCAGTTTAATAGTCCATTAAATTGGATTATAATAGAAAAAGTTTTCACATTTTGTTGTGTTTTTTTCGCTGGTGGTCTTTTGAATTTATAAATATTCAACGATTTTCCAAAAAAATTTGAATATTTTTTACCAGAACTTAAAAAAATTTCGGGTACGCAGTTTTATAGCCAAATAATTCTAATACCATAAAGAGCAAGTTTAAAATTACTAAAAAATACCGATTTTCTAAATATTTTTTTTTTTGCTGGCAGTCTTGTGGATTTATCCATATAATAAATGCTTGAATTTTTTTTTTGTGGAATAAAACGCAAAAGAAAAAATCGTCAAAAATAAATGCGATTGCAATTTAATATATCAAAATTCAATGGACTATAATGAATGAACTGCATATCCATTTTATTTTTTTAAATTCTGATTAACAAGTTTGAAATTTTAACAAATTTTCATGAAAATCAAAGAATTATATTATTTATATTAATCCAAATTTGAAACTTTATAGAAAAGTTTGAAATTTTAAGAAATTTTCATTTCAAAAAAAAAATTTAAAGAAAATTTTTAATTAAAAAAATAATTTTAATCAGGATTTAAAAAACTGAAATGTATGCGCAGTTTTATAGTTCATTAAATTTTGACATATTATATTAAATTGCAAGGCGAAAATCGCGTTGATTTTTGGCAATTTTTTTTGTTTTGTATTTTATTCAAAAAAATTTCGAGCATTGATTATATAGAGAAATCCATAACAAATTGTTAAAATTTTAAACTTTAAATTTTAAACTCTATAAAGTTTCAAATTTGGATTAATATGGTTTTTTGATTTTCATGAAAATTTGTTAAAATTTCAAACTTTTCTGAATTTCAAAGTTGTTTCAAATTTGGATTAATATGACTTTTTGTCAGACTATGAACTATACTTTTGTAAAAAAATAAATAATCATAAAAAATTAAATAATTAAAACTGGTTAAAATCTTTAAATGCTAAAATATTTTCGTGGGCTCTATGCAGGATTAACAGATTTCGATCAAATATGCGCCGTTTTGGTTAAAAACTTGTGCCCCCTTTAAAAACAATTTCTAAATTTACATTATTTTATGAGCATATTTCGGCATTATTCTACGGTTGGAAGCACCGTATTGCAGTCCCTATCATTACTGTATTGGGTCGAGGCACAATTTCTGTTTTGGTCGCCTGCTCCGATTTTTTCCTGGTAGGGATACTGAATAGCGTACTGATTTTTTTCTTTATTTAGCTCAATTTTGGAATGCCGTAACACAAAGCTGGCTTCATCGAACAGCTCTGTCAGCTGTGCTTTGTTTGAAACCTTAAATCGCCGTATAGTAAAGTTTCAAATCGAAATCTCGGGCTCGAATATATATTTATATAGTTTGAAATGAAACTGATGAATTTTTAAAAATATATTCGTCAATTCGTGGTTTGGAAAAAATCCTTACACACGTATTTAGCTATCACAAGAACTATCAAATAGCAATTGAAAAATGAACCCCATGCATTTTTTTAAATATTTCCACCATTTTAGATCCAACATTTGGTTTTTAAATTTTGGGCATACGACATTCAATGGCAATTTTTTCAAAATAAACTTTCCACTCATAGAAAATGTTTTATATTATAACCTGTTCTGTGCCAGGTCGTTGCTCACTTGACGTAGAATGACCTGTATATGTACATGCATAGGTACATTTGTGTATTAAAATTTTATTTTATAAAAACGTAAATTTAGAATTCTAAGAAGTGAGTCATTTAAAATTTCGAATATTATTAAAAAAGTATTGTATTTTTCATTTTCATTACCACGCCTTCGATTTTGTGACATCTGACCAAATTTTACTTAAAAATTCAGATTGCGTACTTTTACACGCTCGATTTCTAATCGATGCGTGAGTAACCCGTAATCAGAAATATTCTAGATGGTTACACCCATATGTTCTCTAGATGCTTGTGTGTTATTTCTATTACCGCATTTGCCTGCTGACGTTCACCATAGCAGCCTTGACATTTCCACTTTCCTTCTTCGCATGTGCACTTGCGTGTCACTGTGTGTGCAAGTGGATGGAAATTTAATCAGCGAGTTTACCACATTGCAACAACTATGTATCCATATGACGCAAAACACCAGCTGTTCCCACAACAACGGTTGGAAAATAAGAAGAAAAAAACAATAGAGAACCACTTACACCACTAGCACAAGAATGTACTTTATGTACACACATACGAGTATGTTAGTATTAGAGACGGAATTTCAAATTGCAATTGCAAACCACAAATCAAAAAACAAAAATGAACTTGTCTACCTCAGTTGTGACAAAGGGTGAAGGGAAAGTAGCAATTTGAACTAACTGCGAGTAATCGTTAAAAGAGCTGGAATTCAGGAGATTGCAATCGTTGGAGTGCTGCGCCTCTTGTGATGCAGCCGCAACCAATGACATACTGCGGTGAGCGCAACCAAGCATCAGCAGTCGCACTGCCAGCGAAGATGTATAAAGACACACATACACACACCACCCACTTAGCCATCACTGTTCTGATTAAGCTAATGCTAGCTTGCAGTACCGACAAGCATGCAGAAACACGCAGAAAATCTACATATATACAACCTACGCTCTTTCATTGCACTAATGTTTGTTTGCTCATCCAGAGTGAATTCAAATTTCCCCTAAACGTTTTGTTTGTACAGTTTGGACATTTTCGGACGCTTCTCCACTTTATTGCTTCATATTTGCACGAAAGTAGTAATCTTTGTGTTCAATTCATTAAAACAATTGTTGTTGTAATATTGTTTGCTTTAACAAATGTTGACACCCAATTGTGGAATGTGGTATTGCGTTTATACTTAGAATGTCATTGTTCTTTGCCCTTCGAATTGAACAAAATCACAATAACCATTTGAATTAATGACTTCAATTAAATCAAATGGCAATGTGCATATGCACTGTAAACATAACCATAATAATAATTGCAAGTACTTACATAAATTAGGGGTATGAATTTTTTGACAATTCGAAAATAAGACAAAATTTCATGAAAAACTTATAGCAAATTTTTTTGGATGCATTGGGAAAATATTATAATTTGTACAAGGTTTCTTTCGAGCCCTCGCCATTGAGGCATTGAGCATGAGAAAGCAGAAGAAAAAGAACCAAAAAGGTGAACATAGGAAGAAAGGGCGTTGGATTAGTGGATGACGACCAACAGTGGCTAATTACGTTAGTATTAACTACTTCAAGCTGCTGACGAATTTCATCAGGTGTGTGATATTTAAACCCCCAATATCCGCAGATGTAACAAAAAAGTGAGAGCTCAGATGTTTAAATCTTTACCCGACGAGAAAGTACTGAGATGATTTCACCTCGTCCTCTAGACAATTCTTCAGAACAGGACTTGAAGCAATCCTAAGTCTCAGCGAATGGACACCTAGCGGACAACGACCGGTAAAGAGCTGCGGCTTTGTTAGCCTTAGAAGTTCCCTCGAGCGCCCCCCATCCTCCCGTGGCCAGAAGGATCTCGCGACTTTGCATGTTTGCGCATTAGCCCAGCGCTGGTTGAGTTAACGCGAGGCTCATCTTTCTAGAAGCAGACCACAGGTTTTCAAGGTAACTCCAATCCTCTCGTTATGCGATGAAATCATCTGTAGGATCCCTATCTACTAGATCATCAGCCCAGCAGTTTCCGTCTATGCCGCTGTGACGGGAAACTCAAATGAGCCTAATATCGAAGTGTTCGGATGCAATCGAGACTGAAGTCAAGCATTCCCCGACTAATTTCGAACGCACAAACAACGAGCCCAAAGCCCTAATTGCCGCTTGGGTGTCGGAGTAGATATTTAGTTTCTTTACAGTAATTGCGGAAGTACGCAACCAGTCCACACAAAAATTCCTTAATTGCAGCTACTCCCGCTTGGGGAAATACTACCGTGGTCCGGAAGCCTAACTTTGAGCTTGATTGGGAACTCCTCGCAGAATACTCCCCCACCAACTCTTTCGTCCAGTTCCCTGTATGAGTGGAAAAAATACCGCTCGGACACAGCGTGGGTGTACAATGATCCAGCACCATAGGGATGAAGTCAAAGTTTTTAAGAATACTACTAGAGTGTCCGTAGCTTACGGCACGAATATCTCAATCTTATTGCAGTGCGTGCAGTGGCAATTTTCCCTTCAATGTCCATGGGCACCACATTCAGCATTCCACTAAGTGCTAGAGTAGAAGTGGCCCGAAGCTCCCCACTGATACAAATGAGGGCAGACCTTTCAAACCTCTTCAGCTTCTTAACTGATAACGCTTAAATAATAATATCCTCAAATATTTAGGACGGCTTTCCCTTTAAGCCTGTATATTTCACTTCTTTCTTTCTCTTTGATCATTCAATTGCTTCTTTTAGCCACAGAACACTACTTGTGGACCATTCTTAGCCGGCTTCCTCAACTCAATTTTGCAATAATAAACAACATATAATATTTTAACAAATCCATCCAATTTTTGCCCAACATTCTTTTATTCTTCTTCTAAAAATAGGTCAACATGTTGTTTGTAAAAAGTCATACCCCTATTGCCTCATATATATATGTATATATGTATGGTATGTGAACATACATTACGTATGTGTGTATTCGTTTCCCATAACAATGCAAATTTGCAAATGCACCTCATGAAAATTAACAACATGAATGTTTCGAATAAGCAATAATGACTCTGCTTATCACTTTAATATGCTGATAACATACAAGTAGATGCATGTATGTGTGAGTGTGAGAATATAATTCTAAAGTAAATGTAAGAATAAAAAAACGTGAGTGAATTAATTTTATTAACTTTCGATTTCAATGGAAAGCAAATATGCAATGCAGAGGGTTTAAGATCAAGGAGCTTTGTTTAAAAATTATTTATTTCCCACGTACGAGTACTCGGGAAAATAATCATATAACCACTTGAACTCACACCACGTTAAAAAGTGTGGAATTTATTTACAATACCTAATCTATTTCGCTAATTGGTACTTTATGTGAGAGCGTATTGGTTTATCTCGTATTTGATGTTTATAACTTTTTAAGAGTGTAGAAAAAGCCACAGGCAGAGCAAATGCCAAACGAATGGTAGCAAAGAGCATTGCGAAGATAAATATTTAACTCTAGTAGCACAACGCCAAAGCAGATATCAAGCTAAGAGTAGCAAGACCATAATCCAAAAAGTGAAGTTAAAGTTCAGATGGATCATGCACCTTCACATATACCCATTACTCTAAAAAAGTCATATTTTTCAACATTTTTCATTCGATACAAGAGTTGCTCATTGCTATATGGTGAAATAAAAATATGAGTTCAATAAACGTAATTAATTCAACTATTTTGTATTGCGTTCGGAAAATAAGCTTGAAACAAAGATGTGCAATTGAATTTTAGTTGAACTTGGTATTTTTTGTTTTACGGAAATATACCTCTCGGTTAACAACTGGCCTGAATGAAACTGGCGAACGACCAGAAGCGGTCAGAATTGGCGAATAATAAAGGCGAATAAATTGAGTAATAAAAAAGTATTTGTCACAAAATATACACTGATAGTTTTTTTCGTAAAAAGTTCGGTTTTTTCTTTAAAAAGGTGGTATTCAAGAGTAAAGTGGCGGAATTTCGAAACAGTTGATTACTAGTACGACATGAAATAAAGTTTATCAAACTCTTTTTGTGGCATTTATGAATCGAATGAGTTTCTTAGAACAAAATAGATTTTAAGTCGTCAGTACAAAGCAAACTTGGCATATGAAAAACAGATTTTAATGTCATTGATAAATAAGGCAAATAGCAAAGAACCCAAAATACGATAAAAGAATATGACTAATGATTTTCAACAACAACCACACACCGACCATTCAAGATATAGAACTCCAACCAGCGGAGAAATATGGACTGGAAGCCAAAGCACGTTAATTTCTTAACAAGGATTGATGGCGAAACTCTGGAAAAGCCTTAGAGAAATCCGTATATACCACATGAGCGTGGGAATCTTTTTGAAGAGCTGATATACTGTACGGTTCACTTAATTGGAGGCAATAATTTTTATGCAATGAAATGGTCTAGCAACCCGACGTTTTCTCTTAATTCAAATGAAGACTGTTCTTTGCTCGAAAATAAATCTGCATCAAAATATTATACCATCTAATGGTATTTCGCAGCAGTAAAAAAACGTTGATCTATGAAGGATGAAGGTTGGGGCAAATTATGATTTTGATCGCAAGCAAAATCTTAGCTTTTACAATGCATTCAAACAACTTAGGGGTAGTCGAAAGCTTGGATATAGGTCTATAATTACTCACATCATTCTTGTTTCCGCGTTTAAATATTGGTGTAATAAAAGCGAATTTTCACTCGTCAATAAAATTAACTGTAGATAATGATCTGTTAAAAATCAACTGGAGAGGATAGGAAACACAGTTTTTAAGCAGAACCGCTTGTGAGGAGCTATTTTATTTAGCAATACCTTTGGCAACATCACACAGAAAGAGTCTAGGTCAACAGATGAATTCTCATCACACTTAAACTCAGAATTACTAACAGATGGAGGAGTAAAGTTGGCCTTAAATAAAAAGACCATTCCTATAGTTTTTGAGTTAAATAATAAGGGGTATCCGCCCTTTAAAAAAATACTTTATAATTAAAATTTCACTAATCGTAATTTACATGATACCCACTTCCTAATATCCACTTTTTGTTACGAGATATTGTCTGTTACTAAATAATCTATGATCATCTAAGAAACATTAAAATTTAATTAGTGAAATGCCGTGTATCTGCGGATAAAGAGTTCACCGCGATAAACCCAAAGGGCTCTGTGCTTAGTATAAAGAGTTTTTCCACTTTGAGTGTATTGGCCTATCATCAACTGATATGGAAATTCTCTCCTGGACAAATCGGTTTTCTGCAAATCTTTTACGATCGAGCTCCGTAACTCTATTGGTCACCTCTACCATGCAGTTATTAAAATTAATCCCACACCATTCAAGCATTCATTTTTTTCTCGAAACATCATTTTGTAACCTTTTAAATTTTGTAAAAAAGTAGGATGACGCATTATGTTGAATGCTTTGAAAACTTTAAAATGAAGCAAAATAAAATGGAGAAAAATTGCAACATTGTACCTAGCAACTAGCCAGCTATGCAGGTGACGAAAGCGCACCAATACGCGTACACCTTCTCTCTTTTTTCTACTTATTTATATTTTATTATCATTGCCAATGTAAAGCCGTTGCTCATCATACAGTCAAACCAATCCCTGATGAAGGAACCTGTCTGTCTAATGCAATGCAAAACATCAACAGATGTATAAAGTTAGCGTTGGGCTGAAATTGTATGCATTTACTATATGATACAGCGAGGTCTCAATATAGTGAATCTTGATAAAGCATAAAACTTAAGACAATAACACTTTTGCTGTGCCCTCTAAAAAAACGTCGGTGTAGCGAAATTGGCCATACAAAAAAATGCTTCATAGATATAACGAAGAAATGTTGCCCTTGGAAACCTTAGAGTCTCGTTAGTTAAAGCCTCTATATAGCCTTTGCTATACTACTCTTTAGTAGTGCGTTGAGTGCATATTTCTTTCAATTGTTGTCAAAATGAGTGAAATGATAAGAAGCGCATGCATGACTTCGATTTTTTATTATAAATTATACTCGTAGAGTGATAAAATCACAATTTTAGGAACGCGACTAAATTTCTATAATTTATAATAAAAAATCTAAGCAGTGTATGTTTTTCTTTGTTGTTTGAAAGAAAGAAAAAAGAAAATTATAGGTAGGTAGATCAGATGGCAAGAGTACCACTACAAGTAGCACTAGATTGCCGTTTTGATACCATAAAGTAGACCACTACCTGCGAAAAGTGGAAGAAAAACTGTCTACACTTTTCCAGTGCTGTAAAAATGGGATCTACATATATTGGAGAATTGCTTCAAGCTATCACCGAAAGGCACACTAAGGAACCTTAGTGCCTAACCGCCAAACCCGAACATTTACAAAGAAAGTGTTCAACAGTTTAATTATCTGCCAGATCCCCACAGCTCCTGCAATGGGGGTTGTACGGAAGTCCAAGTTTCTGCTCATGAGTTTCGAAAATCCTAGCACTGAGGCCAAAGTGTTTTTGATATAGCACACGATAAGATAGAACTCCATTTGTCTTGCTCTTTTTTAAGAAATAAATTGTGCAGTTTCCCTTTAACAACGGTCAAGAGGGCAGCGATGTCTGAGATGGGGACAGCTAAAACCGGTTCTGTCAATCTTTTCTTTCGGTTCTGTCATCGGCGATTTCATTTCCTTCTATGTTTTTATGTCCTTGTAAGTGTTGTCTGCACATTCGAGACGTTTGATTTTCTCCTCACAGGAATTTACCAGAAGAGAGCTGCAACATGGCGACTACAGGACCTTGAACGCAGCTTGACTATCGGAAAAGATATTTACTTCTCCCTTCCAACAGCGAGGAGATTATATTTGTAACGATTTTTTTTTAATAATTGTGCTTTTTTCGGTGTATCTATAAAAGTAAGGAAGATAAAACGAAGTTTTGGTATGAATGATAAAAAATTGGTTTTTCTATTGTAATAGCAGTCGTCTCTCGACAGGCAATGGCAAACCTCCGAGTGTATTTCTGCCATGAAAAAGCTTCTCAACAAAAAAATCTGCCGTTCGCCACGCCAAGATGCACACCACAAACAGGTGGAGGAGCTCGCCCAAAGACCCAGCAAATCGTGTAAGCGTCAATTATTATTATTATAACAAAGTATTTATTCAAAACGAAGCATTTATTCGTTATATCGAGGCTTCACTGCATGTGCATACGTTTGCACGCACAAGCAGCACGTTTTAATATTTTTTACGTAGTTCAAGGATTTCTACTGCCCTATCCATCACTCGTCGTGTATTTTATTGTGTCGTGTTTGCTTTCATATACTTTTTAATATTTTCCCTTCTTTTTTTTTGCACTGCAGTGCTACTGCATTTTGTGTGGGGCAAATATATGCATCCTTAGAGTGTATGGCTCACCCACTTTCTGTTTTTTCATAATTCTTTACATACCTGTAGGGATAGTTGGCGCACACAGTAATCTTACAGCTTAAAGCTTTTCTTCATTCATTTTTTGTATCAATTTTGTTTTTTTTTCTGTCTTTTGTAACTCGAGTGCGCGTAGTCCTTGTACATTTCCGTTGAGCACATTTTTCAATGCCTTCACATGCTTTTAAATATTTGTGGCATTTTTGTGCTATCCTTTCTTTACTTTAAACATTTAAATTTTTCGTTTTTTTCAACTGCATACCCCTTGAGCTTCTGTCATTGCTTCTATTGAAAAGCGCAGTGCATCCACGCTTTGCTTAAGATTTTCCTTTGAAGCGTAGCTTAAGAAATTTTGCTTGCATTTATTGGAAGCAATTTATTTCTGTATTTTCTTAAATAAATTTATTTGCTATTTAAGGCGTTGATTTTCGTTAATAAAAAAATATTATTGCTGCCCATGGATACTATGAAAGAGTTTTGGCACTTAAGCAAAGTTTTGCTTTTGATGAACTTTTTTTGTTGCTCTTTCATTTATCCTGATTCCAGTTCTATTAGTTAAGTGCATTAAAATGAATTGGAAATGTGCAAAGTTTGGTTAGGCGATGCAGATACTGTTTTGCAATAAGCTGTGCAATTTATTTGGCAAAGGAAGTGTGCAGACGAAGTGCACTTTAGTTTTTAATTATAAATTACGAAAAGTTTTTATTGCCAATTTTGTCAATACTGGTGGCCAAATACTACATATAAAAAGATTTTTTAATTTCATTGATACGGCTCGCTATACAGAGTCTTTCTTGTGGCATTATAACTTTTCAGCAGCAAATTTCATCTTAAATGTATCTAATTTTCTATGCGAAACATTTTTTTTAAGACCTGTGGTGCCGGATGTAGGGATTTTACACCATTTTGTGGATTTTTCACGCAAATTGAGGACAGATTATTTCGCTCGGAGATGTGGATATTTTTGTTTTGTTTAAAATTTCCGTGTTGTAGTTTAAATGTATATATTTTTCTGTCTCCTCTTAAAAATGTCTCGAATATAATAATAATATATACTTTTTGTGCGGTATTATTCAGCGCAAATACTATCTGCTTTGACTGCGACATACCCTATGATCAAAAAGTACCGGGAAGATGATGTTGACTGTTTTCTTCGATTGTCAAGGCGTAGTGCACCGTGAGTACCTTCCATCGGGCCAGACAGTCAATAAAGAATATTATTTATCCATTTTGAAGTGTTTGAGAGATACTGTACGTCGCAAACGGCCAGAAATGTGGGGAAACAATTGTTGGATTTTGCATGATGATAACGCGCCATCGCACCGAGCCCAAATTGTGCTGGATTATTTGACCAAACACCAAGTAAATACCATCGTGCAAGCATCGTATACACCTGATATGACGCCGTGTAACTTCTTTTTGTTTCCCAAGTTGATGTTACCACTTCGTGAAAGGAGATTTCAGTCGATAGAGGAGATCAAAGACAATGCGATGAAGGAGCTGAAGACCATCCCTTCGTCGGCCTACCAGGGGTGCATGGAGGACTGGGTTAAACGTTGGCACATGTGTGTTGCTTCAGACGGGTCATATTTTGAAGGCGACAAAATAAATTTGCCTGAAATTTACTCTGTTTTGTTTTAATTAAACATTCCCGGTACTTTCTGATCATAGGGTATGTACCTCTAACTTTTACTGAAGTTGAACTGTGTTCTTTACTGCTTTACTGCTTTTACTCGTACTGAATACCTTCCAACGATTTTAAAATGCGATTGATACAAAGTGAAAGTTGCAGCGAACTAAACTTTAAAACGATTTGTGTTGTGTTTTCTGAAAGTGTATGTAATTCTATTGATCTTAGAAAAAAATATTAAATGAGCCAAAGCAATTACATACACCTGAAGTGAGTTTAAGATTTCTAGAAAAGCTTTTTCATGGCAGAAATGCATTGAAGGTCTCGTCACTACTTTCCGAGGGTCAACCTCTAAGTGACAAAATATCTTGGATAACTAACAACTTTTTTAAAACTTCGCAAATATTAAAAGCATACAGTTATGACAGTGGGTAGAGGGAAAATTGATGGCGCCCTCTTACAAATTTTATTTATGTGTTTCACCCTTATCTCATTCATAAATGAATGAGCTGTCTAAATGCATTGGATTAATGAAATGTGTGAAAATGTGATAATGTAAAGCGAAATAATTAATGACACTTGGTGTACCCCAGTAGAATGCATAGCAAAGAATGAATGGAAGAATTCACCGCGTAAAAGTACGATTATATGTAACTAAAATATATTCATCGCTAAGCGACAGCAGTTGTATCAAATAATTATAAAATATACGCATATAAAGTATGCATTGTATACAAATATTAGTACGAAACATCGTAATTAGGCCAAAAAAGCTCTGAAAAATTTAATGAAAAAGAGGCTATAAATTAAAATGTCGGATATAATTTTATAACCTTTTAATTATAAAAAAATTAAAAGAAATGAACAACATAACAGAACACAACAGCACATGAAAACATATATAACATAATAAAACATAGCATAACATAACAAAACTGAACATAGAACAACACTAGTTACCAAAACATAAGAAAACATAGCATAGCACATAACATGACATAACAAAACAACAGAGCAGAACAACAACAATATAAGAAAATGTAGTTAATAATAATAATTTACATAACATAATAACACATAACATAACATAACAAAACATAAGAAAACATAGCATAGCATAACCGAACACAACGTGGCAAGCACACAACCTAACATCAAATAAGGAGAATATAAACTCACTGACAAAATTCACAAACAAAAAACAAGAATGTCCATTTATAAAAGGCCTTTAAAAAGATGCGCTTGAATGTTGTTTAAAAAAAAAGCATGTACAAATTTACTCATATATTCTTTCAGGTTTCTCTATTTTCATTCAAAATACGGCTCTTAACAATTATATAATAGGACTATGAATAAGTTCGTGCGGTTTTTTTTCGAAATTTGAAACTTTATTGACGTAAAATGGTTACAAATTTAATATTCAAAGTATTGTCCATCGCTTGCTACTACTTTTTCCCATCTTTCTGGCAATTCACGGATTCCCTTTGTGAAAAATTCGGTCGGTTTTGCCGCAATCCACGAATCGATCCATTTTTTGACTTCATCGTAATTACGGAAGTGCTGGTCAGCCAGGCCATGTTGCATCGATCGGAAGAGATAGTAATCGGATGGCGCAAGGTCTGGACTATACGGCGGGTGGGGTAGGACATCCCATTTGAGCGTTTCTAAGTATGTTTTGACCACTTGTGCAACATGTGGCCGAGCATTGTCATGTTGCAAAATAACTTTGTCGTGTCTATCGGCGTATTGCGGCCGTTTTTCTCGCAGTGCTCGGCTCAAACGCATCAATTGTCGTCGGTAGACATCCCCCGTAATCGTTTCATTCGGTTTCAGTAGCTCATAATACACAACACCCAGCTGGTCCCACCAGATATACAGCATAACCTTCAGGCCATGAATATTCTGCGCCGACGTCGATGTTGAAGCATGGCCAGGGTATCCATACGTTGCCCGACGTTTTGGATTGTCGTAATGGACCCACTTTTCATCGCCAGTCACAATTCGATGCAAAAAAACCTTTCTTTTGTGCCGTTGAAGCAGTTGTTCGCATGCCATAAAACGGCGTTCAACGTCTCTTGGCTTCAATTCATACGGCACCCAATGGCCTACCTTTCGGATCATTCCCATGGCTTTTAAACGTTTGGAGATGGTTGATTGATCAACTCCCAAAGTTTTTGCAACCTCTTCTTGCGTTTGAGCCGGATCTTGATCGAGCAATTCCTCCAATTCGGTATCCATGAACTTTGGCGGCGCACCCTCGCGTTCTTCGTCTTCCAAGCCAAAATCACCACTTTTAAAGCGTGCAAACCACTTCTGGCACGTTCGCTCAGCTAGAGCATGCTCACCATAAACTTCCACCAAGATACGATGACTTTCGGCTGCTTTTTTCTTCATATTAAAAAATTCCCCGCAAAAACACATTATTTGGCACGAAATTCGACATTTTCAAGTGTGGTAAAAATATTGTTGTTTACGCTTCAAATAAAAAACGTATACTGACGTTTGTGCCTTACGACAGTAGCTCTCCAATGAATGTTTGGAAATGTGGATCGATGGAATAATAATCAAGTTACGCCATCTGTTGTAAAACCGCAAGGAACTTATTCATAGTATTATGAAAAATTGCATTATTTAAATGTCCACCATGATTATGTCTATCTACAGGTAAAATCCGCCAAACAGTCAATTCATGAATGCCTCATTGCTGAGAACGTGGAGATATCAATGTTGAAGATTGTTCAGCAACACTTTGCGCTACAGCAACAATATTCTCGTTAGAACGTCCAGCTTTTGGTCTGCTAGTCATTTTTCTATCCTCGACAGAACCACTTTCTTGAAATTTTGTTCACCCATCTTTAATTGTCGACTCATTCCGGCGATTATTTTCATAAAAGAATCATGAATTTTACGATACGCTGTTCTTAAAGGTCGACCATTTTCATAATAAGTTTCAATAATTTTAACGCGTTGTTTTAACATGTAAAATTGTACATCTGTCTACTTGATAAATGTCAAAGATGACAAAAAAAACTTTCCATTTCGAGATTATTTACTACTTTCAAAACGTTACGGTATCAAAGTTTAGTTGTTTTTCGATAACAAATATTTTGTATGGATTTAAAATTTTGTAATTCTAGTAAGCCTGTGCTACTTAGTTGGAGGATGGAAATCAAATGCAAGTTTCACAATGGACCTTTCCGCACAATTTATTCAAAAAGGCCTTTGATATGAAAGATATATCCAAACACAAGCCTGTTAAGCCTCTCAACGTACTCACTATCATACAAAATGATATCTACATACTATATATGTAAAATAAAAAAATAATATTGTATAAAAAATAAAACATATAAAATTAAATGAAATCATTTACTGCATGTCGCACATTTCTTATTTCCTTTTTTGCGAATCCTACCATATATGTATATGTATAGGGTGGGCCATATAGCGTTTGCTTTTTGAACCACCTATTTTTTTGAGAATGGTAACACAAATGACATTACGAAGTGGGACGCTATACGCTTGAACAAAATTGGGAAATATTGAAAACCTATTTCCAAAGTGGTGAGTCTTCTTCTTCTTTTCTGATTTTCACATCGGTGGCTATGTCAAAAAAGCGAAATTGTCGGATTTGGGGGTCAGAAAATCCACACGTTACTGTAGAGAAGCAAATGCATCCACAACGAGTCACTGTTTGGTGCGGTTTTTGGTCTGGCGGCATCATCGGGCCATTTTTTTTCGAATATGAGCGAGGACATGCTCAACGAGTTGTTTCCAAAAATTGAAGAGGATTACATGGACGACATTTGGTTTCAACAGGACGGTGCAACTTGTCACACTGCCAAAGTTATACTCGAACTTTTGGCTACCGTTTTTGAAAACCGAATAATCAGCCGAAATTCCGATATCGATTGACCTCCTCCGAGCTGTGATTTAAGCCCGTTGGACTATATTTTGTGGGGAGCCGTTAAAGAAAAATGCTATGCGAACCATCCAGAGACGATTGATGCTTTAAAACACGAAATCGAAGTTGCCATTCATGAAATTGGAGCCCAAACAATCGAAAATGTGCTTAAAAATTGGGTTGATCGAATGGCCTACTGTAAAGCCAGTCGTGGCAGTCATTTGAACAATATTATTTTTCATTTATAAATGACAATGTTCAATCTTCAAAATAAAAAAAAAAGTTTGAAAAAATATTGATTAGTTTTTTTTATAGCCGATACAAAAAGCAAATTTTACATGGCGCACCCTGTATAAAATAAAATAACACTAATAAATTTACATTCCGTCACGCCATTTCTGTGAACTTTTGAATATTTCCCAACAACAAATTATGACAACCAAACTTTCTTAAAAAAAAAAGGTAGAGAACTTTGTGAAGTGTTCTGAAATATATTGCTTTGATAGCGAGCACATGACAAGCGAATGTATTACAGCTTTTCATATTCACCAAACTGACAGTGTGTCACGAGACAGCAGACATGAAAAATGTTGAAATGTAGTAACAAATTCAAATATATTACATAAGCATCTGTGTACCATATGCATGTATGTATTTGGCAATCAACCGTATTGTATTGTAACTTGTATTCGATTTTTTTTACATAAGAGAGAGGCAAATATTACCGAAGAAGTGTGAGTATTTGAATAAACCTCTCTTACTCTGTGTGTGTGTGTGTTAACTTGCTTTTTCAATTCCTGTTCTGAATGCAAAGTCTGGTTTATCGAAATACCAAAGCAAAAACTATTTCACCACAAGGCTCAAATCGCAATCAAAATGCTGCTTTGTTTTCAGACTCTTGCGCAAAAACCGCAGCTAGCATATTGAATCCTAGGTTGTGTAGAAGGTAAAATAAATGTTCCCTTTGGAGCTATCGTAAGCTCCGCCAACGCCGAGTAGGTGATGCATGACTACCTTAACGCATTTTCCCCCAAAACAATGGAAAAATATAATATTAAGGGGTTACGCCACTCTAGCTACTGTAAAAAAGCAGTTTTTTAAGGATTTTTTTTACATTGAAAGAAAGGTGCTAGGAAAAAACTTTTTAAGTATATTATTAAGCATGTATTTAAGTGTAATTACAAATATTTTTATTGAAAAATATTACAAAATGGCGCCTTTGGAGTGAATCTCTGAACGCGCCCTGCGAAAAAGGCACTTCACGGCACGCAGTACAACTGACGTAAATGTCCACCTAAACCAAATTAAAAACATTCTTCTCAATCGACGTGAGTATAGCTGTAGAAATACGTACGGGATTTTAGAAATATTGAAATTTGTGTATTTTGCAGATGTTTGAAGTCAAAAGTAGAATTTTTCGTCTAAAATGGAACCGTTAATTGTTTATAAAAATTTTTCTAATCAATTAATAAAAAAATCCGTACGTATTTCAGTGCGGAATAATGTTCTAAAGATCCTTGTACAATTACAAGTGAAAATATTAAAAATTGTTTGTGTTATGCTGCTTGCCGTTTTGAAAAATCACGTTTTGAGATAAACACGGTTTAAATTTGTATAGTCGGTTCAGAGACGTCAGAGGCGCTCGCGCAAAAGTGCGAAATATTAGAGATAAACATTTTTTTCACGCATAGGACTTTTTGTTTTATATTCTAAAGAGTTTAAAGCATCTTTTAAGCAAAAAAAAAAAATTTCGATATTTTGAAAATCCTAGAGTGGCCTAACCCCTTAAACCAGTACATAAGCGAAAACAACTTAGTTAGTTTCATCAACTTCAATTTGCCTACATACAAAACAAATCTGCTGAAACTGCAATACGCAGTCTTTTAATCAACTATTGTAACGGGTTTTCCAATAACAGGTGTTAAGTATTAAACAGGAGCGATGAGTAACGATTTTTAATAGCCGGAATTGGATGAAAAAAAAACATTTATTTTCAACAAGACGGCGCTACGTGCTACACAAGCAGCGATCTTTACGGGAAAAGTTTCCGGACCGTGTTATCTCTCGAAGAGGTGATCACAATTGGCCACCGAGATCTTGTGGTTTAACACCTTTTTTTTTTTTTTGGGCCACGTGAAAGGAAAGGTTTACGCCAACAACCCAGGGCCGATTTAAGACCTCAAAGATGGAATTCGTGAAGCTATCGGGGACATATGGCAGCCACTTTGCGATTCGGTTATGGAAAATGTCATGAAAAGGATATTGTCCTATAAGCGTGGTCGTGGTGGTCATTTTCCTGATGTTATTTTCCACTATTATCTGTATAACGAATTAAACATCCGATCATTTATATAAAAAAATAGCATTTTTCTTTTAATATCAAAATAGCACCTCTTATTGGAAAACCTTTTATATATCAAACCTAATAAAACACTCACTTGGAACTCTCATCTGGAGAAAGTTACTGCAAAAACCATAAGAGTATTTTTTACCTGCGCAAGACTTTTTGAAAAAACATGGGGACTAAGCCACAAAAATACGTACTACAGTTGTTAAACTCATAGTCACTTACGCTCCCCTAGCACGGCAGCCTAAAGTTAAGCAACGAGCGGCGGTAAATGAACTTAACAAATTGAAACAATGAAAGCATGCCCAACTGACGCATTAGGTGTTCTTATGTATACCACCGCTTCCCATTTTAATTGAAAGATAAGCTCGTTTGTGCGCTTTAAGATTAAAAGGCATCTTCGATCTAAAAAGTGGAGACATGAAAGGATATTTAAAGATCTTACTTTCGACATACTCCTGCTTTCGATAGGGTTGATACATTACCACCCAAGCCCATTCTCTTCAGGAACTTTCAAATTCTTAATAATGCATGTACCTACGGCCTGGAACAATAATTCTATCACCTTCAAACTAGGCTCCCAGATATGATTTACTGATTGAAACTTTAGGGAATCAATTGGCCTAAATTCAAAAAATCGATTTCAATGGTTTCTTACACAACAATCTTCCAGGCAGAAATAAATGTCATCTAAAGATGTGTGAGGGAATGTCTTCGAAGGAAATTCAGAGGAATCTAAATTAATTTACATACTTTCAGATAGTCAGGCGGCTTTGAAAGACCTTCTATCAACTGTAATCACCTCAAAAAATGTACTTGACTACCTGGACCTTCTTAACATGTTAGGGAATTTCAGCCCAGTATTATTAGGTTGGGTCCCTGTACATGAGGAAAATGCAATGGCTGATCATCTAGCTCAAAAAGGGGCAAACATGTCTCCAATTGTTCATAACCATTCTTGTGAACTTACAGAAGATCACATTAATGAATTTCTCAGAAAGTGGAAGGATATAAAATGCATTGAATACTGGCGGAATTCTAAAGGTCAGCTACATGGGAAACACTTTCTAACGCCGGATAGAGAAATTTCTGATAAGCTACTTCCACTCAGCAGATTAGACTTTTAACTGATTACTTTACAGGCCAGTGTAGTCTTAAATTCACTTAAACAAAATTGGTCTCTCTAAGACTATCATCTGCCGATTCTGTGAAACGGACTCTGAAAATTCAAAACGCATTCTTTGTGCATATCCTGCAATAGGCAGAAAAAATCTACACTAACTTGGTGATATTGCCGAGATTTCATATAAATTATGGAACTATAAGCCCCAGGAATGAAGCAACAAATGATATAAAAAGTTTTTCTAATAACGGTCACCTCTCGCCAGGCAAACCTTCGAGTGATGAATTTCTGCTATGAAAGACTTACTCAGAAAACACCATCTGCCGTTCAAAGGTGGCAATAAAACTTCCATTTGTGGAAAAACAGAAGGCGCACACGAAAAATAAGAGCAGGAGCTCAGCGAAACATCGAACGAAGGGTATAAGCGCCAATTATTAATATTATAATTTACTATATGAATATGAAGGTACATTTGAGCCTTACTTCTCTACTACTTATGAATGTACAAGTGCATGTGTGCTGGTTGGCATTGAAGTTCGGCACGCAATCTTCTACTCGTTTTTGCAAGTTTCTATTGTGGCACACAAAAAATAAATTTAGTTTTAGCCCAAAAAAAAAAAATTCTGAACACTTTATACTTCCCATCATTTTCTTCTGTAATTTCAAAAAATGTTTCGCATCTGATTTCCATAACAGAAAACTAATCAATTAGAGGCAAATCAAATGCCGTCTACTAAGCAACCTATACAATTAAACATTTATTGTAAAAGTATGCAATCGTTTTGGAAAGTCAGATAGTAAAAATTTTTATTTTATTCATATTTCAAGCTTTTTATTAGAATTATTTTACAATTTATTTCATACTACCAATTAAAGATTTCATTTATTTACACATTTTAAGGCGATACATAGATGAGTTCATATACACACATATACATACATTTACCCGCATAGCTGTTTACAAATGCACCTACATTCCCTTTAACGGAGAAAAACGAATTACGGGTAGAAATTTAAGTTAATCCATGTTACAACAACAACTACGTTAATTGAGTACAACTTAAAAAACTCCATGATTTATTTTTGTTTGTTTTTATTTCCACAACTTTGTGTTGTTGTTTATTATTGTTATTTTTAGTACATGAAAATACGTCACCCAATTAATTTCTCGCTTGCAGACGCATTTTAATTGCCCGACAATTAAGCGTGCGGCAGTCGCAAGTGATAGTCGATTAAAATGTTCTTGTATATGTATATAAATGTGTATGTATATATTTACATATGTGCGTATGTATGCACGAATATAATAGCAAATGCAATGCAAATAAATTGATGAAAGGCAACACAATAAAGAGACGGAAAAGAAATTTAGTTTTTTTTATATGCATTTTTTTACAATAAGTATAAGAATAAGAAGTAAAAACTTAATATTTCTAAGAGTATATATACATATGAATACACGAAACCCATACTCAATTTTACTAAGCGATACAAGGTTATCTTCCCCTCTAGGGAAGAGTGGAATACTAGCCTAACATGGCCATGTAGTCATGTGTCGCCATGACACGCAAAACTCGTATACAGGTGGACCCAAAACGCTCAAGTGGATAGGAGCAGGAATATTGGGACCTAAGGCACACAAATCTTTAACACTGAGCACAGATGCGACAATTTTCCATGCGCCATAATGGAAAAAGTGGAAGTCGTATAAATGGATCCAAATAAAACCAAGAACGACACAAATGGTCTTAATCGCTCCAAAAAGTTTCTAAACTGTCTAATCAACACGGCAAAGTCTGACCGAACTCTAGGTAAAAAGGGCCTTTGATTACTCTGTGGAGCACTTACACGCCACAATGGAATTATCTAGCACTAGTTTATCCAGGTTCTGCTGTGATGAAAAGGAGCCCATGTAGCACTTAATCACCAACTGTGGTTGGTCACAGTTGACACAGGTGACACAGAATCTTAGACTCGCACCTACTAAAGCATGAAGACTTACAAATGCTCCCTTCTAAGCAGCTGGTTCGATTCCTCGCAATACTAAATAATTAATTTTAATTAAGCACTTAAGCGCGCACAATATATCAATCTGGTCGCAGAGCATAAGAGCCTTAGCCTTACCCGTACAACCATTACCATTACCTTATACATACATACATGCACATATATAAGTATTTACGTGTATGTATCTGTTTTTTTGCTATGTCATGGCCGCATAAGAATGTTAAGATCGCTAGTGGCTGAATATATTTTTATTATCAAAAAAAATATTTAAAAATATATCTAGGTTAAATGGTTGTCTTTGCGAGGGGCCCACTTGGACAAAAAATATAAATTCGTCCGTTGTGATAAACAAATATATCTAAGAACTTATTAAAAAAATTTAAGTTTTATATAAAAATTATATTATTCAATATTCTATATTATGGAAGTCAACAATATTAAGACCTATAGTAGCCGCATGTAAAGGGTTTTTCAATAAGGGCGGGTAGATGTTGAAATGGAATAAAATGGCGTTTGCTGTGTGGCACGTAGCGCCGTCCTGCTGGAACCACATGTCGTCTAGGTCCATATGGTTCAATATGGGCCATAAGAAATTGGAAGGGCCACCACGTCTACCGAAAAATGGGCGCAATGCGCGCAACGTTTGCGTTAATGAACACTCATTTTGATAATAAAGTTTTATCATTTGAACGTGCTGTTCAATCGTGTAACTTGCCATGATGATTTGCCATAAGCAACTGAATAATAAACAAAAGATTTGACAGATGTCACCAAAACAAAATAGCTGCCACAGGGCGCCAAAATCGACCCGCGCCAATTGATAAACCCTATATTTATGTATAATGGATTCTTAAAAAATACAATAAATATATGAAAAAAGTGTTAAAAAAATTAAAAGAAATTAAAAAAAAAATATTATTAAAAAACATTTTTTAAAATTTATATTCAAATGATGTTTTACGATTTCCCAGATTATGAAGGCCTAACAATAATAAGAACTCTGTATATATATCTTTATGTAATAAACTATTCTTTAAAAAAATTAAACAAAAACTTGAAACGAAAAACGTTTAAAAGTATTGAAATAAATTTGAAATATTATAAAAATATAAATGCTTAAAAAACAAATATTAAAAAAAAAGTTTATACCCTAAGAAACAATTTGGTATTACGCAGAAATTTGATGATATAAAAATACATTATGAAACATTCGATGTTGAATATTAAAAAAAAAAGTTTAAAAGAAAGTTTAAACTATCTACTTTAAAAACTATAATTACATTATTGAATTTAATTAAAAAAAAATGTTAAAAATTGTTCTGTATTATACAAAAATTGTATATTATAAAAATATATTATGAAATATTGAATGTGGACCGATAACTATAGTGGTCGCATATTTATAATTTATGTTTAAAAAAAGTTTAAAATCATTATAAAAAATGTTGTTATATAAAATACATTACAAAATTTTCAATGTTGTCCTGTCGTAACAATATTAACATCACAATGGGTCGAACATGCATTTTTATAAAATATTCTTGTTATCGAGAACAATATGGGCCGTGTAAAATATTCTTTAGAAAAATTCAGAAAAGTTGAAGAAATTATGTATCATAAGAATATATTGTAAAATATTTAAGGGTGTCGATTCGTAACGACATAATGGGGCGTACAGTTTGTATAAAATATTCTTCCAAAATTGGTAAAAACAAAACTATATTGTACAAAAAATATAAAAAAATATTAAAGAAATTTGTGGAAATGGTGTGACCTGCAATTTTATCCCGCCTCCGAACGCCAGATATTTTTTTTATGAGAAGCTTTTTTATTGCAGAAATACACATGGATTGAGCGGCCCGTATAAGAAATGTTTTATCTATCATTTGGTGTTTCATACCGTACTGTGTAATATAAATATAATATAAAAAATTTTTAAAATTTTCAAAAATGTAATCTTCTATACTATAAAGCTGAATTCTGTACGTTGTCCCCCCCTCACTACGAAACAACAACACCAAATGACGTAAAAATTTGTATACATTCATATTTTCACCCAATAAAGGTTATATGCATGTTTTTATAATGGAACTCCCTTTCCACAACCCCCATACCGCGCCACCACTCTCATTCGTCACTAATAATCGAATATTTGCTTAAATTTAATCTAAAAAATCTTAGTTTTTCCTATTTCCCACTATTTATAGCACACTCTTCATAATCCGCACAAGCTGTTCAACTATGACCCAAATGCAAAGTTCAAAAACGGTTTGAGATAGAAAATTAATAAAAATAATTTTGCTTGATATTTTTCTGATTGGTTGTTTTGGTTTTATTCAACGCGGCATAGCAACGGATGCCGGGTATTGTAATTTATCGTTATTAATAAAAAATTATTTTCTGTGAAATTATTGTTTGTAATTCTTTGATATACATATCTTGAATCCCTCAAAACTACTCCTAAGCGAGCGGGGCCGCAGGTTAAAGCTAGTATTTTTATATTACAAAATTTTATAAAGAATTACTGAAAGCAATTAATAAAAAAATATTTGAAAAATATTTGATAAAAATCTATATATATAAAAAGAAGTTACATTTCCATGGTAATCTTATAACTCAAGAACCGCCGAACCGATTAACACAAAAATTTCAGAGTTCTTTTCTATCTTTGAGGAGGTGGTTTGTGTGAAGTTTGATTGAAATCGGTGCAGCCGTTCCTGAGTTATGAGATTTTATGTGAGTAATGGTTTCCTCTCATACGAAATGCCTGTATGGGAAAAACAACAACAAATACACATCCGCTTATGAGCGTTTCTGTTGTACTGTTGTGGTTGTAAGTGTATTATGTTAATATTAATTTTGGACGAAAATATAATAACAACTGGAGCATTCAAGGAACTGGAAAAACATTTTTAACTTTATTTATTTTAGCATAATTTATTTAGCGTAAAAAATTGAAATGGAAATTAAAGAATCAAAGTTTAATTACAAGTTTTTATCGGCTCTTTCACCTTACCTATATATATATAGGTGACCACCACAATCAAATTTAAAAAAAGTACAGAAAAGGCTATTGTGACATCTTTAGAAAGTACGTTGAATGAAAAAAATCAACTAATTCAACTGTTTAAACATTTTACGAGTTCTATAAAGAAAACTTAATATGAAAAATTTCTTGCGATATAAAAAAAACATTTTATGTATGGTGGTGCGAAGCCCACTGGGAAATGCTAGTATATTATAAAATATATTATGTCTGCATTTGTTAGGGATTATGTATAAATTTACTCCAGCTTACTATTTGATTTCAAAATTTGTCTACACAAATTTTCAATTAGTTAGTTAACATTGAAAAATTCAATGATACTCCATTCACATTTTTACGAAAGCAAGACCCAATAACTTAAAATAATATTAGTACAATTATAGATTTATTCAACAAAGTAATTTTTCTGAAATTTATGTAATAACAGACTGAACTGATTATTATTAATGATTACTCATTTTTCTCGGTTTACAAAAAGTTAAAAAAGTAAAAAAAACACTGAATACACATCGATTAAAGCGAAGAGCGAGTACAAATACTGAAATTGTTTGTTTATACATTTATTAATTAATATTTGATAAAGAAATGCACTGCTAAATGTATACAAACCAGCACAAGTGTGTACACAAACTCGCTTAAGCACACACACATAGGTAATGAATGTAATTCAAAGTGAAAATCAAACGCAAATGAATTTCACATTTTCATGTATTTATGTGCATGTTTATATTTTCAATGAAATGCGGTTCATATACACTTACATATGTACATATGTACATATCGAGATTTACAGAATTTTAATGAAATTCCACTAAATCTGACAATAAATGAAGTAAAATGATAACGAAAAGCGGTAAAAAATGCTTGCAAAGCATGGTGGGTATACCATTAATTTTTTGTGTTGTTGTTATTTGTAAAGCAAATACATATGTACATTTTTGCTAAACATGCTGGGTATACCAATAACTTTTTTTTTTTTTGCATTTTATTCAAATATTTTTATTTTATTTTTATTTGATTTCTTTATTAGTTTTTATATTAGTTTATTTTATCACTGAAGCAATTTTACTTCAAACAAATCAGTTGAAATATAAATTCGTAAATACCTCACAACCCAAATCGAAGACTAGGCAGATTTTTTTTTTCCGTTCGTCTTCACTTGAATAGCTAACAAATGGCTTTTATAACTTTTTTATGTCTATGATACTAAAATGGGATAATAGAGAAGCCATGTGCTTTTAAATGAATCATTATTCAATTTCATACATACATACGTACATACATATGCTTATACATGGTTAATGGTTAATGCTTATACATACTATACATTCCATTTATATTCACTAAAATATTTTTGACGCCAGAATCCATTTTGATGCTACAAACACGCATAGATAAGCAATTCAAGTTTGCAAGAGTATCAAAATACAATATGAAGAATGATAGATTACAGTATTGCGACATCCGCGAAAGTATGTTATTTATGGCTGTGACGTAAAAATTGGGTAAACAAGAGAGAGCGAACGACGTAGTAGGTATGATAAATTCCAAGCAGTCACTGTGTGTGTGTGTGCTCGCAAGGTCCCAGTCGATAAATGAACTCAAACAAGCGGAACGTTCTAACTCGATAGCTTAATGGCTATCAAAATGGGACCGGTCATCAAAAGGCCGGTGGTCGCATAGGTTGCCGCAACGAATTAACGAGTGCAGCTGTGGCAAACACGGAGACGTTGATTTTTTCCTGACGCAGCTTGTAAGCGGGCATGGGTGCATCCAAAAATATCTGCATCACCTAGACTTGGCTGTTAGTCCTTATTGCCCAGAATGCTTGGGCGAAGAGAACGCGATAACTTGCAAAGAAAACTGGTGTGTTTATAACACCCAATAATCTAATCACATAAAGGCTTGAGTCGGAAAGCGTGGAACTTCGCAACGTCGATTGGAGGCGAAGGAATGATGCTAAACGAAGGCAAACGAGGCTAGACGAAGGCAGCAGCAAGAACCACTGCCGTATTGATAAAATGCAGCAAGACGAACACCAGACAAATATAACTGACAATTGTGCTTATTGCTCACAATGGCCTCCAGACGTAATTACCAAATCGGTATCCCTGTAGAATCAACCGTCGGACTTGAGGTGTTTTTAGTGACTTTCGATTTCTTTTACATCTCATAAAAAAAAATAAAAAAAAAAACAAAAAAAAAACAAAAAAAAAATACATGTGAAATGTTGAAGAAATCACAATCGACATGAGAATTCGTCGTCGTTGTCAACTTGTTGGCCTTTGTCCTTCGACTACGTGGAAAGTTTTACATAAGGATCATTGCTTATGTGTCTATAAAATACAGTTCGTGCTAGAATTGAAGTCAAATGACCATCGTTTGTGCCGCATTTTTGCTGATTGGGATTTTTTAAGATTTATTATACAGATTAATTGGAAAAAGTAAAAAAAAAATTGCACAGGTCGAATGGACCATATAATATAGCTGCGACGTATGTCAAATCCAGAAAATAAATGCCATGAAATTATCAGCCAGATTATAATAAAAAAAAATAGTTCGAAAGTTCTAAGTTCTAAAACTCTTAAAATAAACATCCTTTACTTTTGAGAAAAATTTTGGTTACCACGCCATCGGGGACTCGGCAGCAGAATTCTTTACGCTCATTTTACCGTTTTACACGTATTCCTATGCTCTCTTATCAGTCGTTGTTCAGAGAGTCTCAGTTTTTGACGACCTCTGTCGTAAACAAAAAGCTTTCATAGCGCCAGTTATACCAACAAATCAGCTGATGCCTCCAAACTTGCTGAGAGCTGGTTTACGGCCCTTTACTGGTCAAATTCTTTTCACCATAGATATCACTATCCATGAGAAGTTCCCCAAAATAACACCTAAAGTGCAAATTGCGTTCAGAATAGTTTCCTGGGAAGCACTGCGAGTTAATACTTTTCTATTTTACTTTATTTTACTTCAATTACATTCATTTCACTTAGTTTTATTTATTAATTTTTTTTATTTATTACTTTAATTAATCGCTCTTTATTTTATTTCATTTCATGTATTTCATACATTTACACAATTTTAAGCACATTTCTTTGCAATTCATTTCATTTCTTAAATTTATTCAAATTTATTTTATTTATCTCTTTATTTTATTATGTCCCTATTCCTCCTTCAAGTCCTTTCAATTCAATTACAATTCACTTGCTAGTTCCGCATTCAGGTAAAATAACTGTATGTACGTATTAAAGTAACGACAATTATAGAAATTGTTCGCCGTGCAAATTTAGTTCACTAAATTTCCGGGCCAATTTTCTACCCCATGCATTCCACTTCTCACTTCCTATTTCCTCTCATCTACACTCAGCCTCAATGGAAATTCAAGCATTCCCTTTCCGGTTTCCGTCTTTCATGGCCATTAAGTGCAGTCAACTTTTCTGGCATTGATGGCAGCAGTTTTTAATGTTGAAATTAAATACCCGTTCCCCTAATTTCCACCCACTCTCCTTGTGCTGTCTGTTGCTCCCTTCGCACTATCTCATTTCACGTACCATTTTTCTCCAATGACAATTCTTTTTTTCTTTAATTTTTTGTAAGAATCAGGAATAATACATGAAAATCAATTTATCAGCATCAGCTGCCTCACATCATTTCCATCTATACAATACCATCAGTGGTGGCCCGCTGCAGCAGCCAACTTCATTCGTTCCGCAATTACATGCAATTGTCGTCGTCGTTGTTGTTGCAAATGTCGTCAATAGCAATGTAACTACATAATAGCCCCACTGTAGGTATGGCTGTAAATACATTTGTATGCTTGGAAGTAGTTATGTATTTTGTGGCGAATATGTGAAAAAACGATTTTCTACCGGAAAAAGAAGAAACAAATTTACAGCAATAAATTTGCCGATCACTGCTGAATCCAGCGCCAAGGATTTATTTTGTATGAAGGTTTATGTGAATGTAACCGGTCGCAATGCGGACTGCAAAATTGATTACAAAATAATTGAATTATTTATTATGTTGGTGACGTCTGCAGCATTTCTCTAATCGAGTGAGCTGCTGCAACTTTGGCTTGTAGAGGAAATAAAATTTGTCCATTGTGATAAACGTATTCTTGACCAAATCTCTATCACCAGAGTTGTGCATGACGTTGAAACAAAGCTTTTACAAGTTCGAGGCTTTCCATAACTTGTGATCACATTAAATTTTCACATTATCTAAGGCCCAAGTATACCTTAATAGCTTTTCAATGGAATGTTTGCTCATGAAAGACATAGATTGATTTTAGGTTTGCCCTTTGACCTCATGTTTTTGTATGTATGTGGCTTTCTTTTGGCTGCAATTGGCCGAGATGTCTCAACTTTCTTCGCTCTATAGCGGCACATTCAAGAAGAAGGTGCATTGGAGGCTCCTGAGATTGGTCACAGAAACGGCAAGAGTCAGTGAACCATATCCCGATCATCTGCAGTCTTCAGTGGTAATGCACGTGAACATTCTCATATCCCATCCTTTGGGAGAGTTATTAGCTTTCTAAACCTCTTTTGGTTGCACCCACCTAGTAAGGATTTCGCCTAGCGTAGCCCCATAGTTAAGTATCAGCTATCCTCCCTTAACCTTAGCTATTCACTCTTAAGTTTCTCCTTGATGGTGTGTTGTCCCGTAACATGGAAGCGACTATGCGTCCACTATTTCTTTTGTGTCCTGAGACCCAATTTAGTCGGATGCTCCTAAGAGATTCAGTTTTTCAATACACTCAGAGATCAATTAGGGCTTAATCTCACGGGAAAACAAAGCCTGACTGTCGCTCGCAATGGTAATTCGCTAGTTCCGGAAAATCCTGTCTAAGTTAAACTCGGCACATAGACATATGGCATATACCTCCGCTTGGAAAACTACCCATCGGCACAGAACGCTTGGCTCTGAGGCCATATATATTTCAGTGCCTATCCCTACTGGTGTATTCGAGTATTTCGTTTATCAGTGCAGGGTACACTCCTGGAGTTTCTTTTCAAATGCCGGTGTACTCCAGTTGGCTTTGTCGTTCACTTCAATGCTAAACTTGGTGATATCATCTCTGGGTAGCTGGGTAAGTGGGAGCTGCAGACTAAGAAATTCTATGTTTTTAACCGCCATTGCTGGTTATTGTGGATTTTTCGGAATTTGAAAAGTAAAATTGTGGATATGCATTGGCCTTCTTTTCCCTTTCCCTTTCAAATCAGTTTAAATAAATATCATTTCGTATGTGCTAGCGTATTTCATTTGCCTTTTTATGCTCTTAACATTTTCATATCGCAGTATCGCCTGAAAATGATGCTTTAAGCTTTTGTAATTAAACAGAGTTTACAAAAAGTATAATTAACAGGAGAAATTCATTATTAGTAAAAGTTTTTCAATTAGCAAACAAAAATAATCACCGTATAGTGCAATTTTAACTTTACACTTAACGAATTTGTAGAAACAGAGCTCACTCGCTTTAAAACTATTTTTATGCTTTTTTTCTTGTAAAGAATAAGTTACTCATTTTCCGGTCCTCTCTACGTACTATATAAATACACTGCCACCCTACATGCAGTCCGAGCTTCCTCAAGCCTAAAATCCCCTTACAAAACAGTGCGCTGGGTTATCTTACAGTTGCGGGGTGAGGTACATACGTAAGTCTTGCAGTAAATATATAATATAATCTGAGTTAGGATTTGGTAGAATAATACAGCAGTAACAATCTCTGCGTATACCACTTATACAACTGACCCCTCAAAAGTAATATTTTGTACACAGGACTAGTGGAAAATTTTATAAAACGAAGGTCACTGCATTAAAAGGCGTTTTTACTGGCTATTCGGTTTTAATAAATCATTGCTTTAAGTGAAAAAATTAAGTAAAATCAGGCAATTAATTAAAACCAGGCGAAATCTGATTTAGAGCCAATTAGAGCCCTTTTTCTTTGCTGTAAAGAATTGAGGCAGCCTAAAAAAATGAGATTGAGAAGATGGAATGGGAGCCAGAAAAATGGTATTGGCGTAACACAGTATGGAGTGTATCTATTTTCCTTTACATTGTGTTACTACCTTAACTATTTTAATGAACTCATGTTGGACTATCATTCGGTCGGTTCCGGGCTCGTTGCCTTCTCGAAACATGGAATATCGGCATTCATAAAATAAAATATTTTTGTAGTAGTCACCGATTTGCAAGCGATGCCACATCTCTATGTACATTTCTGCGATAATAAACAACTCATAAAACATCGCTTACCTTCAGCAGAGGTATAGAATTGCCAGCCTTTCCTATTGAAGGACATCAGCAATGCATATTACGGAAGATGTGCAGCCAAAGAATGTTTAGGACTTCGATTTATTTTTATAGGACCTCGATATTTTATTTATGTATTCAACTACCCATTTATTTATTTATGCATTTATACTAGGGTATATGTAAATTTTACATTTAAGTAGAAATACAAGAAAACTTAAACTAAACTCCTTAAAAAAGTGATTCAAAAAATCCATCAAACGATTTTTTGAAACTAAAAAATAAATCTCGTCATGTTTTAAGATTCTATTGAACTCAATTAAGGCACTGGTAATAGGAGAATTATGAACATACAAAAACCTAAGAAGTCACACATAGAAAAGCTCTGGGCAAGGATGTGGTCTGGCGGGAATATTAAGGAAAATAACTTCAAGAAACACGGGACCATCAGCAATCGTATCAAAACAAATTAAATTAAAAAAAAATAGCTGCAATTCCTAATATTTTTAACTACTAATATATATAATCCACCGCTGTAACCTTACAGTTTCGGAGATCAATAATAAGTAACTTGGGTATTTATTATGCCCCTACTCACTTATCTTTTAAGGGTGGATAGGGAGAGTGGATAGATAGAGTCGAAAGTCATATCGTTCTACCGGTATAAACATTATCCACACATATATGGGGTATGCTGCTGGAGTGAAAGTCCCTGAACGGATATAAATCCGGGTCGTTCGGGTTCCGCAAATCTATCGTGGGAACGTGTGGCATCGAGGTTTTTGCTTTATTTTTACAAAGGGAAAGTTCCTCTTCGACTTTGGTTTAGAAGATGCCGCCGACAAGTTATTCCACATTGTTTATCAATCCAGTTTTTCAATCACAATGTTACCGACCTTACTTTCTCCATCCAATCAATTCAAGGTGAGAAAAATTTTCATTTTGAAATTTCTCTCCCATTCATTAAAAATGGATCAACACTTAGAGTACACTAAATACGCTCATCTTACTCATCTTACTCATCTCCCATCCGGCAGAAACTTACTCGCAGATTTACCATTACCAAATACATATTATATATTCATTCTGTTCTCATCACTTTAAAGCGGACACAGAACCAACAACCTTCGTTTTGCTGCCTGCTATGCTACGCACACAAAGATGATAGATTAACAGGTTTGGCTATCCGAAGCAAAATTGTGAGAGCACTTTCGACTGCCACGTCATTGGGGATTCAGCACCAAAATTCTGTCCAATGAGCCGTTGTTCAGATGGCAACGAAGTGACATCCATATCTCCAGCACAATCTCAGTTTTTTCGTAAACGAAGTGCCGAGATAACCCAGGTGACATCAGATGATTGCTTTAAATCGGTGAGAGCCGTTTAACGGTCGGATATTGCTCTGCTTCTGCACGCTAGTAATTTATTTACAAGTATTTACATACATACACATACATATATGTCTTGTATATATGAATAAATAAATATATATATATACATATATACATCTGTATGCATGTCGGTTAGTGCTCACCCTACGTAATTAACGTAAGTGGCATAAATTCCATAAATTCCTTACTCATTTTTGGTTACTTGAAACTACAAATAAAGCAACAAAGCACTAGAAGTCCTTAAAAACTTCTAAAAATGTCTAGCGAAAGCAAAAACAAAGAAAATTTAACCTACTTATTTATATGAATAATGTATGTATACTGCAACGAGTTGGCAACCACGCCTGGTTATAAACTTTCCACATCCCCGCTTGTAATTTCACATAAACTTACACAAATACATGTAAAATTTCATATTTTCTTCAATTGTCCTTTTTCGGCTGTCAAACAATTTTTAGATTTTTCCATTCCAACACCAATAACTCTGAAGCCACCCATTACGACTTCATAAATACACAATTTTACCGTTCTATCGCATGTAGCAAGGCTAGATATACCTACGTATGCATGAATGTGTATGTTTGTATAAATATATTATATTTTGTTGCTTTTTTTGGCAATCACATTCTCAAAAATGAGGTTACCATTGATTTTTGTTTAATGTCACAAAAATTTACTTACCATACGTATATACATATCTATGTACAAGAGGTACAGTGGCTCAATAAAGAACTCGGACATATGCAGCTTCAAATTGAAAATTGTTGTAAGAAATGCAAGTTAAATTTTTTTATTTTTATATTTTTCTATTGGCTATTCAACAAGGCGTTTAAAAATAGTATTAATAATTTACAAATCCATTACCTCCTTGTTAAAAAAAATGTATCATGCAGCATTCGCAAAATTGATGTGAAAAAAGAAGTCGAACACCTGGCATTATTGTGATTGTTTGGTACTTTAAAACGGGAAATTCCACAATTAATTTGCTCTCGATTTTAGAGTGCAAAGAAAGAACCAAACGTAATAAATTAAAATAAAATTTCAGTTTCCAAATTATAAACATAGGTAGACAGCGTGGACAAAGCCCAATTGAAGTCAGAAATTTATTTACTAGTCATCATGAAAAGGGAAAACCCGTCCGACTGTATACGACGTGATAAAACGTTTCAAAGAAACAAAATACGTGGAAAATAAGAAGAAATCGGGACGACCAAAACTGTTTTTGGATGCAGATAAATGGGGGAAAGTGCAACAAATTATGAAAAATCCAAAGTTGAGCGCCCCTAAGCTCGCAATAGAAGTAGCCCAATACCTTAATAATAACTGCAACCCCGAAAGTATACGTATAGTGTTGTGAAGGAATAATTATAATGGAAGAGTTGCACGAAAAAAACTTTTGATCAACGAGATTAACCGACACAAAAGAATAAAATTCCCGAAGCGTCCTTAGGATAAGGATTTCGAATGCTGGAAGCATGTTTTATTTGCAGATGAAAGCAAGTTTAACATATTTAGGTCAGATGGACAATCATATGTGTGGAGAAGACCTAATGAAGAGTTGCTGGAAAAAAACTTACTACCAACAGTTAAACGTGGGGATGGGTCGGTAATGGTATGGGATTGTATGTCCGCTGATGGTACTGGTAACTTGTGCTTTATAAAGGACAATATGGACCACGAACAATACCTTACAATTATAAAAGAAAGTTTGGGCCAAAGTCTTGAACAGTTGGGAATTAAGGACAATTTCCAGTACTATCAAGATAACAATCCCAAGCATAACACACTTGATGTCCGTCTATGGCTTATGCGCAACTGCCCTAAAGTACTTGAAACACCTCCACAATCTCCAGACATCAATGTAAATGAACATCTGTGTACTCACTTGGAAAACCAACTGAAAATTCATGTTATTAGAAACAAGAAAGAGCTAGAAGATGATATTAAAGAAGAGTGGGGGAAAATAGAAGCTGGTCGAATCCATGCCAAGAAGACTGACTGCTGTGAAAACAATAAAGGTTTGCCGACTAAATATTAATTATATCATTTTTCTTAAATATTATTTGCATAACTGTAATTTATATAAATGTCCGAGTTATTTTTTGTCATGTAGTTTGCTAAGTTTTTTGTTTGTATTTTCTATGTACGAATGAGTTGAGGTTTGCTTATGTTTTTTGTAGTTTTGAAAAATACACATGAATATATATACAATCTTCAACATACCATAGCATTCGAATGTAATGTGTAAAAGACATCTATGTATACTGTAGGCACATTGAAAGTATTATCAAAAAAATTAGTGAAGATTTTGAAGGGAGTTTAACGAAATATAAAAAGGCCATTACTAAAAACTTCGCCTGCCTACTTTTTGTTTGAATGCGCTAATCTCTGGATTGGATGCATTGCATTGAAGTGAAGTGGCTTATTATTGGAGGATAGATGAACTTTCTCAGCTCATTTAAAGGCTACTTCTATTTATATTGAAAAAATTACAATCCTGATGGAGCAGGCGTCAAAATATTTCCAAAAATTATATTATGGTACAATTAATCTCATATTCCAAATATGTATTGGCTAAGTATAAACAAATGGTAGGAGACACTCAAGTTGAAATATTTCGAACAAATGCAGAGTGCCTTACACGGGGAAATTGTCCTAACTCAAACAAATAAAAAGGCACAACAAAAACATACACCAATATAAGTACATACAAGGCAACTCATATGACTAAAAACTGCATTTTCATTCCCAAAAATCTTATGCATGAAAAAAATCGAAGATCATAAGGCCTTACAACATTTTATACACAAAACAGATTAATGAAATACTAAAAAGTTAATAAAAAGCAAAATGATATAAAATGTTGGTAACTTTATAAAAGAATAACAACAATGGATTAAGTAGTAAAATTGGAACACATTTCTTTTACATTTTTTGTTTATGGTCATGAGCTGCAAACACGAAACTTTCCAACGATTAGTCATGCCAACTGCAGCTTATCAATAACAAGAACAACAATGGGTGTTACGTGACAACTTTACACTACTACTTTCGTAAATGTGTGTATGTGAAAAGAAACTCCACCCGAAATGCTCCCCAAAGCGAAGGCGAGCAACTACAACAACTCGTACTTTAGCGACCACAACCGAATGTGTAAAGTTGCATGTAAGTATATTAGTATGTGTGTGTGTGTGTATTCATTGTATCTCATCGACCAACAGCCAACTTTAAGCAAACGAAGGGTTGGCAAACAACACTATTCAGTTATATCGATCGATTTAATGCGTGCGGCTGTGGGTGCGTGTAGTGTAGTGCTTGTTTAACTTGGATTTTGGGGGAGATAACCACACAAAACACTTCTCCTTACAAGTTTATTGAATGTGCAATGTGTACCCTGCTGGGAATACTTGAACTCGACTAAAGTTATACTACAAATTGTGTGATGTATTTAGTTAGTTATTATTTAAGAATTTGTAAAAAATAAAAATATATGCAAATTTGTTTATTGCCTCAAAATTATTTTTCCAAGTTAAAAAAAAGGTTTTTCGGTACTTCTTTGTGGGTTTTTTTTTCTTGGTTAGTTATTAATTAAAATTTTCAGAAATTTTAAAATAATTTTTAAACCTAAAAAATAAAAATAAATGAACATAAAATTATGTTTTTTAGTGCTTCAAGAAACTAAATTTGTTTGTTTGGATATTTAGTTTTATTATGTAATATTTACTCTTGAACTTTTTCAAAACTTTTCAAGCTCTTCACTAATTTCTTGAATGTCCAATGTATACCCGCAGGAAATACTGAAATAGGCTAATAAATTCTAGTTCAGAATTAGAGCTATGAATTTATGCAAATGCGAGCCAGTCTAAACTAAGATTTAGTTAGAATTCTGTAGTATTTTGGACTGTCCACAACATTTTAATTTTAGGAAATAAAAATACAAATTTTTGTTTTAGTTGTTCAAAAAATATTTTTTTAGTTTTTATGCCACTTAAAGATTTGTATAAAATAAAAATATATAATTTTCTTTTTAAATAAAATTCTTTTGACTACAACTTGTATTTTATTAGGAATAAGGTTTTATTTCATATGATGATTTTTTCGGCATTTTTGTAGGACTCGCATTTTATAACTTATTATAAAGTTTTTTTAAATTATCTTACTGCCGCAAGAAAACCAAATTAGTAAAAAAAGCAAATAAGAAGGGGAATTTTGTAATGAATTCGGACCATAAACGCAGTTGATGGGGAGTACTTTGAAGACGCGGAATAAACTTGTGTTAAGTACTTTCTAAATATATTCCGGGAACTTTTTGATCAAGTTGGTATTCCAGTCTTGGACATAATGATTGCTTCTTACCGCCGCCAGGCAAAAATAAAATAAAATTTTCAAAAGCATGCATGTTCGTAGGCAATATTTTGAAAAGCAATAAAGCCATTATCTGGCATAAATACTTATTTTTACTTGTCTATCTAAAACCTGAAGTAGCAACCCTTTTACCAACAAAATAGAAAAAAGTTACTGTGCCTGTGGTCTATGTATTAGTTTTTAATTCAGGAAGTATGCATTTTCCTCGTTTTATCTACATCGCTAATTATTGTCTATTCACTAAAAACTACACACAATATTTATAACTTGTTCGCGCCGCATTGAGTCGCTTCAATTCGTTATTTCATAGGCGCCAGATGCGTGTGAAATGAAAAATTGTAAATAATTGTCATTATTTGCATGCAACATTGTTTTCCATTGCTCTCGCTACCAAGCTGATATATTACAAATTACTTCTTACTTCAAAATTCATTGTTCGAAACTACTATAGTTAGCAATACGAGTACGCTTTGCCAGCCGTTAGCAGAGCATGACTAGTCGGCATTTGCTAAAGGTCGGTATTTAACTGTCAAGGTGATAATAAATCAAAATACAATGCACGCACGATGATCAGTCGTTGCACGAAAGCAAAGGTAGAGCAATGTAGAGTAAACTGATAAGCCACTGAAAACCTGTCATAGAAATCGATGTCAATATGAAGAAGAAAGGCTACCGCAGAATCTTACAAGCCACTTTGCCACAGTTTATGGAAAAATATGTTTTTTCCGTCAATTAAATAATATTTTTCGGGGTGACATGAACCCCAAAAGAGGTTAAAAATTAGCCCAAGGATCACAAATTTCATGTATTTCAATAAACATTGCAGAGCCCAGATTTACGCGCGATCGTCGAGTTTTCTATAATACAGTAGGAGAAACCTGCTAAATATGCCGCGAGCTTTAGTGCAAACAGAGTGGCTGGGTGTTTTGATCAACAAAAGATAATTTGGTTGAAACGATGCTGGAACTTATTCACAGCATTATCAAAAATTATACCTGTGGAAATGTACTTAACTTAACCACCACTAAGAAAAGATGGCGATTCATGGGCTTTTACACATGATAAAAAAGCAGCGACACTGGGAAACTATTTGAAAAAAGTCTTATCAAATGACGAAGATAAACAAATTGAGACGAATAATAATATAAATACTAATACCATCACAAAAATGAGCAAGACAAGTACACAAGAACTGATATTATACATCAAAACTAGGATTAGACATTAAAAAGCAACCAGATATAATGAGCTGACGGGCAAAGCACTTACGGAAGTAACAACTGAGGTTTACATAGCCCTTAGAAATGTGTTTAACAGCATGTTCCGCTTACAATACTCTCCAAAAAATATGGAAAGTCGCTGAAAGCATTGCGCTACCAAAAGCGGGTAAAAATCCAAACGCTTTAACTTCATATTGACTTGAAACTGACTTGACTTGACTCGAAAAATATTATTCCATATCATCAATTCGGTTTTCGAAAAATACGTCAGAATTGGGAAGGGCCGCTCCGAGCCGATTGATACCAAACGAGGTTTCAGACGGGGTGATGTAAAAGACTTTGTTTATTTAGGAACCAGAATTAACACCAATAAAAATGTCAGCCATGAAATCCAACAGAGAATCTCTTGCCAACAAGAACTACTTTTGACTAAGTAGGCAATTGAGTAGTAAAGCCCTCTCTCGACGAATAAAACTGACACTCTACAAGGCTCTCGAGAATCCCATCCTAACGTTTGGCGAAGAAGCGTAGACGTTGACAACATCCGATGAGGCGTTGCTTGGAGAGTTTGAGAGAAAAATTCTGCGAAAGATTTTTGAACTTTTGCACGTTGGTGACGGCGAGTATCGCAGACGATGGAACGATGAGCTGTTTGCGTTTTACAACATAGACATAGTGCAGCGAATAAAGATCCGGTTAAGTTGGTTGGGTCATGTCGTTCGAATGGATACAAATGCTCCGGCTCTGAAAGTATTCGATGCGGTACCAGCTGGTGGTAGCAGAGGAAGAGGAAGGCTTCCTGTACCTTGGAAAAATCAGGTGGAGAAGGACTTGGCTTCACTTGGCGTTTACAACTGGCGCCGGTTAGCACGAGAAAGAAACGACTGGCGCGCTTTGTTAAATTCGGTCAAAATTGCGTAAGCGGTTATCGCGCCAATCAAAAAGAAGAATATCATCAATTTGGTTTCCGAAAAACACATTCAACCATCCAACAAATACATCGAGTTATACAAAATATAATTTAAATATGGAAAATAAACCACACTGCGTTACTGTATTTTTAAAGGTTGCAAAAGCATTTGACCAACTTTAGCACAAAGGTCTCTACATACTCAGGACTGCAATATTATTTAATTATCAAGAGCTAACTTACTAGTCGTTGCTTCCACATAAAATACAAAGATACAAATTTCATATACATCCAATAATAGCAGGAGTTCCTCGAGGCAGCGTTCTAGGACCACTGCCAAACGTCTTATGTACCTTTGGCATAACGCTTTCGGACGAAGCCAACTCAACTTTAGACGGACGAAACTAACTCAACTATAGTAATATTTGCAGGCGACACAATTTTATTGTCATCTGACAAAAATCTCTCAATCGCAGCAACAAAATTTCGGATGTACACCAACAATGTAAAGTAGTGGTTTGACAAATGGAGTTTAAAAATAAATGAAAACAAATCTGTAGAAGTAATATTTACGACAAAACCAAAGGTTGCTGCTATGGCGGTTAAGCTCAACAATAAAAATATGACAATTGAAGCAACTGCAAAAAATGGAGTCCATCTGGACTCAAAATTAACTGGAAAATATCTCATCAAAAAGAAAATAAAACAGGAAAATTTTCAACCATTGTATTGGATAGTACGCAGAAATTCGTACTTTCTTTACTGGGAGCAAATCAGTGAGTTGAGCCATCAGTGAGTTAAGGGGAATAACATGCTTTTTTGGAGCGTGCCGTAATTGACTCTCTGATGGAAGCCTGAGCTATCACCTCCACGCGGTAACGGCTGGAAACTTCTGTGTATTTGTTGGTTGACGTAGTTTGTTATTTTGTTAACAAATGCTTTAATCGATAAATACGCAGAAGGCTAAGATAGACAGACTCCTAATCCAAGGCGGAACAGCATATGCCGAGGGATGCGTGGCTAAGAGGATGCTTAGTCGTGAATATGCGAACTCCGGATACCTGGTGACCTCCGGTTTTAATTAAATGCCTTCCCGCGGTACAAGGGCTCTGCCGTGGGTGACCTCCCTTCCCTAATACTCGTGGGAATCACATGGAAAAATCACAAGAAAAAACAAAAACCAAACACGACGAATCTGCTGCTGGGCAATCGTCGTCGGTCAACTCGACCGAATCAGCCATCGGGCTGAATAACCCTCTTTCGGCTGCGCGCAGCGTTGTTGGACATGCGCCTAGTCAACCTTCAACAGCATCTACTTTGGCAGGTGCTGCTGATAAGAAAATCCCCGCATCAACATCCACACAGGCTAATGAAGACCGACCTTTCCTGGCTCCTAGGCCAACGTCGGAACATTTAGAATCCGGTCATGAGTCAATGGACTCCTCTGATACCGACACCCTGTGTGGAGACAACAATAGTGTTGTCTCAGAAAAATCTGGATGCACGGTCATTGGTTCAGACCTTGGTAAACTGAACCTAACATCTGGCTTCGTCAAAATGAAGTCAGCTGAGAAAAGGCGTTTCAAGCAAGCGATGGCAAGTGGTCACTCTAGAGAGAAGGCTCTGGAAATAGCAAGAAATGCCTCCACGGCGAAAAGAGTGCGCTCGGAAGAGTCAGCCAAAGAAACACCAGGTGGCAAAAAACCCAAAACGTCTTCGCACGTGGGAAGGCCAACTTTTAGCCAAGTGGCTAGCATTGCTCGGCTGGGTATTGTCCCTTCTGATCTAGCTAAGTCACCTTTTAACAAAGAACAATTGGTTCTTATTCAAGAAACGGTTATTGACGTAATGATCGAAGTCGACGACAATAACAAGCCAGTATTTGAGGGTGCAATACACAGGAACGGTTGGTTGCTGTTTCTTTGCTCCAATAATGACACGGCCAAATGGATGCGAAGCAATTTCGATCTTATTAAGAAGAAATGTGGGTTAGAAATGATGCTCGTGAAGGAAAATGATTTTCCTAAAACGTTCATCGTGAGGGGTTTCTTCCCACAGAGTATTGAACTCTCTAACGAGAAAATTCTTGCGACCATTGGGGTCCAGAACAATCTGGCAGCCAAACACTGGAAAGTGATTCAAAGGTCGACCGAAGGTGCCTTACTTCACCTTGTCATGACGGTTGACGACGAATCGCTGAGTAGGCTAACAGAGCTGAAAGGCAAAATTGCTTATCGCTTCGGCCATGTGCGCCTTATCCTCAAAAACAATAAAGCGGGGGTAAAGGCAGAGGAAAGCGTTGGTACAGCAGAGCCACTGGGCGCGCAAGAAGTACCTGCCGCAACATCCACAAGTAGTGCTGTTGGGCATACTGATGAAACGGCACCCAAAGAGGTGGAGAAACCCTCAACAAGCAAAGCGGCGTTAGAGCGACAAAACGCGATAAAGGTCGTGAAAAAGGCTACCGCTGCAGCTCGGCACACACAGGTGCCAAAGCAAGCAAAACCACGGCCGGTGGGGGGTCATAAGGACCACAAAAACAAGGGACCTCGGGGCGCAAGGCTCCAGCACCTTGTGGCAGAAAATAGCCAAAAATGAGCACATTGAAGGTGCTACAGGCGAACTTGCACCATGCCACAGGAGCATCAGCCACCATGTGCAAGAGATTCGCCGAGGAAAAAATATCCATAGCTCTACTACAAGAGCCGTGGGTATTTGGTGGTCAAGTTAAAGGACTATCTAGCAAGGAATGTAAGTTGGTTTATTATCACTGCCCGCGTCCAAGGGCTGCGATAATGGTAGACAATAACACTAACTACTTTCCACTTTCAGAGTTTGCCAGCCAGGATCTGGCAGCTATCCAAATAGAAATCGCAACGGAAAAGGGGACACAGGAAATTGTTTGTGCGTCTGCCTACTTCCCGGGCGATTCCAACGATATACCTCCTGTAGAGGTGCAGGCGCTTATTGAGCACTGTCACTCACGGAACATACAGTTCGTGATCGGATGCGATGCAAACGCGCATCACTGTATCTGGGGCAGCTCGGATGTCAACAATAGAGGTGAGTCTCTCTTAAATTATCTGTTAAGCAAAAACGTAAACATCAGTAATAAAGGTACTAAACCTACGTTTATTAACGCTATTAGAGAGGAGGTACTAGACCTTACTCTAACAAGCCCATACATTGCTAACTTCGTGAGAAATTGGCATGTGTCTGACGAAGCCTCTTTGTCAGACCATCTACACATTAGGTTTGATCTACCAGGTAGAAGTGATCTCAGAAATGAGGTCTTCGATCCTAAAAGAACTAATTGGAAACGATATCAGGAATTACTAGAATCAAAGGTTGATTCACTGCCTATCAACATAAGTTCTGTTGGTGAACTAGATGAGGCAGCGTCTCAACTAAGGGATGCAATAATTTCAGCATACCACGAAAGCAACGTAGTCAAAACACGTAATGTGACTAGAAAGGTCCCATGGTGGAATGATAAGCTTGCCAAAATGCGTAAAGAAACAAGACAACTTTTCAATCGTTGTAAACATACAAAGGTATGGGACGACTACAGGGTTGCTCTGACAAATTACAACAAAGAATTGAGAAAGTCTAAACGCGAGTCATGGAGAAGATACTGCGAAAGTATTATCGAGGCGCCAGAGGGCGCCAGGCTCCTTAAAGCTTTGTGCAAGGAACACTCAAACGGTGTTACAACTTTAAAAAGACCAGATGGGTCGTATACAAAAAATCGGAAAGATACTTTGGAATATATGCTTCAAGTACACTTCCCGGGATCTATAGATACGTCATCGACAGTGAGGGATGATCAGTTAACACCAGACCAAGGGGTCGTGGCTAACAAAAAATCCTGGAGTCTGTCAGGACGTATCTTTACCCCAAACAAAGTACGGTGGGCCGTTGGGTCCTTCCAATCATTTAAAGCACCAGGGGTAGACGGTATTTTTCCAGCCCTCCTCTTACGAGGGATAGAAATACTAATAAAACCACTTGTTGCCATTTTTAGGAATAGCTTTAGTATGGAATACATACCAAACGTTTGGCGTAAGGTCAACGTGATATTTATTCCAAAAACGGGCAAGAGGTCCAGTGAACTTCCAAAGTCATATAGACCTATTAGTTTAACTTCGTTTCTCCTAAAAACAATGGAAAGATTGGTGGATCTTCACATTAGAGAAAATCTAGAAAAGAACACACCTTTGCATAAATCGCAATACGCATATAATAAAGGGAAATCTACAGAAAGAGCTCTTCACTTTCTCGTATCAAAGATAGAGAAAGCTCATTTTTCTAAGGAAATCGCCTTATGCGCATTTTTAGATATCGAGGGTGCATTTGATAATACAGATTATCGCTCGATTGATAGAGCATTACAAAATAAAAACATTGACAAGTCGACCACAGGGTGGGTAAAGGCAATGCTGGAAAGCAGAGAAATCAGCTCATCTCTAGGAGATGTATCAGTCTCAGTCAAAGCATTAAAAGGATGCCCCCAAGGTGGTGTTTTGTCACCTTTATTATGGTCCTTGGTTATTGACGACCTCCTAGTCAAACTAAGTGAGTTAGGCTTGGAGGTAATTGGCTATGCTGACGATATTGCAGTGATTATTCCTGGCAAATTCGACAGAACAATATCCAGCATTATGAATCAAACATTAAATTTCATTCTAAACTGGTGTCGTGCAGAAGGACTTTCTATAAATCCCAGCAAGACTATTATTGTACCTTTCACAAACAGATATAAGTTGGACCTTGGTTCAATTACTGTCGAAGGAACAAATATAAACTATTCCAATGAGGTCAAATATTTAGGAGTTGTTCTGGATAAAAGATTAAATTGGAACTCTCACCTTAAATCGGTGATAGATAAAGCCACCAGAGCCATGTGGGCATGTCGCAGTCTCCTGGGGAGAACATGGGGTATTGACTCCAAAATGATTCATTGGATGTATACAATGATGATTCGACCAATCATTACCTATGCGTCCCTTGTTTGGTGGCCCAAAACCACACAAGAAACAGCCAAGAAATTACTGGCAAGTCTTCAAAGGCAGGCCTGTTTGTCTATAACAGGTGCCATACGAAGTTGTCCTACAACTGCAATTGAAGCGATAGTAGGATTATCCCCACTGCATATATTCATATGGAAATGTGCAGCTAGAAATGCACTAAAAATGCAAATCTTGTCAAATAAGGAATACAGTGACTTTGGTCATATGAGTATTCTAAGAAAAATACCGGATAGGGATATTAGCTGTTCATTAACAGACTACATGATTCCGAAACGGGTCTTCAATAGAAATTATGAGATAATTATCTCAGACCGTGATGAATGGGAAATTGGAGGACCTTGGGTTAACCCAAAAAGTCTGAAATGGTTCACTGATGGTTCAAAAACAAATACTGGAGTCGGTGCCGGGATCTTTGGACCCAACACAAAAATTTCAGAACCCATGGGCAAATGGCCCAGTGTTTTCCAGGCCGAAATCCAAGCGATTTCGATCTGTGCACTGACAAATCTAAAAAGGGGTATCAAAGGGGCCCACATAACTATATATTCGGACAGCCAAGCGGCACTGAAAGCACTAATGTCTCATTCTTTGGAGTCGAGAATAGTGGAAGAATGTGTAAACAATCTTCAAAAATTAAGTACAAAAAATACGGTTGTACTTTGCTGGGTTCCAGGTCACTCTGGAATCGAGGGTAACGAAATTGCTGATGAACTGGCAAGGGCTGGATCGACATCAGACCTTATAGGACCAGAACCATATTGTGGTATCAACTGGGCGGAAGCTAAATCTAGGGTAGACCAGTGGGAACATACTCTCAGAATAGCTTACTGGGAAGATAATCTGAAACTTCGTCAAGCCAAGAGGTTGGTTAGACCTTTTACCTACAAAAAGGAACTGATTAACTTACGGAAAATAGATATCAGGAAAATAGTAGGCTTTCTTACGGGCCACTACTATCTAAACTATCATCTTAACAGAATTCAACTTCTCAGGGACACTGAGTGTAGACTCTGTTTTGAGGATGATGAAACAACGGAGCACTTATTGTGCGAGTGCGTTGCACTGGCTAGAACCAGAATGCAAATTTTCCACCGTGATCAACTGGATCCGGAAGAAATAAAGAAAGCTCCTATTACAGATATACTAAGGTTTATACGTATAGCAGAAAAATTGTTGGAAGAACATGGCTTTCAACCAACTCCTTTCCAAAGGCAGAGAACAACTAGGCAAACTAGAACCTGATGTAGTGGTCGGGTAACTTTCGCGGATGATCAGAAAGATCATCCATATTAAATTAGGTAGCTTGACACAAAAGATCTTTTAGGTCGCAGTGTCGGTCATTGGACCACCTACTAGGATAAATTAAAAAAAAAAATTACTGGGAGCAAAATAAAAAATGCAACTCGTGTATCAGCTGATTCACGTTAGTATTGCCCAGCGTGATTTTTGACTTTATACCGATTTTTCAAATGATAATATTTTCAAGCGCTGCAAAATTTTAAAATTAATCAAAATCTACATTTGTTTCGCATTTATCATTGAATTTTGACTTCTTCTTTGCACTCACATCGAGTACAAAAATCGAAAATACTGTGATTTAAAAATTAATACTGATAATTTTCTATAGCAGCATCGCCCATTGGCATTTGCACTTAATTATGAGTCGCACTACTAACTTTTTATATTTCCCCGCTTTAAGCACCGAAACAAAAAAACATGCACCAAATTATGCCCACCAGCGTACATGATTTGTATTCTACTTGCGTAGCTACAACCTCCCGCATACAACCTAAAGCAGTTACGTAAGCTATTTCAACTAACTGAACTAAAAGTAATTGTTTTGAAGTTTTTCAGTCAAAATATATAATAATACATCTGACAGCTTAACGAAAATATAAAAGAAAAGTGGCAGCTGACAATTATATTACGTGAACTGTAGTGGTTAGTTGGCATGGTAAGCAATTCAATTTATTTCAGTTTCGAAATGTAGCAGGCAATCATGGGGGACTTATACTCGTACACTCATCAATATTTTTACCCAGCATTTATACAGTCGCTCACAGCTTGTTTGATACAGATACGATTTTTTGTAAATTTGTTCTATATTTAAAAATATTTTGCGAAAATGGAAAAACGGAGTGCTCAGACTTATTATTTATTTTGCTTTATTTAATTGCTCAACATAAAATACAAAAAAGTGTTCATTCATTTCATTGTAGTGCCAAAAAAATGCATATAGAGAATTCACGACGCAACATAAATGATACAGTTAAAAGTACTGTTATTTCCGACGCAAGTTTTAGTGAACGAAATTACATTTTTAATATGCGAGAGACTAAATTTTATGGGACCGATTACTTCGATGGAAAAGCGTGAATTAGTTTTGGAGCATTTCAAAAATATCTGAAATTGTTCATTAAAGGGGTCCCGGTGGGCTAGAATTTCGAAAAATCCATTTTTTGTTTTTTGATGTTTCGAAATCGTAGACTTTTAAGAATACACTATCAAATTTTTGGCAGGATATTCCCAGTGCTTTCGAATCTACAGCCATTTTAACAGGTAGAGTCAGATTCGTGACTCGGCCGCTCTTAAAACTTTAAACTCATTTATCTCGAAACTACTTTTTTGGTCTGGTGTTGTCAAAAAAAAAACAAAAAAATATTCAATCGAATCGTCAGAAATTTTAATATATTATTCACAACAGTAATGGCTATCGCCCATACTATAATCATATTTTTGTTCAATTATTTTGTTTTTTTTTAATAAAAACTAAAAAAAACCGATTTTTAGAGTGTAAAATTTTAGTCGCGCCATTTTGTCAAATTTTGTTTTTATTCTAGTACGAGACATAGCTACAGTCATATTGATTAATAATTTTTTTGGTTTCAGATAAAAAGAAAAGAGCCAAAATGGACAACACCGTCCAGATTCAATTTTTCGGGAGGGTCAACTTCAGCGCCATTTTTAAAATTATTAAAATTATTGTCTGTAAAACAAGTTAAATAAAACGCCTAAAAAATTTAAATATCGTTTTTCATTTTTTTATTGTAAAAAAAATCCTGAATATACCCTAAATTTTACAGCTCTAGACCAGCGGGACCCCTTAAGTTCGTCAACAGTTCAGCACATTATTAAATGCCTTTTGCATGAAAACCGTGTGGTAAAAAGGGGACGGCAGGCCCCCAGAAAACTTTCACAGAGATAGAGTATCAGAAAAGAAAAATCCAGCAAAAAGCGCTCCAAAGTAAACTTAAATAGCCAAAAATGATTTAGAAAAGAGTTGCCATCCAGAAACTATTCGAAGAGTACTGAGAGAGCAAATTGAAATGGTACAATAGCCCGTAATAAACCATTCGTAAGTGCAAGGAATAGAAGTAAGAAATTGCAGTTTGCGCGTGACCATCTAAATAAGTCCCCATTCTGAAGGACCGTACTTTTCACAGACTAGGTAAAAATAAACTTATTTCAACAAGATGGCAAACCTTTTATAGGGCGCTAGGCCAAGCCCCAAAACTTGTGAGCTACTATAAAACACGATTGTGGCAACGTTATGGTTTGGGCATTAGATTAGATTTGTGGGTGGTTAGACAGGTCCAAGCACTCAGTCAGGAAGACCATTGTATGACACCCAAATAGATTACAGGGGAAGGAATAGAGAGACAGATATTATATGGATGGTAAGATTGAAAAATTGATTTGAGGTCGCTCTTCCGCGAATATTTTCATTGATGAATCTAAAGATATCCGCAAGAGGAAGAGTATGAACTAATTCTAAAAAACGCCTGACAGCTACAGAGAAAATGCCTTGCAGTGTCATCATTCTCTCGGCAGGATAGGCATATCGGGCTGTCTACGACCCCTATGGCAGCTATATGCTGACCACAGGCGTTCTGGCCTGTGATTACACTCACCAGTACTCTCAGGTACTTCCTACTAAGCTTTAGGAGAAAGAATGCTAGTTTTCTGTGTGGTTCTTTCACAAAGCACTTGGCTACTGTGCAGGATCCTAACTCAGACCAACGTCTTCTATGGGTAGGCCTCATGAAGTCGTCAATCCATAGTTGAATCGATGCAGAATTGACACCTAGTTTAGGGCGCAGTGGTATGCTAGCAGAGCCTTCATTACCCAGTTTATCAGCAACGGGTGACATATTAGACATGGGCATGCATGTCATCAAATGGAATGGGAAATTTGGCCTTTATCGAAGAAACAATAAAAAAAATGTGTTTATTTGAAGTTTCTGCAAGAAAATATAATTCGAAGCGCTAGAAAATTACACATTGAAAAAGGCTTTCGATTTATAGATAACGACGTTGAGCACAAATCACAAATCCTACTAATAAATAATAGTTACTATATATTATAAATGTCCCCACATTGTTGAAACTCCTGCATAATCACCGGATTTGAACGCCATTGAAAATTGGTGGTCGGTTTTGAAGACAAATATAAGAAAATATGGTATCCATAACAATCTGATGAATTTTAAAAATTAGAAATACATAGTTGCTCTTTTTTAACTGCATCATTTAAGCTGCGGCGTGAGTTTTCTCTAGGATTTTTTTATTTTTATTTTTTTTTTTTGCGTTACAATGAAAGTAGTGGCCACTTTTTTTGTATTTTATGTTGAGAAATGAATTAAAACAAATTAAATGAAATATCTACATACTCTGTTTTCCCATTTTGATAAAATATTGTGAAATATAGAACACGTTACAAAAAAATTGTATCTGTATCAAATAAGCTATGAGTGACTGTATATTATGCAGTAATGTTGCTCAATTGAGCAGTAATGAATAGACATACCTAAGAATATCTGTTATTTTATTTTCGGTTATGTAAGCCATATTTTGAATATTTGTGTATATTTCATGTACTTGTGTATAGGGTAACTAAATACTTGTAACATAATATATATAAATAAATATACCCATCCATAAACCCTTAAGTTGAGCCTTCAAATTTTTTTTTTTTTTTTCTGTCTCCTTTTTTTCTTTTATTTGTCTCCTTTTTTTCTCTTTTCTTTTTGTTTTTTTTTTTTTTTTTGTGTACTCACCCCAACTGCCTCCTGTTCGGCCAAGGCATTGGCTAGTTTCACTGTTCCATAGGAATTTTTTGAAACCCTCCCATTTGCCCATCTTTGGCGGTGGCGAGTAGTATTGTTCTGCTATCTTCTTGTCGGCCATTTTTGCTGTCTTGTGCTTTTGCTCTGAAGTTGTTGTTGTATTTGTGGGTATGCGGTTTTTTTAACTGCTTTTTAGTGGTACTTCAACTTAGTTGTTCTACTTTTATTATCTGGTAAGTAGTTGGTACTTTTTATTTGACTGTCTTCTCGTTTCGATGACTTTGCTGGCGTAGCAGTTGAGAGGGTTTCTTTTTCACTTCAAATACTTATTTTCAGTATTTTTTTTCTTCAAATGTTTTCTAACATTTATTTAATCTAGTTCTTTTGATTCGCCTATTTTTGTGGTAATATTTACTGTTCATACACTATGTATGTATGTTTATACTATGAAATATAGAGTAGTTCTTTATTTGGTATATTTAATGTTTGACTTTTTGCTTAGTAAACTGATTTTCTACTAACTGTATTTTTACGTATAACAACAAGATTATTAGTTTTGTTGTGTTTGTTTTGTTTTTGTTTTTATTTTTGTTGCTGTAGTTTAGATTTAACTTTTCTTTGCTTTTTAACTTTAAGGAATTACTTTGAGTGTTGTTGTTTTATTGAACTCTATTATTTTTCTTTATTGAAATAAGTTTTTGCCTTAATCAACTGAATCGAAACATTTTTATTTTTATTTTTTGTTGGTTTTTCGTTCTCACTTTGATGTTCGTCTTAGAATATTGGTAATAATTTTATAATATTATTAGATACTGTGAATACTGCGAGTTGGCTATTGCAATTCGTTAATTTTGAATATTAATGCTGTTGCCACCTAAAGGAGATGAAAGAGTGAAAGTTTCCATTTTAATTAAAATCTGCATTGTAATTTGTGAATATTTCATAAGCTCTTCGAGGTTTGACCGAGCTGGAGAGTTAGTGGTGCAAAAATAACAGTTGCGAAACACAAAGCTCTCACATTCCCTATACATTTTCACGCAATCACATTTATTCATTCATTGCTTACAAATCACTTGTGCTCCAAAAAGTTCTCTGCTTCTAATTAAAAGTAACCTTAAAAGTGTTATTTCATTAAAGAAGAAGCTTTCATTATTTTATCAACATTCACACACGAAACTTTCTCGAAGCTTTCAGCAACTTTCACATACCTATACAAAAAAACGCTAATTAGCAGTACTGTTTCTCTCGTTTCATTGTATTTCTCTTAAAAAATATTTATTAGTAAATTTCTGAAATTATCTAAGGTAAAAGTGACTTTCACAAAGGTATACACTATCGAATGGACTCCTTACAAATAGTGCTCACTTAAAACCTACATCTTTACCGACATATTGCACATTGGCTAGCCTGAAAAACTCTTAAGTAACTAAGGGGTGACCCTTACAAAAGTGATTTTGTGTCAATATTTGTCATGGTGCTCGCCCAGCGCAGATAGCTAAAGGGTTAGAATATAATGGAATGGTTTGGACTTCGACCTCATGGCCGTTTGTGCCCTCTTCTTATCCCAGTACCTTAACCAAACCCAGTAAACTTTAGATAAAGCTTGGTAGGGCTGAGCGTAGGTATATGCCTTTCTTCGCAACCTTCTCTGCGCTACTGCGCTACATTCAAGGAGAAGGTCCATTAGAGTCTCCGCGAATTGGTCGCAGAAATGGCAAGAGTCAGTGGACCATATTCCAATCCTGTGCAGATGACTGCGCAATCTGCAACGGCCAGTAAAAATGCCCGTGAGCATTCTCAGTTCATCCTTGGGGATGGTTATCAGTTTACTAAACCTCTTTTGATTGTATCCCCAACTCACTCTTGAAGTTTCCTTTCAAGTGCAGGTGTACACCAGATTACTTTATCGGCCAGTTCAATTCTAAACTTCTTCTCAAATTTAATGACTAGCAAAAAATAGCTTAAGGGTTGCCCGCATTATCTCTTCTAGGACTAACCACCTCAAGATTAACCTGCATAGCTCTGTAGTTTATTAGACATAGCATCTCTTGCAATTTAACTGTGCTCTGGTACTCATATAAGCTTGATATTAACCTGTGTCTTGAAATTTGAATACTAAAAATGCGCATTATTTATATTTTTGGGGGTCCTCAAGCTCAAACTAATAGTAAATAAAAAGCTACAGCACAATTTTAGCAAGGTGAGCTGTTAGACAGTAGATTAATTTAGAAAAAAGTTCAACAATTCAAAAACTGTAGTAAGAGTAAAAAAAGCTATCTGGATAGTTCATAGGCCCGATGGGTAGTGATTTTTTCGCTCGACGCTTGCTATGTTTACAAAAAAATCGTATAGAGGAGAGAAATCTCGGACAAGCATCAATGCATTAGAAAATACTGTAGTAGCTTAAAGGTAACTCTGGGAATAATTTTTCTGGTCAGCGGTCCTCTGAAGGAGCCTTCGGACTTCTGTGAATGTATTGCAATGATGTTGCATTCAAAAGCTATTTCATTTCAGTAACAATTAGGCCTGAAGGCTGTTAAAACAAATATAATTGCTTTATTTACTGTTTGCTTTAACAATTCGTCAAAGAAATATTTTTTTAGTGGAATACTCGAATTGAATTCAGAAAACTGTCTCTGATAATCTCAGATGTCACAGCACCAGGTATCACCCATGATTCTGTGACTTATATGTAGCGCTTAATACATCTTATAATAATATACATCCCAATTATACATCCTAACTTCATCAGGAAGACGGTATTTTCCTTGATATAAATTTTGGTAAAAGATTCTAAAAACTCTAAAAAATTATTTATCTTATACTCTATTTAAATTTTTTTTAAATAATGGCAATGGGGAAACATATGTGATGACTCTGTATCTCTAATTTGCTGGAAGAACGTCATGACCCAAAAAATCAAAAATTCGGGAAGAACGGCTTCAAAGTTTTTAATTTACCAAGTAAAAGTAAATACACATTTTTGACTTATGAGGTCCTTTTACTGGATACATAAGCAAAAAAAAATTTGTTTGGCCTATAACGTTCTTCCAGTGGTATCTTTATATAATGTCTTCAGATTGGCTTGAGGTACTACTGGTAATTTTGATGATTTTTCGTTCAATTTTTAATCTGCTACTTGCATTTTTAGAATTTGAATTTAGTAGTGAGCAGCAACCTCGAAAACGTCAAAGTGGGCAAATATCGGCTCTACCATTTTGAATTTGTCTACTTACAAAACTTAGCACATCAATACGATTTAATAAATATTTTAAATTTTGTTCATCCTTTTAGAGTTTGCGGAGCTGTTAAAGGGCAGTGCACTGCACGAAAAAAAATTCTACCTTCCCCAATTCCATTTACTGATATTTCGGCAAATCCAGCAAACGCTTCGAATGGATTACATAAGTATATATTTAATTGGCGATTACATCCTCTTTTGCGTGTTTGGTTTAACTCCTTCTCTTATTTATGGAGTGAGTGTTGATGTTGTTCCACAAATGCCGGCACCTATAATTTCAAGCCAACTCCGAACGTTAGATATTTTTTATGCGGAACTTTTTTATGGCAGAAATACACTCAGAAGTTTGCCATTGTCTGTCGAGAGGCGACCGCTATTTTAAATTTTTTTTTTTCATTTTGGTATTACGTGCACGAAGATTTGAACCTACGAACCCCGAATGGTACTCACGCACCAATTCATTCGGCTACGGCGGCCGTTTGGCCCCTGAACGCAAGTGAAATATTTACTCAGAGTGCGGGTGTTTTTCGTTAACCCTTTCGAACTGGAAATTACTGTTGGCTGTAGAATATTGAGATATATTGTACCGACTGGGTCAGATGCTGGATGCTCTCAAAAAAACAATGAAATAAGTACAGTAGGAAACTTCGAAACTGCTAGGTGATCTTAGCAGTTTACCTATACAAATGTTAGGTTTTATAAAAACTGGATTTGTAAGGATTCAATTATACTCCAATTTGTATCAACCTGCTCTCCTTTAGTGATCAAGTGATTTAATAATAAAAGAAAGAGGTATCTTTAAAATTCCTTCAAACTAAGCTTCCGCTGAAGTTATTGTGGGCCGAGTTTAGGTTTCCTGCAAATGGAGGGTTCTGCCTACGTTCCTACGACAGTCGATTCTACGTTGCCGGAACGACACTAAAACCTATTACTCAGGGGCCAATCGACAGACACCAGTAGAACTATTTCCTTATAAACACAAATTCTGCACCTCCAAATCCAACGTGCATGCTGCATAGCATAGGAGGCCTCATGTTGCATTCGGTACAAAATGAATGGATGCTGATGAATTATCAGATGCCGCTAAAAGCTACCTTTAGCTGAGCCAAACATTCTTGTAAGAAGGTATTTTGGCAAGGTTTCGGGTTAGTAAACGTTGGTAAATCAGAGCGAATACCTCAATAATGCCAAGCCACTAAGTCAAACTTGTATAAAAGCTTCAACTTAAGTCAATTCAAATATGTCTATGCATGAGTTTACTCCTCATAAACTATAGTCCTCTTGTCCAAAGTTTATTGGCTGAACCAAATAGCTATTCAAGAATCAATTATCGCGCGGAGGCGACAGCTGCCGCATGTTCTGTTATAGGGAAACTCTATTCTTATACTATGCTTTTCCAACGCAATATTTCCTTGAGAATTCTCCTGCCTTTCATTTACTAAGCTGTTCTTATCAGCTCTATCAAAGCTGCATTTCTAATTAACCCTTTGGATATCTGACCCCCTCGGGAGTCCAAAAAAGTACAATTGTGTTCTACTGTGGATTACCCCGAGAGAGCTTCCCAGTGCCACCTCTACGGGAAGATCCAGAGAGGCTCCTATATTTTATTGGGCTCGCACAAGGCTCCTCCTCTTATTTGTGGTGTACTTCTGGATGTTTTTCGCACATGTGCGGACCCACTCTTTTATAAAAGGCTTTTTCATGGCAGAAAGGCACTCGGAGACTTGTCATTGTTAACCGAGTGGCGACCACTATTAAAAAAGCCTTGTCTATCACTTGGTGTTTCGCTCTACCTATGGGTTCTACCTACGGGTAGTCATGCACCAACCCACTCTGCTACAGCGGTCACCGCAAGGCTCCTACCTTAGTTAATTCATTCACTAGTACTCATTTTCTTTGACGCCACTTTGAAATTCATGATAAGAGAATATCCAGATAAGAGAGATGATCAACGACTGGGAAACTGAGTGTAGAAAATGTGCAATATTCCTGGCTAACTAGAATTTTTTTCTAGCATATTTTCTTGCTTCGGCTGCACTTCAGATTATCTAGACAAGATTATTTGAGACAAGATGGCAGGCAATTTATTAAAGCCTCATCTACACAGAGTGCACAAATTGCACTACCGGAAGAACCCGGATTTATATATATGTTTTAAACTGTTGCAACAATAATAAGCACTTAAAAAATCCCTCTAAACAAGGTTTAAAAGTCATTGAAAAGTCGTTGATGCTTTAGAACTTCATGTCGTACATGAGCCCGGAGATTTTTCAGTACGTGTATTGGACAAGTAGCACTCGCTTTGAGAAAATTTTTTTTCAAATAAATAGATTTTGTAAACTCGTTCTGGAGATGGAATCTGGTCTATTGAAGGCAGTATTTGTCAGTGCTCTCGCTTATGTCGACCTATTGCCTCAACGCGTTATTTCGCATCTTCTCAAAAATAAAAAGGCTATTGACAATTTTTTGTCATTTAGGAACTTGTGCAATAAAACTGTATATTCTGCATTCAAACACATAAATTTTTCTGAATACACATTTCCAAATTAAAAAATTATACACGACAACTCCCACAAGATTATTTTATTATCAAGGAGAGGTTTATGGTCAAATGCCGCCAGCTGCCGCGTACCATCTGAATTCCTCTAGTACCTCTTCTCATATATCACAACACACTGTCGCACTGAATACCGCTATACACACAACTACTTATATGTAAGTTATGCCTCTTTTATAGTTCTCTTCACTGCAACTGCTATGACTTGTCCACAGAGACAGCACAAGGACACCTCAATCGGCTGAAAACCTTAGGCTTATATCGATATTAAAGTGCCGAAAATTGTATTAGTAATTAGTCATCCCCGTTTAGATGTTTGCTGCTTTTAATTTATACATAAAATAATTGAAAACTTTTTTTTCTAAAATTTGGTTTGCCGCTACTGCACCGCGTATTTGCTGCCATCAAAAATATTACTGCCACTACCAGAAAGCTGTCTAAGTTTTGTGTCTGTCGCTGCTGCTGTTGTCACAAACAGAAAATACGATTATGTAACGGCACATACTCAGTAAAAGACCGCAAGTGAAAAGATGAAAATTTGTCCGTAATATTACCGAAAGCAGTTAACGAGGCACAATGGCCAGAGTATGTCACGAGCAACGAATACGAATGAGGAAGAATAGCGAAAGCCGAAAGCAAAGAGAGACACGAGTCACCGAAAGCTGCATACGCTGCTCGTTTCATACACCACAACACAAACACAGAAAATTGAGAAATCGGAAATGTGCTAAGAAGAGAGTCGAAGTGTTGCTACGAGTAAAAATGGCGGAAAAGAGAATAAATAAGGCTGAGGGATTACGCGGTGTGTGTGAGTGCTAAAATGGCAGAGAAAGCCATTAACTATCAGTAATGGAAAAGACGAGGCGAAAAGCAAAGAATAGTGAAGGACGAAGCACATGGAAGATTCGAATAGCGAACATGAAATTTATTGGAAAGTTGCTAAGCCAGAAATGGGAAGCAACGTAACAGAAATGGATATTGGCACATCTGCTAAGAATAAAAATACTAAATTACGTAGGTAAAGGAATGCTGCGAGTAATCTGAGCTTACAGTAGCCACATGGAAAGTGTATGAGGCAAGAGTGAAAAAAATGTCACTTATGCAAATAAAAATGTACTGGAAAAATAATGATTTACTATCAAAAATCACAATATCGAAGAACTCGACATTTGAGGTATGCAATTCACTATTGACTTAAACAAAAAAATTTCCAATTATAAATTTTTATTCAATACAATTTATTATCGACTTGACGCCCCTATTTCTAATACATATTTCATATGCTTTTTAAATAAAAAAACAAAAATTCTATAATATTTTTATAATTGTTATGATTTTTTTAAATTTGTTCTTTTTCGACTGTTTAAATTATCCGCGGTACAAAATATGTTGTGTTTGCAATCGATGTGTCGTTATGCAGAACTACTTACGGAGTCTACTGAATTACATTATTTTTAGAATATTATACCTATTTGGATAGCTAGAAAGGCATACAGTGTGGCCGGCAGCGTCCAAACAGATTTGTGTACTTATTTAATGTAATAATGCCAATTACGCAGTGCAGTGAGCCTTTATTTTTGTGATGTGATTTCAAGTGGTTACTTGTTAAGACAAGGAGATATAGAAGGGAATAAGAAGCGTTTTGAATTTGCATTTCTGATAATTCATCCCAAAGCACCGAAAATATTATATCTACAACCGAGGCCGCTAAGTAGGGGTTTAACTAAAACAACCACAAAAGTGATGACAAAGACATTACAAATTTATTCGTAAAAACTCTTATTCTAACCCTTAATCAAGCGATTCAAAGGCTTTCGACAAAAAGCGTAGACGTCTCCATTTGTACAATCAAACGGAGATTGAAGGAAGCTGACACGGGAAATCGGAGCACACTTCAAAAACCTCTTTTGACTGAATCACATATTCATAAACGTCTAGTATGGGAAAACGCAAATTTGAATCGTTATTGGACCCAGTTTATGTTCGCAGACGAATCATCTATTGTTGCTTGCAATTACTGGAAGAAAGCTTCGGTTGCTAAAGGCACAAAATTTGTTCAACAGACTGTTAAACATCCGCCCAAGGTCCATGTCTACAGATACTTTTCTTTAACTGTCTTTACACAAAATCGCGACGCAAAATTTACGATCAAACTTTGTGAGAAATGTTTATTAATACGTGCGAAGAAGCTTCATGAACCGAAGGCAGCGGATTACATCTATCAAGGAGACCAAAGCCTAAAACTTCGTAGTCGACTTTGCACTTCTTGGAAAGCAGAAAGAAACATATGTACAACAGCTTGATTGGTCTTCGTAAAGTCGGGATGCAAATCTAATTGAAAATGTGTGAGCTCGAAAGCCATGAAAGCGAGGATTCGGAGAAAAACTGCTTGCCACGACACTAAAAAAAATTAGAGGGTCTTCGTCCAGATTATGCTAAAAAATAAGCAAAAACTCTTCAATATGACATATAACTATAGCGGGACCTAAGTATTGAAATATTAAACTAAAAATAAAAGACAAAATCTTTACGAAATTTTACTTTAAAATTTTTTAGGCGAATTTGTTTTATGAAACGCACTGTAAAATGATTTACGGAATAGTTTCCATACAATTTTTTGTTAGATGATGTGGAGTATGAAACAGAAGAAAACAGGGACACTTAATGAAAACTGTAAATTCAAAACTTTACCAAGTAACCATTTTTAACTGTCAGCGTTAAAATTAATAATTAACATAATATAAATTGAAATAACTGTACAATAGATCTTTTTTGGTCGCAGTACGCAGTAACCCAATAATAATACTTTTAAATAAAATAGATAATACATCGCGCCCTAACATTAAAAAAAAAGCAACAAAACCAAGTATAAATATTTTTTTAATAATCTTCAAGTCTAATATCTCGAAAACGGTGAAGTTTGGGACATCATATCATTTAAACAGAAATTACCTAAATTATAATATATTTAAGTATCTAAAACGGTTTTCCCGTACCCCTATGCACAATGCACTATGGTACGCCTAAGCAGCTTTTTTTCTTAGTTCCTTGTAACTTAGTTTGAATGTACTTACTACAGATTTAAAATTGCATAAATTACAATGTTGGTTGGCGGATTATACATCCTTTAAGGCACACATGAATCAAGATGTAGGTATAGTCAAGTAAAACGGAACTGCATACTGGGAAATAGGAATTCACCGTCAAATTCAAAACTTAGGGCCGAAAAAACCAATTCTTCAAAGGCTTCACATATACATTCCCGTTTCTTTATATTTGTGTATTGGGTGAGAAAATTTGGGCAAAAAGTAAGGTGAATTTGGTTGTAAAATGAAAAATCTTTATTTATTCTTGTAAATCAATTTCATCCCCTTCAAAATAATCCCCTTTCGATGAAATACACTTATGCCAACGATTTTTCCAACCCCCGAAACATGACAAATAGTCCATTTCCGGTATAGCCATCAGCACCTTCTTCGATTCAGCTTTTATCTCCTCAATCGACTCGAAACGCGTTCCCCGGAGTGGTCTCTTGAGTTTTGGGAATAGCCAGAAGTCACACGGAGCCAAGGCAGGCGAATACGGTGGTTGCGGAACGATATGCGTGGAATTTTTGGCGAAATGGTCACGAAGAACGAGTGCAGTGAGTGCAAGAGTTGTTGGCCCATAATTCTGGTCCTTTTAGACGAATTGCTTCACGTAAACGACGCATAACGCTCAAATAATATTCCTTATTAACAGTTTGGCCAGGTGGAAAGAATTCATAGTGCACCACACCACGAAAATCGAAAAAACTGCCATCATGACCTTTATTTTTGAATGACTTTGACGTGCTCTTTTCGGTCTGGCCACGCCTTTAGCACGATATTCGCTTGATTAGTCGGTTGTTTCAGGGTCGTAAGCATAAATCCAAATCTCATCTCCCGTAATGATGCATTTGAGCTTGTCCTGATAGTCTGAAAGCATTGTTTCACACACATCAACGCGACGACTTTTTTTCAACAAATTGAGTTTTCGGTACCAAACGAAATTTGACTTTTCGTAGGCCCAAATGGTCTTTCAAAATGGTTTTCACAGATCCTTCTGATATTTCGATCATATCAGTAAGGTCTTTAACAGTCAACCGAGTCAACCAAGTCATCAACACGTTCTCGACCCTCTTTGAAGTCTTTGTACCACTTATAAACATTTTTCTGCGACATGGTCGAATCACCAAATGCCTTCCGCAGCCGAAATTTCATTCCGCAAACAAAATTTGATGGCACGTCTCTGCTCAATCAAATCAGACATTGTAAAAATCGAAAAATGCACTCTTGGTCGCTTGGTAAACACAAGCGTAAATATATTACTGATAACGACATCCACATGAAAGTTGGCCCAGATGTTATTAACAGTGCTGCCAACTTATGAAAAAAATAACTAGAGCGAAATTTTAATCCCGCGAAGTTTGACAAATAAATTCACCTTACTTTTTGCCCAATGGTCTTCAAAAGCTGACACCTAGCTGCTTACAATAGCATATAAAGTGTGAATATATCTTAAGGGATTATATACAGTTAGAATTTTCAAACAATCGATTTTTTTTTCTTAATATATATATATTTAAAAATACACACAGAAAATTTAATATCGTTCCGGTGAATATTTTCGAAGTTACACGTAAATTTGAAAAAGCGTTTGAAAGTACAAGGCAAACTTTAAATGCGTTTTTCTCAAAATGGTGTTTTGAAAGTCGGTAACCCACATTACTCGAAAACGGTTAAACCAATTAGTTTCAAATTTTAATACGAGCTTCTTACAAATATATTTTAGTAATTTTTTTATAAACAATTTAAGGCCGAAATTTTGGTCAAAAATTGATTTTTTTTTTTTGAGAAACCGCCATTTAGTCAAAAAAAAATATTTTGCTTATTCCTTCGACTAATTACTCAATTTAACATTACTCTAAAGAAATCTGTTTGGGTTTTTAGAGGATCCAGTTCAAAGATATAGTGGTCAACGCAAATCGTCTTTTTTTAAGAGGAGCTCTCGGAGATCAGCTGTAGCTCTTTTCTAAACAAATATTTTTACTAATACTAAGTCTTAAATACAGCTAAAAGATAACGTAATGTGTATAAAAATTTTTAGATCAATAAATTTAAAAGTTTTCTCAGTAAAAATTCTGGAACATTCGCTTTTTTCGGCCTTCTAACTGTATACAGCCCCTTAAGGAAAGCCGGATTACGAAGGCAAAACAAAATAAATATTTCAAATTTTTCTAAACTTTTGAATTTTGATTAACATTTTTAACGACTGTTTTGTTTATCAGCGTGTAGACTAATCTAAAACGTTTTTCAATAGGTGCGCTTCAACTTTTTTCCGATAGGGAGGGCGAACGACGCAATATTTTTTATTTTTCGCTTGTCATTTGTAAACTTCATTAGTATACATTTCATCATGGAACGCTACATACTTGAACAACGATTGCAAATTGTGCATTTTTTTATGAAAATAATCGTTCTGTTGCTTCTACTTTTGGCTCAATGGCTTTGTCAACAAGCAAAATATGCGTTACTGGGCAGAAAGCAATCCACACGTTATTCATGAGGCACCGTTGCATCCCGAAAAAATCACTGTTTGGTGCGGTTTACTTGCCGGCGGCATAATTGGCCCATATTTTTTCGTTGACGAGAACGATCGCCACGTTACTGTGAATGGAAATCGATACCGCGACATGATAAACGATTATTTTTGGCCGCAATTGAATGGTATGGACTTATACGACATGTGGTTTCAACAGGACGGGGCCACAAGCCACACAGCACACGCTACAATTGATTTGTTGAAGAGTAAGTTCGATGAGCGCATTATTTCCAGAAATGGACCGGTCGAATGGCCGCCGCGCTCGTGTGATTTGACGCCTCTAGACTATTTTCTTTGTGGTTATGGGAAGTCATTGGTCTACAGTAACAAGCCGGCAACGATTTGTGAGCTCAGAGCCAATATTGAACGCGAAATTGCTGGAATTTCGGCCGATTTATGCAAAAGAGTGGTCGAAAATTGGGTTCAACGATTGGACTTCGTAAAACGTGTACGCGGTGGTCATGCAAAAGAAATCGAATTTCATACTTAAATGTATATGTTCAAACTCGATAATAAAAAAAAAATAGTTAAAAAAGTCAAACCGTTTGTGTTTTATTCAAAAAAAAAGTTGAAGCGCTCTTACTGAAAAACGCTTTACTTTCAATTATATTTCAACGAGCTATAAACTATCAAAATCCATCCACGTTCAAATTTGACTCTTTTATTTCGTCATAAAAAATCACTCTGCATATTCTGGAAAACAAATGAGAATTGGGGAATTTTTTATGAGAAAAAATGTGCAAAAATTTCTAACTTTTTCACCAAATAAATATAACTAAAATTATGGGTGAGCATAAGCTTCAACCTATGAAGAATTGGTTTAGCGGCCCGACACCTAGATTTCGAGGCCCAATTCAAAATTCTACGTATGCATTTTTTTCTACTTTACTACTTTTTTCTAAAACACGTACAACTCTGGGAAAATGAATATTCAAAATTTTGGGGAATTTTAAGGGAATTTTGCAGGTAATTCGGCAATTATGACATCTAATTGGAAATCTCATCGAGTATTTTGGTAAATATTACTGTCATTAGTGAAAGGAAATATTAAATAGTTTTTTAAATATTTGGATTCATCAATTCAGGCAGAGTTTCTTCTAAGTTGCTTATACTGTCATTGCCATCTGTGCCAAATGCTCTTACCACATGTGCTTTTTGAAGATTAAAAAGTGGAGTTAGCAAATTTGGCCAATATTATTATTGATCATGAAAATTCCAATAAATTTGCTTTGCGGAATAGAATTTCGTTTCTAAAACAATGAGAATATTACAATAGGTGTACTGTTTACAGATTACTATTATTATTATTATGAGAGGTTTTAGCACACCGAACTCAAAGATCTATTGCGCACCATTAAGGGGTTAGGGGTAGCCAGAATTTACAAAACAATGGACATTTTTTTGCACTTTCTTAAAGTATAATATCATTGTGTGAAAATTTAAAGTGAATCCGACAATACTTTTTGAGCTATCCAAACTTAAAATGCGTTTTTCTCAAAACTATGTTTTTTGAACTGGTGATGATGGTGCCTGATCGAAGGATTCTTTTTCAACAATTTCGATTGTCGGTTTTTTCTCGAAAATCTTAAATACATTTCCTGAGGCCGCCATATTGTTAATTTTGAAAAAAAGCTTCGATCAGGCACAAGATTATCTATTAATAAAACTAATTTCTCTTGCCCGATTGATTCTATATGAATCTCCAAGAACTTGTGATGATCACTGCAAGAGACTTCTGGAGAAACAGGTTCCACACAAACAGCGATAACTTTTACAATCATTAATTTTTTTTTTTTTTTTTTGAAATTTTACTAAAGAGAAGTCGAAACATGATGTATAAATGCTATTTGATTGTGATTGTGCCACAAATTAACATTTTTATAGTTAATAATAATAGGGTTTTTGATAGACAGGAGTGACTGCTGTCAATTTTTTTTCCGTATTCATGACATTTCATCATGGAAAAACTTACGCCTCAACAACGTTTACAAATCGTGGACTTGTCTTACGAAAATCGACGCTCTGTGAAAAGTGTCCATCGCACGCTCAGGCCAACTTATGGTGTTCGGCGATAAGGCCCCTTTTTGGCTTAATGGCCACATCAATAAGCATCATTGTCGTATTTGGGCTGAAGAGGAACACAAAGTAATTCAATAACAGCCATTACATCCATTGAACATAACCCTTTGGTGCGGCCTATAGGCTGTAGGTATCATCGACCCATATTTCTTCAACGACGAGACTGACGCCAATATAACAATGAATGGTGAACGCTATCGCGTAATCATAAAGGACTTTTTGTTGCCGGAAGTTGAAGCCCGCGATCTTTACATCATTGAGTTCCAGCAAGACGGCGCTGCTCACCATACAGCATTTGAAAGTATGGATTTACTGTATCGTCCTTTCGCTGCTGAAACTTATCTCTCGACTCAGACCAGTGGATTCGCCAACAAGATCGTGTGAAATCCCACCTTTGGACTTTTATTTGCTTATTCATGACGGTATGTAAATACTTTGTATGTAAATACTAAAGTTATTCATGAGATACCGACCGAAGGCCTCCAGCGAATCATTCAAAATTGGTGAGTACGGTGCGCCGAATTACGGCGCAGTTGCGGTAAACATTTGAAAGGGGTTATTTTTAAAAAATAAATGTGATTAATGGTTCTACACAAAAATAATAATGATTGCCTAATAAATTTGAATTTTCGTTGTTTTATTTCAATTTCAAATCCGATACCTCTAACTTGATCGTCTTTTTTAACAAAAATGTGTTCGGTTGTTTTTTTTTTTTTTTGGTGATTTAAAGGTATCGATTTTTTTCTCTGGGCAAGTATAATCAAAACTTTGACACATACCACCTTGAAAAGCCTTTTGGGACCCAGCTTCCACCAAACTGTCTTTAAGTTGTGGCCTTGACAATCTCATACCGCCTCGGCGCACGAATGTTTCTTGTTTGAATTTTGGAAGCAAAAATGTACTCAGAGGCGTTTGGTAACAACAGCCACAAGGCAACCTTTATTGGAATTTTTTTTTTAATATTTTAGATGTGTACTTGGCTGGCAGAAATCCTCTAACTAAAACTGTGTGAAAGACAAAGTATAAAGTTCTTAAACTATCCATACAAACACTTGGTATTACTATGGATGTATTTCCGGTCAATGTGTAAAAAGTATTTTCTATTTCTATACCACATCTTCGTTCATTTAAAGTCTCAGGCCGCGAGCTTGGGGTCTTTATTCCTGTCTGCCTCGTAATTTGGGTCAATTAAATATTTACTTAGGTTAATATCCGATTTTGCATTTTATTCTGCTTTCCGCACTTCCATTAATACCCTGACTAGGTCACGCTGCAAAGTTGTTTCACCTTTCCATATTCTTGCAAGCTAAGCAAAATATATTGTAAATCCAAAATAGCACAACAAAAGAAAGCCATATGAGGCAAATCTGCATGCATGTATGTACATATGTTTGTAAATAAGTAAGGGTGTAAGGTAATGAAAAAGTGAAAGTGAAAAATTGCACATAAAAAGTGCCGCGGGTAAAGTAGACAGTTTTTTCTTTCTATGAAAAAAAAAATAAAAATTATGAGAAAAGTGGATTAAGTATTCGAGAGAAATCGAATTGAAAAGAGGTGCTGTGCAAATTTTAACACTCACAGCTCACTCGTACTAGCATGATATTTTTGATTGAAGCTTAGAAATCATATTGAAACTCCGAAATTATATTCGTAAACGGACTTAAGTCAAATTAATAGTCTCAATGTGCAACCTTAAAGGCATCAAAGATATGCCATCAGTGCAGTGATGACAAGGAAAATGATGACTTTATCCATTTCATCAATGCTTGTTATAGCAGCATAGTTGACTTGTGACGTTCAAATATAACATCAATGACAGAAAATTAATTGAAATAAAAAGAAAAAAAATCGAGGAAATGGGAAAAATCGTGAAAGGCTGTATGTTATACTAAAGGTTTCAGATTGCGCAAGTATGCAGCGAGTAGCGCAGGAATTCTCAAAAAGAACACACGCTTATGTGGCAGCAGGCAACAAAAGGAAATAAAAGCGAAAGAGGACGAACAGCGGGCGGAGGACGACTATTGTGTAAAAGCTGTCAGGAATATACACATCCAAATACTATGTATGTATGTATGTATAAGTATGTACATATGTATGTAAATTTCTTTGCATGAAATGAGCGAACGAATCAGCAAAACTTCGCCTTACCCCAAGAGACTGGCCAAGCGAGCGAGTGAAAACTTCTTAAACAGAAACCCCGAGCGTGTATGGGTATTACAGAAATGCTACCGAAAAGCGACTAACCGAAAATTAGACAGCAAACGGATTTCGTATTCGGAATCGTATACAAATTTGAGCAATGAAGCGAGCGCAAAAATGGAGGCGTAGAGGGCGCGACACTAAAAAGGAGGAGTAGGCAGGAGGGGTTTGCATATAGCCTGGCAGCACCAATTCTTTGCTTAACCTATGCGCACACATACAGACAAATTCCACACGCACGCACACATACACTTAATTATATATGTATGCATATATATATGTGTATATGCGAGTACATAGACGTCTGCGAGGAGGCGTAGCACTTGGAGGCGCGTAGACACAAACACAAAATACGTGTCACTAAAGCACTGGCACACTGCTGCTGCTGTATTATGTATTATATTATCCTTGCTCGTATCGGCGGCTATTAGTTGGAGCACTCGAATAGACCGCAGTTACACTTTTTTTCTTATTGCATATTGTATAATGAGAGCTCGGCTTTTGCTCGCCCTCTATCGCCAACTCAAATTCACTCTCTCGCTCGCTCACTTGCTCTCTATCTCGCAGGATACTCGCGCTGCCGCTATGGCGCCTAGGTTTGCGGCGAAACTGTTACAAAATCAGCACATTTTTTCACGAAGTTTTTCTTTTCATATAATTAAAAAAAAATAATTTTGAAATAGATAAAATATGTTTTGAAAACTGAAATTATTGCTCGCCACACTTCAATTGACCACTAACAATTCATTTTTGTATTAAATATGCCTGCTTAGTTCACCCAATGTATGACTTAAAAGCTTTTCGGTAGGCAGAGTGTGATATAACACATCACATATTTTTTTCTTAGCTGTCCTTGAAAGTCCTTTTGATTTTCACTCGTTATTAACGCTTTTGGCAAAAAATTAACGCGAATATTTTACACCAGCTTTTATTTGTGCAGCCGAAAATTTCTATTATTTGGCGAAAAATCGAAATTCTGTATGTATTTGAATGTGATTGGGATGTCATATCCTTATTTTCTTTGCACACACACACACACACATGCACACATTTTAAATCGCATAAGGCCAGCACACACACTCATAGTCTACATAAAATTTTCAAATTCCTCACAGAAACGCGTTTTTTTGCATTTAACTAACATAAAAATACTAAAATTTACGTCAATAGATTTCAGTACTCTTCAGCCAATGTCAAACAAAGTCCTTCGTCACGCAAATCCTTCACAACTTTTCAATTTCAACGTTCGATTTTTCACCAGGCTTTATGTAATTTTCACGATGTAGTAGCACCAGACGCGCGTTGTGCAAGTGAGAAAGAGAGAGAGAGTGTCTAGTATCCAGCAGGTCGACTTCTATGAAATTTCAGAAAGTTTTTCTTCTTTTTTTCATTAAAATATGCACTTTCACTAAAATTGTTCTTCAGAAAAAATGCAATTCACACACACTTCTACATAATTTGCAATATATAATATAGTTTAGTAGAAGCCTTCTTGCTTTTAATTTGGCTTGACTTTGCCTACTGCTTTTGTTGTATTATAATCCGCACTAAACGACGAGTCGAGGAGCTACCGTCCACAGTTAAAACGCCAATGATAGTGTCTTCGCTGCAACTGACCGAAACGACTTGTCGTGCTGGTGCTCTAAGCTGGCAAACCTCACCGAACGGTCAACGTTATCGCTGCTCTGCATTGCAATGCGCTTCGGCTGGAAGCGTTGACTAGAAATGTGCTAAAAAGCTACGAAAGTGTGAGTATTGTAATAGATTATTTGTAGAGCTTTTATCGATGCTTTCAAACGGGGCCATATACACCACAACTGAATTCTTACGAAAGCAGGTGAGTGTGTGTGTGAAAATAGTAATACGAGTGGTTTGAAAATAACTGCAGAAAATTTTATATAAAATAGTTTTGATCCCGTTTGTAGCTTTTGAACAGCCTAACAATTCTAGAGAGCTCTCCCACCCATGATCTCATACCAATCTAACCTGGAAGAGAATGAATTAATTTAGTGTTTAAATTTTAGTATATGTTCTGCCGAAGCAAGAACAAAGCAATCTGTAGAGGCTTAAGCGCTAACTCGGACTACGTTATTCCTCAAACTAATTTCAACGGGGAACCTAAGATGGTGTTAGAAAAGGATGGATGGCGGAAAGGACCACTTTCAAAGCACCACACTTTCAACATATGCACAAATGGTTTCACAGATGGAGGAGGGAGTCGGAGCCGCAGTATTTTCTCCGGAATTAGAATATGAACAGTCATTCAAATTACCGGACTACTACAGTGAGTTCCAAGCTGAGATCTACGCGGCAACGAAAGCCGTAGACTTTTGCCCTACAGAGCACTTCTCCGAACTCTCAAATACGAATTTACATTGATAACCTAACAGCCATAAAGGCAATAGCAGCTGTAATGACAAACTCACACTGCATACGACAATGCCGGAAGAAGATGGATGACCTAGAAACTAAGAAACAAGCCACCATCTACTGGGATCTTGGACACAAGGGAATTGAAGGAAACGAGAAAGTAGATATGCTAGCCAATTCAGGTGCTAATCTTCCAGTAGCTAGCACGACCGGTATACAACCACCTTTCTGCAAACAACGACTAGATATGTATATATGCAGCAATGCTTCGAGAAGCGAATTCTAGGTGAGAAAGAAACAGCTCATGCAGAATCGCGAAAATCATACTACGCAAACACAATGCCAGGTCTACAAACTATATTTTATCTCTTTCCAGGAAAGAGTGTAAGCTTGTAGTAGGGATACTGACGGGACAGAACGATACATGCACAATATATAACGAAGTCAACGCGAGAGGAACCCTGGAACACCTACTCTGCCACTGCCCTGTACTGAGAAGAACAGGAATAAACTGCTTAGTTTCTGCATCGTTTCCAACATTAAAAAGTATGACGGATCAAAAAATTAGCAGCCTACTTAAATTACCCAAACTGTTATTAAAGAAAAAATATAAGGTAAACCCTCCATACCAACACTTGGAATCTTCTTCTTCTTAATTGGCGCGATAATCGCTTCCGCGATTTTGGCGAAAGCGCGCCAGCCGTTTCTTTCTCGTGCTAACCGGCGCCAATTGGGCACACCAAGTGAAAGGAGGCCTTCCTCTTCCTCTACTACCATCAGCTGGTACCGCATCGAATACTTTCAGAGCTGGAGCGTTTGTATCCATTCGGACGACATGACCCAGCCAACGTAGCCACTAGATCTTTATTCGTTCCATCGCCTGCGATATTCGCCGTTGCCAACGTGCAAAGGTTCAAAAATCTTACGCAGAATCTTTCTCTCAAACACTCCAAGCGTCAGTCACCAAATCACCGTCTTTGTTCTTATAGGAAAACGCCCCGGTCTTGAAACCTTCTGTAAGCCGCCGAACTTTCTGGTAGAATTTTCGGGAGTTGTTCCTATTGGCCAGCACCTCAAGCTCCTCGCACTCACGTATTTCGGCCTCTCGTTTTTCTGTCGGATAATACGTCTTTCTTCCTTTCTCAGCTCTCGGTAGCGATCCCACATGGCTCGCGTTGCGCCCGATCGCAGCGTGGCTCTATAGGCAGCATCTTTTCTTTCGGCGACAGCATGACATTCCTCGTCGTACCAACTGTTTTTCGGACTCGCCGGAATCCGATTTCTTCTTCGGGAACGAGAAATGTTGCTCCATTGCTCGTGCATGCCGGATTGTTGGGGAGTGCTCTCTGAGAGCAGGAGTGAGAGTCGAGTGGCGAAACTTCTGGCTGTCTGTTGTAATTGCAGCGTTTCGATGTTGAACATTCTTTGCGTAGGTAGATGTACGCTTTTTTCTTCACAGCACAGAAGCGTGTGTGCAGTTTGGGTGCAACAAGGTAGTGATCCGAGTCGGTTTTGGGTCCTCGGATCGTACGTACATCTAAAACACTGTAAGCGTGTCTTCCATCTATCACAACATGATCGATCTGGTTTCGTGTTTTTCGATCAAAAGACAGCCAGGTAGCTTGGTGTATCTTTTTATGCTGGAGTCTGGTACTGCAGACTACCATGTTTCGGGCCCCGGCGAAGTCGATCAGCCTCTGTCCGTTACCGGAGATTTCGTTGTGCAGGCTGAATTTTGCGACTGTGGGACCAAAAATTCCCTCCTTGCCCACCCTGGCGCTGAAGTCGCCAAGCACGATTTTTATGTCGTGGCGGAAAAAGTAAAAGTTCTAAATTACTTTACCATGCGTTTTCTTTGCAGCTGAGTAGTTCGTATCCTATTTGGCTTCAATGCTAGCAGCTGATATTTTTAAAAAGATTATGTCCTATGAAAAAAGGTCCACATAAAAAACCATATGGCATTCGGCTTAAAACTGTAGATCCCTCCATTTGTGGAACAACATCTGGACACCCGTCACAAATAGGGGAAGAAGCTCGACCAAACACCTAACAGTACAGTATTTTATGTTCTACAAAATGTAGGTACAATAATAGTAATACTATTTAACTGTAAGCGATATCGAGTATCAGCATTACAAGGGGATTCAAAAAGTACCCGTATTAGATATGAAGACACCATTTAAAAAAAAACTTTTTTTTTTTCAACATAGTTTCCTCTTAGAAAGATACCCTTCTCCCAGCGCTCTGGTCATTTTGTTAACCCCTCCAAAATATAGTATTTGCGAAATCTCCCCATTACGCTTCTGTCTCGGCGATGACTTCCTCGTTCGAACTAAATTTTTTCCCACGAGCCCTTTCTTCATGTTAGGAAAAAAGAAAAAGTCGGAGGGAGCCAGATCGGGTGATTACGGGGAGATTGGCAGCAATTCGTAATGCAATTCATGCAGTTTGGCGGCGACAACTGCGAATGAATGTGCTGATGCGTTATCGTGGTGGAACAACACCTTCTTTTTCGCCAAATGTGACCGTGTTTCCTTCAATTTTTTGTGAATGCGGTCCAATAACTCACTGTAGTAATGTCCAGTGATCGTTCTTCCATTTTCTAAAAACTCCATGAAGATGATACCGTTCGCATCCATTTTTTTCATTAATGTTTAGTTTCTGGTATATAATGATAAATCCAGGTTTTAGCAACGGTGACAACTCGAAGCAAAAATTCCTTCGGATCTCTGTAGAGAATTTCAAGCATATAAAGATTTTAGAGCTAATCAGTGAATATCTTTTCATAGAGCGTTAAAATTTAAATCATAAAATTATTAGATAATCTATTAGAGTTAGTAAATTTTACGAATTAATTTTTTTCTCTCAAAAAGCCCATCATTTTTTGCAGTATACAATCCTTATTATGCTTGTAAGACCCTATTCTTAGAACAAACATAAGAGAGCTTTCAATACAATAACTCTTTCCGAAATCCAATACTAAACTATACCTTTCCCTGATTGGAAGCGAAGTCGTGATTGGAATATATAAGGGGTGAATTTAGTAGTTACTCATTTATGTAGTTCCATGGTAGGTGCAGCCCCACAAGCCACAACAACGGCCAGTCTGGCAAATTCCAATACACTTTGTTATTTCGAGTATTTGTCTGAAAAATGGGCATGCGCGGCGAAAATATTTGCTAATACAGAAGGCAAAAGCACACAGAATTTCATAGCCATGCGTTTTGTTGTCTCATATACGAATAAGTGTGTACGTATGTATGTACAGTAATATGAAGGAATGTGATAAAGCTGTTGGGAAACGTCTAAAAATGTGGAAAATTGAAAATACGAAGCGAGTACTTTTATTGATTGATTTCAATATAGAAAATGAGAACTTGAGAGCTTGAGAAGTAGCGAGCACACCAACGAATATCGAAGAAAGAGTGGCGTTGTGTTCGATTATATGAGAATTGGAGAAGTAAGAGAGCGCATTCACAATTTCTGTTGTATAACTATAGGCGTATAAGTAAGTATGTGAAAGGGTATGTGTGTGTATGTACAAAGCGATGGCATATATATTGACCATATTTGTATTGGTGTATTGATGAATAGATGCGTTAAAACTTTTGAAACTCTGTTAAATTTTAAATGCGATATTCATTATTACTATAAATGGGTTAAATAAGTAGGGGCAAAATCTGGCTACCAACTAGAGAGTTAGAGAGAGCGCAATAAAGCGTTAATAAAAAACATGTCGTTGAAGCAATGGAGTGCAGAGTGGCAAGGTTTGGAGTATAAATGGAATACAAGAAGAATTTTAAAGTTGAGAATGTGTTGTGATAGTGGCGATTCAAATACGTATTATGCTTGTATGAGTGTGTCACAAGTAATTATGCAATTGGGTGGAAAGTGCAACAGAAAGCAGTGATTGTGGTTGAACTTAGAGGCACCTATCGACACTCTGTGGTGGGTTGTAATATTTTTTGACATTTTTTTTCGATTTTTTCTATGGATAATCTTTAGAAGCTTTGAAACCGATTATAATATGGGATGATATAGCTGCGCGGAGTACCTTAACTTCATGAAATATAAAATTTGTAATAACCAAAGGAAACATTTCATATGCATGTTTATTTATTTAATTACTAACTTATTTATTTATCTATTTTTCTATGGCCGCCGTAGCCGAATGTGTTGGTGCGTGACTACCATTCGGAATGCGAAGAGAACGTAGACTTGAATCTCCGTGAAACACCAAATATAAAATCTCCTCTTAAAAATATCTACCGTTCGGAGTCGGCTTAAAACTGTAAGCCCCTCCATTTGTGGAGCAACATCAAGACACTTGCCACAAATACCCAAAAAGGGTGTACGCGCTAAGTATATATAATATATATATATATAGTATATATATATATTTCTCCATGTATTTATTTATTTATGTACTTTTTGATTTTATTTAAATATTTCTATTTTTATCATTTATCCATTTTTGAATTATTTACTTACTTCCTTGTTTTTTTACTTATTTTTATTTCTTTATTTTTTATTTAATTACCTATTATTTATGTTTTATTATTTATTTTTTTAATTAGCTGTTACTTATTTATTATTTATTTAATTACTTATTTATTTATTATTTAATTTTTTATCTGACTATTTATTTATTTTTCTGATTATTAATTTTTTAACTCTTATTTCTATTTATTTAATTATTTATTTATTTAACTATTTTTTTATTTATTTGATAATTTAATTAATATACCTTTTTTCTCTTTATTTAATTATTTATTTATTAATTTTTTTATTTATTTATTTATTTACTTGTTTATATTTTTTTAAATATTCATTCATTTATTCGTTTTTTTATTTTATTACTTTTTTTACTTACCTATTTATTTATTTTTATTTTTTATTTATGTTTTAATTTTTCAATTTTTTTTATTTATTTATTAACTAGGTGTTGCCAAGGACTCTGCCCGCAAATGTTTTTTTTTTTGTTTATCATATCTACCGACGCTATAAAAGTTTTAACATATTTAGTTTTTTCTTAAGTATTTATGCAAATAATATAATAACTTAAAAATTTCGGCATAACTAAACATTTGTTTATCAAAGGAATTTATAATTGCCGCCCTCTGGTCTCGAATATGGGTCATCGAGATCAAAGCGGAGTTTCCATGAGAATGAGTTTCCATGTTTCCTTTAACTTGAAGGCCAATTATTCGGAATTCTCTCCTTTTAGGCGTTTTAGCTCAGGCTGTACCAAAAGCCATTCTACCCTAATGTAAAAGTGGTGCGCCTCTTTATTCAGCACCACGTAATTTATTAGAGCGGATGTCATATCGGAGAATAAGAGTATGTCATATCGGAATCAGCAAAGGGTTACAGTTTCCTTGACTTTTATGGCGCACGTATAAATAAACACCCTATGATTTAATAAAAAAGGGATTATTAATACAAAATATTACAAGATTTATATTTTTTTCAAATGGCGTCTTCCGTCAATAATATAATATTTGACCCTTGTTGACTAGACTTTCGTCCTAATTGATTTTATCTGACTTCAACAAAACGCGCTGGTCGTTTCTTACTCGCTCTAACCTGTTCCTCGAGGTTATTAAAAAAACACCTGGTACAGCAAAGTCCTTCCCAGTTTCCGCTTTCCATCTTTTTCCTCTGTTCCCACTAAAAGATATATATGAATGTGGTGGATTGGTTGGTGGATCTTTACTCGCAGGACTTCGCCTATATTTCTTTAAAGCTTATACTTACTGTGATTTTTGTATAGAATAGAATGAAATACAATGGATTTTTGCACCTCAACCTGAAGAACTTTTCTGCACTTTGCTAAACGCAATACTTCATCCAGTTTCAGTTCCCTTAATAAACCTAGACTCCCTACCTACCCCGCCTCCAGTTTTTCGGAGCACATCTACCTTTCTTCTGGCTGTATCAGGAAGAGATTACTTCTGCTTCCCGGAATGACATCGGATTCGACAAGCAGATGTAGTGCTGTTTCTGGAGATATGAGCGATTCGATGTCAAATGAGCCAAGTAGTTTAGACATTTTCGTCAATTTTTTCCGTTAATTGGTTTATTTGTAAACTTGCGTAAGTAAGAAGTAGGTAAACAGAAAACATGTTGAATAAAATTTATAGTTTTGAGATTTATTCAAGATTTATATTTTTTGTACAGAGTTAAAAAAAATTTTTTTATGAGACTAAAAACTCTTAAAACAATTTTATATATTTGTTGAAATTTTTGGGGACACTTTTTCGTTATAATTTTTGAAAAGCATCCCGGCTCAGATTATTTCCTAATTTTATACAATTTTTTTTTTGTAATATTTTAACAATGATAATTTAAAAAAAAGTAATTTTTTTTTTAAAATACTGTACCAAAATTTTAAGCCTTGAATAAATATCAAAACTAGTAATTTGTTCAAATTTTTTTTTGTTTACCAATTTTCAGAAAATATTACCGCTATGTCCAAAATACTTTGATCACTTGATTGGGAGCCGCCCGCATAGTTTTTATTTATGGAGGCAGGAATTTCCTTCCCTGTGAGGGATAGTGCGTTCAATTTTACAGCAGGCAGCAGGCGGTCGCCGTAACCGAATGGGTTGGTGCGTGACTACCATTCGGAATTCATTCTCTCTGAATCTCGAATCTCGGTGAAACACCAAAATGAAGAGAAAGTTTTGTCTAATAGCGGTTTCCCTTCGGCAGGCAATGGCAAACCTGCCATGAAAAAACTACTCATAAATATTACGCCAACTGTGAACTGCAAAAAGTTTATTATGAAAAGTTGTTTGATGGTAAAAATACACTGTCAGCAAAGAACTCGACCGATGCTACAAAGAACTTGTAAAATTTTTTTTCGGAGATGGGGATCGAACTCGTTACCTGCCTCATGTAGTTATCTACCGTAAAGGAAATCCAGTAGGCGTCATATCTTATTTTATAGTTCTACCTCTTTAAAAAACAAACTTAATAAGTTCAAATTTTTGCATGCGCCCGCTTGAACATTTCCTAAAATTTTAGCTCTATTAAAAATATTCCCAAATTACCGAAAATAACTCGCAACTAATACCCGTGACCTTTTTAAGCCCGCATTAGCTTGACCTCTTACCTAAACTGCGTACGCTTCCCCATGAATATGAATACGTTCATGCCTATCATCTGACCTAACAAAAACAACCACGTGACTCACAACCAACACTCCGATGTATGCAAATCACACACTGGCATACTTCTATTTCTAAATGTTAAACTTAACATCCTGACTAAAGAGGCCACAGGCCACAGGCCACACACTAAAATCCCCTACAAAAGTTACGTCATTCCTCAGCTGTTGTTACCTAACCGAAGTGGAGCAGCAACAAGAAAAGCAAATACTTTGAAGGATATGGGAAGGAGCGCATGCTTTTTTATGCATTCTCTCTCGCGCCCACTCTCTACTCTCTACCCATAACAGAATAGGAAATCAAATTTGTTGTTCTTTTCATTGTAGCCCTACAGCTATTTGTGAGTTCTGTTTTGAGGGCAGTTAATGCATAAGTACTCAGCAGTGCAAGTATCTAAATAGAAATGTATGTAAAAAAAATCTTGTTTTCCGACATTGTAGCATACAAATATGGCGCTTTGGCGCCATAATAAAAATTCACACCCACACCTGAAATGCGCGCTACCTTCGCTGCTTGATGATGGTAAGTTCTCACGGTCTCAATTTTCTGACACTTTTTTCGGCATAGTCTCATACTCACTACCTATGCATTTCATCGGTAGGTAAGAAAGTGGGTGATTTTGTGAACGAAACGCAGTCAGGGAGCTACGTTCCAAGAGGTCGATGTATGTGTGAATGGATGAGTGTCACCAATTGCGTCCGAAGTCCTTAACGCTGTGGTACGAAGGACTAGCTATTCGATTTGCCGATATGCCTTGTACTATCTATAAACAGAATACGTACATATGTACATAAATAAGAGAAGAAGAATATCCGCAAACAAAGCTACCTCAGTGTCGTAATCATTGGTTTGTCGGAATTTTCATTATAATTTCTTTTGCTTTGAATTTGGGTAACTAATATTCGTTTACTTATTTGTATTTGTTGCTCGTTACGCAGCTTTTTGCTGACACCAGGTCTCTTGGGAGGTGTCAGCAGCCAAATGATTGCGGTGTTTAGGCACGCAGGCACGCAGCCAACATTAGGCCAGGTGGTTTAATAGGCTACGCAAAGTCTCTTACTTTTTTTAATATATTTTCTTCCTTTTTCTTTTTCATTTGCCTACATTTATATGCAGTAAAGGATGTTCGTCTAAGAGGTGTAGAAATATGATAAAATAAAAATAATAATAAAATAAAAAAAGTTGTACAGAAATAGGTTTTTTTATCGGTAATGATGTTACGTGATGTCGGTTGAAATGTTGCATATTCTAATCTAGAGCGAACAATGCAAGTAAAAAGTAATTCGTGAGTGGAGGGGTGCGACCTAAGATTGAGTAAGAAGTGGATACAATAAAGTTAATGTGACTGTTGAATGAAAAATGTGTGTCAAAGATCACCTCTAGATCTTTGAGTTCATGAACAGTTTGAAGTAAAGTATTTTCAACGCTATAATATGACTGGAAAACATTTTGAGTTTGGCGAAAGTGACATGAAAACATTTCTTAATATTTAGAGAGATGCCAGAGTTACTGCACCAGCGAACGGGCGCATTAATTTTCATTTGTAACATAGGAGCATTCTCATTTTTTCTAATGGCAGAAAATAGTTTCAAATCATCAGCAGACAGAAGAAAGTTGGAAAAAGGAAACCAGGTACTAATATCATTAACAAATCAAACGAAGAGGAGAGGTCCTAAAATGCTGCCTTGTGGCACCACTAAAGATGCATAGAAAGGTTCCGAACATTCACCCTCCAACATTACCACACATCGTCTATCGGATAAATAAGATTTCAACCATTGAAAGAAAACAGAATAAAAACGAGGCGAGGCTAATAATGTACGTAATAGAATTGTATGAGAAACTCTATTAAATGCTTTAGATAAGTCCGTGTAAACACAATCAACTTGAAAACTTTCAGCAAAAGTTGAAATGCAATATTCGCCAAAAGCAGCCATGTTGGAAACTGTAGTCCTATCCGAGATAAATCCATGCTGATTGGCCAAGATTAAGGTCTTAGTTACAAAGTACATATTTTCTTTTACAATTCCATCGAAAAGTTTCGATATAGAAAGCTTCGAGATCGACCTATAGTTGCACACATCATTCTTTTTGCCACTTTTGAAAATAGTGCCGATGGTTGTGATTTGCCAATCGTTGTTAAGAACTCTAGAAAATAGAGATTTATTAAAAACTATGGAGGTTGAATTAGTTTTAGAGGTGACACACAGATGGCGCTATTTATCACTTTATCGCGTTGGCAATACTGAATATATATTCATGACAAAGCCTCATCCCCAGGCTTTGTTAATCAGTATCTGTCATTTCGCTGAAGTATAAACAACGCAGTGTTTTCGTGCTCCGAGTATGTCAACTTTCGTGCCGTCGAAACGCAATTTGCGGGAAGCTTTGCTTTTCTGCTTCAATTTGAAAAAAAATACAGCCCAAGCCCGTGAATTGCTGCAGGAGGCCTACCCAGACCATACTCCGTCGATTTCAACATGTGAGTACTGGTTTCGACGATTCAAAAGTGGTGATTTTCACACCGAAGACAAGGAGCGTCTTGGCCAGCCCAAAAAGTTCGAGGACGCGGAATTGGGGGAATTGGTAAACGAGGACTCGTGCCAAACCCAACAAGAGCTTGCTGAATCATTGGGCGTTGATAAATCAACCGTTTGCAAGCGTCTAAAAGCGATGGGAATGATCCAAAAGCAAGGACATTGGGTCCCGTACGAGTTGAAGCTGCGCGACGTCGAACGGCGATTTTTTACGTGCGAATTGCTGATCGAGCGACAAAATCGGAAGGGTTTTTTGCATCGGGTGGTGACTGGCGACGAAAAATGGATCCACTACGATAACCCAAAACGCAAAAAATCATGGGGTTTGCCCGGCCAAGCAGAATATTCACGGCAAGAAAATCATGCTCTGCCTTTGGTGGGATCAGGTCGGCGTCGTATATTTTGAGCTACTCCAACCGGGCGAAACAATCACGGGGGATCGTTACCGACTGCAATTGATGCGTTTAAGCCGGGCATTGAAAGAAAACCGGCTGGAAACGGTAAAAAGGCACGACAAGGTTATTTTGCAGCATGACAACGCTCGGCCGCATGTTGCTCAACCTGTCAAAAAATACCTTGGAACGCTTGGCTGGGAAGTGTTACCTCACCCGCCGTATAGTCCAGACATAGCTCCCTCCGATTATCATTTGTTCCGGCATATGAGTCTCGATTTGGCGGACCAGCGGTTCTCCTCGTACGAGGCTACCAAAATATGGGTTGAGTCATGGATAGCCAAGCAGCGGCCAGAATTTTGGAGAAACGGCATCCGGAAATTGCCCGAAAGATGGGCGAAAGTTGTAGCTAGCGATGGCCAATACTTCGAATAAAATATTTTGTACCGTTTTTTCACAATAAAGCCCCAAATCTTCGAAAAAAACCTTTAAAACTAATTCAACCTCCCTAGTTTGAGAGGGATGAGAATAGCCGAGCAGTTTTTAGAAAGAATTACGGACAGCCCATCCTTATCAGTCTGCGAAGATTTTTTTAAACCCAAAATCCCATTCGCAATGTCCAGAGAAACATGGTTTAAATAGTCAAAATTCAATGATGAAAATAGATTATCACGGCAAGAAGAAAACGAGTGCGTATCATCACTAGTAAAATTAGATTTGAAAAAAGCGGCAAAAAAATTTGCTACGTCTGTAGGAGTAGTAGCTGGTTTGTCAGTAAAGCGAGCCGCAGAAGGGACTTCAGCGTTTGAACTTTTAGTTTTACCAAACCGCCAAAGGCATTACGATTAGACTTAATATTCTCTTCAATCCGAAGAATATAGTTCCTGTTCAAAAATTTATTTAAACAGTTGAATTTTTTTAAGCATTGCTGATAATTTATAAAAATAGATTTATTCTTAGATTCTAAAAATTGCTTATGAAGCTTATTCCGCCTTTTTTTAATTTTTTTAAGTTGATAAGTGTACCATCGAAGCTTAAAAGCTTATTTTTTAATTTGTGGTACATAATTCATAAAAATTTCGAGCAACTGCAACCCAGAAAGCAAATATTCCCAGTTGATGTCATGTAAAATGCTGTTTAACCTAGAAAAGTCACGAGAGGAGAAATTGAAAGCAAGTTCCTCGTCTTGTTTACTACTCGCAAATTCGTAAAACTCAACATTGAGTATTAAAGTTGCATGATGTTTATCGTCAAGCGAGAAGGATGAGAAGCATTCAGAGATAGAAGTATTAATATTACTACTGACGAATATGAAGACATTTGCTAGAGACTGAGGCACCTCCGAGGTAAGAGGCATCTCTTCGACTACATTGACTACATCCAGAGTCAAACACGACTGCAATTACTGGATTATACAGTATATAGACAGACATTAAACGGCATCCATTGGGAGTCTCTTACCATCTTACCACCTTTCAAAGCACTCGACTACCGAATGCCGTCATCGGAGCTCAACCACCACCCATTGCAGGCCAAGAGCTTCAGCTGCCTCGTAAGACCCATAACATTGGCTCAATTACGTTATGGATATTGTAGCAGGTTAAACTCCAGCCTTTCCCGAATCGATCCCTACATACTCAATGTACATATATGTTGGGCATGTGAAGATACGCCACACAATACTAACCACCTATTCACATACCCTCTTAAACCCATTAACCTAACACCCCTCTCCCTCTGGACCCACCTCAATAGCAATAAGCAATGGAGCACGTAAGGGGTTAAATAATCGTTTTCCGCTCAAATTTCTTACAGTAGGACACTTTTCGGACTAATAAATTCTGTGTGCTCAGAATATGATAGCGGGATACACGTCTACTAATGAAAAGTTCATATATTTTAGTGCTGCACCGCCACACATGGAAAAAATTTATCATCGCACTTAACCCTCGGTTGGGCACCTGGGTCTGGCCAGACGACTTTGGACATGAATTTTACATATTTCTATTATAGCTCATAACTTCAGCTTCCAGATAGCTTTCTAAAATTAAATTTTCTATCGATTTACAGATATAACCTTTTCAAAAGGATCCTCGAGGTCAAAAAAAGCCCGGACCCGGGTGCCCAACCAAAGGTTTTAAAAAAGGTATCCAAAGGGGGGTTAAATATGTTCTGTCAATTTTCCGCATAAAACTAAAAGAATAATCATTAATGCATGATTTTTATATTAAGAAAAATCCGTCCTAAGTTACTTTCGATTGTTACGTAAATATTTTTCTTTATCAGCACCAATGCAAATAACCCTAGAAACTATTAGATAAAGATATTCATCAAAGGTGGCATAAAAAAGGGAGACTACTACTGAATTGTGAAGAGCAAACGATGAAGTTATTGACTTGACTTTGTGTTTTTGTCATTCGCAAACAAATGATAGCAGTGAACAAAATCAACTATCGTATTTTTAAAGGCAATCAAATTTCGCTGGAGAAACAATTAAGTTAACAAAGAATCAGGAACCTCAACTGCAGTCGGAAGCCCTCTTCAAGTGTGCAAAAATACGTAAACACTTTTATATTTCCCTGCATTTGGTTTTGGAATTAAGCTTTGCTATCTAATAGGATTTTGAGGAGCCACCAATTTTGGTTTAAATATTGCCAGTACTTAATTCCATATAAAATTAAGATAGTTAAAATAAATAACTATAAATTGAAAATAATTCCGAAATAGAATTTTCTGCCAACACACATCAGTAAATTATGCAATGTATTTATGAGCACACTTAAGTAAATCTTCCGTAAGCTTTGAGTTAAATAATAACTCCAAGTGGCCTATAAATTTGAATGTAAGCACACACACACATGTTTATCTATACACGTCCATTTTTATTTGTTTAGCAATTCAAAATCGAGGCACACAATTGAAGTCCGTTATGTATATGTGTAAGTATATGTATATAAAACAGAGGAAAGCTAATAGGGCTAACAGGTATGAGATCGGCTTTTTTAAATGATAAAATGTTTGTGCTTTGTAAAAAAGAGTTACGCAATTGCAGTGAAAATTAAAGTACGCCGAATTATAAGAAAATAACCGAAAGTGACAGAAGTAAGATTTTAAACTTACGGAAAGAAAAATCCATTATCAGGTAAAAAGTGAATAAATAGTTTTTGGAAAATTCGCTTGCTTCGTGAAAAAGAAGGATACTTCTCGAAAAAGATTTATGAGGCAACCAGTTATGTGAGGAGAAGAACCAACTTGCATAGATTATTTCAACAAGACTAGCAGACTACCTCGAGAAAGGAGAATTTGCGAAGAGATTCAAGGCTTGATTTCATCAAAGCAGAGTCCTTAAAAAACCAAGACACCAAAAATTAAGAGAAAAAATATCGCCGAAGACTTCAAGCAAACAACATATGAGGACACGAAGCTGCAATTCCGGCCTATTAAAAAACAAAAAAAAAAAACAAAAATGGATAAGTGGCGCGTACACTTCTGTTAGGTGTTTGACCGAGCTCCTCCTCCTATTTATGGCACGCGTCTTGATGTTGTTCCACAAATGGAGGGACCTACAGTTTCCAGCCGACCCCGAACGACAAATGGTTTTTTATGAAGTGTTTTTTCATGGCAGAAACACACTAGCCGCTAGACCGCTATTAGAAAAAACTGTTTCATTTTGGGGTTTCATGCACAGAGATTCGAACCTACCCACTTCCGAATGGTAGTCACGACACAACCCATTCGGCTACTGCGGCCTAATGCTCTTATGAAACTCGACTAGGAAATTTCCCTGCATAAAAAATTAAATGAAATAAATTAAAATCCTATTCGTTTTTGTCTCGTGGCATTTCGTAGCCAATTTTTGATAGCCGAGCACCCCGGAAACTTCAACTTCTTGTCCTTACACGTTATTTGCTACAAGCTGCTGATTTAACAGCTCAGTATTTGATATGGAAAATATTCCAAAAGCTCCTTCATTGGGTCAAACAATGTCGAAATTGTACCGTAAATTAGTTGAAAAACATTTTTTTCTCAGATGGGTCGAAATTCCTACCTTTGGGTTTTGATGGTTTGTCGCCCTAAAGATAATAACGAATTTACACTACGCTGATTTGTGTGTTCAATATACCGTTATGTAATGTGATAACGGATAGTCTGGTGGTACTTTTCTTATGAAGGAGTTGGTAAGCTGTCCTAATGAATGAAACCAGGCTTTCATTATTTTCCAAGAATGCGCTGGCCTAATAATAACTCCGACTTCAGCCCCTTAGAACACCTGACCTGCATTTTGCAGACGCAAGTAACAGAAAGTACTCTCAGGACCTTACCTTTATGTGGACTCTTAAATACCAGCTTATATTAAGGCCACTTGATGAATTAGTATCGAAAGAAAACAAATACTGAAATACGTATGTGTGATCAGAATGAAGTAATACACTGCAAGAAAATGCCATAACGTTCTACTACAAAGTCCTGGGACTTACAAAAAGCTTTAAGGTTATAGATTTTTAATAAAACCGATAACGATTAAATTTTAATTAAGAATAAGAACTTGAGAAATACGAGTACTATATAACCAGTTCGCGGTGTGGCAACTAAGTTCCGAAAATATGGCAATAAAACACGAGCTAATAAAATTGCAAGCAAAAGCTCAGCTTACCTAATAGTATTCCTCAAAATCTATATAACGATTGGAAGCAACCTTGTAAATCGTCCGAAGTTAACTTTTGCAGTACCGTATTTACAGTTTCCGTAATCGCGATAATAAATTCATAGGAAAAATTATCGGTGGGCAATATCAGGTCTGCAGAGTGCGTGTCGCAACCTTGGATTGTCTTTTTTCGCCAAAAACTATTAAATAATTAAAAAATCCAGACACACAGAAAATGTTGTTTCCACTCCACCACACCAAGGATCTGGTCACTCTCTGTACAGCAGATTTGGACATCCGCGCTTTCGTATCCGTTTTTACTCGCTGCAGACTTTAATTATGGGCTTCAAGGTTATATTCTCATACCGAGCTAGTCTACTAAATTCTAACGATAAACTTTTTTCTTTCGAACGTTGAACGATTAAAATATGTGCAAATTTGTAAAATTTAGTTTTTACAATATAATTTTTTCTAATCCATCGTTTTCATACTTTTATACGGATGTGACTAAGATGAACTTATTTTAGTAAATTGTAGATTTCCTACTTAGCATCTGAGCGTTTCTATGTCGAGCGATCCAAGTTTTTTGAACATTTCGGTACATTTTTCCAAAACTATATTTTGTCCTTAAGAACTAAAAAAAAATTAAATGTTAAAAAAACCGTAGATATTTTGTACCAATATTTTCAACGATGAATAAATCTGAAAATTATAAATTTGCTTTTCAATAAATTTAGTAAAGCACAAGAGAAAAAAGGTTGCTATATGCTCAGACTCACTCTCCGCTCTTAATTCCATAGCCAATATAAATAACAGCGACTATTACCCAAACAAAATCAGACATATTATCACACAACACTACCCAAAAATTATTTTAATATGGGTGCCTGGGCACAATAATATTGTTGGGAACAGCCTCGCTGACCAATCCGCGAAACAAGCTCATCGAAGCCCAGTAACTAGCACAGACAATTTCAACTTACTCGATATTAAAAATCATATTAAACAACACTTCTACAACAAACAACTCCTTGAATGGAATCTAACCAATGACTGGTATAAAAACGTTAACTACGCAAAGACCAATATAACAGATTTTCTACAAAAAACTAATAAAAAACCTTCACGACTAGACATTATAAAATTCGAACGCCTTAGGTTAGGACACACGAAAATAACACATGGCCATCTTATGAATAACACAAACCCATTATATTGTACTTGCAACACAGATATCTTAGTCACAGTAACTCATCTTCTACTGAGTTGCCCCCTGTATGCTACCTGTAGAGAACAAATATTCACTAACACAAACCCAATTTCACACCTCTCAGTCCCTTCTCTTGAGTCAATATCCCTAATAACAAAATTCCTCAAAAGAACCAATCTTTACCATAAGATTTAAAATAAAATTGTATCTACTAAGTTTAAGAATGGAAGTATGTATATGTATATAAAATTATCGAGCTTAAGGCCTCGCTGCTATAGCTCCTAACTTAAAATAGCTTATAAGATTTATGTTGTAAGCTAATTTTATATAAATAAATAAATAAATAAATTTGCTTTTATTTTTTTTCCAATTTAAATATTTCTTATTATACTCAAGCGTACGAATAAAAGAATTTTCAGAAAAATTTGTGACAGAGTCAAAAATACTTGGATCAAGTGACACGGAATTGCCCATCTGTCAAAAGAAACGTAATTGAACTGTGACAGCTGTCAACACGAAGTCCTGCTAAAAAAGAAATGGGGAAAGACCCTGTATCATAATTACCTACTGATTTTATTTATAGTCCTCATTATCCGGAAGTGGTCTGAAACCCCAATAAGCTGAAGACGGTCCCATTATGCATATATAGAATGTTTTTTAGCTGCATGAGAATTAGATTGAAATGACTGATTGCCCATAGAAAGGGCACACTTGGAGGAAAATCAAAAATTCGCCCATTGTGACTGCATGAAAATTATCGATATCGATAATTATGACTTGACAACTAAGAACGGCAAACTTTGTTGACATTTCTGCTCAGTAAGGTTTGCAAGTCATCATGAATCGTTAAAGCCAGATCAACGTTTCAAAATTCTGGAAACTTACTTTGAAAAAATATATCGTAGTTCATAGAGTGAAATGTTGAGAAGACGCCGAAATGTCGATTCGTCGTCGTACTCAACCTGTTTGGCCTTTGTCTTTTTATCTTTCGACTACGTGGAAATTTTGACTTATGTGCCTATAAAATACAGCTCGTACACGAATTGAAGCCAAATGATCACCGTTTGCGTCTCATTTTTGCTGATTGGTTCGACTCGATTTATTATTCAGATTTGTTGGAAAAAGATAACTCGTAACCGCGGCGGGCATATGCCGGATATCATCTTTAAAAAATAAGTGGCAAGAAAGGATCTACCAGATTATAACAAAAAAAGTTTATTGCAAAGAAATTTGTATTTTGTATTATCAGTTTAAGTTCTCAAGCTCGTAAAACAACACCAGATAAATCTTCAGCGTCTTAATTTTGTTCAATTTCAATAAAAGATTTACCGTTTTGGTACACAAATATGTGCTATTTCGAAAACCCTTTGGCCCCAGTACAATAGATGCAGGACTCAAAAAGTGCTGGGCACTCCAAGCCATTCAATTTCCTTACTTGTAGCCGGAAAAGCTAAGTTTACTATTTCACCTGCATTGCAGAAGCAGTGGGGACCTTTCAGAGAAGGATACAGTTGAGCACTTTCTCTATAAATGTCCGGACTTCGCAGCTATACGATTAAGGTCACTGAGTGATCCTTTCTTCGATAGCCTGGGGCAGTGCGCCAACCTAAATCCCATCAATCTGCTCCCACATCAACAGCTCTGGCTGACTGCAGATATCTGCCTGTTGAAAGTCTCATAATGGTATCAAAACGGTGCTTGAATGCTACTTGGGGAGTGCCAGAGTGGTACTTCAACCATTTCAGCTACCTACCTACAAAAATATTAATATAAATCCCATATTCCCCAATTCCAAAATAGCTCTAGAACCATTTATGTTGAAATACTGGAACTTAGTATGGGAATACACATATCAATACCCTGCTATTGGCCAAGTTATAGGTAAAAGAGTAGGGGACATAACAATGGGAAGGTTCTGGAATTTGTTATGGCTACAAACATATATTCTTGTATTTTTATTAGCCGAATTCCATTCAATAGTCCTTCTTAGCGTGAGTATACAAAATTTCGATCTTCCAAATATAAAACTGCATTTGATTACACTCAGATAATAAATTGACTGTCACGCCCAAATAAAAAAAAAACTATCATTTCTATTATTGTATAGCACAAATCCACTTGCCCTAAGGCTGTCCAAAATCAACTTGTCATTTTGACATTTGTGCCGATATGCATGTGTATGTATGTAGTCGTATGTATGTAAGTTTAAAGCTATCATGCAAAAATATACCAACCAATCACAGATACACACATTACATACAAATAGGACTGCTTATCACACCAATAAAATCAAGTTATTCTACTGTAGTGCATTAAGAAAGAACATTGCATGCCACAAACATAGCCTAGCAAAGGACCTACATTTTTTGTACATTAGGGTGCATCACTCAGCATACCAAAAAAATCATTTACGATTTGAAATATCGCCTAAAATCTCTCTATTTTAATTTCGTTCATGAAATGTTTAACGGCGGCCTCTTATCAGTCGGTTTAAAAAAATCTATTTAATTTTTACTGCAATCGATAGATATAAAGGGTGGTTAAGTTTCAAGGGCGATGTTGATTTTGAATAAAATACAATTTGTTTAGGAAATTATTGTCATTTCCCTTTATTAAGATAATAATGGTATGGCTCAATTACGTATAGAACCAAATATCGGCCAAATGACCGCCGCGGCATCGGCGGCACACCTCTATCCGATGGTTCAAATTTTTGATGACGCTGAGGCATAATTGAGGTTCTATGCCGTTAATGTGCCGAATTATCTTGAATTGTTGCTGGCTTATCGACGTACACCTTTTCTTTCAAATAACTCCGAAGAAAGAAGTCCAACGGTGTCAAATCACATGATCTTGGCGGCCAATTGACATCGCCGCGACATGAGATTATTCGGTCATCAAATTTTTCGCACAAAAGAGCCATTGTTTCGTTAGCTGTGTGACAAATGGCACCGTTCTGTTGAAACCACATATCGTCCACATCCATATCTTCCAATTCGAACCATAAAAAGTTCGTTATTATCTCACGATAGCGCGCTACTCACAGTAACTGCCTGACCAGCCTCATTTTGGAAAAAATACGGCCCAATGATGCCGCCGGCCCATAAACCGCACCAAACAGTCACTCTTTGTAGGTGCATTGGTTTTTCGGCAATTACTCTTGGATTATCTTTCGCCCAAATGCGGTAAGTCTGCTTATTGACGAATCCACTGAGGTGAAAATGTGCCTCATCACTGAAGATGATTTTGATTTTGATTTAAACGCCCGTTTTCATAATAAGGCTGAATAACTTTAACGCGTTACTCGACTATGTATCTTTCCATGGTTCAAATTGAGTTAGTCTGAAATTGAAAAATGTCAAATGAAATGCGGAAATCTTGATGTTTAGGTGTGGTTCACATTCAACATCGGCTCTTAAAATTTAACCACCCTTTATTATAGGAGAATATGCCCTCAAAATTTTATAGCGGAATTCAAAGTGATTTCGGGGTTACAGGCCTGTGTACCGTCCCTGGTGTGAGTATACTGTCTACCTTCTGAAAACTTTGAAACAAGTTTTCTCAAAACCATGCTTTTGAAAATGGCTTGTAAGATTAAAAAAAAGGACGAAAGTTATTGTTTTAAACCGATAATCTATATAAAGATAATTAAAATGCGCCACTAATTAACTAACAAAATACAAAAAAAAATCTTTCTTTAATGTTGTTTAACACCTTTAAAAAAAAAAATAGCGAAAAAATCACTTTTTTCAATAATTAATTCTGTGTGCATTTTTTTCATATTTTTAACCAAGAGTAGTCTATTATATTCTGAATAAGGCACTATTTTTCTTTTGTGTTTCAGATGAAAACTACGACCGCAATCTTACACGCCATTTTACTAGCGCGCAACGAGAAGCTGTGCGAGATCCCTCATATGTCCGCCATTTTGTTTATTTTATATTCCTGTGTTTCACTTTTTTCGCCTCGAAAAAAAATTGAGAAAAAACACCTTTTTATGAATCCACTGATAAGAGGCCCCCCTTAAACATTTTTATGCAACAAGTTTTCTGCTTAAACATTTCTATCATATAAGGGATTTTCGGAAAAACTATCAAAAACCTTAGCTTGTAAACTTAAATGATAATACAAAACAGAAAAATTGTAGTAATCTTCTCAACACTTCGCGAACAGTTTTTTTTAAGTAAATTTCCACAATGGCGGCCGCCGTGGCCGAATGGGTTGGTGCGTGACTACCATTCGGAATTCAGAGAGAGAACGTTGGTTCGAATCTCGGTGAAAGATCAAAAATTAAGAAAAAGTTTTTTCTAATAGCGGTCGCCCCTCGGCAGGCAATGGCATACCTCCGAGTGTATTTCTGCCATGGAAAATCTCCTCATAAAAAAATATCTGCCGTTCGGAGTCGGCTTGAAACTGTAGGTTCCTCCATTTGTGGAACAACATCGAGACGCACACCACAAATAGGAGGAGGAGCTCGGCCAAACACCCAAAGGAAGGGTGTACGCGCCAATAAAAAAAAAAATTCCACAATTTGAAAGCGTTGATCTGACGTTAAACCAATCAGGATGACTTGCCCAGCTTTACTGAACAGGAATGCCAACAGTTTGCCATTCTAAGCTGTCAAACCATAGTTATCGATATCGATCATTCTCGTGCAACTAAAAAAAAACCGAAATTTTAAAAACTAATTTTATTAAAAAAAATCGACTTTTGAAGGTATTTTCAAATCGGATCAATTCATATAGATATTTTTGCAAAATATTTTGATGGAAATTTAAAAAAACATAATTGCGGACAGAAAACTGCAACTTTTTTTGTATATATATATACTAGGGTAGGCCAATTCTTACGAGACAGTTTCTTTCGCCATCGTTCCTAGCACATTTTCCAATAGAATCCTTTTTTAATATAATATTTAAAAAGTCCATACAGTTTGCTCTGTAGCGCCGTAATGGGGTATTTTCAATAAAAAAAATTGTTAGGTTAGGTTGAGCTAGTTGACTTGTAGTCACAGAGAGGTCCGGTCGATAGCATTACCAGATGGAATTCATTAGTTATGCGTTTTGAAATAGTCCACCCGCATGATGCCTGTTTCTATTACGAATTTAAGCAGGCGTTTCGAAACCACTACTGAGATGCCTTCCAATCCATCAAACTGTGTTGCCCCCAAATATGTTAAGCGTGTTTTGAATAACACAGGACAACCGCAAAGAGGATGATTGACAGTTTCCCTTGAGCCCTGCATTAATCGCTGCCCGGGATTCATATCTTATAAGCACACGCAGCTACTGGGCTATCATAGATATACAATCTCGTCGTGTTAGTGATAGTATAAGTCGAGTACGACTATGATCGTCTTGATTACACAGAATCTTAGCATTTATGTAATTGGACAATTTCTCCCACCTTGTCCTGAATTTTCTGATCATTTTGTCGTCTAGTTCGTTGTATAATATTCGTATTGGCCTTGGTATTTTGTTGACAAAATCTGAAGATAGAGTGACCCCATTTCTCATTCCCTTCAATGCGCTTATGGCCTTGAACACTATAGAATTTTAGTATACAATTCGCTGCCAGCCTTTCTACTGCCTGCCTGCTCAGAAGAACGATGTCAGACGTTGTACTAAACCATGTACATAATTACCTTAATGGCTGTCTAAATATTTTTGTAAAAGTTAACCTTAAAATTTGTCTCAGTAGTATCAATAGCTAGACCTACTGCCTTTCTAACTGCGAAAATCCCAGCTTAAAATACACTGCAGTGATCTGGAAGCTAATACAACTCGCTTAGGTCTGACTCATTTAGGTCTAAGTCACATTAAAACTACCCGTATAAGAGTTAAGTGTATTGCGTTTGGAGCTAAAGAAGTCAGGTTAAGTATGTAATCAAAGACCTGTGGTTGGAGTCGTTCTTAGTGCTCCCGTAATACGTAAAGCAGCTAGTCGCTGAACTTTTGTCATAGGCGTAATTTATGAAGATAAATGATATCTACGAGGGGTGCCTTTTATGTGTCGGGACTTGGCAACCCTGGTGTTGCAATCTGGCAACTGACAGCTGTATCGCAAAGTTTGACATTTTTTGGCTTTTACGTACTCGGAACGTTTTGAAACACCAGCGCTATTTGTGTTGTTTACAGTAACTTAAAAGATTCATCTCTGTCCAAAAATGGAATAAAATCGTGAACATTTTCGTGCGATTATTTTTTACAACTTTCGACGTGGATTAACTCAGCAACATTGCATGGATGAACTTAATTCATTTTTTGGCGATGAAACTCCATCAAGGACCAGTGTTTATCGATGGTATGGTGAATTCAATCGTGGTCTTAGTTCACTCCAAGACGAATTTCCTGAAGGTCGTCCAAAATCAGTTGTTGTTCCGAAAACCATTTATGCTGTGCGCGAACTGATATTGCAAGATCGTCATGTGACCTATCGTAAGATTGAGACAATCTTAGGCATTAGTGGGACCAGCATACATTCAATATTGCATAAAAATTTGACTGTCAAAAAAATTTGTTCGCGTTGGATCCCACACAATTTGTCAATCGCTCGAAAAAAGGCTCGTGTCGATTGGTCGAAGGAAATGCTCAAAAAATACGATCGCGGGGCTTCGAAACACGTCTATGACATCGTGACAGGTGTTGAATCATGGATTTACGCGTATGAGCCCGAAAGTAAACAGCAGTCGACTGTATGGGTGTTTCAAAATGAGCCAAATCCAACAAAAGTTGTTCGCGCACGAAGCACTACCAAGCAAATGGTCGCCTGTTTTTTCGGAAAAACTGAACATGTCGTAACCGTTCCACTAGAACAACGCAGAACAGTAAATTCTGAGTGGTACACAACCATTTGTTTGCCAGTTGTCTTCCAAGAAATTAGAAAAACCAATCGCCAAAGACGGATCACTCTTCACCAGGACAATGCGAGCTCTCACACATAGGCTCAAACAACTGCATTTTTGAGCACCCAAAACATCGAATTAATGGGTCATCCGCCGTGTAGTCCTGACTTGGCACCGAATGACTTCTTTTTATTCCCGTACGTAAAAAATAAACTGAGAGGTCAACGTTTTTCGACACCTGAAGAAACGGTTGCGGCATTTAGAATGCATGTTTTGAAGGTACCTCATTCAGAGTGGCAAAAGTGCTTCGACAATTGGTTCAAACGCATGCAAAAGTATATAGATCTTCATGGATGATTAAAATTTGTTTTTGTTCTCTAATCCCGACATATAAAAGGCACCCCTCGTATTTATATACATTTTTCGTATAAAAAAATCCGAAAGTCGGAGTTTGTATTAAAAAAACAATAATACATACAGTGGCCAATATTAAACTTTATATTATCTTGGTAGCTAGGATGGGCTCTGAGGCCAACTTCTTTGACCACCGCCGTTAAAGCGACGGTTAGCAAACGGGTTACTCTCACCTAAAAGTAAACTTGGTAGGCTGAGAGAGGCTGCAGATGGACAAAACTGATGTTACCTATCATGTCTAACCGACTGTCACAGATTTTCCTGTCATTAAGGAGAAGGGACTGTAGGCAGCTCGGCATCAGCTCTTCTTTGGCACTGATGTGTTAAGAAGCGACCATTTTGGCTCATTGGCACCACAAGATCTGCCCATATTTCTTTGGAGGTCAGGTAGATTGAAAGAAAAAGAAAAGGGAACCCGAGTGCAGTACAATGGACTTAATGTTGTGTGAGTCGCGACAAAACAAAGAAAAAAAAATTACAGAATATCTTTTTTTTAAATTTGGGGTCAAAAATTTACTTTAGAGCTTTACTCTAGTAGACTTTTTTTTGTTAGGATTATATGAAGAATCCGATTCTGCCAGGAACGATGTCGAAAAAAATTTGCCCGCCCTAATAAACATATGCATATATGCATAAGTTCTTACTAATGATGTCAATATTGGCCGAGAATTTTTATCCCGATATGTCGGGATTTTTTTTTAAGTAATAGCGGAATTCCGGGATTCAACCAGGTTTCAATAGATTAAAGCGTTTAGAATTTTCGTAAAATAAAACCATTTCAAATTTAAGACAAACTGATTTTAAAAATCACATATTATTATTAACAGCAAAGCGTAGGGTAATCCACTTTTTAAGTTGCATTTAAAAAAACCATGTGGTTCAGGAACGTATACATCACAAATAAGAATGCAAATATAAGGAAACCATTAATGCATAAGTAGATGCTTTTTTTTAGCTTGATTTGAATGAATGCTTATTCAGTTCGACTGAGTACGTTGATTTATTTGTAAATATTAATGATGCTGTCTTCAATTCAAATCAATTTGCAACATTTTGTATCAGTAAATTCAAAAAAATCCTTGGAAATTCACCAGCTTTTATTGTAATCAAATTTTGTAATAAACACATTTTTACTTCATTAAATATTTCGGGATCCCGAAATTAATACAAACTAGTCCTGAAATTTTCGGGACCTAAACAAACCTCTAGAGCTGGCATATATTTATGTATGTTAGTCAAACCAAAGTACAAGGCATTGCAAAAGACAAGCATTGAGGAAAGCAAAATAGAGTAGGGGAGGGTTCTGCGACATGTAGGGGTAGCATACAAATGGGCTGAGTATTCCAGAATAATACTCGCAAGCATGAAAGTGAGTCAGTACATTGAAAGCATATTTTTCTAGTTATTTGCTCTCTTGCTGTGTGGCTGACGATTAACAAAATAGAAATTCCAGGCGCACAAATGAATATTGAAGAAGTTTCTGCGTAGAACAAAAGAACAAAAACAAATATGAAAAGTATGAAAATGCATATTCACATTTATTTAATAAATGCATATATATGCGCATCAGTCTGAATGAATGTGGGCATATTTACGCACGAATACCTGTATGTGTGCACATACAAGCAAGGCATACATTTGGGCGCATTTACGTGGCATATTTATGCAGGTTCATGTGTGCGGTAGTTACTAATAGAAAGTAAAATAACTGCGCACAGACATTTCCATGCTATTGTTTCTATGAATGCTAAAGAAATGTTCGTATGACTTGATGAAAGTAGGACTGTCTCGCAGGCAGTCATTTCGAATAACTCACATGCAGATGGGAATATTGGTGAGAGTCTCCATAAATGTGGTATGTGGGCGTGTGTAGAAGTAACTCTGTTGTATTATACTAACTTGTTAGCTTGCGAATGGGCTATCGGCAAATCCCGCCAAGACTGGTATTGTCCTCTTTACCAGAAGGAGGAAGCTTGATGGACTCGTTCTGCCAAAGCTAAAAGGAGTCACAATCCAGCTATCGAAGGAAATTAAATATCTTGGAGTAATCCTCGATAGTAAGCTCCTATGGAAATCACACGTTGAAACAAAGGCATCCAAAGCACTGACAGCTTTCTGGCAGTGCAAAGGTGTCTTTGGGAAAACGTGGGGTCTCTCTCATAGCAAGGTCGTATGAATCTACACGGCTATGATAAGACCCATTATCACCTATGCATCAGTGGTCTGGGTGAGTAGACTCTCTCTAGTGGGAGTCAGGAGCACCTTATCGAGACTACAACGCACTCTGGCCATCTGTTGCACCGGAGCTTTTCCGACTACTTCAGACCCGGCACTAGATGCTCTGATTGGTTTACCACCACTTGATGCTTTCATCCAAGGAGAGGCCTTGAAGGCCATCTGCAGACTGAAACACAATGGGAACTGGTACGGCCCTTGCCCGGCATTGGAACACAGAGAAAGCATGGACATCGATCCAATGATTCTCTCCATGCCCCTTGACTCCATGCCATCAAGAGTCGTACTTGTTCTACCAGAGGCTCAGTTGTGGGAAGACTCAGAAAATGAGCCCGGTGGAAGGCAGATCTATATGTATCTGCAGCGACAGCCAAGCAGCGCTTATGGCCTTAGACAGCCCTCAAACCACATCAGGGGTAGTGAAGTCCTGTAAATCCAGGCTGAACTATGTCGGCAGACATAACAGCCTGATGCTAACATGGGTCCCGGGACACGTGGGTATCGCGGGTAACGAGACCTCTGACTCCTTAGCTAAGATGGGTTCTGAGGCCAACTTCTTTGGCCCAGAGCCCGTTTTGCCACTCCCTTCTGCGGCCATCACAGCCACGGTTAGCAAATGCGAGCTTGGCAGGCTGAGAGAGGCTGCAGATGGACTAAACTGATGTTGCCTGTCATGTCCGATGGACTGTCGCAAAAACTTCTGTCATAAAGCAGTGCAGACGGCTGGTTGGACTGATGACGAGCCACTTTCTGTGGGCGAAGTACATGGAAAGGTTGGGCATCTCAGACAGTGTACTCTGCCCAGCTTGTGAAGAGGAGGATGAGACGGCGGATCACTTCCTGTGTGTCTGCCCCGCCTTCGCTCGAATCAGGTTTGAGGTCTTTGACACTGATGTGTTAAGAAGCGACCATCTTGGCTCCTTGCCACCACAAGATCTACTCAGATTTCTTCAGAGATCGGGTAGATTTAAAGAAAATTAAAAGGGAATCCAAGTGTAGTACAATGGACTTAATTAATGTCTGAGTGCTGCACTTGCTAGTTGTCCCGACAAAAAAAAAATAAAAAATAAAATAAAAAAAAATCTTGTTAGCCAATAAACGTGCTAGTGCCAGAACTGGCATTTAGTAACTAGATTTGTACCAGTGCGACGGTGACTAGAACTGAATGGATTAAAAAATCATCTGATGAAGTTTTTACAAAGAAAATTTTAAGAAAACTGTAAGGATACTTCACTTAGTTGTGTGTCTAATATTATTTAATGCAATTGAGAAGTCCTGAATGAAATTTTAAGTTAATAAGAAAAAAATATTTTGCACCAGAAAAAAATTAGAAAGAAACAAAACAAAAAGAACATCTTTCAATTTAAATGAAATGTTAAATTTCCAAATTAATTCTTAAATATCACTTATGTGCCCGTATGTATAACCAATTATTTATTTTATTTAAATTTCGACTTAGCAATGCCTGTCCATCCTGTGCAAAGAATAACTCGAACAAAAATGCAGGCATCTTAAGAAATCTCGGGATATAAATTAGCCTTTATAAAGGGTCAGTTGATATAGAGTTAGGTTCGGTCGCCTCCGGAGCAAGGGGGCTCACTTGCCCAATGACTTAAATCCGCCCATTTTAGTAACACTAAACGAAAATAATGGCTGTAAAATTAGAAATTGAGAATAGAAAATGTTGTATGCTAATGAGAGTTGCGGCTTTATAAAGTAAGGGAAATTTTTTTTGTTCAATAAATGCATATGAACTCAAAATTATTGTGTATGTTTATATTATCATATAATTGGCGCTTACACACTTTTTGGGTGTTTTGCCGAGTTCCTCCTTCTATTTGTGATGTGCGTTTCACAAATGGAGGGTCTACAGTTTTACGGCGCCTCCGATTGGCAGCGCCGGAATAGTTTTTTATGAGAAGTTTTTTCATGGCAGAAATACACTCGGAGCTTCGCCGAGCGGCGATAGCTGTTGGAAAAAAAATTTCTGTCATTTTGTGTTTCGCCCCGAAAACGGGTTTTGAAGATCGGGTTTTTGCCTTGAAGGTGCTTTGAAAAAGTAAAAAAAACCCTTCTACGTGGCTCAAGCCCAAATCATTAACTACACCTGACGTGAGCGGATCCATAGGCAATGTTCAAGTCCTCTGCCAACTAGCTGATGGTTAATTTTTGTTTATTGATCAACTTTTCTTCCATTCATCAGTTTTCGATTTCGACGGCCTGTCACTACTTCGTCATGCTCGATGAATTCACGATCTCTTCTTAAGCGTTCATGCCACTCGTAAACAGCTTTCTTTAGAGTATCATTACCGAAACAATTTTCCAACATTTCGAAGGTTTTCGTACCATTGAATCCTTTTTATAATACAAATTCGGTTTTGCAAATTTAAATCCATTTTTAGAACTGGAAAAATTCGCAAACAAGTGCAAAGGGAGATTTACTCAAGAACGCATAACTTTTACAAATGTCAAGCAAAGGCGATAAAATATTGGTAGGAATGTGAAGCACCTAACAAAAAAACACACAAAATCATAACTACGTTGATTTATCTGTATCAGCTTGTAGTTATTCCATTAACTTTTTGATAAAGGTGGTATATATTTTTTAGCCTTTGTTACTGATGCAGCCTCCTTTCACCACATAGCCGTCGGTATGTATTGTTTGAGTAGAGCAAACGCGGTGGATACTCCATTTTACCCAAAGCAAAGGTGGATTGTGTTTTTTTTTTCAAATAAATTGGTGCCACAAAAAATACAAAACACGATTTCTGTCAGATATCTAACGTGGCGGCTAAGAAGAGGATTGTATCAAAAAAACTGCTTACGATTCAAAAGTATGCTTACATTTTCCTCACACTACACTTCATTTTCATAAGCCGAGATTAATAAAATTTTCAAAGATTGATAACTAGTAATAATTTGAATATATATGTATGTAGATTTATTTCTTCAAATGTAAAATATTTAACAATAACAAAGAATTATAAAAATAAAATTACGGATATTTAAAATATTTTTTATAACTTTCCTTATAAATTGAATACGAGTAGCAAAATATTTTTTATTAATATTCACATTCATTTCCTACTATTTAAACTTAACTTTACTACTTTGATATGTTTTAGAAACATAAATTCTAGAAATTAATAGTCTTAAATAGCTGCCTTACGTTTACATACATTTTTATTTTCTCTTATCCTACAATCGTCTTTCGCTTGCTTTACGTATTTACTTTGCACTTCCCGCCCACATCTCCAATCACTCACGCTAATATTCAATAGTCACACACTTGGTTTTCAAATACTCATTGAGCGCCTCCTGTCCCAGATCCTTGCCAAAACCACTTTGCTTGAAGCCACCAAATGGTGCAGCCACATCAGTCTTATTGTAAACATTCACGAATACCGTACCCGCCTCCACGCGATCGGCAAAAGCCAAAGCCTTGCTAATATCTTTGGTAAAGACGCCACTAGCCAGACCATATTCACTACGATTCGCGCGCTTCATCACTGAATCCACATCACTGCCATTAAACTTGGAAATAATCATAATGGGACCGAAGGACTCTTCTTGCGCAATGTACATTTCATCCTCGACATTGGTGAAAACAGTTGGTTCGAAGAAGTAACCCTTAGTATTAGGTACAGGTTTGCCACCATAGACTAAGGTGGCTCCCTCTTTGACGCCACGTTTACAAAACTCGTTGAGTTTGTCGAAATGCGCCTTATGATTTTGCGGGCCATGTGCTGTGGAACGATTCAGAGGGTCACCAATAGTCATAGTGCGGATATCCTTAACAACGCGACGCACAAATTCATCGTGTATGCGATCCTCAATGAACAGACGACCGGCAGCAATGCAGTTCTCACCCTTATTGAAGAACACCGAAGACATACCCTATGGAGAAGTAGAAAGAGGCTTAGAATGCATTTGCATCTAGTTTGCACGGAAGAGGTGATGCTTTTTGAAACTCAATATTAGAAAAGGTTCATTTCAACCTAACTAATTCTAATTTTAAAGTTTTAAATCGACTGTCTAAAATCTCAACGAAGTGCACAGACACTTTTTACTTACATGTTTGACGGCCTTATCCAGATCACAATCGGCGAATATAACCAACGGACTCTTGCCACCCAATTCCAGCGAACACTTTTTCAGATTGGACTCAGCACAAGACCTCATGATCACTTTGCCGATGGGTGTGGAACCAGTGAAGCCCAGTTTTCGTATCAAAGGATGATCGGCAACTGCTTGCCCTGCACCCGAACCTTGGCCAGGCACAACATTAATGACGCCTGGTGGGAAGCCAGCTTTTACAGTGAGCTCTGCAAACTTTAGCGCCGTAAGTGGGCACGTTTGCGCCGGTTTGATGAGGCACGTATTGCCGGCAGCAATGCAAGCAGCCATTTTCCACGATAACATCATAAGCGGGTAGTTCCAGGGAGTTACAAGACCGGTGACGCTAAATAATAGAAAAACCAAAACTGTTAGCACCTCTCAGTGGGTGAGAAATCACGCTCCTCAAAACTTACCCAATTGGCTCACGCTTCGTGAATGTCAACACATTATTGGGTCTAGCTGGGTTTACTGGTATGGTGCTACCTTGTATCTTGTCACACCAGCCAGCAAAGTAACGCCATGCATCGATCGACATGCCAATGTGCGTTTTTAGTGCCAGCGTATAAACAGCGCCCGAGTCCACCGATTCAATTGTGGCCAAATCCTCTTTGTACTGCTCCATCAAATCAGCGAGCTTCATCATGAGCTGGCCACGCTGACGCGGTGACACTTGTTTCCACGAACCATAGAAAGCATTATGAGCTGCCTGCACAGCCTTGTCGACATCACTACGCGATGCGCATGCGACTTTGCAGATTAGCTGGGCATTAGTGGGGTTCTCAATGTCCAATGTTTTTTTGCCCTCAGAATTGACAAATTCACCGTTTATAAAGAGTTGGGTTGGCACGGGTATTTCTCGTTTGTTTGCGCGCATAATGAAGCCTTCGAAGGGAACCTCTACAGACGAAGCGGAGCTACCTTGACGCATATTCTTAACGATCTCTACGAAAAACTCTTCGAACACCGGTGCCATAAATACATGTTCATTCTCCAATGGCACATCAAAAGCATCCTTGCACTCCTCCACTAAACGCACTACGTCCATGGAGCCGGCCCCTGCCGCAAAAAAGTCAGTATCCGCCTCAATAGTCGCCTTGAGAATAGAGCTCCAAATACCACGCAATATTTCTTTCCTCAACAACTCATCCTCGCTAAATTCGGTGATCTGTGGCTGATCGCTCTGCTTAAACCAGTCAGCGGCGTTGATCATCTTGGAGCCCTTCTTCAAGCGGCGCACATTAACAAAGTTACCATCCGTACCTTGAATGAGCAGGCCATCTTGGTGTATATACGCCGGCGACTTCACGCCTTTCAGTTTCAGCGAACCCAATTGTTTCACCGGCCCAGCAGAGTAGATGTGTGCGCCGAACAGGCGAATCTTCTCCTCACTGCCGTCCGTTTTCAACACTACCGCTATAGCGCCGGGTTGTGAGTCCAAACCGCGCACAAAGTTGAAGATATTACGTGCAGGCTGATTCAAATCGATAAATTGATTCTCCTCCTTAAACATAGCTGGATCATACGTGGCGCCTATGTCGGTTTGTGTAATTTTTGGCGCCGTACCAGTGGCGACTAAATCGACAGCAGCACCCATTGACTTAACGCCCTCGGGATAAAGAAACCGCTTGTAGATGGTGTCTAGCGTATCGGTAGGTTCCACCGGTGTCTGCTTTTGTAACAAAATCGGGCCCGTATCGAGACCATCATCTGCCCAAAAGATAGTGAAGCCGGCATCCTCATCACCCTCGATCAGCGTCCATTGTATAGCACTGGCGCCACGGTGACGAGGCAAAATTGAGGGATGATAACAAATGCTGCCCAAATCTGCGCCATCGATTACTTCCATTGGAATGAATTGCGAACAAAATGGCAAAACATTGAGCGTAGCTTTGACGGATTTGTATTGCTGGAGCACCTCGGGCAGGGCGACGCCCTTCTTGCGCCACGAAGAGAATTTGAAAACGGGTATATTATGTCGGGCCGCAGTAGTAGCTAAGATATCCTCGCGACTACCCTTGTCCGGTATGGTGAAAACACCAACAACATTGTACTGTTTTTCCAATAACAATTCCAATACATCAGCAGCAAAGTTACTCTGGCCAATAATGGCGATACGTAGAGGCTGCAGAAAATGAAAAAAAAAAGAGATCAGACAGGTAATAATATTTAAGTTTACAAGCAGCAATCATTGTAAAGTGTAAAAGGAAGCTAGAGATTATTCATTAGCCCATTAAAGTTGTGATGTGTAAAAATGAGCTCGCAGTTAATAAAAAACACAAATACCCGGTAAGAGATGTAACGCTTTCAGGAACTCAGCAAACGCCTAATATCATCTTCTCTCAAGACAAAATATCTCAATCCAATTACATCAAACATAATAACTAATTTGCTTTGCTGTGAGATCACACGAGAGTTTAGATATTCGATCAGTCAACACTGATGCGATAACATACAGCGGAGAGGTTATGAGAGGTTTTCTGAAGCAGTGGCCAACCAAAAATTTCAGTGAGAAAGAGTCTGTGTTTCGGTGTAGATTCGCCAACGTCAAATAAGGCTGGCGCTAAAGAAGATACATAGATTTACCAGGTTTGGCCATTAGGTATAGTGGAAAACAAAATTGTGCGAGCAAACTTCGTCTGCCACGTCGCAGGATTCTTAGCGGCCGATTTCTGTCCGCTCGTTTCACACGTATTCACACGCTCGTCCAATCAGTCGGCAAACGAACTAACATGAGCGAAGGTTACGTTGATTTTTTTCGTATATCACTAACGCACACCTTCTAATCACTAACAGTCTCTATTAAGCAGATCTTCTGCTACGTCAGTTAACGTCGGTTAACGGTCTTATATTGGACACACCTGTAAAAATCTCCCCACCATGAAAAATCTCTTCACCACACTCTCTCGCCCACACAGGTGGAATTTGCGGTTGCTATTTGCGCATTATTTCGGTTGTTCAGTATAGAACATTTTGCGCGTCAAAATTAGCATGGCACAGTGTAACAAATGCCAGAATTCTGTTGTGCTAAAGCGAATGACGAATGGTATTGTAGATTCACACCTATTGTTGACCGACTCAGAATGTAATTCGCTCTGATGACGGCCAAATCGGTATCTGAGTTTAAGTTCGCAAAATCGAATTGTTTACAATTTGTGTTTTTTATTTTATTTTTAGATTCAATAAATGTCAATGTCAAATTAATAATGAAAGCTACACCTCTTTGGTAGGAAGGATGTAACCTATATCGGATGGGTCTGTCTACCAAGACAGATTTTGGACTACATTTATGGACTGGATCTAGTTTTTTTTTCTTTTTAAATGTTTTTCTGGTCGTATTACTTTGAGTAATGCAGCAACACAAGATCTTTTAGTCTTATAGTGCCGTGGGTTCTGTGGGGTTAGCGACGCGATAGGAGTTTGGTAATGCAACAAAAGAACTCACAACCCAGTGTCTTGCTAAGGTCGCCTATTTGTCAAGAAGGAACAAGAAATCTGCTTACTGAGCAAGACTTTTATGTTATTGAATCATGCAAGCCCACAGTGTATCATGCTAGCAATGGAGCGCGTAGAGTCAAAATAAAAATTTTCATCAAAAAAAGTTCCTCAAAAACAAAATTGTATGATTGCATTATTGGTGGCAAAATCATAGAAACTTTCTAAGCCTTGCATATATTCTAATTTGCATAGCTCAACATAGGCGGCCACCGTAGCCGAATGGGTTAGTGCATGACAACTATCCTCCGAGTGTATTTCTACCATGAAAAAGCTTCTCATAAAAACCATTTGCCATTCGGAGTTGGCTTAAAACTGTAGGTCCCTCCTTTTTTGGAACAACACCAAGACGCACACCACAAATGTATACGCGGCAATTATATACATATTTATATACAGTCTATGTCAGAAGAAAAGAACCGGTTTTTTTCTTGTAACTTCAAGATATATTTCGTTCTGCTTTTTAGTCCCACACAAGGGCTACGACGCTAGGGCTAACTCAGGTTAGTGTCGTTCGAAACTTTCCCGTAAACGCAACCAAACAAAATTGAGTGAGAAGTACGCAAAGCATTTCGAGACGGTATTTTTATGCACGCATTCGGTGGACCAAAATTATCTTACGGCGCGGTTGCAAAAGTGATTAAAAAATAAAAAAAGTTTGTTGTGGTGTGGAATCAGTGGCATAAGGTGTAAAAAAATTTTAATGACTTTTCCGAGCGCGCCTTGAAGCGAGTGACGACAAAAAAGCAGGATAAAGTGATCGTCCAACTTTTTAAGCGAGACCCTTCTGTGCGACTACGACAAACACGATCAGTTCTTGCTAAAAAGGAAATAGATGTGAGTATCAACACCATCGAACGACGACTAAAGGAGGCGAACATATCCTACCATCCCACATCATCAAAACCACTGTTCTCAGAAAAACACATTGAGAAACAACACAACAAAACGTCAACCCCATTAAAGATGTGTGGGGAACTATGAAAACGCATCTTGTCGGAAGGCCAGTCCACGATTTAAAGCAACGCGTGCGTCAAGTTCGCAAAATCTAGTTCTGTTTGTCGAGGAGCTTCGCAGAAAAGCTGGTTCAAAGCATGAAGAAGATGCCAGGCTATACTCGACAACGATGAAGACTCCACTAGTATTGAGTGATTGCGACTCGTAGAAAAATTTTAAATATATATGTTTTATACTGCACGAATAATCGCGGTTACGTTTCTCTGACACAGACTGAACAGAAACTAAGCCGCAGAAATATTTGCAGAATATTTCTTATTAATAAATTTTAGCTAAGCTATGGATTTTGTTTTCAAAAACAAACAAAAAAAGCAAAAAACAAAAAAAGTATTGTCATATAAACGCAACCAGTTGAAACCAGTATCGATGATAGCATTTTTGCTCAACGAAATAAACAAATATATAACACGTAAAGAAATTATTTGCTCAGAGCTGATAAAAATGTTATTTTGTACATTCACGCAAATACAAAGTGAATTTCACATAAAACTAATTTACGTATAAATAGTTGTTCCAAAAAAAAAGACGAGGTTGTTGCACTAGCGAACTCATTTACATTATCAAGCAATATAATAATATTAAATATTGACCTACATACATACATATATGGAGTACAAAACTAGTTTGGCTAATCAAAAAATAAACAAAAAAAGGAACGACACAACAAAATGCCTGAGTACGAAAGGGATAGAGCTTTTTATGTTGTATAATTTTTCTTAAATCTGGAATTACTATTTATTACCACATTCAGCGTTCCTAAAAAGTCCAGCGTAACAACTTTCAGAGCTTTAAAACTTGATGAAACTCCAATGAACTTTAAATAATTGTTCACCATTTATAACAACCATTCATTTTTTTTTTTTCAATTTTGAGCAAACGACATACGAAAGTTATTTTTTCTACATCAACTTTCCACCCGTACAGAAACTTTTTAATCATAACCAATTGTGGGCGAATAGGTGGCTCACTTGGCTTGGAACGACCCATATAGATTTCAATTTCGTTTCTCATTTAAAGAGCGGTCTCAAAGCGATTGAGAGGATTTTCGCAATGGAATTTAGTGGCTGCATAGTCAATTCAAGGCGAAGAACAAAGTAGACAACGATTCTTCATACAAACTAAATTCTGGGTACGACCTTTCAATACGAACTTTTTGTTTGGCTGCCAAGGCTTAAGTGTCAAGGGGCGAATGAATGCCCACACATAGTGAAGAAAACCAAGAAATTGAGGTTCAAAATAATTTTCCATACTTGCCATAATCTTCAATTACTTAAAACAAATATTTAAAGCTTATTAAATCCTTAACTTTGTTGAAGCCCATTTTGAGAAAAGAATTTACAAATTTGTAATTTGGGCCACAAATTTAAAACACTCCTTCATATATAATTCAAAATTAAAAGCAGAAAAACTTAAAGTTAAAAGCAAAAATAATAATAAAAAAATTCTAGAAATAGGTCTGTTCAAGTAAGAATTATCCAGTAACTTGTCAGTAATTTAATTTCCGAGAATTCGCTCTTAAAGAGAAAAATATCAAAGCAAAGTGAACGCAAAATCAGTAACAATTTGCAAGTTTTATGAACAGCTGATTAAATTGTTGGCAGGAAAAAAACTTTAAAAACTTTTTAACTTGAACTACCTCGTATTAAATTTTGAAAAAAACTAAAGCAAATAAAATGCAAAATAACGAGCTTCGAAATCACATGATTTCATTTTGTCTACAATAATTGGTTGCATTTCATCATCGCTGTCAGATGAAGAACATTCCATTAGTTGTTTTCTCACTTACAAATTCTTACAAGTGAAAATGTATCCAGTAAAAACTTGAAGCTTCCCCTCAAAATAAAATGTTTGCAAGTTTTTTGGCTACATGAATTCCAAAACTTGAAAGTTTTTATAATAATAATTGCTACAAAATATTTGCTTCATGAACAGACCCTATTGTACAGATATATAGTATATACCTATATATATAATTGGCGCGTACACCCTTTTTGGGTGTTTGGCCGAGCTCCTCCTCCTATTTGTGGTGTGCGTCTTGATGTTGTTCCACAAATGGAGGGACCTACAGTTTGAAGCCGACTCCGAACGGCAGATATTTTTATGAGGAGCTTTTTCATGGCAGAAATACACTCGGAGGTTTGCCATTGCCTGCCGAGGGGCGACCGCTATTGGAAAAATGTTTTTATTAATTTTAGTTTCACCGAGATTCGAACCAACGTTCTCTCTGTGAATTTCGAATGGTAATCTCGCGCCAACCCATTCGGCTACGGCGGCCACCGCCTATTGTACAGAGCCATAAGTAAAAACACTCTCAGCTGTTCGTCAAAAAATGCCCACAGCTGAAATCACCTGCTTCCAAAAAGCTCTTTCATGTGATTAAATTTCATAAAAATTCGTTTCAAAAAATCTAAAATATATTGTAGAAAATGTAGTGTGAATAAAATTATTGTGAAAATGAAAATATTGGTAATTTATTGCTCCATGAAAATTATAAAGTTTGATTTCTGTTATAAAAAATTATCTGTGGTTTCCTAGTACGTTTGATATTCTGGGTATAGGTGCAACGTGGAATATCAAGAAGTTAATCAAACCACAATTGACTCAAAATTGGTATGTTTCCACATTCATGCTTCTGGCATTAGGAGAACCATATATATAGATCGATTCTTTATTTGCTCATGATTTGATACTATTTTTCATTTTAAAATTCAAAAAAAAAAGTTCAAAATTACAAAAATTCAATTGAAAATTAAAAAAAAATCTATTCAAAATTAAACAAATTTATAAAATTTGAGTAAGCTCAGCCAATACACCCGTTAGCCGAAATTCAGTTACTTTTTAGAGTCATATATTATTTTGGAAACGACGGCTTATTACTCCTCAGAATCTCCATTGCCACTCAGTAGCATACCGCAGAACACAATGAGTAGCTTACGCTGGAACACTGTAGCGAAATATTTCGAGCCAGTTTACTAAGAAAATCTGTGACCGAAATGAATGTACCCAAGTTAGTGCACCCAGCCCAAGAGCTGCAGCTTCCCATTCAACTCAAAAACTCAACATATCAGACACTACTTTTACACAAAGACTTCAGAATATTCGTCAACAAGGTCCAATTGGTTCTGCAATTGAAGGCAAACATCCATCCACCTCGTGTTCGCTTCAAATTTTTCTCCTTATATATAGCAGTTCGAATTGCACGTCAAATTCGCTAGTAAACTCATATCTCCTGACGAGGCACATTTTGATCTCAGCAGGAATGCTAGAACGTAAACTGGGAATCCCATCTGGGGATCGGTAAATACACACGAGATTGTCGAAAAGACGACACATTCACAAATGCTGGCACTTGTTTTGGTGACAGATTTTATTTATTTTTTTTCGAAAATGCTATCTGCAACGCCATTACGGGCAGCCACAAGCGCTGTAAGGCCGCCTTTGTCAAACATTTGTAAGCTAGAAAATCGATGTTACGCGAACAATTTAGGAGCTTAAAGCGGCATTCGTTAGTGATCGGGTGTGAAACTCGCTATGGGTACGAAACACCAAACCTCAAAGTGTATTTCTGCTATGGAAAAGCTCCTCATAAAAAATCATCTGCCGTTCGGAGGCGATATGAATTTGTAGATCCTTACATTTATGGAACAAAATTAAAACGCACACCTCAAACCGGAGGTACATATAGGAGGCATATATGTACATATATAATTTGAATAACGCCTGAGCCAGTCGGGAGATAGAAACCGCAGCCGCCGGTAAAGTATTAGAAAGCTGGGCTGACAGGATATGCATCACATTGAAATCAGTCGAGACTGACATAGGTATGAATAAAATATACAGTACTCCATAAATCTGTAGGTACCTATAGGTAGAGAAACCTATATTTATTCTGTAAGCCAAGCGATGACTAAATCTCTTGGCGGGGTTGTCACTAATTCCATCATTGTTCGCATATTACTTTGGCTCGTCATTCTTTAATGATACTGATGACTTTAAGGGTATAAGTGTCAGCCAGATCAAGAGGTTTGCGCTTAAAACAAAATGGCTTAACGAGGAGTAAACGGTATCTACTACTGTGGTATCACGGAGACAGTCCACCAACTCACTTAGGTTTAAAGATCGGCTGCCACTTCTACCTAGACGTTTATTGCTTGCTTCTCTCTTATGAAATTTTAATATAATTTTTAACTAAACAAAACAACTTATAAACAAATTTCTTCCTGCGCCTTTCTTAGCCAAAGACTTTTGGAATACTCGATTTCGAAAAATACATAACAATCATTTGAGGCAAGGCAGGCAATGGCGGTCGTCCGAGTATATTTCTGCCATAAAAAAACTCCTCATAAAAACCATTTGCCTTTCGGAATCGGCAGTAGGTCCCTCAATTTGTGGCACAATATCAAGACACACGCCACAAATAGGAGGAGGAGAGCGGCCAAACACCTTCTCAATGATTAGTGAATTATAATAATTTGGATCATTGTCATAAAAATATTTTTTTATATGCCAATGTCACTTAACTAACTAAATGAAATTACATTTTTTTCCTCAATTTTAAATTCCTCAATTTCTGAAAAATTTCAATTTTGAAAAAAAAAAACATTTTTTTTTTTGCTTTCTGCCTATTCTGAAAAATTTCAATTTTAGAAGAAAACATTTTTTTTTTGTGCTTTCTGCCTGTTTGAGTAACTATTTAATAATCAAATAAATTTAATTTTTTATAGCGCAACAATGTAATAATTTTGCTGCAATAATTTTGGTATAGATCAACGACCTCACTGGTGTATCAAATTCAATTATTAGTTTTCTTAAAAACAAACTCTCCTAACAGGCAAACATTTATTGAAACAATAAACATTTTTCAATTGTAAGCTAATTTTAATTAAAATATTCGCATTTTTTGCGACAAACTTCTTCGTCTCACAAGCCTCCTCAATACTCCTATAAACGAATTTAACTTAATTAAAAAGAAAAACTGTAAATAAACATTTTCCAATACTAACAGCCATTTCTTTCGTTGCACTTCCTCACACTTGCACTTGTACTTGTTTTTATTTTTGAAACTGCTTTCCTTTCACTTGTGCACAATTAATCACAACAAAATACTATTTAAATTTCAGCCAAGTTAATTCAACTAGGAAAACTGATCGTAGTTAATCGGTATATGCCACACTTCACTTCGGTACAAGTAATCAAATGTACATGTAGGTATGTATAGAGGCACAGCTTATGCAATTCCTTTGAAACAACAGCCGAGTCGTGCACAAAACCGTCTGGCTGTGATGAAAAACTAAACACTTTTGAGTGATCACCAACCGGCCAACTGATATTTATATACTCAGCAAGCGACCGGCAAATCTACGTATACGCGCACGTCTACTAGACAATAAAGGAAAAGTAAAGAAATAAAAATAATAATGAGACAATGATTAAAACAAAATATTAAAAACAAGTGTAATAATAATTTGATAGCGTTTGGTTTTTAGAAATATACAAAATGCATACTTATATATACACAAATTCATATATGTACATTGGTGTTAGTGCGGCTAGCAATTGATGGTGCTGTACTTGAGGTCTCTAGAGATTGTGTTTAGAGCACTTTCTTCTCATTTGTTGTTGTAGCGTTGTTAAATTCTAATGCGAGTGAAGTAGTGGAGCTTTAGATGCGCTTCTTATCAGTTGAACTGAGAAGAAGCATCAAAATTAGCAATTTTTTTATTTTGTTTTTTGCCATTTTTTTTCTATTTGCTTTCTGAAAGTTGGTAACGCAAATGTCCAAGTTCAGCTTATCTTTACACGTATGAATGTAAGTATGTATGTGTGCACAAGTTAATGTAAGAAAGTGCAATCGCCAGCATTATAATTGCAAGTACGTATTCAACTCAAGTGTCGGTTTTTGCGTTTTTGCTGAAAGCAAAACAGCCAAAAGAATATTTCTAGAAATATTTCGGTGTATGTATGTGTATGTATGATACATATGTATGTCATTTTTGTTTTGGCTTAGCTTGTTTTTTATTTATTATTATTTAGTTTCGTTAATCCAAAAGGTTTTAAGATGGGTAGGGGACTAGCCTTCCACACCGGAGCCTGATTCCGGTGCTGTCGGCTTTACCTCTTTAAGGGGGGGGTAGGGTCACAAAATCGAAATTTTTTTTCTTCACTTATCTTATAGTAAATCATTTCAAGAATGTTGTGTCAAAATTTTAAGTGGATCGGAGCAGAACTCTCAAAGTTATAGCCTTTGTAGGCACTCTACCACGAATGCGGAGCATCGATAATTTCTCAGTCATTTTTTCAAACGCGTTTTTCCCGAAACGACTTCTTAAAAGTCGGTGCCAATCACAACTCCGAAACTATTCAACCGATTCTTTTCAAATTTGGCACACGTTTTCTAAATCAAAAATACCTCCCCCCTACACTGTTTTTTTTATTTTTTGTTTTTTAAGGTTGTTTTTCACTTACAAATATGGCGAAAATTTTCGCCAAAAATGCTCGTTTTACGTTTTTTTGCCACCAAAACTACAAAAATGAAAAAAAAAAAATTTTATTAATGTAGGGGGGAGCATTACGTCATACTTTAACTGAAAAATTCGACTTTTTTAGTTTCAGATGATTCTACGACGAATGCCGATTGGCACCGCAGAGCACCTCTCGAAAAACATATCTCCAAAAAAACTCTGTCATGGGCTTATTTGTCAATATTTTATTATTAATATTTTTTAAAAACTTATTGAAAAGATGTACAATAACATGTAACTGATTTTATTAAAGTATCTTAAGCCATATTTCTGTAAAAAATTCACAAAAAAAGTGTTTTTTTAGCGCTAAACCCTACCTCCCCCTTATATCTAGGCTAGTAGATAGACGAAGAATTTCCTCCACGCAAATTGGAAGATTATACCGCCTTTTACTCGGTCGAAGGAGCCTCGTTGGCAAAAGACACAGGGAGCCCCAAGTTTAAACGGTGGGTGAGGTTGTTGGGTGAAAAAGATTGGCTAGGGTTTTTCATTTAGGGGCGCGGAGAAAATATATACTAGTATATATTTAATAATGTTTTATTATTTATAGTGTTATTTAGTATTTTTTTAATATTATTTATTAATATTATATTATAATAATATTTATATTATAATATTAATCAATTAACACAATTTTATTATTTTTTATTATTATTATTTATTATTTTGATCATTTATTGATAATTTACTGTAATTTTATAATTTTTAATTTTTTTATATTACTTTCTACGTTTTTTAATTCTATTTTATTTCTGTAATTACACTTATTTTAGTCCAAGCGAGCTGGTAGCACTATTCACTACTGAGACGACGGCTTTAATGATGCGTAAGACATTTTAAATCACGTCGCCTGCGAAAAAAAAATTATTTATTTTATTTTAATCTTACTTAAATTTTCTTTTATTTCACTTAATTTTACTTTATTTTATTTAATTTTACATTATTTTAGTGGACTTTATTTATTATTATTGTATTATTTCATTTTATTTGAATTCAAAGAGTAAAAAATAAATAAATAATTGGCGCGTGCACTGTACCGTTAGGTGTTTGGTTGAGCTCCTCCTATTTGTGGTGTAGGCCTTGCTGTTGTTCCACAAATGTTTTAAGCCGACTCCAAACGACAAAGGGTTTTTATTAAGAGCTTTTTCATGCCATAAATACACTCGGAGGTTTGGTATTGCCCGCCGAGATCAAAGTAATTTTACTTTACTTAAATTTATTTCACTTTCATTTATTTCCTTTTTGTTTTTTATAATTTCCTTTGTTTGTTTTTCAATTTTTTATTTTATTTTACTTTAATTTATTTTAATTTATTTGAGCTTAATCCATCTCGGCTATTGCCGGAGATTACACATTCCGGATAATATTTTCAAGAGATTGTGCTCTGGTGGAGCGTAGTCCAAGTTCTACGCCCATGCGATTACTATTGCTTAAATATTTAAAAATCTATGAACTTTTGGACATGTGTCCAGTATGGTCGACTTCTGCATGTCTTCTAAGAGGTGTTGGCAGTCATACTTCTTCGAGTTTTTTATTAAATGCTTAGGCACTAATCCAGTGGACGATATAATTATTGGAATTATATTCACTTCCCTCGCTTTGTACATCCGTTTAAGTTCTATAGCCAAAGCTGCATACTTCCATATTTTGGTGGAGTATGTGCTTTGGATGTTCCGATTAAGGGGCACCGCTATATCGATTACTTCGATTGTTTTATTTATCTTGTCGAACAAGATGATGTCAGGTTTGTTGGCAGCTGGGGTTTGATCTGTAGAAATAAATTTGTCCCAGTACAGTTTAAAATTTGCATTTTCCAATATTGCCTTTGGTTCATATTTAAAATACCAAACTTCTGCTTGTAAGATACCGTGTTTTATCGCAAGTTGTTGGTGGAGGATCTTTGCTATATTGTTATGTCTCATGACGTATTCACGGGGGTATGCAAGTATGCTACATCCAGCATATTATTTTATTTTATTCTATTTTATTTTATTTTACTTTAATTTATTCATAAAATTTTATTTTCTATTTATTCTTTTTTCGATTTCCTTTATTTCTTTAATTATACTTTTACTCGTTTTATTTAATTAGAAACAAAATTTTTTTTTTACTTTATTTTATATTACTTTATTTGACCTGGTTTTATTTTAATTCACTTTGTTTTATTTTATTTTTTATATATATGTATTGTGTTTCATTTTGCTTATTTTTTATTAATTTTTTAGTTTTTTAATTACTTACTACTATTTATTATTTACTATTTTTTCATTTTGTTTTATTTCATTTTCTTTTTTATTTTATTATATACTTATTTTATTTTATTATTATAATTTTTTTATTTAACCTTTTCTAAATTCATTTCATATTATTTTATTAGACCTGATTTTATTTTTATTCATTCAATTTTTTTATTTTGTTTTATTTTACTTTATTTTATTTTTAGTTATTTAGAATTTTTTTTTTTTTTTTGTTTTAATTTTTTTTTTCTTTTCAATTTATTATTTTTATTTATTTCATTTTATGTATAAAATTTTCTTTTATCAAATTGTTTTATTTGTTTTATATTGTTTTATTTGACTTGATTTTATTTTTGTTCATTTAATTTTGTTTGTTTTTTTTTTTTATTTTACTTTAGTTTATTTTATTTTAATTTTTTTTAATATAACTAGTTTTTTTATTTTAAATTTCTTTAATTTATTTTGCCTCGATTTACTTAATTTCATTTTTGTTTATTTTTTTATGAAATGATTTCGTTGAATTAAATAAAAAGCAAATAAATATTTAATAGTTTGACTGCCCATCATCCAAAAATTTTTTTATTTATTTTATTTAACTTCACAAAATTTGTTTTTAATTTTATTTTGTATACTTTTTTTAATTTTATTCCTTTATTTTTATTTATTTATAGTTTTTTATTTTATTTACATATACATATATTTTTAGTTAGTTACAATTTATATTATTTAAATTTTTTTTTCTACTTAATCTTAGTTTATTCTATTCAAAAGCTTTTTTATTATTTTAATTTAATAATTTTTTAGTTTTTTTTATTTAAACTATTTTTTTTACTTCATATTATTCTTTTAATTAAACTTATTTTTTTAATTATATTAATTTATTTTTTTCATTTTGTTTATTTTTTTTCTTGTTGCTTGTTGAGTTAAAAAAAAAACTTATAACGAAATATGAAGCAAATTATTTTTCAAATATTTAAAAATTTGACTTAATCTTATCTGAATCTAAAAATAATTTTAGACACACTATCTACGGATCTATAAAAAATCTAAGTAGCATTTTTGATTAAAACGAGATTTTCACGATTGGTTTTAATCATTTTTCACTCAACTGCATGCATACAAACATTCATAAACATTTTGTGAAGTTATTTTATCACTTGCAATTTGAACTCCAGATAAATATGTACGTAGAAATGTAAATTTAGTTGGAAAATGTGCATACACATACCTATGTACGTATGAAAAATAAAAGTGTTGCCGGCAAACCAGTTTTCCGAATGTTAATTCGTTATTGTGCTGAGTGACGAGCCCCTCGGAGCGCAAATTTACAATTCATTCATTCATAAAGCCATTCCTTTACATACAAACATACCACATTTAATTATTGAAACGAGTGTACCACTGTATTTATTATTTCCGTAATACTCACGCGATACCTGTGTACTTCCTTTTACTTTTCCTATGTTTATTTATTTCGTTGATAAGTCAAGCAGAAATAAAGAAAAATTAAGTTTGAGCTGTTATCAAAAATTTAGAGTGAAACCATACCGAAATTGAACGACTATCAGCGACCTGTACGACCTAATCTTGCCGGAAAGATGCAAAAATGCTCTTTGGGAGGGGAAATTTTCTAACTAAGTTTTGTTAGCGGAACGGGCTAGGGATACCCCTTCTTGGCTTTATATGTTTTTCGCCAGCAGAAGCACCTTTTGCTTATGAGAGTGAATTTTCCAAATTTAATTTTACTAAAACAAACTCAAAATGAGTGCAAAAGCCTACTAATGACTTCTTGCGACCTTCTGGTAGACGTAGCTTTCTTTTGAGAACTTTTAAATCAACTATATATGTATATTGGAATGTTTTCAATAGAGCTCCCCTTACTAAACAGAAGCTGCGGGATGTGAGCCCATTCATTCATCTTGGTCGGTTAAGTCTCAGTATAGTTTTCCGAAATAATAGGGCCACTTGCCCAATTTTTCTAAAAGGAGGGACCATTTATAAGCGTTTTCTGGAAAGCTCGTTTAATATTAGTTTGGGAAAAAAGAAATTCATTATTTTCGCGTAATTTTTGTGCGCAAATGATTTAAAACTGTTTTTCGGTCGATCTTTGGCTCCTGGGCGATACCACGACTACTAAAATGCCCGTCAACTTCGATTATTTCTCTGATATTATCGACATTATCGACATCTTCTTTAACATCAAAAATGACTGAACGGAATCGGCGAAATGACGAAACCAAAATTGCACGCGGCCTGGCTTACATTTTCACCTTTATGAACTGAGTTTTCTCTTTGTTAACTTCCATTGTTAACACCCTGTAACTCACAACTGAATGCAAAAACAAAATTTTTCGACAGCCATTTTTTTTTCTTATATTTAAAGTAATAATCAAAATGCTCATAGAGTTTTTATAATTTTCTTTACTGAATTCTTGACCGGACTTGCTTAAGAGTAGTTATTCTGAGTTCAGCTCATTCATTCATTACCGTATTCACCAGGATATATCCAGCGGAATTGTAGTAATATTACCAAATATGTGACAATTGAAGTAAATATCTGAAAATTTGAAAAAAAAAAATGGTTTTATTAAATAAATGTAATGACATACTAAAGCGTGATCAAGTTAGAGGTATCGGACGACGAAAATTCAAATCGTTTGGGCAATCTTTATTATTTTTGTGTAGAACCATTTATTACATTTATTTTTTAAAAATAATCCCTTTCAAATTTTGGCTGTAACTGCGCCGTATTGCGGGCATCCGTAAACACCGATTTTGAATGACTCGCTGGAGGATTTCGGTCGGTATCTCGTGAATAACTTTATTAATGTTGGCTTCCAATGCCTCAATCAAGTGGGCAATCCACTGATCCGAGACGAGAGATAAATTGCTCACCGAAATGACGACGCAGTAAATCCGTAAATCCATTGTTTCACGGGCTGTTTTGCCAGTAGCGTCTTGTTGGAACCAAATGTTGTGGAGTTCACGGGCTTCAAACATTGGTGCCAGTCTCGTCTTTGAAGAAATATGGGCCAATGATTCCTCCAGCCCATAGGCCACACCAAATGGTTGTTTTCAATTGATGACTGTACTTGATTGACTTCGGGTTGCTCTCTGCCCGAATATGGAAATTTTGCTAATTGAAGTAAAAAATGGGTCTCACTGTTGTACACCATAAGTTGTGCTGGGCGCGCGTCGAACACACGTTCCGCAGAGCGTCGATTTTCGGAATGCAATTGTACGATTTGTAAACGTTGTTGAGACATAAGTCTTTCCGTGATGAAATTTCAATGAATACTGAAAAATACTGAAAAAACAATGCATTTAGTTTGACAGTAGTCACGCGTGATCTATCAAAAAAACCCTACTGGAAAAAGTACCTCCAATCTGATCACACTTTATAAGTAGGGAAAGTTAAGCTTCTGTCCCTTTCCTCTTTCATCTTAAGTTTTACCCAATATTGTGGTGGTCCGCGATAGACCTTTTATGGTAAGATGGTGATGCTACCCGCCTCAATTAATATTTTGTTTAAAATTTTACATACAAGGTGGCGCAAAATTAATCGGAAAATTTCAAATTTTTTCTAAATAGCGTCGTAGGTCAACCAGATTTCCACTTGTGAACTAAACAGCTACAGTATAAAAACAGATAAGCAATGGAACCCGTAAAGATCAAAATAGAGATTTCCATCACTCAAATCCTCTTTTTTGGTATTTATTTAGTAAAGAAGGTATTCTAAAACAAAATTTTTGATTAGTTCTGCGCCACTTTGTATAATACTGAAAAAAAAATATTTAAAATACTACCCATACAACAACAACTTGCACATGCAACTCACCTTCATAAGCAGTCGTAGATCCAAAGTCAAAAATTCCTTCACCACTATTACCATAGGATCTTGTTGTATTTGCATTGCGAATTCCATTAGCAAATCGTTATAGATTTTGGTATTTGTATATTTATGCTTACTATGTAATAACCGTTGCACTAAAATGCTAGTAGTAATTGACTATAATATGGAAAAATCCAAGTGTTATTACAAAAAAGAAAGGAAAAAAAGAATTAAATCAAAAAACATTTCATGATGGTCATCAAAAGACTGCAACGTCACATGAAATGGTTCAAAAAGTAAAGAAGCGACTTCAGCGAAATCTCCGATGAAGTCTCAATCACACCAAAGCATCATGAAGTCAGACTTGAGAGAGCGAAGGAGTTTCTTCACTTGGCCGAAAGCGGGCAATTTTCGAACACTGTGGTTTCTGAGGAGAACATTTTTCAATTTGAGCACTTCGTAAACTCCCAAAACGATTAACCAACTGTTCATACGAGAATTTGAGTAATCGATTGGCCACTAGGAGGCAGCACCCGCCGCAGGTAATGGTTTGAGCCCCTGTAATCGCAGATGGGCGCTTTCCAATCGTTTTCATTGAGGATGGCGTCAAGTTAAATGGGAAATATTATAAATATAAAATATAAATCAGGAAAGTATTTTGGAGGTTGCTTTGCAACCGTGGGCAGACAAACATTTGAGTGGCAGACCATGGACGTTTCAACAGGACTCGGCGCCATCTCACAAAGCTCGAGTGAACCAAGAATGGCTAAAAACCAACGGTCCACACTTCATAACGTCCACTCAATGGCTCTCAAATTCACTAGACGCGAATCCGATGGATTATTCTCTTTGGGCCATTTTGGAGAGCAAAGTCCGAACTAAAAGATTCGTCCGCGTGTCGGCCAAATACCTGCAAGTCACAATCGCGCGGCAATTCGTTTCTGGACCATCTCAAGGCAATAGTCAAGGCAAAAGGTGGTCATATCACACATACATATTTTATTCTGAATTGAATAAAAGTAATTTTCCAAACAAAATTTATAGCCTTTTTGATTGGTTACACTTCGGATGCCGGACCCTGTATGTGCAAATCACACCGATTTAGAAATCTCTATTTTTAAGTGCGTCCGTTCATAGGGTTCACCGTGAATTGAAAGCTTCAGGCGGCGATGCAGAATCTGTTAGAAAACACAAAAAACACGAGGCACATTCTGGCACTGTCGATCTGCAGATTTATTCAACAATTGACCATTGACGAGGGCCCTTACGAAGAACTTAATGTTTCTGAGGTTTTTATCCGTCGAGTAGTCCATGAAGATATGCGGTATGAATCCTACGTTATGCGCAGAAGACAATTTATGTCGGAAAACAAACACGAGAACAGATTTCTGTTTCTGGTTTTTTTCTGACAAAAAAAATTTGACCTAAAAGTCAAACCGCACAAATGAAAGATGGATGCGATCGAATCCTATCGTCATGCACATGAAACTTCAAGCCACTATTATGATTTTAGGTGTTGTGAGCAACAAAAGACATGTCCATGCCACCACACTTATTTACACAAGGATTTCGAGTGAATTCTGCTGCATACATCGATGTTCTAGAGACAGTAGTGAAACCCTAATGGCGTTTTCAAAGTCGGTGACCAACATTACTCGAAAACGACTAAACCGATTAGTCTCCAATTTTAACACGAGGTTTTTGGTCAAAAACCGTTTTTTTTTTTGAGACACCGCCACTTTGTCAAAAAAAATTATTTTGTTTATTACTTCGATTAATTACTAGATTCAACATTACTTTAACGAAATCTGTTTGGTTTTTTTAATTTCAGAGGATTCAATTCAGAGATATACTGGTCACCGCAAAACGCCTTTTTTGAGAGGGGCTCCCGGAAATCAGCTGTAGCTCCTTTCCAAATAAATATTTTTACTATTATAATATTATACTAAGTCTTAAAATCCATAAATTTAAAAGTTTTCTCAGAAAAAATTCTGGAAAATTCGCTTTTTTTCGGCCTTCTAACTATATATAACCCCTTAAATATCGGTTGCACCCTGTAAATATACCTATTCATACATATTATTAGGTGTGTCACTCTGTATATATGAGTGTAGCCGCATATATGCTTAAGTTTCAATCGCTTGCCCAGTTTTCTATGATTCTTACAATTTTTTTATAATATTTTTGAGTATCTTCAGTTTTGGTAATAAAGGTTATAATTTTCTACTGACCATATAAGTCATGGCACTTCACTCACCTGCTGCTTACAATTTTCGCCGGAGTGGCACATATATGCTATAATAGCCATCAGTGGGAGTGCAGTTATTATTGTTATGTAGATGAAATAAAACTCGACAACATTTGATAAAATCAGAAATGTCCAGTAAATATTGACGGTAAGATCTAGAAAAATCGCTGTAAATATAGCGCAAATCGACCAACCAAATAAATCGTCGATCATTAGCGACAACTTGCGTATTTCTCCATACACCAATTTCAGTTGCAACATATAATCAAAAGATTCCAACATTTTGTAATTCACATCCAAACATAAACGCCGCTCCCTGGGCACACGGCAGTTGACCACCGAACGTAACTTCATGTTCACGTGTCTCATATAGAAGTCGATATAGTCCATATAGACGATGACCAAGAAGCAACGGATGCGCAATACCAAACTGCTGCCGCATGCATACCAAAAGTATCCATAATAGTATTTCATTGAAATCAGCACCATCGATAAGATTATGCTGCCATAGACAGCACACGAATAACACAAATATTTCAAATACTGTCGCCGCCGCAAACTCCAGCGGCAGAGACCGGTTTGTAAGCGTTGCTGGAAGAGCCACACAATATGCTTGGATTGTTGCATAAATACGAAATATTGCCGATAGGTGCACATCACTTCCAACAAACATACAGTGAATGTTACAGTTTGGCTGAGGAAAACCATGATGGATATAAAATTCGATACGACCGCCCCATCCTCCAAAGACTGGTTGTATATCCCAAGGGCGGTTAGAATCCAATTTACCGCAAGTAGCACTAATGTGTAGATGCGCTGCATATACTGGAAATCACGTTTGCGATTGCGGGCAGCATATGGCACCAGACCAACGATGCTCAACCACTTGAGAACCGGTTGCCATTCATGCAACATGTTGATGATGGCGAAGTTACACAGTCACAGCAGTGAATATTCTGGCAATACAGGAAAGTACAATAAATATTTCAAGGATTGTCTGCAAATGTTTGTATGTATGGTGCACATACAGAGATACATATGTCAATAGGTAAAGATTATCCACTCATTTATCGAAACAACACATTGCACTATCGCAGAACATTTCTTTAGTTGTAGATAGCGTCCATTCTAATTGATGTGCAGCACTTAGTTTAATTCACCGGGGTAATGGCGTGTAAAGAGATATACGAGTACGAGTGCATGTACTCGTATCCCCCAGTGCATGTAATCTCCTTCCACTAGCATTTTTTCCACTTACAGCGGAAGTGTAATTTGAGGAGATGAAGGTAATTTAATGTATAGGAAAATTGAAAAATTCAGTTCTAAAATGACATTCAATTGGTAGTGAAACGAAATAGGTCAGAGGCATATAAAGCGGCGCTGTTTGGTGATTGAAAATACGCTTCGAAACAGTTACTCGTACATTTGGTAACATAAACATTCTACTGGAGGAAAACTGTATTCAGTTTCGTTGTGCCCGACTTAGGTTAGATTATCGTTGAGGTTCGCCCCTCATTGGGATTGCACAAGCGGATTAAGTCGTAGGTCCTGATAGCCAGCACTCTTTGTTTTACATATTACTTTTAATATTATCGGCCACCATAGCCGAATGATTTGGTGTGTGTCTACCATTCACAAGAGCACAGATTCGCAACTCCGAACATAAAACATCAATTGATAGAACTTTATAAAATTATAAAGGGTGTTTTTTTAGAGGTTAGGTTTTCAAGATGAAATAAAACGTATATAATTTAATGTTATGGCCAATAATTTAGCTTTATTATAAAGATAAGGGTTTGCCATTATGTTTTAAAAATGATTTCGGGCAAGTGGCCGCCGCGGCTGGCTCGAATAAATTCCAGCCGAGAGGCCCAATTTTCGACCACTTTTTGCAGCAATTGGGGCCGTATGTCAGCAATAACGCGCCGAATATTCTCTTCCAAGACGTCAATCGTCTCGGGCTTATCTGCGTAGACAAGCGACTTCACATAGCCCCACAAGAAATAGTCCAGCGGTGTTATATCGCACGATCTTGGAGGCCACGCCACAGGTCCACGGCGCGAGATAATGCGCTCACCAAAAGTTTCCTTCAATAAATCGATTGTTGCGTTGGCTGTAGGGCATGTAGCGCCGTCTTGTTGAAACCAAAGGTCGTCCACATCAACATCGTCCAATTCAGGCACGAAAAAGTCATTAATCATGGCTCTATAGCGCTCTCCATTGACTGTAACATTATGGCCGGCTTCATTTTTAAAGAAATATGGACCAATGATTCCCTCTGCCCATAGAGCACACCAAACAGTGACTTTTTGAGGATGTAACGGCGTCTCAGCAATGGCTTGTGGATTATGTTCACTCCAAATGCGACAATTTTGCTTATTGACATACCCATTCAATCAAAAGTGAGCTTCATCGCTGAACAAAATTTTCTTGTGATGCGTCGCGCGAACCGAACCATTATTTTCGTAATAAATTTGCACGATTTGCAAACGTTGTTCAGGTGTAAGTCTATTCATTATGAAATGGCAAACCAAACTGAGCATAAATCAAGTGACAGCTGTCAAAAAGACCATCTACGAAAAAAGTAGTACCAACTTGAAAACCTAACCTCTAAAAAAAACACCCTGTATAGAGTCCGGCACTCAAAGTGTAACCAATTAAAAAGGTTTGGAAAATTACTTTTATTCAATTCAAAGTAAAAAATATGTGAAAATAAATTAAGAATCAATTTACTTTTGCTCGATATGACCACCTTTTGCCTTGACTATGGCCTTGAGAAGGTCCGGAAACGAATCGAAAGCTGCCCTAAGCTGCACTCGCGGACAATGGCTTTTTACAGCGCCTCGAGACTGATGAATCTTATAGTTATTTGCACCTGGGGAATTTGAGAGCCATTATGTGGACGTTATGAAGCTCGGACCGTTGTTTTCAGCCATTTTTGGTTCACTCGAGCTTTGTGAGATGGTGCCGAGTCCTGTTGAAACGTCCATGGTCCACGAGCAAAGTAACTCCTCCGCTCTCTCAAGTCTTGAACAATCGCTGGTTGTAATTTTCAAGCCAAATATAATGCAAACACACTATTACGTTTGAAATCCATTACTGATTTTCTTTTTTCGCGTTTACTGTTGGCAAAATGCTTAAGCGCGCTTGTAAGCAAAACTCCGGACTGTAATATAGCCAACTAAATGCATGGGCATCAGCTGCGCGAGCGGTCTGAAGTTTGCTACACTTCGTGTGCCGGACCCTGTAGATATATTTTTTTCTAATAGCAGTCGCTCCTCGGCAGTCAATGGTAAACCTTCGAGTGTATTTCTGCCATGAAAAAGTTTTCGTAAAAAAATATCTGCCGTTTAGAGTCAGCGTAAACTGTAGGTCTCTCCGTTTTGTGAAAATGTCAACACACAAACCGCAAATCACAGGAAGAGCTCGGCCAAGCACCCAAAAAGGGAGTAAGTGCCTAGTATATATTATTTATATATTTATTTATAAATAGTCAGTCTGTCTGATAGAAGCCGAGCCGACAAAATTCAAATTTAGATTTCCGTTATTAAAAAATGTAAATGTTGCCAAATAGGCGTATCCTTTTTGCAATACGCGTTGTAAAATTTGTTAGTTTTGTGAAAAATTTAGAAATCGTACGTTGACTTTACAAAATGAATTCCGCGTATAAAAAACTATTAGAAGCAGTGTTCCTATGTACACACTCTAAAGGTCCAAAAATGTCGGATGCATCTGCAGCAAAATACTTGAAGAAGTAAATGGGTGCAACGTTAACCTACGTTACAACGTACGACCTACCCGGACGAGGACCACAAAGAATTCCTCCCCAAAGCAAGATCAGAAAATTATTAATTTGTTTGCGGCAAAACCGGACCTATTGTAGCGTGAAGCTGAAGCAGTTTGCAGGAAAAGTGGTAACACCAAAGACACGATTCGAGGACGTTTACGAGCAGAATACCTCAAATTCCGGAGTACATTGAAATATTCGCTGCTCTCAGCCAAGTCCTGCTCCACCTGATCTTTTCAACGCAAAGAAGGCCTTCCTCTTCCTCTGCTACTCCCAGCTCGTACCACATCGAATACTTTCAGGGCCGGATTGGTTGTATCCATTCGGACGACATGACCTAGCCAACAAAGACGCTGGATCTTTATTCGTATGTCTATGTTGTCGTCAAGCTCATACAGCTCATTGTTCCATCGCCTGCAATACTGGACATCGCCAATGTGCTCTCAAAAAGACTTCTCATCGATTTTTGTCTTCGTTCAAGCTTCTGCGCCATATGTTCGGACGGTCATGATGAAAGCCTTATAAAGTGTTAGTTTTGTTCGGCGAGAGAGAACTTTACTACTCAATTGCCTACTTGGTCCAAAGCAGCACTTGTTGGCAAGAGAGTGATAGAAAAAAATTGCCAGTGCTAAGACTAATTCCCCTTGGGGGAACCTGTTATCCCTATAGGGCGCGTCCCCAGGTGGTGGATAGGGGAACGCCTCCCAGATATGGAAGGCAGGAGAATCGGTCTCCCGCGAACCACACAGGTCGAAGACGTAAACTTCGTTAAAAAAACTCCCTCAACCCAAGGTGTAACGCGACCCGTGCCTATTGGGTGGGTTTGGCAGCCGGGGGATAAAATTAGGCTGTCTCCTAACGGAGCCCTCCTGATATCAGGCCGCCTCAGGTTGTAACGGTGGCCTTACCATGGTATGGGGCGCTGCCATGGCGGACCGTTTATTTCCCCTCCATCCTCATTGGTCACCGCACATGGCGACATGGGCAGCTCTTTGGAAGGGCAGGTGACCGTAAGAAACAGACAAATGAACAAACAACAAAAAAACAAAAAATCGGATAACGCTACCAAACGGACAGACAAACAGACGGACAAGCGGACGGACCCAATGACAAAACGGACAGACAAACGAACGGACACAATCGAGCTGAGGAAGTTGGGAACTCCCTCAGAAGACGAGCTCTTGGCTTCTAGTCAAGAGACAGTTGATGACAAAGCTGTGGGCCACAGCACGCCATCAACTATAAATCAACCGATCACATCCGCTGATGCCAAGGGGCAAAAGCGTCAATACCCAAAAAAAGGCCCGTCTAGATATAAGCTTTACCAGCGGTCTCTAGCTATTCTCGGCACAATAAGCAAAAATGAGGCCGAAGGTAAAACTCATCCCAAAGATGCGGCCGATAAGGCAAGGTGCCAAAAGGTGGTCGATGAGTACCTGGCGTTCCAGGCCACCCAGAAGGCAGAAGCCGTAAAACGCAATCGTTCGCAGGACGAGGGCTGTAAAACTGCGAAAAAGCACAAGACGTCTCACACTGCTCTGACGCCCAAACCAGCCAAACGCGCGTTTAACGAGGTGGCACGGGATCACCTGCAAACGGCGTTGGTGGACGAATTAACGAACCGCGGTAAACCTGCGTTAGAAAGGTGGTCCGAAATCGAGGCACGGCTGTCTCGCATTGTCGTTGATCACGTCATGGTAAGCCCGGAGGGTCAAGTGCCAGGTTATGATTCAATGGAGGTGGTCCGTGGATACAGGGTGATCAAATGCGACGATCAGTTCTCTGTTGATTTCCTTCAAAACGCTATTAGCAAAATCCAGAGCGACTGGGAAGGTTTGAGGCTCAAACTAATCCCAGCCAGTGAGATCCCAAGACGACCAAGGGCTCGTATCTGGATACCGAACATGGAGTTCGAAGCTAAGCAGTTAATACCATACCTGCAAGCACACAACCGCACTGTTCCAATGGATGACTGGAGTATCATCAAAGCGGAGGCTCCGCAAAAGAACAGTGTGTCCTTCCTTCTCCAAATCTCGGAGGAGAGTATTGAGCCACTGGGAAAAGTGGACAACAAACTTCGGTTTGGCGTGAGGAAAGCGCATCTGAAGTTATTCCGTTCTGCAAATCCGGAGGATGAGCAGGACGAGGTTGACGACGCTAATGAGTTGCTCATAGGCATGCAACTGGAAGAAGCCGGGTCCACCCAAAACGATGGCGCTAATGAGCAGCATACGGGCATGCAGCTTGACGCCCCTAAAAAAGACCAGTAAGTATGGGTCTCAAGGTTGTCCAGATCAATCTGCAGCACTCCAGGACTGCAACGGACAACCTAGCCGTTCTCCTATCGGAGGAGGACGTAGACATCGCACTGATACAGGAACCCAGAGTGCGGAGTACTGAGGTAAGCGGATTCTCTCTCAAAAACTACAACTTGTACTATAAGCGGACCCAGGGTAACCCCAGGGCATGTATTGTAGCAAAAAAACATCTAAATGTATTTTTAATCCCATCCTACAGCTCATCGGATGTGACGGTCATCGAAATGGAGGCTACTGACGGCGTCAGGATCAAAATTGCCTCCATCTACATGGCACACGACCAACCAGCACCACCTGACGAGGCTCGTAGGCTTGTGCTTGACTGCAAAAACAGTATCCTGCTACTAGGTTGTGACGCCAATGCGAGGCATCCCCTATGGGGGAGTACCGAAACGAATGATCGAGGTGAGTCCCTATATGAATTTATCATCAATACTAACCTAACAGTATGTAACAGGGGTAATACCCCGACTTTCACCTTTCCAAGCACGGAAAGCTTTAGAGGATGGGCGGAAGTAATAGATGTGACATTACTGTCTGAAAATACTTCAGTGAGGGTAGAAAATTGGAGAGTCTCAAGCAAAAAGTCCTTTTCGGACCACAGCTGGATCCTCTACCACCTGGATCTTGAGGTAGATCCACCCTTACCATATCGAACACCACTTAGAACAAATTGGAAACGGTTCAAAAATGTAGTAGGGAATAGGATAGGAACGATTCCGATCCATCAAATCACTCTCGCAGAAAACATTGAGAGTAGGGTCACAACATTGGAAAAGACATTCAGTAGGGCCTACAAAACGTCATGTCCAATTAAATATAGCAAAAAATCCTATCCTCCTTGGTGGAGCAATGAGCTCTCAAAATTAAGGGAAGAAGCCAGATCAAATTTCAATCTCAGCTACTCAACAGGTAATTGGCAGTTGTATAGAGAAAGTCGGAGACAATACAAGAAGGCAATCAGGGCCGCCAAGAAAGAGAGCTGGAGAGATTTCTGTTCTTCTATCGAATCTACCAGAGATTCTGCGAGACTTAGCCGTATTCTGTCCAAGGATCATTCAATGGCTTCTTGGGTCAAGAGGCCGGATGGCACTTGGACTTCTACGGCGGAAGAGTCTCTAGAACTTCTTTTAGATACACATTTTCCGGGATGTAGCACCCATGACAGTGATGCTGGGAGAATCCGGCGGAGCCGATATGACCCACAGCATCTTGTCGATGTAATAGTTACGAAAGAGAAGGTTGCATGGGCAATCAAATCATTCTCACCTTTCAAATCTCCAGGCCCTGATGGGATCTTTCCTAAGATGTTACAGGAAACTCTTGATAGTATTCTACCATGGCTAATGGAAATTTTCAAAGCGTGTCTAAATCTAGGTTATATTCCAAACAGTTGGAAACTTGTTAGGGTCGTCTTCATACCAAAGGCAGGCAGAAGAGGACATGAATCAGCGAAGGACTTTAGGCCGATCAGTTTGTCGTCCTTCCTTGTTAAAACTTTGGAACGGCTTTTAGATATGCACATTAGAAGTTCGCTGGAGAGCTTTAGTATATCAACTGCACAACATGCTTACCTCAAAGGCAAATCGACGGAGACAGCGCTTCACGAGGTAATCCGAACAATAGAGGGGTCTCTAGTAAACAAACAGTATACGATAGCAGCTTTTTTTGACATAGAGGGCGCATTTAATAACGTTAGCACGAATGCTATCCAACGGGCGTTAATAGACTTAGGGGTGGAAAATTGTATCACCAATTGGATCATCTCTATGCTAGAAACCAGGATCATTAGAGCTAATATGGGTAACATCAACATAACTAAGAGAGTCCACAGGGGTACTCCACAGGGGGGAGTACTATCTCCACTTCTTTGGTTATGTGTGATTAGCAAAATCCTAATAAAACTTAATAGAGGAGGGGTAAAAGCGGTGGCGTACGCTGATGATGTGGTGCTAATGGCGTCAGGACAGTGTCCTAATACGATCAGTGGGATCATTCAAAGGGCGTTAGGCGAGCTTAATTCTTGGGCAACAGGCTGTGGCTTAAGTTTAAACCCGCGTAAAACAGAACTCATGCTCTTTACCACCAGATACAAGGTACCAAGCTTTACCCTACCAAATATTAATGGACAAACCCTCTCACTTTCACCCAGTGCAAAGTACTTAGGGGTAATTTTGGACTCCAAACTTAGCTGGAAACTAAACGTCGAAGAACGGGTAAGGAAAGCTGAAATTGCTCTATATGCCTGTAAACGTATGCTTGGAAGAAGATGGGGTCTTCAACCTAAGCATACATTATGGTTGTACAAGGCGGTTATACGACCAATTTTATCGTATGGTTCGGTAGTTTGGTGGAAAGCTCTAGGGAGAGATTACAACATCAAATTACTCGGCAGAATACAAAGATCAGCCTGTGCAATAACGGTCGGCGCAATCAGATCATGTCCTAGGGAGGCTCTGAACGCACTGACATACGTTATTCCAATAGACCTACATATTAAGAAGACGGCAACCATGAGTGCATTTAGGTTAAACGAAGCGGGCCGCTGGAAAGAAAACACTTACGGTCATGCCAGTCTACTATTGCGGCAAACTCAGTTAACCTCGGTGAGGACTGACTACATCGTCCCGACGGTAACATTCAATAGGAATTTTGCCACTCTCTTTCCATCTAAGGAAGAGTGGAATAAGGGATTCTCATTAAACAACTTCGACACTACAGTCTATACAGATGGTTCTAAAATGGATTGTGGTGTTGGAGCTGGTATATATTCTCATAGACTTAAAATTGAAAAATCTGTGCGCCTCCCCAATACCTGCAGTGTCTTCCAGGCGGAAGTACTGGCAATTGGGGAAGCTTGTAGGCTACTAATCACAGACTTCTCTTTTAAGAGCAATATCGCTATTCTCTCGGATAGCCAAGCTGCAATCCAGGCACTGGATTCAGCGACTACAACCTCAATGGTGGTGGAACAAAGTAGGAATAGCCTTTCCACCTTGAGCGAAAAACATAATGTTACCTTAATCTGGGTCCCAGGACATCGGAATATTGAAGGTAACGAAAAAGCAGATGAACTGGCAAGAGGGGGATCTGCCATGAATAACGCTCTTGCAGAACCGGTATTCACACCATTAGGTGCAGTCAAGAGTACAATTTCCCTAAAATACCTCCGAATGGCGGAGTGTAGATGGAGGGGCCAGACGAAATGCAAAATCAGCAGAACGTTATGGCCCACCTACAACCTTAAACAATCATCAATATTGTTAAACATGAAACGACGGGATGCCTGGAGACTAACGGCAGTCATAACTGGCTTTTGGTCTGTCGGAGAACAGGCAGCCAAAATGGGCATCCCTCACAACACATACTGTCACAGTTGCAAACAACCGGAGAAAAAGGAAGCAATCTTCCATTTCCTCTGTGAATGCCCTGCCCTATGGAAGGACAGAATGTTAACCCTGGGCAAACCGCTGTTCGAGGAGCTCGAACAACTGTCTGGCTTAGAGGTCAACAACCTAATAAGGTTCCTGAACCGCACAGACTGGGTATAGTCATGCCGTAAATAACAAGTTGGTAACGAGGATGTGGCAACAAAATGGTGCGGAAGCGCTAGTTGGATTCAGGATGAATCACCACTCTAACCAACCAACCAACCAAGACTAATTCAGAACCAAATTGGGCAAACTTAAATCCCGAATGAATCTTCACTTTGGACCAATAGTTGCATACGTCGGTCCGGGTGTGCTACGGATAATCGACAACTTCAACAAGCTGTTAAGCATCCAGTTAAGGTTCATGTTTGGAGCTGTTTTTCCTAAAAAGGATTTGACCATTCATTTATGTTTCCCTCCAATTTGAATATAGTTTTGCTAAATAAAATTTACTATAAAGCTTTACTGACAGCTGTGAATATGTTTGGAAGAACTAGCGTCGAAGGCGAGGCTGTATAGAGTGGGAACAGCAAAAAGAGATTGAAATGTTGGATTGGCCTTCGAAGTTGCCTGATGCCAACCCTATTGAAAATGTTTAGGCAATAGTTAAGTTAATAGTTAATACTAAACTCGAAAGAAAATAAATATGAGCGGTTGAAGAGTTATCAGGCAAATTCGGAGTCGAGTACCTCCATCACTTGCGCAGACTTCACAAAGCATGGCTCGAAACTGTGAAGTCATTATTGCTAATGGAGGCGACTATAAAGCGGGTGTACGGTATTTAAAGGCAACTTGAAAGTAAAACTAATTAGCTTTGACTTTGAACAAAATTGAATGAAACTTCACGTATTTTTGACACAACATTAACTTATTATAAATCAATAAAATAATTAAAGAATATGTTCTTTAGGAGTCCGGTGTTTTGCGCTATAATTGAAGAATATGACATTTGCGTAGTTACTTTCCTAATAGGAAAGGAATTTACATGAAAGTTAATGTTCTCGGAAGCACTGCGAGATCTAAGCCATACATTGATTATATCATAGAGATCTTACAAAGCCAAAACAAGTTATCTCTTGAGGCAGAGGCAAAGACACAAAACACCTGCCTAATTATGTTCATAGTAGGTAGTGGCGCGTAGTTATACCACTGCATAATATCCTGTTCTCCAAGCGATTTTCTCTATACTATTTGATTGATCAAATATAACTACGCAGACCTTTATGAACTCTCACCCAGTAAGTGCCTTATGTAATCCGGAGGGACAACTCGAATTTTCTCCGTGGGACCCGCGTAATACTGACACGACAATGTTCTGGATAATATAGCAATCTCTCTCCAGATATGTTGATGCTCTTCCACAAATGGAGGGCCTACGGTTTTACGTTGCCTTCGAAAGGCAAATGGTTTTTTTAGGAGGAGCTTTTTCGTGGCAGAAACACACTCGAAGGTTTGCCATTGCCTGCCAAGAGGCGACTGCTATTAGAAAAAACTTGTTCTATTATTTTAGTGTTTCACGGAGGTTGGAACCTACGCACTTCCGAATAAACTTCAAGCACCAACCCATTCGGCTACTGCGGCCTTCGGAGCGTTTAATTATGCAGCTACAACGACGCCTTTCGCTAATAATGTGACTAGTGCAAAACCAATAGAAAATTTGCAATGAAATTGGTTCGACTTGACTTGACAGATAGCTGACAGACTTGCACTCGAATTTATCTCCTGTTCAACGTTTGTTTTCCTTTGATTTCGTAGCCAAATTTCCATTTATTCCATTTTTTTATTAAATGACGTTTGCTGCGTTAAGCATAGCAACCAACCAGTACATTTTTATCAATTAATCTTTCATACGACTGGCCGAGAGGCCAATAAAACTACGTCAGTTTCCCAAAAATCACGCTAGAAACTTTACAAATAGCTCAAAATGTAGATCTGTGGATCTGTGGATCTATACAGACATCGGCACAGACAGTCGTACAAAAAAATCCCCAAATCAGGCTATCGGTAAACACAATGTTGAAGAAAATAAATACTCTTATCAAACCCCGGGCATATAAATTCCCCTTCGAGAATTGCGTTTTATTTCAATAAATATGTATATAACTATATTACAAAAAACTGTATAACATAAATAGGTTAAAAGCTTTAGTTATTGTATAAAAAGGAGTCCCCGTGTAACAGGCGGGTTTTTACACGTCGCACTGAGGGATGTCATGGATAGAGGGTCAGTAATTTATTAAAATTTACAAATTTCTGTATCAGGTGAAGCTGGCACTTGAATGTGCATATATGACCGTAATACGGCGTATATTTTCTGGAGTACTGGATGCCTCATTTGTTCCGATTACCTAACTTTACTAGCGTCGTCCAAGCTGATATACCAAGGATTGAAGTATTGGAAATGACTGCCAAAGGGTAGATAAAACGGGCATATTTTCAAAATGCCCAGCAACACTCTTTTCCCTGGCATCACCTACAAATATATTTTTTATGAGAAGCTTTTTCATGGCAGTAATACCCTCGGAGGCTTGTCATTGTTTGCCAAGGGCTTACCGCTATTAGAAAAAACGAGATCAACGAATGAGAAACCCATCCTAAAGCAAATCAAACGCAAAAAGTGACGAAGGATAGGCTATATAATTAGAAAACCATCAGAGAGCATCACAAGAATGGCACCTGGAATCCGCAAAGGATCAGAGGTCACGGTCGGCCAAAGAATGCTTGAAGAAGGTCTATTACCGCGAGCTAGCAGATGCCGATATCACATAGGACGGCACAAAAACAACAACCCAGAACGGTGTGTACGATGGAAGAGTCTTGTCGAGGCCCTACCCTCCCGAGCGGAGTGAACAAGGAAAAGAAAAGTAACAAAAAAATTATACGCAAGATCTTAGGCGCTGTTTGCGAATGTGATGGATACTGAAGAAGAAGCACCATCTAAGCTTTATGATGAAATGATCCTATTAAAACGCATAATAATGCAAGGATTGCACGAGCTTTGACAGTTCTTTGAGTTCTGTGGCAAGGATGGTAGAACTTCGGTAGAACTTCGAAAAGATCATAGGAAATTTGTTTGGTCTCAGCCCGAACCGACAAACAGTGTTTTGCAAAATAAGAAGAACAGCCACTCTATGAAATGGGGCCTCTTGGTAATTACTCCGCTTGAATGAGTCGCTCGTGCAACAGCCTGCACCCATATTAACTTCCAGTAATCCGAACGATTCCGACTTCCAGCAAACGATTTTAATGCTTATAGGGAAAACTATACCAAAATTGGATCCTGTCAAGTGAGTTTCTAACAAACTACAATGGCTGTGTCACCGCATAATCTGAATGTTATTCAAGGTGTCATTGGCAGGCGCAAAATGGCTCCTCGCTAAGAAGGTCGCGTAGAAGCATCGGTTAAAAATATAATAATAAAAGAAAATATCGTCTTCAACAATCTCAAATTAGGTTGAAAGCTACCGCAGTAACGGTTCAAACAAGAAGTAGCTGCCGTAATAACGGAACAGACGAGTACAATTTTATAATAAAAAAATAAATAAAAAAATAAAAAAAATATTAAAAAAATTGGAATACTCTGACATTTTCTGGATTTTCATTCTGCCATTGAAATTATAGTTAAAAAAAAGAAGAAAAAGAAGAAGTCAATAACTCTTGGAAAATACAAGTTTCAAGCCTTCGGGTCTGTTATCTATTTCATTTAGCAAATGTCAAAACGAAATTTCCTGGTGATGCTCCATTGGCAAAATCTATGCGAGAGTTTAATATTACATATATTTGTGGCCTCTTTAAACCTTCTGATTTAGATAACGTTGATGCTTGGTGTAAAAGAAATAAGTTAGATTTAAATATATGCAAGTGTTTTTATATTTCTTATGCTAAATCTTGTTCTCTTATATCCACTTCCTACCACATTTGTGGTTCTAGTTTATCCAATCGAAGTGAAATTATTGATCTTGGTGCGGTATTTGATTCTAAGTTCTCTTTTCAAAGAAATTTAAATTACACCATTTCAAAGTCTTATTCCATACTTGCGTTTATTCGACGTTTTAGTTCGGACTTTGTTGATCCATATACTCTAAAGTTGTTATATACGTCTCTGGTGCATTTGGAATTGGAATACGCCATCTTTATTTGGAGGCCATATTATGTTTGTCATATTAGTTGCTTGAACGTGTCCAGAAAGCTTTTGTGCGTTATGCTTTGCGTTCTTTAAAATTCACTGATCCAATTCCAACCTATAAAAGTCGGTGGTTGCTCATTAATCTAAAATCACTAGATATTAGAAGGACTAATCGAGAAAATCAATTTCAATATTCCTCAGCGAAGTTTACGGAATCATGGTTTTTTCTGGCTAGGGATAGTGAGAACTAATTATGCTTCCAATGCTCCGATTTCTATAACCCTAAGAGAATTTAATTCGCTTTCAAATCATACTGGCCTGGATTTTTCTTCCACAAAGAACCACTTCAAATTGATACTAAATTAATTGTTGAACTAAATTCTTAGTATTATCTAATAATCTGCCTCTGTAAATTGTAAGAAATGTTCTTCTTTCACTTTCACTCATTACAATTGAAATTAGTTAATTATAAGATTAATTTTCCTTCGATTAATTTATTTAGCATTAACCTGTTTTCATAATATGTAAGAAATACTGTATTTTTTAGACTATTTATTGAATAAATAAATAAATATATTAAATATTACATACATAAATATATTATAATCCTTCGTCAGATTTTTGGCTGAGCTCGTCCTCCAATTTGTGGTGTGCGTCCTAATATTTTTTACACAAATGTAGTGGCCTACAATTTTACGCCGCCTCCGCACGACAGCTGGCTTTATGCGAAGAGTTTTTTCATGACAGAAATAAACCTGGAAGTTTGCTATTGCTTGCCGTCGGGCAACTGTTTTTGGAAAAATCTTCTCTATCATTTGGTGTTTCATCTCTACTGTAGGTCTACCGAAGAGTAGTCACGCTCACACCCATTCGGCTACTATTAATCCTGAAAAATTACTGTTCATAGAGTGAAATAAAAAAAAAATACTAGGGATAAGTTCTAGTTTATGTATTTTGATCCAGTGTTGATCAATTAAGGTGCTTAAACTTAGGTCAATACTGAAATTTGTTATCAACAACTTTGTTTTTAAAAATTAAATTAACTAAATTAGCAATTTATTCAGCATGAAAGCATATGGTCATATACATATATTTTACTAAGGAAAACAATCAAAATTGCACCAGTCATGCCGAACTTTCTTATCATCAATATTAAAATCATCTCACACATACCTGCAGGTATGTATGTATGCATATGTATGTGCCTAGAACATATGAAAATGTTCCCATGTGTCTAATTTCATAATAGAATTCAAAATAACATAAACATGAACGCATATTTAATCAAGCTACTGGCTATTGTTAGTGCAGGTCACTCGAAGTAGATGAACTGGTTTATTTAAAGATTCCTATGCAAAAACAGAATTCATTAAACTACGTATACATATAGATGTATGTATGTATAGATAAAATTGGCGCCAACGCCCTTTTTCAGAAACACTCTAAGCTCCTCCCGCAATTTGTGGTGTACATCTTGATTTTAGTCCACAAATGGTCCATACTACTGTCTGCACAGGTGGTTCAAAAATGGATTGTGGTGTTGGAACAGGTATACTTAGGCCTGCCATAAGTTCTGTTACAAGTTAAGTCCGTTATAGATATGAAATTATAATACTATTTTTAATGAAATGAATTTTATGTAAATATTGGAAAAAAATTTATACTTATCATTCGAAATGGTCACCATTTGCTCTTATATACACCTTCAAACAATTAGGCCATTCAGCTACTGCAGCACGCGCGGTTTCCATGGCTATTGACGTCGCTGCTCGAATCAAAGATTATTTGAGACTCTCCAAATCTCTGTGAGATCTTTTACAGGCCATGTTCTCCAATTCTGACCACAAACTGTAGTCCAATGGATTCAGATCTGCACTTCCAGACGGTCCATATCTTCTGCGGCTCTGAACCCAGGAATATTGTTTTTAGTATTTTTTGTCTTATGGGCTGGAGTGAAATCTTGCTGGAACATCCAATGCCCTCCATTGAAGAGAGTACTACACATCTGTTTCACACCACCTTCTAAGACATCCTCCTGGTACACTTTTGCCCCGGTCTTAACCCTTTTTTCGCTTAAATGAAGAGATGCCACGTTTTTACAAGACACTCCCCACCAAACCATTACGAAGGCTGGATGGTGGCCACCCTGAGCCCTTGGAACAACATTTTTGGGGTCTTCAGAAGTTTTAGTATAGATTTGATTATTAAAAACTTCTTCAATAGTGAAAATTTTCTAATCTGTGAAAAGAATATTTTCTTGGCGGTTGACCGCGTGCCACCAAAGAAGCTGCTTGCATCTGTCGAGTCTAATTTTCTTCAAGCGCGTTGTCAAAATATGATCATTTGAGCGACGGAGGGCTTTCATGTGGAGGTCATCTCTAATTAGTTTTGGCATGGCTCTAGCCGATAAATTCATTTCGCTGGTCATGATTTTCTGCTTTCTAAGGAGATTTCTCCGAATTCTTTCTCGAAAGGCTTTTATGGATGCACTAGTTAGAACCATGCGAGGACGACCACTTCTTTTCTGTCTATCACTTCAGACGTTTGCGAAAAACGATTGATCGTGCAGTAAACAAACATTCTTGAAATATTAAGTCCTTTCAGCACTTCGTAAATCTAATTCATCACTGCATTGCGATTTTCCTTAGCTCACCACTCCATTGTTAACAAGCGAAATTTGCAACGAAACTGAATATAATTTATGAGTAGACAATGCATACGAGCAAAAGCAAAAATACCGGGACTTTTTTCTGCGAATTTGTTCTCGCCGTATGTATGTAAAATTTGTCACAGAATTTATGGCAAGATTAAGTATATTCTCATAGCCTTAGAACTGAAAAATCTGTGCGTCTTCCAAATCCTAGCAGTGTCTTCCAGGCGGAAGTATTGCCAATAAGGGAAGCTTGTAGACTACTAATCGCAGACTTCTTCAAGCTGCAATCCAGGCACTGCATTTGGCCACAACAACCTCTAAACTGGTGGAACAAAGCAGAAATAGCCTTACCACCTTTAGCGTAAGCCATAAAGTTACCTTAATCAAAAATATCTACGAATCGCGAATTGTAAATTGGGGGATCAGACAGCCTCCAAAGTCACCAGGACGTTATGGCCCACCTACAACCACAAGCAAAAGTCAACATTGACAAATATGAAACGAAGGAATGCCTGCAAACTCATGGCAGTGATAACTGGCTTCTGATCCATAGGAGAGCAGGCAACCAAAATGGGCATCCCTTACAATATATTATATACTGCCAATCAACTAGAGAAAAAGAAAACTATATTTCGCTTCCTCTGTGAATGTGCTACCCTATGATAGGCAAGAATATCAACCCTTGGCAAACCGCTTTTTGAAAGCCTCGGCGAGCTGGCTTGTATAGACGTGAACAACTTGATAAGGTTTCTCAATCGCAGAGACTAAATATAGTCGTGAAGAAATAATCGTGTAACTTGTTGGTAGCGAGGATGCAGCAACAAAATGGTGCGGAAGCGCTAATTTCATTCTTAGTGAATTACCACTTCAACAATTTAACCAACCAATTCACAAATGGAGAGTCTTACAGTTTTAAGCCGACTCTGAACAGGAGATGGTCTTTTATGTCTTTACTACTACACTTAAATATATTATATAATACAATGCTTCTATGGGTAATTGTGTCGAAACTGACACCTTCTCAGATCAAGTTCGTATATTTTCTACATATATAACTTTCAATTTACTTTTAGCTATTTTCCCGACTCTTTTGGACGAAATTTTCTTTGATCGTGATTTTCAAGATTTTCATGGCAGGAACACAGTCGGAGGCTTGCCAGACAATGCTGCTGAGGGGCGCTAGAAGAAACCTTTTCTAAGATTGGTGTATCCCCCTGGAGTATTCGTATCTGTGCACTTCCGAATGGCAGTCATGCACGAACCTATTCGGCTACGACTATCGCCATAAAAGCAACAAAAAAACGGAGTGGTAACCGATGCATTCGAGTTAATGCCATACAGTAGATAGGATATAATAAAATGTACTCGGTCATGTGTAAGATTTTTAAACAAATGCTTGGTCCCACTTGACAACAGATTCAAGTATCTCTCTATAAGTATCTCTTACAGGGATTATTTAGGTATAATTAGAGGAACTATTGTACATTTCTTTAATATCGCCACATTGTCAGCTGACATGCTTACGAGCTTCTATTGACTGAGTACTAAGAAGCTTGCGTAGACGAACGCTGATCTCGATTCGAGCACAGTTTGAGTGCTGCAACGATTTAAATGTTGGATAACCTGAAGACCCTTTGTTAGCATGCAAAAGGCACGATTCGTTTACATACCTCTCAAGTGTTTCAACTTATTCAACCGGTTTGCGCCGGTTTCTGCGGTGATTGCATGCGACAATTGGTTTTTATTTATTCTCTGATAAGAAATACTCAATAATTCAACTGAACTACTTATATTACATCAGCTGTTTGTTTGCTTGATTTCTATTATTGAATTTATTAATAATCACAATAATCCTGTCCTAACTGATAGCGATGCGTTCATGTCAAACCGGTTTGAGGTGGTTCGTTCGCATTGCCAAACCGGTTTTCATAGAGATTGTCGTTAATGGAATAAAAGTTCAAAAGACCTAATTAACCAATTGATATATTTTTGTTTCCATATAAATATTAAGCTCATGTCTGACGCTAGTCAAAACAACAGTGATTACAAATCGGTTTTGTAAAACACCGAAATGGTTAGATTTTTTGCAAAATCATTCAACAATTTCCATTTATTTTCATAAATTTTTATTAAAGTATCGGCACATGCACGAAATATCGAGAACATACGAGATAACTAGAATGTGGGCTACCTGTGGGCTACTAAAAAAATATACCTACATTGATTTTGTGCGATGCCAGAAATTGTTTATGCGTTATAGGTAATCTCCGCATTGACCGAGATCTCGTTGATCACCTCATCGTCCTCGCCGATAACTTGTAGACTGCATTCAATCATATCAAACTCATTCTCCTTGGCAGCCTGAATTTGTGCATCCAAACTATCGTTGGTATCGTCGTTGAACTGCTTTAGAATTGGAGACTTCAGTAGGTTCTCAAGACTGCGCGCCTTTTCTATATTGGTGGGTGAAGGTTTACTACTTCGCTCTGCGGTGTGAGATACGTCGGTGTTTTTTAAAAGTTTTGATGTGGTCTCAATAGCATCTATAACTTCTATCTCCTGCACTTCTTCAGGTTTAGTATTACCAGCAACAAAATATTCAATAGTGTTACCACTTAAAACTGGAAATTCTTTATACTCCTCTGACAAATCTTGAAACTCAACGTCATCCATTGATGCCTTGCCGTCCTTGCCGAAGTAGCTCTGCGAGTGTCTGTCAAAATTTTCCATATAACCAGTGTTTTCGTTATCAATAATTTGCAATTGCTTTAATTTATCTTCAGCCATTTCCGTGCGATCTGGATCCGCGATCCTGTTCTTAAAGTTGTTTTCTGTTTTATTTTCTGTGGACACGCATGTCTGCTTAGGCTCTTCAACAGCTCCAGTGGTTGTAGTTCGACGCTTTGTTTCATCATCTGATCCGCTTACTTCCTTTGACTGAGCATCCTTTTCCACCCGCATTTCGTCTTCGCTAATTTTTTCTACTCCAAAACTACCCTTCTTCTTTACTATTTGCATTTCATCTTTTTTCAGCGCCTCTGTTACAATTTTTTCCATTTCTTCTTGTCCCATTGGCGCATCCGCAAACTCTTTCTCTTCCACAATTCCAAAGTTCAACAACTTTTCATATTCCACAACTCCACGCGCTGTTTCCTTATCTATGCCATATTCTTCATAATTACTACCATCAAAGTTGAGCACGCTATCTACCACTTCTCTGAGGCGTTCTCGCTTATCGGCTACCACTCCTCTATCTTCGAACAGCATTGCTTCTTGCTCAAGTTCTTCACTCTCTATTTCTTTGTACACTTCTATAGGCTCCTGGCGCAACTCGTCACTCTCAGCACTCCTCTCACGGTCATCTAGTTCATCGTAACTTGTATCTAATTCCTTTAATTCCTCCTCCTCACTTTCGCGACCCAATGCGATACCACCCCTCTCTAACTCAAGTGGATTCTCAAATATCCCACATTTGTGCAATTCGGTTACGTCTTCCATTGACTGTTCTTCTTGTATGCAATGCAAAACATTAAACTCAGGCTCATCATCAGCATGCAACTTGGACGCCATCTTACCAAGATCATTATCGTCTAGCATATCTCTGAAAATGCTCGGTATTGGAAATTGTGCGTCCAGTTTCGTGATGTTCATAAAATTATTGGAGTTGTCCCCATCAACCTCACCGGTATGACTGTTGTTGGTACTTAGTTTGATAACTTGCATAGCCTGCTTTGAAAGTGTCGGCTTTACGTCCTTCTCCGATGCTTTTGCCTCCAAATTACTGGCTTCCTTTTTTTCTTTTTCCCTTTCCTTCGTACGTTGCACCATCTTCTGTAATAGATCGTTCTCTTCGGTGATTAGAGGATCTGTGGATTGCGTAACGTCCTTGTGCTCCTCAAGACCCATCATCTTTTGCAGCATAACATTTTCATCATCCGTCAAATTCAATTCTTTCTTACTCTCCTTTATGATCTGCTTGAGCTCGGTGTAGCTGCGTGCACACTCTACCACCCCATTCTCATCTTCTTGCTTAATCTCTACCTTCTCAAAGTCTAACTTGTCAATGAAATCCTCATCGATGCCACGAAATCCAGTCGACTTCGATGGCTCCAATGAATAGAACTGTTCGCTATCATCCTCTTCATCTGCCTCCCGCTCAGCATCTTCTTTCTCTTTCAACTCATTTGCTTTTTGTATCAATTGCATAGCTGGTATGCGTTCGGTTGGTCTATAGTGAAATTTGAAGCTGCTACCACCCTCCTCTCGGCGTACTTTCCCCTCCCACAGTCGAATCGCCTCAGCACCTCCTGCACCACTCTGTGAACAGTCTGTTCTGGGTCTGTAAGGCAACTTGGCCTCACTCTTATCTCGGCACACTTTCGCATCCCACACTCGCATCGCTTCAGCGCCGACTCCATTATCTGATTTTGCCGACTCATAGCTATCTGAATCCTCACTATCGCTATAATTAATTTGACTTTCAGGTAAATCCTCTATCTCGCCTGTATCCTTCTTTACCACCACCAACTTGCCATCCACTACTTCCAAAGTATCATTGTATTTGTCTTTTTGAGCATAAACCCGGTCCACAAGTTTGCGAACACGCTGAGTCTCCCGGTTTCTCTCCGCAGCGATTTGCTGATCTAACAACTCGCTGGTGTCTCCATTAAAGTCTCGCAGGTTGGGCGAGTTTAAAAGTTTTTGTAAGCTCTCTGACTTTTGAGCTTCGGTGGATGTATGTTTTTGGCAAACAGCTTCTCTAAACTCGCGCTCCTTACGTTCCTCCTCTGCTTTGTTCTTGCGTGCTATTTCTTGCAGTAGTTCATTGAAGGAACTAAGTACATCACGTATACTGCGCACTGGCGGCTCTGGTGGTTTTTGTGGATCTGAGTAGCTGTACTCTTCGTCTGATTCAATTTCACCAAATTCATAGCTTTTAGGTTTAGTTGATTGGTGGTCGGTTCTCTGTTCCACTAAAGTCAACTCATCTAGAAGGTCTTTAATTATGTCTTCACAAATTTTTTGCGTGTTTTCGCTGATCTCTTTGTCACGATATTTAATCTCCTCGCGTACGTCTTCCTCGAGTGCTTGGCGATATGCTGTATTGATATTATAGAGCTGTTCATTCTCATCCTCAAGCTTTTGTAATAATTGGCGCAATTCACGCTCTTCACGTTCGAATGAAGTATAAACTTTTTCCTGGCATATAGTTTCAGAAGTATTTTTCTCAGTTTCAGTGTTCATTTTCTTGGTTAGCGTATCGATAAGTGGCATAGTTGCCTCGATGAAATCGCCAGGCACATCATTACGTAGTACTCCTACATTGGGAAGCATACTGTTCAATGCGTCAATCTTCTCAAGACTGCTCGCCTCGGGTGGAACATCGCTGCTGCTTCCCTCTCCTTGCTCTTTTTGGCATACTTCCTTACTAGGGGCAGTTGTTGTGCCAATCTCCATAACCCCTTCTACTCGCGCAACATGTTCTAATACAGTAACCATATATTTCTCAGGGGTGAGATCCCTGTGCAGAAGATTGAAATTTGCAATGTGTTCCTCGAAATCTGTGTGAATGCTTTGAGTGTTCTTTATAAGTGTTGTTTCAGCATTCAGGGCCTGCTTGTCCTTCTGCATTTCTTCAATGAAATTCCCCATATGCATCGAGAGCTCTTCAAAATCATCAACCACTTTCTTATTAACCTCCTCGCATTCTTTCTCGTACTTCATTTGCTCAGCGTCTTTTACTTTAAACAACGCAATATTATCCGGTGCTACGCATATATCTTCGCTATCCCTGTCACGAGTTTCCATAGCAGTCTCTATTATATCGAAATGTTGTGCTAATCGTTCCTCCTCTGTTTCCTCCGCTTCCAAATGCTCTTCAACCTCAATTTGTAATTTTATACGTTTCTTCGGCGAAGGTGTTGAAAGATCATTCATTGCGATTTTACAAATCGCGTCGACTGTGGCATTATACTCATCTTTAGCGACGTCATCCGAGTCAGAGAGATTATCTACTGGCAAACGCCTGCCAATGTGACGAACTTTCTGCATAACAGCCGGTAAAACCTCTGTGGCCAATAGATGATCAATTACGCCGTTTGTTATGACAGCATTTTCTTCATATCTCGTCTCCAGCTCAGAAATCTCTTCAATAACCACACGCTTCTCTTCAACGGTTACATCTTTACTCTCTACCTCACCTTGCTCTTTCATTGTGGTGGTATTAACAATATTCAAAATGCTTTCCATATCATCATCTCTTGCTATATGTAAAGCTTGAGATTTAGTGGTTGGTGAATCGTTCGTAATCTTCTCGTCTTTGTCTAGATTCTCACGCAATTCGATGGACTTCGAGTCAGTGGAATTATTTGCATCTGAATCAGTGGTGCCTAAGACCGAAGTTGACGAGCTAACATTCATGTCTGAAGATGTTTCCGATATGCTACTCTCATTCACAACCTCGTCCCATATGCCTAGTTCCATATTTATGCCAGCATCTACTTCTGCTTGGCGTTGACGCTTCACTTCGGCACGATCTTCCTCTGAATCTGAGGAATTGAAAAGAGCATCCTGTTGGTCTGGTGGCTTATGTTTGTTTCGCATGCGAATCGTAGCTGAAAAATAGATTAGAATGAAAGAGTTAGAGTAGAGAAAGCTTTAAATGCTTTCACATTCGAGGAAAAACATTTTTGTAAGATATCCAATATGGATATGGAAAATGATAGAATTCAATTCGCCTTGAACAAAATTTCACACAATTTTTGCAATTATTATTAGGTATGGGAATAAGTTTCCGCCCTCACGAAAGAGGTGTCGCTGCTAATACTATTTTTGTGTTCGCTCTAGTAATATACTGGTATTTGATATGTACATATATGTGAGGTTTTCTGAATCGCATCGTCACTGGCGATGAAAAATGGATCTATTAAGATAACCCTAAACGTCGAAGATGTTGGAGCCAGCCAGGTGAACGAGGTCCATCGACAGCGAAAAAAAATGCATGCCTCAAAGGTTATGGTGTGCGTATGGTGGGATCAGAAGGGTCTCATCTATTATGAACCCCTTAAACCATCTGAAACCATCACTGGCGATTGTTGCCGACTGCAGTTAATGCGTTTGAATCGAGCTCCTAAAAAAAAGCGGTCGGAATAGGACGGTAGACGTGACAAACTGATTTTGCTGCATGACAACGCCAGGCCACACTTCGCAAATTGGTCCAGAAATATTTAGAGGGACTGAATTGGGAAATCTTTCCCCACCCGCCGTATTCCCCTTCTTGCCGTCTGTTCCGATCAATACAGTCAGCCCTTATTGGAGAGCGTTTCACTTCTTACGAGAGAATCGCAAACTGGCTCAATGAATGGATCAAGTCAAAAGAACTCAAATTTTTCATCAGAGAAATCCCTATGCTGTCTGAAAGATGGAGTAAAGTTGTAGCTTCCAATGGCATTTACTTGGTAATTAATTCGTAATTTTGGCTAAAAAGGACGAAATACCCGTCATAAAATAATAATGATAATACACAATAAAATTTTACAAAAATGAGCCAATGAAATTTTTGGTTAAGTGTCATTTTATAAAAAGTATTCGTTTTTATATCATTTATTCCATAAAATAAGTTAAATAATAAAATAAAAAACTAAAAGTTCACTTTGACTATTTCTGCATGCATTTCCATATGGCATTGGCTCATTTTTGCACCATACCGAATCTTCATAAATATTTTCAAAAAATCACACTGCACCTACCATTAACGCTATCGCGTATCTTGTTACGTTCCTTACGGTTCCAACGTTCGTGCTCTTTACGCTCTCCTTCATAGCCCCCTAGTTTCCTGCAAAATTTCAAAGGATAGTCAATTTTTTGCCTATCAACAACAAACCTATGACCTACCAAGCCTCTGCGCATGCGCGATCTTTAGGAAATACAGGTCGACTATCTAAATAAGTTAATTCTTTCTACACAAAAAACGAAACAAACATAATATTCCGCTATAGTAACAAATATAGGATTCATAAAGTAAGAACTCCATATCCAAGCGTTCCAAGCGCTATGGCTTTCAGCGCTTTATTCAGCTATGATTAGCCGGCCTGGAATGCTTGGTATAGATTTCTAGTTTAAATTTCATCATTTACGTTTACTTACACATTCCAGTATTAGAGTTTTTCGGTATTGTGGTACTTTGGACACCACCGGATTGCCTTGCAATACCAACACACGTAATTGCGGCATTTTAGCAAAAATCTGGAGTAAAAAAAAAATTAGGCCAACCACTTTACTTACTTACATTTCTTGGCGTCATTACTCACCTTCACCACCAATATATCATCGATTCGATTATTTGACAAATCCAGCACCGAAATTGTTCGACAATTTTCCAAATCTTTAAGACCATCAAAGTCCTTCAAATAGTTTGAGGATAAATTTAAGGTACTCAACACTGGCAACACTTCAAAACCACAATTCTCGATTTTTCTTATATGATTCGAGGCCAGATTAAGGGTGTCTAATTCCGCACAATGTTCCAAATTCTCAATACGTTTTATTAAATTGTTTTGCAAGAATAGACACTTGAGTTGCTTTTGATTGTCCAATCCCTGTATCTCGGAAATGGCGTTACACTCCAGCCAAAGGCATTTGAGCCCGGTATACTCCTCCAAGCACTCAATGCAATCGATGCCTTTATAAAGAAAATACGTTTAAATAATTAACTCTTCCCCATGCTTCAAAATTAGCTGACCTTGATAGTGCAGATAGAGCACATCGTTCAACGCTGGCGTCTGATAGAGTTTATCCTTTTTGCATAGCTCTTTTAGTCGCTTCTTAGTGATACGCGTTATACCGGTGATTTCCTTGCGTGCATTGTTGTTATTGTTGTTGTTGGTGGTGCTATATGAGTCGGTGCCTTTGCTAACCCCGCCGACATAATAGCGTTCCATTGCCGATAACCGTTATGGCTTCGGCTAATTTTCGCTTTGAATTAGAATTTTTTGAACGCTTCAGCTTTTTTGATTACTCGTCTATTGTTATTATTGTTTTAGTTAACTGCCGTGTTTTCTGTAATACTTTTTTTTCGTTTTGTATAATCGTTATAATTTATTTTTTTTTATTTTATTTTTATTTGTTTGACGATAGTAAAAATACACTTTGAATTTCTACTCAAATTGATGATTTCCTCTATGATTATTGATCACACAAAGTTGTTGTTGGCAACAGTTGCTCGGCATTGTTGAAAGTTGCAGTGTGGTGGGCAACTTCAAATTGGTTTTCAATATGGTGAATATTGGGAAGGACGCCGCATGAGCGCCTTTACTTGGCATCTTTGGCAGGCTTCGCAAGGACCAATTATTTTCTTATCTCACTGCCAGAATACCAAGCAAAGGGATGAAACCGCATTTGCAAGCTTAGCCTTCTCAAGTACATATTTTGATTTGGAATCACTAATTCCAACGTTTACTTACATACATACTGATGAACTGTTATTTCTGTACTGCTGGGGGGGAAGTGTATTTGTTGAAGGTGACCGCACAATGTCTGATTTGCGGTGGTGTTAGCCGCTTCCTACGCTAAATACGTTCATAAGCGTTTTAATATCAATACCTGCTATTTCATCAGCAGGCGTAGCAAAGAGATGAGAGCCAAGATACTTAAATCTTAGCCCTGCGTGCAGATAAAGAGGGAGTGCCGAGATGATTCCATCTCATCCTCCATACAACTGGCGCAAAAATGACCTCAAATAATGCCATTGGCACGTATACCTTACAGCCAATGTACACCCACGAAATTCGAGAGATAGGATTTTGTTAACCTCAGAAGAACCCTCGAGCGCCTCCGACCCTCTCGTGACCAGACAGATTTCGCGACCTTACAAGTTTGTGTACTTGCCCAGCGCTCGCTGAGTTGACGTGATCAGACCATAGGTAGTCAACGGGAACCAAATCCTCCGCTTTCGCGAGGTAACTACCTCACAGGTAGCCCTGTCTAGCCAACTCATCCATCTCGCAGACGAGCCTTATATCGAAGAATTCGGATGCCATCGAAAGTGAAGTTAGGCATTCCCAAACAGTTTCGAGTGTACCATCATCGAGTTCAGTACCCTGATTCCCGCTTGGCTGTCGGAGTAGATATTAAACGAGAGGTACTAGCGCACATAATTTTTCAACTCAGTGAGACCAGGCCGCACTGGTATGTGAGAAATGTTAAAATTGGTTTATGCACAACTCGCACTGTGTCACCTCAAAAGATTCGTTTCTGAAAATAATTTCTGAAAGAACGATGTAGGTGAGTGATCGGCTGCTTTTTTCAAGTGACCTGGAACCGACAGACTGCTGACGGAGCTATTCAAATAGGGCGATGAAGAGCTGATTAGTTGCATGCATCAACTCCTCTGCAGAATACGGTTGGACTAATGCGTGTGTGTCGACTGAAAATTCAATTGTGCGCCTTTCAGCTTTCAAGAACGATAATCCTAAAATCTTCTTAGTATTGTATATAAAATTCTGTTGAACCTTTTCTGTGAATAAGTAAAGCCCACCTCAACGAACTGATTAGATTTTACCACTGTAATTTTATATTAAAATAAAATAAATAAATAATTGGCGCGTACACTTCTTTTAGGTGTTTGGCCAAGCTTCTCCTCCTGTTTGTGGTACGAGTATTCGTCTTGATGGTCATGACAGAAATGCGCTCGAAGGTTTGCCTTTGTCTGCAGATGGGCGACCGCTATTAAAAAAAACTGTTTCTATTAATTTGGTGTTTCATGCACGAGTATTTGAACCTGTGCACTTCCGAATGATAGTCATAGTCACCAAGCTTAGGTCTAGTAAATCTACCATCAAGCAGATATTCGCTTGAAGAAAGATTCGGTATCTGCAAAGCATTGAATGTTAAACCTAAGCTCTTAAGCAGCTACTGTTTCAATACCAGCTGCTATTAACGAATTAAGATCCAATATAATAGGAGAACATGAAGCTTTGTAAGTTGATAGTTCGGCAATGTGTTTTGCTTTGAACGACCTTTCGACTTATTCCTATTCGTGCCCACGGCAGTCGGTTCTACGTTACCGGAACGACGCAGGATTGTCACTCCAGCAGCACTCCACGTACATCATATTGAAAAGATTTCAGAAAATGTACTAAAGATCAGACAGTTAACCGGCTCTCAGTGAATTTGAAATATTCAGCTGATGGGCTGACGTCACCGAGGTCATGATAGCGATTTGTTATGAAGAAATGAGATTCTGTTGATAATATGTTATTACAAAAATCAAGGCAATCTGTGCAGATTGGCCGATTAAATGAATACGTGTGAAATAAGCGGGCTGAACTCGGCTGCCGACTACCCGGTGACGTGGCAGCTTCGTTACATCTACTGGAAGAAAATATCCTTGAAATATAAAATTTTTGACTGTAAAAATACCGTGTTCACTTCAAGGGAGAAAAGTTGCCTCCTTTGTCTTCGTTCAGTGTTGTATATTTACAATTGAACAAAGAATTTTTGTCTTATTACACTTATTTTGAAATCAAAGCTGAAAAAAGTAAAAGGGAATTAAAAGGCAACAACGCTTTACTATCAAATGCCAATTGTCAGCTGATTACTTTTTTGCCAAACACCGATTAAATCACTATTCTTGCCACCGTGACACTTCGTGTATAAGCGCTTTCGTTACACTTACTAAAAACAACATAGCATAAAACTTCCACGTAACGAAGCAAAAGCTCGATGTGAATACCCCTAATAATAACATCATGTGACAGGCAACGAGGTTTATATCCTCGCCAGAATGAATGCGTTCATCTGATGCTCTTATTTTTATACAACTGTTATCAAACGTTATATTTCTATTTTCGTACAAAAATCAAATGTACTTGTATAGTACTACAAATTGATGATAAACTATACACCTGTACGAATAATTTTATGATGCTTTTTATAGTTTAAAATTATTTTATGATCAGCACATGCAACTCATTATATTAATACAACCCTGCAGAAAACAGCTGCGCAAAATCATTGACAGCTGTCAACCAAACAACACGTAAAGACCAAGAAACAAAAATTTTGCAAAGAACATAAAAAACAAAAAGACGTGAAAGACTGCAATAGACGTGAAATGCTGAATTAACGAAAATTAGTATTCTTGAGGAAATACTTTTTATTTAAAAAATTGCAAATATTAAAAACAGAAGTGTGTTTATATTATGAGTGTTGATAAGCTAGAAAATATCACAGGAATGTGAAATGTTTGTGTGGTCGATACCAACGTTTTCCTTTTGTTATTGTATACGTAATTCTTCGATGGGCATTCATCTAGCCATCTACGTTTTATCTTTCCCATAATAAATGTGATTGTTGTTTAACCTGAAGCACGAAGGTGCAGGTGTGTCAGTGGCAGTGTAATAACATTATTTTAATAGGTAAATATTACATTACAACTATTTTTCTACAAAATATAACGCAGCAATTTGTTGAAATTTCAGACGAACAAAGGAAAACGACGGCGCAGACGGATGGAAATAAACGCGACATATCAATTATTGTCACTTGCTGTTATTGTTTGTTTGTGTGTGCTGTATTTTTTAATTGAATCTCCTGTTGAGAGCCATTAATTAAAAAACAAAAATAGAAACAAAAGAAAAAACACACCCTGGGCAACTACAAGACATAAGTTATGCTTCATAAGTGCAGAAATGGATCCACAAAAAATTACTGAATTAGCCGATTTATTACGAAAAAATGGTGATAAAATATTGAGCTCGGAATTTTCATTAACACTATCAGGTACACAAGATTTTCGCTTGTATGTAAAAACTAACTACGTTACTTGTGTATTGAATTTGTATCAAAATCATGGACGGAATCAGGTTTATAGAACTTTACTTGAGAGAGCATTTATGCAAAATAATAGATAAGCATTTAACCTTAATAGTGCCGCCTCAGCTGGGTAGGTTCGTACATGAAGGTTCGATGCCCGCTGTGTGCATGGTAGAAAAAATGAGATACCGCCGTGAAAAACTTCTCTTAAAATACTGTTAAAGCTCTGCATTTGTGCGTTAATGGAAGAAGGCAAATCACAATGTTGTTGAGAGGATCGGTTAAACAAATGATGTGTGCGTCATTACATATGTATATGTATGAAATAGCGCCGAATTTGAATTTCGTATTTATTTTTTGATGTCATTTTTTATTGTTATGGGTACCTATTTATATGCATACTTACTTTTTCTTTGCCTTATTATTATTGCTACATTTTTTTATTTATTGTTTTGGTATGGCATATTTTAAGCACATTTTTATTCGTTAAAACATACCCAGATATATTTCGCAATTACGCTCTTTTATGTCTTGTGCGAAAAACACAACTACTTTTGTATTAAAGAGACATTAATATAATACATTTATATTTAGAGATTAAAGCGCATTACATAGAGCATGGGATAACCTAATTATGAACTGCTACAATTATTGGGTTGACTAAAAAGTTTGGTAAGCAAATATACACAAATTTAAACGATTTTGCCATTTTCTTCGTCGTTCTATAGTGCCGGGACTGACTCGGCTGACTAAAAGCCTCTATTAGACTTTACTCCATAAAAGGAGTTCTATAGAGACCCAAAGAAGGTGTTTGTTTGTTTCGTCGGGATGGGTCCAGAGGGAGAGGGGTGTTAGATGAGTCGGTTTTAGGGGGCATGTGAAAAGGTGGTTAGTGTCGTGCGGGGAGCCTTCACATGCCACACAGGGACAAGGAATAATTGTAAATGCATGTGGTTAGGCGTTGTTAGCAATGATGAAACTTGAAGCCTTTTCCGCTGAATTTTTCGCATTATTCAAATTATTCTATTTTACAATAAAAACTCAAATTGTGACCTAATTGATCAAAATACTCACTCATGTACATACATTAGATTAGAATAGATTGATTTGAGGTTTGTGCTTTGACCTCATGGTCTTTTGTGCCCTCTACTCATCACAGCACCTCATCCAGAGTTCCAAGATAGAACTCAAATAAATATTATATAACTTAACTAGGCCATTTATAATATTAATAAACTTTTTGTATGACCCAATATAAGCGTGCATTTCATCAAAAACAAAAATTAACTTTACCTTAGTAAACTGAAATGTGTTTTCTAGCTTTATCGCTTGGTGACTAATTTGTGGTCTATGCCAATGTGTATTCTACATTTTTATTGGGTTGTGTACGTTGTGCACACAAATGAATCCGAAATAGAAATAATTAAATCTAAATTAGTGTATAAATAATCACACTACTTTTCGCCAAATTATGTCGCCTATTTAACATCCTTTCGCTTTTGTAAAAAGTCAAGTTATACTTATGTATGTATGTATGTATGTCCACAGTCTGCGCTAGATCAACAAAAGTAAGATTTTTACATTGCGCTTACATACATACATACGTACGTAAGTATGTATGTAGTCTGAATAGTTGCTATTGTTATTGCTTACATTGTTTTTTTGCTATTGTTGTTTGCATCATTGCGTAAGGCATAAAATGAGCGCCAGCTTGATGTCGATCACAACAACTAAGCCCCTTATCATTTATTATTGATTTTTGAACCGATCATGCAAAGCCTTAATGATATTCTAATAATATAAATGTAACTATGTGTGTAATTTCTTGCAGGTTCACTGCTGCGCGCACTTAACGACTCATTCACACTGATCACAGATGGCGCTACAGAAATTGGTGCTTCTCCACAGACCTTCCAGGTCGCCAAACCGGTCAATTCGAGATCGCCCGTTTTCACGGATCTGCAGCTCATCTACGATTTTGTGCAAAAAACACCACTACTTTGCATTGTCCATTATCCCACTGATGAGTACTTTGAAGGTACAATTGATATCAGCAAATTCCGCGCCTTACGTCGTCTAGAAGTGCAAAAGACTAATGTACGCCAGGTGGTTGGCATACAGCGATTGCGAGCGCAACTACAGCAACTCATTTGTGTGAAAAGTCTCAGTAGTGTGGAAGATATTATAACGCGTTGTGGTGGTGACAACTCGAATGGTTTTGTGTGGAATGAATTGAAAATTGCCGATTTTAGCTATAATAGTTTGCAACGCATTGATGGCGCATTAGAATTTGCACAATTCTTACAACATCTTAATTTGCGCCACAATCAGCTGCGCAGCGCAGAGGCTGTCAAGTGGTTGCCACACCTTAAAACATTGGATTTGAGTTATAATTGCTTGCAATGTGTGCCACAATTTCACATGGAGGCCTACAAGCGCCTACAATCGCTTAATATAAGCAATAACTTCGTGGAGGATCTCATGGGTATTGCCAAATTGGATGCGCTCACTGATTTGGATTTGTCCGACAATTGCCTACTTGATCATTCGTGTTTGCTACCGCTAAGCGCCTTAGTAACTTTGAACTATCTGAACCTCTATGGCAATCCATTGTGCTGCCACCCCAAGCATCGACTGGCCACTGCGCAATTCCTGCACAAAAATACCGCCACCGTGAAATTCATATTAGATTTTGAGCCGCTTTCGAAGAGCGAAAAAGCGGTGACCGGCAGCCAACAATTACGACACGTTGGTGCGCTCAATCGTTACGCTCAACGGTCGTCTTCCACCTCAATTAATAGCAGTCGTGTGCCATCCTCAACGCAAACTCCTGCCTCCAGTGTGGGTTCACTGCGTTCCTTCAAATTCAACGAAAGCTTAACAGAGCCATCGGATTCGCTTAAAACAACTGATACTACGGTGAATTCGCGAAAACAACCATCTAAAACACGTACAGTAGATATATTGGAGGCTGACGGCGTGCTTTCTCAAACGTCTGATGAGAAAGATGAGGTAGTGGTAGCCGAAAAACTGAAGCTAGTGAAGGTAACTGTGAAAAAAGCAGACATATCAGTCGATGACACAAAACACTTGGAAGCAAAGAAGCAAATTGAAACACTGCGCGAAAAATATGGCGCCAATTGGCTGCAATCCGGCAATGCAGAAATAATGCAGAGTGTCTTAGGTGAGTCACGTAAAATAAATCAAAATTTAAACTTATTATTAATTCCTTTTTCACAGGCATTGAAACCACAAACGGCGCGTCTGTGGATGCAGCAGTTGCCACAAACACTTCAAGGCAACTTTTTGATGACTTTTTGGGCGAGCTTTCTGAATCAGCGCTTGCAACAGCACGCCCCACGCCACAATTACAAAATGATGTCAATGAAACACTAAATAACATAGTGCATTCATCGACACCCTTGAGTGATAGCTTCTTAAGTGGCGATGTACCTAAACTGGAGATTTTCGTTTCACCAATCAAGGAGAATGGTCCAAATGCCAATGCTGATGCAACATTGTACCAAAGTATTGGCAGCACTAACTCTAATGCTAATGAAAATCATACGCTTTATCAATCGGCATATGCTGATAGTACAATAATGCAATCGGTAGGAGATTCGTTGAATTCTGCTTTGGAGCAGAATACAGAACAGTCGAATACGAGTGACGATACGGCAGCAGAGGTCGAGTATGACGAAGAACCTCTACATTTGAAGGATGTGTATTCAAATGTTGCAGATGATGAGCCCGAGGGTATGTTAATGCTGCACAAATGTGCAATTTGAATAGGGTTAAGAGAAAATATTTATGTATTTAAAATTCACAAATATATTTGCTTTATCATACAAAAGTTTTTTTTTATCCTACATTCCAAATCTTTTTTTTTTAGTCTCCGAACCTGAAGATGACGAAGTGACTTATATAGTATATACCATGCCACGAAATGAGGCCGTATTCCTAACCATATCCGAAAATTATTTGCGTGTACGCGATACCTTAACACAAAAGTAATTAAAGCTCTTTTATTTTTGTTTTTTTTTTTTTTTGATAAATTTTAGATTAAAAATCTTGTATTCTAATTTTAGAACTATAACTAAGTGGAGCTTGAAAATTTTAGAATCCTGTGATCGCATAAAATCAAATACAATACGCATTAACTTCGATACAATCAAGGCGGATAAAAAAGAGCGCATCTATACGGTTGAAGATGGATTATGCCAGGTAGGTGGAAATTAAATTTCATATTTTTTCATAACTCTTTTAATTAATGGAAATTAAGAGATTTGTTTAATTAAAAAATTTTTTTTTATTTTATTATTATTTTAAAACCTTTTTTAAAAACCTTTTTTAAAATATCCTTTATGATGTAAATATAATTTGGCAGCCAATGATATTAAAAAACATATAAATATATGTAATTGATGTAATCGCCACGGGGAAATTAATTCTCGATCCCTCGGCAATAACTTCTATATCATCTGAATGTATTTGTATTTGAACGTATGTGTGTAAAAGGGCCATCAATTCTGCAGCATTCTCTAAAAGTATTTCGGTAATATTTTGCTGTGTTTAAAACTCATCTTTTAAAGAACGAAATAATATTTGGAGATGAAACATTTTTTTATTTTTTATTACTGCGGCATTCAACTCAGGATGAGAAATAATATTAAATAAGAAATTAAATTACCCTAAAGTTATTTCTTTGGAAATTCTGTTCAACATGAGTTACAGTGTTTTTTTTTCACCGAAAAATATAAAAAAAATGTTTTTGACGCAGATTATGACTCTTAGAATTATCCTCACGACAGTCGATTCTATGTTAGCGGAGCGAGTACGGATAACGACTATCACTCCAGCAGCATTGTCCGAGCGCTTATGGAGAATGTTTATGATATTACAACAACAAGACGACAGTTAAAATATATTAATGTATATAATTATGGTTAGTCTTACTATAGAAGAACGAATTCAAGCAGCTAATAGAGCGTACGCATCACTTACAAAGCTTTTTAAATCAAAACTCCTTAACAGACACTATATAAAACCGTAATTCAACCGATGCTGTGCTATGAGGCTGAACATGTACGTTGAGTGAAAAATATAAAAAAAAGCTGCAAACATTTAAAAGGAAAGTTCTCAGAAAAATATTTGGAGCAGTCACTGTTGCACAAGACGAATGGCGCATACGAAGGATGACAAACTGGACTTATTACGTGCGTTACATCAAAGCGCAACGAATCCGATGGTTAGGCTACGTTATGAAAATGGACAGTTCAAGAGCACAAAGGAAAATTCTGGAAGCGAATGAATACACAAATAAAGAAGAAGGAAGACCAAGATCGAGGAGGATAGACGAAGTGAAACAATACTTGTAAAAGCTTAATCTAAAAAACTGGAAGGAAACGACCGCGGATAGAGCAGCATGGATGTGTACTGTTCAGCAGACCAAAGCTCACAAGAAGCTGTAGCGCCAAACGATGATGAATTATGGTTGTTTGGTTGGTAGAGGTGCTGGCTGAGTGACACATCCCAGACTCAATTAGCACAAAAGGTGCCATTTTGGTACACCACTAGTAGAACCACTGACGTTATTTAGTCAAACCATCTTGCTTTGACTATAAATCTGCCTATGTCATCTATTTTCTGAAGATTCTTGACTTTCTTAAGAGCTCGCCAGTTCTGAACTTGTAATAATCTGGCCAGGTTCCCTTCGCTATTTTGCAAGTAACGGTGTTGGTCCATCTGTCAACAGCTTGCTTCTAAAATTGCAAGAAAATCTCCCTTTTGTAGACGTTTAGGGGGAATCCCACTGCTATCACTTCCAATACTCTAGAGGAAGCCCCTTGTCTTACCAGCTCATCAGCTTTCTCATTTTCTTCTATGTTCATGTGGCCAGGTACCCACATGAAAGAGATGTCTGTCATACGTGCTAAGGCATTTAGTTATTCTTTGCATTGTCTGACGATCTTTGAATTAATTGTTGATGACTTTATAACTAAGTTGGCTGCTTCCCTTATCCCAAGAATCTCTGCTTGAAAGGTCCTATTCCAATTCCACAGGACTTTCGAGGTCTTTTGAATCGGTGTAAAGTGCATAATTTAACTCCCATTCCTTTAGCTTGCGAAACATTACCTTAAACTCTATTCTGAAGTTGTTGTTGCTGTTATAGCAGTAAGAGAAGCCCCGTCAGTGTAGAGTATATCATCGATCGTCTTCATCAGGCTCATCTAAAGGTAGGCCCAGGAAACATGCTGTTTCGACAGGTTGGGTCCAGAGAGAGAGAGGGGTGTTAGATGAGTGGGTTTTAAAGGGCATATGAAAAGGTGGTTAGTGTTGTTGTTGTTGTTGTAGTAGCAGCATAAACATTCCCCATACATATACGGGGAATGCTGCTGAAGTGACAGTCCTTGGCCGGATATAAATCCGGGTCGTTCAGGTTACGTAGAACCGACTGTCGGGGGAACGACTGGTTAGTGTGGTTAGTGTCGTGCGGGTTGCCTTTACATGGCGGACATAAGTTCGGTATGTCGGGGTCAATTCTGGATAAGTAGGAGTTTAACTTGCTACAATATCGAGAACGTAATTGTGCCAATATTACGCGGGTTTCATGGGGAAGCTGGAGCTCTTCATGTGCAATGGGTGGTGGTTGGACTCCGATTACGGCATTCACTGGACGGGAGCTTATGAAGGTAGTAACAGTCTCCCGGTGAATGTCGCTTAATGTCTGTCTAAACTGTCCGGTCCAGTAGGTATCTGTTTGTTTTGTCCTGGATCTCGTCGGCGTAGTGTAGTATGTGTCTCCTGACGTGCCTGAGAGGCGGCTCCGGCTCAAGCAGGTGTCTGCAAGGGTGAAACCTACGGTAGCGCCCCAGCAGGAACTGCTTGCTGAGCAGTTTGTTATGCTCTTTGAAAGGTAGCATATTGGCCTCGTTGTGAAGGTGTTGTATTGGGGACATCAGGAGGCAGCCCGTCCCTGTCCGAATGGCAATGTTTTGGCATGTCTGAAGCTTTATCCACTGCGTGTCCCTAGTTCCAGGCGACCAGACAGGCACAGCATAGTTCAGAACCGGCCAGCCAATTGCCTTAAATGTCAATAGCAACAATTCTTTGTCTTTGCCCCAAGTGTTGCCGGCAAGTGATTTGAACACCTCGTTGCGATTTTGGACTTTAGTGGCAATTGCGGTTCTGTGCGCAAAGAGCGAGAGCAAACTGTCGAAGGTTACACCCAACATTTTGGGATTGTTTACCGTCAGAATTGGTGTGTCATCGATTTTCACCTTCAGGGGCAGTTTGGTCTGCTTTAGTCCAGGTCGCTGTGGACTTTGTGGGCGAAAGTTGGAGATTCCTCTATTCTGAAATCTAGGGGAGTGGTGATGTAGTCTGTAGTTTTCACTAAATCGACTCGAGAAATGCATAGAAATTTTTTTTTTCTGCACCTCTCAGTTTAATTTGGATTTTTTTTCAACTATAGATGTTGTTCTTGCATCAACAAGCATTTTTGGGGAGTGCTGTTAGAGTGCCAGACCTTTGTCGAATATAAATCTAAAATATTTTTCGGTCTTTTTTTTTTTTTTGCTACTCGAAAATAAAGAGCACAATTTTAACGAAAATTTCCCACTAACTGTTGGAATAAATTAATGTACTTCTATATAATTTGCCTTTATGCAATTCTTACTATTAGTTTGTAATATAAAATTTACTTATTTACTAAATCGTTCGCTTTCCTAGGAGCTTGAGCGCAAATTGCGCGATATTCTCTCCCAACGTGATCTGTCGGAAATGAATCAAACCGTCTATCGCTGCGTAAACTGTACCTGTCAATTCACAGCGGAGAACAAAAAGATGCCGCAATATCAGGGTAAAGCTTTCAAAAAATATATTTAAAATAAATTGGTGTAGTATAGAATTTTCCTTCTCTTTAGAAATATTCTGTCCTTACTGCAAAAGCAGTTTTGTCGCTGAAATTCATGATATACCCAAGCCTCAGCCGGAAGCAGCTGCCGAAAGGCTCTCACCTGCAGCTATAGTGGAGGAGGAATCACCATTCAACATCAGTACGCCATCGACACTGCAGCAGTATAGCAATGCAGCATCTAACATTGATGTGGTTAATGTAAATGATACAAATAGTATTGGTAAGTTTACTGGCATTTCAAAAGTGGAGAGCTTAAATTATTCTCATTTTTACACTAATTTCATTAAGATTTAACTTTAAAATTGAATTTTGGTGCTAGTTGTATTATTTTGAACGAAATGGATATTTTCAAAAAAGAAATGTTTAGCTGTGATTCGTAACTTGTGCTTTGTCAAAAAATTGTATTGTACTTACATATATTCATAGGTTAGGTTGGACTTGGTCGATCCTGTAGATCGCACATAGACCAGAATCTAACCTAACCTACATACAAGTATATTCATATCTTTATACATATCCGCATTCATTTATAATCCTTTTATTTTAATTTCTCAAGAATTTTTAATACTATTTAATGCAATAATATTTTTATTTCTTTTCTACATTTGCATGCTCTTCCACGGTGCAAACAAACCAAAAACAAATCCACTCAACTATCTTACAATAATCATGCTTACTGTTTTTGAATTACAAATTTAAAAAATTATAACTGCAACATGAAATGTGTATTGCTAAAGTTAATGGACCCACCAGGCTTACCGCAATTAACACACCAAAATATAGGAATCTACTACAAGGGCTAAAAAGTTAATATCTCTTACTTGAGGTTTTTTTAAATTGTGTATATAGCAAAAGCAGCATTGATTTAAACAAATTTTTCGCAGTTTACATTTTTGAAGAAAATAATTTAAAAGAAAGGCATCCTTGAGATTGCACTAATCAATGCTTCTTCCATATTTATTTGTATATATGTTTTAAATCTAAACCCTGCGCCCAACTCAGGGGTTGAACAAGAAAAATAGGCAGCATACCATATTTTGTGAATTGAAAATATCGAAGGAAAAAAATTAGAAATTTTTTTTTTTGTTTTTTGTTTTTAATAATTTCTAGCTATCTTCTACGGAAACACCTCTCAAGCTTTAATATCGTATCGTATGATAAATATAATTTGGATTGTTAACAACCCCAAAATTTTGGGTGGGAACGTTTGCTCCCCTTCTCGACGCTTAGAATGGCAATTGTCACTAACGTCCATTGTACAACAATGTCCTCTAACCACTGAAATTGCTAGCTGACGCACGTAAAGCAAAGCCAAAGAAATGTTGCGGACGACATTTAAAGCAATTGACCGGTAAATTACGCTATGCCCGTCTGGTCGACTGGCACTAGTGATTCGCTGTGAACAAAGCCAAGGCCTATCAAAATACTGATATCAGAACAGTCACGAGAGTTCTCCTGATGTCTCCCCTAAAACACATTCCCAATGAAGCTTTCATACTCCCTATCAAGGAGCTGTGCTCAGCAAACAATTTCTGTTTTATGTTATCGCAGAAATCATCTCTGCAACTACTGGATCGGACAATATATAGACAAACATTCATCGGGAGACTCTCGCCACCTTCCAAAACTCCCGACTCCCGAATGACGCCCATTGTAGACGAAGAGCTTCAGCTGCCTCGTGAGATCCGCATAACTTTAGCTCAATTACCATCTGGTTAAACTCCTACTTATCACATGCCCTTTTAAACCCCTCACCTAACACCCTTCGTCTTCTGGACACAACCTGTGCAAACAGCACGTTTCCTGGGCCTAGTGCTAGAAGAGTTAGACGATGACCACTACATAACACTGGCAGGGCCTAATGAACTACTACAACAACAACAACGAAAATAGATCTAAGCAAAAGAGATGCAAAGCCTGCTAAGGCTTTTTAAACATTTTAATACATCCTGCGGTTGCGTAATTTATATGAATGCACGGGAATACCACCAAAGTAGTGCAGCGTTTTGCTGTCTAGTGCAAGACATTCACAAAGAATGCGTTCTGAATTTGCACTGTTCATTCCACAGAATCGTCAGATGAGGGACAAATTTTGTTTAAGTGATATCCCAAGCTACAGTGGCCTTAAAAGTCTTAAATCTACTCTGTTGCGCAAAAGTAGGTTTTCAGAAATTCTTCTGTCCGACGTTCTGCTTGATTGGCGCGATAACCACTTAAGCAAATTTGGCCGTGTTTAACAAACCGAGCCAGTTTTCTCGTGCTTACCGGCGCCAATTGGAAACACCAAGTGAAGTCTACCTGATATTTCCAACACAGAATTGGCTTTTCTCTTACGATACTCGCCATCGCTAATGTGCAAAGATCCAAAAATCTTCCACAGAATCTTTCTCTCAAACACTCCAAGGGACGCCTCATCGGATGTTGTCATCATCCAAGCTTCTGCGCCATACGATAGAACGGGCATGATGAGAGCCTTATAGTGTATTAGTTTTGTACGCCGAAAGAGGGCTTTACTACTCCATTGTCTACTTTATCCGAAGTAGCACTTGTTGACAAGAGAGATTTTCCGTTGGATTTCAAGGTAGCTTTTCACAAATTCCTCTGTCTGACGTTATGATATTCAGTAGATAATTCATATTGAATACGGGGCTACGTTACCTGATATATGACTTAGAAATTCGCAACTCTTAACACAAAAACACTTTTGAGGAGCAGGCCTCAAACTCTATTCTATGTGATGCGCTCCCTTCTATAAAATATTTGCGCACACATAGATGAACCCATAGTCCGTTGGTCCTTACTGGACAACCACCTCCTATATGACATTCCTGTCGGTTCTTATATTTATTACTGGACTGATCCAAATTTATACCCTGACAAGAACTATCAGAAGCATTCGCCAGAAATTTATAATTGATGTTTTATGCTCTTACAATAACAACATCCGATATACCAGACATTTTTATATATAATATAAAATATAAGAAATAGCAACCCTACCGGCCAACTCCCATTTAATGCGAATTTAGATTTCCGTCATAATTTACGATGGGATATTTAAAGTTGACAAAAACGGTCAATAACAATGTTTTTTTTTCATATAACGGATATTTTTAAAATCACAAAATATGTATGTATATTTTGCGGTAACTTCAAAAATAATTCCCAAAGGGTTTTTTTTATTATTTCAATGCCTAGAATTTCTTACAGTCATGCGAAGTCGGCTTTTTTCGCACCCACGGATTTTTTGTTGAATTTTGAAAGTTGTGCGTTCGCAAATTATTCGGCCTTGAAAAAAATTGTAAATGTACTCGTATAATATTTTTTGTTGCTTTTTAGAAGTTAAAATGTTGATAAATTTACGTTTTCTGTAAAAAATATTAAAAAGTTTAGTTTCAAATTCAAATTTTAGCCTTCCTTCCTCTCCTAAAAACAAAATTATTTAAAAAAATAACAAATTTTTGCCATTGCATACTAATAATAGAAATCCGAAAAATGCACCAATGTGGGCGTGTTGTCATGCATAATAAAAATATAATATTAACATCATTAATTTAACCCTTACAACAGCTTGGGTGCAGGGTAGATCTAAGTAGTATAACATTTTTGTCACAAATCATCCGCTATTAAAATTTAAAATTGTAAAATGTTTCTGTTTTTACCGCCTCTCACCCAACTCTATTAAACAATCCAACAAACGTAAAGGTTCCGCTAATTCACTAAACGAATCCTCGTCCTGCTCGAAAATTACCAACTCACAAAACTCCTTCGATTCTAATCAATCGGTTGTGGGTAGCTCCAATACGGAACGTAAGCAGGAGTTCAACGGTGAAAGCAGCGATATCGATATAATCTCCAACCCCAGTCAATCGAGTATTGAAGTATTGGACCACCACGCCAGCCGTAAGGCGTCTGAGGAGCGACGCCTGGCGCATATGGCGGCACCGTTAGAGCCGATCTATGACTTTAGCTATACCCAAAGTTTCATTGAGCGAGAATTTGGCAATACAGCTGCGGCGGTCGCGCTAGAAAACCAAGCTAAAACACAAAAAACGACAACAGAGAAGGCACCAACAACAGCTGCACCAGCTGCTGAGGCAACAATGACAAATAACGCTGCAGTGCCACCAGCTGTCACCGCTGTTGGTGCTTTGACACATTTGCCGCTCATTGAGAGCAGTTCCTCTGGCTCGGTCACGGATAGTGTATGCACCGCATACGAGCAACAACAGCAACAACGTTTGGAAAAAACGCCCTCCTCCGATGAGCTACTTTCGAAGAGCGCAGAAGAGGCGATTTTAAAAAATCTGTTGGCAGCTGAGAGTGCTGCACAATTGGTGCAACATAGCCTCACGCCAGAGCAAACGAAGCCGACAAATGGTAAAACTAACGGACAAAATGTGCAAGCAACGAAAAAAGAAGACAATAAAGTTTCATCCATGTTTGGCGGTAAGTATAAATTCTTCTGAAATAACCAAAATTTAAATTAATTTACTTCTGTTCGCAGCTCTCGTTCAGACAACGAACAGCCTCATGTCCAGCTCGAGGAAAGCAAATGCACAAACAAGTGAAAAAGAATCTACCTGTCAGCCATACAAATACAACTACGCGGATTTCAACGATGTAGACCATCGTCTGAAATTATACTTCTATCAAACGAAATTCGATGAGAATGAACAGTTCAAGTGGTTGGCGCGTGGACGCATATTTAATGGCAATACCAAATCACTTTGCCCAGGCATAGTCGTAATGTCCACCTGCAAGTGTTACCTAATGGAGGCGTTTGCACCCGAAAATGAAGACGTTACCAAGTGGCTGCGTTTGTTGGTAAGCGTCACCGCAGATCGTTTAGAATGCATACAACTGCTGCCTTGGAAAATGGGTTTGGCTTTTATGTTGCGCGATTGGGGCAATTTCCTACTGCTTCTACAGGATATCCTTCGCACCGACAGTTTATTGTTGTACTTTGCAAGTAAGTAAAAGTAAAATTATTTTCGTAAACAGAAAAAAAAACAATATACTAATAATATCTGTGTGCATCTTTCATGCTATTATCGTCTAGATAATTCACTACCCTCACAGTGCGAACTCAAATATCAACCATCTATCGAGTTATTGAAGCGCCTCAATACAGCCGTCAGAGACGAACAGCTGAAAATGTGCGCAATGCTCAATGCCTGCATAGTGACATGTGGTCAAGCAAAGCGTAGCTTGAGCACTTGCACCCTACTAACTACCGACACACACCTGTGCATTAGTTCGAGTAAATTCGATTGGTTGACTACCTCAGAGTCAGATGCGGAAATTGAGATTTGTCTGACCCAATTGATGTCGAATCTCGTTGAAGTGGAGCATGTTGATGCTAATACCTTTACAATAAATTATTTAGACGAAACTCAGGATCAGAGTGAATTATGGCAGTGCGCATTCGAAACGAAAGAGAATGCAGATAGTTGCTTAAATGCTATAGCACAATCGTGGGAGAAACTTTTTGGCGTGCCACTCTTAAATACATCGTGAGAACTACGTATTATCACAGCAATTTTTAATATAGGACATATATATGTATATATATAAATATAAATATATAGACAAATCGTTTTTTTTTACTAATTCAGACTAATAAATGTTGGGTGCAGCGAAAACTAATAGTTGAAAATGGTGATAAAGCCATATGTAATGTAGACAAGTAAAAGAAAAAGAAGAAAAAAGGTGTGCTTCAAAAATGTGTAATTATTTATACTGTATACAATACAAATAATTTTATATATCTGTGTAACTGCATAGCGTACATACATATTTACATTTTATCTATGTACCTACAGACAAGCATATACATAGAGACGTTCTTTACTAAAATAACAATTCATAGAACGTGAACTTTACAAAAATGAGTGTATATTTGATCATTGTTTGATTTTTGTTCATTTCCATTTTGACAATTAAAACTTTATGCAAAGAAATAAGTCATTTACTTTTAATTGGAGGTTAGCAAAAAAATTGTACCTTTTAAAAATATATAAATACATGAAAATCATGGCTTCGGCTTCTCACCACAACTGTCCGGTCGGCCCAGAATAATATGTAAACCAGGGCTTTCACTTCAGCATCATTCCTAAAATGTGATGGTGAATATTTTGAGATGTTGTAACAAATTTAATCATATATATATATATAATTGCCGCGTACACCCTTTTTTGGGTGTTTGGTCGAGCTCCTCCTCCTATTTGTGGTGTGCGTCTTGATGTTGCTCCACAAATGGAGGGACCTACAGTTTCAAGCCGACTCCGAATGGCAGATATTTTTTTTTGAGAGGAGCTTTTTCATGGCAGAAATACGCTCGGAGGTTTGCCATTGACTGCCGAGGGGCGACCGCTATTATAAATAACTTTTTCTTAATTTTTGATCTTTCACCGAGATTCGAACCAACGTTCTCTCTCTGAATTCCGAATGGTAGTCACACACCAACCCATTCGGCCACGGGGGCCGCCGTATTAATTACATATATATATATATATTTATATACATACATGACTTACTTAGATGGCACTAGAACTGTATGCCAGTTTTTGGTCGAATCTAAAGCATTGTGGCATCTAGCTTGATTCGCTGATTGCTGGTGCCAGTTGGCGACACCGAGTGCTGCCTGATAATGCCTCACTTCCTCTTCCTCGTCGACCACCAGTGGGTTACCTCTCGAAAGACTGTCGTGCCGGAGCATTTTCGTTCATCCTCAAGACATAGCCAAGCTGCTGTATTTTAATACGCTTCACAACGTCCACGTCTCGGTATAGTTCATACAGCTCACTGTTCCACCGCATACGAAACGCATGCATATACATAAATATATATAATTGGCGGTTACAACCTTTGTTGGTTATTTCGCAGAGCTTTTCCTACTAAAAAACAATTTTAAAACAAAAATGAAGAAACCTGCCTCCAAACGGCAGATGGATTTTTTTGGAGCTTTTTTCATGGCAGAAATACACTCGAAGGTCTGGATGTCTAGGATGTTACAACAATAGAAACACAGCTGGGATAACGGATTATAACTGTGTAAAGTTGTATTTATTTTATTATAAAATATAGTTTAATTTATTATAAAATATAACTCTTGTATTTTTAACCGTAATAAAAACGCCGATTACCAAACGGAATGTGTTCTTTCCAAGAGCTCGCAGGCGTTTTATAGGCAAAGGCAATCCTATTATAAAATTCAAATTTAGAGTTTGAATAAAGGCATCTAGTAGTCATTAAAATTTTGGGGCATTGACATATAAGAAAAACTTTAAATTAAATCTTAACAAGTAGAATGTATTGCCATATAGAAATAAATACATTAATAATTTCTAAAATTTCTTAAATGAATTCTGTACTCAAATATAGTTTAGGTCTATTGTTTAACAAAAGTTAACAAGCGTCAAAAAATGTAGCTGATATCTTTCCTCGGTAATCGGGTCTACACTACAGCAACTACCTGGATTTAAACCAGTCTAAGGGCATCTCAGCAGGCTTGTCCAAAAATGCATGTGGATGTTTTATGTTACAACTGAGCCTTTCTTACAACGAGAAGCAATAAGTTTTGCTTACCGCTACAAAAGCAAACAATTCCGTTTCTTCTAAACACGTCGAAATATACATATGTATATGTTTTTTTAATCTTTACTTTAAACGATTTTGGTTATTAAAATTAAATGATCAAACTCATGGCTAGCATTGCACTTTCAGCTATTTAAGAGTATTTTTCGCTTAGACTCAAACAAATTTACACATATTTTTATATTTATATATTTTCCGTAAATTTTTGTTAACATTAAATCCCATAATTACAAGAATTCCTATGTATTTTTAGATTCACAAAAACGAATTGCAAATATAATTCTTAGAACTTACTGCTTAAATGTATTAACAGTACCGCCTTCAATATAACGATATGGTCGCGCACGTATACGTTTTGCGAATGCCTTTATATAGTGTTTCTCACGATGATATTCTACTGGATTGTAAAGTGGGCCTTCTGTCTCCAAGAATATATCGAAACTGTACATAGTACGTACAAGTTGAGTCGCCAACAACGCCAATGGATGCTGTAACATAGACTGCGTCAATGAGTTTGTCCAGAACTCCATTGACTTTACTGCCGCGCTGTTAATGGCATTATGCTGACCATTCCAGTAAATGCATATGAACCAAATAGGACTTTCAGATGGAAATTTGCTACTTATGCTAACTAAACACTCCATTTTGGCTGAGCCGCGAACAACCACAGCGCGATAAAAAAGTTGATTACCATTGTTAATTTCACTATCAGTGGAAGGCGATGACGCCAAGTACTCTTCATAGGTAAGTGCTGTCCACTGTACGAGGCTACAGGCGGGACGAGTTGTGGGCAAGCGTTCTTCTTTGAGATATAAATCGATTTGTTTTTGCACTAAAGCGCGTATCTGTTTGATCAAATTCAAACGAGAGGTCCATAGTTGTTGTATTGATTTAATTAAATCAGGTATCATTTTCTGTAACTGTGGCTGCTCGTTGCGCGTAACCTCACCTGATGGCGCTATGGCATTAGCTCCGTTAAAAACCTCAATGCAACACATGGCCTGTAGCCAGCGGTAGGGACGTCCGTATTCTTTACAATTCAAATAATCTACACATTCTTCTGCTGTCATATTTATATGCTTCAGCTCATATTCGGCACCTGGTACGGGTATAGTATCACCCATGTCATCGTCATGCAGATATTTGAGTACGTCTTGAGTTAGTGATACGTCTGCGAAACTTTGATCGGCATCACTCAAACTTACAACCGTTGCTGCGGTGACAAAGCCCAAGCGCTTAAAGTAGCGCAATTTAACAGCTATGGACTCTTCCATACTTTTAGCGCCATTTCCAATTGTGAAGCGCACCTCAAGTGGATGAGGTTGCAAAACGCGTTTCCTCTGTTCTTGCAATACATCTATTAGCAATTCACTGTTACCGCCATGGGTTTTACGTTTTTTTGTAACGCTTCCCACGTCTAGCTCGTCCGTGTCCGAACTGGCCCCACTCTTAATCACCTCTGTCTGTGCTGCTATTTCCAGTTGACGCACATCATCTTCACTACCCACCACAACTACACAAACATCACTTTCTTTCGCCAACTCTAGAGCGTGTATGTTCATGTATGCTAGATAAAGAGGTTGAGGCAAAAGCTGCACCAGTTGCTGCAATTTCCATTCACGATCCATCGGCACTTGGAGCGCTTCTTGTAGGGGTCGTGTGGCTTTTAACAAAGTGCGCAGGGATGGCGCGAACGATGTAAGCTTCTCCGTTTTCAAAACGATATCTCTGAATACCTGTTGCTTTGTATTGAGTAATTCCTTGCATTGTGCCGACAATTGTTTACGCAAATTCAATTCTCGTTCCAGCCGTGCCAAATGTTTAGCATGCCCTGACAATGGCGACACATCTTTGAGCACTAACGATTTGTCGTCCTCTCCTGCCTCTTCGTTCTCTGGCACCAATTCGATGTCCTCATCTTGACTCTTGAATTTGTGACAATAACGTATCTCACGTTTCAAATGGTTGACCTCGTACAGCAAATTCTGTAGATGCAGTCGATTGCTGTCTACGCGCACTTTTTCGCGGTGCAAGTCTTCACGTCCAGACCGTAAGCTATACTTAACCATACGATTTACTTTCTTGATCAACACAAACAGCAACGATGCGTACTTGCGCTTCTCGGTCAATTCATCGCCACGATCACGTTCTGCGGTGCTGTTCTTCATCTTGAGCACTTCTTCAAAGATATTGCGTAGTGTTTCGAAATTTTTATGCAAAGAGTCTGCCATTATATAGAAAATTAAAACGTTTGTGGCAAACAAAAATATATTGGCATAAGCGCAGAAGTAAGTTGACAGCCGACAGCAGATACAAAACTGTTTGACAGTAGTGGTTGAAAATTATCGATAGCTTTATAAACATTTTGCCATTACTATCGAGTGCTCCCCAATTTATGTTATAAGAAAATTGGAATATCATAGTGGAATGATACAAAGTGTGCAGGTAACATTGACACTTCTTTTCAGTACGCTGATTTGGCAGTTAAACAGAATTTTTTGAAGTGAAAACTTCTTTAGAATCGTTGGGAGTGATTTGAGAAAAAGTGAAACGAAAAAGCGACCCTCTTGGCTGCGAAGCATTATATTATATGTTGATATATGTTTTTTTCTTGTGATTCGAACCAAGGATTTTGGATCGGAAGCTCACATTGCTAGTCGCTCGGCTACCGCGCCATGCTGTCGGCGCTGGCCTAAAAGTTATTTAGTTACGAAGCGTTATATAATATGTTAATATAAATAATTTTTGTGAGCGTGTAATTCTCAAAAGGTTTATTAGAAAATCTATTGACTAGGTAGTGTGGTATCTGTTTTTGTCAGCTTAACATCTGATAGATCCTCCGTCGGAGGACAACAAATGTTAAACTGATTTTTGGGAATGGGCGGAGTATTTTAGGGGCTTGCTCCACTTCTGCCACGGGTTGGCCCGGTATTGCAGTACCGCCGGGATTTCGGCCTTGAATAAATACAAGAAGAAATATACTAATACATTTAGCTTTGGTGGGAAGAGCCATAAATTTTTATATGAATACAAGTAGACGAAAATGGAAGAAATTTGTAAGTCTGTTTCTTCGGTCCGTTTGGGTATTTTTTTTGACAACATCGAAACCAAAGCATTTGTATCATATTTTAGCTATCATAAGCCACTCATATCATTTGTTGAAATTGAAAACATTGAGGATGAATAAAATATGAACTTTATAGCAATATTATAATGAACCTATAATTATCCCGCTCCTAATGCTGCTTTCGTCTCATTCTCTCTTTGTTTTACGGAAGGTTTCACTTCTATCGCGTCTAACCGTTAGACTGGTATTTTTTTTATTCTGCCTCATTAAAAAAACAAAAAAAATTTAAATGAAACATCAAACAGGCTGGCACACTTTGTGTCGAGTGTTTTTTTAAGCTTGAGAACTGAAAATAACATACATACAATACATAACAGAAATATTATTGGAATGATTATTTTTTATTATTATCCGAAGGTGTTTACACTAGTGCTCCATTTAAATGTAAAGTAGTGGATCTCCTCTACTTTTCTTATATATAATAATAATAATTATTATTATTATTATCTAGTAGATAAAAACGTCAGTTAAATTTTGACTAGTTTTTCCAATAAATCTTAAAAATAAGTCCCAATTAGCGAAAGTTCGATGTAAACGGTAGTCATTCGACTTCAATTCTTGCACGAGCTGTATTTTATAGCCATGTATGACAAGATCCTTACGTAAAGTTTTCTACGTAGCCAAGCCAACAAGTTGAGAACCTCGACGAATCAACATTTCGGTGCCTTCTTCAACATTTCGCTCTAACAACTACGCGGCAGATATATTTTTTTCGAAGAAAACTTCCCCAATTTGGAAGCGTTGTTCTAGTGTTAAACAGTCAAACTCTGCTCTGCTGATGCATCTAAAAAAACACACTATATTATTATACTATGCAGAATATTCAAAAAAAATGTTATAATATCGCGTAATTTGCACTATTGGCATCAAAACAATCGACTATCACTAGTTTTCCAATAGTAATTGACAGTTGTAGTGCAATTTTATAATGCAATTACTCACCTGCAACATTTTATAGACGTAACAAAAATAGTATCGACGTTTAATCACGGAATTAAAGCGTAACTATAAAAAGTGGTCTTTTTTTTTTTGCAAATTTGGCGTTTTTAATGTCAAAATTTCCGTAAGAATTTAAACAAACAAACAAAGCAATAACAAAGTACTTTGCCATTCAAAACACCAAATTGCAAAGTCAGCTGCTCCAGTGCCACCATCTTGACTAACGTGCCACCATCTCTGTTCGCTTTTCCGAGAAAGTATTTTTTACCATTTGGGGCAGTATACAAGAAATTCTAAGACAGTCCACACGGTTCTTACGCAAGAGCTTGGTCCAAGGCGGGTCCACACAAGATGGCTGCTTTGTTATTTTTTCTTTCGATTTGGTGCTTTGAATGTCAAAGTACCCTACTTCATTGTTGTTGACTTATTTTTTTGTTAACGCTCTCATTGAAATTTTTACATTTAAGCCACCAAATTGTAAAAAAAAAATACATGCAAATGTTATTGTTGCTCTACCGAAGTCAATTTTTATAAATTCTCCTTGGTTTGGCCTTTCTATAATATCAACATTGCGACCAGAGCTTTCATGAATGCAAAGTTCAATTAACTCAAGAGGCAAAGCCCGGCCAAAAAATAGACGATTGGCGCCTTAAGAGCCAGCATAAATAACATTTTTTATGAAATGAAACAGATTTTGGATTAAATTTTCGTATTCTTGATCAAAATATTGCAAAGGTAGCATTATTCGTGTAATTCTTATGCCAAAGTTTTTGCTTTTAATGTCTCAAACAAATATATTTATTGATTAGATAACTGTATTCTGAATTTTTTTACAAAAACAATATATTTCAATGAAATCTCGATTAAACAACAATTATTAGCCACTTAATTTCTGTATTACTTATCACTCAGTTGTTCAGCAATCCAGTCAATATTCTCTTCATAATATCTGGGATCTGATACAACTAAAGCCGTATGTTTGCAAATATAGTAATAAGCACAGGATACTGAAAGTGAAAGTTTAGTTTCAATATTAAATGTCCAAACATTTTTATATTATTATTATTTGTTAATACCAATGCGCTGCACAAATGCTAAGGCAGTGAGAGTACTTGACCAGTCCGCAGTTGGCGTCCACATTATATTATAAACAATCCAAACATGTTGCGCGGCCGAGAGTAGGAAGTAGGTGAGAATTGTGAATAGAAAGAATTTGCAATTTCGCAAAATTACAGAGGCGCCGCCGACCTAGGATAAGCAAAAAATGAATACAAACGTATTTACTAAAAAAATGGGGCTTTTTTTCTCACCTCGTAAACACAAGTAGAGTGCACAGCAAAAGTGAAAAATACATATTCACAGATTATAAAAACATCCTGAGTACTATAAAAACGATTCATATTTGTTTTACCAAATCATTAAAAATTTTGTTTTACTTACACAAACATCAATATTGAAAATTGGAGCTTTTCACGTAAGAAAATGTGCGCAAAAGTGTTGAAAAATAGATCCGCTAATAAAAACGTAAATTGAAGACATAGCAATAACGAATAACGTCGCAAAGTCAGCTTCATTATTGAAAATGTGCTAAAAACAAATGTAATGTAAAATTTATTTTATTGCGTAAATTTGTCACTGGAAGTTCAGAGGTTTATTTATAACTCAATCTTCTGACGTCAAAATGCAGAGCATTGTCCTTAATTTTCCTGTGTGTGTGTTTTAACAGAAGAAAAAGGGTACAAGAGCTTTTGGAGCCATAATCGGGCGCATGCGCCATTTTTTCCACAGTGCTGTGAAAAATAATTGTAAAAATGTGAATTGTAATAGTATTTGGCTGCGAATAATAGGCAGTTTGGAGGAAATCCATAAACAACGTTTACAGAGGTTTCAAAAAATTATGTCAGCAATACGCATTCGAAATCCGATATTACATTTTATAATAAGTAATAAGAGGGTAAAGTGATTATAGACACACGATTTTTTCTATAATATGACTAAATACAGTTAGTAACAGAGTTAAGTACACACCGGTCACGTTTTCAATTTTCCCCCAATCGATTCCTTCAAACAACCTAAGTTATAACAAAGTTGTGTTTTATTTACATGAATGAAATATATTACAAAAATCATATTTAATCCAAATAATGACAAAATTTTAAAAAGGAACAAAATTATAGCTTTTTATATTAAACTTTATAAAAATTTATGTCTCAAAAGTAAGTATACAGTTCATCATATTATTAATTTGTGAAATCAAAAACATAATTAAAATCAAATCCTGGTATTTGGTAGGATAACCATTAGACTTTACAATCGTTTTAAGTCGTGATGGCATTGATTTCACCAAGTTTTCAGTTACAGCTGGTGGTATTTTATTCCATTCCTCTTGAAGGACGTTTTTCAGTTGTTCCTTATTTCTAATCGGATGTTTACGTATTTGCCGCTTTATATGTTCCCATAATTGTTCGATTGGGTTGCTGTCCGGGGACTGTGGTGGTGTTTTCAGCTGTTTTCGCACATTGTATAACAGCTACTCTCGTACAAAGTTGGATGTGTGCTTCGGATCATTATCCTGCTGGAAGATAAACGTTCCTGCAAGGCCTAATTTCGTAGCACTTTCTTTTAAATTATTTTTCAAAATATTTAAATAACCATATCGGTCTATAATATTTTCGATAAATACCAAGTTTCCAATCCTGTTTGCAGCCATACATCCCCAAACCATCACAGAGCCCCCAACATGCTTCACAGTGCCGGTCATATTGTTTGGATCCAATTCCGCGTTAACTTTTCTCCAAACTTTTTCACGGCCATCAGATCCACGGATACTGTACTTACACTCATCAGAAAATATGACTTGGTTCCAAAACGTTTGGTCATATTTTTCATGATCTTTGGCAAATGAAATCCGTTTACTCCGATTAACACTACTCACGAAGGGTTTTTTCCTAACATTGCTCACATAATAACTAGCACTATGCAAAACCCGGCGAATAGTTTGGGTGCTAAATTATTTTCCAGGCTCATTTTCAACTTCAGATTTCAATTTGGGGGCATTTATTTTGGGGTTTGTCCTGATTTTCCGTACGACTAAGCTTTTTTCTGTGGGACTTAAGAGCGGCGGACGCCCACAACGCTCTTTATTAGTGGTGCTTCAGGCACTTTTATATTTATTCACAATCTTTTGAACTGTAGTAAAACTGCTATCTATCAACCGAGCAATTTCTCGCAATGATTTATGTTCCTTGTTTTATTTTATAATCAGTTTTTTTAAATCATCAGAAAGCTCTTTTCCTCTTGGTGCCATTACTAAAAATGTCGCAAAAATTAATACAAAACGTACTTCCATAAATTTTTATACTCACTTTAAGTATTTCCTTTTAATAGTTTTAACTTCTTTAATCAATGCGTAAAAATAATGTTATGCTAACTTAAATAATGTTATGCCTCTTAACCGACAAAATCAAATTCAAGCAAAAGAAAAAGAACATAAGTCCCGCTATAATTCATATATATGTATACATAAGGAGTCTTAGGAATTAGGTATTTATGTAATAAAATCACAGCCTAATATGTATTAATACAAGCTATCTCGTTCTTGTTCATTTTGCATGTCACTGCAACAAACACACACATACATATGTGTACATATCACATGAATTTATATTATATTAATATACATATAAGCGTAAGGAAATTTACATTAGGTTGTGCCATCACAATAAAGCGATGTTTGTTACAGTGACTTCAACAATTCATTTAATTTTTACTCTGACGTTTCTCCTTACATCCGTTAAGATAATTATCGATAACACAGGGTTGTTATTAAAAAGTATGGTTATAATCTAGGACTATTTTATAATCTCAGATTCCGGGAGAGAAATTTTGTATGGGTCAGCTCACTTATTAATTACGGATTGGGAGTTAAGCACAAAAAAGGAAATAATCTACTTATATGTGAACGTATTATAAGCAATTATCCTGGGGGTCGATTCTCGTTCTGTGTAAACGTGAAATGAAAAGTATTTTCCTGTTTTCAGTACACTTTCGATTCGCATTTCATGAAAAAATTAAAAGACACGTCAAAATATTTTCATACGAAAATTTTATTTTTAATGACAATTTGTGTGTGAAAAAATGCAGAAGGAGATCTGTGGCAAACGTGCAAGTGAGAGTATAGTTGCGTCGCTATAGACGCTCTATAGACCCGAAAAGTTTCTAAAAAATAAAAAAAAAAATTAAACATTGAAAATTGCACAAAGTTTTAAACTAGGATTTATATGGTTATTGTTGCAGAATGAACTATACTCTTATAAAAGTCAAGTTTGTAAGTTGTTAAAGTAAATGCCTTTTTTTCAATTTTTTAATTCACATTTTGTTCTAGTTTTTTCTACTTTACGTAAATTGAATTAAAAGTATTTTTGTATATTTATTTGAAAAACTGTCATAGGTTTTATTTTATTTTCAAAAACAATTTTTCAGGTTTTTATATATTAGTTACAAAATCATCAAATACCAAAGCCTTTTTTCCAAACAGTTTTTCGCGTTGGGTTGTAGCTTTAACGTGAGGAAAATTATTAGTGGGTGCGTGCGCATGTTGTTGGTAATTAATAAATAACTAATATATTAACTTAAACAATTAACGGAAAAACAATTGTACACGAAAAATGTAGTAAATATTGTAAAAGACCACTCGTGTGGACCACTTTGTCTGGGAGCCACTGTATGCATCTTGGTATAATTAATATTTATGATAAATATTTCTTACTAAAGCAGAAGTGCTTATTTGAAGTATTTTTATTTCAAGTTTAAATATTTTGGTGGAATTGAATTAACTTTAAACAATAATTTTAAACAAATGTAGCTTATGATTAAACCATTTTGTTAAAAACGAATGTGTGATATTCAAATTTCAAATGACATTTGTTTTGAAGCTAGAGTGGAAACGGAACACTTTCAACAAATCATCGTTTGTGAAAAGACAAAGTGAAAAGTGTTTGTGAAAGCGAATATTTCACTTTTTTTCACTTCACGTTTACACAGAACGAAAATTTACCCCCTGAGAGCCATTGGCCATGTATTCATTTAGCACATTGAACTTTTACACATGTAAACATCGGGCGTACTTCTTCCCTATTTAGCACAACATAAAATGATTGCATATTTTTGGAGAAGTATAAATTATTTATTTATGAATATTAACATTTTTTTATACACATTTTGCTCTTCACGCTTTTCTCAATATTGTCATAAACAATTGTTTATTCGATTTCAAATATTCCCTGTCGATTGGCATACCATTACTCTCACTGCTATGAATTTTGTTGATTAATGCTTACAGAAACACTTTTTCTCGACCAATCAAGCAATTTGGATCGAATCGACGTTACGTCATTATAGCTGATAATTTTGTTACATATACGGGCTATTGACCGTTCAAAGAGAAGGTCACCTGATAGTTCTTTTATATAAAAATTAAAAGTTAAATAAAGAAAATGGAAAATTCAAGCAGCTTTTTATAGTTTTCCAGGCACATTCTGTAGAATCCATTGTAGATCCACCAAAATTCTTTATATATACTTTTTTCAAAGGTAAATTCAAATTTCTGATTTGCATAAATTTTAAGCAGCTATTTTTCTTGCTGGAAAATTGCTGGTGTGAAGAAAAAGGCAATGGCAAACCTTCGAGTATATTTCTGCCATGAAAAAATTTCATGTAAAAAGCCATTTGCCATTTTGAGTCAAGTTAAAACTGTAGATCCCTCCATTTGTGGAATAGCATAAAGACACACGCTCGGCCAAATACCTAACAGAAATGCACGCGTTAATTATTTCCCTTTTTTAACAAGAAGTTGCAGTTCTCGACCCGTTCCGCTACAAAACTCGGCTAGGAATCTCCTTGGCAAGATTTGTAAACAGAGTAGACCGGGAACTGCAACTCCTTGTCATTATATGTTCTCAAACACAAACACCAAAACCGGGTAATTTGTATAATTGTTGTCAACTATTATCTTCGCGAACACAACCTATATACGCCAATATTTTCTTTGCTATCTTCCGTTAGGTGTCACCTGAAAAGGTTTCATCAAACTATCAACTTTTGACAGTTCACTGACAGCTGTCAAATTGTAACCCATTTCCGTTTCTTTCTACTGACAACAACAGCAAGATGAAGTACGTTTGTTCGCCAATACTAATTTTTAATTTATTTATTTTATAGTCATCATATTCGAAAATTGAAAACTAATTGCAAATTTGTTGGATTAGTTAAAAGAAGAGAGTGTACAAAATGAAATTTCTTGGAAATTAATTGTGTTTTCTTCGTCTTTGCAGAATCGGATTGTGTTCATTCAGTGGGTACAAAATCTACCCTGGCCATGGCAAGACCATGGTCAAAATTGACGGAAAGGTACGTCAACTTTCTTCACCCAATTATTATTTGTATATTGATTTAGTTTTCTATCCCAATGTAGACATTCACTTTCCTCGACAAGAAATGCGAACGCTCCTACTTGATGAAGCGCAATCCGCGTAAGGTTACCTGGACTGTGTTGTATCGCCGTAAGCACCGCAAGGGTATCGAGGAGGAAACAACCAAGAAACGTACCCGCCGTACGCAAAAGTTCCAGCGTGCCATCGTCGGTGCTTCGCTTGCCGAAATCATGGCTAAACGTAACATGAAACCCGAAGTACGCAAGGCCCAACGCGAACAGGCTATTAAAGCCGCCAAGGAGCAAAAGCGTGCTGCTAAGGCTGCAAAGAAGACCACACAGCCCGCTCAGACCAAGGCTAAGGCTGCACCCAAGCAGAAGGCCGCTAAAGTGACGCAGAAATCTGCGCCCCGTGTTGGAGGCAAGCGATAAATTAGTGCTGACGCAGAAACGATTTGCTTTGCAATATCGGTAGCAATTTTTTGTGGTCTGTGAACGCATTTGGGGTTAAAATAAGATAATTAACTTGTATTGAGGAAGTATAAATAAGACGTCCCTTTGCTAATATGAAAAATCAAAGTGAAAAATAAAAAAAAAAAACTCGCGCGAATGAAAATTTGTGCGGACAAACAAAAGTGAAGTAAATTATTTAAAAAAAATTTTTAAGAAATTGGAGAAAATTAAGGACTGCGCGCAGTTCATTCTCGGTCAGGTAAAAGATTCGGAAAGTAAGAAACAATGTGAGTACACCAACCGTTATGGCCAAGGTGCGAAATTTGTTATTTGAACGAGAACGAACTTGAAACCGTGTGGTACCTAGTGTGGGTGATATTACAAGTCTGAGTCGGACCGTGCAATGTAAACATGATAGTATTTTACCAGACGGAACGAATCGTGATAGGCACTATGGTGTGGATCGACCATATATTCCCCAGAAAACTAAGCTTTTGGAGCATAGGAGTTTACAATCCAAAAGGAAACAAAAACTCAAGATTAAATCTATGAAATACTTTTTCCAACAGTCATGAGATGAATGCCGAAAGTAGGTTGGCAAAGTTTATTTAATAAAATAGATAATATCAAAAGTTGAGAGCGCAGTGGAAACAGTTACACTATTGTAGATATTAAAATTATAGAATACATAATCGATAATACTTTTCATTAACTTGAAAGAGAAATAGGTGTAAATAATAGCAATTAAAATCGAGCATTCGTTGGGCAATAGTAGAAGTATTTCTTCCGCTACAGAAATGAGAATAGTGTTTGAGGACATCACAGTTCATCTGCTTTGTGTTTGATATGCACGGGTTCACTGGCCGAGAGATTTGGATTAGACATGTAAGCCACAAAATCCTTTCTGCTACGACCGCCATTGTAATCCGCTTTCGTTTTAAGGTACGAAAAGTAAGTGATAGTAGGATAACCGTTAGCACCGTGGGATTGACACAGATTCTGATACTTGGTACAATCCACAGCAGCAAAAACTATACGTAGATCGTCCTTTAATTCTTCGGCTGCTGCGGAAAACTCTGGCTTAGCTTTTTTACAGTGGCCACACCCTAAAAAATAGTATATTTCAGCAGCCTATAAAGATTCGTTTCTTACATGTACTTACACGGTGCATAGAACATAACAAGAGCATGTTTTTTTCGCTTCAATATTGTGCTGAAATTCTCATCATTCAAAAATAACACTTCAGTGTCTTCCTCTTCCCACGATTTTTCTGGCGGAGGTGGTGGTGGCGGTTCCTTCGGGTCGCGCATAAATTCGACAATTTTTGGTGCGTCTCGCACATTTACATCAAATTTGAATATACCATTAATGAAAAATTTAAGTGTCGGGTAGCCGCGCACTTCAAATTGTTCGGCAATCGCTTTTTCCTTAGTTGCGTCTAAAGCAGCTAATATACCTGGTATTTTCCGTTCTTTCATAATTAGAGCAGCCTTTTCGTACTCGGGCTTCATGCGTTTGCAATGGCCACACCAAGGCGCATAAAACATAACTAAAACTGATTTCTCATCTTTAAGTACAGGCTCAAAACCTTGAGTTGTCAAATGTACGATTTCAGAGTTCGGGTCAGCTGACCAATCTGCCTCTTTTTCTTTTTCTACAGGTGCTGCATCCGGATCTTTCATGAAAGCGATAATCCCGTCTTTATTATTGTCTCCCTCATAGGAGCGCTTCAACTGCCCGCGCTCAAAATAAAGTATTGTGGGAAATCCTTGAAATATTGGGAGAAAAATTCAATACATTTTTCGATAGAATTAAAACACTTTTCTTCACCTGTAATATTATATGCACGTCTTGCCGGCGCATTTTCTGTACGCTCCACATCCATGGCCGCAATGACGTAGTTTTTACCTTTTACCTCTGTTGCCGCCTTGGAATAATCAGGTTTAAGACGTTTACAAAAGCCACACCATGGAACATAGAACATTACTAACATGGGACGCATATCTTTGCGCAAGTGACGCTGGAATGATTGGTAGTCGGAAAAATGTAATACATCCGCCCCTACCGGATCCTCCTCCCAGGGTAGATCACCAGCAGGATCACGCATGAAATTGATCATCGATGCCACACTAACTTGGCGATCATAATCTTTATGAAAGTCGCCATCTTTATAATGTTTAAACAAATATGGACTTGGAGAAACTTTCAACTTTTTGCATAGTTTCTTTCGTTCAGTTTGTGTACAATCAATTAGCACCATGGTACCTGTGCCGCGTATTGCATTCGCTGCTTCACGAAATACCTTCAACTCAACAGGTGATTCCTTCACACCCGCAACAAACAATACCAATACATTGGTTTTGGTTCTTAGTAATTTTTTGAAATCTTTGAAGTCAGCTATATCGTCCACAACAGCATTTCTAGAATTCGACTTCGCGCCACTTTCTTTACTTAGTAGAGCAAGTAGAATAAAGAGCTATAACAAATTTTCATTAATAAAATATAGAATTTTGACTTAAGTTCGGCTTACGTTGATGACAAGTTTAGTCCACGTCGTTCCCGACATGTTAATTGATTATTGCAGCTCAAAGATCACAACATGTACCGTGTTAACTTAAGTTTTCCGTATCTATATTTATTTTAAATCAATTATTTGATATAATATAGTTCTTTTAGTACATAATTTCGGCGTTAAAACATATTAAAAAAATCCGCTTAAATTAACCAGTTGAACACCCACTCAATAGATGACGTTTACCTTTGCCTATTTGGGCAGCCAGCAGATAAAGCCGGTAGGCAGAGTTGCATTTTACAGAAATAAAAATATTTAAGATAAGTATATAGCTCAAAAGTAAGGCGAAAACTCTTATAGTTAACGCTCAATGCACCAAAATTTCATATGGGTAATTCTTTAATAACAGCATGGCGTTCATAAGAAAGCTAATGCAAATGGTAATAAGCTAATACAAGCTTTCAAAGATTTTTACAGAAAAGAGAACAAAGTAGCCCAGAGGGTTCAAAATATCCCGAAAAACATTTGTTAATTTTCAGGCAGTCGATAGTGACACTGAATTAGTAATTTTTGTTTCTCACTTCCTCGAGAACGCGCGAGCTTTTTGTTTTTCTTTAGACGTGTTGTTGTTGTTTTAGCAGTAACTTTGTTCTGTCAGTGTAGTGTAATCACCCAGGAACCTAGCTGTTTCGACGGCTGGGGTCCAGAGAGAGAGGGGTGCTGATGCGTGGGTGTGTTGGAGCATGTGAAAAGATGGTCGTGCTTGGTTGCCTTCACATGTCGGACATATGTTTAATATGTCGGGGTCAATTCCGGATAAGTAGGAGTTTGAATTATTAATCTTCGTAAAGAAATTCTGTTCGGTAGTTTCTAATTCGATTTCTATTGCTTTCACCTACTCTTCTAATTCCTTTTGTTTGTTTATTCGCGAAGCCTGACGTCACAGCGAATTCGAAAGGCGCAAACTTACATTCTATCACTCTTGGACCCCGCGAATATAGCGATCTTTGGAAATGAAATGTTAAGACAGCAAGTTGCCCACATAAGAAAACGAGTCAAACTCGTTGGCGCAAAATTGATCATCCAGTTTTGTTTTTGAATACATTTTACTTAATAAAAAAACAAAAATTATTTTGAGTGATGGAAACTTTATTTGGAGTTTTATATGATTGAAGAACGTATTGGTAAAAAGAGCACACCATAAGAAAAAAGTACGGAACACTACTTTCTTGTTGTTTTTCTTTTGAGTACACTTCTTTGTTTGCTTATATTTTTTTGCTTATGTATATATTTCTATTCTCACTGTATAAATCAAATCACTAAATTTTGTTACTTATTTATAACAACCGAAATTAATTTTGGACTTTCGGGACAATTGTTACCATATTTTATAATGCTGCCACTAGCGCATAATTTGACAATTCAATAAGGCGTAGAATTTCCTGTTGACGTTTCAAAAATAAAAATAGGTACGTTTTGCTTACATTGTTATAAATTTGAACTACATTAAATTTTTATTTTCATAAGTGTAGAATTACCAAAGCAAAATTAAAATAGTACACGTAATTTGTGAACGATTATCCACAAATTGCAAAAGTACCTAGTACCAAACACAGAAAAGAGCCTGCAAAGTGGAAAGAAGTGGATGTAGTATTTGGTTATACTTGTATATAACCTTTGTCGTACATCTCCATTTTAAGTTGGATTTACTAATTATATATACGTTAGAATGCTCCTTTGATGAGGACCCTATCGGACTTAGTTCAAATTTCTGAGCTGGACCCTGCGCTTCCGATTGGGAATATGTGCTTCTTAGTATTTTTTTTATTTTTTTATTCTAGTTGTTATATAATTTTAAAGTACTTTTGTTATAGTCAATAAGAATTTGTTTTTGAGTTTGGCTGAATAAATAAGTACTTACTGACTTTTGTAATTAGCAGCACAATTCAATTCATTTCAAATTTATTCAATCTGCGATTGCAATCTTATAGATTGGTTTACAAAAGAACAACGATAATTAAAACTAAGCAAATAATAGAGGTAAAGTTATAAAAAGTGTGAATTAATATACGACTTTTATATAAATATCAGGCAAAAGAGGACCATATAACTGTTTGTGTTTTCGTTTTGTTTGTAAATGAATTTCAATTGAAAGTATCACCATGGAAAGACGAAGAAGGTAGCTGGACGTTTACTCACCAGGAACATTTCGCATAGTAGAAATTCATAAACAGTGAAAGAATCGAATATAAAGACTTTTATTTCAAACTCAGTATTCATTTAGGCTTAAGGTGTAGGCTACAGAACACAAGTTACACAGTGTTGCTTAGATTATTGTGTTTTTTCGTTTTGCAAATTTCACACAAATTTTAATTATAGCCACTTGTGTTTGTTTAAAAAAGGTGCAATCATATTTTATCAGATTCTTCAAGCTAAAATAAACGAGCCCAACACGGTGAAAATAATTCAGAAGTGTGGCCAACATCAGACTGTTAACTGGCTCACAGCGACTCTGAAGGCGTCAGCTGATTTGCTGATATAACAGCAGATGTGGCAATGGTTTGTTCACAGCAGAGGTTGGTAAAAACTAAGTTTGTGTTGGTGATATAAGAATAAATGAATGCTCATGTTACTTCGTTGCCGATAAACCATCAATAGTCTGAAAAACGACTAATTAGAAGAGCGTAAGAATACGTGGAAAATGGGCGGATACAATTCTGCTGCCGAATCCCTTCTTACAATTTCGGATGGCCAAACCTTGTTGGAGCACTTCATTAAGTCCTACTGGTCACCGGTCGACATGGTCTATCTCATCTAACGGTAGGCCCAAGAAACATATTGTTCATTGTTTCGACGGTGTGTTTCCCCCACATTTCGTATATACATATGCATGTCGGGGTCGATTCTGGATAGGTCGGAGCAAGGCGAATTTATTACAGGTGATGGCATCCGCCATCTAAAATAATAATAATAAACAGGATGCCAGCACCTGTAATAAGTCCACCTTGGGTGGGAGTTTAACTTACTAAACATCCTCAACGTAATTGTGCTTGGCACTCTCATTGTTTGGCTAAAGAGACACTCTTTGTCGTTGATGAACGCCAATTTGCGATTATTTGTAATAATTATTACCATTTACCATATGGTATAACGAACAGAGCTATTATAAAGGCGCGCACAAATTTTGAGTTAATCGCATTATGCTTTGAGTAAGTTCTTGTTTGTAAACAAAAGCATGCGCACGCTTGATTTCTTTTATTTCCATTTTTGCGTAGTTGTTTCACGCAACGCATTCCTCTCTTGATTCGCAGCAGACATTTTACTTGTGATTTGTAAGGGTGGTGTGTGGCAGTGCCTTTAAACAAAAGCAGTACATTAATAAGGCATCGCTTTGTAATAATTGAATTTATTACTAAATTTATTTATTACTACTTATTATTTATTATAATTGACTGTTTTGCTGTTTGTCTATATTTATAAGAAAAAAGCGAGAAATAAGAGCGCTGCAATAAGTATGCGTAGAAATAAAGCTACATAACACACGGGAAATGGATTAGTTTCTTGGTGAAAATACAACACTGCTTTATACATAGTTTATCAAGATCAAAGAGATGGCGCTACAAAACTAAATTTGCCTGATAACGTATATAGCTGCTGTATTTTATTTATTCTGCTGATAACTTGTATAATGTCATGTCATAATGTAATGTTTTCTAATCAGAATAACTAACTTATTGTAGTAAACAAAAACACCTTTTGCTTGAACACACTCCTCTGAACTCAATCTGACAGCCTAACATCCGTCAACAGCGACATATTTTTGTGGCGTCAGAATTATTTTATTTGAAAACAACTGAAGTTTCGACAAGCAAGCAATACCAATCAGAAAGATCTTAAAACGGCAAATTGCGCAGACAATTTGATAAAAAATCTCAGCGTATTATATGTGCAATTGTTGCGTAGTGCAAAATTATATTTGGTAAAGGTGTTGGAAAAAGGAAATTTACAATCGTATCGGAGAAATTGTGAAATAGAATATAAAGAAATTGCCAGTTGATCAAAAAAGTGAGTATAATTGTTGTATTTGCAGTGAGTGAGTATTGTTTGCAAACGCAGTAGCAATGACGCTCACCGAATACGAAAACAAAAGGTGAGCGTATAAAATGATGAAAAAGATGAACGCGATGGATAGCAAAGCAAAGCGACAACGAAAAAATGAACAGAATTATTAGAATTTATAAATGAGTCGTTGTTAACTCATTAACCATAAACCAGAAATCTTGTTGTTCAGTAAAGTTTTTTACTGTAGTTTACGATCGTTCAATGACTGTGTCTCCTTTCTGTATGAATTCGCAGTACGCAAAGATAACGACGACGCCGGGGCGCACGTCTTTAGCAGTGACCGCTGGACATTGGAAACACCAGCAGCAACAAGCTCAGCAGCAACAACAATTGGTGAATAGTATCTTGGTACAGCCTGTAACAAGAGTAGCAACCGTGGTACAGCCCCAGAAGGTAAGGGCACAGGAAGCCAGTACCAGCGGCTTCAGTGGCCCTGACAAAACTAACTACACAAATATCACTGCGGCCACTATGACGCCCACCAACACAGATACGCCGTTGCGTCGCTCTGAAGCGGGTATGTATCGTGAGGGAGCACGTAATGTCAATGCCAATCTTGGAACTCCCTTCAACGACGATGATGAAGAACGGCGTCAGGCGCGTCGGCGCACCATGTTGCAAGGTAGCAGCGGTCGCGAGTCCATGTTCGAGGAGAATGAGACGCTGAAAAAGTGCCTCGAAATATATAACGGGAACAAGCTTAGTAGAGAAAATGCTTGGTCATTATCGCTGATTGATACCCTTTCAACACTGTTAGATCGTCACCACAAATCGCTGAATAACTTTAAGGTGAGTGAAGCGAATTTATTTAAATCCACAAAAATGAAATTATTTGGTAACTTACTTTCAAAGTATTTATCCATTGCTTTTTCTGCATTGTAGGTCGCTGGCTCCTCACTAGAGGCTTCTTCAAAAGTATATGGCCTTCGCGTCGATTCCGTACACACGGATGTGCTACGTATGTCAGCGGGATTGAATGCGCAAAAATTTGCTGATCGCCAGGTTCAAAGTGATGACGATGATGACGTGGCAACGGGTGGCGAAGGCAACGCAGATCCAAATGCGTCAGCTGCTGGCGTTAATGAGAATGGTGAGAAGATTGCCGAAAAGGCCAAACCTAAACCGAAGCGTACGCGTCGCATTGTGTCAACAATCACAAAGAATAAGGATACCTTAAATGCGCGCTTAGATACAGTGCCTTTGCAGGATCCTGTCTTTGGCAAGTTAAACACCATTGTGGGTTCAATAAACTCATCAAATCGACTGATGAACAATATATTGTTGACTACGGAATCAGAGTTGCGGCTGCGTACTACCTTTCAGTTTTGGGATGCAGAAGCTGTAGAGTCAGGTTGCGATTACACAAAGCCACCCGAATCGATCACAGCACCTGGAAATATCCCTGCTGAATCAATGGATTGGGCACCCTGCGATCGGTTAATGCAAATAAAGCGTATTGATGAATTGCAGCTACGCCCGCTGCACTCTGGATACGTGATTTCTGATACGCCTGAGGCGATAGAAGATAATAATGATGAGCCGGGCAGTCTGCGAAGCAGTGTGGAAGCGCCGTTCGATGATGCGCCTTTTGATGGTGCTAATTGTGGTGATGGTGGTGGCGAGCACATGTCTATGGCATTTGATATCAACGCCGAATGTGAACCACTGCCGGCATTAAACGATCAACCCGCCATGCTTGATGTGGACTACAACGATTTTGAAGAGTTGACCACAGGTAATGTGCATATTTCAATTCAAATGTTTAATATACATAAATTTCTTGCTTCGAAATGTATCGAAATATTCTTAATACAAATCGTCAATTTTGTATAATTTCAGAGGAGCGTACTGCCATCAACAACTGTCGTGGTTTGCGCAAAGTACCAGTGGTCATAGAAGATTTGCGCCCTGTTGATGCCAATTCAAAGCTCGAATATTCCTATCGTCCGCTAGATAAGATATCACAATTCTGGGCCGGTCCATCGCATTGGAAATTTAAACGCGCACGCCCGCGTTCGTCTATACAGGCCACATTACAAGGCGTAAATAATCAGCGACCAACGGCAAGACGCGCCAATGCATTCAGCAAGAAACGCTCGAAGCAACTGCAATTCGAGAAGGAGTTCGATGATATTTTCGTCAAGTTAGACAAGTACAAAGCGCGTAAAGTGAATTTCCAAAAGAAGTGGGATCAACGTAAACTAAAGCTACCAACCGATTTACAATTAGACTCGGAAATGTTTCACAAATTCAAGTGCGCACCGAGTGCAGTAGTGCAACCGGATGTTGACGACGATGTACAATCGCCGTTGTTGGCTGGTGGAGATGGTATGCACGGTAATATGATGGATAGTAATACAGCAGGTGATCACTTTGCCGATCACGACGGTGGTGGTTGTGGAGGAGAAGGTGGTGGCGATACTGATGGAGTGACGGGCATCGGAGGAAATGCTAGCTTTGGTGGTGACAATTTCATGAATGTTTCTTCAATGGCGCTGGGAGAAGATGGTGTTATGCAGCAATCACAGCTAGATGATGGAGGTGATGCGCTTAATAATACCGTCTTGGAGATAGCTACAAGTTTTGATGGTGCCCCTACTCAGGTGAGTGATTTAACAAGCTTCGCTACTTGGAGTTCGCAGCTAATTGTATTACATTTAATACTTGGCTTAATGAAGCGTTAGATATGATTTAAAATTTAGATTCACCAGTTAACTTCCAACGTTTCGTTATCCCTGCAGGTCACCAAAATTATAGTACCGTTCGCGAAGCGCGCCAAAGTAATTGACATGAAAAATTTGAAACGTTGCTGTACACAATTGATTAATAAACAAATTAAAGTTCCAACGCCATTAGAGGAGATACCACAACATCCAATCATAAGAGGCGAGCACTTTGCGGCAGGCATGGCCAGCTTTAAAGAGGTATATGAGCATCTGCCCGACATATTGTCACAAAATATGGTAGAAGCCCTCTCGCCTTCGATTGCTTTTTACTCGGTGTTGCATTTAGCGAACGATTTCAACTTACGCTTAATACCACAACCAGATTTAGAAGATTTTAAAATACGACAATTAACGGATTGATTATTGTTGTGTTTATTTTGATATGGATTCGATGAGTAAAAATTGTTAGTGCGACGTGCGACCAGTGTACATTAAAGCAATCTGACTTACCGCCCCTATCCAAAACGAAAAAAAAATTAACAAATTTTATATACTTGTAATAAAGGCATCGTAAGACATTAAGCAAATATAAGATGTACGCATAGTTAACTGCAACAACAACAAAATAGTCGGTTTAGCAATTAAGCAACTATATCTAATTCACTGTCTTAGTTCACTTTTTAAGTACATTTTCTGCGCAACTTTATTTTTTCATCTTCACTTTAGAAAATAGGGAATTCTTTAATACAAATTTCAATGCCTTTCGTTTCACTTTATGAACACAGCACAAAAAAAAAAAACGTTTGCAATTCTTGTTGCCTAGAGAATTTGTTGTAGGTGTTTTTTTTTGTTAAATTTCGTATTGAAATAAATTTAAAAAACGAGATTTTTAAATTTTGATGAATCGATGGTTATTTTATTTTTTGGAGAATGAATTTTTTTTCGTTCCCTTTGTTCTTGAGTTGACTTAGTACTTTCCAGTACAGTTAAGCCTTAAGGGGTTAGGGGTAGTCAGAGGCCCGAAAAAATGATGGTTTTCAATATTTTTTTTTTGCTAGTCAATTGCTTTATTTTACAAAAATAAAAACATAGCATTAATACATCATGTTTCGACTTGACTTTAGCAAAATATAAACAAAAAAAATTAATAATTAGTAATTGTAAATTGTCGCTGCTTGGGCGGAGCCCGTTTCTCCAGAAGTCCCTTGCGGTGATCATCACAAATTCTTGGAGATTCATCTAAAATTATTAATAGATAATCTTGTGCCTGATCGTAGCTTTTTTTTTTCAAAATTAACTATATGGCGGCCTCAGGAAATAGTTTTCAGATTTTCGAGAAAAAAACCGACAATCAATAGTTAAAAAAAAATCCTTCGATCACGCACGAGATTTTTATGTAACAGTGTACATCTACCAAGCGGTGTTTAATTTACAGTGATCACCAGTTCAAAAAACATAGTTTTGAGAAAAACGCATTTAAAGTTTTGTTGTCGAGCTCCGGAGAGCCCGAGCGCCCTTTGTTAATTGCTGAATAACGCGAAAAGTATTTGTCGGATTCACTTCAAATTTTCACACAATATTTTTAAGATATTATACTTTAAGAAAATGCAAAAAAATTCAATTTTATGAAAAATTCTAACTACCCGTAGCCCCTTAAGTATAGCTGCATCTTAGGAATCCATTTTAATAAAAATTTAATAAATATATTTAATTTGTTTATAAAAAATCATTATTTATTGATTTAAACGCTGAGCCTGCTAAAGTCAGTTAAGCTTTTTTTTGTAAAGAGTACACAGATACCAACGTATTTACATGGTGTTGAATATTGTAGCCTTTTCTTTGAGCCAACGTTTAATTTTTGATGTTGGCAGTCAAATAAGTCAAAAGTACCTAATCGATAAAGGCCAATAGATAATGACACACTGATTAATGCAAAAATAAAATTGTTAGAAAAGGCCTATTAAAAGTAAAACGGTTCATTTTATAAAGTATATTTTCTATGCGTAAAGTCTAGCAGCTAAAATTGGATAAATTAAATCGGTTTATAAAGTTTGTGAGGCATTACAACTAATTCCAGGCATTACAATTTAAGTTCTATACATTTCTATGCTGAAAAGTCGTTTGCATCTTCTTAAGTTTATTAGTGCTTTTTTAGAAATACTAGATTTTGATTTACAATGAAAAACGTTATTGAAATCCAAGCAATTTCGTTTACATTTTCGACAATAGAAATTTGTCATTCAAACATCAATTCTCGTTTTGTGTATTTTGACATACCGCGAGTGCTTTTTTTTCCATGACAAAACGATTTGCCGTTCCGTGTTGTGGTGGCATGAACCACTCAGTTTTGTAAGGTGCCGAAAAATACGTATTCCGTAGGTTGGAGGAGAAGTTTGTACAAAACAGCGTATGCAATACGATTATATTCATGTACAATTCTCATTTAGCAAAGCAACTAAAGAAGAAGAAAGAAAATTTGTTTTTTTTTTCTAACGGCAATCCTACGAAAAATGCTCTTTCAGCAAAATTACGGTTATTATTTTTATTATGCAATTTTATTTAATAATTATCATAAATTTTCTTAACAAAATTGCATATTTCCGCTCTTCTTACTTTTTATATACATACTTACAAATTAAAATGCATATTTTTTCAGCTATTCACCTATTTTTTGTTTGTGTTTCAAACACAATCACAAATATAAAAAAAAAATGTCAGTATTTAATTTTGTTGTTGTATCGCAGTGCCGACAAAGTCAGACAATCACTTGAAATAAAGAGAGTTTTGTTAAAGCTAGTCTCGATATTTAATACATATGAATTTGGCCTGTCATCATCCCCTCCTTTCCCCTCATACACTCGCGCTCACTATAACAAATCGGTTCGAATTGCATACCAGCACTGTATAGAAGAAAGGCATCATGCACATGTTTAGCATAATAATTATCGCACATACATATATACAAATGTATACACACACATATACATACTACATACACACACACATAGTGTGAAAATGCTTTTAAGCATACATATATTATAGTACGTATAATAATCCATACATACTCGTTTGTATTGCTACCAAACTGCACCAAGGCTCTGGATCTGCATTTTTGTTCGAAACGGCTTTTTACACTTTCTGACAGCCTGTTGTAAACACACACTTTTACAAAAACAATTGGAGTACTAAAAAATTGGAGTATTTAAAAAATAAGGGAATTTTTTTAGCTATTTTGAACAAGTTGTGTTAAAATTGGTTTTGTAAGAGTTTTATAATATTTCTTGCTTCTCCTGTAATATATTAAAAATGTTGGTTGGGGCTTTTGCGTGTTTTGGTAATGATATATTTACATACATATAATCTTACATATACACCGACAACAACAAGTGTATAAATTAATTTCACTTTATTTGCAAATAAATTTATTATATATTAAGTGAACTTTTTGTTGTTTCATTTTATTTCATATCCAGCATAAGTATTGATTTGGTAAATTTAAATTGCTTGTTTAGAACTTTTTTTTCTTTAGTTGTTTAGTTTTGATTTTTTGTTTGCTAAGTTTTTTTTGTAATTTTTTGTTTTTCATTTTTTATTTTGTTTAGTGTTTTTTTTTTATTTTGTTTAGTGTTTTTTTTATTTTTTAATTTTTTTATGTTTCCTGTTTAGTTTTCCGTTTTCAAAGTTTTTGTTGTTGTTTTTATGTGTTTGTAACAACAACAGTTTTGCTTTTTTTTATTTTTTTGTTTTGTATTTTTTATATATTTAATTTTGTTTTATTTTTATCTTTAGTTTGTTTTTTTATTTAATTTTGTTTTCTTTTTTATTTTTTTTGGTTTAGTTTTTTTGGATGAGTTTTTGATTTGGTTAATTTTTAGTTTTGTTTTTTGTCTTTAGTTTGTTGCTTATGTTTACATTTGTTTTTTTTAATGCTTTTTGTTTTTGGTCTAGTTTTGTTTTTTATTTTTGTTTAGTTCTTTCTTTGTTGTTTAGCTGTGTTTTTGTTTAGTTTTGTTGTTTGTTTAGTTTATTTTGTTTAATTTGTTTTGTTTCAGTTTTTGTTTTATTTATTGTTTATTTTTTCTGGTTTTTGTTTAGTTTGGTGTTTTTATTTTTATTTAATTTCATTTAGTTTGTTTCTGTTTAAGTTTTTTTGTCTGAATTTTTTGTGTTTATTTTTCGTTTAACGATTTTGTTTAGTAATTTAGTTTTTTTGTTTAGTTGCTTAGTTTTTTTGTTAAGTTTTGTTTTTATGTGTTGTTTGTTTAAAGAGTGGACACGAAAAATATTGGTCGGGTGAAAATCATTATAACATAAAATTTGTATAAGCTGTCAAAACAATTCTTATTTTATTCTCTTATTTATTAATGGGTTAGGGGTAGTCAGGGGCTTGGACTTGACTTTAGCAAAATTTCAAAAAAAAAAAAAAATTAATTGTAAAAATTACCGCTGTTTGTGCGGAGCCCGTTTCTCCAAAAGTCCCTTGCGGTGATTATCACAAGTCCTTGGAGATTCATTTAAAATCAATCGGACAAGAGAAATTAGTTTTATTAATAGATAATCTTGTGCCTGATCGTAGCTTTTTGTTTTTCAAAATTAACTATATGGCAGTCTAAGGAAATATTTTTAAGATTTTCGAGAACGACACGAGTTTTTTATGTTTTTCAAAAGCAGTATAAATTTTATTGAAATCTACCAAGCGATTTTTAAGTTACAGTGATCACCAGTTCAAAAAACATAGTTTTGAGAAAACGCATTTAAAGTTTTGTTAACGCTCCGGAGCGCCCCAACGCCCTTTGTTAATTGTTGAATAACTCAAAAAGTATTCGCTAGATTCACTTTAAATTTTCACACAATATTTTTAAGATATTATCCTTTAAGAAAATTAAAAAAAAATCAATTTTTTGAAAATTCTGACTACCCCTAACCCCTTAATCGTACTCTGTGGAACAAAACATAAAACTCACATCAATTTTTTTTTATAAACAAAATGGAGTAATTCAGATTTGACTTCTCTCATTAGGCGATGGATGCTAGTTTTTGTACGCAATTGTGGACAGTTTGGTGAGTTGTGGACCTTTTGAATAATATTTATGATTTTCATACCAGTTCATGGCAAGACGGCTATAATGACACGATGCAAAATCGGGCCAGAACAGAACTGAGTCTGTTTATGAATGGCAGCAGACGGTTTTGCAAACACTCTTTCAAATAAATTTCTTGATTCCCAACGGCCGTGGTAATGATCATTTTGCTTTTCATACCACATTGCTAAATGTGGTTTGTCAAACCAAATATTTTTTAGGGCACTTGTTTAACATATTTAGCTTAAAGGCACCTGGAACTCCTCATCTTTTTTTTGCGGTATAAAACTTAGCGTCGTGAATCTACTTAAAGTTTGCTCCGACGTATGTTTCATTATCCACAACCACACATGTCTTGACTGCATAATTTTTACGCACGTGTTTTAGCACTCTTATCTGGTTTATCATTTCGATAGGGTGCTACATTCCTTTTCTATGATCATAAACCTTCACTTTTTAAATGCAACCTTTCGACATATGGACCTGTTTTGTAGCGCCTCAAAGTGAAAGGCAAGGTTCTATTCGAAATAATGACACCACTTCTTTGGCTTGTAACTGCGACACAAATCCTTTTTTTCTTTCTTTCATACCCGGCCTTCGTTCCATCAACTTTTGTAACACATAAGTTACTGTGCTTTTCGGTCAATTTAAAGTTTTTGCGACAAATTACCATTTTCTTGCTTTTTGTGCACAATTTTCTCCGCAAGCTCAGACTTACCGAACATATTTTGAAGAATACGTAGAAGTAACAAAAAGTAAATACGCCAATTAATAACGACAACAAACACTATGAATATGTATACTTATTCTGTAGTTACAGTTAGCTTTACACAAGTGATGAGTAAATCCATCGACTAGATTTTTTTCGTGTCCATTCTTTAGTTTTGGGTTTTTTTTTTCAAGTTTTTTTTTTTTTTGTCCTTAGTGTGTTTTTTTTTTCGTTAAGTTTTTTTTTTTTGTTTCGTTTTTTTGTTTGTTGGTTAAATTTTTAGTTTTTTCTGGTTTTTGTTTTAGTTTAGTTTTTTTTTATTTTGTTGTGTTTAAGTTTTTTGCTTATTGGTTAAATTTTGTTTTGTTTAATTTTTAGTGTTTTTTTCTGGTTTTTGTTTTTGTTTAGTTTTTTTGTTTTTGTTGTGATTAATTTTTTTGTTTATTATTTAAATTTTGTTTTGTTTAATTTTTAGTTTTTTTCTGGTTTTTGTTTAGTTTGATGTTTTTGTTTTTATGTTTTTTTGTTTTACTTTTAGTTTTTTTTTTGTTTATTTTTTATTTTTTAGTTTTGGGTTGTGTTTAGGGTGTTTTGTTTACTTTTGGTTTCTCTTTTGTTTAGTTTTTTCTGGTTTATGTTTTTGTCTTTTTTGTTTTGTTAAAATTAAAAAAAAATGTTAAGATTTTTTGTTTATTTTTTCGTTTTGATTGCGTGGTTATTGCTTTTTGTTTAGTTGTGGTTTTTTTGTTTAGTCTTTTGTTTTTTAGTTTTGTTTATTTTTTTTTCTTTATTGATCCGTTTCTTTTTGTTAATTTAGTGTTTTTGACTTCTTTTTACTTTTTAGTTTTTTGTTTTTTCTTTAGTTTTTTTGTTTCGTTGTTTCTTTGTTTTTGTTTTGGTAAATTTTTTTGTTCAGTTAGATTTTTCGTTCTTGTGTGTTTTTTGTTAAGCTTTTGTTTTATTTTGAGTAATTTTTTTGGTTTTTGCTTAGATTTTTTAGAGTTTTTTTTTGTTTATGATTTATTGTTTTTTTCTTCAGTTTTGTGTTTTTGTCTAGTTTTGTTTTTTCGTATTTGTATTTGTTTTTTTAAGTTTTTTTGTTTATGATTTATTGTTTTTTTCTTCAGTTTTGTGTTTTTGTCTAGTTTTGTTTTTTCGTATTTTTTTTTTTTGTTAGAATTTTATGTTTTTTGTTTTAGTTTATGTTTTTTTATTGTCTAGGTTTTTGCTTGGTGTTTTTTTTTGCTTTCTTTTTTACTTTTTTCTTTTTGATTTTTTTCGTGCTTTATTTTTTTTTGTGGTCTGTGTTTTTTTCTGGGGTTTTTTTTTTAAATTTAATTAAATAAAATGTATATTTATTTTTTTTTTGTATTTTTTGACTTTTTTATTATTATTATTAATTTATTTATTTGTATTTTTATTTTTTATTCATTTTGTTTTTATGTTTGTGTTTTTTGGAACAGATCGATCACGGCCGTTATCAAAGAATTCATATGAATCAAAACTAATATTCGGCCATGTCTGAGTAATCGCAGTGACGCCGTATTCGTCTGTAGACACACTGCAGTAGAACTGAACACATTCCACTCACATTTTGATAATAAGGCGAATTTTCAGTGTATTGTGCATTAATAATAGATCCAAGACGTGGTGAGGCTCTTTGTATGCACATATTTCGATTCTCTCTGCTTCGTGAAAAAACTTGAACGGACGTATCTTTTGTTTGGTATTCCGTTTAACTGATGGCTTGGTAAATTTTTAAAATTCATGTTTTAGAATTTGTTTAGTCACATCAGCCTGGAACTTTGCTTTACGTTTTTCCATGCTTAATTTGTTGGTCTGATTTTATACTATGTTTCATGAAACGAAATACAATGCGTGCTTCAAGTCTCATTGACTTACATATGTCAAAGTGGCTGTGCCCCGCCCGTTTTCTAAAAAATTATTCGCTGTTCTGCGTTTGACAATTTTTTTATTATTTATTGCGTGAAGTAAAAGTTTCTCATAGGTCTTTAGTGGCCAATATCTCACGATATATATTTAAACATTTGTAAATATAATTGGCTCATGCTGTACGAGGAGGTGACATTACTCTTCTAAAAAGCTTTCTCAGTTTTGTATTTGGTGAAGTTAGTTCTAAAGGATGATAAAAAAGAAAACTTTATACTACATTTTTCTGTACCGCAACGACCAAGATGCAAAGTCGAAAAAGGCGACCAAAAAATATAGACCATTTACAGTATCAAATGCAACAGCAAAGTCTTGATTCCAACTATTCAGTTCTGGTAGGTCAATTTCTGAAAAATGTCGACCAAATTATAGAAATCATCGTGTTGGACTGGCATGTGAACACTTATTTCATTGTTTAGGGATTAAAGATTGGTCAGAAAACTGTTTTTAATCCCTTCGCATAAAGATAATTAAATATAGCTACGTTTCAATTTCACTATGCTTTAAATTCATCGCCGCAATAAAATGAAAAAAAAAAACGTTGAGAACTTTTTCTTTATCTAATACTTAAGGAGACAGATACCTGTAAACGGCTATATTTTTCCTGATTTTCATTAAAATTATTTCAAATGAAGAAGTCAATATATTTTTTTTAAATTGGCATACAGTTTATTTATACATTAAAATAATATAAAACTTTTTTTTAAATTTTAATCATTTAAAATGGCGGATGTACCCTCAATTCTTCCAGGAAGGTCGCAGCGGAGCTTCTCAATCGGCGGGCATTGTAGCATCGGCGTCAGTGACCTAAATACAAAAAACCAAAAAATTGTTTGTTTGTTAATGTCATAATTTCCATATGAATTTAAAAAGAAATGGAAAAAAATTCGCGGAATAAAATGCTTCAAAGAAAAAAAAATAATTTTGGGTCGAATTTTCCTACTATTTTTGCTTTGAAAAAATTATTTTTCCGAAAATTTTTCGAATTGTAAATTTACATAGAAAGTAATATCATAAAAAGGATGTATGCACAATTTCAGCGAGATCGGTCAATAACTCTTCGAGTTATCGTGTACGCCAATTCAAAAAATATAGTTTTGAGAAAAACGCGTCTAAAGTTTGAATACAACGTAACTATGCCTCTCCCAGCGGTCGAACGCAAAGAATAGAGTCGTCGCGGTTGACGATCTATAATACATATAAGAAATACTTAAATTTACGTTCTAAAATTTTTTTGACATATTCTTAAAGGATTACATTAACGTTTTATAAAAAAAAATTTTTTTTGAAATTTTACAGGTATCTGTCTCCTTAAGATGTATGAAGTTTTTTATTATTTTTGAAAATTACCACCAAAGTGAAAACAAAAATATGGTTGTTTTAGCAGCATAAACATTCGCCATACATGTACGAGGAATGCTGCTGGAGTGACGGTCCTTGGCCAGATATAAATCCGGGTCGTTTCGTAACGTCGAATCGACTGTCGTGGGAATGATGCATTTCTAGTCCAAACTGTGAGTTAATTTGAGGTAGACTGAGTTTTGAGAAAATTCGAAATTACAAAAAACAACCAAATTTAAAGAGCGTTCTGTTGCCGAGTAATAAAAATGAAGGGGTTAGACCCGAATAGAGTGCGAAAAATCCAGCCACTGTTTGGGAATTTATTTTGCTGTCAGTAATAAAAACGATACATAATTCGTTTTAGTGCTTTGTTAAGTACGCAGCGAGTCATACAGAGATATTTTTTCAATAGAGATTTTTTCCAATTATTAATTACTTTTCCGTTATTTATTACCTCAATTTGAACTTTTTGGTGGTGTATCACATTGACACACCAGGAAGTGAGTTATTACTTTTTGGCAGGGCATCAGGGTAACACGCATCCCTTATACAACTTTTTGAATCATTTTTTTTTTAATAAACATGTTATTATATATATCGAGCATTGGTGTCTATTTGGTGGTAAAATATAGGTAAAATATTGATTGTCCGCAAAATGGCAACAGTTTGAAAAATATATTAAATTTTATCAAAAAGCACTTCATTTTATTTATAAAAACCATAATTTTTAATTGATTGCAAAAGTCGTATGTACGCTTAGATAATTATATAAAAAACTAAGATTAGAATTTTAAGTCGATCGCATAAAACTTGCACTAGTTTTGCTGCCCACCAACTAGAAAAACATGGTTTCGAGAAAAACAACTTTTTCAAAGAACGTATAAGGACGATAAGGTGCAGTAACTGGCCCCTTGCGCTCACAAAACTCACTTTATAAAAACCAATTAGATCTGAAGTGATGCAAATTAGTTTCAATTGGTTTTTGGGTGGTGAAATTTTCCAGTCGAGTTTTTTTACGAGAACGGCCCGGAGATTGCACCTTCTTGTCAAAAATATACTAGGCTGCTCAATAAGTTTTACAGTTCGATAAGAAAATCGCAATTTTATGATTTCAAAAACACTTTATTATTCAGTCTGGTCTCCTTGAACAACAATTCAATTGTTCCAATGAGATTGCAATGTATGAATTCCATCCCTGAAGTGAGAATCAGTAAGGGCTGCAAAATACGCTTCCACAGTTGTTATGACCTTCTCATTTGATGAAAAATGCTTTTCACGCTTGCATTTTTTTAGGTCTGGAAGCAGATCTAAGTCGCTAGGGGCCAAATCTTGTGAATACGGTGCATGCTCCAACAATTCCAACTTTAGCCGTTGTCAAAATACCTTTATCCGGTGCATTGCCTTGATGAAAAATAAATTTTTTCTTTTGCAAAGTGCGTCTTTTTTCACGAATTTTTTCCTTCAGCTGGTCTCCGTAAACAAAAATCCTTTCGCATCCCAACAAAGTGATGTTAACACCTTCTTGGCCACTCGTACGGAGCTGAAGAGTGCCACACTTTAGCTTCCTGTTTTGATTTAGGATCATGGTGATAGACCCAAGTCTCACCTATAGTGATGAATCGATGCACAAAATCCAATTTATCCTTTCGAAAACGCTGCTTCGTTTCTGTTGCTGAAGAAGCCGCATTCGAATGTGTTTTGGTTCCATTTTTAGCGATTGCACACAGCTTTCTGAAATCCAATACTTCAGTCAAAATATTTTTTATACTACCCAATGAGATCCCTAGGGCTTCTACTAAATATCTTTCAGTCACTCAAGGATTTTCCTTGACGTGGATCGTCTTCAAGACATCCAGCTGTTAAAATATTTAGTAAAGTTTGCATTTCTTCATGCATATAAGTACTTTGATGCTTGCTGAATGAGTGGAAATTATTAATTGAAAATTACCCAAACAGATTTCGGTAAAGTAATGTTAAATCGAAGGAATAAGCAAAATAAATTTTTGTGACAAAATGACGGTCTCTCTCAAAAAACTTGATTTTTGACCAAATATGCGTGTAATTTCGAAAATATTCACGGCAACGATATTAAACTTTCTGTATGTATTCTTAAATATATGTACATTAAGAAAATAAAATAAAAACAAATCGATTTTTTTGAAAATTCTAACTGTATATAACCCCTAAGGTGATATCAGCAAAGATAACTATTTTTGTTTAGGAGCTTCATTTTGCTCTAAAAGTTTTCATTTATTTTTAATGGAAATACACTAAAGCAGTTTTGTTTATGCCAATTATGCAACCTTCTTTTAACGACAGAGCCACATTTTTTTTTTAATTTATGTTTCCTTGTTCGATGAATAATTGTTAATTTTCAAAAAGTGTATTACAAAAAAAATCTAAAATCCAAGATTCTACTTGGATAAAGGAGCGTGTAAAGATCAAAATGAATTTGTCCATCACCGAAAATCAATTTTTTTTATTTAATAAAAAAGTCTTTCAAAAACAAAATTGAGTGATTAATTTTGCGCCACCTTGTATTTCAAGTATATAATTCCTCATGCTTGTTATGACATAGCATGGATGTTAGAAAAATATGATTTTACCCTGTTAATAAGTGCCAGCATCCAATTTCTGGTGTATTTCGAAACGGGAGGTGTGTTGAACATAACCTATTTTTTGTCATATGATGGCCTACAAGTAGCACAAAACAAAAAAAGCAAACGGTTGTAACTTATAGTACATACATATATCAATACATATATCAAATGAAAGGTATTTTTGTACTCTATTCAACTAAAGTATTTTAATGTGGTTAAACATTTTTACAAGAAGAAATATTTATATATATTAAAAATAAAAAACTTGTTTGTCTTTTATCTGGATTTCTCTAAATCTCTCCACCTTGTACGTATTGTAAATATGAGTGACAAATATATAACTGTAAATAAATAATATGTTTAATTTGTTTTTTTTTTTAAAGGTGGGTTTTTTCAATATTCTTTCCTTTGCCCCTCCTATTAGTTATAATACAAATGTATTTGGGAGACGAATTTATTTTTCGCTAAAATGAGGTAACCTCCTCCATATACTTTCATCAGCATCTTCATTAATGTCTTGAGTTCCAGTGTGGAGCGTAGGGCCACAACGAATTTCTTCCATTCGGATTTGTTTTGCGTCAATCTCTTAACTTCATTCCAGCTAAGCTGCATGGTGCGGGTTTCTAACTCCAGCAGTCGTCTCCAGGTATTCGCTGGTCGTCCACGTCGGCGGCTTTCTTGGGGGTGCCAGTCAATGACGACCCTTGTTAAGCCCCCATTTCCTTTGCGTAGAACATGGCCAATACCATTTTCTCTTTCGGATCTCTAATAGTATTGGCTTCTGCTGGGTTCTGGCCCATAATTCAGCATTCGAGATAATATTTGGCCAGAATATTTTGAGAATTTTCCGAAGGCATCTGTTTACAAAAACTTGTCATGAGCTTGTGTCAGCTGACGTCGCATTCCACGTTTCACAACCTTAACGCAACGTCAAATTTACATTGGAGTTAAAAATTCGCACTTTTGTGCGCCGTGAAATGTGTGACGCGTTCCAAAGGGCTTGCAGAAAGCCTAATGTCGGCAGAACTTTCTTTATTCTGCTTTTGATATCATCGTTTGATTCTCCACAGACCAATGTATCGCTGCCTAAATAGCATATATAAAACACTGATTCGACCAGTGGCAACGTACGGAAGCGAAACGTGGACATTGAATGAGAATACAATTAAATAATCTGGAAAGAAGAATACTGAGGAGAATACGGAGAATACTGCAAGATGAAAGAATACTTCGCAAAGTTCTAGAGGCGCGCATGCTTGGTGCAAAGCGAAGTGGACGGCCGCGCAAACGGCGGTTAGACGACGTTGAGGACGACCTCAGAAGCATAGGAGTGACCAACTATCGTAGTCTGGCTATGGACCGAGATGCGTGGAGAAGAATTATGGAGGAAGCTAAGGCTCACAACGAGCTGTGATGCTATGAATGATGATGAAATAACAGAAATATTGCAGATCGATACCATCAATTGAGAAATTTTGGGTATTTTGGCTTGGGTTTTATGACCCTACACCTCGTATTTGTAAAAAAATCGCTTTTTTGGAATAGAGAATCAATATTTGTATACGTCAATCTTACAAACCACAAATAATCACGGAAAATGGAGCACTCGATTTATTGTCATATAACCATCAGGTTCAGACTCCTAATGAAACTGTTGAGCTCAGAGTAAAAGGTGGAGTTCCTTTGGCAGTTTCTAAAAAATATCTTGAACTATAAGGCAACGCGGTTTATTAACCATGAATTTGTTTTAACTCATGATGGACTTTCCTAGACATCGTATTGGCACTTGAACTGCTGAAGCATTTAGCCCCACATAGAGCAACACGTCTAGCCTATTATTCGGCTCCGAAGCTTCTCGATAAATGTAAAGTATTTAGTTATCTGATATCCGACGTGTGAATTTCAAGTTTTAATCTTATTCTACTACACCATTTTGGTATTTTGCTTGAAAATTTACAATCGCAAACCAGTTTATAAATTTCGCTGCCGGCAGTTCGTCCATTACCATTAACTGAGCATATTTTTATTATTCCAACCACAAGTTGCCAGAGTATTGCATACATGAAATTATATTTATAGATGAAAGCGTAAAATCTACATTAGTTTGTTTTGTTGACTTGCTTTTCAAGTTGCATTTGCAATGTATGTACATACCCTGTAGGGAAATCCTCCAATTTGGTATTTTTGCAAACTTCATAGAAAAGAGCAGTTCCGAGTAATTGTATTAAATATGTAAAAATACCTTCCAGTATATATAAGTATATAACTCGTACCCCTTTTGGGTACGTCCTCTTCCTATTTACGGTGTGTGTCTTGAAGTTTTCCACAAATGGTGGGACCTGCAGTTTTATGCCGACTCGGAGGTTTGCTATGGCCCGTCGTGGGCGACTGCTATTAGAAAAACCTGTTCCTATTATTTAACGTTTCATGCTCGGAGATTCGAACCAGGGCATTTCCGAATGGCAGTCCCGCACCAACCCATTCGCATACGGCGGCCTCTTCAATGCACTGTAAAAAAATTGTAAGTTGTGGTTCAAAATGTAGGTGGCCAAATATTCTACGATTGAAAAAGAAAAAAGGCACTCGCACCCTGTTTTGGGTGTTTGGCCGAGCTCCTCCTCCTATTTGTGGCGTGCGTCTTGTTATTGTTTCACAAATGGAGCGACCTACGAATGGCAGATATTTTTTATGAAGAGCTTTTTCATGGCGTATTTGTAAGTATATTGAAAAAAAAAACAGAATTTATATAATTTTCACAGGATAGGGTTTTGAAAGCTTTAAAAAGGAGAATCTCGGGAAAAAAGAATAGGTGGCTCTTTTATTTATTTAAATATCTGTAATAATTTAAGCTCATATTATAATTATATTTTAGACTTGATCTAACATAGTAAAGCAGTCCCAGGAACCATGCTGGTCTTTCTCCCTATTATTGCCGAAGAAGGTTTGATTACTTTTGCGAGTTCACTTTGGGGTTTAATAAGAGAAACAGAAGATTCAGTCAAAGATATGGGAAATTTGAATACATTATGTGCCGTTCTTCGACAAGAAAGCAAAATTGAAGCAATTCTCTTTCCAAGCTACGGAGATCACCTTCTACCCAAGGCTATGAATATGGTGAGTTATACTTTTATACAAAAAAGTTTTGCCAGAGCCACCAGAACCATCAATAAATAAAGCCTTTACGTCTTCATTGGTAATGAAAAGTGCAAATATTATTTGGTCGAAAATATAAATTTCATTCAATGAAATTATTGGCATTAGATCGTTCTTAGGTGTCAAAAACAGTGGGTACTACTCACATAGCATCTTAAACCTTTCTCTGTGTCCCTAAGTTCCGTCTTCGTGCCAGAAACCATATTTATGGAGTCTACACATTGTTTTTATTGCTTTATGCTGTATCTTAAGATCCAAGGGAAGCAAATCAAGCATAGCATTTAGGTTATCGCTGGATGTTGTACTCATGGTACCCGTAATGCATAAACCTACACTTCTTTGCAGAACACCCCCTTTGCAGGACATCCTTGCTTGGCCCAGCGGTTAGCAGCCTCTCAGAGAGTATGAAATATATCCATGTCACGATGGTTTGTTTAATTCTGTGTCGTTCGGCAGAGGAACAAATTGAGTCAAAAGTGGCATTATCAAAAGCCCCCTCAATGGTGTACTCGTCAGCTTCTAGTCAAGCTTCAATCTTGCTGGCAAGATCGTGTAAAGCGGTTTACATGATTTTTCACTCTGGTAAGCATGTCGATTTCTACTAAGTGGACTTCTCGGCAATACCCTTACTTAATATATTTCTCTACCACTCGTTCTAGACATTTCAACAAGAACGATGTCAAATTGATTGGTGCAAAACTTTTAGCTAAGGGAAACTCATCGTTTTCTGATTTCGAAGTGAATACCACTATTGCGCGTCGTCATTGGGATGGTATATGACCAAGAGCAAGACAGGCTGTGAAAATCCTTTTCAGGGCCTCAATAAGCCTGTCTCCTCCTTTCTTTAGTATTACTAGAAATATTTCCTCAGGCCCAGGGGAGTTAAAGTTTTCAAAGGAAGAAGAGGAAAAGCTTATCGATTTGCATCGCATTTGTCATTAACTCTGATCCGAAAATTCATTCCTTGTACCTACTTTCTCTACCTGGTATGCATCCTACACATACATAGATGTAGATGCATATGTATAAGTATACCTATATGTTGGGAATGCAGTGGAAAATGTATGCAAATGTTATGGAACACATCACACTCTAGCGCTTGTATGCTGCGGCGCTTGAGGCGCTTAAGTGTGAACAAAAGTAAAAAAATGACAAAAGCAAAAGAGCGCTTTGAAAATGTACATAAAACATAAAAGTAGCTAAACAACACACGTTAAAAAGTTTTGTTAACACACAATACCAGCAATGAACATTAAACAGTAAAGCATGTGTAACAAGATCAATTATGGAAACAAAGCAACACAAAAACAAATATGAAAACCCGTTGAATGTGGAAAGCAATGGGATAAAGTGCAGTGACATTTTTACTATGCAAGTGAAAAGTATAAAAACAACATGAGCGACACCAAAGTTTCTGATATAGCAAACATGAAATAAAATAAATAAATAAATAAATACGTGAATGTAAGAACTTTCACGTAAAGTGAATCACCCAAGAGAAAAGTCAGCGTCAAATTGTAGGAGCAAAATTTATTATTTAAGTTTGCTAAATAGCCTCAAAGAAAAGTATTTAGATACAACGAATGGGCTGAAAGGGCCCGGGCCTAACAAAGAAAACACGTTTTTTTTGTTAATTCAGTCTGGTTGCTTATTCAGGGGTTGGTGGTAGTCAGAGGCCCAAAAATGATGATTTTTAATAATTTTTTTTGCTAGTCAATTGCTTTATTTTACAAAACTTCAAAAAAAAAAATTAATAATTGTAAAAGTTATCGCTGTTTGTGTGGAACCCCTTTCTCCAGAAGTACTTTGCGATGATCATCACAAGTGCTTGGAGATAAATCTCAAATCTATCGCATAAGAGAAATTAGTTTTATTAGAAGATAATCTTGTGCCTCATCGAAGCTTTTTTTTCAAAATTAACAATATGGCGGGCGGCCTCAGGAAATATTTTCCAGATTTTCGCGAAAAAAACCGACAATTAATTGTTAAAAAAAAATCGAAATTTTTGAAAAAAAAAATCCTTCGATCGGGCACGAGTTTTTATGTTTTTCAAAAGCAGTATAAATTTTATTGAAATCTACTAAGCGGTTTTTAAGTTACAGTGATCGCCAATTCAAAAAACATAGTTTTGAGAAAAATGCATTTAAAGATTTGCTATCGATTTATCTAGAGTTATGCGAATTATTTAATTACTTACACGGTGTCATATATTCCTGGGCCAAATAACAGTTCTTCAGCCGTCATAGCAGCTTCCAAAATATGGATTTGCTGTTGCCTACGTAGCATTCTACCTTCTCGAGTGTTATCGTTAGATCGCTTACCTGCCACTTTCATACGTGCAGCATCAATTTTTTCAGCATACGAAAGCTCCGGAGCGCCCGAACGCCCTTTGTTAATTGCTGAATAACGCGAAAAGTATTTATCGGATTCACTTCAATATTTTTAAGATATTGTACTTTAAGAAAACGCAAAAACAAAATCCAATTTTTTTGAAAATTCTGACTACCCCTAATCCCTACATCAACGTACTTTCCATCAAGAACAACGCCATCATTCCAGCGCTGCTCTAACATTTCTATACCACTTTTGTAGAACGATTTATCTTTTGCTTCAAAATAGCCCTCAGTTTCATTCGACACTAATTTCTTACCGGCGAGCAATATTTTTAGTAGTCGCTGGGAGCCAAATCTGGCGATTACGGTATATGTGACAGCGATCCCAATTTCAATTGATGTAGTTTTGCCATTGTTTTGATTGACTTGTGGCACATTGCGTTGTCTTGATGAAACAAAATAGTGAGCAAACGTGGCACCCACTTTTAACAGAGCTTTCTCATAGTCAAATACTCAGAAAATATAAAGCCAAGACGATCTTTGATATCTTTACGATGTCACCTAATCCACGCAACTTCAGTTTTGGATCATTTAGAGCGATTTTGTGAATTTATTTGATATTTTCTGGTGTTACCGCCTCATTTGGACGTCCACTGCGTTGAGCATCATCGATGTCTCTACGACCACGTTTGAAGTAGCAACGTCAGCAAATCATCGTTTTATTAGTGTTTCTGATGCAGCGGAGTCCCCATAACACTTTTTAAGTCATTGCTTTGCTTGAACTGTAATTTTTCCCATCAAGAAGCAGTGCAAAATTAAAACACAAAATTCTTTTTGATCCATTCTTTTGAAAATAACAAAAGTAGCGTTACTCTTAGCACAATAACTCACGAACTAATGAATAGAAATTCATGTAATTTTAACAGATGTCTTTTTAAGATTAGTACAAACTGAACAAGAGGTGAATGCAATAAAACTAGTGCCATATATGTGTTAGGTCCGGGACTTATTAGACCGCCCATAATTATGAAAATGGTTTATGTCATATATTTCTTCTTTCGAGATATTTAATGAATTATAATTGAAAAAATTAAAAAAAATATGTTTGCATAGAGTTTTATTGACTCAATAACTTTAGGGATTTAGAATAGCGCACTGCCCCAGGCTGTCGAAGAAAGGAGCACTCAGTGACCTAAATCGTCTAGCTGTTAAGCCCGTACATTTACAGAGAAACTGATCAACAGTTTCCCTCTCTGAAAGGTCACCACAGCTTCTGCAACGGGAGTTAAATAGTAAACCTAGTTTTTCCGCGTGTGAGCCGATCGTCCCATGGCCGGTAACACAGCTACGAGTTTGAAAATTGAATGTCGTGGAGTACCCAGAACTTTCTGAGTCCTCCGTCCATTGTACTGTAACCAAAGGGTTTTCGAAATAGCACATGAAAAAATGGAACTCCATCCTTTCTGCGCTTTCCTGTCAAATTAGTTATGCAATTCCCTTTTAACAACAGTCAGAGGGATGCCGATGACCAGGTAGCAGGTCTCTGGGATCAATTCAGTCCCCTTCCTGCTCTAGCTCATCAGCGATTTCATGTTCTCATGTCTCATGTCTCTTGATCTCCTCCTTAATGGAGTTGACTCATTTAGATCTGCACCAAAGCATCGGAAAAGCCTTAGCCGAGGCTTGGCTATCGGAAAAAATGCTCCCACGTTCCCTAAGCATTTTGCATGCCTGCAGGATCGCAAAGACTTCTGCCTGAACTAGCAATATTCAGCAATTTTAAGGAAGTAGATAAATTGGCTGATTAAGAGGAAACCCCTGTTCCGATTCCCGATTACATCTTGGATTACTCCAGTTTGCAGATAGAGAGATTTTCTCAAAGTTCAGAGAAATTCGGTGTTAATTGCCCAAAAATGCTACCATGTCCCTTGAGAGATTGCCTCCTTTAACCTGATTGCAATTTGACCAGCTATGGAAATAACATAAAAATCAATGGAAGTAAGAGCAAAATGACATCCAGGGTAGCACTGGGGCAAGTTCATGATCCGGTTATGCCAATGCATTCAGTTCTTTGCCTCCTCCCCAGTTTAGTGATATTATAGACCTTCCGAAGAGCTTCCAACCAAACCAGGCATCCATACGTTAAAATTGGCAGAACCACTTCGTTGTACATCCAAAGCACGACCTGCGGCTTGAGTTCCCATTTTGCGCCGAACATGGATTTGCAGAAGCAGCAGGATGTATGGTACTAAAAACATAATATCTCTATGTTTTTCTTCAGTTAGTGGTTTAGTGGGGGTATATAATGGAAGTAGCTTAATATTTCCGCATGTTTTTGGTCTTCCTCTTTTAGTTGAAAGATCCGAAACGTGGAATTTCGAAAAGGTGCATTCTTCAAGAATTTTAGTCATTGTATTTGCAGCCAAGAGACATGTTCGTCCGCGGTATTTGTTACTCTTCTTGTTGTTGATTTCGTTCTTCCAGTGACTTCGTTGAAATAAATCCGGCTGCGATATTCGTTTTATCGAAAATATATTTCTTCTTCTTCACTTCTCTGTTAATTCTTCTCTGTGATTCTCAGAGTTGTATACGTAATTTGCTTTTTTATTTTCATTTATATCAACCCAAAATCCTGGTCAATCGGTAGAAAGGAATGAGTCTATAGCAAAAATTTGTGGCCTGTGTGTTTCAATGCTATTTTTTGATGACTAAATAATTTTCATCCATATCAATGCTACTTTAGTGCTACGATTGGCCTGAACAAGCAGTATTACGTGTAAACTATTACGTGTTTTTGAGTAGTAATATCCTGCATATTGTACTAAAATGCATGAAGATACTTCCTGTGCTCCTCTTGAAGCTGTCATTTCAAGCTTATTATGTAGTTGAAAAACGCGTCAAAGAGGATCTTGCGACATTTTCAAGTTATGTTTATATAATTTCTTTAAATTTTTGATTCTGAATGAATTCCATCTAATGTTGAAATTACAACCAGCATCCATCTATTTTAATGATATAGAAAAAATCACATTCAACAAATTTAGTTTAAAATAATGTGGTGTGAAATAACTGATAAACTCTTTTTTTTTTAATTTTAGCTTAGACTACTTTCATAGTTATGGGCACATTTAAGTGTTACGTATACGACACGGACCACAAACTTATGTTTGAACTACCCATCGGAAGCTTCATAATTTTTGCAAATGGCGTTGTACGTCAATCAGATTTTAACCTTCAGAACTAAACAACTGCAGTATGCAAACAGACAAACAATGGAGCGAAAATGTTAATATAAAAATTCCCATCACTAAAAATAATTTTTTTTATTTAGTAAAAAAGTTATTCAAAAACAAAAGCGAATGATTAATTTAGCCTCACCTTATATAATAGCAAGACGTAAGAAGGAAGACGTTTTTATTGAAAAATATTAGATAATGGGATTTTAGTGTGTTCTGTGCTCTCAGATATGTCCCTTGGCACATAACTCCACTTTGAAAAAGTTCGTAGCCGTTGTCAAAAGATCTACCCACAGGTGCAAAAAAAAAATTTAAGCAACTGAAACATTCAGAGAGTTTACCGATCGATGAAAATCATATATGCATTTTTTTTATTTATACAGGGTATTCCAGTAAAGAATATATGCACTTTTTTAAGGTGTTTGATTACAAAAAAATATAGTTATATATATACATATATAACATTTTTAAAGGCAATAAATATATTTTATATGTACGCTTCAAAAAAGTTCTCTGACAATCTTATGTTTGATGAAGCCAGTTGTGTATGACAGAGTGCAGATTCAAAAGTGGAGGTAAAAACAGAAAATTTGAGACACTCTTCAGCACCACCAAAACTACAAGAAAAAGTTAGAATACCCTATGGTCAGAAAGTACCGGGAATATTTAATTTAATCGAACCGCGCACCTGAGAACTAGTCCATATTTTTTTCTAATGTTGGTAGGACTGTAAGATACACATCTGTCACTTTTTAGCGCCATCGCATCATTAGTGTCTGCCTGGCCGGTCGGAAATGTGGGCAACAAATTCTTAGTCTTTTGCATGACGATAACGCGCCATCGCATCGAGCCCAAATTGTGCTGGATTACTTGGCCAAACACCATCGTACAAGCACCGTATTCACCTGATATGACCCCGTGCGACTTCTTTTTGTTTCCCAAGTTGAAGTTACCACTACGTGGAAGGAGATTTCAGTCGATAGAGGAGATCAAAGAGAATGCGACGAAGGAGCTGAAGGCCATCCCTTGGTCGGCCTACCAGGGGACATGGAGGACTGGGTTAAACGTTGGCTTATGTGTGTTGCTTCAGACGGGCCATATTTTGAAGGAGATAAAATAAATTTGCGTTTGTTTGTTTTATTTAAAAATTTCCAGTACTTTCAGATCATAGGTAGGTAGATAAAAAATTTTCAGCTAAGCTGCTAGATCTCAATGCGCTGCACTATGTCTGTGTCGCCATAAAGCTCACACAGTTCATTATTCCGACGACGCGACGTATTGCGACGCGAGTGCCATTTTTAATAGCTTCTTTTCACAGGTATTTTCCCAATACTCGGTATATAGAAAACATGTGAACTACAACAACAACCATAATCCAGACCTTTGAATCGTTATTATATAGCCAGTCCTACAAATACTCTTTCAGATAAACATTATTTTTTCAAATATCCTTAACGCCATTTTAATTGCCTGATAAAACCTACGAACCAGTATTTTTTTTTTGCTTCAAATTTAATTTTTTTAGATGAAAGATGCTTCATTTCCCGACTAGAAGAAGTTCTGCACTTTCCGAATATTTTGTCTCGTTTTTCTCCAAAAAATTGAATGTAGGTAAATTGGGAATTGTGTACGTCCTGTTTTACCTGCATCATTCTTCTACATAACATACATTTAGAAACATTATTGCACATTTTATTTTTGCTGTAACTGATAGAAATTAAATTTTAAATATAAATATTAAATTAAATTTAAATAAAATTTTCTATTATTTTTAATAAAATCACACACTTTTTCGATATGTTTTGGAAATCGTTTACGAAGATTGTGTTTCATATTTTGCGCCTTTGCAACACCGCTTTTGACGACCTGTAATTCGATAATTTTATCGTCGCGTTTGGTATTTTTTAGCATAAAATATAAAGTTTTCACTAACGAACTTTATTTGTTCATTTTTCAGTGAGTCGACGAAAAGACAGAATTTACTCGTGGACATTTTCATGCATTAATTTATTATGATTTTCGACCCGGATTATCGAGTCATAAGCGCATTGATCAACTTAGCCACTGATACAACGGGTTCTAAAGTGGTTCCAAGACGAGCTTAATCCAAACAAAAATTCTTCGTGGAAAAAGCATCTCAAAGTGAATGGTGGTCTGTTTTGTCGGAAAATCTGGTCAGGTCACATTACCACTAGATGCAACCATTTGTTTACCAGTAGTTTTCGGAGAATTAAGGCAAACAAACCGACTAAGACGAATCATAATTCACCAAGACAATTCATTCTTCGCGTATCGGCTCACATAAGAGAGTTTTTGAGTACTTAAGATATCGAAGGACTGGGTCATCCGCCTTTCAGTCTTGATTCTGTGTGATCTTGTTGTTCCCGTACATCAAAAATGAGTGAGAAGTTAAAGTTTTTAAAAGCTTGAAGAAACCTTTGAAGTGTTTAAACAGCTCGTTTTGGAGGTATCTACTTATGAGTGGCAAAAGTGCACTGAAAATTGGTTCAGTGTATTGGCTTCCAAAGAGAATATTTTGAAAAAAACAGAGTAATTTTCGTTATTATTTTACTAAATAATTTATGTAATTCAAAAAAAGCCAATTGCAGCATTTTGCTTAAAACACGACATACTAAGTGATGATAACTAAAATAAAGCGCCATACAGTATGATAATGCTGAGAGCCTGGATACCAGACTTCCATTCTGATCCAGAGAAGTAACCTCGAACTACCTACCAGCGACTGGAAGGTAGCAAAGATTGGCGAAGTGGGCGACAAGAGGAAACTGGCCGTGATAATCCTCAATGAGGAATCTTTGGACCCACTTGCCAACAGAAAATGGAAGATCATCTACGGCTTCCAAGCGCTGACTCTCCATGTCTACAGACATAATGTAGCTAGCAAAAGCACCTCCGCAGAAAATTTGACTTCACCTGCGGAAGCGAACGAGGTTCTCACAGACAACGATGAGGTGGTTTCCAACTCCGACATGGTAGGCGAACTCTTCGAAAGGGTTTCCTTAGAGGACATGGAGAGGGAATACTCCGATCTCTTTGCTATGGAGGATGAGGAGTCTCTCCCCCCTACATCCGATGGAGAGAACGCAGACTAAACCGTGGTTGGTTGACCTTCAATAACGAACAAAAGCGATTGTGAGAATTGTACAAATCAATCTTCACCACAGTAAGGCGGTCTCAGCCGCACTCATCCTCCGTCTCGCTGAAAGAGAAGAGGATATGGTGCTCATCCAAGAACCATGGGTTGTAAAAGATCGGGTTTGCGGGTTGCGCAGTAGAGAATACAAATTGGTTTATGTCACTGACAAAGGTAAACCCAGGTCGTGCATACTAGCAAAGAAATGCGTTAATGTATATTTACTAATACAATTAAGCGATGCGGATAACGATCACATCGGTGGAGTCTTGCGGCAGGACTCCTCCTCCTCTTATATGGCACACGACGCGGAGCAACCTCCTCCATCTCCACTCATAAGAGACGCAGCTCATGAAGCATCGATGTGTGGCACCCCATTCATACTGGGAGCAGATGCTAATGCACATCATCATGTCTGGGGCAGTTCAGACACAAACGCACGTGGTGAGTACATCTTTGAATTCATTATGTGTAACATAGGTGTCAATGAACGAGGGGCCCAAATTTTAAAGGACTGGAGAGTGTCTACAGACAACTCATTCTCAGATCATAGGTACTTAATGTACAGTATTTTATTGCCAACTAAACAGTGCAAGCCGGTTATAAACCACAGACGCACAAACTGGGCGATGGTTAAAACCACATTATCTAGCAATCTTCTTGCCGCGACATACCAAATTAACTCCGAGCCACAGCTCGACTCAGTGGTTGATGAGCGAAAGCAGCATGTCCTCAGAGATCGAGAAGAGGGAAACCAAAACCTCCATGGTGGTCCATTGATATAGCAAACCTTAGAAGGGAATGCAGAACTATGTATATCGAAGCGAGGAGAACCAACTCGTGGGACAGATACAAAGAATGCCAGCGTAGATTTAAGTATGCCATAAGGGCAGCAAAACGTCGGCTGACACGTCCTGATGGTAGGATTTGAGAAATCGCAGTGAAAGTTAGAATTAAAATGGAGGCGAAAGTAACCTCGCCGAACAGCGTTTAACACGGTAAACGATTTAACTGTTCGGCGGGGAAATGCCAGGGTTAACGGCCTTCACGTTGCAGCGACTGGAAACGGTGGTTAGCAACAGTCGGAACGGCAGGCGCAGTTACCATTAGGGTGGCTAGAAATTTATTAAATATTAGGGTGAGGCCTAAACAACAGGAGTAGAAACCTTAAATCGATGTTCTGCTTCCAATGGAGCTTAGGTTCAAGTATTAAATTAAGATACTTGACGTCCGAGCGTAAGAAACTGGTTGTTTAATCTAGGATGTTTGAAAGGTGGAGGTTTGAATTTTCTGGTGAATAACATCAACTCCGTTTTGTCAGAGTTGACTCTAAGACCGCAACTGACAGCCCATCGACTGAGTACAAATTTGAAAAGGTGTTTTAGAGTGCTTGAAAGTACAAGACTGGAGCGGCAACGCCTTTTTCTCAAAATGTTGTTTCGAAAGCCGGTGACCAACATCACTCGGAAAGGGCTAAACCGATTAGTCTGAAATTTTAACACGCGCTTCTTAAATATATTTTTTAATAATTAATCCAAGATTTTTTCTCACTGATAATTTTTTTCTTTTTATAGGCAATTTAAGGCCGAAATTTTGGTCAAAAATCGATTTTTTTTGCAAAACCGCCATTTATTTTGATTCTTCCTTCGATTAATTACCAGATTTGATATTACATTATTTTAACAAAATCTGTTTGGATCTTTAATTTCAGAGGATACAGATCAGAGATATAGTGCTAAACGTCGTTTTTGAGACAAGCTCGCGGAGATCACCTGTAGCTCCTTTCCAAATAAACATTTTTACTAATACCAAGTCTTAAAATACAGTTAAAAGATAATATAATATGCATTCAAATTTTCAGATCCATAAATTTACAAGTTTTCTCAGAAAAAATTCTGGAAAATTCGCTTTTTTTCGGCCTTCTAACTATATGCAGGTATGGTATACCCTCTTAATGCACACATTTTAGCTGAAAATACAATAAATGAATAAATACTTAACCATTTTTCAAGTATTCCAATTGACTTGCACAACAAAAAACAAAAACTGTTTGTTTGGCTTCGTTCTTTTCATTTTAATTTTTTTTATTTTTATAACTTCTCTGTTTGTAACCAGTTAAAATTTTGTTGACATTTTTGTTTTTGTTACTTTGTGTGTAAGTAGCTGCGCTGTGTTGCTTTTCAATCCAAAAAATTCACGCCTTCTTTCCCTCCTTAACACCGTATGAGTGTAGAAGTGTTTGCTGCCTTTGTTGCTGTTTCTGTTTCTGCTTCACTTTCACTTTCATTTTCTGCTTTTATTTATGTTTCTGTACTTTTTATTTGGTATTAGTTTGTTTTTGTTTTTGCCACATTTTCTTACTGACTAAACTACCAATGCGAAATGCTGCTAAGAGAACTGTATTTTTTTTGTTTTAATTGTACGCTCTTGCAAATAAAATCAATTTTGTAGGTTTGTATACACTTTTTCATATATATATTTACATTTATAAATATTTGTTGTTTGCTTTATTAATTATAGTTTTTGTATGTATGTATATATATATATAACTTTGTTGTTTTTTATTTTTCAACTTGCTCGCGCATTGACTAGAGTGGTTTTATACTTTTATACTTTTTAAGTTTTTAGATTAAATTTTAATGTTAATGATTTGCGCTAAGTAATGTGTATGTGTGTGTATAAGTATAGTTGGCTTGTTTTTACTTATTTTTAAATAATGTTTTATGCTGTTTTGTATTAATAATTGCACATTGATAAAGGTATTGAAGTATTTATAATTGTTTTTCGTAAAGGATTTGCAGTAATTCTCACACATACATATGTATAGAGTCAATGTATATGCTACATGTAAATATGTATATATTTTAATGTGATGCATTTAAAGAAAAAATATGTAAAATATAAAATAGAAAATTAGAGCAAAATAATAAGTTAAGCTGAGCAGTTTTTTCAACTGATCTCAATTATGTATGTTTTTTTTTCATTTTTTTTTCATTGATGGTGTAAATGAAAAAAGGTCTTATATTCAGCGTTTCTCAAGTCAATACAGTGTTGTTGAATTGAACATTTCCTCCTTTATAATTTTCGTAATAGTTTTAATAATTAAACACTTTTACACACCACTTCTTAATCTATTTAATATATAATTGATCGTACTATATTTATTTTTTTTGTTTAAATTAAATATATATTTTTAAAAAGCACGTCTTTTCCTATTGACGTTATGCATTTTTAATGCAGAAAGTTTTTCACAAATAATTACTAAGCTATAATCAAAGTTTAGTTTTTAATGTTCCTTTGGGGGCCAATTTTCAATCATATTTGTCCTTTGAGGGCTTTAAACATTTTTTTGTTTTTGGTTTTATGTAATATAACATATTTTGAAAATTTCGATTAAGTACATATGTGTAAGTTTTATGTTTGTTGCACAATATTTTTACAGTCATATTAAATTAATGGAATAAACATAGGTATTATACAATTTAGAGTTCACTGAAAGAAAATCTATTTAAATAGAAAGGGAGGAAATTAAAATGAACAAAATTATTTCAAAACCAAAACCAAACAAAAAAAACAAAACAGAAAACCAAAAATAGCAGGACACCTTGTTATGAAATTTTTGTTTTAATTAAAAGTAACATAATTATTTCACAAAAACAAAGACAATATCAGGCTACCTTGTGAAAGAAATTTTTTCAAATTAAAATAAATAAATTTTTTTCAAAAATAAAAAGAAAAACACAATCGCAGAATTAAGAAACTTTTTCGAACTGCAATCACAAAGAACAAAATAGCAGGATATCTTCTTTAAAAATTATTTTCCAAATTAAAATAAATAAAACTAGTAAAAAAAAAATAAAAATAGGTATTCTTGTTTAAGAAATTTTTTCCAAATTAGAAGATATTATTTTAAGGCGGCCGCATTGCACATCAGCTTTTAAATTAAACTAAATAAATAGGACAACTTTTAAAAACTCAAAAGATGATCAGAGCAAATTTAAATACAATTTTTAAAACTTCAATTATAAAATTTCAAATTTATTTTATAAATGTTCACTTCTCACACTCAATTTTCTTCGTATTTCATAAAAAAAATGTCTTTTCCTTAGTGGCATTCCTCAACAGCTTTTGAATTGAAATGAATAATACCTTTTGAAACCACCTTTTAATAACGGAATTAAAAAAAGTCTGTTAATAGCAATTTAAACAAAGTTTGTGTAATCAAATTTATTAAAATAATACTCTTCTAAGAATATTTATTTTCCACTTACTTTTTGTTTTTCTTTAAATGTTTGCTAATAATATTTTTGGAGAGCTTGCATTACATAACTGCTTTCGAATAAATTTAAGAAAAATTTATTTCAGAAACATTTTTAAATATAAACGTGAATTATCAAAGAAAATATACTGAATTAAGGAAAGAGAAGAAATATTTCAATAAAAATTTAACAAAGCCACGTCAAAGTAGTTCTCATTTTCCAAGAATTATACAATAACTTCAAAAGAGCTATTCAAGATAAAATCATAAAAAAAAATGATTTTTTTCTATGTATTTTTTTTTTCAAATAGTTTTTTGACATTTCATTACACTATAGTTTCAATAACACAATTGAATAGTTTATGAAAAATTTTTATAACGAAATACAAATTCCAAAGAATCTTTGGAAGTGAAAACAAATATAATTTAAAAAACTATATTGTTGCCAAAATATTGTCAAAAGCTTTAGTTTTTTTTTAATTTAAATACACAAGTAAATAAATTATAATTAATAAATTACAATCGAAAAAATATTTTAATAATGGTCTACTAAAATCTTTTTTGAAATATTTTTTTCCCACTGATATTTGATACTATAATTTTAAAATTGAGAAGTTTATGCAAAATTCTTGAATGGAAATAAAACTTCTAAAGAATCTGCTAAAATGAAAAATATAAAACAAAATTTTAAACAAAAAAAAATTTTGGTTTCCCAAAATAATGTCAAAGAATTTGCTTTTTTAAAAACGTTGAATATAATAATTTAATACTGAAAGAAGTCATTGAAAATAAATGTCATAGAAAAATATTTTAAATAAAAATTTTATAATTTTAAATAAAAAAAATTTAATAAATTTTTTTTTAAATAATTCTTTTTTAATAAAAATTTTATAATTTTTTTTTAAATACATTTTTTTAATATTTTTTTAACGTAAAATCGTGAATAAAAAATATATTTTTTTATTTATTCTTTTTTATTTTCTCAAATATTTTTTTTTTAATGTTTAAATGTACTATAATTTAATAACAAATTTCAATAGTTAATGCAATATTGAGAAACGGACTTAAATTTCCAAGGAATCTTTGAAAATGCAAAATATAAAAAATATGTTAACAAAAATTATTTGGTCCAACATTATTGTAAACAATTTAAATTACTAATTTAATAATGAAAGTAGCTGTTAAAAATAAACATAAAAAAATTTAATAAATGTTTAAACATAATTTTTTTCGAATTTTTTTCCAAATGATGTTTTTGACATTTTAAAATACTATAATTTTAATAATAAAATATTTAATTGTTTAAGTTTATGCAAAATTTTTAAATATTATAGAAATAAAAATCTTTGAAAATGAAAAATAAAACAAAATTATTTAAAATATTGTCAAAAAACTTGCTTTTTTAAAACATTTAACTAAAATAGCTTATGCAAAATTTGTAAATAAAAATGAAAATTGTAACAAAATTTTGAAAATGGAAAATATAAAAAAAATGTTACGAAAATTATTTTGTCCCAAATTATTGTCCCACACTTAGCTTTTTTTAAAACATATATTAATTTAATATTGAAAGAATAAATAAGAATTACAATATTAATTTTCAATAAATATCAAAAAAAAAAAAATTTATAAACATTTATAAAAATAAAAAAAACCAAAAAAAAAAAAGAGTTATATGTTGCCGAAATTTTTTTTTTTTAATTTGAATATACTAATGTAATAATACTTAAATAAAAAACTTAAAAAACCAAATGTCAAAGAAGCCATTTTTCATTATATGAAAAATATTAAATAGTTTAGTTGAGGCAAAATTTTTCAATAAAAATAAAAATTCAAAAGAATCTTTGAAAATTAAAAAACGAGATATATCAAATAAACTGTTCTCGAAAAAAATATGACAGAAAAATCTGTATTCAAATAAAGTATTTTAAAACAAGTTTCTTTTTCAAGCATTGTATTTTTCAATTTATTAAATATTAAACGATATAATTTCAAACAACCGTCTATTTGTTAGATCAGGGTAGGTATTGGAAAACTGTTAACAATAAAAACATACGAGTTGGTGGCAATGCGTAACGGCTTATGAAAACATAAAAAAATTTTGAAGCAAACATGAAAATTTTTTTTGTAAATATTTTATTCCTTTAAAGTGTGTGGGTATGCTCGCATGTTTACAGGGTTAGGTTATAATAATATTTCGCACGTTTTTTTCTGGGGTATATATTTTAAATTAAGAGATATTTTTAAACTTCTTTTCCATAGAATTCATCCAACATCAGTATTCTGCCTGCATTTGCCTTTTGCTTAGTCGCCAATTGTTGCATAAAAATTGTTGCATTGCAAGTAGTTGTGGGCTTAAAATTTTGTAAATTTAATTCTTAGCTTGTGCTGGAGCTTGCTGCGTTGCTACTTCCGCGTTTTTGTCCACATTAATGGCATTTTGTGCAGTGACCTTCTGTAAAGAAAGAAAATTTGAACTTTAGAAGAAAAATTTACTAAAAGAAGCAATTTTTTATTTTTTATATTCATTTTTATTTTCTTTTATATATTTTTTTATCTTATATTCTTTCCCCAATTCATGCCTACCTTTTGTCCTTCGGTATTGCCGCCAGTGCTGCGACCAAATCGCAAACGCAGAGGTGCTGGCTTGCGTACTTCGCGCTGGAATCCGTCATCGTTATTGTTAAGAGCCATAACATCAGCAGGTAAGGGTTCGGCATCATATTGTGAGAGTGAGAGCAGCATGTTGTGTAATTTTTCCGAAGTTAGAAGGGAGTTGAAGAAGTCCTCGGTTTGTTGACGTTGTTCCCGGGCGGTCTGAAAAACAACAATGTGTTAAATGTGGAATTAAAATAAATAATAAAAAAATTAGTATTTTTTGCATAAAATTTCATTTGAATAGGCACATTTTAAACTAAATAATAAATTATTAAAAACCTTATATCCTATGTTGTCAGCAAAGTTATTCCCGGGACGAATTCCGAAAATGCTGGAATAACACTCATAAAATGCAGTTTTAAATATTTATTCAAGTATTACTGAATTTAACAAACTTTTTTACCGGGACGAGTCCCAAAATTTCGGGACCATATTACATTTCTCCCGGGATGCAGGTAGCAACATTTAAGTTACATTGAATAAATCCCGGAATCTAAAGACGGCATTAAAAATATCCGATACCGCTGATGCTGGAATTCCTAGTACATATTTTGTATATGGAGCTTCTGTGCTTTCTTTGGTTTTTGCCTCCGAACGGCAGATGGGTTGTTGTGAGAATATTTTCATGGCAGAAATGCACTCAGGGACTTACTACTCTCTGTCGAAGGGCGACCGGAACTAGACAATAAAAAAGCTATGGAGCAAACACAGCAACTATTTATATTTTGTTGTTGCTTTTTCATCAAGTGTGAATCTGGAACATCTGCTTAGTATATAACTGATGTTCCTGGAAAGGCAAGATCGAACATTACACCCATCAAGGTAAGCCGTCCATACTCGGCCAGAAAGGAGAACTGGTAGGAACAAGTTTGAAATCCCTAGAAATGCAAATAGCGGCAATTTAGTTTTAGGATTAGGGATTAGGATAAATGGCTGCCCTTGCGAGGGTCCCACTCGCCAAATAATCAAAATTCGTCCGTTGTGATACCATACAGGGGGAAGGAGAAGGGAAGAAACCAGACAGGGGAAAAAAAGAAGAAGGGGGCTTCTTAAAGCTACTGATGAATTTCACTCGCAATATCCGCAGCTGCAGCGAAAAAGTGAGGGCCTAGATGTATAAATCTTTGCCCGACGAGAGCAGGGCAGCTGAGAAGCTTCCACCTCGTCCTCTAGAAAGTTTCTGCAGAACGGAGTTGAGGCAATCCCAAGTCTCATCGCATGATACCTACCAAATTCAAGAGCTGCGGCTTTGTTAGCCTTAGAAGTTACCTCGATCTACTCGTGGCCAGAAGGATCTCGCGACTTTGTACGTTTGCGCACTGGCCCAGGGCTCGCTGAGCTGATGCGAAGCCTATCTTTTTAGAAGCAGACAACAGGCTCTCAAGGGAGCCCCAATCCGCTCCTCTTGCGATGAAACCGTTTCCAGGATTCCCTGTCTAGCCAGCTCATCTAGACCTAATCTAAACGTTTTTCAAACAAACCATGGAAAATTCATGTTTGGAGATTTTATTCTTAAGTTTAGATTTCGCATTTTTGTATTTCGTTTTTGGAGGTTTTGTTTTGGGAATTTTGATTGCGGGTATTTTAAGGACAACCGGAGCTGATATGGCTTCTGTCAATGTTGGAACTAAAGTCTTGACGCAGGAAAATTGCTCATTCTACAATACATCATCAATATTTCCTTGTTTTATTGTAGGACATGCCTTAGCGGCAATTATGTTCTTTACTCTTCTGGTCCGCCGAAACAATTGCATTGACTGACGTCACGTCTGGATAAAATCAACGACTACTGCACGAGACAAAGTCCTTCCGTCCATCCGAACAAAACTGCCTTAGTCTTTTACATGCGAAAACCGAAATTGGATGGACTTTGTCTTCCAGCACTGAAAGGTGTGACACTCAGTCATGCTGATAAAGTTGACTATCTAGGAGTAATCTCGGATAAGAAACTGACTGGGAAGTCACATGTTTTGCCGAAGGTGGCTCGCGTACTAAAGATTCTTCAACAATGCCGTAGAGTCTTTCGTAAAACCTGGTATCTTAAACCTGCTGTGGTCCTGTGGATATAGACAGAACTTATAAGACCAATCATCATTTATTTCTCTGTTAAGTCCACACGGGCGCATTACGGGTACTATGAGTACAACCTCCGTGATGCCCTAAATGCTATGCTTTTAAGATATAGCAGAAAGCAATGAAAGCAATGTGTAGACTCCATAAATATGGTTTCTAGCACGAAGACGGAACTTCGGGACGCAGAGAAATCTTTAAAATGTTATTTTAGCAGAATCCACTGCTAAGGCACCTAAGGAAATTTGGGAGGAAATTTGGGAGGAAATTTGATGTCAACTGATATCACCGCGATGTTCAAGGAAATGGGATTGCCGAAGAATTGGCGAACTTAGGATCAGCGGTTACCCTACAGGGACCAGAGCTAATAATCGGAATCAGTTCTACAGGAATCATGAATTGGATCAGCGATTATGGTTGCAATTTACAAAAAAGAGCGATGGTCGCGATTGTAGAACGCTGCAGAACTGCAAAGTGTTTTGTGACAAGCCTGAACAGAAAACTATCGAATTTTCTTCCATTAAAACTTTGTAAAAAGACGTTCGGTTGATGGTTGGTATTATTACAGGACACAATGAATGGAATCGGCATATGACCACCATTGGAATCATTGAAGACCCGATTTGCCTGTCCTGCATAGATGAGCCGGATAGCATTGACCTCTTTCTCTGTGAGTGCCCTGTTTTTGTTAGAGCAAGACTGCGCATTTTGGGTTCAGATGTCATGAGAATGAGTAAAATTCGTTCTCTCAAACTGAAAGATATTTTCAGATTTTCCGAAGAATCTGGAAAATTCTCACATGAGTAGCTATATCTGTCGCTAACTCTATTCTATCCTATTTCTTTCTCTCTGCCCCTTCGCTCCTTTCCTCCTTGACTATCAATCCTTTTACTTTCCAGAGCTTTAAGTACAATGGGCTTTTTAACCTGAGTGGTTTGGAAGCTACCATTCTCCTGCTGCCTCTTGGCTCACCTTCTTCAAGTTTCAATTTGAGATTCATGCCCTCACACAAAGAGGAGTGGAAATCTTGATGCGCCCTTTTGAAACAATAAGAAATGCAAAACCTCATCTAATATAAATACACTGGGTTCAATCGATTTCGTCAAGGGTTACAATAAGGTTTTTTGTAATTATTATTTCGCGGCTCCAATTAATTAAAAACCACTTTCCACTCACCTCTAATTCCTCATCCAAATTGTTCTGCATTCTTGGTAAACTGCGTCCGAAACGTAAACGTTGTGGTTTGCGCGCCACGCGCTCAAAATTACTGTCCAAAATATCCTCTGGATATTCATCAGCGAAATATGCGACTGAGTCGTCTACATCAGTAGGAATGCCGCCATTGCTGCTCACACCGGCTAAATCATTCATTAGAGCATCTAATTCGCTGTGAAGTGGCATGCTGGGGTCACTGCGACGACCAAAACGTAAACGTAGTGATGGTGAACGTATAGGTTTTTGATTCACATCGCCAAACCAACGTTTCTCGGCGGGCAAAAACATATCCGGATCGCTGCGGCGACCAAACCGTAGTCGCAGTGAAGGCGAACGTTGAGCTTTGCGTTCGACCTGATGGTTAGGAAAAACAACCGGACCGGCATATTCACGCTGCAGTAAATTGTTGTACAGGTTGTTGATGGGGTCTAGAATGCAAAACGAGCACAATATGAGTATACGAGTGGCATAGAAAAAGAGCAAAATTATGTGTAAAAGTGGTTTGTGTGTATGAATATATTGCGTATACGTACGGGTGTCCAGCACATCAGCACAGCTTTGAGGCCAGAACATAGCACTCAAGCAGATAAATGCGAGCGCATTCAATAAATGGTGTGACAGATACATCTTAATGCGGTTTTGAATAGCTGTGGTTGTAGCTGCTGTAGTTAATGTGTTGTTTTTGGTGTTGCTGAAACTTTTCCAAAGGCAAAAAACCGTTCAGTTACGCTGCAAGTAGAGAAAGAGTAGAAGGTAAATCGATAAGTATTTGAATAATCGACAAGGAAGTTTACAAATATTTTGCATTTCATAAAAGTGAAAAGTTTAAGTAAAAAGTTTAGAGTGACTAAGCTGGCATAATGATTTGTTATTTGTAGTTGAAGGTCATTATCATACGATTTTAAGCGATTTACATAAGCTTTACAAAAACAATAAGTAAGTAAGTATGTATGAATCGAATAAGGAGAGATGGCAAATAAATTCAAATTAACTAAAATTTTAAAATATATAAAAAACAAAATGTGGAGAAGAATTTACGCCATAAATATTCATAACATTTTAAAAAGGAGGAATTTACTTTTCCACACTTATCTTTTGGCTACAAATTCACAAAGGCTTTAAATTTATTAAAGAATAATGCAACAACAGAAAAACAATAATATTGGCACAACAGGCAGCTGTTCTACGCAGATGGTTGAAGGTTGCGGGATATGCAGTTGAAGATGCGGCATCCCCAGTAGTTAATAAAAATGGAATGATTATCGCTCTTGCAATTTTATCTTCAGCTGCAAGCGCTTTTGACGCCGAGGTTCAAGCTACTTTGATAGCTTCTCATAATAGTTCATCCTTTTATTCCTTTATGGAACATACAGTGAAGGACTTGAGTCTATATACAGCAGCAATTTCCTTCATTATCTCTATATCCCGGAACCCATATAAGGTTGACCTTCACCATGGTGCTAATATCATTTAGGCCTGTCAGCCATTGCTGAACAACCTTTGATCTTAGTATAACTGCCTGCATTGATTTGATGGCCGCCTGGCTATCCAAGAAGAAATTTATCGTAGTTCTTGTTACGGCGGGTGTGTTAAGGTACACAGTTAACTCCTTTATGGCTAAGACCTCTGCCTGATATACGGTACAGCAGTCCGAAAGTCAGACCGATAATTCTAATCCTAATTCTTTTGAAAAAACTCCATGACCTTTATGGACTTTATTTTCTATTTTCCATCTTTCCAGTAGCAGACCACAGGCTCTCAGGGGAACTCCAATCCTCTCATATTGCGATGAAGCCCTCTCTATACCGCTGAGACCGGGAAGCCGAAGGAGCCTAATATCGAAGCACTCCGATGCAATCGAGAGGGAAGTCTCTCATTTCCCCATCCAATAGCTTACCCGCCACCATATCCATCTTTCGATCTCCTGTTTTACAAAAATCAATAAGCCGAAAATTTTTAAAATACTTAACATATTTTATTTAAACATATTTGCTTCTAATAACACCGTCCTACTTTTTATTTCAACCGACAATTCATTGCCGACCTTTTTTTCACCAATATTTCATTTCCGATTACTTTACTTCCACAACTTTTAGCAAAACACTTGAATCGAAGTTTACTCGTACATAACACTTCGGTCTCGTCATGCAAATGTTGCAAAATTCACTATGCTGCAGTTAAATATTTACAAGTATGAATATGTTGTATATATTTTGGCGTTAGGGCGTAAATGGTGTCACCACTTAACAAAACCAAAAGTGAACATAAAATTTGCATACATTTTGGAATGTGTAAACATTTCAGAGAAAGCGAGTGGCGTAATGCGAAAACTTACACACACACACACACGCACATATGACTGCATGTATGTCTACATACTGAGTGCTCTTGAACACAGCCTGGCATGTGCCGCTTATTCGTACTCGTATATTTTATATCGTTTATGTCGTCCTGTAACGTCGCCGGCTTAGCCAATTGTCAAACGGATTGGTACGCCAAAATTCTTATGTTTATTTTTGTATTTAAATATGCAGCCATACATCCAAGTGCATAAAATATATAGTTTTTATGTGAATTTCGCTTGTTTGTTGACGCGTAAATATGCATTTGTGTTAAGTAGTCGGAATTTATGCATAATTACTTTGGAGGGGGCGGGAAATCGCTATGCATGCTTTTCTAAGTGCAAGAAAACTGGAAAAAGTGAAAATTTTAAATAAATGATTATTGCAACAAAAACGAAATTTTTAAAATTTAATATCCAACACCATTCCCCAATAGATCGCACGCCTTCGAGAAATGGTTAGTTCTCAAAAAAAAAAAAAAAAAATATACACATATATACATTCTTTCCTTTGACTAGTGGAACATAGGGCTTCAAAAGTAGTTCTCAAAGCTGAAAGTTTTGAGGAGTTCAGAAGTCTCAAAGTGATATACTTATTTCGACCCACTGCATTTTGTGGAGTTTTGGATTAAAATGAAATATTTTTCATTAGATAAATAATCAACTGGGTTATGTTGTGTATGTTATATTGTAAAGGGTTTCCTAATAACAGGTGTTACAGGTGAATGGATTGCGCTATCGAGAGATCTATTGATCTGGACAACGTTTATTTCAAACAAGACGGCCGATCATTTATATTAAAAAATTGCATTTTTTTTTGAATATCAAAATTACACCACTTATTAAAAAACTCTTTATTATGTTATGCTATTTTCTGTTATTTTATACTATGCTATTCTGTTACGTTATGTTATGTTATGCTATACTATTTATTGTTATGCTATGTTATTTTTTGTTATGTTATATTATGTTATGTTAAGCTAATTTATTTTTGTTATGCTATGTTATGTTCTGTTGTACATAGCACAGTTACATTTTGTTATGTTATGATTTTTTGTATTATGTTATGTTATGCGAATGTATTCTGTTCCGTTATGTTATGTTATGCTATACTATTTATTGTTATGCTATGTTATTTTTTGTTATGTTATATTATGTTATGTTAAGCTAATTTATTTTTGTTATGCTATGTTATGTTCTGTTGTACATAGCACAGTTACATTTTGTTATGTTATGATATTTTTGTATTATGTTATGTTAAGCTAATGTATTTTTGTTATGCTATGTTATGTTGTATTATTCATAGCATAGTCAATTTTTTTTTATGTTATGCTATGCTTCGTCCTACTCACGAGCTTTCCGTAGTAGCATTTATATTTCGATTTGTGCATAAATTCATAAATTGCCTTTTCCACCCAGACTCATTTTAACGCACGAAGAAATAAGTCAAGCGAAAGGGCACCTCATCCTCAATGCACAATATAAACACTACGGAGAAATGATCGAGTTACTAATCACCCTCAATCCTTTCTAAAATAAATCAGGCCTGCTACGAGTGAACTTGCGCCTCACCTACGCTTCCGTAACCTATAATGAACGACATCCGATTATTATTCCAGATGCGGCGGCTACCGTAGCCGAATGGGTTGGTGCGTGACTACCATTCGGAAGTGCGCAGGTTCGAATCTCCAGGCATAAAACACCAAATAATATAATAAATGTCCCCCTTGGCAGGCAATGGCAAAACTCCGAGTGTATTTCGGCCATGAAAAAGATCTTCATAAAAAATATCTGCCGATCGCAGTCGGCTTAAAACTGTAGGAACCTCCAACTGTGGACAAATAAGAGCAGGAATTCGGTCAAGCACTCAAAAAGGGTGTAAACGCCAATATATATAGACTTATATAAGTATATATTAAAACTCTGTTCTCTACTTCCTGATTTCCTACACAAAATTTAACTTCAGGCCGAGAAGCAGCTGATGATTCCCATGGTTCAACAGGTATTCTACATCCCACGCCTCAAGCAGGAAATGAAGACGTGCGTATTTCAATGCAAACGATTTTCAAACAAAAAAATGCAGTTAAAAATGGTGGCTGTGCTATCCTCTCTCCTATTCCAAATTACCGGCGTCGACTTCGCTTGCCCGTTGGTAAAAACCAAAACACTCCGCCAAACATCCTACTCTAAAGCATGCCCAAGAATATTTAAGAACTTAAACTTAAAAAAAAAAAAAAAATCAACGCAACTTGCATGGGCTCATCCTCTTCATGTTTACCACCCAAAGGCTTTTTCTTATAGAAATTATCCACCTTTCATCAAAAGTCTCGATTTTCGGCCAAAAAGAAGTAGTTAGTTGTTAAAAAAATAATTTTACATTCTATGTGAAAGTACTTGCAAAATTTCAAATAAAAACCTGCTTATCTGTTCAAGTACAGTGCCCGCTCAGTTGAAAAATAAAACTGGTTCCGGCGAAAGAGCGCTTACAGTTCTTCGAACACCTGCCAGCAGATCTGCGGCACTGCGACAACATCGATAATCGAACTTATCCAAAATTTAACCTACCTTAGGTTCCATTTCATATTATTATAAGATTCTAAATTATTATTATGATAGTTCTTTTTTGGTAATTTTTGAACCCAAAAAATTTTTAAGATCAAATATTTGTTTCTTAAATAATCACCATAAATTACATTTATCAAAATGAATATTTATAAGCTTATAAAAATTTACAAACAATTTAAAAAATGATAAAATAAAATGCCACATTTCTTAGAATTTCATGCTGAAAATTTGCTTGCAAAAAGCTTCAATAAGCAGCAGTCCAGCACCCATCCTTGCCTGTGCTCAGGAAAGATATGCTTAGAAGCGAAATCAACCTGACAGTTGCATGACAATGGCTACCGAAGTTTGATTTTGTTTTTTTTTTTTTTGTAAAATGAAAAACGATTTGCGTACTTCATTTCAAACCCAAAGTATTGACAGGACTGGTAATAAATGCATTCAAAGTGCATACGAAGACAATCAAAATCAAGTCTCCACCTTTTCGTCACAACCTCCTCGAGTGCACCTCATTGCAATTCTGTGTAGATTGACGTAATTGTCTGTTTACTCATTTTATTATGAATTGAATTGAAATTGCGTTTGCTCAGGAAGTGGTATAAATATTGTAATTTTCTTGAAGACGTTTGTATTTCCGATGGATATTATAAAATCGAATAAATGAGATAAACACAAAAAAATGCATTGACATCAAAGCGCACGTCCAAACACGACTTTAAAGGTGGGTAGATAAGTGAGAGACTGACGCAATATAACATTTTTTTATTTCATAAATCATTTTACTTCTCTTAAAGAACATCTTTACTCGTGATTTCTCAGAAATTTTAACTTAAAATAAAATATAGGGCTTCTCAGTGATTGAATAGTTGTGTTTTTTTTTTACAGTCACATTTGTGCTATGTCCGCCCCTACTTTGCATGCTGAGAAATTCCATTTACAATAACTCTGCTCCATATTTCCGATAGAATATGAGCAACGGTCTAGGTTATGTTGAGTTTATGGACATAGGTCGACTAGAAATAGGTCACAAGGAAAAGTGAAGTGTAGTCCAACCACAACATCTTGGCTACTATGGCCAATATACTTCATTTCCAGAAGCGATAACCATGCCGTCACATCGAATAATGAATAAATGAATAACAGCTTAGACAGGAGCTGCCAAAAGAATGTGGCACTACTAACCCTCGAAATGGACCCGTGCCAGTTAGAATGTAAGGTATATGCAGAGTAAACACCATTCATAATTTCAGTGGCTTGAAATTTCGCCTATATCAAAGAAAATCTATAAAGTGTACCGAATTTTCTCTTCGTTGACTTCCATTGTTAACACCCTGTAACTCACAACTGAATGAAACAAACAAAAAACAGCAAACAATTTTTTAGTCTAGACGACTGCACACATTTTACAAACCACAGAAAATCACTAAACAACACAAAACCTACTGATCTACTTTTAAACAATTCTACAGAGAACATTATTAAACTTATAAACTATTTAAAATATTGTAATATCTTAAATGAAATTTAGCTAACACCCTACATACACATATATACACACCCAGTATATTAGCTTAAGGCCGCAGTAGCCATAGCTATAAGCTTTTTTTTTTGTATTTTATAGTTAACTATAAATACAATTGTCAATAAAAAAAAAAAAAAAATTTTTTTTAGTGTGAAATGTCATCTTGATAATGAGCATAAATTTAAATTTGTTTGGTCGATACTTTACGAGATATCGATCACTACAGCGAATCTACCGAAAAGGAATTGGCATCTACCCGAACCTCCTGTCACTGACAGCTGTCCTCGACTAAAATTTTAACTGCTAACCGATTTCATACTATCGCGGAACGGGATAGAGAAGATTCGATAAAAGAAGGAATTTGCTTGAAAAATATTGGGTGATATTGCCAACTTATTTGAAAAGTTTTCTTGTACGAGACACATTTGAATTGCACATTGTCGAAAAGCCAATGTATCCACAGAAAGTGACCGTTTGTTTTGGGTTCATGGATAAGTAGTATCATTAGTCCAATTTTTTGTCGGTTATGGAGTCTTAATTATCGGCTTTCTGTGGGTTATAAATGAAGACATGAACTGAAGCGATCCTTAGTATCGGTAGGATAGCACCCAACTTATGAATGAATGACTGAATAAAAACGAGATATGCCCTTCGACCTCCTATACTCATAACAGTAACTCATTCGATAAACTTTAGATGGTACTGGGTTGGGCTACCCAATTTATAAACCAATCGCTATCTTGCATGCTAAGTCGGGAACTTTCTTATTAGCCGTCTTGACGTTGTCAATGATATGATTTAAGCTTGTTAGATTTTCTTGTAGGATCCCGCTAGAGATCGATGTTATGTGAAAAGTCCAGAAATTTCTAAATATGTATTCTAGCTGGAATTATTTCTTAGGTATTATTAAAAACCATCAAGACGTTCTTAGGAAATATAGTTGATTGACTGCCAGCCGAGGCAGTCATGTAATTTAAATCTTGTACCTTACGTGACAGGCTGATAATATCACGGTCGAAGGTATTTAGGCAATGGCAAACCTCCGAGTGTATCTCTGCCATGAAAAAGATACCTAACTGTAGGTCCCTAGATTTTTGGAACAACATTGAGACGCATGCCATAAACTGGAGGGCGAGCTCGGCCAAACACCCAGAAAGGACATAAGCGCCAATTACATATATCTATATATATATTATATATATATCTATAGATATATAAGGTATTTAGAAATGACTCACCATCTCGCTATTAAAATACCAGTTTTTATTCGGTTCTTTAATAGTATTCCCGCGAATGGGATTTGGAAATTCTTGCGATTCGGATCACCTTTCTTTGTTAAAAAAGAAAGTATGGCGAAACAAAATTTTGGAAAAATGTTATGAACTCTCCAAAATTTTGTACGTTCTTCTACAAGTGCAATGGCAAAAAATGGACTTAGCTATTTCAACAGGGAAGAGAGTCCTTTGAAGACGGCCCCGTCAGGTTAGCGCAGTAAAGGCAGAAAATTACTAAAAGGTAGAAATTAATATTAGCAGTTCGAATTAAAATGTGGAAGATAGCGGAAGATCTAAGGTTCGAAAATAATGAATCGTGGAAATTTTAAATAAATATTTGCAAATGGAAAAAATAAGTGCGCGTCGGGTGCCGCAAACGCTTACACTGCACGGCAAGCAGCGACGATCGGAGAGTTTCAAAGAATTTTGAAGTTGAGATTGGAAAGTGATTTTTGGCAAACTTTGCAATCGCAACACGATCTTTGATGAAATCTGAATTTCCTAGCATGATACAGAGTCCAAGCGCAAGAGTTAATGAATCGCAGGATAAAAATGGGGAAAAAGATAGATAAAATTAAACGAAAGACACTCAAATTGGAAAAGTCGGTGTCGATTATTTGTATGGCTACTACTTTCTGGGATAGCAATATAATTTAATTAATTAATTATTTGCACAAAAGGACTACGGTAAATGGCCAGTACTACGCTAGTTTATTGCCTCAGCCACGTGAGACGCTTATACAGTAGAGATGTGATGGATACGAGCGCGGAGCGAAGTTTCAGCAATTAAATCACCTCTTAATGCTGTTTAAGTTACAGGGGATATCTAAAAGCTACGGGATCTACAAAAATAGGCTCTGGACTTAATCTGGCTACCAGGCGCTTATATTTATTTTCCTTTTTTTACTTTAAAAAAGGAGTTGCGGATGCGAAAGCTTTCGAAAGACAGTAAAATGAAGACGACCATGGATACCAATTCTGAACAGGGATATTAGCTAAGGAATATTTTTTCAGTTCCATAAAGATATTATATTCGGGCTTAGAAAAGTACATTTCTTTTGAGGGAGATTACCATATTTATCATTCGTTAGCTATAGCACTTAGTTGTCGTGTCACAAGCCTGGTCATGGGTTCTCAGAGACTCCTAACAATATTACGAAGGCTGTAAAAGGTCTTTAATGAAATAATTTGATATTGAAATACACCAAATTCTTTTTTCACAAGGTAGATGCGTTCCTTAAAAAAGCGTGTAAAAAAATCCATATGGTAAATTAGGAGATAAGTTTTACAACTTTATAAAATCGTGTAGGGTAAAAACAAAAAAAAAAAAAAACACTAAATATTATATTTTCCCATAAAACCGTGCCAAAGAAGTAATAATGAGATCCATATTATTTACTTACTTATAAGTATTTATAAAACAAAAACAATTATTTTTTTTACAACAAAATTAAAATTAGTGTACACTGAAAATTCAATGCATAAGTGCAAAACATACATAAAAATATAAACAGAAAAATTCTCCTATTCGCCGCTACTTGATAAAAGGCGTGTACGTTTATTACGGAATGGGTCAAAAATGCTGTCATTAGTATATATGTAAGATATTTCCAGCGCATCTGTCGAGTTTCATTCAAATTATTAACGGCTTCTGTTGGTTTTTTCGTTGTAACAAATTCTGTTATTGCGAATTTAAAAAAAATAAAAAAATTATTCAAACCAAAATTGGATGACTAATTTTGCACCGCCTTGTACAATACTTGTTATCCAGCTACACGCTATCTAAAGATTACGATGAAATTTTAACCCACAGTCGGACTTGAGTAGTTCTAAAATGTACTTGTTGCACATTTTTTGAAGAAGCATGTATGTGTATGTATGTATCTTTATTTAATTTTACACGAAACATTTTTACTTAATAAGAAATTCTTTTAGGAATTATGTACAGTTATGAAATTTCAATCGAAACTGCGAATTTCAAGGCCGTGAACGTTTGTGAATATTTTTTCTTTGCTGATAAGCAAATACTATATTTAGTTGTTTATTTTTGTGCAAAATACGTATTCTGATACTCTAAGTGTAAAATCCAACTCAAGTTTGCCAAAATTTTTGCAATAATTTGACTTTTTCAAAGTGGTTACCAGAGGTAGCCACCGCTCGGTAAGTAACTAAACTTTACGCGAATTTTAGTGAAATACAATATAGAACAAAAATTTTGGGATTTAGAGAATATGGCCAAAAAGAAGTTATCTGATCGTGAAATTGAAAACTTATTGATACATGAAGATATGCCTTCAAATACTGATAGCTGTGCGGGTGGAGATGGATCTGATGAAGACGAACCTGATATTGAAGACGTTCGTCCCCCTTGACTGGCAACAGTTTTCACTTGGTGAAAATATTTTTCCATCTGATGAGGAGTTTGACTCTAACGATGAAGCTCCGTTATCCCATCTGCTTGGACGTAATCAGCGCACTACAAAAGGTATTCCGCTACTAGCCCTTGGTGCGGGAACTCCAAAATGGAAGAAAGCTTATACAATTTTAGCTCCTGAAAACTTTACAACTTCAAACCATTTGCCGGACGAAACAACCAGTCTAGCTACATACCAACAGGACGGATGGGATTATGCGACACGACACGGAACAAAAAGGAATTACTTATAAACCAGTTACCACCTATAAGATATCGGTTTTTATTGCTCTGAATTTAGAAATGGGAGTGTAGAAAAGTCCAAGCTATAGAGACTATTGGTCATCATCGCCTGATTTGCGAGATGACTACATATCACATTTTATGCCGCTTAGCCGCTTCTCATGGATTCTTGGAAATTTGCATCTAAATGACAATAACTTATTGCCTTCCTGAAACGATCCCCATTATGATAAGTTGTATAAGATACGCCCTTTCATTGAAATTCTTCGAGAATCTTATAAGAAAAATTACAGCCACATAGAAAAAATTGCGATTGACAAGTCCATCATAAGATTTAAAGGAAGAAGCTGTTTAAAGCAGTACATGCCGAAAATACCAATAAAGGGAGGTACAAGGTGTGGACAAAATGCGCTTCGACTGGATACTGTTTAGATTTTGAGACATATTCACGAAAAGTCAAAAACAAGGTGGAAACCAATTTAGGGGGTAATGTTGTCAGAAAATTCTGTGAGGGATTGGAAAATAAAAATCATAAGGTGTACTTTGACAATTATTTTAACAGCTACGAACTCCAGGTCAATTTACGTCAGAAGAACTTCTATGCATGTGGGACAGTAAATGAATCTCGTAAACATCTTCCTAATTTGAAAACCGATGAGGAATTGAAACGCGAGGAATACGTTTATAGAGTCAGTGACAATCAAATGGTTTCCTTTATGGAATGGAAAGATAAAGGTTGCTTTTTCATTTTGAGTAACTTTCATGATCCCAGAGATCTGGTTCATGTAAGAAGAACAGCCTTGAAGGACTACAATGAAAATATGAATTTCGTGGATCAATTTGACCAACTGAAGGGAAGCTATGCGATTCACCGTAAATCAAAAAAATGGTGGCACCGAATATTCTTTCATTTCCTAGATTGCTAGAATGTTTTCATAATCTATAAAGAGTTACAAAAAGACCCTATTTCAGGATAAGAGGAGTTGTGTCTCAAGGATTTTAGGCGGCATGTTTACCAAGATATGCTGGCACCTGCTTATACAGGATGGGCCAGACCTACTAATGTTAAGCACAAATACCTTTTTTTTTTACATATTTATTTTTATATTTTTGTAGGTTATAATTGAATTGTTGGAATTTTATTATGGAACCCTACCGCAAGACCCCCAACAACGACTACAATACGCTATTCGTTTTACCCAATTAGCCACACAAATTGATTTTTTAAGTAATGTTTTAATGTCGGATGAAGCGCATTTCCATTTAAATGGTTATGTCAACAAACAAAACTGTAGATTGTGGGGCTCTGAAAATCCAAGGGCAACACACCAACAATAGTTGCACCCATTTAAATGTATTGTTTGGTGCGGTGTTATGGCCACTAGAGTTATCAGTCAATATTTCTTCGAAAATGAGGATGAAACGCCGGAATCGATTTCTTACAGAACATTGATTGAAAACTTTTTGCGGTCAATGGCAGAGCAGTATCCTAATTTGTGGTTTCAACCACATGGAGCAACTGCTCATACTGCTGGAAAAACTATGGACCTGAATCTATGGTTTAGTAGGTCTTATTTGGCCCACCCTGTATAAGTAATAAGAGAAAAATGTCGCGTTCTTTCAGCAACTCGTCTTCGCCTACTTGTGCTTCTATAAAGAAGTCAAACCGGAAGTACCGGCAGCAATAAGGCTTGCTATGGGTAACCATCAGCCTATAAGAGGTGCCTCAAGGCGCTGCAGTGTGTGTAGCACGAAAAATATGCCTGTGCGTACTGTATGGAGCTGCAAAATATGCAAAGTACCTCTTTACTACCGGGAAGGAAAAGAGTGTTTTAATTATCACCATGAACATTTATAATACTAGTTTTGAATAAATAAAAAAACTCCTAAATTGTGTATACTTATTTCACAGTGGATACCTCAGCTAACCGCCATAAAACTTACCCCCCTGCTGATCTGTTTAAAAAAAAATGCATCCAAGTCTTAACGTGGGCCTATAGGGAAGATAATATTGAAATTTACGATTCTACCGTTATCAACAAAAACAAGGCCGAAAAGAGTTAAAGGCTGAAAAACAAAACGATAAGCTGTTATTGGTGTTTTTTTTCAATACCGAGAAAGATCGAATCTACATGGTGAAGTCCAAAATAAACAAGACTGAGTTAAAATAGAAACGACAGGAGCTTTGTTCTGATAACTAAGAGTTCATGTATTCAATATCGTCTTCTCTGACCTCGATACACTGTTTTGCGCGCTCTAAAAGCTTTTTCGAAAGAATGTTTCAGGTTATTTACCGGAAGGTCCTTCAGGATGTCTTCACAAGACTTTTGGATGACCTCTACGGACGTAAAACGTTTTCCTTTCATGGCCAAATGCAATTTTCCAAATAGGTAGAAGTCACAGGGAGCCATATAAGGCGATTTCTAGTTAAAAAACCAGTTATAAGAATAGATCCATGAGGTGGTGCATTATCATGCAATAAGCGCCAGCTTCCTTTTCGGGATATTCAGGGCAATGCAACAAATGTCTCAAAACGCTAAAACAGATAATTGAATTGACGGTTGGGCCCGTTGGCACGAACTCCTTGTGGAGAATGCCCTTGGAATCGTAAAAACAAATGAGCATCGACTTAATTTTTGACTTCTCCAAACGCGAGTTTATTACCACCCCTCGTCTGAGGCCTTCCATTCCGCACTTTGACGCTTAGTTTCAAGTTCATGTTCAGAAACACTACGTTTCATCACCAGCTACAATGTTGTAAAGGGAGTTCTCGTCTTTTCTCGCCTCTTCTCGCCTCTTTAATGAGATCTTTCGAATGTTAAATTCTGAGCAATTTTTGGTCCTCAGTTAACTTGCGTGGAATGATCTTTCGTAAACCCAAATGATCAATTGAAATGCGGTAAATCGATGTTTTGGAGCTATTCAACTCTGATTCCATGAATTTCTACGATGGTTTCGGTTAATTATTGATAAATATACGAACAATTTCGATGGAGTCTTCGGTGATTACTGATTTTGGGCTTATGGGCCCGTATGCTCATTGTCATTTATGTCCTCACAACCGAATGTCACCAAGCTTTCACTGGAAGTCAGCTAGGGATGCAATTTCCAACGCACTAACTCATTAAAAGGATGTCGCCATCAAAAACATTTTTATGATGCCAGTCTTGTTTATTTTGGGCTTCACCTCGTATTACTTACCGTCAGGCGACGGTGTTTCATATCGCAATGTAGAACATGCCTCTAAATCTTTTTAATTTTATTTCATTTACCAAAATAGATTTATTTTAGCGTCTCTATTTATGGTGTCTTATACAAGTAGCTGCTGCATACAAGTCTTATATTCACAGTATCGGATGAAACATTTGCAACTGAAATTAAATCATTCGGGCACTGTCAGTTGCACAGCAGTTAGTTGCCTGTGACCTTTTATTTTATACAACGGAAGTTTATTTAAGTATGTGAACAAAAAAGGTAAACCCAAACTTCGCTAATAATTTTCTAAGTCTATACGTAAAAAGAGTATAAGACCGAAAAAAAATGGAAAGCAGTTTATTAGCACAGCAAACAAAGTTGCAATATTCTTGTCTCGCAGAGTTGCTACTTTTTTATGTTTTCTTCAAATGGAGCAGCAAACAAATTAATTATAATTGAATAGACATTTTAAGATATGAAATGCTGAAATGCTCCAGTTCACAAAACATGCAATGAGAAGCATTTCAAATGAGAAATTGATTTGTAAGAGAAAAAATTTCTAAGGATGAGCTTCAGTTATACATACTTTGTCTAACACTGAGCCTAGCTTTTACTAAGGGGTTATATACAGTTAGAAGGTCGAAAAAAGCGAATTTTCCAGAATTTTTTCTGGGAAAACTTATAAATTTATTGATCTACTCGTAAATAGTTGTGCACATATCATGCTATCTTTTAACTGTATTTTAAGTCTTAGCATTAACAAAATTATTTATTTGGAAAGGAGTTACAGCTGATTTCAGGGAGATCCTCTCAAAAACGACGTTTTGCGGTGACCACCATATATCTCTGGAATTAAAAACCCAAACAGATTTCGTTAAACTAATGTTTAATCTAGTAATTAATCGAAGGAATAAGCAAAATAAATGGCGGTTTCGATTCTTTGACCAAAATCTCTGCCTTAAATTGTTTAATTAATAAAAAATATATTTAAGAAGCTCGTGCTAAAATTTCAAACTAATCGGTTTAGCCGTTTCCGAGTGATGTTGGTCACCAACTTTGGAAACACCATTTTGAGAAAAACGCGCTGCCGCTCCGGCCTTGTACTTTCAAGCACTCTGAAACACCTTTTCAAATTTGTGTGTAACTTCGAAAATATTCACCGCAACGATATTAAATTTTCTGTGTGTATTCTTAAATATATGTACATTAAGAGAAAAGAATCGAGTTTTTGAAAATTCTAACTGCATATAACCTCTTAAATTTATACCACCGGTTAGGGGATGTCTATTTCTATGACAGAGCTCTTCCTTCTTCTATTAAATTATTTAAACCTCTAAACTCCTATACAATTTTCTCGATGTAAAAAAAGTCAACCACCTAACCACCCAAATAACCAACTATCCACCCAACTAACCTTCAAACATGCAGTCGTGCGTGCATCCTATGCACATATACAGAAAACACGTCTCTTCAATCAAGTTACGTGCATTCTTGTTTCCTTGACTTCCTTATGTGTACTTTCTTCCTGCATGTTTCCTTGCAACTTCTTAATTTTTTCACTTCCTCCCCAATACTTATGCACTTGTACGGCACACACAGAATACGAGGTTCCGTAAATGCTTGAAAAAATGTTTGTCATGTACAGCCAACAGTTGCGACGTGTTCTTCCAGCAGCTACAACTTCTACACGAACTACTCGTGAGAATACTGAAACGGCACTTGAATACGCTGCCGCAGCAGTAGAAGACACACTCATAAAAGTTGCAACGCTGCAAGCATGGCCAGTAGCAGCAGCAGCAGTAGATACAATAACAGCAGAAACGGCAATGGCCAGACCGAATTCATGATGCTTGCTGCCTGAGGCATAAATGAAGTGAAATGAAGTTAGTGATAAAATGCAGTTAAATAATATGCAGAATATGTGAGTTTGTATATTTGCCGGTATGTTGAAGTGAATGAGGCATTTAAGGCATGTTAAGTGGGCGAATAAGTTTCTCTCTCCCATTTTCCGTTTTTTTGTGTGAGTGTTGCATTCAAAGAATACTTGCAATGATAAGTATGCGCATAAGTTGGTAGATAAAGCACATACACGGCATAATTTCCTTTCTTTTGCCAAATGCAAACAACACTTGTTAGTCCAACAGTTACGTACTTCCTCATGTACATGTGTAAATAGTATGCGTGTGGATATATTGATGTGAGAAAATGCCCTGTGTGAAAAATTTGCATCTCTTCGTTTTATTAAATAGCCCTATCGGTACTATGACCACCAATCTGAACCAAAAAAGCAGGACGTTTTTTCAAGTAGTCAACATATGCACATATTTTCACGGAATATAAAAATACAATAATTAAAAAAATCCACTTTTAAAAGTAAAACGAAAATCATCCAATCATTGGTATATATTTTTTTATAAATAAATAATATGTACATATAAAAAATATAATCAGACCTATCACTGCATTCAACGAAGTACGATTTTCGTAAATTTTCCGGAAGAAGCATAACTGAGTTCCAATGGTTATATTAGGCGTCTTCGATTCGCCACTTCTTTGCTTACTATATTTGGGATTTGCTCGCTTGACGAAAAATTTGCAATTGTGAAAGCAACTCCAAAGATATCGAGCAAGATTCGCCACTAGCGAGTATGGTAACGGCAAACAGCCATTAACTGCCTTGAAAAAGCTCCTCACAAAAAACTATCTGTCGTGGAAAAATACCTTGACGCACCCCACAAAGAAGAGGAGGAGCTCGGCCAAACACCCAATAAAGGGGGTAAACGCCAATTATATACACATATAATGAATTATGAAGCTAGTTTTATTTAATTATGCAAATATAATATTAAAAACAAAAATTTTCAATTTTCGTTCAGAATAGTCGCCATTTGCTTTTACACAAGCCTTCAAACGATTAGCCCATTCAGCTAGTGCAGCACGCACGGTTTCCATGGGTATCGGCGTCGCTGCTTGAACCAAAGATTGTTTGAGACTCTCCAAATTTCTGTGAGGTTTTCTACAGGCCATATTCTCCAATTTGGAGCACAAAATTTAGTCCAATAGATTCAGATCTGGACTTCCAGACGATCAATCTTCTTTGGCTATGAACCCAGGAATCTTTTTTTTAACCACTGGTTGTTTTTTGCTGTCTTGCTGGAAGATCCAATTGCCTCCATTGAAGAAAGTACTGTTCAACTGCTTCACCAGGCCTTCCAAGACATTCCTTTAGCCCGGTTTTAACCGCTTTTTCGCAGAAATGAAGAGATGTAACGCCTTTACAAGACATCCCCTTCCAAACCATTATGGAGGCTGGATGGTGGCCACTCTGAGCCCTTGGAACAACATTTTTTCGTCTTTATAAGTTTTAGCATAGATTTCTGTAGTTTTTAGTTTATTAAAAGCTTCTTCAATAAGGAACATTTTCTCATATGTGAAAGTAATATTTTCATGGCCGTTGACCGCGTGCCACGCGTGGAGTTGCTTACACCTGTCGAGTCTAATTTTTTCAAGCACGTTGTCAAAAGATTACCAGTTGAGCGATGGAAAGCATTCATGTCGAGATCATGTCTGTCACTTCAGACGTTTGGAGAAAACGATCGATTGTTAACCGAACACAAGCGAAATTTGTTTTTGCGAAGCTCAGTATAATTTATGGGTAGACATTGCATACGAACAAAAGCAAAAATAATGAAAGTTTTTTCTGTGTATTTGTTCTCGCCGTATGCATTGTAAAATTTGTCACAGAATTTATGGAAATACACTTAGTATTTATAGTATTATATACAGAATTTATATATAATAGTTTATCATTCTCTCAGCTGCCCGATAAACCGTCTGAGAATATCTCATTCGAGTACACAATATATTCTCTACCTTTTCTCTCTTAGAATTCTAAGTTGACTTTATTATCGACACTAACGCTGGTTCTTATGTAAAGATCGGTACTAAAGCTATAAATATTTTTGGTTCTGTAAACTGCAGGTTGAAACTGCAGGTTAGACACAAATATTTTTATGGAATCTCTTTTGGTTTCAAACGGTTTCGAGATTTCCTTCCTTTGTATGAAATATCTATCGCGATCAAGGACATTTAATTCAGCCGCATGTATGAATTCTGCAAAGTAAATTGTCGAAACCGCAGTAAAATAGTTTTTATGCTGTCTTAAGTTGACTTTCTTATTTTGTGGCTCTAAAACTAGTTGCTGGTTTGAGGTGATACCAAATAGCTTTGTTAGTTGTCTCTTTTCTTCGCGATGTTAGTAAGTAACAGTAATTCACACAGTGAGGATATGTCTTTCAAAAATTGAACGCTTTATTATGATCTTTGGTGCCTTTTATTTTCGTTGTCTACCACTGGGAAACGAATCGTAGGTTCTTTTCACCTCCGCATCATGTAGTTATATTATTCTTAATCGTATCCAACCTCGTAACCGCGTTCTTAATAAATTCGTATCTCTGTTCGCCAGCGTCTATGCTTATGTGACATACCATATAAAACATCATCACAATCTACTAGTCAGTGTGAGCTTTTAATGTTAAGAGAGTGTCTACTGAGCTAAAAATAATATCTGTTTCAAGAATTGTTTTGTTATTGATCCTGCTGTTTACTAGAAGTATACCAGTTAGAAATTGGAGAATTTTTCTTATAGGTTTTGTATGTACTCATTTTCAGCCTTCGGTGCTTATGCGACCAAAGCAAGTGCAATTCTGCGCTTTCACTCATTAGGATGAATTACGAGGCGTCGATTGCATGCTTCGATATAACTTTTTGGGACGACAAAACAGAAAGACACTACAGAGAACAAAAAAATATACAACTGTGTATATTTGTAGAGTGTCTTTTGTGATGTATGGAATGCTCGGTAAATCTGACAAGATTTGCAAGCGACTAGTCTTAAAAAAATTGTGGAAATTTGTTTCAAAAACCAGCACTAAATAAATTTGCTCAGAATGCTTTACTAGCGAGGATCCCTTCTGACTACAGCTACACATCGAAAAATGTTCTGGGACATTATTAGTTCACACTTTTTCTAAACTGGCTTAGGACAATGGCGCGCACTCTAGGCGAATGATTCTCGAGCTTTAGCTCACTCACATCAAACTAATCATCTGAATGTTAGATAGTTATAGAAACAAGGTGCAAAACAAAGCCTGTAATAATCACTTTATTAAGAGGAACTTTGGTAACCCAATCAACTGAAGAAATAGGGCTGCCAATCAGCTATGAAGATCATTTGATATGAATTATTTTGACTACTTTTTGTTGGCGTACGCTAAGCCACTCCACCTCTACTGATGAAGCAAGACTTGATGATTAAAGACTTGCCAAGGACTGCTATAGCCGAATAGGTCGAAATACCGGGCTTGAAACACCAAGCGATAGAAAACGTTTTTTCTAATAACTGTAACCCTTCGGTAGCCAATGGTAAGCCTACGCGTGTATTTCTGCCATGAAAAATCTTCTTATAAAAAATCATCTGTCGTTTGGAGGTGGGGTAAAACTATAGCTTCCTCCATTTGTGGAAAACAATTAAGGCGCGCACCAAACAATAGGAAGAGGAGCTAGGCCAAATACCCAATAAAGGGTGTTTCAGCCAAACATATCTATATAATAGTCAGGAGATGACACTACTGGAGCATATCGAGGTTATGCTTAGCTAGTAGCTTCTCTTTTAAGAACACACACCAAGTTTGAGCCAGATCAGTGTATTTCTTTGTGTTTGTCATTCCTTTGAACCGACGAAGTCGAGTGATTTTCCTTTTCCATCACAACAACGCAATAACTCACGCCTCAGCAGTTGTGGTCTACGGTGTCATCTCCCTTTCGTTCTTCAAACTATCACAACAACGCAATAACTCACGCCTCAGCAGTTGTGGTCTACGGTGTCATCTCCCTTTCGTTCTTCAAACTATCATCGAAACACTGAACTAGGAAGTGCTACCACAACCGCCGCATCCATCAGACCTACTACCTTCTGATTATCACTTGCTCCGTTCGATGACGCATAACTTAGCTAGCTAATAATTGGCCAATTTCGGAGAAGTCGAAAAATGGCCTGGCCGATGGATGATCCGGTATCGATTGCGAGTGACGATATTTTGAATTAATGATATTTTAGTTTTTTACAGAGTTTTTGATCTTTTTTTGTTAAAATAGTATTATAGTAACTGACCTTTAAACATTTATTAAACACGTTTTGTCGATTCGTTGCGCATAGTGCAATCAGGATAAAGGAGGTTGGCCTCTGGAGGCAATCTCTTAAGGGAGATGGTAGCATTTTTGAGCAGTTAACACTGTATTTCTCTGGCGAACGTCGGGCAGATCTCTCTATCCGCAAACTGGAGTTTGAGGGTCACCCTAAGGCAATCTCTGAAAGTAGGCAGGATTGGAACAAGGGGGAAATCTTCACCGAAGTTGGCACCTTTGTCTTCATTGATTGCTTTAAGATGGAATCAGCAGTTGGAGCAAAGGTTTGCTCTAAATCTGCTAAATCCGCCAATTTAATATCCTTGAAATTGCTGATGAGCTTGCCAATTGGTCTCAGAGACATCTTACCCGGTCATCGGCATTGCCCTGACTGTTGTTAAAGGGGAATTGCACAACTTATTTCTCAGGAAACTTCAATACAATAGACGAGAGGACTCCACGCCATTCAATTTCTAAACTCGTAGCTGTGTTTACCGGTCATTGGACAATCGGCACACATGTGGTAGAACTAGATTTACCATTTAACCCTCATTACAGAAGCTGTGGGGACCTTTCAGAGCAGGAGAGTATTGAGCACTTTCTCTGTAAATGTCCGGGTTGGAAAGTTAGACGATTAAGGCCACTAAGTACTTATTTATTCGATAGCCTGGGGCAGTGCGCTAACCTAAATCCCACCAATCTTTTTCATTACATCAACAGCTCTGGCTGGCTGTAGATATCTGCTGTTGGAAGTCTTATAATAGTATCAAACGGCGCTTTAGTGCTACTTGAAGAGTGCCAAAGTGGTACTTCAACCATTTCACCTACCTACCTTTGTAGGTTAGGTTTGCCTATTGAGAATGACAGTTTTTCATGTCCGGAGGACAAAGGCAGTGCTTCAGACTTTATAAGGTGGTGTTTCGCATTCTCCTTGCCAAGCTACAGATACTGCAAATTAATTTGGTGGAAACTAGTACCTTTATCTCCTTGCCACACTCTGAAATCTTTCACCTTGTCAAGAAGTAGTAGTAAAACCACTAAACTACAGCAGAGGTCTGCCCTTTCGCGCTATGAACAAACTATTATGTCTGGTATTTGTGCTTGTCACACACACAATAAAAAAGTTGTAATATTAAAATTGTAATATAAAAACCAGTTGACCTAAATTAAAGTTATCAAGCTCCAAATGGCAGTGATCAGCAACAATTTAATTAAAAGTCAAAAGTTGACACAAAGCTGACAAATAAAATAAGTTGGATGCTCATTTGCGCATTTAAAACTTTTAATGCAAGTCATCAGATTTTTTCGATCTAAATGACAAATGTATGTAAGTTCATATATAATCCCTATACACTTATGTATGTATGTACATGCACTCCCATACAAGTAGGCAGTTAAATAGTCTGTCTGAAGTCGTCACAATGCCTCAGCATATTTTAATTACACATCAACCCGTAAACTTTTGGCGTACAATAAAAACAATTAGGAGGGTGGAAGAACAAAAAAAACCTCTTCAGGTGCCGACGCGCATTTCTGTATATAAGTGCATTTGAGAGTGTGTGAAAATAGCTACTGATTTAGCCAGCTGAGTTTCTACTTGTTTTTGTTGCCACGCCTCAAGCATTTGGTTATCAAAAAGACATTAAAACGTCTCATTAGTGGAAAATATTTATTTTTCGGTTAATCGGCAGCAGCTGTTGTTAATTTCCGGTGTGAAAACGAACTTTTACACTGTAAAAAAAAAAATTAGAAAAAAACCAAATAAAAATGTAATAACGGTTTGCTATTTACGTAAGGGTGCAAACTATTGCATGCTGTTGATAAAAGTAAAGCTTTTCCTGTGCAAAAAAGTTGAGGTGGGCGGCAAAGTAATGCAGGGGAAAGCCAAATAGTTTTTAGCCACATTCAGAAAATGCTGGCTATTTTCTGTAACAATTTTTGTTGAATGTAATTAACTTCCTCCATTCAGTGTGAAATAAATGGGGTGATTTTTATTACTATATTATTATTTTTTTTAATTCTCTTTTGAGTAAGGGTACGGGTGTGGAAAGAAAACCAGGCCATCGAAAAAGTTTGGCGCAAAGGAAAAGGTAATAAAGAATGAAATAAATTAAAGTTTGGTTATAGATGAAAAGGGGTTTTGATGCAAAGGGCCGAATTAAGAACGCAGATATGATATTTATTTATTTTACAATAATTAAAAGTTTATTGATGTTAGAATGCGACTTTTTTTACCACAAATGAGAAAAAATTTATTTCTATGTGGGCCATCCTACAGTTATAGTAATTTTTCAATTGTTCAGGTTGGCTAAAAAGTACGAGGGTCGTTTCAAAAGTACGTGCAAAAACAGAAAGATGGCACTACTGGCGCGTATTGAGTTTGAGTATTAGTTTGTTGAAAAAGAAATCCACTATTTTTGCGTACAATTTTTGCGCAAATGGTCTAAATCTGTTTTATGGTCGCTCTTTAGCTCCTGGGGGATGCTACGACTACGGGTCAATTTCGAATATTTCTGTGATTTTATCGACATTATTGAGATTTGATTTAACATCAAAAATACTTGAACGGAAGCAACGAAAAAAATGACACATAATTAACTGTTATATAAACACCATTCACAATTTCAGCGATCTGGCTTCCATTTTCGTCTTTATCAAGGAAAAACCGTAAACGGTAAAATGTACCGAATTTTCTCTTTGTTGACTTCCATAACATAACACCCATAACTCACAACTGAATGGAATAAACAAAAAAACAGAAAAATAATTTTTTTAGTGTAAAATGTCACCTTGACAACGAGCACAAACTTTAAGTTTGTTTCCAAGTCATTTCACTTCCCCCTATTCTCTAGACTTGGTTCCCTCGGACTACGATTTGTTACCAAATTTCAGGAATGGCTGGTGGAAAAAAAGATTTTATTCGAACGATTGCAGAAATTGATGGCTATTTGTCAGACTTTGGACAAATCCTATTATTTGGAAGGAATCAACAATTTAAAACAGCGTTGGACAAAGTGTATAAGACTAGAAAGAGGCTATGTCGAAAAATAAAAAAGGGTTACCCAAAAAATTAAGTTTTTATTTTTGCACAGACTTGTCAAACGTTCGTCGCATCAACCACTACTGAAACCAAAATTTATATGACATTTCAATTTGTAATCTTTCATGTGAACACACAATCTCTCAATTCATTTTTAAGTTGGATGACATTTGAAGTTGATGTGCAGTGTATGTTTTTTTTTGCAATGGAAACAACCGATAAAATTCTTTGTTCTAGAAAGTTTCTCAGTAACATAAATTTCTAAAGCAAATGATTATAATATTAATGGATGGGGTTTAGGGCTTAAACCTAGTTATATAAAAGCACGTTCACATGTGCTGTGATAAGCAATAAATCCACAAAAATTAATCTACTCCTTCACATATGGCAGATTAGCTGCGAAATTACCAACCAGCTGTCAAGACTATTTTGATAGGTTTGTCTCCATAAAAATTGGTTTGGTGGAATATTTTACTGTTTTTGGTTTATTAAATTATTCGTTTACGATGTGAAGTACGAGCAAAGAGAAGTCTTAGTTACTTTAATTACGTAATTTGCTGCTAGTAATAGACAGCGGCCGCCATGGGGGAATGGGTTGGTGTATTATTACTGTTCAGAGAATCTCCGTGAAAAACCAAAATAAAGAAAAAGTTTTTTCTAATAGCGGTCGTTCGTCGGCAGGCAATGTCAAACCTCCGAGTGCTTGAAACTGTAGGTCCCTCCATTTGTGGAACAACATCAAGACGCACGTTACATGGACAATGGAATGAAACAAAATTTAAATGACGTAGAATTGATGTCGTTCGTCGACTTCAAAGCTGCATTCGAAGTACGGAAAGGAGTTACTTGTATGCCGCGATGTCTGAATTTGGTATCCCCGCAAAACTAATACGGCTATGTAAGATGACGTTGCCCAACACCAGCAGCGCCGTCAGAATTGGGAAGGACCTCTCCGAGCCGTTTGATACCAAACGAGGTTTCAGACAGGGTGACTCGCTGTCATGGGACTTCTTTAACCTGATGTTGGAGAGCATCGTACGAGCCGCAGAACTTAATCGCTCAGGAACAATATTTTATAAGAGCGTACAATTGCTGACAGTCGGCGCACTCGCATATCGACACCCACGTCACTGTTGACAGTTACAATTTCGAGGTTGTAAAAGAATTCGTTTATTTAGGAACCAGCATTAACACCGATAACAATGTCAGCCTTGAAATCCAACGTAGAATCTCTCTTGCCAACAAGTGCTACTTTGGACTAAGTAGGCAATTGAGCAGGAAAGTCCTCTCTCGACGAACAAAACTGACACTCTACAAGACTCTCATCATGCCCGTCCTAACGTATGGCGCAGAAGCGTGGACGATGACAACATCCGATGAAGCGACGCTTGGAGTGTTTGAGAGAAAGATTCTGCGTAAGATTTTTGGACCTTTGCACGTTGGCAACGGCGAATATCGCAGACGATGGAACGATGAGCTGTATGAGCTTTACGACGACATAGACATAGCGCAGCGAATAAAGATCCAGCGGCTACGTTGGCTGGGTCATGTCGTCCGAATGGATACAAACGCTCCGGCACTGAAAGTATTCTATGCGGTACCAGCTGGTGGTAGTAGAGGAAGAGAAAGGCTTCCTCTGCGTTGGAAAGATCAGGTGGAGGAGGTCTTAGCTTCACTTGGTGTGTCCAATTGGCGCCGGTTAGCACGAGAAAGAAACGGCTGGCGCGCTTTGTTAAAGTCGGCCAAAATCGCATAAGCGGTTATCGCGCCAATTAAGAAGAATCTCACTTTATAATTACGGATTGGGAGTTGAGCTTGAAAAAGCAGATAATCTACTTATATGTGAACGTATTATAAGCGCTGAAGTTGAACCACGTAAGTGAATGTCCAAAACGCCAGTGATTATCGAGCAAGTGTGTGGAGGAATGTGTAATTGCTGATTTGAGCATAGCAATTAACCAGTATTGTTATTATTCTTTTATTTTTGATTTCGAGCCAGACAGCGCGAGCCAAGGGGCAGGGCAGGTAGTTGTTGACTGGCATCGGTGGTGTACGGTCGAGTCACTATTTTAGAGCTCGAATTGCGGTGTCATTGAGTTTAATTCCCTTTTCCTTTTTATTTCCAATAAATTTACCTTAACTATGAAGCTATTAATGTCAGGCGTTTCAATATTTTGGCTGTTCTGATATACTTTTCAAACTACCCCCAAGCCTCCTTTAATTAACACCTTTCTAGTCAAATGGGACTTTGAAATATTTATTTGGGTACTAAACGTCATCGAAAGAATTTTAAATAAATATTAGCAGTCCAGCCTTTCACATATTTTCTAAATTTAACATTAATTTCTAAATTTAACACTGAGCTATTGGCCCCTAGCCAGAGATGAAGAAGAAATTGAGTCGGTACAACACCTCCTTTGTAAATGTCCTGCACTTCAAAGAGGCCGTGTCAAATATCTTGGCGATTATTTGTTTGAAGTCCTGAGAAATTAGCAAAATGCCTCGTTGGAGGGACTACTTACCTTCTTAAAAAGATCTAAGTGGTTTAAGCAACTTAGTTAAGGGATAGATATCAAACGCCGGTATCAAGACTTAAACGTGCTAAGGTCTAGGTCTAGGTCTTGGATATCGAAGAAAGCAATCACTGCTTTGAGTTTTGAAGTGGAAGTTATCGCTGATTTATTTGCTATGTTTTTAAATAAGTTTTTAAAACTTGATATATTAAATAAAAATTTTTCACCTACTGACTAGCACAACCAAATATATGATAGAAGGATGAGTCACCTAAAATGGGCCACTTTTTAAAATTCAGAAGTCACTAAGCTGATAATAGCCACGTCCAAGGCCGCTGCAGCAGAATGGGATTGTAAATGACTATCTTTCGATTGTCACACATAACCACAAATAGTCTTTGCACAAAAGATCTCTTCTGGTCGTAGTGCGCAGTAACCTAATAATATTATAATAATAAGCTTGGGCTCGAAACCCACTGCGTCGGCCTGAAAGATCAAATGATAGAAAATGTTTTTTTCTAATTGCGATCGTCACTCGGTAGGCATTGGAAAACCGTTTAGTTTATATCTGTCATGAAAAGGCTCGCTTTAAAAATGATCTGTACTTGATAGTTCCCATTCTGCGTAAGCACTTGAAATATTATATCTTACAAACCTAGGGGCAAACTGAGAATGTTCACAGGCATTCTTACTGGTCATTGTAGACTGTGAAGTTATCTGTACTAACTCAAAATATGGTCGAACCATTCCTGTCGGTTATGTGACCTGTCCGTAGCAATACAAACACTCTTGCGTTGAGAAGAAGCAATTATTTCGGCCTGATGCGCATGCAATAGAGGCGCATATGCTTAGTAGGGTTCAGTGCCAACGTAAGTTCTTTGCAGAACTGGGTCTGAATGAGGTATTCTGAACACTAGAGGGCATTATGGGGTTTAGGTCGAAGAGCTAACTTTTATCTATTTAAAAAGAACACTTCGTTGACAAGTTTAAATGAGATATTTACGTTTTGGCCTTTTTGTTGGAGTTTTCCTGTGAATTAATTTTTTACTGCTAAACTTTTTGTTGACGGCCCTTTTAGCCAAATGGGTTTTTTCGCGACTACCATTCAGAAGTGCGCAGATTCGAATTTTCGTGTTTTTTGTTAGTCGTGTTATTCTAGCGAATATTTGAATGAGCGTAAAAAAAATTCAAAAAAGAAATATTAACAAAATAAAATGTCCCATATGACTTTTTTCATTGCAAAAACCATTTTCTTACTGGCTGTACACTAAAACATTTCCAATTTTAAGTTTAAATATTTAAACATTTCAGTATATAGGTATGTATGAAAAAAATCCTGCAATACGCTCTCATCAAGGCACTAACATTATTGCATAAACATTTACGTACGCTCTAACTCTACCCGAAATAGTCCGTTAAACACTTCGTAGTGTTTTCTAAAACCTTTCGAGTTCACCCTTAAACACGATTACACTAACAACAAATTTTATTATCGTATAAAGTTATCTCAAGCATTTAACGCCTAATAGCTTGCTACAGAAGTAGCACCAAAACACACATATTATGTGCAAATAACGGAAATGGTCAGTTTCACGGGTTCATGGCAGATAGTGGAATGCAAAAGTAAGAACCAAAATAGTTTGCCAGAGAGTGGAGTAGGAAAGGAACAAACAAAATAGGGCAAGCAGGTTACACTCACTCACACACAAACGTATGTTGGCTCACACACATATTATATATGCATATATAAACCTGCACACACATATAGTATGTGTGTGAGCCAGTGGCTGAAGCTTTTGTGGGTTTTATTGCGGTAAGCTTTGCTCAATCAATTGCTCTTCATATTTAGGCTTGCCGGCTTGCACAAACTCACGTGCTGTTTGTTATATTGTATTTGTCACATTGTACAAATCGCCGGATTAGTAGGTGAATGCATGGTTTTTGTCTCTGCACACAAACGCACGACTACGTGACATTTGACCACACTAAAAAATACTTTCCACCGCATGAAAAGAAAATGAAGCAAATGTTGGTTTCATTTTATATGTAGGTCTTATTTTTCCATACTCTGATGTATGGCGTGTTTACATTGACTTGAAATTGTATAACAAAATTTTTAGGTTGCCTATTCAGGCGTCAAGTTTTGGTTGGCAGCAGTTGAAAACAAAAGGTATTGTTAAGCATATCCTGACACACACACACATGCAAGCGTATATGAAATACTGTCGAAGAGTTGTAAACTCAGGTTTGCTTGTTTCTCTAACAAAATCAACAGGAGGTTATCAATATTCTATATTTGCATATATACTTATATGTGTGTACATAGACACACCATGCTGAGAAATTGACTGGTACACCGAACTAACGAGTTTCTGGTTTATTTAGAACCTTCACTGGGCCACGTTTTTATCTTCCTCCATTCAAGCAACTAAAGTGTCAAATGTCCGCAGCTGCATTACTTTCTTGTTGTTATAAAAATAGTGCTAAGCTCAACAGATGCGATCTATTACGCTCTCTTTTCGATAGTTTCGAGGAAATGTTCAATTCGATAAATTATATTTGTATTAAAGGAAAACTGAGATCCAGATAATGTTGGCTCGTACAATATTCGAAGGAGTAAGGGATTGACGTACCATTCAGAAAATACTAAGCAGATGTCTGAAACTATCGATAGTGGGTACTATCTGATATCTAGTGCCGATAGTCGATATATCATCGATAAACTCGAACTTTGGAATTAAATAAAACAAACAGTTCAAGTGAAATTGGCACGATTGTTTTTTTTATTCTTTTGTTTTTGTTTTTTTGTTTTGCTTTTGTTTTTTTGTTTTGTTTTTGTTTTTTTGTTTTTTTTCTTTTGTTTTTGTTTTTTGTACTATGTATTCGATGACATTATGTTTGGGAAATAATTTAAGGCAAGTAAACGCGGTGGCTTTGCTGTAGGTGACGCATCTTAATGAACCTCTTTTAGATGAAAGCTTCCCTCATTAGCACTTAGGTAATTATGTGATACCTAATGAATCTCCTCGTCACTCAAAATCTTACAAATTTATTTGTGAAGTCATTTAAGCAAAAATTAAGTCAGAGCTATAATTTTGATAATTAATTTCAATAATTTAAATGTGCTTTCGTATCGTCTAACGTTTAGTCGTTAAACATCAAGATTAATTCAGTATTCTCAGCAAATTTTACTACGCTGCAATTTGTTTCTGCAATCAACTCCATGTTTGAATAAAATTTTTTCCTGCTAACCATTTCTTAAAATTGGGGAACAAGTCGTCTGAGGGTCTCGAGGGAGCCAAGTATGGAGAATAGAGGGGAAGTGAATCGACTTGGAACCCTGTTTCCATTAATTTTGCGGCCACAACTGCTGGCATGAGCTGGTGCGTTGTCGTGATAGAAAAGGACTTTTTGAAAATCACTCCACTTTCTCTATTTAAACGAACGCCAAACACAAAGAAATAAACCGATCTGGCTGAAACTGGGTATGTGTTTTTCCAAGAGATGCTACCAGCTAAACATAACTTCGATACGCGCCAGTAGTGCCATGTCTCCGATTTTGCACGGACTTTTTAAACGACTCTCGTATATAAGAACAGCGCTTAAGGAAGACTATGAATTGAAATCTATTGTTATAGCTGCACAAGTCTAATTCCGCAAATTAATTGGATGCTTACAAGCTCATTTTTGAGTAATTGAAAACTACAACAAAAACACATTTTACTTAAATTTGTTAGTGTTTTCACAATTCCTTATTTTAGTTATGCAGAGATGAACGGTACTTTACCATTACCTATTCTTTGTGAGACACTTTCTTACGGTTTTTATAAGTTGATGATTGATTTTTGCTTTAAATGCATCACAAATTAAAACATATAGTGTTTTTAAAATGCCTGTCTATCGTTTGAAGTGGTCCAATTATATATTAATGTTATATATTAATGTTATAATCAGCGTAGGGTAACACGGACGTCAATATATAAAGCCATAAATTGTGCCGATGATGAAGGTAAACTCCAGCCAAAGCGTGCAGGTGGCCCTAAACCAAAGATAACCGTATGTGCAGATAAGGAAACTGGATCGAAATCGTCAAATACGAGTAGCAGACTTGGTATTTATATAAAACACTATGGACTTGGTGCAATATGACTCGGAGCAGAAAAAAGAGCGCGGTTTATGTATCCACTACAAATATCGGAGACAGCAGTAACATGGTGCTTTCAATTATTCTGTTCTGGAGACATAGACGTCAGAAAACCATTTAGCGCCATTTACCTTCTACTCAAATATGAACGAGACGTTATCAATAAAACGGTCGGCGGATGACATATGGCAAAAATAAATTTTTTGTTTTTTGGTAGGACTGTTATAGGCTTACATGGCAAATTTCAGCGTGATATGTCACATAGTTTGTTTTCTGTGCTACTGTAAACAAGTCAAGCTCGAGTGTGTTTTTCGAATTTAACGATGGAAATTCAAGTTGAACAAAGAATTTGTTTGAAATTTTGTTATTCCAACAGTCCTACCTTTGTTATTGTCCTTTGTTATTGTAACAGTCCTACCAAAAAACAAAAAATTTATTTTTGCCATATGTCAACCGCGGACCGTTTTATTGACAACGTCTCGTTCATATTTGAGCAGAAGCTATATAGGGACAATTATAAAAACGTTAACTTCATCTAATATTTATATTTAATTAATTTTAATTTTCTGCAATGCATGGAAATAATTAAAAAAGTACATTTAAAGCTTTCCAGAAAATTTGTTTCACTATTTGTTATTTTCAGACTATTAAAATATCGTTATTGCCTACAATAAACAAGATTTTCATAAAAATTCTAATGGGACGAATTGCATATCCACTAAATGCCTTTATTCGGTGGAATCAAGCCAGTTTTTTGGACAGGGCAGTCATGTACTGATCATATAAGCACCATTTAAATATTGATCGAACAATCAGTTGAAGTAAATGCCTGCCTTTATCTAACTTTCATCGATTTTAAGAAAGCCTTTGGCACTTTAAAAAGAAATTTTATCTGCAGAGTACTTGAATCAAAAGGGATTCCGCCGAAAAGAGTGAACATAATTAAAATCAGTTAGGAAGGAGCTTCATGTCATATTTTGCATAAAGATGTTCTCAGCGAGCCGTTCTCGTCTACAACTTAAGCGACCTCGAGTAAGTTGATGATTTAGTTTTTATATCAAATCACCATGCTTATATGTAAAAACAGACATGACAGGTCGCGGAAGAATGTGAGAAATGTGGGTTTCAACATCAACATCGATAAAACTAAATCTATGCGAATCAATGCCGACAATGATGCCCAGTTCAATATTATTGGCAATCTAGTAAGTAGTAGTAGTATTATCTTTTTAAGCAGTTGGTTTAAACAGCTGACGCACGTTTCGTGTTTTGTTACACTGTCAAATATCTTCAGTTTGGTCTATAATTTAACCATGAATCGTCTTGCAAACGAACAACGCTTGCAAATCATTGAATTTTATTATAAAAATGCGTGTTCTGTTAAGAAAGTTTATCGCGCGCTTCTTCCATTTTATGGTCAGTTTAATCGACCGCTTCGGCTATTCGAGCTATTGTGACTAAATTTAGAACCAAATTTACATTATTGGATATCAAACCACCAACACGCTTACGTAGAGTGCGAACTGAAGAAAATATCGCAGCTGTATCGGCCAGTGTTAATGATGACCATCAATTATCGATTCGTCGCCGTTCGCAGCAATTGGGCCTCTGCTACTCAACAACGTGAAAAATTTTGCGAAAGGATTAAGGTGTGAAGCCTTTCAAAATACAGCTGGTGCATGAATTAAAGCCGATCGACCTACCGCAACGCAGAATTTTTGGTGGATGGGCTCTTGGAAAGTTGGCCGAAGATCCACTTTTGTATCGAAAAATTTTGTTCAACGACGAAGTTCATTTTTGGATCAATGGGTACGTAAATAAGCAGAATTGTCGATTTTGGAGTCAAGATCAGCCAAAAGACTTGCAAGAGCTACCAATGTATCCAGAAAAGGTCACAGTTTGGTGCGGTTTATGGGCTGGAGGTATCATTGGACCGTACTTCTTCAAAGATGCTGCGAATCGTAATGTAACTGTGAATGGTGAGCGCTACCGTGAAATGATATCCAACTTTTTTTGCCCAAAATGCAAGAGCTTGACTTGCATGATATGTGGTTTCAGCAAGACGGTGCCACATGCCACACAGCACGCGTAACAATGGACTTGTTGAGAGGCGAGTTCGTTGAATATTTTACTTCACGTCCGTGACCTGTCAATTGGCCACCCAGATCGTGCGATAAAACGCCTTAGATTATTTTTTGTGGGGCTATGTTAAAGTTCAAGCCTGCTTCAATTAACGCATTGGAAAACAACATTAAAGCATTTAAATATATGTGAGTTACCGGCCGAAACATTGGAAAGAGTATGCCAAAATTTGACTAAGCGGATAGACCATTTGAAGCGCAGTCGCGGTCAACATTTGCATAAAATAATCTTCAAACATAAAATTGTATGGACTGTACTACCGATTTAAATAAAAATTGCATGCATTTGTCTGAATTTTACGTGTGTTTTTTTGAAAAACTTTCCTATAGCTCTTGAAAAATCTCCAACCGGTTAAAAAAAAGCAGATGTGCTTTTGCCAATTTAAATAAGATCTGGAGAACTAGAGGCTTGCTCCTAAATAGTCTATTAAAATTTTTAATACTTGTGTCAAAACAGTGCTGCTTTATGGCTCAGAAACTAAGTTTGTAGCGGTTTCTATCGCACATAAGCTGCAAACCTTTATTAATAGTTACTCAAGACAAATTTTAGAAATATAGTGGCCGAGAATAATTAACAACGAGCTGGCATAGGCTTTAATAAAGCGTTTTTCAATAAGTGCGCTTCAACTTTTTTCGGATAGGGAGGGCGAACGACGCAATATTTTTTATTTTTCGCTTGTCATTTGTAAACTTCATTAGTATACATTTCATCATGGAACGCTACACACTTGAGCAACGATTGCAAATCGTGCAAATTTTTTATGAAAATAATCGTTCTGTTGCTGCTACTTTAAAAGCATTTTTTCCAAAAAATCATCTTCAGTGATGAAGCTCACTTTTGGCTCAATGACTTTGTCAACAAGCAAAATATGCGTTACTGGGCAGAAAGCAATCCACTCGTGATTCATGAGGCACCGTTGCATCCCGAAAAAGTCACTGTTTGGTGCGGTTTACATGCCGGCGGCGTAATTGGCCCATATTTTTACGTTGACGGGAACGATCGCCACGTTACTGTGAATGGAAATCGATACCGCGACATGATAAACGATTATTTTTGGCCGCAATTGAATGGTATGGACTTAAACGCCATGTGGTTTCAACAGGACGGGGCCACAAGCCACACAGCACACGCTACAGTTGATTTGTTGAAGAGTAAGTTCGATGAGCGCATTATTTCCAGAAATGGACCGGTCGAATGGCAGTCGCGCTCGTGTGATTTGACGCCTCTAGACTATTTTCTTTGGGGTTATGTGAAGTCATTGGTCTACAGTAACAAGCCGGCGACGATTTGTGAGCTCAGAGCCAATATTGAACGCGAAATTGCTGGAATTTCGGCCGATTTATGCAAAAGAATGGTCGAAAATTGGGTTCAACGATTGGACTTCGTAAAACGTGCACGCGGTGGTCATGCAAAAGAAATCGAATTTCATACTTAAATGTATATGTTCAAACTCGAAAATGAAAAAAAAAAAAAATTAGCTAAAAAAGTCAAACCGTTTGTGTTTTATTCAAAAAAGTTCAAAAGTTGAAGCGCTCTTACTGAAAAACGCTTTACAACAAAAACTAATTGACAAACAAATTATGAAAAGAAAGTATGGCTGGATGGGTCACACCTTACGCGAAACTGTGAGCGAAATAACACATGCTGCCTTGGAATAAAACCCGCAAGGAAGAAGAAATAGGATTCTATCGAAAACAATATGGGGAAGGTTAATCAGCAGGTAGACGAGGAAATCATTCAGCGAATTACGGGCTTTAGCATGAGATGGAAATAGGCGGAAGTCTTTTGTGACTGGACTAAATTCCTACATATGTATAAGTTTATAAGTACATATATTTTTGAACATATCAATAATAATTTCAAGTTTTACCTCCTGGGTATATATATGTATTATACATAACTACTATTTGTGTTGCAACACTAACCTGCGTGTCTATTTAATATATGTATATATCTACATGTGCTTGTTTAAATCTATCAGCTACCTACTCGGTTGCATGTTTACTTGTGCATGCCTGTGTAACGTCTGTGTTAGTTGTTCCGCTCAATTTACTGTGCAAATTGACGTTTACCAAAAAAGTAAAAACAAGCAAAAAAAAAAAAACAAAAATACAAACTAATACAACAGTGTGCCGTACTATCTCAACCCTGCCTATCGCAGTTAAAGTCGGGTCTATTCATTCTACTTATGGCCAGCAATATTTTCAAACATTTTTGGCATTTTTTCCGCGCCAAAATTTTAGTTTTGCAGCAAAGTTCTGTGTAATTTTTTATACTGAATAAATGTTGAGGCAAATTGCTTACAAATTTATATTGCATGCGTGAGTTTGTGCGCTGAATTTTTCCGTAGATGAAAGCCTGGAAACTAATAAAATGTTTTCGGGGCTTAAAACACAAATATGTGTATTTTGATTAAATATTTGAACTTTTTTTTTATGCAAAGCCGTTTTTCATATGAGGCGTAGTTATTAAGCTTTGTTATTATGCATGCATTCCTGTGAATGGTGTTGTGCCAAGTTTCAACTCGAGTTTTTGCTGTGCCTGCCACTTTTTGTTGGCCTGCAAGTGGAGAGTCCTGCAGTTTTATGCAGCTTCGGAGTGGTAAATGATAAATGAGGCCTTTTCTTGGCAGGCCTTTCCCCCACTCGAAGATTTGCCATTGACTTTCCGAGGCTCGAGAGCGCTGTGAGAAGGAATTGTTTCTCCTATTTAAGGTGTCGTCCCCATAATAGGCTCGACCCCTTTATTAACCGTATGGTAAAAATAAAAATAAATAAATAATTGTTCTACAAATGGCGGGACCTTCAGTTTTACGCCACCTCTGAATGTAAGATGGTGTTTTGTGAGGAGCTTTTTCAAGGCAGAAATACACTCGAAGGTTTGCCACTGCCTGCCGAGGGGCAATTTGTTGTTCATGTACGGAGATTCGAACCTACGCACTCCCGAATGGCAGTCACGCACCAAACCATTCGACCACGGCTGTATGGTAATCACGCACAAACTCAGTCGGCCGCCAACTAATTGGAATTTTTTAATTTTGCCCAAATTGCTTAAATTGTTTCGTACTGGAACTCGTGGGTATAGAAGCAGGTGCTTTTTTAAGTTATAAAACTTTTGATAGGAATGTCAATCAAACTAAGTTGTTGTGCAACACATAAACACGCATTTCTTTTCTGTATACTCTGATAATTTACTATGCGTAGATTTTTGAAATTTAAGTTTGGTGCACTTCATCCACTTTACGGCGTCCCCAAGCTTTCATTTGAGCAGATACTTAATAAGCAATCGATTTATTTATTTGCATGCTGACTTTTATGGGGAAAAATTGTCCATTAGGAGCTAAAACTGCGCATATGGAGACAGAAATTATTGAAAAATTAAGAGTGACGTTTTGGCAAAATTTTTGGTTTCCAAAAACTCAACCTCTGTCCGTTCACTACTTAAAAGATTTCGAGGAAACATCTGGGTCTACATACACTCTTTACAAACGTTTAGTGAATTGACTAAAGCTCAACTGGAAATTGAAATGGCACCTTTTTGTTAAATGATCTTTAAAGGCAAGGTCCCTTTCTTACTGCATTATTCATAACTGTGATCGCTCGGTATAGTCAGTAGCCTTACTCCAAGTCTATGAACTACTGGTGTTCCACGGAGATTCGATGAATAGCCCTAGGTTACAATAAATGGCTACCCTTGCGAGGGACCCACTTGGACAAATAATCAAAATTCGTCCGTCGGCGTAGAAAAGCAGAAGGAAAAGAACCAAGCATGGGGAAAGAGGAGAAGGGGGTTTTGATTAGAGGATGAAGTAAATTTCATCAGGTGTGTGATATTTAAGCCCATAATATCCGGAGGTGTAGTGAGAAAGAGAGTGCCCAGATATCTAAATCTTTGTCCGACGAGAGCAGGGCTGAGATAATTTCACCTCGTCCTCCATGCAGCTTATGCAGAAAAGACACCTACCAAATTCAAGAGCTGCGGCTTTGTTAGCCTTAGAAGTACCCTCGAGTGCCCCCGATCTACCCGTGACCAGAAGGATCTTGCGACTTTGCAGGTTTGCGCATTAGCACAGAGTTGACGCGAGGTGCATCTTTCCAGGAGTAGACCACAGGTCCTAAAGGGAACCCCAATATGACGATGAATATGAATAACCTAAAAAATAAGGGTTTTCCAATAACAGGCGTTATTTTGAATAGCCCGTCAATTCGGTAGATGCCACTTTTGAAGCTGTCATTTTTTGATATTTGAGAGAGAGAGTAGAAACTACACCATTAATAAAAAATGGAACGATACACGCTTAAACAACGCATGGAAATTCACTGTAAAAATGGTGAAAATTTGGCAAAGATGGTTCGTAAAACTCGAACATTTTTGGGTCATCCTAAAGCATCTTGTCGGACCGCAATACAGAAATTAGTGAAAAAATTCGAGCTGTTGGGACAAGTTAGTGATGTGAAGAAAAGAACCCCTACACGCCGCTCAAGGATATTGCTGTTGTTGCCGAAAGTGTTGAAGAAAACCCAGGTTTGCCCATTTCTCGTCGTTCTTTGGAATTAGGCATTCCACAAACGTCATTACACCATATTTTGCATGAAAATTTGGGTCTTAAGGCTTATAAAGTCTAGTTAACACAAGAACTCAAGACGGCCGATTATCAACAACGTCATGGCTTTGCTGATTGGGTCGTTGAAATGCATGAAAATAATCCGGAATTGCCTATGGAATGAGGTGGAAATGGGCCTCATCACTCGCACAATTATCTTGAATGATGAGGCCCATTTCCACCTCGGTGGCTTCGTCAACAAGCAAAATTGTCAGATCTGGGACTTAGAAAATCCAAGAGTTATTGTTGAAAAGCCTCTCTGTCCTCAACGTGTGACTGTTTGGGGCGATTTATGGTCGGGTGGAGTCATTGGACCTTACTTTTTCGAAAATGAAGCTGGAACAACAGTTACGGTGAATGGATTGCGCTATCGAGAGATGATTAACAATTTTTTATGGCCGGAAATGGATGGAATTGATTTGGACAACGTTTATTTTCAACAAGACGGCGCTACATGCAACACAAGCAACGAAACCATTGATCTTTTACGGGAAAAACCTCCAATAACACCTCTTATTGGAAAACCCTTTATTTCAATGTTAAATAACCTTTTCAGCGGTCGTCGTAGCTGAGAGGAAAATGGTTAACCCTTACGCGCATTTCGGCCATGAAAAAGATTCTCCAAAACAGCCATCTGCTGTTAGCAAGCAGCAAAGAAGGGTCTTACAACACCCTTAAACTGATTTATTTGAATTATAAGAATTCATATCAAAATAATATTACTCGTTATATTTGGATTACTCGTCCACTGAGCAACACTAATCGGACAGCAAACATACCAACCCTACATATGAGAGGAATCTCCATATTAGATGTCATCAGTTACACACCACGAAAATACCGAAAAGCATTGAGCTAGTTGAAATAGCCAAATTTATAAAAGCGCGCGAATACTCCTAAAATATGCAGGGGTAAATATATTTGCACCACCGAGCGCGAAAGTGGTAGGATACTTGTTGAAAGCCATTCAATTGAATATGTAAAAGCGTCCAGCAGCGAATATCCGTCCGTGACAGCCTTCAAGTAAAGTAGCTTTCGTCTTCCCATAAGTGTGAATACGATTTTTTAAAAGGTGTTGCAGAGCAGTGAAAATTTAATAGTTGAGCATATCTCCCTAAAAGTTAACTGTAGTAAAGAATTTCAGCACAGCACTGCTTCTCTTTTCACCTACACACATAAGTACGTAAATATCGCTTGGGTATTTAGCCGCTTCTTAACGCACGCCCTCATTTCGCTTCGAATTTGGAGGGGTTTTAAAAATTCATACGCTGAGTGTTTCGCATGCACCCACATTTTTAAGTTATAAGTGCACTGATATATATTTAAGATCTATGTGAGTACAAGTGTAAATATGTATATACTGCTTGAGTAACACACCGCACAAATAAATCAACTCCGCTGCTGGCTGTAATACATAAAGTGAAAATGTGCGTCCTCACTGTTGAACATTTAACTAATCATTGGAAATTTCGCACATCTGTACATTAGTAAATCAATTGTTGAATTTTCAAGTACAATAAATAACTGATGGTTGAAATACGGCTGGTTTGGGATAAATGCACTTGCATTATTTTTTAAACTACGAGGACGGTTCATTAAGTATCCATGTTTGATGACAAAGGGCGTTCCTGATGGAAGTTAGTATTAGCATCGTGTGCTGCCATCTATCAAACAACGGCAAAATAAATTTCAGACTAATTGATATGTTAGTTTGGATTTGGAAAAAGTGCAGTATCGTTTGGTGGTTCGCTTTTTGTTTTTGGATGGGGAAAAATGCGAGGAGATAAAAGCAATGTTGGATGCTATCTATTGGGAAGCTTCGCCATCTATGACCACAGTTAGATACTGGTTCAACAAATTTAAACGTAAGCGAACATCCGTTTATGATGTGGAGAGATGGGGACGCCCGACAGACGTGGTTACCGAGGAAATCATTCAAAAAGTCCACGACAAGATTCTCGCTGATGGCCGAACGAATGTGAGCAAAGTAACATAGGTGTGTCGACTGGAGTGACAACTAATATTTCACATGATAAGTTGGTGATGAAAAAATTGTTGTGGGTGCCGCGATTTCTCACGGTGGAGAACAAGCGGATGAGGCTGTTCACTTCGAATGAGTTTTTCGAGCATTTTAAGTGAGATCTGAAGGAATTTTTGCATCGAGTTGTCACGGTTGATGAAACCTGCATTCATCATTACACACCAGAAGCTAAGCAGCAATCAAATCAATGGATTTCTCCCGGTGAATCTGCTCCAAAGAAGGCGAAGACAGTCTCATCGGCCTGTATGAATTGCGTTATGAATTGCTGCCGCACGCCCCGTATTCACCCGATCTGGCTCCATACGACTTGTTCTTGTTCCCTAACATGCAGAAATGGCTCGCAATTTAGCTGAACCGAGGAAGTCATCGCCGAGACAGAGGCGTATTTTGGAGTGTTCGACAAATCCTATAATGATCACTGTCCTGATGTACTGTGCCACCTAACGTCTCTTTGTATCTTTATATGCAGGAAACCATTGAGGAATACTTCCGCGTTTAGCTAAACGACTCTGAAGTATTATACTTATGTTTATATACTTATATTTGTAATGCACAGTACACCGAGTGGTTATATATTTGAAATAAACAAAAGAATATTTAATAAACATGAACAATGAATATCGTGACGCAGCTATCGAACACCGTCCGTACACGTCCGTACGCTTACGCAGTCTCTTTTCAACTAACTCCTCTCTGTCGTTGACAGCTCGGCCTCTCCTGACTCCTCGTCGTTCCAGGACGAGTCTTCTTCGTCATCATGGATGTCTAATTCTGGACTATTAGCGCACCATGGTTTGAGATTATCGGCGGACAGCACGTTGCAATATCGGCGCTGAGTGACCATCGTATCCGGTAAATCTTCCACGATATAGCGGTCGTAGTTTAATACCTTCGTCACCTGGTATGGACCCTTGTACATAGGATCGAGTTTGTGGGATTCACCCGTCGCTGTAAACACATTGTCGATTACCACCAAGTCGCCAACTTCGTACTTGTGCGGTTTCTGATGTCGTTTGCCGTATCTCTCTTTCCATTTATTACGTTCGGTCATAATATTGGACGCTGCTATGTCGCGTTTCTCCTCCATGTCTGACACATGGACAACTTCATCATGCATAGCTTGGATCATTCGGTTGTGACTAACATCCCTTGGGTCGAAGTAGAACACAAGTTCGTTTGGGCTGTATTTCGTTACCTCATTCTTCTGCGAATTTATGCTCCATTGGATGGCCATCAATGACTCATCCCATACCTTGTTATTTTCCACTGTACATCTTAGAGCGTTCAATAGAGTTTTATTCGCGCGCTCAACCTGCCCATTGGCTCTTGGAGTTCTGATAGCGGTTTTGACATGCTGGATGCCCTTTTGGTTGAGAAAGCTCTCGAACAGCTTCGACGTGAAGGCTGTACCACGATCCGATGTAACACGCAGTGGTTGCCCAAAAATAGCCATTACTTCTTCCATTGCTTTGATTACTGGCTCGCTCTTAGTATTTCTGACAGCTTTGAGCAGCACATATTTGCTGAATCCGCAGACAATAACCAACACGTAGACGTTTCCCGATTTACTCCTGGGAAATGGACCCACATGGTCGATGTGCAAACGTCTGAATGGTATCGGTAGTACATCGGCAACATGAAGTTCACTCTCCCTCTTACCTCCCTTGACCTTATTCAAACAACATTCTTCGCAAGCCGCAATATATGATTTCACGTAACGTCGCATTCGTGGGAACCAGAAGTGCTTTCTAAGACGGTCTAACGTTTTCTCCAGTGCAAAATGTCCTGCATCGTCATGACTTGCTTTCACTACCCGCCATCGCACTGACTGTGGGACAACGAGTTGGTAATGCTCCTCCACCTTTCGGAATAACCGTGAATTTCGCATGGCATAATCTTCTTTCAGCTGCTTTAGCTCATCTTCGTCTGTCTCCTCTTCGCCTTTGATAAGTGCGCATATTCGTCGTATTTTTTTATCTTGTAGTTGTATGGTGGATACCCAATCCTCCGGTCCCTAGTTTTACTGATGGATAATACCTTATCCGCGACTGTTGATGGACATGATGGTCCTTCTACTGGCAATCTACTTAGCGTATCGACATGCTGCATTTTAGTACCTGGTCGATGCTCACACGAGAAGTCGAACTCCTGCAGACGTAGCCACCACCTGGCTATTCGTGGCCTTAATGGTGTAACCTTTTTGGTCGTCACTACAGCATTACAATCAGTCCGCACCACGAAGGTTGTGCCGAGAAGATACACCTGAATCTTTCCAACGATTCCACAATCGCGAAGACCTCCAACTCATGACTTGGATATTGTGAATCGGCTGCGCTACACTGGCGACTATAGTATTGGACCGGCTTCCAATTTTTGTTATCGGACTGTAACAAGATTCCTGATAATCCAATGGCGCTGCGTCAGTGTGCACCTCGTGGTTTTTCATAGGGTCAAACACAACTAAAACAGGCTGGGTTATTAAGATGCCTTTAAGCTTCGTGAACGATTCCTCTTGCTCTTTGGACCACTGGTATTTTGCATTTACTTTCAGCAAACTTGCTAATGGCTTCGCTATGATGCTGTACCCTTCGACGAAGGTTGAGGGAATTCTTTAATGCATTTGGTTTTCTCTTCACCTGGTTGGATACCTTCTTCGCTTACGATGTGTCCCAAGAATTGGATTCTGGTAGCCATAAAATTACACTTTGATGGTCTCAATGTGAGCCCTGATTCTTTTACGGCTTGGAGAAATTCAACTAATGCTTCGATGTTTTGTGCTACACTCTTCGTTGCGATGATGACTTCATCTACATAGCTAACAATTCGGTTTCGATGCTTTAGACCTCTTATCAATTTCGTTACCATTTCTTGAAAGACCATTGGTGCGTTTCGTAGACCGAACGGCATTACGTTATGTTCAAATAATCCATCTGGTGTTAGAAATGCCGTATAATGTTTACTTCCTTCCGTCAATGGAATCTGGTAATATCCTGCCGTCATGTCTAACGTTGTGAAGACTGTGCTTCCAACTAGCTTGGATAATTGTTCTTCGACGATCGGCATCGGAAAATGCTTTTTCGCCGTTACAGCGTTGAGTGCCCTGTAGTCGACACACATTCTATCCTCTCCATTGAACTTCTTAACTAGAATCACCGGTGCTGCATGCACTGACGAGCTCGGCCTGATAATGCCACGTTCAAGTAACTCATTCACGATTTTGGATAACGTTGGACGTTGGTATAGCGGTACCTGATACTGTCTTCCAATCACTGGTTGGTCGGTATTAATGATGATTTCCATTTCTGTCGTCTTGCATTGTCCCAAATCGGACAAATCTTCAGTAAAACAACACTCGTATCTCTGCAACACACATCTGACCTCTTGAAGATTTACCCCGCTCATATCTTCGTTTACGTTAAAAGACAGATCTCGTTGTTGATAAACCTTCATGACGCCCTACTCGATGATTAGCCTGAAACTTTCTTTGCACAATACATCCCAACCAATTACGATATCATGTGTCATAAACTTATCTGCGACGATATAACAAGGGGTTAATATCGTGATTCCATCGATGACTAACTCTGCTTCGACGAATTCGTTGCTTGTTATAACTGCTCCACCAAATCCCTGAAGTCGTTTCGTAGCCGGAAATCTTGGCACGTCATTTGGAACCTTTGATGCTGCTACTAACGATACGTCACTTCCTGTGTCTAGTAAACTTCTAAGCTGCTTGCCATTCCATGTAACATCTCTACTTGCTGTACTGATGACACGTTTGGAGTCGTCCACTAACTTCGCAACATTCGGTTTTCCATTGTGGCATGCTTGTGCATCGTGCCCTACCTTGTTGCACCTCGTACACTTCTGCTTTCGTTGTGGTTGCTGACATTTTGACGCAATGTGCCCGTATTTATTGCAGTTGTAACATTTGAGTTTTCTCTCATTCGTTGATCCGGAATTTTTATCGTTGTTACCTTTCTCGTACATCATGCTCGCCTTTGATGGTCCTGGAGCATCAGCCATGTCTTTCAATGAGCGCAATAAATCATTACACGTTGGCAACTTGAGCGCTAATAACGTGCGCGTTAATGATGGATCATTTAAGCCTGCGATAATATATGAGTTGATAGATTCTTCATCCATCCGTCCCCGTCTACCAATACTCAACATGATGTAGTAGTATTCTTCAAATGACTCTTTGGGTTGACGTTTCCGTTGGGCCATATTGCGGTGCATTTGCGCTGACGTAACTGAAGCTGGAAAATCAAGCTGGAACGCTTGCACAAAATCTGACCATGACTGGAAAACTGTTTGCGAATCTAACCATTCCTTTGCCACACCTTTCAATTTCGATTGTGCTGCTACCAACGTCTCTTGCTCGGACAATTCGTAAGCCCTGCGCAACTGTACTACTTTCTCGACAAAAACTTCGCTACTTACGTTGTTCTTCAATGGATCATATTCTGGCATCAACGCATAAATTTCCCGCAAATTACTTGTTCGATTGTGGACAGCTACTCCTGTTGCTCGTGTTGCGTTTCCGAAATCACTTTCATTTGATGGCGTTGACGAAATACGTACAGTCTCTTGTGCTGCACTTGCACTTGCACCTGGCCTTTCACGTGAGGCTACCAAATCGCTCACCGTCTTTGTCAGTTGCAAGATCATCCCGCGTAATTCGTCCATCTCACGACGAGCACCTGTATGTTCATCGTCGTCTTCCACTTCGTCCACATCTATCTCATCACCTGGATATATCTCAGCCAGCTTTGCTAATTTAGCCGCTCTATTCCCCACGACACTAATGTTTTGATTTTGTAGCAATTTATTCAATTGCACAACTTTTAAAGAGCTCAATTTCACTTTATTCATCACTGTCTTGATTATTCGTGCTTTTTCCTTTTCCTTTCTCCAACCAACCGTCCGATTCAAAAAATGCTTCACGACTGTTCTTCGCTTCGCCGTCACTTTGCTGCGTATCCCTTTGCAACTTCTTTCTTTGCTTGCTTTTTCCCTTCCACTGCTGCTGCGCTGTTGCTCAAACCTTAGCAATTACCTCCTTCGTAGCCAGTGAACCGTTTCCCTGTCTCACTTAGATGCTCGAGTACTTTTTAACACCGACTTTGTTGATACAGCGTTTCCTTGAATTCCTTTCTCGATTTCGTTGTTACTTTTGTAGCTTTTTACCGCCGACTTCGTTGATACAGCGTTTCCTTGAATTCGTTTCTCGTTTTCGTTGTTACTTTTGTAGATTTTTAACGCCGACTTCGTTGACACAGCGTTTCCTTGAATTCGTTTTTCGTTGTTACTTTTGTAGATTTTTAACGCCGACTTCGTTGACACAGCGTTTCCTTGAATTCGTTTTTCGTTGTTACTTTTGTAGATTTTTAACGCCGACTTCGTTGATACAGCGTTTCCTAGAATTCGGTTTTCGCTTTCGTTGTTACTTTTGTAGGTTTTTGAGATAAAATCCCACTTCTGAGGTGTAATGTACAGTACACCGAGTGGTTATATATTTGAAATAAACAAAAGAATATTTAATAAACATGAACAATGAATATCGTGACGCAGCTATCGAACACCGTCCGTACACGCCTGTACGCTTACGCAGTCTCTTTTTTTAACTAACTCCTCTCTGTCGTTGACATATTAAATGGCCAACATTGGAGAACGCTAACCGGGCGTATGTACTCAGCCTTACACTATAGAGAGTTCCTTACAACAGAGTTCAATTTTTAATTTATTTAAGAGCTGTGACAGGCAATATTGTTATCGTCACAAACATTCTTATTTGTTTCTTTATTCATTGTGTATATTAAATGAATAAATGTATGGATTAAATCAATTGTAAAACATGACTTTTACAAATTAAATAAAGAAGAATTATTCCTACTACTACTTCGGTGTTTAAAATAAACGGGTACTGGTGTGACATTTACAGTGGCGAGGTGGAAATTGCTGAGGGCAAGCACTAATGGCTTTTTCATATCCAGGAGTAAGGTATTGTATAAGTACTTATTGCCTGCATGTTGTCTTAAACTCCGTGCCAAGCTCGTGCTTTTTCTTTACTGATTGCGTTATTCCTATCCTAGTGCTACAAATCGTAGTATAAACAACCCGTAAGGTTTAGGCTACTACAGGGTGTACGGGTGCACGGCACTCGAAGTGTAACCAACTACAGACCGCTCGCACAGCTGATGCACTGGCAGCAGCTGTCTGTTAGTTGGCTAAGTGACAGTCCAGAGGATTGGTTACAAGCGCGCGGAAGAATTTTGCCGAGAGTAAACGCGAAAAAAGAAAATCAGTAACGGTGTGATTGCATTATATTTGGCTGGAAAATCACAACCAGCGATTGTTCGTGAGATCGAGCACTTTGAAGTAAATAAAGTCTTTGTTTATCGCACCATTACTCGTTGCAATGATACTAGTAGCATCCCTAAACGTCATGGAGGGGGTTATCAAAAGACTGCAACGTCACGTGAAATGATTCAAAAGTGAAGAAGTGACTTGAGCGAAGTCCCCAACGAAGTGCCAATCAAATGGGGGAAAAACTAAAAAAATATCTGACTGTAGCACCCGACGCATACTGAACAATGATCTCAAAGTCAAGCCTTACCAGATCCATAAGGCGCATGATCTCCCACCAAAGCAGCAACAATTCAGACTTGAGAGAGCGAAGTAGTTGCTTCGCTTGGCCGAAAGCGATCAATTTCCGAACATTGTGTTTTCTGACGAGAAAATTTTTCAAATTGAGCATTGTGTAAACTCCCAAAACGATAGCGTTTATTTGACCGACCATTCATAAGAGAATTTGAGTCATCGATTGGCAACCAGGAGGCAGCACTCGCCACAGGTTTGGGCGCTGTTACCGCAGATGGGCGCTCTTCAATCGTTTTCATCGAGCCTGGTAAGCCTGGCGTCAACTTAAATGCGAAATATTATCGGGAAAGTATTCTGGAAATTGTTTTGAAGCCGTGGGCAGACAAACATTTCGATGGCAGACCATGGACATTTCAACGGGGCTTGGCGCCGTTTCACAAAGCTCGGGTGAACCAAGAATGGCTAAAAAACAACGTTCCGAACTTCATGGCTGATGGCCGATTATTCTCTTTGGGCCATTTTGGAGAGTAAGTTCTGAACTAAAAGATTCACCAGCCTTGAGGCACTAAAAAAACCATTATCCGCGAGTGGGCCAAAACACCTGCAAGTCACATTCGGGCAGTCAGGGTGTTGAGAACAATTCAGTCGATCCTTTTCTGGTGAGCTTATCAGCATTTTAATTTCCTTTCATGTTCCTATGTCCTGGAACTCAGATCAGAAATAATGTTTCCTCAACATCTAGTATCTTTGATCTCCTCCTTACAGGAGTTGACTGGTATGGAGCTGAACCAGGAAAAAATATTAATATATACACTGGTTCTAAGCATTTTGTATGCCTGCTGGATCCCAAAAACTTCTGCCTGAAAAACACTAGCAGTATTCGGCAATTTTAAGGATAATAAATTCTTGGATTTAGAGAAAACCCCTGCTCCGACTCTCGATTCCATCTTAGAGCCGTCAGTGAAGACAAAGGTACCAGCTTCGGTACAGATTTTCTGCCGTTTCAATCGTGTATACTTGGAAAGATATCCTTGGCACGACCCTCAAGCTCCAGTTTACGGATAGCGAGATCTGTCCGACATTCAGAGAAATACGGTGTTAACTGCTCAAAAAGGCTACCATGTCCCTTACTTCCAGAGGTCATCCGCCTTTGACATAACTGCACTGTGAGCAGCGGGGGAAATAACGTTAAAGTCGATGGGAAAAAAGGGCAAAACGACATTCAGGACAGCACTGTGGCAGGGTCTACATGCTCTGGTGATGCTAATACACATTGCAGTTCATAGTACCTTCCCCAGTTTAGTGATATTACAGCCCTTCCGAAGAGGTTTGTTTTCTTTAGTTGTTAATGTAAGACTTAGTTTGGACCCCTTAGTTAACAATCAAACTTTGTCTTCGTTTTTTTCTGATATTTTTATTAATACATTTTCTCCAAGTCAATTTTGGTCGGTCCTTATATCTATATCAATTGGTGGACTCCACTGCAAAGCTGAGTGAGCTATTTCATCCGTATTATTTCGAGACGAATGCCCGATCCATGTGCACTTTATGCGCATAATTTCATTTTCAATTGGTTTTGTTTGGTTAATTGCCCGGTAAACGTATTCGTCGCTTTCGATATTCTTTGTTGAATGTCACACGCTGTACCACCGTCGGGCGTCAAGATGCTGCCAAGATACTCAAATTCGCTTACATCCTCCACTATTCCTCCAACTATTTCGAACTGTGTGTTGTTGCTTACTTTTATTTGCATAGATTTGGCCTTCTTATTCGAGGCTTCAGAAAAAGTTAGAAAAGAAAATTATTTCATGTAGATTTTTTTTATTATCAGCTAAAAGGAGATAGATCTATACAGTTTTTAAGGCTTTTCTCGAATTTTTTATGCTGTCTAAAAAGTAAAATTTCCAAACACTGTGAAAATAGTTATTGGATTAAGTGGCGACTGTCTCATGCGGTGTGAAGCGTCATTTACAGAACCATTTTTTCATGTTTGAATATAAAACGATCTGTTAACTGAAACTTTAATTCAAAGATTTACACGATTCAAACTGCACTGCATCAGAGTTTATTGCAACATTGAGTCCTCAGCGAGCAAATGCGGCACCTATCTTGGCGAAATTTTTTCACACCCAATTTTGTATGATCAATTGAAACAGCCTGTACCTTGAGACGTGTCTAAGGCTATCAATCATTGTTTGTCATTTCGGGGTTAATCGCTTCCGTTGGTAGTACCGAACGATGTTTATCTTTCGTGAATATGAGCTTATTTATTTTTTCTCTTATTTTTCATTCACTTTCTTTAATTTTTTTAAATAAAGAGAAATTTCCGTACATCCATCCTAAAATATATAAAGCCGTGAAAATTGTTTTGAAGAGGAGGACCCAATAATACCTCTCTGCATTCGCTTGGATCAATTTTGAAAACACTTTGCGCCTTAGAAGTCAATACTCTCCTGCATTCACTTGAACCAATTTTCAAAGCACTTTTGCCACTCAGAAGCGGATACCTCCAAAACGAGATGTTTAAAGGCTTCAACAGCTTCTTGAAAAACGTTGACCCTGCATTTTATTTTTGATGTTTGGGAACAAAGGAAATATATTAATAAATCATTAGGTGTCAAATCAAGACTGAAAGGTGTATGACCCATTAATTCCATCTTTTGAGTGCTCAAAAACTCTTTTGTGTGAGTCGATATCTGAGTCCTCGCATTGCTTCGGTGAAGGTTGATTCGTCTTCGGTTGTTGATTTTCCTTAATAATCCATAACTGACTATTTTAAGCTCCTCTAGTGGTACATTTGCGGTGTGATGAGATTTTCCAAAAGAACAGACGTCCATTCCCTTTGTCCTTTAAATTTGTTCTTGGTGGACTAGGCTCATCCTGGAATACTCATAAAGCCGAATGTCGTTTTGTTTCCGGCTCATAGATCCAAGATGCCTCAGCTGTTACGATGTGCTTTGATTCACGTGTTTTGAACCACTATGGCTGAATTTCTTAAAAATTTTTGGGCTATAAAAATGCATACCAAAAATTATGCTAAAAATTTTCATCAAAAGGTTTGAAATTTTGTGAAAAAATGAATAATTTCTACAATTTTTTCACAAAGTTTGGGAAAACGATTTATATGGCCTCTGTTGTATAATCAGCTAAGCTTTTATAAAAAATTAATGGACACTAAATAAAAAAGGCAAAATAGCCAAAACTGGTCAAAATACTGCCCCCTATCACTATGTTTTTGGTTTTTTTAATTTTCACCTTGATAAAAAAAAAACAATTGTCGGAATGTATTCAAAAAACTCAAACTACAAGTTTCTGCCTCAAAAGTGATATTATCGCCCTCAAAGTACTTTCCATCAACTGCAACTCACTTATGTCAGCGTTTGATCCAGTTTTCGAGTCATTTCTGGAGCTCTATTTTCGGTATAGCCGCCAGAGCCGTCTTCGATTTTCCCATTACTGCCTTTTGAGCTGTTGAAGTGCGTTTTTCGTAGCGGAAATAAAAAATTTTCAACTACTTTTTTGCAACTATTTCTACATGAAATCGCTCGTGTAAGTAATGACGATCATTTTGAACCCAGAATTATTAAAATCGGTTCATTTTTGACTAAGTTATGGGCATTTAAAAAAAATGTTTTCTTATATAATTAAAAAAAATCGAGTTTGAGGCGAAAAACAAAATTGCCGATAACTCTTGAAAAAAATTTTTTTCGGGCGAACAAAAAAATACGTGTCTCATTATTTTGACCAGAGAGCAACATATTTGAGTTACATCGAAATCGAAGAACATGTCCCGAATAGCCCTTTTGAATTGAAATGGAAATAATCTATATAAGAAAATTTTTTTTAATTGCTCATAACTTAGTCAAAAATGAACCGATTTTAATGATTCTGGGTTCAAAATGATCGTCATTACTTACACGAGCGATTTCATGTAGAAATAGTTGCAAAAAAGTAGTTGAAAATTTTTTATTTTGCAAAAACCAAAATGTGCGAAACAGGGTGTTTACTCAAAAATTCATTTCTCAAAAACAACGCATTTTAGCTACTAGGCATGCAGCTCAATTAAAGTTTGACATGTTTTCTTGATTTGGAAAAAGTTATAAAAAAAAAAATACACTTTTTGAAATATTGAATTTTGAAAAAATTTAAATTTTTTTTCTTTTTTACTAAATAAAAAATTTTCAATTACTTTTTTGCAATTGTTTCTACATGAAGTCGCTTGTGTAAGTAATTACGATCATTTTGAACCCAGAATTATTAAAATCGGTTCATTTTTGACTAAGTTATGGGCATTTAAAAAGATTTTTTTCTTATATAATTAAAAAAAATCGAGTTTGAGGCGAAAAACAAAATTGCCGATAACTCTTGAAAAAAATTTTTTTCGGGCGAACAAAAAAATACGTGTCTCATTATTTTGACCAGAGAGCAACATATTTAAGTTACATCGAAATCGAAGAACATGACCCGAATAGCCCGGTTGAATTGAAATGGAAAGCATCAGCACTCTCTTGAACGGCTTTAAAATTATAAGCCAACATTCTGTCCATAAATCGAAGTATTTTCCACTAAATCACTACGCTTTTAATACAGCTTGAATAATCACTTGAATTCATTGGCATCGATGTGTGAGCATGTCGCGTCTCATAAGTATCTCTTTCAAAAAATTCATTGATCTCTTTCCGCTAGATGATTGACAACTTTATCGGTCAGTCGAAAGCCAAGTAAACCAACAAAAAACAATCCGTGTCACTATACGCAGCGATTTGTAGGCAGCAAAGCAGAAAAGCAGCAGCAGTTATATTGAAATTATGCCTTTATGTACGCACTTGCACCCACACATATATTGTTCATGTATATACGTGCATATATACATATGGGTGATTTGGGTAAAACAAACGTTGTTAGCGCACAATACAAACGTACGTATCATCATTCATTGATTACGAAATGAGTTTTGGCCATCGAAAAAATTCGAAATGATAAATCACTTTTATTTCTGACAAACGTCGTTCAAATATGCTTCCGTTGCAGGAGAATGTGGGTGCGTATGTGCAAATGCATGTATTGACCAATGACATACATCCCACAGCATATATGTACGTACATGCTATGTGTACGCCTCTCGCAAATCACGCTTCGTTATCGTTATGCTGGGCCGAAGCAACAGTCTGTGCTGTACACCAGGCGGTATGAGTAAATTTTTTTATGATATTTACTCTTTGTTGCTTTTCTCCGATTTGTTTGGGTGTGTTCTACGCTTGAGCTATCAAATGGCAAACAATGCGAAGTTGATGACAATAAACACCAACAAACAAAACTGAATCTCTTTTGCGGGTATTTCAAGTAAACACTCGGACAGTGATTTAGACGTTGTGGTCTACTGATTGAATGGTCACTCTGTCTGTTGGTTGGATTGTATGTATGTATGCATGTGTGTGTAAGTGAAAATGAAAATGTACGCACGCTTTACATGCTGAACATTGTTAAGGTTATTGAAATCATTGGGAGAGGTTAATAAATATATTAGGTGAAGTAAAATGTTCTGAATGGCTGGCATTAGTGAGCCGTAGTTTATGATTTAAACATGACATGAGGCGGTACTATAAAGAAATTTAAAGCTGATATTACGCTTAAAAAAATGTGTTTACCCACTTCAGAACCACTACAGCGAAGTTAAAAAACAGGAGGGAACGGTAAAAAATGTGAGTTGTTTATAATTATTTTTTATTTGATAAAAAAGTTATTCAAAAACAAATTGGATGAATAATTTTGCGCCACCTGATAGTGTTGAGCACTGATACCAACAATTTTATTTTGGGTAGGATAATTGGCAAAAATGTTGATAAAATCATGGAAATGTGGAGTAAGACCGACATCTCCATTACTCTGAAATTAAAACTGTTTGAAATCATTTGCGCAAGGATAATTTTATTATTATTATAGTTTGCTTAAGGGAGGGGTCTAGGGTTTGACTTTCAAAAAATCGATTTTTTGGAAATAATATAGCTTTTTCTTATAGTAAATCATCTCAAAAATATTGTCCCAAAATTTCAGCTCAATCGGAGCAAAACTTTTGGAGTTATAGACGTTTTTGTCCCCACTCCTCTGCGACAGCTGCGAGCGTTTGGAGCGGAGCGTTACGTTTTTCTCGAAACCACTTTTTCAAAGTCCGTGACTATTAGAACTTCAACAATATTTAACCGATCCTTTTCAAATTTGGTATACAACTTCTATATATAAAATACCTCCCCCCCACTGAGAGATTTTTCACTTTTTTGTTTTACATTAAGGGCGGTTTCCACTTATACAGCGAAAAAATCAGTGAAAATCGCACTTTTTGCTTCAAAAACGCGCTGGCAACGTAAAAATGAAAAAAAAAAAATCGGAGCCAGTGGGGGGGAGGTTTTGGTGATAATTTAACCAAATAATTCTGTTTTTTTTATTTCAGGTGATTCTACAACTAGATGCGATAGTCACCGCAAATCACCTTTTGGAAAAGGCGTTTTCGGAAAAGTTACCTCACCGGCTTATTTCCCGATATTTTCTTACAAAAATTTAGTACAATATTGTTGAAATGATGCTTTATAATGTACAAAAAGTTTAAATACATTTTCACTATTCATATCTCTAAAGCAAAGTCTCAAAAATTCATTAAAAAAAATGCTCAAACCCTAGACCCCTCCCTTAAGCGCCGATTATGTGGTGTATAATGCCAAAGTTAATGATTTCCACTTATTTCTATCGTTTGCGTTTTGCTTCAATTGAGTAAAAAACTTAAACCATTCCGGGTTATTTCGTCATGCAGGCTGCCTCGCCAGAATCCGTTTGGTCTACCCCTGTGTCTATACCATTGTTTGTTCCCTCCACAGCCATCGTTGGCATATTTTGGGCTGCTTTTCTGAGGGTGTGTTCAATCCATGCCCACTTCCTCTTACCGATTTCGACATCAGCTGGAGCTTGTGCAATGGCCACCGTATTATTATGCGGAAGCATCGAATTACAAAAGTTTGCAATTTAAAAACACCAAACTCGGTAAACTGCTTGGAGTACCACTCTGTTTTGAGCATCGCAAAGGCTGCTTTTTCTTTGCTTAATCTGGCTGTTATATCAGCGAAAGCGCCACCCGTTGCAATAATTTGGCAACCAAAATACGTGAACTCGTCAACTTCTTCAATCTGTTGGCCAGGATTGGTAATATTATTAAGATGGGTAGCATTTATATTAAGCGTAGTCAGAATTTTCAAAAAACTTATTTTTTCGCATTTTCTTAAAGTATGATATCTTAGAAATATTGTGTGAAAATTTTAAGTGGATCCGACGAATTCTATTCGAGTTATTCAACAATTAACAAAGGGTGCTCCGGAGCAAGTAGCAAAACTTTAAATGCGTTTTTCTCAAAACTGTGTTTTTTAAACTGGTGATCCCTGTAACTTGAAAACTGCTTGGTAGATTTCAATAAAATGTATACTGCTTTTGAAAAACATAAAAAACTTGTGCCTGATCGAAGGATTTGTTTTTATTCAAAAATTTCGATTTTTTTTAACAATTAATTGACGTTTTTTGCTCGAAAATCTGGAAAATATTTCCTGAAGTCACCATATTATTAATTTTGAAATAAGAAAAATTTTTTGAATTACTCATAACTTAGTCAAAAATTAACCGATTTTCTGGGTAATTCTGGGTTCAAAATGATCGTCATTATTTACACGAGCGACTTCATGTACAAACAATAGCAAAAAAGTAGTTGAAAATTTTTATTTTGCAAAAAACAAAAACTGCGAAACAGGGTTTTTACTCAAAAATTCATTACTCAAAAACAAATGATTTTAGCTACTTGAAGTTTGAGGTGCCCTCATTGCTCCCTTCATTCCCACTTCTGAAGTATTTCTAGATTGTATTTTCCTATTCCTACTTCACATCCTGAGTTAATGTCATCTTGTAAGTGCATCAGCCAAGATCCTTATGTAAATTCGCACAACCTAGGCTGAGATATTTCTAGTTTTGGTAAATGGTGTTTGATCAGTCCTTCAAATAAGAGAAGAGAGTTTAAGAAATTGCACAACACATTCTGACTTCGTATTTGTTCGGTCCGATTTCAAAAATAAATTTGCCGTAAATCACAGCAACATAATATTAATCGCCTATGTTTGAGGAGAGCTCAGTATAAAGGCGTCGGTTTATTTGCTTCAAGGCAAGGCGATTCCTACTTACGCACTTTCGAATGGTAGTCATGCACCAACCCATTCGGCTACGGCGACCGCACAAACGAGTGTTGGTTTAATATTAACGACTGGCGATCTCCAATGCGGATATCAACCGTTATCAATACCACTTTGGGACTGCGGAGAAAGTGATTTTTTTACTTGTCTACGGGTTTCAGAGTAAAAGATGCAACGTCCGAAATTGCAATGAGCAGCACATGCGAAATTGGTAATACCACACGCATCTCAGACGAAAAGAGAAAACATGTTTTATATGAAGAACTGCATACGGAAAATTTTTCTGAAAAGTGTGTAGTGCACTCGACTGATCCGATATCAATACAATATTTTTTTTACTTGTTTTCCGACTAAACCCACTCAAAATTGAAACTGTTGATTTTCGTTTGAATTATATTTGCTTTTGTGAGGAGCGTTGGAATTGTTCAAATTCCAAAATATTTTGTTTTCAACAGCAATTACTTACCTTCACGATTAAAGTCAAAATCGAAAAACCTGTAAGCAAAAAGAGAGTTGAATTAGCAAATATAAATATATGGTGCGAAAAGGCACTAGTAACTAAAACTATCGAACTAACAATTTGAATAAAAAATTTGTTTTTTGTGTTGTAATACCGTCGCTGCGCCACCAAAAATAGTTATGTAACTTTTCAGGGAAGCAAATAATCTGATTCCTGATTCAAAGTATTTCTTGTACTGCGAGCGCATAGCGGCTTTTGATCGTTTTTACGGCGAAACAGGGAAACGGCATAATCAGAAATGTGATAGTGTGTTTTTTTGTTTATCAGTGTGTGTGTTGGTGCGGCGATTATGTTCTATTTTATTTAAGAAAGCTTTTATATTTTTATGTAGCGTAATTTTTTTTAAATTTAAATTAAATGTTTTTGTTTTTAATTATGAATAAATTTTGTTTTATCCTTTTTTACATAAATCAGTCGTTAATTAAGGATATTTAAATACATTTTCAGCTCTTAAATGTTATGATAAAAAAATTTAAGTTTATATTATTTTTTTTTTACATAAGTCCAGCGATAAATTAAAGAAATGAAAATTAAAACAACTTAAAAAAAACTGTTAGTCACTCCTAAGAAAATACTTTAATTATTTTAGTGAAACAATTTTAATAAGAATAATATTAAGAATATTACAAATAAACCAAAAAAAAATTTGTTTATTTTATGTTGTTTAATTAAAAAAAAATAAATAATTGGCGCGTACACTTCTGTTAGGTGTTTGGCCGAACTCCTCCTCCTATTTGTGGTGTGCGTCTTGATGTTGTTCCACAAATGGAGGGACCTACAGTTTCAAGCCGACTCCGAACGGCAAATATTTTTATGAGGAGCTTTTTCATGGCAGAAATACACTCGGAAGTTTGCCATTGCCTGCCGAGGGGCGACCGCTATTAGAAAAATGTTTTTATTAATTTTGCTTTCACCGAGATTCGAACCAACGACCTCTCTGTGAATTCCGAATGGTAATCACGCACCAACCCATTCGGCTACGGCGGCCGCCGTTGTTGTTTAATTAAAGAAATTAAAAGTAAAGATAGCTAAAAAAAATATTGAAGCTCCAAAAAAATTAGTTAAATTAGTTTACAATTATTTAAGTTTTTAAATGTTTGACCTAATAACTTCAGATGTTAAATTAAAAAAATTTTAACAAAACAAATTAAAAGAATATAATAAATAAAAAAATATATATTTCAATTATTTTATGTCGTTTAATTAAAGAAATTTAAATAAATTTGTTTTTTTAATTACGCATCTTTTTTTTCATGAAACTTCTTTATACCGAAGTCAATTGCTTAATTAAAAAATTTAAATTAAAAGCAAACTTTCTTTTTAATATAGTAACTCTTAAAAAATTAATTTAATGAGTTTTTAATGTTTTCCGGTATTCAAATGTTTTATTTCGTAACAGTTTTTGTATGTGTATCAGAAATTTCATAAAACAAAATTAAAAGAGTATTGGAAATCAAAAATAAAAGAAAGTTTGAATTATTTAACGTCGTTTAATTCAAGATATTTAAAAACCATTTTGTTTTATTCTGATTAAAAGCTTTTTTATTTTATAAACGTACAGCTAATATTAAAAAAAATATTGTAAGTCCTAAAAAATTATTATAGTTAAATTTTTGGGTACTTGAATTGTTTATTTTGTAATAGTTGTTGAATGTAGCTTATTTATATTCAAATTTAAGTAAAAATTAAAAAATTAAAATTTAATTAATATTGTAAATCCCAAAAACCAAAAAAATTGTTAATTATTTCAAAAAAATTATAATTAAAGAAGAAATTAGAATTTAAAAAAATATGATTATTTTTTGTCGTGTAATTAAAGAAATCCAAAAAATTATTTTTTTCCTAATTATCACTGAACAACTTTTTTTTATTTTATGAATCTGGTTTTTACGTAGGTATATCAGAAATTAAAATCAAAAAAATAAAAATAAAATGTTGCAACTTTTAAAAAATAACTTTAATTTTTTCAATGTTCTTAGGCATTTTAATGAGTTTGATTTTTTGTATGTAAATATACTCATTTAAGTAAAAAATTTTAATGAAAACAAATTTTAAGAATCTTATAAATCAAATGAAATAAGTATTTTTTTGTGTCGTTTAATTAACGAAAGCCAATAATTTATTTGCAATTATGAATAAAATTTACTTAATATTATACATTTTTTTATATATGTTTATGTAAAGCAACCGTTTAATTACAAAAAAAATAAATTTAAAAAAAAATTTAAATAAAAAATTATAATTATAAATATTGGAACTTACAAAAAATTTGTTCAACTACATATTTTGCTCTGTTTTTCGATATTTCAATGTCCTATTTTGTAATAGTTTTTGGACGTATTACAGACGTTTAACTAAAAAATTCGATTAACAAATTTTAATTTTATGATTATTTTTGCCAACAGTCTTGGTGTAAGCACCAAATTTGATTCCACTTTTATTGCGGTCTATAAAACGAAAGCTGGCATGGGAAAATTTGCTCCTAAACTTTTAATTCTGCACTTTTCAGCTTTAACAAGAGAATCACTCATAAAACTCAAACAGCAACAACCATAGTATTGCAACCACAAAGAAACACAAGCCACTAAGTCATATTCAACTAACAACTGACAGCAGCAACTTGTGGCTATCACTAACTTCCAGAGTAAGTTACACAATAAAAAAAAAAGAAAACAAAAACGCATATGTTACTCATACGCCATGCCCACCACGGTAATCTGAGTGCAGTACAAATAGCAGTGCATTTATTGTAAACGTACATATACACTCATGCATCTACAAAAAAGGCAACGTGATGATATACAAAGAACGGGTGAAAGCGTTAAACTAGAGAAAGTATAATTAAAATGTGAAAAAGAAAATGACGAAGAGACTCTGCTCTTTTCTAACGATGGCGATAATAATTAAAGTCTTCTACTACCTGCCGTTTTGGCTGGCCTTACTTTGCCGACTGGCTAAAGCGTGCAGTTGCTAGTGATTAAAAGGTGAATGCGCTACTCGATGGCTTTGTTCTTAGTAGCAGCCGGTGAGGCAATCACCTCGACAGGGTGCTACACACGCTATTATTGCCTTATTGCTAGTAAAGCTCTATTTGCCTCTACCACGTGTAGGCTTTCCAACTTCGATGCGGCTTACATTTTAAGTACTATAACATACGGATTTCAAGTACTCTCTACCAAGACCTGCCAGGCCATCAGCAAATGCTTGCTCCACAGCGCCTATTAGTATGTTACAGCTGGTTTCTTACACCTTTTCTCAACGGTGTGCATCAACTGCTGCTTTTTTGTCGGTCAGGTGGTTGCAGTTGTACTTAAGGCATGCATGAACGCATAATTCTACCACTTCAACTTGTTTCTGTTTTATTTCTTTTTTCATACAGTTTTGCTGTTCTTTTCACTTTTGCTGTTAGTGTGTGTTAAATGAGGGAAATTATTTAATGAGTAGAAAAAGTACTCTCTACTTATGTGTGTGTGTGTTTGTAATGATTATTTGCACCCACTTGCATTTAATTGTGTGTAAAAATTCAATATCCCAGCAGATAATTAAGCTGACGTGGGCACTGCATCCTTCATTAAGTGTTTGGCCGTGATTTTCTTCCAATTTGTGGGATCTTATATTAAGTTAGCTTCTTTGGTGCATAAATTTCTGACACAGATCTCAAACTTGTCTCTAGTTTTAACGTAAGAAGTGGAGGTATGCAAGGCTTTAGTTCTTGCTGCTATAATTTGTAATATAGTATTACAACCTAAAACCACAATACACAATATTTTTTGCATTTACCTTTTATTCATTCACGAGTAGGTTTTCTGATTCGCGAGTTCCTGTGAAAAGCATATGCGGTTCTATGTAGTACTGTACTTTGTTTCTAGTATTGGGATGCGTCGCAATAGTACTCCTTTTCCCTTACTTTTTCTAATTTTCTTTGTTCAATGGCACTCGAATTGCAAATGTATTGAACTCACCCTGGAGACTCAATATATATATATATATATATATATATATATACTCAATATACTACTTGCCCGAAAATACGACTCTAAAAGCATCAATAGATTTCGCGAAAAAGAATGTTTTTTGAAGTAATTCCATAAGGCTTTGTGAACTGCATCGGCTTTTTGCCAATGCTTTTAGTAAATATAATTTAGGTAAATAATTGAATAATAATAACAACGAATTTTTCTTTTGCACACAATTCCCCACTGAGGAACGGTACACAGAAGCGATACTTCCAATATACAGTATGCTGGGTAGAAATATAAAAGATTTTCTAGGACACTCAAAAACGACATCATAGATTTACTTAGTTTCAGTCCACAAGTCAGCCAGATAAACTTTGTATACCTAAACATCTGCCACGAAACTACCTTCTGAGTGCATAAGACCGAAATGCCATGGAGTTTAATTTGTTGAGATTAGCAGGAGTCCAGCTCAAGTTTGCAAATAAGAGGAGTATTACCGCTGCTGTTTTCTTACCATTCTATGAAGATGAAGAGTAAAGCCGTAATCTAAACCAATTCTCGGTATTTAAGCTCCGTTTAAGCAAATTTCTGCTGTGCACATTTTTTTAGCGCAGCGAGTTGTGCGTTTTGTTTATCATTTCATTTGGCAAGGAAATCACTGCATCTGCAAATGGGTTATGAAATGTTGAATTGCAAGCATCCGGTAAAGCTCGCAATAAACCGATTTCTTTTAGAGCAAAACTTTCAGGGAGTTCTCCGAGTTATACATATATACATAAACTCTAACTCCTAGTTGGAGCATAGGGCGTCAACAACTCATCTTAGTTTGGAGGATTGAGGAGTCTTAGAGGTAGAAAGCCGCATCACACTGGAGTTGTTTTACAAAGCTATCAAGCAGAAATTCATTAACTATAAATGAGCTCATACCGAAATTGAAATAATACTTTTGCTTTCCCTGAGATAATACATTTGCTTTCCCAATTCCACCCATTCACCTTAAGCTCCTCACATAAAAATGAATGAAAAATGTATTCAAATGCAACTGGCCTTTGAATAAGGTTCCCTAAATGTGTTGCTCTGAAGCGACATAAAACTGTAGGGTCTTCCCTTCGTGGGGCAATAACAAGGCTGAAGAAATCATTCCCAGGGATGTACAGGGTTGCCAATATTCGACGGACCCATCTGGCAACCCTGTATCTTTTGACAGAGACGTCAGATCGCTTAATCACATACCGCGTTGGAAGCATCAGTCCAAGCAGATTTCTACCATGGAACAGTACACGCCACGCGAGCGCTCCCAAATTGTTGAAATTGACATTCAACAAAAGAAGTCAATTGTGAAAACTCAAGGTGCGTATAAAAAAATAAATAATGTGAAAAGTGCGCCTTCTAAGAACACCATCAAACGTTTGTGCGAAAGGTTTTCGACTGGTGATGCTCTTTCTAATCCAAAGAGGCCAAATTAAAACCGACCAAGGGGTCGCCGTTCTCAGCAATTGGGCATCCCAAAATCGCCGTTCTCAGCAATTGGGTATTGCTCGGACCACTTCACAACGAATTTTCCGCATTGATTTGCATTTATTCCCGTATAAGATTCAATTGACGCAAAGATTGTTGCCTGCGGACAAGCCTCGTCGATTGGAATGAATGAATGAATACTCGGACTGGCGGATTTCCTTCGAGTTTTTTGCTGGGTTGTGAATACGCGCATATATGCGCACGCATACATATGTCACTAGTCATGTAAATCAGCATGCATAGTTTATAAAAAGACATAAAAATTGTGCTTGAACGAAAAATAATTGAAATAGTGATTTTGTAATTAATTGGACTGCATATAAATGACTTTTGACATGAGTACCTAAGATGTAGATTAACATTGAATGACACCAAAGCTGTTATTGTATAAATTAATGAGTGGTTTAACAATAATTTGTTTCTATAAAAAGAACAGAAGAAATGACAGGTATTTAATTACATATAAGTAATGCGGCCGCCTTAGCCGAATGGGTTGGTTCGTGACTACCATTCGGAATTCACAGAGAGAAAGTCAGTTCGAATCTCAGTGAAACACCAAAATTAAGAAAAATATTTTTCTAATAGCGGTCGCCCCTTGGCAGGTAATGACAAACCTCCGAATGCATTTCCGCCATGAAAAAGGCCCTCATAAAAATATATGCCGTTCGGAGTCGGCTTGAAACTGTAGGTCCCTCCATTTTGTGGAACATCATCAAGACGCACACCACAAATAGGAGGAGGAGCTCGGCCAAACACCCAATTATATAGGTATATAATGTGGAGTATTACAATTATTACATTACTATCTATAACCAGGCTTGTCGTTGCTTCAGAAAAACTAATTTTATTGAAAGAGTTACATATTTTATTTAGTTATAGCTCATAGTATAATGAGTACACTCGTTGAAATTTAATGATTTATTGATGAGACTTTATCCAAGTGCTTTAGGATATACAATAAACCATACACGAAAACGAATCTAACGTAATATTACATGTAATGAAATTTGGGAAACCCGTGATACTCGTATTAGTGTGCAGGTCACAACTAAATTTTGTTGGATTTTATTCTTCCAATATTTACATTTTATTTTTTGTGCTCCCTTTATCAATTTCCGATCACTTTTCGGCAATATCAATGCATTGATATTCAATGGTTTCGAAATTAAGCAATATTTAATTATTGCTTTGTCTGGGAGGTCCACGCCTTCTTCATCAATACAACCCCTTGTATCATTACTCTACTATAGATGGTTTCGAAACTTCAAAATAATAAGGAATTGGTTTATATGGGGACTACCAGCAATGCCGCCCACTTTTCTAAATTATTAAGGTATTAATATTTTGTGTCCTTGTACCAAATTTCTGTATTCAGGCACAAATGGTTCATATGGGAGGTGCCCCGCCGTCTTATTTTAAATTAATTTTACTACGCCTATATCCTTATTCTCCAACCGAATCTACCTCACTAGTACAAATTGCATTGAATTACTTGCAGGTCTGGTTAGACTGCTGGAAGATTAAAGTTAATACCAACAAATCTGTACATGTTTTATTTACACTACGGCGAAATGACTGTCCTGACTTGCAGATCAATGGAAACATTATTCCTAAATGTAACAGTGTAAAATATTTAGGCTTACACCTAGACAAGCGATTAACATGAAAGTGTCATATACAAGCTAAAGCTAACCAATTAAAAATTAAAACAAGAAAACTCTATTGGTTGCTTGGACCTAAGTCACCACTTTACCTTGAAACCAAATTATTATTATACAAAGCCCTATTGAAGCTAGTATGGACATATGGCGTACAACTTTGGGGAACAGCCTCTAATTCTAATATAGAAATCTTACAAAGATATCAGTCGAAAACCCTTCGATTGATAACGAGTGCACCCTGGTTCATTACCAATAAAGCCATTCATTCAGACTTACATATTCGTTTCATAAAAACTGAGATTAAAAGATTCAGTACAGCATATTTGCAAAGGATAAGCTATCATGAAAACCCGCTTGCAATAACTCTCTTAGATGAAACCAATGAAATAATAAGACTGAAAAGACAACATGTTTTAGATCTCCCATTTCGTACCTAATCACTATTATTAATAAGTTTACAACATATTCATATAACGTTATCACATGTATAGCCTTAACTTGGTATAAATATATGTATTACATATAAGTATATTATTATTGTTTTCACTGGAGATCAATAATACATGTCAAATAACCACAATGTTATATAATTTGCTTATTGTTCTTAGAATAGATTGCAAATAAAAGTATTAATAAAAAAAAAATTAAAAAAAAAATATCCTTCCGGAAATTGCAGGAAATAAGTTGACTTAGTTTCATGGCAAGCTGATGACTGGTTTGGAACCTTTTACAATACATACCAACAAAAATATAACATATTCACTTAACTAATGTCTAAGGCTATCGGCCTTTTTAAATGATATTTAAATGAAAGATTGCTAAATTAAATTTGATCAGTACAGAGAGTGAGGGGAATTTTGAAAGAAGGCAGAGCAGGTTTGTGTAAGGCTGGAGAACTAAATAGAATAGGATGTGGGTGATGATTACTGGCAGGATGCTACAAAAATGACATGGGGCTGCAGTTCTCGTTTTATGCTGCAAATACGAGTGGCTCTACTATGACTGAAACGAATCCTTGTGTATATTTTAGTTTGTATCACTGTGGTAGGCGTAGGTAGTCTTAGAGGAGTTCCACTGGGGTTTATTTGTGTGTCGCTTGCATTTTACATTTTGCGCCTAATAATGAAAATACCATAAAAATATTCTCCTTGGAAGTCAATGCAGTCCAGCATTCGCTTAAACTAATTTTCAAAGCACTCTCACCACTCCGAAATGGATACCTCCAAAATCAGCTGCTTAAAGGCTTCAATACTTCCTCAGAGAGAAATGCGAAAAATTGACCTCGTATTTAAGTTTTGATGTTTGGGAACAAAAATAAATCATTAACTTGTTAAGCGACTAGTTTTTCTTAGACAGCTCGATTTACTGTGCTGAATTAATTTCAAGCGAAGACCGGGATGCAAAACCGGTTTTCAGCCAAATATTGGATTCACCGTGTGCGTTGGCTGAACGATTATGATAACGATTATCAGGAAATTCGGTGTTCATGCTTACTTCATAATATCAAAATAACAGGGAAATTTTCGTTTTTTGCTTAACTATAAATTTCATAGGAAATGCAATTTCCTTTTTCGGCATGACACACATATACGACATCAACTAAAAAATGAATTTTTGATATTGACGCATATATACGACATAATCATAGGTAAGTGCCAAATCAGGGTGTAAGGTGGATGACCTATTAATTTGATGTTGTGAGGGCTTAAACATTTTTTTATGGAAGCTCGCATTGTCTCGGTGAACGAAGATTCTCTGAAAACTTGTTGTAGTTCATTGAGTCAGAGGAAATATCTGTTGGGTTGGGGAATAAGTGCTTATATTTTCTTTATTTTACAACGTTTTGTTTGCTGTTTGGCAAGGAGTAAATATTCATTCGATAGAATTCTTTCTGCTCTACAAAACTATGTTAATTGTATTTTTGAGTTATTTAGTATTTATTATCATAGTTTTTAGGTTTAGAAATGGAATATCCAGGCAAAAATGAACATTTTCGACACCTGCTCTTCATTGCATTTCATCGAGATGAAAAAGGTTGTGTATGGAGAAGGTGTCATAGGTGAGTCTTGGGACTTTGACGTAGATGACACGCCCCCAGCGGAGTGCCTTCTAGATTCGATGAAAAACGTCTCAAATCACTTCTGAAGGAGATCGATAATCAAAGCAGTCGTGAATTGGCAGCAAAAATGAACTGCGATCATAAAACGATTCTCAATCACCTCAATTAAATGGCATTTATCGAAAAATTAGGAGGCTGGGTGCCTCACGAGCTCAATGAAAAAAAAGAAAGTCGCCTACAAATTGCTTCTCAGCATCTCACTCGCCATCGAGCAACACGTGGTCAAAAACAGCGCTTTTTGTGCCGAATCGTCATAGGAGAGGAGATGAGAAATGGTGCCTATACATAAATAATGAAGCAAAGAAAGGAGAGTGTGCTTCCAGGAGATACGCCAAAGCCGGATCTTCATCCAAAGAAGTTTAGTTGGTATGTGTTTAGTGGGACTGGGAGGGCATGGTGCACTGGGAAATGCTTGAAAAAATGCCACGATCAACAACGAGCTACATTGTCCAGCTAAACCGCGTAAATGAGGCTATCCGACTGAAAAGACTTGATCGACATGGTCAATCCATACTCCTTCATGACAACGCCAGGCTGTATGTTGCACAAATCGTCAAAGCCGCACTCCAAGAGCTCGAATGGGATATCATTCAGCATCCACTGTATTCTCCGGATCTTGCACCGACCGATTACCATATTTTCCGCTCCCTGTCAAACCATATGAAGAGCGTTCTCTTCGATAACAAAGAGGTCCATTAAAACTGGCCCAAGAACTTCTTTGACACCAGACTAGGCGATTTTTGGTGGAAGGACATTAATAAATTGTTAATTATTGTTTTTTGTTTAAATAAAAATCTTCGGTAAAAACACTACGAACTTATTCCCCTACACAATAAATATACGCTAAATTTCTGCCACTTAACGGTCAAGGTCCAAAGAATGCGTTAATTCAAAATCAAAACGTCAACTCACTGTCCCACCCTGTCAAGTAAACGTTTTGAATATTGTTTGGCCTTATTTCAAGGATGAAATTATCATATTTCAAATTATCCATTTTATATCAAAGATGAGCCATTTTATTTGATATCGTTTGTTCAGTTTGAGAGCAATTTCATAATTCTGCGATTGAAGGGATTCTCATTCCTATTGGGGGAAAAAAACTTTTAAACTTTAAAAAGCTTAAACTTCAAATTGCTTGATCGATACCTTACGAGAAAAATATGGATTTATTTTTTCTTAAACTAATATATACTATTTTTTGTTAAAACTGGATTGAATAGATGCCACTGGCTTCAATACAATGTGGAAATTCCGGGATAAGTGCTCATATGGAACATTTTCAACGTTTGGCCTACCAACGAGTTTCTCATCTTTGACGTCCATATTTCCAGGATGGAATCGTTGAACCCTTAAAAAATACAAATTTTTGGCCGCCTGCAACAACTCTTGACCTAGGTCGTTGTGGTATTGACGAATGTATCGAAGCCTCTCTTCGTTTTACCGCTAATAATCAATTGGCTTCACCAAACACAAAACACTTTTTTTGACACATGAAATCGTGTTTAAATCTAAATCGTATAATCCGATGCAAGGAATATATTATATTCTACTAGCGGAAAATTTTTTATTAACATGCAACTGTGTAGCTGCAGACGTTACTGTCCACCTCTGCAACTAACTATGAAGTTGAGGGAATAGAATTATAATTAGAGCCTGCCGCCACGCAAGTTTTTCTCATGTAATAAAAAATTATAATAATAAAAATTACTCTTTTCCTTACATAGCTTTTAATCGGCACGTATTTTGGGTTTCATTAATGCTCTAATAATTCTACAATTAATGCCTTCAATATTTATTTCAAATATAATATATGTACAGAAAAAATCAATGTTCATGAAATTTAAAAAGTCAAGCAAATTATATACATATTAACAGACGTGGAACTTCCAAAAGCAAATCATGAGAAAGAAAAAGGAAAAACGAACATTTTTTCACAAAACATCGAATTACTTTTAATTCGATAAAAAAAGTTTGCAATATTTGTATGGACGGAATAAGAAAGAAAACAAAATCTAACTCCAATAAAATCTAGCCAATGGCGATGGTTAAAAGTTTTGTGCGAAAGAGATTGCACAGGCGGCCAGCAGACAAAAATAACGTACGCACGTACATACTACCTACATAAACAAGTGAACAGTAAGCATGAGTATCGTACGTACGTGTGTAGTGAACTAGTGTACCATAAATACATACATACATACATACGTAAGTACACATATGCAAGAAATTGCGTGTCACGTGTAATTTACCCAGCGGGTTGTATACGCAACAAATAACAACTAAACTATGGGAGCAATTTCAACGGAACATCCAACAATGAAAAAACCACAAAAGTAACTCAATTTAAATACAAGTAACAAATAATTGCTTTGCCTTAAGGATACAAGTAAACAACGGACCCATACTGATAGTCATGCGCCAACACACATACAAGCAAATTCGTATACAACAATGCAGCAAATGAGATGGGATGAACCAGGGTAACATGAAAGTAATAATGTCGCTGGAAGTAAGTGAAACAATAATAATAATAATAGCAATAATAAAAATAATAATAATAGGAGAAAAATTTGTTGTTCCCTACGAAAACACTATTTACATGTATACTCGTAGTTACAGATATACATTTAATATACATGTACGCGCAGCATTTGCGTCAGTCAGGCGCACAGGCGCATAAACAACAAACTATAGTATACTCCTTGAAAGTGGGTGCAAGGCGAGTGTATAAGTGGCTGAATGTTAGCGGATATTGATGCGTGTGCTGGCATGCTCCCGGGAATGAAAAAATGAAGTGTCAGTGCATGCATTTCTATGATACTTCCGTTTCTATTATTATTTCCGGACTCAGCGCTTGCTTTAGTGTTCTCAGTTATGAGATGTTCGTTTACTCGTAGAAATGAAAGATGCTGTAACCGGATTATAGAAGGTTGGCTGGCTAAGTGCAATATATCTAAAGGCGAACTCATTATTTTTGAACTACTAACAGTTTGCCTTGCAGCTGAAGTAGTTCGCGTCCTATCTTTTTTCGATGCCAGCAACTGGTACTTTTAGCGTAGTATTGTTCTATGAAACGTCAATTGCCAGTCTATGTATCAATTGGGATGAAATTGACGAGCTAGTCAACATTCACCATTCATTACCACTTTCACGCACTCTCAGGCATTCAGGCGGATGTTTTTGTCGAGGTTTAATAACCACCCATTTCGAACGTTCGACTGGCACAATTACCTGGTGGGTTTGAGCAAACTTGAAATAATTTTTCTCCGATCTCGCTTATTTTAAATAAATCAATTACAAAATCATTACAATCAATCCATTACAATCAATCCATATTCCAAGTATGAACTAAATCGGCCCATGATATCATTTCTGGAATATCATCACTGCCGGTCCCAATAAATTCGTAAGGCTACTTTAGGTTGTTCAATCAGTTTCTATTAGCCTAATTGTTTTTGGTAAGTACGTACACTATTTATATGAATGTATGTGAAATTTCATTTTAATCTGTCAATTCATTTCTTATTTACAAGCCATTTTGAATCAACGTGTCACAGTATTTTATGCAATGGAAAAAATAAGTACCTAGTGATTAAATTTCTATTTTTCGAATGTTTAGAAGCAAAAGAAATTTATGAACGAATGTTGATAGTATATAAGGATTTTTCGCCATCAGCTAGTACAGTAGAAAGATGGGTTGGTAAATTCATACATAAATACAAGTATTGATGACGATCCACGTTAAGGTCTATAACAGCAACAACACCAGAAACCGTAGAAAAATCCTGTATTGGAAAATCGTCGAGTGACTGAAAGAGATTTAGTAGCAATCCTAGGCTTCTCGTTGTGAAATGTAAGCAATATTTTGACTCAAGGTTTCAGAAAATTGTGTGCTCAATATGCGCCGCATTTGCTAATAGTGGAACAAAAACTTATTCGAATGCGACTTTTTCAACAACATTTATACCATTTTTCGAAAGGATAAAGTGCGTTGATTCAATATTATGCATGAGACTTGGGTCTATTGATTCACCACTTTGGTTGAGACTTAGATCACCATAATTCTAAATCAAAACAAGAGGCTAAAGAATGATGTGAACCTGGTTCTTCTGCTTCGAAATTTGTTCTTGTCCAGAAATCACTCAAGAAGGTGTTAGCCTCAGTTTGTTGGGATGCGAAAGGAATTTTGTTTGTGGATTATTTGCAAACTGGTAAAACACTATGTTCTGAATATTATCGTAACTTTTTAGACCAGTTGAAGGAAAAAATTCGTGAAAAAAGACCCAGTTTGCAAAAGAAAAATTCTTTTTCATTCAGAGCAATGCACCGAAAATAAATTACAGTTCGAATCGTTGGAGCATCCACCGATTTCACCAGATTTGGTGATTCATGCCTGGAAAGCGTTTTTCATCAAATGGTGAGGTTATAACAGCTGTGGAAGCATATTTTGCGGCTTCCGCATTCTCACTTTAGGGATGGATTCATAAGTTGGGATCTCGTTGGGACAAGTGTATTGATGTTCAGGAAGACTATACTGAATAATAAAATATATTTAAAACCATAAAATTGTGTTTTTCTTATCGAACCGCAAAACTTATTGAACAACTTAGTATGTGCTTGTGTGTAAAATCAAGCGCAGTTCTAATTGGATTAGATGATTGATATTTGTGTGTGTTGGCTAAATGTGAAGGCCGAAGAACAGACAAATCAAACTCTAGTCATATGTGTTTAGAGAACACTAGTTTACAACCAAAAGAACTCAAGAGCCACTCAATTTCCATATAAAATTGAAATCAAAATCATTTTTTTTGGTGTCATTGCAACTTAGTAACAAATTACTTTCTTAGTAACAAATTACTTAGGGTGTATCCATTGTTTTAATCGGTTAATGCATTCTCAGCTCTTAAAATTTGTTTGATCTTTTCTTTGATGTTTTCATCTAATTTGAGAGGAATGGTTACGGTTATTTGGTGTTAACTGCAAAACTATATAAGAGAAAACTACAATAATAAAAAATTATGAGGATTCATGTACTCAGCGACCGATTTTACATGGGCCTGATTGGACGACCTGATTTTTTGATAAAGAAATAACTAAACATTTGAAAACCTGCATTAAAGCAAAAGACAAGCTGAACGGAATTAGCATAGCGCATATACAGAAGAAATGGAAATAAAAAAATAGTTTCAAATGGATTTTTTTATTAATGTATTTTATGTGCACTTGCACATGAATAGTGGAAACTTTTATTCATGTGAATTGAAAATTGTCAGAATAAGAAAAAAAAAATGCAATGCAAATGATGTCAGAGTGAGGAAAAAATTTAACTCCAGGTTTTACGTCAAAAATAGCACCACTAAAAATTCTTAGTTCTCTGAATGAGACAGAATTTAATGCTTCACCTTGAACTTTTCATGCTGAATATGAATTCATGATAAAAACTGTTCATCCGATAAGTACTCAATATATGTAAAAAGGGTCGAAACTTCTGTATGTGAAATTACATTGAAAAATAGCGCTCTAGTACAGCGCTGGCATACGAGCTCGTATGTTATATTACGCAGAAAAATGGTCAAACAATTTTATTTTTCCCAAAAATGTTGAGCAAAATAGTACAATGTTTTTTTAAATTATTTTTGTTTTAGGGGTACATTTGGTGCTAAAAATTTATAAAAATGTTGGAAAGAACCGATAATATTTCACTTCCGAAAATTCACTTACGCAATGTAGGTCAAATAGCCCGAACAGAGAAATTTAATAATCTTGCATCACCACTCGAAATGCGTCGGCAAGACTTTTACTGCTTATTCTAATGAAAAATAATATTACAGGACTATAAAATTATTTATTTCCCTCAAACTTAAAAAAAAAACTAATTTTCTGCAGATTATTCCGCTCTTGGTGGTAAGAGAGAATTTGTGTTCGCTGATTATTCCGTCGAATGATCCAAAAGCGCTGAATTGTATTAGGAGCATCTAATCAATTTGCTTTTTTGACTTAGTGTATAACAGTTTTAAACAAGATGTAATTTTTTTGTCACCAAAAAAAACAAAAAAAAAAATATGCGCAAGCCTACTCCTAAGGCCTAGGCCTAAGAATACAACTTTTTACTTTCCTTCATATAGAGTAAATGTCTACATATACTCATAGGTAGATGTAGTTATTGTCCCTGTGCTTGAACATTTTATTAAGCTCAGTTTGATAGATACTAAAATGTTATTCCTAATCCTTCGAAACATGATCTAGGGGGGGTTGGAGGTGTTGTCTGTGTCACACATCCCACACTCAATTAACACAAAAGGTGCCATCTTGTTTTGACTATGAATCCGCTTATGTCACTTTCTATCTTTTCTGCAATTTCTTTCAAGTTTTTATCGACAATTCTATGTCGTAGAACACCCAGACTTGGTTACTCTCACAAATAGTGAAATACTGTTTCCTTAGACTCTTCTTGATTGCAGCTTATATATCTATCGTTGTACGGCATCCCCCTCTTCCTGGTCTCCTAAAGGTCAGCGGTCGGTTATTGTTGATGTTATTCTAAATATGTTTGCTCGTGGCTTTCTTAACAACTCGTCAGTTTTGGACTTTTTGAACTTGAACCACGTTTGTTTAGTTAATTTGTTGGTATCCGTGTTAGTAAATCCGTCAACGGCTTGCTTCTGGAATATCGAGAGGATTTCCCTTGCGGACAGCCTATTTCTACTGATTCTACTAGTTGTTGTGGATGGTTTATCATTATCCTGCAAGCTTCCCCTATTCCGATAACTTCTTCTTGAAAGATACTATTCGAATTCCCCCGACGAAAAGACTTGGAAATTTCGAGGTCTTTTGAATATACACCGGCACCGATGTCGCACTCCATCTTGAATCCGTCAGTGTAAAGACAGTTCTATGCTCTTTGACTACTGAATTCAAATCCAATTCCTTTCGCGTGAGCAACTTTACCTTAAACTCGATTCTAAAGTTAAGCAAATTTTGACCTCCATGGGTCAAGCCCATTTTAGTTAGGTAGTATGATTACCCATGTGAGGGCCCACTTAGACGAATACACAAAATTTCGTCTTGTGATATCATTGTGAGGGTAAAGGGGAGAAAGGGAGAAAGGAAAGGCTAGAGGAGAGGGAGTTATGTTTGGGGGTTATGGAAAAGAAGACCGTATGGCGACTGCTTACCAAGATGTCGGGATTTCGGAGAAGAAGATGTTGAGATGATTACTCCGCATGCTGCAGAAAAGTCTAGAAAGTCTCAGTGCGTGGATACCTATTGAGCTGATCTATAAATAATAAAATGCTATATTTTGATAAAAAAGATCATTAAAAATTTAGTAAAAAATGTCCTCCATATGCACGGCGTTAAAATGTATGAAAAATTTCATCTGTTTTCTTGGTGCATTCTATTATCAACTTCAGTCAAATCTAAGACAAGATTTGTAAAATATGTAAATACAGATTTTGTTCAGTCATACATTTCTTTTAAAAATTGTATCATTAGATTTTGAAACTCAATGATCGAAAAATATATTTCTTTGCCAAAATACCACTGTGTGATGGTCAATTTCTCTCTTTTATAGAACTAATTTTTTCAATCCTACGAAATTATTGCATTGAGTCGATATGACGCCATTCGAGTCGACAGTATTCTAGTTACTATATTCAAAAAGCTATGCGAAGCTTTCGTCGCTGTCACAAAATACAATATTATATTCTAATACGTTTTTTGCTTTCATCTCGATCATGGCTATGATTACTCATTTAATATTTGTTCACTTAAAAGCAAAAAATTTTAGTTTCAAAGTTTCTAAGAAATAAAAACTCTTCTTCAACTCCAAAAGGCGCTTAACAAACCTGAATTGGCTGCTCTTGTTCCACCAAATTAATTTTTTTGTGAATGTTTTGTTGTTATTGCAGCTTTATTTTATTAAAGTTCATAAAGGATTCTTCTCACTAGTCACTGACCAAATTTCTTCTTTAGTTTTGCGGCAATCAAACTTTTGGACTGGTGGTGTAAGTAAACGCATTTTAAAACTTTGCAAAACTATTTTACGTTTTCTTTGTATTTCTTAATCAGTTTTCGTTTTGACTTTCATTGCAGCGTTTATTGAGCGTATTATGGAAGTTATTTAAGTAGGAGGGTGTGAAATAGCGAAGTTTAAAAACAGGCGCACAAAAGGGAGGTTGGTTGAAAGGGTGGCTATAGAAATATTTTTATGTGCATGCGTGGGTTAGTAAAAGCATACATTTTGAGAAGAATTAACAAATATTCAATTTATTTGAGGTAATGGAATTTTTTTTATAAGAATAAGGTAAATTACAAATTTGTTGAAATCTTCTCTTTATTAAGATTGGCAAAATTGGAAGTCTTAATTTGAGGGAAGTGAAAGCACATACCCACTAACACGGATCATGAATTTTTCTTTAATTATACAACAAATGGTACTGAAATAATTTTCCAACTAAAGGTTGTGTGCGGAATTTATTAAAAAGTCACTGTGGGAGTAAGTTTATGGTTATAAAAACTTATTGCAGTTGGTGAATGACAGAAAGAAAATTGTAAGCGGCTGTAGCGATGTTTTGGTAAAGCAACGGGGCAACGCTAAGTTAGGTTAAATTTACGTAATTGCCATGCGGTGGCACATACTTAGAATGTCAAGTTTCTATTTTTCTGGGGACTTGGTGGTCTACTGCGAGAAAGCAAAAGTAAGCGTTCCGGCTCGTCTTCTTAATCACTGTAGTGCATTTCAGGCTGAGATTCTAGCCATTAATGAGGAGGCTGTATGGTTAGGCAAAAGAAATTTATATATATTCTGACAGCCAAACGGCGATTAAGAGGTTACATACGTCCATCAGCGTCAAAAATGCGCTAAAAGAAATACTGTTTTTAGGAGGGATAACAATAGAAATAAATACAAAAAAAATTTATGCATTGACAAAAATTAAAATATAAAAAATCACGTGACCCAAAGTACAATGAAAAAAAGTTGCTCCACGGTCTGCAACGTTTTCTTTTTGTCCTTGAAATGTTGATGGATCTGTAAAAAGTAAAAAATTTCCTTTAAAATAAAGTTGTAGTTATAGCCTCTCGGGTCGGATTTTTGAATTTCGAAAAATGTTGCAATTTACTCCATTTTTACGTCATAAAAGTCACACTTTTATTATGTAATAAAAATATTAAAAATAAAATCTATAGAGAAAAAACTTTCGAATATTTAAAAAAACCGCATCAAACAATATTAAAAACTGTATGAGTTATCATGCAGACCGTGTCGGAAAAAGTAGTTTCGAGAAAAACGACTTTAACGGCCAGCTCCCTCTAATGTACTATAGTTACCTGTGCGCATCAAACTCTCGTCGGGCAGTTACATTTTCTACCATAACTTTGTATCTATGGGAAATTTTTAACAACCAACTTCCACAGAAATACGCCAAAAACTATAAAGAATAATAATCTGTAAAAAATCGATTTTTTGAAAATTTTAGCGGTATATAACCGCATGAATCTCTTGTTGGGGATGTCACCAATTCCATTATTGCTCGAAAATGCTGTGCATCTCATTATGAGATGCATTTGATATGGGTCCCAAGGCATAGTGTCCTACAAGGGAACTGTAAAGCAGATAAATTAGCGAGAGAGAGAAATACCACTCGACCATCCGTATGGGTATTGAAATTGTAGTTATACCCTTCTCAACCGGCAAATTTTGTTCTACGCAGTATTGCCAATACAGCCAAGACAAGATGGATTGACAGTTTGACATATAACACCACAAAAAAAATTTTACCAAAATGGGACGTCAGACTCTCAAAGGCGCTACTTAATTGGAAAAACATTTCAATGTTAGTTGGTTTTAATTTTAGGCCTCCTAGGTCGACATTCTCAAAGATTCAACGTATCTAATTTCTACTATTGCGGAAGCTGCTAGAATAATAGCTATAATCTTCAAAGTTTCAGTAGCTTTCAGAATTTAATAAAATAAGAGAAAATTTTATTTTTGTTTTTTCCTTGCCAAAACGTGTGCTTAAATTAGTAATTGAGTTTGTGTATCATTAGAGAAGGGACACAGCGAAAGGCACTCCCCAGAGTGGGATCCTCTCTCTCCTACCCGGGAATCTCACTGTAAATACTTTACTCTTAAATTTGCCAAATACTGTAATCGCTTATATGAACTGAAAGAAAAGCGGTCACTGCGGTTGTGAGACCTATCTTCTTCTACGGTGCCACTATTTGTTGCCCAACATTGGAAGACATTGCATCTAAACTCAAAAGGAACACTTATGCTAATCACATGAGTGCTGCGTTCTACCACAACCAAGGCTCTTGAGACTTTAGTGCATCTTCTATGACAAACTTCAGGCGAATTGCAACGGAATCCGACTGAATGCATGCTTACCCCGGAAATATTTCATATTTCGGCACTCGAAACTTCTCGGAACTCTTCCAGGAAAACATAGGGAGCTAGGTTACACTGTTGCGTGTAAACATGGCATGGGAACAGTTCAACCAGATCATAGATTCATCTATCCAAAGTATTTTGTTCTAGAATTTATGTGCTTTGAAATCATGAAAAACTCCATTCTTTTTCTCATATTCAGTTTGGTAACGCACGGAATGCTCCTTGCGAACCACTCATGTTTGCCTTCCTCATACAAAGTACCGCGAATAGTTTGTTTAAAGTGGCTTAATGTCCTTTATTCTGTAATTGAACTTAAATTTTCGGGGCTGAAATTAATTTATTTGAATTTGCAATAGTTCATCTTCAACTCTTTTGGTCGTATTTCGTGCTCTGTTCGTACGTTTATAGGGCTTATGCGTGAATGATTTCCCGATAGCTGTATGCGATTTTTTAACAACATATGCAGTTTTTTTGTGGGAATTGTCATTTTTCAGCTTTTCCATCATAACTTTATCAAAGAGATAGTTAAAAGAAAAAAGACAAAAGAAAAAAAAGAAAAAAGAAAGAGCTCTTAAAATTAAGACGAGAAGAATTTTGAAGCAAATAAAGTAAGAGATATGCACCGAAGAATAAGAAAACACACAAAAGGTTTCCAGCTTCGTCATAACATCTGCACAGACAAGCAAAGTAACGTGATCAACGATATAAATGGTATTTTGAATGTATAGAAAGATCACTTTAAAGAAGTGATAAACCGTAATGTTCACATACCACTCAAATGAGAAGTGAACAGAATAGAACCACCCTCTCATCAAGATACCCTAGATTGTAATTAGTAAGCTGAAAAATTATAAGAGCTGCGACGCAATCCATGTGGAATTGCTAAAATACGGTGCATCTGAACACCACAAATATATACATCAGCTGGTATTGCAAATATGGTTACAATCAGAACTGCCTGCGAAATGGGAGGAACGTACATATATTTGCATCAATGCATTAAAAAATGTGATAAAGCCATATATGAAAACCACAGAGGTGTATTTCTGCTGGAAAAATAATTTCAATAAGCAAAATGAATTCGCTGACTATCAATGCGGCTCAGAGCAGCGCGAAGAACAATACTTTTCACTGACTCAAATATTTGAAAAATGCCACGAATGCAAAATTATTATATGCTGCCTTTTTATAGATTTTAAACAAACGTGTGCCAAACTCAATCGAAAACATATTGAACATCATCCGCATACATATAAAACCGTTATAATACCTAACTACTCTTACAAATTGCGAATTTTGGGTGCTGAAATCAAATGAAGCCGATCAATTAATTTAATTTGAAAGAAAAATTCTCAGGGAGATACAAAATATATGACTCTGTGTCGGATGACGCGTTTTGTTTTTTTTATTTTATTTTTGTTTTGCCATTAATAATTACTTGAAGTCATCTTAGTACTACAAATGTCACTAATATTTAAAAAAGAAATGAATTTTTACGTAAAATCTACTGCTTTAACATATTACTAAAAACAACCAAAAATTAAATCCGTTCCATATGCAAACATTTTCTCAAATAAGTCTGTACCCAAGGGGTTAATTTGCTCAAAACTCATTTTTCCGCATAAAATTTAAAATTCAATTCGGAAGATAGTCAAGTATCATATAAATAATAGCATTTGTGCTGGTAGCGCAGTGCATCGAAAATATTTGACAGTTAAAAATATGCACGACATTTATTGGGGTACAAAAATCAGAAATATAAAGAAAAAAATGAGCAGAATATGCTGGCGACAGAAAGAGTAGTGACATCAATAAAATTATTTGGTGCATTTCATTTCTGGTGAACTTCATTTTATAACACAGCGCAGAACATCAATGGCTGTCGCAAACAAAATAGGATACTGCACAATGACTAAATAGGACCGGCAAGTTGTAAATAAAACAGTATAAATATATATATACAATTATAGCACATTTTATACGGGTGCTTGGATGTTTAGTGCAGGATGGCAAAAATGGAAATAAATCAGAGTGAAACCAGAGGTATTTACATATGTACGTTTTTTTTAAACCAGCGACAAAACGTAACAGTTATCATATTTAAAAAAAAATAAGAAGACAACAAACAAAGGAAAATTGGCAATCCTCTTGTGATTCTCAGGAAATTCTCTACAAGAAATCTGTATTCCTTTTATTTTTCTTGCTTTTTTACTATTAACTAAAGACTTGGCTTTAGTCAAATGAGACCAGTTAAATTGCTCCAAATAGGTTTTTTTTCTTTGTGGAAAAAATAAAAGGCTTTGTCCAATTAAATGAAGTTGGAACCAATTGGGTGGTCCAGATTCTTAGAATTAAAGAAAATATACAAGGTGTGTCTGGCAATGGATGGTTCTGGCTTAACAAGCTTAACACTGCTAAACCGATTAGTCTCAAATTTTAACACGAGCTTTTCAAATATGTTTTTTAGTAATTAATCGAATATTTTTTCTCACCAATAAATATATTTTTTTTATAAACAATTAAAGGCCGAAATTTTGGTCCAAAATCGATTTTTGTTTGGAAACCGCCATTTGGCAAAAAAAATATTTTGCTTATTCTAGATTTAACATTACTTTACCGAAATCTGTTTGGGTTTTTAATTTCAAAGGTCACCGCAAAACGTCGTTTTAGAGAGTAGTTCCCGGAGATCAGCTGTAGCTCCTTTCCAAATAAATATTTTTACTAATACTAAGTCTTAAAATACAGTTAAAAGATAACATACAATGCGTACAAATTTTTAGATCAATATATTTAAAAGTTTACTCAGAAAAAATTCTCGCTGGAAAATTCGATTTTTTTCGGCCTTCTAACCCCTTAATCAAACACACACCCTTGAGTTGTTTTACAGTGTTTGAACTTAGTTCTAAAAGATTAAAAATTACATTAAAAATAGAGATGCTTTAGCGAAAAAATTTGACTGGGATAAATTATAGGCTGTAAAAAGTGGAAGTAGAAGAACAAGAACAAGAAAAAAGTTTATTTGAGCAGGCATTATGCGCTGAAGAACTTTGGATAAAAAAGATAGTATAGTGATGGGTCTAAAGTCCCCAGTAAATTTTCTAATTGGAATTAGTTTAGCCGACTTTCAATAGTGAGGAAAAAATACGTCGTCAAAATGCTGTTCAAGATATAAATAGCACAAGGTAAAATTTTAGGCAATAAACATTTAAAAAATTTGGGATGGATGCCATCTAGACCAATTGCATTTGATTTCACACTGAGGATGGACTCGACAACTACCCAATCATCAATATTAGTGAAGGTAAAACCAGGCGGCCGCCATAGCCGAATAGGTTTGTGCGTGACTACCATTCGGAATTCACAGAGAGAACGTAGGTTCGAATCTCGGTGAAACACCAAAATTAAGAAAAACATTTTTCTAATAGCGGTCGCCCCTCGGTGGACAATGGCAAACCTCCGAGTGTATTTCTGCCATGAAAAAGCTCCTCATAAAAATATCTGCCGTTCGGAGACGGTAGGACTGTAGGTCCTTCCATTTGTGGAACAGCATCAAGATGCACGCCATAAATAGGAGGAGGAGCTCGGCCAAACAACCAAAAAGGGTGTACGCGCCAATTATATATACATATATGGGGCATTCTTTCTCAACGGGAGACCCCTATCTGTCCAAAAATGTTTTTGACCTAGAGAGTTCTAATAGGGCTTAAAATTTAGCTCTTTTTATCTACTTTTCAATACAGAGTGGCCAAAAACGAAATTCAAGATGGCTCATTTAATATGGCTAAAAATGTAATCAAAATTCATTAAATTCATTCTAATAACCTATACCAAAAAATTCATTTCAACGGAAAGAGTTGTACGAGGTCTCAAAATTTAGCTAATAAAGTTTACTTTAAAATACAAAATGAAAAATTTTTAAATCCAAGATGGCGGCCACAACATGGCGGCTAATTTTTTAAAACTCCTCAAATCCACTTAAAATGTATAATATTACTCGGGGGTTTTTTGGGTCGCTGATTACAAATCTGGTGTTAGATTTCCAAATTTCAAAATGGTGGATCCTATATGGCGGACGGATTTTTGAAAAAACTCATGAATTCGCATGAAACTCGTTACTCAGGGGTTTAAGTGGATTTGAGTAGTTTTAAAAAATTAGCCGCCATGTTGTGGCCGCCATCTTGGATTTAAAAATTTTTCATTTTGTATTTTAAAGTAAACTTTATTAGCTAAATTTTGAGACCTCGTACAACTCTTTCCGTTGAAATGAATTTTTTGGTATAGGTTATTAGAATGAATTTAATGAATTTTGATTACATTTTTAGCCATATTAAATGAGCCATCTTGAAACTCGTTTTTGGCCACTCTGTATTGAAAAGTAGATAAAAAGAGCTAAATTTTAAGCCCTATTAGAACTCTCTAGGTCAAAAACATCTTTGGACAGATAGGGGTCTCCCGTTGAGAAAGAATGCCCCATATATATATAAAACTAGGCATAGTTCCATTCGTACATTAATTATACATTTTTTTATAGAAATCTGTGCTTATCTCTTTACTGTATATGCTGTGATTTGCAATAATGACAGAACTTTTAATAAGAACAGGAGATAGCTTTGAAAATTGTTCACTAATGATGACGAGGTGAATCGATTTTGCCATGCATATCTGTTTGAATGCAAATTAGTTCATCAGATTTACAGATATTTAACAGGAATTTTATGTATTTTTATAATGCATTAATTAATTAATTTTTCGGAATGAATAAAAACGGAACACATATCTCTTTTCAAATGACTCTGGCACATATGCATACCAAAATATACAGAATGATGAGAAGAGGAACAGATTTAGGTTTGTCTGCCTGTTCGATGGGTTTAGTTCGCATGGCATACGGATGGTATTTGCTTTGGTCATGCGCGGAGATCTAAAACTGTCTGCAGGAAAAGTACATCAACTAAAAATAAAGTAAATTGTTAGCAGTATACCATTGCCAATGACTTATTGAGAGAGAATGGTATAGTTTTTTTATTAAAAAAAGGAGGCTCAATATAGAAAAATTAAAGGAATGAGCGTTAAAATCTAGGCATAGGGTCGAAATGACTTATGAAGTTTGAAGATTGTTGTACATGAGTTTAAAAAAGGGACTCAAAGTGCCTCCAAGCTTGAGAGGCAAAATACAGATAATCAATCAGTTTTTTCCTTGTTCATTCTGCTCGGGGGCATTGAGCCGCGATATGACTTATCCATCCTACAATGTTCTGGACTGTTGTTTTTTCGCCGTCCCATCTACTATCGGCATCTGCTAGTTCGCGCAACATCGACCTTCTCCAAGTATTCTTTGGCCGCCCGCGACGTCTGCTCACTTGGGGGTTCCAGTCCAATACCATTCGCGTGATGCTATCAGATAAACTTACACCAGAAAAAATGGGGTAGAAATTGACCGAGTCAGCCTTCAACTATATCATATTATTCCAAGAATTTTCGGCAACTACCAAGTGTGGGAAGCCTTAGACGATGGTTGTAGGAAGGAAGACCATATAGCAAGTGCCATTGAAAATCTCTTAAGGCAAAAAGTAAAACCTGTTATGGAATATATTTTAGTCCTTTTATGTAAATTTGGTTTTTTCTTCATAATTTTGCATAAAGTGGTTTTTTGGATGTCCAATGGCGACGAAAAGTTTCGAAGTAGTTCCTGCAGCTCTCACTGACATCTTCTCGCGCAGTCTCGATATCTCAATCTTCGCGGTATGATAGGTTGATACACAGTTGAAATACCACCACAGTATATGAATTTCCGTATAAGAAACTCCGTTGTGTTTATTAAAGGTACTAGACTAGTGCAGCATATCCGTCGGCATGCATGTTGAGTTAAGATATTAAAAATAAATTTTCATAATGTCTGGTGCAGTACTGGAATATATTAAGGAAATTAAGTGCTAAATAAAATGCGAATACATTTGTGTACTACACCTCTATGCAGTAAAATTTTATTTAATTATTCACAGCCATTTTTCACGTCTATAAAATAAAATTATAATGCACAGACGTAAGCGAAGTGCTGTGGAAGAGGAAAGTTTAGCAACGAGTGTCAAAACTACTCCGTACTTATAGATTTTTTATACAGTAAAACAGATTTAATTTGGTATTCTTCTTCAAGTTACCTATATATTATGTTATAAAAGTTCCAATATAAAGTCACCTTAACTCTACGGGCGCGAGACGTGGAATACGACGACAGCCAACACAGGCTCACTACAAGTCTTTGTAAACAGATGCCTACGAAAAGTTCTTAAAACACTCTGCCCAAATATTACTTCGAATGCTGACTTAAAGTACGCTCACATATGCAGTAATCACCAATAAATCCACAAAATAATCTACTCGTTCACATATGGCAGATTACCTCCCAAATTGACAATCAGCTTTCAGTGCTGTTTTTAAAGGTTTTCTTTCATACAAATTGCTTTGGTGGAATATTTTGGAGTTTTTGGTTTGTTTAATTATTAAGGGAGAATGGGGAGTTGTGAGACGGGTTTTGTTTTTGGACCCGTATTACTCAAAATCTTAATATTCTGCATATGTCAACGATGGAGTCTTTAGTCAATGAATACTGGAAGCTATTGGTATTGCCTATTTAACAAATCTACAATTTTTCTTAAAATTAAAATTGTATATAATAATATAAAATATAATACAAAATACAAAAATGTGGGGAGTTGTGAGACACCATGGTTTAAATCAATAAAAATGACTTATTTTAGTTGTTAGTTGTTAGTTCTTTATTAAGATGGAAAATAAAAAAGAAAAGACAATTGTTATAAAAAAGTGTATAAAAAGAGGTTGTCTGTAAAGTCGGTTTACTGACGATAGTTTAACGTGATAACGTCATAAGAAAATACTAATTGAATGGTTGCATAACATAACATAACATAACATAACATAACATAACATAACATAACATAACATAACATAACATAACATAACATAACATAACATAACATAACATAACATAACATAACATAACATAACATAACATAACATAACATAACATAACATAACATAACATAACATAACATAACATAACATAACATAACATAACATAACATAACATAACATAACATAACATACCATAACATAACATAACATAACATAACATAACATAACATAACATAACATAACATAACATAACATAACATATCATAACATAACATAATCACGTCAAAAAATAATAATAACATTAAAACAACAGGTATTATTAACAAACTTGGTTTTATTTTAAATTCTTCAAGTAAATCAAATTAATAATAATCAATAAGAAGGCATATGCAAATACAAATACGTGAATTTATATATGTACATATGCGCATGTACATATGCGCATATACATACACATATACGCTCACTTAAGTAGGAGAGAGCAAGATGTCGAACGTTGCCGTTCGTTTGCTTTGTTTGCTTTGTCGTTCCTTCCGCGCTTTCGCTTGCAGTTCATTCAATGCAATGAGCAAGGTAACTACATATGAGCAAGGTACCACTAATATGAGCAAGGTAACACTAATGAGCAAGGTAACTACATAACACTACAAGTCTTTGTAAACAGATGCCTACGAAAAGTTCTTAAAACACTCTGCCCAAATATTACTTCGAATGCTGACTTAAAGTACGCTCACATATGCAGTAATCACCAATAAATCCACAAAATAATCTACTCGTTCACATATGGCAGATTACCTCCCAAATTGACAATCAGCTTTCAGTGCTGTTTTTAAAGGTTTTCCTTCATACAAATTGCTTTGGTGGAATATTTTGGAGTTTTTGGTTTGTTTAATTATTAAGGGAGAATGGGGAGTTGTGAGACGGGTTTTGTTTTTGGACCCGTATTACTCAAAATCTTAATATTCTGCATATGTCAACGATGGAGTCTTTAGTCAATGAATACTGGAAGCTATTGGTATTGCCTATTTAACAAATCTACAATTTTTCTTAAAATTAAAATTGTATATAATAATATAAAATATAATACAAAATACAAAAATGTGGGGAGTTGTGAGACACCATGGTTTAAATCAATAAAAATGACTTATTTTAGTTGTTAGTTGTTAGTTCTTTATTAAGATGGAAAATAAAAAAGAAAAGACAATTGTTATAAAAAAGTGTATAAAAAGAGGTTGTCTGTAAAGTCGGTTTACTGACGATAGTTTAACGTGATAACGTCATAAGAAAATACTAATTGAATGGTTGCATAACATAACATAACATAACATAACATAACATAACATAACATAACATAACATAACATAACATAACATAACATAACATAACATAACATAACATAACATAACATAACATAACATAACATAACATAACATAACATAACATAACATAACATAACATAACATAACATAACATAACATAACATAACATAACATAACATAACATAACATAACATAACATAACATAACATAACATAACATAACATAACATAACATAACATAACATAACATAACATAACATAACATAACATAACATAACATAACATACCATAACATAACATAACATAACATAACATAACATAACATAACATAACATAACATAACATAACATAACATAACATAACATATCATAACATAACATAATCACGTCAAAAAATAATAATAACATTAAAACAACAGGTATTATTAACAAACTTGGTTTTATTTTAAATTCTTCAAGTAAATCAAATTAATAATAATCAATAAGAAGGCATATGCAAATACAAATACGTGAATTTATATATGTACATATGCGCATGTACATATGCGCATATACATACACATATACGCTCACTTAAGTAGGAGAGAGCAAGATGTCGAACGTTGCCGTTCGTTTGCTTTGTTTGCTTTGTCGTTCCTTCCGCGCTTTCGCTTGCAGTTCATTCAATGCAATGAGCAAGGTAACTACATATGAGCAAGGTAACACTAATATGAGCAAGGTAACACTAATGAGCAAGGTAACTACATATGAGCAAGGTAATACTAATATGAGCAAGGTAACTACATATGAGCAAGGTAACTACATATGAGCAAGGTAACGACACATTTTGGTAACGCCAATGAGCAAGGTAACTACATATGAACAGTAATGAGCAAGGTAACGACACATTTTTTCGTGCGTGCAGCCTGTTAAATCGAATTATAAGACGTTATCACGTCAAAAAATAATAATAATAACATTAAAACAACAGGTATTATTAACAAACTTGGTTTTATTTTAAATTCTTCAAGTAAATCAAATTAATAATAATCAATAAGAAGGCATATGCCAATACAAATACGTGAATTTATATATGTACATATGCGCATATACATACATATATACGCTCACATAAGTAGGGGAGAGCAAGATGTCGAACGTTGCCGTTCGTTTGCTTTGTTTGCTTTGTCGTTCCTTCCGCGCTTTCGCTTGCAGTTCATTCAATGCAATGAGCAAGGTAACTACATATGAGCAAGGTAACACTAATATGAGCAAGGTAACTACATATGAGCAAGGTAACACTAATATGAGCAAGGTAACTACATATGAGCAAGGTAACACTAATATGAGCAAGGTACCTACATATGAGCAAGGTAACTACATATGAGCAAGGTAACGACACATTTTGGTAACGGCAATGAGCAAGGTAACTACATATGAACAGTAATGAGCAAGGTAACTACATATGAACAGTAATGAGCAAGGTAACTACATATGAACAGTAATGCGCAAGGTAACTACATATGAACAGTAATGAGCAAGGTAACGACACATTTTTTCGTGCGTGCAGCCTGTTAAATCGAATTATAAGACGTTATCACGTCAAAAATGCAATGCCATCAATCTGATGATTCGCAGTGAGAACATGTATAATAACCAGTTCGTAAATTGGCACACTTTAGGTGCACAGCTCGATCGCATACATTGCAATGAATGGAGTTGTTTCTGCTTAACTTTTTCGGCATTGCACCTTTGCACCATGATATATATACAAACAATGCATGAATATTGCGAGGTATTTATGAAAGATGCGTTAAAACGTCGAAAAAAACGGTGTCTTACAACTCCCCAAATCGTTTTTTTTATAAATGGCCGCGTAGTAATAAACACATCGAACGTTCATGCCCAAGTGAATGTGTAAATTCAAAGCTAATAGGACAATTAATAATTTGTATATTAGGGGTGTCCTTATTTTGGGAAAGTTACTAGATCATCGTTCACCGGGTCTAATTTTTTTCCTTTTGGTATAAAAAAAATAACTGCAAAGTTTGAAGCCGATCGGGCTTCATTTGATGGACCCGGAAATCGCTTATATCTGAAAGATCCACTAATAGGTGTAAAAAAGACGATTTTTTCACTATTTTACTTTATTCTGTATTTTTTTGCTCATGGTTGTTGCTTTTTTTTATTAAATTACATTGAATAAATATTATTACATTTCATTTCAAATATATTTTACAAAAAAACCACCTAACAGGAACATTTTTCATTTAAATTTACAGCATGTCAAATGAAAATATAGTCGATTTCGTATCGTTTTTTGTTGGGGTTTTTTTAAATATATGTAATTATATTTTTTTTTCAATCCTACATTTTTTCAAATATATACGTATTTTTCCCTTTTCCACTAAATCGTCCTGCATGTCAGGCAACCCTGCGCAAGGGTCGTGCGCGACTCGGCGCCACGCCGGTAGGTGGCCGCGCGAGTCTTCTCTCCCATAAATGATATTATGCGCAGCGGCTTCAAAGCGACTTTGATATTTTGACAAAAAGTTTATCCCTGTGTCGTATAAGTGCTGCATCACACATCAAGTGCTTTCTGCGAAGTTTATTTGGAACATATGGCAAAAAAAATATCACCATGTCGGATAAACCATCGACCTCAAGTCATTCAAGTAGAAGATCTGTGAAAAATTTGAATAACATTGATTTGATCGGCAACACTGCGCATCAGATCACGGGCGCCAAACTTCCGTGCATCAAACAAGTGTTACAAGTGATGTTCCATAATATGCGATTTGTTGGACTTACTGCAAAAGACAGTGCAAAATTGACCATAAGTGCAGCTGTAATATTTTGGCAACAAGCTCGCATTCCAATTATTAATGATGATAAGTGTGTGAAAAAGCTGATGAAAGTTTACGACCAATGGAAAAACATACAAAGAACTGTCCCAGATAAAAGGTCAAATGCACAAAAGCAAGTTGCCGAACAATTTACTCAAAATCTTGATGATTTGTTTGATATTGCCATCGGTGATGCGTTGGAAAAAATTCGAATTGAAGAGGACAGAGAATTTTTAAAATTGCAAAGACAAAAAGGTCGTCCAGGCTGCATGGTTGGTGTCGATATGAAGTTATATGGGCGAGAAAAACGTACGCAAGAACGACAAGAAAAAGAAGAAGCGCGTAAAAGAAAACACGAGGAAGAGATGGCTAGACCTTCAGGTAATTTATTGCAATATGTCATAATTTCAAAAATCATATTTGATTGTGAATTTTTTTAGATGTCGTGAATTGTGATGATGAAGATGCTGAAATGCCATTTTGTGAAACGATTGATGAAGAAAATGAACCGATTGACGATGACTGGGAACCAGAGAAAGTAGCTGGTAACGCAACATCCGCCAAAAAAAGAGGCCGAAAAGAATTCATCACAGCAAGATTGGCTGCTGCACTTGATAATGCTAAAGTTTCGGATGGTATGGCCGTGCATATCCTCATTGCAGCTGCTGAAGCATTTGGAAGACGGGCTGAAGAGTTAGCTATCAACCGTTCAACTATTCATCGCGCTCGCCTGGAACATCGATTGGAAGATACAAAAGATGTGATGGCTCGGTTTCCCGACAACGTAATTAAAACTTCAGCTTATATTTAATTTTTATTGGGTTTTCAATTTTTCATTTTAAAATAAATTTTTTAGATAAATACCGTTGGATCATTAGTTGTTCATTGGGATGGCAAACTACTACAAGATTTGATTGGTAGACTCAAAGTTGAGCGCATAGCAGTTCTTGTGAGCTACAATGGGACATCCAAGTTCCTCGGAGCACCGAAAATTGAATCGTCAAGTGGAGAACACATTGCTGCTGCGGTTCGCTTACAAAAAGAGAAGCGAATGGTTTGCGCGGTATTTGCATTTTTCTCATCAAACTTTATATCAAGCCATGGTTCAGATGTACGAATGCTATAGCTGCTCCTCTCCAAGATTTGAACTTCGTTAAGGCTGCTGTTCAATACGATCAAACTGATTCTGCAATCTCAAAGGCAGTTACAAAAAAATTTACTCATCATTTATGGTATTTGTCGGAAGAATTGGTAGCCCTAGCCTTCTTCGATTCAGATGTGTCTCACGAAGAGAAACGCCAAATGGTTGAAAAATTACAATCCAAAGAGCCAGTTGTGAAATTAAAAAACGGTCGAACATATACTAATTTATCAACATTTGAAAATTACACTTTGAAAGATTTCGTTTCAGAAAATACGAAGAAATTTTTCAACCGCTTTGGTTTGTCAACAACGTTTTTAGAGTTTGCCCCATCGACTTGGGAAACGGCATTTGATTACGAAGAAGGTTGGACTTTTTGTCAAAATTTGTTTGTTGTTAATGATACAGCTGAAAGAGGCATCAAATTTATAAAAGATTTTAACAGAATTTTGACGAACGACGAAGAAGAACTCCAATTAGTGTTGCAGTTTGTGCAATCATATCGCGAAAAATTCCGTTCCTATAAGAAATCTGACTTGACACTCTGAACTTTAGTGAGTTTATTTAACACACTTACTAGAAAATGTAAAAAAAAGCAACAACCATGAGCAAAAAAATACAGAATAAAGTAAAAAATTGAAAAAATCGTCTTTTTTACACCTATTAGTGGATCTTTCAGATATAAGCGATTTCCGGGTCCATCAAATGAAGCCCGATCGGCTTCAAACTTTGCAGTTATTTTTTTTACACCAAAAGGAAAAAAATTAGACCCGGTGAACGATGATCTAGTAACTTTCCCAAAATAAGGACACCTCTATTGTATATATTAACATTTGCAATTTGCTTCAACAACTGATCGAATGTATCGCAAAACAAATTATGAAAAAAACTTACCGAGAAATTCCAAAACACAGTAACTGGAGAGATGCGTCGAATGCGTGTAAATATGACCAATGCTAGCTGAAAAGTGAGATCGCATCGACACTTGTTGACACTTAAAATCGAATGTAAACAAATGAGTAATGCCGAAAGGTAACAATGTCTCACAACTCCCCATTTTCCCCTACATATTAACGAAATGAAGATAATACAAGGAGAAGGAATAGTTAATTTAATTGCGCAAATGCCTGCTAATAATAAACAGTTGGAGGAAATCCGTAAGCGACGTTTGCTGAACTTGCAAAAAATTATGGCAGCAATACGCATGCGAAATTCGATATTACACTTTTTAATAAGCAATAACAGGCCAAAGCGCCTATGGACAAGGGTTTTTTTCTGTAATATGAATGCTTAATTAATAGTATCTAACAACATTTTTCTTTGAATTATGTCTCCAAACCAGTTTTCTTCGCCGGCGTCCATATTATTTCGTTTTTACTTTGACGTTTCTCTTTACATTTGTAAAAATAATTATCGATAACACAGAAAACGCAGGGTTGTATTTAAAAAAGTATGATTATAATCTAGGATTATTTTATAATCTCAGATTTCTGGGGAGAAATTTTGTATGGGAAATCTCGCTTTTTAATTACAGATTGGGACTTAAGCACGAAAAAGTAGATCATCTACTGATATGTGATCGTATTATTATGGCCCATAACATAGCAGAAGTCAATGATATTCCAGATCCGAAAGAGAAAGGGATATAGGCCATGTTCTGTGCAGGGAAATGGTGACATAACAAGGGCCGTGATTGATTCGAGTCCCCAAGGAAGTCGCAGACGGGGAAGACTAGCGAAAACTATGCCCTGTGACTTATTTACTTATTTATTTTTAAGAAGTCAAGAAAAAATATTATCAGACTGACTGCTAAAACTAAAGAATAATAAAAATATATACATAATTCAATAATAAACTTACATCTAACTAGAATATATAAGCTTACTTCTAACTAACTTAAAAATAGAGTTCAATAGAATAGAGTCCACATCCTTTCTTAGAAACTGAAAATTTCTTTTATAGAGACTGGCGCAAAACAGGCCCGACTGGAAGCAATTCTTTGTGACCTTGGTTCCAAACTGGAACGCCAAGAACTTCTAATGGTAATGTTAAAACATGTTATCAGTAAAATATTACAAACAGTTCAATTCAATAACAATCTCAGTTCAATACTCACTCCATGAGCAAGCCAGAAATAAAATGAGCTAAGTTAAAATACCCCTAAGAAGTTTGGCTACAAAATGTCTGCTATAAATGTGCGAGTGGTGAAGCCTGGCCTTGCCCTCATCAGCATATGTGCGATCATTTAGTCCATATGCCAATCTAAAAGTACTAAAAAAAATACACATCCACAAAAACCACTTTAATTTAGAGAAGAACTAATTTACGGGAGAGCAATACCCAACAGGAGGAAACGACCACAAAAGGCACTTAAGTGTTGTGGAATGGCAGCTTAAAATAGCAAGGAAAATCAGGCATTAAAAGGCACTTGCAGCAAGTGAAGAGGAGTGAATAGATAGAAACCGACAACAGAGCAAAAGAAAAAATATTGGGGCTGATTTAAATTGTTTTCGCAAATTGCTATCAACATACGTTTTGACTCTTTATTCAGAAAAAATACCACAGAAACATACAAAACGAATAAGATGCTGGATCAAATATTAGAATTTTGATAAATTCATTCGCCCAAATTCTTAAGGTGCGTTAAGGCAATGCTCTTTTAAATTATTTTATTTTCACGGTCACATGCCTGTGGGTAACATAACATTTTTAAAGTAGTTCTTAAAGTGTGTTTAACCAAGGTTGGAAAATAAGTTCATAGCGTTTATTAAAAGACAGCAAATATATGCATACGTATTTATAAAACTTTATATTATATTGTATGTAAATTCAGGCATGCACAGGAGCGACATGGGTGGAAGAGTCAATCGACTTAAGGAAGTGAAATGTCGGGCAAACCGAACCAGCAATAAGCAAATTTAAATCCCTGCCATTAAGTTATGAAGACTAAATACTACATGAAAATTTAAAGCTATAATCCATAGCCACAAGATATTAATTTCAAAGACAATTGATTATTAAGTAATTAACTTAAGGCAAGATGAGCATATTTTTAGGCGTATGACGTGCAAGGTCTTAAGATTTGTGTAACAAATCAGTTGCTTTCAAAATACATATAAATTACCTGTTGTATGGGAAGAAATATATTCACATTTGTTTTAACATACTTTCCTTTCGCTCTGCTATACAATCGCCGTTTGCTTCAGACGCCCTACTATTATGCCAGTATTGTAGCATACCTGCCGGCGCATTTAAAATTTTAATTACCCATTATACCTAACCACTAACCGGTTGCTTGAATTCTCTTCACTGCTATTCCAGCCATCAGCCGAGTCTGCGCTTTGTAACCACAATAGTTCAGCGTAGCGTGTAATTATTTCATCAATGCCCAGAATTGTAGTAAATAAATTAACTGTATTCCATAGTTGCAGGCGGGGACGGCCGTGCAGCAGTCGTGTATAATTACCGGAAATAAGTTTAGTTGGGTGAGTAATTGCTAAGCTGGTTTCGAAATCACCGTAATTTTTCTTTGAATAGGAATAGGAGCATTGAAAGTGCATAATTTAGGGTTCCGCAAAGGTTTAAAAATTTAAAAATAATAATAATTAACATACTTTAAAATTTACGAAAAAAATGCAGTACTTAAAATGTGTCGCATAACAAACTTAATCTAGAGCCCTAAAAGAGCATTAAAGCTCTAAAAAACCTATTAACCCTTTATGCACTAAAACTCCATTTTTTCTCAAATATTCATTGAATGTACAGGGTGACCGACGGGAATCTGACGTTTTTGGGATGGCTAGTACTCTGCCGGTGAGAGGAGTAGGGAGGCGAATTACAAGCCAGTAATCTCGCCAGTCGATGCCGTTTCAGTAGCTATGGAGCGGTGGACGGTTGAACATCGCATGTTTGCGTATGACGCATTTGTGCAGAATGGCGGGTCTGTTATTACCGTGCAGCGACTTTTTCGTGTGCGTTTCAATCGTGGGCGTCGTGGAACCGTTCCAAGCCGCAACACGATTCTCAGTTGGGTTCATAATCTACGAATAACAGGATCTATTGTGAAAAAGAAGCCACCAGGTCCGACTAAGACAACAAGAACACCAGACAACATCGAGCGTGTGAGAGCCGCGCTGACTCGTAGCCCTGGGCGCTCTGCACGTAAACACGCGCGCGAATTAAGAATGAGCCGTGAATCTCTGCGAACAATTTTACAGAAAGACTTAAAATTTCACCCTTACAAGATGTGTGTTGCTCAGAAGCTTGAGGAAAGAGAAGTGGCTACAATTGATGTTGAATTGATGACTCGTGTGATGGCCAATTTTTGGAGAAGGCTGGAAAACTGCATTCAGGAGGATGGGCACCACTTACCCGAGGTAATTTTTCACAAATAATATTCATCTTCAAATGGCATGGCATGACAAAGAATTTTGTGTATTAAAATAAAATATTTCATTTAAAATAACTGTGTACTGTTCATTTCAAAAACGTCAGATTCCCATCGGTCACCCTGTACTAGTGCTGTTTGGAAAGTCCGTGCGAAGTCGGCGAGATGCCACTACTGGCGCGAGGTTATGTTTATTTAGCAGCATCTTTTGGAAGTACGCACTCCAAGTTTCAGCCATATCGGTATATTTCTGTGTGTTTGGCATTCGTTTGAATCGAAGAAGTCGAGTGATTTAAAAAAAAAGTCCTTTTCCATTACGACAATGCACCAGCTCACGTCTCAGCAGTTGTGGTTACAAAATTAATGAAAATAGGGTTCCAACTAGTTTCACATTCCCCCCTTTTTTCCAGACTTGACTCATTCGGACCCCCTGGACTACTATGTTCCCTAATTTGAAAAAATGGCTGGCGGAAAAAGATTATAATCAAACGAGGAAGTGATTGCAGAAAGGAATGGCTATTTTTCGGACTTGGACAAATCTCATTATTCGGAAGGGATCAACAAACTAGACCCTCGTAATTACTATGAAACACTTTTTCATATGGTTCTTCTTTTACTATGCGTCTACTCTTACAAAATTTAGCTTAATATTTATGCTGCGATGTAATGTAAAAAAGTTAACCCTTTTAAGAGCAGTGAGTCCAATAGATTTTGTTTTATTTCCATAACTGCAGCTTCTCTAGTAAATATCGCAAGTTATATCCAGACTTCTGACGTGGGTCCCAATGGACCAAAGTCCTACAAATCTACAACGAATCTCTCAACCGCAGGCCTGAGCATCGATAACAGATCAAATGTTTCCATATTTTATGTCCTTTAAAGTTTATATTTGGGCCATATGGATTTGGTAATACTGTATTCGGAAGTAGTAAGCCACCTGCCATCCGTTTTGTGAAGAATATGGATATGGTACACTTCATCGGCTACCTCATTTGCAGCGATGTTTGGATGACTAGAGACCAAAAATAACTTTATATCCATAGCTGACGGCGGGCGCTACTTAAAAGTGCTATTGATTGTGAAGTACAACAGACTCAAAATAGCAGCAAGATTTGTAGAAAACACGGCAACACGACAAAATGTTTGAGCTTGAAGGTGTCATGACTTACTATATTTTAGAAGGCTCTATGTGCAAACACCTCCATCGGGAAAGCTGTTCCAAAATTAGTTTTACGGAAGGGTATTTTTATCCCTATGCAGTTAGGAATACAGGCGGCCGCCGTAGCCGAATGGGTTGGTGCGTGATTACCATTCGGAATTCACAGAGAGGTCGTTGGTTCGAATCTCGGTGAAAGCAAAATTAATAAAAACATTTTTCTAATAGCGGTCGCCCCTCGGCAGGCAATGGCAAACCGCCGAGTGTATTTCTGCCATGAAAAAGCTCCGCATAAAAATATCTGCCGTTCGGAGTCGGCTTGAAACTGTAGGTCCCTCCATTTGTGGAACAACATCAAGACGCACACCACAAATAGGAGGAGGAGCGCGGCCAAACACCTAACAGAAGTGTACGCGCCAATTATATATATATATATATAGTTAGGGATACATCCTAGATCCGTCGGGGTATAAGTGGGCGGGGAACATTTATCAAATACCATTCATACTTGTACATTATCGAGCCACTACTACTATGCCCATTGATTAGATAATATTAGGTGGCGCGAAATTTATCATACAATTTGGTTTTTAAATAACTTTGTTACTAAAAAGAAATAAGTTTTCGTGATGGGAATATTTTTCTTTATCCTTTACACGCTCTTTTATGATACTTGTCTGTTTATATATTGCAGCTGTCTAGTTCACAAGTGTCAAATATGAATGAAGTAATTTGAATTAAAAAAAATCCCGTTTGTAAGACTATCTATGTACATAGAATAGTAGTCATTTAGCGATCTCAAATTAAAGCTCTGGAGGCTATAAGGTGGCTTTAATAGACAAGAGTACTTTAAGTGGTTGTTATGAATAATAAAGCATTCTCAGAGGCAGCCGCTACTAGTCAACTGAAAGTTACTCTTTTATTCGTCTAAATAATGTGGACGCACAATAGTTCTACTTTGCGGAGTCCACAAAACTCTAGAGTGTCCACCTGACATACCACTACTACGCTGTACTCGTACTTGCATTGCTGGCCTGAGAATCAATTACCAAAAGCAGTTCATTTTTTCACTGGAAGCAGAAGAACGCCACAGGCGGCAAACATTTACTAATCGAGCCAGAGTTTGAAAATTCGTCAGGCTTTTAATTACTCTTGACAATAACATTTATTGGTAGCCAAATAATATTTATTTCGAGCGTTGTCTAGGGAATACCAAATTTAATTTAATTTTATTTTCACATATTTCCAAAATAGTTTTTATCTTCAAATGGCCATAGTGGCAGACATTTATTTACACCTTTTATATTAATAAATCCACGTATGTGCGCAAACCAATGGCAATGGACACAGTAGCACGTACGTACACATATTTCAATTGAGAAGTGAGCCATTTACCGCTAACAGTGGTCAGTTAAATGGCAGAGAGTATGTATGTACGCGTATATAAAAGCACAACTTCATACCACTCAGTGGGGAAAAGTTTCATCATTGAGTGGTTGGGGAAAAGTTTCATCAGTGAAATATAATTCTTTGCAAACTGGTCCTGAAGTTACTTCATTTTCACTAGTTCAATGTGGACTAAAATTCTATAAATTTTTGAGTTTTATTTTACTCTATTTGAGTAATTAAGTCATGACATAACATGAATATTTTTGCAAGCCTTGCATTTATATTTCACAGTTAGTCAATGGTTTAAATATTTTTTGTTATTATTATTAGTAGGCTATTGCGCCCTGCGATCAAAAGAGATCTATTGTGCAAAACCTGCTGAGGTACTCTATATTTTAAGGCCTTTTAAAAAATGTAGCACATTTTGGGGCTTAGGAATTGTATCTGGCGTTAGGAATTGTATTGCTTATCGCAGTATTGAAAGAACTTTTTCTTCTCCCACCTCCTGAGAAGTTCGTGGATGTGGCTCTTTGAAAGCCCACAGAAAGGCTCAGGACCAATGGTTTAAGTATCCTGAGGCTAGGATAAGTTCTCCCAGTGTACAATTGGAACACTGATAGCATAATTCGATTTATTTAATTGTTCATACTATATAAGTAGTATAAATACTTGTAAAACTATTGCGGGTTTCTGACTGGTCAATGAGCGATTCCATGTCAAGTGATCCAAGTATTAGCACAAAATTCTTTTAAGAAATGTTTAGTTACAGGCTTGGGTGTAATCAGAGGAAAACTGACAAATTTGGGGGAATAATTTAATAATTTTGCAACTTAGTAAATATTGATAATTATAATTTAAGGGGACAGATATCTGTAAAATTTCCAAAAATGTTTTTTTTTTCATAAAATTTTAATATAATCCTAATCCATTCCTTACGCGGCCGCCGTAGCCGAATGGGTTGGTGCATGATTACCATTCGGAATTGGAGAAAACGTAGGTTCGAATCTCGGTGAAACACCAAAATGAAGAAAAGGTTTTTTCCTAATAGCGGTCGCCCTTCGGCAGGCAATAGCAAACCTCCGAGTGTTTTTCTGTCATGAAAAAAAATATCTGTCGTTCGGAATCGGCTTGAAACTGTAGTCCCTCCATTTGTGGAGCAACATCAATAATAACATAATAACATTTTTTCAAAAGGAAATATCGTTTGTTGTATTCAACATTTTCATATTTTTTTTTTAATTTTTGGTATAAAATATAATTAACTTTTGGGAATTTCCTTCAGTTTTCCCGACTACTGCAGTGTTTTTCAGGATGAATTGATGGGAATAATGGGAGATACAGGATGATGTTTACATTTTTAATGACAGCCAAGCAGCGATAAAATCCCTCACAAAGCAGTCGAAAATCTCCAAGATAGCCATGAAATGACGCACATCTCTTAACTAGCAAATGAAGCAGCGTTCCAGGCCATTGTTAAATTGAGGGTAACTGTAGGGCCGATAAACTAGCGAGACTCGACCCCAAGTTCAGAAACGTAAGCTACTTATTTTTGTGGGCGGGAAAAAATTAAGAACAGCGTACGCAGGATGGCTTAATGAAACCAGTTGCAGAATCGCCCGACAATTGCTATGCAAAGAATCTGTGCTAAGCGAAAATACGCATAATCTTAGCACACTGATTTCCGTCGCAATGGGGCACTGCCTAATAGGCAGACAAGCCCAGTGGATGGGCGTTCAAACACATGACTTCTGTAGAAATTGTTTATATGAGGACGAAAAATCTCGCACCTTCTGTGCCATTGTCCTACTTTATTTTAATGAATTGGAAGATCTCAGCACTGTGAAGCTTCTTAGAGAGCTTTTAAAATTTTTGAAAAGTTCACACTGATTTTGGGTGAGATTAGAACAAGCTCCCCAAGCGGCATCACAATGGTCTATGAGCCTGAGTGTGTCCAATAGTGGACAACCGCACGAGCCTAACCTAGCCTAATCATCAGTAAAAGTAGCTGAAATTAAAAACTTTTTGGTGGCCTATCAAGAACTGAAAAAAACAATTCGCAATGTAAGCCAACTGCATATAGTTATAAATATAAAATATAATAAAATGTAAAAATTCTAGTTTCGAATTCCTTCTACTACAACCGATTCAGAACCAGTTGTTTGCCCTACAAGGTATTGCATGCATCACAAAATGACTTTGGTGGCATGTGGCATGTTTCCTTTGGATTTGTACTGAATTAAAGTGGGATTGAACTATTGAAGATGGAATATACGCTGAACCACAGAGGATTTAGTTGAACAAGAATTCGAGAGACAACTTTGAAATAGCTGAGACTGCAAAATATTTGATTGAGCTGAGTATTTATATTATGTGGGATATGTGGTTAGATTTGCTAAGCATAACTACACTTGACTGAACATATGTATGTCCATTAGAAAATGTGTATGTATGTGTATATTTGGATGTTTGTGCAAAGTCTTACTGCTGTTCTTTGTTTGCTACTATTTGCTATTTTCTATTGATTTGGAATTGAACTCTTAGTATATATAAACACTGTACACTTACGTGTGCTGTATTTGTGTGTGTGCTCGTATATAATGGAATCCATTGAATTTAAATTGCTTAAACAATAAATACTCAACCCTAAATTGCCTGCCACGATAACAGAAATGACCAGCTTAAGGTGCCAACACAACAAGGCAAGGCCATCAACACTCGCATCTGCCATTAGCGACCATTGCCATGAGAACATTTCTTCTGCACGCACACACGCACACATACATATAAACATGCGTAACTATTGCCCCTCGAAATATATTCAATTAAAGTATAAATTACACTTTTTCCGACTTCCGGTCAAGGCATACCTATCACACCAATTTACCGACTCACTTTAACAGGAGCGCATCCTTTATTCCTTTGTCCACCATCAGGCAACCGAATATCGCTGTTCAGCTGCCGATGTCAGTGGAATGATAACGTTTCCTCTTTCCTTTTTTTTGTTTTTTACTGATGTGCATATGTTCATATATACGTACATTAGGGTGGTCGGTTGCCAAAAACAAAACTACATCGATGAGCCATTTTAAGCATAGTACATATTTTCGATTAGAAACACGTGGTTTGATAATGGATTATATAGACCTATTCTAAGCCGTCCCACGAGTGATATTATCTATTCATATATAAATATACAGGAATTGACCCACAATCCCATTAATCCAATTCAAAAGATCTTGTCCACCCCAATATTCATGTAAACATATTTACATATGAAAGTGATATGCTGGCGGTGAAGCATAAGAATAGGCGCGAGCAAGCTGTTCGTTAAGTAAGCAAGGCATACATTTTGGCGCAGTAGGACAGCAAAGAAAAGATGCAAACGAATAAAATGAATAATGGGCGAATTGTAGTAACAAACTGAATAAAGGAAAAAAATGCAAAAAAAAGTGTGCATCTGGTCAGTGACAGCGGACAAGGTTGCTCAATTCGAGGACTCTTCGCAAGTTGTTTTTGCATTCTCTTCATCCTGCTTTTCATTCATTTATTGTTATTTCTTCCACTTTTTTCGCATTGTTATGCATTGCGTTATAAGAAAATTAAGGGTGATTTATTGTTGACTGTTGCCGTTGAAATAATCAGATAAATACAAATAAGAAATTTGTATACCATGAGCGAAAACTGCGACAGCTCTTTCACGTGCCCCCCTGGCCAACACTCAGATATTGTGTGCGCGTAATAAATGAAAAAATATAAAATTTAAAATTGCATAGCACGATTTTGGGCGCGTGCAAGTGGCTGCGTAGGTTGTTGGCTGAATGCAAGGTAATTTGGGACACTACTTGTGATTGTTGGCAATGGCTTTCATGTTGCAAGCACACAATAGAAGGTATATTTTTAGCCTACTTATTAGTTTACGTACATAAAACTCAGAACTTACGTAAAATGATTTTAGGTGCCGCTCAGAGTAAGAATTAAGAGTTATTAGTTGATTATTGTAGGGATAAAAATAGTATTTGAAGGATGTACACGACTTTCCTATGCTTGGTATCAAATTTGAGATGACTGGCAAAGGAATGCCAGATAGCTTGAGAAAATCTTCGCTTTTAAAGAACGTAAATTTTTGAACTGGAAAGGACAAAGCTAGTACTAGACCAGTCATTCCACTTTGTACTAGCATCCTAATATTTAAGGCGAAAGAAAAATTCTTCTTATTCTTCTTCTTAATTGGCGCTATAACCGCTTACGCGATTTTGGCCGAGTTTAACAAAGCGCGCCAGTCGTTTCTTTCTCGTGTTAACCGGCGCCAGTTGGACACACCAAGTGAAGCCAAGTCCTTCTCCACCTAATATTTCCAGCGCAGAGGAGGCCGCCCTCTTCCTCTGCTACCACCCTCTTCCTCTGATACCACCTGGTACCGCATCGAATACTTTCAAGGCCGGAGCGTTTGTATCCATTCGGACGACATGACCCAGCCAACGTAGCCGCTGGATATTTATTCCCTGCACTATGTCTATGTCGTCGTAAAGCTCATACAACTCATCGTTCCATCGTCTGCGATATTCGCCGTTGCCAACGTGCAAAGGTCTAAAAATCTTACGCAGAATCTTTCTCTCGAACACTCCAAGCGTCGCTTCATCGGATGTTGTCATCTTCCAAGCTTCTGCGCCATACGTTAGGACGGGCATGATGAGAGTCTTGTAGAGTGTCAGATTTGTTCGTCGAGAGAGGACTTTACTGCTCAGTTGCCTACTTAGTCCAAAGTAGCACTTGTTGGCAAGAGAGATTCTACGTTGGATTTCAAGGCTGACATTGTTATCGGTGTTAATGCTGGTTCCTAAATAAACGAAGTCTTTTACAACCTCGAAATTATAACTGTCTACAGTGACGGGGTGCCGATACGCGAGTGCGCCGACTGTTTGTTTGAAGACAGGAGGTACTTCGTTTTGTCCTCGTTCACCACCAGACCCATTCGCTTTGCCTCTTTATCCAGTTTGGAGAAGGCAGAACTAACGGCGCGGTTGTTAAGGCCGATGATATCAATATCATCGGCATACGCCAACAATTGTACGCTCTTATAAAATATTGTGCCTGAGCGATTAAGTTCTGCGGCTCGTACGATGCTCTCCAACATCAGGTTCAAGAAGTCACATGGCAGCGAGTCACCCTGTCTGAAACCTCGCTTGGTATCAAACGGCTCGGAGAGGTCCTTCCCAATTCTGACGGCACTGCTGGTGTTGAGCAACGTCATCTTACATAGCCGTATTAGTTTTGCGGGGATACCAAATTCAGACATAGCGGCATACAGGTAACTCATTTCCGTACTGTCGAATGCAGCTTTGAAGTCGACGAAAAGATGGTGTGTGTCGATTCTCCTTTCATGGGTCTTTTCCAAGATTTGGCGTATTGTAAATATTTGGTCGATGGTAGACTTTCCAGGTCTGAAGCCGCACTGATAAGGTCCAATCAGTTGGTTGACGGTGAGCTTCAGCCTTTCACACAATACGCTCGCTAGAACCTTATAGGCGATATTTAGAAGACTAATCCCGCGGTAATTGGCACAAATTGCAGGATCGCCCTTCTTATGGATTGGGCAGAGCACACTTAAATTCCAATCGGCAGGCATGCTTTCATCCGACCATATTTTGCATAGGAGCTGATGCATGCACCTTACCAGCTCCTCGCCGCCATGTTTGAATAGCTCAGCCGGCAGTCCGTCGGCGCCCCGGCTTTGTTGTTCTTTAGCCGCGTTATCGCTATTCTCACCTCGTCATGATCGGGTAGCGGAACGACAATTCCGTCGTCAACGATTGGGGTATCGGGATCTTCACTTTCTCGGTGACATGCGCAGCTGTCACTGTTTAATAGGTTCGAGAAGTGTTCCCTCCATAATCTAAGATTGCTCTGTACGTCAGTCACCAGTTCGCCATCTTTGTTCTTACAGGAAAACGCCCCGGTTTTGAAACCTTCTGTAAGCCGCCGAACTTTCTGGTAGAATTTTCGGGCGTTGTTCCTGTTGGCCAGCAACTCAAGCTCCTCGCACTCACGTATTTCGGCCTCTCGTTCTTCTGTCGGATAATACGTCTCTCTTCCTTTCTCAGCTCTCGGTAGCGATCCCACATGGCTCGCGTTGCGCCCGATCGCAGCGTGGCTCTATCGGCGGCATCTTTTCTTTCGGCGGCAGCATGACATTCCTCGTCGTACCAATTATTTTTTCGGGCTCGCCGGAATCCGATTTCTTCTTCGGCGGCGGTACGTAGGGAACGAGAAATGTTGCTCCATTGCTCGCGCATGCCGGGTTGTTAGGCAGTGCTCTCCGAGAGCAGGAGTGAGAGTCTAGAAGCGTGTCTTCCATCTATCACAACATGATCGATCTGGTTTCGCGTTTTTCGATCAGGAGACAGCCAGGTAGCTTGGTGTTTTTTTTATGCTGGAATCTGGTGCTGCAGACTGCCATGTTTCGGGCCCCGGCGAAGTCGATCAGCCTCTGTCCGTTACCGGATGTTTCGTTGTGTAGGCTGAATTTTCCGACTGGGGGACTAAAAATTCCCTCCTTGCCCACCCTGGCGTTGAAGTCACCAAGCACGATTTTTATGTCGTGGCGGGGGCAACGCTCATAGGAACGTTCCAAGCGCTCATAGAAAGAATCCTTGGTCGCATCGTCCTTCTCTTCCGTCGGGGCGTGGGCGCAAATTAGCGAGATGTTAAAAAATCGCGCTTTGATGCGGATTGTTGCGAGACGCTCGTCCACCGGAGTGAACGACAGTACTTGGCGACGAAGTCTCTCTCCCACAACAAATCCGACACCGAATTTGCGTTCCTTTACATGGCAGCTGTAGTAGACGTCGCAAGGTCCTATGTTTTTCTTACCTTGCCCCGTCCATCACATCTCTTGGATGGCAGTGATGTCAGTCTTTACTCTCACGAGGACATCAACCAGCCGGGCAGAGGCACCTTCCCCATTAAGGGACCGGACATTCCAGGTGCATGCCCTCAAATCATAATCCTTAGTTCGTTTGCAGGGGTCGTCATCAGTATAGGGAGGTCTCATCCGAGGCTTTTTAAAACTTTTCATTGGGGGCGATTTTTAAGTGGCGGGTCCCAAACCCAACGTACAACCAGCTATCCTGGAATGTTTCGCCTTCTCACGTTAGCTCACTCCCGAACGGATGTTCGGAAGCTACCCAGAGGATACGTGGGCTAATCCCGGCCGTTGTGAGCTGCTTGAACCATATGCAGAGGAATCGTCCTGGCCATTCCCAAGTGAATGGCGATCAGTAACTTTCCCCACTTGCGTGGGCTTCTACACATGGAACCATCCTCCATAAGAAAGAAAAATTAAACATAGTATATTTCTGCCATTGAAAAGCTTCTCTCCATCTGCCTTTCGAAAGCGGTATAAAACTGTAAGCCTTTAATTTTTTAATTAATATTTAATATTATACAATCTTCCTTTATACTCCCGGTTGACTATATTATAGTTGACGTATGACACATTAGGCAACCAAAATGCCCGTTTGGACTTATTTCTGGTGTCTAAGTTGAAGTTTGCACTTTGCTGTATTAAGGGGACCCGGTGGGCTAGAAATGTCAAAAGTATTCGAATGTCAAAAGTTCGAAAGTATTTATTTTCGTGCGGAAATTCCCAATATTATAGCTTCTACAGCCCAATAACCTGGTAGAGAGCGGTTCACGCGCTCTTGTACTTCAAATTTTAAACTTATTTATCTCGAAACGACTTTTTTCGGCCTGGTGTTGTCACTATAAAAAAAAAAAAAAAACTATTCAACCGAATCGTCTGTAATTTTAATATGTTATTCACAACATCAATGGCTATCACCCGTACAAGAATCATATTATTATTTCAATTATTTCGTATTTTTTTGATTAAAAAATTGAAAAAAAATCAGATTTTCAGAGTGTCAAATTCAAAACCGCGAAATTTTGTCAAAATTTTTTTTATTCTAGTACGGGACATAGCTACAGTCATACTGATTAATAATTTTTTGGTTTATGCGTTTCAGATAAATAGAAGAGCCAAAATGGACAGGTCCAATTTTGCGGGTGGGTCAACTTCTTCGGTATTTTTTAAATTATTAAAATTAAAAAATTTTTTTTTTTTTTCATTTTTGTATGTAAAAGGGGTTAAATAAAAAGTCTAAAAAATTTAAATATTGTTTTTCATTTTTTTATTGTAAAAAAAAAATCCTGAAAATACCATATATTTTCGAGCTCCTGAAAATACTCTAAATTTCTAAAATCTAAAATGTTCAATATTAATTAATTTAATACTATAAAAATTATACCAAAAGTAAAAGTAAAATGGTATAATTTTTATAGTATTATTTTTGTTCGCTTTTTCTATCGCGAACAACCCACCAAATTGGCAATTTCAACCTGAAATTTCCTTTCCTCTTTTACAACTTGGATTCTCACTCTTTTGTCGTAACACAATTCAATTTTTTTTTTAGACATTTCACACATTTTAAGTATACCTTAAACAATTTTACTTTTTATACATCAAGCCATGACTTTTCTCATAATACAACTTATTGTTGCAATCAAAGACTAAACACACCAGGAAAGGTGCCTAATTTTGCCCAAGGCTGTATATATGAGGCCCATATAGCCAAATGTTCAACTGGTTAGTCAAAAAGTTAGCAAATTTTTCTTTAAAATAATTTTAAAATGCAATTTCAGGCATAGGTGAATTACATAGAGTAGTATATCCTATCCATCATATGTATAGATCCTACCTAAAAACTCGGAAAAGTTTGCGACGAGTTGGAACTACACCACCCACTGATTCAAGGATTTAAAGTTGATTACCACAGAAATTTGCTAAACATGCTATTGTAAAAGGCTTGAAATTATCTTAACACAATTGGTCTACTACACCTCAGCCTTCAGAAGTGAAGCAAGAAAATGAAATTTGCTCAACTTAAATTGTTTAATGCGGTGTTCAAAATTTATGTGGCCATAACTACTACATTTCTCGAACAGTGTTATTTATAACAATGCACTTTAGTCCTCACTCAACCACTTTGAAACCCCATATGCAATTCACTTTTATTACATTAATAACTACCAATTATTGTGGCTGAAATGGTTTACTTTACAATTCAAAAATAGTCACAGTTACTTATATGCATTTATATGTGCATAACTTTAGGCGCATTAGCTATTTTTTTGCTCACATATTTCAGTGTGACAGTTCAACTTTTTTATTATTATTTGCAATTGCATAAAAACTACTTTTTATACACAAGTGTTTTTCGTTGTTGATACGCAAATGGCTTTTACACCTAAAATTATGCTACGATATCATGTTTCAAGTACATTCTAAATATTTGTGTGGCGTATAGCGAATAATTCTTGTTAGAAAAATAAAGAACAAATAGCTTTATGTTTTTGGTTTTGTAGAAATAAAAAAATACAGGGGGACCCATATAGGAGATTTTAATGATATTGTATTTCGACATTGACGGAATGAAATGAAATGAATCGCTTTACATTTCAACAACGTTGTGATATATTGCAAACTTATTTCCAACACCTATCTTGCGGAGCCCAATTAAAGAGCTTATTGAAGATCAGAAAAGCCCACAGGCTCGGGAAACATGAACAACAGAATGATGCGCCACTTACAATCGAAAATTCGCGCGCCAAGTTTGAAATTTGTCCTATCAACCACCTCGCCGCGAATTGCCATCTTGGAACCGCGATGTGATGCCGTTGGACTTTATTATAGGGCGCCGAGAAGAGTCAATGTTATGCAAATAATCCAATAACCATTAAAACTCTTGAGGCGAAAATCGAGCAAACATTCGTGAGACAGAGCCAGAAGCCGCCACCAGCGTCTTGAAAAACTTCGTTAAGAAGATGCACTACACCAAAGCTATCCGAGGCACCGACACGAATGAAGTGTTAATGCATTAATAATGGGAATGTTTCGCCCTCGAGCAAACCAATAGTTAGATTAGATTAGAACCATAGTTAATCTATTGAAAAAATTTATTTTTGTTAATTTTTTTGAATTCTTTAAAATAAACCTTAATATGGACTACCTTACATATAGCAAGAAAATGAAAAACTACTAAGTACAGTTTGTCTAAGGGAAGGGTAACCGGCAAAATTCAAACAAAGCTTTTTTTTTATAACGGAACTCTTAAAAAAATTTAAATGCTGCTAAAGAAGCGCACCCTCTTTGCAATACGCGTTGTGAAATTTGTAGGTTTTGTGAGAAATTAAGAAGGCGAGCAAATGTCTATGGAGAGGAACGCGCGGCGCCATTTTTAACATTCTCTCTGACAATCAAGCGAAGTGAATGAAATTGTGGACACTTTAGCGAAAAAGTGCCCCCTTAGAAAAGGGGGCAAACACTCCCTTCATAGGTCCTGAACCTTTCTGCTGGGTAAATAACAGCTTCAAATGTGCCTTTCTGCGTGAGCAGGAACAACGAGGCATAATCGATTACCTAACCTAAGCAGAAAGAACATAAAACTTTATAGTGAATTACTAACAGGACTATGTAAACTTAATTATCACATGAAAAAGGTAGGTGCGATAAAAAATTCTGCAAAGAGGCACAAGAAATAAGAGAACACGTTCTATGCGACTGCCCAGCAGTGGCACGATGCAGACAAAATTACCTGAGAAATTCGGCAATAGATCCAAAACTCCTGTCAGAAATTAAGCCTATAGCAGTTTTAGGATTTATTAACAGTCTAAAACTGTTTGAGTAGGCTACATGGCTGTACAATAGATCTCTTCAGGTGCACTGTGGCACAAACAGCCAATCAATAATAATAAATAGAGCGCGAACGTTGTTTTTCCAAATTGAATTCCGCGTATGAAAAACAATTTGAAGCAGTGTTCCTATGTACCTATCGTACAGGTTTAATAATGCCACGTGCATCGTTGACGACTTCCCTGGACGTAGTCCAAAAAAAAGCAAGATAAGAAAAACATTGATTTGTTTATGGCAAAGCCGAACTTATCGTTGCGTGAACCTGAATCAGTTTTATCGAAAAGTGGTGTTAATGTGATCAAAGAAACGATTCGAGGACGTCTACATGCAGAAGACCTCAAATTTTGGAGCACATTGAATAAACCGCTGCCCTTATTATCACACAACGGAAAAAGACCTAAGCCAAATTTCGAACGGAATTGGGCAAACCTAGTATTCACGAATGAATTCCTTTTAGACGAATAGTTGCATACATCGGCCCTGGTGTTCTGCTGATAATCGACGACTTCAACGAAGTGTTAAGCATCCAGTTAAGGTTCATGTTTGGGGCTGCTTCTCCGAAAAAGGACTTGGCCATTTATTTGTGTTTACCGCCAATATGAAAACAGTTATGATGAGTAAAATTTACAAGAGAGCATCACTGCAATAAGTTATGAAGATATTTGCAAGAACTAGCCAACTTTGTATTTTGCAAGAGCATCCTAACTATCGAAGTCGAATGTGTATATTTAGAGTGGAAACAGCAAAATGGGATTGATATGTTGGATTGGCCTTTACAGTCGCCTAATGGCAACCCCATTGAAAATGTTTGAACAAGAGTTAAGCAAAAACTCAAAGGAAAGCAAATATGAACGCTCAAACAGTTATCAAGGTGAATTCGGTTGATTTGGAGCCGATTATTTCCACAACGTACGCTGGAATTAACACCAAATATGTCTCAAAGATGTGAAGCCGTTATAGCTAAAATTATAAGTCCATATAATGTAGTTTGTTTGAATCAGATTGGCCAAATAGTTTCTAAGTTATGGTGGCTACGCTTCCATTAAACAGTCTGTATATCCATAAATTTCAATAATAAAAAAAAAACTCTAAAAAAGAAATGTTCCATTGAGTGCTAAACAACAAAGAATTTAATTGTATTAAAATGCTAAAAAACTGTGTAGAAACCTAAAAAAGTGCTACACACAAAAAGGCAATGCTTTGCGCTCATAAATAATCTGTGCAGCCTTAAAGTGTATGAGTATTGTTGGTACTCGTATATGGTAAACCACAATGATTTTTATCGCTTTTTAAAAATTTGTGCGAATAATAGAGTTTCAGAAATTGGAGAGCATATAAAAAATTTTAATGTACCATACTTTAATTTTATTCTCTTCCCCAAAATTGTGCAGAAGTTAATGGATGACTCAACGCGGCTAATTATTGATGCCAGTGAACGCCATTTTTCGACAAGGTGCATGCAATTGAAAGCGTTAAGACAGTTTCAGCGTTTTAAAGGTGGCACACCATCTGCCGAGAATTGTACCTGTACAATATTTAGAAATGGTGAAAACATACACATTGCGATTTTTGGTTCCTCACTTCAATGTCAACGACGGTAGAGCTTAAAAAATCAGAGGTAACCAGAAAATACTCAAAAGTAATTGGTGGCATGGTCTACTTAATAAAGGTTAAGAGTCAAATGAATATCAGAAATTGAAATTGACAGAGTTTTTTTTGCTAAAGAAACTAGTCGCATAATATCATATACGAATTTCTTCTACGACCCTTCATGAAGGGTCCTTTTTTATTTCCAAGGTCAGCCCAATAGAGCTGCTGAAATTATTTATGCCACTTAAGTAGTTTCATGTGTTTGGCCGAGCTCCTCGTTCTATTTGTGGTGAGCGTCTTGATGTTTTCCACAAATGGAGGCATCTACAGTTTTACGCCACCTCCGAACGGCAGATGGTATTTTATGTGGAGCTTTTTTCATGGCAGAAAAATACTCGGATGTTTGTCATTGTATGCTATGAGAAACAACATTTTTTATCAGTTGGTGTTTCGAACCTGTTACCTCTGAGGGGTGGGCACGCACCAACCCATTCGGCTACGGCGTTCGCCAACCGCGTCAAATGCACGCAATAATTTTTGAATCTGTGTGTCGAGAACAAAGATGAATTTTTGATGGTGGCGAAACTTCTGTTCTTCACTACATAGAAACTTGAGCCGAAGCTCTAGCCCAAATCGTAGTTTATGCAGTGGCACAAAAATAATGTAGAACCATTTTAGGAGTTCAAGGTGTCACAATTGGCTGGAAGGATGATGATCACTAGTCGACATTCAGAAGGTATCTTATTGGTATGCTATAAAAAGTACCAAGAATGTATCAATACCATATTTCCGGATACTACTACGCTATAAGTTTAGTAAAACTAAAAAATGTCTCCAAAGAGAGAAAAAAATGGATAATGGACTGGAGACGCGCTTTATTTTGTATGTTTTCCCCTCTTTTCTTTACTAGAGTCATGCTGCGATATCTATTTTACAAAGGTGTGACTGCGAAATACTTAACCGCTCAGCTCATAGCGCAGATTAAGTCACCTTAATTATTAGTTGTTTCCAGCACTGCAAAAGAACTTTGAAAAAAAAAGAATATTACTGATGATATTTATATTTCTGCCTATTTTGAGGGCCTGGACAGGCACTCAGGTTCCACATTTCACAACTATATAGTCCTCCACAGTGACTTCATGTTGGCATCAAAAATCCTTAACTTCGTATATCTGGGTATCGATCTCCAAACGTTATCTAGCATACCAAAGGCAGCTCGCGATTGTAAATATTTAGCTAAGCGATTGTAAATATATGTTGCTGACCCGCTATGTAATGTTGCAATTATGCTGCCAAGATAACAGAGCTCGTCGACTTCTTTTAGAAGAGTGCCGGCAATAGGGACAGCTTACTTTGTCTTCGCGATTTTGATTTTTAGGACTGTCTGCGTTGGAAAATCACTAACCGAATGTATCTTCACTGATATATGCGAGTGTTTGTGCGCCAACAAATACATATCGTAGACATAGTCTAGGTCTTCAAGATGACCCTTCAGACCCCAGGACATCTGTTTTCCGCATTCTACTTGCGCACAAGCTTGTCGTATTACTTCGTCCAAGAGATAATTGAATAACAGTGGGGATATCACACAGCTCTGTATGACACCAGTCTGGACTTCAAGACTGGCACTCAGAGCATTTTCGTGCTTCACACGGCACCTAGCACCTGAGTAAAATTCTTTCTATCTTATCTGCCATTTCGTTCCCAGTAATTCCCATGCAAATTGCAATCATTAAAGATGTACTTGATTGTTCTGCCTTAGGATATTCAGCTTATTAATACATTCCAGTATCATTTTTGATGAAATCGTTTGCGTTACTCACTAATCTTTCGCATATATTCGTACTTTGCCTTAACGACCCTGAACTTGTACGAGTATCAATACGATAATTTTTAAAAATACCTTTAAGGCATCAGCAAGCTATAATTGCTTTCTATAGTCTCCTGGGGTTATTAGTATATACGATAAACTAGTTTTTTTTTATACAGCTTTTCATTAACTAAACTACTTTCAATGTTTCAGATTTTGCGTGTGATTAAAAATCTAAATTTATTAACGTAAGCTATCACAGTCTTCGATGCAAATGAAGCCATACGTGACACCACTTACATATACATATACACGTAAGTGCCTACTTGTTGCTATATTTAATGAACTTTTAAATCATATGAAATTCCAAGCTCTAAGACCTTTATACCAGCATCAAGCTACAAGCTATGGGAGTAATCAACTAATTAATGGCATGCAAACGAGAGTGAGTAAAGGAGTGGATTTGTACGCCTCTGTGCGCTTGTACTTGTGCGTGTGTATGTTTTGCTTAATCAAGGTAGAGAACAGATCACACATACCTTCTGGGTGTTATAGCTTCTAATATTTACATGCTTAAGTTGCTGTTGTGCTATACTTGCATGTATGTGTATTTAATAAGGTATGCAGGCCACTGTCAATAACATTACAGCTACACAGCCAGTTGATGCTGGGATGTGTTGCTGTCACAGTTGGCATTCATTCGTATGGTGCAAATGTAGATGTATATGAACCTTCGTCATAGTTGAGTGGATTTGTGCGCACTGCTACTACTCGATTGGGCCCCAGTTCGATGACCACTCGAGGCTTGAAACATAAAAATTGTGTGTCGTCCACAGTTGCTTTCATTTGTAGAGCAATTCGCACGGTAGAAGATCGGCCAAACATGTTTGTATGCACGAATTATACGAGTACTAGTACATCTGTATGTATATGGTATGGTATTTTTAGTTACCCATATATACATCTCCGTAGGTGCGCTTGAAGTGTTTAATGAATCGATAAGGCATTTAAGCGGAACAAGACAACTTTGATAGGCAACAACGGCAACAGTAGCGAATGTAGCAAGTGATTGCATTTGACATCTGCCTACATACACCTATAACTATGCATGCATGAATACATATGTATATCGACACATGCATAGCTATGGCTATACATGCATTTAGAAATTTACAGTCATCGGTCGATGCAGCTGCCCGCTCCTCAACAACTCCAGAGCGCAACACGAAAAAGATCGGTCATAGTATTTTGCCTGCTGCTATTAACGCTTATGCAAGGAAGCAAATAACTACCATATGGTGAACGCAAGTCTAGCATATGAATACCAATTTGTAATCCTGTATATGCTTGTGTGAATATACATTTCTGAGATTGACATACAAATATGTTTCCTTTGTTAAGCCTTACCGCAAAGCCAATATGTTTTGATGACTTCGAAAGGCAAGGTGAGCTATAAAGAGGCGCATAGAAAAACTTTATTATATGTATGTGCGTGTCTGTGTCACACCTTACTTAAAGGCACCTGTATGTATGTATGTGTATGAGCTATTCCCATACAAATAAAAATAGGATTTTCTCACATTCCAAGCGGGTGTTTATCTGTATGGTTGCCACATAATCGGTACACACACATTTATATAAAGGATGATCAATTTAGAGGTATCGGATTTTAAATGAAAGTAAAACAACGAAAATTGAAATTGCTTGGGCAATCTTTATTATTTCTGTGTAGAACCATTCCTCACATTTATTCTTCAAATACAATCGCTTTAAAATATTGACCGCAATAATTTGACCGTAATTCGGCCATCCTTAAATGAGTCGCTGGAAAACTTCGGTCAGGATCTCATGAATAACTTTAGTAATATTGGCTTCCAATGTCCCAATCGAAGCTAGTTTATCCACAAAGTATTTAGACTTTACATAAATAAATAAATAAAAAAAAAGAATTGACGCGTATACTTCTGTTAGGTGTTTGGCTGAGGTCCTATTTGCGGTGTGCGTCTTGATGTTGTTCCACAAATAGAGGGGCGTAGAGTTGTAAGCCGACTCCATAGGGCAGCTATTTTTTATAAAGAGCTTTTTCATGGCAGAAATACACTCGGAGGATCGTCTACCGTCTTTTCTTCATTTTGGTGTTTCACGGAGATTCAAACCTATGCTCTCTGAATAATAGTCACGCAAGAGCCTATTGGGCTACGGCTGCCTCCATAGACTTTACATACACCCACAAATAAAAGTCCAAATGTGTGATATCCCGCGATTTTGGTGGTCAATCCTCTGGCTTAAGACGAGAGGTAAATTACTCACCGAAACGATGACGCAGTAACTAAATTGTTTCACGGGCAAGTAGCGCCGCACCAAACGGTTGTTTTCAATGGAGGTAATGGCATTTCTTGAATGGCTTCGGGCTGTTCCTTAGCCCAAATACGGCAATTTTTCTTTCGGACTTAGCCATTAAGTAAAAAATGGGTCTCATCGCTGAGCACCATAAGTTAACCTGAGCGCGCGATGAACACTTTTCACAGATCGTCGATTTTCGTAATGAAATTGTATGATTTGTAAACGTTGTTGAGGCGTAAGTCTTTCCATGATGAGATGTCAATGAATATTAAAAAAAATAATGTATTTGGTTCGACAGTAGTCACGCGTGATCTGTCAAAAAATCCTATAGTACCTTCAATCTGATCCCCCTTTACATATATCTATAAATAAAGACAGGCAAGTATTGGAACATACAATCGCATGCATGTTATTTATGCAGAATACTGAGGACTAGTTAATAATGTAATATATAATAGAATAACATTTAAAGAGCCATTGTGATTAGGAAGAAAGTATTTATTTGCTATGAATTATGTTTTTCTAGTTAGCCCTCCTATAACTGATGTGGAAGGGTACTTATTTCTGTGTGACATAGTGAATTAATTTTTAAACTTTTAGCCACAATTTTATTAAATCTCTCATTAAAATTATCAGAATATACTGAGCTTATCAATATTTCTGCGTTGTCATCAGTAACGAATTTTCAGGCCTTAAACAAATTCTAGCTGCAGTTCCAAACGGTTTAATTATGGTCAATTTGCGGTATATAATTTACTGTTACTATAATTTACCTACAGTGTGAATTCCGTATATGCTCGCTACCAGGCTGTTGCTCCCATATACATACCTATATATACAAGGTGGCGCAAAATTAATTGGAAGATTTCTTATTTTTGCAAATAGAATGCGTAAAGGTCAAAATTCAAATTTCAAATTACTTCTCTTTTATTTAACAAAAAAAGTTACCAAAAATAAAATTAGATGATTAATTTTGTGCCACCTTGTATTTGCCTAATATACATACAGGGTGCATGGGGTATTTGAGGAGATACATATATGTGGCTATAACTTTCCGAAACTAGTATTTTTGTTTTTGCTCTTTTTCAGATAAGACATAGAGGACTACAACGTAACTCAAGAAATGAAGAGACTTAATGTTTCTGAGGATCTTTTCCGTCGAATTTTCCATGAAGATCTAAGGCATAAGCTCTACGTTATACGCAGAAGGCAATTTATGTTGGAGCAAACACAAGAGCAGCGAGTTATTCGCTTTCTAAACAATATTAAACACTCTGAAGCGCCAGAAATGTTATGTTTTTTTTTACATTTAAGTCCATGATACTGCACTTTGATTCCTTTTTAATTTTCTTTAAATCTACCCGATATCCGAAGAAATCCGTCTCATCCTCCTCTTCACAAGCTGGGCAGAGTATACTGTCTGAGATGCCTACCTTTTTCATGTGCTTCGCCCACAGAAAGTGGCGCGTCATCAGTCCAACCAGCTGTCTGCAGTCCCTTCTACTTAAGTCCATCCTAGCTAAGGAGTCAGAGGTCTCGTTACCCACGATACCCACGTCTCCCGGGAACCATGTTAGCATCAGGCTATTATGTCTACCGACATAGTTCAGCCTGCATTTACAGGACTCGACTACGCCTGATGTGGTTGGGGGGCTATCTAAGGACAAGAGCGCAGCTTGGCTGTCGCTGCAGACACATTAGATCTGCCTCTCCATCTGCTTTCCAGAACAAGGTTCATATCAATCAGTCTGAAATTTGTTTTGCCGTCGTTTGACAGATATCAGCACATGATGCTTACACCAACTTCCCCCAGGAACGCCCTCTGCCATCAAACTTGGGTACTTATTGAACCGCCCTCGTAGTTAATATGCCGCCCACTTTCCATATCTATTTATAATAGAGTGCCTTCGTCTGGAAGAACTTTCGCTTATTTTTGTAGCTTAATCTGAAGAAAGATCCCTCAAATTTTTTAAAGTCGTGGCAAGCTGTTTCCCCCCTGAATTTTCGTTTTTATTAAATACTACACATTTTCAATTCGATTTGCATCCAGACTTTTAGAAGGCCAATCAAACTATTGGCAACTACTCCATTCTGCTTTCCAAGATGAGCAAAGTGGATTCCTCGCTCTGGGGTTATTATCTTTCGAAGAATCTCATGCACTACATTCGGTGCATAAAGCTTTTCCGTTTCTTGTCTGCTCGTATACTGCATTATTCCGAGAGGGGGATTAATTTTGCGCTACCTTGTATATTATACGGCAATGATTTGAGCACACGGAGTTCAATATAAGGCTGATCGTTTCAAAAAATTAATACGAATTGAAATATTATTTCTACTACTACTTTTAATCAGTTCAGTTTTTAAATGAAAATAGCCTCTAGAAAATCTAAAATTTACTTCGAAGCCATTTACGTATTGGTACCCAAAATCGCACCCTTTCTACATTTAGGTACCTGCATTCCTTGGCTTGGTACACTTATTATCACTTTGATTTGATTAACACAAGAATTTGCTGGTCACTCACTTAAGTAGTCGGCAATCACACTTATTGTCTGTCATTTCGTTCTTTAATAAATGCAGCAGCTTCGAGCTTAAAACGAATGAAGTCTAGAACATTTTTAATATTATCGCAAACAGGTCACAACTCTGCTTGTGCGCGGTAAACACTTTCAATAAAGCCTCTGCTAAGCTTCATCACTTTCATAAAGTACAGAATCTACAACAAATGAGAATATTTCTATGCAGCCACACCTTAAGGAGTCTCGATGTATTTACAAAGTCTGCAACGCCAATATTTCGGTAGATTTTTATTGAGAGAAACATTCCACGTAAACGTATTTATGTGTACGCATGTACGAGTATTTATAAACGCATAAATGAGTAAATGATTTCACGTCCTCTGCTGTGTCATAATCGCTTTAATCTCTTGTGGGTGGCTTGTGAACGGGGTGAAACGCCTAAAAACGTGCAAACAAGCGAATGATTCAATATTGAGAGGCGGCAATCTGACAGTTTTTTAACAGGCGTTTTGTGGACGCAGTCGAGCGCGCCAATATGCGGCATATTCAGTGCGTAAAATTTAATAGCACCTGAATGTAGGCAACTTAATTATGTTGCGTAATAATAAAATTTTAAGTGTTAAATATTGTTTTTGTCGATGGTTAATAATGAAATGAACAATAAAGTGAAGTCATTAATTTTCACATCTTTTCGAATCAGAGTTAGGAAATTAAGGAAATAATATAGTTATTAATAAGTAGTTAGGGAAACTAATGAAAAAATATTGATACTACAAATTTGAGAAGTTCGTAAAAATCTCATAAAGTGGCCTCTAAAGATCGCCCGCATAAATTGTTATAAAATCTAAGCGCTAAAGTCCGATTTCACTTGATCTCATTTAAGTGAATATATAAGAAATGCCTATAAAATTGAAAAATTGAAAATGCCTATAAGTATGCAGACAAATATTTAAGTTACATCGTTTTTTTCTTAGCAGCGAGAGAACTTTCAATATCGATAACCTATAGTTTGACAGCTGATATTGACATTACTGTTCAGTAGAATTTCGTAAGTCATCATGAATCCTTTAATGCCAGAACAACGTTTCCTAATTGTGGAAATTTACTTTGAAAAAAAAAAAATCTTTGCGCGAGGTTCATAGAGCACTTCGTCTATTTTACGTGCGGTTTACAAGGTAGCCTCATCGCTCGTTTTTCTTTTCGATACGAGGAAGGAGCTGCGGTTACGTAAATAGCGAGCGTTATTGAGTCTTGCTGACTGAATTTTTGCTTCCAAAAGTGGTACCAACAAGACGGTGCAACTTAAAAATCTATTTAATGTAATATTCGAGCCACCATTGCCACCAGATTTATTAGAGGCAGTGGTTTGATCGAATGAAGCATGTAACTCGTACCTGCGACGGACATTTACCGGATATCATATTCAAAAAATACGTGCCATGCAATTAACATATCTGCCAGATTTGGTTTATTGCTTCGGGGAATAAGTTCGTAGCATTTTTTCGAAAACTTTGATTTACACAAATAAAAATTAATTGTATCAATAAGTTAGTAAATTATTTATTCGCCATTGCTGCTTACAGTCCCTTCTCACCTCTCAACCAATTTGTTGATGGGGTTCCACCAAAAATCGTCTAGTCTGATGTCAAAGAAGTTGTTGAGCCAGTTTTTAAGGACCTCTTTGTTATCGAAGGTAACGCCCTTCATATGGTTTGACAGTCCGGAGAATACAGTGGATGCTTAAAGATCTCCGATTCGAGCTCTTGGAGTGTATTAGAGTATTAAATCGGCCAAAACCCTCAGTGAAGGGAACGCGCCAATTATTTATTTTATTATAATTTTAAGTATAATATATGCAACAACATAGGCCATATAATGCAAAATTTCAAACTTTGTACAAAACTTTTCAAAATCTCATCAAAACCAGAATTTTTAGATTTTTTTTTGCGTTTACATTTTTGTAACCCATTGAAGTTTAGTACAACAAAGTGGAAGTTTTAAGGGACTAAAAAATATTACTTTATGAAATGTGTAACACCCAACTCTTTCTACGTGTACCTTATATAGAATCCTTTTATACAATATTTCACGCCTGTCATTAGGTAACAGCAAATGTTTTTAAAATTAAATTACACTAATTCATTAGCGTTGCCGGCTGATTGAAGCCGTTGTTGCAAATTAATAGCTTTAATATATGGATGTATGTATGTGTGTGTGTTGGCGTAATGAGAGAGCAATTAAGCAAACTGGCAGTTGGTGACGCCACAACTGAGGCTACATAAAATGGCATAATAATAGGCGTATTAGCGGTGATTCCACATACATCCATGCATACAGTGTTGGAGAAAACATATGACAGACATAATCGTTGTTATGTTGCTTGATTAATCTTTAAATTAGGTAGAAATTATCAATAAATTTAATTGAGTTACTAGCATAAATACTACTTTATAAGTACATTAAGGAAAGTTAATATTTATAAAGGCCGAATTACATGCATATATAATATGTCGATTTAAAAATCGCTCATTGCTCTGTGAAAATCGTATTCTAGGGATCAAAATAAGAAACTTTGCCGAAGGAACCATACCTCTAAAACGAATTTTGATGTCCCCCAATTTGGGGGACTTTGACCCATTTAGAGTGCTCCAATCGAGTCCAAATGTATGACCGACCCCCACTAACTTTGGACGCCCGATCCACCCATGCCAGTGGCACACCCCCTGGAACTCCCCTGGGGGGTTCCCCATACAATCATTTAAAAATATCACCATTTTTGGCCTTTACATGAGAAAAGAAACTAAAAAGTTCAACCCAAATTGGGGGACATCAGAATTCGTTTTAGAGGTATGGTTCCTTCGGCAAAGTTTCTTATTTTGATCCCTAGAATATGATTTTCACAGAGCAATGGGCGATTTTTTTGCCTCCCCACAAATCGGCCCGGCCTAATATATGTATATATGTTGTATATATGAATTATATAAATACATACGTATGTGTGTGGTGTGCGTTTGAGGCTTTTCCACAATTGAAGAGGGACCTAAAGTTTTACTCCAACTCCGAATGACAGCTCTCTGCGTGTTTGTATCAGAAGCTTTTTTATGGCAGAAATATAGTCGAGGTTCAGCCATTGTCTGCCGAGAAGTGGTCGCCCTCTATCAGTATTTTGAATAGCTAGAATTGGTGTTAAAAATAATTTTGTAAATGGAAAAAGTAGGAGATTACGTTTAATAATCATACTAGGATGGGCTTCTTTCTATTTTTAAGACTGTTTTGCCGGGCTCGCTGGAATTCGATTTCTTCTTCGGCGGCGGTACGTAGAGAACGAGAAATGTTGCTCCATTGATCGTGTGTGCCGGTTTGTTGGGCATTAGTCTCTGAGGGCAGGAGTGAGAGCCGAGTGGCGAATCTTCTGGTTGTCTGTTGTCATTGCAGCTTTTCGATATTGAACATTCTTTGCGTAGGTAGATGTACGTTTTTTGCTGCACAGAAGCGTGTGCGCAGTTTGGCTGCAACAAGGTAATGATCCAAGTCGATGGTGGGTTCTCGGATCGTACAACAACCGTTACCGGGTATTGCGTTGTGCAGGCTAAATTTTCCGACTGTGGGACCAAAAATTCCCTCCTTGCCCACCTTGGCGTGGAAGTAGCTTAGCATTAAGGTACCGGACATTCCAGATGCGTGCCCTCAAATCGTTATCCTTAGTTCGTTTGCAGGGGCCGCCATCAGTAAAGGAAGTTCTCATCCGACGCTTTGTTCGACTTTTCATTGAGGGGGATTTTTATGAGGCGGGTCCCAAACTTAGCGCAAAACCAGCTATCCTGGTATGCTTCGCTTTCTCACGTTGGCTCGCTCTCAAACGGGTGTTCGGAAGGTACCCGGAGGATACTTGCGCTAATCCCGGAAGTTGTGAGCCATACGTAGAAGAATCGTCCTGGCCACTCCCAAGTGAATAGCGATCACTAAATTTCCCCACTTGCGTGGACTTCTACATCCATCCTCCATCCTCCATATTTTACTATTGCTGATATTAAAAATAAAATAATTAATTGCTACGTACACTACTGTGGCCGAGCTCCTCCTCCTATTCCTGGTGTGCATCTTGATGATGTTACGGCAGAAATACACTCCGAGGTTTGTCATTGCCTGTCGAGGAGCGACCGCTATTAGAGAAATATTTTTCTATTATTTTGTTTTGTGCACGGAAATTCGAACCTACGTCCTCGCAAACGGTAGTCACGCACCAACCCATTCGGCTACAGCGACCGGACTTTCTTCTTCCTGATATTATTTTCTACTAAAGTTGGTATTTATATAAAAATGGACTTTGTATTTGGATGATTTTTTAAGGGATTAGTAATCGAACAAGGTATTAGGAAATTTGACAACTACTTAAATTGTTTTTATTGCTTAATTATGATAATCCAATATCCTTGTTTAAGCTACCGAAGCAAAATAATTGTATTTGATATTTTAATTTTTTATTCATATTAAATGATTTTGCACAGCCAATTCAAATTTATGTTTTGTTCGACACTGTGCATGCAAATGTATTTGTATGTAGCTATAAGTGTACCTATACTGCGTTTGTTTGTGTTAAAAAAATTGTGTTAAGCAATTAAGTTGTTGCATTATTAATTATGACATTTACACGGGCATGACTTGCACCTAAAACTACGCAACATATTTAATATAATGCACATGTAAATATTAGTGCATGTATTTGTGCTTATTGGGATTTATTGAATGCACACATACATATGTAAATGCGATTGCTATTGTGCTAAGTGTTGCATAACTACAGATTATTTACTTAGTTCAACTATGAAAACTAAAATGAAAATTAATAACAACATATTTGATTAGGCAGTCGTTAATAATAGATTTTCATATTTATTAAACCTAAGTGCGAAGCAGCCCATACGCGTGAGTAGGCGAAAATTTTGAAAATAACTAACTAACTTTTGTGAAAAGTTTGAATGCGCGAGCCGTTCATGCGTTTCTGGGCGAAAAGAAGAGGTGGATAATGGTACTACTAAGAAGAAGCATGACTAAATAATTATGCAGAAGAGAGTGTGCTGAAATCATAGATTATGTTAAGAAAATAAAGTTTCTGTTTAGTTAAAATAGTGCAAATGAACGCTTCAATTTCTCGCGAAGATTTTACTATATTTTTTGAAATTATAAATTTTTTGTTTACCCAGCATCAATTTTCAAGAATTTACCTTTGTCTCCGAAGTTTGTGATATTTTTCCATAGGAATGGTTGTATTTTATTTTCTATTTTATGCATTTTTTTCATAAATATATATTTGTATATGCGTGTGTTAGTATAATATGTATATAGTATACGTATTAATATGATTTTTTAATTATACATTGTATGTACAAGGTGGCGCAAAATTAATTACCCTGCCGGAAAGAGTTATATTTTTTGCAAATGGCAAATGACAACCAATGGTCAAAATAAAAATGTCCATCATACAAAATCATTTTTGTTTTATTTAACAAAAAAGTTGTAAATAACAAAAAATGAGGATTAATTTTGCGCCACCTTGTACAAGTTATAATATATTTTTACAAACGCATTTAATCATTTTGGGTAAGTCTCTCATATAAAATACACGAATAATACTTCGACGGATGTCGGTGCCAAAATGTCGATCTAAGTATAATTTCTGGACTGGGTTTCTCCCGGTCTTATTGAACACCTGCATTCATCATTCTTTCTCTGTTTCTTACGACTATTATATTTTTGAATTTCTGTATGAATATTCTGCCATTAAATTTTTTGTGAACTAGACAGTTGCAATATAAAAACAGATAAGCAATGGAGCGCTAGATTCCGGAAGCGTAATATCTGTGCCGATTTTTTTTTTTACCAATAATTGGTCGGTGGTGTGAATATCAACGTCTGTCTCCTAATCGTGTCGCGCCAACTTGACCAACATTCCGGCGCTTTGCTGCTCATATCTAGCAGACTGGAACCACACGAACATCGCAGAGCGTAGCCGCCAACGGACTGGTCGTTCAGTCGAGAGTATCCGAGCTGTGGCTGTCGCTGAGGACGAAGACACATAAAGCAGCCGACGCAATTGGGCATCACTATACGGGCCCTACAGTGAATCCTAGTGAAATACATATATATGTATTTTCCCGAATGAATTATTATGTGAATCATCCTCAATCTCAACAGCGAAGAGGACGATTTTGTGTCGAAAATCATGATGAACCGCATTTCTACTTAAGCGGTCATGTCAATAACCAAAATTTTCATATTTAGGGCACCGAAAATCCTCATTTAAGTTCCGAAGAGTCATTATATTCAGTCAAAGCTACTGTCCGGTGCTGCATTCATGTGGGAGGAGTGATTGGCCCTATTCTTTGAGGAAGTCATCGGAAATATAGTCACTACTACTGGCGACCGCTACAGGGCCGTGATAAACTAGTTGTTACTGTCGGAATTGGATGAATGGGGTTTGGTGAACATGTGGTGTCATGTGGTATTGTACAGAAAGCGTATTCTGCGGTTTCGGCGACTCGGCATGGCCAGCACGATGGGCCGATGTAGTCGCGGGTTTATAGCATTCGACAGTTCAGTTGTAATCCGTAGGTTTTGGGCTTTAGACAATCCGAGCCCTCAACGAGAATATATGGTGAGAATGCGTGCATCTATCACCAGAAATCTCGCGAAGTCATGGAAAATGCGATAAAACGTGCACAAATGCCGGCAGCCTTTTGACGAATATCATCTTTTCTACTTAACAGAAAAAAATTATAAAGATTACCATCATTAAAAATTATGTTTTTATTTAGTAAAGTAAATACTTAAAATACAAAATTTGATGATTAATGTTAATTAAGAACACTATTAATAAACTAAAATAAATTTGAAATTTAAAACAAAGACCATTCCAATAAAAGGGGGGTTAAAAAAACATCAAACAAAAAAATTCTTAAATGTGATTGGAAAAGGACCAATAAATATGAAAATAAAAATAAGTGCTACAATTTGATTTTCGCTGAAAATGAGTCATGATGGGCACCGAATTTATGGGATTTGGAGTCTCTTAAATTTGAGATTTAAAGGAAAGTATTTTAATTGAATTACATGGGAGTAGAAAAAACCTCAAATAAAAAAAAACATCAGCTAAAAAAACACCATTAAAAAAACAACAAAAGAAAAATTCTTAAATTTGAAATTTGGAGGGAAATATTTTAATTCAATATAAGAGAAAGTAAAAAACACCAAACAAAAAAATGACAAAATATGACTCCAACAGAGCTCCAAAATTCACAGAAAATACGTTATGAAGTGCACCGAGTACATGGAATTCGGAGTCTTTAAGTTTTGAAATTTAAAAGAAAGTATTTTAATTCAAGTACAAGGAGGTATCAAAAAACAAAAAAGCGAAAAGCAAAAATTCTTAATTAGAAATTAGAGGAAAATATTTTCATTCAATTATAAAGTGGTATAAAAAACATAAAAAAAAAATTTTAATGTGTTTTTTTTTTTGCAGTTTTACTTCATTAGAGCTTAAAACTAAATATCTTTATTTTCTGTTCTAGGTACAGGTAAGTCAAGCACTACCTTTTGAAGTTTTTTTAAAGCAGGGGACAATAACGAACAGGCAGTTCAAAGAGCTGCAACTACGATGATATGACACGATTTTCCTTAAAAGCAAACCGCAAACAGGCATTTTGATAATAAGACGGCCCAACGCTGGGAGGGAGAACGGAAGCATGTTCATATGTATAAACGAAGTGAACAGACTGAAGTATTAGCAATCTCGTCCCACATCAGCGTAAACTTAGCGAAAGGTTTGACAACCGCATTAATTCGACAAATGCGACTGCTACCTAAATAGTTAAAGGCGCCCAAATCACGTGAAAATATACCAATCAAGTTTCTAAGTACCAAAAAAAAAACGTATCTCAAATAGGTGTACTATTACTGAATAATGAAACTAGTTCACCAATATGCACAAACGTTCACTTACTTACACCACTATGCGCCTGAAAGTATGTCTTAACCAGTTTTGTAAACAAAAGCTTCCTAGCAAATTATTTGTTTACTTAGATTGTGCAGCTCAAGCAAAGGCATAAGGATGCTTACTTGTATTGTCGGCAAGCATAATAGGCTACTTCCGACTAGCTTTGCTGCTTTTATTATTCGTAGTTATTTATTGACTTGTGTAAGCTTCTATTGAAAGAGGAAGTTGCTAGCCTTCAACTGAGTACTCCGATTACGCACAGCAACAATGAATGACTAAAGATATGGAAAACGAAATGAGTATCAAATGTTGAAATTCTTCGAATTATAAACAAAAGTTGTTCCCAGACATAAGTAGGTGTGGTTGTAATGTCACGAAAAGACAGCGGTGCGCTTTTGAATAAATACAATCGATACAGTATTCAATTAAAGTGTGAGCTATAAATAATGAATATTCGCGATATACATCTGTACTCACGTTTCTTAAGCATCGCTAATAAATGAAACTATTTTTTATTTCCTATTATTTATTCCTAATACTCGTATGAATACTCCAGTAAATAAATTTTGCGTGAACCTTTATTGCTTGATAGAAAAATATATGTTGCATGCTTACTTAAATTTCACCAATTCTGAGGTAATGGCGTGCATAGAGTATTCATGTGGTGACATTATCTATATTGGTATGCTCTTAAAGATCGATTTCATGCCAACAATTCAGAAGCAATATCGTTTGCTCTATTCAGAATGGACTTTAGCAGTGCCGGTCAAGGCAACTATTTAAATAAACTTCTATTGTTCAATTAATCAGAAAGTTTAATATTTAAGATATTTAAGAAATAAAATCATTGAAAGGTATTTTTTAAGGAGATATAAATATAAGTGAACTCTTAATTGGATCATAGGGTAGGGTTAATTCTGTGAAAAAAAAACTTTTTTTAATTTTTTTTCCGGCCATACAGATGTGTTCTATTATTCTGCCATTTTCTATATAATAATCCAAGAATTGAAAAATATTTTCCTAAATTTTCATTGTAAGATATCGAACATTGCGCGAGTTTGATTCCATTTACCACCGCTCGAATTCGCATTTCAATATGCCGACAAATCGGCTGATTTCTGAACGAATATGTTTTTTAGTGAAGAGAGTGAATTCAATTTATTCGGTTGTGATGGCAAACACAAAATATGGCGCGAAGTGAATGAAGAGCTGCAACCGCCAAACCTAATCCCAATTGTGAAACATTGCGAAGGTTCGGTTATGCTATGGACTGTATATCAGCGAATGAGGACATTAAATTGCAGTTTAGGAGAACAACTATGGAATGGTTTGTTTATTTAGACACTCCGAAAAACAATGTGAAAGAATTAGTACGCCAATTGGATCTAAGTAGCGGATGGTATGTGCAATAGGACAACGAACTGAAGCATAAATTCCATGAGTGGCTTTATGATGTGCCAAAACAACTACATTCGCTCCCAATCACAAGATCTTAACCTGATAGAACATTTATGGCACGAATAGAATGCCGGATACGCAAAAGAACTTATAGTCAATGTAAAAAGAAATATACTATATATTGATAAGTTTTCACTATTTATTAATTTATTATTATTTATTTATTATTTATTGTTCGGCTTTTTTTTTTTAAATACACATTACATTTCACTTTTAATCATTAACATTAGAACGTACGACAGTGACACTAGGTCGTTTGTCGGAAAAAAAAAATCTTACATTTTACATATGTTACTATTTACTATGTATTGAATTCGTTTAAAATTAATTTTATATATTCTATAGCACCAGTGATGAACTTAAATAAGTTTTTATATCCAGAAGGGCCAATACCATTTAAAATTTCTATCATTTCATCTCGGTTTAAACTATATTTTCCAAAAAATCTTTGACGAATTCTTTTAGGTATCGGGCATTTTCCTAAGAAATGTGTTATGTCTTCTAATTCATTTAAGTTACATAAAGCGCAATTTAAATCCCTTTGGCTTCCCAAGTATATTAAATCACATCTGGCTTTCATAATCCATATAATTTTATAGATTCCAGTATTATCGTTTAAATAGCTTCTGGCGTTGTTATGGTCTAATTCCTTATATAATCGGGTGCTTTGGTGTGTCCTTTACCATAAAGTTCGAATATTCGAATCATGAAGATTTTCTAGTATTGAAATTATATTTCTATTCCACTCTCTTTTACTTGAAGTGAACCTCACTATTTATTAATTTACTTTCTAATTTTAATTTCTTTTTCTAAAAATATAGTTCATACCACATCAAACAACCATATAAAGAGTTAGGGGTAGTCAGAGGCCCGAAAAAACCATGATTTTCAATAATTTTTTTTTGCTAGTCAATTGCTTTATTTTACAAAAATAAAAACATATCACTAATACATCATTCTTCAACTTGACTTTAGCAAAATTTCGAAAAAAAAGTAATAATTGTAAATGTTATCGCTGTTTATGTGGAGCCCGTTTCCCCGGAGGCCCCTTCACTGATCATCACAAGTCATCTAAAATCAATCGGGCAGGAGAAATTAGTTTTATTAATCGATAATCTTGTGCCTGATCGAAGCTTTTTCTCCAAAATGAACAATATGACGGCCTCAGGAAATATATTTTAGATTTTCGAGAAAAAAATCGACAATTAATTGTTTAAAAAAATTTAAATTTTTGAAAAAAAAGATTCGAGTTTTTTAATGTTTTTTAAAATCAGTATACATTTTATTGAAATCCACCAAGCGGTTTTTAAGTTACAGTGATCACCAGTTCAAAAAACATAGTTTTGAGAAAAACTCATTTAAAGTTTTGCTACTTGCTCTCGAACGCTCCGGAGCACCTGAGCGCCCTTTGTTAATTGTTGAATAACTCGAAAAGTATTTTTGGATTCACTTCAAATTTTGATACAACATTTTTAAGATATTATACTATACATTAAGAAAATGCAAAAAAAAATCTTTTTTTTTTAATTTTGACTACCCCTAACCCCATAAAGCAAAGTGTTGAACTTTTTATAAGATTTGTAAAAATTCGACAAATTTCCATCAACTTAGCAATAAGTTTTTACTCAAAATTTTTGTAGCGATTTCGGGTATGCCAATTTATAACTCATACAATAAAGCGCAAGTTTCAAGAAGATCAAAAATCATACAGATTTTTTAGAATTTTTTTTGTGCATTTTCTCCATCTAACTCCATTTAACACCACACTTTTTTATATGGAAGCGCCCAACAACGCCAACAGAAAAAGGCAATTTTTAAACTACTTGAAACTTTCACTTTGTTACACCAAAATTTAATGATCTATAAAACTCTATACATGAAAATTTTCTACAAATTCTGTGTAAAAGTTTGAAATTTTGTTGAAAATTTGCCGAATTTGTACAAATTTTACACAAAGTTCGGAACTTTGCTTTAGATGGTTTTTGTTGTAGTATGCACTATATTTTTGTAAAAAAATAATAGACGTTACAAAATAAATAGTTAAAACCTATCAATATGTGTTTTACACAGTATATCAACAAACAGGAAGGATGGGTTGAATGCGGGTGGAAGCAAATAATCCAAAATGACAAAAAAAAAACAATATAATTTTTTCCATGGAAAATCGGCTAAGGACAGTAGTAGAGGCAAAATGGAGGTCAAATAGGATACTAAAACTAAACCGCTTGCATTTACTATAATTAGGTTAAAGTAACATCTGACATTAACATTAGGTTAAAGTAAATATCTGACAAACTTCTCTCACTAAACAGAGTAGATCTGCGTCTTTTAACCGGATACCTTACAGGTCACTGCAGCCTGAGGTACCATCTAAACAATATTGGTCTATCCGAGACCAATGTCTGCCGCTTTTGCGAAATGGACATAGAAAGCTCAGAACATGTGCTTTGTGAATGTCCTGAGTTGGGCAGACAAAGACTTCACCACCTTGGTGGTATCGTAGTATCTCCATGCAATCTTTGGAACAACAAACCCAAAACTGTGCTAAAATTTCTAAAAAGCCTAAAAATCTAGGGTTACAAAATAGGCCTTTCACAATAGATCAGCTCTGGTCGCAGTGCGTAATGGCCTTCTAATAATAATAATAAGTTTTTCATAAGGAACGTACACTTTTCTTAATTTTGTACTGTGACTTAATTTTTTTTCATTTTTTATATAATTTCAAAATATTTAATTTTAAAATTTTACTATAGGAATAAATATTTGTGTACCTTAGAATTTCGTTGGTGTTTTAAATTTTGTTTTAACAAAACCAATTACATAGCTTCTAAACAATAATATATTGCGAGAGGTACGTAAAGTTTTCTGTGTAACTGTATGCAAAATTGTTAACTTATCCCCATAAATTTGAATAAAGTGATTTATCATATTAAAGTAATTAATTGTGTAATAAATAATTTATCACTTTAAATTTATAACAAACCTCGTTTTCAAAGTGATTTTAAAAACTTGATGTGTTGAAAAACTTGTAGATATTATTTACAGTTTATGCAAATATACAAGTGGCCACACAGTTACATACATCCTTGGAAGGTCCGAAAATATTATCATTATTTTCAATTTCTATGCAAATCCTTTAATGTGGTAACAGCTTATTGCTACAATGCGCAGGAGCTTAAAGCGCAAAACGGGGTGTACGAGTAATGCCAGCCGGAAACAGAGTAGGGTTTAGGCGCAAAAAATTTGAAAAATGATGCTAACAGCAGAATATTAATACGTTTTATCTCATCTGCGGTGAGATAACACTGTCATCAAGGGGAAAGAGAAAGGTGGGGCATAAATTTGGAAGTAGTTTAAACACGAAATATTAGGTGTAAATAAATTTAAGCCAACTAAAATATGATATAATATAGTATGGTATAAAAATTGTAACGAAGGCATGTGGAGGAGACAGGCAATTAAAATGGCATTTGATTACAAGCAATTTGAGATTTATGTTGCTGGTAACTGATGATTGAAACACGTTTTAGTTGAAAGTAACAAAAAATCTTGATAAATAAACTTGAATATGTATGAGCATACCTGTATTGCTAAAAGTAACTGCATTTTAAAATGTAAGCCAATAAAATATATTAATTTAGGGAAAGAAATACCTTATTTTCTCGGTAGATGACTTTAGTGATCGATATCTCCTAGATCGATATCTCCTAGTATTAAAAATTTAAAGTTTATGCTCGTTGTCAAGATGACATTTCACATTAAAAATATTGATTTGCTGTGTTTTGTTTGCTCCATTTAGTTGTGAGTTAAAGGGTGTTAATAATGGAACTCAACAAAGAGAAAGTTCGGTACATTTCACAGTTTTTCTTTGATAAAGGCAAAAATACAAGCCAGGTTTATGGGGCCGTACTATAACCGCTAATTATGTGAAAGTTTGGTTTCGTCAATTCTGTTGACACTCAGGAACAATGTGCCTGCGTTCAGGTCTCGCTTTTTTATGCGAAGAATTCTATCCGCGACTCACGTTTCCTCGCTACTTAGCATCTTATCGATTACATTTTCAGTGGTTATGTGACCGACTGCATTCTCCAGCGTTCCACGTTCTTGTTCCCAACGCATGCATTGGAAGAATGTGTGTTCAGCGTCATCTTCGGCGGCATCCGCGTATATGCATGTGGGGTGTTCGTATTTCCCTATTTTGAAAAGGTATGGAAGGTTCTGGAAAAACCGGTGCCCCGAAAGCATTTGGGTTGTGTAAAAATTAACTTCGCTGAAGTCCCTGCTGTTCCATATAGCGACGTCTTTTATAAACCTAGCCGCGTGTTTCGTTAATCCAGCGGTCTTGCCATGCCTTAGCGTTTCATGCCTTGTTTCGCGCGCTGCAGGTGTGCTAGCTCCTTCTTCCATTCCCTCTTGCCTACATGCTCATAGCTTTTTCCTTTCAAAAGCTAGTAAGTCAATCGGTATTGAACTGCCTGTTACTTAAGCAGCTGGCCGTGATACTTTGCGGTAGGCGGACACAACTCTCAGGGCTGCCGTTCGTTGTACAAATTTTAAGAGCTTGCATCAATGCTTTACCTTTAGCGCATTTGCCCACAGTTCAGCTCCATATAAGAGAACGGATAGCGTGGTAGCCATCATCATTTCCCGTTTCGCTTGGGTCGGACCCCCATTGTTTGCCATCAGCCTACTGAGTAGGGAGAACACCAAAAAACTTGATGGATCGAATTTCGGTCTGTGAAGCCTTGGCCAAAAGGAATGAAAACTGCCCATTTCCTAAACCGATGATAATTGTGGTTAAGAAATGGGCCACATACGCCAATATTGTGCGAAAACGATCGTGGTCAAAGCGCGATGAAGCAGCTCAAATGATGACCAAACCAGGATTAACAGCCAGGAAGGTTTTAATGCGTATTTGGTGGGATTTGAAAGAGTCCATTTATTATGATTTGCTTCCTATGGCCAAACATTAAATTCAGATCTCTACTGTCAACAACTGGGCCGTTTGAAGCTAACGATTGAGCAGACACGGCCATAATTGCCCAACAGAAAAGATGTTATGTTCCATCAGGGCAACGCAAGGCGATACACTTCAGTAGTGACTTGTCTAAAGCGCCGGGAGCTTAATTGAGAAGTTTTAATGCATCTATCATATTGTCCGGACCTGGCACCAAGCGACTACTACCTTTTTCTCCCATAGCAAAACTTCCTGAGTGACAAGAAATTGGTATCAAGAGAGGTTTGCGAAGAGTTTTTCATCCATAAAGACCAAGATTTCTATGATTGAGGCATTACTTTTAAAATGACAACAAATTGTAATATACAAAAAAATTTGAATTTTATGCAAAAATAATGGATTTATTCATGTACGTATGTTGATAGCAGCTGTATAAGGTGAGAGTCCTTTCAGATGTTTTTCAGAAAATCACAAAGTCAATTTACTGTAACAATCAATGACATTTAACGCACTGGAATAAAATAAAAATATAACTATTTTTTTTTGTTTTTGCTATTATCCTGCCACTGCAAAACACACAATCAGAAAGGTGTTGCTGCAAATTCAACAAGTGCACTGGCTGCTGTCCATTTGTTACACCTCTAATGAGGCACTTAAGTATTTTCGACGCGTCGCACTAACGATTCAACTTACTGCAGCTTGTACACATCCGCCAGCAAGCATGTGTGTGAACGTGTTTGTGTATGCAGCACCTCAGACACACTCGACCAGGTAAATATAAACAAATCGCCATGCAGTGTACTATAACAGTGAACTAGTAAAAGGGAGAGTTTGTTGAAGGCAGGAAAAACTATGCAGGGAAAATTCCATACCGTAGCCGTAGCAGCAGCTGTTGCACGTTTACCTTTTGTGTAGCCAATCGAAACGAATGATGGCGCAACAAATGACAACGATAACAGAGAGAAACATCGGCACTACCGTTGAATAAAAGCCAATAAACCCATTTTGAATTTAGTTTTAAATGTGAAGTATCTCCCTTCGGTTACTTTGTTCTTAAGTATATGTAGTAACATATTTTTCATTTAAAGCTACTTGCATGACAAGTTTCCTTTCGAAAATAAAGTAAAATAAATAAAATAAAGTAGAAGAAAAGAAAATAAAATAAAATAAAATAAAATAAATATTATTTTTTAGGTAAATTTTATCCAACAAGAAATTGCATATTTACATGAAACTGTATACTCAGTTTATTCCTTTAGTCGTCAATTTAATTTTTTTAAATACTTCAATGTTGCAGGGAATTAAGCTTTCAAAGAGGGATTTTAAGTAGTTATTCGCACTCGTTGATATAACTGTGGTTATATCCAGGTATTAAATATTTTTTTTTGTTTACTTTTCGCCAGAACAAATATACATAGTACAGTAATGTCCTTTGATGCTTACTGCCACCCAAAGCTTGCTGATGTTAAGGCTATGCCAAAGATGCTGCATCAGCAACTTCGTTCAACTGGGCTAAAAATCAATGCCACTAAAAAACTATCTATTTAAGTCAGTCGCATTTCAAGTCATATTCGGTTGATACTGAGAAAACGTTTACTTTATAAATTAATCTCCCTGCCTAGAAGATTTGACGATGACAAGATCCTATTAGTAATCTCTTGAAGTGTGAAAAATTCTGCAGAGGACTTATGGGTATTTGCGCATCGGCGACTGTGAATATCACAGACGATAGAGTGTTAAACAGTGAGAAGTTTAGAGGAACTACAATTAATTGATTTTAGATCCTGTAGCTTCGCGGGTTCGGTCATATCTTATGAATGAATACAAACACTTCTGCCCTGAGTGAGATGTTTGGGAAGAAAAAGTCTTTTTCTGCATTGGAAAGACTAACTTCATTTGATTTTCACTGATTCTCCTCATTCGCGTCGTCTGGGGCGAGGATGAAATGGCTTGCGCACTTTGTTGAATCAAGAAGAAGAAGCCAAATAAAAAGCAGAGTCCTTTTTAAATGAACAAATACCACACTCTCAGGTCGCTTGTCAAGCCAGTCCGTTTTTGTGAAGTGGCATGAAGTCATAACGATTGCGTTGGAGTAACTATGCCATTGCTAAGAGCCTTGGTCTTTGAGTGTATGATCCTTCTTTCCTTGCTATCAGGCAACCCTAACGATACCTGCGAACACGAAACAAGCATCAAAATCGGAAGAAGAAGTCTACTCAAATGGCTTGAATAACTAATGCAACTCTACATTAGAAAGGGGAAATGGGCAAAACAAACGACCTGAAAGCCCAATACTTGGAAGTTATAAGATTTTATTCCAAATAAAAATAATTCCCGTTATGGGTGCAATAAAATTACAACTAATCTTCCAACATATTTCTTACGGTTTGTGGTTATATATACATATATTAGGTCGGGTCGATTTGTGGGGAGGCAAAAACATCACCCATTACTCTGTGAAAATCATATTCTAGGGATCAAAATAAGAAACTTTGCCGAAGGAACCATACCTCTAAAACGAATTCTGATGTCCCCCAATTTGGGTCGAACTTTTTAGTTTCTTTTCTCATGTAAAGGCCAAAAATGGTGATATTTTGAAATGATTGTATGGGGAACCCCCCAGGGGAGTTCCAAGGGGTGTGCCACTGGCATGGGTGGATCGGCCGTCCAAAGTTAGTGGGGGTCGGTCATACATTTGGACTCGATTGGAGCACTCTAAATGGGTCAAAGTGGGATTTTTCGTTCGAAAAACCTTTAGCCATGACGTCGTAGTTCTCGGGAATCGCTATTTACTCTTGTATTTAAAAAAAATATAGGTCAATGCTGAGACTATTGCAAAATTTGCACCAAACTACAGTTATTTTCAGATGTTTGGGCCTCTTGACAATAATGTGTCCGTTTTCTGATCAAGAAAGTGAAAATTTAGTTGTGTGAGGGGAAAATTATCGCCGGCTGAAAAATTGACTATTCAACATAAATCAATGTCTAATTCGAAATACTCTGAGGTCCGAATGGAGAAGTAATTTGTATAGATCCAATCAAGCCTTGGCATTTTAACAACTTTATGCAAAACTCTCTTGAAGCTGGGGCAATGATAGTCAGGAATCGATGTTCTTGAACTGAGTTGCATGCTTTCACTCACAACTGCACGCATTTTTGTTAGGGTGCATCATATGGCGGCGGGAACTACAATTGTTATCCAAGATTGACCAGTTTACCGATAAGTGACGTAAACTTGCATATGGAAGGCGTCTTGGCGAAATTTGCAATATTTTTAACACGCAAGTCTGTTACTGACTGACAATCAAGATTGCCAGTGCGTAAGAACTGTCTGTGCCAAAACTAATGCCAGTTCAAAAGGAAACTTATCTATGCACCATTCTACGAGTATGATTTGCATCAATCATTTCCAGCTCACTTTTATAGTTCTTCCTTTTTGCAAATAACCTGCGCAATTCATTTCTTTTCAAAAGTATTTTTCTATGCAAATCATTAAAGTGGATTTAAAATCAGTCAATGCAAGTGAAAATGCGATGTATGCAAATGCGCATCCTGAAAAGTAGTCAAGTAGCTGCTAAAAGGTAGAAAGACATTAAAATGAAAAGGTAAAACTAACAAAAGGTACTTTGACAATTTAGTTGTGCAACAAATTGTTGCATGGCATCACATTTGCTTTGGTACTTGGTTTTTATGTTAGCAATGAATGCTTTGCTTATTTTTGCATCTGGTTAGTTTTCGAAAGGGCATTCATTTTATATGTCAGTACAGTCGTAAGAGGTGTAAGGAGGAGTACAAAACTTGCTTTTGTCTGGCAGCATCTACAATTGATCCACCTACGATCGCGACTTTAAAATCGACAGACTGTTTTAATAAAAATAATGGGAACACATAAATTCTTAAACTTGATGTTGTATTGCGAGTGAAGCCGTCACTCATTCCTGATAGGTAGAAAACCTTTGTAGAAGTACTGCGGAGGTAGGTAAGTAGGTGAAATGGTTGACACTCCCCAAGTAGCATTAAAGCGTTGTTTTGATACCATTATAAGACCGCCAGATATCTAAAGCCAGCCAGGAGCATTCGGTGACCTTAATCGTCTGCTAAACCCGGACATTTACAGAGAAAGGCCCCATAGATTCTGCAATGGTGATTAAATGGTAAACCTAGCTTTTCGGCGTATAACCTGATCGCTCAATGACCAGTAAACATAGCTACGAGTTTGGAAATTGAATAGCGTGGAATCCTCAGGGCTTTCAGAGTCCTCTGTCTATTGTTTTCAGGCCAAGGAGTTTTCGAAATGGAGCTCTATTTTTCTCTCCGCCTTCCTGAGAAATAAATTGTGCAATTTTAACAACAGTCAGAGGGATGACGATGACCGGATAGAAGGTCTCTGAAACCAATTCAGTCGACCCATTCCTGGCAAGCTCATCAGTAATTTCATTTCAATGAAGTGGAATCAAAGGGAAAGCGGCGTATTTTATATCAACGGTGTCTACAAGGCGCTTGGTTGCCACATACCTTCTGCTCAAATATGAACTAGACGGTACCAATAAAACGGTCCGCGGATGACATATGGCAAAAATAAATTTTTTGTTTTTTGGTAGGACTGTTATAAGCTTACATGGCAAATTTCAGCGTGATATGTCACATAGTTTGTTTTCTGTGCTACTGTAAACAAGTCAAGCTCGAGTGTGTTCTTCGAGTTTAACGATGGAAATTCAAAGAATTTGTTTGAAATTTTGTTATTCCAACAAAATTTCGACTTCAGACGCCTTAAAAATGTTGCAGACAACCTATGGGGACTCTGCTCTATCGCGTACACGTGTTTTCCAGTGGTACAAATCGTTCAAAGAGGGCCGTACATCGGTTGAAAACTTGCCTCATGAACGTCGTCCAGCAACATCAGTAAACGACGAAAACATCGGAAAAGTAAAGGAAATTGTGCTTGAAAATCGCACAAATCGCAAAATCGGTTAATGCTGAATATTATTTAGATGTTTTAAAGCGTTTGCGCGAGAACATTCGTCTTAAAAGGAAGGAATTGTGGGACAACAAGTCATGGTTCTTGCATCACGATAATGCACCAGCTCACACATCACGTCTTGTTCGCGATTATTTGAACAAAAATAATGTTAATATCGTTCCGCAAGCACCGTATTCGCCTGATATGGCTCCATGTGACTTTTTACTGTTTCCCAAGCTCAAGTTGCCGCTCCGTGGAAAACATTTTGAGACAATTGAAGTCATAAAAGAGAATTCGAAGAACACACTCGAGCTTGACTTGTTTACAGTAGCACAGAAAACAAACTATGTGACATATCACGCTGAAATTTGCCATGTAAGTTTATAACAGTCCTTCCAAAAAATAAAAAATTTATTTTTCCCATATGTCATCCGCGGACCGTTTTATTGATACCGTCTCGTTCATATTTGAGCAGAAGTATGTGATTAACATTCGTGCCAAAATTTTATCGCCAGCGCTTGACATTTATACAATTTACTTGAGTCTTGAGTAAATCTATCTCTGCACGTGTTTTCGATTTTATCCAGTTTTGAAAATGGATTTAAATTTGCAAAAATGTGAGGTGAAAACCTTAGAAATGTAGGGAAACTGTTTCGGTAATGAAACTCTAAAGAAAACAGCCGACAGCCGTTAACGCTTCAGAAGAGATCGTGAACCCGTCGAAGATGACGAACGTAGCGGCAAGCCATCGACATCAAAAATTTGATGAAGTGAAAGAAAAGTTGACCAATAAATAAAAATACGCAATCCAGACATCAGGTGAGCTCCGAATGAACCAAGACTAAGCAAACTACGTCATTTTCAGTAAAAAAAGCGATGCTCACGGTTTTTATTAATTATAGTGGCATTGTACACCAAACAATTTTTTCCAGAAGGTCAGAAAGTTATTAAAGACTATTAGACTATGAGACGTTTACTTGAAGCAATTCGCCAAACAGAAAGGATTTGCGAGAAACAACTTGTGGACTTTGCACCATGATAAGGCACCATCGCACAGTGCCATCATTATCTCTGAGTTTATTGGCCAACAACGAAACGAATATCACCCAACAGCTATTGAAAACACCTGATATGGCTCCCTGCGATTTTCTTCTGTTTGATCGAATCAAAAACTACTACGGGGAACCACCTCGGCGCTTTTACAGTCGAAAGGAAGTAATAGAAAAGTCGAAGATGTTTCTTATGGCTATACCGAAATTAATGTTGCAGAAGTGCTTCAAGAACTCGATCAAGCGCTGGCGGCATAAGTGCGTTGCAGTTGATTGGGAGTACTTTGAAGACGAGAATATCACTTTTGAGCAATAAATTTGTATTTTGAGTTTTCGGAATATATTCCGGGCACTTTTTGAACAAGGTGGTATAAGATCCCTGCAGTGAAGAAACGAGGAAGCTCTAAAAGGTAACCATTAAGTTTCAAATGCAAGTCAATATTATCAGCCTGAGCTACCTTGGCAGCTTTGACATGCAGGAGGTAAACCAGTGAGGAGAGAGGAACATTCTCCAGAGAGTCGTAATGAGTTTCGAGAGTATACAGCAGTGAAGAGAGGATACAGTTGGGAATAGAGGACACTATCCATCATTAATAAGACATTTCTTTCTACAAAAGGAAATGAAACTGGTTTTACCCTTCCATACCTACATTTGAAAAACCCGAAATCAAACAAAAAAGCAAAGGAAAATGACATACAGGACAAAATATCCTCTTCGCCAGTAAGGAAAAGTCAAAAATTCGGATATGGATTCCCTACCCAGATTTTTAACAAATTTTCTTTATAATAAGCTTAAAACCGATCTCTATAAATCGTATTTTATATCTTATCTTTTGTATTGATGAAGGTAACCGCAATAATAAAAATAAATGATGGCATTTAAAAATATTAAAAATTTCCGTAATTCATACTTCTAAAGCAAACACTTGCTACTGACAATCACAATTTTCCTTACTTCAAATTATAAATACTTTCGCTTTAAAATCCGCATGCAGTGTCATATATAATACGCAGGCACACATACACGCAATATCTGTTGTCATGTGAACTCGACAAATTGTTGTAACAACATACCTATTTTATGCTCACCATCGCAACAAGCGGAAATAAATTTACGTCACCACAATGCAATGCCTGTCTCATTAGCTTATGAAATCCCACTGTCAACATATAATGGCATAATGTGCAGCAGCATGCAACAATTACCTATACACGCATAAAAACATACTTATATTTATGCCTAGTAGAAAAAACTTACTTTGAACTCTTAACTACAAACAAAGAAGCTGGCTTGAAATTAGTTTCATTTGAGCAATTGCAAGTCAGTTTGGATATGATATCTTTGATATGCTTGGGCAGTTTGATATCTACATTCTTTAGCTCGAAAATCGTCTGCAATCCATCTCATCAGAATGTGATCATTTGGTGATTGCCTATTGGTTGAAATTGATTTCGTCTGATAGTAGGGACTGACTGAACCTTATTTCAATGAAGTTTGTCACATTAGCAAAATGTTTTTTTTTTGCTTTTCTTACAATGAATGTTGACAAAGGAGTTGGGGGTGAAGCCCTTTTCTGGTGGACGCCTTTCATTCAATTCAAAGGAGTTTGTTTCCTTAGAGGTCCTTTATTTCTGAACGTCTTTCCTTGAAAGGACCTAAATAGCAGAGTGTTGCAAATAAATGACAAGGATGTAAATGTATGCGCGATTAGATTGTCTTATCCGGACAAGAAAAACAAATTAAATTGCGTAACCTCCATTCATTCTCACATCGGCAAAGCATATGCGAGCCCACGGAATGTCATATCACAATTACTTTCGCATGGAACCAGAATGCTTAATTCGGAATGACATATGGGCAGACCAAATGTTCGTTTAAGAACAACCCCTTACGCTTTTTATATTAAAGTTATCAGCTTTCTCTAAGCCATATTAGTAGTGTAGCTTGTTCATTCCCAAAACATCAAAGATTGGCATGTGAATCTTAGTCATCTCTTGCAAGGGAGATTATCTATGAGACTAAAGTAACCTAGGCGGTAAACTCCTTCCAACCCTCCAAGTCAGAAGGACTGCATGGAATTATACAATTGATGTTACAGCAGTCAATGGAAACGATAAACATGGCAGCCGACCAAGGGCTGCCGCCCCAGTAAACTAGCCCTGTCTAGTGAACAGTATAAACATATGCTTAGTTAAGGTAGTAGTCTGGTAACCTATTTTGAAAATTTCGAATTTCGGTTTTTACATATTTTGAAAGTACGATATATTGGTAATATACTGTACAAATTTTAGACCGAAATTCGAAATATTGACGAAATTATAGCACATACATGAGAGCGGCTCGTACTTGCGCCCGCTAAGCCGCTAAAACTTTAAACGAGTTTTTCTCAAAACAACGTTTTTCCGGATGGCCGTCGTGAAAACAAATTTTCTATCTAACGGATTGAGCTGAAATTTAGATATGTTTTTCTACACATCAATAGTTCTGACCGGTAGATTTAATTTATTTCGTCCCTAACTTTCCATTTTTTAATCCGATTTCCACTTTAAAAAAACGATATTTTCTTACGGCGTCCGCCATTTTGTTATTTTTTGTCAAAATCATTTGATCTTACTACCCGCCAGAACGACAAGCACACTGGTTAATAAGCAATTTGTTTTTTCTGTTTCAGATGACCACAAGTGACGAAATCACGCCGGCCAGCCACTGTATCTCTTTCTTTTGCCGTTTGCTGCAGTGTACAAAAATAGTACCAAACAAAAAACGTGTAAGTTACCAGACTACTACCTTAAGTTCTTTAGGAAATCCCTATCTTGAGGGTATATCATGGAGGCTAGTCAGGGTGATCTTTATTCCGAAAGCAGGGCAAGCGGGCCATTATTACATTAGAATACATTACATTAGAAAGACTGATTGATCTACCTATCATAAGCACTCTTAATACCGAGAACTTCAGCAATGCACAACATGCTTACCAGAAGGGTAAGTCTGTAGAGACAGCACTGTACAAAGTTGATGGAATAATAGAGAAATCTCTTAAAAGTAAAAAATTATCTATAGTGGCTTTTCTAGATATCAAAGGAGGGTTCAACAATGTTGTTGCGAAATCGATAAATTCACCATTGACGAACATATGTACGAGCGGAAAGATTATTCGATGTATAGACAATATGTTATCTAAAAAAGTAATCACCTCGAACTTAGGCATTACAAGTCTAGGAAAAATAGTTACCAGAGAAACGTCACAGGCGGTTTTATCTCGCCGTTACTGTAGAATCTAGACTTATGTGAATTGCATATTAACAAGAGCAGGAAAAGAATCAAGATAGTTGCATATACGGATGATGTAGTCATCCTGATGACAGGGAAGTTTCTTTCGACTATCAGTGGGCTCATGCAATTAGTGTTAAAGGAACTTTCTAAGTGGACGACCTCGAACGGTCTAATGATTAACCTAGCCAGGACCAAACTAGTTCAATTCTCTTGAAGATATAAGATACCGGGTTTTCAGCTACCGCCAATAGATGAAGCAACTCTACCCCTATCGGTCGAAGCCAAGTATCTTGGCATTATTCTGGACTCAAATCTTTCTTGGAAAAGGAACACCTAGAAAAGCATGAAGAAAGCTGGTAGTGTGCTCTTTGTCTGTAGGAGGACATTTGGCAAAAAATGGGTTCTGAAACTACTGGGCATACAATACGATCATCAGACCCATTTTGACTTATGGAGCTTTCGTGGGGTGGGAGGTGATGTAGACCCAATCCTACCTAAAGAATCTTATAGAAGTCCGACGGTCCTCCCTTCAGCGAGTGGTAGAGGACATAAGCATTCCTGTAAACGAACTATACACAGCCTATCCTCCTTCATCCTCAAAACTCTCGAGCGATTGTTGGATGTATATCTCAGGGAGAAGATTACAGACACAACGATTTCATCATCTCAACATGCCTATCTCAAAGGAAAGAGTGAGACAGCTCTTCATGAGGTTGTAAGTGCGATTGAGAGGAGCGTAGAATACAAGCAATACTCACTAGTCGCTTTTCTCGACATAGAGGGGGCCTTCAAAAATGTTACCACAAGATCTATAATTGAGGCTCTTAACATGTTAGGCACAAACATAGGTCTCAACGAATGGATAGAGAACATGCTCAAAACTAGAATAATCATCGGTGAGGTAGGCAGTAGTCGCCAACAACATCCTCACCAAATTCAACCGAAAGAGAATTAAAGTAGTGGCGTACGCGGACGACATAGTGCTTATGGTTTCAGGAATGTTTCCAACCACAATCAGTGAGATTATGGAAGGAGCTCTGGTATTACTCAGCAATTGGACCACGGACTGTGGTTTAAGTGTAAACCCGAGAAAAACTGAACTTATGCTATTCATCAAGAAAACCAAGGTGCCAAACTTTAATCTCCCAAAACTAAACGGCGTCAGCCTCACGCTAACCAAACACGCAAAATACCTAGGGGTTATCCTGGACCCCAAACTTAGCTGGAAGTCCAACGTAGAGTACAGGGTAAAGAAAGCGAATATAGCACTTTACACGTGTAAGAGAATGTTGGGGGAAAAATGGGGTCTCCAACCAAAACTATCCAACTGGTCCTACACAGCCATTATAAGGCCAATACTAACATATGCGGCACTAGTTTGGTGGCCTGCAACAGAAAGGAAATACAACAAAACCAAGCTGAACAAGATACAAAGAACTGCGTGTATCTTAACTACCGGAGCGCTTAGCACCAGTCCCACTGAAGCGCTCAATGTACTAACACATCTATTGCCATTAGATTTACACATTAAAACAATAGCTACTTGTAGCGCGGTGAGACTTCGAGAAATAGGAAACTGGACAACAAGGTCGTACGGTCACAGTAAGATCCTCCTACAGGGACCCTCGCTACTCAAAAACGGATCAGACTACACAGTCCCCGACCTCAACTTCAAGAAAGGATTATGGTACGTTTTCCACCGAGAACCGAGTGGAGCAAAGGAGAGGTGATTGGAAGACACGATATCGAAATTTATACCGGTGGTTCTAAGATGAACTGTGGTGTGGGAGCTGGCTTCCACTCGGAGACACTCAACCTATCTCAATCAATTCGTCTTCCTGATTATGCTACCGTGTTCCAGGCAGAACTTTTAGCGATCAGAGAAGCATGCAAATCCCTAGAACTCTACAAGGAAGTTGGTGCAAGAGTAGCTATCTTCTCAGACAGGCAAGCAGCTATTAAGGCCTTAGACTCCAACTACATTTCATCCAAACTGGTCCTACAGTGTAGAGAGGCATATTCAGAAAAACAGGCCCAATCAATCCAATTAAAAAAATAGCCGAATTGTGTTAAAAGTAATCGATAACTTGCTGGCGAATTGCCGCATAAGTTTTACAGCTGATTCTAGTAAAAAAAACTGCTATGTTGTACTACTACTAGTCCAAATACCAATCCACGAGTATACACTAGCTTGAAACCAGTATTTTCCCTACAAATGCACACATCCTCGGTTACATACAAGGAAGTACGCGACACGCAATATCCGGTGCAATTTAAATTGCTAACACAATAATGCGACGTTAAGTGAGCGCGAATGTGTATGCAATGCGGTCAGAGAAAGTATGTGGCATGCCACAAAAGAGTTTGATTGCATAGTTGGACTGGTTAGATTGTTGGTGGGTATAGTGGAAGTGGCAGCAAAGTCAGTTGCCTTGCACGCAGCGCTCATATAAATCCTCGTTGTTTGAGTTCAATGCATTTGTAGTGAACTTGCTGGATTTTCTAGGGCAACGCTGCTCGCGGTGACAAATAGGAATGGAAACATTGCATGGTAGACGGGAATATGGACTCGTATACATACATATATATTCTTGCAGAGAAAATAAGTTGTTACCTAATTAGGAATGACGAAAAGCGAATTGCATATCTTAAATTTCGATGATATCATTAGTTCTTGACTGCAATTCTTATACTTGCGGCCGTTTGACTAAATTTTTTTAAGTTTAAGTTGATCAACATATACTGAACAGAAATCGATCACATCATTTAGGTTAGATTAAGTAGATTTAACTAAGGCATGCGACTTTGAAATAATTCACTCTGCAGCCACAGAGACCCGCTTTGATATCCAGGAAATAAAGTTTTCTACAATTAAATATATCCCCAAATCTTATAAAGAAACACAGCCTAGACTATCTAAATTCTCGAGGATTTACATATACCTATTTTCCTATAACTCCAAGTGGTGCATAGAGTGTCAAACGATTCGTTAGCGATTTAGATTCAAATAAGTAGGTTGCTAGCCCGCTTGTCCTAGCTTAGTTATAGATGAAAACTACCTGCACATCCAAGCAAGTGTTGCCCGTTTTGGTCCGCGGGCGGTATTTTATTTTCCACTCACCCTACATATCTCCCGACGCGGCCAAAGGGAGGCAGGCAACTCCTCACAACAAACGAGAGTAGGTGTAGACATTTTTTCAGAAATTTTTAGCATATAATTCGAAACATGGAGGGCTTGCGCACAAACTATGTTGAATGGATTTTTCCTCTATCTCATTAATAAAGCTTCCGTGGAAATTGGCCTAGTCTAGTCTCCCGTTATTATTACCATCATGAAGAGTCGTGTGTTAATTATTTCTCAGTAAGTTTTAAATATTTCGTACGAGGTGTTCACATTGGTCCTACAGCAGTTTTTAACTGCTCAAATGTAAAATGAAAAATCTTTATTTATTCTTGTAAATCAATTTCATCCCCTTCAAAATAATCCTCTCTCGATGAAATACACTTACGCCAACGATTTTTCCAATCCCCGAAACATGCCAAATAGTCCATTTCCGGTATAGCCATCAGCACCTTCTTCGATTCAGCTTTTATCTCCTCAATCGACTCGAAACGCGTTCACCGGAGTGGTCTCTTGCGTTTTGGGAAAAGCCAGAAGTCACACGGAGCCAAATCAGGCGAATGCGGTGGTTGCGGAACGATATGCGTGGAATTTTTGGCGAAATGGTCACGAAGAACGAGTGCAGTGTGAGACGGTGCATTATCGTGATGCAAAAACCAAGAGTTATTGGCCCATAATTCTGGTCTTTTTAGACGAATTGCTTCACGTAAACGACGCATAACGCTCAAATAATATTCCTTATTAACAGTTTGGCCAGGTGGAAGGAGTTCATAGTGCAAAACACAACGAAAATCGAAAAAAACTGTCATCATGACCTTTATTTTTGAACGACTTTGACGTGCTCTTTTCGGTCTGGCCTCGCCTTTAGCACGATATTCGCTTGATTGGTCGATTGTTTCAAGATCGTAAGCATAAATCCAAGTCTCATCTCCCGTAATGATGCATTTGAGCTTGTCCTGATAGTCTGAAAGCATTGTTTCACACATATCAACGCGACGACTTTTTTCCAAGAAATTGAGAGTTTTCGGTACCAAACGAGATTTGACTTTTCGTAGGCCCAAATGGCCCTCACAGATCCTTCTGATATTCCGATCATATCAGTAAGGTCTTTAACAGTCAACCGACGATTTTTGAGCACTAACTCCTTCACTTTATTGACGTGTTGGTCATCTGTTGACGTCGATGGTCGTCCGGAGCGCTCCAAGTCATCAACATGTTCTCGACCCTATTTGAAGTCTTTGTACCACTTATAAACATTTTTCTGCGACATGGTCGAATCACCAAATGCCTTCTGCAACATCCTAAACGTTTCCGCAGCCCAATTTTCCTTCCGCAAACAAAATTTGATGGCACTTCTCTGCTCAATCAAATCAGACATTGTAAAAATCGAAAAATGCACTCTTGGTCGTTTGGTTAACATAAGCGTAAATATATTACTGATAATGACATTCACATGAAAGTTGGCCCAGATATTATTAATAGTGCTGCCAACTCATGAAAAAATAACTAGAGCGAAATTTTAATCCCGCAAAGTTTGACAAATAAATTCACCTTTTTGCCCACAGTAGTATAATTAAGGTATGCGTAATGACGAACTCTATAGATAGTTCGAAGAGAAACTGTAGAGAAAGTTGGAAATGAGTTTTGATCGTGTGCATTTTTAAATGAAAAAATTACCTTTTTCGCCAAATTTCATTTTCTTTGGTCATTCCTTGACTGCCTTACGATGCATTCACCTTTTCTCAAAAAATTTACATAAAAAATATCCAAGAATGAAACAATATTGCGCACATTACAGTGTGCGTGACTTCACACTAGCTAAGTTGAGCAGTCATGCCAATCCTGTTCGCTCTAAATTTAGTGCCTTTTTGTACCCAAAATGTGAAAATGTTTGAGCTTGGTTACCAAAATTGTAACTAAAAAAAATGTGAGTAATTAAAAAAAAAACAAAGCTAAAAAACGCCACTATTAGAACTTTTAAGTGCTATTCAAAATTTGTTGATTATTATAAAATTTGATGTTTTGAAAGCGCAAATCTCATTTTTGGCTCCTTTTGAGGTTATGTAAGAGTATTGAATCTTCTTCTCTCAACTCTGCTTAACATTTAAAAACTTTAAAAAAGCCTTTAAATTTACTGAATAAGAATTCAAGCTGTAGAGGTATAATTATAGTAAAAAGAACACACAAAAAATACCAGATAATACTGAAGAAACTATAACAACATTTTTGATTAAGGATTACCTTATCTTGTACATAACCTCAAATATAGCAAAAAATATTTTTCGCTATTTTTTAAAAAGATTCTCTCAGCATAAGTTTAAAGTACAAGGATGGATTTTAAAATTCCGTTTTTCTATACTGTTTATTAAACATAACCAATTTATTAAAAAAATACACACAGCAAAGACATTTTTTCAAGTATACAAAGGTTTTTAAGTAATTCAATAAACATTTGGTGATGTGTTTTTTTTTTTTAGATGGGCATTTTAGTGCTTTTTTATTAACAAAACTAAACAAAATTGCAGCTGCAAGAGAGAGATTTGAATGCTCGAAGGAGAAGAAGAGGAACAAACTTTGAAAAGATATTTAAATAAAGCGAACGAATGTCAGACACAAATAAAGCAGGTCACAGACGGGATACAAACCGAAACAACCGGTTGAAACCCATTTCGCCACAGAAGTGTAGAATTGTTAAAAATTTAAATTTCACATTGTCTGTTGTGAATTTAGAACGCAAAAAAAATTATTGCCATGTATAGTACTTATTTCCGTATGAAAAGAAAAGAAGAGGAAAAAAGTCATACATTTTGGGTGAGTCAAATGCGAGACGATTACTCGCATATACATTTTTTTTCATACTTTCTTTATTTCACAAGAAACTTACAAGTGTGCATATGACCGGACAAATGGCAACATTAAGTAAAACATTTATTGAGGAACTTATAGATTTGTTCAAAAGCCAGACGTCATTATAGAAATATAAAAGCGATAAATATAAGAACAGAAATGTGAAATTAATAAGTGGTAAATTTTTTAGAAAGAAGTAGACAAAAACGCAACATAGAAAGTGTGAAAAAAATAAATTCAAATGCGAAAATTCATGTCGCCCTTTAAATCATTCCTGCAACAAACTGAACGACTTATTTTCCTTTTCCTCTGCTCCCTTCTTTTCAGGTGCAAATAAATACAACGCATGGACATCATTTTTTTCCCGCATTCCATGTTCCCTTTGAATGGTGACAGTATTCTAACTGAGACACCATTCCCGAGAAATATGTATTCCTTACGAGCGTTTGTTAGAATATTTAAATGGTGCCTTTACACTGCCCGGAAATTCCACTCATATTTACAAGTGTTCGTAAAATTGATATTTAAAGAAAAAACTGCAATTTTATGAAAATTGGGGTGAAATCTTTACTGCGGCGGGCAAAATCCTTAGGAAAGGGTACAATAAAAAGAGGTTTAGGAAACTCATTACCCTCCTAGGTATAAACTGAGAATGCTCACACGCATTCTCACACTTCATTGCAAATTAGCAGTCATCTGCACAGGATTACAATATGGTCTACTGACTCTTGTCGTTTCTGAAACCAATCCCCGGAGACTCCAATACACCTTCTCCTTGAATGTGGCGCTATAGCACGGAAAAGGTTGAGCCATCCCCCAAGAAATAGGCCAAGGTAAAAGGGGTATTCATTCCCAAAGAAGAAAAATCACACATACAAGACCGAAGGACAACAGGTCGATTAGCCTCCTATTAAAATCCTTACGGTTGCTGGATGTGCATATCAGAGAAAGATTAGCAGTAAGCTATCAGGGAAGCAATCACCTCACCATACAGACAGCGAACGCAAATCAGCGGAGACACCGCTTTACTCGCTGGCCGACATAATTGAGAAATCACTTCACTCTCAGAAATATACTCTTCCTACCTTTTTGGACATTGAGGGTGCCTTCAACAGCGTATATCCGGAAGAAGAAGGAATGAAATGAAAAGCAAACATTTTTTCAAGAGGTAAATTGATAAATGCTTAGGCTTGAAACTTATTTCCGACCTATGCAGTGTTGCCAGCCTATTACAATTGTAATAGATCTATTACATTTATTCTCAGTTTATTACGCTATTACACTTCATATGAAATCTATTACAATTTCCAATTCTAAGAGGAAACAGGAAAAAAATTGTTCATGTTTTAAATTACAATTTCAGCCTAATTTTGAAAAAAATGTTTTATAAAAGACGTATTGGGAAACCTTCTTTATCCATCGCTGCTTATGTAAGTCCCATTGTTAACGAGAGAGGGCGAGCAGCAGCCATAAAAGTAAACATGATGTATACTAAAAGGACATATGTCTGGAGATATTTTTGTTTCATTCGCCCTTTTGACAATAATTTCTCCGCTACTGCACATCGCCAATTTTGAATATGTATAACAACACGATACAACACGTTGCAACTTGCAACGTGCGCATTGGCCATAAAGGCTTAAAATATTAAACCCGCTAATGTTGGAAGAATAATGTTAATTAGTGATATCCTGTGTTACTGACTGTGTTATGACGTTTATTTGACTCTGCCTTGAGCTGAATGAGCTTTACTGCTTTGTTAGAAGTTTATTCACTTCGAGAATTGTCACTGTGATGAGCATGTCAGTGTGAGTGTTTTGTTTTCGTTTTAACCAATTAAATCCTGTTGATACATCAGTATGGAAAGGTGAGTGTTTCTGAACATTTTCTCACGTGAAATAATTGCGGATTATTTTTTCAATGGACCATGAACAAGAATTTAATATAAAAGAATATCTACATGTATGTATAAGAAGGAATTCGTATTTTGTCTTGCAGATTTATTATTAAACGAAAATTAGACTTCTGTTAGGTGTTTGGCCGAGCTCCTTTTCCTATTTGTGGTGTGCGTCTTGATGTTGTTCCACAAATGGAGGGACCTACAGTTTCAAGCCGACTCCGAACGGCAGATATTTTTTATGAGGAGCTTTTTCATGGCTGAAATATACTCGGAGGTTTGCCATTGCCCGCCGAGGGGCGACCGCTATTAGAAAAATGTTTTTTTTTTTTTTTTTTTTTTTTTTTTTAAATTTTGCTCAGACTCCTATTACGGAGTACAGCAATCTATTACTTTTTTGATCATCGCTTTAGTACGCTGCTGCGATTGGTTCTGGCAACACTGGACCTATGGTTTCTTCTACACTTTCTCTGAGCATTATTTACCAAAGTACCATAGAATTTGTCAAAATATTTTCGTTGGAACAATTTGACCCACTCTTTACTCGAAAAAGTGGAATTTTTCTTCACAAAAGTTTTAATTATATCCAATTTTTTCATTGATACTATGAGGTGCGCAACTAAGTTCTCGCTGTTTTTGTTTTTTTGATGAAAATACAACTTTATTCTGAAAAAAATGGTTACAAGTGAATCATTGAAAGTATTGCCCATCGCTGGCTACTACTTTTTCCCATCTTTCTAGTAGATCTACGAGTCTTCTATAGATCTTACCGTCGCGGTAAAACTGTTCATGTTTTGAGGCTATCGACGGATCAAGCCATTTTTTGATGTCTTTACCTATGACTGGAACTGCTGGTCAGCTAGATCATGACCATGTGCCATCGATCAGGTGATAATCGGACGGCACAATATCTATATTCTCCAGCCGGGTGGGGTAGGATTTCCCATTTCAGTGTTTCCAGGTAGGTTTTAACGGGTTTGGCAACGTGAGGCCGAGCGTTGTCATGCTGTAAAATCACTTTTTCAGACCTCTCCGCGTATTGCGGGCGCTTCTCGCGCACTGCTTGTCTCAATGGCATCAATTGAAGTCGATACCGATCCCCAGTGATGGTTTCGCTTGGTTTTAACAGTTCATAATAAATAACACTAACTTGGTTCCACCAAATACACAGCATAACCTTCGCAGCGTGAATATTCGGCCGAGGCGACGACGTAGAAGCATGACCGGGCAGTCCCCCATGACTTTCTGTTCTTTGGGCTACTGTAATGAATCCATTTTTCATCACCCGCCATGATGCGATGAAGAAAACTCTTCCTGTTTTGCCGCTGGAGCAGTTATTCACAGGCGAAAAAACGACGTTAAACATCCCTTGGTTTTAACTCATAAGGAACCCAAGTCTCCTGTTTCTGAATCATTCCCAAAGCATGCAATCGCTCGGAAATGGATTGGCGGGTAACTCCTAATACTGAAGCAAGCTCTTCATGCGTTTGACACGGATCCTTACTGAGCAATGCCTCCAATTCAGCGTTTCACTTAAAGCAGTATCACTATAAACTTTTTGTAGTACTCGATGCGTTTCAGCCGCCGTTTTTTTCGAATGAAAGAGGAAAATCAACACTCTCAGCACAAAATTACTAATGTGTCGAAGCAGTTTGATTACAAACAGCAGGAACTTAGTTGCGCACCTAATACTATGAATTGTTTCTTTTTTTTGGGGGTTTTTTCTTCACCAAACCAAAATCGCTTTGTTAGTCCGTTGACAGCACGCCAACAAAGTGCTCAAATTAAAAAAAAAAACTGATGCAAGCGGATCTGTAGCTTCCATCACATTGGCGTGATGTGCCAACGAGTGACAGGCATAACAGTAAACTAAACAAGGAGTGGCTACAAACAATTATGGCATAGTCTTTTAGAGGAAAGTGACATTTTTATAAGCGAAAGGGTTTGCTTGCTTGCTTTTTCGCAAGTCGTTTTATGTTTCTCTTCATGCTCTGGTGTTTTGGTATTTTGGTGTTTTTTTCCTTTTTCTTATTTTTCCCGCATTCATTGCATTATTTTCCTAGTGGCGCTCATCACTCGATGTTTGTTTGCTTGTTACGATTTCGTTTAAATTATGTCACGGAAATATGTCCTCCCCTTATTTCGGTGAAATCTGTTGTGTTGCGAATTTGTAAAAGATAGGTAAATACCCACGAAAAATTGCAACTGGAACAGGCAACATTAAAGCAACACAAAAAATAGTTATCAGCAACAATAGGGCCGACAACAATAGTGTTTATATCTGCTAACAAGTTACAAATCTTTACAATATACGGCGGCAAATTGCTATGCAAGTCACCAGCAGACAGTCGTAGATGCACAAACAAGTATGCCATGCGAATTTAAGTTTATTTTTTAATACAAAATTATTTTTTTTTTTATTTCACGTTAAATGAGTAACAATCGGGAAATGCAATATTTTTTAAGGACTAGGAAAAATGGTTGAACATTAATCAATTATATTTTATTTTAGTCATCCAATTAAAAATAATTTAAGCTTTTTACTTTACTTATTTGATTTTGATGTCGAAAATGTAACTTTTTCTACAGTCTACAAAGAAAGAATATTAGAGAAATATCTTGACCTTAGAGATACTTTAAATCGCCAAATTGCCAAACAGATTGGTCGCAGTCCAAATGTGGTGGATTTTTACGTGAGGCCAAGCAATGCCGCCAATGGTAAGAACTATAAAACCAGAACTACATACGATAATTCCGACACCGAAGCAAACCCGCAAAATCCTTTGGATTGCACCAAACTCCACCCTTCTATAAGCAAAAATTAAAGAAATTACAAATATTGCAGACAGAAGATCCAGCGTTCGAAGGGCTACCTCAAAACGCCACAACTGAAGCAGAAAATATTACAAAAAAAAACCATCTTCGAATATATTTCGCAAAGAACGCAGCCACGATTTTGCAAGAATCGACATGGCTTGTAGTTCTGTTACAAATAACAATCCTGGTGAATGGAAAAATTTAGTATTTTCTGACGAAAAGAAGTTCAATCTGGGTGGGCTGAATGGATATAATTGCTATTTCCATGACTTAAGATAGAAGGAAAATTACTTGTGCTACAGCTAGTCTGAAATTTCATTTGGCTATCGGAGAATTTATACAAACCCATCCATTTGAGGAACAACATCAAGACGCACACCACAAATAGGAGGAGGAGCTCGGCCAAACACCTAACACAAGTGTACACGCCAATTATTTATTTATTTATTTTTTTATCCATCAACGTATTTACGAAGTAATTTATAAACAAGGTGGCAACACAAACTATAAGCTTTAAAAAATAAATGTAAAAAATTTAAATATCCTATAATTATTATTTTTCCTTATTTGGTTAATACCTCTATTAAAGTGAACCAATAATTCAAGCTCAATATTACAGCTGCTGAAGTTTTACTGCTGCGAAATATCGTTAGCTGGAATAATATTTTGACGCATGTTTATTTTTGAGCAAATTGCAGTCTTTACTTGAATTATCAGAAAATATTGGATTATTAGATATTAGATCAAATACGGTTGCTTTAACACCCATTTGATTCCATAAAAATTATTGTCTCTAATCAAGAGAATCGGACTGTAGTATTAATTTTGAAATAGTATTTTGTGGAAAAAATAAAGGCCAATAGGATTTGAAAGCTCTAGAAATTGGAGCATTGGAAGCATAATTAGTTCGAAGCACGCCCCACCAGAAGATATCCTGATTTCGTAAGCTTTGATAAGGAAAATTTAAATGAATTTTTCCGAGTAATGATGGGGAGTCAATTGTGGGGTAAATTAACAAATCAAAAACGAAAAAATGGGCGAGAATAGTTCTTCTTATAGGAGGACTAAGACTTTCTGGACACGTCGAAGTCTACTAATACGAAACGCATAATATGGCCTCCAAATAATCACAGCATATTCTAGCTGAAATAAAACGTCGAGTAAAAGCGAGAACAGAATATGGTTTTACAATGTACAGGGTTCGGCAGGGTCGAAATGCACGGGCATCAGCTGTTTGTTAGTTGACTAAATGACAGTCCAGAGTATTGTTTACAAGCGCGCGGAAGCATTTTGCCGAGAGTAAACGCGAAACGTAATAGTGTGATTGCATTATATTTGGCTGGAAAATCACAACCAGCGATTGTTCTTGAGATCGAACACCTCAAAGTAAATAAAGTTTTTGTTTATCGCACTCGTTACAATGATACTGGTAGCATCGCGAAACGTCATGGAGGTTGTCATCAAAAAACTGCAATGTCACATGAAATGGTTCAAAAAGTGAAGAAGTGACTTGAGCGAAATCCCCGACGAAGTGCCAATCAAATGACGAAAGAACTGAAAATATCTGACCATAGCATCCGTCGCATACTGAAAAATGATCTCAAGGTCAAGCCGTGCAAGATTCAAGAGACGCATGATCTCACACCAAAGCAGCAACAAATCAGACTTGAGAGATCGAAGGAGTTGCTTCGCTTGGCCGAAGCCGAACGCGGTCAATTTCCGAACATGGTATTTTCTAACGAGAAAATTTTTCAAATCAACCAATTCGCGATAAAGTTTATTTGACCAACAGTTCATACGAGATCTGGAGTCATCGATTGTCCACCAGGAGGCAGCACCCGCCATAGATAATTGTTTGGGCCGCTGTAACCGCAGATGGGCGTTCTCCAATCGTTTTCGTCGAGTCTGGCGTCAAGGTAAATACGAAATAGTATCGGGAAAGTATTCTGGAGGTTGCGTTGAAGCCACGGGCAGACAAACATTTCGGTGGCAGACCATGGATGTTTGAACTTTTCAACAGGACTCGACACATTCTCACAAAGCTCAAGCGAAACAAGAATGACTAAAAAACAACGTTCCGAACTTCATAACGTCCACACAATGGCTCTTAAATTCACCAGACGCGAATCCGATGGATTATTTTCTTTCGGCCATTTTGGAGGTCAAAGTCCGATCTAAAGGATTCACCAGCCTCGAGGCGCTAAAACAAGCCATTATCCGCGAGTGGGTTAAAATACCTGCAAGTCACATTCCGGCAGCTTGCGATTCGTTTCTGGACCAGCTCAATACCAAAGTCAAACTAAGAGGTTGTCATATCGAGCAAAAGAAAATTGATTCATAATTTTGTATTATTTTCGCACATTTTTTACTTTGAATAGAATAAAAGTACTTTTCCAGGCTAAATTTATGACGTTTTCAATTGGTTACACTTCGAGTGCTGGATAAAAATTAGAGCACCCATTATACTTTCCTGGGCGCTTACACTCTTTTAGCGTGCCTCTTGATGTGGAGGGGCCTACAGTTTTAAGGCGACTGCGAACGGCAGATATTTTTTATGAGGAGAGTTTTCATGGCAGAAATATACAGAGATTTGCCACTGCCTGCCGAAATTGTTACGAACGCACAATCGCACCCGTGTTATTTGGGCTGCAGGACAAAGGTTATAGGTGGAAACGAAGTAGCGGACGTATATGCCAGAGAAGTTGCGATGTCTCTAGCAATAGGAACCAAGGCCTTCCTTGCTATTGGACAACACACCTTCAAGTAGAAGCTTAGGAGTGAAGAGCTGAGGCTAAGGGAGATTAGCTGGTACCAAATTATGAGGCTGCGCAAGCCAAAATCCTTACTGAGGGAGTACAATCGAAAAAGGTTTAAGAAGCTCATAACCCTCCCTAAATATAAACTGAGAATGCTCACACGCATTCTCACACACCATTGAGTAGTACGTAGTCATCTGCACAGGATTGCGATATGATCCACTGACTCTTGCCGTTTCTGAAACCAATCCCCGGAGACTCCAATACACCTTCTCCTTGAGTGCGGCGCTATAGCGCGCAGAAGGTTGGGACATCCCCAAGAAATAGGCTAAGGTAAAATTAGTATTCATTCCCAAAGAAGAAAAATCACACATACGAGACTGAAGGACAACAGGCCGATTAGCCTATCATCATTCCTATTGCTGAATGTGCATATCAGAGAGAGATTAGCAATAAGCTATCGGAAAAGCAATCACTTTCTGCAGCAAATACTAAAGGCAAATCAGCGGAGACAGCGTTTCACTTGCTGGCCGACACATTTGAGAAATCATTTCCCTACATACATATAAGAAATATACTCCTGCTGCCTTTTTGGACATTGAGAGTGCCTTCAATAGCGTATATCCGGAAGCAATTACAAGATCGGCGAAGGCAGTGGGAGTAATTGTTAGGCTAGTCTCGTTTGTAGAACGAATGCTAGTCGATCGAACAATAAGCGCAGGTTTGGGAGAACATCAATTAAGAAATTTCCGGTCAGGGGCACACCCCAGGGTGGGGTAATCTCTCCACTTCTGTGGAAGCTGTCTGTGAATAATACAATATTCTCCATGTGAAGAAATCTTGAATCTCCAACTTGAAAAAATGAGAGAAAAGATAATTGCTTACAGCGATGATATTGTAATAGCAACCTCGGGTAAACATCTTCCAACATTGTGTGGTCTACAACAAAAATCTCTCAACAGACTATCACTTTGTAAAAGTCGATTATTAAAAGTAAATCCGGAAAAAACGCATCTAATACTGTTTGGCAGGAAGCATAAAACAGTTTCTCTTAAACAAATATCCCAGGAGGAAAAGGTCTTAGAGTGAAAGAAAGGGCTAAATATCTAAGCCTTGTACTGGATATGAACCTAAATCGGTAGCTCACAGTTAGAGTACGCAAGGCAATGACGGCCTTGTACCCTTACGAAAGGCTAATTGGGAGATGTTGAGCGTTGAAACACAGAGTAATATATTGGCTCTACGCACGAGTGTTAGGCCAATTCTCTACCGAGGTATTATAGTATGGCGGAATGCCTTTGAGAAGGGTGTGAACGTTAAAAGAGTTGGCAAAGTTCAAAGACTCCCAACTGTTCTCATGACCGGTGCAATGCCAACTACACCATCGAAGGCTTTATATGCGAAATTAAACCTCCTTTCAGTAGATCTGTAGTATAGAAACCAATGAAGGCACTTACGGTAGCACATGCGTATGTTATGAAATCACATTGTTGAATTGAAACTATAAAATAAATTTGTTTCTTTACAGTAATTTAAAAAATACAGAATTAAGGCGCAAAATAAATTTCTATACAGAGTTTTAATGCCCAGAATATTAATTATACAGTTTTTACAGAATCTTAAAATTACAGAATTATGATCCAGTGGAATTTAATTTGCTTAGAATAGATTTATTTAATTTTTTCCATAATTTTTTTAAAACCAAATATTGTAATGCAGAATTTAGGACCGCTTAAGTGGTAGCTAATGTCGACTTAAAATGGGTAAAAAAATCATGAGGAGCAGAGGATGCTTAAGCAGGTCTTTATTTATACCTAAGTATGCTCCTAATCCCAGCCACGGCCACTCAATATACCGATTTAAATGTATTTATGTTTGCAATAAAAGTTGAATTGGCAGATATGTTCCATCTTCGAAATTTAGCTTAACCACTTAAAATTAAATTTTCTCTATATGCCACGAAGTCGTATTTATAATCTATTTTGAAAAACTCTTTGAGGGCAGAACAACGGGCAACATATAAAAATGAAATTCCGTGGTGTGCTGATTCTTAAGCCCTCCACTCTATACTAAGGGAGGTCTTAAGCGAGCCACTTGTAATAAATGCAATTTTTCATACTCACCAGTTTTAAATGCTGCACCAGTTAATTGAACGAGTTAATATTTACCAGCTGAAAAAAGAAAAATTAAATAAAACTAAATTCAAATTTGATACGATTATAGGAGTATGCAAAAATTACAAAATATAATTATTTATCGGGTGTTTTTGTTTTTTGCTGCATGAGAACTATCAATATCGATAACTACGGTTTGAAAGCTGACAATGGCAAACCGGAAACGGACGGAATGGCAAATTCTCGAAACTTACTTTCAAAAAATATAAAATAAATCTGTTCGCGAAATTTATATTTATATTCATTTTATATTTCCGTATTTATTTCGGAATGGGAAAAGAGCTCCTGTTACGGTGAATGGAGAACGCTATCGAGCCATTCTCACTAATTGAAATTTTGTTAAAATTGTTAAATTAGTTAGCTAAATATCAACGATATTTGGTTCCAACAAGACGGCGCAATTGGCCCTACAGCGCGCTTAGTAATCGATTTATTGGACTGATCAAATGGACCACGAAACTATCCAAGTTTCCATATTCAAAAAATAAATTCCTTGAATTGTCTACCAGATTCTGGTAAACAAAATTAATTGCATCAACTGTTTCTGTATAGTAATATGACTTTAAGTTCTCAAGCTCTTAAAAACACCCTATACAAAAACTAGTAGACCGTACGAAATTCAGTAATTTTTTACTTAATTTTAGACTCACTATTTTTCGACTATCTACATAAATACTTTTGTATGATGATGGCGCCTACATACAAATATATAGTAAACACATACTTATAAGCAAATATAACATACATATATGTACATATATACATATTTCCCATTATCTAGTGGATCCAGTCTAAAAGTTACTGATACAACCATAGGGCAGGAATTTTTATTTGACACTGTTTACACAGTACTCATTCTGAGTTAAATAAAAAAAATGAAAAGTATAATATTTTAATATGAAAACGCACATTGCTAATTTTGGTAGCTTAACGTTATATTTGCATTTATAAATATGCATTTGTATGCGTCTTTCTATGTGAAACGTAAAGCAGCCAACTAGTCATGGACAACAGTCTGCACTTTTCAACTTATAGCCGCCCAAGGCTTGGCTTGTTTAATTGGCTGTTTTATACAAAAAACAAAATCAAAGTATTCCAGACTTTAAAAGCCTCTGAAGTGTAAGCGTCTAAGAGTGAGCCAGTAGCGCATGAATTAAAGTACATAAATTTATATATGGGCATATTGGTTTGCATGCACTTCAGACGCACAACCACACGTTTTTTTTTTTTTGGTGGTTTGTACAAAATCCGCCCATAAATTAAAAATATAAAATACTTTATTCATAAAATTGAGAAAAACTTAAAACAAATTCCTATCAAAGCTCAAACTTTGTCTGATTTATATAATATAATATCCATAATATCCCCCTTAGCGGTCCCCTATAATCGTTGGGCCGATTGTGGGATGCCAGTGTTCTAGTCTTTTTATTAAAATTGTTAAAAATGCAAGTTGGTCGCTTATTGATATTCAGTGTATTTTTTTTTTCCATGGAATGCAAGGAGTGAAATCGATGGCAGTAGGAAAAGCTACAGAAGAAGCGCTACTGATGGTCGGATGGCAAAAATGATACGAAGAGTAAGCCAAAGGCCGTGCGACGTACAAACGTATACCAAATTTCGAATGGTGAATGAATAGGAAGCATGGCGATATTGATTATTACATAGCCCAGATACTCACTGAACGCGTATGCTTCTGGGAATACCTACACCGTTTCCAACTGACTGATAGTTCTTTTCGCCAAAGTTACTTGACTACAGTTGAGAGTGCAGAACACCCGATTTTTCTCTACAAACGTTTTAGTCAAGAACGAGCAGTGCTGAAGAAGGCATTGGAACATTCGCCGTCTCACACAAGATTTGTCGTGGATATGAGCTCGTCCATCGCTGAATGGGGCGCCGCAAAAATGTTCGCGACTAAAGTCATGAGGCTTAACCACATACACTGGGAGAGGAAGGCCCAGAAATGACAGCAGCAGTTGCAACTTCAACAGCAACAAGAATTGCAGCAGCAGTAGAAGCAACTTCGTAGTGGAGATGAACTGTCTTAGACAAACCGACGAGATTGAGCCAATCACTCTCTACAGTATCAAACAAAAGATAAGACACTAATTTGTATGTATCGGACTCCTGCTTATGAATGCAGTAGGAGGAGTGGATCCTACTGATGTCGTACGCTCGCAAGAGTGGAACCTGGAGGCAGGTTCAATATAAATAAACACGGATCTACCTCGAAGATATTCTAATGCGGTTCTAGGGTTCTAGGTGTCCCACATACCACTGGTCATGCGGCATCTTTGATAATGTTTTTGATTTTTGATTCCAATCTCATTACCAAAGAAAAAACAAAGTGTCATTTTTCCCGAAAAGAAGTACCCGAGTATTCAGCAACATTCGGCCTCATTGCATACAAATTTTGTTTGTGGCATTGGCTTAGTTAGCAGTTGGCTTTCCTTTATCTCACAATGTGATTAAATTATAAAAAGTACGCTTTACTAAATAAAAAGGTCAGAATCTCCAAAAAATTTCAAGTTTTTGTTCCTTTCAGTTATGTCCGGGCTCGAAACCGCTGGTTCAATCGACCACGTTGTTTCTGTCGTCCCTCGACAGGTAATTACAAACCCCCAAATGTATTTCTGACAAGGAGAAGCTCCTCATAAAAAGTTTTCTGCTGTTCGGAGTCGGCGTAAAACTGCAGGTCTCTGGAGGCGGAAAAGATCAAGACGAACGCCATATATAGGAGGAGGAGCTCAGCAATAGATGTAAGCGCTAATTATATAATTTACTATATATTTATACAGAAGCAAAAGATAATCGAGTATGGAGCGTATAAACTTCTATACGAAATGTTTAGTAGGGTAATTACGGAGTAGTTCATATGAAGAAAAACAACAACAGAAAACGAAATACCGGGGCTTTATGTATACCACAAATACAAACACAAGTATATGTTTATCTTTCACACATAAGCAAATGTAAGCTAAGGATGTTTATGCGATATTTAGAAAGCGAAAGCCGTAAATGACAAAGCAGGGCAGTGTGCAAACATCATATACGAATAAGCATTCTAACGGGCGATGTGCTTACCGAAACAAGTATACAAAAGGCAAGTGTAGCACGTACAATGCAGGATGAGCATTTATTCGGTTCTTTTCTATGCCAAGGACAAGATGGCATATGACAAAGTTCACAAAAGCAGGATCACCTTCAAATAAGGTGATCAACCCTTTATCAAAAGTTAGTCTACTATGTAGTATTATGATAACAGTTTTATATAAAACGGTAAATCTATTGTAAGTTGAATCGAAAAAAATGTATTATCTCCATTGCCGGAAAAACTAGTGAAGCTAAAATGGAATTTAAAAATAGTAACGTATTGAGCCGCCATGGATTTCGTGCGGTAAAGATTTGTGTAGTATGCGTTAATGCGATTATCAAAAAACAACCATTAAAAATAACTTTCCAAGCAATTTTCCCTTTTTTCATGGTAAATCGGCATACGAACTATGTGCTTCTTACGTTTTATATACATAATTTCTTTAGCAACTCTATATAAAAAAACGAGAAATATTTATTAAAAATTATTAAAATAATTTCTTTTACTAACTTTTTTTGCTAAATAAAAAAATGGTTTTGGGTAGTGAAAATCTTTATTTTAACCTTTGCGTACTCAATTGCTGGTTTGTGGTAGTGCGAGCTGCCTAGTTCACAAATGCCAAATATGGTTGGCGTACGCCATCATTTGTACAAATTATGAGTCTTTCGATAGGATGATTAATTTTGTGCCACCTGGTAATTTAGCAGCACAGCCTTCTTGGCTGTTATTTTTATCACACATATTTCGTTCAAGTTCAATTTCCATCGTAATTAAGGGTTTTCCAATAACAGGTTTTACAGGTGATTGGGTTGCGCTATCGGGAGATGATTAACGATTTTTATGATATTGTTCTGAACAACGTTTATTTTCAACAAGACGGCGCTACGTGCCATACAAGCAACGAAACCATTGATCTTTTACGAGAAAAGTTTCTGGACCGTGTTATTTCTCGAACAGGTGATCACCACTGTCCACCGTGATCTTCTGATTTAACACCTTGTGACTTTTGCTTTGGGGCCACTTGAAAGAGAAGGTCTACGGCAATAGCCCAGGGTCGATTCAAGACCTCAAAGATGGAATTCATGAGGCTATCGAGAACATAGGGTAGCCACTTTCAATTCGGTTATGGAAAATTTCATGAAAAGGAGCGTGGTCGTGGCGGTCATTCGCCTGATGTTATTTTCCACTATTAACCGCATATCTTCCCCTTTAGAAAATAGGATTTTTCTTTGAATATCAAAATAACACCTCTATTTGGAAAACCCTATAGAAAGATATATAAAATTTTTACAAAAATATTTGCCATGAAATTTTACTATAAGTCTCTTAAGGGGTCCCGGTCGTCTAGAGCTCCAAAATGTACATCAGGTATTTTTTACAATAAAAAAATTAAAACCGATATATACATTTTTTAGGCTTTTTATTTACCTTCTTTTACATATAAAAATGAATAAAACAAATTTTTAAATTTTAGTAATTCTAAAAATGACGCTGAAGTTAACCCTCCCGAAAAATTTGATCTGGACGGTGTTGTCCATTTTGGCTCTTCTATTTATCTGAAACACAAAAACCGAGAAAGTTATTAATCAGGAAGACTGTAGCTATGTCTCGTACTAGAAAAAAAAATTGGCGCGGTTTTGAATTTGATACTCTAAGAATCGGATTTCTTTTTCAGTTTTGAATCAAAAACATACGAAATAATTGAAATAATAATAAGATTCTTGTACGGGCGATAGCCATTGATGTTGTGCACAACATATTAAAATTACAGACGATCCGGTTGAATAGTTTTTTTTTCTGTGACAACACCATGCCGAAAAAAGTCGTTTCGAGACAAATGAGTTTAAATTTTGAGGTACAAGAGCATTCTCTACCTAGTTATTGGGCTGTAGAAGCTATAATATTGGGAATTTCCACTTGAAAATACTTTCGAAATATCGAAAAAACAAAATATCGATTTTTTGACATTTCTAGCCCACCCTAAAGCGACCCTAATACAGCAAAGTGCAAATTTCAACTTAGACACCAGAAATAAGTCAAAACGGACATTTTGGTTGCCTAATGTGTCATACGTCAACTATAAAATAGTCAACCGGGAGAATAAGGGAAGATTGTAAAATTTGTGAATAAAAAATATATAAATATATGTAAATTTATGAATAAAAAAGGTATAAATAAATCTTTGATAATATAATAATATGTTTTTTCTTAAGCTTTCTCGGGTAATTGCCGAAGGGTAATTTAACGACGATCGCTCTAGCATCTGTTTACTTCCACTTATGTACTTATATATGTATATACAGTTATGAGCATATCTGTACAGTTCTATAGTATAATTCTCTATATAGTTATACACCTTTCAATGTCTGTATGCACAAATTCAGGCGCTGCTCGTGCCTCCTTTGCATATACGAGTACATAGTAATGTAGTGCATTTTTTACAGCTAAATTGTGCAGAAAAGCAAACAAAGCAAACAAAGCAAAAGGGCAAAATACGTTGCATAAAAGGCGGCACACTAACCTCCAATGCTTTTCACTTTCTATCAAACAAGTCTTAACACTGCTGCTTATGCCACGCCTGTATGCGTATAACCTTCACGTTTATTTAGGTTTCACCATTTCATGATTTTCATTACTCATATCCAAAGTACAGCAAAAAAATCACAAAAAGTCTAACTTTGTGGTAGTCTCGCACGCTGATGTTGACTTTTCAGTTGTTGCATACTTTTAAGCGAACTTTAGAGAGAAGAATGCGCTTTGTTTAGATTTAGTCATATAGCCAGCATCAGGTTTTTCCCTTTCGTTCTCTTTGACAAGCGTCAGCAGCAGGTTTTTAATATACATATGCCATACGGGCAGCACACGCAAATGCAACTATTCTATTCGAATGCAATAACAACTATTTATAAAATATGCTTTAAAATGCGTGCGCTTATTACTATGGAAATTTTAAAGTGCAGGCATCCATTAATTGCTGCAAATTACTCATGATAAATTTTGCGGTAAGTAGTTCCTTGTCGTTGGTCATTTAGCTTTTGCAGTTAATTAATAAAAAATAAAAAATTAAATTTAGTTAATTGTGTCAATAAATTTCGAGTTAAATATTTATCTATTTTGTTATAGTTTTTTTGAACAAATTTGAAATTAATTGCCCAGGCGAAAGTCAACTAAGTTTGTTAGGCCAATGAACAAAATTAATTCCAAATTTGAATAATAGTTCATAAAAACAAAACTAAGTGCACATGTAAATGAAGTGCACACATCTAAATAAATATAATGTAGTGGAATTTTTGTATCTACAGGGCCATGAATTTAGCTTGAAAAATTACTTGTAAAAACTGTGTGAAAATAATACGAAATTAAGAATCAATTTACTTTTGCTCGATATTACTACCTTTTGCCTTGATATGGCCTTGAGATGGAGATGGCTATTATTATTCTAATCTAATCAAATACCAGCAACTAATAATTAAGAAATTATTATTAGTTAGTTATTAGAAAAATAAAGATTAAAAAAAGGTCAAGAAATGTGTTCTTCACCCGTTCAGGAATATTCATGCGATTCCTGTCTAAGTCATTAAGCCCCTTTGTGTATTAACTGAACTAAAAAAAAACTAAATAAAAAAGTTGAAATCCTCATTAAAAGAATCAAGATTGGAACCCATTGAGAATACGAAACGCGTCTTGAAGGCCATTACCCACAAACTTAATCGTTTATCGCAAGGCAAATTACAATTTTCCGAATCACCACGTCCCCAGTGGCACACTGCGGGACTTAGCAAGCTCAATAATTTTCGGCGCTATGCGCGCAATACATCAACGCAATGATAATTCAATCGGGTGTACGGTTTGGTTTTAGAAACACATCCTAGAGCACCAGATACCCGGGTATCGAGCAATGCGGGTAGCTAGATATTCGCTCGAAACTCGAAACATATTGATAATTTTTTTAGTCAGCATTTCTTTAGTTTCCTAACGACTTAACACTCTGTATAAATAATTTGTAAAACGTAAAAAAAGTGCTCGAGTAACTCGAAAAAGCTCAATATATGAACAACAGATGTGCGAGTACTCGGAAAAATGGGAACATCTACGCCGAGATGGGAGTTAACCTCCTTAAGCTTAGGATGTGCACAAGTAAAATTGTAGACTTCGGCAAATTTCTCTCCCTCCTTCCAATAGCACAAGCAAAATCAGAAGATTGTCAACTGTGAAATGCAAAGGTCAATAACTCAATTTAAGAGGTACTTGTAGATTGTACAAAAAGGGGTAAGATGATCTCTTCAGCCCCTTGATAGAAGAAAAAGTGGTTTAGCAGATCATCTTACGAAATAACAGGAACAAGAGTGTCGGCAAAAGCACTTTAAGTTCTGATTTTTAAGATTTTCTGTACGCTGATGATTGCCAATACAAAAGTCACACCGCTTTCAACATCCTATTAAAAAAAAATAATGAAAAACAAGTAAGCAAAAAATACATTGACAGTAAAAAAGTCACGTCACAGCAACAATTTCCCATTTATGTGCCTACGCATTCATTAAGTACTTTTTATCTCACGCTTGAAATTCATTGCTGAGCAAAATACTTTTACGCCCTTAATATTGCCCTACAGTTTTTCCATTTTCGCTTTTATGTGCCCCTTTATTGCCCTTGATTTTAAGCATTTTTTATTTAATCTTTTGAAATACTTTTCTTTCTTGTAATAAATCCAAATACTTAACTTTCGCTAATATCCGTAAGCTCCCGTTAAGTAGCTTGTAAACAGGCGCAGAAATTTGTATTTAAATCTCTCCCGCATGAAGTGAATTTGTTGGCTTCCTTTTTTGTTTTAAGCAAAGTAAATCAAATTGTGTGAAAGAAAAGGCAACCACCCCACGCACAAACTCACGTTGCTTTGCAGGCATACGCGTTGTTAAGATATGTAGTCTATTTTAAAGCGATTAAAAAAATTCCTATAAAAAGTTGGTGGTGATAAGTGCGAACTTTCGCGGCTTAACCGGCCTTACTTTCCCGTTGGCGTACATTTTGTTTGCCCTTTTTTGCAATTTTCCTTTGGTTTTATGAATTGAGTTTACTTTAATTATACACTGGCTCACCACATGAATGCATAATTTTCGCTTAGCTGGCTCTACAATCCACTGGTATGTGCATGTGTGTGTTTGTTTGGCTAAAATGTAATTAGCTCACAAACGTGATTATTTACAGACTTTCGCGCATTATTTAAATTACTGTCTCTGTGCTTTTAGCGGGAAATTTTTAGTGTTTTGAATATTATAAATTTATTTTGCTTCCTGTACTTTCGGTATATTCCAGGGCAAAGTGCAATGAATTGAATTTCCAAATTTGACTTCAAATAAAAATGCAGCTAAGCAGAATGAATGTCACAATAAGTTTTTTTTGCGCTCAAGCTTCAAAGTCATAAGTACTTTTTTTCTTTCTTATATTTTTTGGTGTAGTGCATTGGAAAAAATTCAAGTTGGTTTCGTTCTTGCACAACAACTATCGCAAAAAACCAATTTATTATTTTGGGTCTTTATTTGCTTCTAATCTAATTAGCAACCAAATGCTTTGATTAAATACTTTCGTGGTACCAAAAAAAAAAGTATATAAAAAGCATTTCTGATGGACCATAAATATGTAGATACTTTTAAATCTGCAATATATGCGAGGTGAGGTCCGAAATTTGGCGTCCAAGTGCTTGTCAGGCACACAGTGCCATACCAAAAACGTCGAAAGCGATTTCCTAGAAACTCATAACTGATAGATTTTTTTAATATATTACACAGGTTTTTTACAAACAAAACAAGGTAAAATGATTTTTATTTAAATTTTTTTTATTTGCTGGCTTAAGACTACTGAGCAATAAAAATTGGTTTCATGTTAAGTAATCCAATTATTTCGAACATTGTCGAAATAAAATGAATCATATTCAGATTTATTCGATCTTCATAATTTTGATATAGAGTTTTTGACATAGAGTTTCCTTGGCTTTTTAACATTTTGATGCACTTCTTTTTTTAATTTTATAAATAAAAATATGTTTCAAACAAAAAAAAAGAAATTAAAAAAAAACATTCTTAAAAAAGCAATGCAGCTAAAATAAACTTAAAAAACAATTTGTATTGGGTAATTTTTTTGTGAAAAAAATTTGAAATATTTAGCATAAAAAATATACTTAAAAACAAACAGATAAAAATATATTTAAAAAAATGTTTGTTTTGGAAAAAATTCGAAAATTTTAGAATTATACTTAAAATAAAAACAAATTTAGAATAAAATATATTGTACTTTAAAAAACCATGTAAATAAAAATATACCTAAAAAAGCACTTTTGTTTTGGAAAGCTTTTTTTGGAAAAAATTAGAAAATTTTAGAATAAAAAATTTTGGAATAAAATAAACCTTGAAAAAAAATTTTTATTTTGAAAAAAAAAATTAAAAAAAAAATGTTTAATTTTAAAATAAGAAATATACTTAAAATAAAACAAATGAAGAATAAAATATACTTAAAGAAACAACTTCAACTGAAATATACTTAGCAAACCAATTTTAGTTTTGGAAAATATTTTTCGGAAAAAATTTTAAAATTTTAGAATAAAAAATGTTCTTGAAATAATAAAACATGTAGAATAAAATATACTTACAAAAACAGTGCAACTCAAGTATACTTAAAAAACAAGTTTTAGTTTAGCCAAAACAAAAAAGAGTAGAACAATATATATAATATATATATCTATATATATAAAAATCAATTGCTGTTCGTTAGTCTCGCTAAAACTCGAGAACGGCTGAACGGATTTGTCTTATCTTGATCTTGAAATATCCGTGAAGATCTAAATAAAATTTAGAGTTAATTTGAACTTTATTGATATTTAATAAAGTTCTTATTAAATTATATTCACTCACTGTGTTCATCGGACCTCATATTACAGCTATGAAACGGACAAATTTTTTAACGCACCTAAAAATATTTGACAAACAAGTGATAATCTTTAAGATATCAAATGTTTGACCATAATATTTGACATTAGATTTGACAACCAACTACTATGCCAATCCATCATGTCGCATTTTAGAACACGGAAAGAAGTATAACGATATTGTGTTACGATATCTATGAGTGAGCGAGAACTTTCTTTACTTGGGCAATCCTTTGTGATAGTGACATTCCACGTAATCTACTTTTTTATTAATATTTTGTGATTGTTTCCCCCGGGGCCCGAATACTCTCTCCACGGCCCTGAATACACGCATGAATCTACTGCATTTTGTTGTGCTGGAGGTAAAGTAAAATTGTCACAATTGGTCCTACCACCAGGTAAAAAAGTTAGTGCTATGAGTTTCTATTCATACAGACTCATGATCCGTCAAGGTGAAGTAAATCATATTTTGATGTGTCGAAGACTTTTTCATCAGTTTGCAGTTGGCATGTATGTCAATATTGAGACTGAACGATTGTCATACATCCGATAAATCATTATATACATGCATCTCCGTGGTGCTATAAATGCGGATGGCAATTTGAATAATGTGGGAAGAATGACAATTTTGCTAGCCACTTATATAGGAAGCCCAGGCCACATGCATGATTATGCTCAGAATGCTATGTCATATGTTAGGCATTATGGCCGCTCAGACTTATTTGTTACATTCACATGTAACCCAAAATGGTCAGAAATCAAGAGGGAGTTGCTACATAGCCAAACACCAGTTGAAAGACATCACATAACTGCCAGAGTTTTTAAGCAAAAATTAAAATTTCTCATGAATTTCTTAATACAGCATCGTTGATAAAAATACTCTAAATATACTACCTTTCTCACCGCCACTTGAGCATTCTGTATTACTCATACGTCCTGTTGACCCAATATAAAATGTATGTATTATATCAGTGGTCGCCAACCTTTTCAATGTGTTGAGCTACTTTCAAGATTTTGAAATAAACAGCGAGCTACTTGCACAAGCCAACATAAATTAAATAATACACAGTTATATTCGACATACAATACATGTATTTATTTTACTAGTATACGTTCTATATATAATAAACTTATGACTTATAGTGCTTATACTTATGCATAACTACATCCATGTTCACACCTATCAATCGCAACAAAATGTTTTGCAGTCATAATGGCAAATCACAAGCGACTTAAAAAAACAACCAAACAGTAATAGTACATTATTATATAAATAAAATATGGGCAGATAAAAAGAGCATATTTAATGAGAAGGTTGACATTCTGACTCATCGATAATTTTTTTAATATTTGCAGTATAATTTGATACAGTTATTCGAATACAGTTATCCAAATGTATATCTGTAAACCGGTTGCGGCATTTATTTTTAATAAATTTCATATTGGAAAAAGAAGATTCACACAAATAAGTTGAACTGAATAACGCTTTCACTTTCAACGCAACACGACATAAAATTGAATACTTATCTTTACTTACTAAAGTCCATATACATTTTGTATTTGAACCTAAAGATTTTAAAGTCAAGTCACTTTGAAAAGCAATCAGTTCCATTTCTGTCACAGCAATGTCTTCGCCAAAGTTGTTCATAACACAAGTTGCAAACTGTTGTATATCAATCTCCATGAAGGGTGAAACAACAAATTGCGTAACTAAAGCAATTTTGCTGAAATCCTTGAAACGATTTTTGAAGTTTTCGTTCAAGTTAGAAACTATTTCCATATGATATTTACTGTCGTAGGGCTCTAATAGATTTTTGGATATCTTTTTGGAAAGAATAGGAAAATGCTTAGTATCGCGGTTTTTTAGGTTTTGTTCCCAAAATTCAAGTTTTGTAATAAATGCATTTATATCAGAAATCATTTCCGCTAATTCTTTATCCCTGCCTTGAAGCTGCAAGTTAAGCTCATTTAATTTCTCTGTAACGTCCACAAGAAAACCAAAATCTCTGAGCCAAGTCGAATTTTCCAGTTCAGGAATCGGTTCATCGCGTTCTTTGAAAAATTGGAGTATAGCAGGCAGGACATCATTGAAACGTTTGAGCACTCGTCCTCTGCTTAACCATCGCACTTCAGAGTGAAGAAGTAGCTCTCCGTATTGACAGCCAATTTCATCAGCCAAGGTTTTAAATAATCTTCTTTGTAACGCTTGAGCTCTAATCTTGTTCACAATTTTCATCACCAGTTTCATAACGTTGTTCAAGTTTAGAAAATTTCCACATAATGCTTGCTGATGTATAATACAGTGGTAACTAAGAAATTGTGGAAAACTTTCAACCTTATGACATAGCGCCACGAGCCCCTTATCACAACCCACCATAGCTGGAGCACCGTCAGTTGTCAGGCCTACCATTTTTGATATTGGAATTTTCTCAGAAGAGATGAGATTTTTTAAATGAGAAAACAGCTCTAGCACTAAAAGCCATCCTGACAAATATGGCCATCTGTGAGGTGTCAACTAAATCTGTTGATTCATCCAGTTGCAGTGAAAAATAAATACAGTTATCTAAGTCACTTCTTAACTGTAAAAAAATATCATTGCTCATTACATCTACTCGCCTCATCACTGTATTAGCAGAAAGTTGCATAGATTTTATAGCAGACACTATTTCGTCTTTATTTCTAAAGTTGGCGAATAAAGAATCTGCAGCTTCCAAAAATGCTTGTTTTATGATTTCCCCTTCTTCATAAGGTTTTTTCTTTTGTGCAATTATCTGGGAAACACGATAAGATGCTTCAGTTGCAGCCTTATTTTTGTCGATTGTTTTCAAAAATATTGACTCTTGTCTAATTAACTGGATTTTTAAATGTTTCAGTTTTTCTTTTCTGGTGGCAGAATTTAACGGGAATGCCTTCTCAAAATTTGAATGTACAGTTTTATGATGCCTCTCAATATTTCCTTTTTTAGGAACTGACACAGATGTAGTACATAACAAACAAACACTTTTGCCTTTAACTTCTGTGAAGAAGTATTGTTCTTCCCATTCCGAATGGAAATGGTATGTCTTCGCCTTCTTACTACTGCTTGCCATAATGTTTCGAGCTCTAACCCAACCGCTGCACGCAGAACGTTGATAATGCCGTTCAGTATTAAACTGAGCGCAATGTCGACGTGCATTGCGTATATATAAAGCCAAAAAATTCTCGAACACGCTAATCGGTTCCAGCCGATCCTAGAACGGAGACGCGATTCGCGTCGTGTTTGTCGGCGCGAAATCGCTTACCGCAGTGTTGCCGCTGTTTATCTATTTATTATGAAAATTTCTGAAATTTGCTAATACTGGTATGATTTTCAGACTTTTGGATTTTTTGCAACGTGAGCAGCGCGAGCTACCAGAATTGCCTTTGCGAGCTACCGGTAGCTCGCGATCGACGGGTTGGCGACCACTGTATTATATCGTCTTCCCACAAATTTGTTTTTTACACACACAGCAAAAAATAAAAATAGACTATGTAAGATTAAAAAATATTTACGCATAAAGTAATCGTTTTCAGCTTATTTTTGAAATAAATATTTCAAAACTCAAAATAAATGAAATGAAATTAATTATATAATAATTACTCCTACGACCCGTGCTCTCCCCTTAGATAGGTAAGGATATCGGAATAATGATGAAGGCAAACATTGTGCTTTTCTTAATATAAATATTTTTAAGTTTCTTCATTTAGGGCATATTGATTGTTTTTACACTACAACTAGTTCAGAAACTAACGAGCAGTTTGATTCGAAAATAAATTACAATTGATAAAAAGAAATTACAAACAATATTTCTTATTTTCTGTTAATAGCCAGCAAGTTCATGTGGTTTTTTCCTCTTTAATCTTCGAACTGGGCACGGGTTACTAAGGATGCTCCTAGCTTCTTCGTTTACATGCCCTTGAAGTCGAATTTGGTGCGCTTCTGCTATTTTCTTAATTTCTTCAGTTACAGTGTTAACTTTAAGGTCCCGATGAATATCAGCATTTCTGACGTACCAGGGTGCTTTAACGATGATTCTCAGCACTTTGTTTTGAAAGCGTTGTATTACATTGATATTTTCTTCACTGGCGCAACCCCAAAGCTGTGCACCATAGGCCCATAATGGTTTTAATGTTTGTTTATAGAGCAATAATTTGTTATATATGGATAAATGCGATTTCCATCCAATTAGCCAGTTCATTTTGTTTAGCCTGATGTTAAGCTCATTTCGTTTTATTTTTATATGCTCTTTCCATCGCAACTTCGCATCTAGGGTAATACCTAGGTATTTTGCAGTATTAGCGAATGGGACTTTTTCATTAGAAATCATTATTGGTTGGTATTTTGTAATTTTATTTGTAAAATTCACGTGAATGGATTTACTGTTATTGAGTTTGATTCCCCATTTTCTCGTCTATGATACCATAGAGTCGATTGCAGTTTGAAGGTTCCTTGCAGCTTTTTCTTCTGTCTTTTCAACACATAAAATTGCAGTGTCGTCAGCGAAGGTGGCAGTTAAACAATTTGCCATTAGTGGTAAATCTCGGGTATAAAGAATATACAGGATTGGACCCAGGATGCTACCTTGTGGTACGCCGGCTTTTATTTCAACCAGTTCAGAATATTCCTTTCCCTGTTTAATTCTTAAATATCTTGAAGTAATATATGACTCCAGCAGACTACAATATTGGTATGGGAGGCAAGTCTTTAATTTGTAAATCAAGCCTTCATGCCATACTTTATCGAACGCCTGTGCGACGTCGATGAAAACTGCTGAACATACCTTCTGGAGTGTTTACTTCGGAAACCAAATTGGTGAGAAGGTATTAGATCTTTTAATTCAATAATGGGTTTCAACCTGAGGAATATAAGTTTTTCAAACAACTTGGATATTTGTGATAACAGAGAAATCGGACGGTATGAAGACACGTCGTGAGGATCTTTTCTTGGTTTTGGAATCATTATAACTTCCGCAACTTTCCACAGTCCAGGAAAATATTTTAGTTTAATAGCTGTATTGAAAAGATAAGCCAATCGTTTTAGGGCTTTATTTGGCAATTGTTTTAAAACTTCTGCAGTTATAAGGTCGAAGCCTGGAGCTTTTTTATCTTTTATCCTTTCTGAGCTCATTTAATGTAATTTGTGGAATTTCAGAACGGTTTTCATATGTACCACAGGAGTTTAAGTCGTAGTTACTCTTATTAGGTGTGAAAGTTTTTTTCAAATACTTCGCAAAAGCAGTGGCTTTTTCTGCATCGCTTCTAGCCCAAGTACTATTTTCATTTCTAATAGGTGGAACATGGCATATTGGTCATTTTAAATACTTTGTACTTTTCCAGAGAGAATAGTCATCTTTTTTATCAGCTGAAAGCTCTGATAGGTAACGTTGCATTGACTCATTTTCAATAACTGCTATTTCTTTTTTTAATGCAGTTGCTGCATTGTTGAGTTTCGTTTTATCTGCAGGTGAACGAGTTTGCTGCCACTTCCAGCGAAGTTTTCTCTTTTTTGCAAGAAGAAGTTTTATTTCTTTAGGGTAGTTGGTGCCTATCGTTTTCCGCCTCAATTCCGGCGTGTTTTCCCAAGCAGCTTTCTGAATTTTCTTCGTAAAAGAATCGATCTCAACCTCCAAACTTTCAGCTGTCAATATTGGTGCAGAAAAATGCATTGCGGTGCTAAGTGTTGATTTAAACGAAGCCCAGTCAGTGTATCTGTTGTACAGAGTCAGATTTGGTTCTTTTTCAACAACTGATTCACTTATGGTCAAGTATATAGGGGAATGGTCAGAATTCAGACTTAATCCCTCTTCTATTTTGACGAAGTTTTGGGATACTTTTCGGACCATGAAAAAATCAATTAAATCGGGTTTTTTGTTTACATCTGTTGGCCAGTACGTTGGTTTTCCAGTAGAAATGAAATCACATCCGGTTTCTTGGGCCGCTTTAAGTAGCTCCCGACCTTTGGTTGTAGTAAGGCGCGATCCCCAATAAGTATTTTTCGCGTTAAAATCTCCACCAATAATAAATTTGCGTTTGTGCATATTAATAAGAGTTTTGAAGTCGTCAGATGATATCGTGTATTGATTGTGATGGTTTCATAAGAAAAATTTAAGAAATCTGTTAAATTTTAAGTAATTTGAAGGTAATTACTTGATTCAGAAACGTTATGGGCGCTCCAAATGTGACCTAGAGTTATGAGTTCTTCAGCAATTTTGATATATATTAAATTTCCTTATATATTAAATTGTTATATATTAAATTTATATATTAAATTTCTTTATATTTGCTGCCGCTAAAGCAAGAAAATTGATATTTTCAAGTTGGCCTACTTTGCTGTGTGTTCTACGAATTAGATGCAGTCTCACGATGCAGATTGTTTTTGTTTGTTGAACTTCAACTGACTGTCATTAAAACTTTAGAGAGCTTGAAAGCAATATGCTAATTACTTTAAAGTAAGTTTTACAGCTTCTGAAGATTATTCGAAATATTGAACTTCAAATTTATTGCTATTTATTGGCAGCCATGAAATCTGTCTTTTGCCTTTCAGTCGAGGATTGCAAAATCCAGATTAAGAAGTAAAGAAATTCTTAAATGTCGTTTTGAAATTAAATTTTTTTCCCTGTGCTTTAATGTTTGTCGTAATTAATCAATAATTAACTACTGGCATTTCAAAGTAGAATAACATTGTATATATCCAATTTCAGAAACTTATGGTATCAATAGCCAACATTAACTATAAAAACCATTGTTTTCTTCATCCACCTCAACTTTTCGCTAGATAACACATAACGCTCACAGATTAATTTTGGGGCTGCACGAGCTTGCCATCAACCAACTTAAAATCGTAGTAGGCGAGTTGCAAATCAAATAAATTGTTCCATACTCTTTTCTAGTCAGCCTAAAATGTCCCATTGAACGCTGGTTAATACGCTAATTCGAAAATTGTTTTTTTGTTTTTTTTTTTGTGTTTTGTTTTACCTATTAGCATTCACCTAAATTGCGCATAAAGGGGTTATGTGAAAGGTTAATTACCTCATATTTTCAACTTAGTTGAGTTAAGCCACAATTATCGCTTTCAAATTAGCAAAGCAGTGCGGAAATTCCTGAATAACATTTTGTTGCTTTTCGAGAGTATTTTAATGAATTTATTTGAGGAGATAAATACAAATGAATTTGAAACAAAAAGTAAATTACCATTTTTTTAATGCTTTATGTTTATAGAATTACGACGGCTATTGCGTACAAATTTATCATAATTATGGTAGAGAGAATGTAAGTGGTTAGCGCACGAACTTCGGCGTTAAGTAGTTAAATAATGAGATGAAAGGCCTACCGATTTCACATCGTCTCTATGCAAGCATACATATAACACAGTGTGACAGAGTAAGCTATCCAGCATTTATCCAGAGTTTATAGACTTATGCATATAAAGAATGGGCACGGAAAATAGTGGTCGGGTGAAAATCATTATAGCATAAAATTTGTATAAGCTATCAAAACAATTTTTGTTTTATTTGTTTCTTGGACGCAATCTAGATTTGACTTACTTCATTAGGCGATTGACAAAGTTTATGTATTGGTACTTGACGCTCTCCACCAATTCATTTCAAACTGTTTGCTTTTGGCAATTTTCTTTAAACAATTCCCCAATATTTTTCAATGGGTCAGAATTATGGACAATTTGGTGGGTTGTGGTCTTGTTGAACAATATTTACCGCGTGATTTTCATTCCAATTCATGGCAAGACGGCTAATAATGACACGATGCTGTATCGAGCCAGAATAGAACTAAGTCTGTGTGTTGTTTTATGCATTTTTGAAGTGAAAACTTCTTTAGAATCGTTGGGAGTGATTTGAGAAAAAGTGAAACGAAAAAAGCGACACTCTTGGCTACGAATATTACATATACACGTAGCGACGAACTAAATAACTTTTAGGCCAGCGCCGACAGCATGGCGCGATAGCCGAGCGGCTAGCAATGTGAGCTTCCGATCCAAAATCCTTGGTTCGAATCACAAGAAAAAATTTTTTTTTATACAGCTATTTTATTTTATTTTATGATATGTTTATGAGGAGCTTTTTTTCATGGCAGAAATACACTCGGTGTTTTGCCATTGCCTGCTGAGGGGTGAGCGCTATTAGAAAAATAGTTTTCCTTAATTTTGGTGTTTTCACCGAGATTCGAACTGACGTTCTCTCTGTGAATTCTGAATAGTAGTCACGCACCAACCCATTCGGCTACGGCGTTTGTTTAATTTTACTGATGCAAAAATGAGGAAAAATATATGAATGAAGTTTGCTTACTGTTTACACATTTTCCAAAGGTGACGGAGAACCAAAAAAAAAGTCGATTTTCAAACAAATACACATATGTATAATTGTGTTAGAGTTTCGGTCACGCCCCAGCAAAACCTGCGTGCATATGTGTTTGTAACATTCAAAAAAATGTAATTGTGTTAGAGTTTCGGTCACACAGGTTTTGCTGGGGACGCTCATAATAGCAACCGCGTGTGTATTTTTATATTCGTAAATATTTTCATTTTTAAATATTTACCGCAATTATGCCGAAAAATAATACAGAAAAGTGTCGTGAGTATCGACAGAAAAAAAATCAATAAATAGCATTACGGAATTCATTCACGAAAATTTAATAAAGTATACACCAGAAGTATCGCGGATACTTAGAAAAGATTACAATAAAGTTCCAATGATTTTAAGTGGCGATTTTAACGTAAATTTTGCATTGGACACAGCGGTTCCTTTAATTGACGTTCTCAATACAACATTCAATTTAAAAATGTGTAACAATCGCACTGAATCGACAACACGATCAAAAACAACCATTGACGCGGTTTTTCAAAGATATGTTGACAACATCGAAACCAAAGCATTTGTATCATATTTTATCTATCATAAGCTACTCGTATCATTTGTTGAAATTGAAAACATTGAGGATGAATAATAATAAAATGAAGAAAATAAAATATGAACTTTATAGCAATATTATAATGAACCTATAATTATCTTGCTCCTAATGCTGCTTTCGTCTTATTCTCTCTCAGTTTGTTTTACGGAAGGTTTCACTTCTATCGCTAGGTAAAAAAATGTATGCTTAAATATTCTTGAAATTAGCCAATGAATTATTTTGAAAAAAATAGATGTTAAAAGCATAATTAGTAATACATACAAATATGACATGAAAAATCGTGTAGCGTTCCACATTTTTTAAACGATGTTTGCAGGAAATGTAATGAGCCGGATACAGAAGAAGCCTTGGAGCACTTCTATGCTATTGTCCGACTCTCTCGGAAACTGGACTATGCGACTTGAGTGCTTTGAAAGGCTAGAATCTATTCCTGAACTGGAGCTCAAGCGACTCCTAAAATTCGCGAACAGTACGCGCATCTTGAGTGATGCGTATTTTCGCTAAATAGGACTCTAATGTGGTATCGCTATGGACCAAAATGGCCTCTGCGTGGCTTCGGCCAGATACTATAACCTAACCTAACCTAACCTAATACATACATCAACGAAAAAAAAAAATAGCTGAGCCCTCCTTTTATGAAATAAAGTATACGCAATGGATACCTCTCTTTTCGTTTCCGCTTTGAAATAATATAGTAAAGTTCAATAAAAAATTAAACTGATGAGAAAATGAAAAACTGGGTGCAGCATTGGTTTATAAAATATATGTTTCACATGCAAGCAAAATATTTACAGGTTAAAAATAAATAAATCGATAAATAGTGGAGGATGTAAGTGAATTTGAGCATCTCGGAATCATCATGACCCCTAAGCTGTTACAGCGTCGGGTTGTCTCGAGTGTAGTATAACAAAGCGATTAAGGGAGTAACAAAAATAAGGATTTATGCTGTTTGTATATAATCTTTGCTATGTGAGTGAAACGTGGCACTTAAAGCATGAATCGGCAAGAAAACTGCAGTCATTTGTAAATCGTTGTTTGTCTCGTATTATCGTATCTGTGGCAGTCAACTAAACAAAAACGAATTTAAAAGGAAGTACAGATGGGTCGGGCACACACTTCCAAAATATCAGGACGAAATAGCTCAGTTAAGGGGGTCTTCTACCGTCACGGTTTGAAAAAATCGATTTTTTTTTTTTTAGATTTTTTAAAAGCTACTAATGTTAAGAGTATGCTATAAAGAGGGTTTTATGAAAAACATGTTCCTTCATGAGCATTTCGGGGAGAATACATGCATGCGCGTGGCATTTTCGAGCGTTTCTTTATCTTTAAACACCTTTTCCCGAAAGTTGACTTTTTTCAACTTTCTGGTCACACATCTACTATAAATATTTGTCGAATTCATTCCATCTTTTTTCCAGTTATTCAGTGAACATCTCGCTATGTTTTCCCAGACCACTTTTTTCAATTTTTGATTAGTTTAATTTTGCGGGCCTCTAAAGTGTAAAAAAAAGAGGAAATTTTCAAACTTTTTTTTTAAAATCACGCATTTTTTACAAATTTCAAAATATTTAAAATCGCCACTGGGAAAACATAGCCAACGCTACACTTTATGATAAAAAAAAATTTTTTTTTGATTTCAGATAAGTAAAATGGTCGATCGCGTGCCACAAAGTCGCCTAGGACATTTTTACAAGGGCAACCTCGAGGACGGTTCAAGGACACAGGGCCAAAGAATTCGATTTGAAAAATATATTTTTAAATAGTGCAAACTTGTGCAAATTAAATAAAAAAAATCTGATTTCATTATCTCAAGTGGTTGCTTTGTAATTAATTCCCAAAAATAGGCCCGAGATTAAGGCGCGACGGTAGAAGACCCCCTTAACTTTGCAGAAGAATCCACAAGGCGGTAGAAATAAAGGGCGACCTAAATTGACTTCGAGAAGATGTATTAATAAGGTAAGTTTTAAATGTGCTTTGTTGCATACACAAACGAAGCCAAGGGCACCAGCTATTAAACCTTTTTAATTTTCAACTAAAAAAAACAGAGTACATTTTATTTGAAACTCGTATTTTATATTGAGTCCCAGCAACAGAAAGTGAAGACAAAGCAAATAGCTTCTCATCCGGTACGATATGCGTGCCAAGGCACTGTAATGTGCAAGGTAACAAGCTGTGCAGACAAGGCTACTTCCATACCACATTTGACGGGCCGACTGAGGCTAAGTATGTCTTCAAATGATTTCTTAAAGATAGGAGACATGAAAATATTACAAGATCTCATCACCATCCTCATAATGACAGCATTTACAACTCAGAGTGAGCCAATGCTTCATTTACTATTATGCTTGGCTCATTGCATTGCTCCTTCGCGCGTTCATGGTACGCAGGTCGTATTCCACATCACTTTCCCACCTTCTTTGTAGCCATATGCGCTTTCTGCTGTCAAAAAAAAAAAATATATATATATATATACGATTGCAAATTTCCAGGTTTCGCAACCGGACATAAGAGCTGTCTTCACGTTGGAGTTAAGTAATTCTATTTTGTGCGCACGCACCATTATATACGGTTTTGTACGGTTTTCGATGTTTTCTCTTGAACCACCATTAGTAGATATAATACTCCCCAAATAGCAAAAGGAGTCCACGTCTTCCAGCTCAGTTAGGAATTTTTGCGTGTAGTTAGTGTTTACAAGCATCACCTTTGTTTTGGCAATGATTATTTTTAGGCCTACTTCTGCGGCAGTTTGTGCTACCAGCACTGCCAAAAATGCGTAAATTAAAAGTTTTCTTTGCAATCCTGTTGCCATGCGTTCGAAATACGTGTCCTGGCCATCGAAGACGCTGGGCTGACGTGAAGCGCACTATGTTTTGTCCATTTATAAATTCTTCGATCTCTTTGTTATGTTTTATTCTCTAAAACCCATCAAGTACAGAACCTAAAATTCTCCTCAGAATTTTCCGCTCAAAGCGTAAGAGATAGTTTTTTATATTATATTAACAGTCAGATCCCATGTTTCACATCCATATGTTGCTATTCGTCTTATAAGGGTCTTATGGATCTATAGCTTGTGCGTCCATGTCAAGAGTTTGCTTTTAAGTAGTTTGAGGTGTGCGTAATAACTTGTATTTGTAGCCTGCGGTCTGTCGTTTATGCAGATAAACAAGGACTATACACCCGGAGTAGAATACATGTCCTAGGGTCTAACTACACGCTACACAACCTTGACTACAGGCCACATGCTCCTACAATGGAGTAACACCATATGACTAAGAAAAGCCAGAAATAATCAGGCTTGTAATCTAAGAGTGTCCCGGTCGATGTGATGGAATTTTTATTATAGGATCAAGTACTAAATTCCATTGACACCGTAAACTGGTTTTAATTGTAGTAAATATACAAAGATATATACTTGTATATATATATGCGCATATTTTTTTTGACAATTTTTCAACAGCCACTTCAACCAACCAAAAATTTCCAAAGCATAATTGAATACTTTCACGATCAGTAGGATCCATGCACTCATAGAGATAAATTCAATAAAACTTCGTTCCAAACATACACATATACATTTGTATGTAGTTGCTACCCACTTTGCACAAACTCCTTCAATTTACACTTTCCCTCTATCCAAACTTTTTCCTTCACATTGTGACTGGCAAGGACCAACTTTTTCAGACTCTACATTATACTACCACATCCATAGCAATCTCACACACAAACGTGGCATCTAATGACTTTGATAGTTTGATTTGTTGATGCCATTACTGTTGGTTGCAAACTTAAGCTAAACACTACAAATAACTTTATGCTAAACTTTTGTAGATTAAGTGTGCTGTTGTGGCATGTAACAAGTGCACCAAGGCATCGAAGCACCAAGTAGCAATTTGAATTAAATGTTTGGCTTAAATATTCGTTTGTTATTTCCAAAAACCAACAAAACGTATTTACTTTTATAGTTAATGGAAATTGAATTAATGCGGAAGTTAATAGGATATATAAATGAAGTTGTTGCTATTTCGGCATGGAAACATTTTAAGGTGTTAGTAAAAATTCAGCTGCTTAGTGGGAGCCGAAATTTGTTAGTATGTATGTGGTACTTCCGCTACATGGCGGTCGAAATAAATTTTTGAGAAAGGCAGTTCAACCAACACTGTGTTCACACAAACTCCTATTGATCATGCTATAACCTTTTTTTTGGTTTAGTGAACCTGGAAATCTCTGCTCACCACTTCTAATCATTTTAGGTTGAAATAGTTGCATTGTAATGCCTTTTCGGTGCGGTCCAGCTCTAATGCTCTTCTAATACGCTCTGGAGATACTACCTCAAAAGTGTATTATAAATGTTAGAATAATCATACATGCAGATAACGTCATGGATTTAATAGCATAGGCCGCATAGGCCACAACTATTGAGAGTTATGTAGTCCAAAACTCACTTGGTAGTAACAGTATCTAATAAAAAAAATTCTTAAAATGGTTGAAACCATCCTTCATAGTTAACACCTCTACTAAAAAAACACTCCATAATTTGGTTGAGAATTCTAAATAAGTTAAGCGGTTCGTGATCATAAAGCCATGAGGCAACTAAGAGACATAGCCACTCTGCGGAACAGTGTATTCCAATGTGTATATATAGAGTCGAGTGTATCACGCTTCATAAAAAAATCGGTTCTAATTTTCCTCCAGTACTATTGCATAAATTTTAGTATATTTTAAGACTTCTCCCAACATTGGTTTGAAGATACCAGCATTTTATAAGGAAGATTAATTTTAAAAAATATTTTTTCCAAATCACTTCAGCTAATAGACAGATTTAAGTTTAAAAGTTCCTTATAAAATTTTTAAAAATTGTATCAACACAATTAAAATAGCTCGAATGAATTAGTTTTATAAGAAATACATGTAGCCTACTTAAACAGTTTTAGGCTGTTAATAAATCCTATAACTGCTACGAGGGGTGCCTTTTATGTGTCGGGATTTGGCAACCCTGGTGTTGCAATCTGGCAACTGACAGCTGTATCGCAAAGTTTGACATTTTTTGGTTTTTACGTACTCAGAACATTTTGAAATACCAGCGCTATTTGTGTTGTTTACAGTAACTTAAAAGATTCATCTCGCTCCAAAAATGGAATTAAATCGTGAACATTTTCGTGCGATTATTTTTTACAACTTTCAACTTGGATTAATTCAGCAACTTTGCATGGATGAACTTAATTCATGTTTTGGCGATGAAGCTCCATCAAGGACCAGTGTTTATCGATGGTATGGTGAATTCAATCGTGGTCGTAGTTCACTCCAAGACGAATTTCATGAAGGTCGTCCAAAATCAGTTGTTGTTCCGAAAACCATTGATGCTGTGTGCAAGATCGTCATGTGACCTATCGTGAGATTGAGACAATCTTAGGCATTAGTGGGATCAGCATACATTCAATATTGCATAAACGTTTGACTGTCAAAAAAATTTGTTCGCGTTGGATCCCACACAATTTGTCAATCGCTCAAAAAAAGGCTCGTGTCGATTGGTCGAAGGAAATGCTCAAAAAATACGATCGCGGCGCTTCGAAACACGTTTATGACATCGTGACAGGTGATGAATCATAGATTTACGCGTATGAGCCCGAAAGTAAACAGCAGTCGACTGTATGGGTGTTTCAAAATGAGCCAAATCCAACAAAAGTTGTTCGCGCCCGAAGCACTTCCAAGCAAATGGTCGCCTGTTTTTTCGGAAAAACTAGACATGTCGCAACCGTACCACTAGAACAACGCAGAACAGTAAATTCTGAGTGGGACACAACCATTTGTTTGCCAGTTGTCTTCCAAGAAATTAGGAAAACCAATCGCCAAAGATGGATCACTCTTCACCAGGACAATGCGAGCTTTCACACATCGGCTCAAACAACTGCATTTTTGAGCACCCAAAACATCGAATTGATGAGTCATCCGCCGTATAGTCCTGACTTGGCACCGAATGACTTCTTTTTATTCCCGTACGTAAAAAACAAACTGAGGGGTCAACGTTTTTCGACACCTGAAGAAGCGGTTGCGGCATTCAGAATGCATGTTTTGGAGGTACCTCATTCAGAGTGGCAAAAGTGCTTCGACAATTGGTTCAAACGCATGCAAAAGTGTATAGATCTTCATGGAGAATATTTTGAAAAACAATAAAGTGATTTTCGATGAGTAAAATTTGTTTTTGTTCTCTAATCCCGACATATAAAAGGCACCCCTCGTATAGGCTTAATTTTTACCAGGAGATTTGGATCTATAACCTCATTTCCCAAGTTATTTAGTATGAATCTACGGGAAACGATTTCCATCTATCTTTTTCATGTTCCGGAACCCATATCAAGGTAACAGAGTTTCTTGATGCTAGGGTGTTGAGAATTTTAAAACATTCCCAGACCAACCTTGATTGGAATGAGAAGCTATCCAGCGATTTAGAGCTGATTGACTATCAGAGAGAATATTAATATTGGCGCGTGCCTCTCCGTAGTTATTCTCCGGAACACAACTCTAAGACGTGAGCCTCCACCTGGAAAATGGAAGTGGGTTTTCCCATTGCAATTGCTTTTTTGAAATGTGGTCTGACAATTCCAGCCCCGGCACTACCGTCTTCCATTTTCGACCCATCAGTAAATATTTGATTGTTTCTCCACGCTGAGCGGTCACAAACGACCACTTTGAATTTCTTGGAGAATTCGAGTTTCCTTTCCATCTTGTCGTGAACTGTCGTTAGGCACGGAGAGTTCAGGATTGAACCCAGATCCTTACATGTCCTGTAAGATTTTCTTCTTTGAGATGGAATAGATTAGGAAGCTAGAGAGCTGCACTGATTGCCGTCCCTTTCGCTAAAAGATATAGTGGAATGAGTGCAGTAACCATTCCTAAAACCGCTGTGGGGCAGGTTAGCAGTGCTCCCGTTACGCTAATTGGACTAAGTTACACAAGTTTTTTTCTATTAAAGATATCCCGCGGCCACCGCCGTATCCGAATTGGTATAAGCTCGCGGAAATGAAAACTGACGTACATATACCTAACATAGTGCATATGGAAAAAATTATAAAGGGTTTATTGGAAAATGTTGATGTTATTTTGATATTCAAAGCAAAATGCTGCTTTTTAATCTAAATAATCGGATGTTTATTTCATTATAAAGAGGAAGATATGCCGTTAATAGTGGCAAATGACCACCACGACCATGCTTACAGGACAATATCCTTTTCATGAAATTTTCCAAATCGAATTGCAAAGTGGCTCCCCTATGTCCTCGATAGCCTCATGAATTCTATCTTTGAGGTCTTGAATCGACCCTGGGCTGTTGGCGTAGACCTTCTCTTTCACGTGGCCCTAAGGAAAAAAGTCACAAGGTGTTAAATCACAAGATCTCGGTGGCCAATTGTGATCACCTCTTCGAGAGATAACACGGTCCAGAAACTTTTCTCGTAAAAGATCAATGGTTCCGTTGCTTGTGTGGCACGTAGCGCCGTCTTGTTGAAAATAAACGTTGTCCAGATCAATACCTTCCAATTCCGGCCATAAAAAATCGTTAATCATCTCTCGATACTGATAGATAACATCTGTTATTGGAAAACCCTTTACAAGGCATCTTTTCACATGCACCCCCAAATTACTTTTTGGGAGGCCTTAACACTAATTTGCAATTCAGAGAAATAAATTTGCACAGGAAGTGCTCCTTAAATATGCTCTCAGACCGTTAAAATTCTCAAATCATATCCATTCCTATAATTCCCGTTCGATTTTAATTAATTTAAAGTCTCTAGAGAGCAGAAGGTTTATACTCTCACTGTTTTGCTTTTAGTATAATTAAAGGAGAAATTTATTGTTCATTCCTATTATGGAGTATTCACTTTCATATTCCTACTAAATTTCTGTTAACTGAATTAACCATTTCATCCTAAATTGCTTAATTCGAATTATGAGCGTAATGCTACTATTACCCACACTATAAAGAATTCAATGAGATCGTGAGTTTTATTCCGCTTGACTTTTCAGTGTCAAATAATGTTTTTTATGAAATTATAAACTCTTTCTAATTTATTTATTTAACTATTTAAAAATTAATAATAAAGAACTGAAAATATCTGACCGTAGCATCCGCCACATACTGTAAAATAATCTCCAATCACGTCTTTCAAGATCCAAAAGGCGTATGATCTCACACTAAAGCAGCAACAAGTCAGACTTGAATGAGCGAAGGAGTTGCTTCGCTTGGCCGAAAGCGCTCAATTTCCGAACAGTTTCAAAAGGACTCGGCACAGTCTCACAAAGCTCGAGTGAACCAAGAATGGCTAAAAACAACGTTCCGAACTTCATAACGTCCACATTCACCAAACGCGAATCCGGTGGATTATTCTCTTTGGGCCATTTTGGAGAGCAAGTTCTGAACTGAAAGATTTACCAGTCTCGAGGCGCTGAAAAAATCCATTGCCCGCAAGTGCGCCAAAATACCAACAAGTCACATTCGGGCAGCTTGGGATTCGTTTCCGCACCATCTCAAGGCCATAGTCAAGGCAAAAGGTCGTCATATCGAGCAAAAGTAAATGGGTTCTTAATTTTGTATTATTTTCACACATTTTTTACTTTGAATTGAATAAAAGTAATTTTTCAAACTAAATTTATGGCCTTTTTAATTGGTTAAACTTCGAGTGCCGGACCCTGTAATTACGTCCAATTTTGGTTTCGTCGCTCCCATTCAGTCATTTTTGATGTTAAAGAAAATGTCGACAAAATCACAGAAATAATCGAAGTTGACCGACATATTAGTAGTTGTAGCAGGGCCTTGCAGCTAAAGATCGACCATAAAACAGTTTTAAATCATTTGCGGAGAAATTTTACACAAAAATAATGCATTTTTGTCGCCAAACTAACATTTTTAAAATAATCAGAATAGGGAGAATATTCTAATAATGGATTCAAAACAAATATCCATTAGGTTACGTTCGGCTAGTTTGTAGCGCCAGACTACTATACTGAGTGTGTCAGATTCATAGCTCATTGCAATACCGCATGGGGAGCTCATTCAGCAACTTTAGAAGATCTCTGAGATTTGCCAAGTCATTGAAAAATTGTTCAAATAACATGGTAAATCTCCGTCCGGATAGAGCAGAGTACTTCCTCCTTCTCATTTAGTCAGCCTCTGCAGAAGTCATGTGGCTGCACGACCATCCTTTGTTTGTGTCAGCCCATTAGTCAGTGCCCCGTCGTTATGGAAATAAGTATACTAATATTAGGCTTATTTGGGACTATGAGTACCACCAAGGTGTGTAGCCGTTTTCTGCCTAGAGCAGGGCAGGCTACAGTGGCCTATAAAGTAACTAGTTAAAAGTCTTAAGTCTACTCTGCTGAGCTAAAGTATCTTATCAGAATTTCCTCTGTTCGGCGTAAGGAATTGTTTCGCTTGTCGCTGACCGATAGAGTTTCGCCAGTGTTCAACGAACTTCTTCTCCACACACCTCCTGAGAATTTCGTTGATGTGGCCCTTTGTAAGTCCACAGGAAGGTTCAAGACCAAAGACCACAAATGGAGGGGCCTATAATTTTAAGTCGACTCCAAACGGTAGATATTTTTTATGATGAGCTTTTCCATGGCATAAACAAACTCGGAGGATTGCCATTGCCTACCGAGGGGCCACTGCTATTAGAAAAAACTTTTTATATCATTTTGCTGTTTCATGCACGGAATTACAGAGTTAAATATAGACGATAGATTAAGTCAAGTGCTTTTAAATTACATCTATAAATATATCACAACTTACAATTACTAAAAAAAGTACCAAATATATCCAACACATAATCAACAGGTCTTCATTATCTTAATAAACTGATATTAGCGAACAGTTTTTTCTAACTTTTATTAAATAAACTACATTGTTGCTGTACGACTGCACTTTTCACTACTAAATCACAACAAGACGGACACTTTCACTTTTATATATGTACATACACACATATATATGTAGTACTAAATACTAGTACTTAACACCACTTTTTTTTAATTTTTCGCATCACGAAAGGCATTTATAGTTAAATGGGTAGTTTATAGACTCGGCTGTAATATATGCAGCCTGATGATAAGTAAACATGAAACAAATGCCGCGAAAGAAAGTAATAAAATGTTTGCATGTGCACTCATACATGTAAGCACGTTTTAAGTACTATTTAATTACTCGTGTTCATACCAGGCACTAACGCTTATAAAAACGTATGTATGTATGTGTGTACATGTATGTCTGTATGTGTGTATGTGCAAAAATATGACACAAGTTAGTAGTAGAAAGGTGCAAGTAGTATTAAAATATAAAGAGGTAGATAATATATGTTTAGTATGATCCGCATGCTTTGCGGAACATCTACGGAGCACATGAAGCGGAGCTGCTGGGACAATACACCTGCATGCTAAGTAAGCGTATATTGGCATATTTGTCGGGCTTGTTCGGTGGTTGTAAAAATACTGTTATACACATGCACACACACAGATATATCTATATATATTTTTTTTTTTTATGTGTGTTAGGATTTGTTTCAGTCTTAATCACAACTATGTGATTTTTTGGCAGTGTCAAATGAAAAAAAAAACACACACACATGTGCAAACAGATGCCCCCACGCAACTCTTGAAAATATACATTAAATGTTTCGCACGTAATTATCGCGTATAAAAACGGCCACAAGGCTACCTACCGTGCACTGGCAAAGGCTACAAACAGAAAAAAAGAAAAAATAAAGCTCAAAAATAATAAAACTGTGCGACAATAAAAAAATTACTGTAGGACAAAAGAAGACTATTGGTTTTACGAAAACAAATTTATGGTAATGACAAAATCAGCAAAATTCCGGTGAAAATGGCAAAGGGCATCTTACAATCTGCACACTGGTGCAATATCGATACTTTTAATTTTATTTGGAAAATTATTGGTTGTAAATGGTTTGTGCGGAACACTCATTTTAGTCGAGTTTATTAAAATTTAAATTTTTTCTATTAAAAACACAAAGCTGTCTAAGGAAACTTTAATATAAAAAAATATTCAAAATAGTTGCCACCAAATTTTAATTCGAAAAAAACATTTACCGCAAAATAAAGTAAATGAAAGTTGTTGTAATTACTTCAATTAAAAAAAAAGTTCTCGAATATCCTTGTCACCTAATTGCATGGAAAGCAAGTACATATTAATTAAAAAATTTAATTTAATAAACTTAAAAAAAAAGTAAATAGGAAATTGGTATCAACAAAAAAAATTCAAAAGCAAGCATAATACTTGCATTAATCAAATTATGTTTGTATGGTGTTGCCATTTAATATTTAATGCGAATATAATAAAAAATTAATTACACAGCATTTAAGCATTGGGATGTGATTATCACACGGACAATCATTAAAAACGCCTTACTAAAAACAAATTTTGAATGGCGTCGACACCTAATTGTTAATGAAAAACTAGGCACAAATTATTTAAAAACTTGAATTAAATATGAAGAAGTTTGATACCCATACAAAAAGTCTTCAAAAGAAAAAAATACCCTTCATTACCACAAATTACTTTCTATGGCGTTGCCATCTAACCTTTAATGGGGAAATGTGTTCATTTACACTTGAATTAACTGCTAGAATTTGGATATTCTACAAAAAATTATGCAGAAAGCTTTGATAACAAACCAATTTTTGTATGGTGTTGCCACCTAATTTTTTATACGAAAATAGAAATGTAACTAACATTTTTAAATATTAAATATGAGAAAATATGAGTAGTAAAAAATAAGCGTGGAGAAAAAATAAGAAAAGTTTTGTTATCTACATAACATTTAAGCGAAAATGGTAACTGATGCGCGGTTGAATTAAACATAAGGATATAGATATCACCTAAAACTTATTATGAACGCTTTAATAAAACCTATTTTTAAACGGCGTCGTCACCTAACTTTTAAAGAAAAAATACAAAATTTACAAAAAAATTCAAACTTTTTTCATGGTGCTGCCACCAGACTCGTTATACTGTAAAAAAAAAATAAAAACTATTTTTGATTGATGTTGCCATTAATTTTTTTAACGGAAAATAGAAATGTTAATAAGCTTATTAAATATTAGGTTATAAATATTAAATGATAAGCATGGGAAAGAAATAACAAAAGTTTTTCTAATAATAAAAGTTTTTAATAATTTTTTATAGCGCTGCCACGTAACATTTAATGGGAACATGGTATCTAATACCCAGTTAAATTAATGATTAGGATATCGATATAACCTAAACAATTATTATGAACACTCTAATAAAAACTACTTTTGAATGGCGTTGCCACTTAATTTCTAAGGAATAAATTTAAAATCTACAAAAAGGGAAGATAAGATGTAATTAAAAAGAGACCCGCCGATGACGCACCTTTTAAGATTCCACAAATATATCGCACTTGTTACGTTAAAGCGTAACAACTCAAAAAGAAAAGGAAAAGAGTAACCACTCAAAAATTTGTTATTTTAGCGCAACTACTAAACAAATAAGAATGAAACAACCGTTTTGTTGTATTGTTTTTAATGATATTTTCGTGCAATTACATATTTTTCCCCTTGTAATACCTATATTATTAATATTTACGGAAACAGTTTTTCGTCTCTACTGAAAATGTTCAGATTTTGAGTTGTTACGCTTTAACGTAACAAGTGCGATATATCTGGGAAACTCTTCTTCCTACTAGCTTCTTTGTACTAAATATGCGTAAATATTCTTCAAACACAAACTTCATAACATATTCCTTAAACGTATTGTCTAATAACAACTGTAATAAAATATCACCTCATTAAATCACTAACAAAATCAAGTAGAAAAAGGAGCATAAAAGTGTAGGCAGTTATGCAGACAGGCATGAATAATAATTTTGTCACTATTTGTGATTTATGCTGATTAGACTCGAGTAGGTAAAATGTAGACACCGGGGCTGTGATAATAACAAATTGTAATTTGCTGAAACTACAACTTGTTGCAGCCTACATTTTGGCGTTTGCTACTGATTTTTTTTATGTTTCCTAACCATATGTGCTTGCTGGTTTTTTTATTATCAGTTTGTTGAGATTAGATGTTAAGATTATATATTAAATCGATGATAACTATCGTTTATCAACAATTATTTGCTCAAAATGACGTTTGGCTGTTAGCTGCTGCTATTACCCAGCAGGAAAATCCGAAAGCACGGAATTTAGAGATTTCAGAATCGTTACTTGTAAGCTTTGCTTCCCCTTTTCAATATATTGTAAGAAGTTGGTGTTCTAAGTCGCAACCCTCTCAATGTCAGACAACACGCATATCTAAGTGGAAAATCTTGGCTCTGCGCAGTGCGTTAACATAATCGAAAAGGGGTTGGAAACAAGAGAGTACACTCTTGTTTAGTTTGTGACATTGAAGGAGCTTTTGACAATGCTACCTTAGACCCTATGTGCTCTTCTATCAGACGGCATGGAGTGGAAGAGATCATTGTCAGATGGATTCACTCTATGAGATAATTGTCAGGTGGGGGAAAACGATAAAAGACTCAAGGTTGAGATTAAAAAGGGCTGCCCACAAGGCGGTGTACTCTCCCCTCTACTTTGGTGCTTTGTTGTGAACTCTCTTCTTAACAATCTGGAGGAAATTGGACACATCGAAGCTTATGCGTTTGATACATGCGTACTAATCTAAGGACTTCCGGTGAATCCTATAAAAATTATCTTAGTACTTTTCATTAGGAAACGCAATATGAAAGGCTTGTTACTACCCACTTTGAAAGGAGTAACACCGCAACTGTCTTTTGAGGTTAAATGCTTAGAGGTAATCCTAGATAGTAAGACGACCTGGAAGACGCACGTCGAGCAAAAAGTCTCTCGCACACTAAAAGTCTTCTGGCAGTGTAAGAGAACCTTTGGCGAGACATGGGGTCTAAAAACAGCGATAGTACACTGGTTGTACATCGCCCTCATCAGACTAATTATTATATACGACTCTGTAGTCTGGTGGAAGGCTACTGTGGTTAATTCTAGACAACAGAGAAGTGTGTGCTTGGGTATCACAGGGGCTATAAGTACGGCATCTGGCGATACCTTTAATACCATCCTGAACTTGTAACCCCTAAATCTTCAAATTCGAAAGCAAGCGATGAAGGCGGCGTACAGGCTCAAGCTGAACGGAGTCTGGGGAGACGCAGAAAACACTGGCTATTGTCAGATGTCGATGCTTTTCTCCTACTAATAAAAAAAAAGTTGTCGGAGCGGTGCACACTGTTCTCGTTGCCGGCGGACAATCGGGTGCCTTACGTTACCTTCGGTAGGAAGTATGACGTCCTGATCCCAGATAGATATCAATGGTTACGATCAAAGAACCTATTAATAGGATTTCAGCACAATTTTTACACCGACAAATTCAAAACCAGTGATAGTAGCGGATCTGGATGGTACATAGACGAAGACACTAATTACTCCAACGCCACAGAGCGGCCGCCGTAACCGAATAGGTTGGTGCGTGACTACCATTCGGAATTCAGAGAAAACGTAAGTTAGAATCTCGGTGAAACGCCAAAAGGAAGAAAAAGTTTTTTCTATAGCGGTCGCCCCTCGGCAGGCAATGGCAAATCTCCGAGTGTATTTCTGCCATGAAAAAGCTACTCATAAAAAAAATATCGGCATTTTCTCGAATCAGGCTTAGGCTGTTGGGGTGCGATGTACTGAGTATGGATACATTTCAAACTCTTCCCTTCCGGATCTCTTCAGATATATCAATGAATCCAAAATATTACCGGAAGAGTGACCTCAAACCAAATTTTTCGCTCTTACCATTCATACTGAATCTACTGAATCTATCCTGTCTCTCTATTCCTTCCACCGTAATCTATCCGGGTATAGTCTTCTCAACTGAGTGCTTGGACTTGTTCAACCCAGAAATCTACAATCTAAAAATAGTTGGTGATATCTTGAATTGTCAATTGCCCTGACAACAACGATAATTCGAAAGTAGAGCTAAAATAGGCAGCGAAACAGTCTCAATTGCGACGAATTATGCGTTTGAGAGACAAATCGACTGCCTTTGCTGCAATAGTGAAGAATGTTGAGTTTGGATGATGCATTTAAAAAGTCCTTGGCTAAAATATTCCGCCCGTAGAAAACAAGTCTTCAGCAACTCAAACTCAAGAAACCACCTATATTCCATTCAGTAAGGCTTGGCAAGGCATAATAAATAATTTAATGCCAGAACTGTAGCGAATTTACTCTGAAAAAAAAAAAACAAAATCAAAACAAATCTTTTCGCGAACTTCATGGATAACTGGTGGCATCATCGGTCCTTATTTCTTTCGAAATGATGCCATACGGCCAGATTTATTATAAAAAGTAGTTAAAAATTGAACTGATCAAGTGGACCACATAACTCGTAGCAGCGACGGACATATGTCGGATATCATATTCAAAAAATAAATGCCATGAAATTATCTACCAATTTATAATAAAAAAAGTGGTTCGCCATTGGCGTGTGTGCACTAAGTCTCCGCCAGTAATTTTTTTCACTAGCTCACGTTTTCCCTACAGGATATCTTTTGTCGCACATATTCGTACTAAGTATTTATATACAACATTAATTTCTTTGGTCATTATCTTTTGTTTGAGTAGTTTATCTATTGATTGTTATCACTGATAACCATTTACATGGCAGGAAGACAGATGTACGTCACCACTAATCGCTGTGAATTTGCTGTAAATCATTTTATAGATTAGTTGGTTAGGGCTTTGTGGTTTCAAACTTATGTTTGGATTTGCATTAAATCTGCACAAATCCAGTATATTTCTTTGCGCACGTCAATCACTAATTTTCAGTGCATTATTTTTATGCACGTTTCAAAGGTTAGAGAGTTCGTGTTGAGACCCAAAGGATAAACACGTGTTCACTAACAAAACTCACAGTGGTTAATAAATTATTTTATATTTATCCTAGAAATTGTCCACGGCCTCGCCTGGAAAAAATTGTTCATCTAACTAAAATTTTCGTTCCACCATTAAGCCACAAGTATTCAATTGAGACTCCGGCTTCTCTGTCCTATATAAACTTTTTTCTTGCCAAGCTCAATGCTTTCGTCATGACAATTTCCAGACCTGTTCATCATAACTATTTCAGAAATTCGGATTACTATTTTAGCTCTAGCGGAAATTCCATCGCCGAGAGAGGGCCAATAACCTAGAAAGCCGCAACCTTAATAGAATTGATATAAGTCACCATCTTCTAAAATACGATCATATTTTATGTACGGCGTCAGGCCTTTTTCAAATTTTGTTGTAGGGAGCATTTGATCTATTGAGGCCAAGGCTTGCCAGAGAGAGGCTAATTGTCGCTCTTAATAAGGATTACCCTATTGGCACCTACGCCAGAAGGCTGGACATACTTTGCAATGATGAGCGCAGAATTTGCACAGTTAAAAACAATTAACACTGAAACAGCCTTTGTGTAAATGTAATGAAAACGCAGAGCAACTTTGTTAGGGTTCAAGAACAGTTCTCAGTCTTTTCAGTCTCTAAAACATACTAATGCGGTTTGTTTCAGCACAGTTATCGTCAACTACGGTATCAAAATGGCTGTTAGTAGCCATTTGGGCGTTGAGTCTTTTTTTTTGTTTTTTTGGTGCGTGAGGTAGGATTGAAAATGCCTTCGCACTTATAGCAACCGTCGTCAACTGCGGCGAATGGTGTAGCCACGAAAACAATGTCCCCTCCTCTTCTGGGGAGACTCCCTTCCTGGAACTACTTTGCATTACTTCAGGAACGCCCAGAACGGTATTCATTAAAAGAACCAATACTATTCACCCTCGTCTGGGTCTACCATATTTGTAGCCAGATTCATGCTATAGGCTCGTCTTCTAATGTCTCTGTGCCGTCATACCAGTAGTATGTGGATTTCTTTTGCATCTGTAGCAAAACAAAAAAATTGGAAGATTTTGCGATAATATTATAGCATCTTATGTCATCATGAGCACTTGTTCGAGCATCTGAGATTTGTCGTCAGTTCGTAGAAAGTAAACCTCCTATCGAAGGCTGATTTTGCGCTGCAGGTGCAGCATTATCTTCTTTGCGTCCCAACAGTCATGTGATGCGCACATGTTAATGATTTAGCTGACTACGCTCAACTGTTCACCCAAGAATAACTCAAACGTTCGGCGTTCTTCGTTAAAACGATGGCGTTGAGTCTTGCCGCTGGCATCTAAACCTAACTTAACAGAAGCATTTTCCAAGCGGAGGTATATGTCATCTGTCTATGTGAAGAGATCAATTTAAACAGGAATCACCGGAATGAGCGAATTGCAATTATGAGTGAGAGTCAGGTGGCACTTAACGCCTCCTGTGAAGTTAAATCCTTGAGATCCTTGTGTTTATCGAGAAACGAAATTTAGAAACGCACAACCGCATCCGAGTGATTTGGGTCCCAGGACACAGGAGTATATCTGAGCATGAAGGCTGGGGTCTCATTACCATTAAGGGCCGAGCCGTTCTTTACTATGAGACAGCACACCACCAAGGAGAAGCTTAGACTGATGGAGGTTAGTTGGCACCAAACTATGGGGCTATGCTAGTCGAAATCCTTACTGGAGGGGAGCAACCAAAAAAAGTTTAGAAAACTCATAACCCTCACCAAGGATAAACTGAGAATACTCTCGCGCATTCCCACAGGCCCTTGTATATAGCGCAGTCATCTGCACAGAATTTCGATATGATCCACTGGCTCTTATCGTTTAGGCAACCAATCCCCGGAGACTCCAATACACCTTCTCTTTGAATGCGGCGCAATAGCGTGTAGAAGGTTGAGACATCTTGACCAACGGCAGCCAGAAGAAATTCTCATATTTACAGTCTAACCTAGCACTTTCTTAGGTTTAATAAGGGAATGGGCTTTGGATGAGGTACCGTGATGAGTAGAGGGCACAAAGTCCCTGAGGTTGAAGTGCAAACCTCAAATCAAATCTGTCTATCCATACATTTATCTAAAGTTAATAGAAAAGTACTTTTTGTTAGGCAATTCCTTTCCACTTTTTCAAGGGAAAGCTTTTCCAATTAAAAAAATGTTTTGAGTAAGAGAAATATGTAGCTTCATAGCTTATGCTTATTATTGTACGATTACATTAGAGGAATACGTTCTAACAAACGACGCATACATTTTTGGATCAAATTAAATTTCAGCTTGGATTCGTCAGTATAAATATGTACATCCAATATACAAAAAAGATTGATAGTGGAACAGCAGGTCATCACTAGAGGCGTATAAATTCGTTACCCAGTTATCACTGCTGGCCACTGAGTCCATAAAAATATCATATAGGTAAAGGGAATAAATAGACTCGCCACAGGTTTTAGTGTGGAAGGGTTGAACAACTAGAAAGTCAAGTAAATTGAAAACATGCATGGAAAAAAATAATGGTTTCAGAGCAAGCGATGTGATGGTCAGCGACGGCGTAGGCTACTTTTGTACAAATTAATCAGAAAGTCCTTCCTCAACATGTAACCTTGCCTTATAATTGTTTGGAAAAAAGGCATAGACTGCAAAAAAGTGTCTAGAGAAAAAAATGCTTCAAAAAATGAATAGAATTAGCGGGCGGTGGATAAGCCATCTGATTATATTTTTATGAGCGAAAACAATTACTGCTCAGAGTAAGTAGGTCAAATATGGTTTTATTCAAGGATGATAGATTACCAGGTTTGTCCTTCAGCTATAGTGAAAAACGAAATTGGGCAAGTAACTTCGGTTGCCACGTCTCGGGATATTCGGCAGAAGAATTTTGTCCCCTCATTTCACACTTATTCACACACTCCAACCAACCAGTCGTTGTTCAGACAGCAACGAATCCACAAGAGCGAAGACTGTGTTGATTTTTTTGTATATAACCAATACATTCTAATTTTTTTCGCAATCAAACCGCTGTCATGGGTATTACTATTTTTTCTTTTCCTTTAAGTCCTATTGGATCATAAGGCGTCTGACGATTCTTTAGCAAAAGGAGTTTCAGATAGGTAGCGTGCCTACACTAGCTTACTGATCCGCAGCTCCATGCCGGTGTGGGCTTGTTTTTGTCCGTGGGTGGTATTTTATTTCCCACTTACCCCGCATATCTACAGAGTATTCCCCGTATCGCCACCTGTGAAGGTGTTCAATGCTAAACAGGCAACTCCGCCAAAAAGTGGTATGATCATTAAAGAATTTGAGAGCTGAAAAAGCAAAATTGTATGAATGTGGGTGTGCATCAGAATTAAGTAGCATCTCACTTTTCTGAAACTTTTCCTATCCAATGGGCATACTTTCCTGCCAATAACATTTTAACATCCGCTTGCATAATGTTGTTGTTGCTACTTTTACCTTTGTTGTTGTTTTTTTATTCCCAGTATATTATCGACAGCATTGCAACAATTGTCGACTTATTACCAGTAAAGCTTTCTGTTTGAATTTTGTGGCTTATAAATTCCTGATATTGCAATATTTACATAGAAATTACTTAAAGCACTTTATTATTCACAGTCGAATATATCCCTGCGTATTAAAGTATTTGCATAATTTATCATTAATATATAATATTTTTACTTTTCAAAGACTTGCAGTTTGTTTACGTATTTTAATTGTCTGACTGCTTATTTAAATTGGAATTAAAATTACCACAGCAAATTATTTTGCATAAAAACACAAAATGTCAATGCTATTGTACTACATTTTAATATTCAAAGCAATAAAGGAATCAAGGAATTAATTGCGAACGTTAATAAAGGGTCTCTCAAAAGTGACGTCAGTATTGAATAGTTCACAGAACGTTTTATGTCATCTTTGACATTCGCGCAGTAGACATATGTACAATTTTAAACAATACAATAACGCGTTACAATTATGGAAATTTTTATGAAAATAGTCAATCTTTATTTTGTTCTTAACCTAATGTTTGAAAAACATCACCCATACGGGCTAGATGTTCACTGTCTTTTCGTTGCTTTTAAACGAGTCTTCAACAGTTTTAAAGGAGGTAGGATTCACCATGTTTTACTAAGTCTTGGAATACCAGCCAAACTAAAAAGGCTCGTTATCGCAAAACCCAGAAATACAAAAGCAAAAAAGATCATTCAAGGGAAGCTCACAGATTCTTTCTCTATTGAAACAGGTGTAAGACAAAGTGATGCCCTTTCAACTGTCATATTTAACTTGATGCTGCATTTCGTCGTAAAGGAAGTCAACAAAGGTAATACCTTGTTAATTAAAGCAACCTTAAATATGTGCTTACGCAAATGACATCGCTATTCTCTCCAGTAATACGAACGATTTAAAAGAAACTTTTTTAAAAGTTAAAAAAATTGCGAACGGTATTGGTCTGTTTGTAAACGAGAGAAAATCAAATATTTGCTGAAGCCAAGGCGTCCTACACAGGTGCGCAATTTTAATGTGGGGGCTTACGCTTTTGAAACAGTGCAGCATTTTAAGTATTTGGGAGTTATGCTCGCACATAACGATGATTCAACTTCTGCAGTCAGGGATCGCATCAACTCCGCCAACAGAATGTATTATGTCCACCTTAAGTTGATCAAGTCACGGCTCATGTCTAAAACTACAAAGATATCTATGTGGGGCATGGACTCTTAAAGTTGCTGACTGCGCGCTGATTGCCCAATAAGAATGGATGATGGTACCTATAGAATCCGAGGCAGCTGCGCGTTTTGTTAAAGCGCAGCGCATACGATGGCTAGGTGTGTTACCCATATACGTGCTGACTGTGGCGTGAAGAAAACCATGCCAGGAAAGCCAATGGGCATAAAGATCAAAGGCAGATTGAGGAACCGTTCGATAGATGCAGTGGAAAACGATCTCAATGATTTGGGAATACGTAACTACGAAGATCGACCTCTTTGGAGGAGTATTGTGAAGGAAGCTTTGACGCACCCCGCCTTATAATGCTGTGAAAGAGGAAAAAGAAGACGATCTTTACGAGCAACATATCGTGAAATTCGTAATTTTTTCCAGTGGAAATAATCGTCCGAATAAGTCGACAATTCTAAGATTGGTAACGACATTTCACTGGTTCTGTCGAATATAGAAAAGGCAGATGGACTGGCACACCAAAAATGGGACGTTCTGTTGAGAATATTGCTGCTGTATTGCAAAGTATTGCCGAACAACCTTCAACATCGACATCTCGACGTTCTCAGCAACTAAGCATACAGACAGAAGCTCTGGATATAAAGGAGGTGGCTACGTATCTAAATAACTGCAATAAAATACATATATTCTAATATATAATATATTCTATATAAGCTACAATAAATATATTCTCGGATAGCCAGGGTGTACAAGAATCGCGGGCAGCTCTAAATGATATTAGTGTCGTATTCAAGGTCACCTTTATTTGGGTTTCGTGGCACAGAGATATTTAGGGAATCTGTAACGCCGATGAGCTGACCAGGTAAGTTACTACTCCTCAACTGCTTAGTGATGGAAGTGAATACCTATGGCCACGAGCAAACTAATAATTAAAAACAACATTATCCACGAGATCAATAGGTCATGGAGAGATGAAGCCACATGCATAACGCATGCATCTAAATAATATAATTTCTTGCATATGTATTATAGTTAAAAGCCGTATTTTTAATAAAAATAGGAAAACTGAAAGTATATAAATTTTTACACATCATTTTACCACATTTCGGTGCGTCTTTTGAAAGACCCTTTATAAACATTTTGTAAGTAACAAAAACGCCATTTTTAATTGTATGGTGAAAATTAAAAAGCGCTAAAGGTAATTTCAACAGACTTTCCAGGATTTCACTTCTGCATTTTTTTGTCTGTTTAATTATCTCTAGAGCAGGAAAACAAACTCAGAGAAAAACTTAAAATTAAACTCTATAGGAAAACCAGAAACTGCATCTTAGCACTCACATCATCTAAAGCCCATTAATACAATGATTAAAAAAGTTGTTTACCATACGAAACATCCTATATTATGTGCAGGTACTACAAGGTGGCGCAAAATTAATCACCCTATCTGAAAATTCATAATTTTTTCAAATAGCGCGGTACGTCAGACATATTTGAAACTTGTGAACAAAATCATTTCGTTGTGCTAAGTAAAAAAGTTTGAAACACAAATAAACTATAAAAAAGCAGATGAGCTCAGAACTCTGAGCCTTGGGTGAAATGCCCCCAATTATTTTATATTCATGGGTTCAAAAACTTATCAGGGAGACGACTTGCGTTTATTTGTTGACAGTAGCAAACTAAGTCCTGAGGATGCACTTTGATACCATGACAGAAGGCATGCGCCCACTTCGATTGCTCACTCTAATTCTTTAAACGAATAATGCCAAGAGATTGCAGTATTTTTGCAGAAAATCAAATAAAATGAACATAAACGATATGTCGTTCGTATTGACTAAAATCTGGTTTACTTTTCATTGCTTCAGCAAAGTGAAATTTGTGAATATTCTCGGCAGAAAAATGCTATACTTTATATAATTATATATAATTGGCGCGTACACCCGTTTGTATTTGTAGTGTGCGTCTTGATGTTGTTCCACAAATGGAGGGACCTACAGTTTTAAGCCGACTCCGAACGGCAGATATTTTTACGAGGAGCTTTTTCATGGCAGAAATACACTCGGAGGTTTATCATTGCCTGCCGAGCGGCGACCGCTATTAGAAAAATGTTTTTCTTTTTCTTTTAATTTTGGCTTTTCACCGAGATTTAAACCTACGTTCTCTCTGTGAATTCCGAATGGTAGTCACGCATCAACCCATTCGACTATGGCGGCCGCCATTAAATGCTGAAAGTAAAAAAAGGGAGAATTTTCAATAGGTCCCCATTATGTTGATTCATTAAGGGCACCTGCAGTTTTGAATTTTATGTGTCGGAAGTCGAACAAATCGTGTGAAAATCCTTTGTGAATAGGTGAATGTCAAAATTGAGTGCTTTAAAGACACATATTTCACCTCCAGCAAGATATATGACACCCACATCCATTATAACCTGGGTAAAATAAATGCATTGGGATCTAAAAACAGTGGAAAATAAGTACCAATAAAGAAGGAATATTATAATATGATTGGATTACTTGAGACTTGTGCTAGCTAGTTGTCAAGGCGTAATACCAAAGAAGTGAAACATGGCTGGTCTCTAACATCATCCCACATAGGCTATAATATTCCGTCAATAAATGCCTACCCATCATCTGTAGAATATTCTGGCTGACTACCATAAGCACCGACGTGCTGTGGAGATTAACGAATGAAAAACGCATCCCTTGGCAAATCAAATGCAAAAAGTGGCGATAGACAGATCACACGATTAAAAAATCACCAGATAGCTACACGAGAATGGCACTGGACTGGAACTCGTAAAGGAGCAGAGCTCGCTATCGGCCAAAGAATACTTGGAGAAGATCGATGTTGCGCGAGCTAGGAGATGCCGACATCACATGGGACGGCGCAAAAAAACAGCCCAGAACCTTGTACGATGGAAGAACCTTATCGGGATGCCATGCTCTCGAGCGGAGTGAACAAGGAAGAAACAGAAAACGGAAAGACAACTTTTTGGTGTAGGTGCCTGCAGTTTATTAGTAAACTCAATTTTTTTCGTTATTTCCCTTATGGGGGTCTTCTACCGTCACGGTTTGAAAAAATCGATTTTTTTTTTTTTTAGATTTTTTAAAAGCTACTAATGTTAAGAGTATGCTATAAAGAGGGTTTTATGAAAAACATGTTCCTTCATGAGCATTTCGGGGAGAATACATGCATGCGCGTGGCATTTTCGAGCGTTTCTTTATCTTTAAACGCCTTTTCCCGAAAGTTGACTTTTTTCAACTTTCTGGTCACACATCTACTATAAATATTTGTCGAATTCATTCCATCTTTTTTCCAGTTATTCAGTGAACATCTCGCTATGTTTTCCCAGACCACTTTTTTCAATTTTTGATTAGTTTAATTTTGCGGGCCTCTAAAGTGTAAAAAAAAAAGGAAATTTTCAAACTTTTTTTTTAAAATCACGCATTTTTTACAAATTTCAAAATATTTAAAATCGCCACTGGGAAAACATAGCCAACGCTACACTTTATGATAAAAAAAAATTTTTTTTTGATTTCAGATAAGTAAAATGGTCGATCGCGTGCCACAAAGTCGCCTAGGACATTTTTACAAGGGCAACCTCGAGGACGGTTCAAGGACACAGGGCCAAAGAATTCGATTTGAAAAATATATTTTTAAATAGTGCAAACTTGTGCAAATTAAATAAAAAAAATCTGATTTCATTATCTCAAGTGGTTGCTTTGTAATTAATTCCCAAAAATAGGCCCGAGATTAAGGCGCGACGGTAGAAGACCCCCTTATGCAATCTGTTCAATAAGAAATACTTTCGATTTTGAAATAATCATAAAAAGAATTAAAATCAGGTCTTAGATATCGTATTTTCTGTTTCTGTTGTACCCTGGTGTTACTAATTTTGAAGCAAGTATAAAGTATAAGTAAAGGCTGATCAGAGTGGAGGTATTTTTTTTAAACTAAATACATAATTTTGTTCAGTATTGATTGGCATTTGATCATGGAAAGACATGCGCCTCAACAACGTTTACAAATCTTACAATTGGATTACGGAAATTTACGCTTTGTGGGCGCTCAGGCCAACATATGCTCAGCCCATTTTCGGCTTAATGGCTACGTCAATAAGCGAAATTGTCATATTTGGGTGGAAGAGTAACCCAAAGTCATTCAAGAGCAGTCATTACATCCATTGAAAACAACCCTTTGGTGCAGCCTATGTGCTGCAGTAATCATCACCCCATATTTCTTCAAAGACGAGGCTGGTGCCAAAGTAACAGTGAATGGCGAACGCTATCGAGCCATGATAAACGACTTTTTGATGCCGAAAACTGAAACTCGTGATCCCCACAACATTTGGTTCCAACAAGACGCTTCTGGCAAAACAGCCCGTGAAACAATGGATTTACTGCGTCGTCGTTTAGGGTGAGCAATTTATCTCTCGTCGCGGACCAGTGGATTGGCCACCAATATCGTGTGATATCACACCTTTGGACTTTTTTTGTGGAGCTATGTAAAGTCTAAATACTTTGTGGATAAACCAGCTTCAATTGAGGCATTGAAAGCCAACATTACTAAAGTACCAGATACCGACCGAAGTCTTGATGTTTGCGGATGACCGAATTAAGGCACAGTTGCGGCCGCCATAGCTGATTGGGTTGGGGCGTGATTACCATTCGGAATTCGGAGAGAACGCAGGTTAGAAACTACCTGAGACACCAAAATAAAGAAAAAGTTTCTTCTAATAACGGTCGCTCCTCGGCAGGCAATGGCCAACCTCCCAATGTATTTCTGCCATAAAAATGCTCCTCATAAAGTAAAACCATTTGCCGTTCGAAGTCTTTAAGCCGACTTAGGTCCCTCCGTTTGTAAAACAACATCAGGACTCACGCCAAAAATGGGAGGAGGAGCTCGGCTAAACAAAAGTGTACGCGCCAATTATTTATTTATTTATGTAAAGTCTAAGTAGAGATACATTGAACGATTGTCAAATCATGTAAACACAAATGCTATTTGCTTGTTGGACACAACCAATGAAATTAGACGATTAAAGCGCAATCATGTCTTAGACTTGCCATTTCTTTAAATTTGTCAATTTAATAATAATAATAAAAAAAGAGCTAAATATGAAATTGTAAATGCTCCAATAAATTTAAAATTCTAATATAAGTTATATTATACATAAAGTAAGTTATACAATTTTCGAGTAAAAATTAAATATAATAACATAAAATATGCATAAGAATTGTAAAAACAAAAAAATTCTATAGTTTTCTATGTAGTTTTGCACCAGTATAAATACTATGCTGTCATTAGGTAATAAGATCTCTTTTGCTGAATATCTGTATTCTAAGATAGATTGCAAATAAAGTATTTCCATTTAAAAAAAAAGTCTAAGTGCTTTGTAGATAAACCAGTTTCGAATGAGGCAATGGAAGCCAACATTAGTAAAGTTATTAATGAGATACCGACTAAAGTCCTCCAGCGAGTCATTCAAAATTTTTGCTTACGGAAGGCCGAATTACGGCTCTGTTGTAGCCAACAGTTGACAAGGATTATTTATCTTCGAAAAATAATTTTCATGAATGGCTCTACACAAAATTAATATAGACTTCCCAATCAATTTGAATTTTCGTTGTTTAACTTCAATTGAAACTCCGATATCTCTAAATTGATCACCCTTTATAAAGCAAGTATGAGTATAAATTATTATGCCCAAAAAAATAAATTTATAGTTGAGCGCTTTTCCGCTTTCGCCACAGAAAGAAATTATTATTTTAATGACTGGCAAACCGCTTTTGTGGGTGGAGGAATTTAAAAATGATTTAATTAAAAAAAAATTCTTAAATAAAAAAAAATTGTTAGAGAGAGGAATATGTAAAAAAATTAATTCCTTAAATTGTAATGTAATACAAAATTGATAGAATAAATTAATTTAAATTTACATTGCAAACGTTATTCCGCTACATACAAAAAAAAACACATTTTATACAAATCACGTATATATCACACACTTATTCTTTTATTTCGAAAACTCTGTGCAGTAATCAAAAAACGTTGAGTAAATTCTATATAAAAAAGTATTAATAAAATAAAATATAAGCACTAAAAATTGTATGTAAATTGCAATCCATATTTCCCGTGTCCTTAAACAAACAAATGCTGTCTCACTCCGTTGCATAATTTTCAGTGCACACACGTACACGCACTATGAATATTCCCACACATATAAAACATCACATTGTGGTTTATTAGCAACAACTCAATGTTAGGTTGTTATGAATATGGAAAGCGTATTCAACTAAAATTTCATGACCAAACACTTAAAGAGGAAAATCACGAATTTATGAGCGTGGAACATAGCGTTAATATACACGAGTATGCTACAAAAATAGAATATCAAGTTTTACATGTTGCTTGCTCAACACACGCGCATTGTAAGTTGCGGGATATGGCAAAATGTTGTAAATTTTAATGGACACTTAACACTTAATTTTATGTGACCATACTTGATATGATGGCAGCCGTGAAACATGCCAATGGCATGCCAACTCCCAACCACTGAGGAATGAAATCTTCTGAAGCGCTTAATGCAACTGTGGCTTTTAAGCACGAAAATTCCCATTCACCCACTTGGCCACAATTTCATATTTATTTCTCATTTCTTGGCAAACTTTTTTATAATCGTGTATGTATGCACGTAATTTAATCGGATTCACCTATGGATGATGAAGTCATAAATTTATGTTGAAAATTATTATCAACTTCGGTTGTTCTGTTTAAGGCTTCAGGGTGTCTACAGGCGCGTAAATAAGTAGCTGACATGCACTAAAAAGTACATACATATTTACATGCAAACAGATTTACGTACGAAGATGGTTTTTTAATGCATATGCGTATGATCGCCAGCTGAAATAAAAACACAAAAGTGATTTTTTTTAAACTTGGTATTTGGCTACCACGGAATCGTTTGACCTACGCCTGCTCAAGGCAAACATTTTTCACTGCTTTTACGAGCATTTGAGGCCACATGCCACAATGATGCATGAAATTGATATTGATTTGTTCACGCAAGCCCTTGTCATCAAAATTAAAGACAAAAATAATCCAGATGCGTCAAAATACATGAATTGGGATCCAGCGTGTATGACTTATTCGAGATGCCGCTAAAAAAAACCAAACTTAGTCAATAAAGAAACAATAAAAAAATGTGTGCACTATTCGCTTTACAAGCGATTTCATCTGAAGCGCGCGCAGAAACAAGTTAAAGGTGGTGAATTTTCAATATTTGAAGAGTTAGGTTTTGATATGATAACTTCGTCGTGTGACTTCCTTGATGACCAAATTCTTTTGCGCAGAACCATCTTAGAGCAAGACCACACACGACAAGTTTACCTCAAAATATGTGAGGGTCAAGGCAGTAAAATTCCGAAGTGTACTTCTGTTGAGTTCGAGCAACGCATATCTAGCGGCCGCCGTATCCGAATGAGTTGGTGGGTGCTGGAAGTGCATGGGTTTATAATACAGAAATTCTAGAAACGACTTTTTCTAATAGCGGTCGCCCCGCGGCAGGCAATTGCTCACCCTCGAGTGTATTACTGCCATGAAAAGTTTTCCAAAGAAGAAACTAATTGTGATAAATCTATATTTTTGCAGGAAAATATTTATTTTACTGCAAACCACTTCTAATTATGACACACTGATAATTTCAAGGAAACACTAATCTTGGGGGTATTTTTTACTTGTTGTTGTTGTTTTAACAGTATTTTATTACTTTTTTCCATTGTCGGACTTACCATTTTTCGCCTAAATGAATAATACTCCAAAAAGAGATCAAAAATAACAAATATATATATATTTTTTTTTCAATAAATAAAAAATCAAACATTTAAGAGGAAGTGAGTCTTACTAAACTTCCTTTTCACCTGGAAGTATGCAGCAAGTTACAATTTTGGTCTATCTTTCCATTTGCCCAGCAATTCACTTCAACTCTCAAATGGTTTATGAAATGGTAAATTGAAAGCGTACATTTTCAATGGTTTCGGGACCTATTTCAGCAATAGCTGAACTCAATTATATTTAAGTGCCTTGGTTTCTGAATTCGCGAAGTTTCGCCTCGACCTAAACCAACAAGCAGTGTAATGTCCGTTTCTGAATTTTCAAATTGTGAGTTTCTGTCATAACATGGAATATCCTGTTCAAGTGCCACTTTGTATTTAATGAACGTTAAAAAATTGTCATGAAAATTTTCAACTTTTTTTAACGGAAAAATCATGAAAATTCCCGCTTGATTGAACTTTATGAATATGAGGCTAGGGTGACTTGTGAGTTATCTCGCAAATTTCTTCTTTTAACAAAGCGTGATTAGTACACTTTCTCGACCGAATTTTATTTCGTTAAAGTTTGCTTTATTTGTCTCCTAAAAAGAAATGCTGAAATATTGAATGTAGCTCGACTATTAGAAGACTGCAAGAATAATGAGGAGGAAGAGTCTATCAGACATGCAACTAGGTTTAATATACTTTAGCTCATCGTTATTGAATGATACCGATGACCTTACAGATATAAATAGGTTTGCACTTAAAACGAAACAGTTTAATGCGAAATTGTAGTTAAGATGCTAATATGGTATCACAATGGATCGGCAACAGTTTAAGTACATTGGTTTAAGGACCGACTGATGCTTCTATCTACCTACCTATCCACTTAGCTCTATTTCAGTAAGACGCCAGCCACTTTGAAAGTAAGTTTTTAATATATTATGTATTTCAAACTTTTTTTCAAAATAAAATGTATTATATTATTTTCTTTATTTATAAAAGATTTATTACACAAATTTGTATATGCAACCCGGAATCAATTCACAAATTCACGGAGCTCTGTACAATGCCAAATGTTAAAATTTTAAGCAACATCATCAACAGAAATTAGTTACTTGCGTTTTCTTCTTCAAATATCATAATACACAACAACTAAATTGAATTACTGGCTATACGATTGAATTAAGACTATAACGAAACGTGCGTGTGTGTCATTTTACTTGGAACTGTACTTCCATATCGCAGAAATCTGTTCAATAATAAATGTATTACATAAACGTATCAAAACGCGGTACTAGCTATGATACGAGTACCTTGAGAGCAAAAATTTTAATTTACAAATACAGGGTGGCGCACGAATCGTGCTACAAAAACAAAACGTAATAACTTTTTTTCTGTGTGAGTAATCGGCTTTTTATTTTTTTTATTTTGCAGATTAGTATTTAGATTTACAAAAAATGGAGGCTTGGGATACCGAAAAGAGGATTTGGATAGTGCAGCGGTACCATGCTTTGCAGTCCATCATTTCCGTCCAAAGGGAATTTAGGCGGGAGTTTGGCGGCACTCCCCCGAGCAGATGGACCATTATGAGGCTGGTGAACATGTTTGCTGAATCTGGAAGCATCGCACGCAGACCGTACCATCGAGATCCCCATGTTCGGGTCGAAGCCACAATCGCGGCTGTAGCATCGTCAATTCAGGCAAATCCAAGAGTTTCGACTCGTAACTTGTCGGCGCAAATTGGAGTTAGCAGACGTTCATTGCAGCGGATAGTTCATGATGACTTAAACTTGTTTCCGTACAAAGTTCAAATCACAAGCAAATTAAACTCTCTGGATTTGCCTATTCGCCTGGAATTTTGCCAAAAAATTATTGAAATGGCCGAAGAAGACAACAACTTCATAAATTGCTTGTTTATGTCTGATGAGGCCCATTTTGATCTAAACGGCAATGTAAACAAGCAAAATTGCCGTATATGGAGTCAATCAAATCCGCAAATACTCCATGAGATGGAACTGCACCCAGAACGAGTCACAGTGTGGTGCGCAGTTTCATCAAGGTGCATTGTCGGGCCATACTTCTTCGAAGAAAACGGTGTAACAGCGACTGTAAATGGGGACCGTTATTTAAACATGTTGAAGGAGTTTTTTTTATCCAGAACTGCGGCGAAGACGTATCCGTTTTAACAGCATTTGGTTCCAGCAAGATGGAGCAACTGCACATATAGCCAGACCGGTTATGGAGGAGCTCCAACGAAAATTTAGAAATAAATTGATATCCAGAAATTCCACTTTCCGCTGGCCCCCAAGGTCACCTGATCTCACTGCACCAGATTTTTTTTTATGGGGTTATCTCAAACAAGAGGTGTATAAAGCAAAACCAAGTAATTTGACTGAATTGAAGCAGCCATCACAACAATAATTGAGGCGATCCCGACTTCAACCCTTCAGTGCGCAATGAACAATTTTCTCATCAGGTGTCGCATATGCGTGAATGAGCATGGAGGTCATTTACGTTCTATTATTTTCAAAACTAATTAGTTACATAAAATAAAATTGAATTATCTATACAATAAAAAAACAAAAAGTTAAATACATTGATTAGAAAAAAAGTTATTACGTTTTGTTTTTGTAGCACGATTCGTGCGCCACCCTGTACTTTACAATTCATGTGTACTAGTACAACTGTGCTCATATAATTAAGCTACTTTATCTTTCTACAGTATTCACCATATTATTCATTCAAAACATTTTTTTGTTATTTTTTGAACCAATTTTGTAGAACAAAAATTGTATAAGTCAATGTTCCAATTTTTCGTATAAAACTCCCTCAAATTTAATAAATTAAAAAAAATGTCATCAAAATATTAAACTTTTTAATTATAAGTAAAATCTTCGCAAAGCTTATGGGTATGCAGTTTTGTAGCTCATTTAATCTCGGCATAATAAAGTGTACATAAGTTCGAAGTCACTCACAACTCCAGTTGATTTATGAGATTTTTTTTTTTGCTTACATTATTAGAGTTTTCTTCTATATATTTTATAATGCATGTTCGTATGTAAATCAGATGTTCATAAGCTATTTATACGGATGAAAATGCTCAACATCGTATGAAAACAAATTCTCAAAAATCAACGCGATTTTTAAGCGACTTTACTTTATTACACTGATTGAATGAGCTACAAAACTGCATAACTAAAAAGTGTGTAAGATTCTCATTAAGAACTTCAAATTTCGATGAAATTTGAAAATTTTGATTGCAATTCATTAAATTTTCGTGAATTTCATACAACTTTGGAGCTTTGATTTATACGGTATTTATTATACTTACTTAACTTAATTTTTATAAAAATTTCCCATGAAAATTTTGCATGAAAAATATTTCGAATATTTTAAAAATATAAATTGGGGGAATTATGTAAACACAAATGTATATATTATATAAACAAGTTCTTAAACCCCCATTGGGCTACACAAAATGCTGAATCATTTAAAGAATCGCAAAGTATTCGGTACTTAAAAGTACTTTAACTTATTTTCCACCAAAAGCCTTTCACCCGATATTCACCCACAAATTCTTGCCAAACAACAGGCGTCGCAAAAATTTAATTACTTGTTGTTGCATTTACTTGTTGTGTAAGATATGTACATATATATGTATGTAAAGGGTTTTCCAATAAGAAGTGTTATTTTGATACTCAAAGAAAAATGCTATTTTGTAATATAAATGATCGGAAGTTTATTTCATTATAAAGAGGAAGGTATACCGTTAATAGTGGAAAATAACATCAGACAAATAACGACCACGACCACGCTTACAGGACAATCTCCTTTTCATGAAATTTTGCATAACCGAATTGCAAAGTGGCTGCCCTATGTCCTCGATAGCCTCACGAATTCCATCTTTGAGGTCTTGAATCGACCCTGAGCTGTTGGCGTAGACCTTCTCTTTCACGTGGCCTCAAAGAAAAAAGTGTCAAGGTGCTTAATCACAAGATCTCGGTGGCCAATTGTGATCACTTCTCCGAGAGATAACACGGTCCAGCAACTTTTCTCCTAAAAGATCAATGGTTTCGTTGCTTATGTGGTACGTAGCGCCGTCTTGTTGAAAATAAACGTTGTCCAGATCAATACCATCCAATTCCGACCATAAAAAATCTTTAATCATCTCTCTATACCTATAGTTAACACCTCTTATTGGAAAACCCTTTATATATCCACTAATGTATAGAGGTATACCTGCGTGTCAACGCTACTTTGTTTTTGTTATACTTAATTATAATTAAACACATCAAGAATATTTGCTGTAGCCTATCTGAAGGCACTCGCAGACACTCACTTACACGTACTTATATATATAGACATATCTAGGAAACTGGCAAACATTTTAAAATTTGCAAAGACAAAGCTTACTTAAAAGAAAATGTGGGTGTTAGTATGTATGTATGCATGAGTCTGCAATTGTGCATAGGCATGTTTGATTAGTACATAGGCCGTTGGATGGGCGGCAAAATAAATAATGGCTCAGTGTTTGAGAGGCAGCTAAAAGTAGGCTAAGTAGAGAAGATTAGCAGATATTCAAGTTGACACACAAGTAGCTATGCATACCTACACGTTCTTATATTCTCTGCAGTAAATTGAACTTGTATAGAACTAGTCCACAAATAATTCATTAAGGGTCGCACCCTTACTGCTTTTCGTTCTAATCCCGAGCAATGCTTGCAACTGTTAACTTTTACACAATAATGACGTAAGAAATAACAATTGGTCTCATTTTGGCGAGTTCATTCCAACAAATTTGTTTGGACAGAAAAAGCTGCAAGTTAGCATTCACTTGCGTTTCGTTCACAATATGGAACATACTAAAGCTGGTACAAGTAATATAATAATTTTCAATTTAAAAACAAAAAATATAATGATATGTTTCTTTAATTAATAGTAAATCGCAATAGTATTTTTTTTAATTAAGATTTTTAAATATTTTTTCTTAACTCTTTACCACATATAAGCTCATTCAAGCGCACAAAAATTGTCCATGATTTTATGAGTTTACTTTCAAAGTCGATAACAGAGAAAAATGGAATGTACTCTTTGGCAAACAAAAATTTTTATGGAGTCGATATACTCGACGGATAATATAGTGAAATAGATGTCAACTGTAGCGTTTTGAACCAACGCTCAACCGCACAATTGACCCTATCTGAAATATGCTCGACTAAACTTTAGCAGTTTCCCATCTAGCAATAAACAGGGACTATTACTTGTAGTGGTTTTAAATACACCAGTAGCGAACTAGTTCAATAGTACTGAATTTCGTTGAAGAGTAACTTCGTTCACATATAGTATGCATGTGTTGGTAAATTTCATGGAAAGTCCTTTAAATTGTTCGTTTACACCATATGACAGTGGCATAAGTATGCTTGAGAGTTCTTAAGAGTCAATTATTTATTAAGTGCGCATATTCCACTCGTTGAAAAGAATCAAACATATGAACATTCACACAACATCAAAACGCACACCACAAATAGGAGGAGGAGCTCGCCCAAACACACATAAAGGATATAAGCGCCAATTATACATTTACTCCTTTACATGACATATTAACAACTCATATGCGGTTATAGATATACGAGTACAGATATATACTTTTGTCACATGTTTTATTTATTTGTTTAATGAAATACAATTGGAAAATATTATATTACAAAGCGGCGCTAGTAACTTAGGCCATCGACCGTACATATTTTTTTCGATATTGATTCCCACACAATGCGAACCGAAAAATGGATAAAGTCAATTTTACCTATACATAAAGGTCATATTAGAACTTATACCGTTTTATATCGCTTTTTTGTCGCTGGGAGCACAGCTAAAAGATGTGGTAGAAAGCTGTCAAAAATTACCACGGAATTTCTTAGTCGAAGGACACAAATTTGAAAGCGCCGCCACAATTACGTATGGGGAAGAGAACAGACCGTGCGCTATAAGCTGCATAAATCTGGTTGGAGTACCGAAAATAATGAAGCTTTAAGTTTGCAATTAGGCATGAACCAAATCGGTCGATTACACCATATCCAAAGCAATTTAGTATCCAGTCTCCATGATGTTAAGTTTTTTGCCGAAAGAAATTGGCTCTAAATCCTCAATCCTTTGCCTTAAAACGACGTGTGGAAGACGTGATCCGGCTTCCGTGCCTGAGATGACTTTTTGTGGCCAAAAGTGAGAACCTCATATCAAATACGAGATTATTTTTACACACCAGAAGAGCTTTCAACGAAAGTGGCACACAAATTTGGGGCTCGATTCATAAGGCAAGGGGTTAATTAACTCAAAAAGCGAAACCTCTTAAACATTTGACCACCCGAAACTTTTTCAATTGGGCTCTGTAAAAGTTTGCTATGTCACATGTCACGTTTGGGAACTAGTTGGGTTACGTGGCTTACGTGACAGCTGAGCTGTGCAATTCTCTGCACAAAATTTAGTTGCCTCAAGGCTGAACTTTAATTTTTGCACCATCTGTAATACGATCCACTCAGAGGGCCTTTCAGGTTAGGTTAGGTTGAAGCGGTTGTCCACTGTGGGACACACTCTTGCTTATGGCCTTTCTGATACCGCGTGGGAACTAGCCCTTATCCCTCCAAAAACCAATGTGTACTTTTCAAAAGTTTTGTAAGATCCTTAATTCTGACAGAGCCGAAATTCACAATGACCAGGAAACCATATTATCATTAGGTGAAATCACTCAGCTATCTCGTCAAGAGATGCACGGCATTTCATTGCTACCTTGGAGGTTGTCGGCTGCTTTATAAGAGATTTTATCGCCGCCTGGCTATCAGTGAAAATGTAAATATCATCTCCAGTGTCACGGCTTTCATTATTGCCATCAGTTCAGCCCGAAAGTCACTACAGTAGTCGGTAAGCCGAAAACTAAAGGAGATCCCCAGATGCTCGGAATATACACCTCCGCCGACCCTGCCCTCGAGCTTTAAGCCATCTGTGTATACATGGATGGACTCGCGCTGTCTTACCACGTCCCGTTCACACTCTTCCCTCGAGGGTATGGGGGTCGTGAACGTTGTAGTGGCAAATATAGGCGGGGCTGCATAGTTCAACTGTCCGAGAAGCCCCAACATGCCATCCAAGATTTTGAGAGACCCTTTAAGTACAATAGTTTCTACGCAAAGTGACTAAACTTCAGCAGTCTTATGACCAAGATTTAGTTGTAAAACTTAGTTTTAACCCTAGAAGTCCATTCAAATTTTTGCGCCCATAAAGCTCAATCTTACGTTAAAATTACGGGTAATAATGAAATCGTGATCCGATGGCATGCGAAAGAGGCAGAGTGTTTCTTTCGCAGTATAAGACAAAACAACATCCATTGGGTATCTGGACTAAAAAAAGAAAGGTTTGTGCCACTTGAAGTTCGAGCCGATAAGCTCAAAGAAATGAGCATTTAAATTACAGGATTAGCAAGGAAATTTCTAATGGTAATAATGGCGTCACTAGTGGATTTGTTATTTCCTCTCCTATCGAAGAGGTACTGTAATAATATAAGTTCGACATCGATAGAACCTTAACTATGACTCCAAAGCATTGTTTTGTTCTGGGTATAAGACCGTCGCGGCCGAATAGGTTTGTGCGTGACTATCATTCGGAATTCACAGAGAGAACGTAAGTTCGAATCTCGGTGAAACACTAAAATTAAGAAAAACATTTTTCTAATAGCGGTCGCCTCTCGGCAGGCAATGGCAACCCTCCGAGTGTATTTCTCCCATGAAAAAGCTCCTCATAAAAATATCTGCCGTTGGGAGTCGGATTGAAACTGTAGGTCCCTCCGTTTGTGGAACAACATAAAGACACACGCCACAAATAGGAGGAGGAGCCCGGCCAAACAAGGTGGCGCAAAAGTAACCTTGCGATGTTTTTTGGCTGTAATTAAAAAAAAATGAAAAACTTTGATTCTTCTTGTGGATTATTTTTATTTGGTCTTTTAATTTTTTTTACATCAAGTCGAGAATATGATGTAATGTAAATGGCCGCCGCCACGGTAATTGCCATTTGAGCCCTTTTTATGGCATTTTCGATCACTTTGGCCAAAACTCTGGCGATAGGTCCTCACATTCTTGACGGATATTGTCTTTAAGAGCTGCAAGAGTCTGAGGCTTGTTGACATAAACCCGGGACTTCAAAAAGCCCCACAAAAAGTAGTCTGAAGCGGTCAAATCAGGCGATCTTGCTGGCCAGTGCAAATCGCCAAAACGGGAGATTAGGGGCCCGAGAAATCCTTCAGCATATCGGTTGTGGCACGTGCAGTGTGTGCCGTTGCACCGTCCTGTTGAAACCACATGTTTTCCAATCCCAATTCATCAAGTTACGGCAAAAAGAACTCGTTGATCATTGCTCTGTAGCGCTCACCATTCAAAATGTGTGAAAATAATACAAAATTACGACTCAATTTACTTTTGCTCGATATGACCACCTTTTGCCTGGACTATGGCCTTGAGACGGTCCAGAAACGAATCGCAAGCTGTCCGAATTTGACTTGCAGGTATTTTGGCTCATTTGCGGACAATGGATTTTTTCAGCGCCTTGAGACTGGTGACTCTTTTAGTTCGTACCTTACTCTCCAAAAGGACCTAAAAATAATAATCCATCGAATACGCGTCTGGTGAATTTGAGACGTTGTGTGGACGTTATGAAGTTCGAAACGTTGTTTTTTAGCCATTCTTTGTTCACGCGAGCTTTGCCGATATGTTTGTCTGCCCACGGCTGCAAAGCAACCTCCATAAAACTTTCCCGATAATATTTCGCACTTACCTTAACGCCAGCCTAGATGAAAAAGATTGGAGAGCGCCTACCTGGTTACAACGGCCCAAACCATTACCCGTGGCGGGTGCTGTCTCCTGGTTGCCAATCGATGGCTCAAATTCTCGTATGAACGGTCGGTCAAATAATCCCTATCATTTTGGGAGTTTACGAATTGCTCAATTTGAAAAATTTTCTCATCAGAAAACACAATGCCAAGTGAAGCAACTCTTTCGCTCCCTCAAGTCTGACTTCTTAATGCTGATGTGAGATCATGCGCCTTTTGGATCTTGTAGGGCTTGACTTTGGGATCATTTTTCAGTATGCGGTGGATGCTATGGTCAGATATTTTCAGTTCCTTTGCCATTTGATTGACACTTCGTGGTGGATTTCGCTCAAGTCGCTTGTTCACTTTTTGAACCATTTCTCGTGACGTTGCAGTTTTTTGATCACACCCTCCATGACGTTTCGCGATGCTACCAGTATCATTGGAACGAGCAATGGTACTATGAATAAAAACTTCATTTAATTTAAGGTGCTCGAGCTCACGAACAATCGCTGGATGTGGTTTTCCACTATTACGTTTGAAATTCATTACTGATTTTTTTCGCGTTTACTCTCGGCAAAATGCTTCGGCGCGCTTGTAAACAATACTCTGGACTGTCATTTAGCCACCTACCAGACAGTTTATGCCTGTGTATCAGCTGTGCGAGCGGTTTGAAGTTGGTTACACTTCGAGGCCCGGACCGTGTAATATATTTCAGGTTTATAAAAGTTTGTTGTTTTCTCATCAAGACGCACACCACAAAAGGGTGTACGCGCCAATCTATATATATAAAAATGAAATCATGTTCGTTTGTACGCATTTTTTTGGGCCGATACGAGGCCAATTTTATTCGTTCTTTTTTCATATTATAGGGATCCACTAGGGGAAGGTTTTTAGCAAAAAAATTTCTTTTAAATATTTTCTTCATATAAAAAAAAGAAAAAATGAAAATATTGTACAAAACAAAACTTGCTCGATTCTTAGATTAAAGTAAGTTTCGAATCGACATTCATTTTATGTGTACAACTTTTTTTAAATTTTTCGTTATTGTATACAGAAATTTCAAATGATTCGAATGAAAATTTTTTTTTTGTTTTTTATTTCTTAGTAGTAAGTAATTTGATTTACAAAAAGATGGAATGAGAGTGATATTGAAGGGCCAATGCCCCCAAGCTCATTTAGAAGAAATATATACATATTATTTAAAAACAAGTGGTTAACAAACAATGACATATACGATTAGTTGACAATTGATTACAAGGATTTTGCAAGATCTGTTGGTGTTTGACGGTTAAGCCGACTTTGGGTAGATTTTTCTTTATTTGGAAGTCTTCTCATCACAGGATTTGTATGCGTTAATAGTCTATTTATGTGTCTTCTGCTAGCGCTTTGTATTGTTTCATCAATAGTATCGATGTCAAGGTCGCGATGAATATCTGCGTTAGGTATGTACCCAGGTGCATTAGTTAAGGTCCTAAGTATTTATGAAAATAATGTTTCAATTCAATTGAGCAATGCTTTCTTTGACCAATTCTATATGGAAATGAATGCGTTTGCAAACGATGTTTTCGGCTATGAACAAATGTTGGAATCGAATGAAAAAGGAAAGAAACGCGAAATGATAAAAAAAATTCTTGGAAAATTTAAAATGAATGGTGCTTCATTGGAAAAATTCAAAGGTAATAAGAACATACACAAGATAAAGTTAGAATTCGAATTTTTAGATTTATTTTGTTTATTTCTCATTTTTTCAGAAGTACACCACACAACAACTCATTCCAACTCTGATTTTGAAATCCTGTTGGAATTGGTGATCGATAATTTTGTCACTATAATGGTCAATGGAAATTTGCGTGTATCAGACCCTGCATATTATTTACCATATCAACTTTTTATGGAACATATGGACCAAATGAACACAAAAAAATAATTTAGTTTTGTTTTGATTTTTTGCAACATTTTGGTTTTCAGTTAATACAATAAAAACAATACTGTTTTTTCGTGAACACAAAATTCTAAATTTATTACGTTGTTTGTTTAGAATTTTTTTAGAAAAAAAGTTAATTTTTTGGTTTTGAGGAAATTTGTTTATTGTTGCTATTTGTGAAAGCGTAGATATTTGTAAGTATTTGACTATAATCCTAAAAGTTAATGGAATACCACTATGACACATAGAAAACATTTTTTCAAAGGGGTGTTTTTCGAAAATTATGAAGAAATAAATTTGAAATAATTGAAATAATAAAAGAAATAATTTTGAAGAAATAAAGTAAAATAAAAAAATTTCGAAAGCATGAAATTTTTTCAAAACCAAATTTTCCTCAAAAAGATAAAATTACAAAAACACAATTTCAAAAATTTTAAACAAATAAAATAAAATAAAACTTTTTCAAGGGTATGAAATTTTTTCAAAACAAAATTTTCTGAAAACCAAACAAAATTTAAACAAAAATGGTGTTTTCAAAGCATTTCATATTCCACTATTAATAGAGAATACATTTTTTCGAGGGAGTGTTTTTCAAAGCGGAAAAAAATCTTTTTTAACAAATCAATTTAAACTTTTACAAAAGTATGAAATTTTTTCAAGAACAAAATTTTCTCAAAAACGTTAAATTGAAAAAAAATAGTTTTTTCAAAATATTTAATTTTCAGCAATTAACTGAGAAGAAATTTGTTAGAGCGAAGTGTTTTTGAAAACTTCAAAAAACACTTTTTAACTAAAAAAAATAAACCTTTTTTCAAAAACAACAGGAATGATAACATTGCCTAACAATTTCTGCACTTTTGCACAGTCTAAAGAGGCATTGATACAGAGTGTATTTCCAAGCATAGTTCAACATTACAAAAACCATGATTGACTCAGCGAAAGAGCAATTTTAGCTGGGAAAAATAAGGACGTCAATGATATAAATTCAGCTATTTTAGATCAAATACCTGGTGACATAGTTGCGTATAAGTCAATGGACACTATTACTGATCAAGATGAGGTCGTAAATTATCCAACTGAGTTCTTAAACTCACTCGATTTGCCAGGCTTACCACCTCATAATTTACGATTAAAAATTGGAGCACCGATTATTATGCTGCGCAATAGTAATGTGCCCCAACCTTGCAACGGTACCAGACTCGCTGTGAAGAAGCTAATGGTATCGAAGCAACAATTTTGAAAGGGAAGTACAAAGGAGAAGACATTTTGATACCCTGAATTCCACTGATTCCGGCGGATTTACTATTAGATTTCAAACGTTTGCAGTTCCCTATTTGCCTTGCCTTCGCTATGAGAATTAATAAGGTGCAAGGACAGTCTCTACAAATGTGCGGTATTAATTTAGAATACCCAATTTTTTCTCATGGACAATTGTATGTAGCTTGCTCACGAGTTGGCAAACCATCGTCATTATTCACGCGAAAGATGAAAAAACCAAAAACGTTGTCTACCAAAAAGTGTTACAATAAAGTTCGAATGAAATTGTATCAAAGAATTTGCTTTGTTTCGTATTAATTTTATTCTCTTTCAGCAAATCATTGAATTTATCGTCTAGCGAAGCGGGCGAGGGTACGCTAGTTATATATATATATAAAAATTCTCTTTACCTGAAAATTATAGAAATAGAAAGCTGATAAATAACTGCAAAATTAATCATCCAATATTTAGAGTAACAGAAATCTTTATTTTGATGCTGCTGTATAATTCAGAAGTTTCAAAAATGATTTCTATTTATGATTTAATTCTGCGCCACCTTATATTATATATATGCATAGGTGTATTTCATTCACTTGAAACAAATGATCTGCATTCCGAATATCTACCCAAGCGGAATATAAAAGTTCTCATTATATAGAGATTTTCAAGTCTACAGATTATCACTGCTATGAAAATTCTCCTCATAAAAACCATCTGCTATTCGAGGTTCCTCCTTTTATGGAAAAATATCCAGGTGTAATCTACAAATAGGAGGAAGAGTGCGGCCAAACACTTAATAAAGTAAAAACAAAATGAACAAAAAGTTTCTACTTACCCTAACAAAATTGACCTACTATGAAAACACGCTTTATAAAATACATCTGTGAAAACGTAAATTTTTCATTACCAAATGCATGGACTCTTAGATCACTCCCATTTATGGATACCTGTACACTTTTCTCCATACTATTTTGGCGGGAAAAATTACAATCACCTTAATGCTCCCACACGTACGTATAATTTAATATATATTACTTATATATATAATATAATATATACAGGAATTATGTAATATTAATGCAGTGTTGCTCTGCAAAAAGGATTTAAGGGATGCAAATATTTACAGTATCCGCATCAATAGGCAAAACCGGTGGCATTTCTTGGCTCCATTCAAAACAAAAAAAAAAAGAGAATAACGGAAGACGAAAAAATAATAACAATGCGAATAAAGAATTTAGCACAGGAACAAATATTGCATAAAAGTAAAAGTGGAAATGCCTGCAATATATTCTGCACAAATGAATATTCATATGCATATTTATGTGAATATTAAGTAAATAGGCATCTACTTATACTTACGTAGTCAAGACCAATAAGTATACAACCAATAGAAGCCCTGCAGGGAAAATCTGGACGGGAGATGCGAATTTCTAGTCCAGAACTAGTTCTGTTAAGCCTACTCATGTTTGCAAATAACGAAGTATCTCTTCAGTGAATGTTACTTCAATGGCAGTGTGGCAGTAGGCACCTTCGATTCGTCATTTCTCTCTTCGCTATGTTTGGGCTCTGCCGCTTGACGAAAAATGTGAATGCAAGAACAAAGTTATCAAGCGACATTCGCCGCTAACGAGTATGGTTAGGCCTAATAAAGCTGGGATAACTCACTATCTTCACTGCGACCAACTCTCTTTCTGTTATTAGGCAAGTTTCATTAGGTCGCGTTCATACAGGGAACTTTTGTTGCTGCAACTTTACGAATTCGCTTTTGATGTTGTGTCGTGTTCAAAAATCTTTCAATTGTTACTTTTTAGTCTACAGTCAACAGCAAAATAGAGAAGAACGAAAGCACAAAGTGTGTTGTCAGAGCACGAGCATCACAAGTAACGAGGTGAAACAGCATAAATGGCTGTGTAGAAACGCGGCCTTAAGTGCTTACAAACAAATATAAATTTTGGCAGCTCTTTTTCAGTGCTACCAATATGTGTTTAATTATACCAGTCACTTATCTCGCTACCTCTGGGCGAATCGAAGGCGCCTAGTTTCAAAGTAACTGTAGGAGCTACAGTAGCAGTAGCCCAAGTTAGTATATAGTTTCAGTTCTGATTCAATAATTTGACAAACTATCGAGAAAAGAAAATATAGGTCGTATGAAATCTCATCGCTACTACTTCCTAACTATCGCAGAAGTAAAGCACAACAACCACATCTTCCACCATCACCGTTTAAAATTCACTAACAACTCGAAAAGCAGGTAAGCGAGGTAGTTATTGCTTAAGTTCACTAGAGTGCACCAGTTCGCCACTAGACTAGACTTCCTTGCAGGGTATGGTAAGAAAACTTATTGAGCTCATTTATTGAGCTTTCAACAGCGAAGCCATACATAGAGAGTTTATTTATTTTGGCACACGCTCGCACTTTTAATGGACTGGCGCAAAAACAAATGATGTGTTGCATATTTAAGGGTGCTGAACGCTTGTCGAGGGTTAATAAGCATCCAATAAACGGCCTACGAATTCTTATTATTAATGTTATTATTATAGTTATTGTTACCAACGTTATTTGCTTTTTTCCTGCATACATTCGAATTTCGGCTACAAGCTTTCGGCTTTATTGCATTTATGCTGGTGGCGTACGGCGTTTGTTTTATTTAAATGAATGCCTTTTAAATGCTTGGGAGCTTAGGAACGTTCTGAGAAACTGGTAAATTTCCCACTGTAGCCAAATGGGTTGCGCGTGAGTATTATTCGAAAGTGTACTGGTGCCAAACTCGCGCAAATAACTCGAAACGATAGAAAAAGTTTTTTTTCTAACAACAAAATGTAAAAAAATTGCGAAACTTCAATTGTATTTCTGCCATGAAAAAGCTGCTCATAAAAAACTCTTTTGTGCACAATCCGTGTGTAGCTCTGACGTGTGTAGTGTTTTTCAAGTAGAGGTTCACACCAGCAGGCACCGAGAATGCTTAGAGATCACTGTAGGGATCAGGTCAACTTCTTTAAAGAGGATATCAAACGTCTCGAACGTGCGAAGCATTCCTCTTATCAGGTCATAGGAACATAGAAGGAAATGAAATTACCGCTGAGTTTGCCAGGAAAGGGTCGACAAAACCGGTTTCAATTATGCCCATCTCAGACATCGGTGTCACCTTAAGCGTTGTTAAAGGAACATTGCACAATTGCATTTCTTAAAAAAGCGCAATACAGATTGAGTTCTATTGAGTTCTAAAGTGCGTTACTCATGCGCATAACATGACCTAACCATTGGAGTCGTTGCTATTTGACGAACTTAACGACATCTTCCCCCCAGCAGCTTCTCGTTCTATAACAATCATCCTCAACCTGAATTGGACCATAAATTTTTTGCAAGATTCTTCTTTCGAAAGCTCGGAGATTTTGTTCATCCTTGATTGGCATTATCCATGACTCACAGCCATACGTCAAAACTCGTCTTATTGTTGTTTTGTAAATACTTTATTTACAGCTGCTCGGGATTAGTCTGGAGTTTAGTAGTTTGAGGTTGGCTTAGAAAGCTATGTTTGATGCAGCAAGTCGATCTTGGATTCAGTCCAGGTTGTATGTTAAAGCATAAAGAAATCGAGATAAATATAGACATATGTATACCAAAGTACACCGTCTGTGAACGAAAATGGATATATTTCAATTAAACTTGGCACATACGTAAATTACAACGATTTCTGTCAGCCGCTATACCATATGTCTAATTTCATTTCAGGGGCGGTGGAAGAACTCTTCTTTAGGAATGTGCGCCGACTTCCATTGGAAAGCCATTTTGGCAGCTTTGTCATCTTCTCTAAGGAGACTATGCAAAATCCAGTTCTTTTTTTGTCCTTTAATTTCAAGATTGGTTAGGTAGCTATCAGTGAGCGAAAGAAAGTCAGCATTGGAAACTGTTCTTGGCCAAAAATATGCGGTACAAAATCCTAAGGCATTTGTTTAAGCGTTTGAGGTCGTCTGCTTATGTGCTCAGAGATGAGCCAAGTCTCAGATTCATAGAGGAGGACTAATTTTAGGCTGGGATTGAAGGGGTTTCTAAGATTTGTTCTTAGTGGTAGTATGCAAGATCACCACAGTCCATTTATCTTATGGAGTGCTGTATGTGCTTTATAAGTACATGCTGCCACCTCAGACATTGCGCTACCATCTTTGTTTTTTCTCTCGCGCAGTAACAGAACTTATCCACATTTTCAGTAATGATGGCGTTTTTGCTTGTAATAAGTTCAAGAGGGCAAAAATAATAGATCTACATGGTTTTACATTTAACTATGCTAAAAAAGAAAATTCTGAGTGGAATTTCGGCTGCCATATCACTTGGGAGATTCAGTAGAATTCTGCACGATAATTTCACACATATTCACACAATCGTTCAATCCGTCATTGTTCAGACGGCATTGGTTGATTTTTGTGTTACAATCTCAGTTTTGTTGTAAACATATCTCAAGTGACGTCAGCTCATCAGCTGATTCGGTAAAATTCGCTCAGAGCCGAAGAATGTACGGCTAAAAATTGTTTCACCATGCAAGAGGTATATTGTTGTTTGTATTCACCTAAGCTTGGCTTTGGCGAAGTTTACACGTAATTATACTAAAATTTTAAGGGCTATAAAACTGCATACTCGAGATTTTCCTAAAGGTACTGACTAAAAAAACGTTTGAAAAAAAATTGATGAAAATTATTTGAGTTTTTTTTTAATTTATACGGCGTTTGGAACTTCGAGATTTATACGGTTGTTGTAGAATAATCAACTATATTTTCCCTAAAAAAAAAATTATTAAAATTATATAGAAACAAAAAGCATGTAAACAATTTATCAACAATTCCTTCTACTACAATTTATTTAATAATTTATTCACTGCATTTATTTGTGTACAGCAAATTTTTTTTTATAATTCTATATTTGCTTACGCTGGAAAAAGAAAATTTATAAATTTATAGAATATTGTAAATCGAACTCACAGAAGAACTTCCTTAAGGTTTTAAAAATATTTTCATTAACGATTCTCGTATCACTCAACTTCACAACCATCGAACTAAATTAACTGCCCACTCAATATTAGTTTGATGTTGTAGTCTAAAAATGTCATATTTCCCACTATTACTCGTACAATAAATTATTCATCTGGGTAGTTAGCGATCAATACAATCAACGTCACTGAAGTCTATTAAGCTTAACCGCAGCCAATATATCAATGGCTAAGCCACTAAAGGAATTAAGGAAAAAATTAAAGGAGGAATTAATAAACGAAAAATAAGGAGAATTATTAAAATCAAGACCAGCAGAAGTAAATAAAAGCTTACATTTTATATTAAAATTACTAACTTTTGCGGTTTTGTGACAGACATTAGAAATTTACTACCAGCAAAAGAAAAACGCGTACATGAAGCCGCAAAAATCCGGAGAAATATCGATAAACATATACAAAAGGTTAAGCAACTTATGAAATGCATTGACAGCAAAAACGACATTCCAACGTTGTACTTATGCAAGGTGGCGCAAAATTAATCATCCAATTTTACATTTTTATTTTTTTTATTTTTCTTTTGCTAAATAAAATAAAATTATTTCTAGAAACGAAAAACTGTATTTTGACCTTTAAGCGCACCATTGCTTATCTCTTTGCATACTACAGCTGTCTAGCTCACAAGTGTCAAATATGGTTGACGTACGATGCCTTTTGCAAAATACAATAAATGTTCCGATAGGGTGATTAATTTTATGCCACCTTGTATTTTAACCTGCAACACATCCTCCCTGGCTGTTCTTTTCATCAAACCTATTGCCTGCAAGTTCAAGTTCCATCGACAAACTTTTAATAAAATCAATTTACGCTTTACACCCACTCATCAATGTTTATATATATGTATTTGTGGCATATATATATGTATATGTGTCTGCAAGTATGCATATTTTTTTCTTCTTTTTATCATAAATTAAGTCCAATTAATGTCTGTCATAATTTTGTCTGTTTCTCTCAATTTTCGCGCACACACACACACATGGATAAGTGTGTTTTTTTTCATAAGCGGACGAGTGTATCCTTCACTGTCAGTGATGAGAGAGTAAGTATGTGACCGGGGGCTAAACTTGCGCGCCAAAAATAAAAAACACATTCACACGCTTCACTGAACATACCCCACTGCGTATACTTGACACCAATTATCGACAAAGCACACACCAGTGTAAAAATATGCGCACTGCCCTACTCTGCCACTCTATGAGTTTCAAGGAATATCCACACATATACATATCCGTGAAGGTATGTGTGTGCGTGCATGCTTACAGATATTTATACACCTAATAGTCCCTATGAATATGTACGGTTCTATCACTATTCCCTCACTGCTCCCTTCACTCCCCTGAGCTAGCAGGTTAGCCCCAGCTCATTCACATTTCTCTCTACTTCTCTCCGCTGTTTGGATTTACGCGTGCTCTGCGTCTAGTAAATCTCTTTATTGGCCATTAAGCTCTTACTAAGTGGTGTGATTCCATTTCTCTTCCACAGTGACAAACTTTCTTCAACAAAAAAAAAAAACAATCGTCCTTACACAATCATTGTTTTGCGACGACATGTTTTAAGTGTGTGATTTATGCTTAAGCCGCTGTAAGTGTGGCTTAATTTTGCGGGCATGCAAGTTTGTTTTCCATTGTTTTGCTCTTATTTGTTGTGTTACACCCTGAATTATGGATGTCTTTAAAATTGCGGCAAACTTTGGTTGAGGTTTAAGAGGGAGAGAAATTTTGAGGTTGTCTTTTGTTGGCTGAAATTGTAAGTGAATATTATAATTTTAATGGAGAGTAGATATTTTTTAGGTACTTTATTATAGTACTAAACTGGCAAACAAAACTAAGCTTCTAATGAAATTTGAGGTGCAGTCTTGAAGTGTGCTCATCTTAGGAAATTTTTTGCATAGTTTTGATGCCTGCAGTGACAATCAAATCTACTAGAATTGTCTACAAATACCATCTCGATCAAAAAGTTCCCAGAATAACTGCCAGTTGACGCTCTAAGTCCACTGATTTGGGTTTTTTTTTTTGTTTTCCTGAGAAAACAACTCGTGGATCATTCATCACCAAGAGCGAAACGAGTACCATCCAACAGCCATCAAATTCGGCTAATATGGCTCCGTGCGATTTTTTTCTATGTGATCGAGTCAAAAAACTACTACGATGCACGCTTTTTAACAACATTTTGTTTGACAGCTTTAAGTCGAATACTCAAAAATATTGTAATTTTCAGTTAAAAAAAAATAAAAAACAGATCCACATACGCGTGGGTCTTTGTTGATAAATGGCGTATTGTCATTGGGAAATGGCATTCATTAATTTAGAAATTAGCTGCGTGGGTCAATTTACGTAAGTATATGCGAATATGGCAGAATGTGCGTTTGAAGAAGTTAATCAATTTAATGTGAAATTTAATTACGGTTATTAGTTAGAAAATCATTCTAAGTGATCAATCTTCCAAGATAGAAAAATATTGTTAAGTATGGGACTCAGACTAGTTTTTTTTATAAACGCTATAAAAAACATTGCTTAATTCAATGATTTTTGTTTTATTACAAATGAGGTAAACTGTCGATTATATATTTTACTATGCAGCAAAAAAGAGATATTTTAAGATATTTATTAAAGCCACTGACAGCAGAGACTAAATCCAAACGAAATACTTATATACAAAGTGGGACAAAATTAATCATCCAATTTTGTGTCTGAATAACTTTTTTTACCAAATAAAAAAACACTAATTTTTCGTGATGGAAGCCTTTATTTTGACCTTTACGCGCTCTATTGCCTGTCTGTTTGTATACTGCAACTGTCTAGTTCCCACGTGTCAAATATTATGGGTGTACAAGGCATTTGCAAAAATTATAAATCTGCCGCGAGGTTAATTTTGTATACATGGCGCTTACCCCCTTTAATGGGTGTTTAGCGAAGCGCCTTTTTACTTGTGGTGTGCGTCTTGATGGTTGTCTCTAACTGGAGTGACCTGCAGTTATATGCCACTTTCGGACGGCAGATGGTTAATTTTTTATGAGAAACTTTTCATAGCAGAAATGCACTCGAAGGTTACCCATTACTTGCCGCGGGGCGACCGTTATTAGTAAAACTTTTTCTGGCAGTTGGTGTTCCATACCCGGCAAGTTAGATTCGATTAGGCTACGATAGTTGCCACTCCCCGTACGAGTGTAGCGGGGTCCATTCCGGTGCGAAATATCATTGTGATGCCATTAGTTTTGGTTCAAGTTCCCCTTCTAATTCCCAATGTGGTGGCACCACTCCATCTCTCTAATAAACTATGAAATATAGTGGAAGGTTGCAGTTTCTAAGTTTGGATAGCAATAATGCGTTCTGGCAAGAGCGGGACTGTGACAAATTTCAACATATGCACGTATTTATTTACAATGTGTTGCATTTTATTGTTGTTTAATATTTACTGATTAAGCAAACATGATATTATTGTGCTTTATTTGTATGTTACACTTTATTGCTTGCTCTTCACTTTCTCCTCGTTTCTGCAGCTGCGAGAGACGTCCTTAGAAGGAAACCCCATACAATTCCCATGGGTTGCCTGGGGATTATACCAACAATTGTACTAATAGAAAACCAGTCTAGATTGATGAAGAACCTAGTTCTGTGTTAATTCCTTCTAGACCAGACCTGTAAAGTTACCTCACAAGTGGTTTAAGTGGTATATCGACTCCACTCTGGATCAGAGCTTGCTTGAGGATAAAGGAATACTTGTGCAGAGTTGACTGATGTAAGATCAGTTCCTATCCTAGCCAGCTCATCTGCAACGCAAATTTTCGGCTCTGTGTCCAGGCACCCAAAACAACATTCGCGGGGCACAGCTTAGCCAACTCATTTAGAATATCTCTACATTCAGCTGTTACTTTGGATGAAGTACCCGGGCACTGCAGAGATGTTATAGTAGCTTGGCTATCAGAGTAGATAGATATTGGTTGTACTGAGACGGACGAGTCCCTTACCCACAGCGCGGCCTTCTCCATAGCAATTAACTCAGCTTGAAATACGCTGCGGTAGTTCAGTACCCGTTGAGTCAGAGACAGCTGGAGAGCTTCTGAGTGGATGTGAAAAAATTGAAATTTGAAAAGGCGAGCCAAGAAGCACCGGGAGAATGCTAACCCCTAACCCACTCATTTTATTCGAAACTCTGGAAAGTTAAAGGGTAGATAATGCAGGAGGAAAGGAGAGAAGTGACAGAGAGACAGAGACAGCTAGTCGTATAAGACTTTTCCAAATTCTTTGGTAAATCTAAAAATAACCTCGAGTTTGAGAGAACGAATTTTACTCGTTCTCATGGCATTGGAACCCGAAATTCGTAGCCTTGCTCTTACAAAGGCAGGGCACTCACAGAGGAAATCCTCAGTGCTATCCGGTTCCTCTAAGCGCAAGACAGGCAAATCGGGGCCTCAATGAATCCAATGGTAGTCATATGTTGATCTCATGGGTTGTGTCCTGTAATAATACCGACCATCAACCGAACGCCTTTTCTAGCAAGTTTTAGAAGAAAATTCGCCAGTGTGCTGTTCGATTCGTTGCTTGGCGCAAAACACTTCTGCAGCGTTCTATGTACACATGCAACTATTGCTCTATACTCCCTTTGATATACAAGCAGAGGAACTTTAGCGACTGTATCACTCAAGTGGATACAAACCGTCACCTGAAGGCAAGATAACCGAGCGCTAACTTACATTAGCAAGGTAGCAAAATAGATGGAATCACTCCTCCAAAGACCGATGGACATATAAGTTGATTCCTAAACTAGATGAAAGGATAAGCTGAAAGCATGGCGAAACAGATTACTATCTAACCCAGCTTCTCAGCGGGCATGGTGGCTTTCTTGCGTACCTCCACCGTTTGAACCTATCAGATAATGCGGCCTACCATGAGTACCATAGTGAAGTTGAGAGTGCAGAACACGTGGCTTTTCACTGCGCCAGATTTTATGAGGAGCGCTTCAGGCTCGCCAATATCCTCGACTTGGGAGTGCAAAACGGGAGCAAAGCGAATGCGACGGATCTAGAACACCCAACACATGCGCCATCTAGAGAGGCCGTTTTGAAACAGATCTCCTGTGGGGGTTACTGTATTCACGAATCAACGACAAGCACGAAAGCGTAAGGCCTCAAAACGAACCCACACAGACAACAAGTCGATATCGAGTAACGATATTGCAATTTTCCGATACCCCACTGGTCACAAAGCAATGGAGTCTATCGATATCGCATAACCCCCATACGTAATTAGGAGAGGAACCTGGACGCAGGTACCTGGTTTATCTAAGAGGCATAAACACAATGCTTTTAGCAGACCCAAGGTGGAATCAACCGAGAGGGGAGGAATGTTATAGGGTTAGTGGGAGTATGCGCCACTGGTGTGACAGTACTTTTGATGATGTTTCTAAAATTTTCGATTTTAACACCTCGGACACAAAAAAACTCAAAAGAAATACCAGACCATCGCTATTTATGTAAATTGTATACATAATCGCTGATCCAAATTATGATTCCTGTAGAACTGATTCCGATTATTGGCTCTTTTCCCTGTGAGGTAACCGCTGATCCGCAGTTCGCCAATTCATCAGCAATTTCATTTCCAGTGGGTGTCACTGCCATGACACTATTATTCAGTCTTGAGCTATCAGTGACGTTAGCCCCTCAACATGGCTAATATGAGTTTAAGTTGGAATTTGTTGCCAACCATTTAAGAAAGTGCTGCTTAAATATTTCGCACACATATATACATATACACATATATTATAATTTGTAGGTATTATTAGCGCTGGTTTGTACTTTAATCAATGTAAAAGGTTGCATTCAGTTATAATGTAATAAATTATGCAGCAACACATACGAATAAATGCAAAAGTCGATAAGCACAATTGGGAATACCACTGACACCAGCATACAAAAGCTTACCCTCTCTCATTCACAGGCACACACACACGTGCATACTCTAAATTAAACATGGTGACGCATACAAACTTAATTTAATTTTCTACCAGTGCATTTCATAACGGTTACATACAAACATACCACACAGTGCACTTGATATTTGTGTCAGTGTCCTTTCATGCCCTGTCCTGCAACGCTCTAACTAGCCCAGTGACTCAGTCACTGTCGCTGAACTCAACCTTAGAGTTGTGACGTTTTTCACTTACGAATATTTAGTGTGACAATGTGACCATGTGACCATATAACCGTGTGGAACCAAGCATAACGGTAACTAAGAACAAACACACGTAAGTTCAAAATGTGCACACATACAATACACTCATACGAGTATACACACACATATATATATATATATATATATATATCCACATATATATTTGTATGGGCAATGCATTGGATGGCTCACTTATCTCGAAGTATCGATAGTCGGGAATAGATTGCATGTTGGCATATTGATTTTCGCTTTTGCTGACAGTTAGCCAGTTGGTGGCGCTCAAGTCTATAAATTTTCTTAAGGCAATTTGCAAACGATTTTAAATAGAATTTCTTTCTGCACCAATGGCATATATTCAAACAGTATCACACATAAAAATACGTACAGGTGGTAAAGTTGAACTGAAAGGGTGTTTAGATGTGGCGGGTGATTAGATGGATGCCATAAGTACATAGCCTAGAGAACGAGGTGTAGGTCTGAGATGAGTGAGTATTGAACTGTTGAGGCTCCAGAAGGTATTTATTTGATTTTGATAGCCTGGCTGCTACCGGGGGCGGTCTGCCACTAGCTGGTGTTGCTAACTTTTGAGTTTCAAAAAGCACCAAAACTTGGAAAAAAGCGTTTTATCACACTATAAGCACGAAATTTTGTACTGGGAATGTTTAAATAAAACAAAACAGACTTAAATTTCAGGCAAATTTATTTTATCTCCTTTAAAATATGATCCGTCTGAAGCAACACTCATATGCCAACGTTTAACCCAGTCCTCCATGCACCCCTGGTAGGCCGATGCAGTGATAGTGTTTAGCTCCTTCGAAGCATTATCTTTGATCTCCTCTATCGACTGAAATCTCCTTCCACGAAGTGGTTACTTCAACTTGGGAAACAAAAAGAAGTCACACAGGGCCATATCAGGTGAATACGGTGCTTGCACGATGGTATTTATTTGGCTTTTGGTCAATTTGGGCTCGGTGCGATGGCGCGTTATCATCATGCTAAATCCAATCCAATGGCGCTAAAAAGTGACAGATGTGTGTCTTACAGTCCTACCAACATAAGAAAAATATATGGACCGGTTCCCACGTGCGCGGTTCGCTTAAGGGGTTAGGTGGGTTACAGAGGTTCAAAAAAAGGGTATTTTTACTATTTTTTTTTTAATATATACAATCATATATTTTATTTAAACAATTCAGCATATCAAAGATACATATTTAAACAGTATTTTGTGAAATTTTTATTTAAAAATTCCGAAAACTCAGCCGTTGGTACCTCATCTCCCTTAACGTCTCACAAAAAAAATGCTCTTGCCGTGGACAGCATAACTCATTATTGGTTCATTTAAAATCAAAAAACCAAAAATATTTCGTTAGTACATGGATAAATCTCGTTACTGGACGAAGGAAAAAAAAAATAAAATTTAATTTGAATTTTTGACAGACTTTGAACAAAAAAATCCATTTTTTGGTCAAATTTTCGTCATGTGTTGGCTCGAAAAAATTAGTTGTAATAAAAATAAAAAAAATCCTTCGTTCAATAACTTGATAATGTTATTCCAAAGATGTGTGCAAAATTTGAACAAAATCGCTTCATAACTTTTCGGGAAATCGTGTCCACCGACTTAAAAAATCGAGTTTTGAGATAAACGCGTATACCTGCGAAACGCTGCACTGACATGGCCTGATGGGCGGAACTTCTGAAGGGTCTATCTCGTAGAATTTTACTCGGATCAATTTGAAATTTTAGGAGAATATTTTAAACATATTATACTATTTAATAAGACAAAAAAAAATCGATTTTTTGAAATTTTCAAACCCACCTAACCCCTTAAATTAAAGATTCCCGGTACTTTCTGATCATAGGGTATGTGCCTTTTCTTTCTCGTACTAACCGGCGCCAGCTGGACACACCAAGTGAAGCCAAGTCCTTCTTCACCTGGTCTTTTGAACGTAGAGGAGACCTTCCGACCACCGACATAGACGGCCAGCGTAGTCAAATGGGTTGGTGCGTGACTACCATTCCGAATTCAGAGAGAACGTAGGTTCGGATCTCGGTGAAACACCAAAATGAAGAAAAACATTTTTCTAATATCGGTCGCCCCTCGGCAGGCAATGGCAAACCTCCGAGTGTATTTCTGCCATGAAAACGCTTTTCATAAAAAAAAATATCTGCCGTTCAGAGACGGCTTAAAGCTGTAAGTCCATCCATTTGTGGAACAACATCACGGTGAACATCACAAATAAGAGGAGGAGCTCGGCCGTTTAGAGTTTAAGGTAAAGTTCATCATGGGAAAGGAACGGGATTTGAATTCAGTAGTCAAAGACAATACAACTGCACTTTACATTGACGGATCCTAGATGGATTGTGACGCCTGCGCTAGTGTATATTCGAAAAACCTCGAAACTTCCAAGTCTTTTTGTCTGAGGAATTGGAATAGTATTTTTCAAACAGAAGTTCTTGATATAAGGGAAGCTAGCAGGATAATTAGAAACCATTCACAACAACTATCGGAAGTATGTATTTTTTCAGATAGTCAAGAAACCATCTTAACTTTAAAGTCACCAGCAATCAATTCAAAAATTGTCAGACAATGTAAAGAAAGACTTAATGCTTTCGTGCGCACGACAGACATAACTCTTATCTTACTACCTGGCCATAAGAATATAGAAGGAAATGAGAAAGCTGAAGAACTGGCAAGACAGGGGCATCTTATAAAATATGAAGCGGCTGTCCCCAAGGCGCGCGCAAAAGGAAGACCCTCTCGATATAGCAGAAGCAAGCCGTTGACAGATGGACCAACACAGAGACCTACAAATTAAAAAAAACAAACATGGTCCAAGTTCAACAAATCCAGAACTGACGAGTTGTTAAGAAAGCCATGAGCAAACATATTCAGGTGAGGTGGTCGTAAAACGATAAATCCAGAAGCTGCAGTCAAGAAAAATTTAAGAAAATAGTCTTTCCCTATCTGTTTGAGTGCCTAAGTCTAGAATGCTGAGGAAATTCTCGATGGTTGACTTGAAAGGTATTACAGAAAAGAAAAGGGACGACACAGGCAGATTTATAGTCAAATTAACCCCTTGCCGTGCTTTACGAGTCTGACACATGATGAAAATTTTGGCCCGAACATGAACATGACGAGCCAGGCTATATCAGAGGCATTCACATTTCGGCTCGTACACTTTGGCCCGAGTTTCGTCGAGCTAAATGGCACGTCAAGGGGTTAAGATGGTTCGACTAATAAAAATTAGGGGTTCTGCAAGGGGTGTATCAAAATCGCAAATTCGTGCTAATTGAAGCAAATATAATTATGTTTGGAAGCTCGGGTAGCCTTTTTACTTAACAGGCATCAAAAAATTGGACAAATATGAATGGAATGTTTTTAAACGAATAGCTAGTTTTTTACCTCAACTTTGAGGGATGCTTCGACTTATCATCGTATTAGAATGTTGCGATCTCTAAATGAGTTGTAAAGTGTCCAAATCATACTTCTCAGCATTCACTCCAACTTTCTTCTATCTTCTTTTAAGTTGCTTCCGTCATTTATGATTCGGCTTCGGCTTATCTAAGGCAGCAGTTGCCTGTAAGTCTATTTTCACTGCTTAGAGTGTTGAAGCCATATCTCTTATAAAAATACTGATGCTATATTTGGAATTCATATCTACGAGCGGATGGATAAGTAGTTAGAAGCCTTTAACAATCAAGACCTTTTAATGAACAATCAAATTAATTTAAGTTGCTTTATGGGGATAGCTATAATAATTTATTATATAATTAGTTTGTTCGTTTATTCATTAGTCAAAAGAGCCGTAGTTTATATACAATTTATCCATTCAACTATTTATACTTCACAGCAGCTTCTCAGACACACCCTGGCTATAAATTAATAATCTAAACATCGCATTTAATATTGAGGATATTTCTTCATTTAAATAGGCACATGACTATAATATGTACAATGCGATGCATACATTTGTGTAATTATCTTTAACATCTATGCTTCCGCCTTGACAAAATCCCATAGTAAATACTACCCTGTAGGGAAAGTATGACGATTTTAGTCTTCTATAGATTACGAAAGGAAGGTTTGAAACCAAAGCTGAAAGATCTGAGAATCAGCTCTACATGACCTTATGACAAAGACCGAAGTGGAGATGGAAGCAGGTGAATACAAAATGGGAGTATTTGGTAACATTGAGTGAGCTTTTGACAACGGTAGCTTTGAGCCTAAGTACTCTGCGGGTAAGAGGCATGAGATGGACGAAATAATTACAAGATGGATTTGCTTCATGCTATCTAGAAGATTGCTGACTGTAGGAGAGAAAACCACCCAATGTACCGGGGTAAAGTCAGTTAGATCCTGTCATAAGGGTGGAGTAATCCCGCCTTAGGACTCTGAGAGAGATTGATAAATGGTGCACCTTACAGGGTCGTGCAACCAATCCCACTAAAACAACCCTAGTCTTGCTCACGCGGAAAAACTAGAATGTGTTAATCTTTCAGCGCTTAAAGGCAGAAGCCTAAGTCTTTCAGTGGAAGTGAAATATCTTGGAGTAACTCTCGATATGAACTTGACGTAGAAAACTCAATTTAACCTTAAGGTAAACCGAGCGCTGACAGTTTTTGGGACAGTGTCGCAGAACCGTCAGTACAAAATGCGGTCTGAGACCGATTATGATATACCGGATATACATAGCTTTAGTCGTTGAATAGCATATTCCGCTGTAATATTGTGGCGCAGGTACAAAACAACAGTTTCCGTGTCAAAAGAGTTACAAAAGATTTTGTGTCGAGATATTACGGGCGCCATGAGTACAACGTCAGGATAAGCTCGTTGGATCTAATACCTCTGGACTTAGTAATTCAAGAAGAGGCCATAAAAATGATGTGTCGACTGGAATTGTTTAAATGGTTGTCAGAAGAATACCCTCTGTTTTTGACACCTAATGACTAAGTTATACCTGGAATCTCTGTTGGTAAAAATATTTCGATAGTTTTCTTAAAAGGAATTAATAGAAATATCCAGACACTCTCATGGGGAGCTCAGTAAGAACTTTCTACTCTGACGCTTCCAAAACTGAGTAGCTTTTGGGTAATAACTTCAGGTGTTTCACTGCTTTAAATACGATAATAAGAGTCTTTCAATCGGAAGTCTTTGCCATACTTTACGCAGCAGACCGGATAATTGGTGGAAGTGGCGAAGAAATAAAATCAGGATATGTAGTGGCAGCCGAGCTACTCTAAAAGGTTTAGAAACCGCTCGCTTTTCTTTAAAAATTGTTTAGAAATGTAAGTTGATGCTAAACACTGTTATAAGGCGAAATAAGCTTGAACTGTTATGGCTGCCGTGATGCTGTGGTGTTCAAGGCAACTAACTGGCCGGTGAAGTGGCAAACTGCGATTTCTTAGAGCGTGCAATTGAACTGGAGAATTTTAGGACCAGATATAACAGTAACAGTCGAGTACACCAAAACTTTCAGTAATAAAGCTAAATAGCCAAGTGTTTCATGAGAAAACTTGACAAGATAATAGGGCATGATTCCTTCTCAACCAAAGAGAAGTGAGCTACGTTCCCCGATATGAAAACATTTCTTTTAGGATAGAATACAGTGCTATGTTGGAAAATTTATGATATAAAAATACAAGAAAAATAAAAAAATTAGAAATAAATACTTAAATTTAAGTTGGTATATTTTACTCATAGGTATTACTTTTTTATGTCAAGATATCAGAATCAAGCTTTTGAATATTATCGTTTGGACTTCGCTGCGAAGTATGTCCCTGACTTAATGAAAAACCATCCGGTGATGAAATTTCAGACAGGAATATTTTGATATCATGCTCTGGTGGATTTTCGCTGCGTGTCACATTTGAGTTTGAATTAAATTTAAATTATAAAATTAGCAAAATAAATAGCAAATATAAGCGCAATCACTTAATAAAAAACCAATAAACCGAAACATAAATCTTAGTCTATCCGACGAACTATATCTAAGGCCTTTTGAATATTACACAGCTTTATTTCGAACGAAAAAGGGACACAGAGCATATTATGAGGAGAGTATAAATCGGACGGATTTTCTATTAGTTCGGAACTGTTGAAAAAGAAACATTGAAGCCGAAAAATAAATACATAGTTGCTAGTGGAGAAAATGGAGAGAATGCCTACTAGTCAAGGATTTTAAATCATTATAAGCAAACAATTAGCGGTGGATTTGATGGCAGGGCATGTGCGGGCATATACGAATACGTCTTTGTATCCATGTTATGAAATTTGCATTACGCTAAGTTAGTTTGTAAAATGCTGCAGGCCTTTAACCGGCATGCTTAGACAAACCAATTAATATACATGCATGCATAATATACATATATACATACATAAATACATGCATAGGTTAGTAGTAAAAACGGGATTTGGTATTTGCTTAATAACTAATGTGGTATTGTGGACAGAATTGTTTTCCAATAAAACCAGTGCAATAAATTTAGTCAGTAGTGTAGTGTAGTATTGTATTTCAAGCAGAAGTCACTGTTATTAAGCTGAGAGTTACAGCGATAAATACAAAAGTATTATCAACCAGAAATGTCTTCATTTATTCAGACTGCCAGGCAGCAATAAAAGCGCTAGGGCCCAAATCGTACTAGTCAAAAACGATCATATAATGTTATAAACTCATAAACGACTTATCCCAGTATTTCAATGTAAACCTCATTTGGGTGCCATCATAGAAATATTCCAGAAAACTGCAAAGCAGGTGAACTTGCCAAAAAAGGTACTCGTCCCCATAGCCACTTGTAAATTACTGATAGACAGAGAAACTGTTAAAATATGTATGTTAGTATATTCAAAATTACAAAACCTAAAAACGTGGAAATTGAGCAAACTGGCATGGCCGAAACTCAACAGTGGTCGTTCAAAATGCCTGTTAAAACTCAACAGAGAGAATAGAAGAACTTTGATGGTTGTATTAACTGGTCATTGCCTAATAGGTAACCATAAGAGGAGACTAGTAGTTCCATTCTACGATTACTCCAGAAGCTATAATACGAGTACAGAAGAGAAGGAAATTATAAGACACCTCCTTTGTGAGTGGGAAGGATTAGCTAGAAAAAGACTTTACACGCTTGGTAGTGCATTTTTAACAGATGTAGCGGATGTAGCGCATCTTAAACTAATGAAATTAAACTCCTTTATAAAAGCCGCAGGATGGTTTAAAAGGGATCGCACAGTGTAAAACAGAAGTTCCAGTGGTGTCACAACGGACCCACGAGAAGTTTAAGTGTGCCATATTGGCAGCCACCAGAACTACCTACCTACCCACCCACCTATGCTCATCCAGCCTGCCGATACTCTTGTGGTCATCTAGAACACATAAATATAAGGAGCGGGCGATTTAAATGAGTGAAAATGTGCACAGACTGTCAGTTAGAAAGGGTAGTTAAGTGTCAGATCAAAACATTATTAATAGTTAACGAAATAATTAGATTGAAAATACTAATATTTTTTAAATAGAAATAGAAATTTAATTTATTTTATTACCAAAAATACTAGCAATGGTCACATTTAGTTTCCTTTATATGCCTTTTATCATCAGCAAGGCACCCGATGGCATTTAATATACACATGCATGTATATAAATATATACGTATGAATAAATAAGTGTACATACATACAAGCACAAATACCATGAAATGCATGCATAAATATTTTTTTAGCAAGTTTTTGTCATATTTTTTATGAACTCCTCGCAGTGGTCATTAATTCTACGCAAACATTGCCGGTCCATATCCGATATTATTTAAACTTATGCTTACTTTTTCAGTCTTTATTGTATGAAAAACTCAACAGCTCTATTTTTTTATTATTTTCGCATAAAAAACCACTTAAATACTTCTGTTTCAGCAAAAAAAATTTAGTGTAAATAAAATCATTGACCAGCAGCGATGATTGGGTGTCTGACAGCAATCAACAAACACTTGACAAATCAGCCGGCATTTTCAGTTCGCCAGTTGATTGCCAATTGATTTCGGTTTTTTGTGTTCGAAAGGCTAGCTTTATTACAAACTTATTTAAGGTTTTATTTTATTTACTTTGTTGATTTTTTTTCTTTTGGTATTTCTGCAAACCGCAATAAAATGAGACCTGCGCGATTTATTCATTTATTCGAGCAATTTTTGCTTATTTTTGTTTAAAATTTTTGCAATTTGGCCCATCTGCCTTTTATCTCGTTATTTGTTCTTCCACTGTTACTTTCTTTTGCTTGTTATTACCATTTTGTGCTACTCAAATACCTACTACCGAATTTTTCAGCTTTAGATGAACTGTTCCCCACAGCTAATGGAGAGTAGCAGCTTAAAATGAGCCAATATGGATTATTGCTGACTCACAATCAGTTGCTAAGACCCATCTCAGCTTCCGGCACTTAATTGTTTGTTTGTTCGTTTTGGCTACAGAGAAATGGATCCAAAGTAGCGCAATTTAAGCTCATCCTATAATTAGCAAGGCATTTTGTTTGTTGTTTACGTTAGGTCTCGTTTACAGCTCGCAGGACTCAACAGTACTTCACATGAACTTTCGGCCTTTTTGTTCAACAATAGTTGTTATTTAAAAGCACATAAATAATTAGAAGGTAATAAATGTACGTATAAATAAGTGGGAGGTATTCCGCGGTCGAAAACTGCTTTTATGCGGATATGCGCCTATTTTCAAATTTTCACAAAAATGGTCCTGAGGTAGGTAGGTAGGTATGGTAGCTACCAATATGACACTCTTATGCTGGAAACAGTCACCGACGTAACCGCAGTCCCCTTCCGTATCGTAGTATCGTAGATTTTATCTCAGGATTTTTAAAAATTCCCGTAGAACCCTGTCAGCTGATTGCTCTCTCACCACACAGTGTTGCCAAGCAGTACATTTCGCAATCATTTACAAAATAAACTTAAAAAAATTACAATTTTTATTAAAATAACTTAAAAACTTGAATAATGTTAATTATAGATAAATGAATTATTTGCATTTGTTGGTTTTTGGCTTTGGTTTATTAAACAATGAAAAATTGTAACTGATAACGCGGATGTGTGAAAAAGTTTGTAAGCAAAAATATCAATGGCAACATTGTGTAGATACAACCAAACACATACACACACAAATCGATGTATTGTGTAAATATGTAACTAAAAGAACGCAGTTGTTCTCTACGGGATGAGTTTTGCTCAGTTTTGTGCTCGTTAGGGGCTGCGGTAAGGACCAATCCTAGATCCGTTGTGATATCACTAGAACTTTTTCCTTACACTATGAGGTCCTGAGAGAGTGGGAAAGAAAATAATATTTTATTCGGATATCTCAATCTTCTACGAGAATACCGACCAAAGTAGAGTTCCGGAAGACTTAAAAGGTTTACTTTTTGACATTGTAGAAAAAGATATTAGAATATTGGTACCACAAGAAAGGAGTATGAGAAAACTTTAATAAACGGCAATATTTTTAAGAAGGGTTCCCATCGATTTGTTATATGAAATGCGTGTAAAAATAGCACTTTAATTAAGAAATATTTTCAATTTGCTTTCCAACTATTTAAAAATTCAAATTAATCAAACATGACAGTTCAATAGAATATTACAATATTGGTTTTTAATGAGTATGAGAAGTGAGTATGAGAAAAATTGAAATAGACATGTTTTTGAACAGGAAACCTTGTTATTTCTATAATAATAAATTACAGATGAAAACCAATTATAATATTAAAATTGATTTTTAAAACCCCAATTAATTCAGAATTGTTTAATATTTTGGTCACCAACTTTTTAAAAATTCAAATTAATTAAATATAAATATTTTTCTTAAATCATTATTTTTTATATTATTATTTCAATTTAAAATATTACAATACGAAGTCGAATAAAATATTATATAACGGGAGCTGTTTGGGACAGCTATAAGTTACACATATTTTAATAGATTTGCCACCTACATAAAAAAATTATATTCCTTAAGTAGTTTAACACAGATAGGGTGGCCACTTACTATAAAAAATAATTTAACCTATTGTTAAATTAACCTGTTGTTAATTAACCTATTGTTAAAAACCACTTTTACTTTTCCAATACAAATATGGAAATGAATTAAAAGGTCAAATAATATAAAAAAATTATAATATTTATTATTTTTTATTTTTATTATTTATTAAACTCATAATAAACTAAAAGCTTATTAGCATAAACATGAACAAAGCTTCAAGACTAATTCAAATTCAAATTCAAAAATAATTCATTAAAAATTAAATAATATACGTGAACTTCATCGTCTAATATTGCCTTTGAATAACTTTTATACTAATTAAAAAAAATATTTTTAGTCATGACAATCTTTATGTTGACCTTTATTGCTTGACTGTTTGTATGCTGCAGCTGTGTAATTCTCAAGTGTGAAATATGACACTTGACGTATGGACGAAATTTATAAATCTTTCGATAGCGTAAATAATTTTGCGCCACCAGGTAAATTGAAAGATAGCACCAATTCTAAATAATTTAGAAATATATGATTTTTCAAATTTAAAATATAGGGTGCTCCATTTACCAGTAGGGATTTAATTTGACTACGAATAATAGGGCATTGAATATTTGGCTGCACATTTTTGTATTGGTGAGAGTAAAGTGATAAGAACATTGATTTTTAGTACCTTCACTTCATGGTTTGATAACAGCAGCAAACTTTTGGTGCATGCTGCTTACAAGCTTTGCACATTCGGCTGTACTGCGTTCCTTTATCTGACGTTTTAAAATAGCCCGTCTTTGGGGACTGTGCTGGCCAATCTAACTAAACAATTTGGTACCTGATTTGTGACAACGAGTTGTCTTGTTGGAATTGAGTATCATCTAAATTAGTGTCGCCGCAAATGCGCATTAAGGAAGGAAAAGTACAGTTTCTAATACCTTCATGTACTTTTTACTGTCCATGCGACCCTCGCAAGTGAACATTTCGCCGACACCAGCAGCAGCCATACAGCACCAGATCATAATTCTGTCTCCCCCATGCTTAACAGGGAGTAACACGCAAACTGGATGGTATTCCTCGGATAAACGTCACCTCACGAACGTCATACCACTTGTGGGAAAGGAAAAGAAGTCGTTTTATAAGATTTGTGTTATTTCCTCGAAATTTGACAAGGGAAAGAAGCTATGGTTATAGATATTTGAAAACGATGTAAATTAAGCTTGCCTCGGAGTTCGATTCATCTGACTACAGAACATTCGACAATCTTCCGACAGGGCAGCTGCATGGTAGAAGAGAATTTTTTACGATGCTTGAGACGTTTTCTCCACTTTTTAATTTATTGTGGTAAGATTTTGCTTATCAAATCGCTTAATAGTAGATTGGACTGAGCACCGCGAACATTCCACCAAATTGTAAATCTCATCCTGAGACTTCCTTTTCTCTTTTAAAACTTGAATTCTCACATTTTTGTCTCAATAAAGTTCACTTTTTTAAGCATTTTGATAAAAATAAATAATTTTGTACGCTTAATAATTTTCTACTAAAGATTATTCTCACATTGACTACCAAATTTAAAATGGCAAAATATTTTAAGTATACTCCCAACTTTTTAGACTTGGCTTTTCCCATACTACAATTTATTGTTGTAATGATCATACCATGGACCATATCAGTGTGGCTTTAGACCTGGAAAGTCTACCATCAACCAAATATTCACAATACGCCAAATCTTGGAAAAGACCCATGAAAGGAGAATCGACACACACCATCTTTTCGTCGATTTCAAAGCTGCATTCGACAGTGCGGAAAGGAGTTATCTGTATGCCGCGATGTCTGAATTTGGTATCCCCACAAAACTAATACTGCTATACAAGATGACGTTGCTCAACACCAGCAGCGCCGTGAGAATTGGGAAGGGCCTCTACGAACCGTTTGATACCACACAAGGTTTCAGACCGGGTGACTCGCTGTCGTGTGACTTCTTTAACATGATGTTGGAGAGCATCGTACGAGCCGCAGAACTTAATTGCTCAGGCACAATATTTTGCCGATAATATTGACATCATCGCCTTAACAACCACGCTGTTAGATCTTTCTTCTCGAAGCTGGATAAAGAAACAATGGGTCTGGTGGACAACGAGGACAAAACGAAGAACCTCCTGTCTTTAAACAACGCAATCGCGTATAGGCACCCACGTCACTGTTGACAGTTACAATCTCCAAGTTGTAAAAGGCTTCGTGTATGTAAAAACCAGCATTAATACCGATAACAATGTCAGCCTTGAAGTCCAACGCTGAGTCTCTCTTGCCAACAAGTGCTACTTTGGACTAAGTAGGCAACTGAGCATTAAAGTCCTCTCTCGACGAACTAAACTAACACTCTGCAAGGCTCTCATCATGCCCGTCCTAACGTGTGGCGCAGAAGCTTGGACGATGACAACATCTGATGAAGCGATGCTTGGAGTCTTTGAGAGAAAGATTCTGCGCAAGATTTTTGGACCTTTGCACGTTGGCAACGGCGAATATCGCAGACGATGGAATGATGAGCTGTATAAGCTTTACGGCGACATAGACATAGCGCAGGGAATAAAGATTCAGCGGCTACGTTGGCTGCGTCACGTCGTCCGGATGGATAAAAACGCTCCGGCTCTGAAAGTATTCGATGCGGTACCAGCTGGTGGTAGCAGAGGAAGAGGGAGGCCTCCTCTGCGTTGGAAAGATCAGGTGGAGAAGGACTTGGCTTCACTTGGTGTGTCCAACTGGCGCCGGTTAACACGAGAAAGAAACGACTGGCGCGCTTTGTTACACTCGGCCAAAATCGCGTAAGCGGTTATAGCGCCAATTAAGAAGAAGAAGAGAATGAACATACAGTGACACATTTGCAAAAAGCAGTGTTCAGTTTGGTAGCCACGTTTGAAATTACTTGCATTTTAGTGGAGTGCCTTATACTTTTGGCCAAGGCTGTATGTATGTATATACATGGATATCCCAACTTAGATCAACCTATCTATCTAACCACAACTAATATTCTGGCCTATTACGAATGTTATTTTAGCAGCTGAAACCAAAAAACGTATGGCTCACATACCAAAAGCTAAATTTACTTTTACAATTCAACTGCAAATGCAGGCTTTTCATAGTTTTAACTTTTACATTGAAAAAAGTATTTATTTAATAATTCCTCATTTGCGGCAACACTTTTACGTTGGCATTTACACTGCTTCGTAATATCTTTATGAAGTTAAAATAATGCTTCTTAAAACTTTCACCCTTTTAACACCTTTCTTTCATTACATCTACCCAAACATAAGTATGTCACATACTTTGCTTCCTCTACAGCTCTCTATTCCCTAAATGATCAATATGAACTTCTAAACCAAATTCACATCAAAACCTTTTAACTCGCATTCACAATCTCTAACATCACTAGGATTTTCGCATCCTTTTCATATTTTCTGCAAATTTTTTTACCACACCGAATTCCCATTGCGCTCAATCTACAAATTCATATTTTTTTAAATTTTTTTTTTACATAAAATTGTGTTCTTTTCTACTTCGCCCCATTTGCACTGTAACTCTATTTTAAATTTTGCATATTTCTACAGCCAGCCATCCATCTAAGCTTTCTGTTCTCTCATATCCATATCCTCCACTCAATTTCAATCGTTTTTTTACGCTTTGCACTGTTGTTTTTGCACTTCTTTCTGCTTCATTGGCTTTATTGGAGCATTAAATTATCGCTGCAACATTTCATAGCATCCTTTCTGCATATCCTTCAATGCAATGGTAAATGCTGGACAGATGTTGGAGACCATTTAGTAGTGGGATTTGTTTGGATTAGGTGGGATGTGCGACATTTAAGGATTCAATTAGGTTGCTTGCACAGAAAGTTTAGTTTTTCCAAAGAATTTTCCACATTTCCAAAGCTTAATCGCGAATACGGTAGACAGTAAATTGGTTAAAGTCTATAGCAAAGTGTGATTATGAACGAAAGTGGAATTTGAAGCGTGTATTTTATTCTCAGGAATATATCTACGTACAGATCGAGCTCTCACATATGTATACTACAAATACCTATACAAAACCGTATGCCATCTAAGTATTCCAGAAATTATAAAGAAACTATGGACCGTTGCCCAATGGGCGACCACCGTAGCTGAATGAGTTGGTGCGTTACTAGCATTCGATAGTGCACGGGATCGAATCTTCATTTACAGATCAAAGAGGTTTTTTCTACGACTCTCTAAGAGTAGGAAGATTTTTCTCATTTATTTATATTTTATAGGTGATCTTTTGAAAATGAAAAATCTATCTCAACAAATTTAGAGATTTTATTAAACTCAATTAAGGTCTAGTAATAGGAGCATTCTGAGCATAAAGGGATTTTGAAAGACCAACATAGAAGAACTCCGACCTACGCAAAGTTCTGTCCGGAATATTAAAGAAAATCCTCTGAAAAAGCAAGTCAAAAAGAAGAAGAAAAAAGAAGTAAGTCAAAAATAAAAGATAAAGATAGGATTATTCTCCTGCTGTGAAAGGATTGTAAGTTGGTCAATAAGCATCGGACTTCATACGTAGGGATAGGATCCAAATAGCGTAAATTACGCAACGCGAAATGTAAGAATACTTTTTGGATTCGTTCAATTCTAGCAACATGGCACGCACGGAGACCAAATGAAGGATGCATACTCCAGTTTGGAATGCACAAAAGCCGTATACAGAAGCTCCAGCGTATAAGGGTCGAAGAAATCGGAGCTATGACGCCTAACAAAAGCATGCATGGCGTAAGATTTGGCAATAATTAATTTTACATGACTAGTAAAAGTAAGCTTCAAATCTTACACTTACTCGTGGCAGAGGTGTTCTTGATATGTGATAAGAGGAGTTAATAACAGTGGCACGCTTGGAAAAGGTAATTTGGAAGCACTTATTTATGTTGATGATTACTGATACACCAGTTGCTGAAATTATCTAAATTAATTTGCATCAATTCAGAGTCGATAGAGTTAGTAATCTAATATAGTAGGAATCTTGCTGACGAGAAGCAAGCTTGAATATCATTGATAAACAGAACAAAAAGAAGCGGACCAGGAACCCCAGAGCAAGCAACGACCTAACATTGTCGACAACGGCCCGGAAAGAAGCAATGCTGCTTCGGATGCACCAATGCTGCTTCGGATGATGCATTCAAAAAGCTTTGCAGTGGCGGAAAGCTTTGAAATAGGCCTGTAGCTACTAATATCGCTTTTATTACCTCTCTTGAAAATGGGTGAAATCAAAGTCAATTTCCAGGCATCACTGAAAGTAGCGAAGTTAGGGATTTGTTAAAGATTAACAACAGAGGGTATAGTACAGAATCACACTGCTTGAATAACACCGCGGACTGACCGTCAACATCAGTGTTTGAAGAAGATTTAAGACGAGTAATACCATTAAAGACATCTTCAAGGGACAATACTAGCTTGCCGAAGTCAATAGATGGTTGTATATCGAAAAAAACATTCTCACTGTCGGAGGCCGATGCGAGATTGGACTTAAAGAGCTCAGCGAAGATATTAGCGGCATCCGCCGGAGTATTAGCAGCTTGGTCACCGAAAAAAAAGCGGACGGAATATTGGAAACAGATTTCTTCGAATTTACAAAATTCCAAAACGCTTTTGGACTAGATTTTCAGATTTTATAAGTGTAGAAGGCAGAAGAGTTTGTTATCGCAAGAAACTCCGTCTGCTATTTTGACAAATTGACACTAGTTAAGCTTTTTTGAGCAGTATCTGCCGCCAGCTATTAGTTAAAAACTTCAGATTCCTGGCCATCGAAATATAGTCCGAAACTAGGTCGCTGATTAGCTAGGCAGAGAGAGTTTCTTGATGGCCTCAAGCGAAGACCAGAAGATGGCATACGGTGCCCAGTTGCAGGTACCCTAGGATTGGCGTTATGAACTTCTCTGCTATTCTTACTAGACATTGGCACACTCCATCGAAAGGGACGCCATAGAAATGAAAGGATGTAGATATGTAGATGTCTAGTTTTATTGAAGAATTCCGGACCACTCAGATGGTGTTTGAATCACCTCTCTACAGAATCATTTCAACTACAACTACAACCATTTTATCAACTATTTGGTTTTTTACTTAGTCATCCATTTATATACACTTTTACACTCTTTGCTTTAAACTCATAATATTCATCCAATAGGCATCCGAAGTCGAATTCAGTTCGACGCTATATCTTTCTTTGTTTTGTCGACTTCGAAAAGGCATTCGATAGACTCGTCCACGATGCAATATAGAAAGCACTGGCCGTCAAAGCTTATACCAACAAACCAATTGTAGAGTACTACATAACAATTCACTAAGCAACAAAATGCTAATTGGTGTTGGGGTCTGGTAGGGCTGCAACGCTACTACTTAATATTGTTCTCGACATGCTTACGATGCTACTATGGCCTCCAAAACTATACTAATCAGACCAAAACAGTTCGAATAAACGCAACGAACAACAACTGTTTCACAATAAATACCCAGCCAATGGTAGAAGTTAACTCCTTCTGCTAGCACCGATGGCGAATATGGAGCTGGTGCTAATCAGCGACTTCAGAAAGCAAGAGAGGCCTTTTTGTCAACACGCATCAAAATTAAAATTTCCAACTCCAATGTAAAGTCAATACTCCTGTACGGCTTTGAATCGTGAAACATGACTGCCAGCGATATAAAAAAAGTCCTAGTTGTTATCAACAAGTGTTTGCTACACATATTGCCCATTTTCTAGCCAAAAGTCATTACGAATAACAGACTATGGGAGATAACGCAACAAGATGCAAATCACGTTGAAGTTAAGAGAAGGAAACGGCGATGGATTGGCCACGTCCTGCGTAGACCAACGAGCGAGATAACGAAAATGACCATCGAATAGAATCCGCAGGGCAGCCGTAGACCAGAACGTCCAGCACTTACTGAAAATGGCAGACCGAGCTCGAAATTGCTGCCCAAAAGAGATGGATAAAATCCCTAGTTATAGATAGATTAAATTTGAATACATATTTGTATAACGTCCCTATATTCCTTGTAGGAATAATAGGAAAAAATATATATATATGTATATATATATATATACGTCCTTATTTATGTATATGCATCCGAAGACCATTTGTCGTTCTCCTACACATCCATTCCCCATCGCTCCAGTTTTTGAGGAAATGTAAGGTAAGATTCTGCTGGTACAGAGATTAAGTATTTCTTATATTTATAGTGGCGAGCCTTATTTTTGCCTTAAAGAGTTTGTGAGTAATACAAATCGTGGTGTTTGAAATGGGAAAATCCTAATTTGGTCCTCCAGCCCGCAAGATAGTGCGGCAAACCACACAGCGCGTGAAAAAATACTTTACGAGAGTCGTTTGAAAAGTTCGTGCAAAGTCAAAGATACGGCACTACTGGCACGTATCGATATTAAATTTATTTAGCATCATACCTTGGAAGAACACACACTAAGTTTCTTTGTATTTGCCATTCATTTGAAGCGAAGAAGTCGAATGGTGTTCGAAGTGATGAAGAGAAGTAGTTAAAAAAATTCCTGCCTTAGCCTGTTAAAGCATAGAAAAACTCTCCCGAAGATGAAAAAACATAAACATTTTGACTAATGTTTTCCACATTAGTCCAGAGCGTTTGAAAAGGAAGTTAAAAAACACTAAACAACTTTAAACAGTTGGGAATTGCTGTAGGCTAGAACCTATTTATGACCAGTTAAAGTGAATTTGAAAATAATCTTCTAAGCTCAGACCCAGATTTTGTAGCGAGCCCTGGCAAGGACCCTTTTAGGGTCAGTCCAAGTGAGTTTGAAAGGAATTTTTTAACCTGCGATCCAGATCTCGCAGCAAACCTTGCGAAAGCATAAAATTAAATATTTAGAATCGGTGGAAATTCTTTCCTCGGAACAAATTTAAGAACCAAGTAATAAATACTTCAAATTGGATTAAGATTTCGTTCGAGGCAAACTCTCGTAACCCCATTCCACCTCCGCCGAATGGGATTGAGGGATTGCATCATCGCATATTCATAGCATACATCCACGGCTACTATGAGTTAATGCATATATCATATGAAGTATGAAAATGTGTTGAACTACGCAGCCGTTTTGTCGAATTTCAGACACTGTTCCTGGATGTAACAAAAATACGAAACAAAAAAATTTATTTTTTTTTATATGAAAATGAAAGTTACCAGTTAAGCTAAGTAAACACAATAACTTAGCGCCAAATATTTATTTATGTAATTTTTATCTCCTTTTTTTCGAGATAAAAAAGTGATTACACAAAACTCAAACAAAGCAGCAAATGTTGTGTACTGTGCCACTGCCAATGATTCAGGCGCTTTTGAAAGGGAAAAAAATAAGTAAACAAATACGAACAAATAAAAGGTAGCCATGTGGAAATAAAATACGATTTTTTCTCCCGGTCAACATACAATAGTTCAATCTGCTGCCACCAGAGCTGCACTGATTCGCTCACAGAAATTAAGCCCGCTTTTTCTTTGCACAAAAAGACACTCTTATTTAAACTGTGTGATTACAACAAAAAAGTAGAGATCTTTATTGTCATAAGATAAAACTTTTAACTGTGCACGTTTTCAATTACCACTTCAGTTCATTTGCAATAAATTGGAAAGAAATAATTGTGAACCGCAACAAAGTTTGCGCCTGGGCATATGCAATATTTTTTAAACGAGTGTGCAAGTTAACGCAGGCAGTTATTGATTTTCGTTTTTTTCGTATTGTCACGTGTCTTTTTTGCCATTTAATTACAATTATTCTTTACCCGCGTTCTTTTAAAAATAAAATAAGATGAACACAACTCAATTTTTTGGTATATTTGGGCTTTATTAGAGAGAAAAACCTGTCAATTACTTAGAGAATATTATTTCATTCAATTTTTTTAACGAATTTTGAACTTCATTCACTTTACCTATCTTTATCTCTTAATTGTCTTAAATGATTTCACCAAAGTACTTGAATTATATACATATACGAATAAAATAGCATTAATTAATGGGATCTTAATTCCACGAGCAGGCTGATATTGTCCACACGGCTCATAATAATTGATTATAAAACTTAGCAGCAGAAGTCTGCGTACAATTATTATTTTTTAAATATTTGCAATGGTAAATATTAAATATTATTCGTTATTTTTTTTTATAGAAAAAAATTTTATAATCTTAAATATTTTTCGTAATTTTATTTTTTATAACAAATATGTGCAAATATAAACTGTATTATTGATTCCTATGGTTCAAGGAGGAACAAAGCAACACGGTTTCTGTGATCAGGTTGCTTTAAGATCAGTAAATGGTTGGCCTATTGCATCAGACCCTGGTGTTGGTGCTGCTACTTGATCCACCAAACAGGAGACCAGTTGCCTGGGTGGCCGTTTCCTCAGCGTAAGATTTTAAGGTTTACCGCCTATGATTGGACCCCAGAGCCTCATTCGTTTCAAACAGCAGGAACCACCTAAAGGTGATATTGACATTTGGTGACGATAGGCCATATATTCGCGACACCCACCCCATTTGCCGATTTTAGGTAAGTATAATATCTTAAAAATATTATGTGAAAATTTGAAATGAATCCGACAAATACTTTTCGAGTTATTCAACAATTAACAAAGGGCGATTGGGCTCTCCAAAGCTCTATAGCAAAACTTTAAATGCGTTTTTCTCAAAACTTTGTCGTTTGAACTGGTGATCACTGTAACTTAAAAACCGCTTGGTAGATTTCAATAAAATGTATAGTGCTCTTAATAAACATAAAAAACTCGAACCTGATCGATGGATTTTTTTTTTCATAAATTTAAATTTTTTTAAAAATTAATTCTAGGTTTTTTCTCGAAAATCTGAAAAATATTTCCTGTGGCCGCCATATTGTTAATTTTGAAACAAAAGCTTCAATGAGGCACAAGATTATTTATTAATAAAACTAATTTCTCTTGTCCGATTGATTTTTGATGAATCTCCAAGAACTTGTGATGATAACCGCAAGAGACTTCTGGAGAAACGGGCTCCACATTGACTTCCCCTAACCCCTTAAATATTTTAAAAACATTTTTTTTTTTTTTTTGTTTTGATAATTTTGAGTGTTTTAGAGTACAACTAATTTTATTTCCGTTCAATAAAATGCAAGTGGCTCAAAATTCACACTGATTTTGCTCCAAGATCTTCCAAGGTACCCGATAATGTTAGACATGTGTTCAGTCCAGCTTTTGTCGCTTGAAATGTCAACTATATTAATATTTTCACTGACGGCTTAAAATTCCCTTTAAATGTAGTATTTAAAAATCGTATGAATAAAATTGTAAAACTTTTTTCCACGCAAACTTTGGCAAGCCTTTCACATTGAAAGTGCATTAAACCCACAGGATTACAACTTCAAATGTGTTATTTGGAAATTTTTCCTATTCAAAAATGTACTTTAATAAGAATATCTAATGTCAAAATTTATTGCTATATAAATTCTGAATTTATGCCAAAGAAATGCAATTCGGCTGGTGTGCACTTTTAAAAAGCTAAGTCGTGTTAGACCATAATAATAATAAAAATAACAATTTTCCATTTGTAGTATGCCCAATGGCCAACACTTTGACCTAAAAGATCTTTTGTGTTCTCCTAATGTTTGAGAACTACCTGTAGTCCTATTGGTTAGCACTGCTACCTTAAATATTTTACATCAGATTCTGTTTAACCTAGCTGTTCCCCGCCTCAGGTTGGAAACAGGTAGAAAGCCAAATTTTTTCGGAAAATTTTCTGCCGGATCATTCATTCAGATCCATCTGATCTCGAAGAAAGATGTGCAGACTTGTCTTTACCAAGGCCTACATGCAGAAGATATAATCTGTTGTTCCAAGATCCCCCAGATAGAGTTCCCAATATGAGAGATGGTAGTTTAAGTAATAGTGAATTGTCAAATGAACAACTTTTTCACTTATGTCTACTTTACTCAGGTTCCCTATTGTAGAGAAAAGTTCTTATAAGCCATTTACCTTGACGATGTTCTTGTGTGACTTCCTAATGGCTAATATTTTGCGTATTTCCCCCACTATTTATCCTACATTTAGCTTCTGCCCAGCTGATACCACAATATGGTTCTGGACCGTGAAAATCTGCTGCCGATCTGGGCCCAGCGAATTCATCAACAATTTCGTTGCCTTTTATTCCAGAGTGACCCGGAACCGTACAGTGAACGCGGAGAGTACAATTTTGTTTGTTGCACTAAATTAATTTAGGTTGTGAAGGCATTCGTACACTATAAGTAGTTTCGATTCATGTTGGACCAGCACTTTGTTCTAAAAAGTAGTGATGTACTTTCAGGGTTATATAGTCACTTTTCTGTTCTAGAAATGCAACTGAGCAAATTCTCTACATTTGGGAGCAGTATTTTTTTTTATTAATTTCCATTACCTGTTACAGATTGAACCAAATTGATCATGGAGAACTTCGGTGAACGCTTACCTAATTAAAAAGAAATAGAAATGTGGAAATTTTAATGAAATTTTAAAGACTTTTAATGCGCAAAAGTAAAACAAGTTAATTATAAATATATTATCGTAATAGGCGTAAAGTTAAAGTAATTTAATTTGACTGTTTCGACGTTAAATGGATAGTTGACACATAAAATTTCGTGGGGAATATTGAAGTTTATCTGTTCAAGAATTTCGGGACAATCAATATACAATAACAACAACAATATCGCAACAAATCGTAAATAAATAGGACCAATAATACTTCCCTATATACAGGGCGCGCCATCTTTTATGTCGGTATGAAAACATTGAATAACTTTGAAAAAAAAAACTAATTTCTATAAGTGAGGTATTTTTATTTGGATTGGTTATTTACAACTTATTAAAACTATTTTTTGAATACAACATCAATCAAGTGGCCACCTTTATTAGCAATCACAAACGCTTCAAAAAGTGAAGAAGCGACTTGAGCGAAATCCCCAACGAAGTGGCAATCAAATGGGGAAAAAACTGAAAATATCTGGCCGTAGCCTCCACCGCGTACTGAAAAATGATCTCAAAGTCAAGCCTTACAAGATCCATAAGGCGCATGATCTCACACCAAAGCAACAAGAAGTCAGAGTTGAGGGAGCGAAAGAGTTGCTTCGCTTGGCCGCAAGCGATCAATTTCCGAATATTGTGTTTTCTGATGAGATAATTTTTCAAATTGAGCAATTCGTAAACTCCCAAAACGATAGGGTTTATTTGACCCACCGTTCATACGAGAATTTGAGCCATCGATTAGCAACCAGGAGGCAGCACCCGCCACGGGAAATGGATTGGGCCGCTGTAACCGCAGATGGGCACTCTCCAATCATTTTCATAGAGCCTGGCGTCAAGGTAAACGCAAAATATTATCGGGAAAGAATTCAGGAGGTTGCTTTGAAGCCGTGGGCAGACAAACATTTCAGTGGACATTGACATGGACGTTTCAACAAAACTCGGCACCGTCTCACAAAGCTCGAGCGAATCAAGAATTACTAAAAAACAACGTTCCGAACTTCATATCGTCCACACAATGGCTCTCAAATTCACCAGACGCGAGTTCGATGGATTATTCTCTTTGAGTCATTTTGAAGAGCAAAGTCCGAACTAAAAGATTCACAAGACTCAAGCTGCTGACAAAAAGCATTGTCCGCGAGTGGGCCAAAATACCTGCAAGCCACATTCGGGCGGCTTGCGATTCGTTTCCGCACCGCCTCAAGGCCATAGTCAAGACCAAAAGGTGGTCATATCGAACACAAGTAAATAGCTTCTTAATTTTGTATTATTTTCACACATTTTTTACTTTGATTTGAATAAAAGTAATTTTCCACACTAAATTTATGGGCTTTTTAATTGGTCACATTTCGAGTGCCGAACCTTGTACTGAATTAACGTTTCAATAACTTGCCTACTCTAATCAATCTCTTGATAAAATTCAAAGTTATTCAATGTTAGCATACCAACATAAAATATGGCGCACCTTTAAATATATGTATATGGACCTCAAATCCATTTTCTTACATAAATTCACCTCTTCAAACTTAGTTTTTTCTTTACATTACCGTCTTTCTGACGTTTCGTGTCATAATTAAGGATAATTAATTAAAATCTACACCATCAGCACCCAATTTCAATTATATTTAACTAATTATGCGCACCATTACTCAATACAATACAATTTCGCACAGTTCCATACATATAGCGTTACATGCACACACATACATGCATACAAATATATTAGAATACGTAGATGTATCGTAAGACATTTACTGAAATACAATAAAGAGCAAAAAAACGTAAGGATCCGCAATTTTGGTGCCGTGTCTTTGTGTGCGTGTTTTAGTTAAGCCACTTGGCGTTTGCTAACTGTCACTGTCATCAGGTGGCAGTTAGAGTTTCAGAAAAGTCTGGCGAGTTAAAAAACAAAGTCAACTAAATTGACGTAGTAGTTGGCACGCCGAGAAATATGTCATTACAATTAAAAGTAGGCGCTGAGTGCACATCCACACATACATACAACAGTTACCGGTGATTATGAGTGAGTAAGCAGCCATCACACGCAGGCAGACGTCAAGGTTGTTGCCGCTGAATATTATCATAATTGTTTTATTTGTATTTGGCGAGCTGCTTTCATTGTTCAACTTTTTTCTTTTGCTTGAGGAATTTCCTTTTGTTTCATTTAATGGAAGGTGCGAAACAATTGACACCGCGCGCAACATTTGAACTTCACACCTTGACTTACCGGCGTATGCAGCATTAAGAGAATTGACAAAGAAGTAAATGGGGAAACTGGCACACCGACACACTGGCACGTGCACGCACTGATGCACAAACGTATATATAACTATATATGTATGTGTGACACACAAAATGTTTTAATGGTGTGAGTAATTTATTTAACTGCTCTATTTGCTCATTTCCCCTTTTTTATGTTTTCTTTCTTCTCATTTCTGTCACTTGGGACAGATAAATGCTACTACTTTTTAATATTTCCACAATTTTAAGCATTTTTATTTTGTTGTTTGCTATTTGCACTTTCATTCATTTTTTCAATTAATTACACTATAGAACACCAAAAATGTAACAAGTTTGTTGTCAGGAACTTCATGTAAAAGTGGAATAGCAAAAATATCTGACAACAAAAACGTTTTCAAAGTTTGCGGCTGAAATTTTTTGTGCGGTCCAAGGTTACCCTAATTAGTAATAAATGGCATACGAAATCACAACACTTCAATATCTCAGATATAGGTAGATTAGGTAGTGCTAGCTGATCTGTAAAAAGATCTCACTTAGACCTCTAAGGTCCATTGTGCTACTAATTCTATGTATTTGTATTTTTAATACGCGTCTTCGCGGGTTTTAACAAGCCGTTCAGCCTGTTGTCAGCAATATTCCTCAAGGATGAAAGTTATGTTGATCCCACGCACATTTGTCCAGTCCAAGACAGTCGCAAAGTGGGTTCCGGCAGTACTCCAACCAATATTTTGTAGTATTTTTTAGAGAATGATAAAATAATGTTTGTAGTTTTTTTACTCCAAGTGCTTAGCATAATTTCGCCAGTTTTGTACGTAGTTGAGTATTCTCATATCGACTTCGTTTCCAGAGCAAATTCCCATTTTTTTCCGTTTTCAAAACGGAGAGTGATGGGTATATGTCTGGCGTGCTCAATCTCGGCTAGCAAGTACCTGCCTTAACGAGCTCCACGACTCTCTCATTTACTTATATTCCTTTGAGTTTTGGTATGCAGTAGATAGTGACCTACCTATTTCCGGAGAATTCATAAATTTAGATCTGCACTGTTGAACAAATTCCGAGTTACTGCAAAAAACCATAATTGTTTAATAGCCGCTTGGCTATCAATAAGGTTATCCATCAGGTATAAAATATCATCAAAAATTTTAGGTGGAATACCGTGGATCATTTTCGCCGAACAGCTAGAGGACTACCTCCTTCACATATGAGTGTTTCCTCCAGAATGAAGATTGCGTTTTGATTTTGTTCCACAAATGGAGGGACCTACTTTTTCAAGGTGCTATTAATGGTGAGTACAAATATACCGAAAATTAATTTAAATATTGATTTCATAGTTATTTGAGTTAGTGCAAAATGGCATAACAAATTGTATACTTGTACAACTAAATATATTTATATGTACTTTGTAAAACTTGCCAATTTCTGAATTTTTTTAAAGGAATTGCAATGGGCATTTACTGAGAATCAGAATTTATACAGAATTACTAAATGCATATATATATATGCACTAGCGTACCCTCGCCCGCTTCGCTAGACGATAAATTCAATGATTTGCTGAAAGAGAATAAAAATAATACGAAACAAAGCAAATTCTTTGATACAATTTCATTCGAACTTTATTGTAACACTTTTTGGTAGACAACGTTTTTGGTTTTTTCATCTTTCGCGTGAATAATGACGATGGTTTGCCAACTCGTGAGCAAGCTACATACAATTGTCCATGAAAAAAAATTGGGTATTCTAAATTAATACCGCACATTTGTAGAGACTGTCCTTGCGCCTTATTAATTCTCATAGCGAAGGCAAGGCGAATAGGGAACTGCAAACGTTTGAAATCGAATGGTAAATCCACCGGAATCAGTGGAATTCAGGGTAACAAAATGTCTTCTCCTTTGTACTTCACTTTCAAAATTGTTGCTTCGATAACGTTACCCATTAGCTTCTTCACATCGAGTCTGGTACCGTTGCAAAGTCGGGGCACATTACTATTGCGCAGCATAATAATCGGTGCTCCAATTTTTAATCGTAAATTATGAGGTGGTAAGCCTGGCAAATCGAGTAAGTTTAAGAATTCAGTTGGATAATTTACGACCTCATCTTGATCAGTAATAGTGTCCATTGACTTATACGCAACTATGTCACCACGTATTTGATCTAAAATAAATTAATTTTTTTGTGTTCATTTGGTCCATATGTTCCATAAAAAGTTGATATGGTAAATAATATGCAGGATCTGATACACGCAAATTTCCATTGACCATTATAGTGACAAAATTATCGATCACCAATTCCAACAGGATTTCAAAATCAGAGTTGGAATGAGTTGTTGTGTGGTGTACTTCTGAAAAAATGAGAAATAAACAAAATAAATCTAAAAATTCGAATTCTAACTTTATCTTGTGTATGTTCTTATTACCTTTGAATTTTTCCAATGAAGCACCATTCATTTTAAATTTTCCAAGAATTTTTTTTATCATTTCGCGTTTCTTTCCTTTTTCATTCGATTCCAACATTTGTTCATAGCCGAAAACATCGTTTGCAAACGCATTCATTTCCATATAGAATTGGTCAAAGAAAGCATTGCTCAATCGAATTGAAACATTATTTTCATAAATACTTAGGACCTTAACTAATGCACCTTGGTACATACCTAACGCAGATATTCATCGCGACCTTGACATCGATACTATTGATGAAACAGTACAAAGCGCTAGCAGAAGACACATAAATAGACTATTATCGCATACAAATCCTATGATGAGAAGACTACCAAATAAAGAAAAATCTACCCAAAGTCGGCTTAACCGTCAAACACCAACAGATCTTGCAAAATCCTTGTAATCAATTGTCAACTAATCGTATATGTCATTGTTTGTTAACCACTTGTTTTTAAATAATATGTATATATTTCTTCTAAATGAGCTTGGGGGCATTGGCCCTTCAATATCACTCTCATTCCATCTTTTTGTAAATCAAATTACTTATTGTCTAACGACAGGTGTAATATTTTATGGAAGAAATAAAAAAAAAAATTTCATTCGAACCATTTGAAATTTCTGTATTCGACTCTTTAATTACAACACGACACAAATCGTTTCACAATAACGAAAAATTCAAAAAAAGTTGTACACATAAAATGAATGTCGATTCGAAACTTACTTTAATCTAAGAATCGAGCAAGTTTTGTTTTGTACAATATTTTGATTTTTTCTTTTTTTTATATGAAAAAAATATTTAAAAGAAATTTTTTTTTGCTAAAAACCTTCCCCTAGTGGATCCCTATAATATGAAATAAGAACGAATAAAATTGGCCTCATATCGGCCCAAAAAAATGCGTACAAACGAACATCATTTCATTTTTATATATATAGATTAGGAGGGGCCCATTTCTATTTCGACATCGTTTCTAACAGATTCGCATTTCCCGAAGAAGGGCTCGTATCGATTGGTGTAAAGAAATGTTGAAGATACTCAGACACGGTGGCTCAAATCACATGGTTCAAAATCATGATTCTTGGATCAATGAATATGAGCTGGAAGCAAAACAGCAACTGACAGTGCGGATGTTCCAAGACAAGCTTAATCCAACATAAGATGCTCATGGAAAGATCACCTCAAAGAAAACTTTTGACTGTTTCGGAGGTATTTGGAAAATCTAGTCATGTCGCAACTGCACCACTAGAGGAACTTAAAAAAATTAATTCTGTGTGGTACACAACCATTTTTTTGCCAGGAGTTTCCGAGGAATTAAAGGAATCAGCCGCCGAGGACGAATCGTCTTTCCCCCTTCACCAAGGCAATCCGAGCTCTCACATATCAGCTCGCGCAAGGAAGTTTTTGAACGCTCAAAAGTTCGAATTAGGGAGCCATCCGCCTTTCCCTGCCCTGATTTATCACCTACAGACTTATTTTTGTTCCCTAAAAAATAAAATGTGAGGCCAACGTTTTGTAATGCCTGTAGAAGCTGTTGAATCTTTGAAACAGCTCGTTTTGGAGGTATTCACTTCTGGGTGGCAAAACTGCTTAGAAAATTGGTTGAAGCGAATGCAGAAGAATATTTTGAAAAACAGCTATTTTCATTATTGGGCGCAAAATATAAAACGCAGTCCTCAGTATCAGTACTATGTGAACAATTCAAAAGATTTAGGTGCTTAGGGCGAATATATCATCCCGAAAACTCGTAAGATGAAGCCAGAAATCACAACGAATCCTAGTAAAAGTATGAAAATTTTCAAGATAATGGACCACATGAATGGGCTTATATAAAAAATGGACTTTTGTATTTGGATGACTCTTTGAGGGACAAGTAATCGAAAAAGGTATTAGAGAAGATATTACTAGAAGGTGCGTAATATGGTAATGATCATAGAAAAACAAGTGTAGGAGGTTAGGTTAGATTAGGATACATGATGGCCTTTGCGAGGGGCCTACTTGGACAAATATTCAAAATTTGTCCATTGTGATATCATACAGGGGGAGGGGAAAGGAGAAGGCAAGGAACCAAACAGGTTGAAAACAGAAGAAGGAGATTTGAATTAGAGGACCAATGCATTCAAGCTACTGATGAATTTCACCAAATGTGTGATATTTAATATCCCCAGGTGTAGCGAAAAAGTGAGAAGCCAGATATCTAAACCTTTGCCTGACGAGATCAGGGCAGCTGAGAAGAATGTGTTTAGATGATTCCACTTTATTCTCCAGATAGCTTCTGCATTAGAAGTTTGCTTTGCTAGCATTAGAAGTTTTCTCTTGAGAGCCCCCTATCTACCCGTGGCCAAAAGTATCTCGCGAGAGTACGAGAAATCTTCCTTAAAAACAAAAATAATTATAATTTGTGTATGAACAGTGAATTATATCTCAAACAAATGCACTATGTATGCATGAATTTTCATCCTATCTCGCTTGTTTTTTTTTTTATGCGGCTCTAATCGCAGAGTGGACTTACGTGACAAGTTTCGGATAGAGTGCTGAACAACTTTTATGCTTAAAAATTTGCCTTTCACTCAGAAGATTTAGGCTTAATGGGCTCACTTCATTTCAAAGGAAATGGAAAGGTAAAATAACAATTCCATTTTTTAAATTCTCTTTCATTTAATTCCTTAACCGACATATTTATCAGCTATTTCAATAAAACTGGCAAAGCAAATTTGTTCACTTGTCTAAATTGGTTGAATACAAAAATCACACCACTCACAATAATCCACATTTGGAGGTGGTTTCTGCACGTACGGCTACATAATTCTTTGTGGCCTAATAAGGAAAACGAAAAGGAACAAACCACAAAAAGGCCTAAACAACTGTCAAAAAAGATAATAACAGTTAACAAAACAAGAGAGAGTTAGCTTAAATATTTTTACTTCCTATTTGCAAAAGGAAATGAAATTTTGTGGTTAAACTAAATTGACGTCACATGAATTACATTTTTGAAGGTCTATGAAGGGGACTTAGAATGACTATGAAGCTAAGTAAAATTAGACTTTACATAACCTACTGTCACACACACAGTGATATTTATAAGCACTGTGGCAGAAAATGTTTCCATAGTAATGGGTGTGCCATAAAGAGCACCTCTCTTGAATTTAGTGTCACTTTTTAGCGCTTATCTGCAGTTATTAACTAAATGAACGCTGACTTCCAACGCATAGAATTCGTGAAAATCTACTACGGAAGATGAAAGAAGACGTGTATCATTTTTTTCATTTCATTTCATTTATTGCCGTGTATCGTTACGCGCAGAGATCAAGCACTTGGGCGCCATTGGATTTTTTTCTTTTGGAGATTTTACGTAGAAAGCTGTGGGGACCTTTCAGAGAAGGATACTGTTGAGCACTTTCTCCGAAACGCTCGAGTTTGGCAGCTAGGCGATTAAGGTCACTGAGAGTTCCTTTCTTCGACAGCCCGGGCCATTGCGCCAACCTAAATCCCATCAATCTTCTCCACGACATCAACAGCTCTGGCTGCCCGTAGATATCTGCATGTTGGAGATCTCAAATTAGTATAAAAACGGCGCTTTAGTACAACTTGGGGATTGGTACTTCAACCATTTCACCTACCCATCCTAAGGTGTTTGCAAATAAGCCAAAAGCAGTTGCTGAACTGAAAGACGAAATCCGATGTATCATAGATGTAACTCATCAGGAACTGAGCCAAAATACCATTGAAATTTTTGTCATGCTATTATATCTCGAATGCACGAGGCGTTCTTCAGGATAGTGCTCAATTGCTGTCACAGATTCAAGTGCTGAAAACCATCGCCATGGGCGTTGTTCTAATAAGTCTGGCTATGGGGAGATAAGTGGGGTTTATTTCCTCTGCTAGGGAGCCTCATACTAATCGATCTTCTAGTTCATACGATGAAGCGGGTTATTATTATTAAAAGAGAGGCAGAAACCAGCTGAGGGTAATTTTGAACGTGAACTAGCTCAGTTCATCGCTAACAGAGCTTCATTCCTTAATGCTGCAACTCTAAAACCGTGGAAGAATGCGAATTTCTGGAACTTATGATCGACTGTAAACTTGCTCCTCCCACGAGTTGTGTTGTTCGTCTTAATGTTTTTCAACAAATGGAGGGACCCACAGTTTTATGCCGCCTCTGAACGGTAAATTGTTTTTTATGAGGAGCTTTTTTATGACTGAAATACACTCAGAGGCTTGCCATTGTCTGTCAAGCGGCGACCGTTATTAGAAAAATATTTTTCTATCATTTGGGTGGTTCACGCCCATAGTAGGTTTCAAGGATGGGCCTATGATAGACACGCACTAACCGCTCGGTTATGGCAGTATACGAAATTTCATGTTGTTCAAAGACGAATATCGCACGGGAATAATAACAGAGCGCTGAACTGCTGAACATTAACGGAATTTTTTGAGCCCTCATAATAATTTCTGCATGGGTAAGAAAGAATAAGGAAGGTAAGGAAGAGTCCTTTCAGTAGTTGGTAGTTGGGGCATTCGCACCGAATTTTCCAAATTGCGCTAAAGATTTCTGGGAATCAATTCTCGAGAACCTATACAGTTAAAGGTGAGATTCGCCAAAAGATCGCTTTTGTTTAAGGGCTCAAATGAATGGCACTGCATAAAAGTTGCCCAAGCACCACAGTGGGCTTTGTTGCTTTGGAGTAAAATATAGTAAGACCCAATATCCAATTGAAATGAAACCATCAAAACTTTTCGCATGAAAAGAGGTTTTTTCAAATTATCCTAACATAACACCCTATTCGAAAAAGTCACCGCCGGAAGGCAGTTGTCATTGCACCTTTCGACATTATATCAAAATTATATAAATACATATAATAACATTTTGTCAGGCAACTGCAGCTAGTCGAGCATACTCCGTTATTTAGCCATCCCCTCTCAAAGCGTTTTTGTTCCTAAATTTCATAGGACATAGCACAGCCGCATTTGGCCAACTCTTTCAACATATGTTAAAGTAAATAAAGTAATAAAGAAGGAAAGCGCAATTCCATTTGCCACAGTGTTGACAGTCGATTTGCGGTTTAATTAAAATCTCAGCACTTACACACTCTTTTTTGTCCTATATACATATGTGTTTGTGTGTGGATGTGCACTTTAATAGGCAGTTTTCGTCAGTAATTGCATTCATTGGTGAGCAACAGAGAGGTATCCTTGGCAACTCGCTCGAAATTTGCCTGTTGCTGATCAACATACATGCATAGATACGTATGTATATATGTCGATAGGCGCCCCCATACTCACATAATTTCATGCTGTCGCTTTACGGGTTTAACCAAGCGTTAGTCCACACATGCGGCTCACAAGTAATTTTATTCAACAGCTGCTTTGTGCCACACATTTCCACTTTGTAGGGCCATAAATTCCAAAAATGTTGAATTAGATTTATTTATTATTACATTTTTTTTTTGTAGAAATTTGGAATTTGGATAAACAGTAGAAGGTAAGTTAGCGAATGGATGCACCAACTCGCTAGGTTACTTAGTTACTTTATTGCTGTCGATGGCTTTTAAGTAAAAAAAAAATATTTTATGTGTCGGTGCTTCGTGCTTCGGTAGATATTAAACATTTACCATCCTGTATTAACCTGGCTCAGTAGCAAACTAAGTGAAGCTGGGTGAACCCAAGTCTTACCGACCCATATACTTACTAGATATATTGGGAAAAATTCTTGTAAGAATTATCTGCGACAGGCTATCATTTTTCGCACAAGATAAAGGCATTTTATTCACATACCAGTTGAATGCTATCAAATAGGTGGTGGAAGTAGCAACAGAAGCCATTGAGAGGAAGAGATGGTGTGGCGGGAAAAAGGAAAATTGCGCTTTGGTAGCTCTGGACGTTAATAATGTTTTTAACACAGCTGGAAACGTATACTAGAAGCCCTTATAAAAGTAGGGGCGCCTAGTTATACTATCACAATCATTGGGAGCTATTTTTCGAATCGTATACTTAGGTTTAGAACCGACGAAAGTATTGAGGAGTACAACGTAACAGCAGGGGTTTCCAAAGGATCAGATTCAGGCCCACTACTATGAAACCTAATGAATGACGGTGTACTAAGATGGGATATGCTTCCTAGAACCGAAGTCGTTGGGTTCTCGGATGATATCGCGGTAGTAATGGTAGCAAAATGCATCCAAGATATTGCGTGGATCACCAACGAATCTGTAAATAGGATCAAGGCTTGGTTGATGGCCATGAACCTGGAACTAGCGGAGCACAAAGCTGATGCGGTTTTAATAAGCAACCGTAAGGCTGTACAATTTATGAAGGTAAATGTTGGGGCTGTAACTAACACATGGGCTGTAAAGACCGGGGCCTAATACATAGATGGCGATCGTTTTATTGAATTCACCTCTTTTTCAGTGACTAATAACCTTAAAAAACAGATGTAAAAATTTTATGACATTCTATTCATTAGTTCGTGAGTTTTTGTGCTATGAGTTACGGTACAATGGATCCAAAAGAATTTCGTATTTCAATTTTTCACTGCTTCTTGATGAAAAAAAAAAATACCGCTCAAGCAAAGCAATGGTTTGAAAAGTGTTATGGGGACTCCACTCCATCAGAAACAACAATAAAATGATGGTTTGCTGACTTCAAACGTGGCCGTGTAGGCACCGAGAAACCGATGATGCACAACGCAGTGGACGTCCAAATGAGGCGGTAAGACAAGAAAACATAAAAAAAATCCACAAACTCGTTTTGAATGCTCGAGTAGTGAAATTGCATGAGTTATCTGACATCATAAAGATATCAAAAACACGTATTGGCTTATATTGCATGGGCATTTGGCTATGAGAAAGCTCTGTTCAAAGTGGGAACCGCGTTTGCTCACTGTTGATCAAAAACAAGAACGTATTAATGATTCTGAGCAGGGTTAGGCCTTGTTTAAACATAATAAACCGGAATTTTTGGGTCAAATTTTGACAGTGGATGAAACTTGTATCCATCACTTCACTCCAGACTCAAAACGATCGTCATTTGAGTGGACAGCAACTGGTGAAACTAGTCCAAAGATCTCGAAAATACAACAAAAGTATATGGCCTCAGTATTTTGGGTTGTACGTGGTGTAATATTCACCGACTATCTTGAGAAGTGATATACCATCAACAGTATAATCATATTATATAGCGTTATTGGAGCATTTGAAATGCTATAAAACGTCCGCATATGGCAATAAAAAAATTTAGTTTCATCAAGACCGTGTCGCAAGTCAATCAAAACAATGGCAAAACTACATGAATTGAAATTCGAATGGCTAACACATCCACCGTCTTCCCCACATTTGGCTCCCAGCAACTATTGGCTATTCGCCAGTAAGAAATTTTGTTCGAATGAAAAATTCGCTGAAAATGAGGCCTATTTTGAGGCTAAAGACAAATCTTTCTACAAAAATGGTATTGAAATGTTAGATGGGCGCTGGAATGATTGTGTTGATGGAAATTAAGTTGGTGAATAGAGCTAATTTTGAACAAACAAAAAACATGTTTTCGTTGTTAGGCCCGGGGCTTTTCAACCCATGTGTTACGTTGCAAAAAGTGTGTTTCAGATGGAAGCTTTCTAAACGCACACAAAACACCTATCAAAGCAAATACGCGCCAATGTTGTCCCACTGATAGGACAGCAAGAGGATAAAAAAATTTAGAAATCTATTAGGTGCACAACTAAGTTCTCGCTGTTTTTTTTTATTAAAAATTCAACTTTATTCTGAAAAAATGGTTACAAGTGAATCATTGAAAGTATCACCAATCGCTGGCTACTACTTCTTCCCATCTATCTGGTAGATCTCGTATACCGTCGCGGTAAAACTGTTCATCTTTTGAGGCTATCCACGGATCAACCCATTTTTTGATGTCTTCATATGAATGGAACTGCTGATCAGCTAGACCATGTGCCATCGAGCAGAGCAAGTGATAAACGGAGGGCGCAATATCTGGAAAATATGGCGGGTGGGGTAGGATTTCCCATTTCAGTGTTCTCAGGTAGGTTTTAACGGGTTTAGCTACGTGAGGACGAGCGTTGTCATGCTGTAAAATCACTTTTTCATGCCTCTCTGCGTATTGCGGCCGCTTATCGCGCAGTGCTTATCTTAATCGCATCAATTGAAGTTGAGACCGATTCCCAGTTTCGCTTGGTTTTAACAGTTCATAGTAAATAACACCAATTTGGTCCCACCAAATACATATCATAACCTTCGCAGTGTGAATATTCGGCCAAGGCGACGACGTAGAAGCATGACCGGGCAGTCCCCATGACTTTCTTTTCTTTGAATTACTGAAATGAATCCATTTTTCATCACCCGTCACGGTGCGATGAAGAAAACCTTTTTTGCCGCTGGAGCAGTTTTTCACAGGAGAAAAAACGGCGTTCAACATCCTTTGGTTTTAACTCATAAGGACTTGGGTAGTCCCCTGTTTCTGAATCATTCCCAAAGCATGCAATCGCTGGGAAATGGATTGGCGGGTAACTCCTAACACTGAAGCAAGCTCTTCTTGCGTTTGACACGGATCCTTATTGAGCAATGGCTCCCATTCAGCGTCTTCGAAGGTTTGTAGCCTTCCTTCACGCGGACGGTCGTCAACATTAAAATCACCTTCTTTGAAGAGACGGAACCACTCTCGGCACGTTGTTTCACTTAAAGCAGCATCTTCATAAACTTTTTGTAGCTCTCGGTGCGAAAGAGGAAAATCAACACTTCCCGTAAATGACGATTATTCGGCACAAAATCAGACATTTTCACAAAACCAAAAGTATACGATACCAAAACAAAATCACTAATGTGTCGAAGCAGTTTGTTTACCATATGTCTAAGCTTGGTTTATGACGTTTAGGTTATTTTAGAATCGACCATCACACGCTGCTGGCGGCATCTATTGGCACTTAGTTGCGCACCTAATCTTAAAAAATATACAGTTAAATTGAGGCATTTTTTAAACTCATCGGATTCGCTTCAACCTTGTTCAACTGTGGTTTTTGCGATCGCGGAATTCAAATTGCATGAAAATATGACTTTATTTGAATATTTCACTAATTTTTTACCAATGTATGAGCATTCGTTGTGTAAAATTTAATTTTAATATTACGAAATTCATACGGCGGCCGCCATAACGGAATGGGTTGATGCTTGACTACCATTCGGAATTCAGAGAGAACGTAGGTTTGAATCTGGATGAAAGACCAAAATGAAGAAATAGTTTTTTCTTATAGCAGTCGTCCCTCGGCAGGCAATGGCAAACCTCGCGTCACTGTATCCTTTCAGTGGCATTAAGTATGCCAGTTTTCTTGACGCAGTCCACCACACTAAGACCTCATGCAGCAATATCGGTCTAACTACTGCCATGTAGCACCAATGCATCAGTGAGAGTGATAGACCCCAAGTAACGCCCAACATTCTTTTACATGCGTGCAGCCCATTATTGGCCTTTTACACCCTTTCCTCAACATTGTGCTTCCGCAGCAATTTACTGCCCAGTATTACTCAGAGGTATCTTACATGATTTTTGACAAGTAGTTCGTTGTTACCTGGCTTCGGGAGGTTCCACCCCGGGACCTTATACTTCCTGGTAAAAAGTATCATGTCCGTTTTTTCCGCGTTTATCCCTAGTCCTGCACGAGATGTCCATTGGAATACAGTTTTAGGTGTGTTGTTCATCACATTCCTGATGGTGTCCAGGTACTTTCCCGTAACTACTATAGCTATGTCATCTGCATACACCACTAGTTTTGGTGCCCCTCCGTCAAATTTCTTGAGCAATTCGTTTGCTACAAGTAACCATAATAGCGGCTATAGTCCCCCACCTTGCAGGGTATCTTTGCATTCATATTTGGTAACGCTCGTATCGTTCCGCTCTTATCTTCCTGCTAGCTACAAGCTGTTTTATCCATATATAAACCAAGAGATGCACATTAAGTGACTCTATACTATATAAAATATCATCTTTCGTCACATTGTTAAAGGCCCCTGATATATCTAGAAATACTCCTAGAGCATACTCCTTATATTCTAACGCCTTTTATACATTTAGTACAAGTGAGTGAAGTGCAGTGTGAGTAGATCTGCATTTAGTGTAAGCGTGATGAGCCTTGGATAATTCGTCCGGCACAATTGTGTCTCTAATATATGCGTCTAGAATCTTCTCCAACGTTTTCATGAGGAATGAAGTCAAACTAATGGGCCGGTATTCTTTAGAGTAAAGATGTTTGCTTTTTACTGCTTTTGGAATAAACTCAACCCTCGCTTCTCTCCACAATGGAGGAACATAGCTGAACCTCAACCACCCTATGAGTAGGGTTCTTAACCATGGTACCACAAGATGGCTTTCCTTTTGGAGCATGGCTTGAAAGATTCCATCCAAACCTGGCGATTTAAATGGGTCGAAACTTTGTATAGCCCATTCTATCTTGTTAGTCGTAATTACGTTCGTCGGAATGTCGTGCACAATGTCTCTTCTAGGTTCGAGATCTATAGTGTGCCTGGAAAATGTGTGCTGACTAGGTCTTCTAGAGAGTCCTCACAACTGTCAGCCCACTCCCCGTTAATTTTTCGTATTGTTCTTGGCATCAACGGATTCCTGGATAGTAGTTTCCTAAGTCTAGTCACTTCATTGGTGTCCTCCATAACACTACAAAAGTCCTTCCAAGATTCTCTCTTGGCTATACGTATTCCTTTCTTGTATACTTATATCTACTCCTTCCAACAGAACTCATTGTCAGCAACCTTGGCTAACTTATAGAATTCATGTACTCTACGCCTTTGTGCTCCTAATTCCTTGTTCCACCAAGGAGCCTTCACTTTGCGTCTGTTACGTATTGGGGGGCAGTATTTTTTATACGCTTTAACGAGGGTAGTTGCAAACGATTCAACGCCTTTCTCAGGTGCAACGTGTGACCTGTATTTCCGGGGTATCATTGGTGTTTTTGATACTATATCCCTTAGGGCGGGTCGATTTAAAAATCGCTCATTGCTCTGTGAAAATCGTATTCTAGAGATCAAAATAAGAAACTTTGCCGAAGAAACCATGCCTCTAAAACGAATTCTGATGTCCCCCAATTTGGGTCGCACGAAAAATCCCACTTTGACCCATTTAGAATGCTCCAATAGAGTCCAAATGTATGGCCGACCCCCACTAACTTTGGACGGCCGATCCACCCATGCCAGTGGCACACCCCCTGGAACTCCCCTGGGGAATTCCCCATACAATAATTTTAAAATATCACCATTTTTGGCCTTTACATGAGAAAAGAAACTAAAAAGTTCGACCCAAATTGGGGGACATCAGAATTCGTTTTAGAGGTATGGTTCCTTCGGCAAAATTTCTTATTTTGATCCCTAGAATATGATTTTCACAGAGTAATGGGCGATTTTTTTGCCTCCCCACAAAAGAAACTAAAAGTTCGACCCAAATTGGGGGACATCAGAATTCGTTTTAGAGGTATGGTTCCTTCGGCAAAGTTTCTTATTTTGATCCCTAGAATATGATTTTCACAGAGCAATAGGCGATTTTTTTGCCTCCCCACAAATCGACCCGGCCTAATATCCCTATATAGGTCCCAGTTCGTATTCTTAGGATATCTCAAGGATATATTTTTTATTTTGAGCGAAATATAACCTGAAAGCTCATGTATCTGTAATCAGAGAATGAAGGTCTACTCAACACTTCCCATTTCTGCACCATAACAAGCTGGCTTGTGTAGAGTGTTAAGTCAAGTACATTCTTCGAGGTTGGTTCAAGATATGTTGGTTCATCAATTGAAGTGTATCATTAATATTTTCGTATTCAGCAAGTGAAAATTAATAAAAACAAAACTAAACATATACTTTTTCAACTTCAAAATTTGTAGACCAGTGTAATTACATATTTTTCGCTCGTTTAAACAAATAGCACTTTTCTCTTTACATCCTTTTATGTTATGATGCCGTTTATTTATTTAAATTAATGCTCGTATTTTTGCGCTCATTAAAATTGACAAAACTATGTCTGTTCTGCAGCTCATCCTTTTCAAAGTGTTTTTCTTTGTTTTTATTTCTCAATGATAGTACAAAAAAGAACTAAAATATAAAATCAAATAAAGCAAAACAAAATGGCAATAACAGTTGGTGTAATTGGTGTAGTTGGCTCCACAAAACACACACTATAATTTCCCCCTTTTGGTCGCTTGGTCGCTTTTAATTGTGCGAGAAGTTATAAGTGACACAGCATTAATTAGTTTGCCTCTCCCTGTGGTTTTTTTTTCTTGTTTTGTTTTTGTTTTTTATGCAGTCCACTAAACAGCTCACTTGAAGTTTGCCTTATTGCCCCGAATGCGTACCTGCAAAGTTGCGGCAGTTATGTGCTGACATATCTACTACCTTCAGTGCGCCGTATTTCTTTATTTATTTTTCAACCACATTTTTAATTTCTCTCACCACACTATTTTTTGCTTAACCATAACACATTATTATTCACTGCTTAGCCAATTTTATTATCAGCCCACTACTTTACCCTCACGCTTTTCTACTTATACTCGTACTCGCGCACTACCTGCCAGTACTTCTCCATCTATTCATCTGCAGCTCATTCCTTTCGAGAATTTTTATGACATTGACATTGGCCGGAAGCCATGCGAAAGTCACAACGCCATGTCCTCGCCGCACTCGGCTGCACTTGTACATTTCCTCTGCGCCACCGTCTTTACACGCTGTATTTTCATGGAAATCGTCGCGGCATGGCCTGTGCTTGTATGGCCAGTTTTTTGGCCTGCCAGTCATTGGCGCAGACGGTCATTTTGGCCAACAATTTGCGGTTAAACAGTCACAAGGGAAAACTGTCGACAATTTGGGTAAAACTACATGGTGACGCAAACAGAATTATCAGCAGAGTGAACGAGTACCTATTTGTTGTTTACAGGTTTATATGAAAATTTTGTGACGCTGGCCGGCTATTACTGAGTATTTTTTTTTTCTCTTATGACATTTATGTTAGTTTTGCTTAACTTTTGGCTTGTTTCTGTTTTTTCGTACGTCAGTTGTAGTTAACGCGACGCTTGAAACTCATTTTAAAGGTTTGAAGTTGATAAAAAATTCTATGCATAAAATATTCACCTACATTTTTAATAAAGCATTTGTGTTAAGTGTAACAAAATGAGTACAAGACGAGATAAGTACAAGCTGGTAAGTATGTATGCGTTTGTAAGTGAAGTATTTATCTTCCAAATTCCTACACTACACCTATCGCTTTTACTAAATGAAAGCTACCATTTAATTTAGTTTTTATCAAAGCAGAAAAGTGTAGAAGTCGCTCCACCTCAATGGAGCTGCCTGCACTGGCTATTAACTAAATTAAAACAAGCATGGCTTTATTCCCAATTTACATATTTTCTTATACGATTTAATAGCTCTTCAGTTTCAAAAGTCTGTTGCCAGGAGGCGCTGCCACAATAATTCGTCTACTCTGTAATAATTCCGCTGCCAAGAGATGCTGAAAAAATCCTGCATTTAACAGATTCAAATGCGCGCGAGTAGCTGCAAGCAGTGGGCAATCCCTTAAGGAAGAAAATACCTCGGCTCGCTTGGTTGTTGGTCACTGTTGGACAGATTTTACGATGCCCAGGCTAAAACGGCGCATTACGGCTGTTGCTGCTGTTTCAGTAAACAAATATCACAATTTTTGTTTAGAATGTGTATTAAAATTCAGGAAGTTTCAGGAAATAGAGATATGAAACCATCGATAGTGAACGCCGATAGCTTTTGGCGTACCATAGATTAACTATCAGCTCGCAAAAAGCTTATTAAAAACCATCGCCAAGGTTTCAGTGAAATCTTGAAAATATCTATAGTTTCCCGCAAACTATCGAGATGTTGTCGAAAATTATCCGATTTATCGAAAACATTTAAATGAAAAATAGGCAACAAAATGTTAAGACTCCTTCAAGGAAATAGAAGTATGAAATCACAGCATCGAAAAAATTTCGATAGTTTATTAAAAAATGTGTTTATGAAAATTATCGATACTGTGCCAAAAATTATCGATCATCAAAGATCCGCTTTCGAATAACCCCAGCGAGCTCAAAACAACAACTTGTGCTGTAAGGAGACCGATTCGGATACTTGGTTTCGAGAGTTTACCGCATTGGAATAGAAAGCGTATCATTAAGAGCGTTTTTGTAGACTGAAGAAGGAAGATATTGCCCTAACGAATAAAGTCCAAAGCATACTTACATGCGGCCGCCTCAACTGAATGGGTTCATGTGTGACTACCATTCAGAAGTACACAGCTTCGGATCTACGGACATGGGAGACCAAATGATGGAAAAAGTATTTTTCTGTGCTGGTCGCTCCTCGGCAAGCAATGACAAACCTTCTCATGGCATTTCTGCCATGAACGAGCTCCTCATAAAAAAGCACCTGTTGTTCGAAGGTGGTATAAAACTGCGAAAAACATTAAGACGGAGGAAGAGCTCAGCCCAACACCCAAAAAGTTTGCAAGCACCAATTTTACTACTTGGTTCCGAAAGTTTACCGCATTGGAATAGAAAGTAAGCTTCGTAAGAGCGCAGGCTGAAGAGCGAAGATATTGAGTTACTACAGGCAGTTAAAGAAGAATAAATAATGGATTTAACCTTACGAATAACATCCAAAGCATTTTCCGCAGCTACTTTCATTGAGATCTGCAAACATCTCTACTACTTTCAAACTACTACAGGGCTTCTCAAATCGAGGTCTATACAATGGTGGATAACCTATAAAGTATGATAGATTTCGTCAGATCAAACAGTACTTCTCTTGTACGCATTCAGTATGCGATCAAGGTACTTAGATAAGCAATCACTAATCCAAAATGTTTTCGGGAATGTTGAAGATAACAAAACTGTTGTGATCAACAAACTCTCAAGAAGTCACCAATTCAAACATGTATGTATATGACAATCCGATCCAAAGGGTATGGCGATTTAAGTACCCAGGATGTTGGCTTAGCGAAACATGGACAAATGACAGAAACATTTGCCGTCGGAATGGAAGCTTTCTTCAATTACAGGAATGTACTTTCCGATAAAAGCTTATAAGTCTTCGGTACCTTAAATGTTACGTTTGGTCTACCTTGTTGTGCGTTGGCGAGGCATGGACACTAAAGGTTACGAATATGAATAAATTAGAGGCATTCGGGATGTGATGCTTTCGGCGAATGATGAAGATATCCTGGGCAGACAAAGTTAGTAAAAATAGTCTTAACCAACCTAATGATAAAACGCAAAGCCGCATATTTTGGTTATACTATGTGTGGTCCCAAATATAAGTTGCTGCAACTGTTAATGCAACGCAAAATCGAAGGTAAACGAGGAATTAAAAGGAATCCAATTGGCTTCATAACATAAGAGAGTGGACAGGATTAAGTACGATGGAAAAAAATGATTGAACAATTTATTACTGTGATCGCTTACATTCGATCTTAAGAATTTGCTAATAAAGAAGAAAAAGATCACAACACTTTCTTCAAGAGCACATCGTTTAGCTGCACCAGGTCCTAGGGCATAGATGAGCTCCAGAAAATGAAGAATCGGATGAGTATTCAAGAAAAGAGTCTGACACAGAATTTGAAGAATCGGTTGAAGCATGCACGCCTCTCTGGGTTTTCTATTTACACAAGCTGAGGATGAGACTGGAACAGCTACTAATAGAAGGTGCACCACTTTGAACGTTTGGAGAGTATCATGTTTTCCTTTGCCAACACTCGGTGAGCAAAGATCATGGAACTTATTCCGGTCAACAAAAACGGCGAGGACTTTTTTCGGAAATATATTAGTAAATTCACACTGTGCAGCTGATCATGTACCCACCAAGTTTGGACGCTTTTCGTAGGAGATGTGGAGACGAAAAGGAGATAAGGTCCATTAAGTATTTCTTGTGCGAATGTCCTGTAATTTTTAGGTCAAGCTCTTTTTGGAGGGCTTTAATAATTTAGGCGCAGTGGCATTGAAGGAACTAATTATATTCGCTAAAGTTCCTTAATCGTTTTAGAACACCATACTGAGTTTCTGTGGCCCCTGAGTGTTTTTTTTTTGTTTTTTTTTTAATAGCAGACTGCCTAGACCTTCCTAACATGTCTATGTGGCCTATAATAAAGAATTGTTTATTAGTCAATGCATTCAGATAAGAGTAAATTCAAAAAGCCTGCATTTTACTTCAAACGTCCCATATAAAAGATTTCTAATTTGTAGTATTTTTAAGGTATTGCATATGCTTTCAGTGATAAGTTTCGGAGCTGTAGTAACCCGAAAGAGCTTAATGAAATTTGCTCACCAATTACAAGAATTGTGAATAGTAGTCAATTTTAGGAAAAACTCGATTTCTGATTATTTATATCTAAACTAGTGTGCATTCTACCTTACTGTGAAATGTTGAGGAAACGTAGCTTAACGTAACATTGCCTACATACGTTCATATATTAGTTAATATAAGCTGATGTCTTCTACAGAGGCTTACTTGAAGCGATCTCCTCAGACAGAGCAAAAGTGAGCTAGGAGCCATGATAGGACTAATTACGAGCCGCAATCTGTGGAGACCACATTTGGTTACCATGGGCATCATCGACAACCCATTGTGTACTCGTGCATCTTGTTTGGGAGCATTTTCGGCTTTCGCCAGACGTAGATAAATAGAACATACATTTTTGGGTCGGATGTACTAAGGATGCACTGCATTCTCTTTCGCACTACAAACTGCTAGGATTCATAAAAAAGTCTGGCATGCTTGGAGAGGAGTAATGAATACACCCCCCACCAGACCATCCATATCTTTTAAATACTTTCTCTTGGCTTTCATTGCAATATTCATTATTTCCTGGTTGATTGGGAAAAAAATGTGCAACTTTCACAAATCCACTCCATAGTTTTGAAGAGAGTGAAACCTTTCTACTCGTATCTTCGAAGGAAACTATAAATTACTAGATATTTTGTATGGGGTCGATTTGTTGGCGAGGAGTGCCTATGAAACTCGCGTCTTTGATATCAATGACCCAGGCAGGGACAACATCCGAGATGGTAATACAAGGAAAAACTTCGGACACATTTAATGCGATTTCTAGCGATATCTATCATGGAGCTACCATTTTCACGAAGAACCTCTAGAACTGCGGCTATGCTGACGACTTTGCTATCGTTGCGAGAAACCAACATGCAAAGCTACTTGCCCTTGAAGTTAATGTCGATAAAGCAAAATACCTTGTTAGGTCTTTGAGTGCCACGCGCTATGGCAATCTGGAAGTCGACCCATATATATTTTACAAAGTGGGGAGTTTTAAATACCTGGATGTAAACCTTAGCAGCGCTTCCGAGCCCCTATTCGGCGTGAGTGTTAGACTACAAGCTGCTAATAGAAATTATTTTGCTCACCTGAAACTTTTCAAAAATAAATTAGTATCGAGGTCGTACAACAAACCAACTGCCTTCCCCACTTTGAGCGTAAAAGCCTAAGAATGATTTTTGAACCCGTAAGCGAAGCTGATGTGTCTTACAGAATCAGATAAAATGAGGAGATCGAACAGCTGTTATCAGGTAAAACCATTATACGTTTTGATAAACTTCAGCGGTTGAGATGGTTTGGGCACCTACTCAGGATGGTTGGCAGTAGAATTACGAAAAAGACCTTCAACTCTCTTATTATGGGCAAAAAACAGCATAGAAGACCGCCAGAGAAGTGGGCAGACGATGTTGATGCAGATTTATATATACCTATATGTACGCGTACACCCTTTTTGGGTGTTTGGCCGAGCTCCTCCTCCTATTTATGGCATGCGTCTCGATGTTGTTTCTCAAATGGAGGGGCCAACAGTTTCAAGCCGACTCCGAAAGGCATATTTTTTATATGAGGAATTTTTTCATGGCGGAAATACACTCGGAGGTTTGCCATTGCCTGCCGAGGGGCGACCGCTCTTAGAAAAAACGTTTTCTTCATTTTGATGTTTCACCGAGATTCGAACCTACGTTCTCTCTGAATTCCAAATGGAAGTCAGGCACCAACACATTGGGCTACGGCGGCTGATGCAGATTTGCGCCTTATAAATACTATTAGAAGCGACACAATGAACCGAGTCGTATGGAGCGCGATTGTGAAGGAAGCACTGGCTCACACCGAGCTAATGATGATGGTGATGATACGCGAGTTGATTTTTATGGGACTATGAGTCGGTTGATGATCGGTTTCGAAGCCAAAGCGGTAATTAATGTTGACCCTTGACATTTTCAAACTCTTTTGTGGTGGAATCTGGGCATATAACGTAGTCTCCTCGCCTTAATAGGAAGAACGGGTCACTAATTTATTTGCGTGGTCTGCACTTCAAGCACCACACAATTTTTAAGCCTCGTTGGAATTGTTCTTAATCACTTGGTTAAAAGTTATTTAGGTACATATGTTACTTATTTATCTCTTGTGTATTTACGTCTCTTATTTATTGAAGGATTTAAATTACACCACGCACTTGAATATAAGTCAAGTAAAAGACAAACCTTTCTTCTACATAGAAACCACAAATAACTACATATGTACTGAGATGCATCCCACCCACTCAAAGGCTCACACGTGCATGAATGCGAACATTAATATATGTTACATACACTTTGAAATAAGCGCAAGAGAACCGAAACGTAAACATAAAGGAACAACCAGCTGTATTCTGTGCTTTCGAAGTCATGTGCGAATACGTAGTTAAAGGCGCTAAAAACGAGAACAAACAAAACTGCGAAATGAGGTTTAATGGAATTTTGTAGGGTACAGAAAGAGCAAGTGAAGGAGGAGAAAGCAGTTGAAACTTTTACATAAAGCAAGTAAAAAATCGCTTACAAAAAAATGAGGTGATGAAAGTGGGTGAACGTAAGAAGGCCGGAATACGGTTTAGCATGAACGCGTCGAAAGAAATATAAGAAGCTCGTTGATGGTATGTAAAGTGGGGCTAATGTGGGAAAAGCCACAAGCTGCAACAGGTGCATTCAATGGCACCACATTTCTTGTTTTTATTTTATAAGTACCAGTATTTATACAATTGACTTACTTACTTTTCAACGCGAACATATACTACAGTGCATAGATGTAAGTAGGCATGAGTGGATACAGTGAGTGTGCAGTGAAAATCGCACAGTGAATTTTTGGCAATATTTGCCAATTTTTTTTTTTTTTTTTGTATTTTAAACAAGGTTTTACGTACTTATAAGGTTGTAAAATTGTTGAAGTACCACTCCTCCCAAACACTCCCCAAGTAGCACTAAAGCGTCGTTTTGATACCATCATAAGATCAGACAGATATTTAAAGCCAGCCAGATGTAATGGAGAAATTAATGAAATTTAGGTTTGCGCACCGCCCCAGGCTGTCGAAGAAAGAAGCACCCAGTGACCTTAATCGTCTAGCTGCCAAGCTCGGACATTTGCAGAGAAAGTTCTCAGTCTCCTTCTCTGAAAGGTCCACCCAGCACAATGCGTGTTAAATGGTAATCCTAGCTTTTTCGCAGCTACGAGTTTGGAAATTTAATGGTGCGGAGTCTCCAGAACTTTCTGAATCTTCTGCCACACGATTTTCGAAATAGCAAATGAAGAAATGGCGCTTCATCTTTTCTGCGCTTTCCTGAGAAATAACTTGTGCAATTTGCCTATAACAAGAGTCTGGGGGATGCCGATAACCGGGTAGGAGGTTTCCGAGACCAATTCAGTCCCCTTCCTCGTAAGCTCATCAGCAATTACATTTTTCTCTTTGTTCCTGTGTCCTGGAATCCTCTGATCTCTTACTTGCATATCCAAGGAGTTTAATCTCCTCCTTACATGAGTTGACTAGTTTGGATCTGCACCATGGCATCGTCAGAGCCTTGATCGCTGTTTGACTATCGGAAAAAATTTTAATATCTCCCTCTCTCTCACGTTCCTTATGCACTGTGCATGCCTGTAGGATCGCAAAAATTTCTGCCTGGCAACTTTAATGAAATATAAGTAGATAAATTAGATGATCCATCATGAAGCCGTTAGTGAAAATAGAAGTACCAGCTTCAGTCTGGAATTTTTCCCTCGTCACAATCTTGCCTACCTGGAAATATTACCCTGGCATGGCCCTCAAACTTTAGTTTGCTGATAGGGATATCTGTACGAAGTTCAGAGAAGGAAGGAGAAATCTGCGTCAAAATGCTACCATGTCCTAGAGGAGGTTGTGTCCAGACGCCAACCTCCTTCAACCTAATAGCGTTCTGTACAACAATGGATTGAACTTGAAGATCAAGGGAAGCAAATGCAGAATGACGTTAAGGGCGGCAGTGGATCATGTAGAACACGGGATGCCAATACATGCAGTCCTTTGCACCCTCCCCAGTTTAATGATATTATAGCACTTCCGAAAAGCTTCTTAGTCATCCATACATTAAAGTTGGCAGAACCACTACGTTGTACGTCCAAAGTACGATATGTAGCCTAAGTCCCCATTTTTTCAATTCATTTCATTTTTTATTTCAAGAAACTCTGCGTTTTTTAAACATAAAGCAATAGTTCATTTCATATTTATCAAATCAGAGGGAGTATTGTACCGAGCGTCACTTCCGCATACTTGTAGCGATGCTTTAGTAATGATGACACCATTCGCTCCACCGCAAGTGGCAGGCATGGATATTTAGAGAACACCCAATTCTCATACACATTGTTGGATGATAAAATCTCCGTAAGAATTTCATTTGTTACGTTCTTTACAACGGGGGGAGAGATTATATTTACTGAAGACCAGTATATCATTTTGCTGTAATCATCAGCATCAAAATCGAGATTGGGGAGAGTGCGAAATGCATGTAGTAAACTATTTCGCGCTTGCAAAATTTTTGCGCGATCATCGAGGCGAATTTCTCGTCTCTCATCAGTCATCATTGTTAAAAGGATGTTTTCCGGAAGAGCAAAATATGCGTTCCGAGAAATAGAAACATTAAGAACATCTATATATTTAGGTGCGAGGTACCGAGTCCGTCTGATAGTTTCAAACAGGAGCCTTGGCCCGTTTCCAAGAGAGATATTATTTCGTATTTTAAACCACATTGGGACATAGACGATTTCGTGTAATCTCATACGCATTTGAGAAGTAAAGGGGGAATCAGCTGACTAGTATCAGAATTTGAGGTGTCACTTTCTGAACCATCATTCACTTCCAATATAGTGTCTATTCCGATACGGCGTATAGAGCACCTCTTTGGTCTGTCAGAAAAACTTGCTCTTTTTGAGGAACTGTTTTTTCTCTTGGACATGAGCAAGTTGTCAAATCTTGACACTTACAAGCTGAAATATCATAAAGTCGGGAAGCATTCACCTTAAAGTCATCAGCACGTTTTTTCAAAACAGGACTTCTATGAGCAGAATACAAACCCTTTTTAATTTCTCTGTACTTTTTATGATACTCATTTATCATGTTATTACGCATGAATGTGAAACTGTGGAAATAGAAGCCTTGTTAAAAATACAAATGATTTTCTAGGCAACTTGTCCGGCTATGGTCGAAAAGGCCGGCTCTCTGTTTTCTCCTGACTCTACTCCCAGTTCCCGTCTCCACCCACTCTAATATACAAGGCGGTCTTTAGACCAATAGTTCGCTGGTGGGGTGGATGGCAAGTGATAAATTGACTTACGTTAAAAGATTAGTGAGTGTGCAAAGGATTGCAGGAATCTGTATAACCGGTGCTAAGAGCTATGAGCACAAATCCAACAGCGGCAATAGAAAGAATCCTCGACTTGCACCCAATCGAATTAGTAGTAAGAAACTCATCCAAAAGATCTGGCACTAAGACTGAGGATAACTGGACAATTCTCACAAAGGCTTTTTGGTCCCAGTAACATACAGGAGAAAACGGAAGGTCAGACTATGTTATTTCACAAGTAAACTTTACCAAGAAGCTTGGTCTTGCAATAGAACATAATGGCCTGCAGAAGGGTTTAGAATTCCTTTACAAATGGATGAAATGAAATGACTTAAAGAGTAGAAGCGGCTGTCTTCTGCCCGCAGTTTGATCTCCAAAAGTCTCTCAGATTTCCTAATCACTGTATCATATTTCAAGCTTAGATCTATGCTATAACCAAAGTAGCGACATTAGCGTTAGAATTTATTCACCACGACACTCGCATAAACATCGATAGTCAAGCTGCTATTAAAGCAATTATGGCTGTAATGCCTAGCTCGGAGTGCGTGGAATACTATAGATCCAAAATGGACGAGCTCTGCGAGAATAGACAAGTGAAATTTTACAGGGTACCAGGACACAAGGTAATAGAGGGAAATGAGAGAGTTGACGAACTTGCCAAGGCAGACACCTGCTTGACTAGAATGAGTACAGCGAACGGAACTAGACGGGGAACTAACTCTGGAAGCACAAACTATATGGGAAGCCTCGGCCTCCGACAGTATTGCCAAACTAATGTTACGTACTTGGAACACAAAAAAACCAACTTTACTCTATCACTCCCAAAGAAGAAATGTAAAATATTGGTTGGAGCACTAACGATACATTATCTCACCCATGTCACGCAGCTAAAATGGAATTGGTCCAAAACGACGCGTGTAACTCATACGAGGAAGAAGGGAGTACGTTAGAACACCTCCTTTGCCACTGCTCTGATCTAAGTGGAACCCGTTACAACTGCCTGGGATCGGTATACATTTCATCTCTGAAGGATATTGCTGACAGAATTTAAACAGTTTATTAAAAATCGCCAAGCCATTTACGACGAGCTATGTTTAACACGACCCCAACAGCTCTGGTCACATTACGGACCCTTGTGATCTATCAGTTGAGCCAGATATATCTAACCTATCCTTCCTCAAATTTCTCAATTGGGAGTACGGTTAATGCTTTTTTTGGGTAAAATAAGAACTCTATCTTTACAAAAAAAAAAAACAGAAAAAGATAATTTTAAAAATCGTATTTGTACGAATTTTAGTCGCAATTACTGTGTATGCACATTATGGGGTAATTTGTGAGTATTTGTTTGCGTGCCGCTTGTATGGAATTAATAATTTTTAGATTTACAAGGACCTTCATTAATATATACACTTAAATATCTGTGTATCCTTAAGTGTCTTTGAAATGGCGATTAAAGTCACATTTGTCACATTTAATATATGTACGAGTACAATCGAAATGTACGATATATGTACGATACAAATCGACAGCCTTTCGCGCACAAAGTATTGCATAAATTAATACTAATTAATTTGCCTAAGCACCTCGTCAGCATTTGAAGCGTTAAAGTAAATCAAGCATTAACCTCTGTACTCGAAAAAAATGTAAAATGAAAAGCTTGTGCAAGTCTTCTACTTGATTTTTTGCTATTTTTAATATTTATTTTAGGCAAAAACCCATACAGTTGAAAATAGAAATTTTTACATTTAAACAGCGGCCTCTTATTTTGCAGGTGGAAAGTCGTGATTTTATAAATACGAAGACGCACGACCTGTTCACTCGGCTGCAATTTGCTTATTCATAACTATCTGTCTTTGTAATGTTATTTGTATTTTGTGATCAATGTTTGCTATCACTGAAATTCAGTCAATAAACCGTCAGTGTGTAGTGGTTTCCCGATTTTTCTGATTGAATGAATTTTATGTCAGTTTATCGTTTACTTCCCAGTGCTGCCCTGAATGTCGTTTTGCACTAAATTCCCATCGACTTTCACATTATTTCCGTCGCTGCTCAAAGTGCAATCAAGTTAAAGGAGGTAATATCTCAAGGGGCATGGTAGCATTTTTGGGCAGTTAACACCGTATTTCTCTGAATTTCGTACAGATCTCGCTATCCGTAAACGGTAGCTTGAAGGTCGGGCCAGGAATATTTTTCCAAGTATACACGATTGGAACGAAAGAAAATCTGCACCGAAACTGGTACCTCTATCTTCACTGTCGGCTCCAAAATGGAATCGGGCATCTTAACAGGGGTTTTCTCTAAATCAGCCAATTTATCTATTTTCTTAAAACTGATGAATACATACTGCTAGTGTTTTTCAGGCAAAAGTCTTTGCAATCCTGCACGCATACAGAATGCTTTCTCTGATTTGTTTTCCAGGACATAGGAACTTAGAGGGAAAGAAAATTGCTGTTGAGCTTGCCTGAAATGGGTCGACTGAATTCGTTTCAGAGGTCTCCCACCCGGTCATTGGCATCCCCCTGACTGTTGTTAAAAAGGAATTGCACAACTTGTTTCTCAGGAACGCGCAGTAAAGATAAAGCTCCATTTCATCATGTGCCATTTCGATAACCCTATGCCCCCAGTACAAAATACAGAGGACACGGATAATCCTCCATTTCCAAACTCGTAGCTGTGCTTCGGTCATTGGACGTGCCGATCAGCACACACGCGGAACAGCTAGGCTTGACATTTAATCGCCATGGCAGAAGCTATGGTGACCATTCCGAGAAGGCGACTATGAACTTTCTCTGTAAATGTTCGGGTTGGGCAGCTAGACGAGGGTGATCTTTTCTTTGACAGCCTGGGGCTAACCCAATAAATTCCATCAACCTTCCCCGTAGACATCTGCTCCTTGGTGCTCTCAAATGGTATCAAACCGGCGCTTTAGTGCTACATTTTCATACCTGTGTGCGAGAAACACTCAACGCTATACTTTGCTGTCAATGCACTAAGAGAGATTTATCGCCTCTTAAATTTTCTTATGGTTAAACTGTTCTCAGGGTTAAAATTTTTAAACCATTTCTTCTGGCTGAAATAAACTTTAATGCAGTAAAGTAATTTTAGATCACCACGCTTAACAAACTCCTGCCTTTCGTTGTTCGGCGCCAAAATTAAAACTATCCCTGCATCAAGCGAACTACATTACTTGTGTCTGCTGAACGGAAGGAGGGCAATCCCTCAGTTTTTTATATTCTTAACGAAATACATTTTTTTTTGTGGTTGAGGTTGACTAAAAGTTTAATGCACTTAGTCAGCCACTAATGCAAAAACTTACGCATAAACGCCTACCTCCTGACTATTCACTCGCCCACAGTAATGCCGCTCAACTTGCACTCAACTTACTTATAAATTCATATAATATTAATCACCAGCACTTTCAACACTTCCATAAATACTCGAACTGAAAGTCAGAAAAATTATTTTGTATGCATTCAATTTTGTATTTTAATGGTACTAATTTTAGAGCGCCTACCCACTGGATAGAAAAGTGGACGGATCGGTATTGCTTAGCAGTTTCTTAATCCTTTCTCAAACATTATTAAAAAGTAGATTAAATACAGCCCACGGGCATAAAAATGTGTGGATTATTCTGAAAAGTACTCAGTTTATGTACTGCCTTTAATTAAGTGGCACAACTAGTGGGGCAGCTATGATAAATTGAATGTTTATTTTGTTGCATATTTAATTGGGTTTATCTTAAAATGTTTAATAATTATTTGTCATAAATTTAAAAATATTTATAAGAGTAAAATTTATGTTTTTCATTATGAACGTGTTTCTGCGGTTCTAAGTTAAATAAGATTATACAAGGTGGCACAAAATTAATCATCCTATCTGAAGATTTACAATTTTTACAAATGACGCCATACTTCAATCATATTTGAAACTTGTGAACTAGACAGCAGCAGTGTACAAACAGAAAAATAGGCTGTTAGTAATCTGTTAGAACAACAACAACAAATAGCAAAGCTGTAAAGCGCGTAAAAGTCAAAATAAAGAATTATCTCACTCAAAATAACTTTTTTTATTAATTGCAAGAGTTATGCAAACAAAAGGATGACTAATTTTGCGCCACCTTAGATCTTTGTTTATCGCTAACCAAAAACGTTATTTGCTTATATTTAAATTTGTTTTTATATAATCGCAGTTCATTGTACAAGAATTTTCTTCTATTTTAATGGCTTTTTTTTTATTTATTTCACGCACTCTGACTGCAGCACTAGGAAAATTTCGTGGAAATTGAGTGTATCATACCATACTTTTAAGATGATAAGATAAATATTGTACAACAGGTCGATTACACCACAAAACCAGGTTTGAAATTTTCCATATATTCGCAAAATGTTTATCATTCTCAAAAAACCCCGGTTTTTCGTCAATTACCGCATTGAGAAATTGACAACTTCGCTCTTTTTGGGAAATTAACAAGTTCTCAATTGCAAAAAAAGTGCCCTAAATGTGTATATCAGAGCATGCATTAACGTGAGCGCTAAAATCAATAGAAAGATATGCGTGATTTTTCAAAACGTCATTGTGGACGTGGGCTATATACAGGGTTAGCCATATTAAACTGACCCATTGAGTAACCCTATAACTTTTTACTGTAATTTGAAATCTAAGGTTTACGTCAACAAGCCAAAGACACTAGGCGCACTTAAGGCCAATATCCGACGGGAAATAGCCGCCATATCGGCCGAGACGCTGGCCAAAACTATGGAAAACGCCGAAAAACGGGCACATTACGCTATACGAGCTAAGGGCGACCACTTGCGCGATATCATATTCAAAAAGTGATGTAAACGAATCTCCTTGAACTAAATTAAATGTTTTTCACAATGAAACACAAAAAAATGTTTCTTTTTCCATATTTTTTTAATAATCACATGGGTCAGTTTAATATGGCCAACCCTGTATATGTATATGTATATTAGCTCACGCGCCCATCTCTACTTACAAGCAAATTATGATTTCATGTTGCGTATACGCAATGTAGGCTCTGGGTTGCACTCTCATCAAAATACATTAATGGAGTGTTAAGCCTTTACTTTCATTGGCTTCAGAGCCTGTTTTTGTTTCTTTTTTATTTTATAATGCGCATAGCTTTTGTTTTTGCTAATTGAATTTTCCTGTCTACTCGCGTGGTTAGTATGACACGTAAATTTACATATTTAGACTTGAAATACTCGCTGTACACGTGAAGTTGTAAATTAATGCATTAACAAAAGAACAAAAAAATAACATGAGCTGAAGTTAATTATGATTTTAACAAAGTAAATGCAAGCTATAATACTCAGAAAAGGATTTAATGTGGTTGGAGTTTCAAAAAACAAGATTTGAGATTGAAATGTTCTCACTTTTTGCACTCTTCATATTATAAAAACAGCTTTAAGGAAGAAAACTCTTTAGAAAAAGTTGATAACGCGAATGATTCCAGAAGAAAATTTAATAGTAATTTAGGTAAGTTATAATAAGTAACCTTATTATAAAAATTTTTGGCACAAATTTTAATTATTTTAATAACAAAAAATAACAGCACCAAATTTGCTTAGATGGGATGATACTTGAAGCAGAGCAAATGCTTACAAAAGTGTCAAGGTGATCAAGAGGATACGACTTATGCGCCAACTTGTACAGCAAAACGTATTCTGGTGTAAAAGTTTTGCAGAGTGTAAATTTACGTGTTCGTTAACAGAGCATCGTTTTTATTAGCAGAGATTTTAACAGCAACAATAACTTTAGCGGTGGCCTCTCTGTTCGGCAACAACGAATAGAACGAGCAGAACCGACTAGTATATAACAGTATATGCAGTGAACCTGTAAAAATTCTATTTGTAGGCTGATTTATCAAAACCCATAAAAAGTGCCAAAATTTGCGTTCACTCTGTTGGTGAGCAGATACTATTTTCAAGACACGCAAAAATCAAATTTATTGCTTTATGTATTTTTTAATTAGTTTTTGAATTGCAACAGAAGAAAAATATACTTACTGAAGTACTTACTTATGTTTTTACTTACTATACTTTGGCAGTGTAAGTATTTTGATTTGCAAATAATGACCACAAATTACTTTCAGCAACAAGATCCACCATATTTGGTTTTGCCTCAAGCGTCCACCCCCTCAAGCTAGGGTATTTATTACTGGCTCCATTAGTTTAACTGTCATGTTTTCATAATTATGCAAGTACATACAAACATTCATAACCCCAAATTACATTTGTGTCATCGTAGCTACATATAACGCTCTACATATCCTACTAATAGACATGGCCAGCTGTTTAATGTTTATGTACTCTGCTTTCACTCCTTTCTTAATTACAGACTAATTAAATGGAAAAGTTTTAGAAAATGTCTACTTTATTAAAATACGAACGCTTTCCATGATTCGCATGTGAAAAGAATATTTTCAAGTTCACAACATACTAAAAAAGCAAATCCTTCTAAACTCTTCAGCGTGCAGTTGGTCATTCAAAGGCTTTGTTTGCTTTAGTTGTTTGGCATAATTTTGATTTCAATATTTCAACTAAATTGCTGATGCCCGAAATTTAAACGCTTCTCTTTTTTATAACGAAAAGACGCCTCAGAATGAGTTGTTCGCGGCTCAGGATGTGTTCTTGGGTCTTATTTTAAAACCCACCTTTGAGTGTTGAAAAAAACAAAAAATGTGGCCACTCTTAAAGAGCTCTTGATTTAGGAGGTAATTACCTCACCTCCTCATGATTCAAGCATCTATCCAGAAAAATATAAAAACTACATATATTTGGCTAGAGAAAAAAGAGGCGGCTATATACCCGCAAAGGCTTCAGTTTAAAATCAAATAAATCAATTCCCCACCGTTCACAATAATGGGAAGTCTCTCTGCCTTTTTGTAGCAAATTTTGTGAAAAAATCTTACTTAGTTTCTTCTTCTTAAAATGAAATTAGCAAAATAAATGAAACGACATGATGACTTTAGTTAGATAGGTATGTGAAATGGTTGAAGTACCAGACTGGCACTCTCCAAATAGCACTAAAGCGCCATTTTCATGCCATTATTAGAACTTCAACAGGCAGATAACTACGGTCAGCCAGAGCTGTTCTTGTAATGGAGAAGATTGATGGGATTTATATTGGCGCACTGCCCCGGGAAAAAAGGAGCACCCAATGACTTTAATCGTCTAGTTGCCAAACCTGAGCATTTACGGAGAAAGTGCTCAACATTTTCCTTTTCCTGAAAAGTCCCGACAACTTCTGCAATGGCGATTAAATGGTAAGCCGAGCTCTTTCGCGTGTGCTGATCGTTCAAGGACCGGTAAACGTGGCTGCAAATTTGGAAATTGAATGGCGTGGAGTCCGCAGAACTTTCTGAGTCCTCCATCTATTGTACTAGGGTCAAAGAGTTTTCGAGTTTCATCTTTTCTGCGCTTTACTGAGAAATAAGTTGTGCCGATGGCCGGGTGGAAGACCTCTGAAACCAGTTCTGAGAAATGTTACCTGTACATCTAAGAGATTTAATCTCCTCCTTATAGGAGGTAACTAATTTGGATCTACACCATGGCATCGTCAGAACCTTGATGGCGGCTTGACTATCGGAAAAAATTTTGATATCTCCCTCGCTCCCCCGATTCCGAAGCATTATGCAAAGATTTCTTCCTGAAAAACAGTGGCGGTATTCGGCAGTTTAAAGGAGATAGATAAATTGGCTGATTTAGAGAAAATCCCTGCTACAAAGCAAGCCCGATTTCATCTTGGAGCAGTCAGTGAATACAGGGGTAACAGCTTCGGTGCAGATTGCCTACTTGCAAATACGGCCCTGGCCTCAAACTTCAGTTTGCGGATAAAGCAATATGTACGAAGAGAAAATACCGTGGGAACTGCTCAAAACTGCAAGCATATCCCTTGAGAGATTACCTCCAGCGGCCGACCTCCTCCTCGTGATTGCACTTTAAGCAGCGATGGAAATAATGTGAAAATCGGGGGAAAGTTAGTGCAAAACGACGTTCAAGGCAGCAGGGTGGCAAATTTTATAAGTTCGTACTCCGGTGATGCCAATACATACAGTCCTTTGCACCCCCCGAGTTTAGTGACCGTATAGCCTTTTCGAAGAGCTTGCCTCCAAACCAGTTGGCAGAACCACTACGTTGTATATCCAAAGCACGACCTGTGGCTTGAGTACCCATTTTTTGCCGAACATAGATTTGCAGGACTAGGTAAAGCTTTCTATTGGCCTTCTTTACCCCATTTTCAATGGAGTTTAGAGTCAAGTATCACTCCACGAAGCCTTACTTTCGATGAAAGTGGAAGTCTAAAGTGTGGAGGTTTATTATTAACTTCGCATTAAATAAATTTCTTTCGAAATTTGAGGCCTCGAAATGACTTTAGGGCTATGCCCTAATGGATTTTTTTCGAATAATAGAACAAAGTCAAAAAAATTTACCCGCCCTAATGCACATAGTTACATCCGTACATAGACTTTTCTTTGTACTTTCTTTTGTTGATTCATCAGAGACAATGGTTGTAAATTAGCTGGTCTTTTTCGCTATATATCATTCAACGTGCCAACATTTTTTTCTCCAAATTTTCACCACTTGTCTCACCAATACCCATCCAGTCATAAGAAATGTATGTTAAGCATCCTTATAATTTATTTTTTTTTTCTTAGCACAATGCCTTTCATTTTCATTTTTTGCGTACATAATTATTAGGCAATGTGGATATAAGTATGTACTTGCTGCACAGCGATGGAGAATCGTATATCAGCAATTATACCACAGACAGCATAAGCCCCCTAGACCAACCAAAAATAGGCTCAACCGCAATAAAAGTCATAACTCAACTCTCCATATATGCCCAGTAAATAATACCCATTGCTACATAGTGCAAATTATTTGATTGTGTGTTGGTTGAGCCGATGAATTATGCGGGCGTGAGTGTGTAGGTGACTAAATAAGTGTATAAGTATATGAATTGTTTTCTCAGCCGCAACATAACTTTTTGCTTTCTTTTATTGTGGGCATGTGTCGCATCTGTCATTTGCATTTAATTTAAAAAAGAGCTGATTATTATATTCTCGCACATGTACATAATAATTTAAGTGATCTAATTGCATATATCAAATATGTATTTGTAATCAAAATAAGATATTGGGAATCAAAAGCACAAAAGTTGCGAACCAGAAGATCTGTCGTATCGCATGTGCCTATAATTGCATTCATGTATGTACTCGTATATACTGACATATGTTTAGAATAGAAAGTGGCCGAATTACACTAATTTTAATGTATGGATGTTTATCTACTAAAAAATTCATAGGTAGATATTTGATAAAGTACTATTAATTTTGGTCAGTAAAAACTAAGTTATTGGTACCTACTTTCCATTGTTATCTACTCTCAACCTATTTGAGAAAAATTTACAAAATTTTATTATCCAGGAAAATAAAATTTGGCTCAAAAATCAATGTTTTTGCTTTCGCACTTGCTTTTTGGGAATGACACACCCAGGCGTATGCAGGCGATGTGAACGGTACGGAAAAGTTGTGAAATGGAAAAATGTGTTCCATAACAGAAAAAAGAGTGCAATTTTTTTAATATATTAGTTTGGGGGGGAAAATCTATTATTTTTGCGTAAATTTTTTGCGCAAATTGTTTTAATATTGTTTTATGGTCGTTCTTTAGCTCCTGGGCGAAGCTACGACTACTAATACGGCGATCAACTTCGATTATTTCTGTGATTTAAAAAAACAAAAACTCTAAGATGTACTGAATTTTCTCTTTGATGACCTCCCTTGTTAACACCCTGTAACTCACAACTGAATGGAACAAAACAAAGCGCATTCATTAAGGGTGGTGGCACTAGACCAACAACACTGTTCTGTACGTTTGATTGTCAAAGCAAAGTATTGAGAAACTAGAAAAGAAATAATGTATTCGCCTTGTTTCATTCTGAGCTGACAGCCACATGGACACGGCGAGAGAAAAAAACAAGTCAGCTGATTTACCAACACCACCTTTAATAGATTCGCCTCAGAACAAACAGAAAACAGCAAAATAACTTTGATAACGAGCATAAACTTTAAATTGTTTGACTGATACTTTACGAGATTTCAATCACTGCAGCCACCAACCGAGAAAATAGTGGATTTCTTTTTTTCCAAGGTATACAATTTTGTAAGTTATATTCTTCTAAACAGAATTCCCCGCAGTCACGTTTTTTTACGTTCTTTAAGAAAAGTTCTTAATATTTATCTTCACTTTTATGCAAATTGAAACACAGCTCATATATCGATAACTATAGTTTGACAGCTGAGAATGGCAAAACGTCATAATCACATTTCGCATCCGTTGCTGATAGCTGGATAAGCGTCGCCTGGTTTAGGTCATTGACTCATGCAAGCTATCCAAGTTGGTGGTCCCGATGGCACCATTCCTGCCAAGCTGCATAGCCAGGGGCTATATACCAAACTAGGGGAGAGCTGTATGGGTTGCCTATATGCGCAAAGATTATATATCTCCCCTAGGTTAGGTTGAAGCGGTTGTCTATTGTGGAACAAACTCAGGCTCATAGCCCATTATGATGCGGCATGGAGAAGCTGTCCGTGTCTGTCCTAAAACCATGTGTACTTTTCAAAAATTTTAAAAGATTGCTGTTTTCTACAGAACTAAAATCTTCAAACTCATTAAAGAATTGTCTTCCTAAAATGGTAAATATGCGTCTGAATAGAGCAGAACAATGGCACAGAAGTTGCAGGACCATTTCTACGCGGTGCGCGGCATTTCAAGGCTACCTTGGGAAGGGGGCGGGCGATTTTGTCACCGCCTGGGTATCAGTAAAAATTTAGATATCATCTCCAGCTATCGCATCACTCTGTACCAGCGTCACGGCTTTCATTATTGCCGTCAGTTCAGCCTGAAAGACACTACAGTAGTCAGGAAATGGAAAACTGAAGGAGATCCCAAAATGTTCGGAATATACAACGCCGCCCTCATCTTTGAGACATATGTGAATACATACACGGACGGACTCGGACATCATCCCATTTCCACTCTTTTCTTGAGGGTAGGAGGCTCGTCAACGTTGTAATGGCAAGTGTAGGCGAGAGAACACCAGAGAGTCCATCTGCCCGGGAAGCTACAAAACGCCAGCCAGAATTTTACCGTGCAAGTAGTCAGTGTTTGAGCACTGACTTAAAGTGTTTCCTCTAAAGATTTTAGGCTTCTTGCTCAAACCCCCCTGGAGATACTGATTGACCTTCGCATAAGGAGTAGAGCTCCTCGAAGGCTTTTTCATATTTTTTCATTATTTCGAGCTCTTTTGAGTCTGCTGGGTGAAAGATACGGTGAAATCATTTGAACACATTCTTCTTAGCTGTTCTGCTTTCTTGGGGCTAAGACATAGGCATCTTAGCTCACACTTTTTTGCTACGCCCGCTGATAGAGTATGCCTTGATATTGCAACTAATGAGCTTCATCAGCAACATGAAGTGGTTAGCACAACTGTAATTCAGTCATCGTTCGGCTATCATCCACAAATCCAAGCCATAACTGAACTTACACCAAATCGTTCAGATTTGACGAGTTCACTTCTTCTTCTTCTTCACTTGATGTTTGCAACGCATGAGAGACCTTCGGCTTCCTCTGCTACCACCAGCTGGTATCGCACCGAATACTTTCAGAGCCGGAGCATTTGTAACCATTCGGATGAAATGACCAAGCCAACGAAGCCGCTGGATCTTTATTTGCTGCACTGTCACCAACGTGCAAGGATGGATTTTAAAAATCAGAAAAAAATTAAATTAATTCTAAGCTGAATCTTTGTTTCAGTACAAAGAGCTGTGTAGGATAATTCGCAGTTGAGTGCAAACGATCTGGCACCATATAAACACAACAACAAAATGCATATATGTGCCCTTATGTAAATTAAATGAAAAACAGCTAATTGTATAATGGCCACTCGTCGCTTTCCGAAGTTTATTGAAGGTATACAAATTGTCAATCTGGAACTGAAACAAAAGTTGTCAACTTATTGTCCTTCAAACTGTTACGCCCAATCGTATGCAATCATTTTCAACTACATGTGGCACGCAACACGCAAATGCACTTTTGACTAGCAATAGCCCCATTTCAAAAACGTATGTATGTATGTAATTATAATTTAAGTATAAACCATTCGTATTATTTTACCTTACTGAGTTTACTTTAGTATTTACTGGCTTCAGATTATTGGATTTCAATGAATGAAGTCCAGTTGAGTACGCTGGACAAATGTACATACATATCCCGCTTATGCAATCAAAAAAATGAAATGACACTTCGGTGTGGGAATACACGATTTACGCATAAGTGAAATGTAATAAAAAAATATTTAAATAAAGCGCGAAACAACAAACAATGCAGGATATGAATTGATGAGTGCGAAAGGAGTGCCGGCAGGTCGATACATTGTCCATCCCTCGTTATTTAAATTCGCATTAACTTAACTTAATTTAATTCGTTGTAATTTAATTTTATCGTACACTGTATTCCACTCCAACAGGCACCTTTCCTGGTAACAGTTTCAACGGTATTAAAAATGTATTCATTAAATTTTTCTCAAAAAGGGGCGAAGGTGACGAAAGTGAGAACCGACTGTAATGTGTTGGAATGCTGCAACGAAAATACGTTTATATGTATGTATGCTGGCCACTTCAAAAGCGATAAATTCGTGTTCACCAAAATGTTTTTTGTTTTTGCTCTCTCTTTCTTCCCTAACTCTGTGCCAAGCTGTTTATGGCAGCAGTAAAGGAAAAAGGATGTATCAACAGGTCGTTACTGCTTATCGAAAAACGAATCACACTTTGCGCCTTGTTCGTGACCATCAGTTGATTTTCTCTAGGCTTGACGCAAATTCGCTTAAGCACGCAGCTTATTTAGATACTTAGTTGCGTTATGTGCGGTTTATTATTATTAATTATTATTTTTGGAAAAAAGCTGACTTAATGATTGGCAAGAAATCTCAAGTGAGATGTTATTCACGAAAAATATTGTAAGCACTACTTCTTTCAACTTTATCAAAAAATAGAGAATGAGCGTGGCAGCTGTGCAATAGAGTCTAGCTATTCAAAAGCAAATAATGACTCGTTGTATTTCATAATAAAAATTTGTGAATACTTGGCTTTAGTATATTCAGCGACAGGGTGAGGTTTCTTGCTAAGCGCTTGCAAACAGTGGCAATCAAACCACTGCACTTATATATATATAATTGGCACGTACACCCTTTTTGGGTGTTTGGCCGAGCTCCTTCTCCTATTTGTGGCGTGTGTCTTAATATTGTTCCACAAATGGAGGGGCCTACAGTTTCAAGCCGACTCCGAATGGCAGATATTTTTATGAGGAGCTTTTTCATGGGAGAAATACACTCAGAGGTTTGCCATTGCTTGCCGTGGGGCGACCGCTATTACAAAAATGTTTTTCTTAATTTTGGTGTTTCACCGAAATTCGAACCTACGTTCTCTCTGTGAATTCCGAATGGTAGTCCCGCACCAACCCATTCGGCTACGGCGGCCACCACTACACTTAGACATTGCGATCTATTGTGAAGATATAAGATATTATCAGGTTGAAAGAAAAGTTCTGACGTACTTTAAATATACAGGTAATTTAATGCACAGTAAAATAATCCACATTTAACAAGTCGAGAAATTGCAGAAGAGTTTGACATTCATCATACAACTGTTGGAGATCACACTAAATCTCTTGAATTTGTGTTAACGCAAAGTGTTTGAGCTCTACATGAATTAACGGAAAAGAATTTCTCTGATCGTGTAAGAATGTTTTCATCATATCTGATTAGACACAATTTGGAGCCGTTTTTAGAGATTATAATATTAAGAGAAAAACATTCAGTTACGGTTTCATCTAGTCGACAATTATTAAGAACGATATAACAACTAAATAATGCCAATAATTTGAATTTTTGTTTTATTGTATAACCGGCCTTCAGTTCATAAAATAAAAGAAAAAAATCCATCGAAAACTCATAACAGGTGCCACAACTATAATCCCGTTTTTGTACCGTGGATATTTGGCTTCGACATTGATGAAGACGTCGATGGCACCGAGTGAGCAAATTCATTGTATCCACTTTTCTTCTTCTACAAAGTTTTCTTGCCTTCTTGCGGGGAAAGCGATAATACGGATATTAAAAAAGCCTCTCAACGTCTCTCGATTTTATGTTACGATACTCAAATTTCTTGCTTTTGAATTTTTTTTTTTTTTTTTCAATTTCCAAAAATTTTTATATTGTATTTTCGCATACTCCAGAAAATCTTTTACATGTTATACGAGGCGGCGCAAAATTAATCATCCTATCGGAAGATTTAGAATTTTTTTTAAATGACTGGTACGTAAATCATATTTGATACTTTTGAACTAGACAGCTGCAGCAGCCAAGCAACGGAATGCGTTAAGATCAAACCAAAGATCCCCATCATTCAAAATCAATTTTTTTGTAATTGGTAACAAAGTTATGCAAAAACAATTGGATGATTAATTTTGTGCCACCTGGTACTTTTAGCATTTTCTAAAATCGAAGAAAGCAAGAGCAAACAAAAATAACAAAAGGTCAAGGTAAAGATTTCCATCACTCAAAATCATTTTTTTTAGTAAAAAAAGTTATTCAAAACCAAATTGGATGATTAATTTTGCGCCAGCTGGTACTTTAACATTTTTTAAATTCGAATAAGGCAAGAACAAAAAACGTCAAACGTCAAAGAGCGAAGATCCTCTTAGCACGAAACGGAGCTTTTGAAAGAAGTTACGCAAAAAAAATGGATGATTAATTTTGCGCCACCTTCTAACATTTTCTAGTTGCGAAGAAAGTAAGACCAAAAACAAAAATTACAAAAGGCCAAAATACAAATTTTCATCACTCAAAATCAATTTTTTATCTAGTAAAAAAAGTGTTGCCAAAAAAAAATCGATGATTAATTTTGCGCCACCTTATAACATTTTCTAGTTGCGTAGAAAGTAAGCACAAATAAAAATAACAAAAGCTCAAGGTAAAGATTTCCATCACTCAAAATCATTTTTTTATTTAGCAAAAAAAGTTATGCAAAAAAATTGCATCGAAAAATTATCCATTTGAACCATTTATTAGACTAACGCCATTTTTCGGCTTTAAGGGGGTAGTATGGTTAATTCGGTGTAAAACAAGCATATTTTTCGAAATTTTTTTTGTCAACACAGTTGATTTATTCAAAATTTTAAAATTACTTCATTATAAAGTCATATTTAAAGAATATTGTGTGAATTTCATTGATTTTTATGAAGAAATGAGTTGGTGGCAGCGAATCTTCGCGGACGTCTCAAAAAAATTTTATTGCGGTGTCCCTCAGAACTCATTACTGGATCAACTAAAATCAAAAAACCAAATTGATTTCATCAGCTAATAAAGTTTCGCAGGTAACAACGTCGAATTTTTTTTTTTTTTTTTTAATTTTTTAAAGCGCTTTGAAGTCAAAACACCGATTTTTCATAAAAAAAAACTTGAAAACTTTGTTGTTTTAAAATATGACAAAATTAAAAAAAAAAAAAAACTCGACGTCATTACCTCGTGAATAAAGTAAAGAAACAAAAAAACCAAATTTGAAAAGAATCGGTGCAGTAGATATGAATCTACAGTGGACACCGACCGTAAAAAAGGCAAGTGTGAGAAAAACGCGTTTAAAGATTTGTGAAGCGTGAAATCCGGTTGGAGAGGTAGATACTTAATCCTTTGTGTCTTTGTCAATTTTACTCTAATGCACTTCAAACTTTCACACAATAATCTTAAGATGTTATAGAATAATTTAAAAAAAAAAAAAAAATGAAAAAAAAAAAATACCATACTACCCCCTTAACAAAAACAACCTAATCAAAAAAAACCAATCACTCAATCACTCCAAAAAGCTCCTCAACTTTAATACCAACAGAGAATCTGCTCTAACCCTAGGCCTGCCCATTACAGTCCACTGTGCCTGCAATAAACATTTCAACGCAATAAGGCTATCTAACACCAGCTTATGCAGGTACACTTAATCACCAACTGCTAAGTATTAGGTCACAGGAGACACAGAACCCTGGGCTGATACCTACTACAGGATGAAGACTATCAATCGCTTCCCTTCCAAGAAGGAGGTTCGATTCCTCGCAATACTAAATTATTAAAATTAAGCACTTAGCTCAATCTGGTCGCAGTGCATAAAGGCCTTAGCCTAAACAGTACAACCATTACTATTACCATTACCATTACTGTGAAATACGGTTTCATGCTTCTTAGTCACACTTCGATATCTGCCAACTTCACAATTCCAAGAGAAAATGTAAACACTTGTTTTTATTAATTTTTTTATATATTTGTAAGTACACAATTATATTTGCTGATTATATGTACCAATGTGACAACTTAATTATTTTCATATTGCAAACGCGTTAAATAATCACTTTCTTTGATGAACAAACGCTTTATTTCAGACATTAAGCCAAACCATATCAATGAATGCGATTTATTTGCTATTTATTTACATGTAATTTATTTAAACGGCTCCTTGCACTGAAATGGCCCATCGCAGTGGCACAAATAATGAATGTATGGAATTCATAAATGTGTAAATATTTTTATTTGTTAGGAATGGACTTTTGGTTTTCACTTGCATTTTTATGTAAACATCATAATTGTGGCATGCCACATGTTTGGTTCGCACTTATTAACTTTTAAGTAGCAATTTAACATGAATATTGCTTGCATACACATATATTAGCACACATAGAATACATAAGCGCACACACAGTATTGTGCAAAGTCTGAGCAATTTCTACAGCAAAAAGAAACAAAACAAAAGCACCATACACAAATAAAAACTATTCTGAAAATGTTTCATTACTTTCAGTTTTTAGTTTCCTCATAAATTTAATTTTTTAATTAGAATTATTATCAATTCAGAATTCTCGACGAACAAAACTAACACTCAACAAGGCTCTTTTCATGCTCATCCTAATTTAATGCGCAGAAGCTTGGACGATGACAACATTCGATGAGGCCTCCCTTGGAGTTGAGAGAAAGATTCTGCGGAAGATTTTTGGACCTTTGCACGTTGAATACGACTAGTATCGAAGGCCATAGAACAATGAGCTGCGTTACCCACCGGCTTCGTTAGCTGGGTCATGTCGTTGGAAAGGATACAAACGCTCCGGCTCTGAACGTATCGAAGTACCAGCTGGTGGTAGTAGAGGAAGAGGAAGGGCTCCTCTGCGATGGAAAGATCAGGTGGAGAAGGAGTTGGCTTCACTTGGTGTGGCCAACTGGAGCCGATTAGCACGAAAAATAAACGACTGGCGCGCTTAGATAAACTCGGTCAAAATCGCGTAAACGGTTATCACGCCAATCAAGAAAAAGAAATTGCAGAGGAAAGTGGAAGTGAAGCTTCAAAAGTCCTGATGTCTTTCGTATCCTGCCAAAAAATTTCATTGTCTATTTCACCAGTTTATTTAAGAAGTGTCTCAGTTTTTGGATACATAACTGTATGTGGGAAATTCGTCGAAGTTACCATAATAACTAAGCCTGATAAATCTCCCAACAAAGTGTCCTTTTGCAGGCCAATATCTCTTTTACCAGGAATGTCGAAGCTTTTTGAAAAAATACTTTTAAAACGATTAAAGTCAGTCATTGAAATAAACGTCTGATTCCCATTCACTAATTTGGTTTCAGAAAACTTCATTAAAGGCTCGATCAAATACACAGAGTCCCAAGCACCATATAAAGCGCTGTGAAAAAGAAAAAAGTGGGTTCAACCATTTTTCTTGATACACCGCTGTCGAAAAGTATGGCACGTTAAGGTCTCCCCCAAAAGCTGAAGTCCATGCTTCCAACATAATACTGCAAAATGCTCTCGTCGTGTCGCCATATCTCGAGAATGATAGATACTTTCGCGTAACACACGAAAATGCATATTCATCCCTAAGAAATATAAGCGCAAGCGTTCCACTGGGAAGCATTTTGAGTATTCTGCTTTATCTCCTGCATAGTCACGACCTACAATCAGCAAGTAACTGCAAAATTTGCGAGTAACACTGCCGACCTTGCAGTAGATTACACTATCGAAAATCTATTTTATAGGAATTTATAATTATATTATTATTATTTAAAATTTTTTATAAATATTAGGCTTAATTTTGTTAATTGTCTGTAAGAAACTATGTAAGTGAAATAGACTTAATAAATAAGTATTAATTAATAATAATAATCCACACACAAAATTGCTTAAGCTTAGCGCAATACTGTAGACGTACCTATACGCAAATGTTTATTTATTCACATGGGTAATTTTGAAGAAAAATGTTGCATGGGAAATGTAAATTAAATGAAATTTAACCGCATTAACAACACAGTGAAATATAGACAGACGAAATGCAGGTAGACAAACAATATTCACATATACTATACTATAAAATCTATAATTATGTATTGGAAATGTGCATGTCTACTTATATATGCACATTAAACTGTAGGTCCGGGCGTATGAGTAATTTCCTGGGTTTCCTTGGTTAGGGGATCAAAAAGGCATGGAGTAGGCGCGTAAACTTTTTTGGAATACTAAAAATTTGTATTGGAAATTACTTGCAAATATTTTTATACTATTTATGACCACAATTAGTATAGTTTCGAGTCAAGCCGGCAAACTATAGTAAAGCCACATAAGAGGATTTAGTTAATATTAGTTGACTAATTAAAAAGATTTTATTAATATTTAAGAGCTGATTTTTCACATTCATTTTGTGTGATTAGGGCGATAAGTAGACGGTTCAAAATAATAATTAGCGCATCGAAATTAGCGCTTTTCATACAAAAAAGGCTTTAAATAATGAAAATTAGCTGGAAGCTCCAAGTTTAGTATATTTTTCGTAAAAATTTTATGAAAAAAAATGTGCAAGCGAATGTTGAAACTTACTTTGGCTATTAAAAAAACGTACTTTTCATAAAACAACACAATTTGTAATTACATCATTAAATGGTGTAAAGCTAGAAGTAGGATTTTAAATATTAAATATATTCTCTATAAGAAACTAAATTGGAACATGAATGTAGAGCACAGAGTACGGAAAGCAGCTGTAGCTCTATTTTCTTGCAAAAAGTGTATAGGATGCAGGTGGTGACTTTCTCTGAAGAACACTTACTGGTTTTATAATAACGATCCTATATCAGAGCTATCCTCCTTTACGGGATTATAGTCTGGTGGTCGGCTCTCGATAAAACTACGATTGGAAACAAGACTCCGATTAGATAAGATCGATAAGACCACGATTCAGAAAGTTCAACGTATGGCGCTTATATATAATATATCAGCAGTGCTCTAGAACTACGCTCTCTGGTGCACTGAATGCTCTTTTCTTCTTACCTCGCCTAGACTTGGTTCGTAAGCAGGATGCAGGTAACACTACTGATCGGCCACCCGCAACGATTTAGGTGTTAAACACTCGGCTATTACACTTGAGCTGACTCCAATAAATCCTGTTGACTATTGTTTGGATGAACCATATTTTAATAGGTTATTTAGTAGGTACTAGAATTCCAGCTAGATGTAAGTGGGTTAACAATAACCTGGTTGGAAAAACTGTTTACGATTCTTTATTGATGGCTCGAAGCTTGATGATGAAGTTGGGTTTAGTGTTTACTGTAAGAAGACAAAAGTAAGCCCTTCGGCTCGGCTTCCTAAACACGGTAGTGTATTTCAGGCTGGAATTCTGCACATTACTGAGATACTATAGCTGTTTTGTTAGGCAAAAATGTGACAACCTTTAGAGAAATTTGTATAAATACTGATAGCGGATCACCGATTAAATTTTTTGGTGCGGTTGTCACTAATTCCATCATAGCTCTCAAATAACGGGTGTCTCTTAACGAGATAGCGGAATATTTCCACATGGAAGGGTGCCAGGGCATAGTGGCATATAAGGGAATTGTAAAGGAAAAAGAAGTTTAGCAGAATAGGACTTCAGGCGCTCAAAGGTGCTACTCAATTCTGTTCGTCTACTTTGTCACTACCCTGCCCCTGTGGCAGCAAAAGTATTAATTTACTAAAAAGAAGAATTCAATTACTATATTATGGTATATTACTTATGTATTTATATATAAATAATAATAATAATATATTGCAATAAAATTAAATACAACTTTTCCTGGTAGGTTAAGCATTTAGTTAAGTTAAGTTAATATCTAGAATGGCCTCGTTTTAATTAAACTCTGGGCTCCCTGTACCGGTTAATGTAAAGCAATTTTAAAACTGTTAGCTTTTTCATATTTTATCTCATGTCTGTCGATCGTTGTAAAAAAAAACCTTTACGAATTCTTAAATTTTTTTTATTTGAACAGTTTTGGTTATATTGACCTGGAGAACTGCATGTAATGAAACCTAGAGCTCAGCACATCCTCTGAAGGGCAGTTGGTTTTCATGAGAAGGTCACCTTTTCTAATTAAGTAAGAGATCGAGTGGGAAACAGATTAGAGTTTTCAGTGATAGTCAGGCTGCACTGAAGACCCTGGAGAATGCGAAGCAGACCTCGAAGATTGTTCCAGAATGTAAGAAGAAATTTAATTCTGTCACAAAATAGAACAGGCTTGTACTTATATGGGTGCCCGGACACTCCGGTGTTCAGAAAAATGAAATTGCCGATAAATTGACCAACCGTAGATCAGCGGTTCCCCCACAGGGAGCAGAGCCAATAATCGGAATCAGTTCCGCAGGAATCATGAATTGGTTCAGCGATTATGTATGCAATTTACATAAAGAGCGAACGCTGTAGAACTGCAAAGTGTTTTGTCACAAGTCCGAACAGAAAACTGTGCAACTTTCTACTAAAACTTAGGAGGAAAGGCATTCGGTTGATGGTCGGTTACACGACACAGCCCATGGGGTCAGCATATGACCCCCATTAGAGTCGTTGAGGACCCGATGTGTCTGTCTTGTTTGGTGGAGACGGATAGTACTGAGGACTTTCTCTGTGAGTGTCCTGCCATTGCTAGAGCAATACTACGAGTTTTGGGTTCCGATGTCGTGAGAATGAGTAATATTCGTTCTCTAAAACTGGAGGATATTTACAGATTTGCCAAAGAATCTGGAAAATTCTCACAGGACTTTTATCTCTGTCTCTATTCTTTCCTATTTCTTTCTCTAAATACAATGGACTTTTTAGCCTGAGTGTCTTAGGAGCTACCAAATCTCTTGGTGCTCCTTGGCTCTGCCTATTCAAATTTCAACTGTTGTTTAAGGTCTCAGCCAAACTAAATCGAAACATTTGTATTCCTACAAATAAATTCCACTTTATTTCAATTTTATTTCCGATGAATTAAAGTTTCAGTGTTTTCGGTTTAAAACACAATTAATTTACATGCAGTATTATACATAAATTGATTTCAAATCTTATTTCTGTCTTCAGAGACGTATAATCAAATTTTACGCGCAATTTCAGGTATTTCATTTTAACTCTCTAACGTCTAATTGTAAGGGTCATTGCAACTCTTTTTTAAAGAAAGATATGAAAGTTCATTAAAGATGCTTTTTGGCAGTTAAATCTTCTATTAAAATTTTCAGCGGAAATTTTTTATCGAAGACGAACAATATTTGAGGGTCTAAGGAGATTCGAAGTACGCGCAAAAATAAAAATTACTTAATGGTTTAGGGTAAACCCTCTTTTATTTTTCGACAAGATCTCCTTTAAAGCTTATATACTTCGCCCTTCCGAATAATAGGATTTGTTCAAGTCTGAAAAATCACCTTCTCGTTGGAATAAAATGTTTTTCCCGCCAGCCATTTCTTCAAAATGGGGAACAAATAGTAGTCCGAGGGATCCGAGTCAGTGTGGATAATAGGAGTGATGTGAAACGAGTTGGAATCCTATTTCCATTAATTTAGCGACCACCACTGCTGGTGGCGTGTACTGGTGCGTTGTCCTGATAGAAAAGGACTTTTTTGAAAATCGCTCTTTTCCTCGACTCAAACGAATACCGAACACAAAGAAATGCACTGATCTGGCTAAAATATGGTATGTGTTCTTCCAACAGATGTTACTAACTAAAGATAACCTTGGTACGCGCCAATAATGCCATTTCTCAGACTTTCATAGTTTTATTCATGTTGAAAGTCACAAAATTGTGCTTAATGCGTTTAATAAATATGTAACAGAAAGCAGAAGAAAATTTAAGCTCGATTTTGTTTCAATATTCCTGTTAGAAACCTTCGAAATAATGGCATATTTTTTCATTTAATGCATGCGAAGAACTTACGCCTCCAATGGTTTCTTTGGAAACTTAAAAGTGTTAAATTTGCTCTCAAACTGTTTCACTATAGATTTCTCTTCACCTAAATCTCAACTCGAATGCTTGAAGAATTCGCAACTGTACAAGGTGGCACAAAATCAATCATCCGATTTTATTTTTGCATAACTCTTTTATTAAAAAAAAACAAAAATGATTTCAAGTGGTGGCAATTTAAATTAAATTTATAAATCTTCCGATAGGAAAAAAATTCGAAAATTGATAAGAATTGTGAGAAATGTAAAAATAGTGACAATCGGTCACCACGTGTAGAGTGGCAGTCGCTTTTATTTCCTATTTTATAAAAATAACTCCAGCATATTGATTTTCATTTCATAGTCGAGTGAGTGAACACAAGTTAACTAAGCGAGTGCGCCAATGAATGATACTTTGAAGGGCAAATACACAGGCACACAAAAGGATTTTAAACGCGTGGATACAATTAATAAACTGAATATATATCAATGGTAATCTCACTCGATTAAAATTCATTAAATAACAGCCGCTTTGAATCCTTAGTAAAGCGTCATCGTTTGCTACAAATGTAAATCCTTTGAGTGCAATTATTTTCACACACTTTTCCTGTAAATTTGTGTAAAAGTGAGCTTAAACGATTTATTGCTAAGAATAATTGTGCGCACACCTGTTCACTTTACCATTTTATTGTTGTGTCTTATTGTGAAAATAAAATACAATACAAATAGAATGTGTCGTATTGTGAATATGGACTATTGATTGCTTTTATTAACACTTAATTAAGCAATTGTTTCGCTTATAAACCAAATTTAGCTTCGAACAATGGTAGAAGCAGCCAACATTGAAATTGAGTAGGAATTATAGGCATTAATTTAATAGCAAGCACCAAGGTAGATGATTGAATGTTGGTGGGTGAGAAAGGCATGCAAGATGATTAATACAAAGTAAATGCGTGAACTAAAATACCTGTCTAATGATATTTGTTGTCATTAGCTATGAAGATACCATTGCTTTGGTATAATTTATTTTCCGAAAAAAAAAATCTTATTTAACTTAGTATTTATTACGCAAGCTTCTATCTATCAGCACGTCGTTAAAGCTGATTCACTCCCTTCCACATCCTCTCAGAATGACCAGCCATTGTATATTTACCGTAGTTGCCCCTATCTGCAATTCCCCTCATTTTCAGTTTCTACCACTTGGCGCTTAACTTATTGCTTTGGCAAATTATTTGTAATTAAATTGACTTGCTTGAGTCGACACGGTTAAAAATACTTGATATTAGGAATTTCTTTGATATATCGCCAATAGCAACGACAAGTCAACATTGCGAGAAGTTTGTAAGTAGACTCGTAATTAGTCATAAAAAAGTAGTGTCTGTGAAAATGAGTTAATTGAATGTTTCGAGCTTACGAGTTTTGATACAAAAAAGAAATCGCACGGAAATTTGTGTGAAGTTTAACTGTAGTTAAGAGTAGACTGCAGTTAAAGCTCGTTGGAGATAGTCACACTAAACGTATTAAGTATATAGAAGAAATTAATGATATATATAAATATTAAATTTAATGATATATATATATTATAAAAATTTTATTTTTACATTTCTTAAAATTCTTATCAATTTTCACTGCAATGAAGACCTGAAGGACTTTCAACATGCCAGACTAATTTCTACATTGACGGCAACCCGGCTTGCTTTAGTGTGTTGCCGAAATAAGGTAATTTTTTAATTAGATGGGTCTGTAAAAACTAAAGCTGCTATTAGAAAAACTAAAGGATGATCAAATTGGAGCTACTTTTGCCAATAGGGTTTTTTTTTTTTGGCAGATCACGGGTGACTACTCTCAAACTAAACACGTAGTAATGCTCTAACCCATTCGGCTACGGTGGCCGGAAGAGAAGAGAGTTTTGCCGCAGATCCGGAAAAATTGATTAGGCACCGATCTCAATAACTTGGCCTATCTTATGGCACTACTTCGCGACTTTACGCAAAGATCTTGGTTAGAAAGCATATAAAATACAGATAGTGCAAGATTTCAAGCCGGGCGATTTTCCAAAGCGTCATAATTTCAGTCATTGGGCTCTTGAAAAACTCGCCGAAGATCCATCCGCCTTTTCAGACCCGAATTTTATTCAGCGATGAGTTAATAACCACGTCAACACGAATATGTTCAAGAATAGCTATTACATCCATTGAAAACAACCGTTTAGTGCTGCCAATGAGCTGAGAGAATCATCGGCCCACATCTCTCCAAAGACGAGGCTGGCGTCAATGTAACAATGAATAGCGAACGGTATCGTGCCACGATAAACGACTTTTTAATGTCGGAAATTGAACCACATTGTCTCCACACCGTTAGATTCCAGTAAGACGCCGCTACTTGCCATACAGCCCATAAAACAATGGATTTACTGCGTCGTCGTTTCGGTGAGCAGTTTATCTCTCGTCTCGGATCAGTGGATTGGCCACTAATATCGTGTGATATCAAACCTTTGAACTTTTGTTTGTGGGGTATGTAAAGTCTAAATGCTTTGTGGATGAACCAGCTTCCATTGAGGTATTGGAAACCAAACTAAAGTAATTCACGAAATACCGTCCGAAGTTCTCCAGCGAGTCATTCAAAATTGGTGTTTACGGATGGCCGATTTACGGCGCTTTTGCGGCCAACTTTTGCAAGGGATTATCTTTAAAAAATAAATGTCATGAATGGTTCTACTCAAAAAAAACGTAAAAGTATATAAGCAAATTCCAGCGACGACCATGGCTTTAGCTTCTGTAAGCAAAGTCCAATACTGGTGGTGTCCTATTTCCTTGGCATCATATATTTTTTTTTTATCCGCGAAAAAATTTCGGACACTTATAATTTCGCACGCTCACTGGGCTCCTGCGGTCCGACTAATAGCATTGCACCCTACAGGCTCTTGCTAAACTGTGCCGAAGAATATGGAAAAAGCGACCGGAACTGGGGAAGAATAAACCATCTCTGTCAGGAGATTTCTAACTAAGTATACCATATTCCTGTTAGAGTATTCGCCTAGCGAGTCGAATTTTGAGCCGTGCGATTTGAAGATTTGAGTTTGTTGAAGTGCTAAAAGAGACACCGGCAGGCGTTCTGCAGGAGCTAAGAGAAAAATACTTCTAGCACTGTTTCAAGCAAACAGAGGACGAAGTTTGAATACTGTGTGCAAATGCAAGGTGGAGCAAAATTAGTCATCCATTTTGGTTTTTGAGTCACTTTGCCTTAACCGCTTTATGCTGCTGATAAAGTTCATCAGATTTTTAATGTCAAGGTCGGCTATATCAGCATGCGTAGCAAAGAAATAAGAGCCAAGATGCCCCCAAATGTTAGCCCCGCGAGAGCAAGGCAACTAAGGAGAAGGTGCTGAGAGGATTAAAAAAAAATGATGATGATCTTCATTTTGACCTTTACGCACTCCATTGCTTGTCTGTTTGAATACTACAGCTGTCTAGTTCACAAGCGTCAAATATGTACTCGTATATATAAATTTGGCAGCTTACAGAATAATTCAATATCGGACCGATTTATCATAAAAATAGGAACAACGATCTGGTGACTGATACCAAGAGCAAGCTTGAATTATGGCAGAAACGACACTCCTTTGTAAATGATACGGAAATCTGAGAGTGGACTTAGATCCTTCGATCGCTGGCAGCGAAATTAATGTCGGTTTATCTACGAAATGCGTACAACAGTAGTGCGGCTAAAGAACAACACTGGAAACCGACAGACTTCCAGCTTTGCTATTCAAAAACGGCAGCAATGTGCTGGTGTGGTATGTGCAACAGAAGCTATTCTTATAGTTAAAAGAATGCCGAACTACTGATTGGAGTTCAATCAATCTTCGCAAGTTATTGCATTGGAATCAGTCCTTTTACATGGCATATACAATTCTATCGAGCGTCTTGTAAGATAGTCCAAAGCACATTGTCAGTAGACTGGAGCACTGTGACATTGGATCTGTTAAATCTATGGAAGGTTCGCCTCAACAACTGCGCTGTTGTCTTGAATTAAAAAAAAAAACGGAAAAAGAAGCGAAGCGAACGAGTCTGAAGTTGAAAAGATAAAGTGAAGTATATTCTGTTATAAAATAGTTAGTACACTCCCTCGGCACCTACCTCGGAGAGGACTGACTACATCGTCCCGACGGCAACATTCAATAGGAATTTTGCCACCCTCTTTCCATCTAAGGAAGAATGGAATAAGAGATTATCTCTAAGCAACTTCGACACTACAGTCTATACAGATGACAGTAAATGGAACTGTGATGTTGAAGCTGGTATATATTCTCACAGACTTAAAATTGAGAAATCTGTGCGTCTGCCTAATACCAGCAGTGTCTTCCAAGTGGAAGTACTGGCAATTGGGGAAGACTCTAGGCTACTAATCGCAGATTTCTCTTTTAAGAGCAAAATCGCTATTCGTTCGGATAGCTAAGCTGCAATCCAGGCACTGTCTCAACCTCTAAAGTGGTGGAACAGAGTAGGAATAGCCTTATCATCTTGAGTGCAAACCATAAAGTAACCTTAATCTGGGTCCCGGGACACCGGAACCTTGAAGGTAACGCAAAAGCAGATGAACTGGCAAGAGGGGGATCTGCCATGAATAACGCTCTTGCAGAACCGGTATTGATACCATTAGGTGCAGTCAAGAATACAATTTCCTGAAAACACCTCCGAATCGCGGATTGTAGATGGAGAGGCCAGACGAAGTGCAAAATTAGCAGCACGACGATGAAACGACGGGACACTTGTAGACTAACGGCAGTCATAACTGGCTTTTGGTCTATCGCAGAACAAGCAGCCAAAATGGGCACCCCTCACAACATATTGTAAACAACCAGAGAAAAAGGAAACAATATTCCACTTCCTCTGTGAATGTCCTGCCCTATGGAAGGACAGAATGTTAACCCTGGGCAAACCGCAGTTCTCAAACAACTGTCTGGCTTAGACGTCGACAGCCTAATAAGGTTCCTAAACTGCACAGACTGGATATAGTCATGCTGTAAATAACTGTTAAACAAGTTGGTAACGAGGATGTGGCAACAAAGTGGTGCGGAAGCGCTAGTTGGATTCTGGATGAATCTAACTCTAATCTCTAACCACCCAACCGGCACCTACTTCGTTTCTTGAGAACCACTATTAACAACGCTTATGATACCAGTCTTAAAATCGAATGCCGAACTCGTTTCAACAACAAATGCCTTAGTAAGCAATTTTGAAATAAATTCCTCTCTCGACTAGTGAAAACTGAAATTTTTTCGAGTTTACCTCCGCGAATATCGTAAACTATGGAACTGAATGATCTTTACCGGGCCATAGACATAGACATGGACAAAGTGCAGCGAATAAAGATTCACCTTAGCGGATTTGATCATTTCGTACAAATGGTTACGTAGACTGCTCTAAAAGTATATGGCCACAGTGAAGGCAAAAGGTAGTCACATCGAGCAAAAGTAAATCGATTCTCAATTTTGTATTATTTTCACACATTTTTTACTTTGAAATGAATAAAAATAATTTTCCAAACTAAATTTATACCCTTTTTCGTTGGTTGCACTTCGAGTGCCGGACCCTGTATAAGACTCACAATAACGCATGGGTTATTGTCCGATGAAAGACGCTACTTTTGTTATTTTCAAAACAATGGATCGAAAAGAATTTCGTGTTTTAATTTCACACTGCTTCTTGATGGGAAAAAATACCGCTCAAGCGAAGCAATGGGTTGAAAAGTGTTATGGGAATCCGCTCCAGTAGAAACAACAATAAAACTATGGTTGCTGACGTTGCTGATTTTTAAACGTCGTCGTAGAGACAGCGGTGATGCACAACGCAATGGACATCCAAATGAGGCGCTAAAACCAGAAACATCAAAAAAATCCACAAAATCGTTTTGAATGATCGAAAAGTGAAGTTCCGTAAATTGGCTGATATCGTAAAGATATCAAAAAATGTGGTTGTTCTATATTGCAAGAGCATTTGACTGTGAGAAAGATCTGTTCAAAGTCAATTAAAACAATGGCAAAACTACATGAATTGAACTTCGAATTGCTTCCACATCCGCCGTATTCGCCAGACTTGGCTCCCAGCGACTACTCGCTATTCGCAGACTTAAAAAATGGTCGCCGGTAAAAAATTTCGCTCGAATGAAGGTGTTATCGCTAAAACTGAAGCCTATTTTGAGGCAAAAGGCAAATCGTTCTACAAAAGTGGTATTGAGATGTTAGAGTGGAGCTGGAATGATTGCGTTGTTCTTGATGGAAATTAAGTTGGTGAATAGAGCTAATTTTCAACAAGAAAATACGTATTTTCTCTGTTAGGCTCGTGACTTTTCAGCCCCTGTGTTACATATAAATATTCGAGCAACATATTTAAAAAAACTAATAATAATTAAAAAATTTCGTGATTAAAAATATTTCTACTTAAAAACATACCTGAAATTTTGTCCACTAGTGGTTTTCCTTTAGCTGCCTCAACGTGGAATTTTTCAACTGAAATTTCCACTTATGTTCTTGTTGCCGTTTTTAGCACACTTTTTCTAGCAACACAGCGTTTTTGATCAAATTTAAAATATGTATTTCGTGTCACACAAAGCCACTAAAACTGCACAAGACCGCCAAAAAATGTAGACTACGACTGAGTCAGCTTAGTGAAAGTGTTAGTATGTTCAGTTAGATATAAACGAAGGTGAGAGCATATGATACTTTTTTTTTAATTAATGTCACACGAACGCAGGCAATTACACTTCACACCGTTGCTTAATTGGAATTTTGCTTGTTCAATTTTTTTTTACCTACAACTTGCACACTTATTGTTTGGCGCCTAAATGTAGATCAAAGGCAATCAAAAAAAGGAAAACAGTTGATTATTTCCTCAGCTGAAACGCACAGTAAGCAAAGAAAAGTGAAAATTTCACCCTTTTTTATGACAGTTATTTAATATTTTGTAATTAAGTACTTAAATACCACAACGTTATTGGTAGATGTAGCAAGCAATTTTTATTATCACTTTGCTAACAACTCAACTGATTGGTTATAACAACTGTAGTCTATACTTGGAGGCTTTCGTTTGCGAGTTGCTGTCAGCGGCACGCGTTAAAAACGAATGTGTGCCGACTTTAAGGCGTTTGCGTATTTATATTGTGATATTCCGTTAACAGCGACAAAGTTACGAATGCGTGAAGTTCGCATGCGAAGTTAACAGTGAACGATGTGTAAATGTTAGCGGTCGTTTAGCGAGAGCTTTCTGTTGTTGTATTAGGTTGTGTTAAATTGTATTAAATTAAAGTTATATCATGAGATACAATTTTATTATTGCATGTCATATTTACAAGGGCACAAATTTTTTTAAAGTTGCACGCATCTCATTTGCTAACTCATGAGCAAAAACTGACGTCAACTACAAACGCTGAGTGGGACCCATTTCATTTGTATGTTCGTAGATATTTTAATGCATCGATTCAATTGCCATATTAGCTGTGCCAGGTTTGTACCGCTCATCATAATCATTGAAATTTATTTTTTTAATTTTAGCCAAAAACACAAAAGTTCTTGCTGACTATAGACTTTGTGCTAATATAAACCATTTTTTTTTTTTTTTTTTTTTTTGTGGGAGTGGAGGATAAAACTGTCAGAAATATTCAATTGATATCGTCGCGCCAATGGTATGTAGGGCACGCTTCCACTTAAACAGACCTCCCCTCTTCGGCTGACTTCCACCTCGGGACCGCATTTGCACTACATCGAGAGTGGAGCCGTGATTGTGGATAACAACCGCAAAAGAAAGCTGCGTCCAGGCTCTCTAACTATGACGTATGGAGGTTATACGTCGGTGATAGTCTCCATTACTCCATTAAGAAGTAAATGGAACTTCGAAAGTGTGCAGTAATGTCGTGTGCATTACCGTCTTGTCTGCGTATGATATGGTCGTGAGTCACTAACTTAAGCGTCCGTAATTGTTTTCGGTACGTCTGAGTCGATCTCATCTGGAACACTCTTTCATGTTAGCTTTAGCACTTGTTGTTGTTGTTGTTAACAGCATAGGTAGCCCTGTCAGTGTAGTCATATCATCGGTCATCTTCGTCTAGCTCATCTAGGGGTAGGCCCAGGAAACATGCTGTTTCGACAGGTTGGGTCCAGAGGGAGAGAGGGGTTAGATGAGTCGGTTTAAGGGGGCATGTGAAGAGGTGGATTGCACTGGACTGATACCAGATTCCGACGTATTACGGCCTGACACACGGAACAGACTGTGCGGGGGACAAGAAGCTGCTGGCTTGTCCCCGCACTGGGGTTGGAGCAGAAAGGAAGGGAAGGGTTGAAGGGGAGTTGTGTTGCTCCGATAGGCTCCTCACCGTGGAGGTGTGGGTAGTGGTGGCGGTTGGTAGTGCCGGCCTATCAGGGGGTGTGCACTTTAGCCCTTGTCGGGAAGTTCGGTGTGATCAGACGCGACACAGGGCTTTAATATTATTTTGCTCTAGCTGCCGGTACTGAAACAGCTCTATTGTTCGCCTTTCTTCGTCCTGCTTGTGTATCGTACGCAATCAAGGCTCTGACGACGCCATAGTCCAGAACGAAACTATTACACTCCTGTAAGGAGTTTATTAAATCTCTTTAGTGTGCAGGCAACAATTCCCTGATCTGGGCTCTAGGATATAGGAACTTAGAGAGAAATGAAATTGCTGTTGAACTTGCCAGAAAGGGAACTGAATTCGCCTGAGAGACCTCCTATTCGGTCATCGACATCCCCTGACTGTTGTTAAAGAGGACAACTTGTTTCTGAGGAAGGCGCAGAAAAGACTAAGCTCCATTTCTTCATGTGCCATTTCGAAAACCCTATGACCCCAGTACAATATATGGAGGGCACAGAAAGTGCTTTGGACTCCACGCAATTCCATTTCCAAACTCTTAACTGTGTTTACCGGTTGTTGGACGATCGACACACACGTGGAAACGCTAAGTTTACCATTTAACCCCTCTTGCAGAAGCTGTGGGGAGCTTTCAGAGAAGTGGACTGTTGAGCGCTTTCTCTGCAAATGTCCAGATTTGGCAGCTAGACGATTAAGGTTACTAACGATGAGCTAGCAAGAAAGGGCTCAACACTAGACATAGCAGAGGCGGTGGCAGTTTCCACCCCACTGAACACACTAAAAGCATCTATTGCTTCACACTATCATGCTTTAGCCGAAAGAAGATGGAAGCAAATACCTACATGTATCACAACAAAAAACACATGGCCGTCATATAAAATCCAAAGGACGAACGACCTGTTAGGATGTTCTCGGCCAAACATTTCACGGATCACTGCAACCCTTACAGGACATTGGAAAGTAGGGGATCATGCAGCTAGACTCAATCTACCCTTCAATCCTATCTGTAGAAGCTGTCAAGCGGAAGAGGCGAAGGAAAGTCTGTTCCACTATTTATGTGAATGTCCGGGACTAGCCAGGGCACGACTCCGATCCTTCGGTAAGCCTTTCCTACAGCAAATTAAGGAGATCTCAGTCATCGAGATAAAGAATTTGCTCCTATTCTTGGACCTTGCTGAATGGATCTGACTTGGAAACAACAAAAAAAAAAAAAAAAAAAAAAAAAAAAAAAAAAAAAAAACATCTCATCATTTCACGAGATAGTGGTATTAAAACGGTGCTGGTCACTAATTAGGAGCATTTCAGCTAAGAAATGTTCAACCACCTCAACAACAACAACAAGGTTACTAAGTGCTCCTTTCTTCAACAGACTGGGGCAGTGCACCAACCTAAATCCCATCAAATTTCTCCTTTACATCAACTGCTCTGGCTGCCTGTAGATATCTGCCTGTTCGAGGTCTCATAATGGTAACAAAACGACGCTTTAGTGCTACTTGGGTGTTTTAGTGTGGGAGTGGTACTTCAACCATTTCACCTACCTAGTGGGAAGCTTTGAAATTGGTCTATAGTTACGTACATCTTTCTTATTGTTACTTCTACAAATTGGATTTACTATTATCACTTTCCAATCATCAATGAAAATTCCGGCTGCAAGTGATTCATTAAAGATAATTTAGGGGATTTGCAATGATTGGATACTTCAGTACTAGAGAAGTACCGGAAGACCGTTTACATAAGTGTAGGATAAGAGCGTCAAAGCTGAAACTCCATCTGAGATGTAACTAGAAGAGAGATTGAAATTACCAAAATTTAAGTATGAAAACTGACCAGTTGGGAGAACAGCATAAGAGTCACCATTGTCACGGAAAAAGTTTGATTGAAAAAACTGGGCAAATAAATTCAACGAGTTTTTCAGCATGACAAAGCAAGAATCAATGTTATCTCCTGTGAAAAAGCAAGTGTTCTGAATATATCCCTCTTGTCTGATTTATTAAAAATTTACCCTAAAGGCTTGTAGTTCCTTTCACTCTGCATTTAGCCACGCCTAGCCAGCGTTGAATGTCGGACTATGATTTGAATTATTTACGGCTGAGTCTTCTACGGTAGCTCATCTATTTATTTGTTCCAACTCATTTCTGCAAGCCTCTGTTGAGGACAATTATGTACCAGATCCTTAAGAAGGTAATCAAATATTGGAGAAAAGTCTGGACTATACAGCGAATGCGATAGAACTCATCAGCCAAGCTCTCGAAGCGTTGTTAAAGATGAGAGCGATCTGACGTTGTCTTGATGGAAAGCAATACCCTTCCTTAATCGGCGTCTGCATCCTTTGTTAGTTGCTTGGCCGAGCTCTTCCTCCAATTTGTGGTGTGTGTCCTCACGCTATTCCCAAATGGAGAGACCTAAAGTTTTACGCCGCCTCCGAACGGTTTTTATGGGTTGCTTTTTAAGGGCTAAAATACCCTCGGTGGCTTTCCATTACTTGTCGGGGGAGTGATCACTTCTAGAAAAAGCATCTTCCATCATTTCGGTATTTCGTGCCCACAATGGGTTTCGAACTTAGGAACGCACCATGCGATTTGGCTATGGCGAACCGCTATATTGTTTATGTGAAAACTAAATTATTTACCAAAGACACTTTAATCACTTTAATCAAAAATATTGATGGCTTAAATATATTTGCGCCCAAGATTACAACAGACATCAAAAGTCGCTCTTGTACTCAGTAGACCCCAATAACGGCCAGTGACAGCTATACGAAAAGCTATATAATTGGTATTTAAACCCTTTATTTGGCGTTTGATCACCCCTGGTGGTAGATGTTTTTCTACAAATGGAAGGGCCTACGGTTTTATACCGCCTCCGAGCAGAAGATGATTTTTTAAAAGGAACGTTTTATTGGTAAAAATACGCATTGCAACCTTTTCCATCATTTGATGTTTCATGCCCCAAATGCCCCAAAATTCATATGGTTTAAAAAAAACGCCACTCAGAGATGACATAAAATTTTGGGCCGACACTCCACTTCATGGGGAAATTTAATGCGCAAACTAAAAAATTGGAGCAGAATCTTTTGCAGTTCGCAAGCGGAAAAAATTTAAAATTCTATTTCAAGAGACACACAACAAATTTGAGAAGGTTCTGCCAAATATCTATCGGCTTCTAATATCTCTCACGTACTGTGAGAGTTGTTTAACTCAAGGAGTAATTATTTTCTTCATAACACTTCCAAATTCAATGACCAATAATTATTTGTCTACTTATCTTAAAATGTATTCATTTTCTTTTCTTAAAGCTTCACATTAGACTACAGCTCACAAAAAAATCGCATGTAACAAATTTATGCACACACATCGTTATTATTTAGTATAAATGCTTCGGTTTCGGTATTATCTCGTTGGCTTTTATATTTCGTAAGCGTTCGCACAGGTGGCGAAAGCTCATACATTCGCCCCTTTCAACAGCGAGTCTACACACACTACACTACGCGTGTCTATGGCTTGTTAAATGCGCCAACAACGTCTGTGTTATTGTTGTTTGTTTAACTGCCACCTGTGTGCGCCCTCACGTAAAATCTCAGCACAGGAGCAATGGAGGGTGCGACGTTTAAGCGCCTACGCGTTATGTTATCATTCGTAACGAACACTTTTGCGATTAAGAAAAGTGTAAGCATTTGATATTTTCTAAGCATATTTTTGAAGACACATGCACAAACATAAATTTGTATATATTTGAACATTAACATTTCCCCATACATTTTTTAGTGGGCGCACTTTTTGATTTTTTTTCTTGCCTTTTGATTATTTGCAATATTTTTCTTATCCTTAAACATTTGCTTTCTTGTTGGTCACTTTCGTTCGTCTTGTCAATGACGTCATTGACTCGACTACCGACACTTGAATCTCATTCGTCAGTACTATTGGGTTGTAGGTGTATATGTATTTAGTATGTTTGTGTATTTGTTGGTGATGTAGATTTTGGGATGTTGTTATTTTTGTTGTTTTCTTGTCGCCTGAACACCTACGCACACAAGACCGGCAAATGCGCATAAGCACACGCACAACCATATACTAACAACAATACAAGCATGTTGCCTCACACCCAACTCACAGGAGGCGGTGCTTAAGTTCACCTTAACTCCCCTCTGTGACCCTGTAGCAGCACTTCGTGAATGGCCCCCACGCGTGAACTTATTAATTTATACATTTTACCAACCCCATTCCTAAATCTTTAGTACGTTTTGTATTGCTGTGATTTGTGCTTTTCCATGCACTACTTTTGTAGCATACTTTTAAGGGTTGTTATAATATTATATAATATTGTTAAGTTTTTTAATTATTTCGTTTCTTTTGGCAAATACTACTGATTTTATATTTACTATATTTTAAAGGAATTATAATTATAAAGAGAACGTTTCACTATACACAACCACGTGCAGTTGCAACAAGCTGCGTCTAACCCTTTGCCACTAAATTCGGATGTCAACTATTCTCAATTCTTTCGGTCAAACGTCTATAACTCCCTCAGTTTCCCTCTAATTCGCATGACATTTTGACACAAAATTACAGAAGCGGTAGGCTTCTTAAATGTGTAAAATACACCACATCAAATAAATTTATGCAAAAACTTAATATAGCCTTCACATTTTCGAAGGTTTATTGAAGTCTCAAAAATTCCATGAAAATTAGTCTAATTTTTTTGTTTGTTTATAACGATGTAAATGTATTGGAATATTTATAAAAAATTACCGCCCTTTGTGATTAGTTGGTTATGCATGCATGCATTTGTAATAACATGTAGTTACTTGGTTGTTCAATAAGTTTTGCGGTTTGATAACAGAGGGTGTTGCAATCTGTCAATTATTTCTTTGTTTACAAGCTATTTAGTATCGACTGTCACAGCATTTTCTTCGATGGGAAAAATCAAGTATCGCGCAGTGATTGAATGTTGATTTTTTTGAAGTTTTAAAATCAAAGAAATTTATGAACGAATGTTCAATTAGTATAGTAGAAAGATGTCTTGGTGAATGTAAACGGGGACGTATAAGCCTTGAAGACGATCCACGTCAAGGACGTCCAAAACAGCATCAATAAGAGAAATCGTAGAAAAAATTCAAGATATCGTATTGGGAAATCGTCGAGTGGCTAAAAGAGATTTAGTAGTGGTCCTAGGCATCACACTGGACAGTATAAACAATATTTTGACTGAAATATTGAGTTTCAGAAAACTGCACAATGGGTACCGCATTCGCTAACAAATGCAACAAAAACACATTCGAATGCGACTTTCTCAGCAACAAGAGCGTTTTCAAAAGGATAAAGTGGATGTTGTGCATCGATCATCACTTTGGATGAGACTTGGGTCTACCGCCATGATCCTAAATCAAAACAAGAGGCTAAAGAGTGGTGTGAAGCTGGTTCTTCGGCGCTGAAATGAGTTCGTGTCCAGAAATCGGCCAAGAGGTTGTTAGCATCAGTTTTTTGGGATGCAAAAGGAATTTTGTTTGTGTAGACCAGCTGAAGGAAAAAAGACGCTGTTTACAACAGAAAAAAATTATATTTCATCAAGACCGGACAAGGGCATTTTGTAAAATCCATTAATTAAAGCTCGAATGGTGTATTCACCAGATTTGGCCCGTAGCGTCTTCCATTTGTTTCCAGACCTGAAAAAATTCATGCGTGAAAAGCATTTTTCATCAAATGATGGAGTCAGAATAGTTGTGGAAAGGTATTTTGCAGCTCTTCCAGATTCTCACTTCAGGGATGGAATTCATAAATTGGAATCTCGTTGGAACAACTGTATTGAAATTCATGGTATGATATAAAATTGTGATTTTTATCAACCCGCAAAACTTATTGAACAACCTAGTATTCTGCCTATAATCCTTTTTGTCATTCAAGTTGTGCTGTGATTCTGTAGAGACTATCAGTGGGATACAGTCATTAAAAATCGTTTAAATTGTTATAAGATATTCACTGTATGAATTACACCAACACATCCATATGAGTGTTAATCAACAATAAAGCTTTATCAACTAACTTAAAAAGTTGACAAGTGCTCAAGGCAACCGCGCGCATATCAATTCATGAGCGTAGCACAAATATCCCCTAAGTGGCGCTAAGTGAAGGATTGTGAGTAAGCCTATATTGAATTTGCTTGTATTTACATATGCATTTACACATTAATTTTCCTATTAAGGACAGCATTTTATATTTTTAATGGCAATTTTTTATGTTTCTGCGCCAAAACCTATTAATCGAGTTTTATTAGCAAACATTTTTTTAAGTTTGAGTTGACTTAAACTGTGAAGAAATTCAAAGCATGCTAATTAAATTCAAAAATTTGTTTCAACTACGTGATTTCGAATCACTTAAGCCTTAACGTGATTGTCGGCCAAAATGTTTCACAGGTGCCTGAGAAGTACTTACGGAAGCTTAAGTGGGCCATGATGGTACTCAGTGGTGCAGAGAAAGGTAATGTGAAACGGAATAGTGAGCCATTGGAATCGGCGGTCAAACGACAGCGCTCTCAAGAGGAGGAAGTACCCGTAGTAAAGAAGTTAAGGACTTGTGGAGGACCGCCGAAGGTTGCTAAGTGCGCGGGGTTGCTAAGCGGGCGGGGTCTATTAGTCTGTTGGTTGTTAACAACGGTAGGGAAGACGGTGCCATTTCCGGTGCCGGTCGGTCACCATGGAAACCAGCTAAGCTCGAACTGGTGGACAAAAAGGACCTGCCTCTGCGTCCGCGTGACCGTGTCTAACTTCCCTCTGAACCTTTTGCTCTGGAGAAAAAGGAGGAAATCCTTCGATACTGCAACCCAAAACTTCCCATACACAACTGGCAATAGCTGATTTTGCTAAGGGCAGAGTCTCTCGGGCCTCTCGCTGAAACTAAGGGGTCATCACCTATCTCTTCGAAAGGGTAGTCTTAAAAGACACTCAAAGAGACGCCTTATCGGATATTGTTATCGTCCAAACTTCTGCGCCATACGTTAGGACGAACCTTATGGAGTATTATTTTTGTTTGTAGAGAGAGAACTACACTACTCAACTGCCTATTTAGCTCAAAGTAGCACTTGTTGGCAAGAGAAATTCTTTGTTGGATTTCAAGGCTGGCATTGTTATTGGTGTTAGTGCTGGTTCCTAGATAAACGAAGACTCTTGCAACCTCGAAATAATAACTGTCAACAGTGACGTGGGTGCCGATACACGAGTACGCCGACTATTTGTTTGATTAGTAGAGGTACTTCGTTTTGTCCTCGTTCACCCCCAGACCCATTCGCTTTCCCTCTTTATCCAGTTTGGAGAAGGCAGAACTAACAGCGAGGTTGTTAAGGCCGGTGATGACAATATCATCGGCATATGCCAGCAATTAAAGAAGTCACACGACAGCGAGTCACCCTGTCTGAAATCTCGTTTGATATCAAACGACTCGAAGAAGTCCTTCAGAATTCTGACGGCGCTGCTGTACGTGCAATATAAAGGGTGTTTTTAGCTGCATGAGAACTATCGATATCAATAACTATGGTTAGGAGCTGAGAATGGTAAACTGTGTTGACATTTCTTTTCAGTAAGGCTCGGCAAGTCATCATGAATCGTTGAATGCTTCCAAATTGTGGAAATTTATTTTGAAAAAAGTAAATATATTTTACGTTCATGGAACCCTTCGTCCATTTTACGTGCAGCTTACACGCTGGCAGCATCATCGGTCCTTATTTCTTTCGAAATGAGGAAGGAGCTGTCGTTACGCTGAATGGCGAGCGCTATCCAACCATGCTGACTGAATTTTTGTTTCCAAAAATTAATCATCTAAACATCGACCACTTTTGGTTCCAACAAAATGGCACAACTTGTCGTACATCGCGCTTAACAATCGATTTATTGGACTGATCGAATGGACGATACAACTCGTAGCCGCGGCGGACATATGCCGGACTTTATATTAAAAAAATAAATTTCATGAAATTATTTACCACGTTATATATTAATAAAAAAAATCATTCCAACTATATTTCCGCTTTTTTATTATCATTTTAAGTTCTGAAGCTTTTAAAAAAACACCCGATGGTTACAAAAACCCGATGGTCAATGATCGAGATCCTGTGAAAAAATTTCCACTTAAATTCAACCACAATGATGTGATTCCGATAGAGTGCCGTTCTGTCCTTTTTCCTTGTTAGTTTAGCAGCACAGAATTTTCTAACTGTTCACATTGACAAGGGGATGTACGCAGAAACATAACGTCATATGAAGTAAATTAAAAAAGCTTTTATTTCAGTGATAAAATGTATATTGAAAAAGACTATTTGAAAAAGTTTTAATGCTACGCCATTAGGCATAAACTATGACGGCAGTCTGCTTTGCGTTACCGGAACGAGTCAAATTTATATCCAACCAAGTATTGACAATCCATCAGCATTCGCCAAACATTTCTGGAGAAAATAATGATGTTAGAAAAGCAACCACAACGGCAAATTAATAATACAGGGTCCGGCACTCGAAGTGTGAACAATTAAAAAGGCCATCAATTTTGTTTGGAAAAATATTTTTATTCTATCCAAAGCAAAAAATGTGTGAAAATAATACATAATTAAGAATCAATTTACTTTTGCTCGATATGACCACCTTTTGCCTTCACTGTGGCCATGAGACGCTCCAGAAACGAATCGCAAGCTGTCCGAATATGACTTGCAGGTATTTTGGTCCACTCGCGGACAATGGCTTTTTTCAGTGCATCGGGACGGGTGAATCTTTTAGTTCGGACTTTGCTCTCCGAAATGGCCCAAAGAGAATAATCCATCAGATTCGCGACTGCTGAATTTGAGAGACATTCTGTGGACGTTAGAAATTGCGGAACGTTGTTTTTAGCCATTCTCGGTTCTCTTGATCTTTGTGCTGAGTCCTGTTGAAACGTCCATGGTCTGTCACCGAAATGTTTGTCTGCCCACGGCTTCAAGCAACTTCCTGAATACTTTCATGATAATATTTTGCATTTACATTGATGCCAGGCTCGATGAAAATGGAAGAGTTGCATGAAGCAGTTTAACCGGCACAAGAGAATAAAATTTGCAAAGCGTCATAGGGATAGGGATTTCGAGCACGTGGAAGCGCATTTTATTTGCAAATGAAAGCAAGTTTAACATATTTAGGTCAGATGGATAATCATATGTGTGGAGAAGACCTAATGAAGAGTTGCTGGAAAAAAACTTGCGTCCGACAGTTAAACATGGGATGGATCGGTAATGGATGCTAGTACTAGTAATTTGTGCTTCATTAACGGTAATATGAACCACAAAAAATACTTAAGAATTATAAAAGAAAATTTGGTCCAAATTGCTGAAAAGTTGGGAATTAAGGACAATTTCCAGTATTATCAAGACAACGATCCCAAGCATAAAGCGCTTGATGTCCGACTAATGGCTTATGTACAAGTGCCCTAAAGTGCGTGAAACCCATCCACAATCTCCAGACATTAATGTAATTGAATATCTGTAAGCTCATTTGGAGAACCAACTGAAAAAGCATGTTACTAGAAACAAGAAAGCCCTAGAAGATGCTATTAAAGAAGAGCGAGGAAAAATAGTTACTTTAACATACAAGAAGCTGATCGAATCCATGCCAAGAAGACTGAATGCTGTGGGAAAAGTTAAAGGCTTGGCGACTAAATATTAATTATATTTTTTTTTCTTAAATAAAATTAAATAAATGTCCGAGTTTTTTTTTTTTTTGTCATATATGCCAAAACACTTGCGTGTCCGAGTTCTTTATTGAGCCACTGTGTGATTTAGCAATCCTGCATTATAATACAGATTGGGCCATATAGCGTTTGTTTTTGAACCACCTATTTTTTTGAGAATGGTAACGCAAATGACATGTAAAATGTGTTCATAATTTACTTAAAGGTTTGACATTTACGAAATAGGACGCTAAACGCTTGAACAAAAATGGGGAAATATTGAAAACCTATTTCCAAAGTGGTGAGTCTTCTTCTTCTTTTCTGATTTTCACATCGGTGGCTACGTCAATAAGCAAAATTGTCGGACTTGGGGGTCAGAAAATCCACACGTTACTGTAGAGAAGCAAATGCATCCACAACGAGTCACTGTTTGGAGCGGTTTTTGGTCTGGCGGCATCATCGGGCCATTTTTTTTCGAAAATGAGCGAGGAGCCGCGGTTACAGTAAATGCCGAGCGTTACCGTGACATGCTCAACGAGTTTGGTTTCAACAGGACGACATTTGGTTTCAACAGGACGGTGCAACTTGTCACACTGCCAAAGTTACACTCGAACTTTTGGCTACCGTTTTTGAAAACCGAATAATCAGCCAAAATTCCGATATCAATTGGCCCCCTCGAAGCTGTGATTTAAGCCCGTTGGACAATTTTTTTTGTGGGGAGCCGTTAAGGACAAATGCTATGCGAACCATCCAGAGACGATTGATGATTAAAACACGAAATCGAAATTGCCATTCATGAAATTGGAGCCCAAACAATCGAAAATGTGCTTAAAAATTGCGTTGTATGAATGGCCTACTGTGAAGCCAGTCGTAGCAGTCATTTGAACGATAATATTTTTCATTCATAAATGACAATGTTCAATCTTCAAAATAAAAAAAAAAAGTTTGAAAAAATATTGATTAGTTTTTTTTATAGCCGATTCAAAAAGCAAATTTTACATGGCCCACCCTGTATAAGCACCCTTCACGACATAACGACAGAAAGACAGAGAACGTTAATGTATATATGGGCCTCTTTTTTTCGCCAAGACTTAGCAAGTGGCGAATAGATGAAGCAACTGGTAAAAATGAACATACAGAGGCCGACAGAAGTCTACATACACCCCCTTTCGTTGTTTACAAAGTACAAACACTTTGGTTAAAAATGTGTTTATGCAAGTTTATTTGAAATCTTTTTCTAATCGACTTAACTGAAACACATCCATTCTTTAACATAAAACAACACAGTTATACTAAAAAAACGCAAAAACAGCGTTGACAAAAGTGTACTTACAGAACTGGTTTCCTAACCTATACTCTGATATCCTATGTTGTGATAACGGTAAAATACCGTTTGTCTATTTCTTTCCCTTTCTTATGTCAGTTGCTTTGCCAATATTGATTTTAGTTGCAATTTGAATATTTTTAAGCATCTACAATGGCTCCTCGAAAAGAAATGTCCTTTGACGTTAGAAATTTAGTTATTCAGCACAGGAAAGAAAAAAAATCATATGGCGAAGTTTCAAAAATCTTAAACTTAAGTCGTGCAAGAGTCCAGATCACTGTAAAAAAATTTAAAAATAATGGTTCCACCAATAATAAGCGGCGCAGTGGCCGCCCGAACAAACTATCTCGCAGAGACGCCAGCTTGATTCTAAAAGAAGTGGACAAAAATCCAAAAGTTTCTGCTCCGAAATTGGCCGAGGATATAGCAAGCTCATCCAACAAGTGTGTTTATCCAAGAACAACTCAAAGAGTTCTGAACAAAAACGGCTTTCATAGTAGAACACCACGAAAAAAGCCTCTAATTTCTGAAATAAACCGTAAACTTCGCCTGGAGTTCTCCAAAGCACACAGGGAAAAGGGGATGGATTTTTGGCAAAAAAGAGGTTGTCTGTAAAGTCGGTTTACTGACGATAGTTTAACGTGACAACGTTATTAGGAAATATTGATGGAATGGTTGCAATTTTCAAAACAAAATTTTAATTTTATTTGTTTGATAGATATTTTGTATGGATATAGAGGAGGAGGTAAATGGAATTGCAATGGAATAGGTCAAGTTAAATTTTTCACAAACGTGAAAAATGACGAAACATTTATCAAATTCATGAAAGATATCTTCAATTTCGATGGTGCATCAGACGTTAATAAGTCAACAACACTAAGAGGCAACATCATCGATTTGACTTTCTCAAGACACATTACACTTGAAACACTCCCTTTCATTTCCTACTTTTCCTATCATCGTCCTATTCTCAACAGCGAAATGGTTCATTACCATGCACTCAGGAGGAAGGCTTATGCAAATACAAATATGTGAATTTCTATACATATGCGCATATACATACATATATATGCTCACTCAAGTAGGACAGAGCCAGATGTCGAACGTTGCCGAACGCGGGGACCGATTGTGCTCTTTGTCGTTCGTTCCGCGCTCTCGCTTGCAGTTCAAGCACATTAGCTTACATTTGCTTGCGTACGGAATAGATTCGTATATTTGATATGTCCATATGACTTGTATGCATCTTTACATATAGATTTGTTCTTTTTGAAAATTGCGCGAAATTGTACAATATATGTATATGCATGTTTATATACATATATTAGTATACAACATATCTTATAAGGTATATGGTAAATATTACCATACATTTTTTCCTTCATATATAAAAAAAAATTAATAATAATATATTAACATTAAAACAACAGGTATTATTAACAAACTTGGTTTTATTTTAAATTCTTCAAGTAAATCAAATTAATAATAATCAATAAGAAGGCATATGCAAGTACAAATACGTGAATTTATATATGTGCATATGCGCATATACATACATATATACGCTCACTTAAGTAGGAGAGAGCAAGATGTCGAACGTTGCCGTTCGTTTGCTTTGTTCGTTCCGCGCTTTCGCTTGCAGTTCATTCAAGGTAACGGCAATGAGCAAGGTAACGACACATTTTTTCGTGCGTGCAGCCGGCTAAATCGAATTATAAGACGTTATCACGTCAAAAATGAAGTACTTCTGTTCAGCCTTGCTAATACGGATGGGGGTTATTGTGTATCCTTACTGCACAGACCGAAGGCCGCCCACGCGGAAAGAAGCTCTACGCAAAAATACTGTGAATGGAGTTGTTATTTTGAATGAAATTATTTTGAAGTGTGGCCGAAGGCCAAAAAAAATCTATTCTGAACTGCATGCTAAATTCGACAAATTTACAAAAACTCTACTACTCGACACTCTTGTAAAACTCACGTTTATATATTTATACTTTCGAAAATGTTTCTCAACTCTAAACTAAAGCAAAAAATACTGCATATTTACAAACGGTCATCCAGTGAACATCTCTGCACGCAAACTTCGTTCTTATTTGAGGGGTCTGACAACATCAACTTTTCACTAAACTACTTTAACAATATTACTTAAACACTAAAAGCCTTCGGAGGATGGGGTTTTCAGTTTAAAGATGGGGATACACCCCTTCATATCTACTTTGCAACCTTTTTTCAAAGCGTTTTATATTATGTTAAAGATTTCCCAAAATATTCTTTTGCTTCGAAAACTGTCAAAAGATAAAAATTGAAACTGTCGATAGATAAATATTTTTTGTTTTCCTTTTTCACTCCTCTCGGGAGCATAGGGCCTCGACAAGTCTCTACTCATCTAACACCCCTCTCCTTCTGGACCCAACCTGTCGAAACAGCATGTTTCCTGGGCCTACCTTTAGATGAGCTAGACGAAGACGAGCGGTAATATACCCTACACTGACGGGGCTTGTTGTACTGCTACAACAACAACATGTCGGCATCTGCTAGTTCGCCCAACATGGACCTTTTCTCCAAGTGTTTTTTGGTCGACCGAAACCTCTGCTCCCTTGCGAGTTCAAGTCCAGTACCAATATAATTTAGGCTAAGCTCATGAAGCCATCTGTTGGTTTTCCCAATGTGTGACCTATCCATCGCCACTTTCTGCGTTTGATTTGCCTAAGAATGGGTTCCTCGTTCGTTAACCTCCACCACTTCGCTAACTGAGCCTGCACAAAAAACGCATTGTATGGAGTGTCACCAGACATCTTGAGAACCTGGACTTCACCGATGATATCTGCCTCCTCTCTCACAAACTCTCTGACATGCCAGCGAAGGCGGAATAACTAGTCGCGCTGGCACGCACTGTCGGACTGGAGGTCAACATCGCCAAGACCAAAGCCATGAGAGTTAACTACAGATAAATATTATGCTATCTCGATATCGATCTCGATCAAACAATTTCAAATTTATGCTCGATGTCAAAGTAGCATTTCACACAAAAAAAAATTATTCTGATGTTTTTCGTTTGTTCCATTCAGTTGTGAGTTACAGGGTGTTAAGAATGGAAGACATTTTCTTTGATAAAGGCGAAAATGCAAGTCAGTCCGCTGAATTGTGAATGGTGTTTATGGTACCCCTGCTGTAACAGCTAATAACGTGGAGTTTAGGTTTCGTCGATTCCGTTCAAGTATTTTTGATGTTAAAGAAAATGTCGATAAAATCACAGAAATAATCGAAGTTGATCGTTAGTGTTTCCACAACAGTCGGTTCTACATTACCGAAACGACCCGGATTTATATCCGGCCAAGGACTGTCACTCCAGCAGCTTTCCCCGTATGTAAGTATGGCGAATGTTTATGCTGCTACACCAACAACAACATCGGCATATTAATAGTCGTAGCTTTGCTAGCTTCAGGTCAACCATAAATCAGTTTGCGCAAAATTAAAAATAAAAATAATGGATATATTTTTCGCCAATCTAGTATATTGAATCTCTTTCGATGTAATTGAAAAAAAGTATAATAAATATGTACATAATTTTTTTTTTTAAGGATGCTTCAATATTTCTGAAGAAAGATTACAGACCAGCTTAAGAGCAGCTTAAGAGCTAAAACGCCAACTCGAATTCGTCTACTTTGGATTTTTTTGCATTTTCTTAAAGTATAATATCTTAAAGGAGGAAGAGCTCGGCCAAAGGGGTGTACGCGCCCCAAAACCGGGTGTACGCACCAGTCATATATATGTATATATATATATATATATATATATATATATATAATATCTTAAAAATATCGTGTGAAAATTTGATGTGAATCCGATAAATACTTTTCGAGTGATTCAACAATTAACAAATGGCGCTACGGAGCGGATAGCAAGACTTTAAATGCGTTTTTCTCAAAAGCATGTTTTTTGAACTGGTGATCACTGTAACTTAAAAAGAGCTTGGTAAATTCTAATAAAACGCATACTGCTTTTGAAAAACATAAAAATCTCGAGCCCGATCGAAAGATTTTTTTTTTTCAAAATTTAAATTTTTTTAACAATTAATTGTCGGTTTTTTTCGAAAATCTGAAAAATATTTCTTGAGGCCGCCATATTGTTAATTTAAGCTTCGATCAGGCACAAGAATATCTATTAATAAAATTTATTTCTCTTGTCCGATTGATTCAGATGAATCTTCAAAGACTTGCGACGATCAATGCAAGGGACTTCTGGAGAAACGAGCTCCACACAAACAGCGATAACTTTTACAATTATTAATTTTTTTTTTTTTAATTTTTCTTAAGTCAAGTTGAAACATGATGTATTAATGCTCTGGTTTTGTTTTTTTAAAATAAAGCAATTTTCTAGCAAAAAAAATGAAAATCATCATTTTTTCGGGCCTCTGACTACGCCCAACCCCATAAGTTTATTTGAATGCTTTTGAGAAAGGTTGTGATGGTATTGTATTCTGTTATATCGATAGAATTCGTATACGTGGGTGCTTGTTTCTTGCATTGGTGTATTTGTTGCAGTGAAATATGATGTGGATTGTGTTTGCAGTCGTATTGCATGTTTTACATTTATTGTTGTTGTATTTATAAGTCTGATATAAAAAGAGGGATTCTTTGGCACAAACAGGATAAAAAATCAGAAAATCTAGTACCGTTTTGAAGAATGTTTTTTCACCTTCATGGCATCACTGCTTGGTTGACGATCAGTGTGCGCGCCAAAATAAGGGCCTCTGCTGTCAAATTCCATACAAACATTAACTGTCGTCAGCGTGTTTGGGAAATTGTGTGTTAAACTTGTAATAAGCAACAAATTACTTGTACTTTCCGCGATAATCTAAACAAAGGTCATGGATGTAGCTGATGCACATATTGGTCAATTGCGTGTAAAGGATGAGGTGGGCCTGCGGTGCCAGAAACTTTTTCAAGATTTCTTGGAGGAGTAAGTAGGAAGTTATGCTTCAATGGATTACACTAATATCCAATATTCTTAAAGATACAAGGAAGATGGCGAAATCAAGTATGTGAAACCCGCCACAGATTTGGAGTCGCCAGATCGCTATACTTTGGAAGTGTCGTTTGACGATGTGGAAAAGTACAATCAGAATTTGGCTACTACAATTATTGAAGAATACTATCGGTAAGTTTGTTCAAGTGCAAACGTTAGGAATAATGGTTTCAAGTAATGTTCTTTTATTTTCAGTATCTACCCTTTTTTGTGCCAGTCGGTTTCCAACTTTGTTAAAGATCGTTGTGGTCTGAAAAACGAGAAGGAATGTTATATATCTTTCACTGATGTGCCTACGCGCCATAAAGTACGTGATTTAACAACCTCCAAGATAGGCACATTGATACGCATTTCAGGGCAAGTGGTGCGTACACATCCCGTGCATCCCGAACTTGTAACCGGCACTTTCATGTGTATAGATTGTCAAACGGAAATACGCAATGTGGAGCAGCAATTTAAATTCACCAATCCAACCATCTGTCGCAATCCTGTATGCAGTAATCGACGCCGTTTCATGCTGGATGTGGAAAAGTCGCTTTTTGTCGATTTCCAGAAAATACGCATACAAGAGACACAGTCGGAGTTGCCGCGTGGTTGCATACCAAGATCAGTGGAAATTATTTTGCGTTCGGAATTGGTAGAAACTGTGCAAGCTGGTGATCGTTATGATTTTACCGGCACGTTGATAGTGGTGCCCGATGTAGGTGTATTGAATATGCCCGGCGCTAAAGCTGATACCGGTTCTCGGCATAAGCCGGGCGATGGGCCTGAAGGTGTATCCGGCTTAAAGGAGTTGGGCACACGTGAACTCAACTATCGCATGTCATTCCTGGCTTGTAGCGTACAAACAACAACAGCCCGTTTTGGCGGCACCGACTTGCCAATGTCTGAAGTCACAGCGGAGGATATGAAAAAGCAAATGACTGATGCTGAATGGAACAAAGTGTACGAAATGTCCAAAGATCGTACTTTGTACAATAATCTTATCACCAGCTTGTTCCCCTCCATCTACGGTAACGATGAAGTCAAACGCGGTGTTTTGCTTCAACTCTTTGGTGGTGTCGGCAAGACCACGCATGAAAGTAAATAAAAATGTTGTTTTTAATTTGCGCAATGTGGCATTTTACTAACCCTTCCATATTTGCAGAAACAACTTTACGTGGTGATATCAATGTATGTATTGTTGGCGATCCTAGTACGGCAAAATCCCAGTTTCTGCGTCAAGTTGCCGATTTTTCGCCACGCGCCGTTTATACATCAGGCAAGGCCTCCTCCGCAGCTGGTCTTACCGCCGCTGTGGTGCGTGATGAGGAGAGCTTCGATTTTGTCATCGAGGCTGGCGCACTCATGTTGGCCGACAATGGTGTCTGCTGCATTGATGAGTTCGATAAAATGGATCCACGCGATCAGGTCGCCATCCACGAAGCCATGGAACAGCAGACAATATCTTTGGCAAAAGCTGGCGTTCGTGCCACGTTAAATGCGCGCACGTCCATTTTAGCCGCCGCTAATCCCATTAACGGCCGTTATGATCGTACAAAAAGCTTGCAACAGAATATACAACTGTCAGCGCCTATCATGTCACGTTTTGACCTATTCTTCATACTCGTAGATGAATGCAACGAAGTGGTAGACTACGCAATCGCACGCAAAATTGTCGATCTACACTCGCATATTGAAGAATCCGTTGAATGTGCGTACACGCGCGAGGAAGTGCTGCGCTACATAACATTTGCGCGTCAATTCAAACCAATTATTGGACAAGAAGCTATGAAGCTGCTGGTTGAAAATTATGGCCACTTGCGCCAACGTGATACAGGTATTGCTGGTCGTAGCACATGGCGGATCACAGTGCGTCAATTGGAATCGATGATACGACTTAGTGAAGCAATGGCCAAACTTGAATGTATGAACGAAGTGCAGGAACGACACGTTAAGGAAGCTTATCGGTTGCTCAACAAGTCAATTATACGTGTTGAACAACCAGACATTCACTTGGACGATGATGAGGGGAATGAAGATGCATACGTTGGTGATGTGGAAATGGAAAATAACGCTGCTGTTGTCAATGGCGCTAACAATTCCATCACCACGGAAGGTGCAAATGGTGAAGACGGCATTGAGGTGGGTGGTACCCTTTTACAAAAGAAGAAGCTCACGCTATCTTTTGAAGATTATAAAAATCTATCCACAATGCTTGTGCTGCATATGCGTAATGAGGAAGCACGTTGCGAAGCAGAAGGCACAGATTCTGGTATGAAGCGCAGTGATGTAGTCACATGGTATTTGGAGCAAGTAGCCGACCAAATCGAGTCCGAAGAAGAACTTATCTCGCGCAAACATTTAATAGAGAAAGTTATTGATCGCTTGATATACCACGATCAGGTGATTATTCCTTTAAAGACAACCGAGTTGCGACAACCCGGCAAGAGTCCGCGGCGCACCGAGGAAGAGGCGGAGGAATCGGATGATCCACTATTGGTCGTGCATCCCAATTACATCGTCGAATAACAAACATGCAAGCAGGCATTCACATCATTTCAACATTTTTGCGCTTTATCAATTTAATGTAAAATATAATTTAAGTTTTATGTTGTTATGTACGCATTTTATTTGCAACGCCAGTTCACTTTTGAGTACAAATAAAGAAAACGTTTCTAGAAAAAAATTGGGTTTAAGAAGGTATTACAGGGTTAACAGCAAAACACACTTTTCAATATAAAAACAAAAATCGGTTTCATGAGCCGAGTTGCGGATGCAAGAATACTGATCGAATAGAATGTAAAGTAAAACATCCGGGCAAGGATCGTTGTTGTTATTGTAGCAGCATAAACATCCCCCATACTCGTACGGGAAATTCTGCTGGAGTGACGGTCATTAGCCCGATATAAATTCGGCCCGTTTCGAAATCGTTGAGCCGACTGTCGTAGGAAATACAGCTACGTTAACTGCATTTTTCGAAAATATATAGAGGCTACAACACAACAAATTAATGACTTGATTTTATATCTCTTCAAAGCTGTTACCCAAGCAATGAAGAAACTTTAAACACACCTCTTATAAAATTCATGCACGAGAATTTACCAGTCAAATCTCATACCAAGGCGGAAAAATTCTAATTCTACTATTTCAAATACTTAAAGGCCATTAATTGTACTCAATTGTATTCTAAATTTATTTAGCAAATTTGCAGCAATTGCCTTACATGGTAAATGCAAATGTGTTATGTTTGTATATATCGTTTCTGAAATGTAAGCAATACAGACGGTATTATTACATACTTTAATCCTTAAAATTAGTTAATATTTAATAGTTGCTTATACGAAATACAAAAGTGAGATATACCAATTCAGTGCAAAGGTTTGCAATCTATGCTTAATTCTCGTCATCTTCGATCTTCGGCGCCAAATAGTAGCGTATATGTCCTAACTCAGCTATACGATATTCAACCACTAGTGGCACATCGGCCGACATCGACAGCTGCACCTGATTTGAGAGTGGCGTCGCCTTTGTAAATGCATTCAAGTAACGACAAGCAAATGTTAATACGACTGGCTCTTGCATTTCGATCACGATTGCTTCATCTTCTTTATCGACACTTGAAGTTTGCGCCAATTTCACATTGGCTGAGCCAACATCACCCGACGCCGAGAATTTTACACCTTCCTTAGTGCAGCAAATCACTACAGATTCACTAAATTGCGCCAAGTCACGACAAATTCGGGCAAATTCCATTGCTGGCATGCGTACAACACAAGAATAGTCAGTTTCCGGTATACCCAAATGCTCCTGATCTAAATTCATCAATTTCATTTCGTAGTCAGACACCTTTTCTTGATTCTGTGACTCGAACATAAATGTTACAGTATCGGCATTGTCCTGCGCTTTGATTGTTACAGTATCATCGTTGTTAGCGCACTTCAAAATTTTTGCCATGCTGCCCAAATTCATGCCCATCGAAAGGTTGCGATCACAGCGGAACTTATCAAAGCCATCCGAACGTAGCGTCAATGAAACAAGAGAGACGTGTGAATTGTCCATAGCTTGCAACTATAAATGAAAATTCTTAATATCGGCAAAATTAAAAAAAAAAAACACCAAATCTACCAGCACTAACCTGTATACCAGAATCACTGCAGTCGAAGGTGCCTTCATTGAGCAAATCTTTGATGGCGTCCAAGATTTTTTTGAGTATAGTCGCATTGTTCAAACGAGCTTCAAACATTTTGACGAGTATTTGTTATTGGACTTTAAAACAGAAAACAAAGCAATAAATTTTTGCTGAAATTAAAGCGTAGATTTCACAACTACAAGACACGATGAAGTTCTTCAAATGATTATTCGTGCAAAACTCAATTCCGCTCAAGGAAAGGCAAAACGCTTGTTTTGGCGCCAAATGTCAAAAGGTAAGGAATGTCAGCAGGTTTGACGTGCAGGGTGACACCTAGTGTGCAATAGTGAATGAAAAAGTAAAAGATTGTGTGCAGCTTGAATTGGAAATAAAATAAAAGAGACAAACATTCTGGTATAAAATATATATTTAAAGTACGTTCACATATACATTAATTACCAATAAATCCACAAAATTAATCTACCCATACATATATGCAGATTACCTGCAAAATTGACAATCAGCTGTCAATACTGTTTTGAAAGGTTTTTCTTCATAGAAATTATTTTGGTGGAATATTTCGGTGTTTTTGGTTTGCTTAATTATTATTAACGACATGAATAAAAGACAAGTACGAGGAATAGCGTAATTGGCTGCTAATAATAAACAGTTAGAGAAAATCCGTAAACGACGTTTACTAAGGATGGCAGCAAAACGAATTCAAAATTCGAAGTTGCATTTTTATAATAAGTAATATAAGGGTACGCGTTTATGGACACACGCTTTTTATATGAATGCATAATTAATGATACCTAACAAATATTGTATTATAATTATGTCTACAAATCTGTTTTCTTTGCCGGCATTATTTTTATTTAGTTTTTACTCTGACGTTTTTCTTTGCACTCGTAAAACTAATGATCTATTACACAGAAAACACAGGGTTGTGCATCAAAAGTTATGGTTATTAATATTTTATAATCTCAGATTTTGGGAGAGAAACTTTATTTGGGAGATCTCGCTTAATTAATTTTGTATTGGGAGTTAAGCACGAAAAAGTAGATCATCTAATTATTTGTGAACGTATTATAAGGCGAATCTGTTGCAAGCCAAAGTACAGATAAATGAGGTTTTTACTTAAGTGATTCCATTAAGGAAAGGCGGTGAAGGCTATCGCTGATAATTTTATGATAAAAAACAAAATTTTAATAAGCTAAAAACTTTTTTTAGATTTGCATGTAAAATTGAAACTAACAGCAAGAATGGTAGAGCGAGATATCAAGACGAATTCTCTATTATTCTTGATGAAATATAGTACTCAATTCGCCTTGGACCCAAAGCAAATCCATGTTTGAATGTTGTTGTTGTTGAGGTGGTTGAACATTTCTTGGCTGAAATGCTCCTAATTAGTGACCAGCACCGTTTTAATACCACTATCTCGTGAAATGATGATGAAATTTTTTTTTTTTTTCTTGTTTTTTTTCTTTTTTTTTTTTTTTTTTTTTTTTTGTTTCCAAGTCAAATCCATTTAGTGAGGTCCAAGAATAGGAGCAAATCCTTTATCTCGATGACTGAGATCTCCTTAATTTGCTGTAGGAAAGGCTTACCGAAGGATCGGAGTCGTGCCCTGGCTAGTCCCGGACATTCACATAAATAGTGGAACAGACTTTCCTTCGCCCCTTCCGCTTGACAGCTTCTACAGATAGGATTGAAGGGTAGATTAAGTCTAGCTGCATGATCCCCTACTTTCCAATGTCCTGTAAGGGTTGCAGTGATCCGTGAAATGTTTGGCCGAGAGCATCCTAACAGGTCATTCGTCCTTTGGATTTTATATGACGGCCATGTGTTTTTTGTTGTAATACATGTAGGTATTTGCTTCCATCTTCTTTCGGCTAAAGCATGATAGTGTGAAGCAATAGATGCTTTTAGTGTGTTCAGTGGGGTGGAAACTGCCACCGCCTCTGCTATGTCTAGTGTCGAGCCCTTTCTTGCTAGCTCATCCGCTATCTCATTGCCCCGTATGTTCCTATGACCGGGAACCCATATCAGGGTAATTTCAAGCCAATGGCTGAGCAGTTCCAGCTCCTCTCTACACTGTAGGACCAGTTTGGATGAAATGTAGTTGGAGTCTAAGGCCTTAATAGCTGCTTGACTGTCTGAGAAGATAGCTACTCTTGCACCAACTACCTTGTAGAGTTCTAGGGATTTGCATGCTTCTCTGATCGCCAAAAGTTCTGCCTGGAACACGGTGGCATAATCAGGAAGACGAATTGATTGAGATAGGTTGAGTGGCTCCGAATGGAAGCCAGCTCCCACACCACAGTTCATCTTAGAACCATCGGTATAAATTTCGATATCGTGTCTTCCAATCACCTCTCCTTTGCTCCACTCGGCTCTCGGTGGGAAGCGTACCGTGAAGCCTTTCTTGAAGTTTAGGTCGGGGACTGTGTAGTCTGATCCGTTTTTGAGCAGCGGGGGTCCCTGTAGGAGGATCTTGCTGTGACCATACGGCCTTGTTGTCCAGCTTCCTGTGTCTCTAAGTCTCACCGCACTGCAAGTAGCTATTGTTTTAATGTGTAAATCTAATGGCAATAGATGTGTTAGTACATTGAGCGCTTCAGTAGGACTGGTGCTAAGCGCTCCTGTAGTTAGGATACACGCTGTTCTTTGTATCTTGTTCAGCTTAGTTTTGTTGTATTTCCTTTCTGTTGCAGGCCACCAGACTAGTGCCGCATATGTTAGTATTGGCCTTACAATGGCTGTGTAGGACCAGTTGGATAATTTTGGTTGGAGACCCCATTTTTTTCCCAACATTCTCTTACATGTGTAAAGTGCTATGTTCGCTTTCTTTACCCTGTACTCTACGTTGGACTTCCAGCTGAGTTTGGGGTCCAGGATAACCCCTAGGTATTTGGCCTGTTTGGTTAGCGTGAGGCTGACGCCGTTTAGTTTTGGGAGATTAAAGTTTGGCACCTTGGTTTTCTTGGTGAATAGCATCAGTTCAGTTTTTCTCGGGTTTACGCTTAAACCACAGTCCGTGGCCCAATTGCTGAGTAATACCAGAGCTCCTTCCATAATCTCACTGATTGTGGTTGGAAACATTCCTGAAACCATAAGCACTATGTCGTCCGCGTACGCCACCACTTTAATTCCCTTTTGGTTAAATTTGGTGAGGATGTTGTTGGCGACTAGTAACCACAGTAGAGGGGATAAGACTCCTCCCTGAGGGGTTCCCCTGTTGACAGAGCGTTTTATCGTGCTGCTGCCTACCTCACCGATGATTATTCTAGTTTTGAGCATGTTCTCTATCCATTCGTTGAGACCTGTGTCTATGCCTAGCATGTTAAGAGCCTCAATTATGGATTTTGTGGTGACATTGTTGAAGGCCCCCTCTATGTCGAGAAAAGCGACTAGTGAGTATTGCTTGTATTCTATGCTCCTCTCAATCGCACTTACAACCTCGTGAAGAGCTGTCTCTGTGGATTTTCCTTTGAGATAGGCATGTTGAGATTGTGAAATCGTTGAGTCTGTAATCTTTTCCCTGAGATATACATCCAACAGTCGCTCGAGAGTTTTGAGGATGAAGGAGGATAGGCTGATGGGTCTGAAATCTTTCGCTGTATCATGACCGCGTCTACCAGCTTTAGGGATAAATATCACTTTTACCCTCCTCCAGCTCTTTGGTATGTGCCCTAGCATAAGGCTTTTCCTGAAAAAGACCTCCAGCCAAGGAATCGTCGTTTCTCGAGTGTTCCACAGCATGGCTGGGAATATCCCATCTGGACCGGCTGCCTTATATGGTTCAAAGTTTTTTATCGCCCATAGTATTCTATCTTGGGATACGATGTGGTTGATTAAGTTGGGTGATAGTTTGGATGTTTGAACACTGTCAGTATTGTTCTCAATATATTCTGTGTTGCCTGGGAAGTGTGTATTTACCAGATGTTCTAGTGTGTCAGCTGATGATTTTGTCCATTCTCCGTTGTCTTTCTTCAAGAAGGAAGGGCAGGAGTGTTCCTTGGATAGAAGCTTGCCTAGTCTGGCCGTATCTTTGGTCGATTCTATGGAACTACAAAAATCTCTCCAAGCCTCTGTCCGAGCCTCTTTGATTGCTTTCTTGTATTCCCTAAGGCAGTCTTTGTAGGGTTTGAAGTATTTGTGTTTGTAGCAGATATTGAAGATTTCTCTTGTCATGTTTGAATAACTGCATCTCCAAGAATGATAGAGTACTCAATTCGCCTCTGTCGGTTCAGAGAACGTAAATTCATATGAACTTGAATCTGTGGCCAGTATGTTAGGTTTTTCGACATTCGTTTTTCACATATTCGCTTTGCCGCACTTTTATGCTCATTTGCAATTATGCCGGAATTGACGTTTTTATGGATTTTCGTTGCAGTTTGTTCGGTCTTCCTCCAGGATTTTCACATTTTTGCAAAATTAGCAATAAAACTTGGAAGAATTAATTAAAAACTAAAATAATGTAAAAGTGTGCATTTAAGCAATGTCGAATGATTATTATGCAAATGTATCGGGGACGCCTTCGTGCTCCTCATCGCGTTGGCTGACTGAGGAGGTTTTCAAGCTGATCGATATGGTGCAACATGATGAAGCCATTTATAATCCTCGTCACAAATACTACTTTTGTCGGCCATATGTCGAGAATTTTTGGCGCGAAGTTGATCAAAAACTGGAAAAAAACCGTAAGTATCGGCAAAGTAGCTAGGTGAAGAAATTATGTTGAACAGCTAGTGTTAATTAACTGCAGCCGGCGCTAGTCTCGCAAAATGGACAAATTTGCGTATATCATTTCGTCGGGAATACACAAATTATTTAGAAGAAAAGGTACCACCATGTTGGACGTATTTTGACCGCATGTTTTTCCTACATCCATATCTAAGAAAGTAAGTGGTTAGCAAATGGTTTAGAATCAAGTTGTATATTATATATACTTATTTATTCTTTTATTATTGCACTCAGAAAACATTCCCAACCTAAATCGCTCGACTCACAAGTGCAGGATGCATTGGTACGCATCAGTTCTTTGTCAGACCGTTTGCAACGGGAACGTACCGCGGCAGTAGCTGCAAATGCGGCTGTCGCACTTGGCGGCACGAGTGTTACCGGCGATGTGAATGCGTCACATTTGCACTCCCAGCAGTCGCATCAGCAGCCATTAGATAATTATTTAGAATATTTTGATGATCCCGAGCAGAATAACTCAGATGATTTAGACGATGTTATTGATGATGAGCAGCGGTCACGATTTCGGCATACTGAGCAACACTTGCATACACTCAGTAGTGACATAAAATCTGAATGTGATGATGTCAAATCAGATGTTGATGACTATGAGCCCGAATCCGCTGTGCGGCCAGACGAGGAAGATAATGAGTTGGAAGAGATGGAAATGCGTAATTTTATGATGGATTCTTATGCCAGTAGTAGCACACATATTCCTCCAGAGGATAGGCGAGCACAGCTGCGTGTGCAACAACTGATGCGCTTGCAAGCGCGTTCTTATCAAGATGAACTGCGTATCAAGCGACCACGCTCTCAAGAAAGTATAAGCAGTACACAAATAAACAATGGAGGCAGTGGCAGTACTGCCAGTATAATTGGTGTTAACGTGCACAATAGCGCCAGCGCTGCAAACTCTGTGGGTGCCACTGTTAGTGGACATTCACGTATGCATTGCTCAACAGGAAACACTGCACCTGTGCACACAAATGTGTCGTTTGTGCGACCAACACTTGCCAAACCTATGGAATTGGTCAGCACCACCACAAGTAACAGTGGTGGCAGTGTAGGCTTGAGCGTTGGCGCTGGCGTTAGTGTTAGTAATTCATTAATGAACAATACAAATAACGAGGGAGATTTGAATGCCAGTAGTACATCCAGCGCTAACAGTCAGATTGCAGCATCTTCAACGGTTTTAAATCCGCATCAGCGACATAGCACTACGGCCCATCACAGCCACAATTTCAATCATCATGGCAGTGGGAGTAGTAATGGTTCTCACCATCGTTTGGAAATCGCGGCCATCTCTTCTGGTACTGGTAGTGCTGCTGCAGGTGCAATTGGAACAGGATCTGCTGGCGTATCGGTGTCGACGTTAATGAATAACACACCAGCAGCCACTGCACCAGCGCCAGTGGCACCAAATCATGTGGAGTTGTGCGATTGCAAAATAGATCCTGATGCTATGTTTCTCATGAGTTTGCTACCCGATATACAAAAATTAAATGGGCGAGATCGAGGAAAAATCAAAATCGCATTTCAGAATATACTGCAGGACTACTTGTATCCGGACTAGGTGTGCATCAATTGCTTTAATTTAATGTAAAGTCATATGTCGTTACAAGGTATGTAATTTCTAATTTCTTCATATATATACCAGGAAAAACTGTTGTTTCTTTCAGAAGCATACAATGGAAAATAGCAACGTCGCCAACAATAAAAATTTAATGGAAGTGAAATGAATGATTTAGAAATGTGCTAATCGTTTATGTAAGTGGAAGCCTATTATTTATATTTATGAGGCGATGAACAAATTTATAAATATTTTAAGGTGCTAAGCACTAAAAACTTGGTTAATCTTCGGTAGTATGAAAATACCCAAGCCCATGACTTATCTATATAGAATCCAAGCATTAGGGATTTGCTATTAAGATGATTTATTTCTGCACCTGCAGTCTTTAAACCCTACGCTATAGCTTTAGAAACAACTAAACATTTTTGAAACACAGTCGCCAATACTTTACCTTCAAATATGTACTGCTAAAATATGTAGGTCTGTTCATGAAGCAAATATTCTGTAACTATTGTTACAAATTATCACATTTTGGTGTACATGTACCCAATAAAAGTATGGGAAAGCGAGAGAGCAAAATAACATTTCATTTTGAGGGGAAGTTGCAAGTTTGTACGGGTTAAATTTTTACTTGTAAGAATTTGCACCAAAGCTGATCGCAAAGTAAAAAAAACTCGAATTAAAATTTGCGAATGGTAATTGCTAAATGAAATGCTCTTCATCGACAGCGATGATGAAATGGAACAAATTATTGTGGACAAAATGAAGTCATGAGATTTCGAAGCTCGTTATTTTGCGTTTTCTTTGCTTATTATTATTATTATTTTTTTTTTAATTTAATACGAGGTGGCTTAAGTGAAAAATATTTTAATTTTTGTGATTTTTCCTGCCAACAATTAAATCAGCTGTTTGTAAAACTTGCAAATGGTTACTAGTTTTATGTTCATGTACTTTTTTTGGTATTTTTTTCTTTGAGAGACAATTTTCGGAAATTAAGTTATAGGCAAGTTACTGGATAATTTTTACATGAACAGATCTCATAACTAGCTAATGGCGCTGAACAAAAAAAAAAAATCTAGTCGAAAAAAAATGGTTTATTTCATGTCGCATAGCCTAAGTAAGACCTTTTAACAGCAAAATTTTGAACAAAAGAAAAAAGCATATGATTCCCTCATATTTTATTATTTAAGTATTTTATTTATAGAACATTTGCAAATGTGATCCTTAGAATATTTTTAAGCCTACAAACATATATATTTAATTATAAGTATAATAGCACAATTTTTGAATACCCCGCAGTAAAAATGGGACAATCACTCAAATGTTGGTGCCTACGCTGTTGGGCGTTAATTTACTATTAACTTTTGGCACTAGTTCTTTAATATTTACTTTTGTCTACAACTTGCGTCATTCGAAAAGAACATTCTGGAGGAAAATTGCTCGCTATTAATAAAATAGGAGGTGCCTATTTGTGATTGCTGAATCAGTATAAACATTTTCGGGTTGATTGTCAGGAAATTAAGCAAGTGAATCTGAAAATGGTATTAAAAAATCTGAGAAAAACGCTTTTTTGGATCCAACCATATCGTAGCATATACTCAATTTTCGAGATGTAGTATTTATTGAACAATTTTGGTGGGAAAATATTTTTAAGTGTTTTGCAAAATATTTAGGCGTAGGCGAATGGGTTGGTGCGAGACTACCATTCAGAATTCAGAGCGAACGAAGATTCGAATCTCGGTGAAAGACGCCCTTCCGCAGGCAATGGCCAACCTCCGAGTGTATTTCTGCCATGAAAAAGCTCCTCATAAAAAATATCTGCCGCTCGGAGTCGGCTTAAAATCGTAGGTCCCTCCATTTGTAGAACAACGTCAAGACGCACACCACAAATAGGAGGAGGAGCTCGGCCAAACACCCCAAAAGGGTGTACGCGCCAATTATATATAAATTAAATATATATATATACCTATGTATATATTTCTACAGGTGGTTTAAAATGATGTCGATGGACCAAAGTGATTGAGGATGGCCATTCACGTCACAAGCGCCTTTCTTCTACTGCAATCTTTTCCATTTCATCTTGTGTAACTTTCTTCAATTTAGTTGGGATTTTGCCTTATTTTAAAAATGCTATTGTAATAAAATTAAAATGGTAATAAAATAATTAGGTAAATTGAAGCAAACGCAGCTCTAGCAGCAGAGGCTATCGACTGACTGTTGACGTTTGTCGGGGCAGACATGACGGAGTAGGTCGATGTCCTTTAGAAATTTACAATTTTTTTTGATATTGTCTCCAGTGGCGTATACCAGTAGGTGATGCACACGTACTGTAGCTTAGCAGAAGGGACAGGTGTTGCATATAAGTTTGCAATCAATTGGTTTTGATTACTTTTTATTTATTTCCCTTGCTAATGCAAGGGCAGCCGGTCTCAGCGGAAGAGTTATAACAACTGAATTTACAAAAGGCGACGTTAGCGTCTAAATGCTTACACTTCTACCACTAACACTAGCTACTGCACGTTGTTAGCCGCGTGACTTCTGCTGCAATATTCCGCTTATTATGCTGTGCTCGTTTTGTTGTTGTCACGAGCAAGACTGAAAATATTTAGTCAGCATTATTGGCATGAGTGAAGTTTTTACCTGTCTCCACGCGCAAAGCTATAGACGCGTTGTCAGCGAAATCGGTGGGAAAGGTATTTTGGCCAGCGTTAATTTGTAATTTAAGTGGATGGGTGTTTACTTGTGTTAACTTATACTACCCTGTAATAAATGTGTGCCCAATACGGGCACGTGTGTATGTTTTTTGTTGAACTATTACCATATTAAATACAGCGGATCAATGTTCTTCTGACTCCATCATAATATCCATAGCAGTGCGGGTCTTCTTCGTACTTAAACCTATATATATAACTTATGCCCTGACCGACAGGGGCTTCAAAAAAATTAAAGATGCGGTGAACCAACTGTTCACCGATAACATTAAAACGCACGATTTTGATTAGTCACTTAACTTATTAATTTATTCCGCATTCATTGCGGTTCTGATTCTAACTCGCACTTACAAATCATTCTTCTTACCAACTAACTTCTTAACCTAAGCAGTTCCCACCACTTGCCGGTATTTCGCAATCGTTGGGTTGCGCGTGTTGGCCAATATGCTGGCCTTGCATTTCCCAGACATTGGATATTGTTATTGATCGCTTGCGCGTGTGTCGCGTCAGCGAAAGTTCTTCTGTGAACTTTAATTGGAGCAATGAAGTCACGTGTAGTGCAATGTGATCACAGGGTGCGACATTGAGAAGTATAGTGGTATATGGCAACATAACCCCTCCCCCTTTAAAGATCTGCGTCTCGCAGATCAAAAGCCGAAAATTGTGAGGGGGTAAAATGTTGTAGAGAGTAATTACAGTTTCCTGGCGACATGTTGATACTGGCTGGTGTGACTGGCAGGCTATTGTCCAGGCGATAAATTTCAGGAGCAGACTTTCTTCTAATAATTTTGCTGTTGTTAGTGTTATCTGACCAATGAGTCGGGATTTCAACTGGCGGAAGGTCTAGCTTTCTATTGTAGCATCTCCACAGCATGGCGGCAATAAGAACGATTGCGCACATCGAGAGGATTTCTGAAGCGAGAGAGAAATTTACCTTTTCATTAACGTACCCAAGATACCTTATGTTTTCCATAGTCAGGTCGTGGACGTATTCTAGGTTGACCTTCATTGTATGGCTCTTCACCTTTGATAGTACTGCTGGAAGGACCTGTGCGGTAATAGTTTCATAAATAGAAAATACTTGGTCACCAACGGTGACTGTTTCGTTATTTAACCAGTTAACTGTGGCGCTCCCATTTAAAAGTGCGCACAGTTTTGTGTCGCCAGAATTGAGCTATGACGAGTATATTCGTCAATCACAGGTTAACATCTTTTAGGTTAACATCTAAAAAACGTTATCATCGCACATAACTAAATTCATTATGCGAACTGGTGAACTTTTTCAACCAGTGCATACGGGGAAGCATGCCATCATCTCAAACTGTTTATATTTTCTATTTGTTTGCTTTATTCCGGCATAGCCTCAAAATATTCTAAACATCTTGAAATTTGAGAAAATGTGTTGTTTTTTTCAAAAATTGTAATTTAAATAGCCAATGGTCACTAATTTATACGCATGACGAGTATACTCGTCAATACACAAAATTTTGCCACTTCTCCATGACGAGTATACTCGTCAATCACAGTTAACTGGTTAATTGGATTACATAGGTGCCATTTACCGTACTCGAGGCATTGCTATTTTTGATTACTCCTTGGAAGTTTGATATAAACACGGTGTTCTCGTTTATCAGCTCTATTTGTGACCCATTCTGTCTGCTGAATTCGCAGTTGGCTTCTCCACCTCTTAGTAGTCGCGGTAGGCAACTGCTTTCTTACAGTTTAATTAAGGATTCTGATTTACACACCGTGGACGAGCTGATTACCAGGCAATTCTTTGTTAGGCCGTACGTTTCTTCCTGGTTGACGAGCATCCTGTCAAAAAGGAGATTTAGTTGCTTACCTCCATACATTCCAGCGCGAGTGACCAGGAGATTATATTTCTTAGTTGTTACTTTTGGCATTGAAAGAACGTAGAGGAGAAGTGTCCCGTTAGTCAGTACCGACGGTTGGCCATATTCGATTGCTTCTATTATATTCTGATATGGGAGCGTTTCTATTTCTGATAGAATTTGGTTAACTTCGTCCGTATCCAGTACGTTGGTGTTGACAATTCCATTCTTTGCCAACTGACACCCCCGCACCATTTCGTTTACATCCTCGCGAAGAAGAAAAATGTTGTGAAGTGGGTTTTGTCTGAATTCCATGACTTCTGTTTCCCTTGCCACGTTATTCGTGCGGTCCATGACCTCGTCGATTTTTTCCAATACCTCCTGTGTAGCCGTGAATAGTTTCTTATTAACCATGTACTGATGGTTGCTATTGAATGCTGAATTATCTGATTTTGACTGTGCAGGATATTGCTCCAATCCGTTGCGTCAGGTGATCCTGCTATCCATTTCCACGCTGAGCCTAGCCAGTCAATAGATCGAGTATTTCTTCTTCTACCTGTGTTGCCCATTAGTTCATGATTGTAATTGAAAATGTTCAGACCGCTGATGGCATTTGCCAGCAGTGGGAATCTGATCCTCCGTGAGTTGTTCTTTGCTTGCTGTATCCTGGATAACTTCTTTATCTACCGGTATCAGGTGGAACAGCTTTTGTTGTTTACTAGCTGTTTGGTTCATGTGTCCCGTGGAACCTGCACCCCTATGTCCGCCGTCATATGGGGAAAATCTAGTGTTTCGCGACTGGGAAGATGGCTCGTAATTTGTCTTTACCAACGCCGACGGAGTGCTCCGCCAATTTTGCGGTCTTGTTTGCCCCGAACCTGAGTAAGACGGTCTTGGTACTTCTCGGTTGCTGTCTTGCCACGTTCGTTTGTTGTTCGGCTGGCGTGGATGATACTGGTCTGATTAGCCTTGGCCTGAGCCATTGTAATCCCGCCTGTTACGGGAGAATGATGGGGTATGAATAATATTCCCGTCACCTCTATTTGCTAGGAATGGACGGTGAAATGCATTTCTGCGGTCCGCATTCCGCATCTTCAGGCAAGCAGAGTATGCCTCTGGCAAGGATTTGATATTTTGAACGAGGAGCAGGGCTGGTAGATCCCCGTTGAGACCTCTAATGAACACATCTAGTGCTCTTCGACGGTGCGCTTCTGTCAGCGCTTCAATTGTTTCCTTATGTGCGTATTTTTCTGGTTTGATCGTGTTTATCATCAGGGATAACTGCTTTTGAATTTGTGAATAGAAGTCGGATAACCTCTGCCGCCCTTGCGACATTAATGTCAGTTGCTGCTCCAACGTTTGTATGTCTCTAGTGTCTGCGTAGTGCAGCGAAAGGGTTTCTTTAATTTTCGCCCAGTCTGAATCGTGGATGTTGTGCGCAAGTAGCGCAGAATCGGCCGCCCCCCTAATTTTTCCCCTAATATGTCTTAGGATGGCGGTATATATCGGCTTGTGCCGCACTATTTCGTAGTCCTTTATCACCAACTCTACACTATGCACCCAGGAACCATAGTGTTCCCGTGAACCATCGAATACTTGCAGCTCCTTGACACAGTCCGGAAGCTTGGCCACGTGAGTTAGTTCATTTTCCGTTCGAGGCATAACTAGGGGCTCGACTGGTTCTGGCCTGGTGTCCGTGGACTGTCTCCGTACCCCCTGTACTTCCCTCTCTATTCGTTCCAGGTCCTGTGTAAGGCCTTGCAAGGAGTCATCTCTGTTCGTTGCTTCCACCCTATTGAGACGCTCCTCAAACTTCTTTACCTTAGCAAGAATGGCATTCAGAGCGCCATTCATCTCTGTGAGGGACCTCGAAATCTCGTCGGAGTTCATTTTCTTATTAATAGAAGATTTTGATTAAGAAATTCGTAGACTTACACAATCCAATATTTCATTGGCTTCTCGAAAAAAAACGGCGATACCAAAACCAAATGTTTCCAAGTTCAAATTTGAATGAAGTGCGACATTGGGAAGTTTAGTGGTATATGGCAACATAACTTTTATAAGTTATTTTATTTGAGTAGTTGAGTAGTTTCCTACTAAAGGAATATGAAGTCTAAGATATGATTGCGTTTTAACCGTATACAGAGTTTCATTGGTTGTGTCTAATAAACAAATAGCAGCTTTAATTTCATTCTTTATAAAAGGAATACTTTAGTCGTTATGAATAGCTTCATTGGTAATAAACCAAGGGGCATTAACAAGGTTTCGTAATGTTTTTGATTGATAATGCTGCAAGATCTCCACATTGGAGTTACTAGCAGTTCCCCAAAGCTGTATTCCGTAGGTCCAAATGGGCTTCAGAATAGCTTTGTAGAGCCGTATTTTGTTTTCTATACTAAGTTGAAAGTTACGGCCAAGCAGCCAGTGCATACGTGTTGTTTTAATTTTTAGTTGTTGTTGCTTAGCCTGAATGTGACTTTTCCACGTGAGTCGTCGATCAAAATGCATCCCTAAATATTTGACTCTGTCTCTAGTGGGAGAAAAAAAAAAAAAAATTCAATATTTTGTTGGTGTTAACCGAATTCCACGTGGACAACGAGTATTCGCGTCGTCTACTGTACAATATCTTGATTCAATTAACTCTAATTCGTGTTCTTGTAGTCGTTCACCATTACCAATTTTTGTTAAAATTGATGAAAACAGTTGATGCGCTTGTCTCATAACCTGCTGAAGCTCGTAAAATTTCAGTCCTCTCCACAAGATCGGTCCTACAATCGATTGTTTTTGCTGTTTGTATATTGGTGTTGCTCGTACGGGTGGTAACTGTCGCAAATCTCCGATCAATATGACATCAATACCACCAAAATTGGTATCATAATTGCCAGTAATTTGTTTAAGTCGGGCATCAATAATCAACACTCTCACGTACTTAAATAATGCTCGATATTGATGAGTTACTTCGATTGATAATGGCAATAATTTAGATAATGAAATTTTTTTTATTTTTTCTCCTTCGGTACCTCGTGAACCTTCGTCATTTTTTTTTTTTGGCATGGTGAAATCTGTGAAATAGAAAAATTCATGTAAAGCATACTTGTTTTTTGATAATATATTGAATGTGGTGAGAATTTTTTTCGAAAATAGCATTTTTGAATGTTATAATAATTTCAAGTGGATTCGGCAGTCATAATGTAATGCTAAGGTTCAGGTATAAAATGTAACTGCTGCACAAGTTAAATTTATTTTTGAAAAATTAAACAAATTTGGTTACACTTCAATTTGATCTTTTCTCTTCAAGGTTACTTCAAAGACCACCTTTAACATAAAAAGCTATAGATATATTCATAGTTTATTTTAACAGTTAGATTTATACTGTTTTAAAATGAAGAGAGAAAGAGCAAATGGGGAAACAACAAATAAATATATAACTTACATAGTTAATTATTACAGTTAGATTTACAATCTTTTAAAATGAAGAGAGCGAGAGCGAAAGGGGAAAACTACATATATGTAATATATAACTCACATAAGTGTGTATGTTGGCGCGAGCACGCCGAGCGCGTATGCACACATAATTACATGCGTCAGTGTGCGTACGCGCTCTCAATTTCAATTGAACATTTAAACAGCTTTGCGATATACGTATATATCAATTGGTATATATTACTTACATGTATTACAGCGATGTATAGATATATTTCTTGATTATAACATTATGATGTATAGCTCTCCTTCTCTTTCTCTATGTTATATATCTGTATACTCTGTCTTACAACGAAGCCTATGTCTTAGGTATAGAAAATGTATAGCTCTCTTTCTCCTTCTCTCTACGTTGTATCTTTTTTTCTCTCTCGCGTAACGAAATCTCTAAACGTTACATTTTTTCCAATTCACTCTCCATTCTCGCTCAAATATCAGACCGCCGCTAAAGAAGTTTCACTTCAAAAATTTAGAAAATTTGACTCACTGAAAAGAAAAACTGAGACATGTTCACAACTGAGTTGTAGTTCAGTACAACTTTGTCAAAAAAAAAATGGTATGCTCATGATGTACTTTATGTGGACACTTTTCTGTTGCAAAAATGGTATTGGACCGTGGTATTATATTATAAGTCTTTATATTAACAAAATACGCCTGCTTTCGTTTATACGAGTTGCCTTTTTATCGTGCACGTATTAAATTATAGGTTGTCGCTGCAGATACGCTTAAATTTATGGAAATCAACAAATCTTATGCGCCAATTGTTATTCATGGACTTTCAGTGGGTACTTATAAATTTGGCGAAGAGATGTTATAAATGGTTCGTGACATGAAACGGTATATAAAAATTTGGAATTTTATAAATCTATTACGTAAGGTTTCCTATGAGCTAACAGTATTAAAACTTGGAATTTTGGCAGATCAATTAAAGTCTCTGCCATGGAAAAGCTCCTCCTAAAAAACCTTCTGTAGTTCGGAGGCGACATAAAAGTTGGCCTAATGGGTGTAAGCACCAGTTATATGTATATACACATATATTCTATATATAGATATGTATATACATATATTATATGTAATATATGTATGTAACAAATAATTATTTATGGAAGATATTTGTGTTGGTATATTTTGTTTTAAATTTTATGAACTAAAACTAAAATGGATTTTAATACAGTACAGATTTTAGTGCGAATTTTATTAAATAAGTTACATATAAATGTAACAAATAATAGAAATTCGGTTCTTTTTATGGCCCGACTGTGCATAAATCATCGACGCATATTTCGCCTACAAAACGTCCAACCGGTTTAGTTTTTACATTACCGAGACCGAACAACGCAGTATCACTTTTTTGCAGATCGACGCTATTCAATTTTTCGAAAGTTGTTTTTGACATTATCGTAACATCTGATCCCGTATCTATGAGCGCATTTATTCGGACACCGTTCACCGAAACGTCTTTTACGCGTTCTGTTTCAACCACGACATTAACAAATTTTGTCCTGTTTTCGCACTCCTTGGACGTATGCCCGAATTTGTTACACTTAAAGCACTTTGTCTCAGAACGACAGTCCCTTCGTTTATGACTTGGGGATCCGCAATTGAAACAGTGTTCTTTTTTTTCTATTGGTGATTTTTTGTCCGCGACTTAAGGTTTGCCGATCTTATTTACGCGCTCCCCGTCGTACGATCTTTCGTCTTTAATAAAATGTTCAAAAATTTCGTATTCTTCTTGTAGCGATTTATATGTTTTACACCTGTACGAAAGTTGACATACTCGGAGCACGAAAACACTGCGTTGTTTATACTTCAGCGAAATGACAGATACTAATAAACAAAGCCTAGGGATGAGGCTTTGTCATGAATATATATTCAGTATTGCCAACGCGATAAAGTGATAAATAGCGCCATCTGTGCGTCACCTTTAAAACTAATTCAACCTCCTAATATATATTTCGCTAGTTTCGCGCCGCAACTACTGTTATGTTTATGTGTTATATATTTCGCTAGTTTCGCACCGCAACTACTGTTATTTTTATGTGGACAACTTCAAGGGCACGATTCACATTTATCTCGTACCTAGGGTATTCTTATTACCTTCTGCTTAAAATCACATACACCAATCAGTTGCCACACACACACAACATTTTATTTATGCACTTTTGCTGATTTACCGCACATAGATTCGCTCAGATTATGCACTTTTATTAATTTGTCGTAACGTAATTATTTTGTTCAATCAAGTTTTAAATCACCCGAATTTATAGAAATATAATGGAAATCACACGCGTTTATTTGCGTTGTTTGGGACGATCCCCATATGTAACAAATAATTATTTATTGAAGATATTTGTGTTGGTATATTTTGTTTTAAATTTTATGAACTAAAACTAAAATGGATTTTAATACAGTACAGATTTTAGTGCGAATTTTATTAAATAAGTACATATAAATGTAACAAATAATAGAAGTTCGGTTCTTTTTATGGCCCGACTGCTCCGCGGCGCGACGACTTACTGACTGAAAATTTGTTTGCAGGCATACGATTTATGGAAAAATATGCTTTTACGCCGTTGCCTCTCTGCTGTTCTGCAACCACTGTTACATGTATGCATATATTATAAGGAATCGTTATAGCTATGAAAGTTATAAGTAACTCGAATCAATATTTCATAAATTGCACTTTCGACGTTTTATATTTATGAATCTAAAAATGATTTTATAAACAAGCACTGTGTGATTCAGCTCAGTAGTCGCTATAGTATGGCAGTGGTCGAATCTTCATGATTTTTACAAAAAGCAACCACTCTATTAGAGAAGAAGAAGAACCACTTTATTATAAGTCAATAATTAGCTATGGTGCTATGGCTAAATGACTAATGTAATAATAAAAAAATTGAGAGTCCATTTTGTCAAAATGAAATGAGACACTTGATAATTAAATACTTCGGGTCATCCTTCTTTGTTATAGGAAGTTCAGGGAAGAGATCCAGCTTGATTATATAGATAATTTGTAGTGAAAAACTTGAGTAATATTCATGGATTGACTATTATTAAAAAATTATTCTTATAAGCTAAAATTATGCTGAGATATAATTATTATATGTTTAAAAATATGTTGAGAACGAGTTGGTTTTTCTATTTCTTATTTGTTATCTTTATAAGGAAGGAAAATGCATCTGCATTTTGTTTACATTTTTTTTAATTCAACGGTTTTTATTAAAGTACTAATCTTTAAATCCAACAATCATCCCAAACGTGTTCTGCTGACATCTATCAATCAATTCATTTTCGAAACAATATTCCACATTTTTTGCATTCAGGTTTTGAGATGATGTATCCAGTGTAATTATTGCAATCGTAATGAATCGCCGATATAAATATACATATATATAATATATTGCCGCAGTTCCTAGGTGGAACATAGGGCCTCAACGATAGCCAACGAATAAATGCTGTGAGTTCACTTATTATGTTTGTGCTTCACTGTATTTAACCGGCACTTTGCCTATAGTCAAAGAAAAAGGCAACCTAATTCCATTAATTAAGATATTACTTTGTAACAATAATTAAGTCACTTAATTAACTTTGGGTGTTTCTTGTGCCATCACGAAATCAGCATTGTATTTGAAACACTTTTTTTTTATAAATTTTTCTCATTTGAATAACTTTTCGTCGCTAGCAGTCGCTGCAATTCGCTGCATAATAGAGATCGTCATATGAATTAGTGAATTCGCTAAACTTAGCTGTTGGGAAAAATTAAAGTCATTTTGCAGAGTATTGACACTTCGTACATGTGCGCAATACTCGTATACTTATAGCGTTTTCTTTTCTACATGAAAATGTTGCCCTGTGCTGCCACGAATTTTGTGATCTTTTGTAAAATGAATGCAATCTTCCCAAGGGGCAGCTTTATCGTTTCTCCAAGGGCAAACCTAAAAAAATGTGAAAGTGCAACATTTCTTGCCCTCTCTGGTATCGACGGTGTAGACATTTTTGACATTTCATTTTAGTAGTCGTGAATTGAAAAAGCGAAAATTGAGATTATACATAGAACTATTATATATTGTAGCTTAATATTAAAATATTGTAGCTGCCCGTGATATTCGCAAATTGAAATTACCAAAATCAGTAAGAGAAATTATATTTTGTCTGGTAAATGTGTTTGCGCGAAAATATTGAGTTTACATACATATGTATACATAGTTACCTCCATATAAATAATTGGTGTCATAGGTGGAAGAACATTGTTAGCCGGGAAATGGAAAAACGATTCCAAAAATGTAAAATTTTATCCTAGCACGGTTTTCGAATGCACTAATTGCATTAACGAGGTGTACCTTGAAAGAAACTTCAATAAATATTAAAAAACTACTTTTTCTTTTGTTTTATATATTGTACTAGCAAATCCCGCCCGCTTCGCTGGGCACACTAAAATAGAATAGGTATGGTTTAGAACAGAAAAGATATGGTTTTCATATTATTTATTTCTTTATTCTTTATTCAAGCGCTTTGGCATAAACAATATTTTTTCTATTTGTTTTTGAGTAAATATATAATGCTGTTAGCTTCCCAACACGTGAACAGCCAACGTATAGTTGACCATGGGTGAATACTGGTTCTTCTAAATTCATCCCGCATATTTCTAAAGTTTGCCCTTGTGATTTGTTGATAGTTATTGCAAATGCTAAACGAATGAGCAGTTGCAAACACTTGAATTCAAATGGCAATTCAGGTGGAATCATTGGAATTCTCGGTATTAAAACGTCTTCATTCTTGAATTTGCCAATTAAAATAGTTGCTTCGATAACATTATTCACCAACAGCTTCAAAAGCCGCTCGCTTTCAATCTTGGCATACATATCGACCAAAAACTGTTGAAACAGTCGTCCACAACGTAACAAATGATTATGCCCTTCTCGTATCATTATACGGTACGCGTAAAAATTCATTGCTGAGACTTTCTTATTTGTTGGCGCATGTGTCACGGAGTCGATTTGATGTACATTGAAATTATATCCGTCTTCCCCTTCCCAAAACAGCAATGGGTATTGAAGAGCGTCATATGATCGGTGTGTTTCTGATATTCGCTGCAATACTTTGCTTCTTTTGTGGAGAACAATATCTCTTTTGTCAAACTCATTACCGACGATAATTATTGCAACTTCGTTTGATGTTGGAGCATTAAAGCGTCTTTCATGCTCTCCTGCTGGCGTTTTATCAGCTCTAATAACGATTTTATATTCATCGCTCGGCATAATTTATAGGGCGTTTTTGAACATTCGTACTAAATTGTTTTTATCGTGTAGCATCGCTTGTAATGCTCCAACAATTTCTCGATCAACACCTGGAATATTAACACATCGTTGATCAGTCTGAACGTCGTTGTTGCCTGTAAAATATATTTGCAAAAATTTAGGATCTTGATCATGATCAGGTAACAATGACCCTGCTTGATGATAAACTTGTCCCTGAATTTTGAATGTTGGCATGAACCCTGCTTCTGTCACTACATTGGTGGCCCCGAAAGATGTCATTTGAAAGCAACTGTTGTACTTGCGAATGTTTTGCAGAAACAATTTAGACTTGTCAGTCGTTCCGGACGTAAAACTCAAAAGTGGTTCCGGTGGTTTTTCGAGTGATGGCAGAGACACTTTTCCACTGCAGCAACACATACCTGCTGTTTCGTTTTTAAATTTCCGAGCATGACAATGAGAACAAATCACGACCATATAACCAATGTTAATTTTTGGATGTAAACTGTAGTCCACAGTATGATCGTGAGTAAATGCTTTATTGTGCAAGTCAAAATTCAAACCTCTACGCGATGCAAGTTGTGCTGCACGGTCATTTTCCATTCGAATATTGCGATGCTGTTCAGTTTCATTATTTCTAAATTCTCTTCTTCGCTCTCGATCCTGATAAAGTCTATCTTCATGCTCTTCTTCTGTTTCATTTCTTGTCAAATCCATCCACCTGTCTCGCATGTCTGAAAGTCGATTTTCGCGATGTTCTTCAGTCTCAGCGTCTCTTAAACGCTCCATTCGTTTTGCTGCAGGAGTTTTTCTTGATAATGAAGGTTTTCTTTTTCGAGGCATTCTACAAAAAATTACGTAAAAAGTTGATTTTGATTACCTTTAATTATTTACCTTTCAAACTATCGAACACGAATTTCCGTGACGTTTTATTTGACAGCAAACGATTTATAAAACAAAAACACATCAATGATATCATTATATATATGTATGTATTTTTTTTCGAATTCATAAATATAATTAATGATAAATTTTTTGAAAAATATTAATGAAAGACTCTAAATAAGTATTCACGTCAACGAAATAGCCGGAATTAAAATTTTTTAAATTTGCGATTAAAACCGTGCCCTAGACGTTCCTCGAGCAAAAATGAATAAGTGTGTGAAAATTCATGCGATTCCATGTAGTAGTTCGCGAGTTTTAAGCGAATATAGGGACAGATTTTCACATTTATATATATAGATTATTGTATTTATTGAAAATAAGGGAGATCATATTTAATTGCTTCAAGCAGGTACAAAGTAAAAAATAAATAGGAGAAACGTGGGACCAGGAACGAAAGGCACTTCCTCCCATTTTATATTAAATTACAGAAGCCTGCAAAACCAAAATATTTCAATTAACATTTAATGAATCATAAGCAGCATACACAATTCAAACCGGCTTTAATAACTTCCTCACACGCCCACAGCTTCAAGCTGGTTTGTTTTCACTGATGCACTTTTCCAAAAGGCTTTCGATTCTTGCAGCTTTCTCCATTCTTTCCTTGTGTCGCTTCTCTCTGGCTTCCTCCTTCCTAGCAGCAATTTCTAACATAGTTTCTTGCAGCGTTTTCCTCTTTCTTTGCTTTTCTTTTGCTGCGACCTCTTTTTTTATCATACATTGGCTACTTATTTTTACTGCCGGCTCAATGTAATCATCTATTTTGCATATTTTTTCGAGCTCTTCTTCAAACTGTAACTTTTGGCGTTTTGCACCTGAGGTGCTGTTATTTTCCACCGCCACTTTTTTACGTTTCATGATGGTCTTATACCTTTCTTCACACTGCTTCCTACTTTTCCCATCGAACTCTGCGCCAATTTTCATCCACATGTCCTTTTTTGTCTTTAACTGCTTGAAGGGACCAATGCCCGGCAAATAGGAGGCGTATTTATCCAGCAGAAGTCTCGTTTCGCCTTCCGTTCATACTACCAAAAAGGATCGTTTAAATAATTAGCATTTTTCACTTTTTTACATTTGATAGAAAAATCAAGACATTCTCATTTTACCTGTAATTGTTTTACTGCTAATAGGACTTTCTTCATTAGCTAGCATTCTTTTATTTTTTTATTTTAAACTGTCCACCAAAAATTTCTGCAATTCGTTGTCCGATTAGCGCGCGAAAAAACAGCGGATTGCATTTCAGGGTTACAGTTTGTATTCATTTATAAATGTGAAGGGCTGCACTGAACCTTAAAAATGGTGGCAGTTTCACAGGGTGAAGTGCGAATTTGAATAACTTTTGCACGTCGGCATGGCAACATCTTTGTGTAGAAACGAAAACGCTATTAGGCTTTTGTGGTTAAAGTCAAACTCACGATGTGTTGAATATGATAGTTTAATGAAGACTAAAATAAAAACTTCAGATGAGTACAATAGTTCATATACTTATATAGTAGCTTGTTCATTTGACGCAATATTACTTATTCATTCTATTATGTTACAGAACTTATAATTTCAACACTCTTTCTCAAGTGAAATATTTCTTACGTTAATTTTTAAGACCAAGCATTTGAGTAAACTTTACATGTTTTTGTTTTTGCAAATTTTTCGTAAAAATATCAGATATATTTTCATTTGTAGAAACATACTCTAATTTAATTTTATTTTGTTTAATAGGCTCTCGAATGTAATGATATTTTATTTCAATGTGTTTGGTGCGTTTATAAAATACAGGATTCTTTGAAATTTGAATTGGGCCCATTGGACCTTTCACCAAAATAGGATCTTCGTGGTTGTAACCAACTTCAATTAATAATGGCCGAATGTATACATCTTTCTTTGCTGCAGTATTTAAAGCGATATACTCCGCTTCTGTACTACTTAAAGCAAAGCAACTAGGTACAAGTTATTAATTTATGAAATTAATTTTATTTTTAAAAAAGGCTAGCGGACTTGTGTCCGCTTTTGACTTTATTAAAGTGAATCAAACTTAAGATTAATTACATTATGTTTCTTACTTCTACATTACACCTATAATGGCCATCAATATGCTGACTGTTGTTGACTCGTACAATATGCTGACTGTTGTTGACCCGTATTGATTGGTGATTTGCTGACCGTTGCTTACGCAACTGGGTTGAAGCGCCAGCGGTTATGCTGATGCGCGTGCAGGGTAGTTGACCATTGTTAAGTGTCAACTTTGTTGAAATTTTGTAAGTTGTTGCGTTAACTCTTCCCCCTTTAAATGTGATCGTCCTCGATCATTAATAGAATGGCAAATTGTTAAAACTCACATATGTTGGTATGTGATTTTTTTCGCTTGGCAGGTTAACTTCTTGGCTCGTTATGGGTTGTACTGGCTTCATTACTTCTTTTTCCACATATTGTATTTTCACGGACCGTTTTCTTAAGAAGAAAATGAGTATTATAATTATTAGGAATGCTGCCGTTGTTAAACTACCGACAGAGAATGTCGCCTTTTTGATAGAGTTAATTTGATGCGTGTTTTTTATATGCAGGTCTTTCAAAGCTTCTAAGGAAAGTATTTCTATGTGCTCTTTTTCTAATGGAGTTGGCTGTAGTATTGTGGGTATGGCTTCGATCGGTCTTGTTTCCAGATTTTCGAATAATTGACTGTTTATTTTTATTGTTGAATTGTAAAATATGATGACATGAGTACCATTGATTTTTTGGGGTATTTCGTCAGCTACTAGTTCGCCGTCAAATTGATTTAGCAATATAACTCCTTGTTTTATATTACTTCTTCTAATGTAGGGACGTGATGGCCATTTGTTGTTGAACAAGTCGAATTCAAGCTATAAATAATCCTAGTTATACATAAATCTTTACTTAAATCTATTAAATTAGTTTCTTTACAAATCGTTAGATCATTATATCTTTCGCATTCATTTTTTATTCCGAACAGTGAATCTTTTCCTTTAAGTATTTCTTTATACTCAGTTTTGATTATAATATTGTTTGCTTTTTTTACTGGTCGTATTATAATTCTTTTAAAAATTTCTTTTAATGTTAGAGGTATTTTTACCATATATAAAATTTCCATATCCTTACTTAATACGTTTACTTTCGATATTTCTAATGCTTCTTCGGCACTTTTGAATGGTATTTTTTCCTTTTTCATTTTATTAATTGACAATTCTATTTCTTGTTTACTTAATATTACTGAATTCAATATATTTTCTTTCGCCCATTGGATGGCATATTTTATATTTATTAATTCTTCCTTAACTAACCTAATCCTATTCTGCAAATTGATTATAATTTCTGTTATTACATTGTCTTCCTTTCTAATGGTATTTACCATTCTATCAACTATATTGGTTATATTATTTATTCGTTTTTCAAATAGTTTATTAATTACTACTTGGTCATTATTATTTTCATTTAAGTTATTTAGATTATTTGTAATTATTTTCAAATCCTCGTGGTCTGGAGATCCGGCTATGTATTTCCATGCCGTTCCCAATATATCAATTGATCTCTTCGTTTTGTAATTTGTGTTAGAAGGTTTTAGTGCATTTAGGATTTCAAAGGTTTGAATGGTTTCGTGTTTGAGGAGAGGATATAGGAAGTGGTTGTTAGGGATTTGGTGATTTATTTCTTCGTATGTTTCTGTCAAAAATTGTTCGTATTTTCCTAAGTCGATGAGGTGAATAAGTCTAAATGTTCCGTCTTGTATTTTCGCTTGTCCGTCGTCTATTGTCACAAGTTGAGCTTGACTATAGTCTAAAATTTGAACGTCTGATGAAGAAGTAGTGATCGTGATGAGAAGAATGAAAAGTTTGTAATGGTCCATTTTACCTGCAAATTTAATTAAGTTTTTATTAGGGATTTATGAATTGTTCTTCCTGTTACTGTTTTAATCGTTGTCCTGTGGTTTTCTAAAACTTTCTCCTTTTTATAACTTGGAGTTAGTTTAGAACCTAGTCTCTTGTTTATCTTGATATAGATTATTTCTCCTGGTGAGAAATCCTTATTTTCTGGTCTATTTTTATTATGATATGAGAGGTCTTGCTCTTGTTTTTTCTTTAGTAAGGTAATGTTTTCTCGTCTTTGCTTTTCTAATTGTTGTGGGTCACTGTAAACTCTATTTCCAAAAAATATGTCTATGGGTTTATCTTTTGTCGTTGAGTGAATTGATGAATTGTATTCCTGTACTGATTTAAATAGAAGTTCTTCGAATGTTATTGTCGTTTGATTGCTTTTGAGGCATCTCATGATCTCGGAGAGTGTGCTATGGAATCTTTCTACTTGTCCGTTACTTGTGCTACTGTAAGGTGGTGTGGTGTAAACGTTAATAGACATTTCATCCCTAAGTAAGGATGATATTGAGGCAGAGTTAAGAGATTTTTCGTTATCAACTACTATAAGTTTTGGTATTCCAAATGCGATCATTAGTTCTCTAATTGGGTCTTTAATATGCTCTATTGCTCTAGAAGGTATTATCTTTACCTGAGCATATTTGGAAAATTTATCAATGGCTGTAAGGATTAATTTTTTTTCAGTGGAATATATGTCAACATGGACTATTTCACCTGGGGAGTGAGGAATGGGAGTAGGCTGGATTTGTGGTTTTGCTGGATGTCTATCATATTTTTGAGCACGACAAGTTGAACATTTTTTTACAAACTGTTCAATTTTCCCATGCATTCTTGCAAAGTAGAATTTTCGTAGAATTTGGGTTTTGTTTTCGCGGCTGTTTCTGTGAGCTCGTTGATGTTCTTCGATGATAATTTGTTCTTGTTCTGTTTCTGATATGATGTCCTGAAGTAGAGTTTGTGTGTAGCGGATTTTTACATTGCTAAAGTGGAGAGGGAATATTTCCTGAATTTTACCCATCAGTGTTTCTGTGGTGTATAATCCGTTGACGAGTGAAGGATCGAGGTAGCGTTTAAATATGTCTATGATATCCTGATTAGAATAATTTTGCTTTGTAACAGTGTGTCTGTGGAAACTTGGAAATGGTAACTGGAATAAGTAGCTATCTTCGTTGCCAATCATTAAGAAGAGTTGGTTTTTAAAAGCGTTTATGGGGGCTTCAGTGGCCGGAATGAGGAGGTGTGAGGAGCTTTCGTCGCTATGGTCTGTAACTGTGAGAGTATTCATGTCAGTTTGTGGGGGTCTGGATAGTGCGTCTGCAACGACGTTTGTTTTTCCGGGCTTATATTTCATTTCATAGTTGTATTCTTCGAGGATACACTTCCATCTTTTCATTTTCCCATTGTGGTTTTTATTACTCAATGCAAAAGTGAGTGGCTGGTGATCTGTGAAAATTACAACCTTGGCAGATCCATATAAGTAGTTTCGTAAGGATGTGAGGGCCCAAATTATTGCTAGCATTTCTTTCTCGTTTGCAGCATAATTCTCCTCAGTTTTATTTAGTGAGCGAGAGATGAATGTTATTGGTTTTCCAGACTGCTCAAGGACAGCACCTAGAGCGTAGTTTGACGCATCTGTGGTAAGGTGGAATTCTTCTTTGAAATTAGGGTACGAAAGTATGACTTCTTTTGATGTTAATGCTGATTTTATTTTATTGAAGGCGTTCAAGGCGTCGCTATCGAGCACAACTGGCTTTTTGCTGGAAGAGTTTTTGGACACATGTCCATCTTCCCCTCTTAAGAGCGATGTCAGAGGTTTTGCTAGTTTAGCATAATCCCTGATGAAGCGTCGATAATAGCCTGAGAGGCCAAGGAAAGACCTTAAGTCTTTCAATGTTCGTGGATATGGGAATTCTTGGATGGCATTTACTTTAGAGGGATTGGTTTTTATACCTGTAGGGGATATGATGAATCCTAAAAATTCAACTTCTTTACGAAAAAATTCGCACTTGTCCAATTGGACTTTCATGTTGGCTTTTTCAAGCGTGTAAAAAATTTTTTCAACATTTTGAAGATGGCTTTGTTCATCTTTGCCAAACACTATTATGTCATCTATGTAGACATAACATATTTTCCCTATGTGTTCCTGCAGTATGTCGTCAAGTGCTCGCTGAAAAATAGCGGGTGCGTTTTTCAATCCGAATGGAAGTCTGGTAAATTCGTACTTCCCGTTATTAATTTAGAATGCTGTCTTCTCAATGTCGGACTCCTTTAACGGAATCTGATGGAAGCCGCTCTTCAAGTCAAGTACGGAGAAGTATTTGTTATTTCCCAGTTGTGAGATAACCTCATTAATTTCCGGGATTGGGTATCTGTCGGCTATTGTTAGTGTATTCAGTTTCCTGTAATCTATTACTAATCTATATTTCTTTTGTCCTGATGCATCTAATTTTTTGGGTACAACCCAAACGGGTGAGTTATACGGTGAACGGGATGGTCTAATGATTCCATCTTTTAATAAATTTCCTATTTCTTTTGTTACGAAATCTCTCATAGCAAGAGGGTATGGGTAATATTTAGTATAAACTGGGGTGTCTGAGGAAGTCCTGATTTCTCCTACCACAGTAGTGGTATATGTTAGTTTTTCATCGGGGTCTGTAAAAAGATGTGGGTAATTTCTAGTCAAATGGTGTACGCATTGTTTTTGTGTTGCTGTCATGTGGTCGGTTCTAATGTCAATTTTATTAACGGTTGGGGAAATTTTTGTTTAATTTTAATTTTAATACCATTACCTAATGTCAGGGTGTCGTCATGTATGTTAATTTTTGCACAAAGGTTCTTAAGGCTGTCATTTCCTATTATTCCGTCGAAAGCTTTTAATGTAGGTAGTAAAAAAAATTTCAGAGATGTGTCATTTTTGCCAAATATGTTAATTATTGTGTGATGAGTAATTTCAATCTGTCCGGCAATTGAATTCGCAAAGAATGGTTCGTCGTTGGGTATTTTCTTTGGGACATGGCAGGGTTGGATATAGTTTTTAATCGATCCTGTATCGATTAACATTTTAAGAATTTTTCCGTCCTTCGTTCTGCATTCGACGTAAGGTAACGAAGAACTGTTCATTCTAAAAAATGAATATCGATATGGTCCTGCATTTCGGGTTGTGAGATTTCTTCAGCATATTCTTGAGCTGATTGCCCGTTTTCTTCTGCTGCTAGTGCGGCTTCGTACTCCTGTGTAGTAGGAGTCCAGTTTTGTTGATAGTATTGGTCAATGTTGTATTGTGGATTTTGTTGGCAGTCCTGTTGGTAATTTTGCTCATCTGCTTCTATATGAAAATTCCTCTGTTGTTTTAGAGGCACTTGTTGTGAGAAGCTTGGAGGTCTTTTAACACCGTTATTGGCTTGTGGTCTATTCATATAATTCACCGCTCTTGAATGTAGGGATTTGTCAACGTCCATTGGTTCTGGGCGTGGGAGGTGAGGCTTAAAAGGGGCTGGTTGTCCTAATGGTCTATATTGTTGGTTATTTCGGTAGTTATTGATAGGGGCCTGACGATAATTATTCATAGGAGCTTGAGGGCGGTATGGGTTTGCGAAGTTTTGTTGGTTCATTTGGGGTCTTGGTATATATGCCAATTGGGGATAAAATTCACTAGTCAATTTCTTGGGTGGGAGGAGTGGTCGGAAGTCGTGAGGCTTCCTATTTTGGATATTGCTATTTATTGCGTAATGAGAACGGAAATTTTGGTTTTCTAATTTCAGGCATAGGTGAAGAGCTTGAGGAAGGTCTGCTGGCTCTCTCATACCAAGGAGTCTTGGTAAGTCACCTTTCAGTCCTCGTATGAAAGTGTCGAGGGCTTTGTCCCGGTATGTGCGGGTAAGTAAATGCATAGATTCTGCACCGACTTCCATGCATCCAAGCTTGTTTAGTATAAGGGAGAGATGGGAATATACTCGTTGGTAAAATTCCTGGATAGTGAGGTTGCCCTGCACTAGAGAAGTCATTTGGTACTCGAGGGTACCTAAATCACGCTTATCAGCATAATGGAGAGTAAGGCATCTGGAAATAGCCTTCCACTCTAATGGCGTGTTGTATGATTCGAGGGCAATGTCGGCGTTGCCCACGACTTTGTTCCTTATGACATTAAGGATACCGTAGTATTTCGGCGTTCCTCTGAGGGGCTCGTAGATCTGAAGAATGCGATCTACACTCTTTTTCCAAGAGTTATATTCTCCTGGATTTCCTGAAAAATCTCGCAGACACCTAACCACGTCTGGTATCTTGTCAAGGTCAGTTATGTTGTTTAAGGCGTCTGGCCACCCTGGCGGACCAAAAAATGCACTTTTTTTTTTTTAATTAATAAATTCGAAGCTATGGGCCGGAATATTTTTATTTTTTAACTCAATATCATACAGGGTTTCAAGAATAACATTGTGAACTTTTATTTGAAAATATTAAAAAATGGCGCCGTGATGTTGGTTGCCGCGGAGGTCCTCCACACGATACGCGCGGTCCTTGTCCCACCTGGTCCTCGGTTATGGTACATCTGAAAAAAAAAAAAAAATTCCGGTTATTCTGAAGTAGTGTGACTACAATGTAGCGTAGCCTTTTTTTTTCGACGATTAGAAAAATTATGGTGAGCCGAAAAAAAAAATTTTAATTTTTTACCGACATTTTTCAAACAAAAACATTAATAAAAAAAAAACTAATCAAGTTATCAAAAAACTTCTACGTAACATTGTAGATAATGTATCTAAGAATATTCAGTAAAAATTTGAAAGCAATCAGAAGGATAGTTTCCGAGATCTCGAAGGTACCAGGTCAAAAAATGTAGTTTCGAGATAATCGCAAAAGAAAGTAACCGTGCAGTTATTCAGCTGACGGCGCGATTTCGGCGAGTCTTACCTTTAATCAGCGATCCCTGGACCATAGACGACTCCTTCGGCAGCTGATTGAGAGTCTTGGGCCCTTTTTTGACTATCCCTTCGTGCTGTTCTTGCTTTCTTAGAATAATTTTGAGCGCGAGTTTCCGCTGTAGCGCAGCGCTCATCGTCTACTGTAGTGCAGAAACTGTAGCTGCGATCTCCGACGGTTAGGTTTAGAACATTCATCATCAGAAGAACACTCTTATACCCATCGTTGAAAGTACTGGTAGCAATGTACGTGGCAATTTGGATGATATTTGCACCGCTGGAATTCGTTTTTGGAGCCATTGACCAGATGACGGAGTTAACGCTTTCATTATTATTCTGCGTGAAGCCTCCTTCGCACCGTTCTAACAAATCATCTGCAGTGAGGTCCTCATAAATAGGTCGAATGGCATCTTGGACTATTTGAGGTAGTGCATTCTTATGCTCATATTCGTCTAAATTGCCCATCGATTTCGATATTTGCCAAGGGCACCACGAATCAATTCCCGGAGGACAATTGTCATGCTGCGGATTTTCATCGGTCGAGATCTTGTGCATGAATGTCGCCCAAATCGCCTTCTTCATTTCGTCTTTTGAATGGGAGAATCTTCGAATAGCGAGACCGTAATATACTGTTAGCTCGTTGATTAACTTGTCGGTTAGCTTTCCTTTGCCACCAAGACCCCTTTTTTCTTTTTTTAATTTCCGAAGTCGTGTGCCCATTCTTTTCTGCACATGACCTATGCATTCTTTTTTCACCACTTTTTCTTTGTATGGATCGGCGTCAACGATTCCTTTATACGTTTTTGAATCTCCATCTCCAATGTAATTTGCGTAACGAACATTATATTTCTCCATCGACCTCGAAAATATTTCCACTATGCTGTCGACTTCCATTTTTCCAGCGGACCCTTCATGATTGGCGGCACATTCTTCATTATGATCTTCTTTCCACAGCTCGAATTCAATGGTGCCAAGATTTTTACTCCAATACTCACAAGCTTTGCAGTAAGAAGATTTAATTATTACATCGATCACTTTCCCTGAGTAGTATCCAATAATCGTCGATACGCCATAACGCGAAGAGAAACCGCGTTTGCGCCAAGTTCCATCGCCAGAAACAGTCAGCCCTGGACCTTTTCCCATCTCTGCTGTTAATTTTTGTTCTTCTTTCACAGCATTTTCCATCGATATTTTGCATACACTTTCTGCAGCGGTGTGAATTTGTTTGACAACGGTGTCGTAAAACGAGTGATATACCGCTTTCGGTAAATCCATGATGCCACAAAATTTAGCGATTCCTTTCTGGCCAATTCCCAATAATCTGAACGCAAATACGATTCGTCGATTTATGTCGTACGCCCTGTGATTAATGAGAGGACTTGAATCGACTATGGTTGGTTCACACAAGTCACACGACACCACTAACTTAAAACCGAGTCCACGGATACTCGTTTCCGAAAATGTAATGTCACCGTTGCACTTTTTGCACTTCACAACGTTACTAATCGCAGAAAAAACGGTCACAAAGTTAATGATACGGTATCCGAAATTCGCACTAACCGGTACGTCGGTTTCTTCACTGGGCTTTAATTTTTTTGCCGATCGACTCGTACTCGCCGTTTCCTGCTCCATTTCGTATCGATTGGCCGGGTGGTGGTGACTTTTAACACTGCTCGATCGACGTCTTCGACTCCTCGAACCCTTTTCGTCGATATAATGTCGAGACGCTGGGTTTTCTTCCATTTTTCGTGACATTTTTGTGAGAATATTTTGACGTGCTTCTGCGTTGCTCGTCGAACACTAACTGACGCTAGTGAAACTTGAAATAACGGACCTAAATTTAGGGTCCGAATATAGTGAATTCAACTACTCCAGGTAACACAGTAAATGATTTATCATATAAAAGGACACAATACGACAGCGGCATGACCGAACCCGTGCAAGTTTTGAAAAAGGGTCGGACCGCACGGTCGACCGCCCGTAGTGGCTCAACCTTCCTGTCTAAAAATGCCTGTAACTTGGCCAATTTTTGGTGTTTCGATACGTAACAGGTCTTCAAATGTTCGTTACAGTTCAGGGTTTATTAAAAAAAAATAAAAAAAAAAATCAAAAATCAAAAATTCCAGGGTGGCCAGATGCCTTAAGTGCCTTGCGTCTATAGTCACATCAGTTATGTTGCTAAAACTTGCATTTGGGTTTAATGCTGCCTGAACCATATTTCTGCCTTCCTGACTCATGATATTGTTAACCAGTCCTGTAACTATAGAAGTAAGTTGGTCAATGTTGAATGAATTTGGGGAGGAGGCTGTTGGCTGAGGTGGTGAGGGTACGTTTAGCGTAGGGGGTCGGATGATATTGTTAGGGTTAGACATTATTTTAATTAATTTATCTTTTTATTTTATTTTATTTTATTTTATTTTATTTTATTTTTTTTTTTTATTTTTTTTTTTTTATTTTTGTTTTTGTTTAACAGTTCTCTGGAGGGTCCCTTGGGTGGTGAATCGCAGAGAATGTTTGTTATTATAAGCTGGAGGGTCCCCCGTTAGGTGGTGAATCGCAGCTTTAAATTATATTGTATTATTGGCTGTACAAGCCAGATTTTATTATAATATTTTTTTTATAACTTCCGTTATATTTTTTTGGTTTTTTAAATAATTCAATTAGTTTGTATAATAATATTTAATTCTGTATTTTTCACAAATTTGTTTTTCTCAATAAAAAATTTTTTTGTAATTCCAAATTAATAGTTATATTCAACTTATATTTTTTTTCAATAATATTGCTTAATATTAATATCCTTTTTTTCAATAATTTCTTTATAATTCTTAATATTGCTTAATATTAATATCCTTTTTTTTCAATAATTTCTTTATAATTCTTAATATTGCTTAATATCCTTTTTTTCAATAATTTCTTTATAATTCTTAATATTGCTTAATATTAATATCCTTACACTAGTACTTCCCGGCGGTGGGGTGTGGTTCCTTTTTGCTAGTTTCCGCTACTGGGGCACCTCCAATTCGCACATTTATAGAAGCGAGCGTTCTTTTCCTATTGGATTCCAACGCTGCACCGTCTCACTGTTCGCGTCCTTGTAGTCGTACTCTTTTTTGTACAAAACACTTCACTTCACGAACTTTGAGACCGGTCTTGCTCGGGCGCCAGTTATTAATTTATGAAATTAATTTTATTTTTAAAAAAGGCTAGCGGACTTGTGTCCGCTTTTGACTTTATTAAAGTGAATCAAACTTAAGATTAATTACATTATGTTTCTTACTTCTACATTACACCTATAATGGCCATCAATATGCTGACTGTTGTTGACTCGTACAATATGCTGACTGTTGTTGACCCGTATTGATTGGTGATTTGCTGACCGTTGCTTACGCAACTGGGTTGAAGCGCCAGCGGTTATGCTGATGCGCGTGCAGGGTAGTTGACCATTGTTAAGTGTCAACTTTGTTGAAATTTTGTAAGTTGTTGCGTTAACTTACATCTTGTTTTTTACTTTGACAACATCTTCGTTGAATGTTACTGTATGTTTATGCTGTAATACTTTAGTTGCGGTAAAAAAATTCATTTTGAGTGAAGGCACAAACAAAACGTCGCGGATGTAGTTCTATTTCACATTCTTTTGTTTTTATTTTTATCGTACCTATACCTTGCGAGAATGTGTAATTATCTGCTGCAAGCATTATTTTTTCTTGCCTTTCGACTAGCGAGACGAACATATTTTTGTCACAACTCATATGTGTGATCGCCCCACTATAGACACACCAATCATGTTTGCTTTTTTCATCACCCACTGTTGCAGCATACACAGCATAAGAGAGTTCATTACTTTTTAAACTTTGTTTATGTGTTCAATATGATAGTTTAATGAAGACTGTTATCATCGGAGTGCGACGCAATGAGCGGTTTAGAAATGTGGGGCCTCCACGGTCGCTCCGATGATATATTTTAGGAATATACAATAAAAAAGTACAAAGGCGTGTCAGTGTTCAGTTGTTATCATTTTATTTTCAGTATATGTATGTATATGTATGGCTATAAGCGTTTACATATTGTACATATATATGTATACAGAAATACGTTACCTACGTATTGTATTAATATAATAACACTGTGGTACAAAAAAAAAGTTGCAAAAAAACTTTGGATCGGACATGGTGAGGGTTGTAGCAAAATTTCTAGTACGAGACATAGCTACAGTCACCCTGATTAATAACTTTCTCGGTTTTTGTGTTTCAGATAAATAGAAGAGCCAAAATGTACAACGCCGTCCAGATCCAATTTTTCGGGAGGGTTAACTTCAGCGCCATTTTTAGAATTACTAAAATTTAAAAATTTGTTTTATTCATTTTTATATGTAAAGGAAGGTTAATAAAAAGCCTAAAAAATTTAAATATCGGTTCTAATTTTTTTATTGTAAAAAATACCTGACATACATTTTGGAGCTCTAGACGACCGGGACCCCTTAAGAGACTTATAGTAGAATTTCGTGGCAAATATTTTTGTAAAAATTTTAAACCGCTATATCTTTCTATAGGGTTTTCCAAATAGAGGTGTTATTTTGATATTCAAAGAAAAATCCTATTTTCTAAAGGGGAAGATATGCGGTTAATAGTGGAAAATAACATCAGGCGAATGACCACCACGACCACGCTCCTTTTCATGAAATTTTCCATAACCGAATTGAAAGTGGCTACCCTATGTTCTCGATAGCCTCATGAATTCCATCTTTGAGGTCTTGAATCGACCCTGGGCTATTGCCGTAGACCTTCTCTTTCAAGTGGCCCCAAAGCAAAAGTCACAAGGTGTTAAATCAGAAGATCACGGTGGACAGTGGTGATCACCTGTTCGAGAAATAACACGGTCCAGAAACTTTTCTCGCAAAAGATCAATGGTTTCGTTGCTTGTATGGCACGTAGCGCCGTCTTGTTGAAAATAAACGTTGTTCAGAACAATATCATAAAAATCGTTAATCATCTCCCGATAGCGCAACCCAATCACCTGTAAAACCTGTTATTGGAAAACCCTTAATTACGATGGAAATTGAACTTGAACGAAATATGTGTGATAAAAATAACAGCCAAGAAGGCTGTGCTGCTAAATTACCAGGTGGCACAAAATTAATCATCCTATCGAAAGATTCATAATTTGTACAAATGATGTCGTACGCCAATAATATTTGGCACTTGTGAACTAGGCAGCTCGCACTATACAAGCAAACCAGCAATGGAGTGCGCAATGGTTAAAATAAAGATTTTCACTACCCAAAACAAAAGTTAGTAAAAAAAATTATTTTAATAACACTATGGTACAAAAAAAAAAGTTGCAAAAAAACTTTGGATCGGACATGGTGAGGGTTGTAGCTTATGAAAAACTGAAAAGAATGGTATGTATTAAATTTTGAATACACCCTCAAAATCTCGTTTTAGAGCCAAAAAACCGTTTTTAGGCATATTCATGTACAAAATACATCGTATCTTTGTCATTTTTTGACGAAATTAAAATTTTTGTTTTCATTTTCCAGCTAAAAGTTTAACCTTTCCAACCGTGAAAGAATTTTTTTATTATCTTTTGAATTCATGGAGATAGAGACCAGAAACTTTCAAAAAATTTGATTTTTTTTTACTTATTTTTCAACTTTGAGACTAGTTGGTAGCTTTAATTTTATATAAAACATCTATTTTCTCTTACTACATCAAAAGTGTATTTAATTTTGCTTTTAATGACCCCTAATTCAAAAGAATTCGTTAGAAATTATCCAAGGAATTGCGTTTATAAGATTATAGTCACTTTACTAGTTTTACAAGTAATGTGATATTTTTTCTATTCTTACTTCCTCGTATTTTTTTTTGCATTTTATGCACTTTTCTATACTTTTTCCACAAAATTATCAGTGTGTAGAGTTTAATAATATGTTTATCTGATATTATAGAATAATAATAAATATTTTCGTTATATAGAAACTATAAAATTTATTAATTCCATAAACCATTTTAATCTATTTAATTATCTAACAATATTCAATAACACAAAATATTCTTGACAATGATGAAATTAGTACATTTTAATCTTTCAAAATTTAAAAATGCTTATTTAATCTTTTTCTCTTTAACTTTGAACCGTCTTCTTCGCGTTTGAGCGACCAACAATACTCTGAAAGCATATTAATAGTGCTTTTCCCCTGAAAACGTGTTTCAACGGCTGTCATTTCCTGATGGAATCTTTCCCCTTGCTCGTCACTCATTTGTCCAAGATTTTCAGGAAAGAAATCTAAATGTGAGTGCAAGAAATGAATTTTTATGGACATGTTACATCCCATTGCACCATAAGCACTTAAAAATTCCTTTACGATTGCTTTGTAATCATGACTTCTATTGTTGCCAAGAAAATTCTGACATAAGGAAACAAAGCTGCTCCAAGCTCGTCTTTCTACATCATTCAATTTCGATGGAAAAACATTGTCGTTCATGATTTTTCGAATTTGTGGACCAACGAATATACCAAAAATTTTTTTAAAATCTACAGTATTTTCAAGTTACAACATGACTACTTTAACGTATTAAGACTTGAATTTATTGTAAAAAAGCTTATATTTCTAGAGATTACCTTCCTTCACTTTGGCGTCACTCAACCTTGGAAATAGTATTTTCAGGTATCGAAAAGCTTCGCTGTCAACTGAGAGAGCTTTAACAAATTGCTTCATATATCCAAGTTTTAAATGCAAAGGAGGTAGTATTACGTTTTCTGATCGCACTAACGGAATGTTCAATACATTTTTCTTCCCAATCTTAAAGAATGTACGAATTGGCCACTCTGTTTTTTCATATTTATTCGGTGCTCGACTATCCCACTCGCAAAAATAGCATGGATTTTTGGTATATCCGCCTTGCATGCCGAATAAAATTGTTAAAACTTTTAAATCTGCTACAATTTGCCACTTATGCTCATTGTGTTTTATCATTTGCAGTATTTTCTCCATTGTAGCATAGGACTTCTTCATGTTTGTTCCGTACGCTACAGGAACTGACGGAAATGAATTTTCATTGTGTAATAACACAGCTTTCAGAAAAAAAAAATTGAGGCAAAAGTAACCTCGCCGAACAGCGTTTAACACGGTAAACGTTTCAACTGTTCGGCGGGGAAATGCCTGGGTTAACGGCCTTCACGTTTCAGCGACTGGAAACGGTGGTTAGCAACAGTCGGAACGGTAGGCACCGTTACCATTATGGTGGCTAAAAATTTATAAGATATTAGGGTGTGGCCTAAACATGCCGGCCGCCTTGCGATAAGCAATCATTGTGTTAGGACGGAGGTGTCAGCCAACGTTCGGTATATTGTGGTGAGACATCGGAGGCTACTTGTGCCGTCTGAAATGCTGTAAAGATGAAATTTTATGTACGTAGATAGTTATTGCACACAAAAAGAAGTAAAATTTGTTATATTCAAATTTATTGATTTGTAAACTGTACTATACAAAATAAAAATGTTTAATTCAACAGGCAGACCCCGGACAGTACCCAGCCAAATATTGAACTCTGCGCCATTAGGGTGCTGAGAGAGGGGTAGGGTCTCCTGCATCATCACGCTGGAGTACAGTTCCGCTCCTATCACTAGGCGGATAGGAGTGGATTCAAAAAATCTGGAATCCGCCAGTCTCATGTGCACGTAAGGCGCCGCTATAGCCGGGTCGACGCTTCGGAAGGGGGTGACGCGCTGGAATCCCGGTACCACCGCAGCATGTGTGACAACGCGCTTATTATTGCCGTTCCTTCCGCGAATAGTGATCACACATCCCCTTTGGCCTCCTTGGATGTTGAGGGCAGGTCATCAGCGGGATCTCTGCTTTCCTTAAGAGTTGCTGCTTTTGGTTGAACTGCTGTAATGTGCAGGAGCGTGTTGTGTCTTGAGTGACATGTGCTGCAGTTATACGAGCTCGTACATCTTGACACCGTATGTCCTGACGACAGGCAGTTCAAGCAACAGTTGTTGCTCTTGACGCACGCGATTCTATCGGTGACTTTCAACTTGCGGAACTTTGGGCAACTTTGCAATTTGTGGTCGTCAGTGACACATAATTTGCACATATGTTTGGCGACACTTACCTGAAAGTTACCCATCCTTTTTGGTGTAGTTTCCTTGAACTGTTGTAAGCTGTGCGCCTTGGGCGCTTTGTAGGCTTTAATTCCTTTTAAGCCTGACACTGTTTCAAGTGTCTGAAACCTGTTGGAAAGGAATTTGTCCATGTCTGTCCAATTTGAAATTTCAGATTTATTCTCTATCGTTTGTTCCCAAAGCGATAGAGTACTTTCTGGCAATTTCGTGGAGCATAAATATGTGATAATTGCATCCCAGTTTGAAATGTCAATTTGGTGATTCTGTAGGGTAGGAAATGCAATTATTAATATTTCTTTGTAGTTTTTTTATCGAACTGCCACATTCAGTTTCGATTGACTGTAGGTTAAACAGGATCTTTAGCTGCGTATTCACCAGAATCGGTTTATTCTCGTATCTTTCGCAAAGATTTCTCCACGCCGTAGAAAAACCGTCATTAGTGAGCGGGCACTTCCTCACGATGTCTCTGTCTTCACCCTGCGTTTTCTGGTTGAGGTGGAACAGCTTTTCGATCGGGGTAAGGCGCTTATTTAAAATGTAAATGGCCGTGAACATATCGCGGAATGTTGGCCAAGATACGTAATCGCCTTTGAATACCTCCGTTTCGCACGGTGGAAGGTGAATATTGTGTTCTCGCACTGCGAGTTCTTCGCCTTCCCGGTCTGCCTTTTCCAGCCTCAGAGGTCAGCCATCGTCGACATGCCGCGCAAATATGTGTGGTAACATATTTTGTTCCTTTTCTTTATCGCGGCAAGATCCTTAGGAGAAGGAGTTTCTGTTGAAAGCAAGTTGTCGTACGCTGCTTTGGCCTTTTCCCACATTGCTTTCAACACCTCCTGTTGGATCCGTAGTGAAAATTTCGAATGTTCACTTGACGGAGTGCCATTAAAGTCGGCTTCGAACTCCGTCACGGCGTCGACTAAACGAATATAAGTATCCATATTGCAAGTATGGGATACGAAACTTACGCGGTATTAAGAAAATGCTCCTTTGCCAAATGGATACGAATTTGCAACGAGACCCAAGCCCAAAATGCACCACCGAGATTAAATTGACAATATATTATATATTATATATCTATATATATATTTATTAGCAAAAAAGGATAATATATTTATATTTACAGCTGCGGTCAATATAATAGTAGTGCGCATACCATGTGAAAGAAATTGAAAAAAAGTGGGATTTTTTTCCGCAAAATTTTTATGTTGTGTTTTATTTTAAAAAGTAATGACTTTTAACAATGTAATTATAAAAAATATTTCGAAAAAAACCAATGTAATGCAAATAAAATGATATTTCATATGAACTCTTCGAATATGGACGGTCAAAAAAATAGTAGCATGATTAATATAAAAAAGGATAACTAAGACATGTGTTCTTTTGGAAGGAATTTTATGTTAAAGTAAGACTAAGGCAATATTTCTTAATAATAATAGTATGTTATTAATACTTAGTAGCGTATCCTTTATTTGCAATTACTGCAGCACAACGTCGATTCATTGAATTTACAAGATTTTCACATCTCTCCTGGGAAATTGATTTCCATGCATGCTCCACTGTTTCCCAAAGCTGATTGTTGTTGCTTGGATTACAATTAGAAACTGCCTCTTTCACATCGCACCACAAATTTTCAATCGGGTTGAGGTCTGGAGACTGTGCAGGCCATTCCATTACCTCAACCCTATTTTTCTGGAACCACTCCTTCGCTAATCGGCTTGTATGTTTTGGGTCATTGTCTTGTTGGAAGACCCAAATCAGCGGCATTTCCTCCCGAGCATATGGTAGCATGACCTCCTCCAAGATTTTTACGTATACATGGCGATCCATTATTTCTTTTATCCAGTATATCGGTCCTACTCCATAAAAGAAAAACATGCCCAAATCATGATACTGGATCCGCCGTGTTTAATCGTTTTGCAGGTATATTTCGGATTGTATTCTGAGTTAATTAGCCGTTGACATATTGGCGCGATCCTTTTGCACCATGAAGCACAATTTTAGACTCGTCTGTCCATAAAATATTTCGCCATCTCTCGTCTGTCCATTCCAAATGACTCTTAGCAAACTTTAGTCGGTTGGCCACATGTCGCTTTGTTAATATTGGCACTTTTCTGGGGCTGCGAGCTACCAAATCGTGTTCCCGCAAACGCCTGCGAATAGTTTCCACGCTTGCTTCCACTTCCAATTCCGTTTTTATTTTTGTTGCTGGCGTGAACGGATTATTTTTGGAAAATCTTACCACACGCTTAATCATTTTAGTGGACATTGCTGGATTCCGTCCACGTGTTTCTGGCTGCGATTTGTATTTAAGGGCATTACAAATCATTGTCGGTGAACAACCAACAATATCCTGCACTTCTTTATAAGTTTTCCCCATCGAAATCATTTTTTTTATAAGCTGCCGCTGCTCAGCCGTGCAGTGTTTGCCTCGTCCCATTGCTGTAAAATGTTTTAATCAAATTAAATCAAAATTGTATACAAATACACTAACAAAATGTAATACCAGTGAAAGCACTTTTATAGTTGTTTTATAAGTAAACAATTTGTATTTTGTATTTTATTTGTATTTTTTGAGTGCAAACTCTTCGCACTACTATTATTTTGACTGACTCAATTCAGCAAAACATTGGAAAAAAATGAATTTGAAAAAACAAATGCTAACTTTGACCGGTTTAACGGTACTTTTTTATTGTACGCTCTATGTACAACAGTATTGTAAGGAGAAAGTAAAATAAAGGAGTCAGTAGGAAAAAATAAACATAATAAACTATATACCTTAGTAGCACTACTATTATTTTGACCGCAACTGTATATATGTGAATTTCGCCACCCAAACAATAATCAGTGGTATGTACAGTGGTTCAAACGTCTAATCGTACATGCAGAGGGCTCATCTTAAATATTAGTTTTAAAAGAGAAAATTTGTTTAATTTAAAATAATATACACTGATTTCATTTCATAATAACTTAATTTATTTCGTCATATACAAAAGTTTTAAGTTTTCACAACATTTTCTTAAAAAAAAAAAAACAAAAACAAACAAAACAAAAGAAATTCATGTCCATTCATGTCATTTGTCACAGAACGCTGATTTTCATAATACAGTTGAACAATTTGTAGACGTTGTTGCGGTGTGAGTCTTTCCATGATGAAATGCCAAACGCTGTTCAACAAATCCACGATGACAGTTTGCCACAACTCGCGCGACTAACGAGTCCGAGGGTTCCGTAAGCAAAAAAAATTACTTTTATTTATCAGTCCATTTTACAAAATGAATCCAACCTGTTCTAGAGCCCAGATAAAACTAAAGCTAAAGCTACAAATGTAATACTTATAAACTAAAATATTATTTAGAAGTTCAGCTGACGTCTGTTGAAATAAGTATTGCAAAAAAAATAATAATTTATTAAATTGTTATTATTGCGGAAATATTGTTAAGTGAAAAAAAACAGTTTGTCGAACTTTGCAGTTTATTGACATTTGAGTTCATTAAATTGCTACTATTGCGAAATATTGTTAAATGTTGAAAATGCAGTTTGTTGACATTAAATTGCTACTATTGCGAAATATTGTTAAATAAAGAAAATGCAGTTTGTTGACATTAAATTGCTACTATTGCGAAATATTGTTAAATAAAGAAAATGCAGTTTGTTGACATTTGGGTTCATTAAATTATTGTTCCCAATTAATGGGTAGGGAGTGTGTTGAGTTATTGAAATGGGTAGTTGACGTAACTCCTCCCCCCTTTGGCTGAAAACTCTCCTGAGTTTTTCTAGTTATCTCTATTTCGTTATGTTTTGATTTTTTATATATGTAAAATATGACTACTGTACCTAGGGCTATTAAACTGAATGTCAACGCTAGGCTATTAAAAATGTAGTTTAGTTTTTTGTGAAATCTGATTTCTTCGATCTTTTGAATGTTTTCGATCTGATTCGATACTAATTCATCAAACGTTAGCTGAGATGTAATATTATTTAAATTAAAATTATTATTTATTAAAAAGTGTTGTTCAAACTTATCTTCAGAATTATAATACAGATCTCCATTTATTTCTAATTTACAACCGTTAAATGTTATTAGTTTATTTCCACTTAAATTGAACTGTCTATTATTACAACTACTATTAGCTATAGAATTTACATGATTTTTTATGATTATTAAGCCAGGTTGTATTTCTATAGTTTCTACTTGTTTGTTCTTTTTTCTTAAGCAATTATTTCTGAAAATACAAAGATTAGACTTTTTTAAATTGCTTCTTTTTACTTCATTATTAAAATCATAAATTGAATTGTTTATTCTTAGGATCTCTCTTTTTTCAAAAATAAGTTCTTCTTTGTTTTCATTAGGTATAGGTACAAAAATTGATCTTTTTACTTTTCTTATATCTTTAGGTATTTGTATTATAAAAATTATTTTATTTTCTTTATAATGTCCTGCACTTAATCTTGTATTTTGCATTTTGTAGAGATCGATGTTGTAACGAAGTATTTCTTCACTTGTTAATACATTATTATTCATAGTATTTGTCTTTGTGGCTACAAGATTATTTTGTATGTGTTCAATATTGTCTAGCAGAATTTTAATTTTTAGCAATATATCCAGATATAGGAGCTTATTTTCTAATTCTTTGTCATTCTTGGATATTTGATTTAATTTTGAGGTAATCTGCGTTCTGTCACTTTCTATTGCGTCTTTTAGTTTTGAAATTGTTTTGTTAAATACATGGTTTATCTCTATGTTTCCGTTAAGGGTTTTTATTATTGCATGATTGTTGTTGTCAATTGCTAGTAAATGTCTTTCTATTTCTGTCCTGTCAAAATCGTCCATTGTGCCATATAGCCATTTCATGCCTGTTCCAATAAAGTTTATTAGTCCTCTCGGATGTCTAGTAGGAATGATTGTCTTGAGTTTTGATTTTGCTTTTTCCAGTTCTGTATTAAGGAAGTGTCTGTCGTTGATATTTGCTATTACTTTTGTATTTTCTTCGAGTCCTTCTATGACATATTGAATTTCCTTGGGGTCAATGATGTGTAGAATAGTGTCGTAGTTGTAAGTTATGTCTGCGTCTTCTAGTGCTATTTCAGCGAAGCCATTTGTACTATTGATGTTTTCGACAACTAATGTGGTGTTATTTACAGTGAAGAGCGTCATTTTTATGGTTATTAGCAGTGTCATGTGTACCTGAAAATTTAGTAGTCCTTTTTATGTTAGTTGGGTGAATATTTGATAAATTCGTTTTTTTGTATCTAGGTTCTTGTTTATGTCGAACAGCCTTATAGTTTTTCACGTACCCTTCCTGATTTGTGTTTTGATATTCCTCCCTGTCAATATTCAACTTTGTAATTTTTCTCTCTTTTGTGGTCCGTAGTAAATTATAAATTTTGTTCTTTTCTATTTTTCCATTTGCTATATCTATTGGTCTTGTCTTGATTACGGAATGGATGGATCTGTTGTACCATTCAGTACATTTATATATTTTTTCCTGGACTGTTAAACTTGAATTTTCCATTTCTAACATTCGAAATCTTTCTGCTAAGGTGCTGTGAAACCTTTCGATATCCGCGTTTCCGGTATGAGAATTTGGCTTTGTAAAATGAATTTCCACTTGTTCTTGCCTAAGAAAATCTTTTACATTTGTTGAGTTGAATTCGTTGTCAGCTACTATGCGTTTCGGTTTTGAGGTGAGAGAGAAATATAAACGAAGTTTTTCTATAAGTGTTATACTGTTTCTGTCTTCTAAGTAAATAGTAGTAGCTTGTTTCGAAAATTTGTCTATGATGGTTAGAAAACTATGTTTCTTAATTACGTAAGTGTCCATGTGTATTATCTCATTCGTATCTGTGGGTGTTTCCGTTATAAAGAATTTCGGTTTATATGGTTTTCTGTCGTATTTACCTCTACAACAAATATCACAATTGTTAATATATTTTTGGATAAGTAGTTTCAAATTTTTGAAGTATATTGTATTTTTTAAACCCTGATAATTTTCATTTATCCCCGCATGTCCAGTTTCTTCTTTATGATATTTTTGAATATATCTGTAAGCTTCTTCCTCGTTTCTCATATCTTTAGCATGATATGAGCATCTGTAGAATTTTACACTACCATTAAATAATTCTATTAGCTTCTGTTGCACTATATTGTAGTCTGAATCTGAAATTCCTGAATAAATTCCTACTTTCCCCGTTTTTATAAATCTTCTGAAAATGTCCGACATGAATCCACTCCTAATATCGTCTAGACTTACAAAAATTTTTCTTTTATTGTCAACTATTCTAATTTCTTCCGTCTTACTTTCTGTCAAGATTATTTGGGTATAAAAACGGTTAACGACTGATTCTAATATGGGAAAATGATCGTTCAGTTCCTCTTCTTGAGAGTGAATAGTAGCGGTTGTGCTTATATTGTCTAAGTCAAGTTAATTCTACTGAGAAAATCGGCTAGAGTATTCTCCTTGCCTTTGATATACCCGATGTTAATATCGTATTCACCAAGTTTGAGTAACCAACGTTGAAGCCTAGGATTTATATCTTTTCCTTTATATTTTGTTTGTAGCCATTTTAGTGGTTGGTGGTCTGTCATAAGGTCAAAGTTTCTTCCATATATGTATGGCCTGAAGTAATTTACTCCCCAAACGATAGCCAACAACTCCTTTTCTGTTGTTGAGTATCTTCTTTCGTGTTCATTTAGGGTTTTACTTGCGTAACTGATAGGATGATTATCCTGTGTTATTACTGCGCCTATTGCGAATTCGCTGGCATCTGTTGCTAATTTAAATTTCCGTTTAAAATCTGGGTATTTAAGGATGGGTGTATCGATTAGTAGTCTCTTAAGTTTGTAGAATGCATCCGTATATTGAGGGTCATTTTTATTAATCTTGGTATTCTTTTTTAAATATTTTGTCAAACCATGGGCAATTTTAGCATAGTCTTTTATGAATTTTCTATAATATCCTGTTATACCTAGGAATGATTTTATCTGTTTCTGATTTTCTGGAAGTTTTAGTTTTTGGATAGCCCCGATTTTGTTCGGATTAGGTTTGATTCCTTCAGTGGTAAGAATGTGTCTTAGATATTCGGTAGATTTTGCGAAAAAATTGCACTTATCAACTTGAATCTTAAGATTATGTTTTCTAAGAGCATTGAAAATTTTCTGTATACTATCCTTATGTTCTTGTATTGTGCTACTGAAAATTAAAATATCGTCAAGATATACAACACATATTTTGTTGATATACTCCCTTAGTACTGAATTAATCAATCTTTGAAAAGTAGCAGGAGCGTTTTTTAGTCCAAAAGGCATACGAACGAATTCATAATGACCTAATGGAGTAGAAAATGCTGTTTTCTTCCTATCTTCCTCTTTAATAAGGATTTGATGAAAGCCTTTGGCTAAGTCGAGAGTCGTGAAGTATTGTGCTCGACCAAGCTTTTCTAAAATTGTATCAATATTTGGGATGGGAAATTTATCACTGACAGTTATTTCATTCAAAGCCCTGTAGTCTATTACTATTCTCCATTTTTTTTCATTGAATTGTCCGACTTCTTGGGCACAATCCATAAAGGAGAATTGTATGGAGATATACTTTCCCTAATTATCCCTTGTTCTAACATTTCCCGCATTTGTTTATTGATTTCTTCCTCATGGATCTGAGGGTACCTATATATCTTCGAATATACCGGTTTGTTAATCGTTGTCGTAATTTCGTGTCGTACTTCATGAGTGTGAGTAAGTAAGTTACCCTCTTGGAAAAATAGATCGGAATTTTTTTGAATAAGTTCCGTTAAAAATGTTTCTTCTTCTTTGTTCATATCATCACGTTTTAATCTATCTAAAATGTTATCTGATTGTATTTCTAAGGTTTGAATTTCTTCTAAATTGTATGGACAAGAATCTATAAATTTAATTTTATTGCCGTTTATTTGTAAGAAGTCTTCCTCAAGGTTTATGATTGCTGAAAAAGCTTTCAATATATTCTGTCCTATTAAAGCATCGAAATTTTTACCATTAAAGTTGGTTAATTTCCAGCACATAAGATTGTCTTCTTTAAATTCCCTAGGAAGGGGTGTGATAATTTCCTCGTCAATACAAAATTTACCATTTATTGTATTAAAGAATATGGGGTTTTCTAGTTTTGTCCTTTCAAATGTTGGTAATAATTTTCCGTTAAGCAATGAGGTCGTTGATCCTGTATCAAGTAAACATTTAATGTTCGTGTTTCCTATACTTAATTCTACTATCGGTAAATGAATCTTTGGGCTTGACACTGAAAATTTACCTCTCCTGTATTATTATTCTCGATGTGGTCTACTTCCATTGGGGTAGGCCCATTATTATTATGTCCAAGAGTTCTGTTCGAGTATTGGGTTCGTCTTGATTGCTGAGAATTATTTGTGTTAAAGAAAGTTTGTCGAAATTGAGCAGGATTGTTATTTTGACGAACTTGAGAAGGACTATTATGTGAATTTTGGGGTGATTGGTGTGTAAAAGTTTGTTTCTGTTGGTATGTCTTGTTCTGTCCGTTTTCGTTATGGTTTCCCTGTTGTTGGAATCGCTGATGTGTATTATATGTGTATTTCTGAAACCTATTGTTATATTGTCTTAGTATCCCTGTTTCTTCCAAGACGTAGTAAGCTTCCCTAAGGGTGGATATATTCCTACTATAAATAATGCTAGCCAAATTTGGATGTATACCGTTCAAAAATGTTTTTAGTACAATTGATTCGTTTGTAGGAGGTGAAAACTCTATGGGTTTATTGATGTCAAATTCATACTTAGTATTTAATTTGTCTAATATATTTTTAAGATTTTTAAAATATTCGCTTACATTATTGTAGTTTTTTATATTAATCGCCTGATGGTAAAGGTTGTGATACCCTTCCTTGATGCCAAAGTTTTTTATTAGTTCTTCCTTTATTCTTTCCCATGTTGATTCTGGTCCTAGGGCCCTTACCACTTGTAGAGCCGGTCCTTGGATCTTATTTCTAATGTACCTCTCGAATACAAACTGCTGTAGGATGGCATTCTCTTGGAATAATGGCAATATCAGCTCCACTTCTCTTATAAAAGATGATAGATCATAGTCTTTCGTACCATGGAATTCTTTGATCCGGGCAGCTTCCTTCATCAAGTCAGATCCAGATAGTACGGCTGGTGCTGGTGAGTTATTGGTGCTTTGTTGTGTGGACATTTTTGTAATGATTTGTTTTTTCTTTGTAAAAATATTGTCTTTAGACACTTCACAATGTAACGTTTTTTTTTTTTTTTTTTTGTTTTTATTTTGTGGGTTTTAGCTCCCTTTTTCGTTATAGCTCTTTGGTGCTATATTGTCTTTAGACGTTGAAAAGGTTATTTAAATGAAGTCTGAAAAAAATATTTAAATGAAGTCTTTTGACTTTTAATGTCACTTTTCACTTTTTCGCAAGGATATTTTGTCCTTTTTTTTTTTTTTTTTTTGCCGGATTTAATAGTGTCCTTCAGGATAATCACTTATTTTTCCGATATTAGGTTCTTTTACGTCGACTGCGCCACTAACGAGTCCGAGGGTTCCGTAAGCAAAAAAAATTACTTTTATTTATCAGTCCATTTTACAAAATGAATCCAACCTGTTCTAGAGCCCAGTTAAAACTGAAGCTAAAGCTACAAATGTAATACTTATAAACTAAAATATTATTTAGAAGTTCAGCTGACGTCTGTTGAAATAAGTATTGCAAAAAAAATAATAATTTATTAAATTGTTATTATTGCGGAAATATTGTTAAGTGAAAAAAAACAGTTTGCCGAACTTTGCAGTTTATTGACATTTGAGTTCATTAAATTGCTACTATTGCGAAATATTGTTAAATGTTGAAAATGCAGTTTGTTGACATTAAATTGCTACTATTGCGAAATATTGTTAAATAAAGAAAATGCAGTTTGTTGACATTAAATTGCTACTGTTGCGAAATATTGTTAAATAAAGAAAATGCAGTTTGTTGACATTTGGGTTCATTAAATTATTGTTCCCAATTAATGGGTAGGGAGTGTGTTGAGTTATTGGAATGGGTAGTTGACGTAACTCGCGCGATCTGTAAAAAAACGCAAATGAAAAAAACTCCTCTTAATTGATCACCCGTTACAAGCAAAATGAACGGAATGAGAAAAATTGAAAAATTCCCAACAACGCGCTTTTAGGTAGTTTAGCTTGAAAATACCTCCCGCGCGCACTTATAATTTGTATTGTCTGTTTGCGGACAGACGGAGTCGTTGACTTTTTTTTTTTTATAATAATTTCCACCAAAACAAAGTGTGCAATAAATCCATGTACCTTTTTTTGTAATCTTGAACGGATTGTTTTCTATTAATGCCTGTTCGTTTGATGCTTGGTGCTGGTTGGTGCTTGCTTTCCTGATAAAAGTGCTCTGGTTAATTGGAATCGTTAATATCCGGCTCGAAGGACCATGTTATCATCGGCGTGCGACGCAATGAGCGGTTTAGAAATGTGGGGCCTCCACGGTCGCTCCGATGATATATTTTAGGAATATACAATAAAAAAGTACAAAGGCGTGTCAGTGTTCAGTTGTTATCATTTTATTTTCAGTATATGTATATGTATGGCTATAAGCGTTTACAATTTGTACATATATATGTATACAGAAATAAGTTACCTACGTATTGTATTAATATAATAACTAGTATGTAACCCCCGAAAATCGGGTGGGCTTTTTTCCCACGGAAAGTAAACAGCATATGTGACACTTTTATATATTAAAAGTTATGATGATTAGAAAAGTGTATATTTTTATTCATACATATGTAATATGTAAGAACTTATGCAAGAAAAGGACTTTCAGTCCAATACACTAAAAAAAATTAAAGGGCCAACTTGCCCTGCAAATGAAACACTAAAGGATCAAAGTTAGAATTTACAAGGTTTATTTACTACAAAGGTAAATGTTACAAGCTACGGTTAATGTCCACTACGCAACTGCCCCTTGATGTGCGCTGCAGGCCTTTATAGGTTTGGGTCGTTCTGCTGCCTTCAGGTGCGCCGCGTCTTGGTACGCTGGCTCCGCCCCTAGCTTCCCACGGTTGGCATGCATTGGTGGCATGTGCAAGTATTTCACAATCGTGTGAAACATAATTTGCTGACGCTGCGTCTGGCTCTGTTCTTAGTGCGTTAGCATTAGTACGTGGTACCTGATATGCAATTGGCCTTGACTTAGGGTGTTGGGTTGTCCTATAGAATAACAGCGATTATGCTGATGCAGCGGCACGTGTATCGGTAAGGTGTGGGAATGTAATATGTTGGGTGCCGCAGCGTGTTAACTTGCATATAACATTTTTTAAATTTTTTTCAGTTAAATCAGTAATTTTTTTTTAAATTACTTCATTATAAACTACATTCAACGTGAAGTTTTCGTTATTGCCCATTTGAACGCGTATATTTTCCCAGGATCCAACCCGGCTTAACGCAACATAAAGTTGGCCGTGGGCAAAGCAATCCTCCTTTAAATGAAGCCCCACCCTTGATAATGTTTGCCCCTGGGCCTTATTTATAGTTATGGCGAAGGCTATTATAATTGGAAATTGGCGGCGCTTCAACGTAAAGGGAAGTGTGGTTTCGCTCGACTGCAAATTAATACGAGGCAATAGAAATCGCCTTCCCTGAGCCTCTCCGCATAACACTTCCGCGAGCAAACAATTCGGATGCATTTCTTTTACGATAAGTCGTGTGCCATTCACCAATCCTTCTGCTGGGCTTAAATTGCGAATCAACATTATCACTGTTCCAATTTTCAATTGAAGCTTATGCGGCGGAGTTCCACTAAAACTGAGGGAGTGTAAAAATTCCTCAGGAAATCCTACCTGATCTTGTGAATCTTGTGAAACAATCGTATCAGCGCTGAGATATGTGCGCTCTTGACCAGGTAGCATATCGACTATACTCGAGTTTATGATGGCACATTGGTCATTTTTTGGACATAATATGGCTCGGTCTTTTAAATTATCAATTTCTTTTATTCCATTATTTGGTTGGAAAACCCAGTCAATGAGGTTTCCGTTTTTTAAAAGAATTTGATCAGGAATTTTTATTCTTGATGCATTGTCTTGCCCTTCGCCGTGTCCTGTGCGCAAAAGAAAATTACAATAGTCGGGTTCTTGACTACGTATATTGATTGTGAGCTTAAATGATTTAAAAAATTTCCACAAAGAGCAACGTTTTAAACAATTATCAACTATGCCAGTTTGCGTACTTCTCGGTACCACAGGCAAAACTTGCCTAAAGTCTCCACCCAGAATAATAATTTTCCCACCAAAAGGCGTCTCATTTTGGTGAATATCGCGCAAAAGACGATCTAAACACAACAGAGCTCTGCCAGGTACCATGCTAGCTTCATCCCAAATAATAGCTTTTGCTGCCTTTAATGCCTGACCAGATTTAGTGTTTGGTTTTACCAAAGAAACTGACGATTCAGTCAACGGTATGGGAAATTTAAAAACGCTGTGAGCAGTTCGCCCGCCTGGCAACAAAATTGAAGCTATACCTGTCCAAGCTACGGTAATCACTGTTTCTCCAATATCACGAATATAGTGAGTAAGAGTTTTATATAGAAATGTTTTTCCAGAGCCACCAGGTCCATCAATAAAAACAGCTTTAACAGATATGCCCTCATCATTTAGCATTGTACATACTTCGTCAAAAATGTGTTTTTGTTCTCGATTAAGCTGATCTTTTAATGTTTGTGCGCATATCAAATCGACTTCAATGTCAGTTGTTAAAGTTGTAAGGTTGTCTGCAAAAGAAACTTCCGGCAAACCAAAATGTTTTAAAGATGTATTGTGGGAAAGTAAAATTTGATTAATTTCCCGCAACGCCAATATATCACTTTCTACTACATTATTATCTCTTACAAAATCTTCAATAAAATATTCTTTAAATGTTGTCCAAAGTTCAAGGGACGAAGTAGGTTCTCCAAACACGCAAATCATGGCAAAAATACGTCTTAACTGTGAGGGCATTTTGAAGGTAGAAACTTCTGTCAAAACAGCAACCCATTCCGAGTTATCCACTAATAGCTTTCGTTTGACGGCCGATTCCCAAAAAGAAGAGAGGAGTTCATTACCAACTGTCAATAAATCATTGTATGATTTAGGACCCTTTATGGAAACTAACAGTAAACGTAATGCAAATCGTTCTCGATCCTTTGGATCGACCGTATAAATTCTGCCTATTGCGTTGGCTAAATTTTTTCTTCTCTGCCACGAACGTGAGCCTTGTTGCCAAGTGTAGTGTTCAGGGATTTCTTGGTAAGTCAATGTATTAGCAAAAGTATCTATTGTATTCAGCTTAAAGTACGCAGTAAGTGTAGTGTCTCGGAATTCCGTAATCGCTTCTGCTATAATAGCACTGTCTTCACGAAAATAAATATTTTGTAAATTTGGAAGGTGTACCGCAAGAGGTTTTACTGTGTGTGATTTTTCCTGCATTGGAAATTCAAAAAGTCTCCAACACGCTTCTGGTGCGCTTACATACCTAGCATCTACAAAAGTCGTTATCTCATCAAAATTAATGCAGTTACTAACAGGTTGTTCAATGATCTGAATACTTGCACAATCATATCCTTTATAGTTATATTTATGTAGGTACTTAACACTTTTGATTGAAGAACATATTTCAACATTGATGTGAGCGGCGTATTTTTTTGTTAAGTATTGTATTTATTATATGGTACGATCCATCGATTATCTAATTCAATTTGGTTTTGATTGACTCGAACTAAAACTTTGCTCCCGTCATCGCGGCGACGATACTGGGGATACCCATTGACATCTTGCAAAGTAACTTCTTGAAATAGTTTTGGATATTTTTTTGTGCATTCTCCAGATTCAGTCATGCAAGGCGATGAAGGATTAAGTGGGCCACATGGACCATGCACCATACATTTTAAAACAATTTCATGAAGTTCAGGCTCAGTTTCTTTATTCGGAATTTCAGCACAAACAGCCAAGTCTATAATAGAAGCATCAATAATGGCATCTGCATCATGAAGAGCAACCAAAATATGTGCATGGGGTAGACCTCTTTTTTGAAATTCTATTACGTACAGAAAATATTTCACCCTTCCAAATACATGCTTTTTTGAAATATCATTTAAAAGATCTTTTAGTTTTTGCTTAAAAACTCGCGCTATTAACTCAGGACGCATTTGGGGTACTTGATACTGTTCAATGTTTTGAGTTATCTCAGGCCATTTTGGATTAGAGGTAAAAGTTATGAAAAGTGACGGCTTTCCATGTTTTCTAACAATAGCCATGGCATCTTGGTAATGCATATTCATATTGCGAGGTGAGCCTGGAAAACTGGAAGGCAGAACGACAATGCGACCAGGGCGTGCATTTTCTAGTTCTGCTTGACGCATAACATAATCGTGTAAGCCAGCATATGTTTCAACTCGAAGCTGATGTTGGTGATTACGCAAAAACGCCAACCTTGCACCCTATATTCTAACGTACTGATCAACTAAATATTGTTGCCAAAGTTTACCTGAAGCATGAAGTAAGCTGAAACCTTCTCGAATCGCCATTCGATATCCAACGAATTGCAACTGTGTGACCCTGAACCTGCGACTTGTTCTGTATTCTTGCTCATGTAGTAGTGCTTCGTCGTATCCTGGCTCACCATAGGGAAATAAAAGAGGGTAAACCAAGGGATCGCATAATCTATGTAAAGTTGAAATCGTGGTGCAATACTATGTTTCTGAGCTGTGAGAAAATACTCTTAAATCACGGCTTGCCGGTGGTTCACCATCCTCAGTTGTGAAAACGGCTGCAATTTCTGAGCAGTTAGGCAAATTATAACGCCGATTCGCATGACTACTGAAGAAAATCATGCTCACTTTGTGCGGAACTCGATTTGCCTGTCGTGCCCTCTGTTCCTCCTCGCGTTCAACTTGTGCCATAAATTTATACTGACGGGCTAAGGGATTCACGGTTGATATCATCTCGTGTAGGCATTTCATCAAGGAACTATCGCAATTTGCATTCCTTTGTAGTCGAATGTCAGTGGCTTGGTCAGTATCAAGTATATAAAGCTGTGCGTATAATGAGTTTGAATCATTATTAGCATGAAGAGGACCCACTCGATGGTAAATTGATCCATGTATACGAAAACAATAAGGGCCACGTCCTGGTGGCTCTACAATTTTAGCTTCAAAAGATGCAAAAGCGAATGAGCTATTTATTTGTCTTATATTCTCTAAGTAATGGGACCGGAAAGAGTTGAAATTATTTTCAAAAACCCTTTCCAAAAAATCAGGTACGCGAGGTATCGGTATCTGCACTTTCCCACCGTGGCAGCATGTAAGGAATTGATTTCTTCCCTATAAAAAATTTTTCTTTATCAAGTTACCAAAGTTTTTCAATAATGGAGAGTTACCTTTTCACATTTAAAATGTTTAGCATTGCAATGCAAACATATACTGGTTAAACCACGAAGCGTGCTATATTCTGCATTAAATGCTGGATCTAGAGCTTTTTTGTATGTACTTGTGCTTGCATGAATACGGACCTAAAAAACATGAAATCGTTTAAAATATATATTATATGAAGCGGAAGCAAAGGGATGTAAGTTTTCAACAAAAACCGATTTCAGCGCGCAACCACTTTGTTAAAACTCTATCTTATTTGAAGGATAGACATGTACTCTTTTCTAGTACGACACATCGCGTGCCAAATGCCAAAAGGGCGTTTACAGCAAGTAGATGGATCCATGGAAAAAGCGTATCAAATAAAAAACTAATTTGTCTCTCTCTCTTCATTTTTTAAAACTATTTAAAATTTTGAGTTTTGCAAAAAGGATCAAGCGGACACAAAATTTTTAAATACTTACATACGTTTATATATTGTAGATCAATTGTACCATATATGAACGAAAACAAAAGTGGATGCTTCTACCAATCATATCCAATACGTGACGTTTCAAACATTTATCACTTACTTACCTGCTTTATTCCTCCACTTAAAGTAGGAACTCTTCTACGAACTCTTATTGGGCGTCCTCTAGGCATATTTTAAAATTAAATATGTATGTATGTACTTTTTTCTCAAAATAAATTCTATTTTGCGTCTGCCCAAAACTCTTACTAACTTGTACTGTTACCGTTGTTTTAAGTGAACTGACAAATTTCAAGTAAATTGTCAATTTATACCACATCATGGCAATACCATCACAACAAAATTTTGAAAAAAATTCGCAGCAACCGTTGGGACTATGTTCATGAATACATATGTATTTATTAGTAAGGATAACAAAACAAAACAATTATTGAGAATCCAAATGTATACAATGCTGTGCTCATTAGAAAGAGAGCTAAACAAAGCAAACGTACTCACCCTATAGGGCGAAAAGCGCTTCGGAAGCGCTTCAGAAGCGTTTCGTAGATGCGTTAAAGCGCATCGCTCTTGTTTCACATACCGCATCTTTTCCCATTGGCATGTCATTGGAAATTGGCGCATCACTTTCATTTGAATGTTGCGCAGATAATACGCTTCCCGAGATTCGTGAAAGAGGCGCTTGTAAATGCCAACTAATAATGCAGGAGTGATGTGCATCGAATATGTAACTAATAATGCAGGAGTGATGTGCATCAACTACGCGACTAATACTGCGCTATAGAGACGCATCTAAGAATGCGAAGGATATGTGCATCGAATATGCATCTAACTATGCTGGAGTGAAGCACACCAAATGCGCGGCTAATACCGCGGTGTAGAGGCACATCATTTTGTTATCCAATAATGCGAGTGAGATGGGCATCGTTTCCTACGTTTCTATGTACTTACATTGAACTAAAACAAAAATTTGGGTTGTTATTGTTTTATTATTTTTTTTTTATAAAGATACAAAATACTTTTAACGAAGAATTTACTTCTGTATTTTGTTACACAAATTAAATGAATGAGATTTATATTAAAATAAGGATGTTTTCATTACGCTACGTTAATGTTCATATATGTACATACATATATGTTTCAAAATAAATTTTTTTTACATAAGGACACTGGAATTCATTTTAAAATAAGGAAGTTTTCATTACGTTACATTAACGTTCATAAATGGTTAACTTAAAAATGGTAAAAAAATGTGATGAAGGTTGAGTCTTACATACAAAATAAATTATGGTAGATTAAGATATGCTTCGAAAATAATTAAGACTGGTTGGATTTGTTTTTATACATTTTGTTTTTCGCGGATCGGATCCCCTTCCGCATTTCACTGTCAAATTTGGAGAAATCCATATCGGGACCTTGAACTGCACCTGTTATATGAAAATAAGGTAAATGTATAATAATACTTCGACATTGAGTATATAATTTATCAAATATCGTACGAAAAACTATTTCGTTGAAAAATTGAAGAGATTTGATTGCAAATCTTTGGTGACGACCATCCCAATTAATGAAAGGCATAGTAGATTCAGCAAATAAGAAAGGAACAATTTTTCTTATCGGAGTAACACCTACGGTATTGCGTACGTATGCCACCTGAAATTATAATAAATACCTAACTAGTTAATAGTTCTAATATGACAAGGTAAATATTAAGCAATACCAATTCGTCCCGAGGATACTGCGATAAAATGTTGTCTGCAGACTTAATCTCTTCAATCGTTTTGAACGGCAAAATGGTTAAATTTGATGTTTTTGGTAAGACCTTCTGAACAAGTTTTTCGAGAATCACACCTTGGGTTGCCGTACTATTTTTTATTGTTGATACATCTGTTTTTAATTGTGAGATATCTGCTCTTAGCTCTTGCAGGAACTTAGTTAGCTCCTCGTTCTCAAGTTCTGCCAAAAGAAGTATACAATTTTAATAAAAATTAGGTATTAAAATAAAAAGGACCGTAATGATATTTACCAAGTTTTGCACATTTTGCTTTTAGCTGGTTATTCACCTTATCTGAATCGCAGAACATTTCCTTTTGCGATGCCTTCGTTACAAAACTCTTCTTCATTCCCTTCATTCTTCAAGTGGTCACCCTTTTTTAGAAATAATGTAAAATTGGTACAATGACTGCCCTATCCCCTATTGGCAAAAAAATACATTTGCTAATTAAGTTTGTGATTGCAAATATTTCTTCATTATCACTGAGATTGCTTACATATGCAATCCCTAACGACGACATTGAATGTACAGGTTCAGTGAAAAAACTACTTTTATTAAGAAAAACCCTTCCTACAATATATTCCCGACCTGCCTTATCTTTGAAAAAACCACAAATTTTTATAGGCACAAATGGTTTGAAGTAGCAATAACAATCAGGTGCATCGATACTCAAAAAGAATTCGTTGAAGTTGTAACTTGTATATAAAGGGGAATTTGAGTACGCAAACCTATGAGAAACTATTTTCTTCCCCATGCCGATTCTATTTTTAATTGATACTTCGTTTCGTTCATTAATTCTGTTACAAATTTGTTGTAATATAAAGTTGGGCTTTCGGCAATCTTTTTTCAGCACTTGTAGATAGTTTTCATACTTGTAGGCTGAAAATGAATTAACATTTCCAAACAGTTGAACACAACTTGCAATATGAAGCAGATTATGCACATTATAGCTTACTTTGTTTTCGCAATAAATATATTGAAAATTATGAACAAATACCTCCAACATACTTTGCACACAATCTAAATTAGCTCGACATTTAGTAGATGAAATAAGTCTATAAGAAGAATGAAGTAGAAGGAAATGTGTGTACAAGGTATCACATAGGAAGTTTTTAAAAAGAACAGGACCTACATATAGAACTACTAGCCTGAACTCTGTAGCCTTCCAGCGGCATAGCTCATTGAAGGAACGTGGTTTCCTTTGGAACTCCTTTGGAATGCAGTTTCTTAAAGATAAGAAAAAATTATCCATATCTTGTTTTCTTTCTCTTGAAATCTTCTGAATCTTTCCACTACATAGTTTATCATTCCATATCAAAAGTAGCATTTTTCTAACAACCCCCAAGTCAATAAGATGCATCACGTCCAAAGGGAACTGACTGATCATTCTAACATTTAACTTTTCTAAAATATGTTCATTGTGTATAAACATTTTTAAATGGAATTGTGGGTCCCTTCTTGCCCTGAAGTCGTCGTCCGTTCTTAAGCTCTCAACTGTTACGCTATATGTCAAGCGCTTCTTTTTTTGTAAAGTTTGTTGTGTGCAATTGGAACATTCACTTTTTTGCATAGCCTGTTGAGTGCACTTGGAACATCCACTGGCAGAAGTATGACCTACTGTTCCGCTAACGAAAGCGCGAGCGGGAGCATCGCATATAATTGCTCGTAGCTTAATAAACACTGTGGAGCATCCCAGCTCAATACCTCTTTCCTGTAATACCAAAAATTCCTGAACAAAATCAAATAGGAAATCGTTAATATCTTCAGGTTTTTTTTCCCAATGTAACACCCAATTAAAAATGGAGACATATTGGTGTGGTTCGCTACTGATCCGAGAATTGGCCATAAGGAATTCGAAGAACTTTTATATAGAGGAAGCCCATCTATACCAATATCTAATTCTAAAATATTTTGACCCAGAGGAACTTCTAACTGTAAACATTTTTTAATGCCCTGCTCTAACCCATAATGAAAATATTCTCCAGGTTTTACTTGACGCGTACAAATCGCTTGTTTCTCGAAAAGACCACTTGTCGAAATGGGGACATTAAGACCAGATTTTTTACACAAAACAAGCATATCATTAACAGCAGCTCGCCTTATTTTATGCTTCACCATCCATTCTTTAAATCCCGAAATAATACCGAATGACGGTTGCATTAAAGGCATAAGAATCCTCTCGTATTCTGGATTTTCCGGAACAGAAATTCCATTGACTTCGACATTTTTCGTATCGTTGCTTAAATTAGAGCGATTTGATGAATCTTTCGGGGCTTCCTCGTCTACAGTTTTCAAACCATTCAATTCTTTGGCTACAAGCCGCTTAAAATGTCTTTTGCTATAGCCCAAAAGCGCATAACTCATTTTACCTGTCTGATGCACTTACTTTCCTGCAAAATAACACTTCAATTAAAAGTGGTAAAGTCTGGTTTTGAAATGAGATGTATACCTATGCTGTACTAAACCGGAATGCACTCTGCTCACCTAGGAATATGCCAAAAATGCAGCACACTGTTTGGCTCCTAATGCCAGGAGTTTTTGCCAAGTGAATATTTACCTACCAGATGTTAAATAGGTATAGCAAATGGGATATATTTATATCTAATTTATACTTCAACAGAAATATACTGTACTCACCTTGAAAACGCCAAGCCAACAAGAATTGGAAAAAATCTGGAAAGTTCCCACTTCTAATCCAAACCAATCTGAATTTGAGAATTTAACACTTTGTACATTTATTAATAAACCACACGTATTTGGTTACAATATTTCAATTTATTGACCTATTTTTATTAATTTATTTATTCTGTAAGTCGCAAGAAACACGCACGTGCAGAAAACTGAACTTCTCAACTCAAAAAATGAAAACAAAATGCCAGAAACATATGTTTGTTTCAGTATGCTCCAAATAAGCGCTTGCTGATTTTCTGCGCATTAGGTAGTGTATACGAAGCACTTTGCGGTAATCGTTTGGTTCAAAAAAGCCGACGATAAACGACACAACCAAGTGTCTATTTTTCATCGTGTTTGGAAGTGAAAAGGTAGCGCTTCAAAAGTGAAGTTTAGAGAAGCGCTTGAATAAATTCTGCTGGGCATATACATATGTGCGTATATTTGTGTGTCAACCCGCTTTGCATAGACATCGCTGTTATCAATATGAAAATTTTGATAACTTTACACGCAAATATTTCATGAACAAATTAATCAATTTTAATTTTTATAATTTTCCGGAAATATGCTCATCAAAACCTTTCTTTTGATATATATTTCATATCTGTACGTGTTCCAGTTTAGTCAGAATAAGCGCCATGTTTTAAAATAATACTATAGATTACCGCAAACTGAACAGTTTAAACCGTCAGTTGAAACTGTACACTCTTGAAGCAAACACACATACAGTTCAATTCTTCAGTTTTGGCAATGGATTCGAAGAAGCAAGACGATATCGCCCATTTCGCTTTACTTTTTATCTTGTTAAAAAATAGAAAAAAATCGAAAAAGCGTAAACAATGGTGTAAAAAGTGGTTACAAAGGCGAAATCAATCTTCAGACATAAATTTATTGAGAGAATTACGTGAAGAACCATTAGATTTCCTCAATTACTTGCGCATGACCGAAACAGTGTACCAAAAATTGCTCTCGCTGGTTTCTCCGTTAATTATAAAGAGAGATAGAGTAATGAGAAAAGCAATATCTCCACACGAGAGATTAACTGCTACATTGAGATTCTTAGCAACAGGACGGTCGTAGGAGTGCCTCAAATTTTCGACAAGAATATCACCTCAATCTCTTGGAAAAATTATCCCAGAGACGAGTAACGCCTTGTACAAAGTTTTACGGAAGTATATTCAGGTACGTATTTTATGAATTAAAATTACCCATCTTCATCTAGAACAAGAAAAATAAAAAAAAAACACTTTTTTATAAAGGGTTTATATTAATTAACTTTTTAAGGAATCCATTGAATATATTATATATCTATATACATTATATATCTATGAATTAGAATTAAATTGAGAAAAAAACGAGGATGTTGTATCCTGAGAATTGAACGGGTATCCAGTTCCGTCATTATGTATAGGTGCAAATGAACCTTGCCCATATGTTGGAGACGGTGTGGGACATGGGGTAATATTAGGGCTATGACTTGCTGATGAATTAGAATAATAAATTGACTGTGTGTTTAAACAGCCCATTTCAGCCTCAAACAGTATGTCACCTATCTTTTTCTCCGCCATGAGGGCTTGCCGTTTTTCAAGACCTCTCAACTTTACGGCAATACTTTTGCCTAACAGATCATAACGATCAAATTGTTCCGGGGGTGTTTTGAAATGGTCACGCACAGTAGTCAGTACTTCTGCTGTTAGGTCATCATTTATCTTCTTTCTTTTACCAGTACCAGGTCTTGAAATTATTGGTAGTTTTGTTTGTATTGTTGATACGTCTTGAATATCTGCAGTTTTTGATATAGAGTCTTCAACATCAGCATTCATAATTTCTTCTACTGGTAGTGAATTATCGATGGATTCCTTAAAAAAGAAAACCTGATTTCATTATAATAATATTGGACTAAGAAAACGTCTTTAAACTTAATTATTTTATCATTTTTTGTTCCGTGTTTGTTTCAGTTTCCCAACTCAGAAGAAAAATGGAAGGAAATTGCGAGTTCATTCGAGGAAAGATGGCATTTCCCACACTGCATCGGTGCCATGGATGGCAAGCACATTGATATAATTCCCCCAGAAAACTCTGGACGCAGAAATGGACGCATTTCGGATGGCGGTGTTCTTCAAAATACATCTTTCTTTGAAAAACTGGTGAACGAGGATTTACATATTCCACAACCCGACGATGTTACTGACAATTTCAAAAATGTTCCATATGTATTCGTTGCGGATGACGCGTTTCCTCTCAGAAGTGATATTTTGAAGCCATTCAGACAAGGACTATTGGATTCAGCGGCGAAAGAGGTTTTCAATTATAGGTTGTCTCGAGCAAGACACATTGTGGAAAATGTTTTCGGGATACTTGCTTCACGGTTTCGTATCTTTCAGACCTCAATTAATTTAGAACCAGAGAATGTTCAACAAATAGTAATGGCCACTTGTGCTTTGCATAATTTTTTGATTGAACATCAGTCTAGTACATACGCCCCTGCAAACTGTATGTATCAAGAAAATACTCATGATGGATCTGTCATTTCTATTGGTTGCGATAGTTTAGAATCAAAGATGATTCCACTAAATCGTCGTAATCGAGGAAATATTTGTAACGATGCAAAAGCAGTCAGAGAAAATTTTATGAACTACTTCATGAAAGATGGCTAAATCTCATGGCAAAAAAATCATATTTTGAAAAACAAATAAAAAGAGACCACACTCTTTGATATTTTCCAAGAGAAATAAAAATAATGTTTATGGATAAATTAATAATATCGTGTTTTTCTTACCTCCTCACCTTCACTGTCCAGATTTGAAATTGATGTCTTCGGAGTGTCTTGGTCTTGAAAGAAATCAAACAAGTCGTAATACCAGAGTGCCTGCTTGTAAATGCTATCCGCTGATGATCCAGACTTCTTTGACGCTTCAACTTTCTTTTTCTCTTTGCGAAAAGCAGATCTCAAACTGTTCACTTTATTAATAACAGATTTCTTCGTAGCACCAGGTTCAATTTCGTCCACTTTTTTTGCTAATTTGGTATATGCATCATCTCTTTTCATACGGTCATGATAATCATGACTCTTTACTTGCCAAAGACAAGGTTCCGATCGATACATTTCAATAAAATCGCTAATTATTTGATTAGGTTTATTACGCGCCATCTTAACTACGCGAAAATTATACTTTTAAAAAGGAATACCACAGAATACAACACAATTGAACTGAGAAATGTACAGCGAACCCCCACACACGTAATAATCAGTTTAAACTTTCAGTTTAAAAAATTGAAAATTTCATTTGTCTCAGTTCAACTGTAGAGTTGAATTGAACTGAAACTGAAATATCCACACACGTGGATGTTAGACTGTACAGTTGAATTGTACAGTTTAAACTATCAGTTGAAACTGTATGTGTGTGGCCGGTTTAGGGTAGATTCACACTATGGTGCCGATCACGGTTCGTTCTCGGTCTAGTCTCGGTTCGGTAAAATCTTTCGACATCTACATTTGTGTTCTTACATCGGTCCAGTTGCGATTCATCGTTAGTTGCGAGAACGCAACGTTATTCACACTATCAGTACAAGTCGCGGCCAGTTCGATCACGCTCCAGCAAAATATTCTTCGAACTTGATCGATGCTGGAGTGTGACTGTACCGAAACTTGAACAGCACGGATAGTGTGAATACAGTCATTGTTTTTCGTTTGTGAATATTTTACCGGACCGAGACTGGACCGTGATCGGCATCATAGTGTGAATCCGGCCTTAATACGAAACCATCGTGCAGCTGCATGTTGGTGTCGTTTTACAGATTCGCTGTAATCAGCTAATGTTGGCAGGCCGCTAGTGAATTTGTAACATTGATTGCCAGCTTAAAGATAAATTCGTTTACTGCAAATGTTACAGCTGCCCTTGAGCTGCAGGTGTTAACTCCTCCTCTTCTAAACGGAGGCCGTCCTCGGTCTTTTTAAGGTTTTCAATGATCTCCTGAATAACATGACTTTGACTCCTTCTGTTTTTCTTCTGCCGCAGTTTGAGTAAAAAGTAGCAGCCAACCAGATGGCGATAAAAGCTAGGCCAGATAGTATTGGCCACATGATGGTTCTTCTCTCTATTCTTGCAATGTACCCTAGATTTTGCATATTCATTCTTTTTAGGTACGGTAAACTCAATATTTCTAGATGGTCGGTAATATTGACAAATGTTGTTGCCGCAGAACCTGGTAATTTTGTCAGTATACCATTTTTGTTCTTAAAGTAAGATCCATTGATTTGAACCTCGTCTTCAAAGGTTAGAAGGTAAGTACCAGTAACGGTTTTCTCAGAACCATCATTTGATTTGATCACAGCGTTATTGTCGTTGATAACTATGATGCCTTCATCAACAAGCGTAATCGGCTCCAGATGGCTGGGGCGTGTGCTGCAGTGAGCTATACTTCCCGAATGTAGTTGTTGTGCGCATGTATTTTTGAGCTTTTTGCAAAATGTGGACGTAAGTGCTGTAATACAACTGCTAATAGCCAAAATCTGATTGTTACCGTCAGCGACGTTGTCGTTGTTACCAAAGTGTAGGACAGTTTCGTTGTGTTGAACGGGAAACAAAATGACTCTCTTACATACTAATATAGGTTTTGGATACTTAATTAAAAAATATAAAAAATTTGTGTCTAACAGCACCTTAATGCTAGATACCTCCATTAAGTCTGTTATAGTTGTGTTTGTAGAGTGCATATTAATTAATTTTTTTACATCGTCAAAATTTAATATGGAGGGACTAATGATGCCGATCCTTGCAAGGGCAATCGCTGAAATCAATATTTCAATTTCGGAAATTAAAACTCTATTTCTAGCGAGCAATGTTTCGTATAAATAACTTGTGTCAATCTGCTTAGTTTTTACATTGTTTGTTATTAGGTTCACTGTATCTGTTAGCTCATTTATCTTTTCTTGCACTGCTGTGTTTATTTCTATGTGGCTATTTTCTGAATTAATTAGCTCTTGTTGTCGAAATTTTAAATTTTCAAAATCATTGAAGTCTGATGTACCTGCTATAACTTTCAAAGCTGTCCCTAAAATGTTTATGCTTCGTGCCTGTCTGTGGTGAATGTTTAATGTTTCCAAAAGTGTTTTTATATGTTCGATGTCCGAGCCCAGCAACATCCTCATGTGAGATGCAGGAAAATGTTTCGTTAGTTCCTTAGTTTCTTTGGCTATTTCCATATATGTCCTGAGATTTGTTGTGTGTTTATGAAAGTCTACGTTCTGCCAAAGAGTTACAATCCCGTCCTGAATCGGTATGTAACTAGAGTGCGAGTAATCAGTCAGTTTTGCTGTTGCTGACCCAATTAGAAGTATTACCGAAAGAATCCTGAAAAATATGAGAGTTAATCTACCTTGGTTACCCTAATAAAAAATAAAATTATTTATGTTGTTCTTGTGGACCACCCTCCCTTTAATTAAGACTGTGGTCCCCAAGTCAGCTTCCACCTTTTCTTCTACGTAGAGAGGTGTTAGCTTATTCCCTAACCTTTTATTGGTTTTTACCAATACACGCTTCCCCACGTCAAACACTCTATTTTGTCTGGAAGGGTTATTCCTCTCCAGCAGAGTTTGTTGAGCTTTCTCTATTCTATCCATTATTTCATTTCACATATCCTGGGGTGTGGCGTGAATTATGTCAATGGGTTTCTTTCTGGTCACAGAATGAACAGTTCGATTATATTCGAATGTGGCCAATAATATAAGCTCAATTGTTTCATCAAAATTTTTTTTTCCAATTTCAGGCATCTCGCAATCTCTACAAGTGTGCTGTGGAAACGCTCGACCTGAACATTTGAGGTACTGTGAAGCGGAGGTGCATTCACAATATTAACATTAAACTGATTTTTTAACAGAGATCTTATCGTTTCGGAATTAAGCGATGCCTCATTGTCACAATATATAGTCTTTGCCCCTGGAAATATATTCATTAACTGAAAAATAGGGTATTTTATGTCTAAAATTGTTCGAGATAGTATTAATTGTTCCACCGCAAATTTTGAGAACTTGTCGAGACAAGTAAGAAAGTACTTTTTGTCTGTTGAAAATATGTCAACGTGCAATATTTCTCCAGCATAGGATGGGACTGGTGCTACGCCATGTTCCTGTTTTCGTGGATGCCTATCATATTTTGTTTTACTGCAGATTTTACAATTCGCTGATAATGTTCAATAGGACCATACTTTTTATGTGTACTACTGATTCTGTGTAGTGTATCATACAAGGGATGATGTCACCGGTACAGTAGTGTATTTTCTGTTGCACCAACCCTCCTCCCTCTTAAAATTAAATGTCCTCATTTACAATTTGGACTTTAGTAATTTTCATTTTCTTTCTTCATGGTCTTTTTGGCATTGTATTAGTGCTCTTTGATAAAGTATCTTCCTTCTCTTTACTCTAAATTCTAATAATAATTTGGTTATTGCGATTAATAAGGTTATAATTAATATGGGTTATAAATGTAGCCTTAATTGGGTTTTGTTCAATTGGTACAAAAATGGATGATATTTCGTCTAGATTATTGAACTTGTATTCTGATTGAGATTCTAAGTATTCTAATATCTAGATTTTCTTTATTTCTTGTTTATTATGTCCCTCAATTAATTGATTGATTCTTGTCTGTATCACTACTTCATCATCGTGGTCTGGTGTGCCCGTTATCCATTTTAATATTGTTCCTAATGCGTTTAATCCTCTTCTAAATCTATTAACTAGATTTATCTGTTTTATTAATATTTCAATCTTTTGGTGTGAAAGGAATGGCCTTCTGGGGTTTCTTTTATTTCTAATTTGTTTAACTCTTCGGTATTTATATATCTCTTTCACCGAACACCTTGAACTTGAAAAATCTACCATTGATACCGGGGTAGTTGTATTTTCTACACTCGTGGCCGTTTGTTCTATTATGTGTGCGTTATTTACACTACTTGGTTGTTGTTCACGGTTTTGTTGTTGCCTTGCATCATTTCTCGCAACTCATTAATCTGTTCCTGCATTGTACACTTTTCGTCAATATTTATTTCGTCCCTGTTTTCAATATCACATAACCGCTGGACTAGTTATGCGTTAGTTTTTCCCGTTCACGCACGGTGTAATATTTTCATTTCAAGATTTGAATCTAAACTATATTTTGAGTTTAATACCATTTGGTATGGGGTTAATATTCTAGTTAAATTTGTAATATGATATTGTTACAGAGAATCAGTATTGAGCTCTTAAATGAAACGCGCAGCTGAATGTATAAAAGGTTTAATTGAAACTTATAAACTTAAATATGCACAATGTAGTGAATGTTGCTTACCACTGCTACTCAGCTGTGAAACTCAAATTGACATATGCAAAGTTGCCACACAGAACAAATATTAATCTCATTATTTGAACAGATATAAATAATCGTAGCTATCAAATATAAAACTGGATACGTTTCTATTAATATATAATCTTTTCCTCTCAGGTTTGTAATATTTGAACTGTTTTTTTTTTTTTGAAAGTGATATAAGTCCATTTTTTTATATACAGGGTTTGATTGAAAAGTAATGAACGTTATTTTTTTTAAGCAGTTTTATTAAACCTTTTGGCTTATACAACTAATATTCTTCAAAATAGGACCCTTGAGCGTCAATGCACCGCTGGTAGCGGTCCTTGCACTGCAGAAAACATTTTTTAAAATCATCCGCCGGAATCGCGTTCAATTCGGCCGTCGCAGTTTTTTGAATCGCCTCGATGGAGTCGAAACGCTTCCCCTTCAGCTTTCTTTTCAGGCGGGGGAACAAGAAGAAGTCCGGAGGGAACAGGTTTATCATTGATGCGTTTGGTGGGCGTTTACCTGGTTCGTGTGGTTTGGGACGGTTTGTGTAGTTTACTGCTTTCGTCCTGATGTTTTCGTCCACATCCATAGGTTGAGGTGGTTTAGGTGGTCTTGGAGGGGGGTGGTTTTGTTGTTGGTTATAGGGGTTTTGTGATTGGTAATAGGGATTTTGTGGTTGGTAATAGGGATTTTGTGGTTGGTAATAGGGGTTTTGTGGTTGGTTTCTATTGTATAGGTTTGATTGGTTTTGGTTTTGTTGTCTATAGTTTAGATGAGGGTGAGGTAATATATATGGGCTAGTTCGGAGTAGAATCTTGATTGTGAGTTTGTAGGTTGCCCATATCTTCGGGTGGGAAGCTGTTGTCTAGGGATAGAAGAATTAAAGGTTTGATTTCTGAGGGTTGGTTGTGGGGTTGGCATCTGATTGTTTGCATGCTGCGCTCTGAAGCTTTGGTTTTCTAGTTTGAGGCAAAGGTGTAGGGCCTCTGGAAGGCTCTTCAGCTCTTTTATGCCTAGGAGTCTGGGAAGATCTCCAGAAAGTCCTCTGATGAAGGTGTCGAGGGCTTTAGCGCGGTAGTTATCCGTTAATAGATGGACTGCCTCTTCTCCTATTTCCATGCATCTTAAGGATCAGAGATAAATGGCTATAAACTTTTTGGTAGAATTCGTTAATCGTCATTCTTCCTTAAATGGGACACGTCATCTGGTATTCCAGGGTGCCTATATCGCGTTTGTCTGCGTAATGGGAAGTTAAACAGCGGGAGATTGCTGTCCAATCTAAAGGGGTGTTGTACGATTCAAGGGCTATATCCGCTTTTCCTTTAATTTTGTTTCAGATCACATTTAGGATACCGAAGTATCTAGGAGTGCCTTTTGTGAGGGTTCGTATACCCTCAAAATACGTTCAACGCTTTTTTTCCATGAACTAAATTCGGAGGCGTTTCCTGAAAATTCTCGTAGTGAACGTACTACATCAGGAATTTTGTCCATTTCATTCATTCGGCTTACTTTGTTTTCCTTTATTTTCTATCTATTGTAACCGGATAGGGGTTTTATTTATGTTTTCCTTCATGCATCTTCATCAGAAGAAATTTTGATGACATGTTAAGTTTTAGGGAGTATATCAACATTTAACTCCTCAAATCCAAGGCCAATTTTCCTTTCCATAAGTTCATCCTCAGTTATAACTTCGCCATCTCTCGTATATATGACGGCTTGGTTAGTGTACTCAATTTCGCGTTTATACTGGCTCAAAGCGTCAATACGACAGCACAATTTAATGGAGCCTCCCAATTGGACATTGCAACCAAAATCTTCAGATGGGTAACTTGATCCGTCTTGTGGGTCTTAAAATGCGACAAACAAACGCATAAACTGTTGGTGGTATCATTCCATAACAAATCGGAAATCGAGGTGTCGGGACAAACGTTAAACTCAAAGGTCGGGTAACCGGACCTACTTTCGAAAACGGTGATTCAGTAGTACATCATAAATATCTTAAGTACAGGATAAGCATCAAGCGGTTGGAAACAAATTCCCCACATTCCACTCTCCTTGCCTGAAGGGTAGGTCGAGATCAGGGTCGCTGAGACTGAATTTACACAAGCTCGAGTAAAATTGGTGTACCATAAGTTACCATTACTAGAGGTAGCATTTTCTGGTGCATCTGCTACTAAGTTTGCTGGTGTCAGATCTAAACAAACTTGTAATCCAATATTCTGAGTTTTAGGCGGATTGGGATCTTGAATGAGTTCTTCTAAACTCTGGGATGACACTGTTACTGTTCCAAAGATAAAATCAGCTATAGTTTTTAAAACTGATTGTCCAGGAAGTAGTCCGATAAGTGTGCAAACACCTCTAACGAGATAATCTGCAGGTGATGTAGTTACAACTCCTGTCCTACGTCTTGTAGTTCTACGTCGACGTATTGCCTTCGTCTTCTTGGAACGAGATTTTGTCGGAAATCTAACGTGCTTTAAAAACGCACGTTGTTCCTCTATTGTTTGGTCTGTTATTATGGGGGGGCTGTTATTATTAAAGACATTTTGGATAAGATGAGGTCCATGGGATTCTATGGTTTCCCTAATCATACTCCTAATGAGAGTAGCTAAATCTGGGGAAATTTGGGGGTTTGGGGTGGAGGTGGTGCGGCTAGCACTGGTGGCCATTTGCTGGATTTTTTTGTTTTATATCAATCGAATAACCATCTTCACTACGACAGAACATAAGAGGATATTGTAATGCATCATATTTTCGCTGCGTTTCATTAGCACGTTGCAGTGTATCATTTCTTCTTTGCAAAACAATATCTCTTGGTTGAAATTCATCTCCAGATATAACAATTGCAACCTCGTTGCTTGAAGTTGGTTGATTGTATCTGCCACGATGTTCGCCGACAGGCGTTTTATTTGTATCAATTTTAATTTTATGATTATCAGATGACAATCTTTCGATTGTTGTTTAAAACTTTGAACCAAAACATTGTGTGTGTGTAATAAATCTTGTAACTCTCTCATAATGGCTCTGTTTATATTTCTGGAAAATGCACGCCCTGCTACAAGTTCATCATCGTTGTCATTAATGAAATAAATTTGCAAAAATTTTGACTCTTGATCGGGTAGTGGTAGTAATGAACCTATTAAGTGATATGCTTGCCCTTGAATCTGAAAAAAGCCATAATTTGTGTCCATAAAATCTAATGATTCATTAGATGGGTCAGCGAATGTTGTTGAACGCTGAAGTTTATGTATTACCTTGAACGTTGGCATGAAGTTATCGGTTATAATTTTTCCAGCACCAAAAGATGTCATTTGAAAACATGAATTATACATAGTGGAAATTTTTTCAAGAAAATTTTTGGAATCGGGTGATGTTCCCGATAATAATGTAGCTAATGGTTCGGGCGGATATTGTGTGTCTGGTAAACGAACTTTTCCTGCATTTCGGCATTTCTTTAAACGAATCAAAGTGGTATTCTTTATGTCACTCTGAGCTCTTGATTGCTACTTTTCTTGTTTTTAAACTGGAACTCAAATTAACATACTGTTAGCGCCATCTTTATGATTGAACTGTGAGCACGCGTTGAAATGAAAATTACACAGAACAGAAATGGGAAATGATCAGCAAAAATAATATATATTTTTGAAATTTTTCTTGAAAATATCTACGGAAAGTGTGAAAACAATCTCTTTTCTTAAATATCTTAAGTAAAAACTTCTAAAATATTAATTATTTTTGCCGATTTCTGTTGTGTGTAGTTTTCACACCATTTATTCACTGTTTCACTTGTTATCAATCATTTGCAAAATTAATATATATTTTGTAAATTTTTCGTGAAAATATCGTTGGAAAATGTGAAAACAATCTCTTCTCTTAAATATTTCTGACGCACGTTTTTTATCTCTTTGGTTGATGCCTGGAAACTGCTTCACTTGAACACTTTACCAAATAAAACACTTTCTTGTTAGTTTTAACACTTACTTTCACTATGCACTATTACTGATAACCTTTGGTAATCTTCTAAGAAAACGGCCTTGCTTAAGTACTTTTTTAGCGACGACCTGCTCAGGTTCGTTGAGCTAATGGTTTTGCTTCGGCTATGCCGAAGTGTGGGTGTAAAGAAGAAGTATTTAAACAAAGTGTTAAGTTAGTCACAGCAGCATTGTGTTACGATTAATTATTGCAGGCGGTCAGCTACAGCTGTGTCTGCTAATTTGTATGTTTCTATTCTATGCGAATGCAGGCATGCAGCCACTGCTGTGTGAATATATGTATATGTATGTATGTTTGCATTCCATTGAAATGTATGTAATGGAATGAAAATTTAGGCATAAATACAGTTGCATGCAACCGTTTACAAAAACAACCACACGCGTAAAAAGAACGCTGTCTCGTGTATGCTGTGTGTTGACGAAGAAGTAAAGGAGATTTTAACCAAACATAGTTACAAACCTTCTCCACATATGTCTCTTCAATGTGGCAAAGTTTGGTTAAAATCGGTTGAGCCATTCTCCGTAAAGTTCATCACAACGCGAAAAACGGCTGAATTTTTATATATATAGATATATGTATATATATTTTATTTTATTTATTTATTTTTTTTTTTTGTAGTTAGCAGTTTGTAGTTTTTACTTTCTCACTATATGAAATGTAACAACACCAAAGTGCAAATGTAAATCTACTGAGAGTGAAAGCTAAACAATGATTTTGTTGTTACTTGTATTCGGCACAACACGTATTTTCGTTTCTTACGCTCTTAGTTGTACAAAATTGTTTCTTTTAGTAACTGCGGCCAAGATCAATTGAAAGTCACCCGAAGTCAACGGAATTTACACCAACCAAACGTAAACTCAAGTACCAAATGTTGTTTTTTTTTTTGTTTTTTTGTAACTTTTGTTATCAATGTATCACTACTTACTGCTCTTTCTAACTGATTGCTTATTGATGCAGTTACTCTTACTCACTTTTTACTTTTACACACGTCGCTCTTCTAAGCATCCATTCAGAATCAGAACTTTTCTCGTCACTGTTTGTTGAAGTGGCGAAATGCGCGAAAGGTCAATTCAAAATCACACCAAAGCCTATTATCCAAAGCAAATGTGCATTGAAGGTTAAATGAAGGCCGATTCCGATGCGATCGTAAGTTTTCCTAATTAAGTCTTGTTTTTTTTGTTTGGTTTCTTTTGGTATTTCAATTTTTAAACATTATATGTATGCACCATATTTTATTTTGATTCTTAAGCATTTTATTGAACAAACTTTTTTTTTTTTTTTGTTGCCAGTTTATTAGCGTGTTTGATTTCGATTTTCTTCAGAACGGATATTTAAAAATAAAAATAATAATTTACACTTCTTCGCAAGGAATATGTATTTACGTAGATTCGTTTTTTATTAGGATCTTTTTCACAGATCCTACCGACTGCGCCAGAAAGATTTAACAAAAGTTTTGATTTAAATATTGACTTTATTTCACTTTGACTGTTTGATCAATAATAATAACTTAATACTATTTTTCTAACTTCATCACCCACACTTCGGGCTCCTATCTCTGAGTATGAGAGACGAAATGTGAGTGGAGTCATGTATGTAGTCGACATATATAAAGTATATAATTATGTCACTTATACCATATGTTTATATAATTATATATGATTGGTTTGACTTACTTATGTATGTACTTGTATTTGAATTAGTTATTTCTTGGTATGAAATTCTTTGAAACAGTTCTTTGTGGATGAATTATATAATGGAATATCGCATTTTTCACAATAAGATTGCGTCTGCGATATACATACAAGGTTTATTTTTACAATGCAATTTTGCAGACCGATCTCGAAATTGACACCAGTGACCAACGTTATCAAAACGTACATCTGATAATGGCATATAACGTTTTTTTTTACCGACAACAAAACTTTCCACTTTGCTTGAGTTTGTTGGCCTTCCTCTTCCTTTGAGTGAATCCTGGCCTATTTTAGTGAGAGCTTCTGCCACTTCACATCGAAATTCAGCCAGAGTCAAGCGTTCGTGTTGCTATGGATTAATACGATTGTAAAGAATATACGCATTAACTAATGTTATGTGTAACAGATGATAAAAAACACGGGTCGTCCACTTCTGGGTCTTTATGCGGATCTTATATCGGCCAATCAGGCTATCCATCTGGTCGACACAGCCCATGTGTTTATTATATTCCGAACAAAACAAATACGAAGTCCACTGGATAAATACCTATTGAGATCGACTCATACTCACTTCAACGGGTTAAAAACAAATGACCCGATTCTCGGATGTTAAGGCGGAAAAGCGCCACTCTATACCGGTGGTCTGTTGAAGCAAAAACAATTTTAAGTCCGTTGCCACACATCTCCCTATTAGGCGCAGGTTTGAAAAACCGAATTTCGGTAATACTCCGGATGCCATTCAACAAACCAGTTAGGAGTTACAAACTTATGCCTTAGTACGCTATCGCCACACATCTGCCTCATTAGGCGCAGGTTCGAAAAACCGAACTTCGGTAATACTCCGAACGCCATTCAACAAACCAGTGAGAAATTCCCAACTATCGCCTAAGTACGGTATCGCCACACATCTCCCTCATTAGGCGCAGGTTTGAAAAACCGAACTTCGGTATTACTCCGGATGCCCTTCTACAAATTAGTTAGGGATTCCAATTTATGCCTAAGTGAGTCACTGCCACAGATTTTCGTGATCACAACCAAATATGGTATTGTTCTGCATGCCAATCTTTGCATTGCCTAACGTGGGCCTGGTAAGGTAATAGTGAGGCATGCCTCAGTAAGGCCTGCCTAATTCGGGCCTAATGGATTCTTCGGCATGCCTCACTGTAATTCTAGTCGGGAGCTCGGCTTTTCCTGACATTTCGTCCTGCCTGGACGAATTATCGTCGTCGTCGATACCATCAAGTTCAGGAATAATGCACACCACGGCTTTATGTGATCCACACTACATATGTTGCAATAACGTCTTTGTGTATGCGTTGAGTCTGGTAGATCTTCGATAATGTATCTGCTTTAGTTAAGTACTTTCGTAACAATAGGTATATGGTCCTTTAAATGCGGGATCCAGCTTATGGGGGAGATCTGTTGCATTTGGAACATGATCAATGACCTTTAAGTCGCCAACATCATACTTCTTTGGAGTTTGATGTCTTTTGTCATAATGCTCTTTCCACTTATTTCTCGCTGCCATGATATTGTTTGCTGCTTCATCACGTTTCACCTCGATATCTGGATTACCTTTATCATCATCGCTTAAAGGGGGATTCTACTGTAAAAATCAAATTTTCATGGATTTTGTTTTCATAGGGGAGATCGGGGGGTTATGAGACGGGTTTTGTTTTTTGACCATAAACATAATATAACCTATCCATTTTTCTGCACATTAAAATTTTTTAATTGTGATTAAGTATAACAACACTTTGACAAAAGATTAATTTCTTAAAATTATAGAAAAATCTCTAAGTTTTGCCTGCCTGCTCAAAAATCATTTTTTTCGGATTTTCGCATGTTCGGGGGGTTGTGAGACACAAATTTCATCAGAAAGAAAACGGCCTGATTTTATAAAAATTTTTTATTTCAATCGTTAAAAAGGCATATATTGGCTTCTACAATATAATTGATATGAACAATATGAATAATATACCTAATCAATCAAGTCAATGAATATCCGAAAAAGAAAATATTAGATTAATCAGATTCACAATGGATGCAGGTGTAATAGCCGGCTGTTAAATTTGCACATTTCAAGTGAACAGGTCTATCGCAAGTATTACAGTGAATCGAATTGTTTCGGTTTAATTTTTTGGGCATTACACCTTTGCAGATAATACAAAAGTCTTCATCTTCAGAGTCCGACATATTTTGAATCGTCATTACAACCGAAGATTTTCTAGGACGTCCGCGCTTCGATGGTAATGCTTTTGCTGCCTTGTTCTTCTGGTTTTCTTTATTCTGAGAATCTTTATTCTGAGAATCTTTTGCTTTTTTTTCGTCAGATTTTCGGCGTAAATTGGCCACGTTAACTTCCGAAGTCAAAATAGTGCTGCCCATTGATTTTCGACCTCGATTAGATTTCTTGATCGGAGCGCTGTGTTTCAGAGGACCAACCTCTTGTAATATATGCTGAATTAATTATCAAAAACCCTGTATTTATCCAATACAGTGTAAATAACACTAAACGTAACACAGAAATGCGAGATACGGCTGTAGAATACTATTAAATGTTCCTAGATTACGGAAATAGCATGTCTCATGACCCCCCGAATACGCTGTCTCACGACCCCCCAATTGCTTTATTTTCAATGTGGCCACTGTTTTATGGATGCATTTAATATTTACGCAAAACTCTTGTTGTGGGTCAAAAGGCTACTCACCAAGGAAGGTTTTGATGCATGCACTTTTATAATTAGCTTGTTCAACAAAGTGTAAGAAACAACAAAAACGATTATCAGCAAAACTTTCAATCACACAAGTGGAGTCGCGGTATGAGGACACACAAATAACCTGCATGAACAAAATATTTGTCATGTAAATATTATGATTGAAAGCTAGCAAGAAGTTACGCAGATACCAGACAGATGCCGCGCTCTTCAGTTCAGGGCTGTGAGCGTGTCTCATGACCCCCCGTGTCTCACGACCCCCCGATCTCCCCTACTTGTATTAATTTAATTAGTAAGAAAAGTTTAGGGTTACATAAACACAGGTCTTGAGTGTACAAAAAAATTTTTTAAATTTATTTTCATTTCAAAATGGCAGCTGTACAGCCGCTCCCCCGAAACGCCTTTTGAAATCTGCCCACACTGTCGCGCATTTAAAAAAAATCTGAAATGAAAAAAACCAAATTTTTTTTATTATATATCATTATTTTTAGTTGTTAAGCCTATTACTTGCAAAAAAAAAATTTTTTTTGTAAAATTTTTGAAGTTTTTAAAAAAATCGACATTTTTTTGTTGTCATTTTGTTATTAAAAAAGGGGTTATAAATAATAAATTTTTTCCCACCATAGCTTTAAAAACTAGTAAATATTGTTAAAAATATACTATCAAAGTTTGAGCTTGATATGTTAATTTTTCACGGAGCTGTGATGTGGGCAATTTTGAAAACGTGGTTTCGAGAAAAACACGCTTAAACAATTTTTCATACTTACAGCTTAATCAGCTATTCCTGCCCCATATAACATTTCGTCTGCTCTTAATATTTCATTATCGTCTTCAAGAAGAGCCTCTGTACGAGCTTTTCGGGCTTCGTGGGTGGATTCAGAGCGACGTTTAACCTTTTTCTTCTCACGACGATTGTGGACGAAAATCGCATATTCATAGCTGCGCTCGCCAATTTCGATTTTTAATTCTTGCATAATCCACAATATTGCGAGATATCCTTAATTAAAATTACAACCAGCTAAATTCGCTGCAATCTTAACAGTTTCAAAACCAGAGTGTAAATGCTTTGGAGCAAATTTCCAGATCAAAGAGTTTAAACTTTCATTAGCATTCTGCGTGTATCCACCCAAGCATCGTTGCAGAAGATCATCACTGCTGAGCTCCTCGTAGATCGGCCAAATTTTTTCAGCAACTTTTTTGTCCAATGGACGATCATGTTGTAATTCTGCTTCATATTCTGGATCTTCATAAAGTTCTCGTTCTCGCTCGCGTGCTTTCCACCAGCACCAACTCGATGAACAGTGCTCGTGTCTTGGCTCTTCATCTGTTGAGATTTTATGAAAGTACGTGGCTCGTATAGCATTCTTCATGTTTTCCACGCTGTCTGTGTTTCTTCGTATAGCCAAACCGTAATAGATGGTCAGTTCTTTTATCAGCGCATCAGTTAATTTTCCGGCACCACCAAGCTTTTCTTTTTGCTTCAAATTTCGTAGTCGTGTGCCCATACGCTTTTGCACATGTCCAACGCATTCACGCTTAGCAATTTGCAGGTCTTCGCCATATGGCTTTGCATCAACGATATTCTTGTATGTACTAGAATCCCCATCACCTATATATACTGGATATCTTACGCAAAGCTTTTCGACGGATTCCTTGAACAATTCGACCGCAGCTGCCGGCTCCATGGCACCAGCAGAGCCCTCGTGATTTTTGGAGCACTGACTTTCATGATTCGCCCGCCACTCTGCATACTGAAGGGTATTTTTTGGTATTTTGTTTGATGTACATTCTCTACAGAAACTACTCTTCACCTTCATTGCGATGACTTTTTTTATTGTAGCTGAAATGAGGGTCATTACACCAAATAGCGATAAATGTCCGCGTTTTTTCCACGTCGCGTCGCCTGATACCAGTAGATCTCTTACTGGCTTGATTCCCAACTTTTCATTTTTTGCAACTGATTCTTCAACTGCCTTTTTACAGCAAAAGTCAAAAACAGTTTGGCACGACTCACTCAACTTTTGATTTAATCTGTAATAAGTTGTGATCGCAAAACCTTTGCCGATATCCATGAGGTTGCAAAATAAATTAATACCTTCGTTGCTGACAGCTAGTAAACGCATTACTAACATAAACCTTCGATTAATTTCGTAACCGTTGGCAATCATTGGACATGAATCAATTTCTCGCTGACCACACCGACATTCAACCACAATTTTAAAACCAAGACCGCGCAAAGGAGTTTGCTTAAAATTGATTTTACTTTTGCACTGACCACACACTAGCAAATCAGATATCGCAGTGAATACTGTAAAACAATCGATGATACGGTAGGCTATACTAGTATTTATTGGTATTTCGTCGAAGGGTTTCTTATTAAATTCTTGCTCCGATTTATCCAAAAGGTCTTTGCCAGAGCCGTCAACAAACTGATTGCCTTTAAATTTTCTTTTTTTAGGACGACTATTATCGATCCTGTTATTTCTAGAACCTTTCGGTTTTTTCGTAAACGACATTTTGAAAGTAAAATGCTGTATAATTTCAGCAGCGTCACTTTTAAAATAAAACTCTTCTGTTTCTTAAATCACTAAGAGAACCTTACTGCAGATTGCTCTGAACTATACTAACCGAGAGACCTATACCCACATCTAATAGTTGCAAAAATATATACCTGTTGAGTAGCTGTTCTAGCTCCCCTCTCTTAATGCTTTATTCTTTTATCCGAAATAATATCCAATGAGCATTTTCAAGGTCAAAAGAATCTATAGATATTCTGACATGGGTAACCAAGTAGAAGGTTGGAGTAGGGAACGTCTTATCTCTTGATCAAGCGCATATGACCGTAAACCGCTCGAGCGCTCAGTTTATACCTGCTTTGCTAAAACTTTTATAACTTGAAAACTATTCAAGATTTCTTTTTAAGATTTTCATGGAACATTCTGGAGTTGTTTCTGAGTATGTTTCAACAAAAAGTAAAAAATCGATTTTTTTTAAGTTTTACAGTAGAGGCCCCCCTTAAGCTTGTATCATTCGGTTGTTTGTTACATCTCTAGGATTGAAATAAAACACAAGTTCATTAGGCGTGTATTTTGTTACCTCATTACGTTGGGAATTAATCGGCCATTGGATGTTTGGAATCATTTTATCCCATGTTTTGGCCATTTCGCTCATACATTTCAAAGCGTTGATATCGTTATTCTGGTTGTTAAATATATTCTTGTTTTGAGGTCGATTTTACCTAAATGTCCTTTCGTCACTAGTCTTAAATTTCCTATACTCTGGCCTAATGCATGTATTTTCAAATCTCCTTTTTGTCAATATTTTTAGGATATCATTAATATTCCGTTCTTCGTAAATTTTGTCTAATAGAGTCCCTTGTGTCATTTCTTTAACTGTGTTTACAAGTAAACTATCTATGTTCGTGAAATCAATATAATGATCATTGTGATAATATACTCGTACTGTTAGTTCATCTGACTTATATTTAATGTTTTGCACTTCAATTACTAATTCACTCACCGAATTCACCTTTAAATTGGCTATCATTCTGTATTGTTGATATGGTTCTACGCTTGGCCTATACCTCAGTTTTAACGTCTCCTTGATCTGTTGCCAGTTGTCCGGGTTGGGAATGTTTATGATGGTATCCTTCGCCTGCCCCTGGATGATTTTGTAAAATATTGTTCCTTATTAATATTTTCATCTTGTATAGTTGATAGCAAATACTCAATACTGCTGAAGAAACTGTTTACCGTTACTTCTGCTGTACCGGTAAAAGTTGGCAAGTGATTTATTGTTTTCAAAATGTTGTCTCTTGTACTGTTGTCTTGTATATGGTGTTGTTCCAGGTTTTGCTGTTGTTGCTGTAACTGTTGTTGTAGGTCTAAGTATGCTTGGCGTAAGCGTTCTAATTGTTGATTCTTTCTGGCCAGTTCTTCAGCCACGCTTACGGATGCAATGTGAGCCTTTTCTTCCATTCTTCTCCGTTTGTCAAAGGATTGTTGCCTCTTGGAATACACTTTGAGAAAAAAAATATAGTGGTGTCTATTTGTTGGAAATATTCACTGCACTATAAATTTTTTTTTTTTTTAGTGGTGTTCAAGTATCATAAATGTTCACTGCACTATTTTTTTTTATTTTAGTGGTGTTCAAGTATCATAAATGTTCCCTGCACTATTTTTTTCTATTTTAGTGGTGTTCAAGTAGCATAAATGTTCACTGCACTATTTTTTTATTTTAGTTAACGTATTGTTGTATCACTGGATCCTTTTTAACTCGTAGGGATGCTACCGACTGCGCCATTTACGTTTTGCCGTTAACTCGAGTTATAAAAGAAAACTTAATTTGTTTCGTTTTTTATTTTGTTTATTTATTAAACTCAACAACTACTTCGATGAACGGGAGGAACAAGACTGACTAAAACTTATTTTACAATTATTTTTATCAACTAACCATATGTTTTTTATAAGTGTGAATATTTAGTATTGCATTTACGATATGGGAGCGGAAGTGCAACATATACACATTTTGACCAAGTTAGATTGGAACGGTTGCAATTCTCAGAATTGCGACCGAAAAATAATGGATTTTAATATTTTCTTTATATTTGCAATGAACTCATCAATTGGGTCATTTTTAATGTATGTGTGTCAAAAAGTAGCGCATGGTGCTGCCACATATAACTTATGCCCTGACCGACAGGGGCTTCAAAAAAATTAAAGATGCGGTGAACCAACTGTTCACCGATAACATTAAAACACACGATTTTAATTAGTCACTTAACTTATTAATTTATTCCGCATTCATTCGGTTCTGATTCTAATTCGCACTTACAAATCATTCTTCTTACCAACTAACTTCTTAACCTAAGCAGTTCCCACCACTTGCCGGTATTTCGCAATCGTTGGGTTGCGCGTGTTGGCCAATATGCTGGCCTTGCAATTCCCAGACATTGGATATTGTTAATGATCGCTTGCGCGTGTGTCGCGTCAGCGAAAGTTCTTCTGTGAACTTTAATTGGAGCAATGAAGTTCCGTGTAGTGCAATGTGATCACAGGGTGCGACATTGGGAAGTATAGTGGTATATGGCAACATAACTCTTCCCCCTTTAAAGATCTGCGTCTCGCAGATCAAAAGTCGAAAATTGCGAGGGGGTAAAATGTTGTAGAGAGTAATTACAGTTTCCTGGCGACATGTTGATACTGACTGGTGTGACTGGCAGGCGATAAATTTCAGGAGCAGACTTTCTTCTAATGATTTTGTTGTTGTTAGAGTTATCTGACCAATGAGTCGGGATTTCAACTGGCGGAAGGTCTAGCTTTCTATTGTAGCAACTCCACAGCATGGCGGCAATAAGAACAATTGCGCATATCGAGAGGATTTCTGAAGCGAGAGGGAAATTTACCTTTTCATTAACCTACCCAAGATACCTTATGTTTTCCATAGTCAGGTCGTGGACGTATTCTAGGTTGACCTTCATTGTATGGCTCTTCACCTTTGGTAGTACTGCTGGAAGGGCCAGTGCGGTAATAGTTTCATAACTAGAAAATACTTGGTCACCAATGGTGACTGTTTGGTTATTTAATTGGATTACATAGGTGCCATTTACCGTACTCGAGGCATTGCTAGTTTTTGATTACTCCTTGGAAGTTTGATATAAACACGGTGTTCTCGTTTATCAGCTCTATTTGTGACCCATTCTGTCTGCTGAATTCGCAGTTGGCTTCTCCACCTCTTAGGAGTCGCGGTAGGCAACTGCTTTCTTACAGTTTAATTAAGGATTCTGATTTACATACCGTGGACGAGCTGATTACCAGGCAATTCTTTGTTAGGCCGTACGTTTCTTCCTGGTTGACGAGCATCCTGTCAAAAGATTTAGTTGCTTACCTCCATAGATTCCAGCGCGAGTGACCAGGAGATTATATTTCTTAGTTGTTACTTTTGGCATTGAAAGGACGTAGAGGAGAAGTGTCCCGTTAGTCAGTACCGACGGTTGGCCATATATTCTATTATATTCTGATATGGGAGCGTTTCTATTTCTGATAGAATTTGGTTAACTTCGTCCATATCCAGTAGGTTGGTGTTGACAATTCCATTCTTTGCCAACTGACACCCCCGCACCATTTCGTTTACATCCTCGCGAAGAAGAAAAATTTTGTAAAGTGCGTTTTGTCTGAATTCCATGATTTCTGTTTGCCTTGCCTCGTCGATTTTTTCCAATACCTCCTGTGTAGCCATGAATAGTTTCTTATTAACCTATACTGATGGTTGCTATCCTGAATTATCTGATTTTGACTGTGCAGAATATTGCTCAAATCCGTTGCGTCAGGTGATCCTGCTATCCATTTCCACGCTAAGCCTAGCCAGTCAATAGATCGAGTATTTCTTCTTCTACCTGTGTTGACCATTAGTTCATGATTGTAATTGAAAATGTTCAGACCGCTGATGGCATTTGCCAGCAGTGGGAATCTGATCCTCCGTGAGTTGTTCTTTGCTTGCTGTATCCTGGATAACTTCTTTATCTACCGGTATCAGGTGGAACAGCTTTTGTTGTTTACTAGCTGTTTGGTTCATGTGTCCCGTGGAACCTGCACCCCTATTTGCGCCGTCATATGGGGAAAATCTAGTGTTTCGCGACTGGGAAGATGGCTCGTAATTTGTCTTTACCAACGCCGACGGAGTGCTCCGCCAATTTTGCGGTCTTGTTTGCCCCGAACCTGAGTAAGACGGTCTTGGTACTTCTCGGTTGCCGTCTTGCCACATTCGTTTGTTGTTCGGCTGGCGTGGATGATACTGGTCTGAATAGTCTTGGCCTGAGCCATTGTAATCCCGCCTGTTACGGGAGAAGGATGGGGTATCAATAATATTCCCGTCACCTCTATTTGCTAGGGATGGACAGTCCGCATTCCGCATCTTCAGGCAAGCAGAGTATGCCTCTGGCAAGGATTTGATATTTTGAACGAGGAGCAGGGCTGGTAGATCCCCGTTGAGACCTCTAATGAACACATCTAGTGCTCTTCGACGGTGCGCTTCTGTCAGCGCTTCAATTGTTTCCTTATGTGCGTATTTTTCTGGTTTGATCGTGTTTATCATCAGGTATAACTGCTTTTGAATTTGTGAATAGAAGTCGGATAACTTCTGCCGCCCTTGCGATATTAACGTCAGTTGCTGCTCCAACGTTTGTATGTCTCTAGTGTCTGCGTAGTGCAGCGAAAGGGTTTCTTTAATTTTCGCCCAGTCTGAATCGTGGATGTTGTGCGCAAGTAGCGCAGAATCGGCCGCCCCCCTAATTTTTCCCCTAATATGACTTAGGATAGCGGTATATATCGGCTTGTCCCGCACTATTTCGTAGTCCTTTATCACCAACCCTACACTATGCACCCAGGAACCATAGTGTTCCCGTGAACCATCGAATACTTGCAGCTCCTTGACACAGTCCGGAAGCTTGGCCACGTGAGTTAGTTCATTTTCCGTTCGAGGCATAACTAGCGGCTCGACTGGTTCTGACCTGGTGTCCGTGGACTGTCTCCGTACTTCCTGTACTTCCCTCTCTATTCGTTCCAGGTCCTGTGTAAGGCCTTGCAAGGAGTCATCTCTGTTCGATGCTTCCACCCTATCCTCAAACTTCTTTACCTTACCAAGAATGGCATTCAGAGCGCCATTCATCTCTGTGAGGGACCTCGAAATCTCGTCGGAGTTCATTTTCTTGAAAATAGAAATATTTTGATTAGGAAATTCGTAGACTTACACAATCCAATATTTCATTGGCTTCTCGAAAAAAACGGCGATACCAAAACCGAATGTTTCCAAATTCAAAGTTCAATCAAGTTTTTCTCTATTTTTTTTTTAATTGCTTTGTCACATGTAGACATTTTTTTATTATTGTTTATTGCTTTTTAAGTCACTTCACACCGACTGCTCGGGCGCCACTTATGCCCTGACCGACAGGGGCTTCAAAAAATTAAAGATGCGGTGAACCAACTGTTCACCGATAACATTAAAACACACGATTTTAATTAGTCACTTAACTTATTAATTTATTCCGCATTCATTGCGGTTCTGATTCTAACTCGCACTTACAAATCACTCTTTTTACCAACTAACTTCTTAACCTAAGCTAATTTGCCAACGTTGCAGTTCCCACCACTTGTCGGTATTTCGCAATCGTTGGGTTGCGCGTGTTGGCCAATATGCTGGGCTTGCAATTCCCAGACATTGGATACTGTTATTGATCGCTTGCGCGTGTGTCGCGTCAGCGAAAGTTCTTCTGTGAACTTTAATTGGACCAATGAAGTCACTTGTAGTGCAATGTGATCACAGGGTGCGACATTGGGAAGTATAATGGTATATGGCAACATAACTTATATATATATATATATATATATATATTATTGAGCCAAAAAACTACATTGTTTTGATTTATTTCTGATATTATATTCGTGTAAGTGTACTGGATATAGGTAGATTGTCTTATCTGTGAAGCTGCGTGGTTATATGCTGATGGAGAAGGTTCATAAGTTTGGTTACAATGATACACAACGTTTTCTGAAATATTATCAACCACGCCATTGTGAATAGAAATGTTGTGTTAGTTGCAGCAACGTTAACAATTTGGCACACCTTCCAGGGTACATAATGAAGCTCACGAGCACCCAGAAGACACCTAAATCGATTTTTATATACACCTATAGTCCGTTCTATGATGTTTCTCGCTTTTGCTTGAGCTTTATTATAGTTACTCTCGGGGCGTCCTGTTGCAGGTGAACGAAAAGGTGTCATTAACCAAGGCCCAGCATATCCAGCATCTCCTATGTCATACATAAAACCATTAAGATTTTAACTAAAGTTAATTTAAATAGCGCTTATATGTGTGTATAATACCCAAAAGCCAGGTGTTTCGTTCTCCGTCTAGATATTTCTTTCCAAAAAATATATCGCGCGTTACTAACTAATACTAATATGGGAATCATGATTGTTGCCGGGATACTGTGTATGCACGTAGCGTATTTTCATTTTATCGTCACATGTCTGTGAAGCAAAAAAAAATTTTAAAAAAGATGTTTGAAATATAATTTTGCAAAACTCACGATCACGGTATAGTACCCTTTGTGATTGAAATAAAGAAATGGGTTCTGGACTGGCGCCATAATTTTGACGTATGTCCCGTCCACACAAAATAACCCCAGGAAGTCGATGTTTGTTATAAAAGTGCACCTTGGTTTGTCTTTTTTCATCAATGCTCATGTCAAGATTAATTGAGGGCATAGATGCCTTTGAAGACTGGATAACGTATCTTTCAGCACATAGCAAAAGGTAGATTGAGTCATAGGAATGTCGGAAGTCTTTTCCGGTTCCATTCTGATTAATAATTGTAAAGGGTATCGCTTTTTGTGTGGATCCTTTCTTCAGAAGTCCCTTGCGGGGATCATCACAAGTCTTTGGATATTCATCTAAAATCAATCGGAAAAGAGAAATTAGTTTTATTAAAATTTTTTTTTGTAATTATAATAAACTAATTGTATAATATTTTCACTCGCACGATACTCCGATATTATTGCAGCTTTCATCCCTTAAAAATAAAGAACAGCTTGTGTAAGTTAAACTACCCGGTCGTGGTGGTTTATAAAAAAAATTGTTCCGGACGAGACCGGTCTTTATTGGTTGATAATTTCTTTACAACTGAGCTTAAAAATATTTTAAGCTAAAAGCTAAGCCCGGACTCCAGTGCGTGATAGCGGCGAACTATCCAAATTCTTGTTTGCGTGTCCCAGTTATCCATTTTAATAAATTTTAAAGATCAATCTGCTTGTGCTTGCAACGTGACCAGTACTTTGCTGAGTAGGCGTTTCCCACAGGAACGCCAATCGCTGCTCTGTTATTTCCTCAAAAGCGTTGCGCGTGTGGAGTGTTGGGTTACAATGACTTTTTGGTTGAGGTGTGTGAAGTATTGCGTTAGCTTGTATGTATATTAAGTTACATTTTTTCTTTATTTAAAATCAAACTCTCCTTAATGCACAATCCTGTACTCTCTCTGTAGCAAAACTACGGACTCCAGTGCGTGATAGCGGCGGACTATCCAAATTCTTGTTTGCGTGTCCCAGTTATCCATTTTAATAAATTTTAAAGATCAATCTGCTTGTGCTTGCAACGTGACCAGTACTTTGCTGAGTAGGCGTTTCCCACAGGAACGCCAATCGCTGCTCTGTTATTTCCTCAAAAGCGTTGCGCGTGTGGAGTGTTGGGTTACAATGACTTTTTGGTTGAGGTGTGTGAAGTATTGCGTTAGCTTGTATGTATATTAAGTTACATTTTTTCTTTATTTAAAATCAAACTCTTCTTAATGCACAATCCTGTACTCTCTCTGTACCAAAACTACGGACTCCAGTGCGTGATAGCGGCGGACTATCCAAATTCTTGTTTGCGTGTCCCAGTTATCCATTTTAATAAATTTTAAAGATCAATCTGCTTGTGCTTGCAACGTGACCAGTACTTTGCTGAGTAGGCGTTTCCCACAGGAACCCCAATCGCTGCTCTGTTATTTCCTCAAAAGCGTTGCGCGTGTGGAGTGTTGGGTTACAATGACTTTTTGGTTGATGTGTGTGAAGTATTGCGTTAGCTTGTATGTATATTAAGTTACTTTTTTTCTTTATTTAAAATCAAACTCTTCTTAATGCACAATCCTGTACTCTCTCTGTACCAAAACTACGGACTCCAGTGCGTGATAGCGGCGGACTATCCAAATTCTTGTTTGCGTGTCCCAGTTATCCATTTTAATAAATTTTAAAGATCAATCTGCTTGTGCTTGCAACGTGACCAGTACTTTGCTGAGTAGGCGTTTCCCACAGGAACCCCAATCGCTGCTCTGTTATTTCCTCAAAAGCGTTGCGCGTGTGGAGTGTTGGGTTACAATGACTTTTTGGTTGATGTGTGTGAAGTATTGCGTTAGCTTGTATGTATATTAAGTTACATTTTTTCTTTATTTAAAATCAAACTCTCCTTAATGCACAATCCTGTACTCTCTTTGTACCAAAACTACGGACTCCAGTGCGTGATAGCGGCGGACTATCCAAATTCTTGTTTGCGTGTCCCAGTTATCCATTTTAATAAATTTTAAAGATCAATCTGCTTGTGCTTGCAACGTGACCAGTACTTTGCTGAGTAGGCGTTTCCCACAGGAACCCCAATCGCTGCTCTGTTATTTCCTCAAAAGCGTTGCGCGTGTGGAGTGTTGGGTTACAATGACTTTTTGGTTGAGGTGTGTGAAGTATTGCGTTAGCTTGTATGTATATTAAGTTACATTTTTTCTTTATTTAAAATCAAACTCTTCTTAATGCACAATCCTGTACTCTCTCTGTACCAAAACTACGGACTCCAGTGCGTGATAGCGGCGGACTATCCAAATTCTTGTTTGCGTGTCCCAGTTATCCATTTTAATAAATTTTAAAGATCAATCTGCTTGTGCTTGCAACGTGACCAGTACTTTGCTGAGTAGGCGTTTCCCACAGGAACCCCAATCGCTGCTCTGTTATTTCCTCAAAAGCGTTGCGCGTGTGGAGTGTTGGGTTACAATGACTTTTTGGTTGAGGTGTGTGAAGTATTGCGTTAGCTTGTATGTATATTAAGTTACATTTTTTCTTTATTTAAAATCAAACGCTCCTTAATGCACAATCATGTACTCTCTCTGTACCAAAACTACGGACTCCAGTGCGTGATAGCGGCGGACTATCCAAATTCTTGTTTGCGTATCCCAGTTATCCATTTTAATAAATTTTAAAGATCAATCTGCTTGTGCTTGCAACGTGACCAGTACTTTGCTGAGTAGGCGTTTCCCACAGGAACGCCGATCGCTGCTCTGTTATTTCCTCAAAAGCGTTGCGCTTGTGGAGTGTTGGGTTACAATGACTTTTTGGTTGAGGTGTGTGAAGTATTGCGTTAGCTTGTATGTATATTAAGTTACATTTTTTCTTTATTTAAAATCAAACTCTCCTTAATGCACAATCCTGTACTCTCTCTGTAGCAAAACTACGGACTCCAGTGCGTGATAGCGGCGGACTATCCAAATTCTTGTTTGCGTGTCCCAGTTATCCATTTTAATAAATTTTAAAGATCAATCTGCTTGTGCTTGCAACGTGACCAGTACTTTGCTGAGTAGGCGTTTCCCACAGGAACGCCAATCGCTGCTCTGTTATTTCCTCAAAAGCGTTGCGCGTGTGGAGTGTTGGGTTACAATGACTTTTTGGTTGAGGTGTGTGAAGTATTGCGTTAGCTTGTATGTACAATATATTAAGTTACATTTTTTCTTTATTTAAAATCAAACTCTCCTTAATGCACAATCTTGTACTCTCTCTGTACCAAAACTACGGACTCCAGTGCGTGATAGCGGCGGACTATCCAAATTCTTGTTTGCGTGTCCCAGTTATCCATTTTAATAAATTTTAAAGATCAATCTGCTTATGCTTGCAACGTGACCAGTACTTTGCTGAGTAGGCGTTTCCCACAGGAACGCCAATCGCTGCTCTGTTATTTCCTCAAAAGCGTTGCGCGTGTGGAGTGTTGGGTTACAATGACTTTTTGGTTGAGGTGTGTGAAGTATTGCGTTAGCTTGTATGTATATTAAGTTACATTTTTTCTTTATTTAAAATCAAACTCTTCTTAATGCACAATCCTGTACTCTCACTGTACCAAAACTACGGACTCCAGTGCGTGATAGCGGCGGACTATCCAAATTCTTGTTTGCGTGTCCCAGTTATCCATTTTAATAAATTTTAAAGATCAATCTGCTTGTGCTTGCAACGTGACCAGTACTTTGCTGAGTAGGCGTTTCCCACAGGAACGCCAATCGCTGCTCTGTTATTTCCTCAAAAGCGTTGCGCGTGTGGAGTGTTGGGTTACAATGACTTTTTGGTTGAGGTGTGTGAAGTATTGCGTTAGCTTGTATGTATATTAAGTTACATTTTTTCTTTATTTAAAATCAAACTCTCCTTAATGCACAATCCTGTACTCTCTCTGTACCAAAACTACGGACTCCAGTGCGTGATAGCGGCGGACTATCCAAATTCTTGTTTGCGTGTCCCAGTTATCCATTTTAATAAATTTTAAAGATCAATCTGCTTGTGCTTGCAACGTGACCAGTACTTTGCTGAGTAGGCGTTTCCCACAGGAACGCCAATCGCTGCTCTGTTATTTCCTCAAAAGCGTTGCGCGTGTGGAGTGTTGGGTTACAATGACTTTTTGGTTGAGGTGTGTGAAGTATTGCGTTAGCTTGTATGTATATTAAGTTACATTTTTTCTTTATTTAAAATCAAACTCTCCTTAATGCACAATCCTGTACTCTCTCTGTAGCAAAACTACGAACTCCAGTGCGTGATAGCGGCGGACTATCCAAATTCTTGTTTGCGTGTCCTAGTTATCCATTTTAATAAATTTTAAAGATCAATCTGCTTGTGCTTGCAACGTGACCAGTACTTTGCTGAGTAGGCGTTTCCCACAGGAACGCCAATCGCTGCTCTGTTATTTCCTCAAAAGCGTTGCGCGTGTGGAGTGTTGGGTTACAATGACTTTTTGGTTGAGGTGTGTGAAGTATTGCGTTAGCTTGTATGTATATTAAGTTACATTTTTTCTTTATTTAAAATCAAACTCTCCTTAATGCACAATCCTGTACTCTCTCTGTAGCAAAACTACGGACTCCAGTGCGTGATAGCGGCGGACTATCCAAATTCTTGTTTGCGTGTCCCAGTTATCCATTTTAATAAATTTTAAAGATCAATCTGCTTGTGCTTGCAACGTGACCAGTACTTTGCTGAGTAGGCGTTTCCCACAGGAACGCCAATCGCTGCTCTGTTATTTCCTCAAAAGCGTTGCGCGTGTGGAGTGTTGGGTTACAATGACTTTTTGGTTGAGGTGTGTGAAGTATTGCGTTAGCTTGTATGTATATTAAGTTACATTTTTTCTTTATTTAAAATCAAACTCTCCTTAATGCACAATCCTGTACTCTCTCTGTACCAAAACTACGGACTCCAGTGCGTGATAGCGGCGGACTATCCAAATTCTTGTTTGCGTGTCCCAGTTATCCATTTTAATAAATTTTAAAGATCAATCTGCTTGTGCTTGCAACGTGACCAGTACTTTGCTGAGTAGGCGTTTCCCACAGGAACGCCAATCGCTGCTCTGTTATTTCCTCAAAAGCGTTGCGCGTGTGGATTGTTGGGTTACAATGACTTTTTGGTTGAGGTGTGTGAAGTATTGCGTTAGCTTGTATGTACAATATATTAAGTTACATTTTTTCTTTATTTAAAATCAAACTCTCCTTAATGCACAATCCTGTACTCTCTTTGTACCAAAACTACGGACTCCAGTGCGTGATAGCGGCGGACTATCCAAATTCTTGTTTGCATGTCCCAGTTATCCATTTTAATAAATTTTAAAGATCAATCTGCTTGTGCTTGCAACGTGACCAGTACTTTGCTGAGTAGGCGTTTCCCACAGGAACGCCAATCGCTGCTCTGTTATTTCCTCAAAAGCGTTGCGCGTGTGGAGTGTTGGGTTACAATGACTTTTTGGTTGAGGTGTGTGAAGTATTGCGTTAGCTTGTATGTATATTAAGTTACATTTTTTCTTTATTTAAAATCAAACTCTCCTTAATGCACAATCCTGTACTCTCTCTGTACCAAAACTACGGACGCCAGTGCGTGATAGCGGCGGACTATCCAAATTCTTGTTTGCGTGTCCCAGTTATCCATTTTAATAAATTTTAAAGATCAATCTGCAAATTAAAACAAAAATGGAACAGATAACTTAGATAGAAAAAAAGTTATTCAATTTTTTTTCGGTAGCGGCTTTCATCAGCCACCCTACTAAGACTAAAAGCTAAGCCCATGTGCTTGCAACGTGACCAGTACTTTGCTGAGTAGGCGTTTCCCACAGGAACGCCAATTGCTGCTCTGTTATTTCCTCAAAAGCGTTGCGCATGTGGAGTGTTGGGTTACAATGACTTTTTGGTTGAGGTTCACACACCTGTGTTAGTCGCGCCGCAACTACTGTTATGTTTATGTGTTATATAATATATTTCGCTTGTTTCGCTCCGCAACTATTGTTATGTCTATATGTTATATATTTCGCTAGTTTCGCGCCGCAACTACCGCTATGCTTATGTGTTATATATTTCGCTAGTTTCGCGCCGCAACTACCGTTATTTTTATGTGGACAACTTCAAGGGCACGATTCACACTTATCTCGTACCTTGGGTATTCTTATGACCTTCTGCTTAAAATCACATACGCCAATCAGTTGCCACACACACACAACACTTAATTTATGCACTTTTGCTAATTTACCGCACATAGATTCGTTCAGATTATGCACTTTTATTAATTTATCGCAACGTATTTTGTTCAATCAAATTTTAAATCACCCGAATTTATAGATATATAATGGAAATCACACGCGTTTATTTGCGTTGTTTGGGACGAGCCCCCATATGTAACAAATAAAAGAGTTCGGTTCTTTATAGTACAACTGCTTCGCGTAAGCGATAATTTATTCAATTATTTGTTATAGTAAAGTAGGTGGGTTAGGTATGCAAAAGCTAAGAAGTTTAGATAACTTATTAAAATATGTGTTCAACTAATAAAAGAGTTCGGCTCTCCACTGCACGACTGCTTCGCGGCGCGACGACTTACTGACTGACTACTTAACTACGCGGCTAGTCCCCTTGTTGCCACTGTTGCTCAGTCAACCGCTGTTGCCACTGTTACATAAATATATACATATATAATATATTATTACATTGTTATTTTGAATGAAAATATGGTGAAATGTGTATTGCGCTCAAAAACGATGGGTTCCTTTTCCCTTGCCTTTCCTTTGTCTTATGTGTTTCAATTTATGTTTCGGATCTTGGTATGGAGATACATATGCTGCGGAAGCTGATGTGCTAGTTTTCTTATACAGAAATATTGAAGTCAACCCGCAATGGTCTGAACTCTTACTTGCTTACTTGCATTTGCAGGCACATCACCACAACGCAGACCCACAAATGCTGATGATGCATAATTTGTGTCTGCAAGATATTAATAAAATTCAAAATGTAATTTTATACCTATGTCTCCGCAAATTTCATTTAACCTGCTCTCCATTTTCATTTAATATCAAAATTGAACTCTTTGTTATTATGAATGCTGTAACTTCATGCTCAGGAGTAAATAATAATCCTAGTCGTTAATTATTTTTTCTATTAATAACACAAGTGTACTTCGAACAATTTAACGCGAGACTCGGAAAAACTTTGTTTGCATATGTTGAGCTAGCTAAGCCTTTTTAGTAGCATCATATGAAAAAAAACGATTCCTTTGCCTTTTATAATCGACCTTTTATTTCCAAATGTTTGTAAGACTGACTTCAACTTACTTGCTGTGTGAAATATTTATGCAGAACAGAACGAAGAACGGATTCCATAGAATAAAGCCGGCCATACACATACAGTTTCAACTGATAGTTTAAACTGAACAGTTTAAACCGTCAGTTGAAACTGTACACTGTTGAAGCAAACACACATACAGTTCAATTCTTCAGTTTTGGCAATGGATTCGAAGAAGCAAGACGATATCGCCCATTTCGCTTTACTTTTTATCTTGTTAAAAAATAGAAAAAAATCGAAAAAGCGTAAACAATGGTGTAAAAAGTGGTTACAAAGGCGAAATCAATCTTCAGACATAAATTTATTGAGAGAATTACGTGAAGAACCATTAGATTTTCTCAATTACTTGCGCATGACCGAAACAGTGTACCAAAAATTGCTCTCGCTGGTTTCTCCGTTAATTATAAAGAGAGATACAGTAATGAGAAAAGCAATATCTCCACACGAGAGATTAACTGCTACATTGAGATTCTTAGCAACAGGACGGTCGTAGGAGTGCCTCAAATTTTCGACAAGAATATCACCTCAATCTCTTGGAAAAATTATCCCAGAGACGAGTAACGCCTTGTACAAAGTTTTACGGAAGTATATTCAGGTACGTATTTTATGAATTAAAATTACCCATCTTCATCTAGAACAAGAAAAATAAAAAAAAAAACACTTTTTTATAAAGGGTTTATATTAATTAACTTTTTAAGGAATCCATTGAATATATTATATATCTATATACATTATATATCTATGAATTAGAATTAAATTGAGAAAAAAACGAGGATGTTGTATCCTGAGAATTGAACGGGTATCCAGTTCCGTCATTATGTATAGGTGCAAATGAACCTTGCCCATATGTTGGAGACGGTGTGGGACATGGGGTAATATTAGGGCTATGACTTGCTGATGAATTAGAATAATAAATTGACTGTGTGTTTAAACAGCCCATTTCAGCCTCAAACAGTATGTCACCTATCTTTTTCTCCGCCATGAGGGCTTGCCGTTTTTCAAGACCTCTCAACTTTACGGCAATACTTTTGCCTAACAGATCATAACGATCAAATTGTTCCGGGGGTGTTTTGAAATGGTCACGCACAGTAGTCAGTACTTCTGCTGTTAGGTCATCATTTATCTTCTTTCTTTTACCAGTACCAGGTCTTGAAATTATTGGTAGTTTTGTTTGTATTGTTGATACGTCTTGAATATCTGCAGTTTTTGATATAGAGTCTTCAACATCAGCATTCATAATTTCTTCTACTGGTAGTGAATTATCGATGGATTCCTTAAAAAAGAAAACCTGATTTCATTATAATAATATTGGACTAAGAAAACGTCTTTAAACTTAATTATTTTATCATTTTTTGTTCCGTGTTTGTTTCAGTTTCCCAACTCAGAAGAAAAATGGAAGGAAATTGCGAGTTCATTCGAGGAAAGATGGCATTTCCCACACTGCATCGGTGCCATGGATGGCAAGCACATTGATATAATTCCCCCAGAAAACTCTGGACGCAGAAATGGACGCATTTCGGATGGCGGTGTTCTTCAAAATACATCTTTCTTTGAAAAACTGGTGAACGAGGATTTACATATTCCACAACCCGACGATGTTACTGACAATTTCAAAAATGTTCCATATGTATTCGTTGCGGATGACGCGTTTCCTCTCAGAAGTGATATTTTGAAGCCATTCAGACAAGGACTATTGGATTCAGCGGCGAAAGAGGTTTTCAATTATAGGTTGTCTCGAGCAAGACACATTGTGGAAAATGTTTTCGGGATACTTGCTTCACGGTTTCGTATCTTTCAGACCTCAATTAATTTAGAACCAGAGAATGTTCAACAAATAGTAATGGCCACTTGTGCTTTGCATAATTTTTTGATTGAACATCAGTCTAGTACATACGCCCCTGCAAACTGTATGTATCAAGAAAATACTCATGATGGATCTGTCATTTCTATTGGTTGCGATAGTTTAGAATCAAAGATGATTCCACTAAATCGTCGTAATCGAGGAAATATTTGTAACGATGCAAAAGCAGTCAGAGAAAATTTTATGAACTACTTCATGAAAGATGGCTAAATCTCATGGCAAAAAAATCATATTTTGAAAAACAAATAAAAAGAGACCACACTCTTTGATATTTTCCAAGAGAAATAAAAATAATGTTTATGGATAAATTAATAATATCGTGTTTTTCTTACCTCCTCACCTTCACTGTCCAGATTTGAAATTGATGTCTTCGGAGTGTCTTGGTCTTGCAAGAAATCAAACAAGTCGTAATACCAGAGTGCCGGCTTGTAAATGCTATCCGCTGATGATCCAGACTTCTTTGACGCTTCAACTTTCTTTTTCTCTTTGCGAAAAGCAGATCTCAAACTGCTCACTTTATTAATAACAGATTTCTTCGTAGCACCAGGTTCAATTTCGTCCAATTTTTTTGCTAATTTGGTATATGCATCATCTCTTTTCATACGGTCATGATAATCATGACTCTTTACTTGCCAAAGACAAGGTTCCGATCGATACATTTCAATAAAATCGCTAATTATTTGATTAGGTTTATTACGCGCCATCTTAACTACGCGAAAATTATACTTTTAAGAAGGAATACCACAGAATACAACACACCTCCTCTTAATTGAACTGAGAAATGTACAGCGAACCCCCACACACGTAATAATCAGTTTAAACTTTCAGTTTAAAAAATTGAAAATTTCATTTGTCTCAGCTCAACTGTAGAGTTGAATTGTACAGTTTAAACTATCAGTTGAAACTGTATGTGTGTGGCCGGCTTAACAGAAATAAAAAACCAACTGCTAGTCAGTTCATGATAATTACATCAATTTCTATGTACCGGCACAACATAGTGAGACACAAGAGAATTGGGACCAAAAAACGCCCCAAACATTAGGCACCAAGGAAATATAACGCCAAAAAATTAGCACAAAAATATATTTCCTACAAGTTTGCACCAACAGATAAGCGCCAAAAAGTAGGCAGTGTTATTTCTCACTAGAAATTAGCAACCACAAGGAATAGGAAAAATAGCCTAAAGTGTATCTAAGATATATATAAAGTATAGCTCTTTCTCTCCTTTTCCTCTACGTAATATCTTTTTTCTCTCGCGGAACGAAAATGCCCAAAACGGTACATGGCCTTGAAATTTTACTCTCCATTCTCGCTTGTCCATCGACGCCTAAGAAGTAACTGTTTTTTTTTTATGAATTTTATTTATGAATTCTTAGATTTGCAGTTTATATGCATCAATATACTTACAAATATTAAATGTAAATTTATGCAGTTAAAAATATTTGGAAATATTTTCATTCTTCAGTTAGTTCTTTTATTATTGCAGAATTCAGGTACAATATATACATATATATAAATGTAAGGTTATATTACCTTTATATATCCGGGAAAAAGGAAACGCACGTTTAAATGCTACGGTTGCTTTATTTCAACATAGGAAAGCCAATAAGTTCCAGGCGCGGAACCTACATAAATTAATGTACGTTGCTGAATAAACCCAGAAATAAGAGAGAATAATTTTCTCTGTCCTACATCTTCAAATAATCTATTCGCTGAGGAATATTCTTCAGCGACCGTATCATCACCAATCCAATAATCACGAGTTTTTTGTTTGAAAATATACTCTTTTATCCAATAAACATTCTAATTCTAGTCCACACACGCGATATTTCTTAATTAATGAACACACACTATCACGAAGCTCATTACAAGCGAGTATTACTTCAGAGCGAGAATATTGTAGATTCCTCGCCAATTCAATTATATTAGTTGATATGGAAATGTCAGTTAAATCGCATAATATTCCACTTTGAATAAACTCTTTTGGTACAAATTTACCAGTACAAACAATAAAAACAATTTTGTCAAAACTTAATTTAAAGATAAAATCTTCTAACTCTTTTGAAAACTCTTTCTTCATAGAAGGATTAAATTTCAGTAGAACCGATGAGACATTACGATCTTCACGAATCCAAATTTTATAATGTGATTCGAGGACCACAAAGCCCCCATACAAGCCAGCCATCTGTCGCAATTTAGTTAAGAAAAAATGGGTGTGCAGCTAAGTTTTAAAGGTTCTTTTTTCGATTTCAAAAATTTATTGCTAAAAATTGGTACAACCTATTTTATCCAAAATACTGTCCATCACTAGCTATAACTTTTTCCCACTTCTCTGGCAATGCATGGATTCCGTCCCAATAAAACTGCTCGCTTTTGGAGGCGAAGAACTCATCAAGCCAATTTTGGATACCTTCAACCGAAGTGAAACGCACTCCCGTAAGGGCATTCTGCATCGACCGGAACAAATGATAATCTGATGGTGCAAGATCTGGGCTACAAGGCGGGTGGGGTAGAACTTCCCATCCGCTACCATCGAGATAGGTTTTGACCACTTGTGCGACATGCGGCCGAGCATTGTCATGATGAAAGATCAATGTCTTATGTCTGGTTTCCCATTCCGGACGTTTTTCCGCAATTGCTCGCTTCAATCGCATAAGTTGTTGTCTGTAGAGTGCTCCGTTTATCGTCTGACCACTTTTCAGTAGTTCGTGGTAAACGATTCCCTTCTGGTCCCACCAAACGCAGAGCATTACCTTGCTGCCATTGATATTTGGCTTTGGCGTCGATGGTCCGGGTTCGGCACGCTTAACATACGCTGCCTTGCGCTTCGGATTGTCGTAGTGAATCCATTTCTCATCGCCAGTAATAATGCGATGCAAAAACGACTTCGCTTTGTATCGTTGAAGCAGCATTTCGGAAGCAGTGACACGGCGTTCGATATCCCTTGGTTTGAGTTCGTAAGGCACCCAGTTTCCGACTTTCTGGACCATTCCAATGGCTTTCAGCCGCATTGAAATGGCTTGATAAGTCACGCCTAACGTTGTCGCAAGTTCTTTTTGGGTTTGACACGGGTCTTCGTCCAAAATTGTCTCCAATTCGGCGTCTTCAAAAGTTGATGGCCTTCCTTCGCGCTCCTTGTCGGCTGTATCAAAGTCACCACTTTTGAATCGTCGGAACCAGTACTCGCTGGAATTGATGAAGCATTCTCACCGTAAGCCTCACACAGCATCCGATAACTTTCCGCTGCACTTTTCTTCAGATGGAAGCAAAATAGCAATGCTTCCCGCGAATGAAGTTTTGTAGGCACAAAAGCTGCCGCCTTGTTTGTGTACTCAACTTCACAGCGGGAATGTACAAGCAAAAAGAACAGAATAAGAAAAAATTGAAAAATTCCCAACAACGCGCTTTTAGATGGTTTGAAAATACCGCGCGCACTTGTATTGTCTGTTTGCGGACAGACGGAGTCGTTGACCTTTTTTTTTTTTTTTTTTTTTTTTTAATTAGATTATTTCCACCAAAAAAAAAAAAAGTACAATAAATCCACGTACCTGGTTTTGCTGGCACGGATTGTTTGCTGGTGCTTAGTGCTTTTTGGTGCTTGCTGGCTTGGTGCTTGCTGATGGCTTGTACTTAGTTAATTTCAGCTTTGCTTGGTGCTTTTGCTGATGCTCTGTTTAAATGGATCTTTATTATTGTTGATATCCAGCTCGAAAGACCATGTTATCATCGGAGTGCGACGCAATGGGCGGTTTAAAAATGTGGGGCCTCCACTGTCGCTCCGATGATATATTTTAGAAAAATAAAAAGCACAAAGGCGTGTCAGTATATATTCATTAATATTTTATTTGCAGTATATACATAGATATATGCATAGAATAGATATATATGTACATAGAAATATATATGCAATAGAAATACGTTGCTTACCTAAATTACCTTTTAGCTGGCTGACACGTCCTGATGCTTGGAATTCGAAAATCGCAGTGAAAGTTACAATTAAAATTGAAGTGAAAGTAACCTCGCCGCACAACGTTTAACACGGTAAATGTTTTAACTGTTCGGCGGGGAAATGCCAGGGTTAGCGGCCTTAACGTTGCAGCGACTGGAAACGGTGGTTAGCAACAGTCGGAACGGTAGGCGCAGTTACCAGTAGGGTGGCTAAAAATGTATATTAAATATTAGGATGTGGCCTAAACACCTTTCTTACTAACTACCAATACTTCTATTAAAAACAAATATTATATGTTATAAAATTCAAAATTCAAAGATTCTTAAAACTAAACTTAAAAAAATTCAATAAAAGATAAAAATAAAAAAATTCAACGAATTTTAGAACTAAATTTAAAATAATTCAATAGAATATAAAAAAAACTACGGACCCTCATTCCGGCACCTGCTCTATTTTAGACGTCACCTCCAGTATTCTCTGCATGGCCCGGACTTGTTTAGCTGCACTCAGCTTAGCAACCATTGAATCCGCTGAGTTGCTTGATTTATTTTCTTTTTCAATACATCCCTTTTTTAAGAGATGGATTGGTAGCTTTCAAAACATCATTTTCAACCTCAGCACTTCTGTCGCGTTTATTTCCACTTGGTTGCTGTGACTGGGGTGGAGCAAGTGACGTAGATGATGCTTGATTTACTGATGTTGATGGCAACGGTGAATCAACATCATCAATACACTCTTCCGGTGGCACTATTGGTGGCAACGGTGAGGGCATAGAAATGGCAATTGAACATTTTGTGAGCTCCTAATTCTTTAAGAAAACATTATTAGTTATCACTTTATAAAAATATTCCAACTATACTTACTGTCGAGGAATAACATGCGGCCTTAAAAATGTCATGCTTTCAAGTAGATACCACGGTTTCTGGTATTCTGCTCTACTGCCTGATGGTGTCTCAGATTTCCTGGCTTCTCTGCGATACCGATCGCGGAGAGTTAACCACCTCCGTCTGCATAGCTCACCTTTAAAATAACTGTGTTATGAAATTTAAAATACTAATAAATATAGTTCCCACTCGCCACTTGTGCACAGCTCCTTTCCGATTTGTTCCCATAGCAACTTTTTCCTTCCCTGGAACTTATATAAAGGATTACTCTTATCGTAGAGTTCTTTACTGTCTTGTATTAGCGATAATAGTAAAATAATAATAAAATAAATAGATAGGGTGGTGGAGTGATGGTACGTAACTCCTCCCCCCTTTGTCAAAAGATTCTCCTGGATCCTATGGTTTGTTATATTTTAAGCCGTATTTCTCTTCAATGGCTTCCAGTTCCACATCCTCAGATTTTTTTCAATTTTATTGATAATCTTAATTTTATTATTTTTTTTTTCTTAAATACAATATCACAATAATTATTACAATGCTTACAAAAAAGAAAGTGCTTATTGCATAAGAAACATTTCTATGATATTTTAATACTTTTATTTCTTTAATATTTTCAAAATTTTCCAATACAATTTTTTTGAAGTTAATTTCTTTTTCAAAAGTGTTATTTTCGTTGTTTACTGGAATGTAATATTTCTCTTTTACGATTTCTATCTTATTTTGAAGAACCTACTCTTTTATTGTTATTTTACAGTTGTATACAGATGTTAAGTAATTTTTGTTAAGTGTGATTTTTCGATCGTCACAATTTTTTAAAACAGTTTCATTTATTGCATTCTTAACAATTAAAGTTTCATTGTCCATAGCTAGGATCTCGAATTTGTTGTTGTTGCTGCTGCTGTATTAAGCGTTGCTGCTGCAGTTGTAATTTTTGTAACTCCGCTTCTTGTCTGCGGATGACCTCTAGTAGTTCTTCTACGTCGTGCTGGTTCGCTATTATTAAATTTCTGTTTCGGTCGAAAATTTCACTTCGTTGCATAGAAATTTCACTTCGTTGTTCTTTAAATATTCCTTCGAGAATATCGCCAATGACTGCGCCACTAATGAGTTTTAAGTCTTTGGACTTAAATTAAAACCACCAAAGTTATTTGTTTCACTATTTTTGTTTAGACAAAATCAACCTTCTTGGTTGTTGTGAATCTACAGACTCACTTAGAATAATTTCCTTAATTCTAATAACACTTGTTTTGCGCTCACTTTATGCAGTACTTTATGCTTATTGAGAGCATAAATGCATTGAGCGAAAAACGTGTCGGTGTAATATTACATACTAAGCAAATCTTTTGGTGGGAACCTTTACTTGTGAAATCTTAGTATCTTAGCATTTAAATAGTTTGGTGTATGATTCCAATTTCATTAAATGTAAGACAATACTCTCACAACTCAAAAAAGAGAAATAAATAGATAGGGTGGTGGAGTGATGGTACGTAACTCGGGTATATCATATGTGTGAATGTCTGCTCCAAGAGTGGATTGCATAGCGACAAGCGAATTATTTGTAGCAAATCAAGGTTTTGAAAAATTAATTCTAAGCAATAGTCACCGAGAGAAATCAAATTTATATTGTTACCTGTCGATGAGTTTTCAATTTCGAAAGGCGGCTCCCAACTGGGGCTTGCCTTTACTATGAGAAGTTTTTGATTGATTATGTGATATAGTTGGTCTAACGCGGCGCTTGCTCTTTTTGCATCCTTAAACTTGATGATACATTGGTCTGGTGCATTACGGCTCTTGTCACACTTTATCTGAACATCTTTAATACTCGTAACGCCAAATCTGGAAAGATGGCGTTTGAGGCCATCCGGCATCTGTGAAACAGTCAGGTTATAGACTGGCAGATATTATATGGATAGTACGGCTGAATAATTGGTTTGAGGTAACTCTTACGCGAATCTTTTGGATTCATAGATGAATCTTAAGAGGTCCGGAAGTGGAAGAGTATGAACTTTATCTATTCTCAGTACATCGCACCCAAAGTCTGATTCTAGAAAACGCCGGACAGCTATAGAGATAATGCTCTGCAGTGTCCTCACGGCAGGATAAGTATATTGGGTCGTCAATGATTCCCATGGTAGCCATATGCTGATCACAGCGCTGTGATTGCACCCACTAATACTCTCAAGTCATTTCCTGTTTGGTTTTTTCACAAAGCACTTGACTACTCTGCAAGAGCCCAACTCAGGCCAACGTTTTTTATGGGAAGACCTAATAAAGTCGTTTATTAGGGGAGAGAGAATTGAGTGGCAGGGAAAATAGGCCGAGACAACAATTGTCTCTACCTCTTTACTCTCTAATCCATACTTTATTTTGACTGCAACTAAGACAGGAGAATTGTCTTAACCTTCATCTCACCCTTAAATAAACTTACATTGTATACCCTCGTGTGTGGTTTGTCACACATATGGTATGCTTACGTATTTTACAGTAGAAACATAATTTAATTGTAGTCAAAATCAAGATTTATCATCAATAACATATTTATTTTTATATTTTGTTATCTGTTACATCAAATAAGTCTATCTTCAATACATTTTACACAAACATTTCGGTTATGAGTACGCTTACATACACCTTTTTGGCAAAAACAGCACATCGTTTGATATACATAGTTCTTAGTTTTCGACTTCTCGCTATAACAAATGTGACATCTAGCTTTTCCTTCGATATTCGGAGGAACACTTTTGGATCTTTTTGGAGGAATGTTGAATGATCGTGATGAGCTCTCCCGAGATTCTGAAGGTTCACGGAACAGTGAAGATGTGGAATAGGCTTTTGAGCTACTGTGCTCCCCGACTGATTCATTTAGTGAATTGTTGCTAATAACAGAAAGCAAAGACGCCGCTGATTCGTTTCGTGGCACGCCTTTTCTCATTGACATGTATGATTTTGCAAGAGATATTCCAAGCTCACGCAAGAAAACTCGTCGCATTGTTGGTTTGTTTGTTTGCCAATTTGGTTTCACATCTTTGAATATAATCAAAGCGTTTAAAGCTGAGATGTCGATCATATTTGCGAAAACCGCCAATGGCCATCGATTCGTCTTTCTTTTAGAACTGTAACAAGACAACATTTTGTCAACTGTATCCACGCCACCTATAACATAAAATGTTAAATGAAATCAAAATAAAAAGCATCGAAACGAGCCTTTTGTTTTATTATAGAATAAAAAGTATTAGAACAAACCTTTGGTTTTATTATAATGTTGAATGATTATTGGCAACTTTTTCCCATCAGATTCTATATCATTTGAAGCATGCATTGTGCTTTGCAGTACTACGCAATTGTCTTTTCTGCTGATGTATGATACGAATGTTGTGTTTTCGGTGAATGCAAATGTTGATTGGAACAACGGAACTTTTTTGCATTTAAAAGTTTTGGTGGGATGCTTCTTTTGTTTTTTCGCATTGTACCGACCATTGTTAGCTGTTGTGACAACAATTTTTGACCAAGTTCATAAGAGGAAAAAAAGTTGTCCATTGTTATGTTATGCCCCTTCAATCCACGAACCAAATCCAAAACTACACGTTGACCTTGATTTTTTTCAACTAAACGACCAACTGGCTTACCCAAATACGGTTGGATTTTCCAAACGTAACAAGTTTTAGAGCAAACTAATAGCCAAAATTTAATTCCATATCGTTCAGGCTTAGAAGGCATATATTGCCGAAACTTGCATCTACCACGAAAACCAAGCAATTGTTCGTCAATAGTAACACATTCAGATGGATTGAAATAATCAGCCAATAGTTCAGACCATTTGTCGAATATTTCACGAATTGGAGCAAAATTTGTCCGTAGAGCTTTTTTGACGTCTGCTCATAACGTCATCAAATCGTATAATACGATTCATGTATTGAAATGTTTTCTTTGGCATTATCGCTCTAAATATGGGACGTCCATATTCACCATCAAATAAATCCAACATTGTTTCATTCTTTGACCTAAATTATTACAATTATTACTAAAAATTAGATTCATTTTAAACATAGGCATATAAAAAACAACATACCTGTAAACTCCAGCCAAAATGAGTACACCGATATATGCATGTAACAAGTTTGAGTTGATTTCGATATAGTTGTCGTCATATTGCTCCTTTGCATATGCGTTTGACCACTTTAGAACAATATTCTCAATTGTCGGTGGGAAAAACAACATAAAAGCATCTTTGATGTCATCGATACGTGCTCTTGCATATCTTGTTGTGCTTGGACGCAGATTGATGACATTTTCATTCCGTAATCTTCCAGCACGATCGTGAACTGGTTGGGGATTCCATACTATACCGTCTTTTGAGAGAAATAATGGATCCACCGTTCTCTCTTCAGATGAGACTCCTATTGCATCGACATCTTCAATTTGTTCCATTGCATTAAATTCAGAATCAGCTTCACTTAATTCTGATTCATCATTTTCTTCTGGCGAGTAATTTTCATCATTATCAGTAAAATCTTCAACATCCGAAACATTTAAAATAGCTTCAAGCTCTTCGTTAGTAAGATATTTCGGTCTAGCCATGTTGTCCTAATAAACGACAAATAAATTACTTTATAAATGTCAAACGAAATTCTATCTTTAAGAACGAGTACAATTACATGAACCTCTCGCACCCAAAGCAAACAGCACACTGACTTGCTTCTTCATTTCTTTGAAGCAATGAGTCATAGTTTCAACAAGCATTCGCTGTCGATCGTCGTGTAAATTTTTTGAATCGGCGAGGCACAACAGCAGTGCTGCCGCAGCTGCGGTGCGGCCTTTAAATACAGACATGCACGCTTATCAGTGTGTAGACGTGCAACAACATGGTTTTATTTTATAATATGTACATAGTTTCTCAGAAAATCAAAAGACATGGACGTTTTACGACAAAAAATGCTGTTCCTAGTGCAAACTACATAGAAATAACATATGTGTGGAAAACCACACACCAGGGTAAGCAATGTCACTTTTTAAATATCTATTTATCAAAAAATATTTTTTAATCAATAAATGCGTTTTTTGTGCTAAATTTATGCGGCAGGAAATGTCAAGAAATTTCATGAACATCGCTCAAAAAATTTTTTTTAAATGTATAAAAAAGATTCATTTTGTGTGCTTTTCCACACAAGGGTGAGATAAAGGTTAACAAAATGCAGTCGACCGCCTTTGGCATTATGTGAGAAGTTGTATGCAGTTTCGCACGGCTGCAATATAAAAGAGACGTAGCCGATATGATGTGCTGCAAGTTTTCTTCTAAATGAAATGTTTAGTGTCATATGGACAGTCATAATTTAATGCTACACCTTGCTCATGTCTGAATCGAGAACAGTAACGAATAACCTACCTAGATTTAGATATAGGCGCGTTCCATACCTAGACCGTATGATCTTCAACATTCCCATATTTAGGATCCGTCTCCGTCTTGGTATATTGGTATGATATTCAGTGCGTCGTATCCAGTCTTTCGTTCAAGGTATGAAACCTAGAGATAATCACATGCGACTCCCTTGGAGGCCCAGAGATCAGCATGCTCGTTTTGCTAAATCAAGAGTCAAACCATAATGCAAATTCGAGCAGCTTTTTAAAGTACTCTGTCAGCTCTCCTTCCTCAAATTTTGATAGAACTTGCCCTATAGAATATTTAGTGCTAGGCTTGCCTTGTAACTCGTTAGGCACCCGGTTTCCAGAGAGAAGCTTGAGTCGATAAATAATGGTTGTTCTGTTTACATTATATTTTCGGGCGGCACTCGTTGGTGTTTCAGTTTGGTTTTTTATGTCGAGTAGCGCTTGTTGAAGACCTTCTTCATTAAGAACGCTCTCGGGATGTTTCGTTTTGTATATATTAGGCATATTACTCTAAATATTTTGACAATAAAAGCACATTGGGATAATAAAAGGAGAAATTTGATAAATCCTCCTATTATGCAGATGTCAAATCCTCCTTTAACCAATAACAAATATTTATTATTAAACTTGCCGAAAATGCTAAATAATATGACATATTTCGATTTCCTTATGGCTTCTCACCTGAGTGTAGTGCGATTGTGATATATTTCGTTTGAGTGACATTGTGAGTATTTCACAGGGTACAGTTTATCAAAAATAACGAAATTAATTAAATTTCATCAAAACTAATTGTCGGTTCGTTGCCTCGGTTTACTATTGATACATTAGATCTGAGTAAGAATTCAAGAAGACACTCACCCTTGCATTGACGTTTGTAGTTCTCCTGGCAGTACTTGACTAGGACTATAAGTTCCCTTGTTGAAGCAACTTCTTCATCTCCTGGAAGGTAAGCAGAGCCAATTTACCTCATGCTCTCCTTTGTCTGTTGAAACCTTGGTCCAGATCACCACGAGATCGGTGGTAATAAACTGCGAAATGGGAATGACAGCCATTTTATTAACACTGCCGTTCTAGGTCGATCATTATTGGCATAAATAAACTTGCCATTAGCATCTTCGAGTCCTTCAATGACCCTGTCACGTACCCACGGTTCTTGGATTAGAGCTACATCCAAGAATTATTTGTTGAACCTCCTTGCTAGTTCACCCTATGCTGCCTTTGCGCGGTAGAGGTTTAACTGGTCCGGTACCATAGGTTTTTTTATCGGCACGAAGCGGGGGTCGCTTTCTTATGCCTTCTTCATCCTTTTGGGAATTCGTCTTTGGTGCAGGCTTAGTGGTGTGTGGTGCGTCTTTAGAGCAATGTGGTTGGTCATCAGTTGACGTTGCGTTCACTGCGGTCACGAAGCCGAAGTGCAGGGTTGTTCCTCTGGCTGATGCAATGTGAAAGGCTTTGATGCCTCTAGATAATCCATTTAATAACTATAATTACAGTATTAAGTTTTGGTTTGAACATAATGTAAATGTAGTCTATATACTATACTACTAAGAGTAAACATTTTTCATCCCATTGATATGCTTCAATGGCACTGTTTACCCTATCAACGAATTGATCTACTGTTGAAGAATTTTCACTTGTTGGGTCATATTCAGGAATTGTCTCGGCAATTTCCTTTACACTTACACTTCGGCCCACTGTCACACTCGAACTTTGTAGTGAGTTTATTATTCTATCTTACACTCGCATTATTATTGTTTGTTTGATTTTGATCAGCTAAATCTTTAACAGCTGCCATCATACTTTCTAACATCACACGCAATTCGTTCACTTGTGCTTGCAACATACTTTCGTTACTTTGAACTTCTTGCGCTTGGATGTATTTATCTACAAATGCTCATATATTCGTACGCGCATTCACATGACTACGCAGTTTGCTTTTTATTCTTTTTTCCCCCTCTAAATTGCTTAGCTCGTTTTATACTTTATTATATGCAAATAAACGTATATAATAACGTTTGGTGATTCAAACACGTCTCTCCAGTGTCTTTATCAAAACTAAAACTTCTTTATTTCTTAAAATAGTAACAAAGGTAAATTAACGGTAATACACATATTTATTAAACTTAGGCTTGGTTCTCTTAAACATATTTGTAAATTATTTTATTTAACACAACTTCAATCTTTCTCTCTCTCTTTTCAATGCATAATTAGGTTTATATACTTATGTACATATATATATAATATATGTGGCTATATACATACATATGTATTCATGTAGTTAGTATACGTATGTGACTATATTCATACGCAAATTTACAACAACCACAATACACTTGCCCTTCTTCGCATACGTTTGCTTCTTTCACGCTTGCTTGAATAGAATAGAGTAAAGAAATATGCTGCACAGTCACGTGCTTTCTTTATTAAGGCGTCTGGCCACCCTGGCGGACCAAAAAATGCACTTTTTTTTTTTTTAATTAATAAATTCGAAGCTATGGGCCGGAATATTTTTATTTTTTAACTCAATATCATACAGGGTTTCAAGAATAACATTGTGAACTTTTATTTGAAAATATTAAAAAATGGCGCCGTGATGTTGGTTGCCGCGGAGGTCCTCCACACGATACGCGCGGTCCTTGTCCCACCTGGTCCTCGGTTATGGTACATCTGAAAAAAAAAAAAAAAATTCCGGTTATTCTGAAGTAGTGTGACTACAATGTAGCGTAGCCTTTTTTTTTTTCGACGATTAGAAAAATTATGGTGAGCCGAAAAAAAAATTTTAATTTTTTACCGACATTTTTCAAACAAAAACATTAATAAAAAAAAAACTAATCAAGTTATCAAAAAACTTCTACGTAACATTGTAGATAATGTATCTAAGAATATTCAGTAAAAATTTGAAAGCAATCAGAAGGATAGTTTCCGAGATCTCGAAGGTACCAGGTCAAAAAATGTAGTTTCGAGATAATCGCAAAAGAAAGTAACCGTGCAGTTATTCAGCTGACGGCGCGATTTCGGCGAGTCTTACCTTTAATCAGCGATCCCTGGACCATAGACGACTCCTTCGGCAGCTGATTGAGAGTCTTGGGCCCTTTTTTGACTATCCCTTCGTGCTGTTCTTGCTTTCTTAGAATAATTTTGAGCGCGAGTTTCCGCTGTAGCGCAGCGCTCATCGTCTACTGTAGTGCAGAAACTGTAGCTGCGATCTCCGACGGTTAGGTTTAGAACATTCATCATCAGAAGAACACTCTTATACCCATCGTTGAAAGTACTGGTAGCAATGTACGTGGCAATTTGGATGATATTTGCACCGCTGGAATTCGTTTTTGGAGCCATTGACCAGATGACGGAGTTAACGCTTTCATTATTATTCTGCGTGAAGCCTCCTTCGCACCGTTCTAACAAATCATCTGCAGTGAGGTCCTCATAAATAGGTCGAATGGCATCTTGGACTATTTGAGGTAGTGCATTCTTATGCTCATATTCGTCTAAATTGCCCATCGATTTCGATATTTGCCAAGGGCACCACGAATCAATTCCCGGAGGACAATTGTCATGCTGCGGATTTTCATCGGTCGAGATCTTGTGCATGAATGTCGCCCAAATCGCCTTCTTCATTTCGTCTTTTGAATGGGAGAATCTTCGAATAGCGAGACCGTAATATACTGTTAGCTCGTTGATTAACTTGTCGGTTAGCTTTCCTTTGCCACCAAGACCCCTTTTTTCTTTTTTTAATTTCCGAAGTCGTGTGCCCATTCTTTTCTGCACATGACCTATGCATTCTTTTTTCACCACTTTTTCTTTGTATGGATCGGCGTCAACGATTCCTTTATACGTTTTTGAATCTCCATCTCCAATGTAATTTGCGTAACGAACATTATATTTCTCCATCGACCTCGAAAATATTTCCACTATGCTGTCGACTTCCATTTTTCCAGCGGACCCTTCATGATTGGCGGCACATTCTTCATTATGATCTTCTTTCCACAGCTCGAATTCAATGGTGCCAAGATTTTTACTCTAATACTCACAAGCTTTGCAGTAAGAAGATTTAATTATTACATCGATCACTTTCCCTGAGTAGTATCCAATAATCGTCGATACGCCATAACGCGAAGAGAAACCGCGTTTGCGCCAAGTTCCATCGCCAGAAACAGTCAGCCCTGGACCTTTTCCCATCTCTGCTGTTAATTTTTGTTCTTCTTTCACAGCATTTTCCATCGATATTTTGCATACACTTTCTGCAGCGGTGTGAATTTGTTTGACAACGGTGTCGTAAAACGAGTGATATACCGCTTTCGGTAAATCCATGATGCCACAAAATTTAGCGATTCCTTTCTGGCCAATTCCCAATAATCTGAACGCAAATACGATTCGTCGATTTATGTCGTACGCCCTGTGATTAATGAGAGGACTTGAATCGACTATGGTTGGTTCACACAAGTCACACGACACCACTAACTTAAAACCGAGTCCACGGATACTCGTTTCCGAAAATGTAATGTCACCGTTGCACTTTTTGCACTTCACAACGTTACTAATCGCAGAAAAAACGGTCACAAAGTTAATGATACGGTATCCGAAATTCGCACTAACCGGTACGTCGGTTTCTTCACTGGGCTTTAATTTTTTTGCCGATCGACTCGTACTCGCCGTTTCCTGCTCCATTTCGTATCGATTGGCCGGGTGGTGGTGACTTTTAACACTGCTCGATCGACGTCTTCGACTCCTCGAACCCTTTTCGTCGATATAATGTCGAGACGCTGGGTTTTCTTCCATTTTTCGTGACATTTTTGTGAGAATATTTTGACGTGCTTCTGCGTTGCTCGTCGAACACTAACTGACGCTAGTGAAACTTGAAATAACGGACCTAAATTTAGGGTCCGAATATAGTGAATTCAACTACTCCAGGTAACACAGTAAATGATTTATCATATAAAAGGACACAATACGACAGCGGCATGACCGAACCCGTGCGAGTTTTGAAAAAGGGTCGGACCGCACGGTCGACCGCCCGTAGTGGCTCAACCTTCCTGTCTAAAAATGCCTGTAACTTGGCCAATTTTTGGTGTTTCGATACGTAACAGGTCTTCAAATGTTCGTTACAGTTCAGGGTTTATTAAAAAAAAATAAAAAAAAAAATAAAAAATCAAAAATTCCGGGGTGGCCAGATGCCTTAATAGAAATTCAATACTGCTCTACATTTTGTATACTTAGGGCTATTTATAATACTAGGATACGGCGGCAGATTTGCAGTGGAAAATCGTTTATCAGTCCTTATCCATTGCTTATGTTATTTACTAATACTTATCTATTAAACATCTGCATGAATGGCAGAAAATCGACGTTCGAATGAACAATGCGCAAATTGAGTTGAGTGAATTCGAATGCGACGCGCAATTTATTTGAGTGAGTAAGTACGCTAGCGTCGTACAATGTCTCATTCAACTCAAACGAAAAGCAATGAATTGAATGAGTGAGAACGCGTAAAAATTAGAGGGTTGGTTTTGAATGTATTCGAATGCAAGACAGATTTTTTATTAATGCGTAGAACACAAAGCGTACAGAAAAAAAAGAAAATAAAAGAAAAACGCAAGTCAATGTAATTTACATACTTATATATATATACTTATATTTATTTTTCCTATATCTAATTATAGTATAATAATATGTACATATGTAAGCCTATATTTATATATGTATTAAATTTATGTTTGTAAGCCTATATTTATACATGTATTTAGTTTACATATTTGAGTGCAAAAACATTATTTTGTTAATGTTTTCTGCATTAGTTGCAATAAGACATCGTTTTTCGGTAATGAGATTTCTTGCGTCTGAAAATGTCCTCTCAGAAGCCGCGCTGCTCGCTGGAATACAGAATATTTTGCAACTGGTTTTATAAAGGAGCGGAAAAAATTTTTGGTGCATATTCCACCAAGCTAATGGATCAAAATCTACAGTATATGGAACACTTATATTGGAATATGATGCTATTTCTTGATCTATTTGGCCGTAATTTGAATCGACTTGAACTTCTATGAAGTCAGCAAACTCATCGTTATCTATTGGTGCTTGAGTTGGTCTACAAACATTTTCTATGAAGAAATGTTGCATTATATTTTTGCAATCATTGACTACATCCTCTTTTTCTGCAGTTGAAAATTGTAGCAATTTGTTTGTTGGTGGGAAAAGGTACAGAGCTATGTTATGAAATTTGGTTAAGTTTGGTATTATTGTTGTTGAGATTTGGCTATTTAATGCGGATTTGAGTAACTGAATAATTTCAATGTCAGTGTTATTGATCTGGCAACTTTTCTTTAACTTATTTATATTTGGAATAATTAGATATATGGTTGGACGTTTAGTTGCTTCCAGTTTTTTTGAAACATTTTCAAAAGGTTCCAATACCTTAACTATTGCACCTAAATGATTAAAATTTATGCCTTCTATTCTATCTAATTGGTTTTTATCCTCTAGAACTGTTACAATTTCGATCCAATTAATTTCTACTGATTTTAAAAGGTAGAAAACTGTATTCCAGCGAGTGGGGCAAAAACTTTTTAGCGAAAACCCCAACGAGGAATTCATTCCTGATTTTTTGAAATACTTCACCAACTTGGTGCAAGTGGACACAATGAAGCTCATGTCAGGAACAGCATCGATAGCTTTTTCCACAGCGTTGTTCAGCAGATGGTTCACGCAGTGAATTTTATCCAAATCACGAAAAGCCTTTATCATGTTTGACCCTCGATCTGCTACAATAATAGGCTTGTCCCCTTCGAGATCGCATCCGAAGTTCTGCAAAGTTTCCATTATTTTGGTCCGAATATTTGAGCCTAGTTATAAAAAAAAACTTAATTGAATTTATTTTATAAACTCGTAGATTAACTTAATATACCTGTGCAGGACGCCTCCTTCATTGACTTCATAGCCATTAAACGATCCACCAAAACTCCATCCATTATATAGTGGATAGTACACGATAAATACGAAGCTCTTAAAAAATTATCCGTCCATATATCGCTAGTGATAGCATATCCAAACGCCTTATATTTTTGTATTTCGTTTTTAATTGGGCCAAAGTGTGACTCGTAAAGAGTTCCTATGTTCCGGGACACTGTAGTTGGATGTGGTAGCAATTTTTCTACATCGACGTTGGGTCCAAAAGTTGCCCCAACCTTAATTAGGAACGACGCAAAGTTTTTAAGCCCCGAATCGTCAATAATTTTTAACGGACGACAATTCTTAACCACCCATTCGGTTACGACAACTACGCCCTCCTGCTTCACTTCTGAATTCACTTCAACAGTTGTCGAAGTTTTCTGCGCCTTGCTGCTGTTGACTACATAGCACTTGTGTTTTACTAAATTAGACGTACTACCTGTAAATTTCAAAACTGTAAAACACATCTTACAGGCTACTACGTCCACCAACTCCTCTCCATTTTCCTTTTTTATCTTAGAAAAAAACTGCCAAACTTCGCTTCGTCCTCTCTTTTCAATTAACGTATACATGCCACTTTGAAGTTTCTCCTTTACTTCATCTGAATCATTTTCTTTTAAAACCTACATGTATATTTCAAAAAAAACTGAATTAAATCTGAAAAAACACATAGGAAACATTTATGGACAGGTCACAAGTTCACAGTTATTAGTCTAATCACAAAGAAAACAATTTATTAACCATAATACAGATAGCATACACATAAATAACACACTTATAAAAACAAAACAAAAACTAAACTACAACAACAATACAATACATACCGTGTCGGCTTTCGCTCCGTTGTCTCCGTTCATTTCGCGTGTGTTTCGTTTGGGCGATGCTAAAGAAATGAATACACACAAAATCTATGCCACAACTCGAATACATGCGAATGTCTTCAGCTTCGCCAAAGTTTTCATTCCGTTTTACGCACTTATTTATTCTCGCTCATTTCGTTGAATGCCGTTAGTTATGAGACACAGTGTGGTGTGTCACTCATACACATTCAATTCATTGTGTGCTTCGTAATCAGGGTTGCCACTAAAAAAAAAAATTTCCGACCAAATTACAAACCAAATCGGACCAAATCCGAGGAAAAATGCCCAAAATTTTTTTTTGTCAAGAATCAACTTGAAATGAATTCATTTGCTTATTATTGATATGTTGTTATATGTTTTTAACATATACATGAAGGTACATAAGTATTTATACATAGATACATACATATACATATGAGATCAATGCATTATAGTCTTGTAAAAAATCACATTACTTTAAAACTAACACTTAAATGTACGTTTATACATGTAAGAAATTGCAGCTGTTCAAAACAACCGCTAAAATAAATAAATATTACAAAAAAAAATCTCTTTTTACTGACCACACATAGTGGGGACTTTTCACATTGACGAGCTCTTTACATAGCATGATGCTATTAATACTACTTATTTCTAGTCGGTTACGTAGTTTCGTTTTAATTAGAGAAAGCGTTGAAAATTTTCTTTCAGCCGCGGCAGAGCTGTGTGGAAGTGAAAGTAAATTAAAAATGAAATCGGATAATTCGGCAAAGCTTCTTTGATTGATACCATTTTTCAATAAGCTCACCTTCGACCAAAATGTGTCTATATCCATATCAGCAGAAAGATTTACATCACTCAACCTTAACAAATTCCACTGACTTGTAATTTGGTCAGGGTCGCAATCCACTAACTCACTGAATGTAAGTATCAACGGGAGTATCTGCAAATCTTCCTGCGATAAGACTTTAGCCGGTGTAATTATTTGTAACATTTTAATATCTTCACGATTGAAATCAAACCGATTGTTAATTTGGTTTAAGAGCTCGACATAGAAAGAAAGTATATTTCTCTTTACTTCAATTATATCATCTTCACTTAAGTGTTTTGTCATAAATATCTCCGCTTTAGTTCCTACGAAAATATCACGCAATGGCTTTTGATTGCTTTCACTTCTAAAGTCAATATTTGTTTCCTTAATGCAAACATCGTGTTTAACAAAATTATTTATAATTAAAAGATAAATAGATTTCATATTGGAATATAAGTATGGCAGTCGGGAACTCTCCGATTGAAAATCTTTGTTGAGGTTATTAATTATAGGTAATATGTATGTTAAAAACAAAAAATAACACTTGGTGTTTGCGCACATTTCTTCTGCTAATTGCGCAGGGCGAATGCCATTCACTTCGTAAAAGCAAGAAATAAAATATAACTTTAAGCTGTCCCACTGTTCAATAAGCCGTGCAACTACACCCTCCAACGACAGCCATCGAGTCTGTGAGACTCCCAATATTTTGTGAGGCTCAACTGAACAATATTCTTGAAATTCCTTCAAATCATTGATCCTTTTGGAGCTATGCGAAAAATAATTATAAATGTTACGGCACAGAAAATCAATGCTTTTCGGCAGATGTCTGCTGGCATAACTTGTGCATAAATGAAGTGAATGGCAAGTGCATGTCATAAAAAAAAAATTTGTTTCTTTGTTAAGCAATGCTTTAACACCTCCTGCATCACCTGCCATAACATTTGCACCGTCTGTTGCCAAGCCGATAATATTCTTAAGTGGTATATTATTGGTATTGAAAAATTGTTTTATGAGCTGAAAAATAGAAACTGCGTCTGACTTGGTAACTTCTAACAAAGCAAGAAACCTATCCTGTACCACTCGTGCACTGTCAACAAACCTTGCTACCAAAACTAAGCTTTTCGTGGTACTAATATCTGTTGTTTCATCAGCGATAAGAGAAAACTTCGTATTTCGTAGCGTTTCAAATACTCGATCATTGGCCTTCTTTCCAATAATCTCGGCGATCTGCGTTGACTTTGTCCTACCACATTTAATCAGCTTGGCGATACTAGAATCTGGACAGCACTCCACCAACAACGCTGGCAAATATTCCATTATCAAAAATGGCAGATTATGGGTTATGCAAAACATCACAAGTGCGAATTCGGCATTTCTTACTGTTATATGTTGTTTTTCTTGTTCAGGATCATAAAACATTTCAAGCGTATGTTGCTTTTTGCGCGATTCGCAGTTTCGGATATGTGTCGCAGTTTTCTCATGAACTTTCAGGTGAGCGTTGTGGTTATCTATAGCTTTCTCACAAGCAACACAAAAAGCAGATCCATCCTTGTTTTGTAGCCAATCGAATGATTGTAGCCATTCGGCTCTAAACTTGCGTTTGTAATTTTCATTTTGATTCACGTCAACGCTGTGAAAAATAATATGAAAAACACAATTAAAATATGTCAATGTCCTGTGCCATGTATGTTTTAATAAAACTACCTGCCCGATGGCTGCTCTACCGTGGTTGACTTCGGTTTTTTGATTAAGAACCTGAAACGAAATTAAATAGTTTTTTTGGTATTTGTATCATATCATTTAATTATAAAATTACTTACTTTTCCATTTTGATAAATTCACCTGCGCCTGCTGTTTGTCAATTTGTAGGGATGTGTATAGTTAAAAGTTAAAGGTAACGTACGATTATTGTATGTCGATTTATCGAACAATCTGAATTATAGCGAAGTTATATAAGGTGAGTGCAAGACACCACTTCTTCACGTCTTTTGCCAGTGTTTATGTGAACATTAAGTTCGAGCTGTGTTTCATTAACATTAAAAAAACTTTACACTGAACAGATGTAGCAATTTGTAGCTACTAAACAAATTGTGCCCGCTTACAAAACGGACCAAAATTTTAATTAGATGCCCATCGGCCCAAAATAAATTTTTTGGACCAGATTTGGTCCGAAATGCCCAATTTCGGCAACCCTGTTCGTAATCAATCAGCTGAATTCATTCGAATACATTTAATTTTACGTATGCTGTGAGTGGACTCATGCAGACCTCTATTATCTATTGCTTGTTTGTGGAAAATTCCGTTTCGGTTGCTGCCTGATACGGTTTGTATCGATAATGCATTCGCTGCATGTTATAACGTGTTATGTGGCGACGTCAGCAGTGGCGTAGTAAACATTCCTTAATATTATGTTTCCACCAAAAGCAAACACCGTGTTTGCAGGAGTTGTGTTTGGGAGAACTGTCAACTGTTTCCACCGGAAGTTTGGGAGAAATTGTGTTTGAACTGTCTTTTGTTGACATTGTGAAATAAAAATTATAAAAATTGATAGAATTATAAAATGGTTCATAAAATTCAATTTGTTATGTTGATTTTATCATTTTATTTTAAAATAATTGATAGTGAGTTGGTCATATATTATTTAAAAAAAGGTTAAGGGAAAATAAAATAATTTTAAGTGTTGCTGCCAATTTAATGCGTTCGCAAAGTGTATGGACTTTGGTATGGTAAACAGATTTATGATAAATTATTTGTGTAATGTGACGATATTGGCGAAAGTGATGGAGCTGGCGAAGCAACCGAATCAGGCATACACACATATATAAATAGAAATTAACATTATAAAATTAGATGTAAATACAAATAAAATTACATATATAAATAAAAGAAATACCTGTTATACTATCCACAACGACCGCATCAACATTATTTATTCTATCGCTTCCTATTATCTGGTGAACCCTCTGGTAGTGCTTCCAAGAAACAGGAGAACATCCTGTCCCTGGCTCTGCTTTGCATTTTCTGCAAAGGAAATTTTGAGGCTTTAACAAAATTACTTTAATGAAATAATATATTATATGCCTTACCTATATTTCATTGTGAAATTGTGTATTTTGTATTTTATGTCAATTGGACGGACCTCATGTCCAAGAACTCCCAGCGACTGAGCCATCTCCGCATATATATGTGAGTTCTTCGTGGACCTCGCAATTCAGCTGCCTTCTCACCCCATATATCCAGAAATGCTTCGTCCGCAGAAGGAAGCCAAATAGTTTTTGATTTTTTATGATTTTCCACTAAAATCAATAACTTTAATTTTATGCGCGCACAAACGCTTACCACACGAAAAATATTAAACGTCAATCAAATGTCATATTGACAAATTGCAATCATTGTTGCCATGTTTCGATAAGAATGCAATAATAAATGAGGAAAATGAACAACATTGCCACCACTTAATAATTAAATTAGATGCAAACCCAACAAAACACACTTTGAAAAATGGGTTTAGGTATGGAGTTGTGTTTTAATTTTGTATGGGATTTGACAGGTGTTTTGTTTGGTGTTTGCGCTAAGAACACGATAGCGGCAGAGAACCCAAACTCCGGCTGCGGTGGAAACGTAATATAACTCGCTCGTCCATTCGTACGCGAGTTAAATAGGTACTTTTGATGTATTAATAAAAAAATATATTTTATTCGTATCAAGATGTACTTAGATCAATTCTAAACTGAAGTTCATATGCTTCAGTATAATAGAAGACTAACTTATTTCTGTGCTTAATCGTCTATTTATATGCTCTGGTTTCTTTTGTTTATTGATTGCTGATAATGTTCAAAAGGAATCTTTTATTTGCTATTTGCTAATAATATTTAAATAGGAATGTTTTGTTTGCTATTTGCTGATAATATTTAAATAGGAATATTTTGTTTACTATTTGCTGATAATGTTAAAATAGAAATATTTTGTTTGCTATTTGCTGATAATATTTAAATAGGAATATTTTTATGTAAACTACTGATTCTGTATCATACATTGGATGATGTCATCGGTACAGTAGTGTATTTTCTGTTACACTAACTCTCCTCCCTCTTAAAATTAAATGTCCTCATTTATTCATTTCTAGTTCGTACGGATGTTATCTTTGTGTATTATTCTATTATCAGTTGTTCTGACTGTTTTACCGTTATCCTGTTCAATTATTTTTTTTTATGAATCTATCGTGTTTTTTATTTCTTCGGCTTCTCTTAACGTAAATAATATCTCCTTTCTTGTAAGTAATTTGTTTGTTCGGTGCTTTCTGTTGGGTAATATCTCTTTCTTGATTATAACGAATTCTATTTCCGATGACTTTATAGTCGTATCCTCCTCTGTTGAAAAACACGTCCTCGGGGTTATGTCCTGTGACCGAGTGAATGGTTTTATTGTACTGTCGTACTGCTTCGAATATCACCTCTTCGTATTTACCTTTGGTTTCCTTTACTAGTAAGTTAGTTAACTCCACTATTGTGCTGTGCGTACGCTCTACTTGACCGTTCGTTGTCGAATGTTGTGGTGGCACTGCTGTGTGCTGTATATGTAGTCGATCGTATAGGGATTTTGCTATTACATTAACGTATGTCGGGTCGTTATCGGTTGTTAGGTTCGTTGCGTATGGGAATATTTGTGATAATATTTCATTCAAATATATGTATGAGTTTTTCCTATCTGGTATTTTTCTTATATAGCAGAATTTTGAGTATCTGTCTACTGTAGTTATATATGTTTGGTTGTCCATAAAAAATGTATCCATGTGCAAATGTGTACCTACTTCATTTGGTATTGGTGTTTTTCCGTAAAGTAATTTATTCGGTCGTCTGTCGTATTTACATTTTTTACATATCTCATATATTTGTGCTGCCTTCTTTGCCATATCTTGCATGTTAGGCCAGTAATAGCTCTCAGAGAGTTCTTTTATATTATTTCTTTAATTTCTATGTGCTCTTCTGTGTATTTGTTCAACTATCTCATTCTGTTCATTTTCGTCAGTGATGTCTCTGACTAATGCATTTGCTATTACAAAAGTAGTGGTTGGGAAAGTTTGTACTAGTGTGGTTTTTATTTGATATAGAATTTCTTCGGTCGTGATTATGGCGTTAATATTGTTTGGGTGTAGTACGCCTTTAATATCACTTATCAATTGTTCTATAGTGGTGAAGTATATGGTGTGTCTAAATTTTCCGAATATATTTTTACTTTCTATTCTTACTAATCCAAATTATGGCTAATAACTCTTTTTCGTTTGTGCTATATTTTTGTTCCGTCTCGCTTAGTGTTCTGGATATAAAACAAATGGAATTTCTACCTTGGGATAACACAGCTCCTATGGCAAAATTACTTGCGTCCGTGGTTAAAGCAAAGGGTTTATTGAAATCGGGTTGAAAGAGTTCGACTTGTGCTTGTAATTCATTTTTTAATATATGCATCGCTTTTATGGCTTCCTCATCTAATTTTATTTGCATTTTTTCACTTTGATTTTTCTTTACGAGACCGTTTTCTCCTCGTAAAAACAATGTTAGGGGTTTGGTAATCTTGGCGTAGTCTTTGATGAACTTTCTATAATATCCTGCTAGTCCTAAAAATGATCTTAATTCTTTCAGATTCATAGGCACAGGGTAATTTTTTATGGTCTCAATTTTTTGTGGGTCTACGGTTATTCTAGTAGTGTGTTTTCTGTTACACTAACTCGCGCATCTACAGTCAATACAAAAAACCGACGATTCGCTTTGGCATCAAATATTAAGCAAGCATCACATACACTACCGGTCAAAAGTTTGGGTTCACTTGAAAAATTTTAAAAAATTTTCAAATAATCATGATTTTCTTCATCAAATATTTTTTAATATTGTTATTTTACAGAAAGTAATTGTGTTTAATACAAAATATGTTAACTTTTAAAGAAACCCGCAAGTATTTGTTAATATTTTCGATTCCTCGAAATATGCGCCTTTTGCTCGTATTACAGCATCGCATATTCTGGGCATCCTATCAATTAATTTACGCAAAGATTCTGCTGTTATTTGATTCCAGCAATTTTGCAGAAATGTTCAAGGTTGTTTTGTATTAGTAGGTTGCAATTTTCTTACTTCTCTGTCCAACTCGCCCCACAGCAACTCGATCGGGTTACAATCCGGCGACTGAGGAGGCCATTCCATATATTTGATTTGTTTTTGATTTTCTTTGGCAAAAGAATCCTTGAAGTGTGCTTAGGATCGTTATCCTGCTGGAAAACGAATCCGTTGCCCACAAGTCTTTTCCCACATGGAAAAGCGTGCCGTTGAAGTATGTTGTGGTAGACTTTTTTGTCCATGATACCCTCAATTTGCACAATGTCTCCAACTTTGTCTCCAACAAAGCATCCCCAGACTAACACTAACCCTCCACCATGCTTAAATGTGGGAATAACACATTGGTTCATCATGCGTTCACCGACAAAACGACGAGCATATTGACGGCGTCGTTTGTTGAAAATTTCAAATTTGGACTCGTCCATGAACAAGACTTTAGACCATTGTGCAGTTGTCCACTCTTTATGTTTTTTAACTCAATTAAGTCTCTTTACTTTATTTTGCGAAGTAAAAGTTTTTTGGCAGCGACTTACCCTTTTAGGCCGTAGTTTCTTAGTCGTCGTTGTACCGTCGAAACAGGCACTGGAGCCTCGCGCGAGGAATTGAGTTGTTCGCGAATTTCAGGGGCTGTTAGAAAACGATTTTTTTTGCTTACAACACATATGAACTTATCCTCTCCTTTTGACGTAGTTTTAGGCCTCCCAGAACGATGACGACTCTGATTGCACCCAGTATCGCTCTTTCTTTGTAACGTTCTCATGACAGCATTTTGAGAGACATTACATTTCGAAGCAAATTTTCGCGTTGAATAGCCTTCTCCATGTAGTGCTACAATGACTGCTCGTGTTTCTACACTAAACTCTGCTTTCCGACCCATTTTAAATAATAAAACAAGATGACACCAACAATTAGAAATAAAACTCTTGAAGCGAGTTTTGCAGCAATAAGATGTTACGCGTAATATGCACTAGACGCATTGACAGAATGCAGCAAGTCATAACACGTTCATGCTTGATCTACGCGTCTCATACAGTCACTTTGTAAACAATAACAATCTCCTAAACTCAAACTAGTAGCAGAACGCACGTTTAAAAAAAAAAACACTAATAAGCCGACTTGATTGTGTAAAATTCCAAAATAATGTAAGTGAACCCAAACTTTTAACACTTTATTCAAATTCTCAAATAAAAAGGATGGATCTGTCTCTGTTAGCACGCACATATTTTTTATTATTCAAATCAATTATTTTGTCACTGTGAGCAATTTTCAAAAGTAAGAAAAATATTATTGCGATTCTGCACATTTTGCTTGTTTTCTAATATTATCTTTGTGTATAACTTTCCCTCTTGCTGTTAAAATTGTGTCCCCACGATCTGCTTCTACTTTGTGTTTATTATATTTCGTTGCTAATTTATTTCTTCTATCGGTTTTTACGGCTCGGGGGAGTGCCGCCAAACTCCCGCCTAAATTCCCTTTGGACGGAAATGATGGACTGCAAAGCATGGTACCGCTGCACTATCCAAATCCTCTTTTCGGTATCCCAAGCCTCCATTTTTTGTAAATCTAAATACTAATCTGCAAAATAAAAAAAAAAAGCCGATTACTCACACAGAAAAAAACGATTCGTGCGCCACCCTGTATATGAAGTCACCTTTTTTGTATGTAATTGTGTGTCTGTTTTTGTTATGATATTGCAGGAGTTTATCCTGTTTGTCGATTAAGATGTCCTTTATTCTCTCTGTTAAAAAAACACTTCCTCAGGTTTAAACCATGTTGTGGAATGAATCGTCCTGTTGTACTGCTTCACGGTGTTAAATAGTTCTTCTCCCGGTGCCGTATGATTTTCCTGTGCTAGAGCTGTTGATAGTTCAATTAGTGTACTCTGTATGCGTTCAACTTGAGCGTTCGTCGTTTAGTGGTGTACTGGTGTGACTGAGTGTTGTATATGTAGTCTGTCGTATACTGATTTAGTTGTATGTCCATTAAACACTGTAGTTCCTTTTCGTTGGTACTGTAATTTTGTTCAGTTTCATTGAGTGTTCGTGATACAAAAGCGATAGGTTGTCTGTTTTGGGACAGCACTGCGTCTATAGCGAAACTGATGGCATCTGTAGTCAGGTCAAAAGGTTTCGTGAAGTCAGGTTGATAAAGTTCTAATTGAGCTTGAAGCGCATTCTTGATTTTCTCGATAGCTTCTAGGGCTGCCTCATCTAATTTAACTTAATGGTCCACCGTTATTCTATTGTGTTTTATTATATGTCATAAGTATTCGACAGAGTTCTGAAAGAAGTGTGATTTTTCGTTAGAGATTTTCATATTGGCGTTATGCAAAGCGTTTACAATAGTTCTTATGTGATCTACATGTTCTCCGGGTGAGGAAGAATATATTAACACGTCATCTATGTATACGTATGCAAATTTTCCAATGTACTGGCGGAGAATATCATCTACGCATCGATGAAATATTGAGGGTGCATTCTTAAGCCCAAATGGCATCCTAATAATTCATACTTAGCGCCGTTTACCGAAAACGCGGTTTTCACAGACATCTCTTACTAGTATTTGGTGGAATCCTGATTCCAAATCTATAGTAGAAAATATTTTTGCTTTCCCTAAATTTTGAATAGTCATATTTACGTCTGGAATAGGGTATCTGTCATTATCTGACATGGGATAAAGGTACTGTTTAGTCCAAATAGGATCTTCATTATTCGTTCTAATAGTTGCTTGGATAGTTGTGGTAAACGGTAAGTTTTCACAAACTTCGTCATTTTTTCTCATTATTTCCCTAATGTTATCCTCATATTCTGTATTATTTATTGTGTAATTTATTTTTTGTTCATTTTCTACCTTCACAACTTTCTTTTGGTACTTTAAACTGTAGTCGAATAAATTTTTTTCTGCTCTTATAGTTCTAAGTCCTTGTTCACCTAGTATCATATCAAATTCTTGTAGCTCATCAATCTCAAAAAAATGGCAAGTGATGACTATACAAAGTTATAATTTTTTTAGATTTTAATAATGAATATCCGTGAATATTTTTTGTTTTTATAGGTTGAATAGGCACTGACTTACCAATATTACAGTTGATACTTATATAATTATTTGTTGATCCTGTGTCGACTAAGATTGTAACTGGTGTGCCTGTAAGACCGATCTTTGTTTGAATGCAGGGCAGCTCGTTTATTCGCCTAAAAAAGTACTGTCGCTTTCGTAGTGTTCTTCGAGGTGAGATATAGTAGATTCTGTCTCTGTTTGATGCGTTTGACTGATCCTGTGCTGCTTATGTTGATTGAAGTTTTGTGAGGATGGATTTCTTTCCCTTTTGAAAGGATTCTGGTATCCCTGTTAGTGTTGAGTAGGACGTATAAAATGCCTAGAGTTGTATCTTTCCATAGGTATTGGTTTATTTATACGGTCGTGGTGCGGAGTAAAATTGTTGCGTTACACTTGTATTCCTGGATTATATCTGGGGCGTTCATTTCGTTGAGGGAAGCGTTCTTCTCCCGAGTGACTTCATGATTGTCGGACATACCTTGGCTTAGTTTCAAATTGTTGGTTATGGTTGTCGTGGTAGATTGTGCTGGCAAAACCATTTGCTTGCTCTAAGTCCTTTGGGTTGTGGTTGTACAAGGTTCCACTTGTGTATCTGCTATTCAGGCCCATAATGAATGTTCGAACGGCTTCTTCGTTAGCATATGTCTTCATGGCTTCGCTGTTTTGTTCATGCGACATTTCAATTTTTGAAAGCGCAAGATTAAGTGCCTTATTAATTTCGCAGTGATATTCGGATAAATTTTTCTTCCTTGATTAACCTTTTTTATCTCGTCTAATAACACATACAAAGGTCTGTGGTCCGCAAATGTATAGTTCAATCGATTTATAATCGAACAGAAGTTTAATTTCGTGTTATGATTGCTTAGTATGTCGGCTGCTGTTCCTATAATTTTCGGGCGTATAATAGCTAGGATGTTCTGTGAACGCTTTGATGTCATCCATAAACTTCCAGGTTTGCGATCTCCATGAGCGATACAAGTTTTTATCCCCATCAAACTTGGGTAAAGCTTTGAACAGCTCCAAATCGATATCTTTGGCGTCTGTTATTGGAAGAGGGATTTATTCGTGTTGTGTAATGGTGGTGATATTGTGGAAGGCTGTTCGGTTTTCCTTTACAGTATTAAGCTCCTGTTGTAGGGTAGTTACTTGTAAGATTTGTTGTTGGAACGGTTTTTCTATTTAGTGTTTCGCTTTTTCAGAAACTGTTTTTTTGTCGTTCTCCAAGACCGTGGATTTTTTATTTTCCTAAATTTCGAGGATTTTGGCATTTAGGTGACAAAACGTATTGTCATCCCGGTTGAGCCCCCAGTTATTCTTTTTGAATAGAATAGAGTAAAGAAATATGCTGCACAATCCAATTGAGAACCTTTAAGAGTCAACAAAGATAGAAATATCGAAAGATAATATTACAAATAAAGAACAACTGAGCGAAAGACTGCAAAATATTTGGAAAAATGACGACCAAATAAAAACAAACTGCTTAAAATGCGTTGAAAGCATACCCAAAAGGATTCCGGTTTTAATTGCTGCACGAGGTGCTCACGCAAAATATTGATTTTTTGATTTTTTTTTGATATTTTTTTAATAAAAGACTGGTTTGAATATTGTTTTTGTCGTATTATAGAAATTTAATAAACAATATATTAAAAATAGACTATTCTTTGATTATTATCAGTTAAATGGCTGAAACTTGAATTTTTCATAGTGATTCTATTAATTTGAGCACCAACTGTACACTGACTGTTCTTGGATACAAATTTTTAACTTTACCTGTTTTTCCTTCTTTTTTATTTTTGGTTCTGATTCTGGATCAAGGCGCTCGAAATAAGAAAATAATGTTCTCTTCATGTTAGGAGGCGTATTAACAATCACATTAACTACTTGTCAACAAATGCTCGACACAATGTATTCTGCTCGTTGAAAGAAACAAAAGAATAGAAGCATGTTCATGCATGTTTAAAGATAGCCTAGTTATTCACCAAAAAAACTTAGGGAAAAATCACTCGGCGCCGTCATCGCGATTTCGTTGGCGCGCTATTTAAAATTTCGAGTTAACAGTACACAGGGTGTCGCCGTTACGATAAGGAAAAGCTGCAACGGCTCTTTCATGGTAACTTTCTTGCCGTTATATAGCAACACATGTTGTTAGAGAAAAGCGCAATTAAATATATAATATTATATATAAACACGACCGTTTCGTTTGGAGAACTTTATTGGAGTGAATTGAGTCACAGTAAGCATTAATACAAGAAGAAGAAGTAAAGAAGTTACAAACAGGGTTGATATTTTTTTCGTACTTAAACCCCCCCTTTATGAAATCCTGGATCCGCCACTGGGTGTCAGGAACTTACCGAGTGAGATGCCTTGGATTATCAATCGAAACAGTTAAGAATTATATTTAAAGTTTTAATTAATATTAATCAGATAAATGTTCACATAAAATTACAGGTCAATATATATTTAATTCAGTAATTGCATTTTTTATGTTATACTGCACGCTTCGATTGTTCAATTCGACTGACTGATGTTTTCGTTAACTCTCTCTCATCTACTCTTCATATCTCTCTATGCCAATTAGCCACCAGATTGTTAGGGTTGCATTTTTATGTATGTGACATAGGTAAGTAGTTTACATAGATATCAAAAATTAGTTTTTCATTATGTTCAGGTGTATACAAAATGTCAGGTTCTAAGCTATACTTTGTGTTCATTAAATTTAAAATTTTACTTAATTTATAATATAATTCCTCAAAGTTCCTAGCTTCTTCGTTCAGGGCGTGACTTCTTAAATTAAAAAAACTTCTTTTTACTCCGAATTCCTCCTTATGCTTAACTATTATACTTTCCCATGTAGGGTTAAATAAGGTTTCGGCTGCCTTTAACGCCTTACCTTGCAGTCTATTGCATAATACTGATTTTATTGTCTGTTGATGTTCTGCTGGCGTTAGTTGCAACACAGTTGCGACGTCCCTCAGGTAGTTGCTGAGCGTATATTCACTGCTCCCATTAAATGCAAGCAAGCTCCTCGCTTCACGCAAGCTCTCAGCTAGCGTCAAAGCCATTGTGGGTGTTGTTGTAGTTTCGTGGATACGTTCTAAGCACACGCTGCTCTGCTCCTTTTGAATCATTTGCGGTTCAAATCGGTTTGTCAAAAAATTTCACTTTTCTGTTGCCGATTATGGCTGGATATAGTTTACATAACATATCCCATCCTCGTAGCCAGTTAAATTTATTTTTGAAAAATAAAATAAATTTGGTGAAGTTAATTTGTTTTTATTAAAATTAAACAAATGTGGTTACACTTCAGGTTACTTCAAAGACCACCTTTAACATAAAAAACTATAGATATTCATAGTTTATTTTAACAGTTAGATTTATACTGTTTTAAAATGAAGAGAGAAAGAGCAAATGGGGAAACAACAAATAAATATATAACTTACATAGTTAATTATTACAGTTAGATTTATAATCTTTTAAAATGAAGAGAGCGAGAGCGAAAGGGGAAAACTACATATAATATATAACTTATGGATGTATATATGTATATCATGTCTTTTTTTACGCCAGAATCACTATCGGCAAATTGATTTTCGCGCAGTTTTAATTGTTTTATTTATGTCTGTAATAACAACTTTAGTTTTTAATCACATTTTGTTAACATTTCCCCCATTTAGATTTCATACTGGATCACACATTTAATATTTTCCCGAATTTCTTCATCGCTTAGGTTTCGATCCTTCTTCTGACCTGAAAGAAAGGCTTTTAAATGGTGACTGATATATTCATCATAATTCAAATTTACATGTCAGTTATGAATTCATTTTAGATAGATATGTACATGTTTAGATACATGAGAAATTGAGTAAAATAAGATAATAAATTAGCTACATCGCAGGGATGTATTATGAATGATAACCACTTAGATGTGTCATTGGATTTATGACCTTACACAAAGAACACAGCAAAGTAAACAGCTGTTTGTGTGTCTAACAGTAAACCAAATCAAAATGAATGACAGGGTGATGTCAAGTAAAACATTGACATTGATGCTTCAAGCAAAGCTGCCATTTGTTCTCATTTTAAACATTTAGTATTGTTCTATTAAATTTTGAAAGTTATCGAAGCCAAACAAGCAAAGCAAGATATTTATCTTGAGAAGTATAGAACTATCACGTTTCTAGAGTGGCCATTTTATATTATTTTACAATACTTCCCGTAATAGAAAATCTGACAACGGGGGAAAAACATATTTGATTTTAAATTCATAAGCACTACTTCAGATTAAAAATTCTATTATAAATTACTTATCCTTTCTGTATACCTATCTTGGTATTAATGGGTTCATTCTTAACTGCAGACACTGCTTTTGTTAAACCATATGCCAACATGTCGCATGTAGGAATGAACTTCAGTTTAACAGATTTACTCTTAAGCTTCTCTTGTATAAACTTCACCTTTATGTCCATGTGTTTTGCTCGTGCCTCTTCCACACGTCGAAATTTTCTTGGCCATGTAGCCGCTTAAATGGAAAATGTGTATTAAATTTTGCCATATTGGAAAATATACAAACACCCATAACCTATTAGCCAGGTTAATCCGTTTTTGGCCGTGCCCTGAATCTTCAGGTTGAAAATGATTTTAAAAAGGTCATTACCAACTTTACTAGGTTTAAGATGTACTCACTACCTCTTGGTTTGAGCATATTATATTTTGTCGTTTATCGAGTGCTATAGCGATTGACCCGAACGCTCTTAAATGTACCACCATTGGTTTACGACATCGCTCTCCAAACTACGGCCAAATCCGGCCGCAACATCTTAAGACTAGTATCATCAATATGGCCCACGACAGCTAATGTTTTACTGTTGTTACTATTGCTGTTATAATTTTAGTGGAGGAGAATGAAAACACAAAAATATTTACTCGATTTTATTTACTTGCACGGTAAAACTTTACGAATTGAAATTTGTCCCAGTAATAAAAGAAAAAAATACTAATGGGATTTATGTAGTTGTGATTTTCCACCTACCATTGTTTGTAGTTGTGGATTAATTTTACTTGTAGCAATTATTAAAAGAGATTTAAGATGCTGATCGGTTCATTTAGATCTGCAAACATTTTTTGTGTATTTCATCTTGGAAAACGTTTTCTCACACAAGTATGCAGTACCAAAAACAAAAAACAAACCACGAGCAAACTTATGCAAATTATCAAACTGTGCTAGTGGAAGACTCTTATAAAATTCCAACAAAGATGAATTTTGACATTTGTTCTTAAATATATCACTGCACTGTAAATCAATAATTTCCATTTGCATTTATGGAGTCAGGGTTTCAATGTCAGAATCAAAGGGATTTTGAAAAAACTTAATTTCATTCGCAATGGCATGAAAGTCTGAGAAACGACTATCGAAATTATTGTTCAAACTGCAAAATCGACGGGAAATTCTGTCTCTGTAGTGTGGCTGACCTGTTTGCTTAGGTGTGCAGAAAAATTAAAAATGTTTTGGCCGTTGGAACATTCCGAAAAAATTATTATGGCCCTAGGGTTTCAAAGTTGCGAGACCCCTGGCCCTAAGGCTTCAAAGTTCGAAGACCCCTGGTTTACGACAATGTATGCGACGCTACGAACTTGTTGGTTGGTTATTAGTAAGCTGATGGTTCTCTCTTCGTCTTTCATTGAGTTTATCAGAAACCGATTTGGTGACTTTTTATATTTCTTGTTGTTGGAATGAAGTTATTCCTATTTTCTTCACGGCTGGCTGATGTCTTTTTGATGTTTTTACGTTGGAATGAAGTTGTTAGTTTTTTCCTTCACGGCTGGCTGATGTCTTTTTGATGTTTTTACGTTGGAATGAAGTTGTTCCTATTTTAGTTCACTGCTGGCTGATGTCTTTTTGATGTTTTTACGTTGGAATGAAGTTGTTCCTATTTTCCCTTCACTGCTGGCTGATGTCTTTTTGATGTCTTTACGTTGGAATGAAGTTGTTCCTATTTTCCTTCACGGCTGGGTGATGCCTCTTTGATGTCCTTACGTTGGAATGAAGTTGTTCCTATTTTCCTTCACGTCTGGGTGATGTCTTTTTGATGTCCTTACGTTGGAATGAAGTTGTTCCTATTTTTCTTCACGGCTGGGTGATGTCTTTTTGATGTCTTTACGTTGGAATGAAGTTGTTCCTATTTTCCTTCACGGCTGGGTGATGTCTTTTTGATGTCCTTACGTTGGAATGAAGTTGTTCCTATTTTCCTTCACGGCTGGCTGATGTCTTTTTGATGTCCTTACATTGGTCGGAATGAAGCTATTATTCGCCTTTTTATATTTTCACGAAATTTCTTTTTTAAGACTTCAATTTATAGTAGCAATCTTTTGCGTACTATATTTTCACGGGTTTTTTCACTATTGTGGGCATCTTTTGCTAACAAATTCGCGAATAGATTCGTTTCTTTTTTATACCGCACTCGGAATTAATATTCGCGAGTTAAAACTGGACCCTTGATAGTATTATAAAAAAATATATTTTATTTGTATTAAAGCAATACAGTGACTTATGTACTACACAGCGGTTATACCTCGACTGTCGATTCCTTAGAGAATAACTGTTGAGCAGAGATAAAAAGACACGCGTGGTTACAACGTAAGATGACGACTACTTTATTTAGTAAAAGAAATGACATATAAACAATGGAATAATGGAAAGAAGAAAGGTAAAAGCGAGAGTTGCCAGATTTGTATTATTTTACAATACTTCCCTTTAATAGAACATCTGGCAACGTTGGAAAACACATATTTCGTTATAAGTATATAAACATTACAACAGGTTTACAATTATATTATTAATTAGGAAGGCTTACTGTAAACATATCTTTATATTTGTACAGTAGCACACACTTTTTGGATTATGGATTTACACTTTATTGTTCAACTAGTACGTGTTACACCCGGAGCTCATCGGATACATACTCAATATCAAAATGCCATTTCTCTCCCTACGCATCATCGCTGTCAGTGTTCTTTGGCATAAGTTGCCACCCCATCGCTGTAAGTGTTCTTTGACATGGGTTGCCACAATACTAATGGAATAATTCTTGTTGCGAACAATGTGGATTGCGCTCTTGTTGTCACAATATAATACTGTTGCAACTTGAACGCCATTAATCAACTCCGATACCAGCCGATTCAACCAAATGACTTCTTGCATCGCCCCCACTACCGACATTAATTCTGCTTCAGTCGATGACAATGCAACCGTTCGCTGTCTGTGCATAGACCAAGAAACTGCTCCACCCTGCATAAAAAACACTTAACCAGACGTTGATTGTCTTTCGTCAACATCTACTGCCCAGTCAGCATCGCAAAACCCAGAAAGACCTTCAGCTGATTTCTGATAAACGCTGCCTTTGTCAATAGTGCCTTTCAAATACCGCATCACACGCTTCACTGCAGTCGAATGCGCATTGCCAGGAATTTGTGAAAAACGGCTAAGCAAATTGACTGCAAAACTGATATCGGAGCGAGTATTTTACGCTACATACAGAAGACAACCAATCGCTTCCATATATGGAACGTGTTCCATTTCCTTCTTTGCGTTCTCAAAACACTTCAATATGCTGAAAATATATTCAGATTGATCAAGTTTACCTCGTCGCGCTGTACTCGCATGCCACGCACCGATGAAGACAAACCCATGTCTTTCATTTTAAATCTAAAAGACAACTCGTTTTTAATACGCTGCGTAGCCTTTTTGTCGTTGGAGAACACCAAGACGTCGTCAACATAAATCGCCACTCAGACCATGCTGCAATCGTTCGCGCAATAGTAAATGCATTGATCAACATCACTTCTAATAAGCCCCAAGGAGGTAAGCACCGTGTTCAGTTTATCGTTCCAAACTTTACTTGTTTGTTTCAAACCGTACAGAGACTTTATCAATCGACAAACTCTGCCTGACCCATCATCGTAATCTTCAGGCTGCTTCATATATGTACCTCTTGAAGCTCACCATTTAAGAATGTCGTCACTACATACAATTGATGAACTGATAAGTCGTGCTTCACCGCCATTGCGAACAAAAATCGTAATGAACTGTATCTCACCACAGGGGAAAAGGTTTCCGAATAATCAACGCCCTGTTCTTTGTAAAGGACAAGCACACCAACAGAATTACGTTTAACTTTAAAAACCCATTTCGAATTTCTTGTATTATATACACACACTTCAGCACTACTTAACGTCTCTTTAGCAATAACGGGGTCATCAGCATCAGCCACTGCACTCAACAACAAATTCTTTTTTAGCTTCCTTGCAATACGCTCCGAACAACGAACTGGACACATTTGCTTGTTGTTCACTATATTTGAACAGCTACTTCGGCCTTCACATGGAGTATCATATTCGCTGTCAGAAGATTTGTTGACATCTGACAATTCGCTATGATTTTGTTCCCCTGAATTGTTAATGTCACAATCTTCTCTTGCATCACCAATATCAACATTCAAATTTGGTTCAGAATGCTCTGTAGATTTGCTTGTATTTTCTAAAAACGTAACATCTCGACTAATCGGTATGCTTTAGAAGCAAATATACACTCATCTCACTTTGCATCAAGCTTTAAATGATTGTAGTCATTCAGATCTAAATTTACGTTTATCACTTGCCTGTCTCGATTCGCTAAAAATGCAAAAAAATCGCATTTAAATAAATTACCATGATATGCATACATGCGAAAAATACCATACGGAACAATTTTCGATACTTACTCAGAAGAAACTTCCTCATTGTTGTTGCTTTCACACTCTGGACGTCTTTGCCTTTTAATAAATCTGCTTCTACAAGGAATTTATTTATTTATTTATTTAATTCAATTAATAGTCTAAAAAATACAGTATTTCTTACAGACTATGAAAACAGATTAATGCTAAATCATTAATCAATGTAAAATTAAACTTATAATTAACTAGCTTCAATTGTAATGAGTAAAAGAAAAAGATAACTTAAAGAGGAGGATTATTCATTTTAGCAAGACAAGAAATACAAAGTTTCTTACAGACTACATAGAACTAAGAGTATTTGTATATATATATGTATGTAGAAGTAATTAACAAAATTAAAGCTTAGGAAACTAAATTAACAAAATATACTTGGTAATTATTTAGAATTCTTACAAAGGAAGAAATTTTTTAATTGGGTATTAAATACATGTTTCGCCCTGGAAAAGTCTAAATCCAAAAGGGAGGCGAGATAGTTAATGTCAGACAGCGTTCTAACAAGAGGCGCTTTGGAACTATATAATGTCCTCCTAACGCCAACATGAAAAATTTTGACACGGCGAAAGTTCCTGCAAGGAACATTAAAATGTATTCTTTCTAGAAGAAATGGGCAGTCAATTAGTCCATTAACGAGATCGAAGATAAAAGAAACTCCCTGCGTATATTAGCGCAAAGTTTTCTTTATTACTACATATTAATGATTTACCTATCCATTTATGCTTATGGTATTCAATTATCACTGATTTGTATATTTCTAAATTTTTACAGCAGCAGATTTTCTTTTATTAAAATATTACAGCAAGTGAAATTGAGAAAAATAACGTTGAATCAGCGCAATCATTGTTATCGCATTTGACTAAGCAATTTATGTGGTTTGCCAACCAGCTAACAAAAAGAGACAATGATACATAAATGAATATTTAAATGTTTCTGTGTGCAGTGTTACTAAATTGACGAAATGCACCAAATCATAGAGGATTTCTGAGTATAAAGCTTAAAACTACTTTACATTAGTAGATTTTCACATCAAGCCTGTAATTTCGGGGAAGCTTAAAACCGACAAAAATTCAAGTCGTCCGATCATCCGGCCAACGGAAAAAAATCTGACCAGATTTGGTCGGAACCGACCAAAACGGCAACTCTGGTCAGGAGATATCTTCGTCGACCGACGCTGCAGCTCGGATATAGCGATGCCACATTGTACACTATCTAGTTGCAGAACTACCAGCTCGCTGACACTTATAATGTTGATATTTTTTTTGAGGTTCATTGTTGAGATTCCAATGTTTTCTATTTCCCTTGGTATTTCAGAAATCGAGAAGTTAAACTTATGTCCATGTTGTTTGTTAAACATAATATGGCTATGTCTATTTCATGTTTTTTTTTAAGCTTTGTATGTTACTTATAAGATTGTTAACTAGAAGATTGCTTATTTTATTGAATGCTGTGCGAATATTGTTCAGCAGCTCTATTGTGTTGTAGTTCAGTCTTTCATTGACGTAATACGATTGACGATTGGAGGTAATATGTGCTTGGTTATGGCTAGATTAAGTTCATTGAGGGTTTCTTTTGTTTGGATTCTATTGTGACCATGTTTGTTTTTTCGGGTTTTGTGGCTTCTCTCCATTATTGCATTGTTTTTAGGGCATTTTCTTCTCTTTGTCTGTTTTTGTTATTGGTTTTTGTAACTTTGGCGTAAGGTAATAGTTTGTGGATGTAGGAGGTGGAGCTGTTTTCTTTATTAAGTGTCGGATTTGTTGTTTCTTTCCGGAGGGCAGGGAATTGTTGGTCGTAGTTGTCTAGTAACTCGAATCTATTTCCGAGAATATCGGTTACTTTTTGTGCGCTTCTTTGTGGGAGATGTTGTCTATCGTCATTGTTCTTTTTATAATAAAGGCCTTTACTCTTGCTGGACAGTCTTTGGCCGTTGGAGCATGTTCGAATTTGCAATTTACGCAGGCGAGTTTTTGGCATTGTCCCTCTATCTCGTGGGTTTGGAAGCATTTCCTGCATCTTTCCGTCTTTTCTTTGCAGTGTTGTGCAAAATGGTTGAACCTGAAGCATCTGTAGCATTGCGATAGTGTTATATATGTCTGGACTTTTATTTTGGCGTAGGCATAAGTTACTTCGTCTGGGATATTTTGACTTTTAAAAAAGGTGTTTACTCTTCTGGTAGGGACTCGCTTTTCTTTGTCGTCTCTGTCTCTTCGTTCTACTCCGACCAGTTTTAATATCGGTATGGATGATTTAATGCCTGTTTTCAGTTCTTCCATTGAGATTTCTGTAGGTATGTCAAATAAAATACCTATCTTGGAAATACAATGCTGTAAAATTCTGGGTACGTAGCCTTTTACTACCAAGTTTTTGTTGCTACAGATCCCGTTAGCTATCTCCGCTCGCTTGCACGTCACTTTAACCCTTCCGTAGCCCACTTTGCTCACTTCCTTTAATTCAACAATCGAGTTTGGCTTTTGCATTGAAAATTGCCACTTGTTAAATAATTTGTTTTTATTTTAATAAATAAAGGAGCATTTCTAAATTTGCTTTTGCCGTTTAATATATTACACAATATACTAATTAAATAAAACCAATTAGTTTTTATTGCAATACTAGTCCCCCCTATTTAATGTAAAAACAAATATCTAGGTGTATGTACGAGTTTCGTTTGGAGCTACTGTATAACAGCAAGCTGGGCATAGTTAGTAAATACATTTATTATTTTATTATAGGATAGAACTAGATTAGAACAAACTTTCTTTTTTAATGAGTAAATTGTTTTGTTTAATTAAAATCAATATTGAAAAATCTTCACTATTTTGTGAAGATATTTAACTGGTTTAAGAAAAAACTTTATAAGGGTAGAAGCGCGAACTAAAATGATATTGCCTGTAACGCCGCGTAATTAAAAAAGAAAACACCGTGCACGTCCGATTACAATTTCAATAGTGGAGTTTATTACACATGTACTGTCCTTATATTAGGCCTAAAACTAAGATACGAGAAATAGCGGAAATGGAAGAACAGTAAGTGGAGAGTTAGAGAGAGTTTGCAGTTAAGTAAATAGAAATAGGAAGAACGGAAAGTAGGTATAGTTGTAGAATAAAGTCAATGTTCGGAAGTAAATAGAAATAGCGACAGCGAGAAACAGTAAAGTATACTACATACCTACTTATAAATAAACAATATAAAATAACTTAATATTAAGCGTTAATACAATTTCAATTTTTTTAAATTCAATATTATTTAATTTATTTTATTCTAATTTACATTATATTATTAGTTTGCCAGAATCTGGCTTAACAAATATTTTAATTGATTTTCAAATATAGCTGAATTCAATTTAAAACACACAACTTTTCACATTTGGCTAACCACGCAGTAGCATTTGGGTACCATTTTGCACCTTTGCACATTTGAATTCACTGTATTCGTAAACAAACCAATGGTATAAGCATTGTTTGTGGTGATATTTATCGTATATCAGTACCAGAAGCTTAATTTTATGAAACATCGAATGCGTATCCGATGGCATTCGTTCAATGTGGTTTTGAGCATATTAACCACAGCGTTATTAGCGTGAAAAAATGCTTGCAACTGTTTAATAATTCGTCTCTTTAACTGTTGTGTTCCTTGTATATTGCACCACACATTCAGCTGATCCACCATCGACGAAATGAAATACATGTAACAAATAAAAGAGTTCAGTTCGTTTATTTTAACAATGTAACACTTGGTGTTTTATTTACCGAATTTATTAGGTATAATTCAAAAGTTATGTTAAGTAAATGTTCTTTAATGTACAACCGCTTCACGGCGCGACGACTTACCGACTGGCACTTAACTACGCGGCTATCTTACCGTTGCCTCTATGCTGTACTGTGCTCAGTCAACCACTGTTGCCACTGTTACATACATATATTTGCAGAAATTGATGCGGTTCATCTGGTGTTGGCACCATTGAACCATGCAAATGATACATTTGTCCTTGTATCTGTGATGGCAAACAATTAAGATAGAATAATTAGTTTATTTATTTTTGAAGAATACAGTGTGACTTCTGATCGTGTGATGGTGTATTGTGTGGTGTATGTGTAGTTGTTATGTGTTGCAATTGCAAGTCGCCATGAACCCTGCAAACCAACTATCTGCTATTTACACTGCTAAATTGTGGGTATCGTTCACTTGTGAAGTTGTGAGCTTTATAGTAATTTTATGTTCTACGCCGTGCACTTGCTGCCTACTTCCAGTCTATACGTGTCAGAGAACATTGATGAATAGAGAAGTCTCACGAGCTACGAATAGTGTGAGTTGTCAAAAATGAAGTGAAACCGCGAACACTATTTCACCTCGCTTAACTCGACAGCGGGGAAGTTCTTAACAGAGCTGATTACAGTGCATTATATACAAGTACATTGGCTCTGCTCAGTTTTTGGTTTCTGTATGAAATCAAATTGACGAATGCCGACGGCATTTTGCAAGGCATTTGCTTGTGCATTTCTATGTTCCCTTGATAAACGAAAATTTATTCAATTTATATTTTCAAACAAATATAACCAAATAAAAAGACAACATTTAAAATCAAAGTAACTTTAATGTTTGCTGTTTTAATTTCAAAAGAAAAATTTAAACAAAATACATTATAAAACGACCTCACATTTTATTGTGTGCGTTTTAGTGTAAATTTGATGAAAATTTTTACTAATTTTTCGAGTCGAAATAAATTTTAGACAAGAATTCAAAGAGCATATTGGTATATTGATGAATATATATGTATATCAATATATGTTTATATACATACATATGTTTTGTTAGTTATATTCGTGCAAAAGTTCAATTGCATCTTCAATTCTTATAGTGTTACAAATGTATGTATGTGCACACGCACTGCAGCAACAATGACCTATCTCACTACTCATTGCCTTATCATATTATATTTATGTACATACATTTGAATATGCATTTTTGTTCCTTTGCCAAACGAAATTTTTTTAAATTTACATATGTATGTATATTACAGGGAATAATTCATATATGTATGCATTTTATAGATAGTACCAAACTTTGAAATTTAAAATAAATAAAATAAAACTTCAAAGAAACGTATTTGAATACATATGTATATGGGACAACTAAGTTCTATTGCATCTTTAATAGATATAGTTTTGCACGCATACACTGAAGAGCAAAACTGTAACAAAATGTAATACTTTCTATTTCAACACATTTTTTTTTAGACATGTTTTAACAAATCAAATATTTTTTTTGCATTACTTTATTGGCATGTATGTACTCTCTCTCTCAAACCGGTTTGGTGTCAATGCAACAACAACAACACTAGTAGCAAGCAATAATGCAAATAAAGACAAATGTTATAGTTTTGCACTCAACCCATATTTTATTTTTTACAATAAATAAAATAAATATTAATAAGATGTCCAATATCCTTTGGATTTTTTCAGCTCGTGGATACGATTGGGCATACTTCGTGTATACCTCAAGATAAAGTCAGTCGGAATAGCATCCCATACATCGCGTGTTCGCTCCCACAGCTCATTAACTCCACTGGGCGGACTTGAATATTCGGCAAGCTTCGATTTTACATGACTCCATAAATTTTCGATTGGGTTCATGTCCGGTGATTGTGGAGGCCACTTCAAGTTACGAAATTTTTGGCGTTGCATCCAATTTCGTACAACATGTGCGGTGTGCTTAGGGTCATTGTCTTGCTGAAAAATTATTGTACTTTTTCAGCAGCAAGACCCATACTTTCCACTACACCCGGCAGATTTTGTTCCAATATGGCCAGGTATTCCTCTTTCCGCATTATACCGTCTATTCGTACTAAAGGACCCACACCATTTTTGGAAATGCAGCCCCACACCATAATGGAGCCACCACCATGTTTTACTGTCTGCTTGATGTGATGTGGCTGGACTGCATTTGGGTCTTTAACCCAATACCAGGCCCGACCATCTGACTGAAATCGATTGATTTTGGTTTCATCAGACCAAATAACCTGCAATCGTTTTGAAATTTTATGAAAAAAGGTCTTTTATAATCCATTTATAAAGACGTACCTGATCCCAATCTTCAACTGTCCAGCTTTGGTGAGCCGCAACAAAATCCCGCCTCAACCGTCATATATGTATATGCCGGGTCACTATTATTTTCGTCCATCATAGCGCAGCGAGTTTCGACCGCACTCGAGTTCAGAATTATACTGACTTGAGTCTGAACTCTCTTCCTTGTGCCTACCATCGAACCACACTCGGCGACAGCGTCAGAACGCTGGTGCCCCGCTAAAACGGTACTTCTTAAAGCGACAAAATACAAGCAACCAATCACAACACAATTAGAGGCTGATGCAATATCACAATAATGATGAAATTGTCATTAATGTGAAATATCCAAAACTCCAACCACACGCACACAAACTCGACACGCGCAAAACCACAACCTCACACACACAAACTCGGTATGCGCCGACACGGCCATCCTGACTTTAACACGCCCTCGTGTAGGAAATGCTTACATTTAAACTATCTTCATTTCGTTTTCCTTTTTTAATTCGTATAAACTCATTATGTTAACAATTCATTTTAATTCAATTCATTTCTATTCAATTCATACAACATTGTTTCAGGTTTGCTTACAAATATTATAGTTTAGCGTTACCATTATTATTATTATACTTTTTTTTTTTAAAGTAATTTTTAACAACATTCTTCTTTTAACATTACAGTTATACAATCAATGCCCCACACGCCATGATCAAAACAAACATTAGTATGTTTTGCACTTGTGCTTGCATTATCATATAATCAAGTACTCTGCCCTTTTCTTTGGCCAGCCGTACAACATCATTTGTCACCCTTATTGGTGTACTTCACTCTCTTTAGTGACTTCAAGATTCGCAATATTTTCATTTTCCCTATCTTCACAGGCTGCAACCTTGTTATCAATCTCAACAGTATTATTATAATCATCACACACATTCAGCTCTTCGGGCACTTGCCCCTCCGGGAATCTTCTTAAATCTTCATGAGCATATTTGTAATTTCGTTTATTGGTTAAAGACCTTAAATTGTACCTGTCACCATCTAGCACATCAATTATTTCAAAAGGTCCCTTGAACTTTGGACTCAATTTGGTTTGATGCCTTTCTTCGCTTTTAAGTAGCACAAAATCGCCAACTTTGTGTCTAATAACTTTTGCCTTATTTTTATTAAATCGGTCTTCGTCATAAACTGCTGTAGCTAAAACATTCTTTTCGGCTTGTGCTCTTACATCTGACAGATCAACCTCATCTTCAATATCGCTAGGTGGGAGTAATCCTAATGGACGTGCTATCTTTCCCAATAATATTTCTAACGGACTAGCCTTCGTCACGCGGTTAGTTGTACAATTGATTGCCAACTGCACCTCTCCCAACACATCTTGCCAAGACTGAGTTCCAGTTTCAACCGCAGTTAGCATATTTTTCAACGTACTCATTGTTCGTTCCACTTGGCCATTAGCTCGGCTAGCACCAGTGGCAATCAAATGCAAGTTTATTTTCTTATCTGAACAGAATTGGCTAAACTTTCCACCCGTAAAACACCTACCCTGGTCAGCTATTATTCGGTTTGGTACTCCAAACAACGAAACAGCAGATTGAACAGCCTTTATGCAACTCTCACTGTCTAATTTAAGGCTATGACTCAGATAGACATACTTGGTAAACGCGTCTACTTGAACAATTACATACTCCTTCTGGTCACTTTTGCCACTTAGTTTTCCAGTTATATCGATGTGGATAGTGTGCCAAGGAATATTGACTTTAGGAATGGGATGCAATTCAGCTTGTATTTTTCCTGAGGTTGATTTGGATATTTTACAAGTGATACAGTTATCAACAAATTTTCTAACATATTTTGACATATTGTCCAACCAATAAAAATCGTAGACTTTATCCAGTGTCTTCTCCCAACCTAAATGCATTATCGACTCATGAACTTGGTTGATAACAGACCATCTAAAGGCACGTGGCACTACTGGTAAACAACGTGTTCTGCCATTCCTCTGTATTTTTCGGTAAAGAACTTCTGCCCTTAGTTCATAGGTTTTCGCAATATCTTCAGCAAGAGAAAAATCTTTTAATTTAATCACAATTTCGGTTATGTCCGCGTCTCGACGCTGTTCAGCAATGAGCCAGTTGCTTGAAATTTCAGCCAAGTTAACTCTCTTCTCGTCAATCACCCCTACTCCACAAGTAGGCTTTGGTAAAAGAGGATTTCTTGACAAAAAGTCGACATGTGCCATTCTTTTCCCCTCTCTGTATTGAATGTCGAACGTAAACGCCTGCAAGTAAGCCCACCAACGCTGTGCTCTGGGGGTCAAGTCTTGTTTGTTTCTTGACGCCTTTAGCGAGTTACAATCAGTAAACACAGTAAAGTTCCTGCCTAACAGATAATGTCGAAAATGTTTAATGGAGTTTACAACAGCTAAAGTTTCCAACTCATATGAGTGGTATCTTGACTCTGCAGGTGAAGTAATTTTACTATAGTACTCAATTACGTGGGGTTTGTTAATAATTTTGTGTAATAAAATTGCACCGTAGCCATCACAACTTGCATCTGTATGCAACTCAATTGGATGATTTGGGTCAAAAATTACAAGGACTGGTTTATCGGTAAGAATAGAAACAACTTTTTTTCGTATCTGCTCATGTTCAGTTTTCCAAACGAATTTACTTTTGTCTGAAGTTAAAAAATACAGCGGCTTCATCAATTGTGAAAATCCCCCAATAAATTGTGGAAAATAAGATGCTAAGCCAATAATTTGTCTTAGCGATGTGACTGACTGTGGAGGCGGAAGAGCAGTTAATGCTACAATTTTCTGAGGGTTTGGACGAATTTCACCAGCACTAATATTGTAGCCTAAATATTGAACCGATGTTTTCACAAAAGAACACTTTGTAATGTTGAATGAAAATCCAGCTTCTGTTAATGTGTTTAGAACAATTTCTAATCTTTCTAGCGCTTGATCTTTTGTTGAGGCAATTATCATTATATCGTCCATATAGACGATAACATAAGAATTTGCTAAGTCACCTAGAGCTTGCATTACTAAACGTTGAAACACAGAAGGCGCGTTTCTAAGCCCCAACGGCATTGATAAAAATTCATATGGACCATCTGGGGTCACAAATGCTGTATACTCAATAGAATCGGTGTGTAAGGGAATTTGGTAATAACCGCTGGCCATATCTAAACACGTAAAATAATTAACTCCTTGAAGTTTATTTATTTGATCCTGTATAAGTGGCAACGGGTATTTATCGGCGACTGTATTTGAATTTAGCTCTCTGTAGTCAACACAAAGACTATCTGAACCATTTTTCTTCTTGACCAACAATATGGGGCTTGCGTAAGGTGAACAGCTTGGTCTAATTATTTTGTATTTTAGCAATTCGTTAATTTTTTCCCTTACTAAATCTCGCTCGCATGGACTTAAACGATATGGCCTTCTTTGAACTGTTTTACTTGGATCAATTAATCTAATTTTCATTTCACCAACCTTGACTTTAGTACCTGGAATACCTTTTATAAAAGAATTTGAATACTTTGCCAACAATGAATGCAGTTTTACTTTGTCTTGACCCTCAAGTTCTCTATCAATATCGGTCGGCTCACCACCAATACATGAATTAATTATTTTGGTTCTTGAGATTTTAAATTGGTTTGATGAAACAACAATATCGAAACCCTGATTTAGTATTTCCCGTCCAATGACAATATTGTTTTCCATGTGATCATCACTTATTATATAAAACAGAATTTCAATGCAATTGTCATCAGTTTTTACATTACTTAATATCTGTACAGTACTACAAATTCCACCACTGCCTATGCCTTTCAGCATAACCACATTATTGAATCTTTTGCCAGAGAATTTTGTACTTATCTTTTCTTTCATCAACGAACATTCTGCTCCAGAATCGAAGGTGATTTCAAAAATTTGGCCTCTATGATCCATGTGTCCCTTTGGTACTGCAACGCTGCACTGCTCGACTCGCTTTTCCTGGTTGAATGTCTTGTTCCTATTAGCTTCCTTCTTTGGGCATTGGGTAGATATGTGACCCAATTCTCCGCACTTGTAGCATGTTACGCTTGATGTTTAGCACTTGAAAAATGATTTTGTTGTTTCTTGAGTCGGCAGTCAATCATTTTATGGCCCAATTTGTCGCAGAAGTGACACTCTATCGGTGATTGTTTTTGCCGTTTGGGAAAAGTTTCGGATTGATGCTCCATAAAGCCAGATTTCCTTTTATTAAAAGTGAACGCTTTTAATTCGGACTGCAAATCGCTTCTTGTTTTAACATTCGACGTGAAGCTTAAACGCTGCAATTGATTATCGAAACTTGCTAGCAACGCAAGAGTGACAGAGACAGCAATCTCTTCAACTCCCATTTGGCGCCATTTCGTCGTCAGCTCTGTAACCATGCGGCTTGCATGCACTGCGAGACACTCGCCATCAGTCGGTCGATTCGACAGCATACTTAGAAACATTGCGGCTGGTGTTTCTACGGTATCAAAGCGCTGTATGAACAGTTCTTTACACTCGGCCCAGGTGATTTCGGCGTAACACACTTGCGAAAGCCATTGCGAAGCGCTTCCCTCTAATGCTGAGCTCAAGGCCATGACCAACGCGCTGCCTTTTAATGCATTTTCTTGAAGAATAATTTCAACGGTAGTACACCACGATGAAGCGTTGGCGCCCGACTTGTCTGGGTTGAATTTGGGTAGTTGCACTGATTTATTCTGCACTGCACTGCCTGATGCCGTTGATTGTATGGCCCGAACCAGTTCAATTAAATTTTTATTTTGCAACTCCATTATGGTTTTCCAAGATGCATCAACTGTTGAAGGTAGAGGGCCAGATCCCACTTCTGATGCCGGGTCACTATTATTTTCGTCCATCATAGCGCAGCGAGTCTCGACCGCACTCGAGTTCAGAATTATACTGACTTGAGTCTGAACTCTCTTCCTTGTGCCTACCATCGAACCACACTCGGCGACAGCGTCAGAACGCTGGTGCCCCGCTAAAACGGTACTTCTTAAAGCGACAAAATACAAGCAACCAATCACAACACAATTAGAGGCTGATGCAATATCACAATAATGATGAAATTGTCATTAATGTGAAATATCCAAAACTACAACCACACGCACACAAACTCGACATGCGGCGACACGCGCAAAACCACAACCTCACACACACAAACTCGGTATGCGCCGACATATATACATATATATTTAGCAAGGCCGTAATCAGTCCTGACAAACATTCAAATCGTAAACTCCGTAAGCAAAAATTTGTTCGCCAGTTAAAAGTTCATCATAGATTATATACCATTCGACGTTGACAGACTGTGAGCACATCTTTTAATATTTGTTTCTCACAACAATAAAGAACGCTTCCTTCACTTCGTTTGACGTATCGTCACTGAGGCAAAAATTTACACGTTATTTAGTTCTCCGTGTAATTTGAAAACATTGGTAAATCCTAAATTCAAACCATATATTAGAAAATGTTCAATAGTACAGATTATTTACATCTTTCTTTGTTTTTTGGACAGCTTCTATATATTGGCATTCACTTCAGGCAAAGGCATTGCATTTACAGCTTGCTTAACCTTCAGAGCTTTGGCAATATGCTCTTTCAATAAACTTCAACCATTCTTCTTCACTTACATTAAAATCAACCTTTCGCGTGCTTGTTTTCTCTTTAGTTCTCTATTAACTGGTTATCTGACTGAAATATGCCCACATTATCGCATTTTATATGTAGCTAAAGTGCGTTTGGATATGATCGATACTCACAAACTTCAAAGAAACGCTAATGTCGGTATTGGAACAATGCAGTAGAATGCATCCAATCTTCTGATACAAAAGATATTGGCGGTATGCAGAGTTTGCATTTGCTCTGCGCCTTCCCTCGTATAGTTTTTACAGAAACCTAATGAATTGTGAAACATAATCAAAACGCATTCCATAATAGGAGGAGAAACTCGGCCAAGCAGCCAAAAAGAGTGTAAGCCCTGTTATATATATATTTGGATTTTAGTAACCCACAGAGTACACCTCATATGCGGGAAAGGCATAACCAATACGTGTGCGGTTTTTGGGGTGGGAGTGATTGTATAAGACGCTTGGTGTAAATGGTTACTTCTGGTGGTAAATTAAGCTCACCCACATGACGCTCTCGAAGTTCCAGTATACTTAATATTAATTCAGATAATTAAAAGATATCTTAATTACAACTTTTACCTTGTCCCTTACATACACCAATTAACTTATAGCTATGCTTAATATAGTGTGCTTTTGCCGAATATTCATTATGAGCAAAGTGAACGCGGTTTCATAACGGTTTCATACTGCAACATTTCACATTACATTTAGCATTTAGAGCAGGCTTTTCAATATATTTCACCTGCATTTTTTAAGCTTTTTCGTGCATGTGCCCGCTTGCCGATTCACTGCTTATCATGAATGTGCCGGTGGGCAGTTTTTCGCCGTTTATGTTTCTGGACCCAACGTTGAATGGCATGGTAGTGCAAAACACACGCATATCTGCAGTAAAAGTATTATTATTACAAATGGAAATTCAGTTTCCAGATTAAACGCAAGAGCTCCTGAATGGATATAATTTCTCATTGTTCTTAAAGTACTTACCTCTACAAGAGCCGAATTTTCAGTTTGAGTTTCTTTTTAAATAATGTGAATTCGGTGGGATCAAATTAAATTAAATTAAGCCATTTAGACCTGTGGTGGGATCAAATTAAATTAAATTAAGCCATTCATTAACTTATTTTCACCTTAAGTCTCAAAGTGCAGCAGACCATTAATAAGACCGCGAAGAATGTAATTATATCATTTCTAACAAGAGCGATTGACGTAGACCCTAAAAAGATGTAAATATTAAAATGCGATTAATCAGTAAACCGAATATTTGATAAATACATATAAGATCGCTGAATAAAACAGAACTAAATAAACACTATAGTAAGAGTTTAACGTAATAAAGATTTGATACCTTCTTCTTCTTAATTGGCGCGATGACCACTTTCGCGACCATGGTTAACAAAGCGCGCCAGTGTTTTTTCTTGTGCTAAACTGGCACCAGATGTATCCATTCGGACGACATGACCCAGCCAGTGTAGCTGCAGGATCTTTATTCGCCGCGCTATGTCTATATCGTCATAAAGCTTATCGTTCCATCGCCTGCGATATACTCCATGGCCAAAGTGCAAAGGTCCAGAGATTTATCGTCGAACCGCAGGCAGGACATAAGAAATTGAATTCTGGCTTTGGTAAGAACGCTTGCGTAGATGGATCCAGAATAACACCTGTCAAATAATTCCTCCACAGATAAATGCTGATCTTTTTTAACAGCGGTCCACACCAATATACCCATAACTGCATATATTTCATTTTCATTTGTGTTACGTCGTTGTGTCTGATCCGTATTTGCTAGTAAGATTAATTGGCGTTGATTTATTTCAACATTTGTCCACTTTACAACTTCGTCGACGATATCTCCTGTTATGAACAGTTTGAAACAGTCGAACGGATCAATTATGTTTTTACACTGACGGGTAGGCCCTCGACTTTTATGTACGATATTTAGCCCATAATGATGAGTTGTACCTTTAACTGATGACCATTTATGACCATTTTTCCCTCGAAGTATAGTTTTCTCACATGTAATAACGTTATCTTCATCCTCATCAGTTGCTTCATCTGATGAGCTGGTGTTTGCAACGAAATCCTCTTCCTCAACTTCTGTGTCACAACCTATTTCACTGTCATTAACGTTCTCTGTACGTGTGATGCTTTTATTCGCTCGCACTGAGAGAAATTTCTCATATACTGCTGTGCTGCTCTAATTGACATTCAAGTTGTGAATGATGTAGGTAACATGTAGTGAACAAAACCTTCTGAACTCATGAATGTTGTTGTTAACATGTAGTGAACAGAATTTCATAAACTAGTGAATTTCGTTGTTAACAGATAGTTAACAGAATCTCTTCAACTGGGTAATTTTGTAGGTAATACTTACGGATCCTATATACAATAATCCTTCAAAATTACTAATACAAATGGTTATTTATTGCATATTATTTATTTTATAAATAATTTTAATATTTACTTAGTTAATTTTTAGTTTCCTTCAAATTCCTTTCCCCCTTACTTTCTAGGTCCCTTAAGGTGGTCTTTATTTCCCCCCATGATTCACGGATATCGCTCCGCATTTCTCTAAGCTCCTTTTGTAAAGAAGCCAGAGAAACTGATTCACCTGAAATAAGTGTTCAATCTAGTGTTGAATAAGTGTTTCACCTGCGTGTAAGTGTGTGTGTATTAATGTGTTCTGTAAGAAAAATTAAACACAAATTTCAATAATTAAAAAAATACATATGTGAAAGATATAATATCAGACTAATAACGCACAATTGAAAAATTGCAAAATACTTACTGAATCTGCCCTGGTAGCTGTGCTGGATGTTGGTAAATGTTGGACGTTGCTAGCGCTGCCGGCAATGTAAAACCCGCACGTCTCCCTTTTAATTAATTCGCTTACGAGCTACAAGTTAAGGTTAAAAAAGATTTATTAGTTTAATAATATAGAAGAAAAGGACTTTCAGTCCAATACACTAAAAAAAATTAAAGGGCCAACTTGGCCTGCAAATGAAACACTAAAGGATCAAAGTTAGAATTTACAAGGTTTATTTACTACAAAGGTAAATGTTACAAGCTACGGTTAATGTCCACTACGCAACTGCCCCTTGATGTGCGCTGCAGGCCTTTATAGGTTTGGGTCGTTCTGCTGCCTTCAGGTGCGCCGCGTCTTGGTACGCTGGCTCCGCCCCTAGCTTCCCACGGTTGGCATGCACTGGGGGCATGTGCAAGTATTTCACAATCGTGTGAAACATAATTTGCTGACGCTGCGTCTGGCTCTGTTCTTAGTGCGTTAGCATTAGTACGTGGTACCTGATATGCAATTGGCCTTGACTTAGGGTGTTGGGTTGTCCTATAGAATAACAGCGATTATGCTGATGCAGCGGCACGTGTATCGGTAAGGTGTGGGAATGCAATATGTTGGGTGCCGCAGCGTGTTAACTTAGATTATTTACCTATACAACTTTTCACAAATTGCTTATATGTATATGCATATTTCTTATACATAAATGGAAAAGTGTATGCAGGTTCGTGTATATAAATATTTACATACATATATGTATGTATTATTCTTATCCTACAAGCGTGCATACATTTTTTCCATTTACTTACACTGCGCAGGCGATTGCTATTAACCAAATCACAAATAGAAATTTATAATGCAAACAATTGGCTTCTTAAACTATGGCACATGCACATCTTTCTGGTTTGGATTAATCGCACTGATCCTGTGACACATTTATTGGCCACACAATCACTGCACAGTGTATAAACAAAAGCTATGACCAACTGCACTGGTCATGCCTTTCCATATCTTTAACACATTCACTGATTTAATACTTACCGAGCAGAGAACTGCAAGCGGTTGTATTTTTCTGACTTGCGATCCACTCACAAAAAAAGCGGTATCAATATGTACGACCAACGCAAACTAAGCGGTGTTTGCGCTGAGCAGAACCGCAACAGAGCAGTAAATGTTCTATGTACATATATCGTTAGTACATCCGAGTCTTTCTTTGTTCAGTCTTTGCTTCGTTTATAACTACCGCTTGTGCGATCACTTCGGCTATGCGGTGCTGCATATGACCACTACCGAATGACAAAAATACTGAAAACACCACCTGCACAAATAGATCATAACACACAAGCAAAAGAGTACCGCTAAAAAATATCTATGCCATCACGTGTTCACTCAATATATAAATGATTAGCACTCGAAGGAGTCCACTTTCTTATTTATGTTTTTTATCTTTGTTTTCGTCGGCAGTGCATTAACAAAGGGCACGAATCACTCTACTTGCAGATATGTATGTATATTAATGTGTGCATGTGATTATATGTTTATTTTTAAAAGATTTATAATGGCGGAGAATTCAAATTTTATTGCTGAGAAAATTTCTTTATACCTTTGTACATAAGTATCTTTAGAAGTAAGTTAAAAGAAAAATTATTATTTGTTTTTGTACGATAAGTTATTTATAAAAAAATGAATTTGGTTTTCAATTTTTATTTTAAAGTTCATTTTATTTTCTGTCATAATTAATAGTAATAGGACTATGAATAAGTTCCTTGCGGTTTTACAACAGATGGCGTAACTTGATTATTATTCCATCGATCCACATTTCCAAACATTCATTGGAGAGCTACTGTCGTAAGGCACAAACGTCAGTATAAGTTTTTTATTTGAAGCGTAAACAACAATATTTTTACCACACTTGAAAATGTCGAATTTCGTGCCAAATAATGTGTTTTTGCGGGGAATTTTTTAATATGAAGAAAAAAGCAGCCGAAAGTCATCGTATCTTGGTGGAAGTTTATGGTGAGCATGCTCTAGCTGAGCGAACGTGCCAGAAGTGGTTTGCACGCTTTAAAAGTGGTGATTTTGGCTTGGAAGACGAAGAACGCGAGGGTGCGCCGCCAAAGTTCATGGATACCGAATTGGAGGAATTGCTCGATCAAGATCCGGCTCAAACGCAAGAAGAGGTTGCAAAAACTTTGGGAGTTGATCAATCAACCATTTCCAAACGTTTAAAAGCCATGGGAATGATCCGAAAGGTAGGCCATTGGGTGCCGTATGAATTGAAGCCAAGAGACGTTGAACGCCGCTTTATGGTATGCGAACAACTGCTTCAACGGCACAAAAGAAAGGGTTTTTTGCATCGAATTGTGACTGGCGATGAAAAGTGGGTCCATTACGACAATCCAAAACGTCGGGCAACGTATGGATACCCTGGCCATGCTTCAACATCGACGTCGGCGCAGAATATTCATGGCCTGAAGGTTATGCTGTGTATCTGGTGGGACCAGCTGGGTGTTGTGTATTATGAGCTACTGAAACCGAATGAAACGATTGCGGGGGATGTCTACCGACGACAATTGATCCGTTTGAGCCGAGCACTGCGAGAAAAACGGCCGCAATACGCCGATAGACACGACAAAGTTATTTTGCAACATGACAATGCTCGGCCACATGTTGCACAAGTGGTCAAAACATACTTAGAAACGCTCAAATGGGATGTCCTACCCCACCCGCCGTATAGTCCAGACCTTGCGCCATCCGATTACTATCTCTTCCGATCGATGCAACATGGCCTGGCTGACCAGCACTTCCGTAATTACGATGAAGTCAAAAAATGGATCGATTCGTGGATTGCGGCAAAACCGACCGAATTTTTCACAAAGGGAATCCGTGAATTGCCAGAAAGATGGGAAAAAGTAGTAGTAAGCGATGGACAATACTTTGAATATTAAATTTGTAACCATTTTACGTCAATAAAGTTTCAAATTTCGAAAAAAAACCGCACGAACTTATTCATAGTCCTATTAATATACAATAATATAATAAAATAATATCACTGCTTCAATAAAGAAAAAACTTTTCATTTAAAAATACTGCTACATATGTATAAAAATCCTTTTTTTCCGTGTGCTGCAATGAATTATACTGCAGACAATCTCACTATTTGCAAGGGATGACGACGCGGTGTTTGCGGTGTTTTCCTCATTTGACAGATTTCACACGTCAGACCGCTTAGCCGAAGTTGAATATATGATTGCTTTTAAATCTAACACCCGAGTATACGAGATATTCATACACTCAACAATCGCGGTAATAGCAGTATTGATCAGCACACACACCGCTCTTTTGCTTTCCGCTCAAATGCGTGCAAATTATGTTTTTCCTTACTGGAATAACATTTTTTTAAAAAAGACGTGCTTCAGTTGAAGACGGAGTAAAAACTAAAACTTTATTCTATAAATTCCCTTATTTATATCTTTACAATTTGTTTACTTAAATCTATGTGTTTCACAATGATGGTTTGGCATTGCATCGGCCTGGTCAAAGAAGATATCAATTTCATTTTCAATTAATTTTTATTACGCAGCAGCATAATGCTGAGCTGGCGGATTTGTAAGATGCAAAATATGTTTTCTCAATTGTGTTTACATTTAGCATTGTAATGGGGTAAGTGGTCTGCCGTTAACTCCCCCTTCTCTAAAATGAATCGCCCTCGATTCAACGATTTCTTTTGATAGAATATTTATTTTATTTTGCAACTCAAAATATAATTTTTCTTGATTTCTTTGGAACTTTCCTTGCTTTTTCATTTGTATAAACAATATCAATTTATGAACTGTATATGCTATTATTGCCAGTGACATGAAGGTCAATAATGACATTGATTTGGGATTTTCAATATACGAATTTCCAATTTTTTCTAAGAAATTTATGTTAGTGAACTTTAAAGTGTCGTCATTTGAGTTTACAAATTCAAGTATTTCATAATTTTTAAAATGATTTTGTTTTATAAATTTTACAATTTTTCCTGTGGGGTTTTCATATGTTTTGTTATCTATATTCACACTTGTATTAAAAGTTATTAAATATGTACCATTTATTACAATTTTATTAACTGTATGTTTCCCTGAAACTAATATAGCCCCCTCTATTATGTTATCTATTTGTTTATTATTTTCTTTGATTTTAGTGCAATTAGCTGGCTTTTTATTTAACAAATTTATAAAACATGTATTTTGTAATTTTTGCTTACAAAAAATATTACTTATTTCAATTTTACATTCTTCAATAGATATAAATGTGTTATTACATAATGCTACTTCATTCTCAATTATTAATTTCCCATCATTTTGTGATATTGGTCTGGTTTCAAATAACGTACAAATATTATTTATTTTGGGATATTTAATATACAATATAATTAGATCTGATTTTTGTATGATTTTAAATGTTGAAACGTCTAATAAGTCTGTCAAGGTTACTGCTTGTAATTCGTTCTGAATTATTTCTCTTGTTTCATCTGTATGAAGTATATGTGAGTTTAATATTCCTCCTTTTGCTAATGTAATAGTTTGCAAAATATTTTGTAATTCATATATTATCATTTTAATTCTCTGTTTACGTATTATTCTTTCATGCGAAATTCCTGTGATACTGTTTACTAAATTCGTTAAACGTCGTATTTCATTAAATATTTCAGAATTTGTCGTTAGTTGTTTATTGCTATTTTCAATTAAATCATTAATTTTATTTGAAATAAAAATGTAGTCGTCATGGTCAGGTGTGCCTGCTATCCACTTCCATACTGTACCTATTTCATTAATTCCTCTCTTTGTTCTAGTTTTTTCCAATTGAATTAAAGAAGATTCTATAATTTGGAGTTCTGATTCTATTTCTAGAAAGTCCGATGTAGAATAAGAATGTTTTTCTTTTTCTTGTAAAAAATATAATTTTTCTTCATTATATAAAGTTTCATAATATGTTAAATTTGTAACATGGAAAATGCTTCCAAACGATTCGTATAGCAATGCTTGTTCATTCTGTATTAAAATATATTCGTCGTTTGAGTAATTGATTATGTCCGCCTGGATGAGAGTAATAAAAGGTATGAAAAAATACCCCAAGTACATTTCATATATCATTTTTTATCTTCGGTGCATTTGTGTCTCCTCTTCTGCGAAGAATGTGCTGCGCCAGGAAAATGCTCGCTACAAGGAGCGCTGCCAAATCGGGCAAAAATGTCTTGTCGTTTCTATCACGGGGAGTTGCTGCAAAAGCTGCAAGCCAAGCCGCTGCTGGTGTTAATGGCAAAATTGTTACTGTTATTATTCTTTGCTATTGAGTCTTTGTTGAACCGGAGCTCGATGCCTGCACTGCGATCACTTTTAAACGCTCTGGAAGTGGAGAACAAGGCCCTTTACGTTGGGCGCCAATTATGTTTTTCCTTACTGGAATAACATTTTTTTTAAAAAGACGTGCTTCAGTTGAAGACGGAGTAAAAACTAAAACTTTATTCTATAAATTCCCTTATTTATATCTTTACAATTTGTTTACTTAAATCTATGTGTTTCACAATGATGGTTTGGCATTGCATCAGCCTGGTCAAAGAAGATATCAATTTCATTTTCAATTAATTTTTATTACGCAGCAGCATAATGCTGAGCTGGCGGATTTGTAAGATGCAAAATATGTTTTCTCAATTGTGTTTACATTTAGCATTGTAATGGGGTAAGTGGTCTGCCGTTAACTTGCAGTTTTTCTGTACTGTGAAGATCGAACAAAAAAAGAGCAGGTCTTGCATTTGACCGTCATGGAAATGATTGCTTGAGCTCAAATCACTTGCCGTTTGAGTATGAGTAGTGGTCTTGAAATTTTAATTGTGGAATTTTTGCGTTTCAGTTATAGAAAAACAGAGTATTGAAGCGGTGTGCAAGCAGTAACATTACACCGCTGCAGTTCTCTGAGTCAGATGCAGATCCCTTTTAAATTTCTTGATTGTACAACTTTCGCCGTTTATATTGCTGTATATAGTATAAAAAAGATGTTATTAATACAAAATGGAAAAGATTAAATTAGAGGTTTCATACATATTTCATGCACCAACCGTGCCTATTTACATACAATGTATGGATTGCAAAGTACGTATGTACATGTATAAGAATTTTACTTCGCAGTATATATGTACATACATATATTGCATATTTAATTCATATACACTACGCAGCGGCCTAAGGGAATAGACATATTGAAAAGATTTGTTGCCCATAGCTATGAGAACACATATGTATTTGAGGTTAGGATCCCCGCACTGATCCTGCATGGGCAACAAATTGCTTTTCAACCCTTATTTCTCACAAAAACACACTGCGCAGTGTATGTATGGATGCAAAAGCTATGACCACCGGCACTGATCATGCTTTTGCACATTTTATAAGCGAAAAAGAATTTTTTCACGTTGAGCAAACTTAACAAAAGAAAGATGCCCGCTTGTTGGAAGTAAACTTATTACTTCGTGATCGTTACCTTTTGTTAACACACAGTTGGAAACCAAATAAAAAGCTTCTAGAGAGTTCTTTTTATACAAGAATATAAAATGATGTTTATTCAACGAAAGTCAAAAAGCAAGTCATTACAGCAATAGAAAATTAGTGTTGTATGTTGTTTCAACAAAACCAAAAAACAGAGTTGCATGAATATGTGAGTTGATAACAGAGTTGCATTTTCAACACTCCTCCTCAATGAACATATTCAAGCAATAAAATATTTCATTTCAATTTAAACCTAACATTTTTACAAACTTTTCATGAGTAGGTTTAGCTAAATTCTTAGTAAGAACGTCTGCAATCATATTGCTGGTGTTACAATAAGTTAATTCAATTTCACCAGCTTCATATACGTTTCTTATAAAGTGATATCTGATATCAATATGTTTTGTTCTGGAATGATATACTGGGTTCTTCACCAGATTCATCGCACTCGAGTTATCTCCATGCACGGTCATAACTTTAGGACAATTAAGCTCCATTTCATTCAGCAATTGTTTTAAATAAATGGCTTCTTTAACGACACATGTTAAAGCCATATATTCGGCTTCAGTACTCCTAAGTGCTACCGTCGACTGTTTCTTCGATTCGTAAGAAAAAACTGCCCCAGCCAAAATTATAGCGTACCCTGTATACGACTTACGATCAGTTACATCGCCGCCCCAATCTGCATCCACAAAGCATTCAATTGGTTTTCCCGTTTGGTAATATTTCAGTCGTTTATCTTGCGTTGTGTTTAAGTACCTCAGTATACGTTTCGCTGCCGCTAAATGTTCTGCATGTGGGTTGGTATTTCTTTGAGCAAGCTTACACACCGAGTGTAAAATATCTGGTCGCGTGCACACTGCTATATACATTAGCGATCCAATGAGTGATTGGTATTTTACCTGATCAACCTTCTTGCATTTTTCGTTATTGCAATCAACTCTATGTCCAGGATCCAAAGGTACAGAAATTGGTCGACAATCCTGCATATCATGTTCACGTAGTAATTTTCTTATATGCCCCTTTTGAGTTACAAATATAGCTCCAGTTGTGCCTTCTCTTTCAACCTCCATGCTCAAGAAGTGACCCTTATCCACCACCTCAAATCGTTTTGCTATCATACTCTTCACTCGTTGCATATGATTTAAGTCAGAGCATGCAATCAGCAAATCATCCACATACACTGCAATTATGTTAATTTGCCCATTATGATTATTAACATATACACACGGTTCGCTCTCACATTGTTTAAAACCGATTTGCTTTAAAACTGAATCTAGTTTTATGTTCCAATTTCGTCCCGACTGTTTAAGCCCATACAAGGCTTTCTTTAATTTCAAACAATGATTTGGGTATCGTTTATTTATAAACATCTCTGGTTGTGACATAAAAATATCTTCGTCTAACTCGCTATTTAAATACGCGGTCGATACGTCCATTTGGTGTAGATGTAGCCTATATTCTGCCGCAATAGCAAATATCATTCTGATTGTACTATAGCGAACCACAGGAGAAAACGTTTCAGTGTAGTTCACGCCATAAACTTGCGAACAACCCTTCGCTACCAATCTAGCTTTAAAACGCTCTATGTCACCTTCTTTATTTCGCTTTATACGCACTTCGCCATTTATTACGCACTAATTTTTATCCGGCGGGAAGCTCTACAAGTTCCCATGTCTTGTTTTTCATTAGTGACTCATATTCGTTTTGCATAGCATCATACCAATATTCTGACAATTCACTTGCCATTGCTTCGTTTACAGTATCAGGTATTTTGACATCTTCCTTTTGCATAAGACTCAAATAATTATATGCCTTTCTTGGCCTACCAACACTACCTGTACGTATCATTCTAGGTCTACCTGCGCAACGTCTAGGCTCTACTGCATCTTCTTCTGCCGATTCAAAATCATCATCGCTTCTGTCTGAATATGTAACAACAGGAGCGATTTCAATAACATTCTCTTGTTCGATATTATTATGTACATTGACATCTGGTTGCGCATTATTTGAATTTTCAATATTAACTTCATTAACATTATTATCTACGCTCGCCGTACTATTTTCATTTGTATGTGCTATCTCATAGTTTTGCTTATATGCATTTTGTTTCTCTATAAAATACACATCTCTGCTTACAATTAAGCGATTCGATTTGCGATCATACAATCTGTAGGCTTTTGCCGTATCTGAGTAACCTACCATGGTATACTCCTTACCTCTTGGTTTGAACTTACCACGTTGACATTTATCGAGTGCAACTGCATATGATCCAAATGCGCGTTAGTGTACTACTGTTGGCTTTCTACCAAACCATGCTTCGTATGGTGTCACAGTTCCCAATGATTTTGTTGGTGCACGATTTCTCACATAAGCTGCCGTCGCCACTGCCTCTGCCCATAGTGACTCCCCAACATTTGCACTAAGCAACATGCATCTCGCCATCTCGATAAGCGTTTGGTTTAACCTCTCTGCTACGCCGTTTTGTTGTGGCGTATATGGTACTGTCAATTGCCGCAATATACCATTCGCTTTTAAAAACTCATCAAAACGTTTGTTTATAAATTCAGTCCCATTATCGCTTCTTAGGACTTTCAATTTTTTACCTGTCTGGCATTCTACCATCGCCTTACATTCTTTGAACTTATCAAAGACCTCACCTTTATGTTTAATAAAATATACTACAACGTGTCGAGTTTTATCATCAGTAAATGTTAAAAAGTATTTTGCACCGCCAATTGATGCTACACTTATAGGGCCACATACATCGGTATGGACGACTCCTAGCACATCTGCTGCTCTATTTTCTGAACTGCTATACGGACGCTGACTGCATTTGCTAGACATGTACATGTCGGAACATTGTCTTGACTCATTATTCTTCTCTTTGCAAATTTCACAACTCTAGGCAAGTAAGTTCTGCTCTAGTGCAAGGCGCAATCTCAACTGCCCGACCGCCTGACGGACTTACGAAACTGAGCCTGTATAATTTCATCATCTCAGTATTCTATTGCTCTCTCTGTTTCGCTTATATATTCCGCGCCTTACGACCAGACCTTACTCGACAACAGAGTCCGTCTCTTTTCCTCTGTCGTCGTGCACAAAGTTATACCTGCAGAAATATGGCGCCACCGAAAAATATACACAGACGTACAATGGTCATACTTAGCTCTTATTTAGCTGGAATTGGTACAATGGGCAAATAAGCCTATTCTGCGACATACACATACTATGTAACCACCCTTAACTGCCTTTGACACGGACACAAAGTTGCATTGTAAATCTGCTACATATAAAACGTCGACAAGTGTGACGTCAGACTCTTTTGTTTGTATTCGTACAACTCCTCTGCCTGTTGCTGTCATTTTATTTTGACCAGCTAACATAATCGTTTCGTTGTAAACTTCGAACTTATCGAACATGTTGCGTTGACAACACAAATGAGATGAAGCGCCGCTGTCGATGCACCAAGCATCTGTATGCAAAATTCTGTCTGTAGCTGCCGCAAATAAACCATTTTTCTTTGCGTTTTGTTGTGATGAATTTTCGTGTTCTTTTTCTTTGCACTGAGCAGCAAAGTGACCTTTTTTGCCGCAGCTGTTGCATTTGAAATTCGACCGTTTGTTTTTGTCATTGCTTTTGACTACTGCACTTGTTCTTTCGTATGTTTTTGTATTTGTAGACAACTTTTTTTGTGACTTTGCCATTTCTTGCGCTACGAATGCTTGCGCGTTACCTTCAACATATTCTGAATTGCATGCTTTACGCCGTTCGCCCTCTTCAATTAATTTTATTTTTACTGCATTGAGTTTAGGAAGCTCATCACAAGATTCTAAAGCTACCACTAAACTTTCGTAGGATTTTGGGAGACTTGCAAGTAGCATTATAACGAACAAATCGTCTTGGAAGCCTACGCCAATCCCTGCTAACTTTTCCGCAATTGAGATAAACTTGCAAATGTATTGCTGGACACACTCACCGTCTGCCATTCGCATTGAAAGTAATTGCTTGAACAAAGTGACTTTTCGCACCGGCCCTTCTTCTAGACTTTTCCATGCTTCACTCGCTGTTTTGCTATTTTTTACATAGCCAATTTGCATGGGCGTAATACTTAAAATTATAGTTGCTTTTGCCTTGTCATTTTTTGCTTTCCATAAGAGCACATCACTTTCTTTGGCACCTTCATCTGGACATGGAGTTTCTCCGAACGTAACAGACCATAAATTTTGATGCACAAGCACACTTTGTATTTGCAGGCTCCATGATTCATAATTAGATTCGTCTAATTTTTCAATGTTGAACAACGAACTCATGGTGGCACAATTACTTCGCACTTCGTAATACACAATTACTTTGCAATTCGTAATACACAATTACTTTGATTTGGTTGCCAGGAATTTGCACCTGGGCCCATAACCTGTTGGAAGTAAACTTATTACTTCGTGATCGTTACCTTTTGTTAACACACAGTTGGAAACCAAATAAAAAGCTTCTAGAGACTTCTTTTAATACAAGAATATAAAATGATGTTTATTCAACGAAAGTCAAAAAGCAAGTCATTACAGCAATAGAAAATTAGTGTTGTATGTTGTTTCAACAAAACCAAAAAACAGAGTTGCATGAATATGTGAGTTGATAACAGAGTTGCATTTTCAACACCGCTTTTTGCCTTATTGCTTCCTTTTTTTCTTGCTTTTCATTTATTGCGGTGTGAAATACGTTTTTCTGAAAATAAAAATACATTTTATTAGTTTAAATATATATGTATATAATTGGAAAATTTAATAAAAATTGTTCAACTTACCTTTTCGCTTGCAGATTTTCACCGAATTAAACGCGATTCTTTTTTTATTTCTATTTTCGCGGATGTCATTATGACATTTGCAACTTGTTTTTTGCTGTCGCTTTCGCACTCACTATAGTTAAGTTTAATAAGTATTCACGAAAATTATGAGATAAATATATGTATAACCCATCAAAAATGACAACAGAATTAAATGTGATTGTATGGGTATTATTGGAAAAAATTGAGTGAATGTGGTGGTAAAATTGGAAAAACTGGTGAACGTTGGTTTGCAGGGAAGCCGCCTTCGCGAATGATATTAGCTCCAAACGAAGTCATGCGAAAGCAGTTATTGTATTTAAAAATGCGTTGAAGAAAATGGTTGGAATCGGGATCAGTTCCATCGAACAATTATTTCAGTGGCTGTGGTGGTGTAAGTAATGGATCCAGTTTGACTTTTCCACTTGCGCAGCACAACCCAGCCGTTTCTCTTTTGAACTTTAACGCATTGCAATATCGGCATACAGTCGTCATGGGTCCAATATCTAAATTGTCATCATCACTGTAGTTCGCAGTGGGATAATATTGGAATGCCAAGCGATTGTATGATGCCAATGATCTTCGTGTGCTCACGCGTTGTCTCAATCGGGTATTTTCTCTTATTATATTTTGTCTTTCTTCGCTTAAGTTCTGTGAATACACTTGTTCCTGGCTTGCATGTCTTGTGCGGCGGCCGGTGTTCGCACGCCGTCCTCTCGGCATTTTGGACTATGGAAAGACTGGTGAATTTAACCTGAAATACACGATCCACATACATAGTTCATATACACAGTTCAACTTACTACCTTAAGGACAAATGCCTGCTGTTGAAGTTGAATAAAAATTTGCACAATACGCATGATCGATTTGATGATTCCCAATGGAACTGTTAGGAAACGAATAACTTTAACCTCAATTTCACAGTGAACACAATACCGGTTTAAGTTAGCCTTTGAAAGAAATGTCGCATAATAAATGTCACATGAAATGTACTGAGCAGCAGAGTCCATGCTATAAACCTCACGGAGCCCGAGACCTTTCCAACGAATGAAAGAAGTAAAACCCGACTTATTTTTATATTATAGACAACACTTCAACCGAGTTCCCTGGATTTTATTTCTTGTTGCAAAAATGTATTATAGATATATAAATTTAAAGTTTTAGCAGTTAAGTTGCGTTAAAATGAGAGTGAGGTTTTTATATCTTTTCGTGCCTCGTACGCGTCTGCATTCCCGTAAGCAACTGGACTTTAAAAGCACGCTTGGGTCAATTCAAAGGCGTTTACAGTTTAGGCATAATTGCATTTTTTGATAAAAATATAACGCAACAAATTTTTAGTATAAAGCACTAATTCAAGTTTATTTGAATACAGTTTTTTTTCTAGTAATATGGAATTGTAAATTATTAGATTAATAATATAATATTAATCGGTAGAAGTTACTAATATCCCACGGCTCATGTGAATTATTCCGTTTTGCTTCTGCTACTACGGTCCAGTGTTGCACACTCTACTTGGGTGTGGGCGTTCTTCGAACAAGTTATTCCAGATTGTTGTTCTGTAGTCACCGTTGATCTCCTCTTCGGAGACTTGTCCTTATCAAGTCCGCACTGTTAAACCTGTTTCATCCTTTGAACAAACGCGCCGTTGTGCGCCAGTTAACTTATTACAAGTTTTTTGGGGGAACAAATATTTCGGGTCAAGCCGTGTTCATCACGTTATTATAATTAAAAGTAACTGACTCTAATCTCTGTCTGCCATTTGCTGTTTACTTTTTATTTGCTATGGCTTGTGAAAGAGCTAATTTTGCGCTCGCCGTCAGCAGCAATGGACTGTATGGTGGATAGCACGTGATTCCTATTTGGAAATGTAAGAAAACTCTAGCTCTACATTTTGTACATATACCTCGACACCAATACTGAACACTCCATCCAGCCCATACAATCCATAGACCACAACCGACCCATATGGGCCCAATGTAGATCTCCGAGGATCGTGTCTCCAAAGCCCGCAATCATCGTACTCTGTTCATCCAATGTGGTAAATCTTTTAATAAAGACAATATCATATAGGCCCCTATTATGAGTTGCATTCGATCTTCGATATTCGTTGGTTGTCGAAGATCGAAAATCGAATGTCAATTTGGTATTATGAGCGGTGCAACGCTGTCGAAATTTTCGTTAAATACCGAATTTAGAAAATGGATTAACGTTAATAATGGGTTTTTTTTTGTGATGTTTATAGAAATACATTTTTATTTTCCCTTGGCAGGTATGGGCTGAAATACGTAGAGGAACTGAAATACATATTTTTTCGAATGACGAATAATTGAATAAAGAAAATTTATAACAAAAATAAAACAGAAACTGTGGCGTAAAGGTTACTATTTAATACTTTTTAGATTTTTCTAATATATAATATTCTAAGAATTTCATTTCTTATGTTTTCTGCTTCTCCGTTATTTGGCTCCACTTCAATGTCTTTAGCATCATCGTTGATGGTCTCATCAAATAACTCTTCATCCGGAAGTTGAACATTATAAAACAAGCAAATGTTGTGCAAAGCTGCACACACATTAATAATTTGTGTTGCTTTTTTTGGAGAATAGTGAAGAGCTCTTGGCTCGGGTGCACTGCTGCAACTGGTTTTCTGTACTGGACAGTAGGTTCGTAAACGCCTCTTTAGATAATCTAAAGTTCTTTAAAAATCTATAAGGAAATTTCTGTAGTATTAAGTACGTCAACACATTTTGAAAATTCTAAACGTACTCAGTGGAAGCCATTTCAAGGGGGTTGGATGCGCCCCTCAGCTGTTTTCTACGTCTAGCTAGTTCCACTAATCTTTCATCGTCCGATGAATCGTCGAACCACAACTCCGTTGTACTCATTTTCACATAAATTACTTTTTTTAACTTTTAAAAATAATGTTAGCAAAGAATTTCAACACAATCGGGTTGTCTTTTATGTTGATTTGCTGTATCAGCTGAGAAAAAATTATCTATTGTAAATGCGTCGAGCGATCGAAATTCACAATAGTCCTATTCTTCAACGAATGAGCACCATAATACCAAATGAAAATTCGTTCGATCAGCACTTTCGACTATAGTCGAAGATCGAATGTTGCTCATAATAAGGGCCATAAATTTTGTTTTAAACATGATCCTTAACCACGTACATGCACTTGCCCGAAAAAGTATCCGTACAAAATGTATAGAAATTGTAGAAAAAATACTGACTAAGCATTTCTCATAAAAGTTTAAAATGTTTTAGTTTTTTTACAGTAAATTTCTTAATATGTTGTTTTCATTTCTGTGTGTTCTTTGGGTATTTTTTCTACTTAGCGAGGCAGCTCATTTAAGGGGGGCCTCTTATCAGTGGCTTCAAAAAAAGGTGTTTTTTCTGAAATTTTTTTTCGAGGCGATAAAAGCGACACACAGGAATCACCTTTTACATTTATTTGAAGGCACGATTGAAGAGTAATAAACAATTTTTTAACATAAATAAAAAAAAAATGGCGGGCATATGAGGGATCTCACACAGCTTCTCGTTGTGCGCTAGTGAAACGGCGTGTAAGATTGCGGTCGTAGTTTTCACCTGAAACACAAAAGAAAAATATTTTAGGGTAAGTTGGGTAATTTTTATACTGCCTCATTTAGGGTCTTTACTTTACGGAGACTAGTTTTTCATAATTACTAATATTTTATGACAGATGATATTATAAAACTAAAAAATTCGAATTCATTACGGAAAAAATCGCACTTGTCCAGTAGGACTTTCATGTTCGTCTTTTCGTACACCAAGTAATATACCATCTATGCAAATATTACATATTATGTTTTCCTTCAGTATGTCGAGTAGTGTTCATTGGAAGATTTTGGATACGGTTTTTAATATCCAAAATCGAGTGATTTCCCGTTTTTAACAGAAAAACCGTACTCTCGATGTCGGAGTCCTTTAAACAGTTCTGCAGGAAAAGCTATGTTCGTATTTTTATTACAGTGTTGCTACTATATGTCTGAGACTGATTAGAATCACACGTGGAGTCAAGTTGAGAACTAACTTTTCCACAACTTGAGAAACATAATTATTGACGTACAGAAATTATTGTCTAATAGAAAAACAATTTTTGAGAATGTTATAATATTCCAATTTATTAGCTGTTGAGAAACAACGTTGGTGGTTTCAAAAAGGGGCCGATTCTTAACTTAACCTCAAATTAAACTCCTTATATGAGTTTGGGGTAATTGAGATTTATAATACCATTCTTTTATTCTTGTACAATAATATTCATGCTATTAGGAAAACATCACGAAATCTACTTTTTCCCGCTCATTTTGAGATGCATCGTTTTACTGCAGGGTATACAAGTGTGCATGTCCCCTAATGTAGTATATACAATTATATTTGTATGTAAAATGTTTATGTAAATGTTTATGATAATTAATTTGTACGTCATTTAAGACAAGCTGCGCTTGTAAAAAATATTTATATACCTATATGTACCTAGCACATTAATGTAAATCTTAAACTTTTTATTTATAATACTATACATTGTAATATATATGAATGTATCTACAAAGTAGAAAACATACAGATTTATAGTAAAAAAAAAAACCTTCTTAAGTGTAAAAAAAATAAAACAAACTTATAAACAAAAAATTTGCTTTCATAACTTTGTTTTTGGAATGGATAAAATCAAAATTTACCGAGCGGTAAGTACATATTTATAAACGATTACTAGTAGAAATGAAAATATATTGGCAACGCGGGAATAGAGCTGCCTTACATTACATTTGTTTGTACGACAGTGAGTTATACTAATCTAATTAGGTATGACTATACTCGCTAGCGGCGAATATTTCTTGTTAACTTTGTTGTTGCTTTCGCATGCAAATGTTTCGTTAAGTAAATCGAGCACATGGATAGCGAGCGAATAGAAGAGGCCTTATATTCAACCTATTCGATTTTTTGTATAAATTTTATTATAAAATGTAATATCGAAATTCGCTTCTTTATTGCTACCTTAATTTTTCGATAAACGTCATTTATTACTAGCAGCCAATTGTGCAATTAAATTAGATACTCCTCCATGTCTTCACCATATCGTTAATAAAAATATTTCACCAAACAATTTCTGAGAAGAAAAACTTTTCAAGTATTGACACTGATTGTTAATTTTGCTGGTAATCTGCCACATGTGAACGGGTAGATTCATTTTGTGGATTTGTTGCTAATAACTGCATATATGAACGTACTTTAAGGCAGCTCTATTCCCGCGTTGCCAATATAAATGAACATATACCAAATGCTTCATATATTCGCCTCTTTCTAACGCTTGGCGAAAAGAAGCCTATAGAAAATCAAAAATAAAGAAATGTAAATAGTCTTTGGAGTGTCTCGTTAAATTTTTTTTCCAATTATTTACTCCTGGCCGATTAGCAAGAAATAAAGGTGGAGCTCGTACTTCGCAACAGTGGAGGATATGGAACAGCGTCCGGCAAGAAATCCTTCCTTCTCCCTAATTCCATACAATAAGCTCTGCTCCACACCAGCTGTGTTTCAAATTACGGTATTTAAAAGAATTACCCATTCTGTCATTCCTTCGCACACAAAACACATTTGATCAGTTTTTTACTTAACATAAGTCTGACTTATTAGTCTTTGCCCAAAATAATATTTCCACTTCTTTTCGTTTGGATGCAATTTAAATGGCCACTTCGAACGAGAATTTCCACTTTACAATAACAATGTGAACAACGAAATATGTAAACAAAGTGCAAATTTTTGACGTAAGTGCCCAAGTGGAATTAATCAGCGTTTATACTGATATCATCTTCTACAGATACGCCTTGATAAAACTGGTATAACTCACTAATTTATAAAGAAATGTAATTTTAGGCAGCTCTATTCCAGTGCTGCCAAGATATTGTTACAAAAACGGGAATGTGCATACACTTCCATACCTTTTGAGAAATCGACTGAATATACATGATTATGATGGGCGCGAAAAAATTTATTAATTATTGGTGAATGTATGGAAGAGGAACCTATTGAATCTTCTTTTCTTGAAAATAGATGAATTTTCGCATATAAATTTACTAAAGGATCTGAAACTGTCATCACCTAGGGAACTAAAACAGCTTTTAGATCTGTTTGTTTTTGAATTTTAAGAAGTTTTTCAAAAGCCTCCCTCTTTTAATTTTTCTCTCCCCAGATGTTAAAAAAATTCTCCAGTCCTCTGTTTGTACCATTGATGCAACTACAAATGCACTCTTCTACATCCACAAAATAACTGATGCTGCGTTTCTTGTTTCAAACATGCCATGCACGTAGTAATAATGCTTTACAAGATGCCTTAAAAAATCAAAAATGTAATAACTTCAACCGAGACTTTAACATTGGTTTAAACATGCTTATACAAGGGTAACATTGACACTAACAATGTTTATAATGAATGTTTGAAATAATGTTCCTCATGTATGCCACACTTAAACTTTTGATTCCTTCAGTCGACATTGCAAATTTAAATTAAAGTTGGCAACTCATGTCATGAAATATTTGGAGACATATATTGGCAACACCTTTGAAGAAATCAGCTGCCATTTTGCATGTTTGAAGGCCATGGCGGCATTTTTGATAATTTTAGATTTCATTGCTGCGCATTTCTCTTTGCAAAAAGGATTGAATTAATACTCGGCGTCGTTTCCTCTTTGTTGTATAAATCGGCCAATGCTTTGAAGAACTCAAGAGCTGAAACAAAAATGCATAACTTTTGCATTCGCAACAATCGTATCAGTAGCCACTGGAAAATTCTTCGTACTTTTGATAGTACGGAGCGGATTAATCCAAATGATATATGTAGGTTGGTTTTAATTCAAGTTATTGATGATGAATAGCGGTTACGTGTTCGGCATGGTGATCTACACTTGCATAAACTCAACTGTGACTTAATATCTGAATATATGATGTTAAATCAAATGATGGTAATGAGACCACAACAGCCATGGGACCAGATGAGGAAGATAGAGAGTTCGAAAATATGGAAATGAGTAACCATGATGAATTACTTAGCATGTCACATATTCCCTTAGCGGAAATGCATGCAAAGATGCAGATTCAACAACTGATGCGTTCCTTGAGGCTGAACTGTGTATTGATCGACTGCGAAATTAAAAGCAGCTTACAAATAAATAACGGAGGAGATGGTGGTGTTGTCTTTGTTTGTTCAATTCGAGGTGATGTACGCAACAATGCCAGAGCTGGCAGCTCTATGGATTTCAGTGTTAGTAGCCATGCATTTTTCAAAAGCCAGCGCAGAACCAGTACACACATTTGTCTTGTGTGCCACCATTATTTGTCAGACCGATGGAATTGATCAACACTACCCCATGTAGCAGTGGTGGCAGTGTAGGCCTAAGCGCCGGCGCTAGCGTTAGTGTTGGTAATTCACTAATGAACAATGCAAATGACGAGGGAGCCTTTAATGCCAGGATGTACTATCAGCTCTAACAGTCGGATTGCAACAACTTCGACGATTTTAAATCTGTATAAGCGGCATGACACCGCGGCCCATCACAACCACAATTTCAATCATCATGGCAGTGGCAGTAGTAATGGTTCTCACCATCGTTTGGAAATCGCGGCCATCTCTTCTGGTACTGGTAGTGCTTCTGCATATGCAAATGGAACAGGATCATCTACTGGCTTATCGGTGTCGACGTTAATGAATAACACACTAGCAGCTACTGCACCAGCGCAAATGGCGCCAAATTATGTGGAGTTGTGCGATTGCAAAATAGATCCTGATGCTATGTTTCTCATGAGTTTGCTGCCCGATATACAAAAATTAAATGAGCGAGATCGAGGCAACATCAAAATCGCTTTTCAGAACATACTGTAGGACTACTTGTATCCGGACTAGGTGTGCATCAGTTGCTATAATTTCATGTACACGCTTAAAAGTGATATTTCGTTACAAGGTATGTAATTTCTAATTTCTTCATATATGCACATACCCTAAAAACTGTTGTTTCTTCCAGAAGAATACAATTGACAATGGAGGTTCGGAAATGGAAGCTAAGTCGTCAACAATAAAAATTTAATGCTGATTTAGAGCTTTGCTAAATGTTTATGTAAGTGAAAGCCTATGATTTGATTTTATGAGGCGTTAGACAAATTTATAAATATAAGGTGCTAGACACTAAAGAATTGGTTAGTCTTCGGTTGCATGAAAATACCCAAACTCATGTGGTACCAGTGAGAAATCACTTATTTCTGCACCTGCAGTCTTTAAGCTCTAGGTTAAATTGTTGACGAAAAAACTAAATATTTTTATAACACAGTCGTCCATACCTTACCGTCAAATATATACATATATCCCCACTTAGAAGCAAGCCGCATTCATTAAAGATGGTGGTACTACACTTGACACTGTTTCATTCTGTGCTGACAGCCACATGGACATGGGAAAAAAAAAACAAATCAGCTCATTTACCGATACTTGGATATCAGCTTTAATAGATTCGCCTTGCTTAGAAGTGATATTGCGTTGCATTTGAGCAATTAATATCTTTATAAATGTATACATGTAAAAACTGTTATTTTTTCGCAAGAGTAAAATTGAAATTTGAGGTTTTGAAATGCAAGCAACCGAAATAATGTAGCCAGCCATAAAAATATTATATGAAATGGTATGGAGATGTGCTAAACTATATGTAGATGGAAGCCTGAGATTTAGTTTTATGAGACTGTGAACAAATTTAAAGAATATTATAAGGTGCTAGCCACACAGATTTTGTTAATTTTCAGTAGTGCGTAAATACCAAAGCCCCCATGCCATGCTGGTATGTAATCCAAACATTACTGATTTGTTGTTCAGATGTTTTAATTCATCTGATTTACGTATATTTTACTTTATTTTATTTATAGAATATTTCCAAACATAATTTTAATTCAATATATTATATTTAGATATAAGTATAAACGCACATAATCCTTAGGTATGCAATTTATCAATACCCTGCAGTAGAAATGGTGCAATCATTCCAATCTGCTATGTTGCAGTGCTTTAATTTACTACTTAAATTTTTGGTACTAGCTTTTAAATATTTCAAATTTGCGTCATTCGAAAAGTGCATTCTACAAAAAAATTTGTTATCATTAATGAAAGCGTTTTTAAGATTAAACCATTTTTACACTTTTTGCGGAGTACGCTAGACAACAACACTGTCTGCAATTCTCGTTCAAATAAGAGCGCGTATGCGCGTTTCCACTTTAAAATTTTTGATTAAGCTCCCATTGATTTGATTTCCATTTCATTTTTATTGTCTTCAAAATCTAAATCTTTCGAGAAGTATAAGCCAGCAAGTGAATAACACATGGGCTTAAAAGTCCCGGGCCAAACAAAGAAAACTCATTTTTTTTGTTGTTCAAAATTACTTCTATTCATCAACGTAATTTCCATCAAGAACAACGCAATCATTCCAGCGCCGCTCTAACATTTCAATACCGAACGAAATTTCTTACCGGCGAGCATTTTTTAGGCCCCAATAGTCACAGGGAGCCAAATATGGCGAATGCGGTGGACGTATAAGCCAATCGAAGTTCAAATCATGTAGTTTTGCATTGTTTTTATTGACTTGTGACTTCTTGTGTTTGGTCAACAGTGAGCACCACTTTGAACAGAGGTCAGAGGTTTGTCATAGTCAGCTGCTCATGCAGTATAAAGCAACCACATTTTTGATATCTTTACGATATGTCAGCCAACTCACGCTAATTTACTTTTCGATTATTCAAAACGATTTTGTGAATTTTTTTTATTGATTTCTGTTGTCACCACCCCCTCTGGACATCTACTGCGTTGTGCATCATCGCTGTCTCTAAGATCACGTTCGAAGTCAATAAACTATCGTTTTATTGTTGTTTCTCAAAGAGCGGAGTAGTCATAATACTTTTCAAACTATTGCTTCGCTTGAACGGTATTTTTTCCATCAAGAAGCCGTGTAAAATTAAAACACGAAATTCTTTTTGATCCATGATTTCGTAGCATGATTTTCGCATGAGCTGGCTCTATCCCATCTCCAGTTTGCTTCTTGAATTATTTGCTGCATCTATAACCAGTCGTTTACAGAGAAGTGGTTGTATACCGACTGTGCTAGTTGCAGAAAGATTTAAACCTGCTTTGGCTAATGTATCCACTTACTCGTGTAGAAATCAAACACACCCGCACACGTTTATTACAATTATATATGTATACAGTTTTTTTTAAATTGATACTTATTTATAATATACATATTATATTTTATTAAAAAGTATTTAAATTTGGATTTCGCGGAAGCGATGTTATCTATACGAACTTCAAACTCAAACTTCAACTCTTGGATTTTTCCTTCGGTCAGACGCTTAGATCATTCAGTAGCGTGACTGTGCGTCCAGTAAGTAGTGACGCATTTTTAGGTATTTAGTAATTCTGTCCACTTCTTGTTTTTTTTCCGTTTGGCCTTCCTACATTCGGCCGTCCTGATCTTTTAATATTCTAAATATGTATTACATTTGATACTTCCGTTATATTATTTATTCTTCCGCTCATTGCTCTATTTATTATTAATTGGTTATTGTTATTTTCAAGGAAGTTGTTTGTATGATTTTCTAACATAACGAGATCTTCGTGATCCGGGCTCCCTTCGAGCCATTTCCAGGCGGTACCAATTGCGTTTATGGATCTCTTGTTTACCTTTGGCTTTAGTCTACTTAGGAAACTTTGTATTTCGGACATTTCATGGTGCAAGAAGGGGAGTAAGGAATTGCCGGAAGTTATTTTGTGTCTTATCGTGGAGTTGAGTTCGTTCAAAGTCCTTTGATATTCGTCTGTGTCTATTGTATGTATAATTTTATAGGTCCCATTGTGGATTTTGGTCCATCCTGTATTGAAAGTTGGCAGTTGTGAATTTGTGTAATCGAGGATACGGAACTCGCCTGTGGCGAGTGGTATTATTAATCTGAAAGCAATAGATGAGTTAAGTTCTAATATTACTTTTGTGTACGGTTCGGCCTTTTTCTGTTACAACTACACTAGATTTGCCTTCCTTTACTGTTATTGGCGGCGACTAAAAAATGTTGCTTTTATTGTTTAGCATTTAATCGATACATTACAAATGGAGTTGGCGATAATATAAATGACAAATGAAATAAGAAAATAACGAAAACTAAGAAAACTAAAACCGAGAACTATGAAAAACTAAAACTTGTGTTCGCTGCCCGCCATGTATGGAAACTTGAATTAGCTGCGGTTTGCGCCCGGCCAGTTTTTGTGTTGCCATACGATTGCCAAACGTTGTGAGTTACCACATCCCACCTAATGGCGGATCTACTGCCAAGCTAGTTGTATTATGTGGAGTGTGTTTTCCTCTTAATTCACCTCTCGGCGTACCAGATTGCTGCTTTCTCTTTAATGCATTTATAATGGTTCCGTCGCATACAGCCAGTGTCCCTTTAAAGAATTTTTTCTCGAAGCCTGTAGATTCTTGTTTTAACCCTACGACTGTTTTCATTTTTTGTACATTTTCTTTTAATATCTGTAAGCTCAATTTGACCTGCAAGGAAAGAGTGTTTCATGGGCCCATCCGTACTGTAAAATCCCTTAAAAATATCTCTTCTTCGGTCTTCAGAAATCTGTTGAGAACAGTGAAGTACACATCCACATTCTGATAAGTCACACCGTTTTTGTGGAACGAGTCGTCCTTTTGTAGATAGATATTCTTCGCCACGTGCACGCTTTAGTTTTCTAATATATTGTTTATGTTTGTGAGGCTACCCGACTCTCTTTCGCCCTTTATTATTCTCCACGAGCTGCTCGTCATTCTCTCCCATGGAACATTACCTTACTTAAACACATAAAATATTTTGTAAGCCATGAACTTGGTTAAGAATAAATGAAACTATAATACCTGAGACCTCATCTGAAGGCAAGTAGTCTTTGTCTTTATCACTATCGTCACCTGAAAAGTCGGATAACAAAAACAGCATGTCGCTCGCGGCCGCCATGTTTTGATGGATAGGCAGAAATGGCCCAAATAACTTTTGACATAAAAGGGATTGCCAAAACTGCCCATAGATGTCAGCCTTGTCTCGTTCAAAAATTATGGATGTGCAACTTTAGCACGGATAGTTTGGAGTATTTGGGTAAGACTCCGTCAGAAAATATGAGATTTGCAAGTGGTCTTTCGATTTCTTTGAAACTTTGGGAAATATTAGTTCTAGGTAAGATACATTCGAGCCTAAAAGGATTTTGAAAAATTTTCAAAATTGAGTCATCTACGCCATGTTGAAAATCGGGACCGTGTTTTTTTCAAAAATCAATATTTCTTGAACCGTTGGATGGATTTCAATGCAATTTACAGACAATATAGAAACACAGACAATATACGCCATTTTCAACATGGCGTAGATGACTCAATTTTGAAAATTTTTCAAAATCCTTTTAGGCTCGAATGTATCTTACCTAGAACTAATATTTCCCAAAGTAATAATTTAAACTATATTACTTATTTGTTTCTATATTGTCTGTAAATTGCATTGAAATCCATCCAACGGTTCAAGAAATATTGATTTTTGAAAAAAACACGGTCCCGATTTTCAACATGGCGTAGATGACTCAATTTTGAAAATTTTTCAAAATCCTTTTAGGCTCGAATGTATCTTACCTAGAACTAATATTTCCCAAAGTTTCAAAGAAATCGAAAGACCACTTGCAAATCTCATATTTTCTGACGGAGTCTTACCCATTTCTAAGTAGTGTCGCATAATAACTCCAAATATGAAATTTCGAGGGTTAGGCAAGGATGGCACTGAGCCACTCAATTATTCCTTGCATCTACACTGTATGCTTTGAATTTTACAACCGGTATATTGTTAAACGTACCTGATTTTTTAACAATGGTTACTCCATTTTTGGAAATCGATACTCCATCATTGTCGAATAGAATTGACATACCAGCCTGTTGTAGACGCTTAACTCATATTAGGTTTTCTGTTTCCTCCTTCGAATATAACACATCCTCCAGTGTTATGTTGTATCCATTTTGTAGCCGCACAATTCCGCGCTTTGTAGCAAATATATATTCACCCTCTTTTGCTACAGCAATCTTCATTGGTTGCTCCAATTCGACGTAATCAGTAAATAATGATTCATCATTAATTAGGTGATCAGTTGCACCCGAGTCAATAATAAAATTTAGTTCTGAATTTAATTTTTTATTTTGTATTAACTTTCTCATCATAAACAATCCTTTTTAACATGCCCTATTTTATCACAGTAATGGCACTTTATGTTGATTCTACCTTTTTCTTTAAATGATCTCTTTTGCATTGTGGTCCTGTCTTTAAACATACTTTTTTTATTAAAATTCTTATTGTTTCTCGCAATGGCCTTCATTACTTTTTTACTAGTATCATTGCTATCACTCCGTATTTTAATTTCGTAGTGTCATGCTATACAAAATTATTAGTTTATTTTACTCACAATTAGTTGTCAAAATGTATAATAAGCATTTAATGTAATTTTAGTTATTTAATTTATTAACTTATCTCAGGCTATACAAAGTTATTTATTTAGCAAAATTGTTGATTGAAGAGGGAGAGAGTCACGACTGACTTTTTCGACTTGTAGAGTGCTGCCAGATGTTGATGCAACTGTCGTGGTTATTTAATTCGTATGACAGCTCGGCCTTTCCTGACCTAAATCGCCCTCGATTTCATCATCTAAGTCAAGCTCAGGACTGCTTCTGCACCAAGGCTTAATTTTATCGGAAGCGTATACTGACGAAAACTTCTTGTTTGATATTTGTAGACCGGGAATATTTTCGATTAGGTAGCGTTCATTTCCCATTTCGTACGATATATGGACCGCGATATTTGGTTTTATAGCAGATGGTGCGTTCTTCGGTTTACTCGCGTTTTGATATATGTCATTATACATACCATAGCTCATTATGCCCTTTAATAAATCTTGGCACCGTGAATATTGATTTGATATTTTGCGTTTTAAATCATTATCGTTTATACCGTTGACAATATGTCGCGCGATACCCGATTCTACTAACCCACCTTTATTCCCGAGTGATAACATTTTATAATAATAATGACTCGGATAGTTGACGTTTTGTTTTTGAAAGTTTTAAATGTATATCAGCTTCTTTAGAAAAACACGGAAAGTCGATTAAAAACTATTGGACGAATTGAGCCCAGTTTACAAATGCGTACGGTTGCGAATCGATCCACGATTTTGCAGATCCCCGCATTTTCTGTTGTACCGCAAATATAATTGCGCTTTCATGCCATTCGTAGGCACTTTTTAACATTTCAACAACGCTTAACTAATTGTATTGAATTAAGCGACGTTTCGCTCGTTGGGTTGAATTCCGGCAATAACTCTACTATGTCTTTAACACTATAATATGTCGAATGAGAATATGCATTTCCTACTGGAATCGGATCGTTAGATAGATTGTAATTACCACTTCTAAAATGGCTGGCTTAAAATTCGCACTAGTTGTTGTTGTCGCATACTGTTGCATATTTGCCATACTCGTATACACTGTACCGACCGGCGATGACGACAACGTCGGCTGAAAATGTTGTTGGCACGAAGTATGTGGCGCATTAGTATTTATTCTAGCACTAGCTTGCATACCTACTAAGCGATGTTTTTTCGAGTAATGATATTCGCTGTATTATTGTTGCTTCTCGGTCCTCTTCACTTTCACTCGCGTCTTCGATATTCGTTTGTAAACGTTTAAGTAGTTGGTTTTTGGTGCCAGACGTAGGCAAACCAGCTTCTTTGAACTTCTTCTTAAGTTCTTTAAGTGTTACGTTCGTTTGCGACATTTTGCTTTTTGTTTTGATCGCGCTCTTCGTTTCAATTATACACTATTATGCGTTCGATGAACGACAAAGTAAAAACCGAACTTCGCAAGCAACAAAACCACAAATTTGAATTTAAGCCGTTGAGCTCAGCGACACCACGTTTGCCAACTGGAGCTCCGTTGCTCACCCAATGTGAGGTTATGAACATAAAGTTAAACGTACGTTTTCCGAAAACGTTTTCTTCACCAACAAAATGCTTAGCACAGCTTTTATTTTGTTTGCAAATGCATTCAGACATTAATGCACACAATTTTCATGCATTATAAACCGATTATAAAACTGCACCTCTATATCCGCGAACGTGTAGGCAAATAGGCGAATCCTACTTCTGAACTGTCAGGCTATACAAAGTTATTAGTTTATTTTACTCACAATTAGTTGTCAAAATGTATAATAAGCATTTAATGTAATTTTAGTTATTTAATTTATTAACTTATGTCAGGCTATACAAAGTTATTTATTTAGCAAAATTGTTGATTGAAGAGGGAGAGAGTCACGACTGACTTTTTCGACTTGTAGAGTGCTGCCAGATGTTGATGCTACTGTCGTGGTTATTTAATTCGTGTGACAGTAGTCTAACAATTTATTCTTAACGAAAGCTAACGAAAGAGTCTCATCTGATAAGGTTTCTATTGCCGTAATGACGCCATTGTAAATTGAGGGTAAAGTCTGCAGCAAGTGTGCCACTTTGCCCATCTCATCCATCTTGGCACCTGCCGCTAAAAGCTCACTCACAATTTCATCAAATTTTATAAAATGACTTGATAGTGTCATTTGACTTGTTAATTTGAGTGTAATTAGACGCTTACGAGCGGCCAACTGAGATGCAAGACTTCTGCGTTCATAAATAGCGTCTAACTTCTTAAGAATTTCACGTGCAGGGATATTGTCTGCCGCAAAGCTAAAAAACGTGTCACGTAGATGTTGAACTAGCATGCTTTTCGCGCATCTCTCTGCCTTTTTCCAAGAATCGTCGATTTCACGTGGAATGGCTTCGTCAACAACCTTGAGCACATCTAATTCGGCGTATAATGCCCTAATCCGGTTTAATGTTGTGCTTATTATTTTCCATTTTTTTTTTATTATAAAACACAAACACTGTTAAGAAAAAAAAGTATGTATGCCAAAAGTTCGCACGTGGAATAATTTCACAATAGTATATCTTTCTAGTTTCTTTAAATTGGCATGGACTGGGCCCATAACCTGTTGGATAACTAACTTTGACAATTAAATAAACAACACCGGTATTTTGTTTAAATTTTCTTTTTAGATTGTCTTTTATTTTCTAGATTAATTTTAAGCAACACCAATACCACGTCTATGAATATAGAGAATTCAACAGGAAGTGAGAGATAAATTTCAGTGTTACTGAATATAATCAATTTTCAGTGTTACTGAATATAATTTCAGTGGACCTCGTAACTCGAGCGTGATTTTACGTGACTTCTCTGTTGTTTTGTTTCTGCCGTACCATTGCCACGACAGAAGCGATGCTGGTCCTTGCAACCCCAGACTGGTGCCGATGCTGTCACTTAACAATGACAGCGAAGAACCTTCGTCGATCATGGCGTGAACTTCCGTTTTACCTCGTGGTCCAAACAATGTTACAGGCAGAATTTTGAACAAAGTTAACTGACTTGACTGATGGTAATTGAACAAGTGTTCCACTTGACCTTCGCTGGGGGCTGGCCAGCTTTTGTCGTTCTACGAGTGCAACAGCTGGTGGTGCTTCCGCTGGCAACCATTGACTCCGCATGCTGTCCTTCGCTGACATGTTGATAAGGCGTGCCCATTTGTAAGACATCCGAAGCATAGTTGGTGGCGTTTAACTAAAGCCCATCTATCGTTGACGCTACTACTGTTAAAACGTCGACATTCCGGGAAAATATGGTTTTGGCAACATTGAACGCATCGGTTGGTTGATTGTTGATCACGTTGTATCTCACTACTATGGAGGAATCGGCGGCTAACACCTTCTGCTAATGCTGTCTGGCGGCTACTTGTTGGTTGATTAGTTTGACGCGCAAGTGACGGTGGCACATTTCTGTCGGCTATTTTTGGCATCAACGCAACGACTTTGGCCAGGTCACTTAACCAATCAGCAAAGTTTCCAACTGTCGGAAACGGCGATATTTCTGCAGCGCGAGTTATTATCTTGTATCGATAATTGAGTAAAAGAATATGTTGTTACACTAAGATGTGCATTCTTTATTCATAATCTTAGACTGACTCGTTTACATGAATCTTAGAACTATTTATACCATTGATATGCGTACATAGGTCGTTATCTGTTTGCTAGTAGAGGTTATTATTGTTTGTCTTAGGGATAGTGTATTTCTATTTGTATAAGAGTAATGTACACCGTGAGATTGCTGTATTTAATCTGGCCTCTTTATTGAATATTTCTTTCTTATATACATTTTCTAATACTAATTTCTTAACTACGTATATATATATGTGTGTGTGTGTACATGCGTAAATGTGTATTCTTATCTTCATTGTATAAATTAAGGATTTTCGCGTGGAAATCTCTTTTTAAAAAAGATTGCGGAACGACCGCTCTTTATTGAGTTCAACTTAAAACTAAAATTACAAAATTTCTTAATCTAAAACCTAAACTTAAAATGCACCGAGCTACCTGTGGTGGCGTGCGCAATTTCGAGGAATCGCTGACTTGGGTTGCGCGTGCATTACATCCGGCCTAATTCAATTGGGGTGTTGCTGCCGTTGGCTTTTCTGCTGACAGTGCGTCTGGAATGTTGTGGGAAGCGCTATGTAAGCGCTGTACATCCGCTGTACTCATGTTGCTGATCGGCGTGTGAAAAGTTAACATTTGCCATGTTAATACTTCCCCTCTTAAAAACGTTCGTCCTCGAGCGTTGTTAGAAATAGGGTAGGTTATTGAAATTTACATATCTTGATTGATCTTTTGGCAGATCTTTGAGTTGACCCAAGTTGAGGCTTGCTGGAGGCATCTGGTTGCTGTCTAAGCTTTGTGCGATGATTATTTTGTTTTGAGTTTTCCTCCAAAATTTGAAAAATATTAGTGCTATGCAAGTAATAGCTGCAATTGATCGAAGTGAAAGTGTGCCAGTTGATATTGTTACTGTCTTTAGGATATTTATTTTTCGGGTATTATTTATATGCAGTTCTTGCAGAGATTTTAGTGAAAGCAATTCAATCCGTTCGTTTTCGATTGGTGCTGGTTGTAGGACAGCTGGGATAGCTGGAGGAGGAATTGCCTCATAGTTGATGAATATTTGATTATTAACTGTTGGAAGTAGATAACATGAGTTCCCGTCAAGTTCTGGGTTGTTGCGTCAGCATCTATTTTTCCCATAAAGCCATTAAGTAGTAAAATGCCTGATTTTATTTCTTCAATATGTGGAATATGGTGCCCGTTGCTTATGGTGCAAGTTGAATTAAAGATATTAATTATTTTAGGTATACAATAACTATTAGTTATATTAACTATCTGCTTTTGTTTACAAATTTCAATTATCTTATAGTTATTACAATGAGTTTTTATTCCGTAAACTTGATTGTTTCCTTTTAATATTTCACTATATTCGACATTAATTATAGTGTTATTTGCCTTTATTACAGGTCTTATAATAATTTTTTGAAAATTTTCTTTAATTGTTAATGGTATTTTTACCATATAAAAAATTGTAAAATTTTTGCTAATAACATTAACTTCTGATATTTCTAATGCCTGTTCCGCATTTTTAAATGGAATTTTATCATCTTCTAATTTTTCAAGTGCAATTTCAATTTCGTTCTTGTTTAACAATAATGTTCCATTGTTATCTAAAATTGAAGCTAAGCTTGCAATTTTACTTGTACTGCTAATTTCTTTTTTGATTTTTAAGCTCTGTATTTCCTCTCTAAATTGTAATCTTTGCTGATATCTTATTATTCTCTGTTCAGCTTCTTTTAGTTCTGATTTTACTAAGTACGCAGGATATTTTTGTCCTCGTATTCTTTTTATAAATCGCAATATATAAGCTACAACCCTTATTAATTTGGTTAAACTAGAATATTTTAATATTACCTCATCTAAGAAATGTGATTCTTTTGATGTTCTTTATCCATGCTAACGTTTTAGATGAGTCGCTCCAAGCAAATATTTTAACTTCTCTATTGATAACTGTCTTTATCCTTTGCAGCAATTTAGAAAGTAGGTGAGCCGCGCATAGCTCCAGTTTTGGCAATGTCTTCTTATTTTTAATCGGGTTCACTTTGGTTTTACCAGCAATTATCGTTATAACTGATCCAACTTTAGCATATATATACGCATCTGCGAATCCATGTAGTTCAATTTTAAAGTCGTTTTTTGTTTCAAACCATCTGGGAATTTTTATTCTTTTTATCGCTGGTACGTGCTGCATAAACTCTTGCCATTCTTTTGCCAAATTTTCGTCGAGTAACTCATCCCAGTTGAGTTTCATCAACCAAAGTTTTTGTATAAACAAGTTTGCTAAAACAGTCATTGGTGAAAGCCACCCCATCGGATCGAAAATTCTCGCCAAATCAGATAAAGCTTTCCTTTTTGTTACTAGCTTTTCCGTTGAAAGATTCATATTAAATCCAAACATGTCTTTGGCCGGGTCCCATTGTATACCCAATGTTTTAACTGTTTCGTCTTCTGCTATTTTTATTACCTCATTTTCGCTATTTGTTGGAATTGTTGCTATAATCTCACTATTATTAGACATCCACTTTCTTAAGTGAAATCCACATTTTTGTAGTTGTTTCGAAATTTCGAACTGAATGACTTTACATTCATTTATTGAATCTGCTCCTGTCATTAAATCGTCCATGTAGAAGTCGTTTTTAATGATGTTTGAAAGCAAATAATTGTAAGGCTCGCAGGATTTGGCAATTTCTTGTAAAGTTCTCGTTGCAAGAAAAGGAGCGGATGCTGTTCCATACGTAACTGTTTGCAGCTTGTATTCTTCTATCGGCCCTTCCTTCGCTTCTCTCCACAATATACGTTGATAATCTTGATCACTTTCTGCTACTTTAATTTGTCGATACATCTTTTCAATATCACTTGTTAACACATATTGCCAAAGTCTCCATTTGGTAATTATGTCAAATATATCTTTTTGAAGTCTCGGACCTATTAAAAGGATGTCATTTAAACTACTTCCATTTGCAGTTTTTGCAGATGCATCGAAAACTACTCGTAGTTTAGTTGTGAGACTGCCTTCTCGAATTACGGCTTGATGTGGCAAATAGTATTTTCCGCAATTATTTCCACTTGCTTTTTTCATGTGGTCCATTTCTAAATAGTCTCTCATAAATTGCACATATTGTTTTCTTAGGTTGTCATCTGAAGCCAACTTTTTCTCAAGATTAAGAAACCTCGCCATTGCTTGTTTGCGAGAGTCGCCTAAGTCTTTTTTTTTTTTTTTAAGGTAGATTGACGACAAATCTATTATTTTCATCTCTTGTTGTCGTTTTATCAAATATCTTCATGCATTCATCATCATCTTCTATATATGTTGGTGCTGTGGTGTCTTCTATTTCCCAAAACTTCTCCAACGTTGTGGTCACCGCCGCTAGAATTCTACCATTTTTTCTCGGTTGTTGTAAAACTCCCGACAATATCCATCCTAATTTCGTAGCTTGGCCTAGTATTCGATCTTTCTTAAATATGCCTTCTTCTAATATCTCAGCATATAGATCTCCTCCAATAACGACGTCGATTCGATCTGACCTATTGAAGTTGGGATCAGCTAAGGTATAGTTTCTCCATTGTTCTATATCCCATTTAAATGTTTTATCAGGTTGTGCACTCGCCAATTTCGGCAAAATCAGTGCTTCGACATTGTACACTTCGTTGCTTAGGAATCTCGGCCTGATTTCAATGTTGACTTTAAATTTGGAGACTCCCACTGTAGTATGTTGTATTTGAGCGGCTTCTTCAGAAATGGTAGTCTTCTGTGATCCTTGATCGATTAGTGCTCGCAATGTCACGTACTCTCCATTTGCCGCCTTCACTCTTATCTGGGCTGTTGCTAGAAGTATTGCTGTTTCGGAGTTTTTTGTCATCATAGTGGATGATTTTTTTATAGCATTTTCTTCACCTGCTCCTTTTTCCTTCTGGAATTCACTGTAATGCAGTAAATTATGATGATTTCTTCCACACTTACTGCATTTTTTCTTATTCTTGCAATTGCCTTCATATACGTGGTCGAGGCAAATATTGCATAGCTTATTGTTTACTATGAAACCTCTACGATTTATCGTAGTCAATGCCTGGAACCTTCTGCATTCAACAATTTGATGCCCAGGAATCTTGCAATACATACAGGTCTTTTGTGCAGCTGTATAGAATGTGGGTGCTCGTTGTGGCTGCTTTTGATTGCTCCATTTAGTTGTTTTCCTGTCTCGTATAGCTTCTAGAGCTTGATATTGCTGCTCCAGAAAACGGAAAACATCATCCAGGCTTTGGATATCCCTAGTTGTCTTGACATTCTGCTCATATAACCGGAGACTTTCTTTGTCTAGTTTCCGAACAACTATCCGAGCTATAATTGCTTGCTCGTCATTTAAATTCAATTTAAGCCCTTTTAGAGCATAAATGCATTCCTTGGTGGTATCCAAAAGCTGCCTCATGCTTGCCGCACTTTCCCCATTTGCTGTTGATCAAAAAGTCTGTCCACTTGTGTTGTGAATTGCAGCCTTTTGTTTTCATATCTTTCCTGGAGGATTTGCCAAGCGGCTTCATTGTTGTATTCAGTTACCGGTAAATGCTGAATTAATCTTCCAGCTTCTCCTCCTAATGACGACTTCAGCCGGAACATCTTTTCTACTTCAGTAAAATGCTTCGAATTATGCACCAAACCTTGGAAAAGATCGCTAAATGATGACCATTGATTCATCTCGCCATAAAATATCGGAATCTTAATCTCCTGTAGTTTCATAGTAGATGACACAGCTTGTGTTGGCGTGCACCTTTTCAATTTATCTGTTAACTTCTCAATGTTAACGCTGTATTTTTCTCGGAAGTCCTCCATTTGTTCTTCTATTGAGTCTTTAGTAATGGCTTTTAAATGGACACTGCGAGTTTCAGAAAAAGGTTCTTCTACATATTCAAACTGTATTTGAAGCTTAGTTTTGAATTCTCTTATTTCTTCGACAGAATCCAATTCATTTCGTTGAATTTCTTCTATGGTCATTCTGAGCTTTTTTCCTCGACGTTGAAATCTCCTTTCTACGTCGGAATTAGTACCTGATGGCTCGAACTCGCTCATTTCTCCCATCGATGCAGGTTTAAGGGGGGACCCTCATTTATCGGGTCAAAAAAATCGTTTTTTTGGAAATAATTTTAATCTATTCTACAACTATTTAAGAATATACTTTCAAAATTTCAAGTCGATATCTGTATTTTTGAAGGAGTGACAAAATTTTTAACAGGACGTGACGGGTGGCCTGATCGCCTGTATCCAAAACTTTAAACGCGTTTTTCTCGAAACATCATTTTTCGATTTTGTGTACACAATTGAGAACGCTGTATTGAACCAATCAGGCTTTACAATAGCTCATTTTAAAGATAATTAAATTGTTTTCAATGTGACATTAAGTGTTTTTTAAAAAAAAAAGATTTTCATATTTTTTTGTAATTTTAAAGTCAATTTTTATGCATGAAAAATCACTTTTAACATAAAACTGGGTAAAAAATATCAATTTCGACATTTTTTTTTTAAATCAAAATGTCACATCGAAGGTATTATCCTAAAGTTTTAAAAAAAATTTGGTTTTTTTATTTCAGAAAAAAATTCAGAGCGCTAGAATGTACACAGATAGAATGAGGTGCCATGGACGAGGTGTATATTTCCATACTTAAAATGTTTTTTTTCTTCTCCGAAAATTTTTGTAGACAGTCAAGACATTTATTAAAGTACTTTATGAATTACAAAACGTTTGAAGTTATTTTACCTGAGAAAAAAATTCCCAAAAATGATGCATTTTTCGACCGTCTAAATGAGGGTCCCCCCTTAAGTTGGTTGCCGCTTACTGTTGGTAAATCTTCGGCTGCATTTTGTATTTTTAAATGCTGAATGGACTTTTCCATTACCTGAATAACATGCTCGTAATACTTCTTGGCAATGTATTCGTCAGCTTCTGGGCTCGGTTTAGCCATAATTTTGGCATGATTTCCAATAATTTCCGTCCTCATTGTTTGAATATGTTGAATATATTCGAGACATGAAGCTTTCCTTATTTTGCCGCTAAGGATTTTCTGTTCTTCCAGCGCAGCCAGATCGCCCAACTCCTTCTGTCTTTTCAGTAAATTTTCCATGTTGATTTTGATTGTTTTTTGGTATTCAAACACTGTACTCGTTGTTTTAGCCACGAGAACGCTTTTTAACACTTTTCCGCTGTGAGCCACGGAAACGCTTTTCGCTTAGAATCCTAGGCGAATTATATACTTGTTTAAGTATATTTTTTATTAATGCGGACAGTCTTTGCTGTTCTGGCTTATATATATATATATTTTTCTACTAAGTAATGCTCTGCTTTAGAGACTTATAGTACTTGCGCTTGAGCTCTTTTCTAGGCTCGACTGACCAAATTTACAAGAGTAATGTACACCGTGAGATTGCTGTATTAAATCTGGCCTCTTATATACATTTTCTAATACTAATTTCTTAACTACGTATATGTGTGTGTACATGCGTAAATGTGTATTCTTATCTTCATTGTATACATCCGATACCAATGCATTTTAAGTGCACTAAAATTTATGTGTCTTATGCAGAATCAGTAAATCTTAGTAGGAGATAAACGACCAACGTATTGATCTTTTATATTTGTTTAAGTTCACTGTTGACTTAAGTGCATCTAACGCACGTATTAAAACAATTGATGATCGGTTGTCAGTTGCTGCTTGTGTGCATTGGTATATTGGTGTATGAGGCATTCTCTGAAAAACAGCCACTTGAAAAAAAAGTTCTTTATTTTTTTTTGCAATAATATATCTTATAGTATATGAAAAAACTAAAATAAAAAATATGGTTTTAGGTCCGTGTAATGCGGGGTTGCCATATTGTCAGGGGTCAAAGTTTTTTGCAAAAAAATTTTCGAACCGCTATAACTTTTAAACGAATGAACGGATTTTAAAACACCTTAAGACTCTTTTGTACAAAATTTCTTAAACTTTAAAACTGTGTATCATAAAAAATTTTTAAATTAATATTTCATTGAAAAAAATTAAAAAAATTTTTTTTTTGAATTTTTAACCACTTATGCCCCCTTCGATTTTTTTCAAAAATACCCCAAAATGTTCCTTATTTCATCACCTTTTTACCCCCCAAAGGGAATTTTGGGACAGCAATATTTGTATGAGTTACAAATAAAAAACGGTTCGGCTATAAATTATGTCGCCTGGTTTGTATTTTATGGCCTGTCTCCCTTTATTGTGATGCCTGAGGAGTTTCTTCTGTTTATCTTCAAGTATGTTCTTGATATCAGGATATTTTTCGCGGTTGTAAAATACGTCCTCGGGTTTATGTCCTGTTGAAGAATGGATTGTTCTATTGTACTGGCGAACTGCGTTGAATAATTCGTCGCCGGGAGCTCTATGATTTTCTGCGGCTAAACTTTGGCAGAGCTCAATTAGAGTACAGTGTATCCGTTCAACTTGGGCGTTTGATGTCGAATGATGTACAGGCGTAACGGAGTGCGTTATTTGTAGCCGGCTGTACAAGAATTTTGCTGGTTGTCTGCATATACTGCCTGGAGTGATCTACGTCCATTGGAATAGGCGTGGGTTGTTGTTGTTGCTGCTGGTAAAAATTTCTTGGTTGATAGTTGCTCCTCTGTATCCTTATGTTCGGCTTGTACTCCCTCTCTTCTTTATGTGGTTGGTTCGAATAGTGTTGGCGTTGATTTACACTCCTCGTTCACGTTGTCGTGGGAAATGGTACAGGCTGTTGCATATGCTGATTCCAAATTCCCTGGGTTATGGCTGTACAATGTACCGCTGGTATATTTGGAGTTTAACCCAAGAATAAATGTTCTTACTGCCTCCTGATTAGCGTATGTTTTCATTCCTTCGCTATTGTCATCGCTAGACATCTCAATTTTCGTTAAGGCTAAGTTAAGGGCCTTAGAAACCTCACTGTGAAATTCTGCAAGAGTTTTTCTTCCTTGTGTGATTTTCTTCAATTCATCAAGAAGCACATATAGTGGGCGTTGGCCCGCATACGTGTAGTACAATCTGTTTATGATTGAATAAAAATTCAATTTGGTGTTGTGGTTCGTAAGGATATTAGCAGCTGGTCCTGTGATTTTCGTTCGCATTATTCCCAGGGCGCTATAATATTTTGGATGATTCTGGAAGATCTTTATGGCTTCCATGAAGGTCCAGACTTGTGATCTCCATGATCGGTATTGTTCCTTATCTCCGTCAAATTTTGGGAGAGATTTGAATAGCTCAAGGTCGATATCCTTGGGGTTGGTGATGTTTAGTTTTACTTCATCATATAAAACTAATTCTTGCGGAGCATTTTGTTGTTCTAGCGTAGCTATTCTCCCCGTGAAGTCCTTTATTTGTTGCTGCATCTGGTCCCTCAGCATGGTAATTTAGGCAGTTAGTTGGGCCATTTTGTAAGATACAAGTGATGTAGTGTACTTATAATGATAGTATCAGAGATCGTCATGCAAATGAGCGAAACAGGATCATCGAAATAAAAGAATTACTAATTCACGGAAGAGCTTTAGGGCAAACCTGCCGACTAAAGATTCCTTTAAAAATAAAAGGAGATTTTTAGAGTTAGGGCAAACGACTGCCTTCCAACTATTAGGAGTGAGCTGTGTGAGCTGCTAGAGCTGACTGAGCTGACTTCTGATAGAACGGCTTTATTTTTATACTTTCTTTTTGCCTTGTCATCAATATACATAATTACAATCAAACATTTGTTGCAAGTAACAAATCAATAACAAAGTTGTAAACACTTAAAATACTATACAAATAAAATTCTGCTTAGGTTGACTTAAATTTTATTCAGGGTTAGCTTACTTCACAGTGAGTTATGGCTTTGCTTTGGAGTGGGGTATCGTGTGACAAAAGTGCATTTGGTGTGTGCCATGTGTTTACTTATGTTTCGGGTTTCAAAGAAAAGGGCAAAGAGTTTATGTTATTGAAATTAAAAAGAATTATGTCATTAAAGTGGAGTAAATTGAAATAAAAGAATTATGTCATTAAAATTGAAAGTAGAGTGAATTGAAGTGGTCTACTTAATTTGAGTTGGAGTATTAGGAATATTTGGAAGTGAAGTGGAGGTACTCTACAATTTGTTGTTCCATTGTAACTCTACTTAGTCTACTAGTCTTCTGAGCGCGTCGTGAGTTTTATGCTTGTCTGCTAACCGGAGCTTCCGTAAGGTATCCAGTTTCTTTTAACTTTTTTCTAAATTTTTTAGAAACTTTTTTTGGTTATTGCTTATTTATACACTTTTTTCAAATATATAGTGTTGGACGTCTTATGTCCCGTGGAATTAATTTTTTCTATCCTTTTATATTTAGGAATAGAAGTGGCTTAAAGTTGGTTGAGCCCCCAGTTATTATCTTGTATCGATAATTGAGTAAAAGAATATGTTGTTACACTAAGATGTGCATTCTTTATTCATAATCTTAGACTGACTCGTTTACATGAATCTTAGAACTATTTATACCATTGATATGCGTACATAGGTCGTTATCTGTTTGCTAGTAGAGGTTATTATTGTTTGTCTTAGGGATAGTGTATTTCTATTGTTATATTGTTTATCCGTTGTAGTTCGGTAGTGAATCATGTTGAGATAAGTTTTGTTGTTTTGTCACACAAGGTTAAAGTGCATACGAGTATTGTTTGTCGGTATAGACAATGACGAGTAATCATTGATTATAAATGTATTTATGTATATGACTAACGTCATGAACTCGCGCTTGCTTCATTCATACTGTTTTGACGATGGCAGTTTGGTCACAAGTCGCTCCAACAAGGTAGGGTTCACCAAGTGGTGTTCGCATTTTGCTGATTTGAAAAATGCTACAATGTTTCGTACTCGCGTCGAGAATTCTAAAACCTGATCAGGGCGGCTCTCGGTGATACTCGGGAAGTGTTGCACCCTTTGCAGCTGGGAACGTATGAGCAAATCTGAGCGGCCGAAATTAAATTACAGTTCACTCAAAACGTTGGACACGTCGTCCGGATGAATGAGTAGTGATTTGACGGCTTGAGATTTTGCCTACCGTTGTAACCAAACTCTGCAGTAGTATCACGGTAACTCGCGATGAACAATGGCCAATCCTCTGGGTTTCCGTCGAACAAAGGCAGAGGATGCAGTCTCGTAGCGACGCTGTCCACGAAAACTGGCACAGGATTCGACCGTCTTAACGTCGTTGGCGGCAATGATGACACTGTTGGCGGGAGTGACTGCTGTGTGTCTAAAGGGACGACTATGTCCTGTTCGCTTACTGGCTGAAGCGGTGCTTGCCATTGAGGCTGTTCAAATTGATGTATTTCAAGACGTTGACGCAACTGTTGAATATCCGAACGCTGAATATTTGTATCATTCCGGAGCTCGACAATTGACGCACGCAAGGCCTGAATTGAGGCGGCCAACGCGTTTAAATTGTCTGCTTGTGCACTTGGACGTGGTGGCACGGGGCCAGATGTTGCTTGAATGACCGTCTCATTTAAATCCACATCTTCTGCACTGGTTCCTTGCTGTTGACTCATTTGGGCTCTTGTTCGCATTAGAGCTATATATATTTTTAGTTACTTAAATGTTTAGGTGCTTAGCACTTTATCGACGAGTAACTGTCTGTAGAACGACGAGTAGCTGTTACTGGCGACCCGTTTGTAACGGATTGTCCAAATACGCGCTACGACTTACACGAATTTGGCGGGAAAATTGAAGAATTTGGCGGCAAAACTGTCGAATTTGGCTGAAAATTGTTGTACAGCTAACAAATCTTCCGAACGGCGGCGATTTTGTATTACATTACATATACGAAGTGGTATTTCGCAATCTGTTCACAATGCGATAATGTCAAATCCACTTTGCACAACTGCAGCAACTTCGGGTTAAATACCCAATGGGTTTGTGGCTCAATTTTACGATGAGATGAGTAAAGTCTTTTAATTAGACTATTGGACTGCGATGACTTTCGATTGGGGCTTTGCAAATGACGGTGGCAGAGAACAAGTTTTAGAGATGTTATTGGCGACGACTAAAAAATGTTGCTTTTATTGTTTAGCATTTAATCGATACATTACAAATGGAGTTGGCGATAATATAAATGACAAATGAAATAAGAAAATAACGAAAACTAAGAAAACTAAAACCAAGAACTATGAAAAACTAAAACTTGTGTTCGCTGCCCGCCATCTTTTCAACTCCAAGAAAAATGTATGTACATATGTACGATCCTGTGCAAAAAAACTGGACAGTCTGAAAACTCCATTTTTTGAAGTAGTATGGATTTTATCAAATATGTTTGAATGTGGTTATATTCCATTGTGTTTTTAATACAAAAGTATATTATGAAATAAATCAATAAATTTCATACGTGTTTTTAATATTTTCATACTTTATTTGTTTTAGCATAGTCAATAGCGAATGTTTTATTATTAGTTTATCCTTATTATATAATCTTACAGCTAATGAATTCAAAACAAAGTTAATTATTTCATTATAAATGTTATAATTTGAAGTTTTAATACTTGGTCGCACCGCCTTTCGCCTTAATTACCGCTTTAATACGTCTCGGCATTGATGTAACCAGGGATTGCAACAATTCCTCCGAAATATCGTTGTGCCAAGTGTCCATTATAATGTTATCCAGGTCAGTTTTGTTCTTCGGCTTTTTTTCAGCTACCTGCTTCTTTACAATGGCCCAGAGGTTCTCAATTGGGTTTAGGTCGGGACTGTTACCCGGCCATTCCAATTGGACAATTCCGTTTTTCCCATAAATTCTTTTACCAGCAACAAATAAGGAATAAATCATTGGTTTTTTGATTCGACATTTAAACAAAACACTCGGGAGATTTAATAAAAATCATAACTTACTTTGTGAGATCGGTGGCATGGCGCAGAATCATTCTGAAATATAACGTCCGTTCTTAGAGAATACTGCTCCTCAATGACAGGTATTAAATGCTTATTTAAAATTGAAATGTAAGCATCTCCGTTCACCCGACCATCAATAAGAGTCAGTGCTTTCGTTCCGTCATAGCTGAAGCAGCCCCATACCATTCTACCAACTGACTGTCTTACAGTAGGCAGTATGCATCCAGTTTTATATCCTCCGCCAGATCTGCGCCTCACATGGTGGATACCATCCGATCCAAAGAGGTTAAACTTGGATTCATCCGAAAAAATCACATTCTTCCAGTGCTCGACAGTCCAGTTTCCATGAGTTTTGGCCCATCGGTATCGTTTTTGACGCATTTTTTCGTTCAAAAACGGCTTTTTTGCGGGATGTCTTCCTACAAAACCGGCATTTATCAATCTCCTACGCACAGTAGATGAATCTATTTCGACGCCAGTTGTATCCAAGAACTCCTTCCTGATGTCTGCCGAAGATTTGAAACGGTCCTGGATACAAATCCGCTTAATCATCCGGTCTTCAGCAGGCGACGTCTTTTTTCGTCGTCCAGATCCTTTCTTTCGCTCCGTTGAAGCCGTTTCTGCAAATTTCTTTAAAAAATCGGCAACAGATGATTTGCTGAAGCCTACTTTAGCAGCAATTTGACGGTGCAGACAATTTTTGCTGTGATAGTGCAATAATTTGCCCCTTAACAACAGCTCCCATTTGCTTCGATCTTGGCATATTTTTGATATTAACACTTGCCACGTATCAACTATTTCACTTATTGGTTAAATTATGATACAAATTAATTCAAAACTGTTCTATTTATACATAAAAAAAGCTACTTACCGCCAAGAAGCTTTATACTCAAGCTATAGAAATTTAAATAGGGTAAATTAGCTGTCCGGTTTTTTTTTTGCACAGGACTGTATGTATGGAAACTTGAATTGTCTGCGGTTTGTGCCCGGCCAGTTTTGGTGTTGCCATACGATTGCCAAACGTTGTGAGTTACCACAGCTTAACTATGTCCCTATTTTCTTCATTTTGGGGATTCGCATTCGGAGGGATTTGACCTAGAACCGGTAGTCTTATTAGATTACTTGGATTACTCATCTTCGCAATTGGATTTTTGACTTTTGGAAGATGCGATTATTTACGCTTTATAATTCGGGATAATTTAGATAACGGAAATATCAAAATTATTTTTCACAAATTTGTTCAAATTTATTTTTCCTCAAATTATTTCCGATTATTTTCGGTTTAAAACTTGAATTTAAATTTTCTCTTGATCCAGAAATTGATTTGTTTATTTTATTCCTAATTTTTTCAAATTATTTTTAATATACTTTATTTTTGTTGAATAAATATTTTCTGTAATTATTCTTGGTTTGAACCTTATCTAATTTACAAATTAAAACTTTGGTTTTGTCTTAATGTGACTTATTTACACGTTTTTCGTACATATGCGAATTTCAAAAATTAGTTAAAGTATTTTAGATACATAACTCACTTCTTTTTTAATTTTTCCATTTTTTTAGTCCGAATATCTCCTGGGTAAGGGCCAGGTATCATATTTCCAATCTGTTTACCAACTAGTAAAGAGCTAGCGGTTTTCCATGGTAACCATTAGAACATCCCCAAGGTCGCAGGTTAATTCAAAAGATTTTGTAACACCGACGCGTAGTCTAAATCTATCTCCCGTTTTGCGGATTGTTTGGAGCGGAAGTTTATAACATTACGGTCATCCAAATGTTCTTCCTTACACTCCCCGAATAAATATACTACGCCCATGTATGCCTCAGGATCCGATAGAGGTTCGGGTGATCGGAACCTAGTAAACTCTCCATCAATAGATGAGACGCGGCCTACAATTGGAAAATTTGGGCATCGTATTTCTGCCGGATCACAAGAAACAACTTGTGAAATGGAGCCTGTTCCTCTCCAGTCAATTCCACCGGTTGATATGTATTTAGGATACTTCCTGCCTACTTTCTCGACAGCTGCTGCTATAATGTCGATATCCTCCCGAATTTGTACCATTCCATAGTTAGTTGGAATGACGTCATTAGGATTTGAAAGGTTGTATACGGCTGGTAGTTCTTCGCCATCGACCGTGCGGCGTGTGCGCTGACAACTCCAGATTGCGTTCGGCAATGGAGACCGTTCCATAAACGCTTTCTTCGAGTCCGATGGTACTAACGCAGTTGACAATGATTCAACGGTATCTCTCAAATTACCAAAGTGAATGTAGTATGGTGAAATACTCTGTGATTTTGGCAACCGTGGCAGATAACTGCATGACGTGGTTTTCGTGAATCCAATCGCTGAGACGTAATTCACGAGAGGGCTAAAGTGTGCACCCATTTGACACAACGCGCGGCGGATTTCGCTCGAAATAGAAATTTCCTCAAAAGAGCGAACTTCCAAATTTCTCAAGTGCTGCAATATCATTGCTTCCTCAAGTTTGTAACTAACTTGCAATAGCGTGATGCGATAGAGTGAACCGGATAAGTCTTTGGCTTGATCGGTTGTAACAATTCCCAAGCGGTGAAATTTTGATACGAGTGCGCGTACGATAAATCCTGCGGATCTGGTACTTATTGGCAAAATGATAGTGCGGTCGATCTGTTGAATACTAATATTTTTCATGGCCTCGTTCACGTTATTAAATCCGAAAAATAGCTTTTCAAAAAGCGCTTCGCGATTTTCCTTTACGGTACGTTCACTTGTCTTTGCTCTAAAGTTTTCCATACGTTCGGCGTCTCGTCCTCCTTTCTTCTGGGACTTTTTGTTACCTCCTTTTCCCTTTGGTTGCTTCTTTACAGTGACTTCTTCACTTGGTTCTGCTTCCTTAGCTTCGGTAACTGGTTTCTTCTGCTGTTTGTTCGACATAGTTGCAAAAGATGATGTGTTAAATGCGGAAAGTTTTAAAAAAAAAAAAAATTCTTCGACTGTGTCGGATATCCAATGTGTCTATGTTATTTTCACTTAATATACATAGTTAATTACGATGACTTACAGTAAGAGTAGCATTGAACTACTCGCCCCTCGCTGGCTGCACGGATGACTTCCTTTTTGGTCGGCTAAACCTACTGCGACTCCTGCTACAACACTTCAATGCAGGGCGGTCTCCGGACGGACACTAGAGAGCCTGAGTCTTCTTGGAATCCTGTATGACCAGTCGGAAAAATAGGATTGATGCCTTTGGGAAGTCAATTTTAGTTTCTTCCTTTCACAGACACTGTTTTGTGATAGCGCGAAACACTGACACTATGTTGGGGGATTTTTGTATTTTTTTCTTTTTACTTTTTCACGACTGGTCCCTGCTCGGGCGCCGGTTTTTAATTCGAATATTGATTTTTCTTTTTTAAAAAAGGGTCGGAGCTAATGCACCGCTTTATTTGGATTCCAGATTAAGACTAAAAAATTATTTTTTCAATTCTATTAATTATAATAAGTTTACAATCTTAATGCAAGTATTGCATTTGTTATTCTTTGAAAAGAATTGCTCATATAGTGCTTGCAGGTCATTGTTCTGTTATTTGCATTTCCGGCACGCTTTAGAAATAAATTGCTTACCTAATGTCTACGACTTGTTTGTGTTATTAAATTAAACAATTAACCCTCTCATGCCCGAATTAAAATGGGCGGGCCTAAAATTTTTTTGAGCAGATATATAAGACAGGGTTAACATCAATATTGGCTGTTCCAAATTTCAAGGTCCTAGGTGTCCTGGTTCAAGAGTTACAGGATGTTGCGTATATGCAACATTGGGCAATGGTGGTATATATAATATTTAAAAACAAGTTTATTTCTTTTACAAATGCCGTTAATTTATATTTTATGTATGATAAGACACGAAACAGTTTTTTTGTGGATTGGAACACAAGTGCACATTACATTTGCTGTATTTACAGCTTGGAAACCCAGTGGTGCATACTCTACATCTGCCTCTTGTTCCCCATTCCGGCCAATGATTATAACCATCTTCAATATAAGCTCTTTTATAGGGATTTGATTCAGATCCTGTAGAAGCAGCTGGTGATGATGGAGCTGGTGATGATTGAGCTGGTGATGCTGGAGAAGATGGTGCAGTTCTTGAATTCATTGTCAAAAGGAGTGATGATGGACGACCTCTCTTCTTGGCGACAGCTGTAGTTTGACTTGCGTTCAAAAGTTCGGCAGCAACATCAAATTGAAAATTTATAAGCGGCATATACTTTAATTCGCCGTCTGTATGTGCAATGTCTCTGCGGTACAACAACCAACTGCTTACTAAACTCGAATTTATGCACCAGTATTCTATACGCATGTACCATTTATTTGAGCGGTGCACTGTGGGACAGAACCGTGCGTACCGTCTCAAAAATCTGTAACTTTGTTCCTAATTGGAGTAACGAACTGAAAATTTTTATGTAATATCTAGAATGTTTATACTATAGAATAAAAGGACACTTGGTGTATTATTTTATGTTTATACAGTTGACGCTCAGAAATCTTAACCTGTTTGTCATTTGGCTGTTTAAGTTTTCCGAATTTTTAAGATTTCTGGACGTTTTTTAAAATCGGCTGAAAATAAGCTGAAAATCTTATTTGAAGCAATCATTGACAACTGCAGCGTATTGCATTAACTTTCTTTAATGTTTTAGTCTAAAAAATAACATTTCATGTGTTTGAACGAGTGAAGTAATCAGTAAGAATACATTGTTTTTGTGGTTTCGATAATTGTTTTTTAACGATGTCTGAACGCAGTTCGAACAAGTTTGCCATATGCTTATTTGTGCATTCTACATTTTGCTCGTTCCATTTGATTAGAGTGTTGACCGCACTTATTGCATCTAAATAAGGAATGGGTTGATTCGAGCAAACAGCTTCACCATCCGCAATATCTTCATCACATTCCATTTCTTCAATATCGATATCATTCAAATCACCTTCATCGATCATATCAGCATTCCATTCCTCAATTTCATCGGTTGATAAGCTGGTACCGACACCCAATTTCAAAAGTAATTGTCTAGTGTCTTCAATTTCACGCTCATAATCAAGATTTGAAAGCAGCTCTGACAATGGCAGATCATCTTCTTTATCAAATTGGGGCCTGTTCGTAAATTCATCACTGCGTTGCATCTGATACGCATCATGTTCATAAATGCAAAAATTGGCAACACTGCAACTCATAAGTGGTCGAAAATGCAACTATGCAGTATATTGTGCGCAAATAGCCGCAAAATACAAATCATAAAAATGGCTGATGCAACAGATGTGTAAGTATTTCGTTTGTATTTTCTTTTATTGTTTTACTTATTTTTATTGCATTTAATGTTTTTTAGATTCGATTTAGACGGGAAAATGTGCAAGCTGTTGATTTCAACCCGTTTGGATATGGAAACTGATTTTGTGGCCGGAAGAAAAAATAAGTCAGTGCTATGGGGTCAGGTTTTAACAAAAATAAAGGAGAAGTACCCGAGTTTCAACCTGACAAAAGAACAAATCACCAGAAAATTCCTAAATTTGCGCACAACTTATAAAAGAATTAACGCAAGAAACAAAGAGTCTGGAAGAGACGCTACGTCTTGGACATTTTTTGATGATTTTGATGAAATTTATGGTGGGCGACATTCGATTAACCCTCCCGTAGAAAATCTGGTGTCTTCAATAGATGAAAATGTAGGAAATGCTTGTACACCTTCTGACGATATGCAAAGTTCTGGTGATGACTCTGGCTTCCTAAACGTCACGATGCAATGTGTACTGCGATGCGAAATCCATTGCGATGCAATTTTTCGATACCACTGCATTGCTTTGCATACATCTAGGTGGCAGCATTGTTTCATTTAAGAACACAGCTGATGCAATCAAAATGGATGTGACGGTGAAAAAATTAGCAATTTGCTCTTTCGCTGAGTTATTTAGTGAAAATCAATCCAGTAGTGATTTACTTATTGCAAAAAAGATGAGAAAAAGACACAAATTGATTTTTCACTTGTGGAAGACGCAGAGAATCGCGAGAAATATTCCAAAATGCAAAAAGTTTCTCGAGTGCATTGAAGAAATGCCCAACGATGTCTTTTATAGCCATTTCAGGATGCAAATACAAACATTCCAGGTAGTATACATAAATAATAAATATTAACGTAGTTTTATATTAATATTTTATATTTCAGACTCTTTGCGAAATAGTACAACCCTTTTGGCCGGCAAAAAATGCAGGACGTCCCAATATACCATTGAAGCTAGCATTGCATATTACGCTTTGGAGATTAGGAAATCAAAATAGTTTCCGTGAATTAAGTAATATATTTAACGTTGGTATTGGTGCTACTTATCGGGTATTTTTCAAAACGATTAAAATCTTATTAAAACTAAAAAGTCGTATCATAAAATTTCCCTTGACCGCATCAGAGCGTCGGATTGTTATGGAAAAATTTCAGGCAATGCGCAGCAACCCATTTCCGTTTGTCCTAGGATGCGTAGATGGGACACACATCAAAATCACCCAACCAACGCAAAGCAGCATCAGTTTTTATAATAGAAAAGGCACATTTTCAGTAATAGCGCAAGCTGTTGTGGATAGCGAATTGCGTTTTATCGACGTTTTTGCTGGATATCCTGGGAGGTGTCACGACGCTTCCGTGTGGCAAAGCAGCCCTTTACGTCAAGCAATAATAAACGGAGATATTCCCTTTCCTCCTGAGTGCCATTTGCTGGGAGATGCAGCTTATCCACTGGAGAGATTTCTTATGGTACCATATAAAGATACCGGCTTTTTAAGTGAGGGACAACAAAGATTTAATACTATTTTAAGTAGTACAAGAGTCTGCGTGGAACAAGCGTTTGGAATTTTAAAGAAAAAGTTCCGTATACTGAATTTCATTGAAATTCGCAACATCAAGCTTGTAAAAAATATTATAATTTCATGTATGATACTCCATAACATCATTATAAATAACGAAAGTTTTACCACTTCGGATCTTCCTGATATATTAGAAGATACAAGTACGGAATCCCGAGCAGACATCGAAGAGTTGGATGGTAGATCAAAACGAGATCAATTAACCAATTTATTATCAGCTTAAAACTTTAGTTTTTACAAAGAGCAACCTGAACTTTAAATTTCATTTTACGACATACATATGTATACGTACATTCCTTTAACATAAACAAAATAAAACTAATATCAACTAAAAATAAAACTAATGTTTTGTATTTCAACACATTTATTTTCTATTATTATTCAGGTTTTAACCTATTCAGGTAACAGTTCAAATGTAGCGTTTTTGTTTCAGTCTTTATGTTACCAAAATAAAATTAACATAAAAATTGTTTTATTAAAAATTTAAATTAATAGGAAAATCACTGCATGTTTGATAACAACTCTCGCAATTTTTTCATTTCTTCTATTTTCAAGCGTTCAATTTCCAACTTCTCTTTTTCCATTTGCAAAAACTCCTCCATGTACTTCTTGTCTGTCTCACAAATATCACTCATAATTTCCTTAACATCACGTTTAGATCTCTTTGAAGTGAAAGCAGGTTGCTCCTCACTTTCAGACAATTCTAATATTGATGAATCCAAGATATCTTCAGGAACCACAATATCTGCGCGTGTGCCGTAAATTTCATCTAAAAGATCAAAAAACTCCCAATTTGTCGCACCTTGCCCAGATGTGTTGTTCCTTTTTTTAATGCGCCTATAGGTTACCATTAGATTTAAAAACTTTCGAGTTATATCGTCACGAGTGAATGTCAGTCCTGGTTCAGTTTCTTTCATTTTAAGGAGCACCTGCTGCCACAAAACTGTCTTTTTGCGTTTTTTGCCCGCAAACTCCGGTTCACTTTCCAGCCTGGTCGTGATCAATAACTTGGTCAAATTGAATGTCCACTTCTTTTCACTAAAATGTAAATAATAAATAAATTAGTTGGGTACAACTCAAATTATTTTACAATTAAGCACATTTACTTACGTTTCAACCTCTGCCATTTTAATTGCCTTTTAAAATACAAGTATCACAAAATTTAGTGATGCGCAAATTTCGATTACGATGCAAGTCGATACCTGATGCATGCATTTAGGAATTTTCGACGGTAACGTATAATCGACTTTTGCATTTAGGAACATTTGACTTTGTACTTATGCAGCGCAAATGGCATTTAGGAAGTCAGCCTCTCCCATATGTAGAATTAAAAGACGAAGGACAAACACTGACATTCTGCAATATCTAGAAGATGAATCTGGAAAGGAGCAAAAACGCCATGAGGAAAATCTTGCAATAGAAGAGAGAAAACTACTCATAGAAGAAAGACGTATAAATGCCATGATGGAATTAAAGGAGGTGCTAGAAAAAGCAATGGTGAATAAATAAAATAAATGTACCTATTATATCAAAGAATGTTTTTAAATTAGTAATTAGTTGCTGTGTACAAATGTTTTATGGAATTTTATTTTTTTTATTATTTATGCAAAAGCTTTTTAAAAAGTATAAAATAAATTGAAATTAACTTGAAAATAATGTTGTTAAGTTATTTCTTAAAGTAACTCCGTCTTCATCTTCGCCCGTTGGTAGTTCATTTATTGTAGTGCTAGAAAAATCGTCGTTTTCTATTACATTATTATTTGATGATATGTATTCTGATGGGTTTCCGTTATTAATAATAAAATTATGGAGAATAGTACAAGCGAACACAATTTTAGAAATTTTTTTATGGCTCGCTGTGTCCATGCTATATAATATTCTAAATTTATTTTTTAAGATCTAAAACGCTTGCTCAATCATAACACGAGTCGAGCTAAGGCAAAAGTTAAATTTCTTTTGTTCACGCGTAAGGTGACCGTTATCTCTGTATGGAGTCAACAAAAACGTAGAAAGTGGATACGCTGAGTCTCCAAGTATTATTGCGTTCTGAGCAAGTTGTATTTGACCACCGACAACCGAATTATAAATTGGACTATTATTCCATACATTGGCGTCATGACAACTACCAGGGTACCCAATAAAAACATCCAGGAAACGAAATTTGCTGTCGCATATGGCCTAAAATATTTAATTTTATGTCTTTTTTTATTTTATTTAAATGCCAAACTCACTTGCACATTAATAGAATAAAATCCTTTCCTATTATAGTAGCTTATAGGATCTTCTTTTGGTTTTGGGATTTTGACATGTGTACCGTCGACACAACCTATAACGAAAGGGAATGGATTTTCTCTGCTATTTTGGAAATTTTCCATTATGGTGTGTTGCTCCAATACTGAAGGCCATATTATTTCCTTTTTTAAACAACAAATAGCTCTTACAGTTTTGTGGAAAATTTTGTGAACGGTACCTTTTGCTACATTAAAACGATCGCTTAAATGTCGAAAGGTTACCCCACAATTGCTTAACTTCCACAACGTAATATACAAACATTGCTCCAAGTTGAAAGATAAACGTCCTTTTCTAAATGTACACCAGAACGGCTTTAGTTCGCGTAGCAAATTCTGCAAAGTTATGTTGTAGAGTTTTATTAAACACTTCTAAACATGTTAATACAATATTTACTTGAAATGTTTCACGTCTCATTCGAAAATGATCAAAAAATATGTCTTCAGGATACTTTTGTATAACTTTAAAGTAATCCAGCACTTTAGGAATTCGCCTCTTCTTATCCAGAAAAATTTTTAGCAATAAATTTCTTCTTTTTTTTTTAATTATATTTCTCTTTAGTCGATTGCACAATTTTGCATCACTTGTTTTATCGTCCAGATCAAAAATTAAATTAATTATTAGCTTTTCCATTATTCTATTTCGTTCATAAATGCAAACACAAGAATAAGCAAATTAAAGCATCATCAACAGCTGATTAGCAGTGGCAGTGCAGAATAATCATATGATGCAGCGCAGTGATGCATTTACGAATAGGCCCTTGGTCATCGTCCCAATTTAAAATTTGGTTCCATGCCTTCTCCAATACGGTTTGGGGTAAATCATTCCATGCTGACTTCAACATTAAGATTGCATCACGAATTGAATGCCTTTTTAGCATATCATGAACCGAAGCATCTTCTTGAGCGACAATATTCGACAACAGTATATTTCGATATTTCAGTTTTGCTATTTTTATTGGATTTTGGTCCATTGGCTGGATGACGGCTGTCACATTCGGTGGAAGGGACATTGCCACAATATTTCCGTCGTCAGAGCAAAATGAATCAATCGGTGAATGTGCGCTACAATTATCCAATAAGAGAATTGCTTTCGGTGGAATGTTGTTTTCGGCACTAAAACGTCGCACCTATAAACATTAGCAATGAATTCGAATTAAAAAAAGAATTATTTTTTCAACAATAAAATTCACTTCTCACTTCTTTGACGAATTCGTTGTGGAACCAATTGCTGAATATTTTTTTTGTCATCCAAGCACTGGCCGAATGATCATAGTTTAGCGGGTTTTGGAAATTATTAAAACAGCGTGGTTTTGCCGCCTTTCCAATCACAAGCGGTTTGATTTTATTTGATCCATCGGCGTTTGAACATAACATAAATGTAATGCGCTGTTTCTGAATTTTTCGTCCTCGGGCGGTTTTTTCGCAAGCGGCAACGTATGTCTTGTCTGGTAAAAGTCGGTAAAAGAGTCCCGATTCGTCTGCATTGTATAACTGTTGATTAGTGACATTCATTTCATTCATTTTTGCGCTCAAACTATTTATAAATGGTGTAATTGAAGTGGTGTCACTAGATAATATTTCCCCACACACTTTCAAAAAACGCATTCCAAATCGACGTTTGAATTTGGTTAACCAGCCGTCACTCGCATTGAATTCACTTTCTTTTTTGTCTGGATAAATATGCGCGAAAAAAAACTTTGCTTTGGCCATCAATATAGGCCCATTTATCGGACAATTTCTCTCTCTTTGGTTCATAAACCACTCAAACAATTTTGTTTCCATTTCAGAATATTCGGCTTTGTGTAACGTTTTTTTTAAACCGTTCAAGTGAATTTGATACCGCTGCCATAATTTCTGTTTTATTTTTCTTCATTTGAGAAATTGCTGAAACAGAAATACCGAAATCGAACGCTACACGACTTGCCGTCACACCAGCATCTAAACGATTGAAAATTTTAACTTTTTCTTCAAGCGACAATCTTTTTTGTTTCGAAGCAGACATTTTTAATCGATTCAAATCAATAAATAAAAATGTAATTAATGTATTCCCATAATATTGCTGACCTAATGCGTTCGCAATGGAATTCCTTTCAACACTGCAATATTGGCGCTAATGTATACAAAGATGCCATACAAGCAAAACAATGACAAATAAATCTATGTTTACTTCGATTGAGCAAGTTCACGCATTAGCAACATAATTTATTGTTCGCTCAGCCGATTTGTATGGAACGCTCGGAAAACTTAAAAAAATATTAAGATTTCAGAACAGTACATTATGCGCCAGAGCCGTTTAAGTTTTCTGGACTTTTAAGATTTCTGAAATTTAAGATTTCTGAGCGTCAACTGTAATACTAAAAAAAATGTATATTGTCATACAAACAAATATTTTGCATAACAACATCAGCAAAATCATAATATTTAACCATGCTTCACTTCAAATTAAATTCTAAAAGTGAAAATACTTAATACCTATACTTGAAACTTAAAGAAAAAAAATAATAAAAGAAAATATAATACTGCTATTTACATAAATTCTAAGCTCTTGGCTTCATCTAATAATTGGGTTTCAATATTTATAGGTGCTTTTCTAATACTAGAGATGTATGGATCTGATGTAAAAAGAAGTCCATTAAATACATCTTCATTTGTTGCTGACCTAGAGCACTTTCTAGCGTGATTCAATCTTATATTTTTGTAATCTTTGTTGCGAGACTCTTGGGCATCTTCAGATAAATGGCCAATAGGCAAAACAGCAAAATGTTTAATGATACTTTCGCCATGTATTAAAATTTTGTGAACGGAAGATGGCATATTATACCACATATGCTTCGTGACGTATAATTCCGCTGTAGCTCGAGTATATGCTCCAAATTTTTCCGGATTAATTGCAAGGCCTGATGCCAAAGTTTGAAGAATTATATAAAATCTTTTAATAAGGTTCTTATCAACTCCTGTAATTTCCGAAGAACAACTGTAGTTTTCAAAAAACCGTCGAGCTGTATTGCCATCATTGCTGTTTCCGGTACCTTGCCGGGGTTTGTCAATATTTAATCCCATCCGGCTTCGAAATAAACTTTGCACAAGTTTCTTCTTATCTTCCTCACTTTTTTTGTCTTCCGAAGTTCTTGCAGTCCATTTTTCAAATGAGAGATTATATGAAATATGCAAAATTAACTCCATGCATCTAATCCAAGCATGCAATGTAGACAAGCCGTACTCGTATGCATTTATGTTAACTGGCTTTGTATCTATTCTTTCCAAATTATTCATCTCGCTTGGCTTAGAATTACATACCGTGCACACAGCTGCAGAACTTGTGCCAGTTAGAACTTGTGTAACTTTTCCATCCACCATAGTTAAAAATAGTTTGTGACTTATTTCTGTTACCTGGTTCTCTCTGTGTATCTTAGACGTTGTCAAATTATTAATTTGATCACGAATATCAGCAACCACCGAACGGGTTTTCTCCGGGGTTTCTTTCGCAAATTCTATCCAAATTGGTCGGCAATATCGAATTGAAGAGCAAGCTGGATTTTGCCAAAGAACCTCTTCTGTTTCAATATCTGTCAGCTTTATTGGAACCAAAGACGCAATAAATAAGTTTGCATCCGAAACCAAATTTTTTTCATCTGATAAAATTTGTTTATATTCACTTTGTCCCGATGAACCATCACATCCCCATTTGGTAAACAATTGAAGATTTCTTTTTGTTGGCTTGTAAGCATTTTCAATTTTCAGGATACGGGCTGTAGTATGATCCAGTAACTCTTGCAGATTAACTTTAACACCAGTATCTGTCACTTCAATGCTGGAGGGTTGAGGATAACATAGTTTTTTTGCGTCTGTCAATACGTTATAAGATGGAAATATATTAAAGTTCTTCTTAATAAGGCTTAACCGAAGTAATGCATATTGTGCTTTTGAAAGATCTAAATCAGCAAACAAACTTAAAGCTTCATCCGGCGTAAAACAGGTTGCATTGCAAGTTTCACGCAACAATTTTTCCTTTATAATCTTTTTTTCTTTTTTATCGCTCTTTCGCATCATTTCTACAACAGAAGCTTCATGCGTTATGTATATACTCGAGTCCATATTCTTGAACCAATTCCATATGCTTCCTTTTTCTAGATTTCTCTGATAGATGATCATAAGACTTTGGTGGCCGTCCACGTTCTCCAGACGCTCTAGGTGTAATATCAATTGGTACTTCCTGGAATTGTACCTTAAATTCACTTTCCAACCAAGTTGAGTTATTAAGAAGAAAACGTTGTTTTGTTCGGCTAGATTTGCTTCAGCGATCGTTGAACTTTGATAAGAGCAGTTTTTGAATACTTTTCAAAACAAATTCCATATGTACATAAACAAAATATTCAATATCGAAAATTCACAAAACCTATTTTTAAGACGGTTTGGAAATTTCTGTCCCACTGTGCGGTGGTTGATTTTGTACAATTCAAGCAGCATGTCTGCAAGATCAACCCCTCCCATGTGTTTGTTGTAACATTCAACTATACCTAAACGACGTATAGTTGTAAATTTCTTCTCTTTGCGACACCATCTGTTGCATTCAGTCATGGGATTCTTACCTACATAATTTGAAACCAGTTATACGCTCTTATTATCATACCAACGGCAAGCAATCAAGTTGTGCGTTGCTTCATATCTGAAATCGCTTGATCCACGTCCTCGCTTTTGAAGGATTTTCTCACTGCTTAGATCACAATTTTTCAATCGGTTGCTTCGAATTGTACCAACGGCCAGTATGCCTTTTTCTTTTAGAGCACACATCAAGCTTATTGAAGAAAACCAATTGTCAAAAAACAGTTTGAAATTTTGGTTTACTTGCATATTGGATTATAAATAAAGCACAATATGTGATGATATTCCAGGCCATAAGTCTTGCACGTTCCTTCCCCAATGTACAGACTAAAATCATATATAATCCCGGACACACCAGCTCTCGTAAACATTTTGAAACCCCACTTGTGGGGCTTCAATGGCAGATACTGCTTCAAATGATGTTGACCTAAAAAAGAATTTTATTCAGAAACTTATTACTTATGTTCACAAATAATAAGTCACCTTTATATGCAATCATTTGCTTATCTATACTTTGTATTCTTCCTGTGAAATATCACTGAATTGTTTTTTTATTATATCCAACATTGGCCGAACTTTGTACAACTTGTCATAGTTAGGCGTTCCTTTCTGAGGCTGTTTAAAATTATCATTCAAATGGAAAAATTGTTTTATTTTCTCAAATCTGTTTCTTGCCAATGCATTTCCAACGGCCACTAATTTAAAATTGGACGCCCACGCCATTCGATAGGTTGGTATTTTCACAACAGCAAGATAAAGAAGTATGTCAACAAACCTTTTCATTTCAGGCACAGTGCATTACAATTGTATTCCTTTTGTTTGCATGGCATATAAATTCGTTTCCTCACATATTTTCAGCCACAGTTCATCCGTAAAGAAAGTACTAAAATATTCTATGGGTTTTTTCACCGCATTGCTGCATAATTTATTTTTCCAGGTGGTCTCACATTTCATAAACTCAGCACTACTCCACTTCAAACTATTGAAATTAATTTTTTCCATTACCTCCTGTGCAACGATTTCATTTTCATTCAAATCTTCATCATCTTTGCTTCCAATAATTTGGTCAATCAAACCAACTTCCACATTTTTAGCTCTGTTATCTAGATTTTTCAATGTTTCCTCTATAATTTCCTCCATATTTTGATCTTCTTTTTCTTCAATTTCATTGTCAGCCGAATCATCCCAATCAAAGTTGGCAAATCTTTCAATCTCAGCTTGAGTCAGACCTTTTGGGCGCATCTTAGAAAGTGTATACTGAAATAAATTATATTTTTCGAAAGTTACCACAATAGACTAATGTTGCATATTATTATTTCCTATTATGCCATCAAATTTATCATTGAATTTGCATTCTAAAAATTCGCCAAAGTAATCAGTTAACTTAAATTCACTAAATATTGGAAACCTGCAAAGCTTTTTTATCAACGTCTCTGTTCCCAAAGCTTTTGCTACTACAGTATATTCCGTTTAGGTGCATTTACTTCCGCTGCACATGATTTCGTGCACCTAAGCGAAATGTGCAGCTAAGCGGAAACCCAAAACTCTGGTTTGTTTGATATATTTAGTTGAAAAAATTATGTATATATTTAGAAGTTATAAAGTATAATGAAGGTATTTTAATATGTACATATTGCGATAGAAACTCTTTTACGAAAAATAGCTAGTGATTTTACTTTGTGAAACTTTTTTTGTTTTTGCAAATTTGACAATCATTTCTTCCATTTCAAAGATTTTAAAATTTGTTTCCATAGGGTTTTCCATGAAAAATGTTTCCAAGGTATTTAATGCGGATAATGCCTCCTTAACACTAGTGGCTTTTGAGACATCATGATTCTCTTCTGAGTTTTCATCTCCACTACTGATATCAGATGAAGGCACATCGCACAGGTTCGCAACAATTTGTTCATCTGTAAGAAGTCCTCTACATTGAAGCTCGTCATCGCAATGTATGTATTCTTCGGTGTTTGGTATTTCCTCCAAAATACCAAGCTCAACTTCGCAGCTTACCACATCTGCGTTTGTATTACAAATTCCTGCCTGGAAGATATGTAATCATAAGTACAGATATGGTTGCATTCATGTAACGACTTCTTACCTTCTTGAAACAATTACAAATTGTTTCAGGCTTCACTAACCACCAAGCCCTTTTGATATAATGCAGAACGTCCAATATAGATATTGATTTAATATAAGTTTGAAGTGGAACTCCACGTTCAATTGCACTTATCTGTTTTCGAACAAGAATTTTCCTATACTCTGCTTTGAATGCGTGTATAATGCCCTGGTCAAGGGGTTGAATCAAAGCAGTAGTGTTAGGTGGGAGAAATTCTATTTCTATGTTGCGAGGTTTGAAGTTTATTTTATGACAAGAAGCGTTGTCAACGAAGAGTAAAATATTTTTGTCTTTGGCGACCATATCATTATCAAGTTCCTGAATAATTTCAGACCACAATGTTGACGTCATCCAAGCTTTTACATTTGCAAAATAAGGCAAAGGTGGATTACGTTTTTTAAAACAGCGAGGATTTTTAAATTTGCCAATTGTGTATATTTTTTTAAATGTTCCGGTAGCATTACACAAAAATAGTAGTGTAAGTCGAGATTTTTGGGTTTTCCATCCGGTTGGTTTTTCACAATTGGTCATAAACGTTGCATTTGGTAGGGCTTTGTATAAAAGTGCACTTTCATCAGCATTAAAAATGTCATCAATTTTACGGTTTTTAAGGATGTTAGGTAAAAATTCGTTTTTAAAACTGGCTGCGCTTACTTCATCATTTTCTTTTCCTTCACCATGAAATCTTTTAAATTTAATACCATAACGTTGACGCCATCTCCATAGCCAGTTTTGAACAGGATCAAAATCATCTTTCAACAGAATGGCAAACTCTTTTGCTTTGTTTAGCAAAACATCACTCGATAATAAAGCATTTTTTGTTCGCTGCTGATTAAACCAATTGAAAAGAGCCTCTTCCACTTTTGTATGAACACCCTTTCTTTGCCTTTTTCGCTGTAAATTTGCGGAATTACTAACTCTGGTTATTTCTTCTGCCATTTTAATTGTTCTGTTGACCGTGCTGATATTGCACTTGAATTTGTTGGCAACGTCCTTCTTTTTTGTTCCATTTTCACAAATATTTATAATTTTTTATTTATCTCTTATAGACAACGCAGTAACTCTTTTATTCATTTTCGTACGAACATGTGAAAATATGTATGAATGTACATACATATAAATATATGCACGAGAAACAGACTACAAGTTGAAAAGAGAGTAACATTGTGTGCATATAGCTTGCATTTTTGTGAAATTTTTCAAGTGCTGAAAAGAGATACATAGATCTATTGTAGATAAAATTAAGTTTTGAACATTTTTAGTGCTGCTAAGCGAAGTATTTTTCATACAAAGCGACCAAAACTTCCTAAAAAACAGGGTTGTTAAACGGAAAAGTGTTGCTAAGCGAAAATGCAGCTAACCGTTTAATTTTCATACAAAATCCATTTTGTGTGACACATTTTTATAAAATTGTGCACGTAACCAGTAAATGCAGCTAAGCGAATAGGCAGCTAAACAGAATATACTGTATATTAATCTCTGTCTTCCATCTAGGATGACAAATATTAGGGTTTATCACTCCGCTCCCGTATCGATTATAAATTTCAATTTTTTTATTGGATTTTTTATTACTATATAGGGTAATTGTGTTCGCCGGAAATCGGAAAATTTACGCTAGAGTTTCCTATTTCCATGGGTTCAACTTTCTGACTTTCGCCATTATGGAAATTTGATGGAATTGGTTGCCTTTGTAAATTGTAATTTGTACAAGTATCATATTGTTGTTGATTTCTATTTGTAGATTGTGAATAGTTTGATCTTCTAGTTCGATTGGAACTACCACGAAATGTGTTACGAAATTGTGGATTAGGATTAATAGGATTTTGAAAAAATTGTTGATTTTATTGAGGAGCATTTTGAAAATTTTCGAAATTGTTGCTGTTGTAAGGTCTAAATGAATTATTGTTTCTAAAATAGTTATTATTATTATTATTGTTATAAGTTTGTTTATTATTGTAGTAATTTCGAGGGTTATACGGATTGTTTTCAAATCGTCGCTGAAATTTACTTTAACACTTGTATATAAATTGTATTGTTTCGCTGGTCCAAACTGTGTATAATTTTGATGTCTTGCTTCCAAAACTATTATATTTTGAAAGCACCTTCTATAGTACTCGGATTTCTATAATATTTCGAAATATGCCCATGGCAATATAATACCTTTCCGAACCCTCTTTATAGTAATTCATGGCGTATTGTGCGGCACTTCGCCAACCTGGGTATGAAGCAGAATTACCCTTGAATTTGGGAAAGGACTTAATCAAATCTAAACTTGCATTATCTTGAACCAATGGATCTATAGAAACCGGTAAGTGCGGTTCAACGCTAGGTGGTTGTAACCTGCCAACAGCTAAAGTTAGCTGACTAAGCTGTTCTAATAATTCCGATTTAGTGCGCGCATTGCCTTGGTTAACAATTTCGAGCACATCTTCTCTACTTACACTCATTTTATCCTTAAGGAATTAGTTTTCTAAGATAAAGCAAAATGCACTTTAAAAAGTTCAGCGCATCAAAAGCGGCAAAAAATTGGTTATGAAATACTTTTGAGTTTCAACCAAAAGTGTTAAGAGAGCAAGGAACCACTCATACAAGACGGATTTCTTAAAAAAAAAAAATAGAAAAACTAGATTTAAATCAAAAAAAGGGTATGAAAGGGTGTTTTTTTTTTTTAATATTTTGAATTTTACGAATTTGAAATATTCTTCCCTTAATTTTTATTGAAATTATCAAAAACTATTAAAACTTTAAGTTTGTCAAGAAAAACCAAAGCCTTAGTTTGAAATTGTGTTTGAACACAAAATGTGCACTTTTTACCAACACGTTTTAAATTCAAAAATCTTTTTTAACTTTCTTTTGTATTATTATTTAATCTTACACTCAAAATTTAGTCTACTTTAAACATAATTTGAAAACCACTTGCACTTTTTTGGATGCCTAATATTAATGAAAGTTCCTTTCTTTAGGTCACGTGGTCCTTTTGTGGTGAGTAGCTTCTCGGGATTCTATGGTCCTTTATTGCTTCGGGTAGAGCAGCTTCTCAGGATTATGTAGTCCTTTTTATCGCTGCGAGTTGGGCGCCAATTAATTGTAATCGTTGTTAGTATTTCAATATTCTTTATTTCATTTTTGAGCACAATATAAAGTTAAATGTTAAGCGATACGACTCGCCTTTCGTACGTTCACTTTTGTACTGCTCGATCGCTGACCATCCAACTCCCATTGCCCGCAATTGCTGTTGCCTTTGCAATCTTTAGCGTGCATGTCCCAACAACAATGCCAGCACCCACAACTGGTTTTTGCTAGTCTCATCTTCAACTGACCTATGCTATTCTTGCAAAGGTGATCTTCATAACTGCTGGCACTATGAACAATAGGCAACGGTATGGGCAATTTGTTTCTTTGCTGTTTTATTAGTGCAAAGACCTTGCACTTGCATTCCACTATTGGTGTTGCTAGGCGCATTGAAACTTCTACCGCCCAACCCAGCATCCAATCTGATGCGATGACTTAACCCAGCATACAAATGCAAGTAAAAGGTTGCTCGGTCAGAAGGGATACCTTAACTTACATAAGCAGGTTGTAGTTCCTCTACTGCTTCTTATTAATCTGGGTATCCAATTCTCATTACTTATATCTACTAATTGATTTCTTTTGCATATTTTAAAAGCATGTATTTTTATTACATTTTTCTTTGATGCCAAAAGTTTTTGTACCATTGGTCAGAGTTGTATCAAAATTTAGATGTGTTGTTTTATTTTCTTTTTTACTGGCTTTATAATAATAGTGTCATAATTTTCTTTTTGAGTGAGCGGAATTTCAATGATGTGTGGTTGAATTACTTGAAGTATTAACATTAGCATATTCTAGTGCCTCTTCTATGGTGACGAATGGCATTCTTTCTTCTTGCAATTTTTATTTCGTTTTATTTATGGTAGTTTTATTGCAGGAAAACCTACATAAGAAAATTATTTGAATGAAATGCATACACATTGGAGTCATTCCATTGTTACTATAAAAACAATAACACGTGTGTGTTTGCCGTTACTTGTGGTCTCCCTCCTTTATAGTTCCTCTTTATATAGTACGAGCTGTTTGTGTATTTTGCGATTAAATCATTCGCACTTTCACGCTCAATGCGAAAATTTTGCATCTTTCCTGAAACAAGTTGACTACTTCATTTACAAAGTCATACGCGTAAGCAGTTAATTTTTGGATTTAAAAGTACGCCGAGCTCCTCGTCATCTGAAGAAGAGGACGACGACTCCAGGAGGTCAATTATTAAACTGTTTGCTAAAATCAAGTATCGTTTTTCCATTTGGTATGCGTTAAGGTTGATATTATAAAATTTCCACGCTTCTCTAATAGTGCATCGCCGCTCTATTTTTATCTTATTAACGGACTTGTGTTTCAAAAAAGTGGGACAGCAAGGATCGTTGGACGAATGTGTCTCTGCTTGACATTTCACACAAAATAGTCTTGGGCATGGGTGATGCGGCAGTGGAGTGGCGCAGTGGCTACATACCTCAATGTTGCGACATCTGTTTTTTGTGTGGCCTAGCCTTTGGCAGGTTTTGCATCACATCGGATTAGGGATGTGTTCTAGCACACGGACCCTTTCCCAACCTAATTTAATGAATTCAGGTCTCCGGATAAGATCGAACGTCACGATTGCAGCACCCGTAGAAATTAGTTTGTCCCCTTCTTTACGCATGATTTTTTTTAACTTCGATCACTTTTTGGTCAATCAATCCTTCAGTTAATCCTACTTCAGAGAGGTTGATGAGGTTTCTAGAAAAAATTCTGCCTTGCGTTGTGTTTAAACCTTCATTAAAAATAAACGCCACCAACCAGCATAAATACATAACCCGTATAAGATTTTCGATCGCGACTGTCTCCGCCCCAGTCTGCATCAAAAAAGCATTCGATGTTTTCACCTGTTCGCTGATACCTAAGCTTCTTATCTTGTGTTGCATTGGTCTGTGAAATACGCTCAAGTGTTTTTCGACACGCCAGCGAACACCCTTTGGTACATCAAATTTAGGGCCATCAGGTGTTTTCTTATATAGACGGCGGTTACGTAGTTGATACTCAGCTTTTACTGTGCTTTCTAGAGGTGATTTAATAATGGCATTTAAAATGTGAATATTTAGTCGAATGACAATATGCATGTCCTACTGGAATCGGAGCGTTAGATGGAGTGTAATTACCACTTCTAATTGGATTTTGTTGTATAGGAACATTTGGATTAAACGCTCTATGCCACTGTGGCGAAAAAATTCGCACTAGCTATTGTTGTCGCATATTTGCCATACTCGTATACACTATACCTACCGCCGATGACAACAACGTCGGCTGAAAATGTTGTTCGTTCGAAATATGTGGCGCATCGGTATTTAATCTAGCACTAGCTTGCATATTTACTAACCCATCAAATGTTTTTTCGAGTAATGATATTCCCTGTATCATTGTTGTTTCACGGTCATCTTTACTTTCACTCGCGTCATCGATATTCGTTTGTAAACGCTTTAGTAGATGGTTTTTCGTGCCAGACATAGGCAAACCAGCTTCTTTGCACTTATTTTAAGTTCGTTTGCAACATTTTGTTTTTCGTTTTGATGGCGCTCTTCGTTTCAGTTATATTATGCGTGTGGAAACACATTGAACAATCCAATGTGGCAACACCAGTATTCGTAAGGAAGTTCTCACGAATTCCTTTTTGTTTTCTTCTCCAGTTACTCAGTTAGTTTATCGACTTGTTGTTGTAAAGAATTGGTTATGACATTTTGTGAGGCTGGCATAAGGTTTTGGTTATTTGCGTTGCGTTGCACGTCCATTATTTGATTAGCGAGCAGCGAAAGTTGGGTGTTATCTTCCTGGTCCCTTCCCACTAGTGCCATTTGGATTTGTTGCGGGAGTCGCTCTAACCAAATATTGCGAACGAATGCCGGGTCGAGTTTATCTACTCCCAGACGGTCGCCCAACTCTTCGCCAGATAACAGCATTTTGAAACGGCGACTCTGTGAGGGTGCAAAATGGTTCACTAGTGCATTTTTTAACTCGTTGAGCCCGGCGTCGGTCCCTAGGGACCGACAGTGAACTTTCCGTTTGGCCGGCGTCGGTCCCTAGGGACCGACAATGAACTAAGACCGATAGTTAAAAAATAAATGTATAGTAATTTTAATGAAGTTTATTGAAACACTCTAAACAGAAATATGGGTTGTTTTTACATCTATTACAAAACGTGATGACCTTTTTAGTCACATTTCTGGCTTTCTTGCGTCCAAATAACGTTGAATTTTTTTCATAACATCCTGAACAATATCTTCTGATTTTATGAACGTCTCCTTCTTTTTTTTGTAATTGGTGAACAGATTTTTTTTCAATATGCCTGGGAATTTCCTCATCTGATTGTTGTGTAAGTGCATCCACCAATTGTCTTCGAAATAGTGTGACTGATATATTTTTTCCAGTTACTTCTTCAAACATGAGCAGTGCGTTTATAACAGCAGTGTTCAATAAAAGCTCGAAAGCCAACTTTTTATACCATTTTGTAGCCCTTCTCAAGGGACTGCTATAGGCACTCATCTGGTCCGATAAATCAATTGGTATCTTTGCCTTATTATATTCATCAATGATTTTTGGTTTGGTGCAAATTCCTCTTTTCGTATTTACATTCACCATTTCATTAGAATATTTTGTAGATAAGGCCAAAACATCCCTCTTATCTTTCCACTTCAATACTGTAATGCCATTATTATTCTCTTTGACGATAATTTCTCCGCGTTTCAATTTAGTAGTTAGTACTTCCTTTGGGTTTCCTTTACGGTTTATTCTAAGTGTGCCAATTAGATGGGTATTTTTGTTTATTAGCTTATTCGCCAAATCAACACTGGTGTACCAGTTATCGGTACATAATGTGTGACCTTTATAAAATAAAGTGTCAAATAAAGACATTACAATGTTTGAAGGCGTTGTATTTTCCTTATCAAGTGTTTTCCCGGCGTAAACACGAAAATTGTATGTATATCCACGCCCACAACACAATTTAAATATTTTGATTCCATATTTGTGCTTTTTTTGTTTCATATATTGCCTGAATATAATTCGGCCTCGGAATGGAATCAGTGACTCGTCAATACATACTGCCTCGGGTGGATCGTAATATGTTTGAAAATTTTTATTCAATTCGTCTATGAGATATTTAATTTTCGATAGACGATCACGAGCGTCAAAAAGTCTATTATCTTCGAAATGCAACATTTTCATGAGAGCTTCGAACCTATCTCTGCTCATTACTTTTTGCGGGAATGTTTGAGCAAATAATGGGTCTCGGGACCAATATAGACGATAGGATGGAAGCTTCACCATTCCCATCCATATTATCAGCCCAAATAAACGTTTTACCTCATTTTTGTTTGTTGGTTTCCATTTACCTGAATATCTAGAGTCGACTCTGGACTGAACAGCATAAAGATTTGTCTGCTCACTGATGTGTTCAAACATTTCGTCAGTGACAAAAAGTGCATAAAAATCTTCGACTCTTCTACAATTCTGCACTTTCTCATTACTTTTCTTGGCACCGCAAGCACTCGTAAAAGGACCAAAATTTGGTTGATTGCCTTTTGAATCAAACCATTCATATTCATCACTAATTTCGTTCGCATTTATGTCAATGTCCATTGCCTGGTCTGATGAACTGTTATCTTCCAACGATGGCAATCGTAATACACGGCCACGGCGACGTGTGGATGATAAAAATAATTCACTTGACGCCTCACTATCGCTTTCTCTTGCGGACATTTTGGGTTTTATACAAATATTTTTAAAAATAAGCAAAAATTTTTAGCACTGAATATCTAAGTATTTTCAAAGTGTACTTTTGTCTGCTGCAATTCGTTTCTAACTAATCGCTCCAGTCTCCAGTCTGAATATTCCCGATTGCTCGCTCGTTGCCGGCCAAATGGAAAGTACAGTAATATCGATGCCGGGCTCAACGTACTTTTGTCTGCTGCAATTCGTTTCTAACTAATCGCTCCAGTCTCCAGTCTGAATATTCCCGATTGCTCGCTCGTTGCCGGCCAAATGGAAAGTACAGTAATATCGATGCCGGGCTCAACGTACTTTTGTCTGCTGCAATTCGTTTCTAACTAATCGCTCCAGTCTCCAGTCTGAATATTCCCGATTGCTCGCTCGTTGCCGGCCAAATGGAAAGTACAGTAATATCGATGCCGGGCTCAACGTGTTAATGTACTCTACTTATCGTTTGTAGGCGGGTTGGTTATCAAATTTTCCACGACGATTAGTGCGTCTTGATCCAAGCGAGCGATGACTGTATACTACTTGGTTTCGTCGGATGTGACTCTGCGAAGTTGAAATTGCGCCTCTAATGCAGCGAACCATAGTTGCGAACCTCTGCGTTCGTACTGGTCTACGTGTGCTCTGAGGGATTGGTAATGTGCCTCGGAATCTCCGTTGGATGCACCTTCCCGTTCAATAGTGCCCCCTGTGTTAGACATCTTGTTGCGATTAAATCCTTTGTTGGGGACATGAATGTGCCACACATATATATAAATCACTAATGTGACAACACCAGTATTTGTAAGGAAGTTCTCACGAATTCCATTTTGTTTATCTGGTGTTGGATTGTTCTGTGTGTTCCCACAATACTCCCCCCTAAATGAGGCTTTATGTGGGATTTTTTAAAGACTAATTTAACGTTGTCCATTTACGAGAGCCTATTGTCGATGCGTTTAACTATTTTGTGGGGACCCGAGTATGGCTGGTCGAGTGGCCGTTAACTGCATCAACTCTCAGGAATACATGAGGTTTCTTTGTCTGTGAAGCAAAATGTCTTCTGCTTATTGTGGTGTGTTGTCGGAGCGGGCCTTTTTTTCGCAAGAACTTTTTGAATAATAATTTTTCTTAACTGAAACCAGAGCTTTCAGAACCTTGAATCGATTAACACGCAAAGCTATTTTTATAGTTTGTAAAGTTTGTATATTGATACTATAGCAAATTCATTAACGTTTTCTTTTAATTGAATATATTTGCAAAACAATTCTAAGTTTAATTTTATGTTTATATGTTTTTCTAGAGATTTTAGTAAGAGCGTAGATAATTCATTTAAAAATTTTTTTTTAAATTTCAACAATTAAATCATTTGGGTGTTCGTTTTCAAAATCGTATGTTTCAATTCGGTTACTAAATATGGAATTAATACATTTTACGTTATTATTTATAGTATACATACAATTTTTTTTATGTACATATGTTTGTCCTCACATGTGGTCTCCATTCGTTTTCTTTCACTTGAATTTTACACTGCTCACAATAAATTATTTTTTTAGGAACTTGATGTTTCAATTTAGTGTGATTGTCCAAACTCCTTTTACGAGTATATGTCTTTACACAAAAACTACACGGATACATTTTTTTTTCTGTAATTTTATGATTTCTATTCAGTGTGAAATTCGAATAATGGAGGAGTATATTTTTCACCAGGTTCAATAGTTTCTGTATAAAAGTGCTGCTATTTATTGTTTCAATTGTTGAGTCTTTTATTGCGTTGTAGGATCTCGGAAGAAACAGTACACTATCCTCTAATTCTAACATTACCTTTTCACCAAATTTCGTGTTTACCCTCGATGCTTTTAATATCCTCAATTTTGTTGCTACTGGTATTTCACGGGCCTTCAATATTGGCTTTTTCACTCTTGCCTGGGAGCCCGATTTTAAATCCTTTTGAGCTTGATTCATAATGAAGATGATGACTGTAATAGGGGATATTTGATAGCTGGTAATATTGTTTCCGTTTAAATGAAATTCTTCACTATTTAAAACAACAGCTATTTCCTTTACAATGAATCGATTGTCACATGCTTTAAAGCCTTGCAAACATTATGAAAATAAAAACTATCTTTTAATGGTGGGCTATTTATATGTTCTTAAAAACAAACCACATAATATATGTTCTCACAGAAAACTTTAGTACGAATTTAAAATTCATATTTATATATATTTACGTATTAAGTTATCGAAATATAATCGAAAAAATAGTTGAGTACTTTAAGTGCATACGCACATACACGCGCGTACGCGCTCACACCCAAAACCGCAACCGCAATCACAGCACGTGCCAAAACCACAAACCGCAACCGCAGGCACGTGCCAGGCACGCGCCTTTCATAATTTTTCCTTTCATAATTGGGGTAGAACTGGTATTACTACCCTACTAAGGATAGCCTTGAAATTGAATGTTGTGTTATAGTTTAACATTAACGGCACCAGATATTTTCGATTTTACAATAGTAAAGGCTTCGAAATATCTATTTGAATTTTGACTTATGCTATTCATTAAACGAGTGGCGTCTTCCCGCCAAGGTCTATAATTATTTTTTACTCATCAAATGTAGTGAGTGATTTAAAAATTGGGGTTTACTACAGGATTTATTGGTTTCTGTTCCAATCTAGCCCTTAGTTCACGGTTTTCCTGTTGAACCGTCTGTAGGGCTACTTGTAGACTTGCCATTTGTTGGATGAGTTGTTCCATGTTGATTTGGGTCATTTCTCTGTTGTTCTTCAATTTTCTTTGCCTGTTATAATGTCGTTGTTGTGCTACTTCACTTTTCACCTTTTTAAACATAAAAGGTTTTCCTTTTTTCTTCTATATAAAGAATTGATTTAATTTTTTGTATTTTTTTCCTTATGAAAAAAATTTGTTGAATCCTTGCAGCGACAAGGGTATATCGGCCTGCTTCTACAGTAACAAAATATATGTTACTCCTGGCAGGATCGCCAATTAAAAGTTTTCACTTTTGGTGAGAGAAAAAAATATAATTTTTCAACGCGTATGCGTTTACTTTTATTTAAAATAACCTTAAATATATGAAGACTATGCTCCCTATTTAAGTATATTTTCTTAACTGCCTGTCCGATACTTTTTTATTCTCTTAATAATAGTCTAAGATCCGGCCATAGAATGACCTTCACCCATCAGGTTACGGGTTGAAACATATTTTTTTATAACATTTAATATGTCACAAAATATATTTCGCAAAGTTTGCCTAGTAATTCCTGTGCAAAGTATAATTAATTAATAACACTGGTTTACAGCCAAAATGCACCAGAGACGCCGTTATGAAATTCCTATGTAAAATCACCGTCTGATTCCGAAAATCAAGGTTATTTTTTATTCTATGGTAACGTTTTTGAGATATTTACGAATTACCGTTATTTCAAAAAAACAAAAAATTGGGCCCACTTAATCATATATATCTCGAAAACGAATTGAGCGATTCCAAAACCGTTTAAAGCTTTTAAAAGGTAATAAAATTTCCTATAAACTGTGTGTAAAACACTTTTTGCTAGGCCCTGCAGATTCAAAGATAACGAACTATCATAACGGATTTTTTAAATTTTTTTAGTAAAAATATAAAAAAAATTGTACTTTGAGAGAAAGGATCTCGAAAACTTTTTACTTTTTCGTGTATTTTTTGTTTTCACTCTAAGCTCTGTTTTATTACAAAAAAAATAAACTTTGATTAAACAAAATCGATGAACTAATACAAAAGTTACAAGCATTCAAGTAAATATATCCATATAGTAAAACTTAAGTATCCTACAAATAATAGCATATGTACTGTATGTATTCTGTCTTAACTCTATGATCTTATTTTATAATTGAAAAAGTTATGTGTCTTGTTTTGACGCTTATTTATATAAGGATCGGTTTCTCTTATGAGAAACCAACAGTAGTCACCCATCATAGCGACATCCCAGAATCCTTGATACCGACTTTCAATCATTTTCATTTGCTGGTGAAACCTTTCGCCATGCTCGTCACTTTCGTCGCCAAGATTTTGCGGGAAAAAATTTAAATGGGAGTGCATAAAATGAATTTTTAAAGACATATTTACTCCTGAAAGAAAATTAAAAAAGGAATTAGATAAATACGTAAGTGACACATTAGCATATAATTTTCTTAGGCTGGGTTAATCTTCCAATTCAGAACAAATTTTGGTCGTTCTTGTTTGTTCGGAGCAGGGCAATAAATTTAGATTAAGAGCTATATATTCTCATGTAAATTTAAAAATTTGCTTTAAAATTTTTTGTTTAGTTTTAAAGTTAACTGAGAAAACGGTCTTATATACATATATATATATATTGTATATATAACGGTCTTATATGTGTTTTTTATTTACCCATTTCCGCATTGTTTTTGATTAAATCGTTCTCTATCAGCTCGAAGGACTTTTGTGTTTGCCTAAAAAAGAAGTAACGACCTTTTCAAAAGAGTCCCACGCCGCTGCACTATGGGCTGGCATCAAGGAAAAGCGGCCATAAATCGAAATCAAAACATTTATTCGTGAAACTTGGTATATAAATGTTTTTGGGGTCGCTGATGTCGAATCTGAAATCAGATTTTAGAAATTCAATATGGCGGATCCAATATGGCGACCGAAAATTTAAAAAATCCATATTTTTATACAAATATTTGCATACATGGGTTTTCGAGGTCGCTGATTTCGAATCTGGACTCAGGATTTAAAAATTCAATATGGCGGATCCAATATGGCGACCGAAAATTTAAAAAATCCATATTTTTATACAAATATTTGCATACATGGGTTTTCGAGGTCGCCGATTTCGAATCTGGACTCAGAATTTAAAAATTCAATATGGCGGATCCAATATGGCGGCCGAAATTAAAAAAAATCAATTTTTTATACAAATATTTGCATAAAGGGGTTTTCGAGGTCGCTGATTTCGAATCTGGACTCAGAATTTGAAAAATCTTTATACCAAGCGCCTAAGTTGAAAATTCCAGCACTTTCATAAGCCTGTTATTAGCCTGCAAAGTTTGGTGAACATTTGCAGTTTCCAGAGCCTATCACGAGGAGGTTACAGGTTTAGAAGACTCCACTTTAATTTTTTTTTTATTTTTTTTAATTTTTTTTTTATATTTTTTTATTTTTTCTTTATTTTTTAAATTTTTTTTACGGTTTTTTGGTTTTTTTTTATTAAAACGATTTTTTTTTAAGATTGTTTTATTTTATATTTTTCTTAATTTGAAAATTAAAGATATTTTAGGAAAATAAAATTGATTTCAACTGAAAATATTTTTTTTTGCTTTTTTAAGATTTTTTTTTTTTAATTTTTTTATATTTTTATATTTTTTTTATGATTTACTTTTTTTTTATCTCTTTTGAGGAGTGGCCGTTACTCTTCACTTTGCGGAACCTCTGGTAATGCGAGTAATGCAATTACTGCAGATGGAAGAGGCAATTTTTTTCGTTTTTGTAGTCGTGAACTCAAGCTATGAGACGCTATTAGTGGATCTGAGGAATCCATAGAACGCAAGAACATATCTTGCATTGTAGCTTCTCGACTACATTTCCGACTGTGCCGCTCACGGTAACACTTATAATTTTTATTGCGGGCTTCAGAAGCTTCTTCTGCAAACATTCCTACAGGTAAAATACTATTTTCTATAATCGCAGAGCCGTGAATTAATATTTTATGAACCGTCGCAGGAAATTTATTTTTGATTTAATGCCTACTATGTTGTTAGAAGCAAAATTCTAGACATTTAAAAAAACCTTCCCCCAATCAGAATTACGTTCTCCCAACGATTTTTTTAATTTATCATGGCTACTTTGTTACTTTTGTAATGTAAACAAAAAAAACATTTCTATTGGCTGTGTAACGATTTTTTAAAAATATTTTTAATATATCAAAAATGACTCAAATCTGTCAATTCAGTAAAACGTTATGGGCATTTGAACCTAGACACAGTACAAAAGCTGTTCAGAGCGCACATACGTTTTTACCGTTATCTCTGAAAATACTAAAAAGCGCACATTTGCGCATTAATAGGTAATAATAGATACTTCAAAGAATATTTTCATATTGAAATTTTGTTAATATCATGGAGTGCCAAAAGTTGCCAGCATTCGACGGCTAAAACTTTTTGGTAAAAAACAACATTTTAAGAATAAAATTAATTTTTTTTCGTCAAGTTCCTTTGTTTCAAAGCTTTTTCAGTATAATCTGTGTTGGAATATTCTAACTGAATACAAAAACGTAAAATTTACCAAAAATATTTTGAGCGATATTCGAATTTCGCACTGTTTTTAACTATATGACCAAGTGCAAAAAAAGCCGAAGTATGAATGGTTATCGCCCTTTAATGGCAAAACTACTAAACGAAATTCTCTGAAATTTTGCTCATAGCTGCTCTAAAGTGTATAGATATCAAAAATATACTCTATTGGTCCCAGTTCCAAAACCGACTTTTGGCCACCTTTCTTGATGCCAGCCCATAGTGCGCTGCCTCCACTGGTGACAATAGTTCTTTGAAATGGGTATTGACCATTATTTTCCTTATTTGCGGCCCCACAAAAATCCCTTCCTTTATTTTTGCTTCTGAAATCTGTGGAAAGATTGTTTTCAAATAATGAAAAGCTTCGCCTTCTTTGTCCAAAGCCTTGACAAAGTTTTTGATAAGGCCGATCTTGATGTGGAGCGGAGTATGAGTATTTTATGTTATCCACCCCAACTTGAAACGCGATTCGTTCTGGCCAATCCTTTATGATGTAGTGGTCTTGACGTGCTCGGCTATCTCATTTGCATAGAAAGCAACAGTATTTTGTGTATCCAGGTTGTAGACCACATAGCTTTCCAACGACTTTTAGATCGGTACATATTTTTCAATCATGTTCTTCGTATTTAATTAATTCAAGCAATTTTTGCATTGTCTCATATGTTTCCTTCGCATTTACTGCATGCGCGATCGGGATAGATGGCTTTTGGTTGCCAATATGCAATAATACGGCCTTTAAACTTAATTAATTGCCGTCTATGAACAATCGCCACTCTTTTGAATCATATGGTTCACCAAACTGTTTAAATAGACCAGCAATATTTTTGCAATAACAAACACTGTCCTTCTTCGTATAGTACTGGGAGAATTGTTCGTGACGAGTCATATAATATGTTACCTTAACACCGGATGAAACAAATTTAAATTGTTGCATACGAGAGGCGTGTAGTTTGGCCTTTTCTTTTGACAATTCCAAATCCCTTATCCAATCATTGAGTTGTGCTTGTGACAAAGGGTTTCTTTCGTTTTCCGTTTGCAATTCAGTACAACATGATGCCGCGTAATCAGATACTGCTGTTGACAATGAAACTGGAGCCGAAACTAAAGTTAAATTTGATTCTGGCAATGTAGCTTCCGTTGAATTTAGTTCTGGTAATGACACTGTAGATACGCTCGCATAGGTTACTTTTCTTGACTTTCCAACCCCAAATACTTTTGTAGTACAAATATAGCAGTCCGTTGAATGGCAAGTTGGTTCCCTCCTCTTCATTGGTGTAATAAATTTCATATGTCGCCTAAATAGATAGTTTAAGAATCATATGTACATATGACAGAATCATATGTACATATGCTACTATTTGTAGGGTACTTAAGTTTTACTATATGGATATATTTACTTGAATGCTTGTAACTTTTGTATTAGTTCATCGAATTTGTTTAATCAAAGTTTATTTTGTTTGTAATAAAACAGAGCTTAGAGTGAAAACAAAAAATACACGAAAAAGTAAAAAGTTTTCGAGATCCTTTCTCTCAAAGTACAAATTTTTTTATATTTTTACTAAAAAAATTTAAAAAATCCGTTATGATAGTTCGTTATCTTTGAATCTGCAGGGCCTAGCAAAAAGTGTTTTACACACAGTTTATAGGAAATTTTATTACCTTTTAAAAGCTTTAAACGGTTTTGGAATCGCTCAATTCGTTTTCGAGATATATATGATTAAGTGGGCCCAATTTTTTGTTTTTTTGAAATAACGGTAATTCGTAAATATCTCAAAAACGTTACCATAGAATAAAAAATAACCTTGATTTTCGGAATCAGACGGTGATTTTACATAGGAATTTCATAACGGCGTCTCTGGTGCAGAAAAAAAGTTGAAATTTGTGATCCAGTGTAATTAAAAAATTATTTTTTTTTAAACTGAGTGCCAGTTCCGTTACGTATTAAAATGTACCTATACTAATCGTAAGTATGTAACTTGTGCAACATGCAGCCACTGAGTTGCCTTATTTTTTTTTGTACAGGTATGAGGTAGCCAGGTGTATAGAGGTAAGTCGCAGTAATACAGTACAACTATCGAGTTACGCAATGAAATTTATATCAAATTAAAGTTAATTTTATTGCAAATATTATGGTATAGGGTTGACTGCGGAAAACTTGTGCAAAGTTCCGGTTGTCGATTATTAAAAATCAAAATTTTCGTGTGACTGAGTATGTGCGACAGAGAGGTCCGAGAAAAATATCTAATGCGATAAAAAAGGACGCATCATAACAGATTTGTTCAGCGCGTGTTTCGAATTAGAACGAGTGCGCATGCTCTTTTTACGTGAATTTGAGAAAGATAGCGACAAGCTATAGTATATGCATTATTTCAGAGCAACTGACAATTAATTGATAAATAATTAAATGAAATTAACTTCACGAAAAATGAGTGTCAAGAATAGCCGAGATTAATAAATCCACAACACTTTAGGTTCACAGCGTTTTCAGTTGTTTAATAATTATTTATTGAATTAAAATAGATTTGTTACAAATGTATGACTGTCCTCGTTGTCATCTGTTGTATGATCATCATATATAGTAGGTGGTAATACACACCATTCATCCGATCAGATGAATAAATGGAACTGAATCGTTTCTGTTTATGCTGCATACAGTCGATATCTTCAATCAAATATCTACCAGGTGTATAAGCTTAAATCCGCTGTTTTTTAGTAAAAAAAAACCCTTTTTTTTATAGAAAGCAAAAAAATAATTTATTCAAAGTATTTGCCCTCGCTAGCTATACATTTTTCCCATCTCTCGGGCAATTTGTGTATACCACACCAAAAGAATTCTTCATCTTTCGAGGCGAACCACTCGTCAAGCCATTTCCGGACGTCTTCGTATGAATCGAAGTGCTGTTCGGCGAGCGCGTGACCCATCGATGAAAACAGATGATAGTCCGAAGGGGTCAGGTCTGGTGAATAAGCGGGATGAGGTAGCACCTCCCAATTGATTGTCTCCAAGTAGTTTTGGACCATTCTTGACGTGTGCGATGGGGCGTTGTCGTGGAGGAAAATCAGCTTCTCATGTCTTTTTTCATAACGAGGCCTTTTTTCACGCAAAGCACGGCGCAATTTGATGAGTTGTTGGTGGTAGCGATGAGAATTAACAGTTTCACCAGGTTTCAACAGCTCATAGTAAACGACACCCTGCTGATCCCACCAAACGCACAGCATCGTCTTGCGTCCAAAGCGATTAGGTCTTGATGAAGAAGTTGATGGTTGGCCGGGATTGACCCATGATGTTTTTCGTTTAGGATTCTCAAAGTATATCCACTTTTCATCGCTAGTCACCACAAGATGCAGGAACGACTTTCTTTTATGCCTAGCCAGCAAGATTTCGCATGTGTTTTGGCGTCGCTCCATCTGTCTATCGTTCAATTCATGGGGTACCCATTTTCCGACTTTTTGGACCTTTCCCATGGCACGTAAACGCATGGAAATGGCTGGTTGAGTGACACCTAACTGCTCGGCAAGCATTTTTTGCGATTGGGTATCTTTACCGATTACTTTCTTTACGACATATGGACCGCGATATCGTGCATCTAACTTGCGCGATTCACCAGTAGACTGTAGATCATTCAAAATTACGACCAAATCATCCACCTTATACTCAGTGGGAGATTTGTGCTTGTCGTCGAATCTTTTCTTCCATTTCTCTCGTTGTTGCTGTAATTTGCCCTTCTCTCTGCCATAGGAATTTCAGCAGAGTCTTCAATGACTGCAGCTAAAAGTCGGTTTCGAATTACGTCTCGAATTTTAAAATCAAATGTTAAATCGTTTGGACTAAACCCAGTGCTAGAGTTTATTTGTGTATTGACATTGCACTGTAGCGCTTGTAAATATTCGTCCCTCTCTTTAGCATGGGTACCTAAAGTTCGCAAAATAGTTTGATTGGCCCTCTCCACCTGGCCATTGGAACGAGGTGTTCTGACAGCAGTTTTTATATGCTGAATGTCATGGTCTTCACAAAATTTCTCGAATTGCTTAGATGTATACGCTGTACCACGATCGCTTACAATTCTTGTTGGTAATCCGAAATATGAGCTAAGCTCCCTCAAAACCTGGATTACCCGATAATAGTCAAGTATCAGAAGTAAAACATTCTTCTTCGATGTCAACTCAAGAACTAAAACTTTATTTTTCAACAGTTACATTCGAACTTAATAACGCTAATCTTATTTTCTATTTGCTTATTTAATTTGATCTCTTAATTTACCATTATCAATGTATGTAACTTAACATATGTATGTATGTTATATTATAATATATATTTAACATGACAATAACTTTCTGTTAGTAACATTTTAGATTTAGTAGCATTGCTTTTACCACTAACATAGCTTAAGGCTAACCTGAACTGTTACTATATCACTATATTCATTAATTCGATATGAGCATCTGCTGAATTAATAATTGATGGAAACTGATTTATAAAGTCTTTTACAAAACATGACCAATTCTTGCAGCACCCTTTAGTTTTGCTTGCACTGCAAAAAGAAGTAAGAAGAACCCATACACATGTAGAAGTTGCTCAATTCTACCAACAAATTGCATGGACGAAAACGATTTGTTACTCGGATCGAACGTCGGCAGAATTTGTATAATATCATTCACGTTACCGAAACCATTTGAAATTAAACGATTGTCCCAAATACCATTTTGTGGCAAATACCGCGATGGCGCGAACATATAATATTATTATATACGTATTAAAGAGCTGCACAAATACATTTGAATAGCCCAACAAGACATTTGTTGGCAGGGCAATTACTTACTCTCTTTGTCTCTCCTTTCTCTTTTTAAGTGCGGGCAAATACAAATCATTTGGTGTATATGTAACCAGGGTTGCCACTAAAAAAAAAAATTTCCGACCAAATTACAAACCAAATCGGACCAAATCCGAGGAAAAATGCCCAAAATTTTTTTTTTGTCAAGAATCAACTTGAAATGAATTCATTTGCTTATTATTGATATGTTGTTATATGTTTTTAACATATACATGAAGGTACATAAGTATTTATACATAGATACATACATATACATATGAGATCAATGCATTATAGTCTTGTAAAAAATCACATTACTTTAAAACTAACACTTAAATGTACGTTTATACATGTAAGAAATTGCAGCTGTTCAAAACAACCGCTAAAATAAATAAATATTACAAAAAAAAATCTCTTTTTACTGACCACACATAGTGGGGACTTTTCACATTGACGAGCTCTTTACATAGCATGATGCTATTAATACTACTTATTTCTAGTCGGTTACGTAGTTTCGTTTTAATTAGAGAAAGCGTTGAAAATTTTCTTTCAGCCGCGGCAGAGCTGTGTGGAAGTGAAAGTAAATTAAAAATGAAATCGGATAATTCGGCAAAGCTTCTTTGATTGATACCATTTTTCAATAAGCTCACCTTCGACCAAAATGTGTCTATATCCATATCAGCAGAAAGATTTACATCACTCAACCTTAACAAATTCCACTGACTTGTAATTTGGTCAGGGTCGCAATCCACTAACTCACTGAATGTAAGTATCAACGGGAGTATCTGCAAATCTTCCTGCGATAAGACTTTAGCCGGTGTAATTATTTGTAACATTTTAATATCTTCACGATTGAAATCAAACCGATTGTTAATTTGGTTTAAGAGCTCGACATAGAAAGAAAGTATATTTCTCTTTACTTCAATTATATCATCTTCACTTAAGTGTTTTGTCATAAATATCTCCGCTTTAGTTCCTACGAAAATATCACGCAATGGCTTTTGATTGCTTTCACTTCTAAAGTCAATATTTGTTTCCTTAATGCAAACATCGTGTTTAACAAAATTATTTATAATTAAAAGATAAATAGATTTCATATTGGAATATAAGTATGGCAGTCGGGAACTCTCCGATTGAAAATCTTTGTTGAGGTTATTAATTATAGGTAATATGTATGTTAAAAACAAAAAATAACACTTGGTGTTTGCGCACATTTCTTCTGCTAATTGCGCAGGGCGAATGCCATTCACTTCGTAAAAGCAAGAAATAAAATATAACTTTAAGCTGTCCCACTGTTCAATAAGCCGTGCAACTACACCCTCCAACGACAGCCATCGAGTCTGTGAGACTCCCAATATTTTGTGAGGCTCAACTGAACAATATTCTTGAAATTCCTTCAAATCATTGATCCTTTTGGAGCTATGCGAAAAATAATTATAAATGTTACGGCACAGAAAATCAATGCTTTTCGGCAGATGTCTGCTGGCATAACTTGTGCATAAATGAAGTGAATGGCAAGTGCATGTCATAAAAAAAAAATTTGTTTCTTTGTTAAGCAATGCTTTAACACCTCCTGCATCACCTGCCATAACATTTGCACCGTCTGTTGCCAAGCCGATAATATTCTTAAGTGGTATATTATTGGTATTGAAAAATTGTTTTATGAGCTGAAAAATAGAAACTGCGTCTGACTTGGTAACTTCTAACAAAGCAAGAAACCTATCCTGTACCACTCGTGCACTGTCAACAAACCTTGCTACCAAAACTAAGCTTTTCGTGGTACTAATATCTGTTGTTTCATCAGCGATAAGAGAAAACTTCGTATTTCGTAGCGTTTCAAATACTCGATCATTGGCCTTCTTTCCAATAATCTCGGCGATCTGCGTTGACTTTGTCCTACCACATTTAATCAGCTTGGCGATACTAGAATCTGGACAGCACTCCACCAACAACGCTGGCAAATATTCCATTATCAAAAATGGCAGATTATGGGTTATGCAAAACATCACAAGTGCGAATTCGGCATTTCTTACTGTTATATGTTGTTTTTCTTGTTCAGGATCATAAAACATTTCAAGCGTATGTTGCTTTTTGCGCGATTCGCAGTTTCGGATATGTGTCGCAGTTTTCTCATGAACTTTCAGGTGAGCGTTGTGGTTATCTATAGCTTTCTCACAAGCAACACAAAAAGCAGATCCATCCTTGTTTTGTAGCCAATCGAATGATTGTAGCCATTCGGCTCTAAACTTGCGTTTGTAATTTTCATTTTGATTCACGTCAACGCTGTGAAAAATAATATGAAAAACACAATTAAAATATGTCAATGTCCTGTGCCATGTATGTTTTAATAAAACTACCTGCCCGATGGCTGCTCTACCGTGGTTGACTTCGGTTTTTTGATTAAGAACCTGAAACGAAATTAAATAGTTTTTTTGGTATTTGTATCATATCATTTAATTATAAAATTACTTACTTTTCCATTTTGATAAATTCACCTGCGCCTGCTGTTTGTCAATTTGTAGGGATGTGTATAGTTAAAAGTTAAAGGTAACGTACGATTATTGTATGTCGATTTATCGAACAATCTGAATTATAGCGAAGTTATATAAGGTGAGTGCAAGACACCACTTCTTCACGTCTTTTGTCAGTGTTTATGTGAACATTAAGTTCGAGCTGTGTTTCATTAACATTAAAAAAACTTTACACTGAACAGATGTAGCAATTTGTAGCTACTAAACAAATTGTGCCCGCTTACAAAACGGACCAAAATTTTAATTAGATGCCCATCGGCCCAAAATAAATTTTTTGGACCAGATTTGGTCCGAAATGCCCAATTTCGGCAACCCTGTATGTAACTAAGAAACCGATCAACGGCAAGACAAGTAGTACTTGCCTTGCAAGCGACAATTACATTGCCTGAAAAGTATTCGCAAGTACAGAACTCTACTTGCAAGTACTTGAGTATTTTCATAGAACTGCTTATTGTTGGTAATTTTGTTTGGCTAAATATGTTCTACCTACTATTTATGTACAATACATCCAAGGTATTTTTGATATTTCCAACAATTGCTGCGCAAATAATGTGTTATTTTATGTAAAAAAATATGTGTATATGTATATTTGCATACATATGTAGTTATTTCAGCGAATGCCTTTTTTGCATAAGGTAATGACTGTCATTACAACTAATACTGCAGCGTTTCTCGGTGATAATATTCCGGGCGACTGAAAATACTCTTTCAGACGGAGCTGAGGATGCTGGAGTTGCTAAAATTCGGCAGCTCAGATTATACAAAATAGGGAAATCACTTTTATGACCGTCCCACCACCGTACAATATCGAAATCATCGTAAAATTCGACGTCAGTGCTCTCGTACTTATGTATTTCCCTGGTAATTTTGCTTTCAATTGGATCCTCTGTCTGTCACAATAATTGCTTTATCGTCAAGACCCAGGTTGAAGTGTTCAAGGATTTCGGAGACTTTCGTATGGATATTTATACCTGAAATTAATACAAAAGGAAAAATGGCATTGTCTAAAAAAAACTAAATAAATTGAAACAGTGAATTTTTTACATAACTTACATATGTGTAGTTTGGGATATGTCGCAAATCGTTACAATATCCATAAATGAGCAGATAAGCACATCTTGCAATTAGAGGCTATGTGGTAAAGGTTCACAAAATTCTTGGAAGGCTATGTGTCCTTTTTCAACTTTCAACTAACCATATGTACTAATTCATATGTACCCAAACCCAAAGTAGGTAGGGCATTTTTTGATGAAAACTCCTTTTAAAAAGGGTTAAAATATGTTTATTAATGTGTTAAAATTTGTTACAAATATCCTTGAAAGGGCCAACAGCACTCAGGCAATTTTTTGGAATTTCCCTTTTAAACACAACTTTTTAACTTTAAACACTACTTTTCATGTATGTAAGTTAATAAATCATAGATTTATTTTAGTTTTTAAAAAAGCTAGCGGACTTGTGTCCGCTTTTGACTTTATTAAAGTGAATCAAACTTAAGATTAATTACATTATATTTCTTACTTCTACATTACACCTATAATGGTCATCAATGTGCTGACTGTTGTTGACTCGTACAATATGCTGACTGTTGTTGACCCGTATTGATTGGTAATTTGCTGATCGTTGCTTACGCAACTGGGTTGAAGCGTCAGCGGTTATGCTGATGCGCGTGCAGGGTAGTTGACCATTGTTAAGTGTCAACTTTGTTGAAATTTTGTAAGTTGTTGCGTTAACTCTTCCCCTCTTAAAAGCGATCGTCCTCGAGCGTTACGTGTTGTAGTTGAAATATGGTGCTGTACTATTCGTGTGGTCATCGTATTCTGTTGACTGTGTGTTAGCCTCTTCTTGTGTAGTTTTCATTCTCTCCAATGGTATTTGTTTTACGTATTTTCCGATTAATTTATTTTCCTTTATTGGTCTAAATTTCATCATTAGCCCTATTATTAGAACCAGTAATAGGCTGGATACGCCAAAATTTGTTACTGTTGATATTAAGGTTCTTCTTTTTGCTTCTTCGATGTGCTTAAGGTTTTTTAAATGCAATTCCTTCATCATTTCAAGACTTAGAATTTCTTCTTCTGGGTTTATTGTATTGCTGGGCTGGAGAATAGCAGGAAGTGGGTTGTTTGCTGATATTCCGTTGAAAATGTATTGCTGGTTGTCGATGATAACTGTGGAATTTTGGAATTGGATCGCATATGATCCATTGAGTTGCATTTCTTCATTGTCCAATGTGACTGACCCTTCATATTGGTTTAAAAATAGTATTCCTGGTAAAATGGCTTCTATTGCGGATACGTGTTGGTTGTTGATTGTTGTACAGTTAGCTGGATGACTGTTGAGTAGGTTTGGTATGCACGAGGAGTTGCTTATGTCAATAATGTCCTTATCATTACATATTTCTAATGTGTTATGCTTTTCGCACTCATTTCTTTTTCCAAATATTTTATTTTCACATATTAAAATTTTTTCGAATTGTATTTTATTTATTTTGTTTCCCTTTTTTATTGGTTTTATTAGTAATGATTCGCATGTATTTTTATTGGTTAAGGGAATATTTACTACATATAATATTACTGAGTTATTTGAAGCTACATTAACGTTAGAAAATTCTAAGGCTTCGTTTATATTATTAAAGGGGTTATTTTGATTTTCATGAATGCTTTTCATTAAATTTATTTCATTATTTGAAAAAATGTAAGAATTTACTGTGCCTGTTTTTGCCCAATGAATGGCGTAATTTATGTTAGCAATATCTTCCTTTATTATATCTAGCTTATACTTAATATTAACAGCTACATTATGCTGTATGTTTTCATTATTTTTTAATGCACTTAGTATTTTATTAGATTGTTCTGTAATGTTTTTTATTCTTTCACTTAGTACTCTATTTATAATTATTTGATCATTACTGTTTTCCAATGCATTATTAATTTTTTCACTTAAGATTCTAAAGTCGTCATAATCTGGGCTTCCTGCAAGCCATTTCCAAGCAGTGCCTAATATTTTAATTGAGCGTTTATTTTTATTATGTTTTGGTTGTGTTTTCAATTTATCCAAATTGTTCTGGATGTTTTCAATTTCGTGTTTTAGGAAAGGAAGGAGTGGGTTAGTGTTAATTATTTTTTGCTGTATGGTAGTGTTAAGGTAGTCCAAGGTCTCTTGGTATTCGTCTAAGTTAATAACGTGTACGATCCTATATGTTCCAGTTTGCAGTCTTGTCCATCATGTATTAAATGTAACTAATTGTGCGTTCGTATAGTCAATTATTCGAAATCCTGCGTTTGTCATTTGAAAATATAATCTAAATTGGGAATATAGAAAAGGGGGAAAAAAATTTGTTTTAGGTCCTTATATTGGCTTTGTATACTGTCCGTCCTGTTTCTGTTATGACTACACTTCCTTTGTCTTCCTTAACAATTTCTTTTCTATATCTAGCAGTTAGTTTCGATCCTAAGCGTTTATTGATTTTTACATATATTGCATCACCTGGAGAATAAGTTTTTTGTGGGTTCCTTTTTTTATTATGTGATTCCAAATCTTTTGTTTGTTTCTGTCTGAGTGCTTCTATGTTTTCCTGTCTAGCAATTTCATATTGTTCTTGGGTTGTTGAAACTCTTCTTCCAAAGAATACTTCAATCGGTCTTTTCCCTGTTGTTGAGTGGATGGAGTAGTTGTATTCATATACTGATCTGTCAAGAAGTTCTATGAAAGATCTGTGAATTCGGTATGTTTTCAGACATCTCATTATTTCAGAAAGAGTAGAATGAAAACGTTCTACTTGTCCGTTTACTGTACTGGCATATGGTGGGGTTTTATACACTTGAATGCCCAATTGGTCTTCAAGCATGAAATAGATTGATGCAGAGTTAAGAGATTTCTCATTGTCTATTATTATGTGTTTGGGTACGCCGAAGGCGAAAATGATTTGTCTCAACGGCTCTCTGATGTCTTCTATTGCTTTGGATTGTATGATCCTCGTTTGCGCGTATTTAGAAAATTTATCTACTGCTGTGAGAACTAGATTTTTTTCGGTTCTGTATATGTCTATGTGGATTATTTCACCTGGGTATTGTGGGATAGGTGTTTCAGCTAATTGGGGTTTGTTTGGGTGACGGTCGTATTTGTGTTCCTTGCAAATCTTACATTGTTTGGTTATGGTTGTTATCTTCGCTTTCATATTAGGAAAATAAAATTTTTGTATTAGTTGAAGTTTGTTTTCTTGAGGGTTTCGGTGTGCTCGCTTATGTTCCTTTAGTATTTCGTTTTCTTGTTCAGTTTCGTCTATTAAGTCTTTAACTTTGGTCTGTGTAAATCGAATTTTACTGTTACTGAAATAAAGGGGGTATATTTCTTGAACTTTCGCCATTATGGCTTCGGATGTGAAAAGTCCATTAATTACTGTAGGATTTAGATATCTCTTGAAAATTGAAATGATGTTATCACGTGTGTACTCACGTTGTATAATAATGTGTCTATGGAAGGTGGGGAAAGGAATTTTAAACTGGTAACTGGGTTCTTCTCCTGTTAGGAGCCATAGTTGATTTTTGAATACATTTATTGGTGCTTCCACTGCTGGAATTAATTGATGGGAGGAACTTTCGTCGGAATGTACAGTTGCACTAAGCGAATTGTTGTCATCATTATTAGAAGTAGGTAGGATATTAATTTGAGGTGGTCTAGATAGGGCATCGGCAACGACATTCGATTTTCCTGGTTTGTACAACAGTTCATAATTGTACTCTTCAAGGTGTTATTATTTTTGTTGCTGAGGGCGTAAGTAAGTGGTTGGTGATCTGTATATATTTTTACTTTACTTGACCCGTAGAGGTAATTTCGTAAATTATTTAGAGCCCATATGATCGCAAGCATCTCCTTTTCATTGGTGGCGTAATGTTCTTCAGTTTTTGTCAAAGTCCGTGATATAAACATTATTGGTCTGTCATTTTGTGCCAGAACTGCTCCAATGGCGTAATTGGATGCGTCTGTAGTTAATTGGAATTCCTTGGTATAGTCGGGGTAGTTGAGCATCACATCTTTTGCAGTGAGGGATAATTTGAGTTTTTCAAATGCCTCCATTGCACAGTGGGCGATTTGGCTGATCTAGCGTAACGAAATTAATTACTCAAAAAATAAAAACAATTTTGCAATAATGGTAATGTTTATATTATTTAGACCCTTCAAGGCACAATATTTAATAACTTTTTGCAACTTAAAAATTTTTGTTATGCTTTTTTTTTATTTTTATTTACATGTTTTTAACATTTTTATTGTCTGCATTTTTAACTATTATTAACTATTATTTTAACTATTATTATTATTAATAATATTAGTTATACGATTCCGAATCGGAATTTTCTGAATCTGAAGGGTAATTTAATAGCAGACTTCGAACTTCCTTATCAAACACTATTTCTTTACTAGATTTATTTCGTTTGTTTTTGCACAAACTTGTTATAAGTGGGTCTGAAGCAACTAATAATGAATTCATTAAATCCTCCATTGTATTTACACGCGAGTTTTTTCGTGTATGCTTGAGCCGAAACTTTCGTAAATTTTTGTTATTTGCTTCCAAAGCTTCTTCCGACATCATGCCAATCGGAAGTGGTACACATTCGATAATTTCGGCTCCGTGAATTAATATTTTGTGCAATGAGCTGGGCATGTAAAACCAAGAATATTCTTGCACAAATATCTTCGCAGTTTCTATCGTATATTTTCTAAAGCTATCGGCATTTATTGCACAACCTGAAGACATGGAACGCAAAATAACACCAAGTCTTTTTATCAGGTCATGGTTTACTCCAGTAATTTGAGCGGACAGTTCTGACTTTTCAAAAAACCTTCGAGCTGTATTTCCACTATTCGTGTTGCCAGACCCTTGCATTGGAATATCTACCAATAAAGACATTTCGATTCTGAATCTTTCTTGGATGACTGTTTTTTGTTTATCGACTATGCTCTTGTCCGAAGCACGAACTTGCCACTTTTTAATTGGTAGACGATAGCCGATATGTAGCATACATTCAAAGCAGCGAATCCAACAATGCAAAGTCGATAATCCAAACTTCAGCAAGTCCTCATTTCTTGCCAAGTTGTTAATTGCATTTAAATCGTTCATAGCCTTGGGCGTTGCTTTACAAATACCACATGTTTGCGATGATGTTTCGGCAATCACGCTAAAAACTTTGCCATCGATCATGGTAAGTTGCAATTTGTGGTAAACTTGAAAGCTACTTAAGCGCGTAGGCACAATTTTCAATATCTGTGAATTCATTTTTTCAATTTCCGCTCTAACCAATTCTGTAGACTCTTTGGCAAACATTATTTTTAATGGTCTACAATACCGAGTCGATGCCGGGCGAGGATTTTGCCAAAGTACGCTGGTTTCCAATTGTAATTGTAGCGGCACTATGCATATGAAAAATATGTGCTCATCTGCCATCTTAAGCTCCGAATTGCTGAAGCGCTGCCGATATGTCGCGTGTCCCGAACTCCCATCGCAACCCCATTTAGAAATGAGGCTCAAAGACTTATATTTATCGCCATTATCCGAGAGTTGGCTAAAAACTTCGGGATGCGCACCAACAATTCTCGTAATGGTGTGGTCCAGCATTTCTTGTAAAGGAACTTCAGCCCAACTTTCTTCCGTTCTGATGCAATCCGGATAGCACATTTTTTTCGCCGATCGCAAAACATCATATGTTGGAAAAATATTAGCTTTTCGCGCTTTTGTGCCTGCTTGCAATAGCTTGTATGAGTTTTTCGTGTAATCGCCATCAATATAAAGCGCCAATGCTTCTTCTGGAGAATATTTAATGGGAAATTGTTGTTCTGCACCCAAACTTTTTTTTATTTTTTTAGATGCGTCGGGATCTGCTTGTACCATTGAAACAATGTCCGATGCACTCCGTTTACCACATTTATATAGGCTTATACGTGTTGCTCTCATAAGGTCATTGCAAGAATTGTTTTTCACAAGATGTGAGAATTTTGTGCACTGACGGTTGGGGTGGCAATTTTCAATAACTTTTGGTTTTCGCCCTGGAGCCAATTTTTCTTCAGGACTCAGAAGAACCAAATCATCGTTGAGCCAGGCTGCGTTGTTACTCTCCAATCGATTCTTATCTCTGTTGCTTTTTTTCCACTTTTCAGACAATTTTTTGTGGAAAATTTTGAGTTTATCCATAATTGAATGGTAGTCCTGCTCACTACAGTCCGATTTCTTGAGAACATTAGAAAAAATGTAGTCGACAAGTGCGGAATACTTATTTAAAGCGCATTTTTCCTCATGCCATACTATAAAAAGTTGCCGCTTGCAGACCGACATGGTTTCTAAAAAAAGGTACTTTGTTAGAATGGGCAGCTCAGGGCAGCTAATGTTGGACAATTCACATAGTGGACGAACAATATAATATCACAAAAATAAAATTTTTACGGGCCAATACCGGCCTCTTAATTTTTTATTCTACAGAAGATGAAATTGGTTAACAATAGGGTATTAGAGAGACAGATGGTTAAAAGTACAATTAAACAACACAACATATATTCACAGGTCACAAAACATTTAGATTCTTAAAATACATACCTTCACTTTGTGAAATACAAAAAAACTGGATAAAAAATGAATAAAACAACGTTTTTTTCAACAATCTAAGATCTGTGTAAACACGTGGGTAAAGTTCAACGAACAGCTGTGTTTCGATATTTTGTGTTTGTGAGCTCAGGTCTGATTAACGATATACATATTATCGATATAAATGCTATCGATTTGCTAAATGAACATATTACTATCGGAGGGAAATCAAATGGCGCATAATTTTAAATGTTGAAAATTGGTATTTCGTTACGCTAGATCAGCCAAATCGCCCTCTGTGCATTGCTTTTGGGTTTAAAGTGATGGAAACTTTTTTTGAATGGTTTTTGGAAACTCGTCCTTCTTCCCCTCTTAGAAGGAGTGTTAAAGGTTTCGCTAAATTGGCGTAGTCCTTTATAAAACGACGGTAATACCCTGATAGTCCTAAAAAGGAACGAAGATCTTTTAGGGTTTGAGGAACTGGGAAATTTATTATTGCTTCCACCTTTTTTGGATTGGTTTTTATACCATTCCCAGATATTATGAAGCCTAAAAATTCGACTTCTGATTTTAGAAATTCGCACTTGTCCAATTGTATTTTCAAATTGGCTCTGTCTAACGTGTCGAAAACTAATTTTATGTCGTTAAGATGAGTTTCCTCATCTTTACTGAATATAATGATGTCGTCTATATAGACATAACATCTTTTCCCTATGTGGTCTCTTAGAATGTCGTCAAGCGTCCTTTGAAAGATAGAAGGAGCATTCTTAAGTCCGAAGGGAAGCCGTGTGAACTCGTATTTTCCGTTGTTCACTGAAAATGCTGTCTTTTCAATATCCGTTTTTTTTAAAGGGATCTGGTGGAAACCACTTTTCAAATCTAATACGGAAAAGAATTTATTTTTGCCAAGTTGGGAAAGTACCTCGTTTATTTCTGGTATTGGGTACCTGTCAGGTATTGTGACTAGGTTTAATTTCCTATAGTCAATTACCATACGATATTTTTTTTCTCCCGATGCGTCCATTTTTTTGGGAACAACCCATACGGGTGAGTTGTATGGAGATCTCGATGGTCGGATAATACCATCTCGTAGGTATTCTTCTATTTGTTTTCCTACTTGGTCCTTAAGGCACATTGGGTATGGGTAACATCTGGTGTAAACGGGGCTATTTGTTGTGGTGCGGATTTCGCCTTTTACTGTTGTGGTGAATGGTAGTTTCTCGTTTGGTTCACTAAAAAGTGTTTGGTAGCCAACTGCTAACTTTCGGATAATTTCTTTTTGAGAGTGAGTCATATGGTCTGATCTGATATTTATGAGATTTACGTCCTGTGAATATTGTTGTTTTAATTTTATTTTTATACTGTTTTTTACTAACATGAAATTGCCTTTTGTGTGTATTACGGCATCTAACTGTTTTAGAGAGTCATTGCCAATTATTGCGTGAAAAGATTTTAGTGTGGGCAAGATAAAGAATTTTATAGGGGTGTCTTTCACTCCAAAAAGGTTTGCAAATGTATGGTGGGTTATTTTTATGTTTCCTCCTACGGAAAATGCATAAAATGGATTTTTATTTTCTATTACTTTTTTCGCAAGGTGTGGTTGTACGTAATTTTTGTTAGAACCGGTGTCTATCAATATTTTGATAATCTCTCCATTACTTAATATGCTTTCAATATACGGTAATGAAGAGCCGCTCATTCTAAAAAATGAACGTCTGTGAAATCAAATTCTTCCGCGGTATCGATGTGGGTATTCTGGTTTTGATTTCCTTCGTAGTATTCCGTTTGATAGGGGCCTGTATATTCTGAAAGTGGTTGATCGAATTCTGGGTTAACTGCTGCTTCCATCATGTCTTCATATTCCTTTATCTCGATATTGAAGTTTCGCTGCCTTTTGTCTGCATTTGGATGAGGTGCTGGCCTTTTTCCTTGAAACTGTTGAAGTTGGGCTGGTCGATTCATGTAATTTATGTGACGAGTCTGCATACTCTGGTCAACTTCCATTGGTTGTGGTTTTGGAAGTGGTTTTGTACCAAACGGTCGAGGAGGTGCTGATTGATTATGCTCATTAAATCTTTGAAAACGTGGTTGGTTATTTGGATATTGCTGAAAATGTTTTGGTGGCAAGGGTGCTCTATAGATAGGATATTCTGTATAATTTCTGTGGGCTGGTTGTGCCCAGTTAGTAAGTTGGGGATAAAATGGTTGGCGATTTGGTTGTTGGTTAAATCGTCGTGGTGGAATAGGAGGTGCTGTTTGCCCTATGTTATTTTTCCTTGGGTTGAAGTTGTTATGAACAAAACCTGATCTAAAATTTTGATTTTCCAGTTTTATACAGAGTTGAAGTGCTTCTGGAAGATCTTGAGGTTCTCGCATTGCAAGAAGCCTAGGTAAATCTCCATTCAAACCTCTTATAAAAGTATCGAGAGCTTTATCTCGATAAGTAGATATCAGTAGATTACGCGATTCTCTTCCTGCTTCGAGGCAAGAAATTTTGTTTAATATAAGTGAAAAATTAGAGTATACTTTTTGGTAGAAGTCTTGTATACTAAGGTGGCCTTGGGTGAGAGATGTCATTTGATACTCTAGTGTTCGTAAGTCGCGTTTGTCTCCATAATGGGTATTTAAACAACGAGAAATTGCCGTCCAGTTTAAAGGTGTGTTGTATGATTCTAACACTACAGGGGTGGCACACTAATTAGCACACTATGCCATGTGCGTTTTTAGAAGTACAAAATAGCGTCAATATTTATAGTAAACATAAAGCAATCTGGATGAAACTTAAAACATTTATTTAATAATAGTTCAACATTATTTTAAAAAACAAAAATGCGCAGAATTCAATACATATTTTAAACTATACTTCAAAATGTGGTCGAGGGAAATAAAATCAAAAAAATAGCTGCTTGTCTTTTTCAAAAATCCTGAAAAAAAAGAGATAAAAAAATAATTAATGATAAGAATTTTAGAAATTTATGATAATACAATCTTCATACTTACTTAATATTTGGTAGGATATCCTTTTTGTGAAACCACAGCGGCGCATCTTCTTGGCATTGAGGATACTAGATTTTCGCACACGTCCTTCGGTATTTTCGTCCATTCCTGCTCTACCAGAAGCCATAGTTGTTCCAAATTCGTTGGCTTCAGTGCCATAACCTTTCTCTTAATAACCGCCCATAAATTTTCAATTGGATTTAAATCCGGGCTCTGGGCAGGCCAATCCAAGACTATTATCGCCTGATCTTCAATCCATTGGTTTACTATTCTGGCTTTGTGGCATGGTGCGTTATCTTGCTGGAAGATGGCTTTTGAGTAAACCGATAGCGGCAGGTTCTCCAGATATGGTACGAGATGGTCTGAGAGTAAGTTCCGGTATGCGAGGCCATCGAGTTTATCTTTTATTCGGACAATAGGCCCAACTCCATGTTTCGTAAAACAACCCCATACCATAACACTGCCCCCGCCGAACTTCACCGTCTTCCTACAGTATTTTGGATCCAACTCTTTGTTAGGAGGACGTCGTACATAAGTTCTACCATCAGGTCCACATAAGTTGAACTTGGACTCGTCACTCCAAATCACATTATTCCAAAAAGACAAAGGGGAATCAATGTGGCTTCTGACGAACGCAATACGTTTTTGACGATTACCATGAGAAACTTTCGGTTTTTTCAAACTTTGACATCCTCTGAGGTTTTTCTCTAAAAGCCGCTGCCTGATGGTTCTACTGGCAAGATTTACACCGTAATCTCTTTCCATTACGGCTCTAATCTGCGTCGAAGTGGCGAAAGGATCAAGCAGTGCTTGCCGGACAATCAACGAATCCTCCCTTTTAGTAGTTTTCCTGGACCTTTTCCGTTGTAAATTAGCAAAAGTTTCATTTTTCTGGAAATGTTTAATCGCGTTTTGAATTTTTTTGCGCGAACATTCTAGGGATCTAGCAATTTCGCTGATATTTTTTCCTTTTCGGAACAAGCGCCAAATTATCCGCCTCTCGTCCTCCGTCGAGCTCTTATTGCGCCCCATTCTGATTTTTTTTTTTTAATTTTAGCTTAAATTGACCTCTTTCGAACTTGAAATATAAATTAAAGCACTTTTACAATTGTCACTTGAAGAAAACGCGGCACGTACTATAAAGTGTGCTAATTAAAATGCCAACCCAAAATGAAGTACAAATATTTAATATTTTATTTTATAGCCGAAAAAGTTTAAAAAGAAAATCTGTCAACTGACTTTTACTCATTTAATATGTGGCTGTCATAAAAAAAAATAAAAAAAAATTTCAGTTTTTGACATACTTAAAAATCATAACATACTACGTGCACGCCAAGGTGTGCTAATTAGTGTGCCACCCCTGTATGTCTGCATGTCCTATTATTTTATTTCTTATGACACTTAAAATGCCATAATACTTTGCTGAGCCGCGTATCGATTCGTATAGGTTTAGTATACGTTCTACGCTCTTCTTCCAGGAACCATAGTCTGCTGGATTTCCTGTGAATTCCCGTAGACATCGTACTATGTCGGGAATTTTGTCTAATTCTCCTAAATTATTATTTCCGCTAATGAGTTCGTCTTCTTCAAACGTATTCCGTCCGTCTATTCGTTCGCTAAACAGTCTGTCAACTAGTTGTGTCACATATTGGTCCATAGACCTCTGGTTCGCTACTGTTGGTGGGTTGGGGGCGTTTAGGACAGGGGGTCTAATTAGGTTTTCGGGGTTGGTCATATTTTTTTCTAATTTAGATATTACTTTTTCTTAGATTGTAAAAAATTCTTTGCAATTGTAGAAATTTCCTTAAATTTGTCTAAATTGTTTTACAGATTTTCTAATCTAATCTCTTTTTTTCTTCAAATTTTAACTAATTTTATTTTAATCAATTACTTAATGTTTCAGTTTTCCTGATATATATATTTTTTTTTTCACTTTTGTATGTAAATTTAGTTTTAGTTATTGAATTTTTTTTTTTTTTTTGATCACTTTCACTTCTTAGTATGCAAAATTAATTCTAATTTTAATATATTTCTAATGAAATTTTAATAAAAAAAATTTTTAGTGTGTCTTACATTATTAGTAGGAATATCATCCTTTCTGGAACCTCGGGCGGCTAGTGTTTGCTTCCACTCCCCTTTTGCTGCTCTACTCAGGTGCCTCGTTTCCCGTGGATTTTTTTGTTGGTTGGACCAGTAGATGTCTCCTCCTTTTTTTCGCTGCAGGCTATCCTTGTAGTCCGAGTTACGCGATTTGGAAGTTGTCCTCGGTCGGTTGTCCTGCGGTTACGGGTGATTATCTGCGGCGGGCTGCTTTAGGCCGACTTATGCGGAGAAAATATTTTTTTTTTTTATTATTTTCACACTCGTTTTTTTTACCGATTGCGGCGGGCTACTTTAGGCCGACTTATGCAATTTTTACTGGGACGTTTACCGACTGATCCTTTTGACACTACTGGTCCCTGCTCGGGCGCCAGTTAATAAATCATAGATTTATTTTAGTTTTTAAAAAAGCTAGCGGACTTGTGTCCGCTTTTGACTTTATTAAAGTGAATCAAACTTAAGATTAATTACATTATATTTCTTACTTCTACATTACACCTATAATGGTCATCAATGTGCTGACTGTTGTTGACTCGTACAATATGCTGACTGTTGTTGACCCGTATTGATTGGTAATTTGCTTATCGTTGCTTACGCAACTGGGTTGAAGCGTCAGCGGTTATGCTGATGCGCGTGCAGGGTAGTTCACCATTGTTAAGTGTCAACTTTGTTGAAATTTTGTAAGTTGTTGCGTTAACTTGTATCTATTTCCAACAAAAAAAAAAAAGCATCATTGGTCATGTGACTAAAAGATTACCTGTTCTAGCTTTGACTGTTTTTACACAGTGTACAGTTTTATAAAAGCACAAAATGAATTCGGAGATTCATATTCAAATACTAATATGTGTGTATTTGTAGCCAAAATGTTTAGCTGCACACTCTGTCGATCTATCTTTTTTATTTGGCTGCTACTCTTGAAAGGAATTCAGTTCTATTTCTAAATTTATTTTAAGAAAATTCTATTTGTTTGCTATTTTCTATAGTTAATACATAAAAGTTATATTCTTGTATTAATCTTAATCAAGATCTTGGTCGATTTTATCATAAAACTTTAATAGCATAATAGGCAAAAAGTGGTTGAAATGTTTGATACATACTAGGTATGCAAGATAGAAACGTGATTTTAAATCTTTGAAAATTACTTACTTGTATTTTTTTCTTCGCCCATAGATCGCAAGCCAAGAAGTCTGTTTATAATATTTCCATTTTTAATGTAATGTACTGTTACCGCCAAATAAGTTTTTAAAACTAACGTTTGTAGCAGGTGAATCACTGGTAAATGACTGCAAATATTAATACATTAAAAGAAAAGAAACAAAATATTTAATAATATACTTACGTTGTCAAGTTCCATATTGTTAATTAATACTTATGAAATTTCAATGGTCACAGCATATGCGGTATCAGTTAAGCCGCAAACAAAACTAATCGTAAATACACAAGTACTTGCGAGTACTACAAGTAAGCATGTATTAATTTTTGTAATCGCTGTTCTCTAGTTCGAGTATAAATTAATAAAATATTTGTTAATTTTATTTTTTTTAAAAGAGAGGACTAAGTCCTCTATGTCTTTATTTTATTATTTAAAAAGAGTGGACTATGTCCACTATATCTTTTATTAATAAATTATTATTTGCCGAAAGACTACGTCTTATTGATCGGACTTTATTATTAATACTAATTAATACATTGTTATTTACTATCTACTTTATATTAACCTATCAAGCAGCAATCCTCACGTTGAATGCAACGTGAGCTTATTTTAAGTCGTAATTTTGGACGTAATTTTTTCCAATGATTTTCTTTTAGCAGCCTTTAACTCTCTTCTGAACACTGCGTTTGCTTTTTTGAAGTTGATTAAATTAGATTCATTCATTGTTTTCTTATATATTGTCCAAAACGTTTTGTTTTTTATTTCTCAAAATGGTAAGCAAATTAGACCAATAAGGTAACTTTGCGGAAAACTTTTTAGTGCTTGTTTGTGGTATTGATATGTGGGCAGAAGAACGGATTATTGATTTAATATTAGCTGCTTCCCTGTTGATGTTGTGTGATACTAGTTTTTTATTCGTTAAATCAACAGCAATGCTTTGGAACCTAACCCAGTCTGCCTTATCTGTAATAAACTTTGATATTGGCTTGACTTCGTACCACTTTGGAATGGAAATAGACGTTATCAGAGGAAAGTGATCGCTGCCATGTAGTTCGCTTAGAGTGCGAGAGGAAAATTTGGGAGAAATGGATGCGGAAACAAGGATTACATCAGGATGGGTGAAAGATTTGTGGGTTGAAAAGTGCGTTGGTTGGCCATCGTTTAAAACAATAAGATTTTGAGATAAAATGAGGTCTTCAATGGTTTTTCGTCTACCATTAGTGGTTTTAGAGCCCCATAAAGGGCTCCAAGCATTAAAGTCTCCCAAGACTACTAATGGGGTTGATATATTTATTAAATCAATTAACTCCTTGCAGTTAAAGTTTTGATGGGGAGGAATGTAGCAATTAAGTATGGTAATTTTGAAACCAATGTCTATTTGTATAGCTAAACATGATATATTAGAGTTAACAGTTATTAATTTATGGTTAACTGTTCTTCTAATGAAGAATGCAATACCTTGCTTACAACTGGTGTTCTGAGGGAAATTATGAAAGTAGCTGATGTATTTATTTGGAGGGTATGCAGTTTTATTAAATGGAATGTGAGTTTCTTGTAATGCGATTATTTCTGGTAGGAATTCGTTAATTAAGATATTTAGGTCGACGTAGTTATTAAAAAGACCATTTATGTTCCACTGTAATATTCGCATCACTTACTCTATGTTATGTGAATGGATTTCATTGCTATAGGCAGATAATGGAGGAGGAGGTGAAGAAGTGTCGGAGGAAGAGAGCTGTGAGAGTAAGAAAGTAATCTTGGTATTAGTAGTGTAGTTATCAACTGCATTAATAGCTGCGAGATCAATAGTTCTATCGGTGTTTTCATTGTTTTCTTTCGCGTTTATGTTACAGGTGCTGATATTATCGTTGTTGCTGCTAGAAGAGAGGAAACTGGTTTCTAGGTGAATATTATAATTGTTGTTGGAGGATAAGGTTGATGTTGACTTGAATGATGTAGTTGGTGTGTTTGGAATATTTTCGTTGGAAGAGCTTCTCTTAAGTAACTTTTCATTACTGTTATGAGTAGAGTTTTTTTGGAGATTGCTAGTGCTAATTTCGTTGTTGGGATTTATTTGTTGGTTGGAAGTTGAATTTTTTATTGCTGTTGAAAAGGAGAGGGAATGCTCATTAAGAGCAGGAGGAATTTGCATTCGATGTATTTTTATTGCTTCACGCATGCTACACTTCTTGTCCATTTTAATGACTATTATTTGTTTCATTTGCACATATTTCGGGCATGTTCTATTAGAGGCAGCATGGTTGCCCGAACAATTTACACAGAGAGTACGGGAGCATGACGAGGGGGTGTGAGGGGGGAGAGCGCATATGTCGCAAACAGGTGTATTATTGCAGCGCTTGGTGGTATGGCCAAGAATTTGACAATTTCGGCACCTCATTGGGTTGGGGTAATACGGCCTTACCTTGGTGGTATACCAGGAGACCTCAACTTTTTCTGGTAATGTGTATAAATCGAATGTAAGTAAAACAACACCACTGGCAATAGTTTGACCTTCAATATGTTTGACAAATTTATACGCTGAAACTACCCCTTGATCGCTCATATTCTCAACTATCTCAGCCTCAGGAATGTCGTTGAGACAAGGTGCAAATATTGTACCCTTGGAATGATTGAGGTTATGGTGCATTTCGAACTTTACATCGCAAATTCCAATAAGTTTAGTAGTAGCCAAAAATTTTTTCGCAACTGAAGCGTTCTTCACAAAAAGCAATAAGCTGCCATCTCTTAGGTTAGATATTTCTATATTTTCTGAGGAAATATTCTTTAGCGCTTTGTGGACAGCAAAGCAAGAATATTTGTTTAGAGGTTTGTTGGAATTAATAGCACTTCCTACAATATATTTAGGGTTATCTTTCTTCACCGAAGGTAGAGCCGGAAATATTTCTTTTGTAATATTTTGTACTTTTTTTCGTTTTGGTTTGGGACTTGAGGACAACAGGGCAAACCTGTTATCTCCAAGAGAAGGTCCCCCAGGGGACATTTTACCTTAAAACCTTATTAGAGCACCAGAAAAAATTGGACGTCTTATTAAGTTAAATTAAAATGAGTAAAACAAATTTGAAAAAAAGTTGACAAAGAACGCAAATGAAACGCGAATGAAACGCAAACGAAAATCACCGATATCGCTACTAAACACAACCGTACGCTATGAATGTTAGTCGATGACTGTTTTTTTTCCTTATAATATTTCTTAAAAATTAAAAATTAAAATATTTTAACTTACACAATAATTAGAACTGGCGATGACATTGTGCTGCTGCTGGTCGTTGGTGTTGTTGTTCTTGATGTAGTTCTTGATGTAGTTCTTGGTGTTGCTGTTGCTGTCCTTGGTGTAGTTCTTGGTGTTGTTGTTCTTGATGTAATTCTTGGTGTTGTTTTTGTTGTCCTTGGTGTTGTTGTTCTTGATGTAATTCTTGGTGTTGCTGTCCTTGGTGTTGTTGGTATTGTTGTTTTTTTTCTTAAAGTTGATTTTTCAATTGTTTAGTTAGATTAGAACGCACTGCGTTTATATTGAATAGTTCTATTCTTCACACCAAATAACGCGTTTTATTTAAAAGTTTATGATGATTTTTTTTTTATTTTTTATTATCACTAAATTTACTTAGTTTAAAACCGTTCCGACTGCATGAATTTTTTCCGTTTTGTTTGTCACTACTAGGGATTCATTTGCAATACACTAAACGAACGGGTACCTGCGGACGGACACGTACAGGCTTAGGTTCCGTGGTATATTTTTTATACCAGGCTGCTCGGGCGCCAATTAATAAAATATTTGTTAATTTTATTTTTTTTAAAAGAGAGGACTATGCCCTCTATGTCTTTATTTTATTATTTAAAAAGAGTGGACTATGTCCACTATATCTTTTATTAATAAATTATTATTTGCCGAAAGACTACGTCTTATTGATCGGACTTTATTATTAATACTAATTAATACATTGTTATTTACTATCTACTTTATATTAACCTATCAAGCAGCAATCATCACGTTGAATGCAACGTGAGCTTATTTTAAGTCGTCAGCATTTTGGGTTAATAAAATAATTAAATTTGGAGCGAGCGGAACTGTGTCAGCAATTGTTGTGTCAGCAATTGAATTGCGACAAGAAGTATTGGTATTTATTAAAATGAAAAACTTGTGTCAGCAATTGGATTGCGACCAGGGGTATTGAACTTTATGAAGGTTAATATTTTAATTATTAACTTATATAGTAATCGTGATCAGACAAGACGCGTACACAATTTACTTCAACAGAAAAAGTACGATTAGTATTTATACTGCCAATGCCTTGCGCGAAGAGAGATTTGTATTCTACTTTGAGTAGAGTACAATGCAAAGACTACTTGCAAGCGTAGAAGAAGCAAATGTATTTTTGCAGCCCTTTAATACGTATGTATTCGTATTACCACGTACACTATGTATTTTTGTATATTCAGCGTTTTGATTTTCGTTTCGTTTTATATGCCCCATATGAGCAAACGAATATGTATTGCATTTTCTCTCTCAGCTGCTGATATCGGCGCACCCCAAATATATTTATTCTCGCCACTGATGGTTCAGCAAATTGAACATGAATTGACCGCGCTGCTTGCGCAAAATTTGAGCTAAACGTGCCACTGCCGTCGCTTAGCGGCATAGCTGACTGTGCGACATGTACAGGCATGCTTACAGGATCATACATTGCCCTGCTTATCATGTCCTCCTGTACGTTACACTGATTCACTGAGCTCCTAACAGGTGAGGATGTACTTAATGGCATAACAACACCCCCACTTGCCTCAACGCGCACTGACTGGGCAGCGCTTTCCAATTCGTTCAACCGCCTTTCTACACTTTCATTTAGCGCACTTGTAAATCTCTCATTTTGTTGGTGCTCATACCACCGCTCGATCAATTTTGCTTTGTTACCTGACGTAGGTAATCCAGCATCGCGCAACTTTTCCCGAAGTTTTACCACATTAAAACCAGCGATTTTGTCCACCTTTTTATTACGATCACGCACACCCTTTTTAGCAAGATTTTATTTTCCTCAAAGGATTGGATTTTTAATCCCACTTCTTCAAATTGTCAAGAATAGCCGAGATTAATAAATCCACAACACTTTAGGTTCACTGCCTTTTCAGTTGTTTAATAATTATTTATTGAATTAAAACAGATTTGTTACAAATGTATGACTGTCCTCGTTCGCGGTTCGATACAACTCACACACTACTCTGTCGCTCTCTCTTGTCCGTTTCTATTGTCAGTGTTGTCATTGTCTGTTAATGTTGTATTATATAGCATTCAAATTCAATACAGGGGTACTCATGAAATATGTCACTTGACATGAGTAAATAAATAAAAAGATGATTTGTATATATATATTTGGATTTTACTGTGATTTATTGTTAAGAAACTAAATTTACATTTACCGACACGTGCCCGATCCAAAAAGTAAGAACATTGAAATTGAAGTAAAACAAAATGACAGCTCAAGCCAGTAGCACGGCGTTGCCATAACAAAATTAATATAAATTCAATAGCAAAATTAATATAAATTCAATAATAGTTTGTGGGTACGCCACATATATTTATATATGTATTATTGTATAAAATTAATACATATATCTATATAATAATTTTTATAAACAAATAAATAATATTAAGTATACTTATCTTGAAATTTTCATGCTGTATTACGAGACTATATTAAATTAATAATAATGTCTAATGAAATTAATAATAATCTTATATCAGGAGACGGAATTAAATTAAACAAACTAGAAAATCGCAATTTTTTCAAAAAATAAACTTCAATGACACTATGAAACATGATTTTTAGATTTTGTATTAAAATTTAATTTATTAAAAGTACAAAATTATTTGAATTTAAAAATTTTACATTGCATATAAATTATTCAAAAACCGATTCATCGGAAGAAAAAAGTTGATCTTCAAATTCAGATGATTCGTCATCATTTTCTTCCTCGGTCATTTCCATAATATCTTGTACTGTTAAAGATGTTTGGTCTCCAATGAAACCTGTTGGTTTTAGATATTCGTCAACATACCAGCCGCATGTTTCGGGCTGCATTTTTAGGCATTGAGGGTCCGTTGCATTAAGCCACATGGAATTAACAAATATCGTTCGCAAAATTTTTTATTGCAGTGATAACCAGCAAGGTAGTATAGTATTTGAGTCGAAACTTTTTAATTTTTTAAAAACTTTTCGTTATCTTCTTTTGAAGAATAACTTCTCAAAAAAATTCGATGTCTCGTTTCATCCACTCTATTGCAGTTTTTTATGCCATACATGCTAGCCGTGAATTCTTGAACTGTATCCATTTTTTCATTAATGAAAATATCAGCTTCATCTGTTAATGACGCAAAAACCATTTGGTACTTCTCATTTTTTGAAAATAATTTAAAAGGGTTTTACTTTTCCTCTATTATAAAATGCTGCCGTGTAATCGCATCCTATAAACGCATGAAAAGCCGGAAGACTTTGCCATAATTTGGATCCCAACTTTTCTGCTAATGTGGTGCAATTAATGCATTCTAGGTGTTGATGTTATATTTTGTCATTGCATTGTCCAAAAAATTCCTGTCTCGTCCGTATTATACGTTTGCTCACTGGTAAGATTTTCCGTTGATATCAATTCATTTAATTATTCTACAAACATTGTGGCACTTACATAGTCTGCTGAAGATTTTTCTCCTTCAGCATTAAGTCTTTTTATTCCATGTCTATTCTTAAAATTTTGCAACCACCTGTTGGAGTATTCACACTCAGAATCAATGTTTAGTTTTGTGTGGTATATTTTAGCCTTTTCTCTTATCATCAGTCCTGTAATTGGAGTGCCTTTAAAACGCTCTTGTCTGAACCATTCGTAACTTGCCAAATCTACTTTTGGTTCTTCAGCTGTCTTTAAAGTTTTTCGGTTACGAAATCCAACCACCGAATCACTCTCCGCACAAAACTTTAAAAGCTTGTCTTTGCTTTTTAAAATGTCATAAACGGTCTGTGTTGGGCAGAGCCGAGAATCGTAATCAAGAAAAACACGCTTAAGTACAATGGCGTTTATTCAAAGATAAATATGTTGTACAAAAAGATGAAAAGGAAAGAGAAGAAAATCTTGAAGCAGAGTTGCATTGTAGGGTACGATCTATTCGTGTTGTAACTTTAAACCGATTACTTTTTCACCACTCTGCCTCAACACGAGTAGGTCGTTTACATAGAACTTGCATTAAAACCTAAAAGTTTTACAAATTTTTCATGTTTGATTTTGTTCAAATTCTTTGTAAGTACATCAGCAATCATCTCACTTGTACAAATGTATTCAATTTCAATTAAATTACACCGGCACACAAAAAAAAAAAAGTGGGGAGTACTTTTGACTAGACCCATATATCCCTATGTATTTTGACGCGCTGAATCCGAATTCGGTGTTTGTTTTACCCGTACACCCCCAAAGATTTGATTAAATAGCGAAATACCGCGAAAACCCGTGAAAAATTGCTGAAAATCGCATTTGTAGACATTGGTAAATGTACGAAAGTTTTCTTGTGAGTGTATTATACATGATTTTAGTTCATTTTAATGTGCCTAATACGAGTTAGGTGTTCGTTTTGCTTTTAACTACAGATTTTGCATAAACTGTACATATGCGACTGTGATTGCATAAAGAAAGTGATAAATTTTTTTCATTTATTTTTCATTGAGTGCTTATGATAGAGATGGAAAAATATGTGAGAAATGCTGCTCTTACACTGTTCTTCTTCTTTTGTAACGTACTCTTTTTTCTTCAAACGATCTATGTAATGGATTTCTATTTCTCTTCTTGTTCTTCTTTTTTTCGTCTCTCTGTAACATCCAGCAAAAATCCGCCATCATGTTGTCATCCCATCTTCCCTGATACCGATTCTCCATTTCACTTATGTCTTGATGGAATCGTTCACCTTGTTCTTCACTGTAATCTCCTAGATTTTCAGGAAAGTAGTCGAGGTGAGAGTGTAAGAAGTGCAATTTTAAGTTCATTATGGAGAAGAACGGCTTTCAGACTTCGTTTTGACGAATCAATAAAGAGTCTCCATTCTTCATCTTCATATACATTTGGTTTTAATTCGTCCACCAATCCTTTAACATCTGAACAATATACCAGTGAATTTTCTGTATCGTTTGTAAAAAATTTCCTAAACTTCTTCTCTCTATCACGATAAAAAGAAGCAGTTGTTCCATTTGCCAACAAGTGTTTCCTCTTGAGTGCTGCCGCTAAATATTCAGCTCCGTCTTTAGGTAAACCTAAATCTCTTACAAGGTCATTCAATTCTTTTTGAGTAAAGGTTTGAGGAGCTTTCCTCTCACCAGCTGGCAGGAATTCATCATCCTCAGAACTCTCTTTATCATCGGATTCATCTACTTCCATTGCTTCATCCTCACTACATGGGTCGACATATATGGTCTTGTACTGCGCTTGACTCTTTTCGTTGTCTTATTTATCTCTTTTAACTCGCTTTTGGTTTTATTGGAGATATTTTTCTAGCGTTATAATGGCTTGGCTTTCCCTTTCTTTTATGCATATTGGACATGTTTTGTCCAAGGCTGATACCCTGGTGAATGCAACTGCTGCAGGCAGTGGGGTCGGTGCACTTTTCGTTTATTTCAGGGTCGGTGTGGGAGGCTTTTACACTGTTTACGCATATTTGAGTGTTATTGCATACTTTTTGTGAATGACCGTATCTTAAGCATTTTGGGCATCGGATGGTCTTAGCTTTACGTTACTGTAGCCGATAAGTAGGTCGTTTGGCAGTGTAGGATGGTCGAACGTAATGATGTGTAAACCCGTTTCGACTAAGTTTTGGTCGATTTTTTTCTTAATTTCCTTACATCACTAACGTTTTGGTGTTTGAGTTCATCTTTAATTATGTCCTTTGGTATCCTTTTCAACTCTCTTGAAAAAATAACGCCTTTTGTGGTAGTTAGGGTATTGTGTTTCGTGACTTCAACTTTTATGGTGTGTGTAAATGATGTTAGTGTAATTAATTTTGTTGCTTGAACATAAGTTTCGGTTTTTATTAAAATATATCCGCTTTTTTGCACAATTCTACTTCACCACCGCACACTGAGTCGTTAACTCTTTTTTATTAGGAAGGGTGATACTTTACTAGCGTTTCTGTATTGTCAGTTCTTGATATTACTAGGTACTTGGATGCATTAGAATTATTTTGCAGTGTTTTGTTTTTGTTAGTTGTGAAAACGAGCTGGTTGGTGGTATGGTGTAAATGATGTTAGTGTAATTAATTTTGTTGCTTGAACATGAGTTTTGGTTTTTACTCAAATACTAGCGGACTCTCTGCTTGCGTCGCTAGGCATATCAAAATTAGAAATTAATAATGAACACTCGATTTAAATTCAGTCTATGTGTATTTATTCTTTTTTTACAATATAAAATTAATGTTAATTTTAAACTTAAACTAACGCAAAGCCTTTTCCTAAACTACATTTTTCGTTTTGCCCTGAGTTGTGGTATAAATAAACAGAACTGATGGCTTTCCTACACGTGAACATGATACATATAATTGTCCGTGGGAGAAGCATGGATATTCTTAGTCAATTCCGCATAATTGCAGCGATTGTCCTTGTGCTTTGTTTATTGTCATTGCAAATGCAAGACGTATTGGAAATTGCAATCTTTTGAAGTCAAAAGCTAAATCTGGTGGAATCAGCGGAATACGTGGAATCAATATGTCTTCACCTTTGAATTTTCCTTTTAAAATTGTTGCTTCAATAAGATTATTCATGACCTTTTTGACTGCTAATCTTGTTCCGTTACACAATCGTGGCTGATTTAAATTTCTAAGTAAAATAATTGGAGCACCAACTTTCAATTGTTAGCGATGAGTCGGCAGTCCAAGTAAATCCAAGGAATTTAAAAATTCTGTTGGGTAATAATGTAATCTCCCATCATGTTCTCATTGTATTGTCCTTGGTATCGCCGCTCAAAGTCCATTATATCCTGATGGAAGCGCTCGCCTTGCTCCTCTGAATATGCTCCCATATTCTCCTTGAATTTGTCAAGATGTGCATCCAGAATATGGAGTTTGAGAGACATCCTGCAGCCCATTTTGACGTAGTTCTCCACCAGACTTTCGACCAGCTCCACGTAGTTTGCGGCTTTGTGATTGCCTAGGAACCCCTGTACCACTGACACAAAACTCATCCAAGCAGCTTTCTCAACACGAGTGAGATTCTTGGGAATTCCTCACACTCGAAGATTTTCTTTATTTGTGGTCCAACGAAGATACCGGCTGTAACTTTCGCCTCAGAGAGCTTAGGGAACAAGTTTTGTCGGTACTTGAAGGCTGAAGAATTTTTGTCGAGAGCTTTGACGAATTGCTTTAAGACCCAGTTTGATGTGTAATGTTGGCATCAGTACCTTCTGAGGGTCCACCAAGGGCTCCCACTTGACGTTGTTCCTCCCCACTGTGAATTCAGTTCGTTGTGGCCATTCACGCTTACTGTAGTGTGCACTGTCGTTCCTGCTGTCCCACAGGCAAACAAAGCAAGGAAACTTGGTGTAACCGCCTTGCCGGCCCATTAAGAATGTCACTATTTTGAAATCTCCGATCACTTCCCAGCCATATTGCTCATACTTCAATGCGTTCAGCAATTTCTTGACATTGTTGTAGTTCTCTTTGAGAGATAGTGAATGCGCCAGAGGAAGAGACGGATACTTGTTGCCATTGTGGAGCAACACGGCTCTGAGACTCTTGCATGAGCTGTCAACGAAGAGGCGCCACTCTTTTGGGTCTAAATCAATTCCGATTTTCTCGAACAGACCGGTCACGTCGTGGCAGAAGCAGAGCCCATCTTCGCTGATGAAGTAGTTGGAAAATAGTTCGTGACGCTTCCTCTGACATGAGACTTTAACACTAGGATCCAGCAAATTCCACTGCATCAGTCTGGACGTCAAAAGTTCAGCATTGGACTTGGTGAGACCAAGATCTCTGATCAAATCATTCATGTCCTTTTGGTTGGGATAGTATGGGTTTCTGTTATCAGCTAGTAAATTAAATCCTTCACCTTCATTGTCTTCCTCACTCTTGGAATCAGGGCTCTCACAGGAAGACACCTGCTCTTTCTCTGGAGGAGTAGGAACGGGGAGGCCAGAGCTGTGTGGAACTGGAGCCATGGATGAAGGAATGTCAGGATACATGATTGGACTTGCTTTTTTGCCAGTCCGACGTTTGGAAGGGTCCACCATGCAGAAAAAGCAGTTGCTTGAATGGTCAGTGGGTTCTCTCCAAACTCTTGGCACAGCAAACTTCATAGCTCTCTTTTCCCCTCTGTACCATCCTGCAAAAAAAAATTAGAAAAGAAAAGTACCGTCTAATAAAAAAGTTAATAGAAACATTTATTTTGCCCATAACAAAGCAATATAGTTTTAAAATGTCTTACCTTCCAAAGTCCTTTTGCAGTTTTCACAGGCGAAATGAGGTGCCCAGGATTTGTCTTATCACCCACAGACATGCCGAAATAAACATTGTAAGCTTCGCACATTTTAAAACATGTTTCCCAGGAGTACTTTTTCGCTCTTGTTTTGATAAAATATCCGCAGACATAACAAAATGCATCTGCAGTATACCTTCAGCCTCGTGAAGCCATGTTTGAACGAAATTATCTGTAATAAAATAAGAAACAACTCTCAATAAACCACAACAAATCTCTAATGTAGTGTGTACTGCATCTAGGGTTTAACCAATGTTTGTAAAATAGTTTTCAAATGCATTCTTTAATTGGTATGCTTTATTGAACATGTACATAAAATATATAAGTATAGGCGATAACGTATTTTTCAAAAAAGCGCTGCCATGGTCACAAAAGCAAAGTTATCTTGGGACAATAGCTGTTTTCTATACTTTTGGGACCTAACTGACTAGGAAACAACAATTACAACCCATGGACAAAAATCTTGTTACATAGTGTAATTTACAGCATCATCTTGATTTATAACTATATCAATTGATTTAAATGTTACAATCTCACCAGGCACATCATTTAAAATATTCCATAAATGGGAAGTCTTTAAACATGCTTTTAATTCATATGCTGGTGTTGAACGGGGAATTACTGGCAAAGTTTGACGAAAATCACCAGACAATAATATTAAAGCGCCACCAAATATTTCTTGATTATTACGTAAATCTTTCAAAGTTCTATCCAATGCTTCTACTGATTTTTTATGTGCCATTGTACATTCATCCCACGCAATTAATTTGCATTGTTGCAAAACTCTTCCCATTCCAGAATTTTTTGAAATGTTACATGTTGGATTTTCATTAATTTGCATATTCAATGGTAATTTAAGTGCGGAATCCGCTGTACGGTCACCATCTAATACTGTAGCAGCTATTCCAGACGATGCAAGCGCTAATGCTATATTGTTTTGTGATCTTACAGTCGCTAATAACAACGAAATCAAAAACGTTTTACCGGAGCCACCTGGCGCATCTAAAAAAATATTCCTCCACTTTTGTTTTGTATAGCTTGCATTATAGTGTCATTGTTGCAACATGTTTTCCATCTGATCCACAGCAACTGTGGATGGAAAACATGTTGCAACAATAATTGAAAATAATGTCCCTATTTGATGCGGTGCACCTGTTGCGGATGCATCTGCAAGTGTTACAGCCCAATGATTATCATCTTCAAGTAGATGCAATTCTTTACATGCTCGCCGGTAAGTTTGACAGAGGCGCCCATTAACTAATTTCAAATTCAAAAAAGACGTTGGTCCACGAAAATTAATTAATAAAAGACGCAAATAAAAACATTCAGCCTGGCTAGGATGCACTGTATAAAGTCGTCCTATGGCATCACATTCAAAAACACCAGGATAACCATCAACAGGTTTTCTTCTTTTACGTCTTTCCCCTGTCTTGGAACTTACATTCTATGTGTAATATGTTGGTACTTGTGAATAATGCAGTGTTTTAGCAAATTGATCTCTTTCACATAATTAAAAAAAAGAAATTAATGTGGTTGATGGCGGTCACTCTACAATTGCCTGAGCATTATCAACAGTAAAATACACACGCTGTCCATTTTCCAAATGAATTGCTAAATTGTCAGGCGAATCCAAAGTTATTAATTCATTTCACTCACAATTAGTTGTCAAAATGTATAATAAGCATTTAATGTAATTTTAGTTATTTAATTTATTAACTTATGTCAGGCTATACAAAGTTATTTATTTAGCAAAATTGTTGATTGAAAAAGGAGAGACGCACGACTGACTTTTCGACTTGCTGCGTTGATTTTTTCGTTTCTTTTTCTGTCTGTAGAGTGCTGCCAGATTTATGCACCTACTTGGCGGCGTGTGCATCGCTAGCAAGACAGCAAACGAAGCAATGAGGTGATGCAATGTCGTGGTTATTTAATTCGTGTGACAAAATGAATAACAGCTGGACTACGGTCATGAATGGGGAAAGACAAAATTCGCCAAACTGCCTCGTGTCATGTGCCCACGAGTACCTCAGTCACTATAGCCAACTTTTACCAATATAAACACGACTACACTTTTAATGCTATATACATATATCTCATTTATTTCGTTTTTGTATAACCAAGACCGTATTTCAATTATTTCAATATATTATCCAACTTCGGGCGTTGCCGGTAAAAGGTACTACGCTCAACTGGACGGACGTCCACAGGGATGTATTTTTTAAGCTTATGGCAGCGTTGCCACATCAAGTGACACTCGTTACTACTAATGTACCAGCCCATTTGGTATTGAGTTATTTCATCATTTCGGTTCTCTGCAACTCCAAAAACAGCCATGTCACTGTCTTTATTAATATACTTGCAAATATATTTAATCGATTTGACCGAATTACAATATTCCACATTGATATGAGCTTTGTACGCTTTCGATAGCAATAGCGAATAGGAAACTACCCATCTATTATCAATTTCAAAATCTTGACGATTCACTTGTAAAGTTATTGATTTGCCGTTATCCTGTGTTGAGCGTCGACGATATAGAGGGTATCCATCATTTCCAGTAATTCAGAAATGAGTGCTCTAGGGTATCGTTTCGTACATTTGCCATCTTCTTGCATACATGGTGAATTGACATTTATCACACCACACGGGCCATGTATCATATTTTTAGTGACAACACCAAATAATTCTGGATCAATTGTCTGATCCGGAATCTCAGCTGAGATTACATCATCTATTTGATCGCTTGTAATTTTGTCCACTAACCATATTAAAATATACGCGTGTGGCAAATCTCTCTTTTGCCACTCGACAGAGTACATCCAGCATTTAATTTCTCCGTAAACTTCATATTTGACAATAAAATCCAAAATAAGTGACTTGAGTTTTTGTCGAAATATTCGTGCAGTGATATCATGGCGATTAGTAGAAGATTGTCCGGCCGACCATAACAACGAACATAATATATGGCATCTTGTGCGTACTCATGCATATGTCGGGGGCTCCCTGTGTAGGTCGATATAGGGAATTACGTTGCTTCATCAAATAATGACACTTTATTTTTGTAGTTTTAAATATTTAATTTTTATTTAGTTCTCTACTGTAGGATACCACGTTGCTTCGTATACGCTATAAAACGGAATGAAAGAAAAATAAACGAATATCTTCAAATTCAATAGATAGGTTTCATATATAAAAAGAGCAGAACAAAAGATAAAGTATTATAGTTTCTTCTCTTTTTAATCATTGTATTTTTGCTTCAGTTCGTTAACCCCACAGTGTTGCTTATTAATGTAGTTTAAGAAAAATAAAAGAAAGGATTAATTCAACAGTCGATGGTAAAATTACCATTTGTCCAATATTGTTTACATTTCTGTCATTATTGATCGCATCTCTGAGATGAATATACTCTTCTGAGCGCAACTTCCTTTGATTAAATCGAATGAAATTCAAACGTTCTGTTTCTATCTTTGCATATATATTTACGATATATTGATAAAATAGTTTTCGGGCTTTCAAAATATGATTTTCCTGGTTTTGTCGTATCATAATTCTATATGCATAATAGTTCATGGCGCTTACGTTTTTATTAACTTCACGTTCTGAAAAAAAAGCAAAGCAAATAGAATGATAAAACATGACACAGAAAATTATGGAAAATCATCATTAATCCAAAAACTCACATGGATTTGCTGGATCAACCATTTTTATATTAACAGAGTATCCATCTTCGCCTCGACAAAATAAAATTGGATATTGTAGTGCGTCATAACAGCGATGCGTTTCGCATACACGTTGTAATTGATTATTTCTTCGGCGCAATACAATATCACGTGATTGCAACTCTTCACCAACAATCGCAATAGCATTTTCATTATTAAGCGGTGCATTAAATCTTCGTTCGTGTTCACCGATCGGTCTTCTGGCAGCTCTAATAACAATTTTATGATCATCAGATTGCATTTGATCAAGTGCTGCCTTAAACGTAGTAACCAATTCGTTATGTTCATGAAATATTGCTTGCAATTCTTCAATTATCAATCTTCTGGCACTTTTAAAAAATGCGCAACGTGTATCGACTTCATTTTGATTATTCCCAAGGAAATAAATTTGCAAAAATTGATAGTTAGCATCTGGGAATGGCAGCAAGGAACCGATTTTGTGGTAAATTTGTCCTTGTATCTGTAATGTAGAGCCAAAATATTCAGATGATAGATTGTCTATTTCAAAATTTTCATTTGAAATGCTTGATGCCGAAATTACCTTGAAGGTCGGCATAAAATTATCTCTTATTATATTCGTTGCACCAAAAGACGTCATTTGAAAACATGAATTGTACATTTGAATGTGATCCAAAAAATGATTTGATTGAGGTGTTGAGCCAGAAAGCAGTGAAGCTAATGGTTCTGGTGGATATTGTAATTCTGGTAGTCGTACTTTCCCAGAAGCACAACAAATTGCAGGAGGTTCAGTTTTAAATTTCACTGCATTACAATATTGACATATTTTGTCCATTGCGCCAATAACCACAACTTTATGCAAACTATAATCAATTGCATTGTTATATTGAAATCCAGCACCCTTCAAATCAATATTAACATTGATTCGTGCTGCTTGTTGGCGTCTTTGTGCATTTTCATTAACATTTCTTGCTGCACGATGCGCTTGCATTCTTAATCTATCTTGCTCATTACGTTGTATACGTTCTTCAGGTGAATGGCCTCTGTTCCCTTTGATTTTGGTTTTGAATTTCTCGCTCTTCTTGATTTTGCCTTTCATTTGATCTATTTTGCGTTCTACGCGACCGACGACCAATATCATTTCTTCGCGGGCGTGGCATTTCTAAAATAAAGCGATGAAAATATAAGTAATATAATTTTCTTTTTTCTATTGTTGAAATCAAATTTCTAATTCTTTTGGCCGCATAAGTTGATTTCAAATAAGTTAAAACAAAATAATTGAAAAGTAATGAATTTAATAAAAAAAAAAAACATGAAAAACTTACAATGTGCATTACAATCGCTAACAACAACAACGAAACCACCGTTCTTTTATTTTCACTGATTATTAAAATTTTACGCACAATATATTTTATTTTTATAAATTTTTTCCCAAAAAAAAAAAAAAATGAAAAACACACTTTAACCCCTTCGCGCCGGAGTTTTGTTTTCGCTACCGAAATACTTCCTGCACGCATACTCAAAAAAGACGAAAAATATAATAGAAAAAATATGTTCTGCATACTTAAAAAGTCCTTAATTCCTTGCATTATCCTGGGACATATTGTCCCATTAGAGTGGTACTAGGCCATTGAAATTTCGTATACAGGGTATATATGACTTAGTTAAGAAAAATTCCAAGAATGGATAAAATCGGTCATTCCCCAGGGGTACCTCCCTTGGACCTATAGTAAACATTTTTGAATTTCAGCTCCAAAAATTGCGATATCTTAACGAAAATTGGTAAATATGTTATTCTCGTAATACGCATCGACGATACCAAAAATACTTGAAATCGGCCAGACCCTAGGAGTAACTCCCTTGGACCTATAGTAAAAATTTGGTTTCATAAAATCAAAAATTTGCAAATGATAGGCAAAAGTGGTCAAATAATTTTATTATCCAAATATTTATACATATGTTTAATTGTTTTCAAAAACACGTATTACCTTTTTTTATAATAGTTTTTACAAATTAGTTACAATTTTTTTCTGTGTTTGTTTTTTTTTTTTTGAAAGGATATTAGTTTTTTTTTATTTCTAGCATTTCAACTCAGTTTTATTCAAGCACTAATCAATTTTTTATTTTTATTTTTCCATGAGAGTATTTTCTCTTACTTTTTATTATCCTTTTTTTCCTTACACATTTATAAAAAGTTTTTTTTGTTTAGATTATGTTTTTAACAAGTCACTATCCTTTCTTTAACAGGATATTTATTTTTTCAAAGGACACTGGATTCTACGTTAGTTGGGCGCCAGTTAAGCAAGTCATATTGCTTATAAAATAAAATGCTCAACACTTTGTTTGAATTAAACGCTTTATTAACTTTTTTAATTATAATTTAAGTTGACTTTGCAACTCCTTAACATCACAAGAACTCTCTTCGACAGGCAATGATACCGCCTTTTATACCCTCGCGATCAGTGGTAATCACCTGTAAGTATTGTTGCGCGAAAAGGTCGCTTGGATTCTACCGCTAGCAACACAATTGTTGTGTTTTGGCCTGCCTGCCTAACATGCTGTTACCAAGCCAAGCGCAAGCAGTGATCACTGTTTGTTGTTATGCAGTGGGTTGTTTGGTGAGGCCAGGCGAGAGTCTTTCTATTTGCACTGCCTGCCCAGAATGCTGTTGCTAAGGTAAGCGCAGGTAGCGATCATCATGTTTGTTGGTGTTGGGCTGCATATCAATCTCGAGCATTGATGTTGCAATGCTGTGATAATTTGTTGTTATTATAAAAGGCAACAATATCACAATGACTTTTGTTAGGCAGGTGGCGAGCATATGCGAGCAAGTGATCACATCATACTAGTCCGTTGTCAGGCTGCATCGACTGAGCTTAGATGTCAGCACTGGGCTGACAGAAAAAGCGGTAGGGTATGTGAGGTATGTGCAACGAAATGCTGTTGCTATATTAGGTTTCGGTATCATGCCTTAACTTCTACATGAAGGCCCATTTCTTCCCAAAAACATCAGAATTAAAAGTTTTAGTTGTTACGAATTGTTATGGTGTAGCACCACATATTGGGCATTTTTGATTAGAATTGGTGTTTGTTATAACATTTAGTACTTTTCCATCAATCAAAGTCATATGCAAATCATAATTGGCAATAATTTTTTCTCCGTTATCAAGGTAATATTCAAATGGATATTTGCATATCTAGCTGACTATTTTCTGATAGAATTAGGCTGTAGATTCTTTTGCTAATTGCATTTTTAATGGCCGGCAAAACCGCACTGATTGCGTAGAGCGATTCCTCCAAATAATTTTGCCAGAACTGTCCAACATTTGTAAAGGTGTAGTGGTAGTTACAAACAGTGTTTTGTCGTCGCGCTCGATCGAGTAGCAAATAATAGCAAAAACAAAGACAAACAAGAAATGATACGCAGATGTGCCGGTGTTCACAGAATGAAATCCAAAATCAAAGTATATTTTGTTTTACAGCTTTGATATAAAGTAAAGTAAAATCAAACATAGGGTTGCGGTGTGCTAAACTAAAAAATGTAGTAGGTGATGCCACTTAATTATGCTATGGCGCTCTGAACATTCTCCCGCCGTTGGGAGATTATACTGCCAACCGTGTCATCATCGATGGGAAGAGCGCACAATTTGGCAATGGCTCTTTTACAAACGCCACTTTCAGTTTTAACTTCAGCTACTCGAACCATGCCATCATCTCCCTTGAAAATCTGAGTTATTCTACCAAGCGGTCATTTGAGCGGTGGCAATACTTCATCCTTGATGAGGACAAGCGTTCCGACTGCGATATTGTCTCTTGACGATCTCCAACGGGAGCGTTGTTGCAGAAGTGATAAGTATTCGGAACTCCATCTTTTCCAAAATACTTGCTGCATGAACTGAATTCGCTGCCAGTGTCCAAGTCGGCCGATGTTAAGTGTCGAAAGGTTTGGTTCTGGTATGGATGTGAGTGGAGCACCTATCAAAAAATGCGCTGGTGCTAGCACATCTAAGTCGTTAGGATTTTCTGAAATTGAACAAAGTGGTCGAGAGTTTATCACCGCAGAAATTTGACATATAAGAGTCCTAAGTTCATCAAAAGTAAGCAACGCTGAACCAACAACTCGCCAGAAGTAGAATTTCGCCATTTTGATTGAGGACTCCCAAAGGCCTCCAAAATGTGGAGACCTTGGTGGTATGAACTTCCAATCAATTCCTTCGATGAGACATTGCCGGTGAACTTCTTCAACGTGTTGTTGCTTAAGGAAATGTTGTCGTAATTCAGCCATCTCATTTTTCGCCCCAACAAAATTTGTGGCGTTTTCGGACCAGATGACCATCGGTTTGTCGCGATTGTCTTTAACTGTAACCTTATTTAACTTTCTGTAGTCGACGCACAACCGAAGTTCACCAGTCTTCTTTTTAACCAGCACTATCGGTGACACAAACTCAGACTCGCTTGGTCGTATGTACCATTTTGCTAAATATTCGTCAAATATTTTTTGTAACACTTCTTTCTCACTGTACGACAATCTTCTTGGAGGACACGAAAATGGCTTATCACTTTCTAACGTTAGTCGTATTTCCTTTCTAACTAGGGATTCGTCGAGACTTTTTGAGTTCACGTAAATCCTTCTAAGCATCGGTTGGAATCCGGTTTTTTCCCTATAGCTTAACTGTTCACCTAGTTTGAGATCTAAATACGTTTCACCACACGCGTCTATTGCCATGATTTCTCTCAAAACTTCACTTATGTTGGTATTGTCGTTAGTTGTATCTTCGTTCATTACATTGACTTCGTTAACTTTTCCACACGCTCCACACACGGCAAAATGAGGAGTTTAGGAGGTCAAAAACTACAAATTTGAAAAAAATTATTCATTTGCACTTCTTAGGGTTCCTAACCAATACGTTATGAAAAATAATGATAAACAAGAATGAATGGGTACTCGGGAAGCCTGTACCTATTACCCAAAGCACTTTTATGATGTTGTTTTTGCACGTTGTTGGTGTGTGTGTCGTTATTTATGTACATTAACTACTACATTTTCTTAATTGTGTTTGAACTTAAAAATACTTGTAAGTACCTAACTTCTAACCTATACAAACTTACCTACATAACTAAAAAGGAAAAGTGATAGGAGTAAAACAGTTAACAGAAATAAAAAATATTTATTTAGGAAAGGAAAAAAAGTAAGTATATTTCAATACCTATACATGATACAATACTATATAGGTTGGGTCCTTATTTAGGTATATCTATAGTTTATAATGATTAATAATCAGGATGCTTCATCATCATCTTCATGTTCTTGGCCATCATCTTCGTTTTCGTCATCATCATCTTTATTGATGACGTTTTCTATTGAAGGATTTTCCAACATTTCTAAAACCTCCTTAGCAAATGGTTTCCTTCTTTTATAGTGGCTCCTCCTCTTCGATGCAATTATAGGATCGGAAGCTATAAGCATCCAGTGCGCAATGTCGGTATTGGTGTCGATCCTGGAGGTCTTTCTAGTATGGAAAAGCCGTACGCTTTTAAATTCCTTTTGGCTGGTCTCCAATACATCTTCGGAGAATAAACCTACAGGTAGTGGCAGCTCCTTAATAATATCTGCTCCATGTATCAGGAGTTTGTGGACAGAAGCACCCATTTTGTACCAGCCATACCTATCAATGCAAAGTTTTGCAGTTTCAATACTGTAATTTTTGAATTTTTCGTGATTTACGTTGAATTCGCATGATAATACGCTTAGGGTGTTGGCGAATCTTTTGATGATTTCCGTATCTATACCTATTATATTAGACGATTTGGTAGGCTCAGCAAAAAATTTCCTGGCCGTATTTCCGTCATTGGAATTCCCCCCTCCTTGTTTCGGTTGATCCACCACCAATCCCATTTCTTTGTAGAACTTTTCAGTTATCTCGTATTTTCTTTTTTTAATATTCTCTTTGGCTGCTGTGCCCCTGGCTTGCCATTGCTGCAACTCTATTCTATACGAGATGTGGAGTAGATACTCGTAACACCTTAAGTACGAATGGAGCACAGATATACCAAACTTGAACGAAGCCTTGGAATATTGTTTTCTCAAAAGCAAATCTATGTTGTTTAGCTCATTGGGTGATGCTTTACAAGCAAGCTTGCGTTGATGATGTGTCAGTTAAAACGTTGCAAGTCTTGCCATCCATCATTGTACATACAGGATAATGTTTGAAAGTATATGTTTTGTCGTTAAAAGTTACTTTCGTAACCTTTAACCTCGATATTTGCTCTTCAATTTCGTCGTAATGCAGCTTCACAGATTCTTTTGTCTCTTTCTCAATTTGCAATCGAATAATGCGGCTATATCTTGAGGAGGAAGGACTAGGGTTTTGCCATATAATCTGTTTTCCATTCCTTGTTGTGTTCTCTGACATTTGTAATGGCACAATAGTACACAAAATAATGTTAGTGTATAATGAGTTGTTTACAAAACATTGTTTGTATATGGAATGACCGCCACTCCCGTCAAGACCCCATTTGTACACCACTTTAATGGGTGCGTTCTCTTCGTGATCGTGGTGTGTAAGAAGTACATCCTGCTGTACATCTGCAAGTCTGCGTACCGTGTGGTCAAGAACATCTTGGACGGGGATTTGGACTTCTGTTTCTGATATTTTTATATTGTCAGGGTAGCACTGTTTCTTTGTCTGCGCTATAACATTGTATGCAGGATATATATTGGCACCCCGAGATTTCACCCCTCTTTGCATGTGAATGTAATCTTCTTTACCCATATCAGAGTCAATGATGAACGCTAAAGCCTCCTCAGGGGAATAGGGTGTGATACCAGAAGTCTTTGGTGTATCATGAATTTGTTTTATGCGTTTGTATCTACGTGGGCTGGTGGTCAATGCCAGGTTCACCATTCGTGCAGCTGTTCTTTTCCCAGATTTTGTTAGACTAGCTTCAGCGGCAGCACACAATACCTCTGGAGTTATTTTAGCAACAATTGGTTGAACACGTCTTCTTTTTGTTCGTACAGAGCCCTCTTCGAAAGATTTTGATGGTCTGCCTTTAACACTTTTTATGTTTGAAACGTTGCTCACAGTTTTCACTGCTGGTAACTCCAAGTCGTTTTTTAACCATGCTGAATTGTACTTGGTGAATCTCTCAATCTTCCGATTCGAGTTCTTCCATTTTTTCAAAAGTTTCGAAACAAACACTTTGAGAACACATTTTATTCGTAACGCACTGTCTTCTGATTGTTTATAAATACTATGATTGTCCAATATGTAACTAGTTAATCGTTCCACACACTTAGACGATGATAATTTATAAAAGTTTTCATTTTGTAGCACTAAAATCAGATCCATTTTTCTAACATGTATTTTCGAGTGACTTTGATCACTCCGACTACCTGTAAATAAAAGAGGATAGTGTCACAATGAGTTCGTTTGAGTTCTCAAAATTCACAATAATAACGGCCAACTAACTGTTAACTGCAAATATCGGAGACAGAAAACGGTACTTAGCGGAACTTTTTTTGTAAGTCTAAGTAAACATGAATTATAAAAGGAAATTTAACTAGACATGCAATATAATATTTAAATACTTACGATTACATTATTTTTAATTTTACTGTATTAATAAAATGTACATACCTGTAGATTCCATGTTATTGACTACTGTTGATATTTAAACACGAGGCGAAGGAAACAATGCGTATTGTTCATTCGACGGTAGAAAGCAAATTAAACGTACAATCATTTCGCTTATCTGCCGGGCCCTCCCACTCCTTTATTGTAAACATATTAAAGGTGAATTATTCGCTTTGTGATGGAACGACTATCAGACTCGAAAAATATAAACTAATTTAGACTTTATCTTCAAGTTGATAAATCGCTTTTTGACCTCCTAAAGTCCTCATTTTGCCGTGTGTGCGCTCCTTCGTTTGCTAAGATTAAATTACTCACTTTTTCAACATTGTAAATTTTCTCGACTTTACTTTTGCTCTCTACTTTGCTCACAACATTTTCTACTTCTATTTTTGCCACTCTATCCATAAACTCGTCATTTTCTATCTTCAACTTTGCGTCACTTGCTTCGATGAAATCCCTACCCAGCAAAACTGGATAACCCATGGACCCATTAGGAACCACTAAGAGTTCAACTGAAACACATTTATTTAACACTTCTATGAAACATATCATTTTTCCACTGATATTCAAAGGAGACTTGTTTAACCCATAGTAAACATTTTTGACTTCTTCTAATTTTGCTCCTGCTGGTACTAGAACTTGCTTAATCAGGCTACCTGGGCTTCCTGAGTCGACTAAACATTCTATAAACATGTAACTATTGGCATGTGCTGATACATATAATTTAAAATAACTTACAAACGTGTTCTTGTTTTTTTTTTTGTTGTTTGCACTCCGCTGCGTAATGGCCTAGCTGTCCACAAGCGAAGCAAGAACCAGCTTCCCTCTTCGGCTTTCGACAATCTTTAGCATAGTGACCGGGGCAATTGCAGTTGTAACACCGCATCCTTTCGTCCATTCTTTGTTTTGGTGCCGTATGTTCTGGTAGACTTATAGAGCGGAACACCCTCACTACGTCGTTGGCTGAGGTGAAGTTTTGTAATCTGGCCTGATTGCGGAGTTGCCTATCAGGAACGCCTTATATGAGGTAATCTGCGAGTTCCTCTTCACCCAAGTTCAGTTCGCCAACATTTATCGTTGAAGTAGTTTGCGAAGCTTTCTTCGGATGACCACATTCTCTTCTCGAATCTTCTGCGTCGATCAAGCTTACTCTCACCTGCCGCGAATATTGACTCCATCTCGCATAGCAATTCGTCAACCACGCCAGGGCTGCGCCCTTTAGCTTGGTGTGAATAACGACTCCTAGAACAGCGTCGTTTATTTGTACTACCTCGCGCAAATGCAGCAACTGGATATGTCAGGCTTTGAACCCGTCGCCGCCATCGTACACAGGTATTATGTCCTTCAATGTTTCAAACGTTACACCTTCAGTTGCTACTTTGCTAATATTTGTATTCTCTTTTTCCAATTGAGCCTTTTGTAATTTAAGCAGCTCTATTTCTTTCTGCAGAAGTGTAATTTTTATGTTGTCTTCTACTGTACCGTTGGCAACGTTGGACATATCGTTTTTTTCTTTGGCGTCGCTTGAACTGTTTTGCACACGAACCGCGTCGTCGTCGTTAGTGACTTCCACGACCGTATCACCTTGCCGTTGCTGTACATTCTCACCGTTGTCCTGATCGCTGCTCTCCACGTTGTCCACTGCGTTGTCCTCTACGTTGTCTTCTGTGTGACTTCCCCATTTATCGCATGGACACGGTCCTCGCGCCTCTGCCGAAAGGTCACTCAACTTGGCGGCCAGTGAAGCTTTTGCGCCGCTAGCGTTAATGCCCACAGCGGTGCACCAGGCCTTCAGCTGCATCAGGGAGTACCGATCGGCGTTAATTGAGTCCATTATTTAAAAAAAAAAACCACCTCTGATATAATATATGTCTTATTAAAAATGACGATAGCACCGTATTCGTCTTACGCGATAAACCGAATGAATCTTTATTTATGCAAAACGGCATATTGTACCAAACGCTACCATCAACGAGTCTTAAGGTTAATTACAACGAAAGCTTACTAAATAAGTCTTAAGGGCTAATTTCGTAAGTATAAGCACATGCCTACAACTACTGTTTACAGTACCTTTAAATCTAAAATTACTGCAATTTTCTCCGTATTAGGTTTTATTCCTTCTTTGGTCAACGCATGACCTAAAAATTGAGTTTCTTTAGATCCGATTCGCGTCAGTTATGTTTGATTATTAGTTTTATTTAGGTTCGTTCGACTGCGCCAGTTATAGGTTTATGCTACCTATTTGTAGCTATAAGTTTAATTATATGTTTAATTTAGACCGACTGCCCAGTTTGGTTCTTCACTTTATGTGAGAACATTAGGTTGCGGTAATCCGGATTTAATTAATTAAAACATCAATTAAATAATTGGTTAAACGATTTATTTGTAAGTCCTAGGTGACCATGACCGGTCTTCTTCAATGCTCGGCAACAACTGCCTTTACACTTCTTTGTCTGTCTATGTTGTTGTTGTTGTCATATGCCTTGATCCCGCATGTCCGGTGACACTGTTATTGGGATGCATTGTTAGCGAACGCCACCGCTAAGCTATTGTTAAGCAATGCTCTTAGTTGGGTGTCTCGGTACCGTAAAGGGATCTGCTGTTTTTCATTGTTACTGATGATCACGTTAGGATCCCATAACTGGACATATTACGGCGTGATGATTATAGACGGCGCATTTTATTCATTTTTGAAAAAAGATAGTAGTAGGTACATAGTGCAACTTTAAAAGGCACAATTCATTAAAACTTAAATATCATTTCACATATTAATTTTTAAGCACTTTCACAAACAATATTTCAAAGGATTTATAAGTTTTAGTTAATTAATTTCTCTCCAAGAAACTAACCACACTTGTTGTCAATAACTCAATAGCAGCAACCTTTTTTTTCTCGATATCAATTAACTCAGCAGTTAATTTATTGTTTTCCGTCATACAAGATTTAATAGTTTCGTTTAATTCACTTACTTTCGCATTTTTTGTTTTTGCTGAAGCTTCGTTCAGTGCTGGAGACGATGGTGGCGAAAATTAAAATGAAGCAGACGGAGCAGCTGAAAATGAGGAGCATGAAGGGGATATTGACAAAAGTGATGGAGCTGGCGAAGCAACCGAATCAGGCATGCCTACATATATAAATAGAAATTAACATTATAAAATTAGATGTAAATACAAATAAAATTACATATATAAATAAAAGAAATACCTGTTATACTATCCACAACGACCGCATCAACATTATTAACTCTATCCCTTCCTATTATTTGATGAACCCTCTGATAGTGCTTCCAAGAAACAGGAGAACATCCTGTCCCTTGCTCTGCTTTGCATTTTCTGCAAAGGAAATTTTGAGGCTTTAACAAAATTACTTTAATGAAATAATATATTAAATGCCTTACCTATATTTCATTGTGAAATTGTGAATTTTATATTTAATGTCAACTGGACGGACCTCATGTCCAAGAACTCCCAGCGACTGAGCCATCTCCGCATATATGTGTGAGTTCTTGCGTGGACCTCGCAATTCAGCTGCCTTCTCACCCCATATATCTAGAAATGCTTCGTCCGCAGAAGGAAGCCAAATAGTTTTAGATTTTTTAATGTTTTCCATTAAAATCAAGAACTAAACGCCAACTCCAAATCAAGAACTTTAATTTTATATTTTGCGCGCACCACTTACGCTTACCACACGAAAAATATTAAACGTCAATCAAATGTCATATTGACAAATTGCAATCATTGTTGCCATGTTTCGATAAGAATGCAATAATAAATGAGGAAAATGAGCAACATTGCCACCACTTAATAATTAAATTAGATGCAAACCCAACAAAACACACTTTGAAAAATGTGTTTAGGTATGGAGTTGTATTTTAATTTTGTATGGGATTTGACAGGTATTTTGTTTGGTGTTTGCGCTAAGAACACGATAGCGGCAGAGAACCCAAACGCCGGCTGCGGTGGAAACGTAATATAAGAAACTACTGGCAACAGTTTGAAAGCTGGTCCAGTTTGCTTTATCGGTTACAAATTTTGGAGCAAAGAGTCCAGCTTTGTAGATGCTGGTTGTTATATTTTTATTAGCGGGAAGTGATCACTTCCGTGTGTCAAGAGACCTATTTTAATTTGTTTTGTACTTATAATGCGTATATATGTTTAAACAAATTAATGAATACATATATATATATAAGAAACTGACTTCTTGTCCGTAGCACTGAAAAAAATATTGGGCCAGCTGCCCAGTAAGGAAACACTTGATTTTTTATAAGTTACAATTTAATTAAATTCCAAATTCACTAGCTTATAATATAATAAGAAATTAAGTGTTAGGTAATGATGAGTAGCCCGTCCCGAACTCGACTGTCCGCTTGAGGTGACCGCCGCTTCCTTTACACCTATCATTACAACAGCGACGACGCAGTTGTTGGGTAATACGTCTGAGACCAACCTTTGCCTTGACTTCCCACAGGTAAAATATGAAGTCGTTCGTAACAGTATCATTTCACAATCGTGTGAAATGATTAGTGCTGACGCCGTTATAGGTATTCTAATGTGTACGCTATTGGTCATGGCCTTGGCAAGAGTGTCGGATTGCCGGATCGATAGCTTAGCCACTTATGCAATGCGTAACATTTTGATTACGTGTGTTGCAACCGATCGTGGGAATGTTCTATTGCAGGTAATTATGAAATACAAATATGCTGACACTGCGGCACGTGTAGCGCGCAGCCGTGGGAGCGTCGCTGCAAATGCGACTCCTAATTTGCAGAGGCGTCCTTCTCATTTGAATGACGAGGATTCCGATGCAGTATAGACACACAGTAAAAATTTTAGTTTAATGTTAATACCAATTTGGTGTTTATATATAACAATTCCAGAAAGTATAATATTAAAACCATTCAGGTTTCAGAAAAGAGAGTTTTGAAAAACCAAGAATGAAACTAAATTATATACTTTTAAGAGTTTAAAAATAAAGCTAAAATGGTTCTGACTTTATCCGAGAATTGAAATAAATTTAATAATAATTAGAATTAAAGTTAATCCAAAATTGAATGGAATGTAGAACTTTCTTGGCATTGAAATTAAACCCTTGAATGATTGTTCTCTGGATTAAAGAACAAATCCTAAAATGATTTTGGAGTTTAATTAAAATCAGATGGTATTTTTACGTATTAGCACAATGTTACGCATACTTACAATTCCTCCAAACTTGCTATTGGTAATCTTATAAGCAGGAAAAATACGTATTATTGACTCGGCTAGTGCAATTTTTTCCTTACGCGTGGGGTGATTTCCACAACGCTGGCGTAAAACGTTCGTGGACTCACGCACTAAGGTACGTCGGGAACTATCACTCAAAGTGTTAGTGTTTTTGTATTCCTCAAAAATACTAGAGAAATCTAACACTAAAATGTCTCTTACACTTCATTCGCTACTTACCTTATGATTTAAGCTTGAAACATCTGATGCTTCTTTCCTTGGCGAATTTTCGTATATTTCCAATAAAAAACAGCTACAGCCTTTATATTGGCGAATAATATCTTGGGAATCATCAAAAAAAAATTCAGCTCCGTCGCGGTCTCTAAATGCTAGTGCATTCTCAGTATCAATATTTAATTGTTGTACAACTGCCAAAAAACACCATTAAATTTTATAAAATCTCAACAATTGTTTCAATTACTTACTTGATGCAATTGTTTTATCCACCGAGAACTCCTCACTTTCAGGATTGATTATTTTAAGGAAATGCACTTCCACGTGGTATTTCACTTTTAAAAACATGCTTCTAGAATAGTGGAAAAAATGACACTCAGAGTTAGTGAGTGACAGAGAGTGAGAAATTTTTTTTTCAGAGTACATTAAAATTAATTGCGAGTGAGAAAATTGTTTAATACTTTTTTGGTTTTACTTTTAAACCAATAAATTTTAAATTGAATATAATTGAAACTTAAACTGAAACCAAAATAACTTGAAACATTAAAGAGAGCATTTTAATGTTTTTTCGGTCTTACGTTAAATCGAATAGGTATTAAATTTCAAAAACGCAACGCTCAGCCCCAATTAAAGTTTTGTTTTAAACCCATTTTGAATTTAAAATAATTGCAAGAATATTTCATCGTCTTAAAATAAAACTTTTTAGAATTAAAAATCCAATTTAATTCCAAAATTGTATAAATTCAATAGCAACTGGTATTAAATATAGACCATCATTTTTCACTGTGCAATTTAACATCGGAAAATTTTGCTCCGCCTGTTAGCTTCCTCCAAATTAGCAAAACGAACACCATCAACAAAACAAGGCCTAGTGCTTCAGACATTGCAAACCAGTTGGTTTCCGGAGGTCATTTCGTGGACGAGATTGAGATTCAGCGCCAGGCTTCTATTCGATATGGTGGACAGCACGGGTGGAAGCACTTGCACGCCTTAGCTGCTCGTACTCCAGTAGGATTGGTTGTTTATCATAATAGTCTCGTTCTCCATCTGCAGGATATAAGAGCCAGATAGATGTTTGGGTATTTTACCTGACCATATGCTGCCGTTGAAGTTATCTAGGAATATAGTGTCCTCCTTGAGCACCTCTATAGTATAGTAGTTTCCATACCGATCTCTTGTTCAAAAGGTTGCTGTTCACTACGCCTGCTTTGGCCATTTGACATGCCGTACGAGTTCACTGACGTCATCCTTGAGAATCATCAATTTGTGCTGAATTTCCTGTGAAACCTTAGCCTGCTGGGTACGTCCCAGGATGTCATTCGTGCAATACCATTCACAACCTGTAATAACTCTTCAGTTTTTTTTTAAATTTCAGAGTTTACCTCATACTGTTGGTTATTGTTGACTATTAATTCGTTTTGGCTCCGCAGGACTTCATCCCTGTCTAAAGCATCAGATGAGCCAGCAATCCACTTCCAAGCTGACCCAATCCAGTTAATTGAACGCTTCGGTCTTTTGGCTGCAGGTCCCTTCAGCTCTTCAAGTTGAGTTCGAACTTTTTGTAACTGATAGTTGAGGACTTCTGTGATTGAATTGGTCCCATTCATGCTGGCAGTTTGGTATTGTAACCGATTTACAATTTTCTCGTAGCGCATTAAGTCGATGATGTGGACTAGTTTAAAGTGTCCGTTGATTACACAGGCCAACAACCCAAAAACTTTTTCGATAATTTTAACTAATTACTTTGTAATTTGGTGTCCTGATTACGAAAAAAATTATTAAAAAGTTATATCACCCATCAATTTTTCACATTTTACAATTAAGTAAAAATAAAGTTTATGTACCAAAATGTATCGGATATATTTCACGATTCCGGTCATTTTCCCGATGCCGCTGGCCCGAATGTCTAAAATTCCGAATAACCAAAATCCCGAATGCCATTTTCCCGAATGCCAGTTTCACGAATGGCTATGTCCCCGAAAAATAAAATTTTTTTTTTTTAGTAATAAAGGATTTACTGCAATAAATTTTTGTAAAAGTGAACATATACATATTTGTAAACCAATTAGAGCACAATATTATAAGAAATTGCTTTTAAATAGTCCAATACTCTGTTTTCTCTTCTATAATTATCGTAGGTTTCACGCAATCCCAATAAGCTTTTCCTTTACTTCTTTTTGATCGCTGATATAAATGACCGTCCAATATTAATTTCGTCCCTAATATTTCTCGTGCTGGTTCCATTGTGATACGAATATATGTAGAATTAAAATATAAAAATGTTCAAACACTACAAATTTTATACAAAAATGTCGAGAACAAACAGAAGTTAAAAAGTAGAATGCATTCGTTTCTATGGTAACATTATTCTTCTGTTGGAACCATTTATGCGTCAATTATTTAAAAATATTCGGTAAATTAGTTATTCGGGAAATTGGTTTTCGGGAAAATGGATTCGGGAAACTGGCATTCGGGAAAATGGCATTCGGGATTTTGGTTATTCGGAATTTTAGACATTCGGGCCAGCGGCATTCGGGAAATTCGATTCGGGAAAATGACCGGATACCATATTTCACAGTCCTGCGAGGTACAGTTTCTAAAACGGCTATGGGTGTTTCTTGAAGTTTTTTATGCTGAAAACGAATATGACCTTGAAAATGCTCCAGCGCGTCAGGATTTTTGGCAATTTGAGGTTAAATAGTCAAAAAATGCCGATTTTGGCCATTAAAAAAAATTTTTTTTGAGCAAGGTAAAGTTTTTTTTTAATTTTCCACAACGGCATCGCAAAGTACTACTCTTCAGCTTTAAAATCCATTTTTAAAAATATTTTTGGGATTAATATAAAAAAAGTTATACTATAGTAATAGTAATAGTAAGTAATAATAGACTTCTTCGCTTTACGGCTGCTTGACAACTAAAAACAACTCGCTTGTTCACTCATGTGACTTCTGCTCCTTGTCGCAGGGTTGCCATTTGTCACATATATATATATATATAATAAAAAATCCATTTTTACCAAATTATAAATATTTAACTGAAAATAATTCAAAAATAATACTGTTTTTATGACTATTGGCCGGCTTCACATTAAAATGATGATATGACTACTATTTAAGAATCGGTAAATGTGGAGAAGAATTGTGAAATTGATTCTGACGATTCATTGTCATTGTTCAAACTATTGCTGCTATGGCTGTAAAATTCAAGTGGTGTGGAAGTATTGCTTCTGGATGTTGGTGTTGGTGAGTCCGTGTGGCTGATTGCTAAGGGTATTGGAGAGTATCCTGCATTTATTTGTAGGGAATTCCTGTGTAATGTTCCCATCTGGCCCTCAAACAGTATGTCCTCTACGAATTTTTCACACAGAATTCTTTGATTAGGAGCCATCCGCTCTAATTTTACTGACCATGAATCCGTAATAGCTGTTGATTTATTTTTTTCTTTTGATGAAAACCGCTTTGTGCCGATTTCCACCAAGGCTTCAGCAGCATCTGGCTTCCTCTTTGCTTCGTTTCTTATCGTGGCCGTTAACAGATTCTGAAATAAAAATAAAACATATACTTTGAATGAAAAGGACAATAATATTTTTTTATTGATTTTGAAATATTTTCCGGTGCCGCAGTCTGAAATTGAATGGAAAGCTATAGCCGATGGATTTGGAGAAATTTGGAACTTCCCAAATTGCCTTGGAGTGATCGATGGCAAACATGTTGCCATCAAAAGACCACGCAACTCTGGCTCACTATACTACAATTATAAAAAACTAGCGTACCCTCGCCCGCTTCGCTAGACGATAAATTCAATGATTTGCTGGAAGAGAATAAAATTAATACGAAACAAAGCAAATTCTTTGATACAATTTCATTCGAACTTTATTGTAACACTTTTTGGTAGACAACGTTTTTGGTTTTTTCATCTTTCGCGTGAATAATGACGATGGTTTGCCAACTCGTGAGCAAGCTACATACAATTGTCCATGAGAAAAAATTGGGTATTCTAAATTAATACCGCACATTTGTAGAGACTGTCCTTGCGCCTTATTAATTCTCATAGCGAAGGCAAGGCGAATAGGAAACTGCAAACGTTTGAAATCGAATGGTAAATCCGCCGGAATCAGTGGAATTCAGGGTATCAAAATATCTGAAAGGGAAGTATTCAAAATTGTTGCTTCGATAACGTTACCCATTAGCTTCTTCACAGCGAGTCTGGTACCGTTGCAAAGTCGGGGCACATTACTATTGCGCAGCATAATAATCGGTGCTCCAAATTTTAATCGTAAATTATGAGGTGGTAAGCCTGGCAAATCGAGTGAGTTTAAGAATTCAGTTGGATAACTTACGACCTCATCTTGATCAGTAATAGTGTCCATTGACTTATACGCAACTATGTCACCAGGTATTTGATCTAAAATAGCTGAATTTATATCATTGACGTCCTTATTTTTCCCAGCTAAAATTGCTCTTTCGCTGAGTCAATCATGGTTTTTGTAATGTTGAACTATGTTTGGAAATACACTCTGTATCAATGCCTCTTTAGAATGTGCAAAAGTGCAGAAATTGTTAGGCAATGTTATCAATCCTGTTGTTTTTGAAAAAAAGGTTTATTTTTTTTGGTTAAAAAGTGTTTTTTGAAGTTTTGAAAAACACATCGCTCTAACAAATTTCTTCTCAGTTAATTGCTGAAAATGAAATATTTTGAAAAAACTATTTTTTTTTTTAATTTAACGTTTTTGAGAAAATTTTGTTCTTGAAAAAATTTCATACTTTTGTAAAAGTTTAAATTGATTTGTTAAAAAAGATTTTTTTCCGCTTTGAAAAACACCCCCTCGAAAAAATGTACGATATTCTCTATTAATAGTGGAATATGAAATGCTTTGAAAACACCATTTTTTTTTTTAAATTTTGTTTGGTTTTCAGAAAATTTTGTTTTGAAAAAATGTCATACCCTTGAAAAAGTTTTATTTTATTTTATTTGTTTAAAATTTTTGAAATTTTTTTTTTTGTAATTTTACAAAAACACCTCTTCGAAGAAATTTCTTTGATCTTTTTGAGGAAAATTTGGTTTTGAAAAAATTTCATGCTTTCGAAATTTTTTTATTTTACTTTATTTCTTCAAAATTTTTGAAAACAATTTTTTTTATAATTTTCGAAAAACACCCTTTTGAAAAAATGTTTTCTATGTGTCATAGTGGTATTCCATTAACTTTTAGGATTATAGTCAAATACTTACAAATATCTACGCTTTCACAAATAGCAACTATAAACAAATTTCCTCAAAACCAAAAAATTTACTTTTTTTCTAAAAAAATTCTAAACAAACAACATAATAAATTTAGAATTTTGTGTTCACGAAAAAACAGTATTGTTTTTATTGTATTAACTGAAAACCAAAATGTTGCAAAAAATCAAAACAAACTAAATTATTTTTTTGTGTTCATTTGGTCCATATGTTCCATAAAAAGTTGATATGGTAAATAATATGCAGGGTCTGATACACGCAAATTTCCATTGACCATTATAGTGACAAAATTATCGATCACCAATTCCAACAGGATTTCAAAATCAGAGTTGAAATGAGTTGTTGTGTGGTGTACTTCTGAAAAAATGAGAAATAAACAAAATAAATCTAAAAATTCGAATTCTAACTTTATCTTGTGTATGTTCTTATTACCTTTGAATTTTTCCAATGAAGCACCATTCATTTTAAATTTTCCAAGAATTTTTTTTATCATTTCGCGTTTCTTTCCTTTTTCATTCGATTCCAACATTTGTTCATAGCCGAAAACATCGTTTGCAAACGCATTCATTTCCATATAGAATTGGTCAAAGAAAGCATTGCTCAATTGAATTGAAACATTATTTTCATAAATACTTAGGACCTTAACTAATGCACCTTGGTACATACCTAACGCAGATATTCATCGCGACCTTGACATCGATACTATTGATGAAACAATACAAAGCGCTAGCAGAAGACACATAAATAGACTATTAACGCATACAAATTCTATGATGAGAAGACTACCAAATAAAGAAAAATATACCCAAAGTCGGCTTAACCGTCAAACACCAACAGATCTTGCAAAATCCTTGTAATCAATTGTCAACTAATCGTATATGTCATTGTTTGTTAACCACTTGTTTTTAAATAATATGTATATATTTCTAAAAACCTTCCCCTAGTGGATCCCTATAATATGAAAAAAGAACGAATAAAATTGGCCTCGTATCGGCCCAAAAAAATGCGTACAAACGAACATCATTTCATTTTTATATCGCACCCTAAATACAAAAGGGTCACAACTCAAAATGTACTTCTGCTCAAATATGAACGAGACATTGGCCCCTATTATGAGCAACATTCGATCTTCGACTGTAGTCGAAAGTGCTGATCGAACAAATTTTCATTTGGTATTATGGTGCTCATTCGTTGAAGAATAGGACTATTGTGAATTTCGATCGCTCGACGCATTTACAATAGATAATTTTTTCTCAGCTGATACAGCAAATCAAAATAAAAGAAAACCCGATTGTGTTGAAATTCTTTGCTAACATTATTTTTAAAAGTTAAAAAAAGTAATTTATGTGAAAATGAGTACAACGGAGTTGTGGTTCGACGATTCATCGGACGATGAAAGATTAGTGGAACTAGCTAGAAGTAGAAAACAGTTGAGGGACGCCTCCTTCTTCTTCTTCTTAATTGGCGCTATAACCGCTTACGCGATTTTGGCCGAGTTTAACAAAGCGCGCCAGTCGTTTCTTTCTCGTGCTAACCGGCGCCAATTGGACACACCAAGTGAAGCCAAGTCCTTCTCCACCTGATCTTTCCAACGCAGAGGAGGCCTTCCTCTTCCTCTACTACCACCAGCTGGTACCGCATCGAATACTTTCAGTGCCGGAGCGTTTGTATCCATTCGGACGACATGACCCAGCCAACGTAGCCGCTGGATCTTTATTCGCTGTGCTATGTCTATGTCGTCGTAAAGCTCATACAGCTCATCGTTCCATCGTCTGCGATATTCGCCGTTGCCAACGTGCAAAGGTCCAAAAATCTTGCGCAGAATCTTTCTCTCAAACACTCCAAGCGTCGCTTCATCGGATGTTGTCATCGTCCAAGCTTCTGCGCCATACGTAAGGACGGGCATGATGAGAGTCTTGTAGAGTGTTAGTGGACGCCTCCAACCCCCTATAAATGGCTTCCACTGAGTAAGTTCAGAATTTTCAAAATGTGTTGACGTACTTAATATTACAGAAATTTCCTTACAGATTTTTAAAGAAATTTAGATTATCTAAAGAGGCGTTTGTGAACCTACTGTCCACTACAGAAAACCAGTTGCAGCAGTGCACCCGAGCCAAATCGATTCCTAATATTTTAAAGCTAGCCACAGTTCTGCGATTTTGTGCTCAGGGATCGTACCAATTGAGTATTGGTAATGAAGGTATGATAGAACTTGCTCAACCCACTGTGTCTGTTGTGCTATCAGAAATAATAGATGTCCTGGAAAATTATATTTGCCAAAGGTGGGTAAAATTTAGTAGCACAGAGGCTGATCTGCAACAAAGAAAAGCACATTTTTATAGCAAATACCCAACGATGATGCTGAAGATATTGAAGTGGAGTCAAATAACGGAGAAGCAGAAAACATAAGAAATGAAATTCTTAGAATATTATAAAAAAATCTAAAAAGTATTAAATAGAAACCTTTATGCCACAGTTTCTGTTTTATTTTTGTTATAAATTTTCTTTATTCAGTTATTCGTTATTCGAAAAAAATATGTATTTCAGTTCTACGTATTTCAATTTGCTAGCGGCTTCACTTTCCTCATAGTTTTGGACCAGAAGCTCTGGGCTGGGATTTGACGCGGACAAAACTGTGAACTGGTCACTGGTAGTTGTATCCAGGGCAAATTCCACCCCAGGCGGATTTATGCAGACATCAAATTGCAGCAAACCGATTATGCTTTCTTCAGTATTTGAAAGTCCCTGAAGTTTGTTAGGGCCCCCACCTGTTGCTCGGAGCTCAGCTTTGTTTTGCGACATTTTTTTTTCGCTTTTGACTTCATGTCAGCCCATACCTGCCAAGGGAAAAATGTACTTATATAAACATCACACAAAAAAAAAACCATTATTAACCTTAATCCATTTTGCTGCCGGTCTAATTGGTGGTCCCAAGCAATTCAGCTCCGTTGTGAATTCTTCCCATTTTTTTGCTGCATGTACTTTGCTGCAAATCCGTTTTGCAAATTGTGGATTCTCTTCCATTAATGCAACTAGTTTTTCTAGTTGCTGTTTGGTACTCACGACTTTCGACCTGCATAAAATTAACAAAATTAGTATATATGTATTATTTGGTTACTATAAAACCATAAATAATCGCAAACAACTTACATTTTAACAAGTTTACCCACAATACGCAACACAGTCGAAAGCAAAACTGCATTCGACTCTAAATTCGGTATTCAACGAAAATTTCGACAGGGCTGCACCGCTCATAATACCAAATTGACATTCGATTTTCGATCTTCGACAACCAACGAATATCGAAGATCGAATGCAACTCATAATAGGGGCCATTATCAATAGAACGGTCCGCGGATGACATATGGCAAAAATAAATTTTTTGTTTTTTGGTAGGACTGTTATAAGCTTACATGGCAAATTTCAGCGTGATATGTCACATAGTTTGTTTTCTGTGCTACTGTAAACAAGTCAAGCTCGAGTGTGGAAAATTTTGAGTTGTGACCCTTTTGTATTTAGGGTGCGATATATATAGATTGTATAGCATTGTTCTCATGGCTACTGTGAATGCAAACTATGAGTTCATAATAGCGGATGTTGGCACAAATGGTCGTGTATCAGATGGTGGTGTCATAAAAAATACGGAATTTGGGAAAGCTATCTACAACAAAACTTTACCACTACATGGTCCATCGCAGTTGCCGGAAAGCGATAAAGTACTGCCGTACATTTTTGTTGCTGACAATGCTTTCCCAATGCAGGAACATTTAATTAAACCATATCCTGGGGCAAACCTAACAAACACACAAAGAATTTTCCACTATAGATTAAGTAGAGCACGCAGAATTGTTGAGAATGTTTTTGGAATTTTAGTGTCACGATTCGGAGTTCTACAAACGACTATTCAGTTGGCCCCAGAAAAGGCTCAAATAATAGTGCTGGCTTGCTGCTATTTGCACAATTTTTTAAGTAAGAAAAAGTTGTATCCATTCAGCCACTTAATTGACCAAGAAGATCAACTTACGTTAATATGAATAATATTGCTATACATAATTAAATAACAAACACTTGTAAATCGTAAAAATAAACTTATGTTTTATTTGGGGAGTGTAAAGTATGAGGGAATGGGCGATAATGTTCAATTTTGTAAAAAAAATTTGTTTTCATTTTTGCACAACAACAAAAACTGGCCAACTATTTCACACATGCATACCCGCACTAGGATTTTTTTGCAAGCATTTACAAATACAAAAGGAAAATACAAAAAATTGTCGCATCCCCTTTATTAATTTTTGTATAATATATTTATGTGTATATACATACATATATGTATGTGCATTGTGCATGCAACACAATTCCAAATGTCCACTCACTAAACAGGTTTGAAAAGAAAATTGGGACATGCATACGTATATATATACATATATGTGAATATGTATACATTTAAGGCTGTTTACTTTACTTACTTTACTACCAGTGCTACTCTTTGATGAGCATGGGGTTTCAATGTCGTTTAAGAACTCCATTTCATTATAATAAAAAAGGCTTGCCTCAAGTGATTCCTCGTAACCTGCGCCACTTCTGCTTATTTCAGCAAGACGTTGTTTTTCACGCCGAAAATTTGTACGCAAAACATTAATTTTTTTTAACATCTACTGTTGCGCTAGGGTACCACTCTTTGTAAATTTCCAATAGAATTTCATTTTGTTTCGCCTTTTCCTCGCGATTACAATATGCTTCTACTTTTATATTCCATAATGCTGGTAAACATTGATAATTTTCAATAAACTTCAATATGAACTGCCAATCCTTGATAATTTACCCTAGCAGTCCTGTTGAGAAAAACATCAGCGGGCTTTCGTTTTATCACTGAATATACTGTATTATTATATCTGTCTACCGTTATGGCAACGCGCTCTTCAGGTGTTAATCTAGGGAGCTCAACGCGGAGGCAGCGATATATTTTAATCAAGGTAGAGTGTAATCTCTCCACCTGACCGTTGGCTTCACTCCGCTGCGTCGGCGTTTGGTATACTTATTTCTATTCCTAGAGACCTGATGTATGTAGTTAAGCACGAGCGGGGTTAAGAAGCCGCGCTCGTTGTCCATGACCAGAGCCCGTGGCACTGTAAAGTAATGTAACGCAACAGTTAGTTTCTTTGGCAAATGAATGGAAGATTTGTTTTTCCCCCCATCGGGCTTGGGCTCTTCGGGACCACCCAAATTTAAGAGTTATAGGGACTTTTTGATGGTCGGATAACTCCTTCTTCGAGAAGTTCATTTACCTGTCGATCCACTTCCTCCCTCATAGACGAAGGATAAGGATAGCTTTTGCTATAGATTGGGTCGGTTGTCGATGTCCTTATCTCAGCGCGGACGCTGGTATCTATCAATTCATTACCATTTATAGGTAAGAACAGTTCGCTAAATGTTTTGATAATTCCCTTCACTCTTTCTTCAGTTTCCGGTGCAAGGTTTTAGGAAATTGCGTAATTAACCTCACTGAAGGTTGTTCTTCCTATCGACAACCGCACCAATGTCCTTGAGCATATCATCCCCAATAATTCCGTCAAACGTCTGCAACCCAGGCAGGACAAAAAATGTCACGACATGCCGAATATGCCTCTGGCAGAGTTTTAGGACGTTGGAAAGCTCTCCAATCAGTCCACGTATAAATACGTCCAGGGCACGGTTTCTATATTTGTCAATTAAAACTTTCGTTGTTTCTTCAGAGTAAGATTAAGTTTTTATTTTATTAATGATTAATGAGAATTGGTGATTCACGGCTGCATAAAATTCATTTAGCCGTGAATCCTTCTGAGATAATTGGTGGAGTTGATACTCCAAAGTGCGGATATCGCGTTTATCCGCGTAATGGAGTGATAAGCACTCCTTGATAGCAATCCAATTCGTATCAAATATGTTGTACAATATCAGGGCAGCATCGGCTGCCCCGCGTACTTTCTGTCGAATATGTTGAAGTATGGCCCGATAAATTGGCTTATCTCTTACTTCTTTAAAATCATTAAGGATGCTATCGACAGAGTGCACTCACGAGACGTATTGGACAGGATTCCCGTCGAATGCCTGCAATTCTTTTACGGAGTCTGGAAGTCTAGAAATATCCCTTAGATCAGCCTCCGTAGCCGGAGCTCGAGGTTCCACCTCTGGTTCGCGAACACCACCCTCACTCCTTCCAGAGTCTTGGAGAGTGAGCCGGGATCTTAAGGAATCTAAGGAAGAGATCCGCTTCTCCATACTCCAAACTTGTTCGGGGAGCGCATTGACGGCTCCCGTCAGGTTTGTTACTGTGGTCTGTAAGGACTCCATCCTTTAAATTTTTATTTGAATGATTTAAATGTTTTTGTTTTCTTACCTTTCTATTTCGTTTTGACATAGAATCAGCTACCTCTGAAAGGGAAAATATACCTGAAAAAAATTTCGGGACGCAGAAAAAAAACATTTTTTTATTTCGTTTATTTTTGTCATTTATTACGAGTCAAAACAAAGTTGTTGGACAAAAGGAATAGAATACTAATGAGTTTTATAGTGAAATGTAATACGAAATCTCTTTATGAATTCGGGAGAAGGCATAAGAAGCATTTGTAGTTATGGAGCACTATGTGCTCATTGAAATACCAAAGATATTTTTTAAGCGCTATGCGCTGTTGGTTTATTAAAGAGGTAATTACGACTAAAACTTAAAAATAATTTCACCTACTTATACAGTGTACGACAAAACTAAAGCACAAAACTTCCCATACCACCAAAACCAGAAAATAAAATTTCTATTTTCCGATCTACAATCTCCCATAGATTCTCTATGGGGTTGAGATCGGGTGATTGTGCAGGCCACTGCAATACCTCAATTTTATCGGCAACAAACCATTCTTTCACACATTTAGCGGTATGCTTCAGATCATTGTCCTGCTGGTATATCCAACTTAGTGGCATTTCTTCCTCAGCGTGGATCAGCATAATGGTCTGGAGAATATCTTTGTACACAAATCTGTCCATTATGCCATTAATTCTATGAATTGGACCCACTCCATTGCCGGAAAAAGCTAAGAAGGAAGCAACGGGCGCTCTTCACTTTAACACTAAATAAACAAATAAATTAAAGTAACGGTACTGCAGAGAACGTTAATGCACACCGCATATATATGTACGTACATACATACACACAGCATATACAATACATACCATTATGCTTTACAGTACCTTTAGAGTAACGTGGATTTAAACGTTGCCCTTTAGGTCTGCGTACAAACTTCAGTCCATCAGAATTTTTGACCATGTCCACTCTTGGTAATTGAGGCTGTTCCGCCATGATCCTTCTTTGATCAAATGCGTGTTGTCTGCTGCTTCGAATAATTTTGTTGAATTTTGTTTGCTTTGACTGCTTTCCGTGGTTCACTGTACTTTGATGGTGTTGGATTGATTTTTATATCTAAGCTTTCACTGCACCAAATATATATAAAATTAGTTTTTTTTTTCGAACGCGATTCGTATCAGTGGATCCCTTTTTTTCACTAGGATCCTACCGACTGCGCCAATTTCGTTACCGCGTCGTGATTTTTATTAAAAAAAAATAAATTTGTTTTTTATTTATTATATTGAAGCTTGACAACTTCTTGACCGAATGGGAGGAACAAGGCAAGGTCTTCTTATATATTAAAATTATTGTGTTATTTGTGAATGATATGAATTTTCGTTTGGGAATGTCGATTTGACAATATTTATTGCAAATTGCTTTCTTAGTGAAAAGTTAGTTAATTTGGGACGGTTGCAATTCTCAGAATTGCGACCGAAAAATAGTTTTGATTTATGGATTTAATCATAACTTCTTTAAACAAATCGGAAATGGGTTTAATATTACGCTTTTTCTTTATTTATTGGTTGACGTTGTCGTTGTTGTCTATTCAGCGCTCTAACTACAGCTGACTCTCAAACAGAAGCAGAACAAGAAAGAGAAATAGAAGAATTGACAGATGCAACAACAATGTGTCATATGTGAATATATAATATACATGGCATGTAAAACATAATATGTAATATAAGGGGTTACATGGGTTTCCTCGAGGAAAAAATGGCCTTTTATCAACAATATTTTTTTGTTATATAAATAATGAATTTTTTTATTAAAATTTAGTATTCTTATAAAGATACATGTTTCAACAACAATCCCTGAAATTTTTGTGGAAAAATATTCAAAACTCCGCCAATGAGATGTGACTTTCGGTGACTCCTCGAAAAAAAGACGCCTCCGCGTTGGCAGAAGAACTTCTTACCGGATCATCTGAAGTGAAAAAACAAAAATGCGTATTTTAGTTAAGACCATAAACTACAAAACATGAATCAACATCCATATGTTTCCATACAAAATATATAGGGGTCTGTTCAGGCACCATGTGCATGTACGAAGGTGTAAATTTAAAATCCTTTTTTTTCGTCCTCTTTTAAGGACTTTTTTAAATTTTTTAGTGCATAGATCGAAAGAAAATTAAATTTTGGGAGGGTACCTGGAAGCATTTTTCGATATCTTAATTAGAAGTATGTTAAATTAAGCTCAAAATCGAAATATGCCTGGCCAGAACCATGTGCGTGTACGAGGGTTAATGTATTAATAAAAATATATTTTTTATTCGTCGGACGGATAGTTGCTGTGGAGTGTGACCTCATTACTCGCCATGTCGTTGGTGTCACTGGAGCGTTGACTATGTCTACAACGTTGAGCACGGTCAAGGTGGCTCATCCATTCCATTTTTCTTCTGTACGCCGCCTTCGTAATAAAGCCTTTCGCCACCGTAAAGACCATATCCTCCGCCAAATATGCGTTTCGCGTGTCTGGTTTTACGCAATCGAGTTGTTCTTGTGTTGGCATCGCTTCCGTCCACATTGTTATAGCTGTTTGGGCTGCTTCGTTCCTCATGGTTCCCGCAATTCGTAGGATACCCGCGCCGAATAGGAAATGGGCAGAGACGCATAGGAAGTGAATTATTGTATTTTTGAATTATTGATATTTTGAACATATCCGATCCGATCGAATGAGCCTCTAATGAGGCTGTTTTTGATCCTACTTCTTTCAACGGGGCCACCAGCCAAGAGGACAGGTTCGCAGCGGTGTCTTTGCAGGGCAAAATCGAACTCATGAGTCGAGCTACCTGATGAGTCGTCGTGATATCTGGAGTGATTGTTGTCTGTGGCTCGTCTGCGATGATACGGTGTTATATTGTACATAAGTTTTGAAAAATAATTGAAAATAGCCTTGGATCCGGTTTCGATTTGAAAACTACGCACCGGCCTAGCGTAGCTGTGGGACTACCACTTCTTTTTTCTTTTAACGTCTAGTTTACTCTAGACGGGTGGAAGTTTATCACTCTTCTCACAGGCCGCCGTAGCCGAATGGGTTGGTGCGTGACTACCATTCGGAATTCACAGAATATTAAAAGTGTACATTGAGTTATATTCTACACAGTGGTTGTATCCCGACTGTCGATTTCTTAAAAAATAGATTTATCTATATTGACTTCATAACAGTCATTGTAATACGTTATCAAGGAATAACTTATCGCCTCATTGTTATTTCTATTTACTACTTTATTTCTATGGAATGTGATACGTTATCATCGATACAGTGAATGTATAAAATAAAATTCACTCCCTTTGGTTTTACAAAAGACTTTATTTAAGTTAAAAGCAATACTATGTATTTCGACTGAAGTGGCTAGCTTCTAACAAGTGGTCGTTTCAAAATTCGTGCAATGAATGCCCTAATTTTTGCGCAATCAGCAGAGCTTTGGTTTTTCCCTTCTCCATACATGTTTGTCCATCTTTTTTTATGCTGATCACTCCCGTTGCATTTTTGTGTGTAGCAACAATTCAGTTTCTCTGGATACTGGTTTGGTCGCTTTGCATTGCAGTTAGGCTGTGCTTATTGATACCATTGTTTTTCCTAGCATAAGATGACAATTCCGTTGGAGTAAACAATGCTTTTGCACACGGTGCCAATATCATTATCATAATTATGTTCTTAACTGATGTAAATATGTATCTATGTGCATTTTATATCCCAGCATCAGCTTGGTTTACAATGCAACCCAATAGTGGCGCACTTTGCCACTTACATATACTGCGTATTCTAACTTGATCGCACATCAATGTTTTATTTTATAGGTTGATCCCCCAATTGATGTAGGTTGTGTTATTGATTGGCTCAACTTACGCGACAGCGACTCGTTAATGGAGTTAATTAAAATAGTTTAAACTCTCGAGAACCACTTAACTAGTTTATTATTACATTTAATGAATATTTGAAAAATTATAAGACAAAAGTTAACTCGTTCATTATTACAATTAATGAAAAATGACAACGTAAAATTTAAGCACGTCTTAACTTAGTGTGAGTTACTCTTCGACTGACTCTAACTTTCATTTCACTTTTTCTCGTGAAGTGAAGCCACAGATGTCTTGTCGCGTCACTCCCACATATATTATATATACAGTGTAAAGCAAAACTGTCCGGATGTTTTGCATTAAGAAAGAAAGGTAATGAAAACAATACAAATATAGGAATATTATTAAATATATGTATTTTTTTTCATTAAATTGAATATTATTTTAAATTATAAAGCACAAAAACTCATATATTTGCTTCAAGAAAATAGAAAAAACTAAAAAAAAACAAGAATTCCATTATTCGGACACTTTTGCACTGATTGCGGGATTTGCTGAAAATCAATTAATGTTGCCAATTCAATATTTCGTCCAAAGGTCTTTATTTTTAATTACGCTTTCAATACGTTTTGGCATACTCTACCAACTTTTGGATGATATCATGGTCAAGAGCTGGCCATTCATGTTGTATTCTCTCCCAAAGCTCGTCAACATTTTTTGGAGGGTTTTCATATGCTCCCAGCTTTCTCTTAACAACAGTTTTCATTTTAGCAATAGTTTAGTAGCCCATAAGTTTTCTATGGAATTCAGGTATGGACTTTGTGCAGGTCATTCCATTGTCCTAAAAGTTTGGTTTTGTAGCCAGGTGGAAACTATTTTAGCCCCGTCCCCGATCCCCGTCTTGTTGAAAAACAACTTCTTCGGCTGGATAAGCACTTTCATCAACAAAATCCGGTAAATTTGTGTGGAGAATATTCAAACAATCCTCCTTTTTCGCTATACCTTGGATTCTCACCAAAGGTCCAATGTTCCACCAGGTAAAACATCCCTACACCATAATACTGCCGCCACCATGTTTCATCGTTTCCTTCATATGGTGCTTTTGGATGCGGTCACACATTTTTTTTCCTTTGTATATGTATACATATTACATCAGCTTATTATCTATTACTAATATTTAAACTTTCACTACTACTATTTGTATTTTCCACTCTTGACATTTTTTGAATCCACTGCCGATCTTAGTAAAAATAACTTATTATTTTATGGTTTTTCTTATATTCAAATAATGTATTGTAAATTGTGGGTATTTCCAGATATTTTAAAGCCGGATGGCTCACGATTAAATTCTGATAGAAATAAAACGACTGGCTATTTTTACGATCCAAGCGGAAGTGACTTCCATTTTATTCTTTCTTCCATTTGTCATTTAGGGTTGCCTTATTTTACTTAATACTACATCTCTTCTTAGCATTACTCTACGTTTACATTATTGGGTGTATCTTATACTATGCCTACACTTACATTAACATACATTCCATCAATAGGCGACCTTAAGGGTTTTACAACTCGGCCAAACCTGATAAGTGATCGCCCTCGAACATGCGCGGTTCATCAAACTCAGAATAATCTCCTAGGGGATCACTTTCCAACTCTATGCATTCATCGGGTTGCTGAACCCACCTTTTTATGCGGTGAGCCTCGATAACCCCATCATACGGAAGCTGGGTGAGCTGACAACCGCCAATGTCGCGGACAACATACCTGTCGTTTCCTAAACTTTTGTGAATGACATAAGGACCTCGATATCGGGGTATAAATTTCTTGTTACTACCAGCCGTGGTGTCTACATTCCTTATGACCACATAATCACCTGGGATGTATTGGGTACTAGGGCTACCCTTTGAAGCCCGCTTAACGTCATACTCCTGCCTAGCTGTAATAGCCTTAGATGCTCTGTCTCGTATCTGGGTAAGATCTCGTTCGTAATCAGGACACAACGTATCCTGAAAGTATTCGGTAAACTCATCCACTATTACTCCCCTTTGTTCCACGCCAAACAAGAGTCGACTGGGAGTATCCCTACAGGTACTGTGAATTGAGTTATTCATGGCATATTCCACCTCAAGTAATTTACTAACCCAGTCGTCATGCTTAATTTCATCCGTCAGTTTACCCAGCATCGTCTTTAGAACTCTATTTACTCTTTCTACCTGACCATTTGCCTGTGGAGAAGCTACAGCAACTTTTATATGACTTACATTTCGTTTCGTTAAAAATGAACTAAATTCTAAAGAGGTGAAACAGGTTCCTCGGTCAGTCACAATTCTCCTTGGTCTACTATAATAACTAAAGTACTTGTCAAGAGCATTAATAACTTCCTTAGTGCTTGTTGTATTACACGGATAAAGTTTTACGAATTTTGTGAAACCATCAACAACAACTAAAATGTGTTTACGTTTAGATCTAATCGATGGTAATGGTCCAAAATGATCCAAGTGGATCGTATCAAATGGCAAAGCAGTTTTGGGGATGGGATACAAAGTTCTTTCCTTATTCTGTGGGGGTGTGGCATACATTATGCACTTCAGACAATTTCTTACAAACCTTTCCACTTTTAATCTCATATTGGGAAACCCGTAGTACAATTTTAGCTTCTCATGTGTCTTTTCAGTTGCTAAATGACCCATTTTTTCATGTATCACGCGTATGACATTAGACTCCATCTCATGAGGTACGTATAGGGCCATCTTCCCGTCTTGATTTCTTTTGTAAACAACCCCGTCCATTAGATCATAGTCAGTGACATTTTCGCGTTCCAAACGGTCTCGTATAGTTTTAACATGGTTATCTCGCTCTTGTGCGACTTATATTTGGAATTGGATATCATCCACATCTATGATTAAACCTATCTGTCTCCTGCTTAATGCATCGACGTGGCCCATCGCAGCACCTCGCTTATGTCTTATTTTATAATTAAAGTTCTCTAATTCAAGGGCCCACCTAGCTATTCTGGGATTAAGCTGCCTCCTATCAAGAGTTAAGGTTAGTGAGTTGCAATCAGTTACTATTGTGAAGGGAATACCCTCTAAGTAAGTCCTAAACCGTCTCAATGCATATATGATTGCTAGCGTCTCCAGCTCAAAACTGTGGTATTTTGATTCGGCACTTGTTGCTGTTTTGGAGAAATATGATATTGGGTGAAACCTTTCATCGTCCTGCCGCTGCAATAGCACTGCTCCAAATCCTATGCTGCTTGCATCACAATGCAATTCGGTTTCCCTTTTGGGACTATATATGGCCAAAACTGGGCTCCGCGTCAGCCTAAATTTTAACTCGTTAAATGCATCAATACACTCCTGATCAAACTCGAATCGCGCGTCTCTCTTAAGCAAGTTCTGCAAAGGTTTGGCTATCTGGGAAAAGGAAGGTACAAATCGGCGGAAATAAGAAAACAGACCTATGCATGACTGCAGTTGTTTTGAGTTAGTAGGTATAGGGAAATTTTGTATACTCTTAATATGGGAATTGTTCGGCAGTATTCCTGTCCTGGTTACTGAGTACCCCAGATATTCGATTTCGTCATATCCAAATTTACACTTTTCCAGATTGAGTTTTAGTGCGCGCAAGGTAAGTCTGGTTAATACGGTCTTCAGCAGGTCTACATGTTCGTCAAATGTTTCGGTAGCGATAATAATATCGTCCATATAAATAATAATTTTCCTATTATCAACCATATCTCGAAAGACATGATTGATAAATCGTTGGAATACCGCAGGTGCATTCTTCAGTCACAAAAGAAGTTAATGGTATGGATTCAGGGGCCATATGCACCTGATGGAAACCGCTTTTCAAGTCTAATACTGAAAAATGCCTTTTATTTTGTAAATATTCGATACAGTGATCAATCAGAGGTAACGGGTAATTATCCCTGATGGTAAGTTTGTTAAGGGCCCTATAGTCTATGCACATACGGATTTTACCGCTCTTCTTTTTCACTAATACTACGGCTGAGGCATACGGCGAGTCACTCGGTCTTATGATCCCCTCTTCACGAAGTTCCTCAATGATGGATTGCACTTGGCTGCGCTCCAAATATGACAATCGGCGGGGGGCGGAATGGAAAGGAACGTCAGTTGTCAAATGAATCTTCATCTCATATTTGTATGGTTCGGGCTTTATTTTTGACTTTAAATAATTATCATTAATAAGCTGCTTTAATTTATCACGACAGATTTTAGTCATGTTAGGACACACGTCAACATTACATTCGTCAGATGAAAAATCAATATGGAAAATGTCAGGTACGTCAACGGCAGTGAACTCACCCAAAGACAAGGAATCATTTAGAATGATTTTACTAGCATGGTTTCTTCCTAACTCATGCTGTTCCGCAACTGCGATAAATGCATTCGAGTCGGTTACAGAATTTAAGCTTTTTGGCTCCATAAGGGACCGTATTTGAAACAACTTATGCTTACTATATTTCTTCAGTGCCTTTGATAATTTAATGTTAAACAACCCCAGGAAGTCACGGCCCAAAATAATTGGCATAGTCATATTTCTATTGGAAATTACATTTAATTCAATTTCTTCAATTTTTCCACAGTATTTAACAAAAGTTTTTAAAACATAAAGTATTTCAATATATTTCCCACCAATGCCTTTGTATTTTTGAACTGGTCTCTTTACACATTCCTTTTGGACCCCCTTAGGAACCAGTGACTCCTGGATAAAGCTAGTCGGACTACCGGTATCAAATAAAGCCATTAAATCTATAACTAAAGGTTCAACATCGGTTTTTAATACTATACTTACATAATTAAATGCGCCAACCACGTCATGGTCTGTATCCACTTGTACGGCAGCAACTTCTCGGGGCTTCAAAACTTTTGGTGGGTTCGGGCAGGATCGGTGATCGTGCCCCATCTTCCAACATCGGAAACAGGCGTCATTTGGTCGCATAGGGTAAGGGCAGTTGGGTTTGATGTGGCCATCCTTCGAACAATTGTAGCACTTTATTTTTTGTTCGGCTGCTGGTTTTGTTGTTTTGGGAGCTGCTGTCTGTGCCGTGCCAACTGCAAAATATTTGTTTTGGAAACGGATCACCAGCGTCTTGAATTCGTCTAAGGTTCGGGCCGTCATAAGGATATGCGAGTTTGGGACATTCCCGATTCCATCAATAATAAAATCAATAACCTCAAGATCGCTGACATTGGCTCGTTTTCCTAAGGCTTGCATTGTCAGCACATAACAGTGCAGCGACTCATCTTTCCGCTTCCAGCGACGTTGTGCCAACATCTTATATATCTCATGCCGTGTGACGGATATGTCGAATTCGTCTTTCAGCGCTTTTCTTAGCGCACCATAGTTCAACGCTACTGTTGTCGTCAGGAAAACTTTCGCCGTGCCCGTCAGCGAACGACGAAGTGCAAGCAGTTTAAATCGGTCGTCAGCTCCAGTCGATTCCATTAGATCCTCAAAATCTTTTAGGAATTGGTTCACCGTTAAAGTGACATCATCTCCACTGAGTTTGGGGATGGCATGTTCAAGGTCCCCAAATTCCAGACGCCGTATACTCTGATTTTTCGGACGGCCTTCGAGTTCTTCGATTTGTTTGGCCAGCTTGAGAATTTCTACCCGCTTTTGCAAAGCTGCGATCTCTTCATCTAGACCAATAAACATACTAGTCCGTCCACAGTTTCTAATATTGGTAGCGTCAGCAGCGGCACGTACATCAGTAGCGGCAGAGTCGAAAACATCAGAAGCGGCAATAATATCAATAGCGGCAGTAGTATCAATAGCGGCAGTAGCATTAGTAGCGGCAGTAGCACTAGTAGCAGCATTAGTGTCAGTACCGGCAGTGTCGTCAGCAGAGGTGAAAACGTCGGCAGTAGCAGTGGCATCAACAGCGGCAGTACCAGCAGTAGCGGCAGAATTTAAATTATCGTCATTTCTTGAAATTTCCGTGCTCCGAGTGGCTCCTACCACATCCCGCAGCAATCGGCGCAATTGGGTTGTCGTTGCTGTAGTTGGAAATTCCACACCAGCCTCAGTCAGCACGTTAGTTAGTTCTTGGCGAATATTTGCCATTATCTCGCAAAATATTAAAGTTATCTTTAAAATGTGTAGTTTATTGGGTTGCGTTTGCACAACCCCACACCTGAGTTGTAAATTGTGGGTATTTCCAGATATTTTAAAGCCGGATGGCTCACGATTAAATTCTGATAGAAATAAAACGACTGGCTATTTTTACGATCCAAGCGGAAGTGACTTCCATTTTATTCTTTCTTCCATTTGTCATTTAGGGTTGCCTTATTTTACTTGAATTTGAATTTGAAAAGGTCGAGCCAAGGAGCACCAGGAGATTTGGTGGCTCCTAAAACACTCAGGCTAAAAAGCCCATTGTATTTAAAGCTCTGGAAAGGGGGTAGATAGTCAAGGAGGGAGGGAGAAAAGTATCAGAGAAAGAGATAGGAAAGAATAGAGACAGAGATAGAGATAGTTAGTCCTGTGAGAATTTTCCAGATTCTTTGGCAAATCTGTAAATATCCTCCAGTTTTAGAGAACGAATATTACCCATTCCCATGACATCGGAACCCAATACCCGTAGTCGCGCTCTAGCAAAGGCAGGACACTCACAGAGAAAGTGCTCAGTGCTATCCGCCTCCTCCAAGCATGACAGGCATACCGGGTCCTCGATGATTCCAATGGTGGTCATATGCTGACCCCATGGGTTGTGTCCTGTAATGATGCCGACCATCAACCGAATGTCTTTCCTTCTAAGTTTTAGTAGAAAGTTTGACAGTTTTCTGTTCGGACTTGTCACAAAACACTTTGCAGTTCTGCAGCGTTCTAGACCGGACCATCGCTCTTTATGTAGATTGCCTACATAATCGTTGATCCAGTTCTTGATTCCTGCGGGACTGATTCCGATTATTGGCTCTGGCCCCTGTGGGGGCACCGCTGATCCACGGTTGGCCAATTCGTCGGCAATTTCGTTTCCTTGAACACCGGAGTGTCCCGGAACCCATATAAGTACAAGCCTGTTTTGTCTTGCGACAGAATTAAGCTTCTTCTTACATTCTTGAACAATCTTTGAGGTTTGCTTCGCGTTCTCCAGGGCCTTCAATGCAGCCTGACTGTCACTGAAGACTCCAATCTGTTTCCCGCTCCATCTCCTCTCGATTATCCATTCGGCTACTTTTAGGATGGCAAAAACTTCTGTTTGGAAAACAGTTGCCATTCCCCCCATAGCGTAGTGATACTTATTACTATCGTTTAAGTACCATCCGGCTCCAGACCCTATTTCAGTCTTGGACCCATCGGTAAAGAAAATATCCGTCAAACCTCCCTGCATGCCTCCTGGATTGCTCCATTGCTCACGCAATGGAAATCTGACATCAAATTTCCTTCCGAATGAAACTGTGGGTATCAGGTCATCTTTAGGTGCCAAAAACAGTGGACACTGCTCCGACAGCAACTTAAAGATTTCTCTGTGTCCCGAAGTTCCATCTTCGTGCCAGAGACCATATTTATGGAGTCTGCACATTGCTTTTATTGCTTCCTGTTGTATCTTAAGATCCAGGGGGAGCAAATCGAGCATAGCATTTAGGGCATCTCCAGAGGTTGTACTCATGGCACCCGTGATGCATAAACATACACTTCTTTGCAGCCTGTATAGTTCCCGGATTGTGGACTTAACCATGCTCCGTCGCCACCAGACCACAGAAGCGTAAGTGATGATTGGTCTGATAAGTGCCGTGTATATCCATAGGACCACAGCAGGTTTCAGACCCCAAGTTTTGCCAAAGGCTCTACGGCATTGCTGAAAAATCTTCAATGCACGATTCACCTTCAGTGAAACGTGTGTCTCCCAAGTCAGCTTCTTATCCAAAATTACTCCTAGATATTTAACTTCGTTGGAAAGACCAAGTGTCACACCTTTCAGTGTTGGAAGACTGAGTCCATCCAATTTCCGTTTTCTCGTAAACAAGACTATGGTTGTTTTGTTCGGATTAACGGAAAGACCTTGTCTCATGCACCAATCATCGATTTTGTCAAGAATCCTCTGCACTTTCGTGCAAAGCCTCCTTAAGGATTTATCCGATGTTAGCGCACAGACGTCGTCCGCATATGCTTGGACATGAAAGCCGAGTTCCTGCATCTCCACTAATAGGGAGTCTACGACGAAGCACCACAGCAGCGGAGAAAGAACACCCCCTTGGGGACATCCTTGCTTGGCCCTGACTGTGATTTGCTCGTCATCGCTCCCACCAGCGGTTAACAGCCTCTCAGAGAGCATGGAGTATATCCATTTTATAATGGCTTGATTAACTCCGTGTCGTTCGGCAGAAGAACATATCGAGCCGAAAGTGGCATTATCAAAAGCCCCCTCAATGTCCACGAACACGCCCATTGTGTATTCGTCAGCTTCCAGCCCAGCTTCAATCTTGCTAACAAGATCGTGTAAGGCTGATTCACATGATTTTCCACTCTGGTAAGCGTGTTGATTTCTACTAAGTGGACTTCTCGGCAATACCCCCACTCGAATATGTTTCTCCACCACTCGTTCCAGACTTTTCAACATGAACGATGTCAAACTGATTGGTCTAAAACTTTTTGCTAGGGAATAGTCATCTTTTCCTGGTTTCGGAATGAATACTACTCTTACGCGTCGCCATTGGGATGGTATATAACCAAATGCAAGACAGGCTGTAAAGATCCTTTTCAGGGCCTCAATCAGCCTGTCTCCTCCTTTTTTAAGCATTGCTGGATATATTCCGTCAGGTCCAGGGGACTTAAAGTTTTCAAAGGAAGATAAGGAAAACCTTATCGATTCCCTTGTCACTATCCGACTAGCAATATACCAGCTGTACCTAGAGGTTCCACCATTGCCACCGTTGTTGTTCATGCCACTCTCACCTTCAGAGAGAGTTCTACTACCCGGAAAGTGGGTTTCGAGTAAAGCATTAAACGTTTCCGATTTGGAAATGGTGTATGAACCATCAGGTTTTCGAATGGAATCCAGCCTTACTGAGCGGTCTAAATGAAGGACCTTACAAAGTCTCGCTGTTTCCCTCATTTCTTCGACGTTACTGCAGAAATTTCTATAGGATTCAAGTTTGGCTTGCCGTACTTTCTTCTTATATTCTCTCTGTGTAAGTCGATGATTGGCCCAGTCCTCTTCTGTTTTGGTCTTCAAGGCCTTATTAAGAAGTTTCCTGGACCGTACACGAAGCTTCGACAGTTCAGGGTTCCACCAAGGAACCGCTTTCCCCTGTCTGCTTTGCCTGAGTGGACACAGTTCCTCGAAGCAATTGATTAAAGTACCTTCTAATTTCTTAGTCGCATCTTCAATCATTTCTGCTGATTTGAGTTTTTTCAGGTTTGGTAATCGCTCTGTTACAAGCTCACCATACCTGTCCCAGTCCACATTTCGAGGATTCCTACCGGAAGGTATTGATATTGTGTCAATTCCCAGTCGGAATTCGATAAGACGATGATCAGAAAGAGAGTCCTCTTCCAAAACTCGCCATCGGTTGATTTGATTTCCAACTGACCTATTGGTAAGTGTTAAATCAATCACCTCTTGTCTCCTTCTGGTCACAAAAGTTGGTTTGTTACCAGTGTTTTGAATGACCAAATCGGATGACAGGATAAAATCCAGTAACTTGAGACCTCTGGGGTTGCATTTGCTGCTTCCCCACACAATGTTCTGTGAATTTGCGTCACAGCCCACTATTAGCCCCAGATTATTGGATTCTGCGTACTTGACCACTTCTCTTAGCTCCCTCGAAGGAGGTGGCTGTACAGAGTCATAGGGTAGGTAGGCCGAAACTATGATAGCTTCGACACTGTTCCCACTTTTCCAGTACTTTATTTTTGCAGCAACGATATCTCCAGAGCATAGCTCTTTTAACATCGTGTGTTCGATCAACCTCGGCATGATAATACATGCTCGCGGTCTCACATTCCCTTCACAATGAAGTATTTGTCCCCACGACATAAGTATTTTACTTAATACTACATCTCTTCTTAGCATTACTCTACGTTTACATTATTGGGTGTATCTTATACTATGCCTACACTTACATTAACATACATTCCATCAATAGGCGACCTTACGGGTTTTACAGTATAGAAAAATTAAATAAAATTTATAAAAAAAAAACTTTGAACAAAAAGTTTTTTTTTAAGTGCATTGTTCAAGTGTTCACGCAAGCTCTATTCGTTTTAGTAGGGTGGCTTTTCGCGCAGGCCCTTTTGACTGGAAGGTGGACTGTAGCTTCATCCGCATTTCGTGAGAAGTTTCGCAGTCAGATATAAGTCCCAATTCCGAGGGACTTGTTGACAAAATTATATCGGCACATGCTTTCTGATCGTTGAGTCTCCACTTGGCAGCAGCATCCCCGTGTGGACATGGTTTGGTTCCATCCGCGTAGCTCCACAAATCCGCTTTTATCACTCTTCGTAATTATACTATAGTTGGCCGACTTGCAGCGCTAAATATATTTCGGAATTACAGAAAACAAACCTTTTGAATTAAAGAAATACACTTCGGACCCCTGGGCCCATAACCTGTTCATGTGGATGATGTCCGTTCTGCTCGACGTCTTTATTAAGAGAGAGAGTTCGGATTTTAGTTCGTAGTTACAAAATGTACAAGTTACAATAGATACTTAAATTATGTATAAAATACTGTAGAGGGCGCTAAAACAGGGTTGTATTTAGGCATTGTTGTATTTCCTAACATGCATTTCTGACGATTTTTTTTTTTTAATTTTTGTGCAAAGTTTTAGAACTAGTTATTTACCATATTATAATTTTACATAAAGTGAATAACTAACTAAAAACAAAAGAAAGTACAAATTTACCTACCATAAAGATAAAGTATGGCCAAAAATACTTCCCGTAAAGATAGAGAGCTGAGCATTTTTTCGGCATTCGTGCCTTTTTCTTTGCACCAAAGATCAAAAATGTGGATGCGTGAAAACACACAGTTATAAGATGCTCCTATACAATCAAAATAAAATGTGCAAAGCAAACATAAATTAGTACAGTAAATTTAATGTAAGAAAAGGTACAAAACAAACGACGAAAAAGAAAACGAAACCAAGAACACAAAGATCAACTGATAACGGTGGATATTTGTCCCATGAAAATAAATAAGACCCACTTTAGTTTATTTATGAATATAAGCTAATTAGCAACTTTTAGCAACTAAACTTTTCGTGATTATTACCTTAAAACATTGACAAATACAGTGATGGCACTCTCAATGGGGGCACCCGGGGGCAACACAACTAAAACTTTTAGTAAACATAAAAAAGACGTACACAAAATGCCCAAAAAAGTTAAGACGTTCAAAATCACACAAAAATGTTTGAATTGAATTGATCAAATTAATCTTTAAATAAACATTTATTAAAGTAAATACCTTCAATTACAAAATCCATTTTAAATTATTAATATCGGACCACTTTGTCAAACGTTTGATCACTTTGAAGTACGAATTTGCAATGACAAAATACAAACAAAGCTCAGACGGGCTGCAAAAATGTACACAAGTTCATTCTTTCAATGCTATTTTTAGAAAGTTCCGTTAGATTTGCGGAAAACCCGGTTTGGCGTTTTGAAGATTGAACATTTTAGTGTCAATTTGTGTTCGTTTTGTCCAAGTATTTTGTGATGATATTTTTGATTTTTGGCCTATGGACGCAACCAGTATGCAATGCTTCCTTGTTACCTATTTGCATTCATTGTTTGTAAATAACTTCTAATTTACAGAAGTTTTTGCTTCTTTTTTTAATAATTGTCTTATTGTTTGTTCATATCTATTATTCTACATATCTATTATTATTCTATTTATTCTACATATAAGTTAAAATAAAACACTTTATTTTTCATTTTAAAATAAAACACTTTATTTTTCTTTTCTTCACTTCACTATTTCACTTCACTACCACACTGTGGCTTACACTGTCTAGATTATACTAAAAACTAACCGCGCTTAAGTGCTTTTTAGTGACAACTCTTTCGGCTGTATGATGCGCACGATTCGTTTCGGCAAAATGCGAAACGTCGGCATACCGAAAAAGTACTTAAGCGAGGTGTGGGATAGTCACAGCGGCAATAACCAAAAGTGACTTGACCGATGCTGACGGCCAGCCATCGCCGTACAAACGTACATATATGTATGTATCACACACATGCATGTTTGTCGACACTATGCCAGTATCGCTGTGTTAACTCCTCCCCCTCTTAATCTCGGAACGTCCCTGATCCGACAGATTTAATTAAAAATATATTAATTCAATTTGTTTTATATATGTACGTATGTATGTACTTACAATTTTGTAAGGAGTTTTTTTTCCTTGTTTTGTTTTTTTATAGAAATTTGATTTGAATATTTATGTAATGTGAATTCATATGTGGGTATGTTTACTTATCATTATTTTCCTTACTAATATATTTATAAGTTTCTGTATAGTTTGTTTGATACTGCTGATACAATATATATGTATTTGTTTTAAGCAATTTATTGCTTCGTGAGATTCTTATTTTATAAAATATAGCCTATACATTATATGTATTTGATTAGGGCAAAGTTTGTATTTATATTTATAAGTTTTTGTATAATTTGTTTGATACTGCTGATACAATATATGTATATGTATTTGTTTTAAGCAATTTATTGCTTCGCGAGATTCATATTTTATAAAATATAGCCTATACATTATATGTATTTGATTAATTTTTTCACTTTTTAGTATAAATGACCACCTTCATTCCACATCGATGCAATTTTATTTTGTTATTTGGCTTTTCTTTTTAACTTTCGAATCCACCCTCCATTTCTTGTCAGTCTGTCATAACATCATTTAATGCCATTTTAATTTATTTAAGCTGTATTTTCGTTTTTTTTTTTCTATCTATTTTTCGCTTTTAATTGGTTTCCTTTTATTTTAGTTCACTTTGTCACATTTGCTATTATTATATTTCATTGCATATTATTTAAGTTTATTTATTTAATCCATCTTTTATTAATATTGTCTAATTTCGTCATGTTTGTTTTTAAATACTTTTTTTTACTGAATTTGATTTTATTTAATTTAATTTCATATAATTTATATTATTATTATGATTGATTTTCAATGTTCAAAAATGCTATACTATGCTTTATTTGTGGAGGTAAATTGGGCACATGCTACGCAAGAACGCAAATGAAATCTGTCGTCAAGCTCTGTATGAAGATTATGAGGGGATTTAGCTATGCGACTTGAAAGACAAGATCTGTTTTGCCTTCACTGATTTAGAGTCTTTCTCTCAGCACAACTTCATCAATAAATTTTGGTATTTGTCCTCCTCTCGCTAAATATGTTAACCCTACACGGTTTCTCCCTACAGAATTTCCAAATTCTCATTGAACACTAATTTCATTTCGTTGCATTTATTTTGTTTAATCCAACTTCAGTTCACCCCACTTTAATTTACTTTTATTGTTTTTTATTTATTAATATTTTGAAATTTAATTAAATTTACTGCCATTTTGTTTTCATTAGTTTTATTTGACCTCATTTCATTTAATTTTGAGTGCTATTTTTTCGTATTTCATTTAAGTCTGTTTTCTTTTATTTCAGGTTTTTTTTTTTTTTTTTTTTTTTTTTTTTTTTTTTTTTTTTTTTTTTTTTTTTTTAATACTGCATTCCTTCAATAATTGATTATTTCATTTTCAGTAAAACATAGTTGCTTAACAATTGTTTACTCCAGCTTTTCATTTAGCTTCACTTCTTAAAACGTTAGTAGAATATTTTGGATTTCAGTTTTTTTTTTTCACTCATTTTAGATTTGCACTTCTTAACTTAATGTTTGTGTTGTGGGATCTGGGGTAACACCACCCTTAGGCCACTTGAGTTGGACGCCAGTTAAAATAAAACACTTTATTTTTCATTTTAAAATAAAACACTTTATTTTTCTTTTCTTCACTTCACTATTTCACTTTACTACCACACTGTGGCTTACACTGTCTAGATTATACTAAAAACTAACCGCGCTTAAGTGCTTTTTAGTGACAACTCTTTCGGCTGTATGATGCGCACGATTCGTTTCCGCAAAATGCGAAACGTCGGCATACCGAAAAAGTACTTAAGCGAGGTGTGGGATAGTCACAGCGGCAATAACCAAAAGTGACTTGACCGATGCTGACGGCCAGCCATCGCCGTACAAACGTACATATATGTATGTATCACACACATGCATGTTTGTCGACACTATGCCAGTATCGCTGTGTTAACTTATACACAATTGTCAACGAAATAACTCTACTTCTTATTAATTCATTGAATGATTAATTTAACTAACTAAAACTGTACAAAAAAATGTTTGAGGTATGATTTATATTGTACAATGCTTGATTGATTTGGCCACTCTGATAACACAGCCCCACAAAAAAAAAAAATTTTAAGTCCCAGAAACTTGACCTCGGTTACTATATGTTTTTAGGGTTGCTGAATCCGAATCCGGGGTCAGTTTCACCCCATCAGGTCAGTTCAAGGTCAAATCATCAAAATCTGTAAAAATGGACCCTAACCATACTATCTTAAGGGTTTTTGGGGTCGCTGAATCCGAATCCGGGTCAGTTTCACCACATCAGGTCAATTTCCGGGTCAGTTCAAGCTCTAAAAAGTAAACAGAGTGAAAAAATTTGTTATAAGCTGAAACAATGTAAAAGGTATTAAAAAAAAGAAAATAACAATATACACACAAATACAATCCCGTCCATTAAATCTATATCACAATTAGATACATTAAAATTTTTTAGAAGAATATGTATTTCACAATACTCATGAAAAATCTACTTTATTACTCTTTATTTATGATAACGAACTATTTTATTGTCAAAAGATCTACGTATGAGGTTTCGCTTCCCCTTTTTGGAGTTCGATGGCAGATCTCTTTTTAAAGACCAGCAGTAATCTGCTAACATATTTATATTCCATGTTCCTTGGTACCTCCGCTCCATTTCTTTAATATCTTGGTGAAACCTTTCTCCCTGCTCTTCGCTGTAATCTCCTAAGTTATTTGGAAAGTCATCTACGTGAGAATGTAAAAAGTGCAATTTCAGGTTCATTAAGCAGCCTTGATTTTTATATCTTTCCACTAAATTCAATACTATTTGTTTGTAGTCCGGGCTTTTTCTATTTCCTAAGAAATTTTCAATTACGTTTTTGAAACACAACCATGCTTCTTTCTCTTTCTCGTCCATTTTGGTAACAAAAACCTTATCATTTATCATCCTACGAATCTGAGGTCCGTGAAAAATTCCTTCCCGTACTTTAACATCACTTAATTTTGGAAATTGATTCCGGAGATACCTAAAACAACTACCATCTTTATTAAGTGATTTTACCCATTGTTTCATAAGTCCTAATTTTATGTGCAGAGGTGGTATTAGAATTTTTAATGGATCAACAAGTGGTTGTTCTATTACATTCTTAGAACCCGGTTCGAGCTTTTGTCTCAAAGGCCAAATACTCTTGGAGTAATGATTTGTTCGATCCCTACTGTCCCATTCACATAAAAAGCAAGGGTATTTTGTAAATCCCGATTGTTGCCCTAGAAGTATTGTTAGAACCTTAAGATCCCCACAAATTTGCCGTTGGTGTTCTTTGTATTTAATTCTATCTAATATTACTTTCATGTTGCAGTATTTCTTATCCAATATTACCGAATATCCTATGGGAACAGCTGCATAAACATTTGTATTGTGTAAAAGAACAGCTTTTAAACTTCTCTTTGACGAATCGATGAACAATCTCCACTCGTTAGCTTTATAACATCCTTGCTTGAAGCGTAAGAAACTTTAATTTTATCAGCTACATTAGTATTTCCTTTTAGCCATGATGCTAGGTACTCTGCCCCGTCCTTTGGTAAACCCAAATCACGTATGAGATCATTCACATGTTCTTGTGCAATTGGACCTTTGCTATTCTCAGCATTATTTGGAGTGTACTCTTCGTCATCACTAGCACTAACAACGTCAGTGTCATCATCAATCGATTCGTCGTATTCTGTAAATCCTTCTTCATCAGGTACTCTTTCTATTTCTTCTACCAAACTCTCATCTGCATCAGTTTCCAAATTTTGCTCAACATCCATATGTTCACTTGCAAACGAATCCAATGATACTTCTTCTTCCTGAATTCGAGATAAGTAAACCGGTTTCGTGACACTTTTAACATTAGCGTACTTAATTTTTGACTTGACTCTACTATTTATCCCCAACAAATTTGTATTGCAAAAATAACAATCTCTTTTCTCAAAAGGTTCTTTCCATATCGTCGGCACTTTCATTTTTACTTCGGTTTTTTTACTTCCTAGCATTTTCCGGCATAATACACATATGGTTTTTGGAACCCAATCGGATACGTCGACTGTACTATCAATGCCAAATAATTCATGATATTGTTGTTTATGTTTTTCATTGAATTTTCTTCTATTTTTAGGGTCCTCATACTTACTACAAATATAACAAAAACAATCACGCTTTTTTACTTTGCACTCTTGGTCACCAGACCTGAAGTGAAAGATTCTTGTAGCATTATGCTCTTCCATAGCCAAGTTTCCCACTATCAAAGAGCTGCGGTCGCATGATGACGACGACTGCGGGCCCGCTTTCTCACCCTGACCAGCCGCCGATACTGGGTTTCCGAAGCCCTGCATCGTAACATTGTGCCTCATGTCTGCCATGACGGCGCGAACGCCTTCGCCAAGGGATTTGGCCGACGAAAGAAACGTCCATGTCGTTTCCACCGTCACCACAATGTCGTTTGCACCGTCGTCGCTGCTGGTCGTTGGTTGTTCGCCGGTAGTTTTTTCTACAAGTAAACTTTCATTGACTTCGGTGCCAAAGGATTCGCTGCCTTTCAGCGAACTAAGACGATTATGCAGTGCGATTATATATTGTTTTGCTCTAGATTTTTGTTCGGCATCCAGACAAACCCGAATACGAGGATCTAAAAATATAGCGGCATTGAAAAGTTCAATGTCAAGTAATTTGAGTTTTTGATTATTTAAAGCATCAATAAGCGACTTCACAATTCTGTTGGCGGTTGTCATAAAGACACACTTAGACCTTTCGCAGGTCCATTGTGATACCACTGGAGCTTATCCTTACCCTACGTGTTCCTTTTCAAACCATCCGGTAGCTTTAATAAACGAGCAGAGCTTCGTTAGTTTTAGATGGGCTATGTCCGCTACATCGGTTAAAAACGCTGTACCAAGAGTGTGTCTGTATTAAGACAGCTTCTACAGAAATCGAAGTACGGGAGTCCTAACCTTCTTGCTTGGCTGCCTATTAAACAATGACCAGTTAACCCCTATCATTTGTTAAATCTTAGCAAGATCTTCGATCGACTGCTTCTGTTTTAGAGACCAATTCATTTACATGTAAATATGTATGTCGTACATGCATGTATTGCGATGTTTTTTATACACTCAATATTTTTGTAAATTGTGTATGTATATGTGTATATGTGCTATTCACTTTGACAATGTACTTTTGGCGACTTGTCTTTTATTTGCAATTTACATTGGATGCTTCCAATATTTTTAATAAATTCACTGCACTAAATTGCTGCACAATAACTGAAACAGTTTTTTCTCAATTTGAGACCGACAATTTTTTTATGTTGGTATGTGTTCATGAATTGTCTAAGTGTGGACTGTATAAAATGAAACTGCACTATTCAAATGTCGGTTGAAAACTGCTGATTTAAATTTTATTCATTTCGTGTGTACATAGTTGTATTTTACATGGTTTGATTAAGAGTAGTAAACAGATCTAAACCTTTTACATGGTTGTATTATTATAATGTTTCATTTTTGTATAGAAAATTCATAAAATTATGTACACACGTAGGATGGAATATAAGAATAACTTAATTAATAAATGTTAGATTACTTTTAAAAATAACAGTTGTCAATTATAAACAGTGAATGCAAACATTACCCTTACCATCCCAGTTACAAAGCGACAAAAAATCATCATTATAAATTTGACGAAACAAATCGAAACAAACAACTACTTTTTGGTTTTCCAATATTTTTACAGAACTGGTATAAGTAGGTGTTTGTCTTCATGGGGTATGCAAAAGTATGTCCTCTTTGGGTATTTTTATTACTTCATTGCCTAATTGATCACCTAGTATTATACCTAGTGCCGGAGAAGATTGTACCGGTTGGTCAAAATAGTTTTCTAATTTGCCAAAACTGTATCCTATCAAATAATCATCAATACCTATTATTTTGACAGGCCCAACTTTTCTGCTGAAACAGTAGGAATCTTTTTCTTTTTTGTGATAAATTTTGAAAGCACCAATTTTTGAAATATTCTCGTCATCATTTCCTTCTTCTAGTCTAAAATATATTTGCTCAAGAATTTTGTTTGATTTTTTAACAATTTTCTTTAAATATTTCATATATGTACATATAACTAATTTTGTTATGGGACGAGTGATTGTGCCTTGAGCGGTACAAATGTCAACCACTCGGGTCCTATTATCTGGACCGAAGTACACATTTTTTATTCGGCCTATTCGGTTGGGTTCGAGCGACTGAGTCTCTATGTAGCAGGGTATTATGTTTCCGGTTGCATTTCCTGCAGGAGTATTTGCTTTTGCAGTCTTTGAAACTATGCGACATTGCTAAGCAGTTGTAACAGTCTCCATACTTTTTAATAGTAGATATACGCGTTTCTACATTCATTGCAAGGAATTTATAGCATTCATGTATGGAATGTTGTTTTTTCATATTTTACAAGTGTCAATTTCGAGTATTTTTTTTTTGTGAAATTAGGTTCGGAATTTTTTTACGGTTTTGACTGTTCCGTTATCACCGCCCCTATCGGCCCTCCGGTTGTTTTGACACTTAATAATAAAAACAAATTTTATTTCAAATATATATAAATACACATATTTATTATATTATAAACACATATATAAAGAAAAATTCAGCAAAAAGACTAAAAATTAGACCTTTTCTTACATTCAGTTCTGTTTAAAACAAGACAAACTTAAATTTAATTTTTGTACTGAACTGTCTTTTTCCTCTTTTGCCAATACATTTTTTATTATGCTGGTGCACTTCTCTCTTCCGAACTCAGAGTGTTTTATTATTTCAGAATCCGGCACGATTTCTTTTAAGAGTGGGATTAAATGGTCTACCACTTGCAGCGCAACATTATGCTCAGCGAAGAACATGATAAGTCTTATTGCGAAATTTCTGGAACCATTTGGTTTACTCGACTTTTTCTAAAAAAAAACTGTTTATTTCAGATGTCTTTTTTATTGCCTTAATATTTTTTTGGTGAATTTATTTTCGGCGTGCTTCTGCAAATTAGACTTGCCGGAGTCCAAAACTTTGTCGCACGCAGCGCATTTGCATTTGAATGGATCGTTAGCCACAGCTTCCAACCAGCCACTAAAATTTTCGTCGTCAAGCCACTTGTGATTGAACTTTTGTTTCCGATACTTGCGTTGTTTTTCCTGGTGCTTCTCCGAAGAGTCCTCATATCTGTAAAATATATGCATTTTAAATATAAAAAAAGCTAAAACTAAAATAATTGCAAACTTACTTCAAAAGTGAAAAGCACCAGCAAAACGCGGTGCAACTAACAATTTCGCACGAAGAAAAATCGCGTTAGCGTTAACGAAGAAAAAAATGGCAATGTTGGCGTATTAACGCTTTTAAAACTATGCTGCCATAAGGAAAAAAAGTCTGGCTGAAATCTTACTGCGGATTTTTATTTTAAATTAATTTTTTTAATTTTTCACGCTGTTTTTAAATTTTTTCTGTCCTTGAAAATCCCTTACATTTACATAATTTAAAAAATCTGTCCTTTTCCTTACACCTACATTTTTCGACAACAATCCCTACATGTAGGAAGTCAAACTGAGAATGATATAACAGTACAATGCACACTCGGAAAAGCGAACCGAATGTGATCCAACAAATATAATAACTTTAAGTTTTGATGAAAGTAGAAAAACCCATCCCGGCTGATGCAACTCTTTATAGCCCAAAGATCTATTCTGTGACCAATCCATATGCATGTAGGACAGTTGGTTATATGCAACTATCACCATTCGTATTCATCAGTTGGTTGTACTAAAACATTTACCTTTTTAGAAGTAGAAGCATTTCTGTTGCTATTTTATTTTACAGTTGAGTATTTCGATTCGCTTATTTGTGCAGTCGACGAATTGCATAAACAAGCTTCTTGGGAACATTTCGAAAAGGATATCGAGTTCTTTTGAACTTCTATAAATTTTAGCAAGAATAATTGGCAGTTCGAAATACGGACGAGTTTTTCCAGGAATGAAATTAGCATTAATGTTGTCCCATACTAAATATGCTGCGATTGACTCTTGCATTCCCTCAACACGTTATTCTGGCACGGCAAGGTCACAAAACATTTTGAGCATGCAAACTGCAAACGCTAATTAAAAATGTCTAACTTTACTATGACAATGTCACATTTTATTTACATTTCACACTGACGTTGCCAAATCTCTAAACTTAAAGGCCTGAAAAATGCTGATTTTCAATTTTTTTTTTTTTTTTGATAGTCAATTGGTTTATTTTACAAAAATAAAAGCCTAGCACTAATACATTTTGACTTTAGCAAAATTAAAAAAAATTGTTGTGTGGAGCCTGTTTCTCCAGAAGTCCCTTGTGGTGATCATCACAAGTCTTTTGTTTTTTTAAATTAACAATATGGCGGCTTCAGGAAATATTTCCAAGATTTTCGAGAAAAAAACGACAATTAATTGTTTAAAAAGAAATCGGAATTTTGAAAAAAAAAATCCTTCGATCAGGCACGAGCAGTATATATTTTATTGTATTGTATACCAAGCGGTTTTTAAGTAACAGTGAGCACGAGTTCAAAAAACATAGTTTGTGTGACATCTATTGCTCGGCCATATAATAGTTCTTCAGCCGCCATAACAGCTTCCAAAATATATTCATACATATCCAAAATATCGATTTGCTATTGCCTACGTAGCATTCTACCTTCTCGAGGCGCTTATCTGCCACTTTCATGCGTGCAGCCTCCAGCTACTTGCTGTCGAACGCTCCGGAGCGCCCAAGCGCCCTTTGTTAATTGTTGAATAACTCGAAAAATATTTTTCGGATTCACTTAAAATTTTCGCACAATATTTTTAAAATATTATACTTTACGAAAATGCAAAAAAATTCCGTTTTTTGAAAATTCTGACTACCCCTAAGCCCTTAAGGAGCAAACTACGCAAAAAGTGTAAATAAATGAGGTATAATATAAAAGTCGGTCAAATTTTAGACAAGATCGAGATTATGCAACAAAAAAAAGCAATGGAAAAAGAAAAGTATCGTGGACCATTGAACTTCTCTGATGGATTATTATTCGGAGCTAGTACACTAAATTATGATTTGAACATTTTATTATTTAGTAGAATTCTCACTGATAGCACTATTTTTTGTCTTAGATGCACTTATTACTACAATACAAAAACTAAGAAACAAAATAGATGTTTAATAATTTTCAAACTAAAAAGGTAGCAAATATATTTCCCAATTTTTATTTCCTTACCACTACTACTTGTTTGAGACCAATTAAGATAATAGATTTGAGATCAAGTTGGGAATTAAAGAAACATAATTTATGTTACTGAAACATAATTATGTTAAATATATATAATTACTGTTGTACAGAAAAATATTATTTCTTTTTATAAGAATGCTAGGATTCTCCAATTGGTTGGTGAGCCGTTGAGAAACAACAATGGAGATTTCAAAAAGATGCTAATTCTCAACTTAATCTCAAGTAAAGCTCAAACCTGTATGTTTTTGGGATATTTGAAATTTATAATACCATTTTTTTTGTTTCGGTATGATTCATGCCATATTTAACGACATGTTGTGAAAGCTTTTGTTGACAGCTAACTGCGGAATAGTACCATAAAAAATGCACTATTTTTCCTTTAGTTCTGAGGTGCAACAATTTACTGCGGGGTATACAAGTGCGCAACTCCCTTAATTTATAAATACAGTTATATTTTTATGCAAAATAAATGTTTATGATAATACATATGTGCGCTATTTATGGCAAGCTGCGCCTAAAAAAAGAATATTTGTATACATTTGTTTACCACCTAAATGTAAATTCTAAGTATCTTATTCAGAATATTTGTGTATATATTGTAATATATATGAATGTTTCTACAAAGTATAGCACATACAGATTTATAGTCAAAAACAAAACTTCTTAAATGTGAAAAAAAAAAAAAATAAATAAAAAATAAAAAAATTTTGTTTTCATAACTTTGTTTTTGGAATGGATAAAAAGGTATTTTTAGCGGTAAGTACATATGTATTTATAAACGATTGGGAGATTATTTAAATCATTCAATAAACTTTTAATGTTCTAAATTTATGGAGCAAACTGTATAAAAGCTGGTTACAGCAAGATTTTTTATATTTTAATGGACTGTTTTAATTGAACTTGATCGATTTATTATACTAGGTTGTTCAATAAATTTAGCGCTTCAATAAGAACGAGCTATTAGCCTAAATTTTTTGTTGCTATGTTTTCACACTCTTCATATCAACGTATGTGAAGTTTCACTTCAATCTGTCCATTAAGGGGGAGGTAGGGTCACAAAATCGAAATTTTTTTTCTTCACTCATCTTATAGTAAATCATTTCAAGAATGTTGTGTCAAAATTTTAGGTGGATCGGAGCAGAACTCTCAAAGTTATAGCCTTTGTAGGCACTCTACTTCGAATGCGGAGCATCGATAGTTTTTCAGAGTCATTTTTTCAAACGCGTTTTTCCCGAAACGACTTCTTAAAAGTCGGTGCCAATCACAACTCCGAAACTATTCAACCGATTCTTTTAAAATTTGGCACACCTTTTCTAAATCAAAAATACCTCTCCCCCCCCCCCCCCCCCCCCCCCCCACTGTTTTTTTTAATTTTTTTTTTTAAGGTTGTTTTTCACTTACAAATATGGCGAAATTTTTCGCCAAAAATGCTCGTTTTACGTTTTTTTGCCACCAAAACTACAAAAATGTCATACGTCATACTTTAACTGTCATTACGTCATACTTTAACTGAAAAATTCGACTTTTTTAGTTTCAGATGATTCTACGACGAATGCCGATTGGCACCGCAGAGCACCTCTCGAAAAACATATCTCCAAAAAAACTCTGTCATGGGCTTATTTGTCAATATTTTATTATTAATATTTTTTAAAAACTTATTGAAAAGATGTACAATAACATGAAACTGATTTTATTAAAGTATCTTAAGCCATATTTCTGTAAAAAATTCAAAAAAAAAGTGTTTTTTTTAGCGCTAAACCCTACCGCCCCCTTAATTCTTTGATTACAAGCCATTTGGTATCTACGTGTCGCAGTATTTTCTACAATGGAAAAAATCAAGCATCGTGCAGTGATTGAATTGAAGCCTTGACAATGATCCACATCAAGAACGTCCAAAAACAGCAACAACATCGAAAATCTTGAAAAAATACAGGAAAAATCATCGACTGACTGATAGAGATTTGGTAGAAGCTCTAGGCAGTGTAAGCAATATTTTGACGTGTTTCTCAGAAAGCTGAATGGCACATTGGATACTATTATACATTCGTGAACAATAGAACAAAACCATTCAAGGGAAGCTCACAGAGTCGTTCTCTACTGAATCTGGTGTAAAACAAGGTGATGCCTTATCAACAGTCATAAGGCAACAAAGGTGTGGTACCTTGACTACTAAAGCAACCCAAATATGTATATGCTTACGCAGATGACATCACTATTCTCTCAAGAAATAGGACTGATTTAAAAGAAATTTTCTTAAAAATTAACAAAATTGCGAACGGTATTGGCTTTTTATAAACGAGGGCAAAACCAAATATCTGTTGAAATCGAGGCGGCCTGCACAGTGCAGTATTTTAAATATTTGGGAGTTATGTTCGCATGTAGCGGTGATTCAACTTCGCAGTCAGGGATCGTATCAATGCCGCCAACAAAACGTATTATGCCCACCTTAAGTTGTTCAAGCCCCGACTTTTGTATAAAGCTACAAAGTTCACTATGTACAACGCCCTTATTCGAGCAATCCTTACATATGGTTGTGAGGTATGGACTCTTAAGGTTGATGACTGCACACCGATTGCTAGCATGGAAAGAAAAATTTTAAGAAAGATCTTCGGCCCAATAAGAATGGATAATGGTACCTACTAAAGTGGTGCACAAATGACTTGCTTATTACAAAGCAACAAGTCACACATTGCATGTGACACTGTTTGTGAAGACAAAAAGCAATGTAGGCACACAACTTGAACAGCAACGAAGAAAAACTGTCTTCAACAAGCAATACTACTTCGGCTCTATCGACAGTGCACGAATTGCACGACGCTGCTTATATGCTTGCATGGCAATGGTAGAAAAACATTCTCATACAAGCTTTGCCGAAAGACATCAAGTACAATGTGTGAATTGGTGTCATATGTATGTATGTACGTAGTGTATATTAGCGGCAAAATGTAAGTTACATTCAAATATTAATCAGAATTTAATTTTTATTCTACAAAACCATCATACCAAACATTAACTGCCTATTTGATTTTAAAATATCAGGAATTCATGTAAGTAAATAATCCACATTTGACACAATTCACTTGTTTGAATTGAATTGTTTTTCATTGCCTTTCAGTGTCATTGCTTTTCTTGCTATCTTGCCGAAATATGTGTGTTGTGTTGATAATGCTGTTGTTGATAATGCTGCGAGAGAAACAAGTCATACAAAAGCATGATTCAATTATTAAAGGTTTGCTCAGTAAGCAGCTTTCTCGTTCTCTCTTGACAAATCGGCTCCCTTAGCAAGACACTGGGTTGCTAACTCTAGAAATTTTAAGTAAAAGTGGAGGAAAAGTAAAATTTGTAGTAAACACATTTCATTTTCAAAATGGTCTGCTTACGAGCAACAACTCTCTAAAGAGTTTTCATCGGTAAGTTCAGGACTATGATAGTACGACATGAGATACATACCTCTTAAGTCAGGACATGATAGAGTTACTGACGCAATCCGAGATCGATGAGTGGAGAACTTACAAAGCTTTATTTCATATGATGTGGTGAGACGGATGTGGTTAGACGGAATTCAAGCATTTCCCAAATAGTTACTACAGTGAGAAATTGGATAGTCTCGACGTGACCGTTAACATTGCATACCTCATTATAAAAAAGTTGGGATTGGCGGAACTTGTTTCTAATGAGCCAACCTTACCATGGATGGATGAAGTGTCTAGAGGAGGCTTAGCAAAGTACAGTACCAGCGATCGGTTTTAAATTTAGTAATTAATTCACAAAATAAAATCTTGGATTAAGTGAAATAATTTCTTCATTTAATATTAGACTTGGCAATTTCCGCTAATAACTTCTATTTGTACAATTATTTATATTCAAATATTAATTAAAATGAATTTTTTAAACCGTTCGTAGTTTGTTTCCATTTAAGTAAGAAAATACTTTTTTGCTACCATTTTTACCAAAAAGGATTTAATTTGTTCAACTTTATTCACCTTCTTAAATACAACCTTTTGTAAGGGAGTGTCAAAAATCGAATGTCACTAGTGAGCAAACCTTTAATAATTGAATCATGATACAAAAGCATGATTTGGTTTTCTCTCTAGCTGCTATTGCCTGTTACTGTTAGTTGAGAACAAAACACTGCATTGTTGTGTGAATTTAGCAAATGACTTGAAAGCACATACATATATGTCGACTTGTGCACCACTTTAGTACCTACAGAACTCGATTGAACTCTGAACTGAACGATATAAATCAAAACGAGACAGCTGTACGTTTTATTAAAGCGCAGCGCATAAGATGATGGCTAGGTCCTATGATTCATGTGCCTGCTGACTGTGCCTTAAACAAAGCCTTGACAGGAAAGCTAATGGGCGTGAAGGCCGAAGGCAGATCGAGGAACCGTTGGATAGACGCAGTGGAACACGATCTTCAGAAGTTGGGCAACAGCTAAAGATAGACCGCTTTGAAGGAGCATTTTGAAGGAAGCTTTGACGCACCCCGCGTTGTAACGCTATGAAAGAAGAAGAAGAAGAACAAAAACACATTCGAATGCTACTTTCTCAGAAACATTTAGAGCATTTTCGGAAGGATAAAGTGGATTTTGTGCGTCCATTCATCACTTTGGTTGGGACTTGGGTTTATCGCCATCATCTTAAATCAAAACAAGAGGCAAAAGAGTGGTGTGTGTTGTTCTTTGGCTCCGAAACGAATTCGTGTCCAGAAATCGGCCAAGAAGGTCTTAGCACCAGGCTTAGGTATGGCGAAAGGAATTTAATTTGTGGATTACTTACAAACTGGTAAAACAATAAATTCGGAATATTATTGTAGTCTTTTAGACCAGCTGAAGGAAAAAATTCGTGAAAAAAGATCTAGCTTGCAAAAGAAAAAAGTGCTCTTGGCTAAAATCCATAAATTTAAGCTCGAATTGTTGGAGCATCCACCGTTTGCACCAGTTTTGGCCCATAGCGCCTTCCATCTGCTTCCAAACCTAAAAATAATTAATGCGTGGAAAACGTTTTTTATCAAATGAGTTTATAACAGCTGTTTAAGCATATTTTTCAGCCCTTCCAGATCTTCACTTCAAAGACGTAATTCATAAATTGGAATTTTGTCGGAACAAGTGCATTGATGTTCAGAGAGGCTATACTGTGTAATAAAGTGAATTTCAAACCAAAAAATTGTGTTTTTCTAATCGAACCACAAAGCTTATTGAACAACCTAGTACGTCTTCAAAAGAAGCAGACCAGGCCATCGTCTATTGGTAATTAAATACCTCAAGCTAAGTCCTACACTGATGTACTATCAAAATTTCTTAGCATATCTGGGAGCTGAGGCGTAGTTTTTTGTACCATACAAATAAACGAAAAAAGGGTAAAAACTGGACGTGGAGGCTTTATTATCATTCGTGCATTCACAATTTAATAAATGACACTTAATTTTTATTATTTTGTTAAATTTAAAATTTTAAATATTCACTGACTGATTCACAACCAACTAACTTGCACACAAAGGTTTGTTGTTTTTGCACTGAAGTCACTAAGTGTCACTAAAAACAACTCATCCTATCAAATTCGCCAAGTACAAAGTAGCAGGTTACGGATGGCGCCAGCCTTAAGTTCTCTACGTTGTGACACACCTAGGTTAAGGCTAAAAAACAAAATTTTCAAATTCTTCTGACTTGTTCGCGAACTACACCATAACCTTAAAAATGACGGCGAGCACGAACAAGTCAGACACACCATAAGTCGGCGATTTTCAACAGCTATTCAATTCAAATGCAGTCAATTATAAACAAATATGATACTAAGCACTATTTATACAAAAGAACAAAATTTGGACATATTCGTAAAAAATAACATATTTATTCAATATTTAAATAAGTTTATGATAATGAACACCAATACGTCACCTGAAGAAAAAACTGTTGAAGATAATACAGGAAGTCCGGTAAATAAACGTCATTATCGGCGAATAATGCAGGTGACAGAAAAATAAATGTTAAACTAATTGATGAGATTTTAAACTATGTGGAGAAATTAATTGAAGAGCACCCATCAATTACTTTAAAGAATATGAAAATAAAATTGTTTTGAAAATAAAAACGTCAACATTACCACAACAACGGTATTTAATGCATTAATAGCTTTAAGAATAACATTAAAACCCGCCACAATCAACCTGGACCGTCTAAACTCCAAATCAAGCATTGAAGAACGCAAAAATTATGCACCAAATTTTCAAAAAAATGCTCCACAAACATGAAAAAATTAATTTTATTGATGAATCCGGTTTCGACTATCATCTTCGCAGAAATAAAGCTCGATCGAGGATAAAGACTTCAGTCCATGTAATAGTTCCAACAACAAGAGGAAGAAATGATTCATTAATTTTAGCCAGGAATTTAAATAGTAGGGGAAAATGGGGAGTTGTGAGACACAGGGAGTTGTGAGTCATTGTTACCTTTCGGCATTATTCATTTGTTTACATTCGATTTTAAGTGTCAACAAGTGTTCTCGATGCGATCTCACTTTTCAGCTAGCATTGGTCATATTTACACGCATTCGACGCGTCTCTCCAGTTACTGTGTTTTGGAATGCCTCGGTAAGTTTTTTTCATCATTTGTTTTGCGATACATTCGATCAGTTGTTGAAGCAAATTGCAAATGTTAATATATACAAATTATTAATTGTCCTATTAGCTTTGAATTTACACATTCACTTGGGCGAGAACGTTCGATGTGTTTATGACTACGCGGCTATTTATAAAAAAACGATTTGGGGAGTTGTGAGACACCGTTTTTTTCGACGTTTTAACGCATCTTTCATAAGTATCTCGCAATATTCATGCATTGTTTGTATATATATCATTTTTGCATCATCTGGAAAGGTGCAATGCCGAAAAAGTTATGCAAAAACAACTCCATTCGTTGCAATGTATGCGATCGAGCTGTGCGCCTAAAGTCTGCCAATTACGAACTGGTTATTATACATGTTCTCACTGCGAATCATCAGATTGATGGCATTGCATTTTTTATACACTTTTTTATAACAATTGTCTTTTCTTTTTTATTTTTCATCTTAATAAAGAACTAACAACTAAAATAAGTCATTTTTATTGATTTAAACCATGGTGTCTCACAACTCCCCACATTTTTGTATTATATTTTATATTATTATATACAATTTTAATTATAAGGAAAATTGTAGTTTTGTTAAATAGGCCATACCAATAGCTTCCAGCATTCATTGACTAAAGATTCCATCGTAGACATATGCAGAATATTAAGATTTTGAGTAATACGGGTCCAAAAACAAAACCCGTCTCACAACTCCCCATTCTCCCTTACTTTACATTCTCAAGTAATTTCTAGCTCAACAGTAAATTCAAATGTTTTTATTATACTTCTTGATGGATTATTTAATAAACTTGCTGAAAGTAAAATCGTAGAATCATTGGTTGTGGACAATGCCAGAATCCATAAAACTTGGGAAGTATGCGAAAAGATTAGTTAGACTAATCTTACGTTAATTTTTCTATCACCATATTTCCCCATGTTAAATCCTATAGAAATGGAAACTTTAATTTGAAGTTAAAACCCTATATTATATTAAAACCCTTTCACAATTTAACTCACGGCATTTCGGCTTTATTACTTTGATTAGTTTACAGTCTGTGTCAGAAGAAAAGAACCTTTTTTTCTTGTAATTTTAAGATATATTTCGTTCTGACTTTTGCTGCATAATAGTCCCACTCAGGGGCTACGACGCCAGTGCTAACTCAGGTTAGTGTCGTTCGAAACTCTCCCGTAAACGCAACCAAACAGAAATGAGTGAGACGTACGCGAAGCGTTTTGAGGCGGTAGTTTTATGCACGCATTCGAAATTCCGAAATTATCTTATGCCGCGGCTGCAGAAGTAATTAAAAAATAAAAAATAAAATTGTTGTGATGTGGAATCAGCGATATAAAGTGTACAAAATTGTTGATGACTTTTCCGAGCGCGGCTTGAAGCGAGGGACGACAAAAAATCAGAATAAAGTGATCGTCCAACTTTTTAAGCGGGACCTTTCTTTATGACTACGCCAAGCACGATCAATTCTTGCTAAAAAGGGAATAGATGTTGGTATCAACATCATCGAACGTCGACTGAAGGTGGCGAACATATCCTACCGTCCCATATCATCAAAACCACTGCTCTCAGAAAAACACATTGAGAAACAACAAAACAAGAAAATAGCGTCGCAGTAATGGCCTAGCTTTCGCAGTAATGGACTAGCAAGTTCGCAAAATCTAATCCTCTTTGTCGACGAGCTACGCAGAGAAGCTTCAAAGCATGTCGAGAAGATGGCAGGCTATACTCGACAACGATGAAGACTACACAGCTTATTGAGTAATTGCGACTTGTAATTTTGTACATAATTTCATGTAAAAAATTTTAAATATATATTTTTTTATACTTCATTAATAATCGCGGTTCCCTTTTTCTGACACAGACCGTAAATCTCATAAATCATAATACTACCAAGCCATTCACTGAAGTTTCACAAACATGTAATATAATTTCTCCTACTTTTGTTTGTTTTGTAACACGAAGAGAGCTGACGTCAGATTTGTCAGAATCGCGACAAATAAAGTAACTGTGTTTTAAAAGCGCCACTTAAGGTACCCATTCGCCTTGGGCACGATCAGCAAATTTGAGCCAAGGTGGATTTATTAATTACTTAGTAATAAATTCGCCTTGGTTATGGCACAAGTACTCAATTCGCCTTGGTTATGGCATCTCTGCTTTTGGCTTTAGGCAAGGTGGATTTATAAATTCGCTTTGGCTTTAGGCAATGTGGATTTATAAATTCGCCTTGGCTTTAGGCTTCAAAAAATCATAAATCTGAAGTCGAACCGTTAAGTTGCATACGCGCGTTCCCTTGAACAATTCGATTAAAGTGTTGGAATGAAAAATGGCCGAAGGGAAGTTACTGTATTGTATAAATCATACTGAATTGGAGCATTCGCATGTGTATTTAGAGCAACCAACAGTTCTCAAATTTGTACAAACAGATGGGAATGAAATGAAAACGGGGAAGTCCCTAGAATATTTCAAAGCCCCAGAACTGGCTGCGTATCCCTTACTTTTAAATATTGGCCATTATAATGAAAAATCTGTAGAATCAAAATTAAAATGCACGGAAATGATGGAAAGGTTCGTGATAGAAAAAGGCTTCTACAACACTACAAGCACAGATCGATACAAAGTTATCACCAGACGCCATGTCCTAGGGACTATTTTAACTGCACCATACTTTTATTATGATAAATCTATAATTGTTATAAAGCACAAAAATCTTATTTTTATATTAATGGAAGACGATAGTACCAATACAAATGAACTTCGTAAAATGCACTACAAATTCGAAAAGTATTGTGAAACCGGTAAGATGTTACTTTAACTTAAATCTATAAGATACTTAAATACTGCATCTTATGTTTAGATTATCCTACTGTGGAGCCGTGCGCTGACGACAATGAAGAGCGATTCTTTATTTATGGAGCGAAATTAGGAAAATTCGATCTATTTTATTCCGGAAAAGCAAGTATGGTGAAGAGTGATGAGCGCATTGAAGATTTGTAAGTGAAATTGGTAAAATTAAAAAAAAAAAATTGTTTATCCAACTGTCATTAAATATTAATTATATAGTATATATTAATATATGTAGTGGAGGGACCGACAGTTTCAAGCCGATTCCGAACGGCAGATATTTTTTATGAGGAGCTTTTTCATGGCAGAAATACACTTGGAGGTTTTCCATTGCCTGCGGAGGGACAATCGCTAGTAGAAAAAACTTTCTTCCTTTTGGTCTTTCATCGAGATTCGAATTTACGTTCTCTCTAAATTCCGAAAGGTAGTCACACACCTACATATCATTCGGTTACATCGGCCGAATTAATTATATAAGCTTTACTTAAATATAGCAGCATTCCCTGCACATGTACAGGCCAACGGCCATTTATGACTGCCGTGAGTCTGCAGGCATCCCTTCGTTTCGTATTTGTCAGTATTGAAGTTTGCTTGTGGTTGCAGGTGGGCCTTAACATTCTGCTAATTTTGCATGTTGTCTACTGGTCTCTCTATTTACAATCCGCATTTCGGAGGTATTTTGAGGAAATTGCATTCATAATTGCACCCAGTGGTGTGAATATCGGTTCTGCAAAAACGTTATTCATGGCAGCTCCCCTCTTGTCAGTATTCGGAATACTTATCTACCAATTTTTATTTCTTTTCTTGATTATGATTGTTTCAGCAAATGAAAAATGAAGAAAATAGAAAAATCTAATTCATAAACGCAATTTAAAAGCATATTAATTAATAACTACTATTTAAATTTTCTTTGAAGAACCGATATGGGCGCAATAAATAATTGTCAATTCATTTTAACAAAGCTGATGTTGGAAGGGAAAAAGCTTTATTGGTGGAAGACCGGTGCAGTTCTTAAGTGGTGGAGCCAAGCTCATTTCTCAAATGTAAATAATATTTTCGTTGGATTTAAAGATGATCAAGGAGTGGTAAATAAACCAGCCATTCTCACGACAGTGGCTGATTTAATAAAGGTTTGTGAGTTTTCAAAAACTGCTTTGAGTACTGAAACACGTTCATTAGGGTAATTTGAATAATGTGGTGTTAAAATTAATAATTATTTTTCAATTTTCCAATTTCAAACTATTATTTATATAAATCGAGCCATCCCAATGATCATAACTTTTTTCCCCCATAGTTTCAATATAAACGCACCAGGGTGTGCGAGGGATTTTTGCATACATTTTTGAATTTGGTTTTGGAGACAATGTCCGATGTTGATGACCCGGGTACGATGTACAAATATCAATTTGACACGGAGGGAAATATCAGATATTCTGTTCATAACGTTGATGAAGAACTTCCCATTTTCAGCGATGATTTTTTAACATATATGAAAAGGCATTAAAGCTGGATTACATTTTATCGTACTTTACTTGTCAGCGAAGCAGCGCAATATTCAACATGTAATGCAAATGTATATTTTGCACATATTCCTCGAAAGCGAAACAACACATTTTTTTTAGTTCGGCAAAAAACCTAAATGAAATATTTCAACACAGTGCCCCGTTATATAACACGAGAAGAAATATAAGTACCTAATTACTTTCTCAAAAGTTTGCAACCGATATGTATGTACATATGAATAGTAAAAATTTTTAGTTTATAAAAATTTAAATTTTTTCAGTGTCGATGAATATGCATGCGGCTTAATTAATTCAACGGCGTTGTTTTTGTTTTTATTAATTCGAATAATTATTATTTACTATTATTTTAACTCCTTTTATTAAACTTTCGTTTGTTAATTTTACACTTTATCTCGGAAAATTGTTTACTATTTTTTTCATTTATCGATCGATCTCGCCGAAAACAACATCTAGTGTACCAATGATGGCCACAATATCAGCTAACATATGCTGTTTGCCGATTTTTTCCAGCGCCGCCAAATGCGCAAAGCCAGGCGCCTTAATCTTGCAACGGTATGGACGGCTTGAGCCATCCGAAACCAAGTAAACACCGAATTCACCCTTTGGTGCTTCAATGGCTGTGTAGGTTGCACCAGGCGGCACTTGATAACCTTGGGTAAAGAGCTTAAAGTGATGAATAAGCGCTTCCATGGAGTTCTTCATTTCAGCACGCGAGGGTGTGGTTACTTTAGCATCGTCGGTTTTGATTTCGCCAGCGGGCATTTGATTCAAACATTGATCGATAATGCGCAACGATTGACGCATTTCCTCTACACGACACAAATAACGATCATAGCAATCGCCCTTGGTTCCGATAGGAACATCAAAGTCAACCAAATGATAAGCATCGTATGGTTGCTGTTTACGCAAATCCCATTTGATCCCTGAGCCTCGCAACATAACGCCACTAAAGCCATAATTTAAAGCATCTTCGGCAGATACGATGCCAATATCGGCTGTACGTTGCACCCAAATGCGATTTGTGGTGAGCACATCTTCGACCTCGTCCAAACGTTCGGCAAACTTGGAAGCAAATTCATAGATATCATCCATTAGACCAAGAGGCATATCCTAAAAGTGCCAATAACAATCCATTATTTTTTTTTAATTTTGTTTTTTCAGAATTAAAAATATACCAAAGAAACGCCACCGGGACGTATGTAAGCTGCATGCATACGTGCACCGGAGACACGTTCATAAAATTCCATCATCTTTTCACGTTCCTCGAACAGCCAGAAGAATGGTGTAAGCGCACCAACATCCAAAGCATGAGTGCCAATTGCCATAATGTGATTAAGGAGACGTGTAATTTCAGCAAATAGGGCTGGAATTAATTTGCACTTTTAAATTATTCCAAAAAAATTCTTCAATAGGCAACTTACTGCGAATGTACTTGGCGCGGAGTGGTACTTCGATGTTAAGCAATTTTTCTATGGCAAGTGAATAGCATTGTTCATTGCACATCATGGACACATAGTCAAGACGATCGAAATATGGCAACGCCTGCGTATAAGTTTTATATTCGATTAACTTTTCCGTGCCACGATGCAACAATCCAATGTGTGGATCAGCGCGCATTACAGTCTAATAACGTTAATATATATTATAACTTGTATCAATTGAAGCCAATGAAACGTTGCAAGTTTCCTTACCTCACCATCCAATTCCAATACTAGACGTAATACGCCGTGAGCAGCTGGATGCTGTGGACCAAAATTAATGGTCAGATTTCGTACCGACTTCTCCACTGGCAAAATTTTGCCTAGGAAAATAGAAAGTGAGAAAAAAAGGAAACCTTATACAAATATAAAGAAAAATTTACTGTTCCAAGGTGGTAACTTCAAAAGAGCGGTCGATTCATCGGGGTACATGACAGGTCCACTGAATTGTTTCATGAATTCCGGATCGGGATACCATTTTGCGGCACCGCGCGTTTGCTGCTTGTCGCTAAAGATTATAGAAAATGTTTATAATTATGTATTTATTCATTCATTAATTACAAACGCTATAAAAAAGCAAATGCAAAGTAGTAATTGGCTGTTCAAGTAATAATTTCAAACTTAATCATAATTTTAATGTAACGTCAAGCGCTGCACATTTCTGTATTCTCCTTCCTACTTTTTCTATTGATTATGTAAGGTCAATAATTTTTTTAAGACTTAGTTTCAACGCGTTATTTGTCTAATGTTCCATTAATGTGAAATGTCGAACACTTAGTTTGCTAGTATCACAACTTAAGCGGACTAATTTCTCACCTGCTCAATGAGGATCCTACGGCAGCAACAGCTTGAGGCCGCATCATTTGGAGTCCGGCAGCAGCGGACCTCTTCATCAAAACATTCATCGCTGAAAATGCCATCATTTCTCAGTTGTTGGCTTAATAATGACGGGTCCAGTCAACGGTTTTTGGTAAACGTTGCTAATCTTCCAGCAAACGTAATAAACGTCCCGTTGGGTAAAATAAAAACAGGAATATACTGCTTTAGGAAAACCTCCTAGAACAGCAGAAGTACGTAATACAAATCCCAAAAACAACAAATGAAATGTCCAAACTGACGTTTTCCAACTGTCAATATAGATTTTAAGTGTAAACTTGGCTGTGTTCGTCTCAGTGATGTGCAATCAAGAATACTTTAAAAATGGCATGGCCATATACATATGTATGTTATATTTAGAAATACGCAATTATGAAGGAGGGATTTTTTTTAATTGCATAAAATATATTAGAATAACTTCTGTACCTGTTCCGGCGTTCGTCAAGGGAGTATTTTAGTTCCCCTATTCTCTATATTATTCATCAACACGTTAATAATTGCTTTACATTCGTTAATTTCGTGTTATATACTGAGGATATAAATATATTCGTACCACAAGTATTGAAGTTTTTATCAGTGCAGCCCAGAGCTCGCATGCGATATATGTTTATACTGTAATATTATTGCAATTGCAAAATTTCGTGAACCGACTGGCAACAATAGCGACTATAGCCAAACCAAAAACATGAACTAGCCTAGATGGCGACAGTAGATAGCGAGAGAGAGCATGCTTTCTGGGTCTACCGTTAGATGAGCTAGTCGAAGACGACATGTGCCTAAATTCCACAGACGGGATTAAGTAAGCTACTACAACAGCAGAACTCGACAGTAGTTACGAGGTGCCAGATCTAGAAATTACAACAGTTATTAAGCACATGTATATAAGCAGAGGTACTCGTACATGCGCATAGGATATTCAATTGAAAATAAATTGAATTTGTAAGCCAATAAATGAAAAGTAATAGAGTGATTCAGTCTTAAGCTGAACGTGTACATTTAAAGTAAAGTGTTGAAAATAAAGAAAAGCAAGTGTGCGTATCCATTAATTTATGACTTTCATTCGACAATCTAGTGATCGAAAAACAAATTCGTAACAATAAGAGTATATATAATTGGCGCTTACACCCTTTTTTATGTTTTTCCGAACTCTAACTCCTATTTGTGGCTTGCTTTTTGCTGCTGTTTTAGAAATCGAGGGATCAACAGTTTTAAGCCGACTTCGAACGGCAGATATTTTTATGAGGAGTTTTTTCATGGCAGAAATACACTCGGTGGCTTGCCATTGCGTGGCGAGGCGATAATTTTGGTGTTTCATGCACGGGGATTCGCACCTATGCTCTTCCGATGGTAATCACGTACAAATGCTTCCGGCTACGGCGATCGCGGCCGGTTCGCATGCAATACCTAATTGAAACTGCCGATGTGAGGTGAAGTGTTGTTGGAACGGTTTCCACTGTTCTAAAGCACTTGAACCTGTCTCACTATCGTTTACAGAAACAGTTTGGATTTTGCAACCTTCTTCGTCGTTGAACTAAAAGTACTTATTGGGATCGGCGACTTGGCTAAATGAATATTTTGAATTGGCGGAGTCCTTCGGATAGCCGGCACTACAGATTGATTCAGATCTAGCAACGATACTATGTATTACGGAGGAGTTCATGCTGTGATATACATAAAAGACAAACGTCATGCTACGCACCGCAAAACATTAAAAATTATGTAATTAAATTGCCTTTCAAAGCCTACCTCTTGAAAGCTGCCATTTAAAAATTGTATATTGTAAATTCTACTTATACAGTAATTTACAACAAGAAAAAAAATTATTCTGAACGTGTCTAAATGCGTACCTAATAAATGTGGCATTATGAAACCACGTCGAATTAGGGATGCAAATGTTAAATATATATTTGAGAATAAGCGTTAATGCTGGGTTTAATTCAAACATGAAATATCGGATGAAAATATATGGCAATACTTGATGATACTTCACATACTTGATTGGGCAGCACTGAAAGTGCGAAAAGTTGAACATTTCTTTGTCGGAATTTTCTTGGCTTGTCGCATTTTATTGGCGTTCATTCTTTGAAAAAGTGAAAATTAAAAATTAAAACAACATACTTTAAAATATAAATATGCCTGCAGTTGTACGCATAAAACGTAGAGTCGATGAAGAGCCTTTAAGTGCGTTCATAATAAATAGCAAAAAGCGACGCCGTTTAGATAATGTTAGTGAGGAAGATGCACAAGGAGAGGAGGCAGGAGCTGCTGGCGTAGATATTGGAGCAGTTAGCGATAGCGTTATAAATGACAAAGATGGCGAAACTTCAACGGTGCTGAAATTTGCGGGCACACTACAGGAACAGGTAATAAAAATTAAGTTAGCCGTCTTGTAAAATAATCAGTAGCGAAAAAAAATGATTAAATATATCTGTTCTCATATGGCAAAGTAGCTTAAGTAGAGTTAAGGGATAAATGAGTTTTGCTTTGGTAGCATCAACATGTATTAAGTTGGTTTTCAAAAATTATGTTGAGTTGACTTTAGTGTAATGCCGCATGAGTTTTGCTATTATTTGCCTTGAAAATTTCTTCAATTCATAAAATTTTCAGCCACACGCGTGTTTTCACTTTGTTTTTATATTTAACTATTTCAATGTAAATGCAATGCGAGTGCATTTATCAATATCGACACTTTCCAATTGTAAAGGAAAAAAAATCGTTCGAACTAACAGTAAGAAAATGAAGTATTTCAGCTCAGTTCTAAACAGGAAGTTGGCGTGTCTCCATACCACATACATGCATATGACATTTTAATTCACGATGGCTATTTTAAGCGCCGACAAGAGCTCTAAGCAAAAATACTGTGCCAGGGTTAGCTGGAGTTGGACTGTTGAGTCCTATTTTTGTGAAGCAAAAAGTTCTAGGTAATAAGCTTTTCGCAAACACACTTCTTGTCAACTCCTCTGTAAAATTCAAAAGAACCTGCACACGAACTGCGTTATTTTCAAGTGTTAAATTTTCATACAAATTACACAACTTTAACAATAAATGACTTAAAAACTATAACCTGTTAGAATATATTCTAGATTCACTGCACCCCCTGTACATCCTTTTTTCAAAGCAAGCAGCTTTATACTACTTAGTTCCCATTTTGTTTTGCAATAAAATTTACTGTTCAGCTTAATTCTTTTGTATAAATGCATTCGACGGAAAATTTTATGTGCAATAGGATAAAATATCTCATTATATGCCGTGCACTAGGAGAAAATATCTCCTCATTCAATCTCACTTTTTAGAGGTTAGATCAGGCCACACATTTGCCTGGTCAGAGTGCCACAGTTTGAAAAACGATAACGCCACGCTATGAAAATACTGAGTAAAGAAAATTTAACAGCTTAAACATCTAAATAGCTTAAATGGACAAACTTTATAAAGGGTGATCAATTTAAGAGATATCGAATTTTAAATTGAAATAAAAAAACGAATATTCAAATTGATTGGACAATCTTTATAATTTTTGTGTAGAACCATTCATGAGATTAAGATTTAAGATAAATCCTTTACAATATTGACCACAACTGCGCCGTAATTCGGCCATCCATATTACTCCAATTTTGAATGATTCGCTGGAGCACTTCGGCCGGTATCTCGTGAATAATTTTAGTAATGTTGGCTTCCAATGCCTCAATTCAAGCTGGTTTACCTACAAAGCATTTACACTTTACATATCCCCACAAATAAAAGTCCAAAGGTGTGATATCACACAATCTTGGTGGCCAATCCACTGACCCCAGACAAGAGATAAATTGCTCAAACGACGACGCAGTAAATCCCTTGTTTTACGGTCCATTAGCCAAATAGCGCCGTATTGTTGGAAGTAAATCTTGTGGATATCAAGGGCTTCAATTTTCGGTATCAAAGAGTCGTTTATCATGGCGCGATAGCGTTCGCCATTCACTGTTACTTTGGCGCCAGCCTCCTCTTTGAAAAAATATAGGGCGATGATTACTCCTGCACATATGTAGGTCGCACCGAAGTGTGTTTTTCAATGATGGTAATAGCTGTTCTTGAATGGCTGCGTCTTGCATATTGACGTAGCCATTAAGTCAAAAGTGAGCCTCATCGCTGTCCACCATAAGTGGGCCTGAGCGCGCGATGAACCTTTTTCACAGAACGTCGATTTTCGTAATAATATACAATTACACGATTTGTAAACGTTGTTGTGACGAAATGTCAATGAATAATAAAAAAAATATGTATTTAGTTTGACAGTAGTCACGCGTTATATATAAGGTTGTCAAAAAAGTCTTGCGGTATTTTTATTGAATTTTCAATTGTTCATAAAATTGGTTATAATAATGCGATTTAAGTCAAATATGCGCCGTTTTGTTCGATGACGAGTTCTCAACGAGATGCCAACTTCATAATGCCCCTCTTATAGAAGCTCGATTCCCTATTGTCAAAAAACTCGGAGAGCCAATTTTCACAGGACTCTCTTGTGGACAACTTCCGGCTACCAAGCTCGTTCGCCATGGACAGAAATAGGTGGTAATCACTTGGTGCGAGATCCGGACTATAGGGTGGATGGAAAAGAACCTCCCATCCGAGCTCCCGGATCTTCTGGCGCGTCACCAAAGATGTGTGTGGCCTGGCGTTGTCCTGATGGAAGACAATTCGGCCTCTGTTGATCAAAGATGGCCTCTTCTGCATGAGTGCTGCATTCAAGCGGTCCAGTTATTGGCAGTACAGGTCCGAATTGAGCGTTTGGCCATAGGGGAGCAGCTCATAGTGGATGGTTCCCTGCCAATCCCACCAAACACACAGAAGAATCTTCCTGGCCGTCAATCCAGGCTTGGCCACCGTCTGGGCAGCTTCACCGCTTTTCGACCACGCCCGTTTGCGCTTCACGTTGTCGTAAGTTACCCACTTTTCATCGCCAGTCACCATCCGCTTCAAAAACGGGTCGATTTTGTTGCGATTCAGAAGCGATTCGCATGCATCCATGCGGGCAAAAATGTTTTTTTGCGTCAAGTCGTGTGGCACCCATACATCGAGCTTCTTTTTGAATCCAAGCTTCTTCAAATGGTTTATAATGGTTTGATGACTCATGCCCAGCTCTTGGCCGATGCTACGGCTGCTACTATGCCGGTCTCTTTCGATCAATTCAGCAATTTTATCGCAATTTTCGACGACAGGCCTTCCGGACCGTGGCGCATCTTCGATCACCTCTGCACCAGAACGAAAACGTTGAAAGCATCGTTGTGCGGTGGAAATGGAAACTGTATCGGGTCCATAAACTGCACAAATTTTATTGGCAGCGTGAGATGCATTTTTGCCTTTATCGTAGTAGTACTGTAAAATATGCCGTATTTTCTCTTTATTTTGCTCCATGTTTGCGACGCTATAACTCACGAACGACTAAAAGCAAACAACAATTAATCAAACACGTGTTAGCACGTGAAAAGAGCTTTCCAAAAAGCTCTAGCGTGAACCGATGCGACGAATACAACTAGAACTACGCGCTTGCAAAGACAAGCTTGCGGAAATACCGCAAGACGTTTTGGCCAACCTTATATAAAAAAACCCCTATTGGAAAAAGTACCTCCAATCACCCTTAATAGCACAAAGGAAGTGCTCACTCCTTGGGCAACCTTTCTAACCTAACCTACCTCTTTATAGGCCCTTTAAAAAGTTTCATTAAACCACTTTTGTTTATTGAACAATGCCTAGTTGAGAATATTTATTATGATATAATTATCAAATTTTAATTTCTATAAAACGTTTGAGTAGAAAAGCCTTCATATGCAGCAATTTCCAAAAAAAAATTTAATACTTTATTTAATTTTTCTTTTAATGATTTACTTTGCAAACTAAGAAACAAATTAGAAAAAACCTGCCTGTATCTCCACACTGTCTTTTCGACCTAAGCTACTATGCCATACGAACACATATATTTCACAAATCTTTCGCTGCGCGGTATACTAAAAATATCCTTAGATTATGACGCAATTACATACTATAATTTTACACTTAGGATGATGGGGCGACTACACAATTAGCGCGACTTACAAAAGAGGCTGCCAAAGAGCTGGTGCAGCAGAAGTCTTTGCGAACACCACGCAATCACACCGAACGTGCAAGGCAGGAAATGAGACAAGCCTTACACGAGAATCGGTTCCGCGTGGTAAATTGCATGCGCACCACACTAGAAGACACAGACACTTCAGAATTGGCGGCCAAGGAAGTAACAATTGTCGATATTGAAAAACAGGAAGCAGACGAACGGGTGTCTAGCGCAGTAACAACGACAGCAACTGGACACTTAAATACACTGCAAGAACAAAGTGAGACAAAAACTATGGAGGCACAATATTCGCAAACCCATGGCGGCAATAATACACAACAATCGACTGATTGCGACACCGGCTATGTGTATGACTTGTATTTGCCAGAGAATGAATTGCAAGTGGAGTATGCCGATATGATGGACGATAACTATCTAAGGTTGGTTTTGCATATCGAGCAGATTCTGCTCACCAGTCGTTACATTTAGATCAGCGCACATGTTAACAAAATAGACGAAGAAAAAATAACCAAGCGCAGATTTATTCAGGGTGTGGGTGTATTTATACATATATTTATGTTTTAAACTATGTAAATGTGTTTCTGTATGTGTAATTGGATTAATGGAGAAAGGTACTTTTGTGAAAACACCAAATTTCCACAAATGCATATGTCTCATGCTAATTATGAAGTTCCATTTTAGAAAGTAGAAATTACAAAAAAAAAAAAAAAACAAGCAAACAGAAAAAAGCACGTCTAGCCTTTTTCTGCTCATACACATTATGCGGTCTATTACATACATATTACTGCTGGATGATATGTTAAATAGTAATATCGATGCAAATTGTTGTGTATTTATTAAGGTTGTACTATCCGTTTAATTACTACTACAACAACACTTGCTACAACTACTGCTATTGGTAATTGACAATTAAAATAATGAGAAAAGTACTAAATACAAAAAAAAAAACAAACAAAAAAACCGATTGGATGAAATGTCCACTATACGACCAACGAAGGATATCGAAGGCGGCCGCAGCGATGCAACTACAACTAGCATGCATATGAGTAACAAATTAGAAATATGCGGATGGTGGCAGCAAGTAGCAGCATTGCCAACTGTACGCCGGAAAAACACCCTCAGATGCCAATTTCGCCAACAGCACTGCACAAAAAGTGGGAAATATAGAATTTAAATCCTATCTCTATAAATTAGTTTAAGTAAAAAACATATACATGCGTACAAGCTTGCCAAACATATGTTTCAATACGACAAAATTTTAATTTGTTTGGATTTTATTGGTTCTCCTTTCAAGTTGTTGCATAATATATTAGTTTTCAATAAGCTGCCAATAAGTAGCATTTTATTAAAATTTTAAATGCTTTGAATACTTCGCAATCTTGATTTAAAAGAAATGTTGGAAAAATCGCAATTTCTCAATTTACTATAAATATTATTGTATACAAGCTTGTGATCTCGAATTCGTGCTTTTTATTTCATTCAATATTATTTCTTGTCGTATGTCCTTTCGTCACCCACAAACAAATAACTCTCGCAGCAATTGGTAGTGTCTTTTTTATAATTATAATTTCGAGTGGCAACGGGCATTCCCATCAAAATTTAATTAAATGAATTTTATTTTATTTACTCGTTCTTGTGGGAACGAGGCTTCCTCAGACAGGCAGGTATAAGCAAAAATAGGCGCACACTCGCAGCGTGCAGGTCGAAATATTAAAAGCAAATTTTAGACTTAAGTTTTTTATGCTAAGTATTGTTTGTAATATGCCTTACATATAATTACATAATTTTTAAGTTATATATATATATATATATATATGTATATATAATATAATATTTACATATTTATATTGTAGAGGTCGCGTGCATTGTTGAGTAACTGAAAATAAATACTTGGTTTTCAACAGCCAAAGTCGCATAGAAAAATTCAAAGTTAAGATAAGAAATTAAAAATTTAAAATCCATAAATAAAACTCAAATTTAACACAAGAAAAGATTAAAAAGTATGAATAAAACTAAAATTTGAAATAAAATCGCAAAACAATATGTATGCCAGCTAATTTGTATTAAAATATGTGCAAAACGCAAACTTTAACTTTACTTATTAGCATTAAAAATGTAGGAATTTAAGCGTACAATTATCTGACATTCGAAAAATTGCGTTTTTTTATAAAAATAAAAAATATACATACATAATATATAATACAATATATAAATGAGATGAAAAAAAAACAACAACGAAGTTCTTTTTATTGCCTATAACTATTACTAGGAAATGCGTTTGAGTTCTTTGGTTGTGCCAAGTTTTTATTTTCGTTAACTTTTTAGAAAAAAAGCAAACAGTTTGAGAATTTTTATTGAAATTATGAAGCACGAAGGTTTAGACTCGAACGACACAGTTTAAACTGGATATGACTGGCTACAAATTGCCATGTTACGTGGATTTCGAGAAGTAGCGACATACAGTGGAGGTAACTTTGGATTGTCCGTGCAATCCACTAGCGGTGCTCATTGTTTGCAGTCAATTCCTTTTCCGAGGGATTGGGCAGCACGTGCAAAATCTGTTGAAGTGCGAGGGATAATTTACTGACGAGTACGGACGCACATCATATAGCATTTGTATCCGACGTAGTATAGAACGCTCCAACGGTCGGTTGTTATCGGAAAGACTCGTATTTATATCCGGGTAAGGACTGTCATTCCAACAGCGTTTGGCAAACATTTATGGAGAATGATTATACTAATACAACAATGGCGTTCCTACCTATTTAGAATAGGTCCCGACCTACTCAACATAAGCATATACGTTATGCGAGCTCTTCACATCTCCACTTAAACAAATTCACTTATAACTCCTATCTCCCTTTAGTCAACTTATATATATATATACTAATTGACGCTTACACCCTTTTAGGGAGTTTGGCCGAGCTCATCCTCCTATTTGTGGCATGCATCTTGATGGAGGGACCTACAGTTTCAAGCCGACTCCGAACGGCAGACATTTTAATGAGAAGTTTTTTCATAGCAGAAATAAAATCGGAGGCTTGCCATTGCCTGCCGAGAGGCGACCGCTATTAGAAAAATATTTTTCTTCATTTTGGTGTCTTACCGAGATTCCGAATGGTAGTCACGCACAAACCCATTGGGCTACGGCGGCCGCCAACTTAGCCATTTAAAATTTAATGTGAAAAGGCATGGAGTTTGGCGGGTGTTACCAAATGTTGTCCTGTAACAGTATAAAATATGACCCATGCATTTTTTGTGACCATAGTTTGAGTAACAGTCTTTGCGCGGGATTAAATTGGAGCTGGTTCCCATAACAGGTACCTGTCCGTCGTGTGAACGAAAACAATTGGTATCCTAAATAAATTGTTTTATATTACCTCTGTGGTGAGTTGTAGATTTTCCAACATCAATTTCAGCTAAATATTTGCAATATATAAATTATGTGGAAATTGAAATGTCGATTCCGCTAGTTACTCTTTTGGTATTACTCTTTCATCTTGCAGTATTCGTCCGTACGATGATCTTGTCTACGAGGATCGTTTCAATGACGACGATGACGAAGACGATTCTGAAGATTCGAATAATGAAAATTACTATACAAATGAATATCCCGATGAGGATGAGGATAATGAAGATTATGTGGACTCACATGATCACGAAGATATTGACCAAATCGCAATGAATCTGGGGCGCATGAGGACGGGTAAGTAGTGGTGAAAAACTTTTGGAAATCCCTGTCAATGAAAATGAAATTATTGCGTGTTGCTATTAAAGCCATAATATTTTATAGACGCCGTTAGGTTAGGTTATGTTAGTCAGGTTGCTTGTTTAACGCAAGACACTCGGTGGCCCTAAGGCCCATTGTGATACCTGCATTTGTTTTCCTTGCCCTAACTAAGTTGTTTAAACCACGTAGATCCTTTTAAGAAGGTAACTATGTAGTCGACCTTCCAGTGAGACATTTTGCAAATTTCCCAGGTCCTCAGAGAAATAATCGCCAAGATATTTGGCACGGCTTCTTTGAAGTCCAGGACAATTACAGAGGAGATGTTGAACCGACTCAATTTATTCTTCATTTCTACAGCACCTGCAGAAGTTCTTGTGTGGTACACCCATTCTACTAGCTAGGGTGCCGATAGTGCAGTTAGCCGATATAACATCTGTGAGGACGCTGGTAGTTGATGATATGTGGTTCATTAGACAGGGCTAGTTTACTGGGGCGGCAGCCCTTGGTCGGGAAAAACCCGAGTCATTCCGGTAACGTAAAACCGGCTGCCATGGGAATGAGGCACAGTTGCTCTCTGTAATGGAGCACAAAAAACTGCTCATCAAGCAATTCCTGTTAGGGTGCTACCGCAGGTTTCACCCTTACAGACACCTGTTTGAGCCAGAGCCGTCTCCCAGGCACGTCAGGAGACACCTATTAAACTAAGCCTACTTAGATGAGCCAGACGAAGACGACCGGTGATATACCCTACACTGCCGGGCTTCTATTACTCCTACAAAAACAACAACATCGCTGGTAGTTGATCTGTGAATCCAAGCAAACATTTTGTCCTTTTAAGCCAGATACCACCGTTTATTGATTTTCGCGATTACGCTCAAACCAATAGCAGTGTATAACCCATTTAGAGGTATGCTTATGTCCTCTACCATTCGCTGAAGGTGCAGCTCAGAGTCTATGCTTGCACACTCATCCGCTCTTTAATTTCCCTCCACTCCAGAGTGGCCGGGATCCCAACAAACTGTGATGATACGTTGTTGGATGAGCGAGAACGACCTCCTGCATTTTTTAACAATAGACGCCTTGAACCCCTTGCCGTGCTTTAATGAGTCTGACTCGTGATGCAAATTTTGGTCCAAACATGAATATGACGAGCTAGGCTCGTGAATAGATCGTCGGGCCAACGTAAATATCTGGAGCCGAGGTCGTGTACAGATGGTCGGAACAAACGTAAACATCACGAGCCTGTGTTAGTTAGTTTCTATGCTAGTTTCTATCTGTATGCCACCAGAGTTAGTCACGAGTCTCATAATTACTGTTAAAAAGTAGTTTATATTATTCTGATCTATTTACCATGCGTTGACGCGTTACACTTGGGCCCGAGTTTTGTTGAGCTAAAAGGCACGGCAAGGGGTTAAGAAACTGATATTTTTCAAAATTCTGTTGACAGTCTCAGATTTTTCCAGAATTTTTTTGCGAGAAAACTTCTAAATTTATTGATCTAAAAATTTGTACACATATTATAATATGTTATCTTTTAACTGTATTTTAAGGCTTAGTATTAGTAAAAATACTTATTTGGAAAGGAGCTACAGCTGATCTCTGGGAGCTCCTCTCAAAAAAGACGTTTTGCGGTGACCACTATATCTCTGAACTCGATCCTTTGAAATTAAAAAAACCAAACAGATTTCGTTAAAGTAATGTTAAATCTAGCAATTAATCGAAGGAATAAGCAAGATAATTTTTTGTGACAAAATGGCGGTCTCTCAAAAAAAAAAAAAAATCGATTTTTGACCAAAAATTCGGCTTTAAATTGTTTATAAAAACAAAATATTTATCAGTTAGAAAAAATCTTCGATTAATTACTAAAAATATTTTTAAAAAGCTCGTGTTAAAATTTGAGACTAATCGGTTTAGCCGTTTTCAAGTAATGTTGGTCACCCACGTTGAAAACACCATTTTGAGAAAAACGCGTTTAAAGTTTTCCTTGTACTATTTACGTGTAACTTCGAAAATATTCACCGGAACGATATTAAATTTTCTGTGAGTATTCTTAAATATATGTACATTAAAGAAAAAAAATAAAAATAAAAAAACATCGATTTTTTTTTTAATTCTAACTGTATATAACCCCTTAACAGAAGCGTATTTTAAATTTTAAATTCAAAGCTCTGAAAATAATTACTATACATTTTATTATTTTATGATAAAACTTTGAAAATCTGGACATTTTTTCATTATATAATAGTTTTTGCTTAAATAAAAATAATCCAAGTTCCGAATGATAACCGTACCTTCAAACATATTGCTTGTTGATACAAGGCGAATCTTTTAAAGTTGGTGTTGGTAAATCAGCTGATTTTTTTTCTTTCGCTGTGTCCATGTAGCTGTCAGCACAGAATAAAACAAAGCGAATTAATTTTTTGTGCTCTTCTTTGCTATGACAATCAAACGTACAAAATATTGTTGTTGGTCTCGTACCATGCGCCTTGGCTTGATATGTCAAAATTTCCGACAACTCTCAATGGTGGGTCTGCGAAGCTCACTATAGTTACGAAAAAGTAACAAACACTTCTGGAACTACATATAGCATAATTCTAAAGTCTAATTTAATTCTACGTCGATATTTTGTATTAGTGCTTTATTGAAGGCAATTATATATTTAACAGCTTACATTTAGCATAGAACTTATTATACCTATTTAAATGTTTAATTTTATATCTCTTTTAAGAATATATTGAAGATGGCATTCGCCTTCCCCCCTGGCTTGACGCTGATAGCAGTGATTACGAAAGTGAAGACTCCTCTGAGATGTATTCTGATGACTTCTATGGAGCTCGGGATGAAACTACCGATGAGGATATAGATAGATTTAGCATCATAAATGCTGACGGTGAAAGTGATAATTCAGATGCCTAAATCGAGGCGCCTACTTAAATTGTTTTCTTTCAAAACATTGTAGTTCATTTCTATGCATTTTATTTTCCATTTAGAAAACAAAAACTGATAAGGCTTAATATTATTAAATATGTATGTATGCGCATAAATATAAAATACGTCGATATCAAAGTACTACTGATAAATACGTCTATATATTTTCTGACTGTTATAGGTGCAAAACTCGGATATGGCGTACGCGCCGACCCGACGTTTTTAATAGACCATATAATGCGTACAGTTTTACGATGCAAAAAATAGTGGAATACCCCGGCATTTGTGGATTTTCATTCCGCCATTTAAATAATAGTTAAAAAAAAACAATTTATAAGTACATAGTTACTCTGATAATATATTGGGTGTTTTTTAAGACCTTGAGAACTTAAAATGATAATACAAAACAGAAATATTGTTGGAATGATTTTTTTATTTATTTATTCTGTTAATTTCATGGTATTTATTTTTGTATCAGCTATGTACCGCGTTCCAGAGTGCGACATGATTGTGAGAGAGGCAAGTTGGAGAACACTCTTTGCGACATACTGCAAAGAGCTTTAAACCTGACAACGAGATGGTATGCTGGGTTGGATCTGTATATAAACCCGTCCAAAAAAGCAATCACTCTTTTCACCAGGAATGCAGCAGAAGGAGATGTATGCCTTAGGTATGTGTGCAGAGATAAACTTAGACAGAAATTTCCGGAATGAGCAAATTGCCATTCTGAGCGATAGTCTATCATCCTGTGAGATTAAGTCGTCACTGGTCCTTGAGTGTATCGAGAAACTGAATCTACTAAGAACGCATAAACGCACCCAACAAATTTGGGTCCCGGGATACAGGGGTATAACAGATTGACGAGAGCGGCTGCGGCTGGCCCGAGGCCTTCCTTTCTACCATCAAGGATAACCTTAGCGAGTGAAGAACTAAGGCTAAGGGAGGTTTGTTGGTACAAAACTATAAGGCTATGCCATTAAAAATTCTTATTGGGAGGGTACAACCAAAAGAGGTTTAAAAGGCTCATAACCCTCCCCAAGGATAAGCTGAGAATTCTTACAGGCAGGCCACTGCTGACCGCATTTTTTGAGTTGTTATAAAAAATGTATTTATTTGTTTCTATAAGGATGGATTTTGTTTAATTTAAAAAAAAAAATTGAATAAAAATACGAAACTAAAATAATTTTACTTTCAGTCAACATTCTACAAAAATTAACTAAAAAAATATGTAATTTAATAAAAGGGTTGCATAGCTGCTTATGAATGGTCACCACTGCATATGCATAACTACAAGGTGGCGCAAAATTAATCATTATTATTCACTGTATGAATAAATCTCTTACTAAATAATAAAAACAAAAATTAACGATATTTGTTCACATCGCTTTATTTAAGTAACTGACTTCAAATTTTGAAAATAGAAAAGTGACATGTCAAAGTTAAGACAATATGAATTTGTATACATATATATATGTTAGTGTGTATTGTCACCGACAGTTTACATGTGAGAGGGCATTCGCTGGTTGACGTTCGAAAAGAGTGGTCGTCGGTTCGTTGAAGGTGCGAGTGGATGTTCCTGACATCTGTGTATTTCTTTTAATTAATTATAACTTATAAGTTTTTTTAAATATAAATTTTAACCAGAATAAATATAAATTGGCTATTCTTGACAGTATGTTCACAAACAATTTGTATTCTCTCTGCATTACAGAGTCGCATTGGAATCGGATCTATTTTCAACAATTTTGAATAATGGAAATCTTTATTATGACATTTAAGCGTTGGGTGTTTGTTTGCTTGTCTGCAGCTGTCTTGTTCACAAGTGTCAAGTGACGATTGACGTGCGAAGCTATTTGCAAAAATTATACAACTTCCGATAGGTCGATTATTTTGTGTCATCCTGTATGTACGCATATATGATATTTTTATCGCCAACAAAATTCTTGTTATATGGAAAAGGGCCAATTTTTCAGTGCCAATTTAACTACGTTCTTCAGTTAAATTAAAATCAAAAGTTAAATATTTCAGACCCAAACTCAGTATAAATAAATATAAATTTACCACAGTTAAACCAGTCCTTAATTTTTTAAATTCATAGCATTCAGCTTTATTTTTCTAATTGTAAACTGCATTCGCCGTTCATCCAGCTACTAGAGTAACCGGTTCACCAATGATATGTTTATATACAACATGCCCACAACAACATTAAAATTGTATCTACGAGATATTTCTGCGGTGAATTTCTTTGTGTATTTACAATTTTCCACCAAAACCTGCAGCCACTGAATCAAAAGGGGAAAAGTCACTGCTTATCGCTCTGCATTACATGCAGTACTCATAGAACAGCGCGTTTTCCAATTGTTGGCCACGCAAGGTAGACAAACATTGATATTGATAATTTGTGTAGAAGCTTGATTGTTTTTCTGCCAACATCGAATTTTTTTGTTCTAACATTATGTTCATTGATTTTGTGTTGAACGGGTGTTGTTTTCGCGCATACGCATACATTATCGTTCATTGACGCTTACGTCTAGATTTGCAGCGCTGTCGCCGTATTCGTCGCCGTCAACATCAACGTTGTTGTCATTTTTTTTCTCTTCTTCACTACGGTAATAAGCGCAGTCGAAGCCAACTGACGCTGTACTGTCGCCGTCGCTGCTGCCGCTTCCATTGCGTCGTTTTCTCGCCGCATCTATGGTTAGTTGCTTGGTGAATGCAGCAGACGAAGGTGAAAATTGTTTTTTGTGTAATAAGAAAATTATTTTCGCACAGCAAATTCTGCAACAAAATGAATGAATAGAAGAAAACAAGAATAACAATAATTGTGTGAAAGTGAAAATTATGTGAAACAGTTTGAAAAGTGTAATTTTTTCTTGTGACAAGTGAGATAGCCAAAAAAGTAGCATTAAAAACAGGGGCCAATTAAAACGAGTAAAAATGTGCAGCCCGAGCAAAAATTGTCACAGCTAAATGCAGGAGGTGCTAAATTGTATTAGGATTTCGGGGCATACATACATCTGCATGTAGATGTTTAGGTTGCGCATTATTTATGGCTCTAATTGTGCATTGAGATTGATTATAATTGTCATAATTTTGCAGCTTAAAAGTGTAATGTGCCGTAGAAAAATGAGTAGAAAATAATCATAGCATTTTTTAGCAATGTTCAAACGATCAAAAAGGCAATTGTTATACATATGTAAACATGCACATACATAAATATGTGTTTGCTGAACATTACATTCTGTGCATATGTACATGGCTATGCAATTTTACCTAGTTAGGCGAGGTAGGAGCAAATGTAAACTGAAGAGAATAATGATAAAAAGTAAACAAGCAAAGCAATTGTGTAGAAATGGCGGCCCGTATTAAATAGTCATTTTTAATACATATGAATGTTGTAGGAATATAAAGCGAAGGCAAAATCAAAGTTTTTGTAAATGTAAACATAATTTCATAATTTTAGAATATAAAATAATATCATAATTTTAGAAAATAGAATGTCATAGTTTTAGAAAAAAATAAAATATCATAATTTTAGAAAAATTGTTTTCTATAGCATACAACAATTTTAACAAATTCCTTGACAGATTTCGACTTTTGTTTTTTGAAGGCACTTCACAGATTTTTTGTCGTTTACATTTTCATTAAAAAATGATATACTTTTAAAATTCGAATAACGAAGGATAAAACTTGTTTACTACATAGAAGTGAAGACACTGTTATCGCTCTGCAGTTTAGTCTGTTTTCAATCAAAAACTCGCACTTGGTAAAAAAATTAAATTATACACCCGTTATTATAAACTATATTAAAATTTAAATCTGGGGAATGACGATATTTTAAACCTTTATAAAATAATAGTTTGAAACTGTCAATAACAAAAGCAAATCGTGTGTGAATTATATAATATCGAAAAATTAAAAATATAATTTAAAGTATTGCAAAAAAAAAAAATAATTAATATTTCAAACTCAACAAAAACATATTTTGTTTGTATTCTACGCCACCAAAGGAACATATGACAACTTGCGCCGGCTTAGTGTGACTATTTATAAGGTAAATTATTAAATTATACATTTCTCAATAAATTAAAAAAAAAAATTAAAATAATAATTATTTTCCTACGTTGTGTCAGCGTCGATAAGTAATGAAGCAAAATACAATTAATTTTTACTCTTAAATTTTGTATTGTTAAATCCCATTTTCTTAATATTTCTCTATTTTCATGAAATAATGGCTTAGTGAATGTACTCTTGTTCTTGGACTATTTGAAATTGTTTGTGCTTTACGAGTATATGGAAAAAATTCTTAAAATCGTATAAAAAAAAATTTTAAATACAGCGCACGCTCGATAACGTGAACTAATTCAAACCAAGGCAGTTCACGTTAACAAAAGTGTTCACGTTTTGGAATGTTCAAAAAGACTAAGTAAATATTCTTTTTCACATTTAAATTCACATTTTATTCTTGTTTTCGTTACATATTAATTGAAAATTAAGTCATACGATGGTTTTATTTAAAAAAATCAGTAATCTTTATTTTGTATCTTCTGTTTTTCTAAAACTTGAAGCACAGCTTTCTCCCTTAACCGTCTTAGCACACTCATATCATTTTGATCGACGTCATCATGACCAGCCCATATTAACGCCTTGTTGAAAATTTCAACTGCTTCAGCCGGCTTAATTTTATCCAGTTGCTCTGATACGCAGTTATCATCGGATTCGTCCTCTTGTTGATGATCGTCATCTGCATTGCCGTCCTCGATATCTTCGTTCCATTCATGAAGGGCTGGTAACGTGAATTCAATCTGAAATTTTTAATAAAAAAAAGTTTTTCAATCAGAGCAAATCAGACTTTGTCGCTGCTATTGAAGCTAGAAGGCTGTTTCTGTAATGCAACTTAGGGGAGTAACTTTTGGTGGCATAAACATTGCCGAAATTTGCCCTTTCACCGTTGTCAGTTCAGCTTCATTTGGGTGAGAAGGAGCGTTGTCGATTAGGAGGAGAGCTTTAATTGGTAAGGCTTTCTCCTTTAAAAACGATGTAGCCTTAAAAAACAACCAGTTAACCCTAAAAATCGGACAAAACTTAAAAGGAATATTCACCTGTGGAACTAATGACTCATGAAACCATTGCTTGAAAATAGCCGACGTCATTCAGGCGGATTTCGAGTTCTTATTGTCGGTGGGCCACTGAAGGTTTTTAAAGCAGCGTGGATTCTTAAGTTTGTGGGGTGGGATTCAGTGGCGTTTGAACAGCATAAAAACGTTTTCGCTGCTTCCTGGACTTTACCCCTGGAGCTCTCTTCTCCAAACTTGACGCGTGCGTTTTCTCTGGCAAAAGTCTCCAGAATAACCCCGACTCATCAGCATTATATAACTGATCGTTGCACAACTCCAATTCGGCACGAATTACCGTCCCTCTTCTTGAATCCTTGAAGAAGTTTGCTTCATTTTCTTTAAATTTTGCATGCAGTGTTTTTGCCTTTTCTTTCAACATTAGAGCACTTACTGGGCAGTTTTTATCTCGCATTCGGATAAACCAACGATAAAGAGCTCGCTCCATTTTGGGCAACTTTGAAGAACGCAGTGTTTTTCTATTTCTAGGTCCACAATACGTGTTGTTTACGTATTTCAAAATCACTTGCTTTCTCGCTTTAATGTTACAAATTGTTGATTTAGCAACATTATGTTTCTTTGCTAAAATCGTCACAGATGAGTCTTTTTTTAAGAAGCCGAGAATTTTAGCCTTTTGTTTTAATGTCAAGCACACGGGTTTTTTAGAACTCATTTTCACCAGAAAACATAAGACGAATCACTCTTTACAAAACCAAAACCGCGACTGAAATATTTTACTCCTTACATGCAATTACGAATAAAGTGCTTATTTTATAATTAGGGGATTCCCCAATTTCAGAATTACTTGAGATCAATGAAACTACATTCAAATAATTGTAACGTTAATTGTCCATGTTATAGAACCTTTTGGGTTTGTTCACGTTTTAGAGTAGTCAATGCACAAAAATGTCTGTTCACGTTTTTTGGTGTTCACGCTCTAGAGCGTTCACGTTATCGAGCGTGCGCTGTATTAATGCAATTTGTGACCAAAATTTAAACTACTGGCAATAATAGTAGAATAATTGATTTCTTGTTGCTGTTGTTGTTTTAGCAACAGAAGCATTGTAAATGTACCATTGGCCGGGTTGCTCTGGTAACGTAGAACCAACTGTCGCGCGAACGATTTGATCTTTTTCAATTATTTGGTCGCTAAATTTTTAAATTTTGTTTAAATGACTCCACACTTTCAATCGTTGTTTACTTGTTTTGACATTAAAGTGGGGCGACAGTGCGATATCATGATTGTTACAATTTTGGAATCCTTGCTTTATTCCCATAAAAGCATATGTTTTCGATAGCTATACAAGTATAGCTACATATCAATTCACACCAAGCTCTTAGGTCGGTAGGTAAGTGAAATAGTTGAAGTGCACCTGGCCCTCCTCAAGTAGCACTAAAGCGCCGTTTTGATACCATTATGAGACCTCCAACATACAGGTATCTACAGCCAACCAGAGCTGTTGATAAATTGGAGAAGATTGATTGGATTTAGGTTGGCGCACTGCCCCAGGCTGTCGAAGAAAGAAGCTCCTAGTTACCTTAGTCTTCTAGCTGCCAAATCCGGACATTTACAGAGAAAATGCTCTACAGTCTCCTCTGAAAGATCCTCACAGTTTCTGCAATGGGGGTTAAATGGTAAGCCTAGCTTTTCCGCGTGTGTGCCGATCGTCCAGTGATCGGTAAGCACAGCTACCAGTTTGGAAATTGAATGGCGAGTAGTCCATGGAACTTTCTGAGTCCTTCGTGTATCGTATTGGGGCCAAAGGGGTTTCGAAATAGCACATGAAGAAATGGATCTTTTCTGCGCTTTGCTGAGAAATAATTTGTGCAGTTACCCTTTAAAAACTGTCAAGGGGATGCCGATGATTGGGTAGGAGGTATCTGAGGCCAATTTCATTTCCCTCTATGTTCGTATGTCCTGGAACCCAGATTAGATAAATGTTACCTACACAGCCTAGATAGTTGATCTCCTCCTTACAGGAATTTACTAGTTTCGTTCTGCACTATGGCGTCGTCAGAGCCTTGAGTGCGTCTTGACTATTGGAGAAAATGTTAATACGAGAATCTCTCTCGCGCCCGCGTTCCTTCAACTTTTTGCATGCCTGCAAGATCGCAAAGACTTCTGCTTCAAAAACACTAGCAGTGTTCGGCAGTTTAAAGGATGTAGATAAATTGGCTGATATAGAGAAAACCCCTGCTCCGACTCCCGATTCCATTTTGGAACCGTCAGTGAAGACAGAGGTGCAAGCTTCGGTGCAGATTTTCCCCTCGATCCAAACCTGCCAATCCTCCTACACAACACCTTACTTTTTTCCAACCACAATACTTTGTGGCCATACATTTTACTGCACGAAACTTTTTTCATACAAAAGTGAAATATGAATGCATTTATTTGTCTAGTGTTAACTCTTCTGTCCACCCTCAAAAGCCATTATAAGGTAAAAATAATTTCAAACATGCTACATATTTTCTGTATTATTCTCCTGCCATATTTTACTTTTCGCTATCATATGACACCAACAGTGGCCGGTTCTTTGCTCATATTTCTATATATGGATGTATGTAAATTCTGCCACACGTTCCATTTATTCACAGCATATGCCAACACAAAGACTCTAAAATACTGGCCCAGCCAGTCTTTGATTCTTACTTTGTCAGTGCAAAAGGAAGAGAAGTGCAGAGTAATTCGTACATCAGTATGCGTTATTTGCATTGTCACCGGAAAAAAAGCGTTACCGTATTAATGAAGTTTGGCTTACTAATGATATTCGCCATACAAACAAATGAACCACCACCAAACTAACACCGATTGGCTACTTTCCCCTTAACTGACTACTTACCCCTTAACTGAGTGGGTGTATACTGTCAGTCCGACATAACTATACAAATACGTGTGAGTATTTGAGGCATTCCATGGTTGATAGTTTTTTGAAGTTTTTTAATGAAACTAGGGATTGCTTCTTAGTATTTTAGGTATATTTTCGTGGTTTCAAATACTACAGTCAAGAGAGTGGCGAAGTTATGAAATTTGCATCAAATTAACTATATATTTATTTATTCATTAATGTCTAACAGAGTTAAAAATTGAGAAAAGACATTAAAGATATAAATTCAAAACTTAAATACAAATTTTACAATTTTTAATTAAAAAAGTGTACGCGTAATAAGAATCTGCAAACATACGCGTTCTTCTGGTAAGTATAATGCAAAGTATACACGCTCCTCCAACCGTTGTATCAACATGGGAATGTTGGAGAAACGGTTGTATCATGTATATTATGGTTGTACAACTGATTTCCTTTGTTGGTTCAACGGTTGCATGAAAATTAAAATGTTTTAATTTTTAATGGACGAAGTTAGTGGTTGTACAAGGAGTTGGAACGTTGTTTACATATTGCGTTTTAGTTATTTAGAAAAAGAGAAATTAAAACAAAAAACAAACTAAACCAAAATTAAAGCAAAAATTAAAAAAGAATTAAAACAAAAATTAAAAAAAAATAAAAAAGAATAAAAAAAATTAAATAATAATTAAAAAAAAATTAATAATAAAATTTAAAAAAGTTAAAGAAAAATAAAAAAAGATTGACAAAAGAAAAATTAAAAAAAAAAAGAAAAAATTAAAAAACAAAATTAAAATAATAAATTTAAAAAAAATGAAGAAAAGAAAAATTTCAAAAAATTAATGAAAAATAAAAAAATTTAATAATAATTAAAAAGAAAATTATGAAAAAAATTAATTAAAAAAATTTAAAAAAGTTTAAGAAAAAATTAAAAAAAAAAATAAGAAATTCATGGAAGAAAAATTTAAAAAAATTAATAAAAATTAATAAAATAAAATTTCATCAATTATGATTATAACAAATTTCATTTGATTCCTGCATTTTTCGAAATGTTTAACACCACGAAAATAATACATTTAGAAAACGCGTTATAAATCTTGTTGGATTGTGTATACTAAACACCCGCTCAACTCATTGTACAACGTGTACTATGAGTTGCTCACTATGTTTCCTGTTCTTATTGTGGTTGTAGCAGCATAAACATTCCCCATACATGTACGGGAAAAGCTGCTAGAGTGACAGAATATAAATTCCAGTCGTTCGGGTAACGTAGAACCGACTGTCGTGGGAACGGTCCATTATGAGTCTTATCTACTGCTTTTTAGGTAAAAATTTGATAGTCAAACAATTGTTATAGTAACTGGATAACATGGACTATCCGTCTTAATGAACTTCTAGTCTGTGTACTCTTTAAAATAGCCTTACTCGGCTTTGAAAAGCCATCTTAGCTCTGGGATTTCTTCAAACATTTCTTCAAGCGCATGAATATAAAAATCACGCCTATCTTCCATCGCAACACGCCCCAATTAGCTGTTCGGAGGCGGCAAAAAACTGTGAAACAACTTCAAGACGCACACCACAATTTGGAAGAGGAGTTCGGCCAAACACCTATCAAAGAATGTACGCGTCAATTATATGTATAATATATGTATAAACGTGACCCAATATCATCTCTAACTGGTACTACTCGCATGTATAAGAGTTTTTTGAGGAGGTTAGTAAAACAATTTCTAAGAAAAGTGAAATTTGCTAAGAAGAAAAACTATAGAGAGAATGTTGTCTTGGCATATAGCGCTAAATTCATGATCACCATTGTACATACCATATGTGAAGTACCAGATTCGCCCCCGATAATTTATTTACTTACTAAAACCGCGGAACAATCCCTTTATTTTTGTGTATAACATTCCATTTAAAAACGAAGAATATTATTTCCAAAAGTTCAATATAATCGCTGCTGTCCATTTTAGTTTAATGAGAAGTTAAAAGGAGTGTTCTGCTTAAAAAAAAATTTCACCATATTATTAAGAATTCGTCATCAAATTTATCTTCACTAGTAACGAAATGGATGATGATTCCATGTGTAGAAGTCCACGCAAGTGGGGAAAGTTACTGATCGCCATTCACTTGGGAGTGGCCAGGACGATTCTTCTACATATGGTTCAAGCAGCTCACAACGTCCGGGATTAGCCCACGTATCCTCTGGTTAGCTTTCGAACACCCGTTCGGGAGTGAGCTAACGTGAGAAGGCGAAGCATCCCAGCATAGCTGGTTGTGCGCTGGGTTTGGGACCCGCCACTTAAAAATCCCCCCCAATGAAAACAGCAACAAAGCCTCGGATGAGAACTTCCAACACTGATGACGACCCCTGCAAACGAAATAAGGAATACGATTTGAGGGCATGCACCTGGAATGTCCGGTCCCTTAATGGGGAAGGTGCCTCTGCCCGGCTGGTTGATGTCCTCGTAAGAGCAAAGGCTGACATCACTGCCATCCAAGAGATGCGATGGACGGGGCAAGGCAAGAAAACCATAGGACCTTGCGACGTCTACTACAGCTGCCATGTAAAGGAGCGCAAATTCGGTGTCGGATTTGTTGTGGGAGAGAGACTTCGTCGCCAAGTACTGTCGTTCACTTCGGTGGACGAGCGTCTCGCAATAATCCGCATCAAAGCACGTTTTTTTAACATATCGCTAATTTGCGCCCACGCCCCGACGGAAGAGAAGGACGATGCGACCAAAGATTCCTTCTATGAGCGCTTGGAGCGTTCGTATGAGCACTGCCCCCGCCACGACATAAAAATCGTGATTGGCGACTTCAACGCCAGGGTGGGCAAGGAAGGAATTTTTGGTCCCACAGCCGGAAAATTCAGCCTGCACAACGAAACATCCGGTAACGGACAGAGGCTGATCGACTTCGCCGGGGCCCGAAACATGGTAGTCTGCAGCACCAGATTCCAGCATAAAAAGATACACCAAGCTACCTGGCTGTCTCCTGATCGAAAAACGCGAAACCAGATCGATCATGTTGTGATAGATGGAAGACACGCTTCTAGTGTATTAGATGTACGTACGATCCGAGGACCCAACATTGACTCGGATCATTACCTTGTTGCAGCCAAACTGCGCACACGCCTCTGTGCAGCAAAAAACGTACATCTACCTACGCAAAGAATGTTCGACATCGAAAAGCTGCAATCACAACAGACAACCAGAAGATTCGCCACTCGACTCTCACTCCTGCTCTCAGAGAGCACTTCCCAACAAACCGGCATGCACGAGCAATGGAGCAACATTTCTCGTTCCCTACGTACCGCCGCCGAAGAAGAAATCGGATTCCGGCGAGCCCGAAAAAACAATTGGTACGACGAGGAATGTCATGCTGCCGCAGAAAGAAAGGATGCCGCCTATAGAGCTACGCTGCGATCGGGCGCAACGCGAGCCATGTGGGATCGCTACAGAGAGCTGAAAAAGGAAGAGAGACGTATTATCCGACAGAAGAAACGAGAGGCCGAAATACGTGAGTGCGAAGAGCTTGAGATGCTGGCCAACAGGAACAACGCCCGAAAATTCTACCAGAAAGTTCGGCGGCTTACAGAAGGTTTTAAGACCGGGGCGTTTTCCTGTAAGAACAAAGACGGCGATCTGGTGACTGACGTACAGAGCAATCTTAAATTATGGAGGGAACACTTCTCGAACCTGTTAAACAGTGACAGCTGCGCATGTCGTAGAGAATGTGAAGATCCCGATACCCCAATCGATGACGACGGAATTGTAGTTCCGTTACCCGACCATGACGAGGTGAGAATAGCAATATCACGGCTAAAGAACAACAAAGCCGCGGGCGCCGACGGACTGCCGGCTGAGCTATTCAAACATGGCGGCGAGGAGCTGGTAAGGTGCATGCATCAGCTCCTATGCAAAATATGGTCGGATGAAAGCATGCCTGCCGATTGGAATTTAAGTGTGGTCTGCCCAATCCATAAGAAGGGCGATCCTGCAATTTGTGCCAATTACCGCGGGATAAGTCTTCTAAATATCGCCTATAAGGTTCTAGCGAGCGTATTGTGTGAAAGGCTGAAGCCCACCGTCAACCAACTGATTGGACCTTATCAGTGTGGCTTCAGACCTGGAAAGTCTACCATCGACCAAATATTCTCAATACGCCAAATCTTGGAAAAGACCCATGAAAGGAGAATCGACACACACCACCTTTTCGTCGACTTCAAAGCTGCATTCGACAGTACGGAAAGGAGTTACCTGTATGCCGCGATGTCTGAATTTGGTATCCCCGCAAAACTAATACGGCTATGTAAGATGACGTTGCTCAACACCAGCAGCGCCGTCAGAATTGGGAAGGACCTCTCCGAGCCGTTTGATACCAAACGAGGTTTCAGACAGGGTGACTCGCTGTCGTGTGACTTCTTTAACCTGATGTTGGAGAGCATCGTACGAGCCGCAGAACTTAATCGCTCAGGCACAATTTTTTATAAGAGCGTACAATTGTTGGCGTATGCCGATGATATTGACATCATCGGCCTTAACAACCGCGCTGTTAGTTCTGCCTTCTCCAAACTGGATAAAGAGGCAAAGCGAATGGGTTTGGTGGTGAACGAGGACAAAACGAAGTACCTCCTGTCTTCAAACAAACAGTCGGCGCACTCGCGTATCGGCTCCCACGTCACTGTAGACAGTTATAATTTCGAGGTTGTAAAAGACTTCGTTTATTTAGGAACCAGCATTAACACCGATAACAATGTCAGCCTTGAAATCCAACGTAGAATCTCTCTTGCCAACAAGTGCTACTTCGGACTAAGTAGGCAACTGAGCAGTAAAGTCCTCTCTCGACGAACAAAACTAACACTCTACAAGACTCTCATCATGCCCGTCCTGACGTATGGCGCAGAAGCTTGGACGATGACAACATCCGATGAAGCGACGCTTGGAGTGTTCGAGAGAAAGATTCTGCGTAAGATTTTTGGACCTTTGCACGTTGGCAACGGCGAATATCGCAGACGATGGAACGATGAGCTGTATGAGCTTTACGACGACATAGACATAGCGCAGCGAATAAAGATCCAGCGGCTACGTTAGCTGGGTCATGTCGTCCGAATGGATACAAACGCTCCGGCTTTGAAAGTATTCGATGCGGTACCAGCTGGTGGTAGTAGAGGAAGAGGAAGGCCTCCTCTGCGTTGGAAAGATCAGGTGGAGAAGGACTTGGCTTCACTTGGTGTGTCCAATTGGCGCCGGTTAGCACGAGAAAGAAACGACTGGCGCGCTTTGTTAAACTCGGCCAAAATCGCGTAAGCGGTTATCGCGCCAATTAAGAAGAAGAAGTAACGAAATCCCACAAAAACTTTTTCTTCTAAAAAAAAATATTTTGACAAACTCTTTATGACGTTCCGTTAAATTGCAGAGTTTTTCAGTTTCAGATTTCCGTTTTTGTTTTGAAATATTTTTTGTTGCATTTGATGCCACCCTTCTACTCGTTCCAGCAAGTTTCTTTCAAGCCGCTTGGCAAACAATTGGTGAAACAATAATTTTGGGATTTTTTATGGGTGTTGTAAGCTGGCATTTACTTTTATAAGCTGTCAAATATGTAGCATTTTGTTGAACTGTGTAATTATTAACAACTATACGAGTAATCATATTGAGAGTAAGCAGCCGGAACTTGTGTGGTCGGTCACTGTTGATGATAGGAATTGTAATCGTAAAAATATTTACCTTACTTTTAATATTATGAAGAATTATTAGCGCCTTTACTTGTAATAAGGGAAACTATATTAAAAAACATATAAATTGCTTCCGTCGATCCTGCCAGGAGTCGAACCTGGAATCTTCTGATCCGTAGTCAGACGCGTTATCCATTGCGCCACAGGACCGGTTATAATCTTATTAACAGTTCACACAGATATATCAATTACAGATTATTAATCGCAATTTTTCAAATTTGTCGAATTTTAATGTAACTTTTATTTTTAACTTTTGTTTTCAACCTAAATGTATATTTGCAAGTACAAAAATAAGTTTTGCTGTGAGAAATGAATGAAAAACAATTAATTAAATTAAATTTAATTAAAACTTCAATAAAGGATCTCGAAAAATTACCTGCAAATTAGCTTTACTCGTATTATATATTTAAAATTAATAAAAATAAAAAAAAAACAATTCTTTTTGGTCGATCCTGCCAGGAGTCGAACCTGGAATCTTCTGATCCGTAGTCAGACGCGTTATCCATTGCGCCACAGGACCGGTTCATTTTCTAGCCGAAAAAGGTTTTTTTAGTCCATGTACTGTCTTAATTTTACTAAAACAAAAATAGCCGTTTCTGATTCTTCACTTCTTAGGTTGGCTCCGCTCATATACTGGGAAGCACTGATTTAAACAAGTTGCTTACATGATAAGCAGCATGAAAGAAACTTGCTTGAGTGAGTTGACAAGTGGCAAGTCGAAATCGTCGCTAATGTTACAGGGAGCACAAATATGTATATATGTAGAAAAAATCGTCTGAAACAGTTGGACAACTCAAGTTTCGCTAGAGAACATGAAAGATAGAGGGGAACAGAATACAAGTAGAAAGTATAATCGCGTCAACCTTCTAAACATTTATAAAGGTAGTAGTCCAGTAAAAAGAAGATTTAAGTAAGTAATTTTGGGAGTATGCGAGTTTATGGTTTCATTATGTAAAACCCATCACTGTGAACTTAAGTTTGAGTTTTCGGGGTCAGGTTGTCTCCCGCGGCCGCCATCTTAGAAATAAGGGTGCAACTGGTTTTTTGTGTTTATCTCGTGAATTCCGAGAGTTAGCGAACATTTTGTCAGACTTTTTTTGTAGATAATAATATTATCTACAACTTTCATTCAAAACTTTTTATTTTAAAATTAATAATAAAAAAGTGAATGAACGATGAACGTACGTAATTGAAGAAATGAGACAAGCTAGAGACTGAATTAGAGGAGGATTGTTGATGAACCACCACAGACTGTGAAGCTAACAGAGAGAGAGAGGGAGAGAGAGAGAGAGGAAGAGGGAGAGAGATTGAGAGAGAGAGAGAGAGAATTCGAGTCCAGTTCTAACTGGTACTAATTGCATGTACATGAGTTTATGAGAGAGGGAGGAATATGCCAAGGTACTTGTTTCCTACTTATAAAGAAAATTTTTGTAATAATTAAAGAAAAATATTAGTAATCATTTAGTTTGCTAAGAAGATAAACTATTGGAAAAATGTTATCTTGGCGTAGGGTCGTAAATTCGGGACCACCACTGTAAATTCTCTCAAAAAAGTACCGGGAATCGTTCAATAAAACGCAAAATAATTGTTTCATCATCAAAATTTATTTTGTCGCCTTCAGAATAGGCTCCATTTGAAGCAATACATACATATACGCCAACGATTAGTCCAGTCTTCAAAGTACCTTTTAAATGCGTTTGAAAAGATCTTCTTCTGCTCCTTCAGCGAATTCTCCTTAATGGCCTCTATCGACTCAAAACGACGTCCGCGGAGTGGCAATTTAAGTTTTGGGAAAAGGAAAAACTCACAGGGGGCTAAATCCGGTGAATACGGTGGTTGTTCGATCATATTTGTCGAGTGTTTGATCAAAAGAGTGTTTACAAGATGAGTCTTGTTAGACGGTGCGTTATTATAGTGCAAGATCCGTGAGTTTTCTTTCCACAAATTGAGCCGTTTCCTACGCACATTCTCTCCCAAACGTGGCATAACTTCCAAATAATATTTTTTATTTACCGTAGAACCGTTTGGTACGAATTCCGAGTGCACAACACCATAATAATAAAAAAAATGAGTAGCCTGACTTTCACTTTTGACCGACTTCGACGTGGTTTTTGGGTTTCGGCTCATTTCTAGCGCCATTCAGTCGCCTGTTGACTGGCTTGCATGTCAAACTCATATACCTGTTACTCCACCTGCTATTATGCGCTGGATAAACGTTGGGTTCGAATTCACTTGCTTAAGCATACCTTCAATCACCGCCTTCCGATGAATTTTTTGGTAGAAATTTAACTATCTTGGAACGACTCGAGCAATTGATGGTGTAAAATGTTGCGAATTGATTCGTGAGACACGCTAAGATCACGAACTACCTCACTCAAACTTAAATGATGGTTTTCCAGCACCATTTCCTTGATTACTTTGTCGACGTTTTCATCCGTTGAAGACGTTGATGAGCGACCATAACTGAGTAAATCTTCCACGACTTCTCGGCCCTCTGCAAAAGCCTTATACCACTCGTAGAGCCGTGCTTTTGATAAAGCACACTCGCCATAGACTTTGTGCAACATTTTCAATGATTCGGCATATGAAATCCCGTTCAAAACACACAATTTAAGACAAATTCTTTGATATTTAGAAACGTAAAATAATGTAAAGCCTTTATTATTGAAAGCTAGCTCGTAATCTCTAAAGAAACAATGCGAAACATCAAATTTTCGAACTCAAAGTAAATATGTAAAAATAGCACCTCTCAACTGGAAGAAGGTAACATTTATCACGGTATAATTTACACGGAAATCACGAATTGCAAAGTTTTTCACAACAACAAAATGCAAACGAAAATATATTTGCAATATCTTTAAAGTAAGTGAGGCTGTTGCTCAAAACAACTGAAAAAAGTCAAATTGGCTGTCACAGAAAACAGTGCTGCCAATTTAAATTCGTTAACTCTAAATAAACCATCGTTACATTACCTTATAGATATTTATATGTATTATATCTCAAAATGGAATAAGAAAAAAAATGAACGCATTTTTTATTTCATAGTAAAACTTTCAAACTGAAAAAAGTAAATGGAAACATATTTTACTAACATCTTTTGTGCTGAAAAAAGTTGTGGCCACATAGTTATAAAACGAAGTTTAAATTAAAAAAAAAAAAATTTTTAATAATAAAGAACATTTTAACTGTTAACTGCCTATTCCAACAGAGGTCAAACCTCTTCGGAATCTTCTGATAGGCATTAATTCCATAAGGAGGCCAATTACGCCTAAATAATTTAACTCCACTGTTTAAAGTTTTTTTTTTTATTAAAAATTATTATTTTAAAAAATAATAAAAATTAGTTCAACTGCTATTCGTCGATCCTGCCAGGAGTCGAACCTGGAATCTTCTGATCCGTAGTCAGACGCGTTATCCATTGCGCCACAGGACCGGTTGTCACTTTTTCGCTTTAAGACACACAAGCTCACACACTGGCCAATACACAGCTAGTATTTTTTGATAGAGTTGAGTGGCAATTTAAGAGTGCCCGATAGAAGCGAATAAAAAAGAATACGCGAACCAAAACAAAAAAAAAAAAAAACAAAATCAGAACATTTACATATATATTTGTATGGTTAGATTATGGTTTTAGTAATAATGTGTATACATTGATCTGTACGCATACATACGTAGGCGCTGGCTTTGCTTGAGAAAGATAATGGAAAAAGAAAAAAATATTAATGCCGAAAATTGTTTTTAAATTTACAATTAAACAAACAAAACTGATAAGAGTTAATGAAACAGAAGAAAATTGTAATAAATTACATACATACATACATATGTACAGCTGCCGTCGAAATCTTAGTAGTGCACATATTTAAAATGGAATGGGTTAAAAAGTGCGTGTAATCGCTTTTATAAAAAAATTTATTTTTTCCGTCTTACGAGGGGTGCCTTTTATATTTCGGGACTTGGCACCCCTGGTGTTGCAATCGGGCAACTGACAGCTGTATCGCAAAGTTTGACATTTTTTGGCTTTTACGTACTCAGAACGTTTTGAAATACCAGCGCTATTTGTGTTGTTTACAGTAACTTAAAAGATTCATCTCGGTCCAAAAATGGAATTAAATCGTGAACATTTTCGTGCGATTATTTTTTACAACTTTCGACGTGGATTAACTCAGCAACATTGCAAGGATGAACTTAATTCATATTTTGGCGATGAAGCTCCATCAAGGACCAGTGTTTATCGATGGTATGGTGAATTCAATCGTGGTCGTAGTTCACTCCAAGACGAATTTCGTGAAGGTCGTCCAAAATCAGTTGTTGTTCCGAAAACCATTGATGCTGTGCGCGAACTTATATTGCAAGATCGTCATGTGACCTATCGTGAGATTGAGACAATCTTAGGCATTAGTGGGACCAGCATACATTCAATATTGCATAAACATTTGACTGTCAAAAAAATTTGTTCGCGTTGGATCCCAAACAATTTGTCAATCGCTCAAAAAAAGGCTCGTGTCGATTGGTCGAAGGAAATGTTAAAAAAATACGGGGGGCTTCGAAACACGTCTATGACATCGTGACAGGTGATGAATCATGGATTTACGCGTATGAGCCCGAAAGTAAACAGCAGTCGACTGTATGGGTGTTTCAAGATGAGCCAAATCCAACAAAAGTTGTTCGCGCACGAAGTACTTCCAAGCAAATGGTCGCCTGTTTTTTCGGAAAAACTAGAAATGTCGCAACCGTACCACTAGAACAACGCAGAACAGTAAATTCTGAGTGGTACACAACCATTTGTTTGCCAGTTGTCTTCCAAGAAATTAGGAAAACCAATCGCCAAAGACAGATCACTCTTCACCAGAACAATGCGAGCTCTCACACATCGGCTCAAACAACTGCATTTTTGAGCACCCAAAACATCGAATTAATGGGTCATCCGCCGTATAGTCCTGACTTGGCACCGAATGACTTCTTTTTATTCCCGTACGTAAAAAACAAACTGAGAGGTCAACGTTTTTCGACACCTGAAGAAGCGGTTGCAGCATTCAGAACGCATGTTTTGGAGGTACCTCATTCAGAGTCGCAAAAGTGCTTCGACAATTGGTTCAAACGCATGCAAAAGTGTATAGATCTTCATGGAGAATATTTTGAAAAACAATAAAGTGATTTTCGATGATTAAAATTTGTTTTTGTTCTCTAATCCCGGCATATAAAAGGCACCCCTCGTATATCGGATTAGCATTCGCGTTGAAAATAAAGACCCAGTTAAATGAATTCTCCATTCTTCAAACCATGTTCGCGTTTAATGAATAGATTCTTAAGGATAGGGGTCCAGAATAAAATAAATAAAAATAAATTATGACCTAAATGAATCATTTCGATCTCTACCGCAAAAATAATGTTACTATCACCACGATGTTATCACTCCAACTTTTTATTTTGCTGTCTTTCTTGAATCGGCCAAAAAAAAGCTATAATAAAAAATAAATTATTTTATTTTGAACTTAAGTCGAACCCAGTGACTTTTGTGCATACAAATTGCACCTTTTATACAGAAAATTTAGTCTCAGTCTCTCTAAGGCCTATTGACTTTAAAAAAATTATGCATTGATGCAATAACAATAAGACTCAATTAGTCAACAACAACAGTAAAAAACAAATATATGCAAGCGCCGTGGTCAGTGCCCCATTAGATTGTTATCAACATAAACGCCTCCTGCATTGCCCCGACTGTGGTGTGAAAATGCCTACATTTATCAATTCACATACGATCCATTACACATACAGCATAATGTAATCATACTCGTACATACATATGAGTATGTACAACTGCAGTGATATAATAAATAGTTACTGGAAATTGCGTGAGAAACTCAGTAAATTTTGTTTATAAGGGGTGATTAAATTAAAGCTCTGATAGTTTTTCCAAAAGGTATATCTTGGAAACTATCAGACATTTTTATAGTTGAACATTTGTCATTGTTGTAAAAGCATAAAACATTCCTCATACATTTTTGTGGAATGCCGCTTGGCTGGATTTAATTGTACATCTACATATAATATGTAGGCCGTTCCGATTACGTAGACTATTGAGATTTTGTGTCAAGTTTTCTAAGTATTTTGGACATTATTTATTATTGTTAATTATTCTACAAATCGTTTTGTTTGTAGAAATTAGTATAATAAGAGGTAAACTGATTTTTTTTTCATTTTAGTAATTTTCACATTAATTGTATATTGCAAATTATGGTATAGATATTTCTGAAGTGGCACCTAATTTTTTTTAATCGGTTTTCAAGTTTTGAGGAAGAAAAATATGTATGCCTCAAAGGAAAACATTTTATTTAATTTTTGCAAAATTTTTCGAAAAATTTTTATTTGGTGAAAAAACATCGTCCTCTCGCTTTCAAATTAGCTTTTTTGAATAAAAGCCTTGATATAATATGATGCTCTGTAACCTCAGTAAGTTTCATAATATTTATTCCTATAAATTATGGAGACATAATTTTCCACTGTTGGAAAATATAATAGAAACAGTGGACTTCAATTTTTCGAATGGACTGTATCGCTTACATAGGTACATACATATATGCAAATTATTTTTGCTACTCAACATCTCTCGAAACTCAATTCTTAACTTTCTAACAACTGTTAAATTTTATTGCATGCGCAGACAGTATTTTAATTGTTGGTATTGCCACTTTATGTTATCGTCATTACAAAAATTTCGTCAAGTAAGCAAGTACCTTAGCACTGATGCTATCCAAAGGGCGTTAATAGACTTAGGGGTGGAAAATTGTGTCAGCAATTGCATCATCTCTGTGCTAGAAACCAAAGCTAATATGGGTAATATCAACATAACTAAGAGGGTCTTTAGGGGCACTCCACAGGGCGGAGTACTATCTCCACATCTTTTGTTATGTGTGATTAGCAAAATCTTAATAGAACTTAATAGAGGTGGGGTAAAGGCGGTGGCGTACGCTGATGATGTGGTGCTAGTGGCGTCAAGACTGTGTCCTAATACGATCAGTGGGATCATTCAAAGGGCATTAGGCGAACTTAACTCTTGGGCCACAGGCTATGGCCTAAGTTTAAACCCGCGTAAAATAGAACTTATGCTTTTTACCACCAGATATAAGGTAACAATCTTTACCCTGCCAAATATTAACGGACAAACTCTTCCACTTTTACCCAGTGCAAAGTACTTACGGGTAATTTTGGACTCCAAATTTAGCTGGAAATTAAAAGTCGAAGAACGGGTAGAGGGAAAGCAGAAATTGCTTTATATGCCTGTAAACGTATGCTTGGGTATTGAAAAATGTGTGCGTCTCCCTAATACCAGCAGTGTCTTCCAGACGGAAGTACTGGCAATTGGGGAATCTTGTAGGCTACTAATCACAGATTTCTCTTTTAAGGGCAATATCGCTATTCTTTTGGATAGCCGAGCTGCAATTCAGGCACTGCATTCGGCTACAACAACCTCTAAAGTGGTGGAGCAAAGTAGGAATAGTCTTACCACCTTGAGTGAAAACTATAAAGCTTCCTTAATCTGAGTCTTGGGACACCGGAACATTGAAGTTAACGAAAAAGCAGATGAACTGGCAAGAGGATGATCTGTCATGAATAACGTTCTTGCAGAACCAGTATTCATACCATAAGGTGCAGTCAGGAATACAATTCCCCTAAAATACCTCCGAATTGTGAATTGTAGATGAAAAGACCAGACGAAATGCAAAATTAGCAGAACGTTATGGCTCACCTACAACCTCAAGCATTCGTCCACATTGATAAACATGAAACGACGGGACGCCAGTAGACTAACGCTAGTCATAACTGGCTTTTGGTCTATCGGAGAACAAGCTTACAAAATGGGCCTCCTTCACAACACATACTGTCATAGTTGTAAACAACCGCAGAAAAAGAAAATAATCTTCCACATCCTCTGTGAATGCCCTGCCCTATGGAAGGACAGAAGGCAAACCGGTGTTCGAGAGTCTCGAACAACTGTCTGGCTTAGACGTCAACAACCTAATAAGGTTCCTAAACCGAAGAGGAGAGAAGGACGCCGAGACTCTGGGTGAATCCCTTTTTCTATTCTAAAATTATAGAAGATGCGACCAATGTGAGCGTCACAAAAAATACCAGCTGGCGGTCAAACATTCAAAACAGCCCATTGCTTCACAGATGTAGGCAATATGAGTTTAAATATTTCATGACATGAATTGCAAGTTAAGATTGTTTACAATATGTGATCAGTGGTTAACAGATATCCCGAACGAAATCCAACAAAGATGTGGTCTTAACCTCCTCGTCTTCCTTTTTGGGGTACTGTTTCGAAGGTTAGCAAGGCGTTTTCATTATATGGATGATATGGACAAGCCATGTTCCATGTTCCTGTATAACCCATACAGTTCCTCACCAACGACCAAAGCTCTAACGGAGAATTTTTTTCTCGAAAGGTCCCAAAACTTTCTCGTTTTATATATTGTCAGTTTGGTCTTCCGAGAGAGAGTTCTACTTCTGAATTGCCTGAGCTACTGAGCCCAAAGTAATACCTGTTATTCTCCGCTTGATCTCCAGGATTTTTATGTCTTTCATGTTTTAATGTCAGGCACAGAAATAGCGGTAATAACAGCATCACAAGCATTAGGCTAAATCGTCAATACTTTTACTGCAATATGTTTTAGTAATCAGTAAAAAATATTTTAACTAAAATTTTTTCAGTAATCAGTTAAAAGTTTACTGGTAATGCAATTTACTACCTCTACCTCGGCGAAGAGAACAATTGCCTGCGAACCACACCAGTTAGCAAAATATAGAAAAAAAAACCGATTACATACATACATAGAAATGATGTATGTAAATATACAAAAAAAAAAAATAACTAAATTAATGACATAAATTTCAAGTTATTTAAATACAAAAGGAAACAAAATATATTAACGAGAATACACAAAACAAGATTTCGGCGAGAACTTTACTTAATGCAGTTAAGGCTTTGGAAGATTTATGCACTTTGTGACACTTTTCCTAAACGAATGCACTTGCGCGGCATTAAAAAGCTATAAATTGTAAAGAAAGAAAAAAATTAAAATTATACGTACATACATACATACATACGTATATGTCTACATGAAGTGCCGCTAAAGGAAGTTTGAGAGAAAGAATTGTGTCTAGCACAGAACTGCTAACAGAAAAAAAAATCGAAAAAAAATTCAATGCCACTTTTTATATGTTCACAAGAATTTTTTACATGTAAAAAGCTCACTACTGAATAAGAAGTGTCTCTCACATATGCCTCTACTTTAAAGTTTTTAAAGCTGTGAGGGCCAAAAGAGCTTGTCAATTGACAAAAACCAACAGTTGCTGTTTACTACGGCTGCTGCTGCTCTTGATGAGGTGAAGAAAAGTGCTTAAATGAATTAATATGAAAGAATTATTTCTCATATATCATTTAAAGAAAGTTCAATGCAACTTTTCGTGGAGGATTTCTAATACGAAAACCGACAACTATCTCACATACATATACATGTATAAATAGCGCTAAAAATATCGTGCATGTGTTTGTGGTGTGTGACATACACGTGTCGCATTGTGTTAAATTTCATAGCATACTTCCGGCCAGCCTACTAGCACTGCTTTGCTGCACGACTACATCATTCGATATTCAGAACTCACAACTTCTACATCTCCTCCCCTCACTCGATGCCTTTGGCTGTACGTTCAATATCAATTGCCTTTGACATAATTATTTTGGGGTCCTCAAGTGTCATACAAATCATAACGTTATACAACTACCGTTAGTATTGAAAAATATATCTACAAATAATTTATTTGTTTCAGTGTAAAAAAACTTTATATTCTACGACAGTGTGATGAGTTATTTTTTTTTAACCCTTACCAGGTCTTCATTCTTTAGAGGATACTCTCAAATCGATAATATCAAAGAAGTCTGGTCGCTTTTTTTCTGAAAATTCAATATACTCTGCTCGATTCTCATAAAAAAACTATTTTTAATATTTACTATCGCATTCATTAACGGAAAAATTTATTTTTCCCAACTGGCAACTTCTGATATTTATTAGCTTGAATTAATCCTTCAACTACTGATCTGTGATCAGAGCAGTGTTTCTTGAAGAGGCGATCGTTGGCACATAAAGTTAATTGAAAACGTGTATGCTTTGCGTGCTTTGCGAATAAAATTAGCATACCGCTACTTGGCTCTCACATGGCTCTATTAATGCAGACATGTATGCATGAATGTGTGTACACAGCCCTGTACATAGCCAGCTATGTTATGCGTTGGCACATTAATTAAAGCGCGAAATGAAATAAATTGTTGCCAATACAAATGAAATGTAGAGGAGGAGGCTCTTTCTTCTAGCCTTGCGCTTGAACTTGACAAAACTAGCAGTGAAATAATGTGAAATAATGAATTGCCTCCTAAGGCAAATAAAAAGTTGAGTGTGTGAAAAATCGCCCTTTAATTGCATTGCCGCCTATTAATCAACTTAGTTACTTTGCCACTTGTTTGGTTTCTCTTAGGTTGAAAAATAGATCAATAACGTGAAATAACTGCAATTTAGGTAGTAAGTAAAGTAAAGGCTGTGCCAACAGAGTGTAAGAGAAAAGCAGGCATTCAGATGTGTTTTAGAAAATATTTGCCACGATAATATTGATATTTAACTTTTCAGAACTTTCCAAGTTTCTGTTTTACTCAAATCGTATGTTTTTATTCTTTATTTTTTTTGACTTTGCAACGAAGAGGCGATTGTAAGTGCGCCCTAACACTTGCCGCAAGGTGCGATGAGCCGCAAGTCGCTCGTTAAGCGGTGTGAGCAATTACGTCTCCCCATAAATCCGATATTGGAGTTTTACTACGTTCTAATGTGAGACCGCTGTAGCCGAATGGGCTGGTGCGTGACTACCATATGGAATTCAGAGAGAACGTAGGCTCGAATCTCGGTGAAACACCAAAATGAAGAAAAAGTTTTTTCTAATAGTGGCCGCCTCTCGGCAGGCAATGGCAAACCTCCGAGCGTATTTCTGCCATGAAAAAGCTCCTCGTAAAAATATCCATTTGTGGAACAACATCAAGACGCACACGCCACTATCCTCGACCTCTAAGAAAAATTAAAATGTGAAGTGAAAAAGGTAAAAATTACACTCTTTTTTATAAACAAATTGATGAAAACAATATTTTTAGTGATAATTAATATACAATTCGAGGTGCATGCAAAGGCCAATATGTTGGAGAATATTTCTGTAAAATTTTAAGTTTATATCTTGATTAGATTTCGAGAAAAACGTGATTAAAGTTTTCGTTCTTACTCATCTTTCGTTCGACGCTCATGACTTCACTGACTTTATAGGGACTTTTTAGACTTCCTATTAAGCTTAAAACATTGAAAAGATATTTAGATTGTAAATTAATTTTTAAAGCAAAAAAAGTCGAAAATTTGAAAGTTCTGGAGGAACCGCACCCATTAAGGCAGTAATAGTTGCATAGTTGCGGTGACTACTTCACTTTGTGTAAGCCAATGTATAAGTATAAATAAGATGGACTAACCTTGTGTTAGCTGAAGAGTCACTTTATATTGCAGTGTAGCACAAAAAATAGAAGGCAATAAACGAACAAATGTGCAAGTCAAAACCAAGGAAAGCCCGTTATCGGTCAATGTGATATACATCCGACTCTCTCTCTCACTCTCTCTGAACTACCGTAAAACAGAGTCATAGCAATGTAAGTAGGTGGAAATAATATAATATCTTGCAGAACTGCCAATCTCATTCAATTCGCTAATAAAATACAAAAACCATCAATTAACTGTTGACACTTCTAAGGGTAGAACGCAGACTCAGCAATTCGCTAAAGCTAGCAAAAGACTGTTTCACCAGTTGGATCTGAATCCCACACACCTCTAAATAATTTCTCGGTAAAATTAAGCACCTAACCTAACTTAATTCAACCTGACCTATTAATTATATACATACATATATGGTACTTACAGCCTTTTCGAGGTCCTCCTATTTGTGGTGTGCGTTTTGATGTTTTTCCACAATGGAGCAGCCTGCAATTTTAAGTCGACTCCGAACGGCAGATGGTTTTTTATGAGGAGCTTTTTCTTTGCAGAAATACAAGGATGATAAATTTACAAGGTTTGCTCTTTAACTATGGTGAAGGGAAACTTTGACTGACACGTCACTTGGGGATTCGGCAGCCGCATTCTACACGATCATTTCACAAATATTCGCACACTCGTCCAATCAGTCGTTGTTCAGACGGCATCGAAATGTCATTGGTTGATTTTTTTTTATATCACCAACATCTGCCGAGGAGCGATTGTTATTAGAAAACATTTTTTCTATCAATTGGTGTTTTCCGAGTTTCCGCACCTGTAGATCTCCGAATGGTAGTCACGAACCAACCCATTCGGCTACGGCGGCCGCCAAATATTAATTAATCATCTTTACCTCAGGAACTTGGATGGTACATAGGTGTGAAAAGTATCACAAAAAGGAGAAAATACAATTTTTTTTCGTTTCTTGGGCTACTTCTGTATTATTTGTCGACTTTATTTGGCAATTAAGCTTATTTTGCACCGCATTAGAGCAAATATTTACTGTTACCCGGCAAGTATTTATTAGTAGATGATTAACTGGAGGTGAATGGAATGAAGCATTCGTTCGCGCCCAAATCGACAAGTAAATAACGAAATGCCAATTGGTGCATAAACTTTATATATTATTGTACATGTATTAGTGTACTCCAACAGCCAGAAGAAATAGTATTGCAAAGTAATAACGCAACTGCAACGCTAGCATCTTTGGTGGCAGCGAACAGACCCAAGGGAAATACATTGTCTGCTGCTGTGACTAAGCATATCTTCCTGCTTCTTCGAAAAATAACAGCAGCAGCGAAGAAATGTGGCATAACATATCTCAATGCGCTACAACAGCAACAAAAAATTCAATTCATTAACCAACGCGCTGTTGGCAATTTTCGCTGCACTCATTTCTTCTACATTGCCATGTGACGCTTCACTGGGCTTTGCATGCTTATTTTTACTGTAGTTGTGATACGGTTGCCTTCCTGCCACAGTTTCCGCCTTCAGCCTACGCCACAGCTGACCAAAGGAAGTTCACTGCACAGAGGTGGATGTGGGTTTCCTGTTGCAAGGAAGTGCCCCTCTTTTCTTCATCTTATTTTATATGCCTTATTGCTTTTGCTTGCATTCGTTTCTTTTGCTTCTTTTCAATCAAACCGAGTATCTTTTTAATGACCACGGCGAATTTTGCAAACCAAGCAATGTCATAAAGTCGGCAAGTTGTATGTATGTATGTATGTAGTACATCTTAGTTTTGTGTAAGAAGCTCTTCAGTATTACTACTTTCCGACTCGTGCTTCACTTTATACTCACCTCCCCATTTGCTTCGTTTAACTACTCACTTACTTGTGTGTGTATGTACATGGTTTCGTTTGCTTGTCGAATTTAATGCTCGCTTTTATTATTATGGCTCCGAACGCCACAGTTGCATGCCAGTGGTTAAAGGAGCCAACGAGTCAGCCGCCCAGTCTCATGCGATGCAACGGGATTTGGAACACTGTTGCTGAGATGAAACAGTTGTTTGCTACCGTCTAAACATTCATTCTGTTATTTGGAGCGTAACTTTAAAGCTCCATTCAAATGTTGGTATATAGTAAGTGTGCGCTCCGAGGTGTGGCTATTTAGTAAAAACACTGGAAAAAAATTATGGTAGTTTTGGGGGGAAAAAAGTCGATTATTTTTGGGTAAAATTTTTGTAAAAACAGTAAAAGAGTTTGTTTAGTGTGAAATGTCACCTTGACAACAAGCATACCATGGTGGTTCAATAAGTACCCGTGATTGATGCCAGAGGGCGTTCTTGAGGGAAAGTGGTGTTAGCATCGTCTGCTGCCACCTATCAAACGACGGCAAAACAAATTTCAGACTGATCGATAGGTTAGTTTGGATTTGGCAGCTATTCGAGTGAGACGTGTTTCGTGATCTTCGCTAAAATGGAAAAAAGCAGTATCGCTCGGTAATTCGCTTTTTGTTTTTGGATGGGAAAAAATGCGAGGAAATAAAAGCAAAGTTAGATGTTGTCTATGGGAACGCTTCGCCATCTATGACCACAGTTAATTATTGGTTCTTCGAATTTACATGTGGGCGAATATCCGTTTTTTACTAGGAGCAACCAGGACGCTCGGCAGACGTGGTTACCGAGAAAATCGTTCAAAAAGTCCAAGACATTATTCTCGCTGATCGACGAACGAAAGTGCGCGAAGTAACAGAGGCCAAAGGTGTGTCGACCGGAACGGCAATTAATATTTTACATGATGAAAAAATTGGCTCGATGGATGTCGCGATTGCTAACGGTGGAAAACAAACGGATGCGGCTGTTAACTTCGGAGCAGTATTTGGAGTAATTTAAGCCAGATCCGAAGGAATTTTAACGTCGAGTTGTCACCGTTGATGAAACCTGGACTCATCATTAGAAGAAACTAAGCAACAATCAAAATAATGGATTTCTCCCGGTAAATCTGCTCCAAAGAAGGCGAAGACCGTCCCATCGGCCGGAAAAGTCATGAAGACGATTTTTCGCGATGCTAACGACGTTATCTTCATGGATTTTTTAGAAAACGGAAGAACGATCACTGGACCACTTTCCCAAAAAATGGAAGGAGACACGGTCGCATTTGGCAAAAAGGAAGGCGCAGTTTAACCATCCGCTTTTTGGAGGGGTTAAAAAATGGCCGGAGTGTTAGGAGAAGCATATCTTTCTAAAAGGCGACTACGTTCAAATATAAAAAAATCTTCATTTCTAACACTGGTACTTATTGCACACCCCTCTTAAACTTTAAATTGTTTCAGCGATACTTAACGAGATATCGATCACTACTGCCATCTACCGAAAAAATAATGGATTCTTTTTCTCGAAACTAATATTATCTCGATTTCATTTGTAGCTTTTTACTTATCCTTATAGCACTGCACGCGAATCATCAGTCCGTGCTTGCCGTGCTCTGAGATAATCTACTTGGTTAGAAATGTCTTGATGGATAGAGTGCAATGAGAGCTCATGATGTGCTCTTCTATTATTCCGGTCCTGCTTACCTTATTCTTTCACGGAGTAATGCTGACTAATAGTTGGACCTTAGCAACACCAATACATCCATATTGTCATCTGTTTTTGAAGTGAAATATCGATCCGATTCTCCATGATCCCTATTAAAAGATGTGAATACTTTAATAAATTAAAATCTTCAGCTAAATTATAATTTTTCCAAGCTTCATGGGGAGTTTCGCAGCAATTCATTGCTCTCTTCTTATACTCAAGGACTAAGGAGGATAGATTACCGGCTTTGTTATTTGGCTATGGTGAAAAAGAAAATTGTGAGGGGAACCTTGGCTGCCACGCCATTTGAACGCTGACAACTTTTTGAACGAATTTCGTATGGTAAAAAAAAAATTTATTCTTTAACAATGGATCAAAAAATTAAATACTGAAATCAAAAGTAACAAATCTTTTTTTCGTTTCTGTTTTACACACTTTTAAAGAAACACCCAAAAAGGCGAGGACCTTAAGAAGAAAAATGAAAGGGGTTAAAGCCTTTGGATCTAAAAAAGGAATTGCGCCTGCTGTTCACAAAGCAATTGCTAAAAACTATACATTTATAACCAGGGATTGAAATAGCTCCGTTATTTTCTAGTTTTCATTTTTGCTCTCGCTACTGCTCTGAACTTGAAAAGATGAGTAGGGGAGCAGGTAGCGCAAAACGAGAGATCAACTGGCTTGCTCCGCTTCAAGCTGCGTTTTGTTACTGCTGGTAGCTCAGAGCAATAGTCAAAAAGAATTCTAAGTGCTCTCTGTAGTTGGAGTAGTAGTAAAGAACTTGGAATCAGCCGGAGCGCTACTCGCGAAATTACACTTGTGTAATTCAGTTAACGCTACTGCTGTTACTTTTGTTGCTCTGCTACTACTACCATAGCTGTTATTTGAGCACTGGTCGCTTTTGTTTTGTTAGATGCATTTTTTACGATAGAGCGTTAATTTTTTCCTCCTTCAATTCGTGTCCTGCGTCTTCAATGCCACAAATACAGTTTTACGCCGACTCCGAACGGCAGACAGTTTTTTTATAAGGAGGTTTTTCAGGCAAGAAACAAATTCGGAGGCTTGCCATTACTTGTCCAGGGGCGACCGCTTTTAGAAAAAAAATTTCTGTCGTGTGGTGTTTTATATTAAGTCATTAAGTCATTCGATTACGATGGCAAATAAAGTACCGTTAGGAAAGAACACGTACTTTAAAATATTTTAGAGTGAGCTTGTAGGGATGAAGCTACATAGTACTTAATTAAAAAAAACTGTGGCCGATTTCCACAATACATTTCTTCTAAACATCCATTCGTTGCTTCCACGCTTGGTTGAGCGCTTGGTAAACGTCTTTTCCGCCCACAACTGACATTGTTTACGGATGTAGAATACCAAATACCCACGTCTCAAGTTTGCCGTGAGTTTTGCCGTACTTTCAAAAAACTGGTATAAAACACAAACTAATTAAGCTACTTTAGGCCTCTTCTTTTCGCCAAGCATTAGCAAGTGGCGAATAAGTGAAGCAACTGGTATGAATAAACATATGTATGTCGATAGAACTGGAAAAGAGCTGCCAAAAATTACATTTGTCCGGAGCACTTAATGTAATTAGTAAGACTGCGTTCATACAGGTCAACATTTGCTATTTCAATTCGTTAGTTGTGATGGTCGCCCTCTGTCAAGACTATTTGTGTTCTCGTTCTTCCCAATGTTATTGTTCACTTAAGACTAAACAGGAGAATTCGTTTTGTAGAGTAACAAAATTATCTCTATATGAACACGGTCTAATGAAACTCTCTTGATATAGAGTAGGCGATTTTGAAAATAGTGAGTTACCAGAGTTATGAAGTATAACCGTACTCACGTGGAATCTTGTTGTTGTTGCTTTCTCATGCAAATTTGTCGTTAAATGAGCTCAGCAGATTTATAGCGAGCAGGGAAGTGGCGAATAATAGGCCTATTTTTCCAGCAAACGCGGTGTTGCCAGTTCCCGAGTTATGTCTAAATTTCAGGAACTTGTATTGCAAAACCTCCTATATTTACTAGCTACTTTGGTAGCCTATTACAAAAGCATACAAATTAGGTAAATATGCACCAGATACTAGGAAATGTACATAGACAACGATTTGCCTGGCTGCTCATCACCTCTACTTCTCCAATTGCAAAATTTTTATTAAAAATTTCTGGTGTTAATCTTTTAATTTTTTATTGTTTTGTTTTTGTACATACAGTATTGTTTGTTTAGTTTTGTTATTTAGTTTCTGAGTATCTTTTCTTTTTATTACTGTGATCCACATCTCTGGTTATTCGTTACTTATTGTTTGCGTTGGAGTATTGTTTACCTTTTGCATGGTGACTTATGGCCATATCAAATTTCAAAACATGAATGTTTATTACTAGCTATTGTATGTACCTTTGTGTATGTGTATGCGGATGTGTATATCTACATATGTGCCGAATATGCTTTATGCACAATCTTTCAATACATATGGACATATATTTGCATTTAGCCATTGAGACAAGTGTTGTATGTTGAATAAAAGGCCTTGCAAGTACACTGAAATTTTGAAACATATTTTCAAATGATACATCCATACATATTTATGTTTCATACATATGCATATAAAGGGTGTTTTTTTAGAGGTTAGGTTTTCAAGATGAAATAAAACGTATATAATTTAATGTTATGGCCAAGAATTTAGCTTTATTATAAAGATAAGGGTTTGCCATTATGTTTTAAAAATGATTTCGGGCAAGTGGCCGCCGCGGCTGGCTCGAATAAATTCCAGCCGAGAGGCCCAATTTTCGACCACTTTTTGCAGCAATTGGGGCCGTATGTCAGCAATAACGCGCCGAATATTCTCTTCCAAGACGTCAATCGTCTCGGGCTTATCTGCGTAGACAAGCGACTTCACATAGCCCCACAAGAAATAGTCCTGCGGTGTTATATCGCACGATCTTGGAGGCCACGCCACAGGTCCACGGCGCGAGATAATGCGCTCACCAAAAGTTTCCTTCAATAAATCGATTGTTGCGTTGGCTGTATGGCATGTAGCGCCGTCTTGTTGGAACCAAAGGTCGTCCACATCAACATCGTCCAATTCAGGCACGAAAAAGTCATTAATCATGGCTCTATAGCGCTCTCCATTGACTGTAACATTATGGCCGGCTTCATTTTTAAAGAAATATGGACCAATGATTCCCTCTGCCCATAGAGCACACACCAAAAACCATTATTTTCGAACCGCGCGAACCGAACCATTATTTTCGTAATAAATTTGCATGATTTGCAAACGTTGTTCAGGGGTAAGTCTATTCATTATGAAATGGCAAACCAAACTGAGCATAAATCAAGTGACAGCTGTCAAAAAGACCATCTACGAAAAAAGTAGTGCCAACTTGAAAACCTAACCTCTAAAAAAACACCCTTTACAATAGATAGGTAAAAATATATTTTCGCCTTGAAAAGGTTTTTTTAAACTAATTCAATGGAATCTTATTGGCTGCACACTTTCTAATAAGAAAATACTAAACGAATAAACGCATATATCATATTTTCTAATTAGCCAAGGTGTCCTTACTTTGCTGTGTTTTATATGTCTTTATTGTTATATTTTTAAATATGTATATTATATTGAAATACAGTTGTGTGATTATTAAAACGATAGCAATACCAAAAATTATGATGTTGATTCGAGGGTTGGAATAGCCTTTAATATTATTGTATTTTATCAGGGGGGGTGCTTTGAGGATGATGAAATAGATTTAGAAGAATAATGTTAAGCAAGACTATTATAAATTCATTATTATTTATGAGGTGAACTCCAAAATAAACAAGACTGAGCTAAAATAGAAACGACAGGAGCTTTGTTCTGCTAACTTAGAGATTATTTATTAAAAATAGACCCCCCTGGCCTCGTTTTGCTTTTCGAAAGAGTGTTTCAGGCCATTGACCGGAATGTCCTTCAGGATGTCGGTACAAGCCTTTTGGATGAACTCTACGAACGCAAAACGTTTTCCTTTCATGGCCAAATGCAATTTTCCGATTAGGTAGAAGTCACAGGAAGCCATACCAGGCGAAAACGGTGAGTGATTGATGGTTAAAATGCGATTTCTAGTAAAAAATCAGTGACAAGATGAGATGGTGCATATCATGCAATAAGCGCCAACTTCCTCCTTCGCGGTATTCAGGGCGGATTCGACGAATGCGATGCAGCAAACGCCTCAAACACCAAGATAAAAAATTGCATGGGTTGTTTGGCCCGTTGGCACAAACTCCTTGTGGACAATTCCCTTGGAATCACCAAATGAGCATCGACTTGATTTTTGACTTCTTCAAATGCAATTTTTTGGATGGTGGTTCGTCTGGGGCCTTCCATTCGGCACTTTGAAGCTTAGTTTCAGGCTCATGTTGGAAACACTACGTTTCATCACCAGTTACAATGTTGTAAAAGAAATTCTTGTCTTTTCTCGCCTCTTTAATGAGGTCTTTCTAATGTTGAATTCTGAGCAATTTTTGGTCCTCAGTTAACTTGTGTGGAATGAAACGTGCAAAGACCTTTCGTAAGCGGAAATGATCAGTTAAAATGCGATAAATCGATGTTTTGGAGATATTCAACTCCGATTCCATGAATTTAAACGATCATCGTCACTCGGTCCATTTTTGATTAATTTAAAAAGAATTTCGATGGAGTTTTCGGTGACATTGTCATTTATGTCCTCAAAACCATCTCTGAAACGTATAAACCACTCTGGCACGAGATAGACAATCATCGTCATAAACTTCTTTCATCAATTCAAATGTTTCAGTAAGCGTTTTACCGATTTTAAAACAAAATTTGATATTAACTCTTTGTTGGAAACTCATTTTTGTACCGATACCACACACATCCTGACACTTTAGACACTTTAGCTTTCACTGGACGTCAGCTAATGATGGGACTTTCAACTCATTAAAAATATGGCACCATCAAATTTTTATGACGTCAGTCTTGTTTATTTTTGGACTTCACCTAGTATTTTGTAATTTTTTTAATAAAAATATTGTTCATACCACAACAACTACCATATCAGGCTTAGGTTAGGTTAGACTTGGTTGATTCTGTAGATCACACATAAACCAGAAATTGATACATAGTTATAAAGAGATTTTAAGAACTTTTTATTTTGTCTTTAATACACACTTTATATAATAAGTATGATTTTCGTGATCCTGCCTGAGTTGGCTCTTTCCCATCTAGAGCTCGCTTCTTGAATCATTGCCGCAACTATTGTATAACCAGCCGTTGTTTACAGAGAAGTGGTTGTATATCGGCCGTGCTTACTACAGGAACATTTGAACCTGCTTTGGCTAGTGTATCCAATTTCTCGTTTTCTTCAATTCTCTTGGTTCCTGGAACCCAGTAAATGGTGACTTGTCTGTCAGTTCCTAGTTCATCCATCCTGTTTCGGCATTGTCGTACGCAGTCTGAAATTGCCATTACAGCTGCTATTACTTTGATGGCTGCTTGGCTGTCAATGTAAAAGTTTATTTGAGATTTTGGAGGAGTGTTCCCTATGGCTAAGTCTGCTGTTTTCGTTGCTGCGTAAATCTCAGCTTGGAACATACTGCAGTAGTCCGGTAATTTGTATGATTGTTCATAGCCTAGCCTAAACGTCCACAACGGGGGTGGACTTAACTCTGAGCCTTGTGAGCGGACAGGATTTTTGGTATGCAAGTTTTGAGTTTTTGAGTTTGAGAGTTTATAGCTGCTTCTATGCCTCTGCTGGAGAGTTTTTGAGGAGGAATATAATCTTTTAACAATTTTCTAAAGATCCCAGTTAGTTTTCCTAAGATTCCTAAATGTTGTATTTGCTTCGGGATGTAGGTTATTATCGTAAAAGAAAGATATTAGGTGCGTAACTAAGTTCTCGCTCTTTGTCAACAGATGCCGCCAGCAGTGTGTGCTAGTCGATTCTAACATAACCTAAACGTTATAATCCAAGCTTAGACATATGGTAACCAAACTGCTTCCATACATTCGTGATTTTGTTTTGATATCATATATTTTTGGTTTTGTGAAAATGTCTGATTTTGTGCCGAATAATCGTCATTTGCGGGACCTTCGAAGACGCAGAATTGGAGGCACTGATCAATGAGGATCCGTGTCAAACGCGAGAAGAGCTTGCTTCAGTATTAGGAGTTACTCTCCAATCCATTTCCAAACGTTTGCATGCTTTGGGAATGATTCAGAAACAGGAGACTTGGGTTTCTTATGAGTTGAAACCAAGGGATGTTGAATGTCGTTTTCTCGCCTGAGAACAACTGCTCCAGCGGCTAAAAAGGAAGGGTTTTCTTCATCGCATCGTGACGCGTGATGAAAAATGGATTCATTATAGCAATCAAAAGAAAAGAAAGTCATGGGGAGTGCCCGGTCATGCTTCTATACACGGAATGTCGGAAACCCTTACCGTTTTATGCTTACCCAACAGACAGGTGTCATGGCCGCAGCAAGGTTCTACATCTCTTCGTTTGTCATAAAAATGCTGAAGGGGATATATTTTTTTCTTATATTGGTAGGACTGCAAGCCAATAAAGAATATTATTTATCCGTTTTGAAGCGTTTGGGAGATGCTATACGTCGCAAACGGCTGGAAATGTGGGCAAATAGTTCTTGGATTTTGCATGATGATACCGGGCCAGCACATCGATCTCAAATTGTGCTGGATTATTTGACCAAACACCAAGTAAATACCATCGTGCAAGCACCGTATTCACCTGCTATGGCCCCGTGCGACTTCTTTTTGTTTCCCAAGTGGAAGTTACCACTTCGTGGAAGGAGATTTCAGTCGATAGAGGCGATCAAGGAGAATGCAACGAAGGAGCTGAAGGCCATCCAGGGGTGCATGGAGGACTGGCTGGGTTAAACGTTGGCACATGTGTGTTTACTTCAGACGGGCCATATTTTGAAGGAGATCAAATAAATTTGCCTAAAATTTAACTCTGTTTTGTTTTATTTAAACATTCCCGGTATTTTCAGATCATAGGGTATACAGTTAGAAGGCCGAAAAAAGCGAATTTTCCAGAATTTTTTCTGAGAAAACTTTTAAATTTATTGATTTAACAATTTTTACACATATTATGTTATATTTAAACTGTATTTTAAGAATGTAATGAATGTAAGAATGTAAATGAGAAAAAGTGTCAACTCTATCTGGAGGATGATGAAACCATAGAGCATATCTTGGGCAACTGTATTGCCTCGGCAAAGACAAAACTCTACATCTTTCAACGAGATCAAGTCGATCGGAATGAAATAAAGAATGATCCTCTTGCAAAAAAATTTCTCCGCGGAACATCTGGGTTAAAAGAACCTGTTGTAATACATTTAATGGTAGTAGTGCTAATCAAGAAGACTAGTATTAACTACTTCTAAAACATGTAGTGGGACACAAATTATCTTTTAGGTCGAAATGCCAACCATTGGGCACACTACAGAAAACTAAATTATTTAATAGAAATGACGAGAAATTAAATTCACAATTTCCTGCATTCAGTAATACTTAATTATTAATAAAAGGTTAATAAACGCCCAAAAGCATTAAATACGAATTTCAAAGGATTTTGGTTAGTAAAAATTTTGTATATGTAAAAAAGCATAAATTCCTACATATCTAACCGTTACTCGCGAAATTCAAAACCTTTTATTCCATCAAAAATGTATCACAAATTATAGCAGCAAAGACACACACCAGCGACCGTTAGCTTTTATCAAATTATATTTTCGCCCAATTTTGCATGACTAAAAGCTTCTGCTGACGAAAGTATGAATATGAATATGAATATATATTTGTATGGAATAAAAGGTAGTTATTTAAAGGTCTTGCATGTAAAAGTGGAACTGGAAAATGAATTAATTAGGACTATGGTAAAAATATAATAACTACGTAAGAGAAGAAAACACCAAATCAATTTTTTCAATCCTGATTGATTGATATTTTTGATATATTTGATATATGTATTTTCTGAGGAAGTAGTTCTTAACAGTGTAGAAGGTATTTGGTTATGGAAGATACTTTTTCTGATTGGTGCAAAATGTTTATGACGATGAGTGACAGCGGCAAATTAAATTATTGGGAGGTTGAATTAGTTTTAAAGGTTTTTTTCGAAGATTTGGGGCTTTATTGTGAAAAAACGGTACAAAATATTTTATTTGAAGTATTGGCCATCGCTAGCTACAACTTTCGCCCATCTTTCGGGCAATTTCCGGATGCCGTTTCTCCAAAATTCTGGCCGCTGCTTGGCTATCCATGACTCAACCCATATTTTGGTAGCCTCGTACGAGGAGAACCGCTGGTCCGCCAAATCGAGACTCATATGCCGGAACAAGTAATAATCGGAGGGAGCTATGTCTGGACTATACGGCGGGTGGGGTAACACTTCCCAGCCAAGCGTTCCAAGGTATTTTTTGACAGGTTGAGCAACATGCGGCCGAGCGTTGTCATATTGCAAAATAACCTTGTCGTGCCTTTTTACCGTTTCCGGCCGTTTTTCTTTGAATGCCCGGCTTAAACGCATCAATTGCAGTCGGTAACGATCCCCCGTGATTGTTTCGCCCGGTTGGAGCAGCTCAAAATATACGACGCCGACCTGATCCCACCAAATGCAGAGCATGATTTTCTTGCCGTGAATATTCTGCTTGGCCGTCGACGTTGATGCGTGGCCGGGCAAACCCCATGATTTTTTGCGTTTTGGGTTATCGTAGTGGATCCATTTTTCGTCGCCAGTCACCACCCGATGCAAAACACCCTTCCGATTTTGTCGCTCGATCAGCAATTCGCACGTAAAAAAGTGCCGTTCGACGTCGCGCAGCTTCAACTCGTACGGGACCCAATGTCCTTGCTTTTGGATCATTCCCATCGCTTTTAGACGCTTGCAAACGGTTGATTTATCAACGCCCAATGATTCAGCAAGCTCTTCTTGGGTTTGGCACGAGTCCTCGTTTACCAATTCCCCCAATTCCGCGTCCTCGAACTTTTTGGGCTGGCCAAGACGCTCCTTGTCTTCGGTGTGAAAATCACCACTTTTGAATCGTCGAAACCAGTACTCACATGTTGAAATCGACGGAGTATGTTCTGGGTAGGCCTCCTGCAGCAATTCACGGGCTTGGGCTGTATTTTTTTTCAAATTGAAGCAGAAAAGCAAAGCTTCCCGCAAATTGCGTTTCGACGGCACGAAAGTTGACATACTCGGAGCACGAAAACACTGCGTTGTTTATACTGCAGCGAAATGACAGATACTGATAAACAAAGCCTAGGGATGAGGCTTTGTCATGAATATATACTCAGTATTGCCAACGCGATAAAGTGATAAATAGCGCCATCTGTGTGTCACCTTTAAAACTAATTCAACCTCCCTACTAAAAAATATATTTAAAAAGCTCGTGTAAAAATTTGAGACTAATAGGCCATTTTCAAGTAATGTTGGTCACCGACTTTGAAAACACCTCTTTGAGAAAAACGCCTTTAAAGTTTTCCTTGTACTTTCAAGCATTCTGAAATGTCTTTTCAAATTTGCGTGTAACTTCGAAAATATTCACCGGAACGATATAAAATTGTGTGTGTGTATTGTTAAATATATTTACATTGAGAAAAAAAAAATCGATTTTTTTGAAAATTCTAACTGTATATAACCCATTAACATAGTTGTTAGCTCAGAAGCAGGGGTGGGAGGAGTAACAATTTAGAAACTCATTGCCCAGGTGGCACCCTCGTGGAGGGTTCAGTCAGAGGATATTTGCTACCCAACTACCATTTTTGTTACCCAACTTCGAACTTTGTATAAAATTTGCAAAAATTCGGCAAATTTTCCTCAAAAATTTCAAACTTTTTACTCAGAATTTGTAGAAAAAATTGAGGTATGGACTGATTTTTGAAAATTTTGTTTGAACGCGGCCTTGTGCTTTTTCTCCATTTAACGCCTACTCACCATTTTTTAACGCATGTTTTGAACCACTTTACTTTGACGCTGACGGTATGCATAATATGAAATTTATTCTATTTAGGTGCTGTACTAATTACAGTTATAGATAAAAAAGTATTAGGTCACTTACCGTGGAATGGAATGAATAGTACGCAGTGAGCACATTTACGTAAAAGTATTTCTCTGCCCTTGTGGTATGTAATGCGCAACGAGTTTGTGGCAAGTTGTACTATGTATATATGCAATGAGGCAGGTAAAAGTGGGTTCAACTGAAGCAGTCCACATAATAAGCCACAACAAAACAAGTATTCTGATGCCAAAAAAAAATATATAATTATATAAAATTTTTGTATACAAGTACACATATACATATGAGTATTCCTACGAATAGCCGTGCACATATACTATGTATGCATGTGTGTGTGAAGCCCACACCTGCCGGTACTCATTATAACAAACACTATACAAAAACCTAAATCAGGCGAAAAAAAAACGTAATCCGAGGCATCTGTACAAGTATGAGTATTATGCCTTTGAATTTTGAAAGGCTTTAAGTGACGCTACTGAAAAAGCTGGTGTACTCATCGTACTTGGTTTGGTGGTGGTTGTGGCGCAAGGAAGTCGGTTGCGTAAGGGCAGTGACCAGTAATTGGCTGTGTATGCCTGTAGCTGCTTGTTGGTGGTGTTGAAAAAGAGTTCTGCGGGTAATTTGAATTGCCATCGGTTGGTGTTGTTGAAATTTTATATCCATCTTATAGAAACACATCGTATTTCTTGTTATTGTAATTAATATTTGTCGCATAGTAAAATATTATATTATATATAAAAATCCTATTTTGTAGAGGTAAATGAACGCCGAACAACAAAAGAACGCTCATCTACATGTAGATACGATAAATACTCCGCAAGCATTCCATGTAGTTCATCAACTGGTATTTAATGAATGAATTCGCACTAGTTCGAAAGTGACTAGAAGTGTATCAGTTGCAAAACTATCAGTTACAGGTGTATACAAACCAAATATGTATATTCTATTATTATAAATAAAAATGCTTCAAAAGTTAGGAAAATGTGAAAGGAGGAGTAGATGTATAGAAAAGCTAATGGAGTCAATCATCTGCCCATTATGAACTACTTCTGTAATTGGTATAGTGCTGATGCAGAGGTTGACTAGTTCGTTAACAGATATACTACTAATACATGCCCTGAACCTTGACTTTCCGGATGCCATTTTCTTGTTAAAAATCTCCGTTGCTAGCATTGAAAAACACGAACTACTTTACTTGCCAAGTAAACTGGTAGTAAAGTAGTTCTGGTAGTGTAGGTTTCACTACAGGATACTTATAGGTATATAGTATGTGGCCATGCCACCATGCTGCGGTAGCCAACCGATGGGACACTGAACCGAGCAGCAGAGGGATGGCGGAACTCATTCCATCAATAGGTAAATGGATCCAAAGCAACTTCGGGGAAGTGAATTACTTCTTAACTCAGTTCCTCTCGGGCCATGGATACTTCTGGAGATTCATATAGCGCATGGGCAAGGAAGGCGATCAGAAGTGCGTCTATTGCGAAGCACCGAGCGATGACGCTGAACACACATTTTTCAGTTGTTGTTGTTGTTATTGTGGAAGTATTCTTAACTCTGTCAGTGTAGTGTAGATTACCGTTGGTCTTCGTCTAGCTCATCTAACGGTAGGCCCAGGAAACTTACTGTTTCGACAGGTTAGGTCCAGAGGGATAGGGGTGTTAGATGAGTGGGTTTGATGGGGCATGTGAAAAGGTGGTTAGTGTAGTGTGTAGTGCGGGGTGCCTTCATATGCTGGACATACCCTATGATCAGAAAGCACCGGGAATGTTTAAATAAAACAAAACAGAGTTAAATTTCAGGCAAATTTATTTTATCTCCTTCGAAATATGGCCCGTCTAAAGTAAACACACATGTGCCAACGTTTAATCCAGTCCTCCATGCACCCCTGGTAGGCCGACGTAGGGATGGCCTTCAGTTCCTTCGTCGCATTCTCTTTGATCTCCCCTATCGACTGAAATCTCCTTCCATGTCGTAGTAACTTCAACTGTTTGCGACGTACAGCATCTCTCAAATGATCTAAAAAGTGACAGATGTGTGTCTTACATTCCAACCAACATAAGAAAAAATATGGACCAGTTCCCACGTGCGCGGTTCGTTTAAATTAAACATTCCCGGTACTTTTTGATCACAGGGGACGCAAAAAGATGAGCCTATAGTATGAAAGCTCTCTACAAATACGGTGGATCTAAACGTGGGTGAATAGAATTGACTCTTTATAGATGGCGTTCGGGGCACTCCCGAATTATGCTGAAAGTAGTCCCGGGATGGGTGTCTCTTTAGAAGGAGAGAAGAGGTTGTTGTAGTGGTCACGCCACTAAACAAAGTAGACGAGTAGTGCGAAGGTAGTTTGAACCCTACTTCAACTACCAAAAAAAAAAAAACATAAATTCTGTTACAACTTCAAATTGAAGTAAAAGTTTAAAGTAATTTTGACTTTTTAAATTGATTGTTAATGTTCTGGAAAACTTAAAAACTATTCAAAATCATTCTCTTTTGTTTCAATACAGTTCCTTAAACAGGCTGGCCATTGTACTAGAGCGGCATACCAGCTTGATCAAAAAGTTCCCGGAATACATTCAGAAAATTCTAAGTACGAGTTTATTCTTCAAAAATGATATTATCGCCTTCAAAGTACTCTACATCAACTGCAACGCATTTATGCTAGCGAATGATTTAGCTCTCGAAACATTTATAGAACTCTATTTTCGGTGTAGTGATCAGAGCCGACTTCGATTTTTCTTTTACTTCCTTTCGGCTGCTAAAACGCGTTTTCTGATTGGATCACACAGAAACAAGTAGCAGGGAGCCATATTCGATGGCTATTGGATGGTATTTGTTTCGTTATTGGGCAAAAATTCACGAATACTAATGGCACTGTGCGACGGTGCATTATCATGGGCAAAGTCCATAATTTTTCCCACAAATACTGTTTGACCTTCTGGCGATAATTTATTGTATGCAATACTGTTGTAATCCATAAAAACCGTGAGCATCGCTTTCTTTTTTGATGAAACCGAAGTTTTTTTATCTTGGTTTATTTGGAGCCATCCAATAACTCGTCTGATGTCTGAATTGCATGTCGTACTCATAAATCGACGTCTCCTCTCCAGTAATGAAGTCTTTGATGAATGTTAGGTCAGCCTTGGAAATCATTGAAAATCATGCCTTTGGCGATATTAACGCGGCCCCTTTTTTATATGAAATTCAGGTCCTTTGGGACGAACCTGAGTGGATCTATTGGTGGTTTCATGAGTTTTCGATATCGACAGGCTTGCCACTCGATGTACTCACGATCTCTTCTGAAGCATTCATGCCACAATGTAAGCTCCTCTCAGCTGTCTGCGGTTTAGAGTTTCATTACTAAATTATTGTAATTTTCCAAGATTTCTAAGGTTTTCGCACCATTGAATCCATCTTTAACGTAAAATTTAATACAAAGTCGATGTGACAAATTCAAATCCATTTTTAAAAATGAAAAAAATCGAAAATACGTGCAGAGATTTAGATTTAGAGATACGTGTAGATTTACTCAAGGAAGCGTAACTCTTAAAAATGTCAAACAATGGCGATAGAATTTTGGCAGGAATGCTATTCATTGATGTGGCAACCAATATAAATAAAACAGAACTCAAATCAGTTAACTTCGAGTGTCACTTGGGGGTTGTTGCGGTAACTTTTTGATCAAGGTGGTTTAAGGTTTTCATTGAATATGAGAGAACGCTGCTGCAGTAATTTCTTATCTGAGATGCTCAAAAATTTCGGTGGCGAACTTTGCTTGCAAGCCGTGCACTCTAACTCTGTCCACAACTTCTAGTCCAGAGAATTTAAATTTGTGCTGCTCGAAGGCCAATCTTCAATAGAAATAAAAGCTGGAATATGGTATTCTGCCGCTACCACTCGGGTTGTTCCAGCTTTATTTGCTAGTGCAGAGTCTTGTTGAAAGACCCAGTGTTCTTCATTAAAGAGGGTTCCTTTTAAATTCTTCACCTTCTTGCATCTTTCCAAATTTCTTTGTTTTAATAATGGCCGTGTACTGCGAGTTTTCATGTGCGGGTCTATATATGATCATAACAAATTTGTAACATACGAGAATAATAGCCGAAAAATATCCTATGAAAATCACGGTATAGAAGGTTTTAGTGTGTGTTTGATGGAATTGGAAGGGAATCACCCACTTTGAGCTTCTCCGATCGAACCAACCGCTCAATTCGGAAATCTACTATTTTTCACTCTTTCACGATTTTATTTCTTGCACTAAAAATAAATAATTTGTGAACGGCAGACGTCGCGTCGGCCGAGCGAATGAACAAACGAAAGTTTAAGGTTAGATAAATACAAATGAAAGTACACTCGAAGCTTCGTCATGATCATTGTACGTGTAATATGTAGTTTATTTGTTGTTATTGCTGTTGCTAGCGCATTTGCAGTTGCATGTTACAAGTCTGCATTTTGCTTGTTTCAGCTTTCAACGTACGAAACCCCATTTAACCTTTGACGCGGCACTTGGCCGACAAATTTTTTTTCTTTTTTTTTTGATTTCTTTGTCGCCTGTCCATTTCAATTTTAGTTTAATTTCTCCGTAACAAATTATTTTTTGTTTAATGTCACTTGCATATGTATGTATGCACATAGGTGTGTTTTTGTGTGTGTTGAGCTTGAAAGGGTGAAATGTTGGCACGAATTTACATCCAATGGATTTCATTTAAAAATGTAAGTCATTTGGGAAAAGTTTAATGAACTTTTGAAAATTGTGAGAAAGCGAAAATTTCCCACAGATATATTTAGATGTAGCAATAAAATATAAGTTACCTAAAAGCAGGTAAGCGCGAAAGCTTTGCAGCTTTGAAGAAAGTGAAAGGTGTTTAATGCGAGGGTTCTATTGGAATTGGAATTAAATCTGATCGTAATGGCGCTATCGCCATGCCATTCCAATGATGGTGGACTACCAGTTTAGGCCATCAACTATGGTGAAAAATGAAATTGAGCGAGTAGGTTCGGCTGGGACATCACCGGGGTATCGGCAGTAGAATTCAGCCCGCTCTTTCACACGTATTGACACACTCGTCCCAAGAGTGATAGAAACAAGATTGCGCCCATCAGAGAGTGCGTGACATCACATTAGCTGAGTTGTACAGTGTTGCCGACCACAATAAGTTGAATGCTTTTTTATACCCAAAATGCGAAAATTTTTAGGTGTGGTGTTTGTTTCTTTTTTTTAACTTAAAGCTACCGAAACTGGAAGTTAAAAAAATGTGTTATTAAACAAAAGAAGGTTACAAAATGTCACTCTCAGAAGATTTTAGTGCTAATAAAAATGTGTTGATTCTTATAAAATTTGATATTTTATATTTGTGAAAATTTAATTTTTTGCTCTTTTTAAGGTTATGCAAGAATATCAAATCTTCTTCTCTCAACTCTTCTTAACATTGAAGACTTTTTTACACATTTTTAAAAGCGTTTGAATTTACTGAGTGCGAATAGAAACCAAAGAGGTGTAATCGTTTCTTTCGGCCCTCAATCCTTACTGGGATATAGAGCATCAAGAGGTGTATTCATAGTATAAATAAGCAAACCATAACGACGTTTTTACAACAAAAGTTCCTTATCTTGTTACATAACCTCAAATATAGCAAAAAAGTCGTTCTTTTAATAAAAGAGTTTCTCTTAACAAAAAACTCATAAATTAAATTGTACATAACCATAACACATTTATTTAAACAAACGCACATTTTAAAGACAATTTGTCACGCATACAAAGTTTTTGAAGTAATTCAATCAAAATTTTGTATATTTGTTTCTTTAAATGGGCATTTTAGCGCGTTTTTATATCCAAAACTAGGCAACCCTGCAGTAGCGAGAGAGAGATTTGACTGCTGGAAGGAGAAGAACATCAACAATAACCGCAATCGCGGGCAATGTGACCAGATGTTAAAAAAAGTAAAGCTAAATAATAACTGAGTTAATTATTATTGCACTAATTCTTAAAAAATGTGTATTGTACAAAATTATAAACATTCGGTTTTAATTAGAATAGCCTAGAAAAATTTCATGAAAAAGGAACTAAAACTCCGAGACTAAATAAAAAAAATGCTAAATCAAGTTTCGAAAATGGTTATCTGGCCATACTAGTCCCCAAATGTGCTAATATGACGTACTCAATGTCAAATTTGCTGAGAGCAAAGTAACGGTACCATCTTATTATTCTTTCCATCATGCGCTCGTCCAATCAGTCGTTGTTGAAACGGCAACGAGGCAGCTTTCGCGGAGACTGTGTTGATTTTTTTTCCTATATCACGAACACAAACAGCTATCTTAACTCCGGGTACGTCAGCATATCAGCTGATTCTTTCAAAATCGCTGAAGGCCGGTCAATGGTCCGATCTTGTCCACACTTCTAAAAATTTTTTCACCATCCTATCCTATTTGCTGTTATGGTTTTATTAAGTGTGCGCCAACAGGAGTTAAGAGAAAAATATATTGCTTTATAAATATATATAATATTTAAGTATAAAGTATGCTTCTCATTATTTATTAAAAAATTATACATTTTTGTTTGGATGAATCATGAAACACAAGAATGCAGCTCAATGGAAAACTTTGTTGGGAATGATTGGAAAAAGGTAACATTTTGCTCAGTCCAAGGAACATCGAAATTGTGCATTAAATTAAATTAAATTCTTTCACTTCATATTTTCATTTATAAATTTTTACTTACACACATCCACAACTTTCAAAAATGGTGTAAGATAAAAAATTCTACATATTTTCTCAAAAAACCGTGCAACAGAAGTAATAATGAAGTCCACATTGCACAAGTATTTGTGAAACAAAAACAATTCATTTTTATTACAAAAAAAAAAAAGAATTAAAATTAGTGTACAGTGAAAATTCAATCTATAAGTACAAAACATATAAAAATTCAAATTAAAATTAGGAAAAAAATCAATTTTGCAACTAGATCAAAAATGCTATTATCAGTGGGTACCATATGTCAGATACCATGTCAGCTATGTCCAGCCTATTTTTCGGGGTTTATTCAATTTATTAATAGCTTCAGTTCTGCTTTTAGTTATAACGAAGTCTGTTATAAGCCATTGTGTTTTGTTTTCTCGAGTTGTTTACACAAGGTGGCGCAAAATTAGTCACCCTATCGGAAAACTTATAATTTTTGCAAATGGCGTCGTACGCCAGTCATATTTGATACTTATGACAGCCGTGACACTAGACATATGCAGTACACCAACAGACAAGCAATGGAGCGGGCGAAGCTAAAATAATTTTTTTATTTTGTTAAAAAGTCATTCTAAAACAAAATTGGATGACTCATTTTTCGCCACGTTGTACAATATTTGCTATCCAGCTAGACGCTGGAATGAATACGTTGAAATTTTAATGCAAACTTGGACTTGGTTAGTTCAAAAATGTACTGATTGCTCTTACACGAGAATTTTTACTTAATAAGAAATCATTTTAGAAATTATGTTTTGTTTAGAAAAACATTTTTTGTTTTGAGATTCGTGCAAGAACGCAAATTTCGCGTTTTTATTAGTGAACCTTGTTATTTCAAAATCGTGTAAAAAAGACCGTGTAAAATGAGAATTGGGTGCCTGTATAAACAGCTTTGATGTTAATTCTGTGGAGTCTTCAACTAAAGTTAAAAATTAATAATTTATGATTATTAGCTCTATCCGTCTTGAATATATTCGTTGGTGAGTAGAAATGAAGCATAAAAATAAAAATATTCGCCCTATCGGAAATTTGGTGTTGCTTGTGAAAATTTTGATTAAAAAAAATATCTTAGTTTTAAGGCCGCACCGACTTCTACGAATAAAGATAGTGCTTAAAGCTCTAAGTGCCTTGAGAATAAAAGAATCTGATTTTTCATAAACAAATAAAATATATTTTAGTTATATTTATGAGCGTAAGTGTTTAGCTCCATTCAGAGCGTTCTATTAAATACATTTTTACCCCGCCTCTTTTTTGAATATTCGTTATCTTTTCAGCTGTAAAATTAAGCTTAAGGGTGTTGCCAATTATTTCATTACTTTCTAAGAGACCTTCGTTGTTGTTGTAACATCATAAATATTCCCCATACATGTGCGGGGAATGTTGCTGAAGTGACAGCCCTTGGCCGGATATAAATCCGGGTCGTTCCGATTGGCGTGGGAACGTAAAGGCTTTCCCTCAGAACCGCGTTTATATGAATGACTATGTTTTTAAAGTTAGGAAAATATGTTTATGCCATTTATTATTTCTAATATTTTTTTAATTCATGTTTATCTGTAATGTAAAATGTATTATTTTTATCATTGCAGGTATGTGCCTTCAAATTACACTATTTTCCATGTCTAATTCCTTTGGTAAGTATTAAAGTTCAACAACTACATAAAGTCAGTCGATTCCGAAAGTGCTGCTTAGAGTATTTCACCACGATTACCATTCGGTAGATGCGAGTTCGAAATCTACTGTACCCTACATGAAGTATCAATTACAGATTTTTTTTCGAAGATCCACAAGTGCCCCTTAGGTGTCAAACTCAACGTTTTACTGAAGACTTTGGCCAATAGGCATAGGCAATGCTTTAGAGATCCTATACTCAAACGGAGATTTCTTCGCTTTTTTGTTATCTCTCCCACTTTGTGGTTTTCTTTCGAATTCGTTTATAAAAGTAATGCAATAAATTTTTGGTCAAAAAGGCCTTAAAGGCTGCAGTTGAAGAAAAAAGAAAGTCCAACAATCACTGCAGATGTGAATGAGTGGCGAGTCTTTGTATTTACCAATGTGAGTATGCCCATCTACGAATATGTGTCGATATATGTATGTATGTACGAGTATAGCAAACATGTTTCCCTGCAGTATTTTGGAGTGGCACGCCCATACCTGCATGCATACATATGAATGCACATACAATGAGTCTCGTGTTTTTACACAACTGTTTGGTCGCGTGTTGCTTGATTGACTTGCTAAGTGTTTCATGCGGGCAAAAATTACGAATTGCATAATAGCCGCATTGTTGCTGTAGTGCTGCACTTAGCTAAACGTTAGCCTAAACAAATACGATTTTTGCTCTGCAAAAACAGTGCAATTAGAAGTAAAATGAAATAAAGTAAGAAATAAAATTGAAAAAATTAACTTGAATTCCATCAAATAAAATAAAACACAAGAAATTTAAACATAAATTCAAATAAATAAAATAAAAAAATTAATTTTGTTATATTATTTAAAAAAATTTAGTTCAAAATAAAAGAGAACATAAAATCCAATTATAATAGGACTATGAATAAGTTCGTGCGGTTTTTTTTCGAAATTTGAAACTTTATTGACGTAAAATGGTTACAAATTTAATATTCAAAGTATTGTCCATCGCTTACTACTACTTTTTCCCATCTTTCTGGCAATTCACGGATTCCCTTTGTGAAAAATTCGGTCGGTTTTGCCGCAATCCACGAATCGATCCATTTTTTGACTTCATCGTAATTACGGAAGTGCTGGTCAGCCAGGCCATGTTGCATCGATCGGAAGAGATAGTAATCGGATAGCGCAAGGTCTGGACTATACGGCGGGTGGGGTAGGACATCCCATTTGAGCGTTTCTAAGTATGTTTTGACCACTTGTGCAACATGTGGCCGAGCATTGTCATGTTGCAAAATAACTTTGTCGTGTCTATCGGCGTATTGCGGCCGTTTTTCTCGCAGTGCTCGGCTCAAACGCATCAATTGTCGTCGGTAGACATCCCCCGTAATCGTTTCATTCGGTTTCAGTAGCTCATAATACACAACACCCAGCTGGTCCCACCAGATACACAGCATAACCTTCAGGCCATGAATATTCTGCGCCGACGTCGATGTTCAAGCATGCCCAGGGTATCCATACGTTGCCCGACGTTTTGGATTGTCGTAATGGACCCACTTTTCATCGCCAGTCACAATTCGATGCAAAAAACCCTTTCTTTTGTGCCGTTGAATCAGTTGTTCGCATGCCATAAAACGGCGTTCAACGTCTCTTGGCTTCAATTCATACGGCACCCAATGGCCTACCTTTCGGATCATTCCCATGGCTTTTCAACGTTTGGAAATGGTTGATTGATCAACTCCCAAAGTTTTTGCAACCTCTTCTTGCGTTTGAGCCGGATCTTGATCGAGCAATTCCTCCAATTCGGTATCCATGAACTTTGGCGGCGCACCCTCGCGTTCTTCGTCTTCCAAGCCAAAATCACCACTTTTAAAGCGTGCAAACCACTTCTGGCACGTTCGCTCAGCTAGAGCATGCTCACCATAAACTTCCACCAAGATACGATGACTTTCGGCTGCTTTTTTCTTCATATTAAAATAATGAAGAAGAATTCCCCGCAAAAACACATTATTTGGCACGAAATTCGACATTTTCAAGTGTGGTAAAAATATTGTTGTTTACGCTTCAAATAAAAAACTTATACTGACGTTTGTGCCTTACGACAGTAGCTCTCCAATGAATGTTTGGAAATGTGGATCGATGGAATAATAATCAAGTTACGCCATCTGTTGTAAAACCGCAAGGAACTTATTCATAGTCCTATTATAAAAATATAAATCATTATATAAAATATTAATATTAATAATTATAAATCAAAATAATAACTTAAAAATATTAAAACATTAAATAAAAAATAAAAAAATTAATAAATAAAAAACAAGAAATTATTTAATTATAAAATAAATAAATAAAAGTAAAATGAAATGATTTATTAAAAAAAAGAAAAAAAAAATGAACAAATGAAAGTACGAAAAAAATAATATAAAAATAATAAAATCAGACTAAACTAATTTTAAAAATATAATCGAAGTGTACAAAAGTACAAATAAAATAAAATACAAAATGAAACTAAATAAATTAAGTTAAAAAAAGGAAAAAAAAAACAATAAATATTGGAGAAATTAAAACAAACTGAAATAAAATAAATTAAATTTAATAGAAATAAAAAATAAATAAAAGTAAAAACAAATAATTTAATTAAAAAAAAATACTAAATTAAAAAATATTAAAATATTGAATAGAATAAAAAATAAATAAAACAAAAAAAAAATGCAATAAGAAAAAATAAATAAATAAATGAAGGTATGAAAAAAGTAATAGATAAAAATAATATAAAACTAAACTATTTTTAAAAATATAATCGAAATGTACAAAAGTACAAATAAAATAAAATACAAAGTAAAACTCAAAAAATTTGGGTAAAAAAAATTTAAAAAAATATTGGATAAATCAGAATAAATTAAAATAAATTTAATAAAATTAAAAAAAAAAGAAATAAAAGTAAAAACAAATAATTGAATTTAAAAAAATTTATTAAAAAATATTAAAATATTGAATAAAATAAAATATAACAAAAATTTAATAAAAAAAAATAAATAAATAAATACATGAAGGTATCAAAAAATAAAAAAAGAATAAAAGCGAATTAGACTAATTTTAAAAATATATATTAACCGAAGTGTATAAAATAAAATAAAATACAAAATGAAACTAAATAAATGAGTTAAAAAAAGAAAAAAAATTAAAATTGGATAAATTAAAACAAATTCAAATAAAATAAATTTAATGAAATTAAATAAATTAGTTAAAAAATTAAAAAAAAAATTAAAATTGGATAAATTAAAACAAATTCAAATAAAATAAAATAAATTTAATAAGAAATAAAAAAAATAAAAGTAAAAATAAATAATTTAATTAAAAAAATTAATAAGAAAAAAAAATAAATGAAGGTATGAAAAAATAATAGAAAAGAAACTAATGAATCTAATCAAATTTTAAAAATATAATCGAAGCGTACAAAAGTAAAAATAAAATAAAATACAAGGAAAACTCAATAAATTAAGGTAAAAAACTAAAAAATTGGATAAATTGAAATAAAATGAAAAAAAATGTAATAAGAAACGCAATATGACCAGTTTGGACTACCTTTTTTGTTTTTTTTTTTAATTAATTTTTTATAAAAATATATTGAATGCACGACATTTTTTGACATATGCAAATGCTCAACACCGTCAGGGGAAAAATTATCAAAAATCAACTAGAATTTTTAATAGCTTCAAGCCTGCACTAACAAAATTTAATGAGCTATAAAACTGTGTACCTCTTTTTTTTAATTTTGATTAAATATTTTGAAGTTTGATGAGGCGGTTTTTCGTATAAAGTTTGAAACGTGAATTTGGAGAGTAATTGTTGTGAGATGAATTTATAAAAAAATTATGACAAATTATGCTTTAAAAAACTGAATTAAAATCTAAAATAAAAGTAGTAAAAATTGGTCAATATCCCATTTTTATAACTAGCTGTCAACGGATCTAAATTTAAATAAAATAAAACAAATTCGTGTAAAAAAGAACAAAATGAAATAATCATGAAAAAGAGTAAATTTAATAAAAACAAAAACTAAATTAAATTAAAAAAAGCAAATAACAAATAAATAAAAGTACAAAATTAAGATAAAATAAAATTAAAAACAAAAAATTAAGATGAAGCTTAAAAGTATAGTCAAAATAGAAATAAAATATAAATTTAAATTTAAAAATTAAACAAAAACAAATTTGTTACATTAGAAGAATTTAACTTAACCCTTTACTGTATAATTAATAAAGCGAAAATTGTTGCACGGTGGAAATAGTGTTATTTAATGATCAATATCATGAAAAAAGAGTAAACAAAAATTAAACTAAATTAAATTTACAAAAATGAAAATAAAACTAAATTAAATAAAAAAAAATAACAAGTAGTAATAATAAATAAATAAAAGTATACAAGACAAAATAAATTAAAATTAAAATAAATAAATAAAAGGAATTACAAAAAAAAAACAAAAAATCAAAACAAAAAAGAAGATAAAATAAAACTAAACAAAAATATTATAAAATGGGATTAAAAACAAAAAATTAAGATGACGCTGAAAATTACAGTCAAAGTAAAAATAAAATCTAACTTTAAATTTAAAAATTAAATAAAAAAATTAGTTAAATTAAAAGAATTTAACTTAACCCTTTACAAGCGAACGCGTTGAAAAAAACAATTTTTCACAGTGGAAATAGCTCTATTTAATTATCAATAAGACATATTAAAAGATAAATAATGAAAAAGTTGTATATTTCGGCCCTTTTTTACAGGACCACACTTAAAAACTAGCTGTAAAGTATAGAAAACCGTTGAAAAGCGAAAAAATTACTATCCGAGGCGAAAAAAGAGTTCAGTTGATGAACTATGAAAATATAATTTTTGTGAAAAAGGACGTATGTTTTACTCTGTTATCGTTTTTTGAAAATGAATCACTCGCACCTCAATTCTGCTTTTTCAGCCACTTGCTAAAAAGTGAGGTGATTTCGAAATGTCATAAAATCACAGACAATTTTTGTGCATTTTATTATTGCTAAATATATATTTGATGGATTAAACTGGGTTGAATTATTTCTTACTACTTCATTTGGAAATGGAATTGAATCAAAACTGCAATACCATGCGGTAAATTGTTAAAATTAATATTAAAATTAAAATTGAAATTTAAAACAAAATTAGAACTAAATTTACATTTAAAATTAGAATAGAAATAAAAAATTAACTTAGAATTAACATCAAAATTAAAATTGAAAATAAAATTAAAACTAAATTTATATTTAAAATTAGAATAAAAATCAAAATGTATCTTAGAATTAGCATTAAAATTAAAATTTAAAATAAAATTAAAACTAAACTTGAAGTTAAAGTTAGAATAAAAATAATAGTAACTTAGAATTAAAATAAAAATAAAAAATAAAAATTAAACCTAATTTTAAAGGTAAAATTAAATTTAAAATTAGACTTAAAATTAACAATAAAAGTAAAACTAAATTTAAAGTTAAAATTAGAATAAAAATAAAAAAATAACTTAGAATTAACATTAAAATTTAAAATAACATTAGAACTAAATTTAAAGTTAAAATTAGAATAATGCATCTTAGAATAAACATTAAAATTTACATTTAAAATAAAATTAAAACTAGATTTTAAGTTACAAAAAACAAAATTAAAATTGTTTTAACATTAAAATAAATTAAAATGAAAATTACAATAAAACTAAAATAAAATTTAAATAATACAAAGCAGCAAAATAAATTTTTTTTCAAATAATATATTTTTTACTTTGAACTAAGGCTTGAAAATCAATTTCTTCCATTGAATTAAAGCTCATTCAATTACTTGCCTTTTTGACCTCTGTGCCCATCTCGCCTTGTACGAGTACATTCCCACAAGTAAATATGTAAGTCATCATCAAAATTTGATCATTGTTTCCAATTTTCTATTAGTTCGTCAGCTAGCTTATTTTTAGTCAACTGTGACTAAAGTTCAATTTAACAGCATTTTTTTACGCAGCAAATTTTGAATGAGTGTTAATGTAGCACCGTATATATGTATGTACAAATGTGAGGGCCCTTCGAACTCGAGTTTAATTTTGCAATCCACATTAAAGTAATATTAAATAAATATTGCATTATACCAGGAATTATAGAAACAAGATTGTGCTCATCAGAGAATGCCTGACGTCACATTAGTGTAGTTGTGCAGTCTTGCCCATCCTTTGCTCTTCGCTATAAATTTAGTGGTTTTTATACCCAAAATGCGAAAATTTTTGAGCTTAGTGTTTGTTTTTGTTTTTCTTAAATTTAAAGCTATAAAAATTGTAAGTTAAAAAAATTTGTAAATTAACAAAGGGCTAAAACGGCCACTCTCGCATTAAAAGCTTATGCTGAGAAGATTTCAGTGCTATTGGAAATTTGTTGGTGCTTATAAAATTTAATGTTTTCAAAATGCAAACCTCATTTTTTGCTCCTTTTGGGGTTATGCAAGAGTATTGGATCTGCTTCTATCAACTCTTCTTAACATTTAAAACCTTTTTTCTAATTTCAAAAAAGCCTTTGAATTTACTGAATACGAATTGAAGCCGCAGAGGTGTATTCATAGTAAGAAATAGGCCTAAAATAGTGCTTTTTTATTTACAAAACTAGGCAACACTGCAGTTGCGAGAGAGAGGTTTGACTGCTCGAAGAATAACAAATTTGCAAAAAAATGTAAATAAAACGAAAAAATATAACTAACCAGGCCCCACAGACGGGATACAAATCGAAACAATCGGTTGAAACTCATTTTAAAACAATCATTTGAAATTTCATTGCAAGACTAGCTTAAAAGTAGAGATGAGTATTCGCATATAATTTTTTCTTTTACACTTTCTATATTTCAAACTTAATTTCGAAGTGTGAAGATGAGTGGACAAATGACAACATTAAGCAAAACATTTATTGTAACTTATATTGGGTATGGGAATAAGTTTCTGTCCTTTCTTAGGCAAAGTTACGAATTATTTAAACAATTAAATAATAGATGATATTATGTGAAGTATGTATCATTGGAAGCTACAACTTTACTCCATATTTCAGGCAGCATACGGATTCCTCTGACGAAAAATTCGAGTTCTTTTGACTTGATCGATTCATTGAGTCAGTTTCCGATGTTCTCGTAAGAAGTGAACCGTTCTCCAATAAGAGCTGACTGCATTCATTGGTAATCGGAACAGATGGCAATCCGAATACGGAATACGGCGGGTGCGGCAAGATTTCCCACTGCAGTCCTTCTAAATATTTCTGGACCGATTTAGCAACGTGTGGCCTGGCGTTGTCATGCAGCAAAATCACTTTTTCATTTTTACCGTCCCATTCCAGCCGCTTTTCTTTGAGAGCTCGATTCAAACGCAGTCGGTAACGGTCGCCAGTGATGGTTTCAGATGGTTTAAGGAGTTCATAATAGATGATACCCTTCTGATCCCACCAGATGCACAACATAACCTTTGAAGCATTAATACTTTTTTTTGCTGTCGATGGACCTGGTTCACCTGGCACGCTCCAACATTTTCGACGGTTAGGAATATCATAATAAATCCATTTTTCATCGCCACTGACGATGCGATGCAGAAACCCTTTTCTTTTCTGCCGTTCATCTCACACGTCACCAAACGTCTATCGATATCCCTCTCCGATATCCTTATTTATGTGGCTCCCAGTTACCTGCTTTCTGGGCCATTCTCATCGCGTGGAAACGTTTACCGACGGTTGATCTGTCAACATCCAACTCTTTAGACATATCATGAAGAGTTCAAAATGCGTCTTCATACAATAATTGTTGTAGTTGAGTATCTTCGAATTTCGCATTTTTCTTTAGAAGTTGTATTTGTTGGAGCCTGATTACCGTAAATATTGATCAATATGCGACACGTTTCAGCTGCACTTTTTTTTAAAAAGTAATAGTGAAGCATGACTTCCTGCAAATGCTATTTTTTCGGAACGAACGTAGACTTTTTTGACGTCAGATAAAAAAGAATCTTTACGAATCTTCAAACGAATGACAACTACTGCAATCGAGATCTTACATATACACTTTCTCTAGAGCGAACACAAAAATGGTATCGGCAGCAACACCTCTTTTACGAGGGCGGAAACTTATTCCAAAGCCAGCCATCATTGTGGAAAAAAAGAGCGATAAATATAAGGACCGAAATATTATATGAAATTAAAATAGTGGTACATTTTATTAGAAAATATAAAGAATCAAGTGTAATAAAGTAATATAGAAAATGTGAAAAAAATATTCAAATGCGAAAACTCATGTCGTTTAAACCAGTTTGCACTCAAATTGAAACTCAACAAAAATCGCAGTCGCCGAAATGCGGCCATATGGTAAAAAGGGCAATACTGCTGTTTCCGTGGCGCCGCAATTTAATGGTGAATTCTTATAGAACTCGACAAAAGAAAACGAAATGAAAGAGTAAAATTTTTTGATATCTCGCTTAGTTTTCGAGATATTAAATAAAAAAAAAATTAATAATAATAATAATAATAATTTTTTTTTCAGTTTCGATAGAATTCGACGAGATAAGACAAAATATAGGAGTAAAATTTTTCGATATCTCGTTTAGTTTTCGAAAAAATAACCCTCATCAGTCCGACTCCGGCTACGCAATCCACCGTATTTTTGCGTAGAACTCTTTTCCGTGTTAAAACCATTGAACCCAAAGTTAAAACATCATATGCGTGTATGTAGTAAGGAGGCACAATAACCCCCATCCCCAACATTAACACTAAACTTACTTTTTTTTTATTCAATATCTCGAAAACTAAGCGAGATATCAAAAAATTTTACTCCTTCATTTCGTTTTCTTTTGTCGAGTTCTATAAGAATCCGCCATAATATTGCGGCGCCACTTTATTATGCTCTCTCCCTATCGTGACATTATACATTTCCTGGCATTCATATGTACATATGCAGGAGCGGACCTACAATTTATGCGTGGTAATTGGCATTTTCCAATTCAAAATAAATCTAATTATAATTGAATAATTCTCAAGCATTTCTTTGTTATTTTTTTACACTTATTTGAGGAGTGCTTTATCCTTATAACAAATCACAACCATTTTAGAAAAATTTATATTAGATTTTCTACTTAACATCTGTCAGAAGAAAAAACACCATCGGTCTAATAAACACCACTAAAAATCAAAGTCGAACTTCAAAGACCCTTTAAATGTAAATGTATATGTACAAATAATACTCCCATGCTTACTTACTTACGCCTGCTTCGACTTTTGCTTTCTTTTCCAAGTTCAAAAGTAATTTTGATATATTTTCTCTTCTGTCTTTATACATACTTACATACATACAAATATGTATGTACATAAACATAGTTAAATGTATACACTTATATACCTATATTGTCTTACATATGTACGCATGGACTAGTGCTTGTAGACACTTCATATCGCGCTAACATACTGACAGTACGCGTATGCTAGTATGCTATATATAGGCTTACATGCATGTGTCTGTATGTTTACCAATGTGCGGCGGCGGTTGTGTAACACTCAACCACTTTCATTCAAATATATTTTGTTTACTTTTATGGCGCATTTTTTATGTATTTTTTATATTTGCTTACCGTTATGATATTGCACTAAAGTTTATAGCATTTTATAGTAGTTTACCTTTCCCCCTTTTTAAAGTCACTATTTGGATACTCACTGAATTTTGTTGAAAAGTATTTTTTTAAATTATTTTTAACCCAATAAAAATAGAAAATTTTGATGTTGAGGGACCAAGGTTCTTTTATATTAATCAAAACTTAATATTTTTATGTTACGTGATATCCAAGCGATACTCAATTAGTGGCAAAACATCCTCGCATCGCATGGGCTAAAAATAAGCAGGGAGAAGACAAGGTCATGCGCTACGAGAGTTTTCTCCCACCAACTCAACAACAATAACAAGCTTAACGTCAATTTGGTGGACGGTAGCCCACTAAATGAGGTCCCCATGTTTAAATATTGTACTTAGGCTCCATTATAAGAAATATTGGAGAAGTTAATGACGACGTGCAGATTAGGGTTAATTCGGTATAGTTAAAATGGAAAACTCTAACCGTGGTGCTATGTGACAAAAGAATGCCACTTCACCTAAAAAACAAAATATATAAAACGGCCGTGCTTCCCATGGAGTCGTCCGTATGCAGTCGAATGCTGGCCTATAAAAAAGTCGCACGAAAGAAAATTTCAAAAATGTGGAGGCGCTCAGCCTCGATCACATTCCGGACAAAGTGCCTGATCGATTTATTCGTGGAAGTTCTAAAATCGCGCTGATTGAACAAAGAGTACAAGAAAGTCATCTTCGCTGATATGGACATGTCCAGATTCATAGACATACTACTGTGTCCAAAAAATAAGGTGACATTTGATTTTAAACTGCGCGCTTTGCAGGATTAGGAGAATTCTTTTTTTTTTTAGGTTGGTAGTACTGTGAGTGACATCTATGTCAAATTTCATGTGAAATATTCATTTACTGTTTGAGATACGCGTCGTTTTGTGAGCTGCTAAAAGTGAGTTTCTCGTTTTTTGCAATGTCGAAATTTGTTGAGCAAAGAATTTGCATTAAATATTGTTTGCGGAATCAATTTTCGGATACGTTGAGGATGGTGCAGAAAGCCTTTGGTGATGAGGCTATGTCTAAAAAAAATGTTTACAAGTGGTATAGTGAGTTCCAAGCCGGTCGTGAACGTGTCGAAGACGAAGAGCGTCCTGGGCGACCATCAACCTCAACTGACGAAGCTCACGTCCAACAAATCAAAGATTTGGTGTTGAAAAACCGTCGATTAACGATTAGAGACCTTGCTGATGATGTTGGCATATCGAAAGGCTCAGTCAATACCATTTTGAAGGATGTTTTGGGCCTCAAGCGCGTCAAATCTCGACTGGTACCGAAAACATTGAATTTTTTGGACTCGTAATTCGTGATCATTTCATCAAAAACTCAACCCATATCGTTCCGCAACCACCGTATTCACCTGATCTGGCACCGTGCGACTTCTGGCTGTTCAGCAGGCTCAAAAGACCGCTCCGGGGACACCGTTTTGACACGATAGAGGAGATTCAATCCGCAACGAAGACGGAACTGAAGGCCATCCTGGAAAGTGACTACAACCAGTGTTTCGAAAATTGGAAAAAACGTTGGCATAAGTGCATTGTGTCGGGAGGGGATTACTTTGAAGGGGATGAAATTGATTTGGAAGAATAAATAAAGAATTTTCAAAATAAATACAGTGTCACCTTATTTTTTGGACACAGTAGTATGACGAAAAACGTGTTAAACATCGCCACGGCGTCGAGGAAGCCAGGTCGACCACAACATACATAGACGAAGAAAATATAGAAAAATGCTATTTTTTAATGTAAATGATCGGATGTTTATTTCATTATAAAGAGGAAGGTATGCCGTTAATAGTGGAACATAACATCAGACAAAATACCACCACGACCACGCTTACAGGACAATGAATTGAAATTTTCCATAACCGAATTGCAAAGTGGCTGCCCTATGTCCTCGATAGCCTCACGAATTCCATCTTTGAGGTCTTACATCGACCCTGGGCTGTTGGCGTAGACCTTCCCTTTCACAAGGTGTTAAATCACAAGATCTCGGTGGCCAATTGTGATCACCTCTTCCAGAGATAGTACCGTTCGGAAACTTTTCCCGCAAAATGGTTTTGTTGCTTGTGTGGCACGTAGCGCCGTCTTGTTGAAAGTAAACGTTGTCCAGATCAATACCATCCAATTCTGGCCATAAAAAATCGCTAATCATCTCTCGATAGCGCAATCCAATCACCGCAACTGTTGTTCCAGCTTCATTTTCGAAAAAGTAAGGTCCAATGACTCCGCCGGACCATAAACCGCACCAAATAGTCGGACGTTGAGGATAGAGAGGCTTTTCAACAATAACTCTTGGATTTTCTGACCCCCAGATCTGACAATTTTGCTTGTTGACGAAGCCACCGAGGTGGAAATGGGCCTCATCACTCAAGATGATTTTTCGATGGAATTCCGGACTATTTTCATACATTTCAACGACCCAATCTGCAAAGACACGACGTTGTTGATGATCGGCCGGCTTGAGTTCTTGTGTTAACTGTTAAGACCCAAATATTTAATGTACAGACCTTTAAGAGGTGATGAATTCACACGTGAGGACTACAGCACCTCATTCTAATAGAGTAAATGAAATGCGCAATTACTGCGTAAACTAAATGGGCTAATCTAGATGAGATGTCATGGGATATCGATAAGAATACACTAAGTGTAAGTAATGTATCAATACCAATCAAAAAGTATAACTTTACTGCCTGACATCTCTCGATTGCTCTTACTAAATAATAAGGAGAGGAGGAGAGATTCTAACTGCTTTAGGAGTTTCCAGTTTTTCACTAGAAAAAAAATCAAATTTAGTGCCCTGAAATCTTTGCCATTTGATGTTCTCCAGTTTCCTGGGATGTACATATATAGTTGAGCTTTAAATTGCTAGCAAAGTAATTTGCTTAAAAAAATTACAATCTTACTTTCTCGTCAATTTAACATAATGATGAGCCACCGTCGTAAGAGCCACTGACTCTTGTTGCAGTTTGAAGCTTATCACCATTAAATTATTTTATTATACTTCCCTGCATTATAATTTTATGATAGCGAAATACTAAAAATATAACCTACCAACTTAAACTATAAAAATTGTCACGCCTTTAAAGATTGTGCTATCATATGATCCTCCGAGAGCTAGGAACGCTATAAACAGTGTGATCCGGGTTCGGCACTCGAAGTGTAACCAATAAAAAAGGCAATAAATTTAGTTTGAAAAATTACTATTATTCAATTCAAAGAAAAAAATGTGTGAAAATAATACATAATTAAGAATCAATTTACTTTTGCACGATATGACCACCTTTTGCCTTGACTTAGGTCTTGAGCCGGTCCAGAAATGAATCGCAAGGTGCTCGAATGCAACTTGCAGGTATTTTGGCCCATTCTCGGACAATGACTCTTTTCAGCGCCTCGAGACGGCTGAATTTTTTAGATCGGGCCTTGCTCTCCAAAATGGCCCAAACAGAAAAATCCATTGGATTCGCGTCTGGTGAATTTTAGTGCCATTATGTAGACGTTATGAAGCTCGGAACGTTGTTTTTTAGCCATTCTTGGTTCACTCGAGCTTTGTGAGATGATGCCGAGTCCTGTTGAAACGTCCATGGTCTGCCACCGAATGTTTGTCTGCCGACGGCTTCAAAGCAACCTTCAGAATACTTTCCCGATAATATTTCGCCTTTACTATGACGCCAGACTCGAGGAAAACGATTGGAGAGGGGCCATCTGCGGTTACAGCGGTCCAAGCCATAACCTGTGGCGGGTACTGCCTCCTGGTGGCCAATTGATGACTCAAATTCTCGTATGAATGGTCGGCCAAATACACCCTATCGTTTTGAGAATTTACGAATTGCTCAATTTGAAAAATTTTCTCGTCAGAAAACACAATGTTCGGAAATTGACCGCTTTCGGCCAAGCGAAGCAACTCTTTCGCTTTCTCAAGTCTGTCTTGTTGCTGCTTTGGTGTGGGATCAAGCGCCTTTTGGATCTTGTAAGGCTTGACTTTGAGATCTTTACTTAGTATGCGTCGGATGCTACTGTCAGATATTTTCAATTATTTCGCTATTTGATTGGCACTTCGTCGGGGATTTCGCTCAAGTCGCTTCTTCACTTTTTGAACGATTTCACGTGACGTTGCAGTCTTTTGATGACCACCTCCATGATGTTTCGCGATGCTACCAGTATCATTGTAACGAGTAATGGTGCGATAAAATAAAACTTTATTTACTTTAAGGTGCTCGAGCTCACGAACAATCGCTGGTTGTGATATTCCAGCCAAATATAATGCAACCACACTATTACGTTTGAAATCCATTACTGATTTTCTTTTTTTGCGTTTACTCTCTCATTTATCCAACTAACAGACCGCTACTGGCTGTGCATCAGCTACGCAAGCGGTCTGAAGTTGGTTACACTTCGAGTGCCGAACCCTGTAGGTGCTTTGAGCCAAACAGATTTTGGAACTAAAAATTTTGACTCACCCTGTGCCATTCTTTCCCGATACCCGACTGGCTTATGGCAGCTCGTGTTTTCATATTTTTGGTTTTTTACACCTAACATCATCTAACTCCACCCAACTACCTTCGGTGATCTTCGCAAGACATAACTGATTCTGGTAGTGAAATACGAAAAAATCAACCAATGACACTTCGTTGCCGTCTGTACAATGTCCGATTGGTCTAGTGTGTGAAAATGTGTGAAATGATCATGCAGAATTCAGCTGCCGCATCCGTAAGTGGCGTAGCAGCCAAATACCCCTCACAATTTTTTTTTTCACCATAGCTAAATAGCAAACCTAGTAACCTATCATCCTTGTACTGCATTCGCCAGAGTTTGGTGTGTTTTTGGAGTGGGGATATACTTTTCTAATTGTTGCGTCTCCTTAGTTTAACCACGATGCCGTTTGACCGCCTTGGAATCCACATTTGATCCTGGTAAACTTTTCTTATGAGTTGCCTTCAAAGTTGCCGGTGCTCAGTGGATAATATGGAGACAGAATCCTTCTAAACATTTTGGAAAATTTAGTTCTTGTTGGTTCTTTTTCCTCCTTGCTTTTATCCCATTTCACTCGGGGTCAGCTCTCTTAGTACGTAGTCTTGATCCTGGCTCGGCTCGGTGTTTAAGTTCGCACGTTTCATATCACTTTCTATTGATATGATATTTGCTTCCTCCATGTATTTTGTGGTCGACCTGACTTCCTTGGCGCCGTGGCAATATTTAACACATTTTTTGTCATACCTGATTCAGGTTTGCTCTGGACATTTTCATACCATCGAAGGGGACTTTCCTGTACTTTTTACTCAATCGGCGCGATTTTAAGACTTCCACGAATGAAATGATAATTTAAAAATACTGGGAATAATTTTCTTCTTAGCAAATAAAGTCAAAATAATTTATGTTAATTCATTTTACTTTACTTCTAACAAGAAACTTACATTTGAACCACCACCCTTTATACGTACACATACATACATATATATATATTAGTAAGTGTAATAATAAACTCTCATAAAAAAGTTAATGTCTGCCATTCACACTGTATTATTTATAATATTTCTTTCAATTTAATAACAATAATAAATGAATAATCTCCTTTCCACGCCATGCAACTCGGCGGATCTGTAACATTTGTGAATTGTCTGTAATGACCTATAATTAGCGAAAACAGTCGACAATCGTCGGATGACTGCTGACAGACAACTGAATGAGAACTGAGATACTGCGCTAAGAGTAAAAACATACAAACATACATGTACTATATGTGTGTGAGTGTCTTATAAAGACTTTGTATGAGTAATTGAATTTATTTTCAGTCTCTAGAGATTTTAATTGTATGTTTATACTGAGAGCGTCAACAAAAAGTAAAAACCAATATTTTATTTTTATATAGGAAAAAAAATGTTAAGGAAAACAGCAAATCTTTCAGGGAAATCGATGGAATTATGAGCATAAAAATTATTGATAAATACGAGAACCCCAAACGTGAACATGCTTAGAAGATTTAACGAAATCTGGACGCCCAAAGAGCTCAACATTACTGAAGTTAGAGCTGTGATTCGCGAAGTAAAGACAAAACTAACTCCAAGTGTAGGCCGCCGTAATTGAATGCGCTAGTGCTTGACCATCATTCGGATGTGTACAGGTTCGAATCTCCGGGCATGAAACATCAAATGATATAAAAAGTTGTTCTAATAGCGTTCGCAACTCGACAGCCAACAGCAAACCCTGAGCAAATTTCTGACTTCAAAAATCTCCTCATAAAAAACTAATTAGAGATGAAAGCCTTTCGTCGCTCCACTGATCATCTGTTGACAACGCACCTAAAGTAAATTAGACTCGACAGATGCAAGCAGCTTCTTTGATGGCACGCGGTCAACGGCCATAAAAACATTATTTTCACAAGAGATAATTTTTACTGTTGAAGAAGGTTTTAAAAATCAAAACGTCAAAATCCATGCTAAAACTTAAAGACGCAAAAAATGTTATTACAAGGGTTCAGCGTGGCCACCATCCAGCCTTCGTAATAGTTTGGTGGGAAGTGTCTTGTAAAGGCGTTACATCTCTTCATTTCTGAGAAAAACGCGGTTAAGACCACCGGGGCAAAAGTGTACCAGGAGGATGTCTTAGAAGACGTGGTGAAGCAATTGAGTCTTACCCTCTTCAATAGAGAGCGTTTGATATCTCAGCGAGATGCCACTACAGCCCATAAGGCAAAAACCACCCAGCAGGGGCTAAAAAACAATATTCTTGGGTTCATAACCGTAGAAGATTGACTGTCTAGAAGTCCAGGTCTAAATCCATTAGACTACAGTTTCTGATCAGAATTGGAGAACATATGCCGCCATGCCATTGTGGGAAGAAGTAGAGTCTTGCTGAAAGATGTATGGGCTGGGCAGCGTACACTATCAATCCAGGGTTTCACTACTATCTCTAGAATCTCGATATATGCAGCAGAATTCACGCGAATTCTTTGAGTCAAGAAGTTTGGTAGCATGACTTGTCCTTTGTTGCTCACAGCACCTAAAACCGTAACCGCGGCTGGAAACTTCGTGTACATGACAACAGGAACCTGTGTATGATTGGAACATAGCCAATCTGTCAATCTGGTCATTTCTGCGGTTGGCCATTTGGTTTTGGTGAGAAACTGTTCTTGTGTTTGCGTCGACATGAACTGTTTTCTGCGCAATAACATAGGATTTATACCGGAGGTCTTCATGGGTAACTCGACAGATAGGACTCTGATTTTGAAGCGTCGTCGTCAATGATCGCTGGCACTTGTTGAATAAATTCTGCAGATCGGACAGTGTCAGAACGCTCCTCGTGCTTTTTGGGTTTTGCAACAAATTCTGCATCGCCGCGTGATGCCTTCAATTCACGGCGAATCTTATGAACGACTGAACGGGTGCACATAAGAAAATTAGAGATTTCTAAATTGGTGTGATTCGCATGTTAGTGACGATAACTGTAGGAATCTTCATATCTTGAGTCTTATCTTTCCATGTCTTATCTGGAAAAGAGCAAAAGGAAAAATAATGCTTTTGGAAAGTTCAGGTTCGGGTCAACTACCGTATGCACCCTGCATTAAATAACTTTTATGTTCTGTATACCTGCTTTTCATTTTATGCTAATAACATTCATCTAATAAAACCACAAATATGAGTATTCGTAGTGTTGCCTTTCATTTGACGTTCATAGTAAAATAATGCACAAATATTAATTACTTCGATGAGCAATCAATGCAAAATGGACCTATCTGTTTTTTTGTTTTTCTTTTTGTTGTTATTACTTTGCAATATTTCTTTAATTAATTTTAAATATAATACCCACGGGGTATTGTACCTTTTATTATTTTCATACTTTCGAAAATCGTGGAAAATGTTTGACTCATTAGCGCCTCTGTTAATCATATCATTGCCGCTACTGATCACATAATCGCATGCGATAAATTTCTCACACCAGTCGAGGGGATAATCGCATATATGTATGTGCCTTGTTGTGCACACATACATACACACATTTCTCTATATGAATTCGTTTGAACTCAAAGGTGGCAAAAAAGTTACTTTAACACATTTTTACTTTTTTCGTAAAAATTTGGTCATCATGAAGAATTGGCAGGAAAATAAAAATTTGCCCGTGGCGCGTGTGCACAGCTGGAAAAATTAAAAAAATATATACACACATACATATATCTTTAGGAAATAGCAAAGAGAAAATACTCTAAACAAAAATGTGATTTAGTATGAATGCGTAAACAATTTACAAACGAATGCATTTGGCCCAACAACCGCTTTTGCTGAGTCGGCCAGTGCCGTCGAGCGGCGTGTGGTGCTTTGTTGATTGGTATCTCATTTCTTTGAGACTGATTTTATTGCTATAACGTTTATGAGTTGTGTATGCTTGCTTTGCAATTTTTGGTAATAAAAAATGTTAATTGTACTATCCATTTCCTGAAATTTTGTAAATGAAATGGTCAGCCGAAAAAATTTGGTTATTTTCCTTTGAACATTTTTTCTTATATTTTTTTTTAATAAGAATATAAATAATTGTTTTATTTCTTTTCATACTGTTATATTAAAGGCGAGGCGCATTGCCATTTGTATCCTTTGCTAGGTGTTTGACCTCCCTTTGGTAGGGATATTATAGGTGTACCCGTCTCAACCTACAAACTTCGTGGCAGAAGTAGCATTTTCACTTCAGCCAACATGAGATGGGTTGATGGTATGACATGGACATGTACTGCTACAAAAAGGAAGGTGCTCCAAGGCGCTATTTTATCGGTCAAGGAAAAACGTCTCTATGTTAGTTGATTTGATCACAAGCCAGTGTATCCCAGGTCGACATGCTCAAAAATTGAATTTACCTCATTTCGACTATTGCAGAAGCTGCAAGAAGAGGAGTAGGAGAGTCTGTCAGACATCTTCTATGTCACTGTACTGCGTGTCAGGTTACTAGGGCTCATCTAGGGCATTTGGCTCATCGTTCTTGAATTATACTCATGACTTTAGGGATATAAGTGTCAGCCAGATCAATGGGTTCGAACTTAAAACAAAATGGTTTAACGAAAAGGTGTCACAATGGATCGGCAACGGTCTAAGTGGGTCGGTTTAGAGGTCGACTGCCACTTCTAACTACCTTTTTTTGGGGAGAAGGAAAGCATCGAAAGCCTATGGCCATTGTGGCCGTCAGTGTGGGACTTTAACCCGAACTAAAACATCCTCTTGTCCGAACGGTTGTTCCTCCCGGAACTTTGACGTTAAGTAATACGTCGGGAGGTCGTTGATGGAGTATGTTAACTCAAATCAGTCAGTCTCTGTTAGTACGAGAATCTGTTCGGTGTTCGTCTTGCAACGGCTCTTCAGCATTTCTTTCACCATGGAGATCAAGCTGCAGTTGATGCAGGTTCGCGTTTCGCGCCTTTTCTTCATCACGCAGCGGTTTCATTATACGCGCTGCTTCACCACTTAATGCTCGCCATTTTGCAGGTTTATCGCACATTTGCATCGTAAAGCTTTAGTTCTGTGAGATGCTCGCCAAAAGCCATGCAAATGTCTTCTCTTTCGCTGACGAAACGCGGGCACCGGAATAGCACATGCCTCGCACTCTCTGGTGCGTCAGGGCAGACCGGGCAAAAGGGGTCGATTTCCAAATAAAAGCAAACATAAGACATACGTGATCGCTCAGCAGTTGAGTTACGTAGAAGTCAACTTCCGCGTGTTTCTTCGATACCTTTGCTATGTCTGGTATCTGCTTGTGCGTCGAACGACTATTTTTTGAAAGGTCCCAGCGTTGCTGTAGCTCTTTGATCGAAAGATCTATCGGGATTTTCCATCGTCTGAAACAGTGCGATAAGCGCTCGCCACTCTAAGCGCGCTTAATCTGTATGTGGCTCTTATCTTTTTTCGCATTTGCCAAATCGGGGCTGCATATGTTATGACAGATGTGGTGACTATTGAAAGCAGCTGCCGTTTTTCTTCCCGAGGTCCTTCTATATTTGGCATGAGTCTTGAGTCAATGCTGACTCCTAGGTACTTCAAATACGGCTGACCCCTTTTGGAGTGCTCGCCTCCCGTGATCGCGATCTCTTCACGTGCCCTCCTTTTGCTTAACAAGACTACTTCCGTTTTCTGCGCTGCAAATTCCATTTTTGCAGCTATCAACCATTTTCGTCTACGCTAAATTACGTCATTGCATATGGCCGTCAGCGGCTCGAGACGTTTATCTACTACCACCACCGCGATATCATCAGCGTACCCAACAAGTGTTGCTCCCGCGGGAAGGGCCATTTTAAGCCCGCCGTCGTTCATTACGTTCCATAGCATTGGACCGAGTACCGACCCTTGCGGCACACCACCAGTCACCTTATATTGTCTAACGCCAGCCTCCTACCTACCTACCTAAGTGTTTGACCACATATCGACAGGTAGGGTCCAGAGGGAGAGGGGTGTGAGATGAGTAGGTTCTAAAGGGCATGTGAAAAGGTGGTTAGTGTCGTGCGGAGTACCTTCACATGTTCGACATATGTTTGGTATGTCGGGGGCAATAGCTTCAGCTGCCTCGTGTGGCTCGCTTAACTTTGGCTCAATTACAGTCTGGATATTGTAACTCCTCCCACCTACCCAACCTGTCGAAACAGCATGTTTCCTGGGCCTACCTTTAGATGAGCCAGACGAAGACTATCGGTGACTACACCACACTGGTGACAGCCTAGCAACTTGGTGAACAGCTATAACAACGACAACAGAGTATATTTTAAAATCTGAACTTCTGAAAGAGATTCAATGCTGAGTAAGAAACACCCACTCATTCGTATTATAAAAAACAGTGAGAGTGTTTGTCTGAGTACGAGTATTTTCTGATTACCAAAGTGTGGTTAGTGCCTTGGCTGTTGTTGTAATGCATTTCATTCATTTGTCATGTTGCCAAAAGTCAAATAAAACCAGCAAAAACAATTTTATTTTCAACTTTCACTTTCACTTCGAAAAAATATGTAAAAAAATTGCATAAAATATATTTAATCGCATTCGTTTGCGTTGCTGAATATGCCGCTATAGCAATTTATATTTCATATCAGTGTGGCTTGGTTGATATTTTGTGCTGCCATGTATGCGGCGTGCAATTACCGTTAGACGCTGTTAGTGCATTATTTATACGGTAGGTGGTGGCGTGTCGAACCATTTAACTTCAGTGCATTTCATTATCGTTGCCAAGCTATTGTGACGGCGACAGCGGCAGACCCAGCGGCGGAGTTCGGCATGCGGCGTTCACCAACAGTTGTTGCCATTGTAATGGTGGCTATTTATGTTGTCAGCTTAAATACAACAAATTACAATAATCGAAATAGCAAAGCGAAAACCAAAAACAAAAACGAAACGACGCCGGCGACAATCATGTAACCGAGTGACACCTAATAAATTTTATAAGAGACACTTTTTTCATACATTCATACATATCTACATACTCGTAGGTACTAAACATTCACACGCAGTCAAATGGCAATACCTGATATACACCGTAAGGAGAAAATGGATGAATGAGTGGTGACGTGGTGGCGCTAGCGCCCAGACAGCTTTTAATTGAAAATAAAATATTACATATGCACCTATGTGAGTACATAAATACATATAATAAAATTTAAGTGCCTTTCCGAACGGGTTCTTTGGCTCATAACCATATTTTTGATGCATGTAACCAAAACCTATAAAAAAACGTGTTTGAATGTTTCTCTTTTGTGGGGTTGTCCGGGCTATTCTCCGAAACGACTATATCGATTTTGATCGGACTTGCATGGGAGAAGCATGACATTTTATGTGTTTTTGAAAAATACCTAAAATGGTACATATTTTGCAATAACCTTACGATGTATAATGATCCTGCCGACATGCAAAATGCTTAGGAAACTTGAGAGCGAGGAAGATATTAACATTTTTTCCGATCGTCAAGCCGCGCTCAAGGCTCTAATGACGCCGCAGTGCAGATCCAAACTAGTCAACTCCTGCAAGAAGGAGATCAAATCTCTTAGCTCTGCAGATAACATTTCTTTGGTCTGGGTTCTAGGACATAGGAACATAGAGGGAAATGAAATTGCTGATGAGCTTGCCAGGAAGGTGTCGACTGAATTGGTCTCAGAGACCTCCTACCCAATCATCGGCATCCCCTTGACAGTTGTTAAGTGGGAATTGCACAACTTATTTCTGAGGAAAGCGCAGAAAAGATGGAGCTCCATTTCTTTATGTGCCATTTCGAAAACCCTTTGGCTCCAGTACAAGGGTCGAAGGACTCAGAAAGTCTTGGAGCCTTCACGCCATTCAATTTCCAAACTCATAGCTGTGTTTACCGGTTATTGGATGATCGGCACACACGCGGAAAAGCTAGGTTTATCATTCAACTACCATTGCAGAAGCTGTGGGGACTTTTCATAGAAGAATACTGTTGAGCATTTTTTTTGTAAATGTCCGGGTTTGGCAGCTAGACGATTAAGCTCTGGCTGTAGATATCTGCCTGTTGGAGATCTCACAAAGGTATCAAAACGGAGCTTTAGTGCTACTTGGGGAGTACCAGAGTGGTACTTCAACTGTTTCACCTACTTACCTACGATGTATAATTTCAAATTTTAGAAAAAGTGCTAAGAATGGAGTCGAGAAAAAGTAAAAGTATTGATGTAAAGCCAGTGGAAATTCTACCATCAGCGTAGCAAAAATTTCGTAATGCAATTCCTTATAACTTTCGACGCCAATTTAAGATTGTTGAAATATTTAGTGCATTCCATGCTGCAAACGAAATGAATGCACCATATCTGAAGGCCATTTGTAAGTGATAGATCTAAGATTTATGACTGGACATTTTTTCGTGGAAGATGAGCCTCGTGATGAGCTAAAATCTTTAAGCGATGAGACACATATGACTCTTATGAAAGCAATAATGTACGAAGTTTCCTGAAGGACACAAGGTACGGTCGCATTTAGCCCCCTGTGACTTTTTCCTTCTCCCAAAACTTGAATTACCACTCAGCCGACGCCGCTTTGAGTCGATAGAGGCCATTAAGGAGAATTCGCTGAAGAAGCTGAAGAAGTGCTTTGATGATTGGACTAATCGTTGGCATACATGTATTGCTTCGAATGGAGCCTATTTTGAAGGCGACAAAATAAATTTTGATGATTAAACAATAATTTTGCGTTTTATTGAACCGTTCTCGGTATTGAGAAAATGTATGGTATTATTATAATCATAAAGTGGAAAATATAATAACTATACATACATATAGACAAATGTAAAAATTCAATTTCTTTTTGGTAGCGCAAGCAGCCACCTGCATTCATTCGAAATTATTATTATAATTGTCGATACTAAAAAACAAAATAAATATAAATTTTAATAAACCAAAATTAAACGTAAAAACATAATTGCCACCCTTGTAAAAACACTTTCTGACATGTACACTACACTAAATTTTTGTCTTTTATTCACTCATTCCAGGTAATTAAAATTATTTCCTGAAATCCAGCTGATTATATAACGGAAATTGTGGTTCAAAGGTGTCAAAAAGTGAGTTGAAAACTACCAAACGGTGCATTTGCTTCTAAGAATTCAAAAAAGAAGGTGAGAAAAAGCGTCTGATAAATCTTCAGCAACTACCACTACATACATACACATTTTGAAATTGACACTGGCATGGCCTATTCAGCTTAAAAATGTATAAAATCCAGCAGGAGGTCCAAACTAAAAACAAAACAAAAAAAAAAAAAACAAAAAGCGAATGAAGCCAAAATGCATAAATAAGTCTAAGCCAACTGCAATGTGTCAACGTATCACTTGGATAATATCAAATTTTAGTCACATTACAGCGCCTAATGCAGTTAAAGCGAACTTGTAATAGCCTGCGTTTTAATTTCGCTTTGTTAGGTAATTTCATCATATTTTCTTGTTCATGAGAATTTTATTATGACGTTAGTAGAAGAAGACAAAAACAACTTTGCATGCCACTAAAATTTGTGTTTAAAATTAAATTTTTGTTTTTTCTTCCTTTAACGATTTTCTTACGCTTCTTTTTTATAGCCGTATTTTCTTTGTTTGTTTATCTAGCGGAATGGGTACAATAACATGCAGTTAAGGTTAGAGTTGTTAGGTCATTAACTTTTTAGCTATGTTGGGAGTTGAATTTACACAAAAATATACGCACATGCGAGTATAAGGTGACACAATGGCACAAACACAAACACAAGCAGAAAACATAAACATAATTGTTATTACGAGTATTATGAATTTGCGTGGCTGAGTATGCAACGGTTTTATCGTTGGGGGAATTCGACTGTAAGCTACGCATTTTCAAGTTTTTGCAGCGATAGCTGGGAAGTTTAATAGCGCCACACCCATTTTTCCATTAGTGAGCGCTTGTTATCCTATCGCTCACCCGTAGTTGCTTCCCTTTATGGCATTTGCTTCCTTCACATGTACACTAAGTAGCAAAAGTGTAGACAAAATTTGTAGAGGTGCCATAAATATTGATATGCGATAGCTGGCGCTTTGAGAAAACCCGAAATTATGAAAACGACAACATTCACTTGTACGTAAAATTCACCGCATAGAATATGGCGCAGCGTCATGTGCTGACTTTCCACCCGCCGTATTCTCAGTAACTCATTGCAGAGTACACCGTTATTTTCCAATTATCAAAATGCAGACCTTGATTTTTCACATATTGTCTGTTGCCTTATTGCACTATTCAGCTGTGATTTTGCTTTTATTAAGCACGTTTTTTTTGCTGAAGAATAAAAATTAAAGTTTGAGAAAATAACCAATTAAAAAGCTTCAAAAGTTGACGAGTAGCTTTTAGATGCCATAACTAAAGGAAAAATTGTACCTGCATTGCACGGGTGTTATTTTAGCTGAATGAGAACTAACGATATCGATACCTATGGTTGGACAGCTGAGCATGGCAAACTGTGTTGACATTTCTGTTCAGTAAGGTTTGGCTAGTCAGCATGATGGCGTTTAACGCCAGAAGAAGGCTTCCAAATTGTAAAAATTTATTTTGAAAAAAAAAAAAAAAAAAATAATTGTTCGCAAAGTTCTTAGAGCACTTCGTCCATTTTACGTGCGGCTTACTCACTGGTGGCATCATCGGTCCTTATTTCTTTCGAAATGTGGAAGGATCTGTAGTGATGGTGAATGGCGAGCGGACTGAATTTTTGTTTCCAAAAAGCACTTAAAAGTAGCTTTGTTGCAATCTTCAAGCCACCATTGACGCCATAAGGCCAGATTTATTGGAAGAAGTAGTCAAAAATTGAACTGATCGAGTGGATTATATTACTCGTTGCTGCGGCGGATATATGTAGGAAGTCATAATAAATGCCATGTCAAAAATAAATGTCATGAAATTATCTACCAGATTATAATAAAAAATGCATTCCAACAAAGTTTCTTTCGATGAAAGGTGGCGCCTTCTGAAAATCTTCTCGTATCATCTTATCTTTTGCTTATTATTTATTTCCTGCATTGACGTCATGACACTTGGAAAGGCGCCATCTTGTATTCTGAAAATCTTCTCTTATCCTCTTATCTTTTGCTTATACTTCCTCTTTTTTGTGTTTGTTTATTTCCTGTACTGACGTCACGGCACTTAGAACGGCGCTATCTTGAATTCTATCATTCTTGACTGCATTGGAAGCATTACATGAGCAAATTTATCTCAATCCTATGCAAATTGGCTTTTAATTTCATCAGCTGGGTCTTCGCAAATTCTCATGCCTTCAAGGCATCGACTCTATCAATTGCTCGCCAGATCTTTTTCCACTTTGTGTTTATTGATTTTCTATTTGCTGGTTAAATTAGTCTAAAATGTGGTTCGTTCTGGTTTGAGTACTCGGATAGCGAGGAGTGGGCTAACTGTTTTTTCGTGTTTGTTATAAAAGCCATTTTTTTCATAAGTGCGATGTATGCTTTTGTGAACATTCAAAGCATTCATTGTGGTTCCAATAAAAGTATTTTCTCTAACTGCAGAATATGAAAAATGTCCACCCATTTCCGTCATGCTTCATACTCGTAGTAGTTTGCAGGTTTCGCTCCCGTCCTCTCGAATTTAATTTCATCAGTAAAAAGAAGGTTTTACTATTACCAGTAGATAGAAGAATCCTAATTCTTATTTTCAATGGTGGACGATAGCAAGAAAAAGTGGCAGAGTAGCAGTATTGGAATTTGTAATGACAGTCAAGCTGCACTGAAAGACCTTTCTAACCCACGCTGCTCTTCGAAGTTAGTCGGTGAATGTAAGACAAAACTGAATAGTGTTGCAAAACACAACAAAGTTGGTCTTATTTGGGTGGAATTACAGGGAACGAGTTAGTTCATAAACTAATAAACGCTCTACATGTATGCCACTAGACCCTGAGCCCTTTCTAGGTGTCAATTCTGCATCGATTCATCTATGGATTGACGACTTTATGAGGTCTACCCATAGAGGACGTTGGTCTGAGTTGGGCTCGTGCCGAGTAGCCAAGTGCTTTGTGAAAGAACCAAACAGGAAAATAGTGACCTTTCTCCTAAAACTCAGCTGAAAGGACCTGAGAGTACTGGTGGATGTAATCACAAAGCACAACGCCTTTGGTTAGCATATGACTGCCATGGGGATCGTCGACAGCTCGATATGCCTATCTTGTCTTGAGGATGACAATACTGCAGAGCATTTTCTCTGTAGCTGTTTGGCGTTTTCCAGAATCAGACTTAGAATATTGGGTTGCGATATACTGAGTATGGATAAAGTTCATACTCTTACTCTTCCGGATCTCTTAAGATTCATCAATTTGATGGAAGAGTGGCCTCAAACTAAATTTATCCGTATTATCACCCACATTTTATTTTTTCTATCTCTCTATTTTTTCTACTGAAATCTTTCCGGGTGTAGTGCAATGGTCACCTGACTGAGTGCTTGGACTTGTCCAACCCCCACAAATCTAATGTAATCTAATGTAAAGCGAGGATCGCTCTGAAATCAATCTATACTACTTTCACACAGCTTTCTAACAAAATAATCTGCTTGGACTCCTGTGAAGATTTTCGTCAAATCCGCTTGTCACTCAAAGTGCTAAGAGGCTATTAGGGACTGCGCCACCTGTTCATAAGCAGATGCTGCTACAAGCTGATGCCTCTCATGAATAAAGCGGTTGTCCTTAATTAAAACACCCCAAAATAAGGATGTGCGCTGGACTTGGAAACTGTCGCTTAAAAATAACTTAAAAAAAAAACTTTGAGACCTCGTTTTAGATGTTGACCAAGTTAAACGTTGTAAGAACTCTGAATTACTCGCAATAGAAGCTGGCTTATCTACAAAGCATTTAGATTTTGCATACCCTCAAAAATAAAAGTCCAAAGGTGTGACGACTTGGTGGCCAATTCATTGGTCCGAGATGAGAGAAAAATTGCTCACCGAAACGACGACGCAGTCAAGCCATTGTTTCACGGGCTGTATGGCAAGTAGCGCCGTCTTGTTGGAACTAAATGTTGGGGAGATCTAGGGCTTCAATTTCCGCCATCAAAAAGTCCACCAAGTTTATCATGGCGCGATAGCCTTCGCCATTCACTGTTGCGTTGGCGCCAGTATCGTCTTTGAAGAAATATAGGCCGATGATTCCTCCAGCCTATAAGCCGCACCAAACGGTTGTTTTCAATGAATGTAATGGCTGTGATTGAATGGCTGCGGGTTGCTCTTCAGCCCAATCTCGGTAATTTTGCGTATTGACGTAGCCATTAAGCCAAAAATGGGACTCATCGATGAACACCATAAGTTGGCCTGTCTGCGCGATGAGCACTTTTCATTGAACGCCGATTTTTGTAATGCATTTGTAAACGTTGTTGAGGCGTATGTCTTTCTATGATGAAATGTCAATGAATATTGAAAAAAATATGTATTTAATTTGACACTAGTCACCTGGGATCTATCAAAGAACCCCTGTTTGAGAAAGTACCTCCAAAAGTGATCCCCTTCAGATAAGAGTTTAGAGTGTTTTTACAAATTTCTTAGCTGTTGACTGACTTTTGGCACTCATAGTATATACAGTTTCTGAAGAATGTTGGTCAAGCAGTTGCTTACAAAATGCATTTCCTCAAATAATTCACTGACGTCTTCAGCAGTTGGCATTGTGTTGACGATGACAACAGCAACGCGTAAGTGTGTACGTTGTGGCATGTGGCAATAATACCAAGTCTGCATATTCGACTTGTACTCGGGCTGTGTGAAATGTTGACAGCAATGATTAGGGTGGGTGCCGGTGTTGCAGCTTGACAGCTTGGCGTGTTAGCAGTGCAAGACCTAGCTTTGCTTTTTCCTTTCATACCCCATCCAAGCAGTTGCGGACATGTGATACCATTATTGCTGAACCTTGTTTTAGGTTAAGAAAAGTACTTGTGAATGTGCATATGTATCTGTATATCTACTTTAGTAAGTAAAACTAAAGCACTTAGCTCAGTGGAAATGAAAATCAAATTCATGGCAACATGCATTAGTATTTTTTGGTTTTGTTGTTGCAGTTGGTGTTTGGCCACATCACATGCGTTATTCACATGGATGCATTTTGCATGGAAAATATGTATTCACAAATGTATATTCACCTGTGTGTATGAGTTGGCATGAATTGGTTAGGTGGGCGCAGAGCTAGGCCGTTTTGGGTGAGTACTAGTCCATGCATCCGAACGTGAATTGAGGGAATTGTAAGAGCAAGACAAGTAAGGTATAAGAAATTTACAAACAAGCAAATATTTTGGGCGATAATATCAGACGAGGGGGCAGTTAGTAGTGTTCTTTTTTCTTCTTTGGACTTTTTTTATTTTTAGATTTTCCACTATCGCTTCCTATCCCATTATTTGTACCATCTAACATCCAGAGTCAGGTCGTTGGTTTACGATGTGCCGAGCTGCTTGAAGACATTGCGAGTCTCTTCGTAGTCAGTTGGTTCGACCTTAGCTCAGGAGCATCTTCAAATAATTTTGGTTGTAGCGTTACTCTTTGTTTTGTGTTTTATGCTTTCCGTTTTGTTTTCATACTTTACCCTTTATCGTTTATTGGGTTCGTTTTCTCCTCAGGCTTTGGTTATTTTTGTTCTGTCTGGGCGACAGCTATTTTTTTCTACTCACGCCAACTGACAATCTCGTTGGTGCCACATTAGCACCACTGCAGTAATAGCCAAGAGGTTGGAATGACAAATTGATCCCAGGTTCAATTTTTACTGCGAAGAAACTGTTTTTCAAACTAAGCAAAAAATTTAAATGTAATGTCGAGCCACCAGCATCTACTACTAGTTTACTCAATTTCGGAGCAGCCGTATAGGTACAGGTAGGTAGGTAGGTGAAATCGTTGAAGTACTACTCTGGCACTCCCCAAGTAGCACTGAAGTGCCATTTTGGTACCAATATGAGACTTCCTATAGGCAGATATCAACAGCCAACCAGAGCTGTTGATGTAATGGAGAAGATTGGTGGGATTCAGGATGGCACACTGCCCCAGGCTGTCGAAGAAAGGAGCACTCAGGAACCTAAACATTTAAACCCGGGCATTTAAAGAGAAAGTGCTCAACAATCTCCTTCCCAAAGGTCCCCACATCTTCCGTGGGGATTAAGTGAGAAACCTAGTTTTTCTGGATATGTGTCGATCGTTCAATGACCGATAAGCACAACTACGAGTTAGGAAATTGTATGGTGTGAAGTCCGCAGAACTTTCTTAGTCCTCCATCTGTTGTACTGGGGCCAAAGAGTTTTCGAGCTCCATCTTTTCTGCGCTTTCCTGAGAAATAAGTGTCCAATCCCCCTTTAAGAATAGGGGATGCCGGTTCCGGAACTCAGATCAGAGAAATGTTTCCGGCACATCCAAGAGATTTGATTTCCTCCTTACAGAAGTTGACTAATTAGTATCTGCTCCATGGCCTCACCAGAGCCTTGTTCCGGCTTTGAAAAAATTAGCGCTATCGCGCTTAATCAAAAGTTAAGGTGTATCTGTTATCTGTTGATTACCTTGAAAATAGTAAAACGATCACCGACGCGTACGGTACAATGTAGTTAGATAGAATATTTACTGAAGCGGCGGCAAGAAATTTGAGTCGAATGAAGAGGCCCTTGGTGAAAGAATCACCTATTTTAAATCCCTAATGATCAATCATTTGGATAGTGGGAAGACATTGCAGACACGTTGGATGAACTGTATACCGTAAATGATACTGTTTTGAAGTCATGCACAATATATCCAGTGAAGAATTCAAACCATATATTTTGCTTTATTTCAACGAAGAAATTGGCAAAATTAGGGTTATCGGATTTAGATGAAATTTACGCCGTTTTGTTCAAAAATGTTTACCCACCTCGAAAAAATTATTCAAGTCCCCAATGCTATCAAGCACTCAAAAGATGGCAATGTATAAAGCGCTTGTTAGATCCATACTAACATACAGCAGCGAGGTATGGGTACTTAAAACAACAGATAACAAGCAATGGCCAAATACTGAGGTTCGAAACAAAGATACTGCGAACAATATATGGTGCCTTCCGGCGAGATGACGGTGAGATGATCAGATAAGATATTAGTGCGCAACTAATGCGCAATAGATGCCGCTAGAAGGGTGTGCTAGTCGATTCTAATATAACCTAAACGTCATAAACCAAGCTTAGACATATGGTAAACAAACTGCTTCGACACATTAGTGATTTTTTTTTTGGTATCATATATTTTTGGTTTTGTGAAAATGTCTGATTTTGTGCCGAATAATCGTCATTTGCTGGAAGTGTTGATTTTCCTCTTTCATTCGAAAAAAAAAAACGCCGGCTGAAGTGCATCGAGAGCTACAAAAAGTTTATGGAGCTGCTGCTTTAAGTGAAATAACGTGCCGAGATTGGTTCCGCTGCTTCAAAGACGGTGATTTTAATGTTGACGACCGTTTGAGTGAAGGAAGGCCAAAAACCTTCGAAGACGCTGGATTGAAGGTATTACTCAATGAGGATCAGTGTCAAACGCGAAAAGAGCTTGCTTCAGTATTAAGAGTTTCCCGCCAATCCATTTCCAAGCGATTTCATGCTTTGGGAATGATTCAGAAACAGGGGACTTGGGTTCCTTATCAGTTAAAACCAGGGGATGTTGAACGTCGTTTTTTCGCCTATGATCAACTGCTCCACGGGCAAAAAAGGAAGAGCTTTCTTCATCGCATCGTGACGGGTGATGAAAAATGGATTTATTACAGCAATCCAAAGAAAAAAAGTCATGGGGACTGCCTGGTCATGTTTCTAGGTCGTCGCCTCGGCCGAATATTCACGCTGCGAAGGTGATGCTATGTATTTGGTGGGACCAAGTTGGAGTTATTTATTATGAACTGTTAAAACTAAGCCAAACCATCACTGAGGATCGGTATTGACTTCAATTGATGCGATTGAGCCGAGGACTGCGCGAGAAGCGGCCGCAATACGCGGAGAGGCATGACAAAGTGATTCTACAGCATGACAATGCTTGGCCTCACGTTGCCAAACCTGTTAAAACCTACCTGGAAACACTGAAATGGGAAATCCTACCCCAACCGCCTTATTCTCCAGTTATTTCACCGTCTTATTATCACATGTTCCGATCGATGTCACATGGTCTAGCTGACCAGCAGTTCTATTCATATGAAGACATCAAAAAATGGCTTGATCCGTGGATATCCTCAAAAGATGAACAGTTTTACCGCGACGGTATACGAGATCTACCAGAAAGATGGGAAAAAGTAGTAGCCAGCGATGGGCAATACTTTCAATGATTCACTTGTAACCATTTTTTGAGAATAAAATTGTATTTTCATCAAAAAAACAGCGATGACTTAGTTGCGCACCTAATACAATAACGGGCTAGACGGATTGATACATAATGGAAACCCAATACGCTTTACAAAAAGTCTACGAATCCGATAGCTGAGACACATGTACAGGCCGCCCCAATGGAGAGCTGCCAGTTTAGTGCTCCACAGACAACCAATTGGACGGAGAGGAGACCAAATAAACGCTGGGTTGATGAGGTGACAGGTGACCTGCGGATGAGGATCACAAACTGGAAAGTGGAGTAGTAGATGATCGATTGAGTGGAGAACAGTAGTTTGGGAAGCAACGGTTTAAACAAGACTGTAAAGCTAATGATATTGATGATGAAGAAATTTTTATATCCGCGACTGAAAAAGTCCTCGGCTCTATGGGCAAAAAACTTGATACAATAGAACACCGACTTCGTGTGACTCCCGTACATTGGGTTGTTTTGTGGGGCGAGCATAAAGCAAAATATTCCAAATAGTTTCCTAGCTAATCTTTAGACTCTAGGGAAACGAATAAGTTCTCATATATCGGCCCGACTCCACCATTCATTCGCGATTTAACAGCGTTTTCACGATTGGGCTACTAGGGCGTCCTCGACGGTCATATTACTAGAACGGAATAGTTGAAACCAGCGATTTGCTGTTGCTTCTATTATTTATTGTATTTGACTCATGTACAGCGTTAATATTCTGGATCGCATGCTTCGACTTTTCTCCATGTTCGCAGTAGTACTGAGAAATGTATGGAATTCGGATAAATCGGTTGGCGGGCAGGCAAATATGACTTAATTTGGTTTTCTTTTTATTCTGGTGCTGCAATGGTGCTGCACTAGTCTGAAGAATATCTATGAATGGGTAGTGTAGAAGTCGTCATTTTATGATGCTCTCATAACATTTGCTGTAGTGTACATCAGTTGCCCCCATCTGAGACATCGGTGTTCCCTTGACCGTTATTAAAGGAAAACTGCACAATTTCTGTCCTAAAGAAGCGCAAGGCAGATGGAGTTCTATTTTATCGTGTGCTTACTCAAAAACACTTTAGGCTCAGTACGACCGAAGCAGGAAGTTTAAAACACAGGAGATCCTCCGCCATTAAATTTCCAAACTCATAGCGCTGTTGACCGGTCACTGGGTAATCGGAGCTCATGCGGAGAAGCTTGAACTTCCGTGCAAACCCCTTTGCAGAAACTGTGGGGATACTGCAGAGAAAGAGACTGCTTCCTTTGCAAATGTCCGGGTCTACCGGCTAGGCGCTTGAAGTTCCTTAGTGTGCCTTTTGGGGATGGCTTGAGGGAGGTCTGCAGCCCAGATGCCTTTTCTCTCCTTCAGTACATCAACAGCACTGGATGGCTGTAGATGGTTTTTCTACCTTTAAGTTTTGTAATTTTTTGCAGGCACTGGTCTAAATTATGGAATCAAAACGGCACTCTGGTGCTACTTGTAATGTATCCGTGGTACTCTTGCCGTCTAATCTACCTACCTGCGTTATAATGCATAGCAATATCAGCGCATTGTGTACATTATGACTTAAGGGTGAGAAGTTCCTGCTGTCGACATGTGACATTTTCAAGGGGTTGTTTCCTTTTGTCGCTTTTTACATTATCTTTTGTGTTGTTCTTTCAAGTTAAACATATTTTAGTTTTTAGTTGTGTTTTATTACACTTTACTTCGAAAATATGTGTGCATTTTTTTAAAGAGGGGTAGTCGCTTAATATGTGTTAGAAAAATTATAGTACAGTAAAAAAAAATTGAATACTTTAAAAGTCTTTAGGGTGAATTAAAGTTTAAATTTTTTTTGAGATGTAATATAAATGCAGAGATCACAGAAGTACTTAGAAGCTTTCCAAATTTTTCGCATTTAATGTTGGAATATTTTGCGGACGATAACTTGTGGTGATATGGGAAGAAGAGAGTTAGCAATGGCGAATTCAACCCAATAAAATGTTGCTCTTTGTTTGACTGCCGCAACTGAAACGATTTATTTACTTATGCGATTGATTTTCATTGATGTGGGAAGCCAAGAAAACCTAAAGCTATAGCTGTTGAGGAAATGTGCATTTCAGCTCCGGGGTTGCAATACAAAAATCTTGACTAATTTAAAATAAAGTACTTCTTAAACTATAAGCGATTCTGAAACCTTTTATTCCGATATGTACGGACTATCTGGAGACACGCTGTCTAGTGTGAGACCATAACATGCAAAATTGCATCAAAAAGTACGCAGTTTGAGAGCTGTGAAAGGTAGGACAGTATAAAAATAGTCAATTTTTATAAGTAAAATTAAATGCTAGGTTACATTAATGTAAACAAGGAAGATTTTTTTTTTAATTTCATTTATGCTAGGATAATGCTAAACAATCTAATTTTATCATAACTTTGTAAACTCCTATGTTAAAATGATTTTGGACAATAAATGAAATGAAATGAACAAGGAAGATTATATTACAAGATAATAGAAGGAAAAAAAAATGTCAATGAAAATATTATTACGTCAGCTCAACAGCTGACTGTTTCAAATTCACTGAGTGCCGTGTAGCACAGCCTTGTATTTTCTCACAACCGTGGAATACATTGGTGTAAGTGAATCTATCAATCGAAACGAGAAGAAAATATAGAAACATAGTCATAGGTTTGGTTACGTTTTTGTGACAGTCGGTTTAGAGTAGCCAACTCACTTCGATCGTGTAGGATCGTTGAGGCACCACTGTATAACACGGGAACCTTAGTGTTTATTCATCATCAGTACACTCTGCACGCTCTTATGAAGCGTAGAATAGGTTTTATCCCAATACCGGATAGTTCTGTAAGAGAGTTAAAAGAGTAATTTCTGAATAACCTCGCTCCACTCCTAGCTAAGGCTGGACAATTACAGGGGAAGTGTTTTACTGTTTCTTTCTCTTCCTCGTTTCTACAACCTCGCAGTATTCATGTGAAAATATTCCTAGCCTAAAAGAGTACCTACCCAACAGCCAATGACCGGCGACCTCTCTTGAGAGGTTAACCAACTCTCCTGAGCCTAATTGTAACACACGTACATATATTCTTCTCGCCGTGACCTACTGGCCTCCTGGAGAATATTATTTTTTATCCTTAATTTGGAAGTTGCCAAAGGAATTTCAATATTGGCTCTGTTTTCAAGCAGTCTTCTACTGCACGAAAATTTGATTTGAAAAATCGCCTCATACTTTGTCAAAGCCCTTTTTGCCCTCGTTCTTCTCAATGTTGTTGCTGGTTGTAGAGTAAAAACTAAGAGTTGCAAGTAGTGCGAATACAATGGCCAACAGCAAAATAAAATTAGCAATGTTGAAACAACAAAAGTCTCTTCTTATGAACGCGGACTAATGAAACTCTCTTGAAAGAGAGAGAGCAATTTGTCGTTGCTTTTGTATGCAAATTTTTCGACAAGCGAGCAGAGCAAATGTCGAGTAACGAACTTATGATAACTGAAGACAGGACATATCGGACATATTTTTTCTATGGTACCGAGAGCATGTCAACATTACATTTAAATACAGGGGTTGGCTGCTGCAATATTTTTTGTAACCTAGTTGAGTGTACAGTGTACGAATTCTGATGTCCTCCAAGTTGGGTCGAACGAAAAATCCCACTTTGACCCATTTAGAGTGCTCCAATCGAGTCCAAATGTATGACCGACCCCCACTAACTTTGGACGGCCGATCGACCCATGCTAGTGGCACACCCCTGGAACTCCCCTGGGGGGTTCCCCATATAATCATTTCAAAATATCACCATTTTTTGCCATTACATGAGAAAAGAAACTAAAAAGTTCGACCCAAATTGGGGGACATCAGAATTCGTTTTAGAGGTATAGTTCCTTCGGCAAAGTTTCTTATTTTGATCCCTAGAATATGATTTTCACAGAGCAATGGGCGATTTTTTTGTCTCCCCGTAAATCGTCCCGGCCTAGTGTACACCATAACCAAGGTTTATAATACACCTTTATTCATAAAATATATTTCAAAAGTGACGCCTAGATGTCAGTAGTGGATAATACCTATACGGTACGTTCCCATTACAGTCGGTTCTACGTTACCGGAACGACCCGGATTTATATCCGGCCAAGGACCGTCACTTCAGCAGCATTCCCCATATATGTATGGGAAAAGTTTATGCTGCTACAACAACAACAACAACAACTTATACGGTACCTTGTTCTTATGTCATCTGTTACATTTGTCAAGTAGGCAGTTGTACAATTTTAATAACAGATACATAAACGATAGAAAAACGCGTTAAAATTATTGAAACTTATGATCAAGAAAATGATCTATCTTTAAGACCATCTTGTCGCAATTCGTTATTTTTTTGGTGGAAATAATCGTCCGAATGAGTTGACAATATAATAAAATGAGAGGCAATACAAAGGTTGATGAAGATGTTTCAAGAAACTGGTTCTGGCGAGGATAGAAAAAAGAACTGGAAGACCAAAAACTGGACGTTCTGTTGGGAATATTTCTGCTGTAGCGTAAAATGTGTCTGAACAATTTTCAACATCTAATCTCAACGTTCTCAACAGTTATGCATTAATCAATCGACTGTTTGGCGCATTTTTCCTATGGACATGGCCATGGTGGATATTTAAATCATGCAATTTTTCACAACAAAATGAAAATAGTGAAACTTGAAAGAATCTAAATTTTTACATGTATATTTTTACAGAATATTTTTTGGTGCATGTTATGCAAGTGCTCTCGCTCCAGCACTAATGAATTAAAGCGTGTCTCCTTTTTCGGAATGGTATCGACACCCATTATTAAATCCGACTATTCATCAATATTGAACAAATACATCTTCATTAACAATTTAAATGACTGATTCGTCTATTAGTCAAAAATTGTTTATGTTTTATAGTAAACCAGTATCTCCAACTCTCCCAGTCAATTGCTTCAAAATAGTAAATGGCTACCTCTATATATCTATACAATTATACAATTTCTTTACAATTATCCAATATGTAAAAAATGATATGTGCCACAGCTGGTATGAGGAAGTCTTTCTTTGAAATATAATCCTCGACTTGGTGTGCCATGGCGCGTATTCCTAACTTTTCAGATACTCCTTTTTGTTTGCCAATTGATCCAGTTAGCTTTATGCGAGCACAATACTTTAATTTCTTCTTTTTATGTCGTTACATTTTATTCTACGCTTCCATATTGTTGAAGACTATTTCACTGTGTCATATAAAATAGTATTGTTGTGAGATAGTCTTTCATCGTTCTTCACCATACACATCAGTCATCAGTCTCATTGTGAGACGAGAGTCATCCAACACTTTTATATCAATTATTCTGCATGCAACAACTGACTGACACTGTTTCGTAACAAAGTAACTGTACAAATATATAAATAGATACAGACATAACATATGTTTGTAGATGTGTAAGAATTATTTATAAAAGGACACATTGCTTCCTATTGTTTGGCTGTTATAAAGGGTTGGCATATCTATTCCATAACTCTTTTTTTCTCCTTGCCTTTGCTATTATTATTACTGGTTGCTTTCTTCTTTACCATGTCATGCTACGTGCTTATTAGATGCTTGTTGGTTAGTATGGCATTCAAATGAGGGGGAGGAAAATAGTGAGAGATGTTATGAAAAAGTCTTGGGCAGTGATGAAGGCTTTAAATGTAAGGAGTGCTTAATGACATTAGATATCATTGTGGACTTCAAAAATATATAAAATTAGCCTAGGTAGAGAGAGCTTGCACCAGTAATTCTCTACTTTAATTGGAAGGCTATACATTCCATTGCCCAAATCCTCTACTTGCGTCAGTACCAGGGCAAGCACATTCCTCTAATCAGAGTTCATTCTAATAATGAAAGTCAGTCTAATGAAGAATCGTACCCTTAAATATTTAATACAACTGCAGGACAATGGCGTAAGAAGTGATGAATTGAATCTATTTATACTTCAAGTGCGAGTCCTGCAAGATATCTATATTTCGCTTATCTAGGTTAGGTTAGGTTAGGTTAGGTTAGGTTAACCCGGCTAAGCCACGCATAGACCTTTTGATCCATAGCGAATCTGCGTGCATGAAACACCAAACAATAGAAGAGGTATTTTTTAACAGTGGTTCGTCCTCGGCAGGCAATAGTAAATTTCTGAGTGTATTTCTGCCATGAAAGAGTTCCTCATAAGAAACTATTTGCCGTTCGGAGTTGGCTAGCACACAAAGAGAAGAAGAAGAGGAAGGAGGACGCACATTGTGACAGTAGAGAAGGAAACCGTCGATTATGATAATATTAGGAAGAAATTAAAAAGGGAATAGAAAACGAGGTTCGGCATAAAGCTAACTGTAACTAGTTAAAAATTGCGGAAAGAAATACGGTGAAAGTTAAAGAAGAAGTACCATAGCCGACTGATAATTAAGCCTAAGATTTCCTCACGTTTAGTTAAGCATTGAAAACCAAAATGCCTTAATCTAATCTTTGCGAAAGCGGGACCGCTTAGGATTGAGACGGTTATATCTCATGATTTTTCATACAGCTTTCTCGCAAGTGTCTCTCTAATCAACACTGATTTCTGTGTCTATTAGGTAGGTATGTGGAATGGTTGAAGTACCATTCTGACACTCCCCAAGTAGCACTAAAGCGACGTTTTGATACTACATATTATTAAATCTCCAAGAGGCAGATATCTACACCCAGCCAGAGCTGTTGATTCAATGGAGAAGATTGATGGATTTAGGTTGGAGCACTGGCCCAGACTGTCGAAGAAAGAAGCACCCCGTGACCTTAATCGTCTAGCCGCCAGACCCGGATATTTGCAGAGAAAGTGCTCGACAGTGCCCTTCTCCGAAAGGTCTGCTTCTGCAATGGGGTTGCAAATGGTAAACCTAGTTTTTCTGCATGTGAGCCGACCGTCCAATGACCGGCAAATACAGCTATGAGTTTGGAAATTCAATGGCAGGACTTTCTCAGTCGTCCGTCTATTGTATAAGCGCCTTCCATCATTTCTGCGCTTTTCTGAGATATGAGTTGTACAATTCCCCTTTAAAAATAGTCGGGGGATTCCGATGACCGGGTAGGAGCCCCCTTCCTGGTATGCTCATTAGCATACGAGTCTATGACTCAGTTTCAAAAGGTTGCTTTGCCAACTTCTCAGGTGAAAAACAATATAGTCGTTCCCACCCAATGCGGTTCTGTTAATCCAAGTTAGCTTGTGCTACCTTCTTTCTGTGTATTCATATTTTCTGAATTTTTTAAATAAAAAAGCTATTTATAATTTATTTAGAAATTATTTTTAAAAATATATAAATCTTTTTCCTGCCATGCAATCAAATATAAACGATTTTTGTCTTCAACCTTTCGTTAGAATTTGCTTAAAAAATAAACATCTCAAAATCCGCTTTCCATCTCATACAATTCCCATATTTTATTTAATTCATACAATTCCCATTTTAATTAATGCGTTTTACTATTCGACTCTCTATCAACACTAATTGCAATTTCTAGCGAAAAAACCGCAATGCAGTTTCACTTTATCATTTCGCCTATCCACCACTCAAATGTCTTACATTCTAATTGTGGAGCAGAGCGACTGTTGCATCGGACATTCACACTTCGCCCGCCATGCATACCTCTAAGTAAATAAAAATAAATACTCCGCAGTAAAGTAGATAGCAAAGCTGTACGGCCGCCCGACCAACCGACCAACTAACAGCCAGACAAAACGACACACATTAAGTCAACAATCAGCATTTCACTTTACAATTTATTTGTTGCCATTCTATTTATTTATATGCATAGGCGCGCTTCGGGCACTTTTCAGTTCAGCAACAACGAACGAAAATGCTTAGATTCACATTCACTGCAACACTTAAGCAAAAATGTTGCAAGTAACGTGCTGCACTTTTCACTGCCGCGAAATTTATTTATAGCCATTTAAGTAGCAATGCGCTTACTCACGAGTAACTTAAGTATTTCAACTATAGCAAGTGTGTATGTGTGTGTGTGAGAGTAAGTGAATTAGTATTTTAAAGCGTGCACTCCAATTTGTGTTCGAATTCAGCAACTTGCAACTGCAGTGTTTTGGAAGGTATTAACTGTTTTTGTTGTTATTGTGTTTCTTTCGATCAAACTGGATAAGTTTACATTTTTAGTCCGCAATTTTTTGTTATTTTTATGAAGTTATCATCATAGGGCAGCTTTGCAGCTCGAGGAGAGCTTTAGCTTCGTTCAGGACTCGTTTCCATGCATCGCGATCCTCGGTAACAGTTTCTAACACCCAGTGTCCTCAGGTCCATTAGAATTTGTTCAAACCATGTTAGTCTTCGACTTCCTTGTGCTTTAGGCGCTACAGAGTTGTATGACACGATCGATTTCTGGGTGCGGTCATCTTTCATGCGCGTAATCTGACTCAACCATCGCAGTCTTTGGGACTTGACGTATTTCACGATGTCTTCGCCATTACATAGCTGCAGCAATTCTTCATTCTAGCGTATCCGGTAGATAGCATCTTGCAGTTGTAGCGGACTAAAAACCCTTCGGAGCACTTTTCGCTCAATTACTTATAGACAAGGCGGCCGCCGTAGCCGAATGGCTTGGTGCGTGACTACAATTCGGAATTCACAGAGAGAACGTAGGTTCGAATCTCGGTGAAACCCCAAATTAAGAAAAACATTTTTCTAATAGCGTTCGCCCCTCGGCAGGGAATGGCAAATCTCCGAGTGTATTTCTGCCATGAAAAAGCTCCTCATAAAAATATCTGCCGTTCGGAGTCGGCTTGAAACTGTAGGTCCCTCCATTTGTGGAACAACATCAAGATGCACACCACAAATAGGAGGTGGAACTTGGCCAAACACCCAAAAAGGGTGTTCGCACCAATTATACATACATACATACATATGTACATACTTAAAGACAAAATTCATCTTTAGAAGTCATTGTCCAGCATTCACAGCCGTATGCAAGAACTGGCTGTATTATTGACTGGTTCAGACGTAGTTTGTAATATCTCGTAAGAAATTTAGATTTTATTAGTTTGCTATGAGCGAAATAGTGTAGGTTATCCTTGATTTCAACAGAACTAAGGTCTTCCAACTCATTAAAGAATTCTCTACCTAAATTGAGTGAAATATGCTCTGTTTTCTGTTTCAAACCTGCTTTGTATTCTGTCGTGTGAACTTTTGTCGTTTTGTATCGTTTCGCCCAGATCCTTAAACCATTGTACGCCCTCGAAGCGGTAAGTGCCAATTACCATGTCTTCTGGCTTCTCTTCTCTCCACCTTGAAATCTTCAAACATTGGGGTTTTTCCTGCATTTATTTCGATTCCTACGGTTTCACCTTTCTCGATGTTGAGAAAAAGTTGGGCGAGTTATTTTTTATTTCGCGGTAAATGTAGTACTTCGAGCAAAACTTCTTTGGTTTGGATATATAATTTATTTTATAATACAATATATATTATATATAATTGGCGCGTACTACTCTGTTAGGTGTTTGGCTGAGCTTCTCCTACAGTTTGTGACGGTTTTGTAAAAAAGATCTTCGAAATAAATCCACAAGGCGACAGAAGAAGAGGCCGGCCGAGAAAACGATGACGATGGTGACATTGAAGGAGACTTTGGAGCTATGGGCATATCTGATATCAATCAAATTGTAACGAAAGCAATAGTTCACCCCGAACTGTGATGCTATGATGATGATGATGATTCCGAGCTCTTGTGATAAACACTTTCTCGCAAAAGCTTATAGTTTGCAATGTATCTGCCTCCAAATGTGGAAACATTAATATAGCTTTTACAAGGCTTTTTTGAACACCAAATTTAACCCGCGTATGAATTTTTAGTCTTCGGTGATCCTCACTAAAATTCTGTATTTAAGATTTCTCTGGAAAAGTTGACCTTCTAACCCACTTCCTAATTAACTTTCATTATAGGTGTTTTTAGAAAGAGTCGAAAATTCCCATTAAGGTAGGAAATAAGTGGTTAAAATCTACAAAGAAGAAATTCCTATAACCTATTCGCACTTTCGCACCAAATTTTAAAACTTTAATCTTTCGTAAAAAACAGGTCCTCTGGATTAGTACTTTTTTTTTAGCAAAGTTGATACTGGGAACATCCTCTTTCCATAATTACTGACTTGTGTTCGTGTTGACTAAAATTTTGGTAAAACTGTTGGACTGGGTTATTCATGGTTCGTTTCAATGCCATATTCATGGATACACATCTTCTCGCCGGTAATTATGGCTTAGACAACATTTCAGCCAAAATAAAGCATTTCTTTAGTGACAGCCTTGTAATCCAGAATTTGTAAAAATTTCAGTAGTCTCGAAGCAATTCACACTTCAATTCGTCGCATCCCCAAAATATCGTCTGCATCGCTCTGCACTGATCTGAGCGAGCCACTCATCCCTTGTTCTCACGACAGTCGGTTCTACGTTGCCGGAACGAGCCCCATTTATATTAGGACAAGGATTGCCACTCCAGCAGCACTCCCCGTACTTGTGTCGAAATATTCGTTCAAGGAAGGGGAAGAGGAGACATGGAGATATGAATGCTCCTGCCTTCTCAGCGTTGAAATGAAATTGAAATTTGAAAAAGTCGAGCCAAGAAGCACCGAGAGATTTGCTAACTCCTAAAACGCTCAGGCTAAAAAGCTCATTGTATAAGTATTAAAAGCTGTGGAAAGTAAAAGGGTAGATAGTTAAGGAGGAAAGTACATAAGTAACAGAAAGAAGGGGTAGGTATACCTATGAGAATTTTCCATATTCTGTGGCAAATCTGAAAATATCCTCCAGTTTGAGAGAACAAATATTACACATTCTCATGACATCGCAACCCAAAATCCGTAGCCTTGCTCTAGGAAAGGCAGGATACTCACAGAGAAAATGCTCAGTCCTCCTCTAAGCAAGACAGGCAAATCGGGTCCTCAATGATTCCAATGGCGGTCATATGCTGACCCCATGAACTAAGTCCTGTAATAATACCAACCATCACCCGAATGACTTTTCTTCCATGTTTTAGAAGAAAGTTCTACTGTTTTCTGTTCGGTCATGTCACAAAACAGTTTGCAATTTTGCAGCGTTCTAGACCGGACCATCCCTCTTTATGTAAATTGCGTACATAATCTATATTGACCCAATTCATAATTCCTGCCGAACTGATTCCGATTATTGGCGCTGGTCCCTGTAGAGTAACCGCTGATTCACAGTTGTCCAATTCATCGGAAATTGAACACCGCAGTGTCTGTCTTGCAACAGAATTAAGCTACTTCTTACATTTTTGAACAAGCTTTAAGGTTTGCTTTGTGTTCTCTACAACCTTTAGTGCAGCCTGACTATCACTAAAAACGCAATCACGGACTCCAAACGGTAAAATATTTCAGAGTGAGAAGAATTCAGAAGGTGTGGCGAAGATCAGACCGTTAACCGGTTTTCAGCGAATTTGAAAGGAGCAGCTGATTGGTTGACGTCACCGCGGTCATGACAGCCGTTTTTTTCAACCTTTGATTGCCATGGACGACATTGCGGCCTAAGTTACTCGCTCAATTTCGTTTTTCACTATAGCTGAGGGCCAAACCTGGTAATCTATCATCCTTGAGAATACTTCACAAACCGATTGTTCAACTCACCACACTTCTTAGTGCTTTGTGGAGGATATGAACTAATCGCATAGATGTACATTTATTTACTAATGTAGATTCGAATATTCAATGACATGCCAGCCAGTAGAATGAAGTATCCTTAAAGTTTGAGGTAAGCCGTCAATGAAGGTAAATTTGTTGTTTGAATATTTGCCTAGTTCAACTTTTCCAAGTTCAACTTTTCCAAGTTCAACTTTTCCAAGTTCAACTTGTAAGCTCACTTTGAGAAGTCTATTCTTAGAAAAGTTTTTTTTTCTTGCAATCTTTGGCGGGCTCTTCAACTGTATACATCGGGGTTGTTCACTTAAGACGCATAACCTGTCTTTTAGGCTTAAATATCTAGCACATGGGCTGCTACGCTGCGTCCTGGACGCAATTGGGTATAGACTCGATATCGAATAAGGTAGAATAGCTGAAAATATAGCCCTGCTATCGACAGGTTGACATGAACGCATGCGGAAAGATGATTACGAGTACTCTACTGCTCGTACCTATCTGGAAAATTTAAGCTGGTTCGAGGATTCAGAAAGAAGATGAATGGTTTAACAAGGGCGCAGTTGACTTAAAGCGTATAGAAAAGCTGTAGCCGTGTTTTGCAGCTTTTATCTTAATGTAGCTAAAGTCAAGAAAGCAGAAGCTTTGACTTTCCTTCTTAAATTATCGCTACACAGGAAGTAGGATGTTTATCAATGAATTTATTGACCCAATCAAAAAAAAGAAAAAAAATGTCAGGAAAAATTCAATTCAAAAAAAGTAGTTCAATTCAAATTCTTCCACATTTAACCCAATTCGAACATCGCTTTCGAGCCAAGCCAAAAAAGTGGGAGCAAAACTCGCAACGAAATTTGTATGTAGCTAAGTAAATGCAGTTTATTAGCATTTTTGTATATGTGTGTGTATGTATGTATTTACAAACAACCTCAAAATACTTAAACTTCAACTTCAACTTGACTCATTTGGCCGCAAAAAATTCTTAAGAATCGTGCTTTTCTTTCAGTCAGAGAGCGTAACAAGCGGAATTCAGCAGACTGATTGGCGTTCATAGGCTTGGTTGACTAGTTGGCCTGCCTGCCTGCCTGTCTGCTACATGCCGTGAGGCCGCCAAGTCAGTGCTGCAGGCAAAGCAGGCCAGCCCGCGGTCAAGCCAACAAAAGCCACACTTAGCGGGCGAAGCACATCACAGGCGCATCGTGCTGCGAGCAGCCACATGAGCTTACTGCCGTCAGGCGGCCAAAAATATTGTGGCTGTGTGTGCGATGACCCAGTTTTCGGTCAGCCAAGCAGTTGAGCGCTTGTGGTGCTATCGTTAGTGCAGCAGAAATTCGAAGCTCATGCGCGTATAGATTTAAACTTACTACTGCTTTGTTTTTAATATTTTTCACATTGCTTTCATATGTTTTTCTCACGTTTTAGCTTTGTTCTTGAAATGAATGTAAATTGAAATTTCAATTTTATAGCTAATGCGCCGGTAGTAATGCGCTTAACAGACGCGCTCTTATCAATATGATCGGGAAGTACATTTTACATGCGCATGTATGTACAGTTGTGTTCATATTAATAGCAGTGCGTTCTGTAAATGAGGAAAACACGACTTCAACCGAAATTAAGTGCAACAAATTTTACAAGGTTTTCACTTTTTAATTCTATGATGAGTGCAAATATAATAAGAAAAAAGTTTTAGTTTTCTTTGTAGGTTCTTGCAATAAAACGGTAAAATGAAGGTACAACTAATGATCAGCCGCGGTCGCCGGAGCCGAATGGGTTGGTGCGTGATTACCATCCGAAAGTACGTAGACTTGAATCTCCGGGCATGAAAGCGCAAAAAGCTCCGGTAGGCAATGGTAAACCTCCGAGTGTATTTCTGCTATGAAAAAGCTTCTTATAAAAAAACCATCTGCCGTTCAAAGGCGGCACAAAACCGTAGGTTCCTCCATCCGAATGACGGTGGCACGTCTACGCTGCATCGATCCAACAAAACATTTGCATCTTTCAACTGGGATATCTGTCATTGTGGAGCGTACAACTCCCACAATGCCTTTGAATTAGTTGGATACCCTTCCTTGGATGTGTTCATAAACACATCCCCCTATAAGTTTTTGATTGGGTTCACGTCTCGCTGATGTTGTTACTCCCATATTTTATGTCGTTTTCCTGTTGGAAGATCCATTTCAGCGGCATTTCCTCTTCTGCATATGGCAGCGTAACATCTTCTGGGATTTCAAAGATACTTGCGCTGATCCATGTGACCATAATGTCGGAAAAATAGACATTTTAGACAGTTTGAATTAAATAAATAGTCCAATTGGGCTGAAACTTGGTGTGTCTTCTTCCAAGAGATGCTACTATTATTATTATTATTAGAAGGTCATTACGCGCTGCTGATCAGTGCTGATCTATTGTGAAAGGCCTATTTTTGTAACCCTAGAGTTTTAGGATTTTTAAAAATTTAAGCACAATTTTGGGTTTGTTGTTCCAAAGATTGCATGGAGATACTACGATACCACCAAGGTGATGAAGTTTTTGTCTGCCCAACGCAGGACATTCACAAAGCACATGTTCTGAGCTTTCTATGTCTATTTCGCAAAAGCGGCAGACATTGGTCTCAGATAGACCAATATTATTTAGATGATACCTCAGGCTGCAGTGACCTGTAAGATATCCTGTTAAAAGACGCAGATCTTCTCTGTTTAGTGAGAAAAGCTAGCCAGATATTCCTTTGTTGGGCTTAGGAATAGTTTGGCTTGACGCTGACCGGCCCAGTTTAGCCAGTGTGAAGTAAGTTTTCTTTCTTCCCATTTCCTAAGGAATTCATTAATGTGGCCTTTTGTGAGTCTACAGAAAGGCTCAGGACCAGTAAGTTGCATATTTCCTCCTTGTTTTGCAAGGTCATCAGCCATTTCATTTCCCTCATGTCCCGGAATCCAGCCTAGTGTTACTATGTTGAGGTTCCCTAACGTGTTGAGAAGGTTTAGGCAATCATTTACCAATTTGGAGGTGATAGTTGTTGATAGAAGGGCTTTTAGAGCCGCTTGGCTATCTGAAAGTATGTAGATGTGAGTACCTCTCATTTTCCTGCTAAGGCATTCTCTCACACATATTTCGATGGCATGTATTTCTGCCTGGAATATTGTTGGGTAGAATCCCATTGGAATCGATTTTTTTGTTCCTGGAGTGACAGTCCTTGGCCCGATAAAAATCCAGGTCGTTCCGGTAGGTAAGTAGGCAGGTAGGTCGGATGGCTGCTGACATGACACACTTAGACCTGCCATAGGTCCGTTGTGTTACCACCGGAACTTTTTCCTTACACTATGAGATCTCTTTTAAGCCATCCTGCGGCTTTTATAAACGAGCTTAACTTCGTTAGAGTAAGATGCGCTATATCCGCTACATCTATTCAAAATGCACTGCCAATAATTTACAAGTGGCTATTTGCATTGGCATCAACGCTTTATCCGATTGAGTAGTTTAGGTTGTACTTTTCTGGCAAATTCTATTTCTATGACCTGGCACCGAAACGAGGTTACTCGGTAATGTAGAAACGGATGGCGGTGGGAGCTTGTGGTCACTTGTCATGGGTATCTGCTTAGTCCATTCCTCAAGTGCCGTATAAACTGAAAACATAATTTGGCGACACGCCACTTCTTTCTTTCTCATACTAACAGGCGCCCGTTGGGCACAGCAAGAAAAAACAATCCTTCTCCACCCGATTTTTCCAACGCAGAGGAGGCTTCCTTTTATTCAATATTTCGAAAATTAGAGATATAAGTAGAGTTTTTTAGCCGCTAAATGTAACTTCTGTATGTAATAGAATCAGAAGACGTACTCGTGAAACAAGAGGAGATTCGAAAAAATAAAAAGTCTCCTTTTGGTTTGCTACCAAAAGTATCTTTATTAATACCAAAATACCTATCGATATATTGAATAAACTAATTGTCGATATCTTACAGGACCTCTTTCCTTGCTTTACTTCATTCACCACCAATTTGTCCTTGCCAGCTTGAGTATTATCACTTGATACTTAATCGATTTAATTTCACTTTTTATGTTGATTGAGATTTGCAGTTTAATTTAATCATCAAAATAAGCACGTCGAAGCAAAAACTTCCGGTTAATTTGTACCATTTAAAGTAGCCGTAAAAAACGTCCTTCTGCAGAAATTGACAGTTCAACTGCAGCTAGTGGATATGTGCACGTCGCATCACACGCATACATACATACATTAGTCGTACTTGTGCGGAATTGCACTCAGCTATCTGCGATTAAGCTTTTATACGCTTACCATTCCTTAAAATACATTGTCTTTATATTGCATATAAACTCTGCTTTTAATCGTCTAAAAACCCGTTGAAACATTTGCTAGCACGCGTCAATGTGACTTCGTATACAGTAGGCTATGGCAAAGTGTACATGAAAAGCGTCTAATTTGCTGTCCAAGGTTTAAATTAATGATCATAAAGTCTATCGCAAACAGCCATCGTTAAAACTAGCAGATATACAAGTAGATATGCTGTTGCGGGGAGAATCCTGTTCAAAAATGTTGCGGGGAGAATCCTGTGTGCGGCTACAAATCTGTTGCGGGAAGAACCAATAATGTTGCAAGAAGAAATTGATGCGGGAAGGACCAGTAACGTTGCAGGAAGAAATCGATGCGGGAAGGACCAATAACGTTGCAGGAAGAAATCGATGCGGGTAGGACCAATAACGTTGCAGGAAGAAACCGATGCGGGAAGGATCAATAACGTTGCATGAAGAAAAAATAATTCGGGAAGAATCTTGTATGCGGCTATAAATCCATTGCGGGGAGAGTCCTCTATCCTTAATGCTGCGGGGAGAGTCCTGTATCCAACAATTGCCCAAAATAATGAAACTTGCTGCTTCAATTGACAAAGTTACAATTTTTTCTCACTATATTTTACAAAAATGTTCCGTATTTATACACATTTCTTTACAAACAAAACCTACTTAACTCACAGAAAATTATAACAATTTAACAAAAGTTGAAAAACAATAAAGTATTTTATCTAATATTAAATTGAACTCAACATACCGCCGCCCTTGAACTATCTGAATAAGTTCAAAACAAAATATTAAAAAGAAAATGAAAAGCCTTGAAAAACATTTACGATAAGTTATTAGTTTCTTCATGAAATAAATCTCCTCTCGTTGGCAAAAGGCAAAGTTTGACTATAGGGCGAACCAATTCGCCATGCGGTGTTTTCAACGTAACTACTCTTACGCGTCCATCGGTGCCATGATGGCATTTGATCACTCGTGCAATCGTCCACTTCGTCGGAGGATTAGGCTCGTTGAATACAGCAACCACATCCCCTTCTTCAATGTTGCGTGAAGAACGAAACCATTTAGTGCGACGTTGTAAGCTCACGAGGTACTCGTCTCTCCAACGACGACAGAAATGTTGTCTCATGGCAGAAATTGCTTGCCATCGCTGTCGAAGATTTCCACGAAACCCTTGACCCTCAGGTTCCGGTATTGACTTCAGCGGTTCACCGACTATGAAATGTCCGGGAGTTAAAACTTCTAAGTCACCAGCAGCTTCAGAGTTGTCACAGAGTGGACGAGAGTTTACGCAAGCTTCTATTTCAGTCAAAAGTGTGTTGAACTCTTCGTATGATAGTGGAACTTCTCCTAATACGCGTTTTAAATGATACTTAACACGTTTGACTCCGGTCTCCCAGTAACCTCCCATATGGGGTGCAGCCGGTGGATTAAGTCCGCAAAGAAAGAGCGAAGTTTAATATCAGCCATGCACTGTTGAAATGCAATGCGCAACTCCTTCTCGGCTCCAACGAAATTTGTACCGTTATCTGATGCCATGACCTTACAAAATCCTCGACGATTGGTGAACCTTTTAAACGCATTTAGGAAAGCTGGTGTTGACAGGTCACCAACAAATTCGAGATGCATCGCACCAGTGCACATACAAATGAACGAACAAATGTAGCCTTTGGTAGCCTTAGCTCCTCTTCCTTGGGTGAATTTGTAGAGGTAAGGTCCAGCGAAGTCAACAGCAGTGTGAGTAAAACAACGGGCGTAGGTTGTACGAATGACAGGTAGATCACCCATGACTTGTGTGGTAAGATTGCGGTTCAAATAAGTGCATTTCACGCACTTATGGTATATATTACGGATCAAGCTACGAGCGCCGATAACCCAATAACGACGTTGTAAGACAGTTTGCATAATGCGGGGCCCAGCGTGCAAAGTGACCTTGTGTATTTCGCAGATTATTAACTTAGCAAGCGGACAATTCTTAGGCAAGATAATGGGATGCCTAACATCTGGAGCGATTTCATCGTTTTTTATTCTTCCTCCAACACGTAGAACACAAGTCCCATCCAGAAAGGGCTGCAGACGCAAAAGACTACTGCGAAGTGGGATTGGTCTTTTAGCGCTGCAAAGAGAAATTTCATTAGAAAAATAAAACTGTTGCGTATACCTTATTAGGCGAAGTTCAGCTTCAAATAACTCTTGGCAACTCGGTGTACCAAAACGCTTTATAACATTAAGCCGTCTGTTAGCCCGAATGTTAGTCAAAAAACGTAAAACATAGGAAATAACTCGACGCAGCTTAGAATACGATGAGTATTTTGTCATCACGGACCAATGATCTGTAGAATTAATCACATGGGCACGAATACTCTTTCGTATGCCCAGCTCTGTAGTGTGCTCTTTAGATTTTTTCTGCTTCCACAATTGTTCAGTGCTTTTCAGGAAAATAGGACCAGCCCACCACAATTGATGACGTAATAATTCGGAGGGAGTTATACCTCTTGAAGCACAATCTGCAGGATTCTGTTCAGAACGAACGTGGTTCCAACATTCGGGAGGCAAAACTTCTTGAATATCAGCGACGCGGTTGGCTATAAATGTCACCCATCTGCTGGGGTGAGCTTGTAACCATGCCAATGTTATAGTAGAGTCAGTCCAAGCGAAAAGCGGATAACGGAGATCAGACCAGCAGTACAGCACGCTTCGCACTAGTTTAGCAGCAAGATGAGCGGCGCATAATTCAAGACGTGGCAACGTTGTCGGCTTAAGCGGAGCTACCTTGGTTTTCGACGAAATTAATGACACAATAATGCTACCGTCGCTTTGTGTTGTTCGTGCATACAAAACGGCGGCGTAAGCCCGCTCGGACGCGTCTGCGAATACGTGCAATTGCGTAAATGACCCAGCTACTTCAGTACCAAACCAACGTTTCACCTTCAAATGTGCCAGTTTCTTGAGTTCTATGCGATGCTCCAACCACTTCGTTGCGATAGACTCAGGAATGATATCATCCCAACCTACCTTAGTGCGCCATATGTCTTGAAACCAAATTTTTGAATTTATAGTAGCGGGAGCAAGCAGGCCCAGAGGATCGAAGAGCGTACTTGCATCTGATAGAAACATGCGCTTGGTCAACTTAACTGGCGGTTCCCTCAAGTTAATAGCAAACGTGAGATAGTCTCATTCTGTGTTCCAGATAAGACCTAAAGCGTGTACATCCTTATCGTCGACAATATAATGTGATATGTTCGTAGATGCATTAGAAATGCTTGCGATTAGCTCAGCGCAGTTCGATGCCCACTTACGAAGTTCAAACTCCCCTTCCCTCAATATTTCGGAAATATTTTGCTGCAACAATCGAAGTTCTTCTTTACTAGATGCACCAGTAAGTAGATCATCCATGTAAAAATCCTTGAGAATAACACTAACAGCCCTAGCACAATCATTCGACGAATCTCTTGCCGTCTGTTGAAGTGATCGGACAGCTAGATGAGATGCAGCTGCCACTCCGTACGTTACGCGAACCATGCGAAAATCTTGGATAGGCAGGGATGGGTGGCTACGCCATACGATGCGTTGCAAATCGGCGTGTTTTAAGGATACGCAGATTTGACGATACATTTTGGCGACATCTGCTGTTACAGCATAGCGGTGTGTTCTAAAGCGAAGTAAGATGGAGTATAAATCTTCCTGCAATTGGGGTCCTATAAATAATGCGTCATTCAGCGAATTTCCGGAAGTTGATTTTGCGGACGCGTTAAATACAACCCTCAATTTGGTCGTGGTACTACTTTCCTTTAAAACAGGATGATGAGGCATATAATACGTTGGATTCATAGTCTCTGACGCGACCTGCATATGTTTCATGTCAATGAGTTCATTCATGAACTCATTGTAGCGTAAACGAAGATCGGAGTCACAAGCGAGTCTTCTTTCAAGTCGTAACAAATTCCGGATAGCAAAGTTTCGCGACTCTCCCAGAGCTACATCGGGCTTCAGCGGCAATTCGACGACAAACCGTCCGTTAGGTTCCCTTCGATGCGTTGTTTCAAAATGGTCTTCACAGTAACGCTCCTCATGCGTAAGAAACGTTTTTTGCGTACCTTCCTCTAACTCCCATAACTTGTTCAATGCTCGATCCAAATGAACATCGCAATGTAACGACTGTAAGCGTGGCATATCAGGCTCAGATCCATTCACGCTTCCAAACAGAGTCCACCCAAAGACCGTCAGTTGAGCCATAGGAGCTCCAGATGGACCCTTACGAAGTTCTGTACAGATCAGTTGATCCATAACGTCCATTCCAATCAATATATCGACCCGTCCAGGCTTCATAAAATGGGGATCGGCTAAAAATAAACCTCGGATATGTGGCCACGATGAAGTAGCTATAGTCTGTGTTGGCAAGTCGCTTGTAATTTTAGACAGAATTAACGTTTTGACAGTAAAGCATTGATTTGTAGAGAAAGAAGAAAGAGAAAGTGATACTTCACCTCTAGCTCGTCCTCCTTGCGCTGACCCAATTCCAGTAATGTTTACTTCAGATGTTGATCGCGGCAGGCCTAAGCGTTGCACACACGCTTCGGTTACAAAGGAAGCATGTGATCCAGAATCGAAAAGTGCACGTGCGGGCTGCCAATTACCAGAACAGTCGCGTACCTTCACTAATGCGGTGGATAACAGCACAACTCTTTCTACAGCTATGGGTGGATTGGAGCTCGAGTTCAAGCATGAAGAAACGCGTGGAACGTCGACGCTTGCTGGAAATTCACAAGTTTTTGCGCTTACCTTTGATGTGGCGTCAGCAGCACATAACGAATGCGTCGCGTAATTGTTCACTGCGGTAACGGTCGTTGACTGCAAAGCACCGTGCAACAGAGTGTGATGACGTTGTTTACACATGCGGCAAGTGGAAGCACTGTTACAACGGTCTTTATAGTGACCTGAACTTAAGCAGTTGAAGCATATGTGTCCTTGCTTCACGAACTGTGATTTTGTAGACAAGTCCAATTCACGAAATTTTTCACAACTGTAAATTTTATGAGGTCCACTACAATATGCACACACATTACTTTGTTTTGATATCGTGTGGAACACATTTGTCGACTTGCTTGATGATGCAGTTTTAACCTTAATTGGTACTGATGTTGTTGACGACGAAAACATCGATAACGATCGGCATCTTATCTCTAAAAATGTTATTAGTTGCTCAAAAGATGGAGGATCATCACTAACGAGCGATAACTCCCACTGCTTACGCGTTTCGAATGCCAACTTACTGACGACCTCATGTACCAACCAATCATCCCAAAACTCAATCGGACGACCCAACGCTTTAAGCTCGCGAATATGCTGTTGGAACGCATCAATTACACCTTTGATTGCGTCAGCATTGTCATGCGTAGCTCTTTTAATTTCAGCCAACGCGCGAAGATGAGATTCCACAATTACACGAATAACCTTATACCGCGATGTTAATAGACCCCAAGCTTCAACGTAATTTGCGTCACATATTTTAAAACCACTGATAATTTTCAACGCGTCACCTTTCAAGCAGCTTCGGAGATAGTGCAACTTTTGTCCATCTGTTAAAGCAGAGTTATTATCAACTAACGAAGAAAACGCGTCGAAAAAACCAATCCATTCTGTAGAGTCACCGGAGAATGTGGGCAACTCCATTTTCGGTAAACGTATAACCGTGGACACAGATGCCTTTGTGGAGCTATCTTGCGAATTAGTACGACAATTTTTCACGCGGCTAAAGTTAGCTGAAGCTGTAGAGTACCAAGTTTCGGCTTGGATACGCACATTTTCTTCAATTTCAATAACATCGGCACCACACGTAATTTCTACAGCGTCTTGAGCAACGTTAAAACGAACCCACTGTTCACTCAATAACTGAAGGTAGCTTGCAATATTTTCTGCATCCATAGTGAATGCCTCATCAATACTTTTTGCCATATATACTGTTTAATGGCATTGAGAGCGGAATCGCGCGTTTTAGTGGAATTCGACATTTTTAATATGACAGAAAAGCAAACGACGGGTTTTTAGAATTTTCGCGATGTTAAATGCAGGAACGGCTGCACAAACGTACACACAATGCACAAAAATAATTTTCTTAATAATCGTTGCGCCTTTTGCTACGCGTATGTATGTACACAAGCGAATGCGTATATGCAAAAGGCAAGCGGAGTGACTATATCCGGCTCGAAGGACCAAAAATGTTGCGGGGAGAATCCTGTTCAAAAATGTTGCGGGGAGAATCCTGTGTGCGGCTACAAATCTGTTGCGGGAAGAACCAATAATGTTGCAAGAAGAAATTGATGCGGGAAGGACCAGTAACGTTGCAGGAAGAAATCGATGCGGGAAGGACCAATAACGTTGCAGGAAGAAATCGATGCGGGTAGGACCAATAACGTTGCAGGAAGAAACCGATGCGGGAAGGATCAATAACGTTGCATGAAGAAAAAATAATTCGGGAAGAATCTTGTATGCGGCTATAAATCCATTGCGGGGAGAGTCCTCTATCCTTAATGCTGCGGGGAGAGTCCTGTATCCAACAATTGCCCAAAATAATGAAACTTGCTGCTTCAATTGACAAAGTTACAATTTTTTCTCACTATATTTTACAAAAATGTTCCGTATTTATACACATTTCTTTACAAACAAAACCTACTTAACTCACAGAAAATTATAACAATTTAACAAAAGTTGAAAAACAATAAAGTATTTTATCTAATATTAAATTGAACTCAACATATGCTTTTGTAGTTTTCTTGCACAAATGAAAATTTTATTATCCATTCGGTAATAGCGGAAATTTTTACTCATCACTCTTAAGTGTTTGCTATGTAGTGAAGAAGAATTTTCAGGAATTCATCTCATTTTATTAGGTGCTCGATCAACTTACAATAAACTTGTGTATCGATTGTTAGTCAAAAGCTTGTGGGAAATGTAACAGCAATGCAGTATTTTTACTTCCCAATGTAAGCCTGTTAGGAAAAAGTACATCTCATAAACGCCACTGAGCGTTCTAGGGTAAGGTTAGATTTCTGTGGCAGGCGGTTAGAATAGTCAACACACTTAGACCATGTCCAGGTCTGTTGTGATACCACTGTGTAACACGGGAACCTTAGTGTTTATTCACCCTCAGTACCCTCTGCACGCTCTTATGAAGCGTAGGATAGGTTTTATCCCACCACCGGATAGTTCTGTAAGAGAGTCAAAAGAGTATTTTCCATACAACCTCGCTCTACTCCTAGCTAAGGCTGGCCAATTGCAGGGGATTTCACACAGGTATTTTCATCTCTGCATGACCTATTAGCGCCCTGGATAATATTATTTTTTATCCTTAATTTGCCAGTTGTCATAAGAATTCCAATTTTGCCTCTGTTTTCAAGCAGTGGAAGATTAGTATCATATCTGATAAGCTCATCGGCCTTGCAATTTCCTTCAACATCTCTATGTCCCGGAACCCGTACAAGACTGACCTTGAAAACGGTGCTAATATCATTTGAAGTTGCCAGGCATTCCTGAGCAACCTTTGATTTAAGTATAACTCTCTCCATTGATTTGATGGCCGCCTGGCTATTCGAAAAGATATTTTTTTTTAGTTTTTGTACACGCCATTACATGCCAAGGCACTCAATTACCTCCTTTATGGCTAAGACTACTGCCTGGTAGACGCTTCGATAATCCGGAAGTCGGACAGATAATTTTAATCATAATTCTTTTGAAAAAACTCCATAGCCTACTTTATTTTCTAGCTTGGATTCATCGGTGCAAAAAAGTATTTCCCCTCTTCTCCATGGTCCTTGAGTTTGCCATTCTCTTCTTGACGGGATGTTAGTCTTGAAGAGCCTATCAAAGGTGGGTTTAGGGAAAGCGTAGTCGATTTCTTGACAATAACTGCTCCCAGCATGTAGTCTAGGCGCGGCTAAACCGCCGAGTCTATTAAGCGCCATACTATAAGTCTAAGTGCTGAAGCGGCGGCCACGTGTTTTCCTACCAGATGTAGAGCAGGCAAGTTGCCTAGCATATCGAGCGCTTTATTTGGACGTTCTAAGAGTGTATAAAACTGTAGGGCACTCCACTTCAGAGAAAACATCCAATCAAACTTTACAAATTGGCGTTGCTTAAAGAAACTTTAGTTAGCTGCACCACATTGCCATCCGTTAATGAGTATCCAAACCATGAAGCTCAAATAACTCAAAATTAATAATAAATATGTTCCGCATGACGCCCTTCCTCATAAGCGCAAATACCCCGTATCTCTTCTTGAAAGTCCTCCGAGCCGCAAGTCTGAAGAATTTGAGAAATTACAAACAACCGTGCGAAATTGTTGCCCGTTAAAGAGCCACCAAACTGCGAGTCTGAAATAAACCTCTCGTCTTATATAATAGTTCCTCAATTAGTCCTCCCATTCTGTTTTCTATGCCTGATATCCCGCTTACCCTAAACGTATAGGGCGAATTTAACACAACACTCCCGTCATGTTTTGAAAAGTATGTTTTAGTTCCGCTCATAACTCCAATTACTCTTCACAGTTAGACAAGTGCCCAATCATGGCAAGGCCTTATACTACTGCGGCAGCGTGACATTCCTCGCGGGACGTCTTCAGAAGAAGTGCCCACAGTATGGAAAAGGTAATTTCACTACTTACATCCTTACAGTTTGAGTGTTCAAGGACGAGCTTAATGCAACGGGGAAACAGCATCTCAAACCAAATGATCGCCTGTTTTTCGGAAAATCAGGTACACTAAAACAACTTAATTAAGAATTAAGGAAAACTAGTCGCCAAAGGCTAAGAATGAAGGATGCTTTTCTAGGAGAATGCGAGCTCTGATCTATCGGCTCGCATAAGAGTTTTTGTGCACTCAAAAGTACAAATTAATGGATCATTCGCCTCACAGCACTGCTATGGCAGCAAATGATTTTATTTTATTTTCGAACATCAAAAATGAAATGGGATATTATTGTTTTTCAACGCCTGAAACAGCTCGTTTTGGAGGTACCTACTTTTGCGTGCAAAAGTGCTTTGAAATTTGGTTCAAACGAATACAGCAGTGTATGGACCCGCAAAGGGAACATATTGAAAAACAATTATTGAACGCAAAATATAAAAGACAATCCTCTCATCGATCTTTAGAGTCTGCTGATAATAACGTTGACTTTACTAACATCGTTCTTGAAATATTAAGGCGTGTCAACATACCATCCATAATAGAAAACTCTATACTTCTGTTTCCGCGTAGCGTTTCTCGGATTGTACATTAGGCCTTAAGAGTCACTTCTGGTGGAGCGGCCATTATCGTCACAGAGGGATGTTAGGCCAGCTTGCGGGCTCTCCGCGATGTCTAACACAATGAGCAATTTCTTCCATTGATCACTAAATTATCGATTTTGTTTTTCACCGTCCAACCGATCTTTTAATGCTGTAATACTCTGCTTCAAGCTCTGACTAAGTTGACTACCTTCAATTGGTTAACAGACGCTTCGTTAAGGTGCTGGAATTTTATTTTTCTATATTGGCGCTCTTCCTTTAAAGCCATTTTGAATAGACGTTGAAAGATTCGCGAAGCTTTTGACCTTGTCGTCTTCTTGTTCAGAGGGTTTTTTTGGAATCAGTGATGCGTACGTTTTAAGCGTCTCCTTAAGTTGAAAAGCAAGAAAAAATGTAGTTTTAATTTATTTGATTATCTCAGAATAAACTCAATTAGGAGTAGGACAGTACTAAAAAAAATGTGTTTTGCGGAGGATAGGTAAAAAAGGGGAGCACTGAAGTCCAGATATAGTGAAGTAAGTCCAGATATAGTGACAACCCGAAATTGAGATACTACTGCTGTGATTGGGATTTAGTCTCCACCAGGATGATAGATTACTAGGTTTGGCCATCCACTATGGTGAAAAGCAAAATTGTGCAATTAACTTCGACTGGCCCTTATTGGGTATTCGGCAGCAGAATACTGGCCGCTCATTTCACATGTATTTACACACTCGTCCGATCAGTCATTGATCAGACGGCAATAAGGTGACCTTAACGAAGACCATGGTGGAAAGATTTTTAGAAGTGGTCTATGTAGCAGACCGTATTCGGCTCTGAGTGTATTTGACAGAATCGCCTTATGGGCTAACGTCACTTGGGATGAGTTCAACAAACGGAGAAAAAAGTCAACACAACCAATGCTCATGCCATGACAAGTGACGTGGCAGCCAAAGGTCCCGTCAAAAAAATTGTTTTTCACCATAGCTATCAAGCAAACTTTAAAATCTATTATCCTTGAACGGATATACACCTCTATAAATCTTTGCACCATCTTTTCGTATGTGAGACGTGAAATGATTTTTAGTGGATTTCATCGTGAGTTAAACCGATTTAAATTCTCAATCGAACTTTTCCATTTTTCTCAGCGAATTAGCGAGTATACTCGATGTTAATCGATTGAACGTTCTGCATACAAGCACAAAGAAAACGGCATTACGAGCTGCAGAAACAGACAAACAACGGGAATCAAGATTGTGAGCTGTTCGATTAGGCACTGCTCCAGCCTGCTTGAATGAAAAAGGAGAGCAACGAGAATCACGATTAGAAAAGCCAATTGAGTACGCATTGCTCTACGCATTGGAATGAAACAATCGACCAACCTTCTGATTTGTTCGTGTGCGTAACAGAAGGAAAAACAAGAAAAATATCATGTATCCACAAGCACTCGAATAAAATGAACAAGTTTCAATAAAACTGATACAATGCACCTACTTACATATTGAGTTTCATTATAACGAGTTTGCTTGAATTTTCTTTTCTCTTAGATCAGAGCAACGCGCGACTGCAAAGCTGGCTGCTTATAGAAAAATTGTAAATAGTTAAGCTGATGGTTTTTAACTACATATGTGATTAAATAATTGATTGCATTTGTAAGATTGTGAAGTTTTTGTGAGGGCAGATCCAAAGTGAAATTTTTCAAAAAATATATTTGTAGAGCTTTTTAACCCTCTAATTTAATTTTAAACAGAGTATTTTAGGTATGTGAGGTTGTTAGAGACTTCGTTTATCTACATAGGAGCCAGCATTAACACCGATAACAAGGCCAACCTTCAAATCCAACGGAGAATATCTTTCTAACAAATGCTACTTTGGACTAAGTAGTCAATTGAGTAGTGAAATCCTCTCTCGACGAACAAAACTAACACTGTATAAGGCTCTCATCATGCCCGTCCTATCGTGTGGCGCAGAAGCTTGGGCGAATACAACATCCGATGAGGCGTCCCTTGGAGAGTTTGAAAGAAAGATTTTGCGGAAAAAAATTCTGCTGAAATTTTATTCCATATCTCTCAGCATTAGTAACCTTGCACGAAAGTAACTTTGCGATGTTTTTGGCTGTAATTAAAAAAAAAATGAAAAACTTTGATTCTTCTTGTGGATTATTTTTATTTGGTCTTTTAATTCTTTTTACATCAAGTCGAGAATATGATGTCATGTAAATGGCCGCCGCCACAGTTGATTGCCATTTGAGCCCTTTTTATGGCATTTTCCATCACTTTGGCCAAAACTTCCGGTGATAGGTCCTCACATTCTTGACGGATATTGTCTTTAAAAGCTGCAAGAGTCTGAGGCTTGTTGACATAAACCTGCGATTTCAAAAAGCCCCACAAAAAGAAGTCTGGAGCGGTCACATCAGGCGATCTTGCTGGCCAGTGCAAATAGCCAAAACGGGAGATTAGGCGCCCGGGAAATGCATCCTTCAGCATATCGGTTGTGGCATGTGCAGTGTGTGCCGTTGCACCGTCCTGTTGGAACCACATGTTTTCCAATCCCAATTCATCAAGTTGCGGCAAAAAGAACTCGTTGATCATTGCTCTGTAGCGCTCACCATTCACAGTAACCGTTTGGCCCGCGACGTCTTCGAAGAAAAAAGGTCCGATGACTCTTCCCGCGAAAACAGCACACCATACATTGACTTTGAGCGGGTGTAATGGCTCTTCGTGGGTTACACACGGATTTTCAGTGCCCCAGAAGCGTAAATTTTGCTTATTTACGTACCCGATAAGACGGAAATGGGCCTCATCACTCATGATTATTTTTGATGAAAAATCATATTTCTCTTGGTGGTGATTAAGGATGGCTTGAGCGTATGTTAGACGCGATTGACGGTCGGCAGCTAACAGCTGATGCACCGTCTGGATTTTGTATGGAAACATCTTCAAATCTTGTACCAAAATTCGCTGTAAAGGTCGTCGCCTGATACCCATTTGCGTGGCACGTCGTCTGGTCGATATCGACGACACTTCCATGACATCCTCGGCTACAGCAGCAATATTCTCTGCAGAACGGTTACTCCGGGGTCTGCCACGCCTGGCAGCATCTCGTGTTGTGCCAGTCTCTTCGAGGCGAGCGGCTAAACGTCGCAGTGTTTCACCAGTAGGTGTTGGACGGCGAGGAAATCTGCGACGAAATTCACGTTGTACCAAAGTCACCGACCTATTATTGGTCAAATAAATAGTCAGCAATATTCGGCGTTCTGGATCAGTGTAGCGTAACATTGTTTATTAACGTGTATTTCGCATGTGTTTACTACACAAAAGTCAAAACAGAACTGACATTAGGGGTCAATCGCAAAATTTATAGCATTTTCTGATATGAGGATTACTTTAGCTCCACCTGTTATTATTGGGTTGGAAAATAAGTTCGTAGCGTTTTCACCGAAGACTTTTATTTAAACAAAAAATATTAATTATATCAATATGTTCATCAATTATATATTCACCTTTGCTGTTTACAACCTCTTTCCATCTCTCGACCAATTTTTTGATGCCGTTCCGCCAATAATCACCTGGTCTGGTGTCAAAGCAGTTGTTGAGCCAGTTTTTAAGGACCTCTTTGTTATCGAAAGTAACGCCCTTCATAAGGGAGCGGAAAAGATGGTAATCGGTCGGCGTAAGGCCCGCAGAAAACGGCGGATGCTGAAAGACCTCCCGTTCGAGCTTTTGAAGTGCGGCTTTGACGACTTGTGGAACATGGGAAGGGGTATGGTTTGACCATGTCGATCAGGTCTTTTCAATCGAATAGCCTCATTCACGCGGTGTTGCTGGGCGATGTAGAGCTCCTTGTTAACCATGGCATTCTTTTCTAGCATTTCCCAATGCACTATATCATGATCTGCCTTGGAGGAAGATCCGGCTTGACTCTCGGCTTTGGCGCATCTCCTGGAGCCACTCACTCCTTTCTTTACTTCATATTCCTGTATAGGCACCATTTCTCATCTTGCGTGACGATTCGGTACGAAAAGCGCTGTTTATGAGCGCGTGTTGCTCGATAGCGGGCGAGATGCTGAGAAGCAAGTTGGAGGCGACTTTTTTTGTGTTTTTCGTTGAGCTCGTCAGACACCCAGGCTTCAAATTTTTCGGTAACTTCCATTGAATGAAGGTGATTGAGGAATCGTCTGTGATAATTTTTTCTGCCAATTCACGACTGGTTTGGCGGCCGTTTTTGTTCAAAAGTGATTTGAGATGCTCTTCATCGAATTCAGAAGGTATTCCGGCTGCGGGACGTGTCCTCAACGTCAAAGTCACCATTTTTGAGCTTTGCAAACGATTTCCGTGCTGTAGATTCACCTATGACACCTTCTTCATACACGTCGCAAATGTCCCGGGCTATTTTGGCAGTATTTTGACCGCGATGATCATAAATGTTGGTATTTACCTTTTGGGTATTCCATTTCTAAGCTTCAAAACTAATAAAAAACTAAATAACTCAAATATACAGTGAACATAATTTTTTAGAGCAGAAATAAAACTCTATCTGGAATTTTCCCCCTTTGCTAAACAGCGAACAATTCGTTGTAAAGTAAAAGAAAATATAGCAACGCTGTGAACTTATTCCCCAACCCAATATATTTAGCTCAGACTGATACTTTAAAAGTTATTTTTAATTTTTCAAAACAACGTTCATCACAAATATAAAGACCTGATTTGATCACCAAAAAAAAAATGTTGACCTGCAAAGGGATATCCCAAAAATTTTTAAATGTAATCGAATGAAACAAGAGTGAGAAGAATTCAAAAAATTGTTTTCGAGGAGAGTGTGCCGAAAATTTAGTACGCTTTCTTTGCTTGAAGACAGCTTGGCATCCTCAACGAGGACGTTAACTAGTCAGCAGAGACATCTTTTCCATTCAAGAGCTAGACAATCTTATATAAATTTAGTACTTTAACTAATAAGATTCTAATTAATTACGGAACCGCGCCAAAAAAATTCCGTAGAACTCTCCTCTCCTCTCCTTTATTTGCATCTTTGAGTGTCCAGGTTTCACTACCGTATAGCAAGAAGGGAATTATAATTGAGCGATATAGTGAAATCTTTGTTTTTCTGTCTAGGAGGCGACTCTTTAAGTGTTGACATAGTGAAAAATATCAGTTGGCCATAACGATTCTGTGGTCGATTTCTGTTGAAATTTTGTTGTCATGATCACTGATTACCCCAAGGTATTTAAATTCCTTCACTATTTCGAAAAACCATATAGGTATTCTTAATATATGCAAATATCTTAAAACTTTTCTTATCACATCACATTCGTGTTTTGTATTTACTTCTACTTTATTTTTCGACTTTCTTGAATTGCATGATTGGTTCCTGCTCCTAAATATTACGAAATATACTTTTTTCGATTTTCTCATATTCGTCATTTGAGAATGTTGTAAAGGAAAAGCGGCGGAAATAAAGACACATTGGTTTCTGATTACGGTGTTGTCATTGCTAACTACATTTGCTGTCACTGTCGCTATTGCACTTGCCCACCCAATGGTGATTTATGCATTTGTAATTAATACATTTCTTCAATACCTACGAGTTCCAAGTGTATTTTCAGGGCTTCCCTTTGTTTGAAGGCAATATCTGTGTATGAGATACCTATTTCGTATGCAGCCAAAGTAATGAATAAAATTAATATGTGTGTATGTACAGGTATGTCTCTAAATGGTAGTAGAACGCATATCTTTTACAATTTATCTTAATTTTCTTAATAGCAAATATAATAACTATAAATAAAAGCATTTCTTGTAGACCGCCTTTAAGGCAATTTTAAGTCAAAATACCCATTAATTTTCAAGGCTTTTATCGAAGCTGTGATAAATGTTGGCACAGTGTTTGAGTGATAACAAAATATTGTTCAAATAGTTTAATATAGTTTATATATCAAAAATTAATCCAACACTAGCCCCAACCAGCGGTCTTTGTTACAGTTAAAATTTATTGTTGTGGAATAGCTCGGAACTACATTTTTTCTGCTTTTAATAGAAATTAAAACATTGCAGGAAAGTTGTTTGCTTTTACATTCGCAAACGGAAACATTTTTACTTTCTTGTGGACAAATCGAATAAACCCAAATTTCGTACTGTGCGACACTGCCCTTTAGATCCTCGAATAGATCATAGATAATAAATATCTTGGAAGTGGATTCGGTGGAAAAGAAGCAGAGGGCTTATTTTCACCAAGTAAATGCTGTTCGCTTAGTGACAAACCTGGTTCAAATTCACAAGGTTTGTCACTAAGCGAACAACATTTGAGTCAAATCGGACAATAAATACCTAGGTTAGGATAAATTCCTGCTCATGCAAGAGCCCATTTGGGCAAAGAATTCAATTCGCCTATTGTGATACCATATAGAAGAAAAACAGAGGAAAAAGAACCGAACAGAGGGGAAAAGGAAGAAGGGGCTTGCAATTAGAGGAGGATGATGACTAAACGGTGGTTAATTACATTTGCGTTAACCGCTTCAAGCTGCTTATGAAATTCCCAAGGTGTGCTATATTTAAACCTGCCATATTCGCAGGTGTATCCAAAGAAGTGGGAGCTAAGATGTCTGAATCTTAGTTCAGCTAGAGCTGGGCAGCTAATCAGAAGATGCTGAGATAACTCCACCTCACGCTCCAGACAGCTTCTGCAGAAAGGACTTGAAGCAAACCAAGTTTCACCGCATGGATACCTAACCTATTCCGACCGAATTCGAGAGCTGTACCTTTGTAAACCTTGAAAGTTCCCTCGTGCGCTGCCGATCTAACTGTGACCAGAAGAGTCTCGCAACTTTGCAATTTTACGCACTAACTCAGCACTTGCTGATATTTATTTATTTCAGAAGCAGACATCTAGTTCTCAAGCGAACTTCAATTCTCTCATTTTGCGGTGAAACCATCTCGAGGGTTCCCTGCCTAGCTGGTTCATCAGCTCAGTCGCAAAGACCGGGAACTCAAATGAGTCAAATATCTAAGTATGTGGATGCAGTTGAGAGAGAGTTGAGGCATTCCCCAGTCACTTGGCTGTCGGTGACAGAAGTAAGCAACCAATCTACGGCTTCTTTAATTGCGCTGTGCTACCTTCGCTTGGAAGACACTACAGTAGCCTTTGACCTTGATGAAGCTCTCCTCGTAGAATATTCCCCCACCAAACCTTCCGTCCAATTTCCAGTCATCCGTGTGTTTGCCGATTTATTGCAGTATAGACACCCATACATAACATGGACGTACTCTCGGTCTCATAATCGCGAACTGTTGGTTAATTTTGTACAAATTGTGTGTACGTGTAAAGATATAATGCAAGGAGGTACCTAATTGAAATGGAAATTAATCATAATGATGTGGTTTTAAGTCGAGTTATAAAGCAATTGTGGCAAATCTAGAAGAATTATCGGCTTATACGAAGGGTGCCTTGTATATGTCGGGATTAGAGAACAAAAACAAATTTTAATCATCGAAAATCACTTTATTGTTTTTTAAAATATTCTCCATGAAGATCTATACACTTTTGCATGCGTTTGAACCAATTGTCGAAGCACTTTTGCCACTCTGAACGAGGTACCTCCAAAACATGCATTCTGAATGCCGCAACCGCTTCTTCAGGTGTCGAAAAACGTTGACCTCTCAGTTTGTTTTTTACGTACGGGAATAAAAAGAAGTCATTCGGTGCCAAGTCAGGACTATACGGCGGATGACCCATTAATTCGATGTTTTGGGTGCTCAAAAATGCAGTTGTTTGAGCCGATGTGTGAGAGCTCGCATTGTCCTGGTGAAGAGTGATCCGTCTTTGGCGATTGGTTTTCCTAATTTCTTGGAAGACAACTGGCAAACAAATGGTTGTGTACCACTCAGAATTTACTGTTCTGCGTTGTTCTAGTGGTACGGTTGCGACATGTCCAGTTTTTCCGAAAAAACAGGCGACCGTTTGCTTGGAAGTGCTTCGTGCGCGAACAACTTTTGTTGGATTTGGCTCATCTTGAAACACCCATACAGCCGACTGATGTTCACTTTCGGGCTCATACGCGTAAATCCATGATTCATCACCTGTCACGATGTCATAGACGTGTTTCGAAGCCCTGCGATCGTATTTTTTAAGCATTTCCTTCGACCAATCGACATGAGCCTTTTTTTGAGCGATTGACAAATTGTGTGGGATCCAACGCAAACAAATTTTTTTGACAGTCAAATGTTTATGCAATATTGAATGTATGCTGGTCCCACTAATGCCTAAGATTGTCTCAATCTCACGATAGGTCACATGACGATCTTGCAATATCAGTTCGCGCACAGCATCAATGGTTTTCGGAACAACAACTGATTTTGGACGACCTTCACGAAATTCGTCTTGGAGTGAACTACGACCACGATTGAATTCACCATACCATCGATAAACAGTGGTCCTTGATGGAGCTTCATCGCCAAAAAATGAATTAAGTTCATCCATGCAATGTTGCTGAGTTAATCCACGTCGAAAGTTGTAAAAAATAATCGCACGAAAATGTTCACGATTTAATTCCATTTTTGGACCGAGATGAATCTTTCAAGTTGCTGTAAACAACACAAATAGCGCTGGTATTTCAAAACGTTCTGAGTACGTAAAAGCCAGAAAATGTCAAACTTTGCGATACAGCTGTCAGTTGCCAGATTGCAACACCAGGGTTGCCACATCCCGAAATATAGAAGGCACCCCTCGTAGTCAACAGTAGGTCGCTTAGCTCGATTGAGAGGTGACATTGTAGCCTTGCCTGCTGGCAGGTCAAAACGATCCGAGGGGGACGAGGATGACGTCGACTGTAAAAATTCCAGTTGATTTCTAAGCGTCCGAGTCTAAGGACTCACTCAAAATACAGTGCCGATCTCTGGGACTACTTATATATATATATATTATAAGTTCCTATCGTTCCATTAAAGAGCAAAGCGCCGTAACAAGTTTTTCTAAGCTGTTCTCTCGTTTGCATGAGTTTTGATCTCGTTGGAGATTCCCATTTCGATTTCCAGCTGCCTTCTCCAGTTATGTATTGGTCTTTCTCTACATTTGCTACCTTGTGGGTTCCATCTAATGGCCCGTCGAGCGATTTTGTCAGGTAATTTGCCTTCTCCAGTTAAGAGCTGGTCTTCATCTACGTCTGCTGTTGTACCGGTTCTATGTAATGTCAATTGGTATTGTTTTGGGCTAGCAGATTTCGATGATTTGGCGAAGGCACTTATTGACAAACATTTCACGTTTCGCCGAAAGTTTGTTTTACTTTTGCAAGTCGATTAACGACATCTGCCGAAGAGCCGCCGCATTTGTCAAGGATGGAGCTTATGTAACAAAAACTGTCTATATTTTTCAACGGCTTATTTTAGATGAAAAAGTGCTCGTTATCATATTAACAACGTTTACTCGCAGTCCTTTTTCCGTTGCAAAATTAACCACCAATTCGATTTTTCTTTTCATGACTTCAAAGGCAGATGTCATCAGCGTAGTGTACAAGGTGAAGTCTAAAATAAACAAGACTGGCGTCATACAAATGTTTAATCAGTTAGTGCGTTGGAAGTTAAATTCCGAGTAGACCTCCAGTGAAAGCTTGGTGACATTCGGTTCAGTGGAAGCGAAGTTATTGCGATTATAGTGTCAGTATGTTTGTGTCGGTACAAAAAGTAGTTTCGAACCAAGAGCTAATATCAAATTTTGTTTTAAAAGCGGTAAAACGTTTACCGAAACATTTGAATTGATGAAAAAAGTTTATGGCGATGATTACTTGCTAGAGTTCATGAATGGTTTACACATTTCAGAGATCGTTGTGAGGATACGGGCCGCCCAAAATCAGTAATCACCGAAAACTCCATCGAAATTGTTCGTAAATTTATCAAAAATGAACTGAAATCATGGTTGAAATTCAAGGAATCGGAGTTGAATATCTCCAAAACATCGATTTATCGCATCTTAACTGATCATTTGAGCTTACGAAAGGTCTGTGCACGTTTCATTTCGCACAAATTAACTGAGGATTAAAATTTGTTCAGAATTCAACATTCGAAAGGCTTCATTGAAGAGGCAAGAAAATACGAGAACTTCCTTTAAAATATTGTAACTGGTGATGAAACGTGGTGTTTCCAACATGAACCTGAAATTAAACGTCAAAGTGCCCAAACGAGCCACCACCCCACGCGTTTGAAGAAGTCAAAAATCAAATCGATGCTCATTTGTTTTTATGATTCCACAAGGAGTTCGTGCCAATGCAATTTTCTTTCTTGGCGTTTTGAAGCGTTTGTTGCATCGCATTCGTCGAATTCGCCCTGAATACCGCGAAAGAGGAAGCTGGCGCTTATTGCATGAAAATGCACCATCTCTTCGATCCATTCTTGTGACCGATTTTTTTATTAGAAATCACATTTTAACCATCAATCACTCACCGTATTCACCTGATATGGTTCCCTGTGACTTCTACCTAATCGGAAAATTGCATTTGACCATGAAAGGAAAACGTTTTCCGTCCGTCCAAAAGGCTTGTACTGACACCTGAAGGACATTTAGGTCAATGGCCTGAAACACTCTTTCAAAAAGCTTTTACAGCGCGCAAAACAGGCCAGGGGACTATTTTGAATAAATAAACTCGAAGTTATCAAAACAAAGCTCCCGTGCTTTCTATTTTAGTTCAGTCTTGTTTATTTTGGGCTTCACCCTTTAAGTCCTCTAGCCTTTCAGTTAGACCGTATAATGCCTCTCTTTGCCGCAGTTGCCTTAAGCAACACAGTCTCTAACATAGTAATTGTGATAAAATGCAGCCTTGTCTCACACAACATTTAACAGCTATTTTGTCACGTAGTTGATTTTCATGGAGAATGCGGCAAGTTGCCTCAGCGTACAATGCTTTGACAAGCGATGTCATCTTCTTTGGTATTCCTTTGCACGACAACACTTTCCAAATGGCGTCGAGCTCTAAGATGTCGAAGGTCTTTTTAAAGACGCTAAATACCATGTGAAGTTGAGATCTCCACCCTACCAATTCTGCGACGATGATGCGTAAGCTGTTGAGGTAATCCACACATGATTTGAGTGGCCGGGACTCGGCTTACTCTTTCCTCGGTTAAACGCCTGTTCAGATGGCATCTATTCAGATCAAATTCAGCTTATTTCTTTGGATTCCTACGCATTCCAACTTTTGAAATAAAAAATGAAAACAAAAAATCGGTTACGCTTATTCACCTTAGATGAATCTAATCAGTTGGTCGAACTCTGAACACTGGGCGAGTATTAGTTTTCGTTCCACAATTTTCGGAAATAAGTAAGCGTTTATTTCTCTTGGTTTTATCACATTTAAATTTCTGCATCCGCCAGTGATTGTACTCGTACTTACTTTTAAAATTTTTGTTCGCATTTTTTGCTGATTTAGCATGCAAAACTAGTAAATTTGCAACTCCCATAATTTGTAGTTGCTTGTATTTGTTTTGATGTAAAATGTAGGCTTACATACTCGTTAATTTCCTTGTGTATCTTCTTCAGTTGTATGTATGTGAGCTTACATATGTATGTATGTGTTTGTAGGGATGTCAAACCCGGGGTTACGAGATCTCGACCTGTTTTGAATTTCGAAAATGTAAATCCTGGTGGCAAAGTATTTTTACATCAGACGCAATTAGTAAAATTTTCATCACAAAGATTGCTTTATTTGAAGTAAGAAAAGTTGTGTTTTCCTTTTGGTAGAACTTTGAGCGCTTACAATATTTTTTGTTTGCAGAGTGCGAAAAAATTCGGAAATAACGGAACCCCGAAATTAGAAAATACGATCCCGAAAGTCCATGGAGCAGTAAAATCCCGAAAAATGTCCACTCGAGTATGTCGAAAGTCGTTGAGCCTGTTACCACAAGTGCGCACTCAAACGGACAGATGCATAAAGTAAGGACAGATAAGTGCAACGGCTTTTTCGCCTTGCCTATTTCACTATCCTCTTGGTCGGCGAGTATTAAAAAATACCTGCAAACATACAAATACACTTGTATGCTCATTTTATGCATTTTTTACAGCTCATATTGCGGTTCACGTATTTGCACAGAAGTAGCACTTGCAAGTTTTAATGCTGTAAATTGTGCTTAAGCTTAAAAAGAGCCTTAACCGCTGCCATTCGACAAGTACGTACATATACACACATACAAACAAGTTGCGATGTGTACTTTACAAACGATTTGACAACCGAACATAAGCATATTCTGTGTAAAAAGTGTCCGAAATTTCAAGTTGAAAGATGTTTGGCAAATATGGCAGTTTTTTCTCTGAATGCCTTGTGGTTATAATAATTATAAAAAAAAAAAAATAATAATAATAGTAATAATATTTTTGGTTTTTGTGCGGATGAGGAGGTTTAAAATGCCTAATGCATCATCAAATTTGCCGTCGTAGCATTGGTATGTTCGGAGATTAAAAAACTCCCCCCGTTTGGAACCATCGTAGTAATAACAATAATAAAGTAACAATTATGAAATAAGATAAGAGTTAGGTGAAATAAGAACGAAGACACTCGAATGGAGGCTAAAAGACTCTTGATTGCCGCGCCTTACCTGTCAGGATTATATCATATTTTTATCATTTATATTTTTTTTTTAATATTGTTTTACTCAACATCCAGCCAAGGATGGACGTTCTCATAAAATGTGTTAATAGTTTCAGCATCCTGCTGTTGGCGATCGTCGTGCCATTCAATGGCAATGGAAGCTTGATAACACCATGTTGAGATAACTGGCCTGTGCCGATGACATCTGCTTACTGCCACACAAGCTTTCTGATCTTAATGCTATGACAACGTCCGTGCAAGAGCGTTCGACTGGACTTAAAATCTACGTCAATAAAACTAAAGCTTTGTTTCTCAACAGTACCACCTCTGAGCCATTGGACGTCGATGGGTAGCAGTTCGAGAGCGTGAAGAAGTTTTGCTACCTCGGGAGTATTGTCGACTCAAGTAGAGGCCTGTGAAGTGCGGAGAAAGAAATGGCAAAGGATTGGTCACACACTTCGAAAAGACGACAACAACGTGGCTAAACAAGCGTGAAGGTGGAAACCGTTCCAACAAGCAGGACGTTCAGTTGGAATACCTCGTACAATCTGACGAAGATCAACCGAATCGGCAATGGCAACTCTTGGCTTATCATGGAGCGAACTGAAGGTTATAGCGCAAAACCGTACTCGTCGGTGATCTGAAATTGTTGACGCCCTATGCTCCACAAGGAGTTCAAGGAAAACATATTGATATAGTAGCATCTGGTTTTAGTAGACAGCTGCATCAGGTGTCGATGCATATGTAGCCGTTTATGAGCAGTGAGGTAGCCTACAAGCCATCTTATGTCAGCCCTACCTAACTGGCCTAGGTTCTTCTTACTAAAGGGCTATCCGAAAAGTTTTATTTTCTTGAGGCTCGCCAATGTACTCTGCCGCTTACTCCAATCTCTTCACTAATGCACTCATTTAGTAGTCTTCCAGGCGTAAGCAAAGACCAAAAAATGTTCTGGTCCCAGCGTAATAGCTCATCGGCTACATCTTTTCCTTCAATTTCGTAGTGGAAAGGCGCCCAACTCAGCTTTACACCCTTTGTTTTGCATTTAGCTGAGCTTCTCCCACTATTTTTTGTGTGCGTCTTGATGTTTTTCTACAAATGAAGACACCTACTATTTCAAGACGCCTCCGAATGATAGATGGTTTTTTACGAGGAGTTTTTTCATGGCAGTGATACATTCAGAGGTTTGCTATTGCCCACCGAAGGGCGACCGATATTAGAAAAAAAATGTTCAGTCATTTGGTGTTTCATACAAGGCGGGTCGAACCCGGTCACTAACAAATGGTATTCACGCACCGATCCATTTAGGAACGGCGGCCGCCGTACTGTTTCTTTTTTCTTGCCAGAAGCTGTATGGGTTACAGCATTCCTTTACTAGCTTGGATGTAAAGGATATTAAAGCCTTGATATCCATTTGGTTTTCTGAGAATATGACAAAATGCACCAAATGAACTTTCGCAAGGTTTATGCTAGCGCAGGACTCATGAGTCCTTCCAGACTCGTATATGTATGCCAGCACCTGTTCTCTGTTCATTTTTTAATCCATGTGGATATCTAAAGTATTTTACGAGAAATTTACTTCCAAAGCAGATTTTCATAGTCAGTTTAACTTAAATAAATTTTTTAATTCTTTATCAGCTTTTTGATAAATTTCGTCTAAACACAACACGAGAAGCTAGTCATTAAATATTCCTGGACTTCTATGGGCGCTATCTTCATGAAGACTCATTACATCCGCTGAAAATATATTAGTTGAGCAGTACGACATGCAGACTATCCGTTCATCTTCGGAAAGACTTTTAAGCCCCAAATCGCCATATATCCTTTCGCAATTAGGCTCTTTCCTCTTAAGAGTAAGACTGTGTAGTCTCCCAGCCGTAAAGCTCAATATTTTTGGAAATAACTTAATTTTCGATAAAATGAATTGATCAATTTACCATTGCTGCTGACACCCCGATATTTTGTCATGTTTTATTAGCATTTTTGGAACCGAAAAGCTGCCGATTTCTTCCAGTTAAAATTGATATTGGTGTCGTGCATTCCAAATTATTTCCAGAGAAAGAAAGTGTCATAAGACTCTTGAATGACAGTATGACATTTACTTTCCTCTACTCCCATTTTGAGTTGATTGAGGCAAGAAACGAAAATTCGCTAAGAGATTTAACGGTTCTATATCATACTATTCGGCCGCCACCGTAAGCGAATGGGTTGGTGCTTGACTCCTATTCGAAAGCCTCTGGGTTCAAATCTCCGGGCATGCGACATCAAATTATAAAAAGTTTTTTTTCTAATAGTGGTCGCCCCTCGATAAGCAATGGCAAATCTCTGATAGTATTTCTGCCATGAGAAATATAATCATAAAAAATCATCTGCCAGCCGGAGTCGGTTTAAAAATGTAGGCCCCTCCATTTGTGGGAAAACATCAAGACGCACCAAAGACGGGTAAAGATCCAATAAAGGGTGTAAAAAGGATAAATGTTGGGTTAAACGTTGGATGAGCTGCCCTATACTCGAAGAGGCCAACATTCCATTCGATTTATTAATTTGCGTTGCATTAATTTGTTCGTGCATTATTTTTTTTTTAGTTTATTGCACCATTTGGATACTTATTAAACAGAATATATCATACTTATAATATACATAAATGCATATATACATACTCATATATAAGTATTTTGTCGCTTTCATGCTTAGCTGTTGCAATTGAATTGACTTAAGCGACTGATAGAATTGTATGGGTAAATGCTACAGATTATGCTTAGGTGTTTCCTGGTTATGTTGTACTTGAAAAGATATCTGCAAAGTATTAATGTTTTATCATGTAACACATGGAATATTCATAACAGGTTTTCAGCTTAGGCGATGATTTTTATCATATTTTTAGGGCTGTGTCCGGTTGTCTTACGCGTCATAAATAATCAAGGAGCGAGTTCGTGTTTATCTTAGATTTACTTTACTTGAAAAACACCTATAATAGTCTGAGTACAAGTTTTCCAAAATACGCCCTTTTTTCCATCTAAGGTATCCCAATAATATTAAGTGAAATAAAAAGTACTAAGCATTTTCTCCTGGATATTTTTGTGAGTCATATATTTTCTTGGGTTAAGTCTTATGCAAATGGTTCTGAATGGCAATAGACTTTTCTGGCTTATCTTTAGTTCTCGGCAATGCCGTAAGTGCTCACATGCCGGTCCAATCCATGATTTGATAAACAATGTGGTGTCCACTTTACCAAAACGGAATTGTTGGTAGCCTTGAATATGGACATGGGAAAAATATAATTTGTGAAACCTTCTTCTTCTTCATCATGGCTCATTACCCTTCAAGCGATTTTGACTGAGGTTAGCAAAGCGCTCCAGTCGTTTCTTTCTCGGAGACCATTCGGCTTGTTTGCTACCTTCTGGTCGTACCGCATTGAACACTTTCAGATCTCGAGTATTTGCATCCATTCGGACGACATGACCTTGCCAGCGGAGTCGCTGGATCTCTATTCGCTGCACTGATTATTTGGTGACCACCGTAGTCGAATGGGTTGGTGGGTGACTACCATTCAGAAGTACACAGGTTCGAAACTAATTTGTAGAAATAGATTTTTTCCTTCCTCGGCAAACAATAACAAATGGCAAGAGTATTTCTGTCACTAAAAATATCCTCATAAAAAAAACACTGAAATTATCGGTGTTAATGTAGGTTCTCAAATACGAAACGAAGTCTCTTACTACTTCAAAATTATAACTGCCAATAGTGACGAGGGTGACGATACGCAAGTGTTTATTTGAAGACAGGAGGCCCTTCGTCTTGCTATCATTTACCAGTCCTCAATATCAACGGCATACGCCAGCAATTGTGCGCTCTTATAATGTATGGCCCCTGAGCGATTAAGTTCTGCAGTCCGAACAATCATTTTCAGCATCACCTTCGATATTAAAGGTGTCGGTCTGCTGGTATTGTCCAATGTCATTTTGCACAGCTGTATAAGTTTTGCGGTCTGAGCATTCGGTCAATTGTTGATTTTCCAAGTCGAAAGCCACACTGATAAGGTCCAATTAGTTGATTATTGGTGGGCTTCAGCCTTTCGTATAATACACTGGAGAGCGCCGTGTATGCGATATTTAGTAGTCTAATTCCGCGTTCATTGGCGCAGATTGCAGATCACACTCAAGTTCCAATTGATAGGCATGAATTCACCGGAGTCGTCATTCTCTGGGACATCCCCTGCTGTTACCATTCAGCAGGTGTGAGAAGTGTTCCCTCCATAACTTAAGTATACTCTGAACCTCAGTCTACGGATCGACGTCATTGTTCCTACAGGAAACAGCCTCGGTATCGAAACTTTTTGCAGCACACCGAACTTTCTGGTAGAATTTTAAGATGTTTTTCCTAACGGCTAGCATCTCAAGCTCTTCGCATTCACGTATCTATCTATCGGTAGCGGTCCTACAAAACTCACCTTGATTCCTTTTCAGACATTCAAGAAGCGATAAATGTGGCTCTTTTGATGGCGTGTACCGGGTTACTGAGCAGTACTCTCTGAAAGCAAGAGTGAGAGGCCGATGCTAATTTTGTCTTGTGTTGTTAGACGTACTTGTTTTGCTGCACAGAGTCGTGTGCGGATCTTGGCTACAATACGATAATGATCCAAGTCGATAATGAGTCCCCATGCATCGCAGGGTGATCGATTTGATTTAGCGTTTTTGATCCGGAGGCAGCCACGCATCCATTTTTAGTGTATTCTTTTGTGCTGGAAGACTACCATGTTTCGGACTCCGGCATAGCCAGGGGTTATTCAGTCTATTAGTGGATGCTTTGTCGTGTTGGTTGAATTTTGCGTGGGGGGAACTTCGTTGAAAAAAAAAACATTTCTGATGTTATTTGGCGTTTCCTAAACCTAGCGAATTCATGAGTCCAAGTCCAACAATTTTTTTGATTTTATATCTAGTGGAATTAAGCATTTTTTAGTATTTTTTTTTTTTTGCGTTCAATGAAATAAAAAATAATTCGGATAAAGGTCCTTTATTACAAAAGAAACTGGCGGCTGCGCAGCTTTTTCTATGATGGACCCCTTTTTAAAGGGCGCGTTCAGCATCGACAATTTTTAATTTACGGTGAATTTGCTTTTTGAAATATCGGGCAAAAAAAAAAAAAGAGAAAAATTAAATAACTCCAAAAAAAAAAAAAATATTTTTCGGCATTTTAGAGTGGGTTATTCTTTTAATATAAAAATATCTTAACCATCTTTCGCCGGTATTAAGGAGCGGATGAGTGTGCAAGGAAATGCTCTGAGTTTGACATTCAGCGAGTGGTAGAGGACATAACCATTCCTCTAAACGAACTGCGCTTGACATGACTCGCGAAAACCACTAGAAGGTGGTCTCTGACTACTAACTGTAAGGTCTCTAAAGTGCTCTGACTGAATCTTAAAACGACAAAATGTCTGTTCGGATTCAACAGATCAACTACCAACTACTATTAGCACCTTAGCCAGTAGAATGGGTGTACGTCAAAATGATTTCTGCAGGAAGACTTGACTTGAGATGAAGAAGACATGGAGTTGGTATAACACCTCCTCTGTGAATGACCTGCAGTTCAAAGTAGGCGTGCCAAATATCTTGCCGATTATTTCTTTGAGGACCTGGGGAATTTGCAAAACGTCTCACTGGAGCAGATAGTTACCATCTTAAAAGGATCTACGTGGTTTAAGCAACTCAGTTAGGGGATGAAAATCAAAGGCATATAACACAAAAATCGCCTTAGGGCCGCCAAGTGTCTTGTCCTAGACAAGAAATCTACCTAACCAAACCGTCACCGATGAACTTGAACGAATTCGAAGACTATCTACAAGAAATTTGGAATGAATTTCTTAAATTCTGGCAGCTTCTGATAGTTTTGCGAAGCATCTTTGTAATGTAATTTAAGTAAAAGGCGAGCGTTTTGAAATAAATGCAGTAAATGTTGAATAGAAACTATAAAAATCTAGAAAGAAAAAAACGAAACATTTATTCAAAACAAAAATTCTTAAACTTTTCTCATTTAAGCTTTTGCTTCGAACACCCTGTTTCATGCAAATTTTTCCCCCTGTACAGCTAACTACTTTACAGTTGGCGCATTTCACTCATTCATGCCGATATGTCCGTCCAGCAAGCACATAAAAGTGTAAACAAAAATTTACATCACAGCAAGGCACCTTTTGCTCTGCGACGCGCCTGAAGTCAATTTGCTCATTTTAGTTCGTGCATCTACAGTATGAATCAGTTATTCTTCTGCTAAGCAATCAATATTAATTTCTTTGATTATTGCTAAAATTAATTTGCCTTGGTTTTTTCGTGCACTTAAAACGGTCGAAAGCATGCATTATTCATTAGCGCCAGCTGTAAGTGTTTTTATATTTACATTTCTGCTTAAGTAAGCAGAAGGAAAGTTCAAGGTGGCCGCGACAAAATGAGCAAATATTTACATTAAATATTTAATTTTGTTGCGTGTGTGAAAAAGTGATTTCGACACTTGCGCAGTTCTGATATTTTTTATTTTTAAATTTTTTTTCTTTTTATCAAGAATTCGACTGCTCCCTAAGAAAAGCAAGTACTCATACCCAGTTAGTTTAATGGGGGAATTCTATTCCACTTCTCATTCAATTAAAGCAAATGAAAATTTCCTCGAAATGCAGTTACACATTTACACTAATAGCGTATTGGTGAATCCGCCACCAAAGCAGCTGTTTTTCCCAGAAAATTCTTCGCGCATCTGCACTATAATTCATCTTCAACAAATCCTCGTAAGCATTTTCATCTTCCTTTAGTATCCTTTATGACTCATAACTGCTAACTATTACTCAGTGTACATACATTCATACATGCACACATTCATACATGCGGACACATATATACATTCAACTTTACTGCCGTACTCTGTGAAAAATCGCCTCCCACTGCGCTGTCGTAAAGTTCGTTCAGCAACAAATCTGTCTTGTTTTGTTCCTCATCCTTCTACCATCCTTGCATTTCGCCGAAATTGTGTGACAAATCAAATTTATTTTGAGTCAAAAAGCATATTTTCTCTCTTTTTCCTCCTTCTTTACACTCAACTCTTAGTCATCGGAAAATTGTTTGTGCCTACTTTAAGGCGCTTTACAACTTGTCAGCCAAAATTCTGGGAATTTCTCTTTGTTGGTCTCTCGCATACACTTTCGAATGCTTTAGCGCCTAAAAGTAGTTTGTAAAGTGTTAGTAAATACTTTATTAAATTGGTTAAATGGCTTATCCGTGATTGTAGGAAGGAATAGCAACTAAATATATATAATAGGAAGGGTCCGTCCTCATACAAAAAAAAAGATGGAAAAAACTGCTCCTTAGTTAAAACTCAAACGAAGAGTGTCTCGCATAAAAATATTTTTTTTTAGCATTTAACACTCCCTTTTTATAAAATATGTAGATATGTTTATAAAGAACACGCCAATTGCTGTACGAAGTGTGTTCAAAAAGTATCGCGAATTTTGAATTTTCGCAGGTTACGTATATTCGAATTTCGAGTTTTTTGTAGCGATATGTTGGTACTCATGTCTCTCACTCATGCCAACGAGTTCGGCCATTTTGAATGTTCAGTTAATTGTTGACAGCTGCTTTGCTTGCACGTGTTTCGGCTCGTCTTCGATTTTTACCTATTCAAAAAGATGGATCAAAGAACCTGTATCAAATTTTGTGTGAAAAACGAAATTAAGTGCGCGGATGCATTCCGAATGTTGACTGTGTCATACAGAGAAGCTACTTTGGACCAAAGCAACGTTTATCGGTGGTACAAAATGTTCTCAGAAGGTCGAGAAGATGTGAACGACGAAAAGCGTGTCGGAGCACTTCAACCACAGACGAAAAAATTAATGAAGTGAAGAAAATGGTATTGGCCAATCGTCGAATCACCGTTGGAGAGGTTGCTGAGGTCCTAGACATATCGATTGGCTCGTGCCATTCGATTTTTTTCAATGATTTGGGCATGAGACGGGTCGCCGCAAAATTCGTACCAGAACTGCTCAATTTCGACCAAAAGCAGCATCGCATGAACATTGCTAATGAGATGTTGGACTCTGTCCGCGACGACCCAAATTTGCTCCAGAGGGTCATAACTGGTGACGAATTGTGTGTTTATAGTTATGACGTGGAAACCAAAGCTCAATCATCTCAATAGAAGCTGATGCACGAACCAAGACCGAAAAAAGCGCGCCAAGTTCGGTCGAATGTAAAAGTTTTGCTTACCGTTTTCTTCGATTGCAGGGCCGTAGTGCATTATGAGTTCTTGCCACAGGGTAAAACGGTCAATAAGAAATATTACCTGCAAGTTATGCGTAATTTGCGCGAAGCAATCCACCAGAAACGCCGGGATTTGTGGAACAACAAAAATTAGCTCTTGCAACACGATAATGCCCCTGCTCACGCGTCGTTGCTTGTGCGACTTTTCGGCCAAAAACAACACACTAATGATGCCACAGCCACCGTATTCCCCTGATCTGGCCCCCTGTGACTTTTTTTGTTCCCGAAACTGAAGAGGCCATCGAAGGAGGAGCTGAACAAGATAAAAAATTAAATGATTTTTTGAAGTGCTTCGAAGATTGGAAAAAACGTTTTCACAAGTGCATAATATCTCATGGGGATTACTTTGAAGGGGACAAAATAATGAATAAATAAATAATTTTTGAAAAAAAAAACACAAAATTCGCGATACTTTTTGAACATACCTCGTATATTCTTCTCAGATCTTATTCATATCAGAGATCAGTAATGAAATTTCGTATTCAGATCTGGCTTCTATTGTGGCCTTCTGGCCAAAGTTATGACAAAAATTAATTTAGGCAAAATTTAAAGTGCCTCAGAAACTCTTTTTATTTAATCTCTGGTATATAATCCACATTACCTTTCGAATGTGAAGTGGAGGTTTTTCATATTTTTTCCGGCCCGCTCTAATGTAAGTGTAAAGGACAGGTAGGCGTGTACTTTGAATTTAGACATGTCCGCGTAGCTGATAAAATAAGTTATCCTCCTAATGAGATTTCTATTTTTAAATGCATGTAATTGGACAGAAAGCCAAAAACGCCACATTAGCTTCTCCTCTGGTTTCATTTGAAACTTTTTCGTTCACAAATAAATTGGAAATGAGCGAAAGGATATGTGTAGTACGAGTATCATAGTTGAACAGAAATGTGGCAAGTTTTAATAGAATTTAAGATGCCCTTCTTCATCGTCGCTCCGTTAACACTAAACACTGCTATATGCAAGCAATTGTATCTGCCTCCGCAACAACCAATCAAAAAGTGTCATCATCCTTCAAAAATATGTACTTCCAGCAAGATAGTAATATTGCTAGTGCAGATTAGCTTAGGCAAGCACTGGATTAATGCAATGCGGCAAGACCGACGGCAGTCGCATAAACTTCTCAGACTACGCGACACTGTTTAGGATCTTAATGGGACTTCATCCGATAATAATTCGGGCGGCAATAATCACATCGGTTTCGGTTTTTATTCTGATGGCTGTGTGGAAGGTGACGTGTTGAAATAATTATCTCAGCAATTTCAAATAACTTTCTACTTAGTTTTTTATTATTCCTAAGGATTTATCAGATCAGATATGTTTATTGGCCAATTGCGTAGCCAAGGATATAATAATTTTGTTCACATAACGGTTGTATACATACATACAAAAATAGGCAGAAAGATGAGAAGAGTCGATTTAGTCATGTCTGTCCGTCCGCTCATCCGTACGCACTCGAGCAAAAATGAATATTATATTTCAATGAAACTTGGCTATCCCTAAACCGGTTGTTGTGCCAGAAACAGTCGAGGTTGTATGTCAATTAATAATGCAAGATCGTCATGTGATACGTCACGAGATAGAGAGGTCCTTGGGCATTTATGGGACTAGAAATATTCGTATTGCATGAACATTTAGTCGTTAAAAAGCTTTGTTCTTACTGATTACCACATAACTTGTTTCCGAAGTGACGCTTCATCATATGTTGCCATCGTCCAAACTTCCAAACTAAGGCAGCCATGTTGAGAGCCTTATGGAGTGACTTAAGGACTTTATTACTCAATTGCCTACGTAATTCAAAGTAGCACTTGTTGGCAAGATAGATTCTACGTTGGATTTCAAGGAAGTACTCAGTATGATTTTGATGCTTATGTGCCATACGTCACTAGAGACGTTAAGCTACTGCTCATTATCAATACCTGGGGATGCCGAAAGTGCAATCATGACTTGGTTCATCCAAGAGAGACCTAAAAATGCTAAGGCTTCCGGTAGTAACAAAAATAATAATAATTGGATGAAAAAATTTCAAGAATTGAATGAAAAAGTTCTTTCTAATAGCTGTTGCCTTTCGGCAGGCCATGGCAAACTTCCGACTGTATTTCTGCGCTCCATAAAAAAACCTTTGCCGTTCGGAGTCGACTAAAAACTGTAGATCCCTCCATTTATGGAGCAACATCAATACGCACACCACAAATAGGAAGAGGAGCTTGGCCAAACACCCAATGAGAGCTGTAAGAGCCTTCGAATAATATACAGAAAAGTGCTATCAAGATACAGCCTTGCAGAACTTCTTCTTTGATCTTTCTTGGCTTGGGTATTTTTCCGCTATCACGATTGAGTTCAAAAGCGACGTGTCGTACTGTCTTTGAGTACCAGAAGAAGCTCGACTGCATGAGTTCACAAAGCTGGTGATATCTTCAGCGCTGTCGTAAAAGTATGAACCGAATGGCACTTGTAGTCTGGTCTTCAGTGTGCATCGAGTTCGTAAATTTTACAGATATTTTAATTTTATCTGCTGGGCGAATACATACCAATCTCTCTCAGATTAAAAAAGGGTCATTCAAATTTGAATTATCATTCTCAAAATCGTTTTCTTCTTCATCACTTCATATAAGTCTAACCTCTTCCACTTGTTTCAAATTTACTGAAAATATGAGTGTGCGAACTCCCAGTCCTACTTACCTGTTTAAGTGGAAAATACTTATTCGTAAGCACCGCAAATTAAATAAACATTTAAAAAAGACTTCTGAAAAAATGTTGACACAGCAAAGCCGTTGCTCTTGAACCAAATGTTGCGTACAACGCACTTTAACGGCAAACAGATAATTTGGATAGTATTTGCTTACTCACAACAAAGGCGATTTCACTCGGCAAATATAATTAAGATAAGTGGCTTAACATTGTTTTTGTAAAAGTACAATAATAAAGTATATTAAATGTAATGTTGATATGTATGTATGTCAAAAGTTCATATCGTTGGTTTAAAGAAAAACAAAAAAAAATAATTATTTTGTTTGATTAATTTTTTTAGCACCAAATCATCCGGCCAAGCCCACTAACCTACCAAGCAGCATGAATTTGCAAATATTTTTCCCCACGTTTCTTACCAACTATCCATGCAGCTGACAATTAGTGACAACTATGTTTCCATTTCCACGTTACTTAGCGGTTTTTAGATTCGCGGATTGGAAAATTTTTATATGTGCGCGTAGATGCAAAATTTGCTTGTCTGCACACAAAAACAGAAAAGCATACAAACTTGACTAACTACGAGTATTAGCTGAGTCACTGAGTTCGTGAAGCTTGCGTGTGAGCGCTGAAATTGCGGATAAACTTAGACACAATCAAAGTAGAGAAACTGTAAATTGACATAAACTGGCAAAATTTAGCATCTTAGCAACAATCTAAGCTGACGTGCACATACTCGTACTAGAATGGATAAGTATGCAATCGTATTTACGTCATACAGGGTGGGCTAAATACTGTCTACTTAAGGCAATACACGTTGAGTACTCTTCCTTCTCTCCCTTGCTATTCTGACTGTCAGGCAAGTATTCACATTTACATATAAATTTTGGCTGAAGTGAAGCACTTACGAAAGTTTGTGGAAATAGTTTGTGAGTCAGGCTTGCTAGTGGACACCACTTGTGTTGCAGTTCGCCGTTTTTCTTACATATGGAAGTCTGACGCCAAACACTAGCGACCGTCAGCTGTTCAGAATGTATCTTTCCATTTCGAATACACTACAAACACATCTTCTCATTATTGGTCCACCCATCTGGTTCGCTGTAAGCGAAGTCTTCGAAGACTTATTAAGTAGTAAAATGCTCTCTCGACGAACAAAACTAAACTCTACAAGGCTCTCATCATGCCCGTCCTAACTTATGGCGCAGAAGCTTGGACAATGACAATATCTGATGAGACGTCACTTGGTGTGTTCGAGAGAAAGATTTTGCGGAAGATTTTCGGACCTTTACCTTTACAATGAGTTGTATCAGGTTTACGATGACATAGACATAGCGTAGCGAATAAAGATCCAGCGGCTCCGTTGGCTTGATCATGTCGTCCGAATGGATACAAACGCTTTGGCTTTGAAAGTATTCGATGCGGTACCAGCTGGTGGTAGTAGAGGAAGGGGAAGGTCTCCTCTACGTTGGAAAGATCAAGTGGAGAAGGACTTGGCGCCGGTTAGCACGAGAAAGAAACGACTGACGCGCTTTGTTAAACTCGGCCAAAATCAGCCAAGAAGATCTGGTTTGCTGGTTCCTGCGACGAGAGGCTTATAAAGCAGGTTTAATAGTATTTAACACCAAAAGGCCTGACAGGATGGTAATAAAATTCCTTCCCAGTTAGGGAAAGCTATCCGAACCATCATAGCATATTTCATTTTCAACATTCCGAACTTTCTCACCTCTTTACTGCACAAAACTTAACACCCCTTCCCACTAAATCCACGGTAATCCTTTTTACAACATTGACAAAGCTGAAAGGACAACTTGATGATACAACAATTACGACTATCAACAACTTTAAGTTGTTGAGGTTGGGTGTTACTTTCTGCGGTGTGCTCTTCTTCTCAGCGTATGCAAACGATTCTCAATTAGCTCCATTCAATGGGATTTACCGCAAAATTGGAAGCACGGCTGCCTAAAAAACTCAACGAAAAAAGTAAAGAAAGTCGCTTTCAAATTGCTGCTCAGCATCTCACCCACCATCGAGCAACAAGCGGTCATAAACAGCGCTTTTTGTGCCGAATCGTCACGGGAGATGAGAAATGGTGCCTATATACATCAATATGAAGCAACGAAAGGAATGGGTGGCTCCAGAAGATACGCCAAAGCCGAGAGTCAAGCCGGATCTTCATCCATGTGCATGGTGGGACTGAGAGCGCATGGTGCACTGAAAAATGCTCGAAGAGAGCGCCACAGTCAACAAGGAGCTCCATATTGCTCAGCTACACCGCGTGAATGAGGCTATGGGGAAACCATACTCCTTCACGACAAAGTCAGTCAAGATCTCGAATGGGAGGTCCTTCAGCATCCGCCGTATTCTCCGGACCTCCAGACAGAGCCTTTTTAGCTCGATGGGGTTGCATTGCAACCGGACAGAGGTTCAGATAGGCCTCAAAACCCACCAAAGTGGCTTGTGCGTCCATTCCACACTGCCAATTGGTACCGTAATTGCTTTTAGCGTTTTGGGGCGTTGATCAACGCATTGATTTCATCCGTTGTGCTTTTGGGAACGCTAGAGTCACATCGACGTCGGCCGGCACCCACGTAAAACACACAGATAGAACTTTTAAACAATTGCATGCGCTGCTGTTTTCATGAACACAAGTGTATGTTCCTATAAAACCGAAATGCCCATTTAAATTGACAGCGCCCACAACATCCACTGTCATTTCATACAGACAAAATTACGATACAGACAAATAATTCTGACTGCGCATAAACTCACACGCACAAACACATGTGCGCGCCACATATTGTCTTCAATTGGGGCCATCAGTAATTTTATATGCCAATTTTGCACTTGCTTCGCTACAACAACACAACAAATTCACCAAAATTCACGATATATGGAGTAATATCAGAAATGAAATATTTTCTTAAACAATAATAGCAACGATTTGAGAGTATCCGTATGCGTGCCAAATAAACGATGAAAAAAATGGCTTGGCATCCCTTTTACGCAGCAGCCCCAATACGAACTAATACAACCCATACGTACATATGTATGTGTGTATTTATGCGCCTCAGTTTTTTTTTTTTTTTGTTTCCTGCTGCCCGCCATTTCCGTCAACTCTTCATTATTATTCCAGCCATATGAGTATTATACGCCACTCAACCGCCAACCCTACCCCTACCTTTCCATATCGCACTTAGTTTACTTATGCCGATTTATTTACATACGTACAAGTATATGTATTTCGCGGACGTCCGTCTGTCTGTCCGTTTTTTTTCGTTAGCACAATCGTTCAACATACGGCCATGGCCTGCAGCATTCCGGGTATATGCATTGAAATGCAACAACTGTAAATAGAATTTTAAGTACTCGTCAAGTGCCGCGTTAACACCTCCCTCCAACGCTTACTTCAGCTCCTACCCGAATTACTATCTGTGAGTAGATAACAATTTGACTGATGATTTTGACGATACAGTGTTAGCTTTGTTATTGCTTTTTGCCCGCTCTTCTTGTACTCGTATTATCAAATGGTTTGGCGATAGCTTTGGTGTTGCTGATGAGGCTGTTATGAATGCGTAGATGCCCACACGTCTTTATTTCGATAGAAATTTTTTCTTTCCTCTTGTAAGTGCGTGTTTTGAGCTGTCACTTTTTATTTTCATTCATTTTGGTTTTCTAGCTTTGGTAACTTGGCGACCGTAGGCTCCAACATTCCTTGAATGTTTGCGCATAGAAAATGATGAGTTTCGAACGAAATTTGGGGGAGAAATGCGTTTTGAATTTACAGCGCTGTGGGTGTAAAGTCGAATGTGTAGTGGTGCTGCTTGAGCTTCAGTTCGTTTTGGAGGGGAATGCAATACATACAAATATTACGCTCGTTTTCATGTGAACTCTCATAGTAGTGGAAATTCCCCTTCCATAAATGCAGTTAATTAAAGTCTTTTGACATTTGCCACTGTTACATTTATTGAGGTGAATATTTCCCCAGCTGGTGGCTTTGAAAATATAAATGCCTGGGAGAAGATTTTCTACATAAAAAATAAGTAGAACAAATAAATATGTGTAAATATGAGTATTTTTCTATAGAGTACGAATATACACGGATAAAATTAATCACACAACAAACTAATTTTGAATTCAAGAAGCTGTATCTTGAGAAAAAATTACTGTAATTAAAAATGCTATTCTAAGAAAAGTACATAAACATATTGTTTATTTAAAACTAACTTAAACTTAACAAAACTTTACTCCATAAATAAAATATTACCGAAAATCATATGATTTCTCATGTTTCCAAGGGACAAAATTGTTCACATAAAATATGAATTTTAAATTTTAACGGATATCATTTTTCTAACAAAGCTACCTAAGTCCGGTTATGAATATGATCATTTGAAACTCAACTTATTTGGTCATTTGAAGTCTTGCTTTCGCGTTATTAATATATCATGGGTCGGAAATAAGCAGACACAACCGCAGCTGAAAGAAAAATATTTTTGCATATGCATAATGAGGGCAAATCATGTGCAGAAAGAAACGGTGGTTAAACGGTAAATCTAAGTCGTTTTACTATTTATAGTATAATAAAACGTTTTAAAGGGGAAAAAATCTTAAGAGCAAAAATGGTACTCAAAAATAATAAATTTCTTTCCCAACTAGTTGAATGACACGACGCTTCCAAGCAGTGATTGATAACGATGGTGGGCCTACTAAATACTAAAAGTATTCAAAAAATTTTGCCTTAAAATTAATTATTTTATTATTTTATGTAATTTAATGTAGACTATTGTCATACACTATTTGTTATTTTTTTTGTTATAAAGCATGTGAAAGCATGAATAATGCCTCGCCAGGTTTCTCTGTATTCCGCCCACCTTTTTCAGTTTCTTAAGGCCAGGTCAAATTCAATTTGGTCCTTACGCCGGACACGAGCATGCCCTCTTCGCCGACTCAAACACCTTCTTCGCCGGAGCACTTCATTCCATACGGACGACATGCCTCAGTAATCTTAGACGTTGTAGGGTGACTCGTTTGATTATGTCAATATCTCCGTAAAGCTCATACGTGAGGTAACGTGCGGCAACGTGAGCAGAGTCAAAAATCTTGCGAAGTACTTTCTATAGAAGAGCAGCGGGATGATGAGCGTCTTGTGGAGTGTTGTTTTCGTTCTTCGAGAGTGGGTTTACTACTCAATGCGCATTTAGCTCAAAGTAGCACCTGTTGGCTAGAGTTATCCTTAGCTTGATTTCAAGGTGACATCGTTGTTGCTGGTAATAACGGATCCAAGATATGTGAAGTCCTTGACCACATCGAGTTTATAAATAGTTCTTAACTCCGTTCTATGATTCAAGACGCAGCGACTCTAGTTTAGCTTCCGCTTACCGCCCAACCCAATCGTGCGACCTCATTTTCAATAGCCGTAAAAGTGACGGCGACATCCCGCTTGGTATGACCGATGATGTCGATGTCATCAGCAGACGCAAGGAGCTGGACACTTCCGTTCAGCTCCGTTTCGTTCTACCCCCGCTCTGCGGACCACACTTTCGATAATATTGAAGACATCCCATGAAAATGGGTTACCTTGTTTGAAACATCGAACAGTATCAAAAGGTTCTGAGATGTAATGGGCACTCGTAGTGCGCCAACGTGCGCCCAAATTAAAAAAACCCTTTTCTGAAAACTGTATTTTGCAAATTGGCGTGATATCTCAATTAAAATTCAATCAACCGAATTGGCTAAAAATTGTCTTGAATTTCTTGCACTTTTATCATGCCGTAGCTTTGTAATTTTATTATAATATTATATTTTAAAATTTTATTTGGTGACCCTGTATGGAAGAATTTATAATAAATGATATAATTTCTTGATCTTTTGCAGTTTCTGACCAGAATTAAAAATTATGACAGTGCGCCTAATAAAGGTAAGCTTCAATTTGATTATCAAAATCAAACTAATACTGAGTTTTTAAAGTTACCAGAAAAAATATGCCATACCAGACATTGCCAGTTTTCATCTGTTTCACCAAAAAAAAAACAGAAAAATCAATATGAAATATGAAAATTTAAGTGGTTGAAAGCTTGAAATCTTTGCGATTGGCAAGCTTGGCACCCTTCCATGCCTTCCTCGCCAAGGCCACTCTGTACTATATAAATAGCCTTGTATATGCAGTAATGCCACCCAGCACTCTTTTCCATTCATCCTTGGAAATAGCTCCGTCTTCTTTGCCATTGTCGATCACCTTAAGAATGATGGATTCTGCCTACTTAGCGACTTCGCCAAATGAGTTAGGTAGACCACCCATGACAGTTGGTTCGCATTCCCACTACTGTCTGTTCTACGCTACCGGAACGATCCAGATTTATATCCGCCTAAGGACGGTCACTCCAGTAACATTCCCTGAACATGCATGGGAAATGTTTGTTTTGATAGAACAACAATACCCACCACCGCTACCTTCCTCTCCCACGCCACACTCTCCTGGCTCACTCAAGCGTTCGAGAGTATTTCTAAGTTAACGTAGCGCTTCAGGATTTTGGTTGCTATATGTTGGTCAGAGTAGGTCCTTCTACCTTGCCTTACTTGTCGGTTAGGCATAACAGAGTGCCTCTGAAGGGACGATCCCAGAAAGTTAAAGGAGGACCACTTACTGGTGCTGGTTACTCATCCAGTACCACTAAACTAAGAGAACTTCCGCTGTTTAAAGATTACTGTAGCTGTAAGTAAGTTTGTAACATAAAAATTGAATTATTAGCTCTTAAGTTTTAGGTTTAGTAGACACTTCTGTTTAAACAGTTGATTTTAGTAACTAATAAAGACAGTTAATAAAAAACAGGAATATTTAAAACATATTCCGTTTGTTGGTTTTAGTGACTAATAAAGACAATTAAAACTTAAAAAGGAATATTTAAAACATATTCCGTTAGTCGCGTAGTTCTATGTCTAATAGAAGTGTACTCCCGTGGATTTTTGGGGTAGAATTTGTATAATCTCTGATTTAATGTAGTGTGTGAAAATTTTCTAGGAAAGGATGAACTAATTTTTTTTTTGGTATTTTTATACTTATTGGTAAATATTCTTGTGACTACACCATTCGATCGATGTAATCTTCATATTATTGGAAATATATTTCAAAAAAAAGTTCAAAAAAGGTTTTTCGAAGAAACTCTTCATTCTTTTTTACAGTTTTTATCAGGAAGTACGGAAAACATTTTATAGAAAATATTTATTTTGTTTTCTTTTGGCACTGGATTCGGCTAGGTTATTGTACCTCTAAATTCGTTGAACAAAGTACGAATGGCCTTACCACCTTGAGTGTAAACTGTAGCGTTACCCTAATCAGGCTCCCGGGACATTGAAACATTAATGGTTACAAAACAGCATCGAACTGGCAATAGGGGGATCTGCCAAGAATAACGTTCTTGCAGAATCGGTATTCACATCATAAGGTGCAGTTCAGAATACAATTCCCCTAAAATACTATTGAGTGGTGGATTGTAGATGGAGTGACCGGACGACATGCAAAACTAGCAGAATGTTATCGCAAGGCTACAACCTCAAACAAAAGTCAATATTGATAAACATGAAACGACGGGACGCCTGGAGACGCACGGCAGTCATAACTGGCTTTTGGTGTGTCGTAGAACAAGCAGCCAAAATGGGCTTCCCTCACAACACACACAGTCACAGTTGTAAACAATCAGAAAAAAAGGAAATGATTTTCCATTTCAATTTCCTCTGTGAATGCCCTGCCCTATGAAAGAACAGAATGTCAACTCTACGCAAACTGCGAGAGTCTCGAACAACTGTCTGGCTTAGACGTCAACAACCTAATAAGGTTCTGAAACTGTACAGAGTGGATATACCACTGCATTAAATACCCACCGTAGACGGCCGCTGGTGGTATCAGAGGAAGAGGAAGGCCTCCTCTGCGTTGGAAAGATCAGGTGGAGAAGGACTTGGTTTCACTTGGTGTGTCCAATTGGCGCCGGTTAGCATGAGAAAGAAATGACTGGCGCGCTTTGTTAAACTCGGCCAAAATCGCGTAAGCCGGTATCGGGCCAATTAAGAAGAAGTAGGCGGCCGCCGTAGCCAAATGGATTGGTGCGTAACCACCATTCGAAGTACGTATGTTCGAATATCCGTGAAGCACCAAAATGAAGAAATGGTTTTTTATAATAAGTGCTAAGGCTTGTTATAAAACACCATTTGTCGATCGGAGTCTGTTTAAAACTGTAGGTCCCTCTATTCATGGAACAGCATCAAGACGCATCGGCGAAACACCCAAAAAGGGTGTAAGCGCCATTTTTATATATACATAAATAACCGTTAAACAAATTGGTAACGAGGATTTGCTGGAGGAATCACCACTTCAACCAACCAATCTTGGACCGACAATTATTTGATTTGCAATTCAAAGGAAAAAATACTTGCACAAACAAATCTGAACTGTGAACACCTCCATCTCTGCGAGCACTCAATATTTTCTCCCGCTTTTACACAATTTATCTTACTGTAACAAATAGTAGAGCATCCTCACCAAAATTCATCAAAATTGCAGTGATGCAGTTTTTAAACGAGATGTCCATTTGATGAGTTTAGTCCCTTATGAGGTGTCGCGAGGCTAGTCCGGTATGAATTAGATAATTCAGCATTTTATCACCAAATTCAAACCCACCTTTCCACATGCGACCAAAATTACTAATTCTCAACACGTTTGATTTATTATGGTTGTTTTTTTTTCATTTTGTTTTTCAAACCAAAAATATTTACCAGCATTGAAAAACTGTGGAATTGGAAGTATAGAATTGAGCAAAAGCATAAACTCATATGGGAATTTGAATTAAATGGCTAACTGAATGAATGAATGTCGCAAAATGTATGGTGTCACCTCAAATGTATTTACAATAGAGCAACAACAACAACACAACAGCAATTAAAAATGCATATAGGATAGGAATGAGGCTTCACGACGGCGAGCGAGCGTTGATTGATTCATTGCAAAAATATACTGCATGTGTGTGTGTGTGTGTATGTATGAATGAATAACTGAACGAATGCGCATGAATTAGTTGAGCTGAATTAGGTGGCTGGCTGTCGGTCGAACGTCGAATAGTTTCATGTAGATTTACCAATGCTGATGCAATTTTATTACAATAATTTTTATATAGAAAATAGCACATTGAGTTGTTGATTCACGATTAGTTGCGAAAGTTGTAAAATTGAGCAAAATTATATAGATTATGCGACAGGAAAATATAAAGACTAGAAGAGGAGGGTAATTCTCGGTCAGCTCTTCATATGCTTCTGCACTTTAGTCGCACGCTTGTGTGAAATTCCAAGAAACTGTGCCAAATGCGCGTGCGCACAATTGGGTGTATGTGACACTAGTGCCCGGCCGAATATTCGGTTTCGATTACCTATACAAATAGGCAGAAAAACAAAACTCTCGTCACCAACTAAATTTTAAGATCTGCAGGCAAGATATATCGCTCGCAGTGCGACAATAAGGTTGAACACCTTAACTAAGTGGTCAAATACAGCCAACGGTCACGGTGAAATTCTAGTTGCATTTCGAAGCTTTCCACACAGGTGGACTATGCACTCTCGCCTGCAATTGCCATTACAAAGTTCACAACCCACCTACCCTCAAGGGAAGAGTGAGAACGGGACAATGTAAGACAGGGCGAGTCCACCCATGTATACAAAGATGGCTCAAAGCTCGAGGGCAGGGTGAGCGGACGTGTATATTCCGTATATCTGGAGATATCTTTTAGTTTACGGCTTACCGACTACTGTAGTGTCTTTCAGGCTGAACTGATGGCAGTAATAAAAGCCGTGAAGCCTGGAGATGATATCTGCATTTTCACTGATAGCCAGGCGGCAATAAAATCCCTCACAAAGCAGTCGACAACTTCCGAGGTAGCCAAGAAATGCCGCACACCTCTTCATAAGATGGCTGAGTCATTTCACCTAAAGGTAACATGGGTTTCTAGTCACTGTGACAATGGGGGGTAACTTCAGGGCCGATGATATAGCGAGACTTGACACCAAGTTGACTGATGAGTGCACAGACAATGACATAGGCATAGCCTGACATAGACTTGTAAGCTAGTAATCTTTGAGGAAATTGTAAGAGCAGCGAAAGAAAGATAGCGTAATGAAACCACCTACAGAATCGCCCGATAATTGTAGCCGAATCTCAATGATAAACGCACAGAATCTCTGCTAAGTCAAAATAAGCACACATATTTCCATTAAAATGAGGCGGACACGCTCAGGGGACGGGCTTTCAAAGGCAAGACTTCTGCAGAAACTGTCTGGATGAGAAAGTGAGAGGGGAAAAGAGGATCTCGCACCTCCCGTGCTATTGTCCTGCTCTATCCAGATGCAATTTGCCATTTTAGGCAGACAATTTTTCAACGAATTGGAAGATCTCAGTTCTACAGAAATCGAAGATATTCTAAAATGTTTGAAAGCACACACTGGTTTTAGGAGAGATAGGGAAAGCTCTGCACGCGGCATTACAATGGCAAATGAGCCTGAGTGTGTCCCACAGGACAACCGCTTAAACCTAACCTAACCTAACCTAGGTTGTTCACAACGGACCCATTTCGTAGTCTAAGTGGCATCGTTGTCTCTATGTGCGATGCGGCTGCCAAACCTAAACCTAAACCTAACCTACCCAAGTACAATTTTTGAAAAAAAAAAAATTCTTCGATAGGACACTTAGTCCAACACACAGCAGCATATACACATTCACCTGCAGCTTGTACTTCTCTCAATCAGCACCTCTTGCGCCCCCTACAACGCTTGTTATTTATTTGTGTCACTCCGCTTGCAACAAGTGTATCAAGTCCAACGAAATGACACAAATCAGTGGTCAGCAAAATGGGTCACCGATTGGCATGTGGCATGTGGCATGTTGTGTGTGGCGCGCTGCCACATACTACATACATTCACATACAACGCTGCAACACTGACAATTTACTTAGGTTATTGAGTTTGCGGTTCAATTCTCAGTGTTGTTGGCACAAACAAGTTTTCGGCCAATGCGCCACTTTGCAATTAAATTTATTCTATAAGTATATACACACGCATACATACACACATGAAAATTGCATAGACATTGTGTTGGCATTAATGCAACAGCGCAATGCGAGCAGCAAACAGCAACAATTGCCACGAAATGGGTTAACACAAAGCCGTCAGCAGTTGGCTACAACTTTTTCCATGCCAAAGTATTGTCTTGTCAATTGGCAAATGGCAAATGGCTACTGTTTGTGCTCCAATTTCTGTAAGCCATAAAACGAAATGTTGGCTTAATACATAAATACTCTATTGAGTTGTCAGTGATTTCAGACAATTTTTTTTCTTTTGTTTTTTTTTGCTTTTTATGCCTTCTCAAAACAATTAAGTAGAGCTGTGGCTGGCAGCTCAATTTTATTAGATGTGCATTTTTTTCAGTAAAAATTTTATTATAAGTATAATTTTTATGTTGATTGCGACACTTACCAACATTACGGTGCGCATGCAAAATGGCGTTAAATTTTGCTCATTCGCTTAGATTTGCTAATTTTGCATAACAATAACGCAGTCTTTGGCTTGAGCACGCGCACAACTCCATAAATGGGGGCCCGGTCGGTTTGTGCATAGAGAGCAGACAGAAGACGGCGTGCAAATCAACGATTGTGCAATAATAAAGTTATTATTTTGAATTATTCAACCGCATAGTTTCGCATGACCATTACTTTTGTGTGCAGGTGTCAGAAAACAAGATAATTAAATTGAGAAAAAAAGACAATAGGAAATTAAAATAATAACAGATTTCAACAATAGATAACACTGTGCGACACTATCATTGGGCCGTGAGAAATTCCTTGGCAGAACGATGACGTCGGGTGAGTCCATCAAAGCACCCAGAGTGTTCGACCCATGGAGGTTAAACTTTTGTTTGGTAGTTAAATTATATTTTTATATGTATTTGTGTTTATTAATTTATATGTGTCGACCACCGGTTGGTGTATGACTACCATTCGGAAGTGCGTAGGTTCGAATCTCCGTGCATGAAACACTAAATGGTAGAAAAACTTTGTTCTAATAGCGGTCGTCCCTCAACAGACCCGGCCAAACCTCCGAGTGTGTTCTGTCATGAAAAATTTCCACATAACAAGCATTTGCTTTTCGGAGTCGGCTTAAAACTCTACGTCCCTCCATTTGTGGAGCAACAATAAGACGCACACCATATACAGGAGGAGGATCTGGGCCAAACACCCAGTGAGGATTGATTATGGTTGTTTCCACAAATTAAACACAATCTGATTACACATCAATCTGGTAAAATATTTGGGTACTTGAGAAATATTCAAGAAACACCTTTTTTATAAAACGTTTTAACCCTTTATTGTCTCTCATAGTGTATCGTGTTATCCCTAGGGTGGGCCATATAGCGTTTGCTTTTTGAACCACCTATTTTTTTGAGAATGATGGCACAAATGACATGTCAAATGTGCTCATAATTTACTTAAAGGTTTGACATTTACGAAATGGGACGCTATACGCTTGAACAAAATTGGGAAGTATTGAAAACCTATTTCCAAAGTGGCGAGTCTTCTTCTTCTTTTCTGATTTTCACATCGGTGGCTACGTCAATAAGCAAAATTGTCGGATTTGGGGCTCAGAAAATCCACACGTTACTGTAGAAAAGCAAATGCATCCACAATGAGTCAGTGTTTGGTGCGGTTTTTGGTCTGGCGGCATCATCGGACCATTTTTTTTTCGAAAATGAGCGAGGAGCCGCGGTTACAGTAAATGGCGAGCGTTACCGTGACATGCTCAACGAGTTGTTTCCAAAAATTGAAGAGGATGACATGGACGACATTTGGTTTCAACAGGACGGTGTAACTTGTCACACTGCCAAAGTTACACTCGAACTTTTGGCTACCGTTTTTGACAACCGAATAATCAGCCGAAATTCCGATATCAATTGGCCGCCTCGGAGCTGTGATTTAAGCCCGTTGGACTATTTTTTGTGGGGAACCGTTAAGGACAAATGCTATGCGAACCATCCAGAGACGATTGATGCTTTAAAACACGAAATCGAAGTTGCCATTCATGAAATTGGAGCCCAAACAATCGAAAATGTGCTTAAAAATTGGGTTGATCGAATGGCCTACTGTAAAGCCAGCCGTGGCAGTCATTTGAACGATATTATTTTTCATTCATAAATGACAATGTTCAATCTTCAAAATAAAAAAAGGTTTGAAAAAATATTGATTAGTTTTTTTTATAGCCGATTCAAAAAGAAAATTTTACATGTCCCACCCTATACCTAAAATGTTCTATTGAAAGATGAATTAGATATAAAAATGTCCTATTAAAATAAGAGTTAGAGGTAAAAATGTTCTACAAATATATTTCATGGAAAATTTTACTGTGGGCCTTCTGTCACACAACCTGTTTGCTTTCAACAAAAATTGCTCAAAAAAAAAAAAAAAAATCGTATGTTAAGCCGCAATTAGGCCATAGCTTAATGTCGCCATAGCCTAATGTCGCCATAGTCGTAGCCATAACCATAGCCGCAACATTTGTCGATTAGTCATGCCGTAATCAAAAACAGCTGATATTGAAGTAGAGTTAAGGGTTCCCGGTGGTCTAGAACTGAAAAATCTAGGGTATTTTCAGGAATTTTTTTTACAATAAAAAAATAAAAAACGATATTTAAATTTTTATAGGTTTTTTATTTACATACGAAAATGAAAAAAGAAAATTTCGTAATCTTAAAAATGGTGCTGAAGTTGACACTCCCGAAAAATTGGACCTGGACGGTGGTATCCATTTTTGCTCTTCTATTTATCTGAAACAGAAAAACAAAAAAAAAAAAAATATTAATCAGTATGAGCTATGTCCCACTACTAGAATAAAAAAAAATTGAGAAAACTCAAGGTTTTTGTCAGTTTTTTAATATAAAAATTCTAAATAATTGAAATAATAATACAGGCGTTAGTATTTGATGTTCTGAACAACATATTAAAATTTCAGACGATTCAGTATAATTAACAGTACAACGATAACAGTATAATTTTTTTATTTTTTTTTTGACAACACCAGGCCGAAAAAAGTAGTTTCGAGATAAATGAGTTTAAAGTTTGAATTACAGGAGCGCGCGGACCGCTCTCTACCTAGTTAATGGACTGTAGAAGCTTTAATATTGGCATGAAAGTATATTCGCAGTATATTCTTAAGAAAAAAAATCGATTTTTCCGAAATTTTTAGACCACCGGGTCCTGTAAATGACAACATTTGCATTTTGTAAAATGCATAAAAACACCGATAATTTTCCACTAAGTCAATTAATTTTTAATTGTTCATTTCTAATATTCAAATTTTTATAGCAAATGTCAAAACAAATGCAAAGTATTTCGCAGTTGCTTACGGTTACGGGGAAAAACCAAAATTCAATAGATTCATACGGTCACGGTTAATGTTATGGCGTTACGGTGCGGCACCTATAATCGTTTACAGTGATCAGATTGTTATGTTTGATCAGAACAGCTGATTGTTGGATTTTTTTTACCTTTTTCACCGACAAGACGGTTGTTATTTTTTGCTGAATCGTAACGAAGCCAATCCATTTTTAAAGCAGATTGTGACTGGCGATGAAAAATAGGAGAACAAGAGCTGCAACAGATCGTGGTTAAAACTGTGGCCCAAACGGTTGTTGTTCACGGAGTGACAATCCTTGACCGGATATAAATCCGGGTTATTCCGGTAACGTATTGTAGATTCGACTGCCATGGGAACGGGCTGGGTGGCTTGAATGTGGCTAAGTGTGGCATCGCTGAACTCATGTTCTCCGAAATTACTTACCCCTAAGCAGTCACCTCACTAACAGGAAAATGCTGTTTCATGAATTCGTTTTTAACTGCAAATTAGATGCGAGGTCACCCAGATTCTCTTACAGGGTCCGCTTTTTTATCTTATTGGATTTTTGGTCCATAAAGACAGAATTGCTTACAGATTTGTTGATCTATTCCTGAGTTTTTCACAAGATTTCGTACCCAGCCGAGGTAGGCAATTCATATGATTTATGTTTGGAATATAATATTCGGCATTCGCCGCGGCTACGAGTTACAAGGTCCATTCGGTCAGTCCGATTTTTGACTACCTTTTCCAATAAACATAAGCCTAATAAGCAAAAATGCAGTTTTATTTTATAGGCACTTACGTAAAATTTTCCACGGAGTCAAAGAATAAAGGCCAACAAGTTAAGAACGACACCGAATCGAAATCTGTGGGAGTGGAATACCATATTTCTTTTATTTTTTGCCATAAATCCTGCTTATTTTTGAATGTTTCTTTCCCGGTTCGCTTCTTTCAATCTGCCCAAAGCTGTGCAATGAGGTTTAGATCGAGTGACTGGTCTTGCCAATCCATAACTTTAACATTATTTTGTAAAAACCATTCGCGTACTAACATTGAGAAGTTTTTTGGGTCATTAAGTGTGGCATATTCTCCTCAGAAAATGGTACCATCATTGCTTAAAGTACGCCCAAGTAAATAAGTGTGACCTTTTTATTCGTTATGAGGTAAATAGGGTCCATACCAAGAGAAGCATCCCTAAATCATTATGTTACCGCCACCGTGCTTGGGTGTTTTTTTGTGAATCCCGGTGAGAATTCGTATACCTTAGGATGTCTCACATTTCGTAGAGCATCATTTCCAAATTAATTTATTTTTGTTTTATCGCTTCAAAGTATGTTATACAATTTTTTCATACCCTCTGGTCCACATCATGACTTGTGCTTTTGAGCAAAACTTTTCCTCTTCCTTAAATTTGCTTGTATCAGTAGAAGAACTTTGCGAGCTATTCTATATGGTAAGAGTTTCTTGTTGTACAATTGAGGCAGTACAGTTCTTGTTGCTATTACGTTCTTGATTTCAGCTGCAATGACCTTTGATGACTTAAAAGGATCCCTCTTACCAACAGTCACAATTAAATTATCAGTAGTGCACGTAAATTTTTTTTTGAAAACATACTACTGTGGGCAAAAAGTAAGGTGAATTTATTTTTCAAACTTCGCGGTAATAAAAATTTCGCTCTAGTTATTTTTTTTATGAGTTGGCAGCACTGTTAATAACATCTGGGCCAACTTTCATGTGAATATCATTATCAGTAATATATTTACGCTTGTGTTTACCAAACGATAAAGAGTGCATTTTTCGTTTTTTACAATGTCTGATTTGATTGAGCAGAGAAGTGCCATCAAATTTTGTTTGCGGAATGAAATTTCGGCTGCGGAAACGTTTAGCATGTTGGAGAAGGCATTTGGTGATTCGACCATGTCGCAGAAAAATGTTTATAAGTGGTACAAAGACTTCAAAGAGGGTCGAGAACGTGTTGATGACTTGGAGCGCTCCGGACGACCATCGACGTCAACAGATGACAAACACGTCAATAAAGTGAAGGAGTTAGTGCTCAAAAATCGTCGGTTGATTGTTAAAGACCTTACTGATATGATCGGAATATCAGAAAGATCTGTGAAAACCATTTTGAAAGACCATTTGGGCCTACGAAAAGTCAAATCTCGTTTGGTACCGAAAACTCTCAATTTCTTGGAAAAAAGTCGTGGCGTTAATGTGTGTGAAACAATGCTTTCAGACTATCAGGACAAGCTCAAATGCATCATTACGGGGGATGAGACTTGGATTTATGCTTACGACCCTGAAACAACCGACCAATCAAGCGAATATCGTGCTAAAGGCGAGGCCAGACCGAAAAGAGCACGTCAAAGTCGTTCAAAAATAAATGTCATGATGACAGTTTTTTTCGGTTTTCGTGGTGTGGTGCACTATGAATTCCTTCCACCTGGCCAAACTGTTAATAAGGAATATTATTTGAGCGTTATGCGTCGTTTACGTGAAGCAATTCGTCTAAAAAGACCAGAATTATGGGCCAACAACTCTTGGTTTTCGCATCACGATAATGCACCGCCTCACACTGCACTCGTTCTTCGTGACCATTTCGCCAAAAATTCCACGCATATCGTTCCGCAACCACCGTATTCGCCTGGCTATTTGGCTCCGTGTGACTTCTGGCTATTCCCAAAACTCAAGTGGCATAAGTGTATTTCATCGAGAGGGGATTATTTTGAAGGGGATGAAATTGATTTACAAGAATAAATAAAGATTTTTCATTTTACAACCAAATTCACCTTACTTTTTGCCATTTCAATCAGGCAAACGTTTTTTATGTTTTTCAAAAGCAGTATAAATTGTATTGAAATCCACCAAGCGGCTTTTAAGTTAAATTGATCACCAGTTCAAAAAACATAGTTTACGAAAAACGCAATTAAAGTTTTGCCTTCGATTTATGTAGAGTTATACGAATTATTTAATTACTTAAACTAAGTCATCTATTCCTGGGCCATATAATAGTTCTTCAGCCGTCTTAGCAGCTGCCAAAATATCGATTTGCTGTTGCCAAATATCGGTTGCTGGCAGCTGCTGCTAGCTAATTGCTTCGGAGCGCCCGAGCGCCCTTTATTAATTGTTGAATAACTGGAAAAGTATTTGTCGGGTTCTCTTCAAATTTTCACTCAACATTTTCAAGATATTATACTTTAAGAAAATGCAACAAAAAATCCAAGTTTCTGAAAATTCTGACTACCCCTAACGCCTTCAGTAAGTAAGCTTCTATCAAATATTTCTTAAACGTCAAACTCTACGTCTTAATGTAAATTACGGTCATATGCCGAAATACCCTAAACAACTGAAAGCACCAGGTCTTTCATTAAAGGCTGCTTTAGAAAGTGTAAGTGCAACTTAAAGTTTTACCCGAAATACCCTCGCTTGGTTGCGCGCATGGATAATTTGCATGTCTATTTTTCCATTTTTTGTTTTTGCCTTAAGGCCAATACACGTACAGGTGTTTGCGGTTATTCAAAAACATATGACTTGTATTCGTAATTTTCGAAAAAAAAAAATTACACCGCACACAACTCTTGCTGCTGATTTTTTTTTCATACATTGTGTTTTGTTGTTGTTATTGACGTCTACCTTATTACTTGCGTTATCTTGCAGCATAAATGTGGTTTATAAAACATATTCACATTTTCCTATCTCCACATTTTTCTTCTCAACATTTGAGACCAACCTCTCACCATTTCGCCTGCCTTTCCCCTTTTCCCCTGCCCGTTTGCCAATCAGTCATCGCTATCAATTTGAGTCAATTTCAACGAAGCGGCGCAGTGGTTCATGCTGCTTTCAATTAAAATAATTTAGAAAATTATAATAAAAACAAAATAAAACTCATGAGCAATAAACAAGCAAAGTAACAACAATATAACACCAGCGCATATTATACTTATGTGTGTTTGTGTGTGCGCCAATAAATACTCATAAGTGAATAGCAGAAATTGTTGTGGCGAATTGGTTGGTTAAGTGTGGCACAGCAACGCCACCGCAGTTCACATTAACTTTTGCTTAATGATTTATATTTTACTATTTCCTACTATCCATTACGGCTGTCTGCACTTTCTTTTCATTTAATTAGCAACTTGCGCATTAAATAAGTAAATTTTTATTGCTTTCTTCTCATTTCTTGCTTAGCTTGTGTTGTTGTTGTACTCGTGCAGTATTGTCGCGGTCACGAGAGAGCTGGTAAACTGGCAAGCTTCATTACATTCGCATTCCGTCAATTAATTCACCTTTTCCACCGACTTCTGATTTTTATTGAGATTTCTTTGAAAGTTGCATTCTTATCTTTTGCATTTATCTGCCGTGTAATTTGAAACTTTTTCTTTCCACAAATGATTACTGATGCACTTGAATCGGTTATTGTGTTGATTGGTAAAAGTATGTTGCACAATATTATTTAAGTCAATTTCAATTACCTACTATAGAAAAAAATTTAAACTTAGCCATTTTCAATTGAATGTTCATTATTTTGTGGTAAATACGGACTTTCTTTTTTTGAAATCTAATTAAATTTAGCACCAAGTTCGTTCCAAGGGTTCGAGGGTGAGTTCGAGTTTGTTTTTTTTAGCAGCCTTTCCACTGTTTCCTTAATTGCGGCTACCTCCGCTAAGGCTACAGTGGTCCGGAAGCATAAATTTGAGCTTGATGGGGTGCTTCTCGCAAAATACTCCTCACCAACTCTTCTGTTCAACTTCGTGCCATCCGTAAACATGTCTGGCCTCCGTACTACGTGTGGAATTTAATTGAGGCTACCTCTGCTTGGGAAACACTGTAGCGGTTCGGGAGTCTAAATTTGATTTTGACGGGGAGCTCCCAGCAGAATACTCCCCCACCATCTCTTCCGTCCAATTTCGAGCCATTCGCAAACATTGACATGCCCTGCCTCCAAAGGTTGCATACCCTCCTCCCTTGAGGCAATACACACGGAGGGAATACCACAATTAATGACTTTCTATAAATCCAAAAAAGACAATCCTCATATCATTCATCCGGAATAGAATCGATTCTAGGGAGTACAAGGATCACTTTTTCCAAATAAGCAAGGAAGCAACATATCTTGGAAGACCATCAATTGGAATACTCTCTTAGATGTCGTTACCAACAAGGCGACAAGTAGGTTCGAATTTTCGTGCATGAAACATCAAATGATAGTAAAATTTTTTTCTAATAGCGGTCGCCCCTCGGCAGGCAATGGCAAACCTCCGAGTGTATTTCCACCATGAAAAAGCTCCTCATAAAAAATATTTGCCGTCCGGACTCAGCTTAAAACTGTAGGTCCCACGTCACAAATAGGAGGAGAAGCTCGGCCAAACACTTAACAGAGGTGTACGCGCCAATTATTTATTTATGTACTTAATAGTCTTTATATGGTCTAAAATAGTCTACATATGGAAGTCGCGACGAAATTCATTCAAAAATCCTGTAGTGCAATTCCATTATGCAATGACTCCTGCAGTAAAGATTTCTAGAAATTGATGAGATGTATATTTTAGATTGGGCGCTCTGGGAGACAAATAATCCATACATTCAACCTAACTCGGAAATCTTGAATACAGATTGGTTCGAAGCTTGAGGATGGCAGGACCGAACTTTAAAATATCGATACTAATAGCCGGCTATCCCACAGTCTTTCAAGCGGAGATTCATGGTAAGGAAATTCGCGACAGAGAATGCCTTCAAAAAGGTACTACTTCGTGCACATTTATATTTTGTCAAACAGCCGGGCATAACCTCTAAACCCCTTGAGGAAAGCTTCACAGTCCTGATTAACCTAAAAGCAAGAAACACTGTTTGGCTTCGCTGGGTACCAATGAATAAGCGCAGTGCCGAACGAAACTAGGCGCTACATCAAAATTGGATCCAAACCATTCTGTGGGCTAACCAAAGCGCACATAAAGGAAATTGACTTGTAGATTAGGGCATATGGATTCATACGACACTGGATGGAAATTCTAGGACAGCGGTAGGCAAAACAATATATGCTTATTTCTGGAATAGTGTCAAGCTGGCTTTTAAATCTGGATAGAGAGGCTTTAAGAACTCTGACTAGATACTATACGGGGCATTGTACTAGGATTAGAAGAATCAAACGTTTGTCGTTTTTGCCGGCTGGACTATGAGACACCAGGCACATCACCTGTGAGTGTGCCGGACTCGCACTTGCCTTTTTTGTAGAGTCTGCGAAGATCGTACCATGATGGATTTAGTGATAGAGCTGAATGCCTTTTTGCTTGTTGGTTAACGCACTCTGATTTAGTTTCGGAAGGTAATATTATTGGAAGTTTATATAATACTTAGGTTAGATAAGATTTGTGGGTGGTTCGAAGCAAGGAAGACCATTGTACTAGATTACAGTGGAAGGAATAGAAAGACAGGATAGATATTATATGGATAGTAAGACTTATAAATTGGTTTGAAATCACTCTTCCGCGAATCTTTTGCATTCAAAGATGAATCTTAAGAGGTCTGGAAAAGGAAGAGTGTGAATTTTATCCATACTCAGTACATTGCAGCCGAACAGCCTAAACCTGATTCTAGAAAACGCTTGACCACTACAGAGAAAACGCTCTGCAGTGTCCTCGTTTCCCCGGTAGGAAAGATATATTGGGCCACCATTGATTCCCATGGTAGCCATATGCTGCCCACAGATGTTGTGCCATGTGATTACACCTTCCAGTACTCTCAGGTCCTTCGTACTATGTTTTATGGGAAAGATCACTAGTTTTCTGTTTGGTTCTTTCACAAAGCACTTGGCTACTCTGCAGGAGCCCAACTCAGACCAACGTCTTCCATGGGTAGACCTTATGAAGTCCTCAATCCATAGCTGAATCGATGCAGAATTGACACCGAGAAAGGGTTCAAGGCTTTCAGCAGACAGTTTGTCAGCTAACTCATTCCCTGCAATACCACAATATCCAGGCATTCACCGACTAATTTCGATGAGCAGCGTGGGTTAGCAAGGGCTCTTAATGCAGCTCGATTGCCATTGCAAATTCCACTTTACCACTCTTTCTAAATTAGCCAGTATGCTACATTCAAATGGCATAGACTTCCGTTAAGAATACCGTAGCCATCTATCCTGTAGCGCAGGCGTACTCAATTTCTTCGTCTAAATACCATCCAGATCCGCTGCTATCACTGGTTTTGGATCCGTCGATGTAGAATGTGTGCTGAAATCCCACTAATAGGTTCTCTAAAGTGCACCAATGATCTCTATCTCCGACCAAATATCATACTTTCCACCCAAGCTAACGTAGGGCACCCGATTGTCGGCTGGCATCGAGAACAGTGTGCACCGCACCGACAACTGATTAATATCTGACAGTGGACAGCGTTTTCTTCGTTTCCCCAGACTCCGTTTGGCTTGAGCCTGTACGCCGCCTTCATCGCTTCCTTTCGAGTTTGAAAATCTAGAGGTTGCAAGTTCAAGATGGCATTAAGGGCATCGCCAAATGTCATACTCATAGCACCTATGATACCCAGCGCACACTCTTTTCTGGATTCTGGTTAGGGGTTTTACTCTGAAGTTAACCACAGTAGCCTTCCACCAGACTACGGAGGTGTATTTAATAATGTGTCTAATCTAATCAAATTATTAAGAAGAGAGTCCACAACAAAGCAACAAAGTAGGGGAGAGAGTGTACCGCCTTGTGGGATAGCCTTCTTAACCTTCACTCCTTCATCGTTTCCTCCATCTGTGACAACCATTAACTCCTTTAACTTTTCTGCGCGAAATGTGCCTGGATTTCTAAATCGTAGTGATTGAGCGGCTTTAGAAAAGTTCCCAGAAATGGAATATGCTCCTTTCTTTCGTTCTCTCTCTCTCTCTTTCTAAATTATTTACTTTAGCGAGCCTTATATTCTGCGTGGAAAGGATATGAAGTGCTATACGCCATCTATTCATTTTTGTGTTTGTTCCGTGTTTGAAACCTGCGACCGAATGTCAGTAGTCCCAAGTAAAGTTCTATAGTTATTCCATTCAGGTTAGTCTTTATTACATTTACAAAATAGGTATCTGAGTAGGATTTCAAAAACTGAAACCTACAGGGCCCGGCACTCGAAGTGTAACCAATTAAAAAGGCCATACATTTAGTTTGGAAAATTATTTTTCAATTCAAAGTAAAAAAAGTGTGTGAAAATAATACAAAATTAAGAATCAATTTACTTTTGTTCGATATGAGCACCTTGCCTTATCTATGGCCTTGGGACTGTCCAGAAACTAATCCCAAGCAGCCCGAATGTGACCTGCAGGTATTTTGGCCCATTCGCAGACAATGGCTTTTTTCAGCGCCTCGAGACTGGTGAATCTTTTACTTCGGACTTTGCTCTCCAAAATGGCCCACAGAGAATAATCCATCGGATTTGCGCTGGTGGATTTGAGAGCCATTGTGTGAACATTTCGAAGATCGGAACATTGTTTTTTAGCCATTCTTGGTTCACTCGAGCTTTGCGAGACCGTGCCGAGTACTGTTGAAGCGTCCATGGTTTGCCACCGAAATGTTTGTCTGCCCACGGCTTCAAAGAAACCTCCAGAATAGATTCCCGATAATATTGCGGATTTTCGCATTTACCTTGACGCCAGGCTCGATGAAAACGATTGGAGAGTGCCCATTTGCGGCTACAGTGGATTTCGCTCAAGTCGCTTCTGGAGCATTCCATGGTTCGTACGGGACAGATCGTACGAATTTTTACAGTTTACAACCTTAATTATAGACAAACCATAACTTTTTAAAACGAGTTATTTAGTGCACTAATACTGTGTGGTAGTTTTCTAAACGAAACCTATAAACGTGCTTTAAAATATTCGCATATCTTTGCAAAATCAAAAAAAAAAATTATATGTTCGTACGGGACAGCTGCAGTCTACCACTACTCTGAGTTATAGTGAATTAAGTGAAATTTCAGCGAAACTAATAATATTAACAAGAAAACGAAAATGACATTTGATTGTGATTGTATTAGAGTTTATTAACACAATAAAAACATTTAAAACATATTTAGTTTAAATAACTTATAGTGTAAAAATGAAAATGTTCGTACGGGACAAATTGTGTTCGTACGGGACGCGTACGAAATTCAGCTCTTAAATTTTGATTTTAACGTTTTCTAAAGGGAAAATTTAATGCTGTTGTTATCTTGAGCATGGCTTTTACATGTAACTTCGCGCCCATTTGCTAATATTTCGTGAAATTTGGATATTCCGGGTAGAGGCTTGGACGATTCCCAGGGACGAACATCCCGAATTTTGTCGGCTATTTCGGATGCAGAAATATAAAAAAATGGATGTTGAAGGAACTAATGTGGCAGCAACTTTTGCGAAATCATTCGCGTTTTGGATTACAGTATTGCTTCCTTGGCTACGGGCTTTTTGATTAACAAGTCTTTTTATATTGCCACCGGCTCCGTCTACAACTCCCTTACCATGGGAAGTGGCAAAATACTTCCATTCAAATAGTTTGCTATATCTTTCAGAGAGATATACCAATAACGATACCATATAACTTCTTTAATTCTTTCGCCATGATCTGCTGCAAAAATTTTATCATACAAATATGTCACGAAGGCGAATATACTGTCTTTACCTTTTTGCTTTGTATCAGAGCATATCACAAAAGTTTTACATTGTGCCATGAAAAATGAAGCAGCGGTAAAAAGAGTAACACTTTCCCTGCTTCATAAAGCTTACTGCACCTCGTTTTGATATGCGCAAGAATAAGACATAGCAAAATCAATTTGAAGTATTCTTGCATGTTCATTATTTTTATCGCTTTGGAATGCTTGTGCTTGTACTCTTTTTATATTTATGTGATACATGATATATGGTAAGTCGGATATAAGGTTTTCGTGTAACTCTCCACAACTGATTTTTTCTGTCTTCAGTTTTACTCGTTGATCGTCTCCTTTTTTCCATAGCTTATAAATTATATTTTTGCCTGGGTCATAAAGTATTACTATTTTACTTCCATTTTGTATCGCACACATTTCTCCAACAGCTTGAATCAAGGGCCGTATCACAGAGAGTGTTGCTGCAGTAGGAACTATTGTAGCTTATTTTCAAACACTTCAATTTTAGAATAAAATTCTCGTGAATCATACATTTGCACTGTTCTGATGGCGTGTCTTTTAATAACAAAACATTTTTCGGTCGTAGTGCACAAAATCTAGAAAACTCTATTTTTATGTTCGGAAACTCTTCCTTAAATATATAATATAAAAAGCTTCTTCTAAAAATAAGGTGAGGTAGTGCTTTTGTAATGTAAGTTTTTTACCGTTAGTTCAACAGACCATTGTGTCGTTCATGCCCGGGCATGTATAAACAATGTCTGGACGAAAGTAAAAATCTTTCACCATTTTGGTGGTTTCGTCATAGTTAATTGGTTCATTTATAGATTTATTCCTAACGTTATCAATACTAAGTCCAAGTTTTTTTGCCACACCCGCTACAACAGCCTTTTTTTAGTGGGTGAATTGGGTAGACTTCGCATACATTTCAGACTTAGCATACGTTTGCTTACATTTGTATGGAAAACATTCAGATTCGCAATCACCAACAATACTTGAACCAGCCACCCTGTCTTGAGTTTGGATCAACTTTTAGGCTCTTTGGACTCTCTTTTTTTCTTTTTCGTACTTCTTCCTCTTCTGTATTTTTTCCTGGGTCATGGCCTCAGTTTTTCTTTTCCTCCACTGTTTCACTCTTTCTTTTTCGTTGTTTTTGAAATCTGGACCTTTTTTTCGTTTTTCGTCTCTCCATTTTTTATAACGTGACACGCTATGGTTGTTATTATTTTCACTAATTTTCTCCATTTTTTAGTTAAAAGAAAAACTTATGTATATGCCGTGTTCGTACGGGACAAAATTTAATGACTGAATATTGAACTTATTTGCGATGCAAACTGAAATCAATGCTTTACAAGTAAAAAGAGCACGAGTAGTTTGCTTTAAATGTAAAGTAATCGAAACAAATAAGTTACTCGGATGAGCACAAAAATAACTGTACAGTGTTAAGTGCGTTCGTACGGGACACCATCGAACCATTTTTTTAAAAGAGCATATCTGCGTTGTTCATAAATAAACTTGTTTTTTTAATATTACTTTTCAAAACGTAAAAGTTTGTTCTTTTAACACCGATTATCAGTTTCACGCTATATGTCACACATAATGAGAACTAAGCGCTTAAACTTGACCAAATTTCGATACAAGAAAATAAAATTTTTATGAGTTGTTTTTGTTGTAAAAAAAGATACTTCAAACTGAGGTCAAGTAAAAGGTCGATGTTTATAATGAAGATTGATATATTTTAAATACATTAACACTAATATAATCATCCGGAAATGCAATTTGTTCGGCGGTCGAAATTTACCATTTTCCATGGAATGCTCCTTCTTCACTTTTTGGACCATTGCTCAATTTGAAAAATTTTCTCGTCAGAAAACACAATGTTCGGAAATTGACCGATTTCGGCCCAGCAAAAAAATTCCTTCGCCCTCTCAAGTCTGACTTGTTGCTGCTTTGGTGTGAGGTCATGCGCGTTTTGGATTTTGTAAGGCTTGACTTTGAGATAATTTTTCAGTATGCGACGAATGTAACGGTCAGATATTTTCAGTCCTCTCAAGTCGCTTCTTCACTTTTTCAACCATTTCACGTGACGTTGCAATCTTTTGTTGACCACCTCCATGACGTTTCGCTATGCTACCAGTATCATTGTAATGAGTAATGGTGCGATAAACAAAAACTTTATTTATTTACTTTAAGGGGCTCGAGCTCACGAACAATCGCTGGTTGTGATTTCCCAGCCAAATATAATGCAATCATACTATTACGTTTGAAATCCATTACCCATGCCCGTGCATCAGCTGCGCGAGCGGTCTGAAGTTGGTTACACTTCGAGTGCCGGACCCTGTATACACTAAATTAGGCACTTGAAACGCTGGGTTTTGGAGTCTTAGGTTAAGATCATCGTGGATATTGGAATGCATTTTGGAAGCTAAGCCTTCCTAAAGTATTATACACACATATATATAAATTTACGCACATACGAGGGCGGTTTAATAAGTACCCGTGTTTGCTGACAGAGCACGTTACTGAGAGAAGTTGATATTAGCATCGTGTGCTGTCATCTATCAGGCGACGGCAAAACAAATTTCAGGCTGATTGATAAGTTAGTTTGGATTTGGCAGCTATTCGAGTAAGGCGCGTTTCGTGATTTTCGTTAAGATAGAAAAATGTGTTTGGATGGGGAAAAATGCGAGGAAATAAAAGCAAAGTTTGATGCTGTCTATGGGAACGCTTTGTCATCTATGACCACAGCTAGATATTGGTTCGACGAATTTAAACTTGGGCGAACATTCGTTTTTGACCAGGAGCGACGGATACGCCCGGTAGAGGAGGTTACCGAGAAAATCGTTCAAAAAGTCTACGACATGATTCTCGCTGATCGACGAACAAAAGTGCGCGAAGTAACAAAGGTTATAGGTGTGTCGACCGCAACGGCAATTAATATTTTACATGATAAGTTGGCGATGAAAAAATTGTCAGCCCGATGGGTGCCGCGATTGCTCACAAGAAATAACAAGCGGATGCGGTTGTTAACTTAGAAGCAGTTTTTGGAGCAATTTAAGCGAGATCCGAAGGAATTTATGCGTCGAGTTGTCACCGTTGATGAAACCTGGACTCATTATTACACACCAGAATCTAAGCAATCAAGCATCAAAACAATGGAAGAAGGAGAAGAAGTCCCATCGACCAGGAAGGTCATGGCGACGATTGTTTGGGATGCGAACGGCGTCATCCTCATGGATTTTTTAGAAAAAGGAGCGATCACTGGACAATACTACAGTGAGACATGGGACTGCTTTCACAAAAAATTGAAGGAGACAGAGCCGTATTTGGCGAAAAAGAAGGTGCTGTTTTACCACGATAATGTCGCCGCCAAACTTCATGAATTGCGTTATGAATTGCTGCCGCTCGTCCCGTAATCACCCGATCTGGCTCCCTGCGACTTTTTCTTGTTCCCTAACATGAAGGAATGGCTCGCGGGAAAACAATTTAGTTCAACCGAGGATGTCATCGCCGAGACAGACGTGTATTTTAGAGAGTTCGACAATTCCAATTTTTTTGAGGGGTTAAAAAATGGCCGGAGCTTTGGGAGAAGTGTATCTTTCTAAAAGGGGACTATGTTGAAAAATGAAAACATTTTTTTTTTGAAAAAATTGTGTCTTCATTTCTAGCACGGGTACTTATTGGACCCCTTCGTATATGCTTGCGCAGAAGCAGTTGCTGATCATCGTGCCTGCAGCTGATGTCAAACTAAAAGCTTGCTTTATCATTCATGAATTCAGGAGCATCACCAACTACAGCAAACTTAAGAAGTTACTTGAAAATTCACTATTTAGATACGTAAGCATAAACAAGTCACGATTTTCGCCTTAAAAGACTAACCACTTTTTCTGCACAACAAATACAAAAACAAGAAAATCCTGAATTACTTTTCCTGCTGCAAACAGCTTGCATGCCATCCAGCAGCAGCCAACGCTTGTCCGATGCTTAGAGTTATGGCGCAGCCTCCGCCAGCTGTCGTTCTGCAAATACCACAACCGCATGCACGACATACACACGTAAAAATATATTTTTACTGCAAAACATAGGCTTTTTTTCGTTGTTTTAATTTTACGAAGTGGGCTGATTTCAGCCTTGGAAACACATTTCAGTCGCTACCTGATTTATAGGCGAAAAATAAAAATAGTAAAAATATATTTTATACATTTATGAAAATGAAAAGCAATATTTAACATAAAATATGTAAACAAATATTTTTTCTTAATTCAATAAAATTGCATCAAAAGGCAAGTGTAGAAAAATGAGAAAAAAACTGCATTAAACGAAAGGCAGAAAAAGGCAATTCAAACCACTTTAAAAAACAAAAAGTGAACCAACACGAAGAAAAACCAAAGAGAAAGGCAAAGTGAAAAAATCGCGACAGGATGTCGTTGCATATGCCAAATGTAACCAACACGACACATGCCTCATAGCGCCCAGTGGCAGCAGCCACTACTTGGTTGCATGGCAATTCGCGCGCCCAGCACCGTCCGTTTCTTAATCGGGCGACTTTGCACTTGGATAAATAGAAAAAATAGCATGTGAACAGCATTGCAACAATAGCAACAGTGATGATGAATGGCCTGCTATTTATGCTGTGCTGTGTTGTGGTGTGTCTACTGGTTGTTATTCTTCTGTTCGTTGTTGGCAGTGTTGCTTTGTGGTTCAGCAAACAAATAAAAGAGAAAAAAACCAAAATTTGCAGAGAACAGTTTTCCAATGCACATGAGGAATCACGATTTTCACTTCTATCTCGGTAGCACATGTATTCCTGTCCATTAACACTTTTGTCCCTTTTTCACGCGTTTTATTTTATTTTTTTTTTTTAGACTTTTTCATATCTGACGAATGATGGATGGGGAGCGTATAATTTTGTTGCTATTGCATCTGCAGTAGTTGGTCAGCAAGGAATTATTTGTGAATGGTTAGAGTAGAACCAATAATGTCGCATTCTTGAAGTAAAAAACTTAACCCAAGGATGGTAGATGATAGATTAGGTTTGGCCATACGAAGCAAAATTGTAAGAGTAGCTTTGGCTGTCACGTCATAGGAGATTCTCCAAGGATGATATATTCACCAGATTTGGCCATTAGCCATGGTGAAATAAAAAAATTGTGAGGCGAACTTTGATGGCCACGTCAATTGGGCATTCGGCAGCCGAATTTTGCACGACTATTTCACAGGTATTCATACACTCGTTCAGCCAGCCGTTGCGCAGACTACAACGAAGTGATATGAGCTGTGTCTACGTTGCATTTGTTTTTTTTTTCATATAGGTATCAGTAACACAATCTCACTTTTGTCGTAAGCAAACCCGAAATCAGCTGATGGTTCATGATCTGATGTTGGCCACACCTTCTGAATTCGCTCGACCGTGGTCTTGCTAATGCATCTGAGAGCTTCTCCCATTGGCGGATCTCGTATACGAGGGTAGTCCATCTAATGTTTAGTATTGAAACCATCGATTTTTTTTGACTGTGACAAGTAAAATTACATCTATGTCGCTTCTCGTCTGGAAACAAAGTTGGTAAATATTAAAATCGTATATAGAAAATAGAAAAGTCAGCCGAGCCTGTGAGGTCAATGGGCCGTCTAGAACCTCCGCTTCGACTCAATTAGATTACTTATTGTGATTCGCCGCTAAGGATGAATGTCATGGTGAAACGATTTTTACAGGTGTGGCCAATATCAGATCGCTAATCGGCTCTCAGCGAGTAAAAAAACTAACACAACCTTCGTCCATGCTGCTCGTTGCCGTCTGAAAAACGACTGATTGGACGAGTGTTGTTTTTCTACATAGTTAAATGTTATGCCCACTATCCAGACACTATCAACACTGGAAACAGGAAACCGAAGTAGCCATTGGTGCTGAAAATCGCGAAAATATACTGAAAAATTTAGTTATTAGAAAAAGTTACTGTATGTAAATCCAACCGGCGAAGTCATTTCAATGAAATTTTCTTACAAATTTTAAAACAAAGAGCAAGTTTTAATTTTTCAAAAATGAAAAAAAAAAAAATAAATTAATCCACGACAAATATTCAAGGTTATTTTATTTGTACCTGAATTAAAGTGCATCCCAATGCTAGATGGACTACCATTTAATAGTCGTCGAAGCACGTGAAAACATAAACACATAATGGCTTGGACGAGGACCAGATTATTAAGAGAAGTAAATAGCCACCATGTTGAGTTATTGTTTGAGCTCGATGTCACGGGATGTTCAGTTTATTAGAGACGCGGCATGATGAACTTGTAAACCAGTTCTCTTATTACAAACTATAAGTCATGCAGACTAAATGTTGACACCAATAATAGATTCTTCAGCAAGCGCCATTTCAACTTGAACAAAAGGCTCCCGGATCCCTCAGGAGATTGTAGTTAATGATGGCCTTAATGGGTCCGCAAAGTTGGTTCTAAATGACCTGAATTCCATGCAAAAAAGTGACCGCGCTGATATCGCCAAAGGCATAATTTTCCATGATTTTCAATGCAGCATCCAAACCAACAGTCATGAAAGGCACCATTACTGGAGACGAGATGTGGTTTTATGAGTACGACACGCCATCCAGACATTTAGTGTGTGAGTGGGGAGCTTAGAATGAATCAAGACCAAAAAACGTCAGACGTCGTTTTCAGTCAAAAAAGAAAGTGATGCTCACGGTTTTTATGGACTATAACGAACGGTATTTTACGCCACGAATTTTTACCAGAAGGTTTTCTTTTTATTTGGGCGCTTTGATATGTTTGGGTGAAAACAACTCGCGAATTTTGCACCTTGATAACGCACCGTCGCACGGTGCCACCCTTATCCATGATTTTTTGGCCAAGAATCAAACGAATACCATCCAAGTTAAACGGTCCAGTATGTGTTGAGTTCTTAAAATTTCATACTTGAGAGCAGAGCTCTGACTGAAGATAGTATGACTCACCTCATAACATATCCAGTTCTTCATTATTTTACAGGAATTATTTGTTCCATTATTTTGCAATTTTTTCCGCAAATAGTAAAAATTAGATAAAAACTTTCTATCCCTCCTAGGAAAGTCAGCCTACTACTGACACCAAAATATTCAGCTAGAGTTGTATTCTCACAAAAATTACACAAAAAAACAAAATCGCACTTTTTGTCTGATGAATGACTTTTGATACTTGATCTTTACTAATTTGACAACGAGTTTACGAGTTATAGCTATCACAAAAAATCACTATATTTCAGTGTTAATTGAGGAATATTTAAACAAATATTAAGTTTTCTTAATATTATTTGATATGGCATCGTCAAGACGAGTTTGTATAAATGACCGGAATATTTTTTGTTTTATTTGCGGAGAGTATATGTTTCAAGAAAACCGTTTGAATGTGACATCGTTCGTAAATGAGGCGTACAAAAATTACTTCGGTCACCCAATGGAAATGAAAAATAAGCCTTGGTTTCCACAAAAGATATGCAGAACGTGCGTTGAGTTTCTACGTTTGTGGACGAATAAGAAAAGGAATAAATTTAGATACGAAACTGCTATGATCTGGATTGAACCTGTGAACCACCACGACGACTGTTATTTTTGTATGGTAAAAATAAGTGGCATTAACCGAAAAAATCGAGGCAAATGGGAATATCCTTCATACGATCGGCACATAGACGTGTTTTGAGCCCTACGATGTCATCTGAACCTCAACCTGGTGCTTCACAGGAAAAACCTTTACATTTTGAGGCAAAAGCAGACAATAGCGATAGTGACTTTGATTGTGACCTGGGAACACCAAAACCATTTAACCAAGATGATTTAAACGACCTCATTAGAGATCTGGAATTGTCAAAGAATGAATGGCATGGAATGAGTTTGTTTGGCTTGTTCAAAATTTCTTAGGAAATAAGAAAAGTTCTGACTATTCTCAGCACGTCGAACAACTAATGGGTCACTTCCAAAGGGTTGGATGTAATATGAGCATTAAGTTACACTTTCTTCACAACCATCTGGACTATTTTCCAGCCAATCTTGGGGATCTCAGCGAAGAACAGGGCGAGCGATTCCAGCAGGACCTTCGTACGATGGAGGAACGCTATATTACTGGAACACACACATGATGGCCGACTATTGTTGGAGCATTAACAACAGTTCTATGCCTTCAACTTCAGTAAGGAAATCATATAAAAGAAAATTTTTTTAAACTTAAGAAGGCAATAAAATAAAATAATCTTTAAATCTATAGTGTTTTATTACAAAAAGTGAAATGTGTCATATAGAGCTGATACAGGAATTTCAGTTACAGTTTTGAAATTGTCATTAAAAATTGGACTAAAAACATGTATCATAACCCAATCATCAGAAATGCTGTTGTGCAGTGTTATCATTTTTAAAAAATATATCTTCCAAATAGTTGAGGTAAATTCGTTGTGTTATTTTCGCTCGCTAAAGTCTGACTCGAAATCAAGCCAGTTCCTCATCATATAATTGATTATGCATGTGAAAAAATCTCTCTCTATTTGCGTTGTCTTGTAAAGGTATAGCCTAAGCGATTGGTCAATGGCGCCTATTTCTGCTCAGTCTAGGGCAATAAGAGATAAGGGATATACTCGTATATCTGCCTTCTCAATGCGTCAATAGGTTTGACCCGTTTAAACGTGCAGTTCTTAAAAATATTTCATTCACTCCATTTATCAATCCTAACCCATTCTTGCATTTTTCGAAACCATCGCGCATTTTAACAACCAAATATCTTTAACAGCAAATCTGTCCTAAACATAACTAGGTCGTCGAACCAGTGGCTTCTCAGAAAGCTCAAGTGCGTTCTTCGAACTGCGAGATATTCGGATGTATTGAAAGACTCCCACGTATGCTGACCTGGCGGCCATATGGCTAAGAGTCCAGTGCTTAGTAAAAAGCCATTTTCCGTTTTGAGAAACTCAGTAAGTAGGTCGTTTTCTACCCATAGTGAGTGCTGTTTGAAGTATATTTTCATTCATCTGTCACTCTCGCCCTCTCCTCAGTTTGTCAAAATAGTAAACTCGGCTAGTCTTGTGTGCTTTAGTTGGATACCTCAAGTGCTGTCTCACACACTTTAATTGCGCACTAGTCTGCTTCCTCACGCAGAAGAGATTGATGCTGTGCTATCGAAGTGATGACAAAGATGTCTTGAGCACTTCAACAGTAGTTTATGTCTTATGAGACTGGCTGTTAGTATAGAGATTTCCCTTCAAACCAAAGACGACATAGAACATCGGTGTAAATTTAGCAGTTTCGCACAAGAAGAAGCAGCTTTAGCGCTTTTTAATGATGCAAGATAATATAAGTTTAAAAGTTTCACACTTATAACATAATTTTCCGGAACGATGGAGCTGGTCGTAACATTCCTTCCTGTTTTTTCACCACCGTAAAACCTTCGGTGATCTAACCAGATGTAAATAAATCCGAGTAAATTCATTTAGTTTCCCTAAGTCACCCATATGAGCCAGATAGATATCCTCAACACAACAAACTTTAGTTCTTATTGATCATAAAAACGAATCTAGGCTTTAATATCTGAGTTCCCGGAATCTCTTTTTAGACCGCTTGACTGGTAGATATTATGAGTTGCCGCTCTTCGCTTATGGTATCGATGCAGATATTTACATAGTGTGAGGTTTTTCTTGACCTTTGCTTATATGCAAAAATAAATCTATAGAATCAGTACAAGTCTAGTTTAAAACACATAGTGACACCTTTAGCTTTCTTTGAGTTCAGAAATTTGTAGGATTATAAATGAGAATATTAAAGGTGAGTATTACGTTGTAGGCAGTCCATTATAGAACACCTTTAGGCTCTTATGCCATGCCGCATGGGAAACTTGTCCTAAAAATAAATATTGTTCCAAAAAAAAAAAACAAATTTTTAAATATTACACTTTTGCTCTTCTCTGTGTTTGCTCTTACACAACATTTCTTCCATTAAAAGTTCAGTGAACCTATTAAGATTTGCACAACTACATATTTGCTACACCCACGTTTCTCTGCATATGTTTTTTTTTGTTTTTTTTTGCAAATTTCAACCGACAGGAAAGCGCATTTGGCTATAAAGTGTTGGCTGACATTTGCGCATTCCATCAAATTTGGCACGCACGCAATGCAATGCTCTAAAATTTGTTACAAGCACACCTACACATACACGTACATACATACATACATAACTCTGGGTGCAGACAAAGGTGACACCAACCATAAAGTAAAGAAGATTTTCTTGCCAAGAAAAGTTGCCAACAAAAATGCACACCTGTTGCAGGCGGAGGCGTGCAAATATGCAAACGAAACTTTGCAATTTTTTAATTGATGTTTTTGGAATTTACATATTTCATCACAAATAAAAGCAAAAACTTTTTAAAAAACAATGCACACACAAGATTTTATGAGGTTTGCAATAAATTACTCTACTACATATCTAAATTATAAAAATAAACTAAATTTTTCAAATTCAAGGGTAAGTATTTTTTTTTGGTTTTTTTTTTTTTGTGGGTTTGTTAAGATGTACATAGTATGCAGGGGCGGCATGCACGAACAATGGAGCAACATTTCTCGTTCTCTACGTACCGCCGCCGAAGAAGAAATCAGATTCCGGCGAGCTCGAAAAAACAATTGATACGACGAGGAATGTCATGCTGCCGCGGAAAGAAAGGAAGCCGCCTATAGAGGCACGCTGCGATCGGGCGTAACGCGAGCCATGTGGGATCGCTACAGAGAGCTAAAAAATGAAGAGAGACGTATTATCCGAAAGAAGGAACGAGAGGCCGAAATACGTGAGTGCGAGGAGCTTGATATGTTGGCCAACAGGAATAATGCCCGAAAATTCTACCAGAAAGTTCGGTGGCTTACAGAAGGTTTCAAGACCAGGGCGTTTTCCTGTAAGAACAAAGACGGCGAACAGGTGACTGACGTACAGAGCAATCTTAAATTATGGAGGGAACACTTCTCGCACCTGTTAAACAGTGATAGCTGCGCATGCCCCAATCGTCGACGACGAAATGGTCGTTCCGCTACCCGACCATGACGAGGTGAGAATAGCGATAACGCGGCTAAAGAACAACAAAGCCGCGGGCGCCGACAGACTGCCGGCTGAGCTATTCAAACATGACGGCGAGGAGCTGGTAAGGTACATACATCAGCTTCTATGCAAAATATGGTCGGATGAAAGCATGCCTGCCGATTGGAATTTAAATGTGCTCTGCCCAATCCATAAGAAGGGCGATCCTGCAATCTGTGCCATTGGATCTTATCAGTGTTGCTTCAGATCTGAAAAGTCTACCACCGACCAAATATTTACAATACACACCATCTTTTTATCGATTTCAAAGCTGCATTCAACAGTACGAAAAGGAGTTATCTATATGCCGCGATGTCTGAATTTGGTATCTCCACAAAACTAATACGGCTATGCAAGATGACGTTGCTCAACACCAGCAGCGCCGTCAGAATTGGGAAGGACCTCTCCGAGCCGTTTGATACCAAACGAGGTTTCAGACAGGGTGAGCCGCTGTCGTGTGACTTCTTTTACCTGATGTTGGAGAGCATCGTACGAGCTGCAGAACTTAATTGCTGGGGCACAATATTTTATAAGAGCGTACAACTGTTGGCATATGCCGATGATATTGTCATCATCGGCCTTAACAACCGCGGTGTTAGTTCTGCCTTCTCCAATCTGAATAAAGAGGCAAAGCGAATGGGTCTGGTGGTGAACGAGGACAAAACGAAGTACCTCCTATCTTCAAACAAACAGTCAGCGAACTCGCGTATCGGCCCCCATGTCACTGTTGACAGTTATAAATTCGAGGTTGTAAAAGACTTCGTTTATTTAGGAACCAGCGTTAACACCGATAACAATGTCAACCTTGAAATCCAACGTAGAATCTCTCTTGCCAACAAGCGCTACTTTGGACTAAGTAGGCAACTGAGCAGTAAAGTCCTCTCTCGACGAACAAAACTAACACTCTACAATACTCTCATCATGCCCGTCCTAACGTATGGCGCAAAAACGTGGACGATGACAACATCAGATGAAACGACGTTTGGAGTGTTTGAGAGAAAGATTTTGCGATTTTTGGACCTTTGCTCGTTGGCGATGGCGAATATCGCAGGCGATGGAACGAAAAGGGGTATGAGCTTTACGACGACATATTTATAGCCCAGCGAATAAAGATCCAGCTGCTACGTTGGCTGGGTCATGCCGTCTGAATGGATACAAACACTCCGGCTCTGAAAGTATTCGATGCGGTACCAGCTGGTGGTAGCAGAGTAAGAGGAAGGCCTTCTCTACGTTGGAAAGATCAGGTGGAGAAGGACTTGACTTCACTTGGTATGTCCAATTGGCGCCGGTTAGCACTCGGGGGTTTGTTAGAAAACACTTTTTTAAGCATTTTGCTGTTTCAAGCACGGATATTTTACATACTACCGTATGGTAGTTACGCACCAAGCCAGGCTGCGGCGACCTCTGCATCCAAAAGCCAGCTATATTTCTCAGTATTGCCATTGTCTTATAAAATGACATCAGGGCGGGTTCTGGGAACACTACTAACTTAACCTACCCTAACAAACGCGTTCCGTCTTAGTGAGGCCATATCTGGGCAAGCCAGTTCAGCCTAACCTATGATCTTAAAGGAGCCTTAAAATCCTAAAACTAATATTATTTTTATTTTTATTATCACATAAAGTTGCACTCTATAATTTTTTTAGATTTATTTCAATTGTTCCCCAGCGTATAAAAAGCCATAAATCAATTAAAGGTTAAGCTTCGGTGGCAAGTTGACGACGGCGACAAAGCAACGCTGTAAAGTACGATAAATCTTTGCGCAAAGAGAAAAAATAGTTACTTTAAATTTGTTTTGTTGGCTTTTATAAAATTTCTGCAAACTCGTGATGAGTTTGTTCGTTATTTTTGCTTTTATCGTAATTTCCCTTTTCCCTTGTGTTGCATCTTTTGATTTTTAATAGATTTTTAATTTTGCCATTTAAAAAAGCTAAATGCAACAAAAAGAACAATGCAATATACACACATACATGCATACATACATACATACATAAAAAGTCAATTTATCATTTATCAGCGCTTGCGCATCGCTTCACTGACAAAGCGACTCACTGACTGAATGACTGACTGAGCGCATAAATGATGATTACATGGCTAAATCATGCACATCCAAACATACTCGGCCATAAGTGTCTGCTGTACTCAAGTACTTATAATTAGGTTGTTTGGTCGATGCGCATTGGTTCGATGCTTAATTTGTAAATGAAACATTAAAGTGTGGGCTTGAAGAGTTTTTGGAGAGACAATCAAGTGGATTTCTGCCATAAGAGATTTTCTAATATTTACAAACGATCTTCCCATAAGAAGTAGCCTCTACATAGCTCTCACTCGAAAGAAAAATTATGACTCCTACCATAATCTATAAAAGAATATCGGCCCAAAACTATAAAGACTACATGCGCCAAATTATTCGATTTATTGTTGTACATGTGAGCTCATAATAATAGATACACTTTAGACAAGTTAAAATATAAAATATTGCCTTTGATATGTTTTAAAAGTTTTTTGGAATGGATATTTTCTAACACACCTATCAGTAAAATATTCACGAAGAGATCTATATGTAAGCATACCAAACCATTTAAAATCCTTGAAAATTCGTTCCCAAATCCGGGTTCAGGGCATACGACTAATACTCACTTCTGGCTTCGAAACATTGTAAATAAACAAAAATTTCACATTTCATGTAAAGAACAATACTCACTAGACTCTCGAGATTACAAGCCGAAAACGCCACTGTTTGATGGAATTTAAGTCACGAGACTCTGGAAATCTCATTACATCTCGAAAACATCATTGTTTGACGGGATTTACATAACGGGGGAGTCAAAACTGAAGCTGAAGTAAATTATACCATCTATGGTGAGTGGTACAGGTTCGCTAAGCCAAACCGCCGTAAGCGGAGATCTTTTAAAACAGAGAAGCTACAAACCTCCGATCTTGTCCGATCTTGTACTAAATCTCTGAACCGGCATTCAAAATCAATCGCATGGGGGTACCTTTCGCAACTTGTAAGCTTCTTGTTATAGACGCACTAATCGATCCTGTAAATCAATACCTTCCAATACCTATGAAATTGTTAGCAAACATGGCCAAGGCTAAATTTACGTATATCCAAGAATACTATAAAATTGAGAAGACTTGAAATTAAGACCTTAGTAGAGGTCCTCGCAGAACATTGTCTCACAGGAAATCATGCAAGGAGATTTGCTGTTTACATGCTTGATTTCTGTCGTAGCTGTAGGAATGAGTTGGTAACTATTCAACACCTTTTCTACTCATGTCCGGCTCTAGCCAGGTATCAACCAACTTTTACGCTTTGGTCAAAGCTCAGAATGGTTCAATCTGGAAGGGGATATGTAACTCAAGCCCTGTGGCTCACAACGAAGCCATTTCAAGGTCTAAGTGGCGTCGCTAGGTGCCTATCCTACCAAGAAACTATAGGGTGATCAATTAAGAGGAGTTTTTTTCATTTGCGTTTTTTTTACAGATCGCGCGCGAGTTGTGGCAAACTGTCATCGTGGATTTGTTGAACAGCGTTTGGCATTTCATCATGGAAAGACTTACACCGCAACAACGTCTACAAATTGTTCAACTGTATTATGAAAATCAGCGTTCTGTGACGGAGCCACTTGCCATACAGCTCGTGAAACAATGACTTTATTGAGAAGTCATTTCGGAGAGCAGCTGATTTCACATTTAGGATCTGTGAGTTGGCCACCAAGATCTTGTAATATCACACCTTTGGACTTTTTTCTTTGGGGATTCGTGAAGTCCAAGGTCTATGCTGATAAACCAGCTACGATTGAAGCTCTGGAAGCCAACATTACGCGTGTTATTCACGACATACCAGTCGAAATGCTCGAACGAGTGATTGAAAATTGGACCTTCAGAATGGACCACCTTAAGCGTAGTTGCGGCCAACATTTGAATGAAGTCATATTCAAAAAGTAAATGTCAAAGAATGTCCTTTCAAATGAACATAATTTACATTTTTGTTTTTTTTAACTATTGAAAAAAGCATCTCATGATTGATCACCCTATATTACTTTATTATGACGAACTTCAGGAACGGAATGATGATAGACGAACGCAGTAGCAAGACGAACAGCAGATGAATGTAAGTGACGATTGAGCTTATCGCTGCAGATGTAACTACCAAATGGGTATCTCCGCAAGATGAACCATTGGACTTGTGGTGTTTTTAGTGGCGTTAAAGTCCCACAGCACTAAGGTTTTCGACATCTTTTAACACCTCGTAAAAAAAAGCTCTGAACTCCCTATGTAGTTAAGCATGTTTCCTCTTTGATACAGCCAACTTAACCTTATCTAACTCAGCTTCTGTAAGTGACCTCAGGTGCATATAATGCGAAGCACCGAACGATGACGCTGAACACATGTTCTTTAATTGTGAAAGATGTCTCGAGGAAAGATATGCTCTGAGGGAGCAGATTGACGACATCGCGCCGACCAATGTGATCGGCAAGATGCTTGAATGCGAGGATAACTGGAACGTTGAAGACTTATTATGAAAATAAAAATAGCCCTCGACGCAGTACAACAAAGCGAAACCTCACAGACAGAGACATAAGAAGACATGAAGCTGGCTACAAGCATGGTGGGCCCAGATGTGGATGAATAGAACTGATCCATTTTATGGACGCCGGTTTGGGCCTTCCCAAAGTAATGCAGAGAGTAGTTTCGGGTAGGGAGTCTCACCAGAAGAGGAGGAGGGATTGTTTTAGTGGACACACCACACGACGCGGTAGACGAAGCTCGCTCTAAGTGCGAGGCATTTCGAACCTACAAAAAAAAAAAAGAAAACTCAGCTTCTGAAAGATGATCTAACCTCACCCTATAAAACGCATTTTGGTCAATTTCCATATATTGAGTTTTTGAAGTTAAAAATAGCTCATATCCAAATTGGTCCTATTATTTTGACAATTTGTGTACTTATATACAATACATACATACATATATACTCGTATTTATACTTATGTGTTTGGTCCCAACAATCTTGCCATGCCTACTTGGCTGGCCTGCCGGTCTCGACACTCCGCATCCGTCATCCATGGCCCAGTAGATGCGACTCGATGCGCCGCGAATCATGCAAACATTGGATATGCCCATACATTATCAGCTATGTTGCACATTTTCTCAATCTCCGCCTCGCGCACACCCCCTTTTTTCCTTGCGACCATCCGGTTGCTGTTGTTTGTTTACTTTGTTGCTTCATTTTTCTCCCTGCCATTAATTTTTTTTCTTTTACTTATATATTTCTTCTGTTGTTTGTTGCATGGTCTATAAATTTCGCATTCATTTTGCTTGTCTCTGTGACTCGTCTCAGCCGCTCCAATCCCTATGCAATGCGCGCGTCCCCAGCCAAGCGGTACATCCACATACTCGTATGCATATGAAAACTCGGCGTACACATTCACATGCACTTGTGTGTGTGTTTTTTTCTACTCTACTCAATTCGTCGTTATCTTGCGCCCATCGCTTCAAAGCGTACACTACGTAGTAGTTTCACATTGCATGATAGGCTAGGTGGCCTTCCCCTCCTACTTTTTCGCCTCCTTCACAGCTCGCTGTCTCCTTGCGACACTGTCGCTATCGCTGTTGCTATTGCTTCTGCTGCCGCAATCATTTTCATTTGGCCCCGGTCGGCAAACGCCATTTGCTTGGTCTATCGCGGTTCTATAAATAAAATCGTCTCTTTGCCATGCATTTCCAATGTCTTCGAGGTCTTTGCTTTATTACCTGCTCAAGCTTTTGCCTCCTCTTCCATTTGCAAGCATTCATATATTGTAGTTGTCTCACATGTTTTTATTGTTGTTGTTGTTGGTTGTATTGTTGTCATCGTCGAAGTAGTTGACTTTTTGTAATGGCTTTTTCGTACTCACATACATATCGCCTGTTGTTTTGTTTTTTGGTTTCCCTTCTTATTGTGTTCTCAGTTTTTTCCTTTTATTTCATTTTATTTCAGTTTATTATAGTTTGTAGCCCTTTATTCATTTCCCATCTTCATCCATCGTTTTCAATTGCTGTTGCTTCTATTTCGATGCAGCTTTTCCAGTTCTTGCTTTTCCTTATCCCCAACCAGTAATTCTTTTGTGCAAAACCATTGAGTCTGACTGCGCTCGCTTACTCATTGAGACAAAGTTGTCGTCTATAGATAAGTTTACAATTTATTCGCAATTCAATTAAAAGATAGTCAAGTTATTTTGTGGCAGTTGCAAACTTGCCTTAATGACGCTGAAGATGTTCCGATTGAGTAGAAATTTCTTCATTGTCGTTGTCGCAAATGTTTGGGCTTTTTAATTTCCTTAGTTTGACGTTTGTTGGAATGTAGGTTGATTGATTGGACAATTTATTGTAAAATACGAAAAAATTAACCTTCTCATATTTTTTATTTGTACTGTAGCCGTTCTGTAACGTACTTACTCGTATAGTTTTGGAAAATAAGTTCTCATTTCCTCTCTCAAAACACTTTAGTACGCCATATACATATGCCCCTTATTTACTGAAATGGCCTAGCGGAGTTAATTCGGATTATACTCCACCAGGGCAATCAGTCGAGAAAAAAAAACACTTGATACAATTTTTTGTTTTTCGTTTCCACGACAGTCGGTTCTGCATTACCGAAAGGACCTGGGTTTTTATCCGGCCAAGGACTGACACTCCAGCTGCATTCCCCGTACATGCAGGGCGAATGTTTATGATGCCAAGAACAACTTAGTTCCTTATGGACTTTCCTGTGGGCTTTGGGGTTTGGCTCAAGTCTCAGCAGATTACCCAATAAAACGAGCATAATAAGAAACTAATGTAGATTGGCTGTAGTGTTGACTAAGCTAGCCTAGGACGCGTAGTGGGAGTTTATAATAATTGGACGAATACATCACTTTACTACACTTTTTCGGAGAACCTCTGATTTCAGAGTTAAATCCATAATATTTGGACTCGCCTATCAAACCCCAGAGGGTTATCGACGTATAAATGTCACATTCGGAACGCCGCAAGGATCAATTCTCGGTCCCGGATTGTGGGGCGTTAGCTATGGGGAGGCATTCAATATAGAAATACCCTCATCGGATGCGCAGACGATATCGTCGCAATCGTCATCAACACGAAAATTTCAAGAAGCTCGTAGAAAACTTAACAAAGACATGATACGGACATAAACGTGCCTATATTCACGTGGTCTCAAATTAGCCACAAATAAAACGGAGTTAAAACTTTTAACCAAGAAGCACATTCCACTATATGTTCGCATGCAAACTTGCTTCAATACGATAACTACGAATAATGGTTTGAAGTATCATGACTAACTTTCTGGGCCAAAATAAAACGCGTCTCAGAGAAAGCCACTGAAATGGCATCCCAGACAAACCTAGGACGATCAACCTAAAAGAAACGAAAAATAAGTATGGCTACCACGCTGCTAAAGGCAAATCGGCGGTGCAAGCTCCAGTATCGGTACAACAATCGGCAGCTCTGAGAGTTGTGTCTGCCTACCGCACAGTATTAGAGCGAGCGGTTTAAAACGGGTTCACTTAATAGCCTTGGAAATGAAAAAGTAGTGGACACTAAAGAACGAGAGAATGGATGAAGGAGATATTAACCCCACAGAGCGCGAAATAAAAGACGAAACGCAAAGGCTATGGTAAGACCGCTGAAAAAACACGCGACACATGGACGGCTAGTCTAATAAAAGATGTCGCTACAAGATACAGTAGGAACTTCGGTGAAGTCAATTTTTATACAATCCAAATGTTTTCGGGGCGCGGGAAAAGTAAACACCATACATACCCGCTGATGCATCCAAAAATTCCGCTGAACACACCATTTTCCAATGCGCAAGTTGGCAAAAGGAACGTCGAACGTTGGAGAGTGCAATGAGTCTTAAAACCACCGAAAATATAATATAATATAATGGACAAGATGCAAAACAGCAAGGAAACTTGGGAAATCATCAGTGGATTCGCGGAAGATATACTCTGGGACAACGGAAAAGTTCGTCTCGAAAAGTAGGACCTGGACACAGGCACATAAGTACATATCTTATACTCAGAAAGATGGAACGCTACTCTGAAATAATGGAAAAGCGGCTCCAGGGTGGCCGATGATTCCCAACGAGGTGAAGTTTTGGGACTATAGTGCATACCATTACCGCGAAGCCAGTTTTGATGACGTATTTTAAAACTCATTATCCACGAAAAAATAACAATATTCTTTGACTTACCGATGAAGCTTCAAATGTCAGCCATGAAACAGATATAGGGGATGTGGCATTCTGCTTCACTTGACAAATTGACAGTCCTATAACCACTAATTATTTGTCTAAGAGTAGGAATAGGTGCTTTTTTCTGTCAAGCTGATGACAAGCCCGCTTCTTGGACATCTGAAAATATGTTTTCTTTTTGTTCCTCTTCGAGATTAGTATTCTACATCGGTAGTACTTCTGTATAAAAGTGGCTAACTGAGGTTGAAAATTGTAACTAAAGAGGCTTTCAGTTTTCGAGCCATTGGCATATGGGTTCGACCCTTTGGCATATGGGTAGATACTTTATAAGTTTGATGTGGATTTTGACATACTTTTGAAATTCAGTAGGGTGAGGACCTTCCTGTGGTTTGTTAAATCACATCGCATCCGATAGCTAGGAGACCTTTTCAAAATGCCTGATGAAAGAATATCTCGCAAAGTTTTGGATGCACGCATTTTTCAAAGATGGTTAGATGACCTTGAGGACGATATGAGAAGTATAGGAGCTACCAACTACCGTAGTATGGCTATGGAGGAAACTAAGGCTCACACCGAGCAGTAGTGCTATGCTTTGTTCGCTGAAGAAGGTGTTACAAGGTCCTCGTGACGTTTTATCGTTCCACGTACATCTCATTTCTTTTTAAGCGTTGATATTGACCCCTATTTCTGCAAGTACGATATGAGCATAGTAAGGGAACCCGAACACTATGCGGACACATAAGGCATTCTTAAATCAATCGTTTGGCTAAGTCATAAATGTAAAAAGGGATCTTTTTATAACTTTTGTCTTTTTTTGTACTTTAAAATCTTCAAAATTTAATTTATTTATTTTATTGTCCTTAGCAGGCTTCATCTAATTCTATACCTTCTCTTATTTCAGGTCTAATTTGCCATGGTAAGTATTACAAAATGATTCCAGTTTTTACTTTGGGCTATTTAATAAAAAATATACGGTTCTACATATTTGAGCTGATACTTATTATCGTCTTCCGTATGTAGATTTTAAAGCTTGACCATAAATAAGAAATACAGGTTTTGCTTGACATTAAATATATTTTTTTTATCACTTCCAAATGAAAGAGATTTAGAGAAATCACTTTTAAAGGAGCATAAAATGTATGTAAGGTGCGGACACTTTTAGATGATCCAACTATTAGTCGATATTAGTATTACTACTTTCAGGTTTTTGGGTCTTCCACCAAGACAATACGTCGGCTCATTCCGCTTTATAGTTCAAAAGGTTTCTAGCCAAGTACAGCACCTCAGCCCGTGTTAGATCATCTGCCTATTCGCTGGATCTTGCGTCGTTCGACTTCTAGCTTTTTCCTAAATTGAAGTCTGCATTGCAACGAACAAGATTGAGTCTATTGGAGCTGTAGAAGAGAAAGGGGTAATTATTGTAAATGAGATGATAGGATAATGAATGAAAATATTACCAGTAGAAGAATCGGGGAGTTGTTCAATATAAGCTCTTTTATAGTGTCAGCTTTGTTATTTATTAGCTATTCCACGCATGCTGGATAAGAGATTAATTTAGCGATACTTTGTTTTTGTGGAAAATAACCTTTTTATGAGCTAAATGCGGTACATTTAACTTCAAATCGACGTTCAATCGATCCTGCAGCTGTGCACCAGATATGCGTTGGAGATCATGGTTCCGTTTACAAAATAATCGAAGTCAATGACACCGCGCGTGTTCCAAAAACTGTCGCTGTGAACTTGTTTGTAAAGGGTTTTCCAATAACAAGTGTTACAGGTGAATGGATTGCGCTATCGAGAGATGATAAACGATTTTTTATGGCCGGAATTGGATGGTATTGATCTGCACAACGTTTATTTTCAACAAGACGGCGCTACGTGCCACACAAGCAACGAAACCACTGATCTTTCACAGGAAAAGTTTCCGGACCGTATTATTTCTCGAAGAGGTGATCACAATTGGCCACTGAGATCTTGTGATTTAACACCTTGTGACTTTTTTCCCTGGCGCCACGTGAAAGAGAAGGTCTACACCAACAGTCCAGAGTCGATTCAAAGATGGAATTCGTGAGTCTATCGAGGACATAGGACAGCCACTTTGCAATTCGATTATGGAAAATTTCATGAAAAGGATATTGTCCTGTGGCCATATTGTCGTGGTGGTCATTTGTCTGATAATATTTTCCACTATTAACGGCATACTTTCCTCTTTATAATGAAATAAACATCCGATCATTTATATTAAAAATAGCATTTTTCTTTGAATATCAAAATAACACCGCTTATTAAAGCGGTTTAGTTAGATCCACTATGGCCTTCTTCTGCTTCAATTTACAAGGATGAATGAGTAAATGCGGCAAGCATATGGTTGAACTTGAGATCGCTGCAACGCCACTACAACTTTTATTATATTTTTCAAGGTCTTATGACGTTGTATTTTGTGTTTGACTCCAAGCCTGTAATTGGAGACTTCTGATGAATTTGGGTACCTCCTCAGGCTTTTTGTTCCATATCACTAATTGTTTTAGAGTCGCGCCACTTAGGTGTACGAGCTGTAAAGTAGACTGGATGTAGTGTTGCCTAAATGCTTAGCCTAGGACGCGTAGTGGAATTTTACTATCCCTCTTTGTAGAACATTTAAGTGCTTAATCTAGCACCTAATGGAGACATTTTATTACAGTTTCTCGAGAGAACCTCTGCTTTTAAAGTTAAATGTAATTTTAAAATATTTCAGGCTTATCGATGAAGCTACAAATGTCAGCCATGAATAAATTAACTCAGCAATCTTGCACTGTTACCGGACCTCCAGCCAAATTACACTGCTATTTGCCCGAATTATATATAGTATCAGTGAGTGCGGAGCCAGATATTCAAAATACGCCAAGTCTTGGAAAATATCCATGAAAAGAGAATCGACACACACCATCTTTTCGTCGACTTCAAAGCTGCATTCGACAGTATGAAAATGAGTTATCTATATGCCGCGATATCTGAATTTGATATCTCCGAAAAACTAATACGGGTATGCAAGATGGGCGACTCGCTGTCGTGTGACTCCTTTAACGTGATGTTGCAAAGGATCGTATGAGCCGAATAGGCGCCGAACGTTCGTACTTAATAGCTCAGGCGCAATATTTTATAAGAGCGTATAATTATTGGCGTATGCCGATGATATTGACATCATCGGCCTTAACAACCACGCTGTTAGTTCTGTCTTTTCCAAATTGGTGGTGGATTATAGTTATGATTTCGAAGTTGTAAGAGACTTCGTTTATCTAGGAGCCAGCATTAAGCCCAATAACAAAGCCAACCTTGAAATCCAACGGAGAAGCTCTCTTGTTCACATCTGCTACTTTGGACTAAGTAGGCAATTGAGTAATAAAGTCCACTCTCGAAGAGCAAAACTAACACTTTATAAGGATCTCATCATGCCCGTCCTGCCGTATGGCGCAGAAGCTTGGACGATGACAATATTCGATGAAGCGTCATTTGGAGTGTTTGAGAGAAAGATTCTGCGGAAGATTTGCTTTGCTCATTGGTGACGGCGAGTATCGTAGGTGAAGGAATAATGAGCTGTTTGAGCTTTACGGCGACTTTGACAGAGCGCAGCGAATAAAGATCCAACGGCTTCGTTGGCTGGGTTATGTCAGTCAAATGGATGCAAACGCTCCGGTTCTGAAAGCATATTATGCGGTACCAGCTGGTGGTAGCAGAGAAAGAGGAAGGCCTGCTCTGGTGCCGGTTAGCACAAGAAAGAAATTACTGGCGCGCTTTGTTAAACTCGGCTAAAATCGCGATAGCGGTTATCGCCCCAAACAAGAAGAAGAATAAAGCTTGTTGTCGATGAAGCTGATGACAACCGCGCTTCTTGGTCATTCAAAAATATGTTTAACTGAGTGTGAAAATTGTAACTGGTGTTCCATCATGCAGAAGCTTGTTTTCACTAATTATAGTTTTCTAAAATGATAATGAAGGTTACACCGTTCCCCTTAATATCCAGTGAAAGTCCGTAAGCTCAGTCAATTCAGGTTTAGTATCCTATTTGATGATTTTCTGGAAAGAAGTATAAACTATTTAGCCTGCCGCTGTCCTGGACTCTGCATTACTTCAATTTGTTTTTTATCCAACAACGAGATCGGGCTTCTTACCTTGATCACTACTAAAAAAATTGTTAAGTTCATTCGCCTATCAACTCTAAATTTAATAGCACAAATTGCAAAATAAATCAACTCGATCAAGTCGCAACATCGATCTTATTTCGTGTGTGCTTTTCTTTGCCTCGATTTGCTAAGGAAATATTTACACTTAAAATATCAATCGATTACTTTTACCACTTGACAGTTTGACGTGTTTTTAAATTGTTTTGGCACATCGCAATGAATACTTGCTCTTACGTGCATATTTATATAGTAAATATGTATATGTATATGTGTACTCGGTGTGCATGTAAGTACCATCTGCCTGTAAGTTTGTATGTGACACAGAACGGCGCTATTTTTAGTGGCTACGCACTGGAATTACGACTTCTTCGATCGCGATCTGTTGCGATAATGCCACACAGATGCGTAGATATATAAATATGTATATACACACGCATACATACACACATGCATGCATGCATGCATACATATCGTATTCTAGAACATAAATGATTGTTGCCGATACTTCGACGATGCGGTGAGGCTGTGCTCTGGTTACAAATTGTGGAATTATCTCAAGTGTTCACCGCTGCTCACACATGCACACATACAAGTGTGCGCGAAATTAATCGGTCATGCTAAGTGTTCGCTATTTATTCATCAATTTACATATAAACCGATTTCTGTCGAAAACTATTGCGCGCCGGAATTTTGTGTTAATTGGCCATTGGCGCACCGAGCGGTAGAGACACATGAGGAGTCTGCCCATAGCCACTACAAACATACATACATACATAGGTATATATGTACGAGGGTGGCTTGAAAAGTCCGAGCTAAGTGAGAGAAGTAAAGTCGAACCAAGGAGCCTCCTAAAACACTCAGGCTAAAAGCCCATTGCATTTAAAGTTCGGGAATTTGAAAGGGTAGATAGTCAAGAAGGAAAGGAGACAAGTAACACAAGGCTCAGTGCTATTCGGGCTCAGTGCACGGTCATCAGCTGTCTGTTAGTTGGCTAAATGACAATCCAAAGTATTGTTTACAAGCGCGCGGAAGCATTTTGTCGAGAGTAATTGCGAAAAAAGAAAATCAGTAATGGATTTCAAACGTAATAGTGTGATTGCATTATATTTGGCTATAAAATCACATCCAGCGATTGTTCGCGAGCTCGAGCACCTCAAAGTAAATAAAGTTTTTGTTTATCGCACCATTACTCGTTACAGTGTACCGATAGCATCGCGAAACGTCATGGAGGTGGTCATCGAAAGACTGCAACGTCATGTGAAATGGTTCAAAAAGTGAAGAAGCGACTTGAGCGAAATCCCCGACGAAGGTCCAATCAAATGGCGAAAGAACTGAAAATAACTCACCGTAGCATCCGCCACATACTGAAAAATGATCTCAAAGTCAAGCCTTATAAGATCCAAAATACGCATGGTCTTACACCAAAGCAGCAACAAGACAGACTTGAGAAAGCGAAGGAGTTGCTTCTCTTGGTCGAAAACAGGCAACTTCCGAACATTGTGTTTTCTGACGAGAAAATTTTTCGTAAAACTACCAAACGATAGGGTTTGTTTGACCGACTGTTCATATGAGAATATGAGTCATCGATTGAAGGACAGGAGGCAGCACCCGCCACAGCTAATGGTTTGGGCCGCCGTAACCGCAGATGGGCGCTCTCCAATCGTTTTCTTCGAGTCTGGCGTCATGATAAAGGCGAAATATTATCGGGAAAGTATTCTGGAGGTTGCTTTGAAACCATGGACAGACAAACATTCGGTGGTAGACCATGGACGTTTCAACAGTACTCGACACCGTCTCACAAAGCTGGAGTGAACCAAGAGTGGCTAAAAAAAAATGTTCCGAACTTCGAAATGTTCACACAATGGCTCTCAAATTCACTAGACGTGAATCCGATGGAGATTATTCTCTTTGGGCTATTTTGGAGAGGAAAGTCCGAACTAAAAAATTCACCAGTCTCGAGGCGCTGAGAAAAGCCATTTTCCGCGAGTGGGCCAAAATACATGCAAATCACATTCGGGCAGCTTCCGATTCTTCTCTGGAATGTCTCAAGGCCATAGCGAAGGGAAAATATCGAGCAAAAGTAAATTGATTCTTAATTTTGACTTATTTTCACACATTTTTTACTTTGAATATAATAAAAGTAATTTTCGAAACTAAATTTATGGCCATTTTAATTGGTAACACTTCGAGTGCCGGAACCTAAAATAGCGACCATCAACCGAGCGTCTTATCTTTCAAATCACAAAACACTTTGAAGTTCTGCAGCGTTTTTATTTTTAGTTAGTAGCATCTCTGAGAAGAACACAAACCACCAAGTTTCAGCTAGATTGATCCATTTCTTTGTGTTTGGCATTCGTTTGAATCGAGAAAGTGGAGTCAAGTTTCCATTTTCATCACGGCCACTCACGTCTCAGCAGTTGTGGTCGCAAAATTAATAGAATTAGGGTTCCAACTTGTTTTGCAGACTCTGTTTGGACCCTCGGACTACGATTTGTTCCCCAATTTGAAAAATGGCTGGTGGGAAAAAGATTTTATTCAAACCAGGAGGTAATTACAGAAACCAATGGCTATTTTTCAGATTTCGCCAAATCTCAAATCTCAGAAAGGATCAAGAAACTACAACAGCGTTGGGCGAAGTGTATAAGCCTAAAAGGCGACTATGTCGAAAAATAAAAAAGGCTTACCCCAAACAATTAAGAAGCTTTTATTTTTCGACGAACTTTTCAAAGGACCCTCGTACTTACATAAGTAGTAGCTTCGGAAAATGTTTGTGTGATAGCTCTCCATATTTTCCTAAATAGTACTTGTGCGTGCTTATAATGCGAGGGCCAGTAAGCCAGTATTGAACTGATATACGATTCCTTAAAATATGTACATTATTATATATACATATCTTCATACAAACACACATACGTACATACATACATATATATGTATGTGAAATTGTATTTTCTCGTCCACACATAAATTTCCTCCTGCTCTTCTCTCACTTCAAAAAACATTTTTTGGCGCTTGTTAAAATTTCTAAATTTGGCACTTTAATTGCCAATGAATGATGTGTTCCATTCTTCCCTATCGCCGCCCTTTCATACCGTTTTAACACGTCTTATTGTTCTGCTTTTCTTGTGCCTTCTGTTCCCTTTATTTTCAATTCGATGCTGCCATATTTGGTATGTTCCCCCTTAACGGCGAAGAAAATCACGTGTTTTGGTGTTGAAAACACACTTCTGACTGTGTGGAGTGGAGCACACACACACATATGCAGAGTCTATTACGTCCCCTTAGTATAACAATAGCCTATGTGCTCATAGGCTATTATTTTTTTATTGAATTTTTGGATTCTCCATCGTCGATTTTATATGTGGTCAAAATTTTGTAAAATTCTAGTTCCATAAAGTGGGTCAAAACGTCAGTCAAAAAATAATAAATATTTACAGACATAACGAGATTTGAGTGAGAGCTACTTTCGACAGAAAGTTTGAGATTCATTTTCTCAAAACATCAAAAAATTTATAGGCTATTTTAATACTAAGGGGACGATTAATGAAATCGAAATCGAAGTATTTCCTGCAGGAAAATCCATGAGTAGCGAATTGGTTCATTACAATTTTTCATAAAATCAACGGATGAATGCTACACGACGATGTACTTGGAATTGGCAATCGCTTGTTGTTGTTGTTGTTTAGCTAAGTAAAACATTAGTTATCCCAAGATTCTTCACTATACTTTTCTTTTTCTATACTTTGCAACTAGAAGTTTAGCTTAGATTAGATTTTCCAGGAAGTTTGCCCTCTGCTCAGCAATTCCCTTGTTAAACTCAGGATCGAGCTGGGTTGGATTGAGCGTATGTTCCTTTTTCCTGACTGCAGTTCGCCGTGATGTTTCAACCTTCTCCGCGCTATAGCGCGAAAACATTCAATGAGAAGGTGCATTGGAGTCTCCGGAGATTGGTCGCAGAAACGACAAGAGTCAGTGGGCCATATCCCGATCATGTGCACATGACCATGCAGTCTGCAGTGGCTTGCATAAATGCCCGTGAACATTCTCAGCTTACCCTTGGGGAGGGTTATGAGTCTTTTAAATCACTTTTGGTTGTACCCTCCCAGTAAAGATTTCGTTTGGCGTAGCTCCATAGTTTGGTGCCAGGTAATCTCCCTTAGCCTTAGCTCTTCACTTCTAAGCTTCTCCTTGCTGGTGTGTTGTCCCATAGCAAGGAAGGGCTCTGGTTCTATTAATAGCGAGACTGCAGTCACTCTCGCCAATTTTTTACTGCGTTCTTTGATCCCAATTAGTCGGATACGATTGTGCATTCCTAGTAGATTCAGTTTTTCGATAAACTCAAGGAGCAGTGAGGACTTAATCTTACAGGATGATAGAGCCTTGAGTCTCGCTCATTCTGGAAATGTCTGTCTAAGTTTATCTCTGCACATACACAAATGGCATACATCTCCGCCTGGAAGATGCTTGAAAAAGTACCCATCGGCGGAGAACGCTTGTTTCTGGGGCCGAATATTCTAGCGTCTATGCCTTCTAGACTCTTCGAGCCATTTGTGTACCAGAGCGGTGTACACTCGTGGAGTTTTCTTTCAAATGCAGGTCTACCTTGGTTTAACTTATCGTCCAGCTCATTTCTGAACTTCTTTTTGAATTTGATGACTTTAGTGATATCATTGCTGGGTAGCTGGGTAAGAGGTAGCTGAAGCCTCAGCAGTTATCGGCTACACCTCTGCATTCTGCACCCCAAGCAGTGGATGAGATTCCTATAACGCGAAAAGTATCCGGAATTTCAAAAACCATACTTACTTTTTTGATTACCAGATAGCTTTGCAGTAAAATTGATTTTAATAGTTCACGTCTTCCCGGCAGGGTTCATACAAAATTTGATACATAAACGTATTGAAAGAATTTATTTCCAATTAATTTAGTAACCACTTGGTGTCGAAGAATGTATGGCATAAATTCTTGTTATCATACGAGTCTCTTCATCTCTTTGATTCCGCTTTGTTCTTTTTGCTTTAGCTTTCACTTCAACATGTGTTTGGTTTTCATATTTGATATTTTTTTTATTTATTACAGTGGGTTTTGGGGTATTTTTCAATAGAATTGAATATGAATTTTTAATAAATTTGCCATCGTGATTAGATTGACTTCTGCTGGGTTAAGTTTTACGCTTCTGCAAATGATAAAATACTTTTGTAAGTTGGTTTTGGAAAAATCGAGCCTCAAATGTACTTCTTATTCTTTCTTGTCATTGAATGTAACAAATTTAGTTTACCGGATCACTGCAGTGTGTTCCAAGCAGCGGCAGCCGCAATCAAAAAAGCAGCTGGTTGCCGTAAAAACTGTCAAGGAAGTAAATATTTACTCCGATAGCCAAGCGGCAATTAGGGGTCTGGGCTCAATGACGGTGCATTCGGAACTGGTCAGGGAATGCCAGCCTGGTCGATCGCATCCGAATTTTTTGACATAAAGCTCATCTGGATATTTGGTAACAGCTACATTGAAACTGCGAAGCAGTGAGGTAAGGTTGCGAAATCCTTCTGACAACGTGTGGATCGGAGTCGTTTGAGTGCTCTTCTGAGGATGACAAAATCTCAGTTCTCAAACTTCGTGGGTGCTCTCGCAGATTACTATACACGCGTGGTATGCACACCGTGGGATTTGGAATTACTTCGAGTCCTTTTTGCGTCAGCTGCATGCTGATATAGCAGGCCTTGATATAAAAAATCTGATGAACTTCATCAGGTGCATAAAGCGATTAACACCATCTCGAATCAGACACCGTTCGGAATCCACAAATACTTCATCCTGAAAGTAAATAAAGTTTTTGTTTATGATACTGGTAGCAACGCGAAACGTCATGGAGGTGATCATCAAAAAACTGCAACGTCATGTGAAATGGTTCAAAAAGTGAAGAAGTGACTTGAGCGAAATCTCCGACGAAATTCCAATCAAATGACGAAAGAACTGAAAATATCTGACCTTAGCATCCGCCGCATACTGAGAAATGATCTCACAGTCAAGCCTCACAAGATCCAAAATACGCATGGTCTTACACCAAAGCAGCAACAAGACAGACTTGAGAGAGCGAAGGAGTTGCTTCTCTTGGCCGAAAGCGGTCAACTTCCGAACATTGTGTTTTCTGACGAGAAAATTTTTCAAATTAAGCAATTCGTATACTCCCAAACCGATAGTCTTTATTTGACCGACCGTTCATACGAGAATTTGAGTCATCAATTGGCCACCAGGAGCCAGTACCCGCCACAGCTAATGGTTAGGGCCACTGTAACCGTAGATCGGCGCTCTCGTCGAGAAATATTATCGGGGAAAGTATTCTGGAAGAGCCGTGGACAGACAAACACTTCGGTGGCAGACCATGGACGTTTCAACAGGGCTCGGCACGGTCTCACAAAGCTCGAGTGAACCAAGAATGGCTAAAAAACAACGTCTACATAATGGTTCTCAAATTCACCAGACACGAATCCGATGGATTATTCTCTTTGGGCCATTTTGGAGAGCAAGGCTCGAACTAAAAGATTCACCAGTCTCGAGGCGCAGAAAAAAGCCATTATCCGCGATTGGGCAAAAATACCTGCAAGTCACATTCGGGCAGCTTGCGAATTATTACTTGACCGTCTCAAGGCCATAGTCAAGGCAAAAGGTGGTCATATCGAACAAAATTAAATTGTTTCTTAATTTTGTATTATTTTCACACACTTTTTTTTACTTTGAATTGAATAAAAATAATTTTCCAAACTAAGTTTGTTGGCTTTTTAATTGGTTACACTTCGAGTGCCGGGCCCTGTACATATAAAGTTTTTATCATTTGTGTGTTGGCTATGCATTTTTTTTCTTATTTATTTTCTGCTTTATAACGGGTGATTTTTTAGCTATTATCTTTTTAAACAGTTGGTTTAAACAGCTGACGCACGTTTCGTGTTTTGTTTCACTGTTAAACATCTTCAGTTTGGTCTATAATTTAACCATGAATCGTCTTACAAAAGGAAAATCGCTTGCAAATCATTGAATTTTATTATAAAAATGCGTGTTCTGTTAAGAAAGTTTATCGCGTGCTTCTTCCATTTTATGGTCAGTTTAATCGACCCACTGAAGCGGCTATTCGAGCTATTGTGACTAAATTTAGAACCAAATTTACATTATTGGACATCAAACCACCAACACGCTTACGTAGAGTGCGAACTGAAGAAAATATCGCAGCTGTATCGGTCAGTGTTAACGATGACCATCAATTATCGATTCGTCGCCATTCGCAGCAATTGGGCCTCTGTTACTCAACAACGTGGAAAATTTTGCGAAAGGATTTAGGTGTGAAGCCTTTCAAAATACAGCTGGTGCAAGAATTGAAGCCGAACGACTTACCGCAACGCAGAATTTTTGGTGAATGGCTCTTGGAAAGTTGGCCGAAGATCCACTTTTTTATCGGAAAATTGTGTTTAGCGACGAAGCTCATTTTTGGATCACTGAGTACGTAAATAAGCAGAATTGTCGATTTTGGAGTGAAGATCAGCCAGAAAAATTGCAAGAGCTACCAATGTATCCAGAAAAGGTCACGGTTTGGTGCGGTTTATGGCCTGGAGGTATCATTGGACCGTCGTACTTCTTCAAAGATGCTGCGAATCGTAACGTAACTGTGAATGGTGAGCGCTACCGTGAAATGATATCCAACTTTTTTTTGCGCAAAATGCAAGAGCTTGACTTGCACGACATGTGGTTTCGGCAAGATGGTGCCACATGCCACACAGCACGCGTAACAATGGACTTGTTGAGAGGCGAGTTCGGTGAACATTTTATTTTACGTTCGGGACCTGTCAATTGGCCACCCAGATCGTGCGATATAACGCCTTTAAATTATTTTTTGTGGGGCTATGGTAAAGCTCATGACAAGTCTGCTTCAATTAACGCATTGGAAGACAACATTAAAGCATTTATATGTGAGATATCGTCCGAAACATTGGAAAGAGTATGCCAAATTGGCCTAAGCGGATGGACCATTTGAAGCGCTGACGCAGTCAACATTCGCATGAAATAATCTTCAAACATTAAATTAATATATATGGACCGTACTATCGATTTAAATAAAAATTTCATGCATTTTTCTGAATTTTACGTGTGTTTTTTTGAAAAACTTTCCTATAGCTCTTAAAAAATCACTCTTTAGTTTGTAGTATTTTCTTGAAATTAATTTGTTTTCCTAGTATTTTGCGTTTTTTCGCATGCACGTTTTTGTGTTGTGGTCATTCTCATTATCAACGCCCTGTAAGATTTTTCTTTATTTCTACTTAGTTGATTCTTTTGATTTCGTATTTTGTTTCTCTCATCATTCTCATGTCATTCAAGCTAAATGTCTACGCGTTTTTATGCTAACTTTTCTAGGTCAACAGCAAGCATTGTTTCCATTTTTTTTGACAATTTTTTTCTGTAATGCTGCTTAATTATTTGTCAAAGCAGAAGTTCTTGCAGTAGACGCTCTTTTGCAGGGCGACATTAATTCTGAATACATGTACAATAAATTTTTATAATTTTTATTTCATGGATATTTCATGGAAATGCCTTATACTTTACATACATACATACCTTAGTATGAATATGCAAATCTAAACTCCGTAGCTGAGCACAGACTCTCGGCTTGTTATATTCACAAGCAAACTACTCAAAAGGAATTACATACTAATATATTTTGCTCTAAATTTCGCTCTGATCATAAACATTTAATGCAAATATCAAATTTTCCGAGACACATGACTATATAAAAATACCTACAAGTTGCATCCCTCCACCCTCAGTTGCTGCGCCTCATTCTGGGTTGCATTCATTGCGGTATCGCTGGTCGCCTTATTCACCCAATACGTATTTTTCTGAGCTTTTGCAGCTGGTGTTTATTCGTTTAATTGATTCCACCTTCACTTAAAATTTTTGCATTTTGTTTATTATATTTGTTTTTATTTCTACGTTCACACTTATTGTGCTTTGCTTATGTTTCTGCTTATGTCGTTTAAAGCGCAATTTGTTAGAAATATTAGCTTACAGAATGTTGGAATATAGACAATTCTTTCGGTAGCTCGAAGCGGTTTGACTTGAGCTGTAGTCGGTCTGTCACTCAGTGTGAGATAATTTTAATTAATGACTGCGAGTAGTTTGCATATTTAAATTGTATTATATAAGAGTAAATTTAGAAGTGTCAAGTTTAAGTTTCTAAAATGATTCTTAATGATACCGAATGTGGTGTATAAGTTTTTTGGCTGAGCCAGTCATTTCTTTCTCGTGCTAAACGGTGACAGTTGGACATACCAAGTGAAGTCATGTCCTTCTCCAACCGATCTTTCCAACACAGAGGAGACCTTCCTCTTCCTCTGCTACCACCAGCCGGTACCGCATCGAATACTTTCAGAGGTGAAGCGACATTACCCAGCCAACGAAGCCGCTGGACCTTTATTCGCTGCGCTATGTCTATGACGTCGTAAAGCTCATAGAGCTCATCGTTCTATGCCTTGTGATATTTGCCATCACCAACGTGCAAAGGTCAAAACCTTTCACAGAATCTTTCTCTCAAACACTCCAAGTGACGACTCATCGGATATTTTCATCGTCCACACTTCTGCACCTTACGTTAGGTCGAAGATGATGAGAGCCTTGTAGAGTGTTAATTTTGTTCGTCGAGAGAGGATTTTATTACTCAGTTGCCTGCTTAGTCCAAAGTAGCGCTTGTTGGCAAGAGAGATTCTCCTCTTTGTAAAGACTTGACGTATTGGGAATATCTGATCGATTGTGGATTTTCCAGGTCGGAAGCCACATTGTTAAGGTCCAATCAACCAACTGATGGACTTCAGCCTTTCACACAATTCGATCGCTAAAATCTTATATGCGATATTTAGAAAACTAATCCCGCAGTAATTGGCTCAGATTACAGAATCACCCGTCTTATAGATTGGGCAGCGCACCTTTAACTTCCAATCGCATGGTTTCATCCAACCATATTTTGCATAGAAACTGATGCATGCACCTTACCAGCACCCGCCGCTATGTTTGAATAGCTCAGCCGGCAGTCCGTCGGCTCCAGTGGCTTTGTTGTTTCGCGTTATCGCGCTTTAAAACTTCTGCAGTATTCATGCGAAAATATTCCTAGCCTAGAAGAGGGCCTACCTAACAGCCAATAACTGGTGGCACAAGCCACGATCTTCGAGATGTTCTCTCTTGAGAGGTTGAGCAATTCTCTTGAGCTTTTCTTATCTATTTGCGGCCAAATTAGTCTGGTTGTAGCACAAGGATTTTCTTCTCTCCATGAGCTATTGGCGTCCTGGATAATATTATTTTTTATCCCAAATTTGCAAGTTGCCATAGGAATTCCAATATTTCCTCTTTTTTCAAGCAGTTGAAGAATAGTACTCTTTCTGGCAAGCTCATCGCCCTTGCAATTTCCTTCAATATCTCTATGTCCCGGAACCCTTATAGGGTTAACCTTCAAGACGGTGTATATTAGTATAACTGCCTCCATTAGTTTGATGGCCGCGTGGCTATCCGAGAAGAAATTTATCGTAGTTTTGTCACGGCGTCTGTGTTAAGGTACACAGCTACGAGTACATACTTCCTTTATGGCTAATACTTCTGTTCTTCCGTTTATTTAGTATGTATATGAGAAAATCCTTGAGGGATTCTCTAACCACAAAAAAATTTGAACGTGAAAAGATGTTTAAAACTGATTTATTTATTAAAAAAGAAGAAGCGGAAGTAGTTATTGTATACAAAAAATCAAAACCAAAGGTTTAGTGCAAGGAATTTGCTTGCAATTAAAGACATCTTCGCGATTGTGATTATCTCATTTGCTGCCTTATTATTATTAATTGCAATTTACGTACTTATATACCATATGCACATCTATATATATGTATGTATGCATGCACATACATACAATCATATATTCCATCCAAAGGTAGAAAACTGAAGAAAAATTCCGCACCATTAAATTTATTTGTGGTTTTGTGATTTTCGATGCCATTTACGCCACATTAATTTCGCATATGATTGCACTACTTTTTAGCGCACATATGTACGTCTATTCATATGTACATACATTCGTCTTTACTAGTACTAACTACACTAGAAAACTTTCGGGTCTTTGTCAACATTAACAATAATCGTCTCTCATTTACTTTTATAGGAGTATTGTACGTAAGTATATATGCACATATGTATGCATGTATGGGTGCCTTTTGTCACAGTTAATTTATTTGCTACGCTTGCAATTTAGTTTTTTTCTTACAATTTGTTACGATTTCACTTCACTAAGTTCTAATTATGCTGTTACCTAAATATTTTTTCATATTTCATTTTTTTAATTTTGCTTTTTTGGCAACATTGCGCTTCGGAAGGTCGTTTACCTTAAAAAATGGAATAAGATAGGGGATTTTATTGAAAATGCGTACCTGCTGAGTACCTGCATATTACTTCAGCCAAACCCAGTTTCCTTCTTAACAATTAGAAGGCCGAAAAAAGCGAATTTTCCAGAATTTTTTTTTGAGAAAACTTTTAAATTTATTGATCTAAAAATTTCTACACATATTATGTTATCCTTTAATTGTATTTTAAGACTTAGTATTAGTAAAAATATTTATTTGGAAAGGAACTACAGCTGATCCTGGGGAAATCCTCTCAAAAAAGATGTTTTGCTGTGACCACTATGTCTGTGAACTGGATCCTCTAAAATTAAAAAACAGTTTCGTTAAAGTAATGTTAAATCTAGTAATTAATCGAAAGAACAAGCAAAATAATTTTTTTTTGGTGGTTTCTCAAACAAAAAAATCGATTTTTGACTAAAATTTTCGGCCTTAAATTGTTTATAAAAATAAATATTTATCGGTGAGAAAAAATCTTCAATTAATTACTAAAAAATATATTTAAGAAGCTCGTGTTAAAATTTGAAACTAATCGGTTTGGCCGTTTTCGAGTAATGTTCGCCATCGACTTTGAGAAAAACGCGTTTAAAGTTTAAAAAGCACTTTACAAGCACTCTGAAACGCCTTTTCAAATTTGGGTGTAACTTCGAAAATATTTACCGGAACGATATAAAATTGTCTGTGCGCATTTTTAAATATATGTATATATATATATATATATATATATACAGTGTTGGAAAAAATAATAGAAACGATGTGAATTTTTTTTTTCTTTTGGGTATATTTCTTGCAAAATAATTTTTGCTGTTGAAGTTCATATCTTTTTATAAAGAAACAGTTTTATATATTGTATAAAAATAGAGGTACTCAACTCTTGCTATATTTTTGTAAAAAAGAAATCATGAAGTTCGTTTTATTGTCCTTGGAAAAAATAATAGAAACGACGTCCTTAAAGTTAATAAACATAAGTATTTTTCTTTAAGATAATTAAACAAAACTTTTAAAATTGTAAACAAATTAATATTTGGTTGTTGCACCCTGGGCTTTAATGACTGCGGTGCAACGCCGGCTCATTGAGTCCACTAACTTGGCACAAACTGATGGGTTTATACTAAACCATTCTGCCTGGACTTTTTCCCACAAATCTGCTTTATTTTTTGCCTTATAGGCGGCAATTCTCTTCTTCAGAATGCCCCAAAGGTGCTCTATTGGATTCAAGTCCAGGGATTGTGAAGGCCATTCTACTAACTTTACATTGTTATCCTGGAACCATTTCTTTGCCAGTTTAGAGGAGTGTTTTGGGTCGTTATCTTGTTGAAACTGCCATATCAATGGTATTTCTTCTTTGGCATATGGAACCATAACATTATTTAAAATATTTAAGTAGTCCGCAGCGCACATCTTATCTTTAATCGAGAATAAGGGACCAACTCCTGCCGACGAAAAACATCCCCAAAGTAGTATATTACCACCTCCATGCTTCACGGTCTTCAACGTGTGCTTTGGATCGTATGCAGAGTTTTTAGGTCGTCTTACATGTACCTTGTCATCAGACCCAAACAAATTAATCTTTGTTTCATCTGACCATAATACGTTTTTCCAATTCCACGCAGTAGATGTTTCTTTGCAAACGATAATCTGCAGGTTATGTTTTTTCTGCTAAGGTATGGGACTTTTCTTGCACTATAGGCCTTTAATCCCCCAGATATTAATCTATTTCGGATTGTTCGACTGCTTACTGGCGCTTGTAAAACATTTTTCAATTCTTCTGAGGATAAAAATGGTTTTTTTTTCGATTCTCGTATAAGCAGTTGGTCAAACTTCTTTGATGTTGCGCGCTTTCGTCCTCGTTTTTCCTTTGTAATTTTAAAATTAATCGCAGAAAACACCTTTTTTTTAGCATTTCATTAAATCGGCAATCCATGACATAGAAAGGCCACCACTTTTTAGTTTTTGTATAATTTCTCTTTCATTAACAGTACAGTGTTTACCACGTCCCATTCTGAATGCAATATTCATAAGATAAGAAATATTTTATGAACAAGATAATAATAAATATAATTTTTTACATACTTTTCCAACATAATATCAAACAGTTTAAAAATAACAGTATATTATTAATTTTAACTGTAGCTATTCAAATTTTTCCGAAACGTTTTTATTTTTTTTTCCAACTAAAACACGCGGTTCTGCACCAAAAAGAATACTGAGCCTAAATATTTGCGATTATGCACATAAAAACAAGACAAAATAAAGTACCGTTATCAAACAGTATTACACAGTGTGTATCTGCATAAATAGGTACATACTTACAAACTAAAAATTTTATATGAAATGTGGAGTGATTGTCGTTTCTATTATTTTTTCCAACACTGTATATATATGTATATATATAATTGGCGCGTACACCCTTTCTGGATGTTTCGCCGAGCTCCTCCTCCTATTAGCGGTGTGCGTCTTGATGTTGTTCAACAAATAGAGGGACCTACAGTTTTAAGCCGATTCCGAACGGCAGATATTTTTATGAAAAGCTTTTTCATGGCAGAAATACACTCGGAGGTTTGCCATTGCCTGCCGAGAGGCGACCACTATTAGAAAAATGTTTTTCTTAATTTTGGTGTTTCACCGAGATTCGAACGTACGTTCTCTCTGTGAATTCCGAATGGTAATCACGCACCAACCCATTCGGCTACGGCGGCATTAAGAAAAAAAATCGACTTTTTGAAAATTCTAACTGTATATAATCCCTTAAGATAGAGCTGGGTTGGGATGAGTGTATTTTTCTTTATTCTGGCTGTAGGTGGTCGAGATGTTTCAACCAGGGAACCTAAGCAGTTGATGAGTATTTGCAATAACTCAAGAACGGATCGTTTATACGAGATATTTCTGCTGCATTCTGAACAGAGGTTGTGTACATACATACATTAGCATGTGTGTGTGTTTGTAAATAAACTTAAGAGATGCACATCAACGTCCACTGAGAGCAAATATAATCATACATTTGGAAATTTAAACGCGCATTTAGCGCCAGGTAAGCAAAAGACAGCTGATATTTAGGTGAAGGTGAAAATATCGAGGCCGCCGTGGTGTGCTTGTGTCTGACATAAAACCTGTGGAAAGGAAATATTCTTAAGGAATACAGCAAAGAAACATTTTAATTGAACAATTTTATTACAAGTTTTCTGCAAAAGAGAAATACATTCCCGCATTTGCTATAATTTTGATATGTATTAGAAACTGATTGCAAACAATATAAAAACAGAATTTGCATCATAAATCCAAGTTATTCAATTATCATCTGAGAAAATCCAACCACATTTTTTTATATCTTTTCATTTGTTATTTTTTTATATTATAGGTTTTTTTCCTTTAACTCCCCATAAATTGACCCAGTTTAGAAAATATTGGCAAATGGTACGCGCTTTAAAAAAAAACAAAAATGCAACAGCCACGCTGTAAAGCTCGAAACAAAAAATATGTAAAACAACAACAAAATTGGCATAAACAATGCACAGCAGAAGAAAAGTAAAATTTTATTAGCCATTAAAATAAAACATAAATTATATGCGCACACAAAATACATAAATGCACAAATTAAGCGAAATTTGTGTCCAACTTTTTCTTGCTTTGTTTTTGCTTTTTTTTATTTTGCTTTTTTTATTTGCTTTTGTCTTTGCACTACTATAAATCGCCTTCAAATTTGAGTAGCCATAAAAAATGAGAAAAGCAAAAACGAGCGCCATAAGGCCACAAATATTTTGTAAATATTTGGCTTATAGCCAAAATATGCGAGTCTATGTACGAACGGCCAGTCTGTCAACATTAAGTTAAGTCAAGTCAAGACGAATCATCATTATGGGCACTGGCGAAACAATTGACAGCCCAACTATACATACATATGTATGTGTAAATGTGTGCATGAATGTATGTATGTATTTACTATATTATAGAAAAGAAAGCAGTTCCCTGCAAACCAACTACCTGCTATTTACACTGCTAACTTGTGGGTATCGTTCACCTGTGAAGTTGTGAGCTTTGTAGTAATTTTATATTCTACGCCGTGCACTTTCTACCTACTTCCAGTCTATACGTGTGATGATTTTATTCGCTCGCACTAACAGAAATTTCTCAATACTGCTGTGCTGCTCGAATTGACATTCAAGTTGTGAATGATGTGGGTAACATGTAGTGAACGAAACCTTCTGAACTCATGAATGTTGTTGTTAACATGTAGTGAGCAGAATCTTTTGGGCTGGTGAATGTTATTGTGAACATGTAGTTAACAGAATTTCATAAACTAGCGAATTTCATTGTTAACATGTAGTGAACAGAATCTTTTGGGCTGGTGAATGTTATTGCTAACATGTAGTTAACAGAATTTCATAAACTAGTGAATTTCGTTGTTAACATGTAGCTAACAGAATCTCATGAATAAGTGAATTTCGTTGTTAACACATAGTTAACAGAATCTCTTCAAAAGGGTAATTTTGTAGGTAATACTTACGGATCCTATATACAATAATCCTTCAAAATTACTGATACAAATGGTTATTTATTGAATATTGAATCATTTTAATATTTATTTAGTTAATTTTTAGTTTCTAAAGAAAATTAATACAATTAATATAATAATTTTTTTAGTATGTTCTATTTATGTACAGCTATTTATATTAATTTACTATTTACATTATAAAATTACGTTAAGTTTTAGTTATTTATTTTAATATTTACATTATAAAATTAGGTTTGGTGTTAGACAAATTTTAGTTTTAGTTATTTATATACATGAATTAGTTTAGTTTTTAGAAAAGTTTACGTTTTAGTTTTAATGTACATAAATTAGTATACTATTTACATTCTTAAATTAGGTTTTGGTGTTAGACAAATTTTAGTTTTAGGTATTTATATACATTAATTAGTTAAGTTATTAGAAAAGTTTACGGTTTAGTTTTTATGTACATAAATTAGTATAATATTTACATTCTTAAATTAGGTTTGGTGTTACAAAGTGAACACGAATTAAAGTAATTTGACATAAATTAGTATAATATTTACATTTGATTACTCTTTTCTAATAAAATTTTATTTAGTACCTGAAGAATAGTTTTGTCTAAAATGGTAATAGTTTGCTTTTATGCCGGTATTTAAAATATCTATTTTACAGAAATTTAAATTGATGCTTAATTAAATAAATAGCAATTGCATGTTTTTTCTATTTTCGCATAAAGTTTAAAATTGTTCGCATTTTACTTCTAACTCCTCTACGGGGTTTCTCGCACTGTTTTGTTCAATTGTGGCCGCTTCGCTTTGAATGTTGGTGTGAGTAGTCCATTTTGTACCGAAAACGGATCGGGATGCAAATATATATCCTTGACCTGGTATATAAATACAAAATTTGTAATTATTATTAATTTTAAATTATGATATTATTACCACGTCATACGTTACTAGTATAAGCAGATATGCACTGGGCTTCTTACCTGTTCGAAGGATTTCAGTCCGCTCTGCTTATTCCAATTCAGCATATCGCTCCTGATGAGTTCTTTTACTTGTGGATTATTGCATAACACCGAAAGTGTGCCCTTGACGCGATTGTTGTTCGCCCACTGCTTCAGAACATCCACATCAGGCACGACGACGGCTATGATGCAGCTCTAAGTGGGCGTTAAGGGTTGTATGTAAATATGGCGTGAACATGAAAAGCTAGAAATTAATATATGTCAAAAAATGGAGTTACCTTAAGGCTCTCTCCATAAACATACACCTGATTTACATATTGGCTCAGAGTGTAAATATTCTCAATCTTCTCCGGTGGTGCCAGCCTTCAGAGTCAACAGCCTCAGCAGTTTTCTCGGGATCTTTGTAATAACTGCGACGCAAAGGCAGAGAAAGAAATTATCATTCAAGTGCCTTTATAACTCGACTTAAGATTGTGAAATTGTTATTTTCTCTAAGTTAGTTTTAGTCACAGAAATCAAGTTCGCACAGGAAGAAACCATTATTTGCTTAAAATTATCAACACCTACCTGTGGAATGCGTTAGAACCGCGCACGCACACCTCCCCAATGTTTTGACTGGCGAAATACTCCATCTCCGGCACATCCACAAGCTGTAAAGGATTTGTTGATATCAACTCTCTGTATGTAGAAGTATATGCAATTTGTGAAATTGAATTGCTTTTGATGCACCTCTTTTTCTGAAAATAAAAATACATTTTACTAGTTTAAATATATATATAATTCCAAAATTTACTAAAAATTGTTCAACTTACCTTTTTGCTTGGAGATTTTCACAGAATTAATTTTTGGATTTGACATTTGCAACTTGTTTTTTGCTGTCACTTTCGCACTCACTATAGTTAAGTTTAATAAGTATTCACGAAAATTATGAGATAAATATATATATAACCCATCGAAAATGACAAAAGAATTAAATGTGATTGTGTGGGTATTATTGGAAAAATTGAGTGAATGTGTTGGTAAAATTGGAAAAACTGGTGAACGTTGGTTTGCAGGGTTCTGGAAAATATTTACAAACAAAAAAACAATAAATTAGCTTTTCATTCGAGTGGCGACAATTGGGAAGGCAAAAGAGGTAGGAAGGAATGAAAGTACAAATATTCAATATGCAAGAAATATAACTCCAGGAAGGATAGAATGCAAGACTACGTACATATATTTAAGTGAAAGGGTGAAATTTTTAGAATAAAATTGTGAAGGAAACACTTCTCGAACTAAAGGGTTTTTCAATAAGGGCGGGTAGATGATGAAATGGAATAAAATGGCGTTTGCTGTGTGGCACGTAGCGCCGTCCTGCTGGAACCACATGTCGTTTAGGTCCATATGGTTCAATATGGGCCATACGAAATTGGAAGGGCCACCACGTCTACCGAAAAATGGGCGCAATGCGCGCAACGTTTGCGTTAATGAACACTCATTTTGATAATAAAGTTTTATCATTTGAACGTGCTGTTCAATCGTGTAACTTGCCATGATGATTTGGCATAAACAACTGAATAATAAACAAAAGATTTGACAGATGTCACCAAAACAAAATGGCTGCCACAGGGCGCCAAAATCGACCCGCGCCAATTGAAAAACCCTATATTAAATAGTGATAGCTGCGCATGTCACAGAGAATGTGAAGATCCCGATACCCCAATCGTTGACGACGGAATCGACGTTCTGCTACCTGACCATGCAGACGGCCATCACATCAGTGGAGGCAGTTGAACTAAGATCAAAGGTTGCTTAGGAATGCAGCTCTAAATGATATTAGTGCCGTCTTCAAGGTCAGTCTTATATGGGTACCGGGTCGTAGAGATCTTGAAGGAAGGCCAATGAGCTAGCCAGAAATGGTACGAATCTTCCACTGCTTAAAAACAGAGGCAATATGAGAACTTGCAGATTAAGGATATAAAGTAACACTTTCCAGGAGGTCAATAGGTCATGGAGATAAGAAAATACTTGTGCTACAACCAGACTAATTTCGCCTCAAATAGATAGGAAAAGGTCAAGAGAATTGCTCAACCTCTCTAGAGAGAATATCTCGAAGTTCGTGGCTTTTGTCACCGGTTATTGGCTGTTAGGTAGACACTCTTCTAGGCTAGGAATATTTTCGCATAAATACTGCAGAAGTTGTAGAGCCCAGGAAGAGAGAGAAACAGTAGAACCCTTCCTCTGTAATTGTCCAGCCTTAGCTAGGCGTAGAGCGAGGTTATTAGGAAAATACTGTTTTGACTCTCTTACTGAACTATCCGGTGTTGGGATAAAACATATTCTACGCTTAATAGGAGCGTTTAAATGGTTACTTGATGAATAAACATGGAGGCGCCCGTGTTACACAGTGGTACCACAACGGACGTACGTAGCCTAAGTGAGTTGGCTACTCTAAACCGACTGCCACAGAAACCTATCCTGACATAAATGAAGTGAAATATTTTTCGCAAGATTTTGAAATAAAATTGCTGTAGTAAAATTGTATGTGTCTTCAGCAGGTGCTGTAACATTCGATTTCAGTTAAGCCAATTTGTTCCGAAAGGAGTGAGTATTCGAGTATAAAAAGATTGCCGAGCGCTACTTTTAGTAAGCGCTTGTGCGGTGTGCATGCAGCAGCAAGAAAATACTGTGAGTTTGATACTCCTCTATCATGGCGTGCGTTCAATACATGAAAAGAGCAACAATAATTCTAAAAACTTTTGTTCGAAAACAAATACATGGAAGCTGGTTTCCACTTAATTGTGTATTGCCGTATTGTATTTGACTAAGTCCTTCATATTAGGGTGGTCCAAAAAAAAGTGCAGCCATCTCTTACAATTATTGAAACTGGGCATTTTTTCGTAAAATTGTTTCAAAATCAGTAGAGTAAATATTTTTGATGCAATGGGAATATTTCCTCTCACAAACCTTCAATAAATGAAATTCTGCAAGGTATTTGTTTTTAAAATTATATTAACAATTTTTTCCATAACCAATAAGTACGGGTCTCTATTCCCAATTTTTATAATTCTGGGCTGGCAGCATCAAAGTTCCAAAAATTGTATTATCCTGGTTATTTTTTGGACCACCCTACTGCATATCTTTCGGATGATTTTCAAAGAAATTGAAAAGTTAAGCGTAAGCTAGCGATTGACGGCGGGATGAATATTAATTACCGTCTATATAAAGAATTATATTATCGAAAACAATTAAAATACTAAACTAATATTAAAAGATTAAATGCTTAAGGGGGGAGCCTGGTTTATAAGGTCAAAAAAATCAATTTTTTTTTCGTTTCAAGCGATTCCTAATACATTTCAGAATATTCACACAAAGTTACAGAGCCTAATTCTCAATATTTCCGTAGATAAAAAGCCAAAGGTAGGCGAGAGTTAGGTAGTTACGCTGTGACCGGACAGCTATAGTACAAACTTTATCTTCTTTTCTCGACTTTTCATTTTCATGATTTCTTTGAATTGGCGCACATGAATGAAAAAAAACTAATGAACCTTTTGAAATGAATCATAGCTTGTTCCCTTCAGTATTAAATTCTCTACTATTTGAACTAACAAAATAGATTAAAAAAATTTTTCAAGATTTTCATACCAAGTTGAAGTGAATTTTTTTTTTATAGAAAGGTATTTTTTTCTTTAAAACCTCCAAAAAGTTGAAATTTTGGAATTTCTCTCAGTTTTCTTAGTTCATCTAGAATAAAAAATCATGATAATTAGAAATCCATTTGAATTTTTTGCTTTAAATAATAATTACGAGCTGTATCTTGTACGCCAGTTGGAAACTCCAGCGTTGCAGCGCTCTACTAATTTCTATGTTAAGCATTTTTTTCAACTTATTTTAACCAGTACAAACATTTTTTATACTTTGTAAATGTTTATTAAAAGATAGAAAAAACTTTGCAGTGCTAAATTAATTTTTTCCTCTAAATGCAGCTTTAGATGCAACTTTTAGACCTCATAAACCAGGCTCCCCCCTTAAGTATGAGTTAGAAGTTATTCACTACCTTTAAAATGTGAAAGTAAATACTAATTAAATGTTTTATTTTTTTTTTCAGGTATGCAAAACACGAAGAACTTTCCCAGAAATATGTACTAAGGGTAACTGTAAAAATAATAAATAAAATTTATTTATATTTTATTAAAAAATGCGTCCAAATTAATAGACGTAGCGCTTGAAACCATTGGGAGCGAGATTAAAAATTACGAATCTTGACATTACGATATTTACTTTTTTCAGCTTATATTTTAATACAAAAAAGATATGTTGAAAAATCATAAACCCTTCTGTTCTCACTTGTACTTGAGGAGTTTTATGGCACGAAAAATTTATTTTTGATAGTTTTTTTATGTAAAGAACAGCTAGATAGCGCTACAAGCAAATTACATACACATAAAAGTGGCGTCTAGATGTCAGTAGTAAATAAATCCTAGACGGTACCTCTTTTCATGTCATCTTAATAATTTTGTATCTGTAGTGTCAATTGCCGGCACTGGTCATCTTTGACATTTGTGAAGTAGAAAGATGCCCAATTTTACATGATAGAACAACGCGTTAAAATTGTTGAAGCTGATTATGTAAACGTTCGATGTTTAAGAAAACATTTCGCAAAATTACTGATTTTTTTCGTGAAAACTAGAGTTTGAGGGTCGTGCTAGGGCAATCTTTCCAAATAGGCAGAATTCGAACAAGGAGACAATCTGAACCGAAGCTGGTTTCGGAGCAGGGGTTTTCTCTAAATCAGCCAATTTGTTTATCTCCTTTAAACTGCAGAATACTGCTAATTTTTTTCAAGCAGAATTTTTAGGGAACATGGGAGCGAGGGAGATATTAACATTTTCTCCGATAGTCAAGCCGCGATCAAGGCTCTGATGACGCCATGGTGCAGAACGAAACTATAATAGTAAACTCCTGTAAGGAGGAAATCAAATCTCTTGGGTGTGCAGGTAACGTTTCTTTGATCTAGGTTCCAGGACATAGGAACATAAAGGGAAATGAAATTGCTGATGAGCTTGCCAGGAAGGGGACTGAATTGGCCTCAGAGACCTCCTACCCAATCATCGGCATCCCCTTGACAGTTGTTAAAGGGGAACTGCACAAATTATTTCCCAGGAAAGAGTATACTTCAGGTGCAATTTCGAAAACCCCTTGGCTCCAGTGCAATATACAAAAGGTTCAGAAAGTCCTTTGGACTCCTCGCAATTCAATTTCTAAACTCGTAGCTGTGTTTACCGGTCACTCGACGATCGGTACACACGCAGAAAAGCTAGGGCTACCATTTAACACCCATTGCAGAAGGTGCGGGGACCTTTCAGAGAAGGAGACTGTTGAGCACTTTCTCTGTAAATACCCGGTATGGCAGGTAGACGATGAAGGGCACTGGATACTCCTTTCTTCCAGGTCTTTTAATGGTATCAAAACGGCGCTTTAGTGTTACTTGAGGAGTGTCAGACTGGCACTTCAACCATTTCAATTGCCTACCTACGAGGTGTGTTCGAAAAGTATCGCGAAATTTGTGTTTTTTTTTCAAAAATTATTTATTTATTATCTAATAATATTATATCTATTTTGTCCCCTTCAAATTAATCCCCATGAGATATTTTGCACTTGTGCCAACGTTTTTTCCAATCTTCGAAGCACATCAAAAAATAATTTTTTTTATCTTGTTCAGCTCCTCCTTCGATGGCCTCTTCAGTTTCGGGAACAAGAAAATGTCACAGGGGACAGATCTAGGATGGCTGTGGCATCATTAGTGTGTTGTTTTTGGCCAAAAAGTCGCGCACAAGCAACGATGTGTGAGCAGGGGCGTTATCGTGATGCAAGAGCCAATTTTTGTTCTTCCACAAATCCGGGCGTTTCTGGCGGATTGCTTCGCGCAAATTACGCATAATTTGCAGAAAATATTTCTTATTGACCGTTTTACCCTGTGGCAAGAACTCATGATGCCATCGAAGAAAACGGTAAGCAAAACTTTTACATTCGACCGAACTTGGCCTGCTTTTTCGGTCTTGGTTCGTGCGGCAGCTTCCATTGAGATGATTGAGCTTTAGTTTCCACGTCATAACCATAAACCCACGATTCGTCACCAGTTATGACCCTATGGAGTAAATTTGGATCGTCGCATACAAAGTGCAACATCTCATGAGCAATGTTCATGCGATGCTGCTTTTGGTCGAAATTGAGCAGTTTTGGTAAGAATTTTGCCCAAATCATTCAATCAAATAGCACGAGCCAATCAATATGTCTAGGTCCTCAGCAACTTCTCTAACGGTGATTCGACGATTGGCCAATACCATTTTCTTCACTTCATCAATTTTTTCGTCTGTGGTTGAAGTGCTCGGGCGTTCGGCACGCTTTTCGTCATTCACATCTTCTCGGCCTTCTGAGAACATTGTGTACCACCGATAAACGTTGCTTTGGTCCAAAGTAGCTTCTCTGTATGACACAGTTAACATTCGGAATGCATCCGCGCACTTAATTTCGTTTTTCACACAAAATTTTATACAGGTTCTTTGATCCATCCATCCATCCGAACTCGTCGGCATGAGTGAGAGACATGAGTACCAACATATCGCTACAAAAAAAAATCGAAATTCGAATATACGTAACCTGCGAAAATTCAAAGTTCGTGATACTTGTAGAACTCACCTGTTACCTAATCGGCCAAATGAGTTGAAAATTCTAGAAACTCCAAGAAACTGGTTCTGTCGAGAATTGAAAAAATACTGAAAGTCCAAAAACTGGACGTTCTTTTGAGAATATTTCTACTGTAGCGAAAAATGTTGCTGAACAACCTTCAAGATCGATATTTCGACAATCCCAACAATTAGGCATTCATCGACTGTTTGGCGCATTTTTCCTGTGGACCTGGTCATGGTGAACATTCAAATGATGTCATTCATGATCATTTTTCATGTTGGGACCCGTATTTTGAATAAAAATAGTGACACCTAAAAAAGTAAATTTTTACATACAGGGTGGCTGATGAAAGCCGCTACCAAAAAAAAATTGAATAACTTTTTTTTCTTTTTAAGTTATCTGTTCCATTTTTGTTTTAATTTGCAGATTGATCTTTAAAATTTATTAAAATGGATAACTGGGACACGCAAACAAGAATTTGGATAGTCCGCCGCTATCACGCACTGGAGTCCGTAGTTTTGGTACAGAGAGAGTACAGGCGGATGTTTGGCGGCGATCCCCCGAGCAGATGGACCATAATGAGACTGGTGAATAATTTTGCTGAGCAAGGAACAGTCGCCAGAAGGCCTTATCATCAAAACCCACCAGTTCGGACGGAGGAAACGATCGCTGCTGGAGCTGCAGCTATACAAAACAATCCAAGGGTTTCAACAAGAAGCTTATCTGCTCAACTTGGTGTCAGCCGACAGTCTTTGCAAACAATAATGCACAAAGATTTAGACTTATTTCCCTACAAAATTCAAATGGTTAACAAACTGAATGCAGCAGACTTGCCGATTCGCTTGGACTTTTGCCAGAAGATCCTGCAAATGGTGGAAGAAGACCAAAACATGTTAAACTGCCTTTTCATGTCTGATGAGGCCCATTTCGATTTAAACGGCAATGTGAACAAACAAAATTGTCGAATATGGAGTACTTCTAACCCACAGATACTCCACGAGACGGAATTGCATCCTCTTCGCGTGACAGTGTGGTGTGCGGTTTCTTCACGCTGTATTGTCGGGCCTTATTTTTTTGAAGAAAATGGTCACACCGTTACGGTTACTCGAGACCGTTATTTGAAAATGCTGAAAGAATTTTTCTATCCAGAACTACGCCGAAAGAGAATTCCTTTCAACTCTGTGTGGTTTCAACAAGATGGGGCAACGTCTCACATAGCCCAGACTGTTATGACAGAGTTGCGACGAAAATTTCCCAATAAACTGATTTCAAGAAACTCCGAATTTCGTTGGCCCCCCAGGTCGCCTGACCTTACTGCACCCGACTTTTTCTTGTGGGGTTTATGTAAACAAGAAGTTTATAAAACAAAGCCAACAAATTTGGATGAACTAAAACAATCCATTCGGGCAACAATTGCGGCTATTCCTGTCGCAACTCTCAAAGCAGCAATGAACAACTTTTTACTAAGATGCCGCACTTGTGTCAACGAGCATGGGGGGCATTTAAATTCAATTATTTTTAAAACTAGTTAAGCTACATTTAATAAAATTTAATGACCTTCAACTTGAAAAAAAAAAAAATAAATGAATTCCATACACTAAAAAAAAGTTATTTGAGTTTCTTAATGTAGCAAAATTCATCAGCCACTCTGTACTTTACTTTAAGACAACATGTAGACGACCCTTTATGTAATATTTTAATAAAACTTCACCTAAAACTAACAAAAATAATTAAATTGTGCAATATTTAAAAAATTTATTTCTATAATGTTTTTTCTATTAAATAATTTTTTTTATAATTAACCACAATATTTACAATTACTTTTGTTTTAGATCAATTTTATTTCAAATTTTCTACTGCCTATCTGCAGTGTCAAACTGCCCTTCTATTTTGGGGTTAATTAAATATATTTTTGTTTTAATTTTGAGGGACTTGAAATTGACTTTCTATGCTCTGGTGAACTTCTTTTCTTAGAATCCAGCAATGCTAGGAGCTGTGTCGGAAAAATGAGTTCCATACAAATTGCTGACGCTACCAGCGGCTGTATGAAACTATCCATTTTATGTTTTTTGTCGGCTCTCGGGCTGTTGAGACTCAAAAGGCATAAAATCCGGGGGAATTTGTGAAATGTGTCAAATTGAGTTGTCAACTGGTTTGTGTAAGAAGAAGGCTTTAAATTAATAATAAAACAACAACAAGTAATCTGCATTTTGCTTCGAAAATTTATGGGGAGAGATATTTCCTATACCAAAGGATGATAGATTGCCAGGTTTGCTATTTAGCTATGGTGAAAATGGAAATTGTCAGGGCAATTTTTGCTGCCACATCACTTAAGGATTCGGCTGCCGAATTCTGCACGATCATTTCACACATAGTCACACACACGTTCAAACACATATTCACATTCAATCAGTCGTTGTTCAGATGGCAACGAAGTGTTATTATTGGGTGATTTTTTTCGTGTATCACTAACACAATCTTAGTTCTTTCGTAAACGAACCGCTTCGTGACCCAAGTGACGTCAGCCTATCAGCTGATTCTGTCAAATTCACTCAAAGCCGAATAAAGGTCTGTTATAAAGAGCTCACCAAATTTTTTCACCATGTGAAATCTGAATATCTGTTTTGACTTTGTCCCGTTTTCAAATGTGGGCAACTTGATGTCTTAACATTTCATTTTCAAAATGGCATCAAGGCTGTGTTCGTAAATGCGACATGACTTGCAGCATAAGCATCAGTGGCAACACTGCAAGTTTGACATTTGATACTTCTTATACCATTTTTGACAATTTGCGTTTGTTTGCATTATTGAACGCGTATAATACTAAAATGGAAATTCTGCTGAATCTAACACTAGACGAAATTTGTGAGCAAAAAAAAGACAGATTTTCTTTAAATTTGTTAGACGTCGCTCGAGGACGAGTGGCTCTCTGACTGCTGGTCGGTGGAGAATCTGGTGACTGCTGAGTACTGGCGGCCGTTTCAGTGGTAGTCGGTGGAGAATTTGACGACTCATTATTTATTTCACTTGAAGATGTGGACGACGTTGACAGTACCAAATCCAAAGAGGCTTGCAAATTTGCTGTTGGAGGAGTCATTGAGTGCCTTATACCATAAACTTCGTCGAAGTCCTCAAAATACCTCCAGGATGTAGCTTCTCTACCGGAAGAATTTTTTTTTTCTTAATGCGCTTGTACGTTACCAAGAGATTTAAGGATTTTCTCTGCGCTGTGGTGCTGTCCAGTCTTATATTGGGATTTACATTTTTAACTTCGGTCACAACTTTCTTCCACAATACATTTTTTTTCCTTCTACCCGATTTAAGCTCGTCCTCCATATTCAACCGTACTCTCAGCAATAACTGTGTCTCCGCATTACTGAGATTTTCACTAAAAATTTAAAAATAATAATTTATACAATTATTATTAACATAATTTAACTAAATTTCAATACAAAAATTAAAATAAAACAATTTTGCACTTACTTTTCTTCAGACATCGTAGTTAAATGCAGTAAATGCAGTAAACAATTTTTTGATAGAAATTATGAGTGACAACTGATAGAATTGTTGTCTTTTTGAACGCTTGATTATTGCAGTGCTGCCATATTGGCATTTCTGAACGTTCTGTTAGTTATGCAATTGTAGTTTGCGCGTCATGTTGCATTTACAGCCCAAGCTATGATGCGATAAAAAACAAATTGACTTGTCCAGCAACGAAATGATAGTTGATTTCAAGACAGTAATGACAAAAAAATCGCGAACTCCACCCAAGTTGTCTGTTTTAAGATAGTTTTTTTTTACATAATCTACAGAAGGCGTAGATTTGGGAATTGTGGTGGGGGCATGATAAAATACAATATTGTCGAAATAAACTCACTTTCTATACAAACGTTTTGTGAGCAATAGTGCGACGCTCATTTGAAAATAAATGTAGAAGTTTGATGGATCCATTGCAGCATACAGTTGCCGCCTTAATCCCAGGCAATAGCTATGCGATTAAATTGCAGAAAATCTTTGTTTATTTTGGTTAAACTCACACTTTGTTTTAGAACTAAGTAAGCACTGCTATAAGTATGAGCACAACTGTACGAATTAACAAAATAAATAATGGCATACAATTAGAAGTTCTTGGCACTGGCGTAAAGCCCACTCGCAATTCTGCCATAAATGTCAAATTTAACAAATTACAGCAACAGCAACAGCTTCAGTTAATTGCCAAGCATTTTAACTGCTGCTCATTACTACTCATTTTACTGCTGCTTCGATGATTTTGGCTAGTGTGAACTGACTTGGCCAATTTTTAAACAGTTTGTCATATGAATGAACTGGAAAGTCATCATGTTTTTCAAGCTTAAAATTTCATTTGGATTGTTACATACAGTTCGCTGTCAGTTTCATATTTGATTTTGTGTTTTTTATGAGTTTTTTTTATTATTTTTTTTTTTTCTATGCGAAGCCAGTAAGCGAGCCAAACTTTCGCTCTCCATTGACCCACTTTTGTTTTAGCTACCAAATTTTGTTAATTTTTATTTTCGCTTTATTTTTGATAGCATTTAACTGTCATTTTCTCGTTTGATGGCACCACGTTTTGCATCCATTTTTGTTTTTTTTTATTACTGTGTTGTCTAACTATCTATAAGATTTTCAGCGTGGTTCTGCTGTCTTGTTTACATTAATAATTAAACACAAAAAAATTCAAAACATGATTTCGCTCTTGTTTTCAGCGCTTTACGCGCTTATGTGCGCAGCTGCTCCGCGGTTGATTCTGCTTTGCTTCATTTTAATGGATTTAATCCGCCAAACTAGGCTTTCTTTTCATTTCGGCTTAATGTGAAATATGAGTATGAGCGTTTGCGAGTGACGACTTTCCGTTCGGATGGCTACAGCTGCAGAAAGTTTTTCATAGTTGATAATTTTCACATTGAAATGAAAAAAAAAAAAAAAATTAAAACCCAACTCGTGCTTTGCATTTTCATATGCATAAGAATTTTCTTCTTTTCACATATATAAATACCTATACATTTCGCTTGTTTGCTGGAAGAAGGTCATAAGCACAAAAACATATTTTTTTTCGTGGGATAGTTGTGATGTAGTTAGATGTAAGTTTTGCATAGGGGTCGCTTAGCACTACTTGGCGACACAATACATCCATATAAACTAAGCTTTGATAAGAAGAGATTTATTAAACTTTGAGAGCAATAATGCAATCGGAAAGAGATCATAAACTATGGAGAAAATTTAAAATCGAACCGTGAACCACTACCACCAAGTAAGGTTAACGATTGGCTTGTGTAGGAATAACCAGTGCGCTCCGATCAGCCCCTTAGGCGGCGCTAGAAGTAATCCTACATATCCCACCCATTAATATCATATGTTAAAGAGATATCGGCTAAATCTGCCTCCAGAATTAAAGCAGAAGTCATAGGTTAGGTTAGGTTTGGCAGCCGCATCGCACATAGAGATAGCGATGCCACTTACACCACGAAATGGGTCCGTTGTGTGCCGCAGGGGCTGTGCTACATTTCCCCTTGGACCATCCTGAGCTCTTGACAAAGCGTAAAAGGTTGTTGATACCTAAAGTGCAGATATTATCTATATTCACTACGAAGTAGGATCTTAAATATCGGTTCCAGCTTCTCGCTAGAGCCGGGCATGTGCAAATTGAATTGTTACCAACTCCTTCTCATTCCTGCATGTAAACGCCTAATCTCCTTGCGAGATTGAGATAATGCCCTGTGAGGGCCCCTACTAAGGTTCTAATTTGAAGTCTACTCAATTTTATAATATTCTTGGACAGACGTAGATTTAGCCTTTGTCATTTTTGCCTAACAATTTCACAGATATTGGCACTAATCCATCTTTGATTTACAGAACTGATTAGTGCGTCCATAATAAGAAGCTTTGAAAGTGCGAGAGGTACCCCAATAAATTATTTATGTTTGGCATACAGGTACCTTCTCTTGCAAGTTTGTCAGTCCTACAGTTGCCTGGTATATCTCTGTGGCTCGGAACCCAACATAAAATAATACGATATTGTTTGGCCATCTCATTAAGAGATTGGGTAAAATGTAAGACACTCCTTGATGTTATTTGGAATGCGTCCAGGGCCCGTAAGACAACTTGGCTGTCTGATAGAATCCGTTGATGATATTCTCTAACCATTGTAAGGCTCCATGAATAGCGTCTATTTCCGCTTGAAAAACAGTATAGTGATCTGGTAGTTTAAAGGATTCACTGATAAAAAGCTCTTTCCAATATAACCCTGATCTTACACCGGTGTCCATTTTAAATCCGCCGTGTAGATCTTAACGGGTGTGTTGGGTGATGGATCTTCTTCAAGTCATTCCAGTCTAGAAGGGATTTTCATTAAGAGAAATTCATTTCGAAGCAAAGAATGGGAGGATGATAGTCACAATTACTGGATATATCAGTATAGGAGTCTAAGATGGTTGAATGCCTATGTGTGACAGTTTTCCATTGTGAGCTCGCTCTGAGCCTTAAAGCGGAACAGGCCGCTGAGTATTTGCAGAAGAGATCTAGGGGTGGCAGATGTAATATGATATCCCAAGGCATGGATGGCGTGGTTCTCATGACACCACATATTGCTAATTCCACTGATCTCGGCACCTTATTCAATAAATTAGAATAGGTTTTTTCTGGATAGCACACCCCTAGACAACATTTCCATATAGAAGAATGGATCCGACGACAGCAGTATAAAGACTTCCAAGTCAATTTCCTTTCTATGTTTAGTACCAAGTACTTGGTTTCTTCCGAAATCACAAGAGCTTTCCCCTTGAGCATAAATGAACTTAGCTGTGGGATTCTGTTTTTTCTGATTTTGAAAGACCAACATATAAGAACTCCGACCCACGCAGGGCTCTGCCCGGAATATTAAAGAAAATCCTCTCAAGAAGCAGCGGACACTCAATAGCACCACGGATTAAGTAAAAAATGAAAGATAAAGATAGGATTATTCTTCTGCTCTGCAGTGATTTTCAGTTGATCAATAAGCATCGCGCTTCACATGTAGGAATAGGATCCAAAAATCGTAAATTACGCAAAGCGAAATGTAAGAATACTTTCTGAATTCGTTCAATTCTAGCAGCAAAGAAAGGATGCGTACTCCAGTTTTGAACGCATAGACTATAAAATAAGAATAGCCGACAGAAAGGGTTGGAAGACCAGGGTCATATTAGATGATAGTGGTCACCATATTTATAATGACGGATCAAAGATGGACAGAGGCACTGAATCGAGAGTGTACTCGGAGCAATTATTATTAAATTATTCCCTTAAACTCCCAGATCGGTGTAGCATCTTCCAAGCTGAGACAAAGCAGGAAAAACGAGCCGTCAGTCGTCAGATGGCAACGAAGTGCCATTGGTTGATTGTTTCGTATATCACGGTTATAATCTCGGTTTTTTGTAAATACATCCCAAGTGACATCGGCCCATCAGCTGATTCGTTAAATTCGCTCAAAGTCGATCTGTGAAAGAGCTCACCTTTGAAATGTTTACACCATGCTTCGATAGGTACAATCGGACTTTGAGAGTGCATAGTGTTCAAATTTGGTAGAGCTGTAGAATATTATTTTTTTTTTCAACAAAGTATTGAAATTGTTAAAATTTATTAGTAAAATCAGTGCTCCGTTCGTTTTGATCAATTTACGTTGTCCACGGCCGTTCGATGCTCATTTCTGCTTAATTGACTCGGTAGAAAAGCAAAATTTTCAAGCGAAGAAAATCCACCGGACCTTCAAGTTCCTCTTCTTCTTCACCTCGATTGGCGCGATAACCGCTTAAACGGTTTTAGCCGAGTTTAACAAAGCGCGCCAGTCATTTCTTTCTCGTGTTAACTGGCGCCAGTTGGAAACACCAAGTGAAGCCAAGTCCTTCTCCACCTGATATTTCTAATTAAAAATAAGTTTTTTTTTTTAAACAATGAGTTTCAGCGAGTTGCTGATAGAGGAAGTGCGAAAATAGAGTGCATTACGATTTAACTCTCAAGGAATACCGAAACGTGCAGAAGGACCAAATTTGGCAGGAGGTTGGGAGAGAGGTAAATGCCGGCTGTAAGTATTGCGGGGTTTAATGGAGGCTGCACCCAAGGTGGTGCACCTCTACTCACCACCTTAAATGATGCTGAAGTCTACGCACAAGGAGATGCGGACGACGTTGTTTGTTAACAGGCCTTTCGCTTATGAATATCTGTAGGAAAGTGCAGAAAACTGCGGATATGATTGCCACTTGGTGATATACGAATGGGCTATCGGCCAACCCTTGCCAACTGATAGCTTGATAGACTCATTCTGCTTAAGCTAAAAGGAGTAAAATTCCAGCTATCCAAATAAATCAAATATCTTGGATAGTAAATAGTGAATATCCTCGATAGTAAACTTCTTTGGAAGTCACACGCTGAAACAAAGACATCCAAAGCTTTGACAGCCTTCTGGCTTTTTGGGAAAACCTGGGGTCTTTCTCCTAGCTAGATCTTATGCATCTACACAGCTATGATATAACCTATTATCACCTATGTATCAGTGGTCCGGAGGAGTAGACTCTCTCTTCAAGTCCGGCGTTGGATGCTCTGGTTAGTCTACCATCACTTGATGTTTTCATCCAAGGAGATGACTTGAAGGCCATTCGCAGGGTGAAACACAATGGGAATTGGTACGGCCCTTGTCCGGCATTGGACAACAGAGAAGGCATGGATTTCGATCCAACGATTCTCTCCGTGCCTCTCGACTCAATGCCATTAGGAGTCGTACTTAAAAAGAGACACTCACACGCCAGAGGCTCAATTGTGACGAAACTCTGAAAATTAAGTCGCCAAACACTGTTTTCGCCTTTTCATGGATGGCTCCAGGACCGAGAACGCTTCCGGCTCTGGTGTCTACGTGGCATCAGCAGGACAAAACTAAATTTTGTAGGTTCGACTGATGACGGCCCACTTTCTATGGGCGAAGCACATGGAAAAGCTAGGCATCTCAGACAGTGCACTTTGCCCAGTAAGTGGAGAGGAGGATGAGACGGCGGACTACTTTCTGTGTGTCTGCTCGGCTTTCGCTCGAATCAGGCTTGAGGTCTTTGGGACTGCGGAGTACTTTCTGTGTGTCTGCCCGGCCTTCGCTCGAATCAGGCTTGAGGTCTTTGGCACTGATGTGTTAAGAAGCGACCACCTTGGATCCTTAGCACTACAAGAATTACTCAGATTTCTTTGGAGGACGGGTAGACTTAAAGAAAATTGAAAAGGGAAACCGAGTGCAGTGCAATGGACTTAATGTCGTCTGAGCGCTGTACTTGCTAGTTGTCTCGACAAAAAAATAAGAACAAAAGTATTGTGAAATACAAAATATTTTCATTGCACGTACCTATAGCAAATTTAAGTGTTTCACTACATAATAATTTTATTGTAACCATAAAATGTCAGGTAAAAACTGTCCCGTAGCAATTTTGGTTTAACCGACCGAATTTTCCGAAACCCGCCAATCCCTTACCCGCTGTCTGCTGCAATTCCGTTTAGGGCATGATGCAGCTGCCCTGCTCTTGCCTTCTCCCATACAAAATATTCAAATAAAGTAATCAATCTAAACTGCTCAAATTTGTCATCACAATGCAAACCTGCGCTGCTGAGTTTTGGGATTTCCTTTTGATACATCGAATATCTCAGAGACACACGCTTCGAAATAAAAGGAGATGACTAATATCCAATACTTACACCTACCAATCTTCAACATCTGCAGCCGTTACATCCGTGGAGGTGCTCGAAGCAAACAGTGCGCCGCTGCTGCACCATCGAAGCTGCCAACAACATTACAGTTACTGCAATTCGAACGAGACAAACCAAAACAAACAGCAAAAACTCAAAGCAATAATATTTTAGTGAAACACGCAACAATAACAATTTGTCGGTGCGCACACTAGGCCAGGGATGTTGTGAAAAAGTATGGTGTGCTGAAGTCGAGCTATTTTCTCTTTGTAATTTGTTTGCTTTTTATTGCTCTTTATATATCAAACGGAGAGAGAGAGAGAAAAAAAGAGATGGAAAGGGAGAGAGAAAGCTGTCGGCTGAATGCGTGAATCAGAAAATATTACGTGCTCCACAAGTCAAAAAACATATAACAAAATAAAGCAACTGACTAAATTTACGTATACCCGCGGCGGCAAAGTGTCGATGATGTTTATATGCGATGAAGGCGATGGCCATTGTGACGCTGCCTTTGTTGCTGCGATGCTACTACTGCTGGCGGTGATGTGAAATCAAAAACCGCAAGAAGTCGTCGAAACGCTATTGATGGTGAGTTCGCGCCACACGTACGCGCAATTAAATACTGTGGTATGTACTCTTTCGCAGTGACGACGCGCAAATGTGAAATGATAAAAATTTATTGAAATGCGAATTTTAAAACGACGACAGCTGGGTAGCGGGCGAGGAGTGAGTTAGGGCATAGCTGAACTAAAAAGAGAAAAAAGTAGCTGAAAAGAAATGAAAAGCAAAAATAAAATTAAAAAGAAAAAATACCGAAAATAAATATTTTGTATTAAAATAGCTGCCGCGCTGCGTCAGTCACTAAGTTTGTGGTAGTCATAATAAAAAAATATATGCAAGTATAGCAAAATCTGTGAAATAATAGAAAAACAAATAGTAAGCTTTTATCGGTAGTTGTTTATTTACTTTCTTAACAGCAAGGCATCGAGCCTACTGCATGACAAGAGCGTGGAGAGAAAATGCGCGAATCTAAGAATAATTTCAAATTTTAGTTATGTATGTGCTTGAGTGTGTTGACTTTTTCTTTACTAACGCACATACGTATACATACATTTATAGTTTCATTTGATACTCCTGAGCTATATTACATATGTATAGAAAAATATGTTTGAAGAGCATAAAATATTTATTTTTATTATTTACCTTTCCTCAATTACTTCGAGCTTACCATGCTTTGCTGTTGGCTCTCACTTACGCTCTTAAATTTTCTACACGAAGAGCGATTGTATGCTCTCTCGCATGCTCGTTGCTCTTTTTATGCGCTACGCTTTTTTGGGGGGCTTGTTGGGCGTTCATTGCTGTCGCATATATTAGTTGCGCTTTTAATACGGTTCATTGTGGTGCTTTGGTTTACTTTGTCGCGCATCGCTACGATTACGACTGACGCCACGAATGCGGTCTTAACCCTGCTGTGCTATTCTGTATTGCAGTGTATTTAACTACTAATAACGAGTTGGGCGTGAAAAAAAATGTATAAAAAAATTTCGATTAAATTTTTAGCAGTTTTACCAATAAAAGTGTGAAAACTCGACTATTAGGTTTTATTTTTCGTCTCAAAAGATAACAACTCGTTTCTGTTTATACAATTTAATGCTTTCGTGTGTTGTTGAGCTGCGCGGAAAGCAAAAAAAAAATATCTGCAACATGTGTTTATTGTGTTAATGGAAATGAAATAAAGCTAAATATTTATTGCAGAAATATAATTTTAAAAGTGCGCCACATATGTTAGTCATATGTTGAAATGTTTTTCAAGTGTTTGCAGCTTTTATAATTATAAAATTTGTCGTTAAAGCCCAACAGCTGTGTCGCTGACTATCTCTTCCATACTCCGGCAGTTGCAGACCGACCGTATTTGTCACTCGTTGAATAACTTTTTCTGAATTTCGCCAATTACTACAAGTGTAGTAAATTATTAAAGGAGGTCAGTGGCAATGGATGATTTGAAAAAATATTTTAGATATGGAAATAAATAAATAGACTTTGTATATAAAAAAATATTTATAAGTGTGAAAAGTTGGAAAAACAAATTTATTTGAAATATTATTCTAAATTTAATGCGCTGCTGATAACCTTAAGCGCCCAGTCGGCCCTAAAAGTAAATAAAAGCTGCTAATTAAGCTCATTTGTAAATCTTGTGCCGTTATTTAAATATCATAAAGTTAAACAAGTGCCAGTGAACACAATTATGTATTTACAAATGTCTGTCTGTCTCCAAACTGAACAAAAACAAACTTTTATTACCTATTATATATACATACTAGGGTGTTCCAAATATTTCTTCATCATTTTTTAATTGTGCTACTCACTTCATTTATTACTTCTAAATTTTGTATTCATGTTGTAAGTTCGCAATGGGCTAACTTTTGTTGTTGTTTTTGTTGTAACAGCATAAAATGACCAACATAAATGAATTGGATATTAATTAGTTTGTCTCAGTCCGGTAACTTCGAGACAAACTCAGCCGCGCCAAATGCTGCTCAAGACATCTTCGTTTATGACTTCTTAAGCTCGTTTGGGGAATGCTCTTGGAGTGACAGTTCTTGGCCGGATATAAATCCGGGTCGTTCCGGTAATGTAGAAACGACTGCCCCGTAATTTCTTGAATTTATTTTTCTTCAAAAGCGTAAATTGATGCAATTTTTCACGCGAACTCTAGGATCATCTGAATATCCAAGAAATACTATGTGGGCAAACTCACCGAGTGATATGACACAATTTGTGTGGCAAATGGAGCTAAGCAAACCCTGTCCAGTGTGGTGAAGTCATCAGGCCTCGTCGTCTGTCACATCAAACGGTAAGCCCCCAGAAACAAACTGTTTCGATGGGTTGGAGTCAGAGGGAATGGGGTGTTAGATGATTGGATTTAAATGGGCATGTGAAAAGTTTTTGTTTTTTGATGGGTGAAGTAGGGTTGAAAATGCCTTCGCACTTACAGCGACCGTCGTCTACTGCATTGAGTGATGTGAGCACTAAAACAATCCCTCCTCCTCTTCTGGGACAACTCTGTTACCGTAAGTATGTACTTTCTGCATTACTTCGGCAGGGCCTAGAACGGCGCCCATGAAGTGGACCAGTTCTATTCACTTCCTGCTATAGGCTCTTCTTTTTATGTCTCTATCTGTGTCGCAATTGTGTATATTGACCACAATTAGTTCCGGCGTCCTCTCTTTTTGACATATAGAGGTCTTATATCATTGATATTGAAAGTCGAATGTGGTCGAAAATTAATAGCTTATGATGAATATTTACAGGTCTTCTGATGCTTGCTGGCGTCCAATTTGAATAATGTCAATGGAATATAGGAAGTTCCTTAACGAGTTGGTCATATACTTTGAGCGTTGTATGGGTTCCTGGACATAGAAGCATCTCCAGAAATTGCATCGCGGACTAGCTAACAAAGAAAGTAACAAACTACTCATCTCAGACAGTGCACTCTTCCCAGCATGTGGAGAGGAGGGTGAGACGGCGCACCATTTTCTGTGCGTCTGCCCGGCTTTCGCTCGAATCGGGCTTGAGGTCTTTGGGACTGCGGAGTACTTTCTGTGTGTCTGCCCGGCCTTTGCTCGAATCAGGTTTGAGGTCTTTGGCACTGATGTGTTAAGAAGCGACTACCTTTGCTCATTGGCACCACAAGGTCTACTAAGATTTCTTCGGAGGTCGGGTATGGTGGAAGAGGTGGGTGAGAGAACCATGAAGACGAATTTTACAATAGTGCTTTTGTAACATATTTTTCCGTAGTTCCTAGGTGGAACAAAGGGCCTCAATAAACAAGTTAAAAGTATATTTATTTAAAGCTAATAATTTGATTTGTCGCCAAGTGGGACCTGCTTGTAGCGCTTCTGCTTCCACTAGCCGCCTCACATCTCCGACTGCTTTGCGAGTTTCAGTCTAGGGCTGCTTTTGTGATATCTCCATGTGGTTAACGCAGTGTGGGATCGATCCAATTCCACTTTCGCCGCCTAATTTCAAAATTAACGGGTATCTGCTTAGTTAATGCCTGAAGGTCGGTGTTAGTGATGGTATCAGACCAGAAAATGCGCACAGTTTTGCGAAGGTCCCCCGAAAAAGAAAACCCCCCTTCTTCCCTTTCAAGCTGTTTAAAAAAATAAGGAACTCAAAGCGTGAAAAAAATTTCAATATTTTGAAATAATCATAGATCCGGCGAGCCTCACAGATAAAAATTTGTGTTTGTAACTTTTTGATTTTATGTCAACCAAACAATCGAAATCGTGGTCGCCAATGGACAACTTTTTTTTTTATCAAAGCGAATTGTATTTATAGTTAAAATGTGACTCAATAGATAGTAAAGAGTTTGAAGCTTTCACTATTCTTTAGAAACAATTCGCAAAAATGCTAAGAAACCGCCGCGCCACGGCATGGACCTTTTTAAAAGTTCAGCTGGCCTAATGTAAGATAATAAAGGGGTTTTTAATAAAAGGTGTTATTTTCATATTCAAAGAAAAATGCAATTTTTTAATATAAATGATCGGATGTTTATTTCATTATAAAAAGGAAGTTATGCCATTAATAGTGGAAAATAACATCAGGCAAATGACCACCACGACCACGCTTACAGGACAATATCCTTTTCATGAAATTTTCTATAACCGAATTGCAAAGTGGCTGCCCTATGTCCTCGATAGCTTCACGAATTCCATCTTTGAGGTCTTGAATCGACCCTGAGCTGTTGGCGTAGACCTTCTCTTTCACGTGGCCCCAAAGAAAACAGTCACAAGATGTCGGTGGCTAATTGTGATAACTTCTTCGAGAGATAACACGGCACGGAAACTTTTCCCGTAAAAGATCAATGGTTTTGTTGCTTGTGTGGCACAAAATAAACGTTGTCCAGATCACTACCATCCAATTCCGGCCATAAGAAATCGTTAATCATCTCTCGATAGCGCAATTCATTCATCTGTAACACCTGTTATTGGGAAACCCTATACATAAGGGATAGGGAATAGAAAGAAAAACTTGTTTGTAAACAAAAAAAGAAAAACGTTAACAAAGCTCTACAGTTACGTCAGCTCAATGTGGATTATCTCAAATTCACTGAGAGTCGAGTGGCGGTGCTGTGAGTGCACAACCTTTTGTATTCCCCAATTGTGTGTGTCTTCTGTGGGTTTAAATAGAACCAATTGCCTAAAATGTATCAATTAATCCGACCATTATAGGACGAGTAGGTGCTTCACTCGTAAATTTTCGAACTGCGGTCGCAAAACTCAACACTTCGTTGGTGAATGTTGATAATTTCCATGCGTCGTGGGAGCAATTCGAATTGAGTTTACGAATTGCTCGGAATTTGACCTCTTTCGGCCATGTGAAGTAACTCCTTCGCTCTCTCAAGTCTGACTTGTTGCTGTTTGGGTGTGAGGTTATGAGTCTTTTAGATCTTATAAGGCTTGACTTTGAGATCATTTTTCAGTATGTGGCGGATGCTATGGTCAGATATTTTCAGCTCTTTCGCGATTTGATTGGCACTTCGCCGGGGATTTCGCTCAAGTCGCTTCTTCACTTTTTGAATCATGTCACGTGACATTGCAGTCATTTGATGACCACCACCATGATGTTTCGCGATGCTACCAGTATCATTGTAACGAATAATGGTGCGATAAACAAAAACTTTATTTACTTTAAGGTTCTCGAGCTCACGAACAATCGCTGGTCGTGATTCCCCAGCCAAATTTAATGCAATCACAGTCGCAGTGCTAAAGGGCCATACCTTAACCCTTTACTACCATTAACCATTAACCATTACGTTTGAAAATCCATTACTAATTTTCTTTTTTCGCGTTTAAATAAATAAAAAATAAATAATTGGCGCGTACACTTCTGTTAGGTGTTTGGCCGAGCTCCTCCTCCTATTTGTGGTGTGCGTCTTGATGTTGTTCCGCAAATGGAGGGACCTACAGTTTCAAGCCGATTCCGAACGGCAGATATTTTTATGAGGAGCTTTTTCATGGCAGAAATACACTCAGAGGTTTGCCATTGCCTGCCGAGGGGCGACCGCTATTAGAAAAATGTTTTTATTAATTTTGCTTTCACCGAGATTCGAACTAACGACCTCTCTGTGAATTCCGAATGGTAATCACGCACCAACCCATTCGGCTACGGCGGCCGCCTTTTTTCGCGTTTACTCTCGTCAAAATGCTTCCGCGCGCTTGTAAACAATACTCTGGACTGTCGTTTAGCCAACTAACAGACAGCTGATGCCCCTGCGGTCTTCAGTTGGTTACACTTCGAGTGCCAGATCCTGTAGATTCCTTAAAATGTTTGCACTTCGACCTCATAGTTGTTTTGTTTCCTACTTTCTTGTATATTAAATATGGCCCACCCTAAAGCACATAAATCTATTTAATTGTTACATATGAATACATTCACCTGTGGCGTGCAAATTATGTGTCGGGCGCTCGTTAAATAACCTTTGCCGCTCACTCAATCACATACCAAATACATATTCGCTTTAGTTTGCATACATGACACACACAGATACAAATATGCATACATCTGAATTTTATTTTTGTATGTTAGTTTATTTATCCAGTGATTTATTAACTTTCCACAGGTTGAGTTTGTGGCATGTTAGCGGGGTCCATTGAGTGAAGCTTATCGGCTAAAGTTTTTATGTTATTCAAATGATCATTTTAATGACCATTTTCCGCTTTCATTTTTTTGTAGTTTGGACAGCTGTTGTTATTATTTTATTTGGTTTATGGTGCAGTTGGCTTAATGCTATCTAAGAGTTAATGGCTCGACTTTTGTTTGTCTCAAAATTAATACATTATAAATGTTTGATTTATAGTCATAAAAATTGTATAAACTCCATTTAATACTTTTCATTTCCATGTTCTAATGTCTATATGGAAATTTTAAACAATAAATAGCCGTACTTAATTTGTGAGCTTTTATGAGTCAGGAGTCTATCCGCTGTCGTTGTTGGATTTGTTAGAAAATATTACAGAATCTTTCTCTTTTATGCAATAACAAGAATACTTTATTGCCTGAATAAGAACCATTTAAATCGATGGCTTTAATCAATCCGACTCTATTGAAACTCAAAAGTTGCCTTTTCGGTGCTTTACTACAACTTTATGCCGCTCATTTTTATATTCTTTTAGTTTTGTTTCAGATCCAGCTGACTTTCGGAAAAATGGGAGATTTTAGGGTGTAAGAAAGCTCAGTTTCCTTTCTCAACACAGGTTTTCTAAACACTTCATAGCTGATCTTAGCCAGTGTCAAAATTTATTTTGTCGCCTTCAAAATCGGCTCCATTAGAAGCAATACTCATCTGTAACGATAGAGTCCAGTCATCAAATCACCTTTTAAACGCATTTGAAGAGATCTTCTTCAGCAAATTCTCCTTAATGGCCACTAGTGACTCAAAGCGGCGCACAGTGCGGCCGATTCCCAAAAAGCTGGCCAAAAGTCGAAAAAAAAAGTTTCTAGATAGAGTTTTTTTGTCTTGGGGTTGGCTACAGTAATGCCTTGAGTAGTGAAAACCGTTCATAGCAACGTCCTGTACCCTAAGTATCCTCTGTATTTTCAGTCGCAACGTGGCCTTCGTTTGAGCATCGTATTACTGTCGATGAATAGTGAAAGTTGTACGCATTTGAAAGATTTTGTAATGGAGTAAATTGAACAAAACCAAATGGAATCATCTTCGGAAGGTTAGTAAAATACGAGAAATCTTTAGTACATATCAATACCTCGACACAAAATTTTTAGCTGCAGCAATACGTAGATACATTTTTTGCAATTTTTTTTATAAAATTTGAGTTTTCAAACTGTATAGTAATACAACGCCGTCATATGCTGCTTTGAAACCTATTAAAGGTTACTCAAAAAAGTAATGATTACTGAATAAAACAAGATTCAGCTGCTACCACTTGCTACCCGAAAACATATAAATTTACATGCATCTTGATTATGTTCTTGAATATACGCTATTTCACGTGAGGGGGTTTTCAATAGGGGTGGAAGGGGGTGGATTTTCAAAATTTTAAGATCAAATTCGTAATCAACGACCCCGAAAACATATAAATTAACATGCATCTTGATTATGTTCTTGAATATACGCTATTTCACGTGAGGGGTGGGCAATAGGGGTGGAAGGGGGTGGATTTTCAAAATTTTAAGATCAAATTTGTAATCAGCGACCCCGACAACCCCCGAGTAAGAAATTTTGAATCAATTACTTAATTTTTTGAGTTTTGGCCAGCTTTTCGGGAATCGGCTGCACTGTGCGGCGTCCGCGGTTTCAGTTTTGGGAAAAGGAAAAAGTCACAGGGGGCTAAAAGCGGTGAATACGATCGTTGTTCGATGATATTTGTCGAGTTTTTGGTAAAAAAAAGTTAGCCTTGTGAGACGGTGCGTTATCATGGTGCGAGATCCATGAGTTTTCTTTCCACAAATTGGGTCGTTTCCTACGCACATTCTCTCTCAAACGCCGCATAACTTCCTAATCATATTCTTTATTTACCGTAGAACCATTTGGAACGAAATCCGAGTGCACAGCACCAGGATAATCAAAGAAAACGAGTAGCATGACTTTCATTTTTGACCGACTTTGGCGTGGTTTTTTGCGTTTCGGCTCATGTGGATAGCGCCATTCGGCCGCCTGGTTGCGTGTTGACTGGTTTGCATGTCAAACTCATGTATCCACGTCTCATCACCTGTTATGATGCGCTGGATAAACGTTGGGTCCGAATTCACTTGCTTAAGCATTTTTTCAATCACCTTCTTCCGATGAAAGAAATTCAGATCTCTTTGAACAAGTCGAGAAGTCACGCGTCTCATGCCCAATTGATGGTGTAAAATGTTGGGAATTGATTCGTGAGACACGCTAAAGTCATGAGCTACCTTATGATGGTTAAATGATGGTTTTCCAGCACCATTTCCTTGACTACTTTGTCGACGTTTTCATCCGTTGAAGACGTTGGTGGGCGACCAGATTGAGGCAAATCTTCCACGACTTTTCGGCCCTCAGCAAAAGCCGTATACCACCCGTAGATCCGTGCTTTTCATAAAGCACACGCGCCATAGGCTTCCTGCAACATTTACCACGATTCGGCATACGAAATACCGTTCAAAACATAAAGTTTAAGATAAGTTCTTTGTAGGATATTTTTATCCATAGTGAAAATCGCAGAGTACACCTGCGGTTGACAGATAAAATATAATGCCAAAAACAAGCTAATTGACAGATCACGCTCAAATTCTGCGACACAGACCAACATTCCAGCAAACAAAAATTTACTCATATACGTATCGTGCGCTTTTTAAATGAACAATTTATTTATTTTCTTAAAATTGCCAAATAATGCTAGTGTTTGTTCAGGCAGTAGTCTTTAGCATTTTGCAGGCATGCGAAATAGTGAGGGAACGTAGGGCAAGTAAGATATTAACATTTTCTCCGATAGGGAGGCTCTGACGACGCCATGGTGCAGATCCAAACTAATAAACTCCTGTAAGGAAGAAATCAAAATCTCTTGAGTATGCAGGTAACATTTCTCTGATCTGGGTTCTAGGACATAGGAACATAGAGGAAATGAAATTGCTGATGAGCTTGCCAGGAAGGGGATTCAATTGGTCCCAGAGACCTTCTACCCGTTCATCGGTAACCCCCTGACTGTTGTTAAAAGGGAATTGCACAACTCATTTCTCAGGAAAGCGCAAAAAATATGGAGTTCCACTTCTTCATTTGCTATTACGAGATCCTTTTGGCCTCAGTTCAATAGAAGAAGGACTCAGAAAGCCTTGGTGACTCCACGCCATTAATTTTCCAAACTCTTAGCTGTGTTTAGCTGTCACTGGACTATCGGCTCACAAGCGGAAAAGGCAGGTTTACCATTTAATCCCCATTGCAGAAGATGGGGATGAGGTTGAATAGAATGGGCGTCTTAAAGACTCGTTAGGACACCCTTCGATTACAATTGAATAGTGTGAAAAACACCTGCCAGATCCATAAAGGCTGCCATAGTGAATTCAGAAATGTTTGTAATGGGCAAACATTTCATTTGAAGCATAACAAATTTTGCTCAATCTTGCACGTGTAAAAAATAATTATGATCTCAAAAAATTTCACTATTGACTCAACTGCCTATCCTCGACACTCTCAGCTGTGTGTGTGTGTGTGTGTGTGTTGAAATAGCAAATTAAGATTTCACAAATGTTTGACACACTTTTACGAAAAGCTGCTAATGCTGCGATTTATGTTTTTTTGTATGCTACATCGACTGTATATTTTTATAAATATAATTTTTCTTCGAATTCCTTGGCAAATTTACGCACCACCGCAATGTTGTCTAAACAATTTCTATTTAAGCATTCAATGCGTTACTCGCCGTCGAGTTCGTTGGCTTACATTTCTTTAATTTAATGGATATTCCACCAACGCTCCAACCGCCGCCAACATCTTTCCGCATTTTGTATTGCAAGTCACACAGAACCGAAGCAGCAGCAGCAGTCAAGCGTTAAGACTTAGACAAACAAAAGTTTATTGTCAAAATAAATGACAATTTTGAGGTACATACAAATACATATATGAGATTCTATACATAATATTCCGCTGCTACCACGCCATTGTTACTGCACTGCATTTGTTTGCCGTTTCGCGCTTTATAACTTACAAAAGTGTTTTGTTTGCCTTCGTTCTAATTTTGCTGCTAATTGCCATTTAGTTGCAGTAAAAATCACAGACAAAACAAAGTGAACTAAAATGAAAAGTGCCAAAGAATGGGAAATCGTGAGACGTGAAAAAAAGTTGTGTAGAGAATGCGAAAAGAATATCTTTTCTTCTTAAGTTATTGTGGATCTTAAAGATTTCATATAAATATTACAACCAGCAGTTGGTTGGCGGCGGACCTCCTATTGCCTTGTGTAACTTTCACCTGTCAATTAACACTTGAATAAACTAAATACGTTTGCAGAATATTAAACACGGAAAACAGTGACAAATGCAATGCACTGATGTTGATGGAAAGGAGCAGATGAACAAATAGAAGAAGTAAAAGTAGAAATATGTAGGAATAAAAGCAAAAATCTAGCAAAGTTGTGAAATGGGAACTTTTTTTACATGACTAAAGTTTATTTTAGAGAAAAAGAGACACTTTTTGTTAAAAAAAAAACCAAAAAAAAATTTATAAAATCAATATAATCCCAATATTGTGGCCAAAAAATCGTCAGGCCGTCAGGGTGCGCTTAAAATTTAGGTGGTTGCAAATAATGACTTTTTAGACAAAACTAGTAAGCTCGTATTACTTACTAGGAAACATCATTAACCGCATAGAAAGACCCCCGAAATTGAATGAAATCACCTGGTCGTTCAGCGGAAGTGCTCGTTACCTAGGTTTGATATTAGATAGGAAGCTAAATTGGATTTTAAATGTAAAAGACAGAGTGAGGAAAGTCTAAGCTCAGCTCTTTACTCATGCCTGAAAACCATAGGGTTAATTTAGGGTTTATCTCCGAAAATAGTACACTGGTTGTATTCGGCAGTGGGAAGACCGATTGTACCGTAAGGAGTATTAGTATGGTGTCAAAGGACCTGCTATCGAAGGTAACGCCTTTCACATGGTTTGACTAGGAGCGGAAAAGATGGTAGTCTGTCGGTACAATATCCGGAGAATACGGCGACTGCTGAGCTCTTGGAGTGCACCTTTGACGGCTTGTGCAACATGGGGCCTGGCGTTGTCGAGAAGCAGTGTGGTTTGACCATATCGATTAAGCCTTTTCAGTTGTATAGCCTCATTCACGCAGTGTAGTTGGGCAATGTAGAGCTCCTTGTTGACCATGGCATTCTTTTTTAGCATTTCCCAGTGCAGCATGCCTTCGCAGTCCCACCAAACACATATCAGAATCTACTTTGGATGAAGATCCGGGTTGACTCTTGGCTTTGGCGTATCTTCTGGAGCCACTCACTGCTTTCTTTACTTCATATTAATGTATATAGGCACCATTTCTCATCCCCTGTGACGATTCGGCGCAAACAGCGCTGATTATCACCGCGTTTTGCTCGATGGCGGGCGAGATGCTGAGAACCAATTTGAAGGCGATTTTCCTTTTATTATTCGTTAAGCTCGTGAGGCACCTAGGTTTCAAAGTTTTCCGTAAATTGCATTGAATGAAGCTGATTGAGAATCGCAGCTAATTTTTTTCCGACTGGTTTGGCGACCCTTCTCCTGTTATTTGAGACACTCTTCATCGAATTCAGAAGACCTTCCGTTGCGGGTCGTCTCATCGACGTCAAAGTCTTATCATTGCCGTTCTGCCACTGCAAGAGTGCTGGTTGGCGTATACTGCGCTGATTGTAGCCCTCCGCTGTCGGTACTGGAGGCATCCTTCATCTGAATGCTGATGTTACTGTCCCCGTTGCCGTTTGCGGGGCTATCAGCTTTGACATTTTTGAACGCAGTGCGGGCTGGTCCGCTTCCAGCTGCATGATTGGTGCGTTCTTTGCCGGCGGGAATCTTAGCAGTAAACTACTTTTTCTGAAGGCTGCTCTTGAATCCACATTGTCATTTCGACCATCTCTGATTCCTTCATCTGTTGTTTACTCGGTGGTTTGTTTTCTATTTTGGGTATTCATTTTCAATTCCTTTGAGGCCCGAATTCAGGTCGCTATCCTTACACGAAAGTGCAGCTTCCGTAAGTGTCCCCATGGTTATCTATGCGAGCAGGGCTTCATGGGCAATAGAGTTCAGAGCCAGGACAGGAACTAGTGAGGATTTCTCAACTGAGCCTGTACCACCAACTTAATGGTGACGTGTAAGGAACGTACCCGAAGGCTTGCCAGAGTTTTAACGGGACGGAGGCGATTGTAGCATTAGCCTATCAGCCATTTCGGTGAGGTGTCACCCTCCTGTACTGAGGAGATAGAATACTAATTGCACCAGCCCATAGAATTCCTAATCTAATAATATTTTTTCAGTATACTGTAATCAGGATCTTACTGGTCTCGATCCTGATGGGCTTTACAGCCCTGCCGCTGGAGGTACTCTGGGGAATATGAGGCCTTTCGAGGCCCCTTCCTCTCCTACTGGCATGCCTTACCACGGATGTATTCTTCCCCCCCACCCGCTGGGGATACAGTTTTGTTGTTTGACTGGGGTCGAAAGATTTGATCTCGTCCTTACAGGAGTTGACCAAATTGGATCTGCAGTGTTGCCAGAAGCTTAGTCGTGGCCTGACTGTCGGAAAAAATGTTGATTTCTCCATCGCTCCCGCGATCCCTAAACATTGTGCATGCCTACAGGATCGCAAAGATCTCTGCCTGAAAAGTGCTGGCCATGTTCGGCAGTTTTAAGGAAATGGATAAATTGGCTGATTTAGAGAAAACCCCTTATCCGCCTCTCGTCTTGGAGCCTTCAGGAAGACAAAGATAAGGTACAGATTTCCACCTCGTTCCAGTCTTGCCTACTTGGAAAGATTGCCCTGGCACGATCCTCAAACTCCAGTTTGCGGATAGACAGATCTGTACAAAGTTCGGAGAAATACGATGTTAACTACCCAAAAGCGCTACCATGGTCCTTGAAAGATTGCCTCCAGAGACCAACCTGCTTTAACTTGATTGTACTTTGACCAGCGTTGGAAATAAGGCAAAAGTCGATGGGAAGTAGGTGCAAAAAGATCCGGTAATGCCAATACAAGCACCAGTTTAGTGATATTATAGCCCTTCCTTGAGTGCCCATTTTTAGCGAACATAGGTTTAAAAGAAATTTAATGTACTGGTGTTGTCTGAGTAACACAGCCTATACCCAATCAACACAAAAGATGTCATTTTGATACTCCACTACTTTTTATTACGCGAACCATCTTGATTTGACTTGATGACTAAGTCATATATGTATTTTCTTTTCTGCAATTTCTTTCAAGTTGACCATCGAGAATTCCCCCAGCATTTTATGTCGTAGAGCACCAAGACTTTAGCGCTCACACAGATAGTGAAAGACTGTTTCCATAGATTCTTCTTGATTGCAGCTTCTGCATCTATCGTTGTACGGCCACCCCATCTTCCTGGTACGGTTTCTCAAAGGCCAGTGGGTGGCTATTGTTGACGTAATTCTGGATGTCTGCTCGTGGCTTTCTTAAGAACTCGTCAGTTCTGGATTTGTTGAAATTGAGCTTTAGTTTGTTTAGTTATTTTGCAGTTATCCATGTTAGTCTACCTGCTAAAGGCCGGCTTCGAACGCCTTAAAGACAGCTGCTTTTGTGCACACCTTGAGAACAGCCTATTTCTACTACCACGGATTCGTTATAGGACGCCCCCTTTATTCAATTTTTTTCACCACCTTATCGGATCCCTAATTTTTCCGGATTTCATCTGACTTGTCCTCTTAGATCCGCCACTGATTCCAACGAAGTGCCGCTATTATTTTTTTTTCTATTAATTTTTGGCGCTTCATAGGCTTGGGCGTTGTCCGATACGCTACTTCCTTTCATTCAGTAGCATTTTTATTTATACATACTTTACATTTGTATGCCATCACCTCATAAATTTACGCTGACCTCCCATTAGGCAAATGTCACATTGCGGTAATGCCACTCTTTTAACGCAGAACTGAAATTATAAAATTATTAACACTAAAATATTTTTACTACATATTTCCTTCTGCTGATTTCATTGTGTTGCAAAAAAGATACGATTTTAATATAAATTCCCCTCTCTTCCGTTCGGTTCTTGAATTTTAATAACTTCATATTGCCACAGGGCCTAGGCTGGTATGTGCTTGCCGCCCCCCCAAATTTTAATATCAGCGTGTGTTATTAATTTATTCAAATGACTAATTCTCGAGCAGTCAAGCAGCTATAATTTTAAGCATGTATACATACACACATATATATAAATATATATATATATATTTATTTGTGTGGCGCTATCAGCTCTAAACGGAGGCCTTTCACAAGTATAATTAGTATGATGAAAATATTTTTGAATGAATTTGTTATTAATAATTGTTTTTGCATTCGTTCGTGCTTGTGTGGGCGCGTTTTAAAAACTTTTTTTTTATTTTTTGTACATTGGAAAATTCCACATTAAAATGAGAACTTCTTATCTCAATAACTTATTCAAAAATACATGAAAAAGTAGACTTTTTCCAGAGCTTTTCAGCCTGCAGGGAGTTTAATCGAGAATTGTTAGAGAAAAAAACAAAGTATTTCTTTGTTTTGTGGTATTTCTACTTTGAAACTGTCCAAGCTTACTTATGGGCCTATTTTTCGTGTATCGACTTTAACTTTGACGAAGGTCAAACAAAGAAACAAAGAGAGTACAAGGAACTTAAGTCACATAATTCGAAGAAGGGAAAAAATAATCCAAAATTCTGTGACTCAAATCGGCTCACTTGATGTTAAGTGGGCTTGACAGTTTGTGCGGTTATTAGTTGTTGTTGTTGTAGTAACATAAACATGCTCCATACATTTACGGGGAAAGCTGCTTTGGTGATAGTGCTTAACTGGATATAAATCCGGGTCATTTGGGTAATGTAGACCCGACTGTTTTGGCAACGAACGAACGAACTTTTGCTTGCCTGTCCAGTTCATTTGGAGATGCAAATATCCATTAGCCAGAATGGGTTGCGAATACTTCAAGATAAACTTTTTTGTATTATAGAGTCGAGAAAAATGGAATTGGTAGATTTGATCTAATTTAGCACACCGACAGGGGGGAAGTGGTTCGTTACACTTTTCTATTTCCCAGATATACATATACATATATATACAGATGCGTTTGTGCGCAAACATCTGCATCTGGTTCATTTTCCTAAAACAAAAACAAAAGCATACCAAACTATCGCTGGATGTGGTCATGTGGATGTGATACGACCAATAGGCTTTTATTATTTGAGTTGTAAAAAACTTAAAATTGGATTTGCCATTCAGAAAGAATTGTTGCATTTGCATCACCTCTTCGACAAAGGTTCACGATCTATCGCTTTGACTGGTTGTTTCCACTGGAGTTTATAAGATTTGAGGGAAGTAAATGATTTAACAAAATTTTGGGAATATTTTCTATAATTTTCCACTTTTAGCTTGGCTGGCCAATACAGTTTCTCGATTGTAAGCTCTTTCTTTCCATAAAATACATATTTAACGATTAAGTTAACATTTTCTAGAAGATAATAAGGAGCGATATGTCAGTTCAGTACGAACTCTCCACGCAAAGTATTTTTACAATTTTCCGAAATGCTCTTGAGTGCTCTAGTGCTAAACGCAATCTAACTCTGGCAAATAGACTTCTTTGATAGGCTATTCTTCAGCTAGTTTTGAGCAGAGTATGTAGACATGCTAAAATAGAGGAAGGGATAAGTTCCCACAATCCTCATCTGCCAAAGACTGGCAACATCAAGCGCTCAGCATGAAAAGCCTTGAGAATTTTATTATCTCGTGTGCCCAAAGGTTAGGAGTGGGACGGAATTCAAACTTGTACTGCAATGATTTTTGAGTAGTAGAGACTTCGTTAACTCCTATGGTACTATAAAGAACGTGGAGCTTTACGGTATATTTTTAAGCAACCGCCATACTTAACAACTCGGTGGGCTTCAGAACTATTTATAGACTTCAAGTCAGCTTTTTATCTACACACTTATATAATCTAGAGATCTGAAATTATCAATGGTACTACCAGCGTAAGGTAAGATATTGGATGTTACACGAGTTGAGGGATACTGCGCGCCATAAGATCTTTTGTAATATCACGGCACCCAATAACTAAACCACCTGCATACTCTGATGAAGGCTAAACGGGATTTGGTAACTGCGATCTTAAGAATCATAAGGTCGGGTATACCTTTCCCAAGAAATATTAATCTTTATTATATCCAGTCCGATCATACGCTTGAAATGTCTTCGTATCTCAGAAGACCGATCCATCAAGTACAGATGCGAACGCAATCAATACCGAACGGTTAGGTAACGCGCGAGCTATCTTAAGTTGGCTCTAATTTACTAGTTAACTTGTCTTTCTTATTCCTGTTAAAGGGGTACGCAACGTTTAACAGTTTTTCTCGCCCATGTGTCATTCTTTTCGAAAAAGAAACTTATGTCCAATAGAATAACGAAAACTTTGCTTCAACCCAAATGACAGTTTAAAACTGAAACTTGCCTAATTAGACGCAAGATTGCTAAAATGCATTTCTCGTAAAAGCTTCGTTCTAGTTCTCCTAATGCTGAGCAACGTAAATTGGGAGAATGAGGAAATGAAGAAGGAAGTAATTAAGCAGAAATGGTTGTTTTTAAGTCTCAATCTAGCCGGTCCCTAATAACAAACAGCGGTTAATCTAAATATATCTGTGCTATTATTTTTCATATTGTAGTACTTTAAGCACTAACTAAGACAATGCCGACTCTCTAGTAATATAAGCCCGTCCACCTTTTGAAGGCTTAGCAGGCAATTGTGAGTTATACTATTCATGATCAGACCCACCGATGGAATATTCGTACACGGGAACATAAAGTTTGAGAAAATCCCAAAAAGGTATATCAAAGAATCACTATTTCTTACTTAAATACAGCTTATAAAGACTTTCGACTCATGGTAGAAAGCAGAGATTTGACAGCTCGTGTGGGCTCGGTTTTTTCACGAAACAATATTCTATTGCCTTGTATGTATTCTGATGAAGGTCATTTATGATTAAAAATATTTCTTAATGTATCATCTTTCAATAGTCACAAGAGACGTAATCTTTAAATTTTTCCTAATTTATTGATAATAGTTTCCGGGCTACAGCCCCGTCCCATGAGAGTTTCCACCTTTGATCCTGCCCTTTTGGTGCCCAAGCTTTCGATGAATATCTGCATTTCTATCCCAAAGTAGCTGTTCGATGTGAAGCATGAAGCGTCGAAATTGTCTTTCCTGGTAATAAGAAAGCACGGAGTAGGTGGCTTGAAAAATTTTCTCCAAAATATTATGCTATGAACTGGGACCGCCATAGCTAAGTGGGGCTTTGAAAGCCCCATTTTTTTGTTTTGCTTTTGGAGGGGAGGATAAAAATATCTGAAACATTCAATTGATACCGTCGCACCAATGATATGTGGGGCATGCTCCCAAACCTCCCTCTTCAGCTGACTACCACCCGGGACTGCATGTTTGCATTATATCGAGGTGGAGCCGTGATTCTCTGACACAATAGGAGTCTGTGTCCAGGCCCTCTGCCTGGGATGTATAGAGGTAATACGTCGAACATACTCTCGAATTGCTTCTACTGTAGGTGGGATCAAAAGGAACATCGATAACATGCGATAATGTCACGGCAAATACCGTCTTGTCACTGTATGATTTAGTCGTGAGTGATGAACTCAGTCGTCTGTGACTGCCGTCAGTTCGTCTCTATTCGACCTCCACTGGAACTCTGCTGCTAAATGAATACAGATTCAGTCGTCATAGCTGCCAGCCTCTAGCTGCTCTAGCAGTAGCTCTCTTCTTCGCCTCTCTCCATTGAGCTCACTCAGCTTGACTACCATTCTGTTGGACATTTGATTGGTGCCCACTATCGACAAAAAAATATCAAATCTTAGAAAGTGTTTCTTAGAGCAGCAATCTTCGGCAAACCGCGCCATAAAAAAACATCTGTCTGTCTGGCGGTATTACACTGTATGTCCCTGCATTTGTAGGACTCGCACTGCAAATGGAAAGTTATTCACGTTCAAATACTTAGGAAACTATTTTCGAAAATGAGGGTAAACCAGAAAACCACAAAATACTCTGACCACTAAGAAAGAGGCGGAAATGCTCGGCCTCAAACTGTCAAGTTAATTTGAACTACAAATTATTACAGACATTGAGGCATTGTGAGAGACTTTTACAGTTTCTCAGCTATTTCTTTTATTGATATTTCTGCCACTCGTTTCTGTTTTTGTTTTTTTTTTTGATCTCCCTCACCTAACCCAATTACCACTTTCATTTGTATACCTTCCGGTACGTGTCGCAGACATTTCCTTTAATTCCTATTTCGATAGCAAAATGGTCTTGCAATTTTCCGCTAATTTCATCAGATGTCAAATTGAATTTTCCTACAGTGAAAATGGGAGAAAAATAAATTTTGAATTGATTTCCACTGGTGGAAAACCGAACGAAGATTTGTCTGTAAAAAAATGTGCACCACAAAAAGTCAAATTTCCTGGTAGAGAGCTGTTCATTTCCGTTTGCATAAGAAATGTGGAGTAATGAAGGAAAATTAAAAGCAAAGCGTACTGAGTAAATATGGAATCAAAAAGTAGAAGAAGAAAAGTAAAAGAATTGGTAGTTGAATTATGCAAGCAAAAAATGCAATGAAAATATTTGACAAAAAGCAATAAACTGACTTGAAAAAAAGCATTTCAAAAATAAAATAAAAATGTAACTTTTTTGTGGTATTGGCGAGTTGATAACTCGAGTGAGAGAAAAAGTGCCATATGTGTGGGTTGGCTGGCTGGCAACGTCGGCGGCGGGTTAGGATAAAAAAGCGCCAAATGCAACTTTCAGTGAAATGAAATAAACACAAAAACAAAGCATTGCATACATGCATACGCACATACATAGAAATTAAGGTTGGTCGGTTGATTGCTGAGTTGCACATAAAACATTTTTTTACCGTGAAATGAGCGCTAAACAGCAATAACGATAGCAACAGAAAGCAAATGTGTGTGTACCTATGTTTGACGGGATACAACCGCTCCAACAACAATGCAAAAGAGAAAAAAAAAATACAAAACCAAATAGCAACAATACGAAAGTAGCGGAGGCCTAACAGCCTAAAACCGGTCGCTGCAATCAACAAGCAACACCAATACGAGTACCACCAGCAACATTTACAACAATAATAACGACAATAGTGAATCCAGTTGGCATCCAGTCGCATTATATCAAACAGCCACCCAACCAACTAACCAACGAACCAACTTACCAATTGACTGCACGACCAGCAACAGACTAAACAGTAGTTAGGCAGCCGGCTGGCCAACAACAACAAATCGAAAGTTATTGACCGGAACTAATAACGTTTTTCTACGACTAGCCGACTTGATATGGGCGCACATGCATACATACATATGGACACGTGTGTTACATTGTATTAACAGATGCACATACATACACTTGCATATATGTATGTGTGTGTGTATATGTTTACATACAGCTGTCGACAATGAAGTCCTAGCAGCTAAAAAAATTTATTTAGTTTTTTACTATCTTTGCGTTTTACTCGTAGTAGGTTTTCAGTCCAATATTCGAGATTTCAATTTCTGCCAACGCCTTTAACCTTTCGTTTGGCCCCCGCGTCTGCCCAGACTTTTTCGACTTTGGACGTAAATTTAACATAATTCTATTATAGCTACCAGGTAGCTTCCTTAAATTTAATTTTCTATCGATTTAGGGATGTAACCTTTTAAAAAGGATCCTCGAACGAAAAAAGGCCAGATCCGTGTGCCCAACTGAAGGTTTTAAAAAAAGTGTCCAACGGAGTCAGGAGAATAAAAAAAAAATATTTCAGAATCTTTTTTTTTTTGCATATTTATTTTAGATATGTTGCAGTTTTAGTACCAAACATTTTTAATATAGTTTCTAATAAAAGTAGAAAAATCATCTTGAATTGTAAAATTTAGGGAGCATAAAAATGTATAAATATTGTGTAGAGCATCCTGATTAGCTTAGGGAGAGTGGGAGGCGAAGGTAGTGAGGAGAGCGAAATATTACCAGAGTTTTGGGTTGAGCTCGTTTGTAATTTTATTTACTTGGGTTTTATAGCACGTCTTGTGATGGGGCTAACTATCTGTTATTAAACTTATTCAGCCATGTATATTAGCTTGAAGTGCTCTCAGAGTACTCTAATGGAAAGAGTCTGACGCAATGCGTGGCTGTAATATTCCCGTTTTAACTTCGAAAAAGGCGAGCCAAGAAGCGCCGAGAGAATGGTAACTCCGAAAGTACTCAAGCTTAAAAGTTCATTCACTGATGATTTCTGCAGAACTGATTTCGATTATTGGCTCTGCTCTCTGTGGAGTAACCGGTGATTTATAGTTGACCAATTCATCGGCAATTTCATTGCCTTGAACATCGCGGTGTCCTGGACTTCATATAAGTACAATCTTATTCCGTTTTGCAACAGAATTAAGCTTCTTGTTACATTCTTGAGCAATATTTGAGGTTTGCTTTGCTTCAATCTGTTTCCCACTCCATCTCCTCTCCATTATCCGTTCTGCTACTTTCAGAATGGCACAAATTTCTGTTTGAAAAACAGTTGCTATTCCATAGCGTAATGATACTTACCACAATAGTTTAAATACAATCCGGTTCCAGACCCTATTTCATTCTTGGACCCATAGGTAAAGACAATATGCGTCAAACCTCTTTGAATGCACTCTGGATTTCTCCATTGTTTCCAAATGAAAATACGGACATAAAATCGTCCTTAGGTGCCAAAATTTGCGAATACTGCTCAGATAGCATCTTAAAAACTTCTCTGTATCACATAGTTCCGTCTTCGTGCCAGAAACCTTAGTTATGGAGGCTACACATTGCTCCCTGCTGCATCTTAGGATTCAGGGGGAGCAAATCAAGCATAGCACATAGTACATCGCCGGAGGTTATATTCGTGCCATCCGTAATGCCTACACTTATATGTATATCTACACGACCACATCTGATTTCAGACTCCAAGTTTTACTACTGCCGTAGAGCCTTGCATTGTTGAAAAATCTTTAATACGCGATCCACCTTCATGTGTCTTCCAAGTCAGTATCTTATTCAAGATTACTTTGAGATAATTAACTTCATCAGCAAGACTAAGTGACACTCCTTTCAGTGCTGGAAGACTAAGTCCATCCAATTTCCGTTTTCTTGTGAAAAAGACTAAGGTAGTTTTGTACGGCTTGATGGAAAAACGTTAGCGAAGAATCTGCGACGAAGCAACATACTCGTATCAGCTGAAATAGCAACACAGCTTTCTATTTAATAATTGATAAACCACTTGAGAGTTGCAGCGATTTGATTGCCTAAATGAAATGACAAACAAAACAGATCAATTTTTTGCCTACTTGCAGGCGATAAGAAAATTTAAGGCAACTCACTTAAGCACTTCCTTTACTTTCTAAGGACTGTTCCACATTATAGTGCCGATCACGGTTCGGCATACCTTCGGGGTATTCGAACTCAGGCACTTCACTCGCAAACGAATTGTTAGTTTTCGCTCAATTTTAAATAAAATTCACATTTTAAATGGGTGTAAAAAAATGTTGCTGGCATTTTGCGCGGTGTTTTTACGGCGTGAACTGAGTACTACTTTGCCGTGAGATCCATATGAAATTTCACTCATATTTCATGGCAATGTAACTTGAATGGATTTTGACAGGCACGTGACCGTGAACTTAGTATTTACTATGCTATACTTGACAATATTTTACCAGACCGAGGTCGGTCCGAAGATCGTGAAGAAGGTGATGCATTTGTAATAAAAAAATCGAATTTGTAAGCGAATTGACGTTACTTTATTGGTGTTTCACTTTTGTGCACATTTCTTTGTTTATTTACAATTTTGCTGTTCTACGTAGGGGAATTACTCGGATTTTCTCCGACCAAGGGCTGCCACCCCAATAAACTAGCCTTGCCTAGTGCGCTGAACCTCACCTTTGGTCCAATTCTGCGTTGATGCGCTCAGCCATTCTCTTGACATACGACTTATCAACCGTTCAGGAAGTGCTGATTTTTGAAATTTTAAAATGAATGAAAAAATTGGTTTTTGCCTGTAAGGGTGATTTGAATATTTCTTATTTTTTTGGAAGCCGTAATTATTCTGAAGACTTCGACATTCAAATCTCGTAGTAATTTCGACAGCAACGTTATTTTGTAAATATCCTTATAAGCAGCTTGGAAATGATCGGGTTAGATGTTATGCTCTGCTAATATTTCTTCCTCTAAAAAGAACCTTTGAAGAACAACTCATGCTCCTTTTTTTATTATTTATTTGTATTTACCTATGAAGTAATGAATTGAGTTGAAATTGGAGTTTTAGTATACCACCTTGATCAAAAAGTTTCTGGAACAACTCCCAGGTGATGCTCTAATTCAACTGATTTCAGTTCTGTTAGTCCCAAAACCTGAATTTTATGCAAAAAAGCGACTATCTAAGATCTGATTTCCAAGGCTGAATCCGACCCAACATTCATCAAACGTATCATCACTCTCCAATTAAGGAACCCGAACTTCTCACGATTAAAAAAAAAACACATCGATGACAAAATTGCGAGCTCAAGTTTTCAGGATTCTCAGTTTTTTTTATCCATAAGCTTAAAGTTTAGCTCCGTTCCGGTAATTTTCCTAAAACTTTGCATTTCACATTCGCCACACTTTTTACACATTAACAAAATGCATTTTAGGACAGCTGGGTACGCACTGCGCTGCAAACTCCAGTTGACTACCCGTTCGGATTTCAATAGCCGCCACTGTAATTGTCAACACTTAAGTACGTACGTACGTGTGGGTATGCATATAATCAGCTTGGCAGTTGAGTTTTTGTAACCTATTGCTTTTGCTTTTGATTGTCGTTTTTTATCGCTTGATTTTGTTGTTTCTTTCCGCTGTTTTTGTTGTTGCTTTCCCCTTTTTTGTTATCCGTTTTGTGAAGTTAAAATTTTATTTTATTAATTTTTTTGTCGCTGCGACGCAATCTTTGCAGTTGGTTAATTTGGTCAGTGAATTAAAACAGACGTCGAGTTGTGCGTCTTTTTTTTGTTATTTTGTATTTAAATGCATTTATGATGATTGGCAGTTGTTGCTGCTGAGAAAAAAAAAGGAAAATAAATTGAAATTAAGCTGTGGCGTTGATTAGAGCATTACAAATGATTTAAAGTAATTTTAAAATGCATTAAAAATTTTAGACGTTTTTCTTCACTGCAACTCGTTTTTTTTACCATTTTATAAATTTTGTTTCCAATTTATTTTTCTTTTGTTAAAGTTGGGGTGGAAAGCTGGTTGTTAACATGCCTTTTATGCATCCACAACTCAAAGTGTGTCTGCTGGGCTAGAAAAGCCCGAGTTTATTTACCAAACTATAGGCCGCGAAAGGCTTTAGTTATGCCGGCTTTCAGTCAATGTTCAAGCCCGTGTTGCATCTGCATTCGCATTTCATATGATTTCTCCATATACTTGATTAGAACTGTAATCTGAAGCTTCAAGACTTTAAACTTCTGCCTATGGAACTGGGAACGGCTGAAGTGACAGTCTTTTGGCGGGTATAAATCCGGGTCGTTCCGGCGGCGTAGAACCAACTGCCGTGGAAACGGCTCACGGACATTCTCACAGGTTACTTCAGTTAGCGCAGCTATCTGCACTGACTTGCCATATAGTATGATTCTTTCTGTGACTAATCATTGTAACTTTTCTGTGATTAATCCCCAACTTTCTTTTCGAATGTGATGCTATGGCGAAAAGAAGGATTATATACTTCAGCCGGTTGCGACCGCAAGAAAGGCACATACGCTTAGCCCTACCCAGCTTGATCTTAATTGTATTGAGGGAGCTGGGTATAGTTGAGGTACTGTGTTGAGTGGAGGGCACAAAAGGCTGTGCGGTCGAAGTGCAGTGTATTTTACTTCACTGTTTGATATTAAAATTGAGTTGAACCTATTTTAAAATAATTAAGTTACTGCAAATGTTCAGCCCATCGCACTCTATATCATATATAGGATTTCCAAGATTAAAAAAAAGTTCACACATGTAAGGCCGTTTATGCTGGCCGCAACTCGCATACTTGCAACAAACACTTCTCGCCAATATTCGGATTTATTGGCAACTGGAGGAACCTTACCTCAGAGCACGTACAAAGTATTTTGTACTTTTAATCTTAGTCCTGCCATAGTTCTGTTACTGTACTGTTACACTTCTGCTAATGAAGTTAGTTTTATTTCATCATATAAACATTAAAAAATAAATTTAAATTATCATTCCAAATGGTCACCTTTTGCTTTAACACAAGCCTTCAAGCGATTAGGCCATTCAGCTATGCAGTACACACGGTTTCCATGGATATTGACGTCTCTGCTCGAACCCACGATTGTTTGAGACTCGCCAAATTTCTGTGAGGCCTTCGACATGCCATATTCTCTATCAAACTATAGTCCAACGGATTCAGATCTGGGCTTCCAGGTGGCCAATCTTCTGCGGCCATGAACGCAGGAATATTGTTTTTTAGTCACTTGTTTTTGCCTAATAGGCTGGAGAGGAACTGTGCTGGAAGATCGAACGCTGTCCATTGAAGAGAGTACTGCTCAACTGTATCATCACGCCGTTTAAGACATCCTCCGGTACACTTTTGACCGGGGGGTCTTAACCCCTCTTTTCTGCGAATTTGTTCTCGCTGTATGCATTCTAAAATTTGCTATTTGCTGGCAAGACTAACCATATGTATATGAGGTGGTGGGTGAATAGTCACTTTTGTGAATAACTTTTTGAATAACTTTTTTCTCTTCGACTAACTTTTTTACTAAATACAAAACAAAAGTGATTTTGAGTGACCTTTAGGGGCTCTATTGCTTATCTTTGTATATACTGCAGCTGTTTAGTTTACAAGTGCCAAATATGATTGATGTACGATGCCATTTCAAAAAATTATAAATTTTCCTGTATATAATTGGTGCTTACACCTCTTGCTGGGTGTTTTCTCCTCCTATTCGCGCTGTGTGTCTTGAGGTTTTTTCCCAAATGGAGGAACTTCTATGCCGCCTCCGATTGGCTGATCGTTTTTTATTAGCAGCTTCATGGCAGAAATACGATCGGAGGCTTGGCAGGGTCTGCTGAGCAGGCGCCGCTGTTAGAAAAGCGATTTTCTATTACTTGGCGCTTCATGCCCGGAATTTCGAGGTCAGCCACTAACGAATGGTCGGTCACTAATCGACTGCGATGCTGTAGTTTTACACTTCGGAAATAAGCGTTTCTTTTTTGTTGTTTATTTTGAACAAGAAATTAAATTTCGAATTTTTTTTTTAAATTTTCCCAAAAAAAAAAAAATATTTCTTTTACATTTCACATGAAATGATAAATAAAAAATGTTTCTTAAAATTGGGGTTGGTGATGCGAAATTCTAGAGTCTGTTTAATTGCCAGTTGATTAATGTGGCGACCGAAAAGTAACAATGCCATAACCTGTGACATTGTCATATTATATTTTACATATTCGCACTGGTGTTGCCATATCTCTGCAGCAGGCCTCCCTAAATAAAATATTAGTTTGGGGGAAAGAAATTCAATATTTTCTCGGTAGATGCCTGTAGTGATCGATAGCTGTAAAGAGTCGATCAAACAATTTAAAGTTTATGCTCGTTTTCAAGGTGACATTTCACACTAAAAAAATTCGTTTGCTGTTTTTTGTTTGTTCCATTCAGTTGTGAGTTACAATGGAAGTTAACAATGAGAAAATTCGCAACATTTTATAGTTTTTCTTTGAAGACGAAAAGGCAAAAATGAAAGCCAGGCCGCTAAAATTGTGAATGGTGTTTATGGTGCCTGGTAACATGGATACTGTAACAGCTAATTATGTGCAATTTTGTTGGTTTCCTCGTTTCAGTAGCCAAAGATCGACCATAAAACAGTTTTAAACCATTTGCACAAAAATTTTACGCAAAAATAGTGGATTTCTTTTTTCCCCAAACTAATATAAAAAACTTTGCCCCATAATTACGTGATTCCTTAGCCTGCAAAAACGAACAAAAGTTGATTACAAAAGTTCCACCTGCTTTCAAAAATGCCTTTCATACATCACGAATATTAACATTTACACTAACCGAAGGTTTCATTTAAATGCGATATCTTAACTTTGCATTGACCTTAATTTTGAAATGCTTAATTTGTTTATATAAATTAACATTCAGTTGCTAAAATTTACCGCCTTTGTGTTTCATGTTTTTTCTACTATTTTTTCTTGAACTTTTCAACTCTGCGGTGATTTTATTATTATTTCCTAATGAAGAAATGTAGATATGTGTATGTATGAGTAACTATTTATCTATTATTAAAAAGCACGTTTGGTTTTCTGTTGTTTCCAGAGAAAAACACCTTCGCTTGCTGTTTCCTCTCCAAAAGCACGCGCGTTGTCATGATACAATAGTTTGTTGATGTCAATATGAGTTATTTTTCAAGATAATTCAAGATTATAATAAGTCAAATTAAGTAAGAATAGGAATCAATAATCAATAATAAATAATGCTGTGAAATATGGTTTCATAATGACCTCTATTTTTGACCTAAGAGTGCCACAGCAGCCACTTCAACTCCAATTCAAAAATGAAACAAAAAGAAAAAAAATAAGCAAAACAAGACGCCTAATCTAGCAGCGACTAGACGTTACAACAATATGTTGTAATTACCGCTATTTTTTAAAAAACAATTTTTCTTGCTATATTTACCGTTTTACATAACTGTTTCTCACATGTAAATCGGCCCAATTATTCAAATTAGTTTTTGAGACTTCTCAAAAGGTTACATGCAAATTTTTATTCTTAGCTACAAGTTTCTAAAAAATATTCTTCTTATATTCTAAAGGGTGGTTACACTGTTCTTTTTAAATTGAGAGTCACTTTGATATTCAAAACTTTTTCCGCGGAATGAAATGAGGTTGGTAATTTTATTTTCGTAGAATGAAATAAGTCTAGTCAGGTCGGTAATTCATTGCGATGATTGGTCGTCCTAGTTTGTGCGAAAAAATATGTAAGCTGCTTTTTAGTATACCAAATTCAAAACCCCTGCTGTTGTTGTTGTAGCAGCATTAACATTCTCCATGCATGTATGGGGAATGCTGCTGATGTGAAAGTCCTTGGCCGGATATCAATCCGGGTTGTTCCGGTAACGTAGAACCAACTGTTGTGGGAAGGACCCCTCTATTCGTACGTTGTCGACGAGAAAATTGTGAAATCAATAGAAAAGTTTCCACCTGCAATCGACTCACCATCAGTGTCAATTACCTACTCAACATTGCACGCACCACTACAATTTAGTCTTATCTTGTAGGCATGGCTCAAAATTGTTTAGCAATTGCTTAATGGTGAATATTTTCGAATAAACTATATATATTTATATTTGAAAAAAAAAAATACTCAAGTACTTCCCATTTTTTACATACATAAATTTCATAGAATATGTGCGGTCCCACAACAGTCGGTTCCACGTTACTTGAACAATTCGGATATACCTACATCCGGCCAAGCACTTTAGCAGTAGCTCCACTCGTGCAATTCGAAAAGAGTACCTATTTTGCTGTAGCGTTATGTTCCATCCGCTCAACGTGACCTAGGCAGCGCAGCCCGATGTTGGTGTACAGCTCTGTGGTTCCATCTTATTCGGTATGCATCATTCATGCAAATTGGACCATAGATCTTGCGAATAATTTTTCTCTCGAAAACTCCTAATAACCGCCCATCGATGTTTGTCAATGTCCAGAACTCAGCGCCATACTGTAAGACCAGGAAAAAGAATGATTGTTAAAGTTATATTTTCGAGCATCGAGAGAGGGATCTGCTTTTCAATTGCCTACCCAGCTCAAAGTAGCACCTGTTGGCAAGAGTTATTCTTCGCTGGATTTCTTGACTGACGTTGCTGTTGGTGTTAATGCTGGATCCTAGGTAGGCAAAGTCCTTGACTACGCCGAACTTGTAATTGTCAATCACAAGCTGCTATCCAATACGCGTAGACTTTTGGTTGGGACACTCAGCCTTGACTATCATTGTACATCAGCCAATCCATTGCTTAATTTGCTTTTTCGAAAAAGTCGCTAGAAATGCAATCATGTTGATCGCCCCATGATTATCGACTTTTTGTGAACTAAAATTTAAGAGATGATCCGGGACGATTTTTGCATTCAGTGGAATAGCAAAGAAATCGTCGAAAAGGTTATTTGGAAAATTGATTTGAAAATGGGTGTGTTTCCGGTTTCCAATATTGCTTCTTCTTATTCTCGTTAGCCGACTGTGGACGAGTCATCTTGTCTTTGTGGGCCTTTCATCCTTGTACCAACCAACGCTCATTAACAATACAAGTAAGCCACATTTCCTCCTCCACTTGCTCATCTTCCTACGCCACCACCGTTTGCATATCTGTTGCCAGTAGACGGGTTTTCTAAAAGGTTGAGTTGGTTCATAACAGAGACAAGATCGCGGCTTTGACAATGCGCCAATTGGTGTCGATTGGTGTAAAGAAATGTTGAACAAATTGAGCTGGGGTGGCTCAAAGCACGTCTAAGACATCGTAGTGGGTGACGAATCTTGACAAACAAAACAGTAATCGACAGTATGGGTGTTCCACGACGAGCTGAATCCAATGAAAGTTCCCGGTGCAAGGAGCACTTCAAAACAAATGATTGCGTGTTTTTTTCGGAAAACTTGGTCATGCCGCAACTGTGCACTAGCGAAATGCGAAACAATCAATTCGAAGTGGTGCAAAACCACTTATTTCCCAGAAGTTTTCGGGCAATTAAGGAAAACCAACCGCCGAAGACGAATCATCTTTCACCCTCCACCAAGACAATACGAGCTCTCACGTATTGGCTCACACAAGAGAGTTTTTGAGCACTCAAAAGACCGAATTAAAGGATCATCCGCATTACAGCCCTAATTTGGCACCTACTGCTTTCTTTTTGTTTCCTCGAACATTAAAAATAAATTGCGAGTTGAATGTTTCTGTTGAAGCCTTTAAACAGCTCGTTTGGATTTATCCACTTCTGAATGGCAAAAGTGGTGGTTTTACGCTTCAAAAATGTTCTTTGACAGTTTTGTGTTAGAGATATTTGTATTGTAAATGTGTAAGTTTCATAGACGAAATAAAGCGAAGAAAACATTGACATATTTTCACTTCATCCAATATTTTACTTTTAAAAGCAACCTGTGATTTGCACACCCTTTATTTGTGCCTCTTTATTTTTTCCAATTTTTACTGTTTACTTCTTTTGTCGTTAACACCTGTTGCTCTTGAATACAAAGCCCATATAATTTTCCTCTTTGAGATAAAATGCTTTATATATTGTTTTTAATTTTTGAATCCCATTATAAATCAGTTTTTGTATGCGTGTTTGTCATCTTGAGAATTTTTAATTACGTGCTCTTCTGCTATATTTGGCTTACCTTCTATTGTTGTTTCTTTTTATGTATTTTTTTTCTTTGTTTTTACCTCATCAAGAGATTTTTAAGCGCCGATTGTTGGCTTTAGTTGCAACTCTGCGCTTAAGAGTTTTTGTTGCTGTATTTGTTTTTTCTTATTTTTGTTTTCTTTACTCATTTATGCGCATATCTTTACTTACTCTTTATCTGTTTCTACATATTTCAAGCTTCGTTAGCATCTGTAGATTTACCGCATTCTTCGTACATTCCTTTGCCTTCTTTACACACCCAAATAAGACTTTATTTGATTATATAATTAATTACTGTATGTGGAATTTATATATCCACTTAAATATTTTAAATATCGCATCTCAAAGTGATCTCTCTTATAAAAAGATATGCATTTATCTCATCGCTTACTTCTTCACACCCATTCGAAGCGATAAATTGGTTTTAAATGCGGGTAAATGCTATGAAAAATTTATTATTATTGATTGGCTATTTATGATTGCTATAAATTGGATTTTTTTATGTATTGAAAGTTTAAGTAGTTGGCTTAGTTTAATAGACTAAACTGCACTGTAGACGAACTGGTCCATTTTGGTCCTAATCAAACTACTTCACTCCATCCATTCAAGGTGAAGATCGTAATTCTTATAAGAAACGGAAATCCATGAAAAGTTTTAAATCTCAACATTTATCTTCTATATGAATAAGCAAAACCCCGAAGAAATCGTTAAACTGAAATTTCTTAACATTGGCTAAAAAGGTGTTTAAGAAAATAGTTTTATCATAATTCTTTAGTTGAAGTAGAGGGTGATTTTTAGAGACGGATAACCTTAAATTGTCGGTCATGTTTTTTATGACAACCGATTGGACAGTTCCATTAGATGATATTGCCCGATCGGTTCGCAATGGGCTGTCAAAAGTCTTTTTTTGGTAGATGAGATAAAGGTGTTTGGCCCCAACGATGGCACGTTTCGAATACGCTACAACGACGAGTTAAATACATTAAATCCCAAAGGATTCGATAGTTAGGACACACTGTGCACATGGAAGACAGCCGCTCTTAAAACTTCTTTTTAATAACAAACTCTCTAACGACCCGGGCCTGAGGACGTCCAAGGCTAACCTGGCTTGACCAAGTCATAGCCACCTGAAAAGGCCCCGAGTTAGGAGCTGGAACTCTATTGTGGATTGTGGACGAAGCTAAAGCTCACCCTGAGCTATAATCGGGTCCAGAACGACGTCCTTGAAATTAACAATTTCTATTCGCCCACACCTGGATCGACCATGTTTTTAGCCAGCTTCATGCTATTGGCTCGTCTTATGTCTCTGTCTGTGAGGTTCACTTGGTTGCACTGCGTCGAGCTCTATCTTTTTTCTCCGTACTACACTTTCAACGTATCTTTTGACCGCATTCCAGTTACCCTCGCGTTCAAGTATCCTGCCAATCATTCTTGCCCTTCGCGAGCATCTCTTTCCACGCACCATCTGTCGCAACTAAAGGATGTGTGTTCGACGTCATCGTTCGGCGCTTCGCAGTATATGCACTTTGGGTATAGGTATTTGCGGAAGTATCTCTAGCCTAAGAGGAACCAAGTCATGAAATAATCCAATTCCCTGAAGTTCCGTTGAACCCATTTGCCTACTGTAGGAATCAGCTTCATCGTTCATTTACCACTCGGTTCAGTGTCCCTTTGGTTTTGCCACCCGCTGCACGGTTCGGCATCTCAGTACCGCGGCGTTAATGGTGGTGTGTTTTTTCATAGAATCACATGCAGCCACTTGCTTCCGAGTCGCGAGGTCGATATGTATCTCTCCGTTTATCGCGGTAGGCTGGAGCAACTCTGAGTGTCGCTGTTCGCTGTACAGCCTCCAGTGCTTTACGCTTTCTTTTGCAGTTTAGCACATCTCCCCATATTTCTGACCTCGTGTCATTAGGATGATTTCAGTTTTATGTTTGGCGAGTGTCAGGCCATGGTTCTCAAGCCAAAATTGGGTTCTCAACTTGACTTCGTTCAGCTCCTCCTGGCGTCCTCGGTATCCCGCGCTGATATACCGCAGCTACATCATCCGCATATTCCACGAAATATGTATCCAAAAGCCATTTATTAAAAGCAAGTAGGTATTAATAAAAACCAAAAAACAGAAAAAATAGACCAAGCTCATGATGAAAATTCAAGTTAATTTGTACGCACGATCTACATCCTCGTATAAGTGATGCCCAGCCCTGATATTGCGAACTTTGTCGCCGTTCATACAGGGCACGCGCTTCTTTGAAAGAGTATTTATTTTGGAAATAGAAAAAATGTTTGCTGGAGCCAAGTCGAGGCTGTAAGAGGAATAGGGAAATCATCACGATGCCGTTATGCGTGAAGTGAGAAGTCACTTTGAAGCAGGTATGACAGAGTGCATTTTGAGCTAGCATAGAGTCACTCGATAGGGATTCACTAAAAAGTAGATCTAGCTTAGAAAAATATTCGCTGGCGTCTTACGATGGGGCGTTTTGAGGGTCAGACGCCAATAAGTGCTACTATATACTAAGTAGGCAATTGAGTAGTAAAGTCCTCTCTCTCGACGAACAAAACTAACACTCTATAAGGCTCTCATTATGCCCGACCTGCAGAGGCTTAGACCATGACAATATCCGATGAGGCGTCCCTGCGGACGGCAGGCATTAGCGTTATCGTTGGCTGGGCTTGTCGTACGAATGGACACAAACGCTCTGGCTCAGGAAGAAAAAAACCTTCCCTGCGTTTTATAGATCAGGTAGAGAAAGACTTGGCTTCACATGGTGTGAAAGAAACGACTGGTCCGCTTTGTTGAACTAGGCTAAAATCGTGTAGGCGGTTATCGCGCCAATTAAGAAGAAGATATCTCCAACTCTAAATAGGAAACTTCGTCGTTATCTTACCCGGCAGCCCATGCTGATTAGTTCTAACAAAGACAAATGTAATATATGTAAATAGGATTAATCCAGTAAAAATATCTGTAGCTAAACATATGTCTGTATGCATACAGAGTGTCAAAATTAAGAGCTTTTTACTTCTTTGATCGAAGAACCGAACGAATAAATTCTAGTAACTCACCTCAAATCTCGTTAATTTTGTGTCGAATTGTTGTGTAGTAAAAGCGTACAGAGAATTGAATTAATTTAAGGTCAATAACTTTTGTCAACAGGCAACGATTTCTACAATTTATGTGCATTAATCATGCTAGAAAAATAGAGGAGCAGCAAAATTGCGGAGCGACACAAAACTTGAAAAGTCAAACAAAAGCAAAAAGCAGTGATTGACTTTAAATGAGAAGTAGTCGGGCCCACAGCACAAACTTTCGTGCGCACATCTTGATAAATAAAAAAGCATAAATTCATATAATATTTACAAACGTATCAGTTCGCTTATTGTCTGAATATATAAGTATGTTAAATATATAAATAAACTGTATGTATGCATGTATACAAAAAAACCATACCATTTAAAAAGAACTAATCAAATCATATACAGTCGGCAAATAAATGATAAGCCAGCAAAGCACTGACGCTAAGCCATTGACTTTTATTTTATTATTCGTCTGCTTTTATGTAAATACGCGCATGCGCAACTATACAACCCACTTATGAGGCACCCCAAAGCAAGTCAACAACAATTACCAAGCGAAAAATATTTATACACGCACACCTATGCGCATACAAAAAAAATGTATGCCCCAAAAATTAAAAGAAAGTCAAGCGAGAAGCGCATAATCAAACGGCTGACGGTAATAACCGGCAAAAAAATTACACAAGAATATGGGTGGGTATGTACGAGGGATGGCTGATGAGTACGCACGATTTCATATTTTTTTGTTTTTCAATTTAATCTCTCTCAAGAGTTCGCACTAAAAATTAGTTCATTAGAAACGCTTTCAAATCGCCTTCATCTTTTTATCGTACGAAAATCATAGTCGCCTCAACCTCTATTTTGAATTGGCGAGAACGAAAATGTCGTTGAAAACCAGGTTAAAGCTTTAGGTTGCATGGCACATTTTTTTTTAATCCCATAGCTTTTATGGCACTCATAGCAGCGAACCCGAGCGGTGTTAACACACGCGTCGGCATGCAGATATTACACTACGGACGGATGCTAGCTTGTCTTGTTTCTTCTGTACGACAGGCTCGGATATCTGAACCAGTGACTGTTACTGTTGGTTTTGTTTTAAACATTTCCCATATATTTTTGGGAGATGTTGCTGAAGTGAAATCAGCAAGCGCTGCACAAGCACACAAACTTTTAAGGTCGCGAAATCTATCTTGCCACGAGTAGAGATGAGAAGCTCGAGGCACCTTCTGAGGTTAATAAAGTCTCAGCTCTCGAATTTCGTGGGTGCCCTTACAGGACACTAGTCGCGAGGCATACATGCTGTGAGACTTCGAGTTCGTTTTGCGCCAGTTGTATAGTGGATGAGATGGAATCATTTCAGCACCTTTTGCTTAGCTGCTCTGCTTTCGTAGAGCTAATATTAAAGTATCTTGGCTCTACTTTCTTCGCTACGCCTGCTGAGATATATCTAATTGGCGCGTACACCCTTTTTAGGTGTTTGGCCGAGCTGTGTGCGCCTTGATGTTGTTTCACAAATGGAGGGATCTACAATTTCAAGCCGACTCCAAATGGCAGATATTTTTTTATTGCAGAAATACACTCGGAGGTTTGACATTGCCTGCACAGGGGCGACCTCTATTAGAAAAAACTTTTTCATAATTTAGGGGTTTCATCGAGATTCGAACCTACATTCTCTCTGAATTCCGAATGGTAGTCACGCACCAACTCATTCGGCTACGGTGGCCGCTGCTGATGTAGCAGGCCTTGATATTAAAAACCTGATGAACTTCATCAGCAATGCATCAGTCATCGTTCGGCCGTCTTCAACGAATACACATCCAGCTCCTCCTTCCTTTCTTACTATGTGATTCTTCTTATCTCCTTTACAAGGCCGATTTTTTAATTTTCATTTTCGTCCAAGTCTGCCCTCTCTATGGGCACATTTTAACCTATCCTGAAGTGATAGTTTTCGACCATATTTAAATTTGGCTCGTTGCGGTAACATAGAACTGACTGTCTGCAGACCGGCCTGACCGAGTAAATTAGAGTGCGCCGTTCATTGTAGTTTCTTTAGACAAGTAATCAAGTAACAAACCTTTCTCTCTGGGCCATAATAAAATCGTAGCTCCAATCTTTGACGAAGTCTTTGCCACTCCCAGATACACTCGAAGGTTTGCCATTACCTTTTTCGGTAATTTTGGTGTTTCATCTACGGAGATTCGATCCTACGCACTTCCGAATGGTGGTTACGCACCAACCCATTCGGCTACGGTGGTCGTAGCTAAGTAATGAAGTAAGTAATAAAACTGCCTCTCTTACCCAGAAGAATATGGTAGCTCTAATCTTTGACGCCGACTTTACTACTTTGATTTTCTCTGCATCGCCTCTTGCTTTAACTCCGCATCATACTGCCCAATTCAGGTGCCATCAGCGGTCACAATTTTTGTGAGAATCAGAGAGTCCAAACAAATTTTTACAATTGTTTACTCGTCAATGCTTGTCGAGCGGTGTGAGCATTCGTAGTAGCCAATTCGTATTAATTTTTTCATGCGGAAATGTTCATGTAAAATCTCTCCAATTTATTATTTGCTGATCTTTTCTTGATTCACAGTTTAATTTCTCGATCAGCGAGAGATAATTTCTTTATACTTTTTCGGTCACTACCAGCACTGAGCGACCTTAACCGCGGCGATCGTTTTCACACTGCTTTCTTTAAATAGCCGATACTATTTTTTGTATTGCTTGTTCCAAGGATAATTTGAACTAAATAAAAAAGGGTGTAATTTGTATTGAGCTATGCGTCATGCAATTATTTTTGTCAGTAACGAGATGATGAATCGGAGCGCTCAGTACCTGAGGTCGCGAACTTAGCAGCCGTGCCTCGTATAACGGGCAGTAAACATTTCATCTACGTGCTTCAACAAAACAATATCTGCTGCTTCGTAATCCCCAGCGTTGTGAAGAAGATTGAATTCACTTGACTGCACAGCGCAGCTGACAAATGAATCCGGCAGCGATGTAGAAAAGTTGATCATGGAAGAGCGCAATAAAGTCTTCGGCGCACGTTGACTCACGTTCTGTCACTTGACAATGACATTTGCGAGGAAGATTTTGTTTATTCATTTCGACGCTTGCGTGAGCACATTTGACGGATGAAGCATAAAAGTGTGATGTAATGCGATGCCGTTGGGAAGTATAGAAATTACGAACAGTAATCGTCAAACGAAATTTTACCCCTATATAATTCTACAACAAAAAAATGTTGTGCGAGTAGTAGTATATAGTATCTTTGAGTGCTACTGCGGAAGAGTCCAATTTATTAATTATTTTTTGTTTGTTTTTTTATACTGATGGAATCTTCGTACCGACTTGCGAGTACGAGTACCTACACACATCTGTACGTACATCGTTTGAGCGAACGTGCTGCCATATAAATACTCCTACTAATATTTCATTGTGGGGTGATTCAGCAGCGTAACCAAATATTCTACATACATTTGAGTTGATAGCTTTTTTATTCAACTTTTTATTGGCTGCCGTCAATATTTGGAAAAAAATCCCAAAACTACTATCAATATGTGAGCGGTAATTTCGGTAGCTGTAATAAAGGTTTTTTTTGTAAGTATGTCGTGTAAATAAATGCAATATGATGCAATATGAAGTTTCGAGAGCGCAGTCAGCTGAAAATGTCATTGAACTACGAAATTGATCTAGTAACGAATTGGATGATTGATTATGTGATGACGTGCTATTAAAAAAAGAGTATTGTTTCTATGATTGTCAACATACGATTGAAATAAAGATAAGAAAAACTCAATTTGACTAGCAACACAGAAGAAAAAATTAATAAAAATAAAGCTTAAGGGTTTCGAAAAATGTAAAAATTAAAAACAAAAATTAAAACAAAAAAAATTGAATTAAAAAAAATATTAATTAAAAAAATAATTTAATTAAATTTTATTTTTTTTTTAATTAAAATTTTTTTGAGTTTTTCTTATCTTTATTTGAATCGTGTATTGACACGAAAAAAAAAAATTTTTTTGTCCAATTTTTTTTTTTTGGTTTAATTTTTTTTCAGTATGTTTTTAATAAATTTTTTTTTATTTTAATTCGTTTTATAAAATTTTTTTTTTTTAATTAAATGTTATTGCGTCTTGATGGAGAAACCTTCAGTTACGTTGCCTCTGAACGGCAAATGATTTTTATAGGAAGCTTTTTCATGGTTTTTATCACCTGCTGAGAGGCCGTTGCTATTAGATGGTAGTCGCGTACAAACACACCCGGCTATGGCGGCCGCGAGTGAGAGACTTTTAACATCATAGTTCCCATTAAAATTCGTTCTTGGTCTACTAAGTGAGGGCCTTTTTACATCCTAGATCGTTTAACAGACGCTTTGTTCTCGGTTTGGTGAAATTTTATCTCATACAGGCATGCTCAGTGTGTAGTAGCATTCACACTAGAAGCCATGCCGTTCGTGGTTCTATTTTGCTCAATCGAAAATCCCTTCGTAATTGATGCGGGCTCGGACTGAACCTTCACTGTTATATGAATGCGAACATTGTTTTTATTTGATAATATTTTACCGGACCGAATCGTTTGACCGGCACTATGGTGTGGATTAGCTCCTAAGCTTAAGTAGTCGTCTTATTTATGAGTTTTTGAAATCTGCAATCTGGATATTTTGAATGTACTTTGCTAAATTATAATATATTTCAGTCTTAATCTTACTAATTTCTCAATATCTCAATTTCTCTCTCTCATTGCAGATGATTTACTAAAGTCTCCTACCTTGCAACAGTTTGACGACGGACAGGACTTGTGGACAAACGTAGATAGTGAGCATTTAAAAAAAAAAAATTTGTTATTTCGTCAATTGCTTGGTATTTTAACGGACGTCTGCTATAATTATAAAGGCGCTTCTCCATAAATCCTGAATAAACTTTATGTGACAAACAACAAACACTCTAATTTTGCCTTAAATTCGAGTGAAGTAGTTATGTGAAGTGGTGCCAGTGGTTGGCTTGGCTATTGCTGCACGCACTGACGCGTCTGACACTCCCCTGCGCTGAAGGATAGCAGTCACACATACACACATACCTATCAACTACACAAGACACGTCACAAACTAAAAATTTTCGCTTTCTGCCCTACCGGAGGCAGGCGTGTGATGTCAGAAAAATTGCGCGCGTTGAGTTTAACAAGCGGAAATGTACATGGACAGACAAAAGCAGTAACAGCAAGCAGATCAGGCAAAGCAACAGCAATAGCAACAGAGTTACAGAATATGGCAAACAGTCACACCAGCGTTAACACCACCACCAACACAGTGCCACATATTGGCGCACCCACTTTGATATCGACTACATTGCAGCAATTACCGCCACCGACGACACCCACAACACCCACCCCACAGTCTTTAGGTGGTGGCGGCAATGATGCGGATGCAGCCAATTCTCATACTACAACTAATGCTGTAATGCTAGCGTCTGGCATTGCTGGCAGTGATACCGAGTCCACGTCGGACTACAATGTTGGAGCTGCTGGCACAGGAGCTGTAGGCGCTGGTGTACAATTAAACTTTCATCTGTTGCCGGATGGAGGCGCCGTCGGCACTGCTGGCGATGGTAATTCAATAATGAACTCATCACAAATATCTGCCAACTCCAATGAGTCGATGCAGTTGTCGAGCAGTCCTGGTGGTGGCGGCGGCAGTGCTAGTGGAGTGGCAGTGGCGAGCATTCATGGAAAGTCTGTCGGTGGCAAGCATTTGACCGCACACAGTGTGGCAGGGGTAAGTGCAATCATAGATTTCAAATGTTTTTTCTGCTCATTTTATTCCAAACTTTGTTTATCGATGCTGTTATTGGCTATTAAATGTGCAATTAAGCGTTGTGTGCTTTTAGGCGTATGTAACTGAATTGTGTGTGCATGCGCGCGTGTGTTTAACTAAGAAGAGTATGTGTTTTATGGGTATTATGGAAAAACGATGAAAGTCATTAGGGATTTTAGTACAGTTGCTTGCTAATTTTGGTAGAGGAAATACAAATTTAATTCTTTAATGGGTTTTTAATACGTTTTTGATAAAAATATTATGTTTTCTGCTTGAAAAATTTTCAGAGTTTAATAATCACTTATGTGCAAAATAAAAGGAGTGCGATATATTGGAAAGTTGTGACAATTAATTTTTATAAGAAGATTTCGTTATATAGGATAAAATGCCCAACTCTGCCTATAAAAAACAAAAAACGGATTATTTTACTCTTCAAGCTTACGCTTTTTACACTACGCTTTTTAACATTTTAACTTATTTTTATTTCTTTTATTTAATTTTTTATTATTTTATTATTGTATTATTATTATTATTTTAAATTTATTTTTATATTTTCAATTGTTTAATTGTGCACGCTTTTTTCATTCGTTTCTTAATTTAAAAAAAAAAATATTTTTTAATATTTTAATTTATTGGTTTTTTTATTACTTTGCTATTATTAAAACTCATTTTTATTTGTACATGTTTTAATAATTAATTTATTTGTATTTCTTTTATTTAATTTTTTTATCAATTATATTTATCAATATTAAATATTGTTAAAATTTACTAATTTTTTAAATTGTTTAATTGTGCATGTTTTTTAATTTGTTTGTTAATTAAAAAAAATTTCCATATTTTATTTTATTCAATTTTTTTGGATTATTTTATTATTTTTTTTAAATTAATTTTTTTTTTAGTTTTTTTAATTCCACAGGTTTTTTAAATTGCTATTTTTATTATTTTTTTAATAGTTTTTGTTTTCTTTTAATATTGTATTTCAATTATTATTTTTTTTTAATTTTGTCTTTTTTTGATTATTTTAGTATTTTATTTTCATTTTTTAATTGTAAAAGGTTTTTTAAATTTTTATTTTAATTTTTTTAATACATTAATTCTTTTAATTTTTATGCACGTGCGAAAAACTTTTTTTTTTAAATAGTTGAGTTATTTTTTGATATATGTAGTTTTATGCATTTTATATGTCAGGCTTTATGTCGACAAAATGATTTCATTAATTTGTTTTGATTGGTGTTCAAAATCAGAAGAATAGTTTCTCTCGGTGTCAGAATTTTTTGAAACATCTTCATAACTGGCGGTATAGGATGATTATTTTTGAAAGTTGTTTGCTAAACTGATTCAACCTTTTTGAATTTTGGAAAACGAACTTCAGATTCGTAGTCAGCGACCTTGAAGATTCCTCAATTCAAAGTTTCATTAAAATCGACCAATGGATTGGTCTTTTCCCGCAGACTTTCAAAAATTAGTAAAAATATTATGCACTTTGCAACATGCTTTTAAAAGTACACTTGAAAATGTCCGCTACTTAAGCAAACATAAATGCATAGCCTCATTGTAGAACAGGAGAATAATTCTATCTTTATCTTTCTGGTGCTTCTGAGAGGATTTTCTTTAATATTCCGACCAGAGCTCTGCGTAGTTCGGAGTTCTTCTGCATTGGTCTTTCAAAATCTCTTTATGCTCGAAATGCTCGTATTACCAGAGCCTTAATTGAGTTTAATAAAATCTCCAAATTTGTTAAGATCGATTTTTCATTTTCAAAAGCTCACCTATTGAAAGTTTTGAATATTTATTATAAATAGTTTATTTGTGCTTGTTTTAATGCCTATTAACCTTAAAATATGTCTACTTAGCCTATAATAATCTATTATATTCATTGGCTTAATAAATAAATAAATAATTCGATCTCTTCAGACATGACCAATTTTCTCTTTTTGAGCTTCGATTCGTCCGTTTATTTGATGAATGATATGAATTTTGGTGATACACAAGAGGCTTGATTCACACCGGATACCTCGTAGCTATCTGTTATATTATGTATAATTATTTGTGTTTTCCAATTTATTCCTACTAATCTATCTTTTCACTTCATTTCTTCTTCAATTTTGTATTCACCATCGTAATAAATGTGAGAGCAAATATCTTTGACCATTTTCTTTTCATGCTTTAACACTTTAACGCGTTAATGCGTATAATACGTGATGTCGAATAAGCGCCTTAAACTATGCAACACTTTAATTCCATACCCATAAAAGCACAAGAAAATAACTGGTATAAATAATCACGTTTATTGCAAGTCTTGCCGCCTCTTCTTCCTCAATCGATATGCACCCACAATCCCAATTTTCCATCCTTCGCACACAAGTCCCAAAGCAAACGCATGCACATAATCTAATAATTTTCTCTCACCCGTTTTCACCCTCCATATTTTCCTTACTGTTTTACTATCTCCACACATTTTAGTATTCCGTTGGCGTTTAATTTGTATTGCCGGCTCTTTGTTTTCTTGCTATTTGTTTGTGTTGGGCTTTTACTCCCGTCCTTAGTTGTTTTTGCCAAATACTTGCGCGCTGCTTTGGAATTTCAATTCGCCTTGCCATACAGAAGAAAATACATAGCAATGCAAATATGTACTTGCTTGCTTGTAGTTGTTTCTCATATTTATAGCAATTTATTTTATATCTTTGTCCTCTGCTCCTAAGCCTTTGCAAAAATAAAGTTTTATTGCATTATACGAGTTTCTGCATTTTCTTTTCTTGGCTCCTTTAACGGAAATTGTAGCACATATACGTTCTAAATACTTACGTAATGTATATCTGCAATATAAAAATCAGATGCTTGTTGAATATTTTATACGTCCAAAACTATGCATCAGCTTGGAATCTCTCAATTTTCGTAATTTCGTAGTAGCCTTGAAGCTCGGAATTAGAACGGAATGAATGATTTTGAAGAGTTCATTGAATTCCAGCGAAGCAGTTAACTTGGCGCTGCTTAGTATCAAAAATGTGTAGTTGTTTACAGTGACGTATATAAAAATTCGGGCAACTGAAAATCAAAGTTATGAGCAGTGCAAATTTTTGATGCAGAAAAGCTACCATCTAATCCTCGAAGTACATCAGGAGTGGGCGACTTTTGTAGAACAACGCTATAGTCCAGAACGTCTCAGTTTTTTGGGTTTTCACACGCGTAAAAGTTACCAATATTTGGTCATTAAAATCTTTATATTATGAATATTATGTTAAAAAAAATTAAGAGTTCTGTTGAAAATATTTTTGTCGCTGTTCTGTTGCAAAATTTCGCGATGATAATTTTTGTGTAGCATTTTAACCCCGCAGCAGGCGGGGTTTTACCCGAAGAACACTCACTGGCTGTATAGGACCGATATCAGACTTGTCCTCCTTTGCGGGATTATAGCCTGGTGGACGGTTCTTTACCAGACTACGAGTAGAAAAAGGCTTCAGAAAGCTCAGCGCATACCACTAAATACATATATACATATATCATACTCTGAATACTATTTTCTTTTTACCTCCTCTGGACTTGGTTAGTAAGCAGAATGCAAGTAACACTGCCGCAACTTATCAATGGCGCGAATTAGATATTGGACATCCGCCCATAACACTTGGTCTGGGTCCAACTAACCCTTTTGATTAATACTTGGATGAGCCATATTTTAATAGGTTATTTATTACTAGAATTCCAACTAGACGTAAGTGGGTTGACAATGAATTTTACCTGGTCGGAAAAACTGCTTACATTTCTTTAAGGTGGTAGGTGGGTGAAATAGTTGAAGTACCACTCTGGCACACCCCAAGTAGCTCTAAAGCACCGTTTCGATGCCATTATGAGACCTTTAACCGGCAGATATCTACAGCCAGCCAGAGCTGTAAATGTAATGGAGAAGGTTGATGGGATTTAGGTTGGACACTACCATAGGCTGTCGAAGAAAAGAGCACCCTTTATCGTCTAGCTGCCAAATTCGGGCATTTACGGAGAAAGTGTTCAACAGAATTCTTCTGTGAAATATCCCGACAGCTTCTGCAATTGGAAATAAATAGTAAACCTACCTTTTTTGCGTGTGGGTTGATCGTCTAATGACCGGTAAGCACAGCTCCGAGTTTGGAAATTGAATGACGTGAACACGCCAAAAGCCAAAGGGTTTTAGAAATAGTACATGAAGAAACGAAAGAAGCGCTTTCCAGAGAAATAAGTTGTGCCATTCCCCTTTAACAACACTCGGGGGATGCCGTTGATCGGGTAGGAAGTCTCTGAGACCTATTCAGAAGTTGGTGTAACTGTTCTAATATATGTGAAACTCATCTACCTGTATTTATTTTAATGGCGGTAACTGTATACACTTAATTGGTAAAAATGGGAATATAAAAATATTTTGATTCGGTAAGTGTTGTAAACAGCCTCAAGGCTGCAAAAATTACTTTCGTTTTAATTGCAATACTTCTGAAGGCTTTTGCAATGAGAAGAGGGGACTGAATTAGGGCGCAAAAAGGGTATGCAATTTAAATAGCAGAGGGTGAATACTGTAGGTGCAGTATATTTGAATCAATATACAGATATTTTGAAGAAAAATACTGATGTTCTTTCAGAATTAGAATTGTATTATTTCCAATAATAGTCAAAATAGAATAAATCAAGTTGTTTGCGAAATTCTCTTTTATTTGAAAGGCCCATGTATGTTATTATGTTTGCGATATATTAACCTCGTTGAAATGTCCATTTCCGCATATCCCAGGACTGAAATATTCAATGACTCTACTACTTAGATTCGTCTGAATTTAAACAATGGCCTGGCAACATCGACCTTGTTCCTAACAATATGCAATAATTTCCAATGATGTAAATAGATAGTAAAATTTGGGTGTAGTAGTAGCACAGAGGCGACGAGTGGGACCAAAAATACCTCCCAATTACGTCAGGAGGCATACCTTCGCCTTTCCTGACGAGATTCAGGACTTAACATAATATTCACTGGACCCATTAGCATATCAACAGCTCAAGAACGGCATTGACTGGGAATCTCTGACACCACATCTTTAAACGCCCGCCCGCCTCCTGAATCGGAGTCCAACCATTCGCAGCCATCACAGAGAAAGAGCTACAGATACCTCGTACAAAACTACGTTATCTTGGCACAATCGCATTCATAATATTGCCTCAGGTTAAACTCTTACGTATCAACAATCTATTCCGACGTACTCTACATATTTCCGGCATGTGAATACGATACTAACTACCTATTCACATGCCCCCTTAAATCCACACACCTAACATCCCTCTCTCTTTGGACCCACCCCATCGCAACAGCATATTTCTTGGGCCTAGTATGACCCTAAACCTGACCACTCAAGCGTGAATGTCGCCTCCTTAACGATTGGGAAAAGGTCTTTGGTAGACGTGTTTTTAACACTTTGGTGTTCGCCTATACAGTAGTGGCTTCAATGTGTTTCAAATGTCTTGATGTTGGAGGGACCCACAGTTTTAGGGCGACTCCGAACGGCAAATGGGTTTTTATGAGGAACTTTTTCATGACAGAAATACACTCGGAGGTTTGCCATTGCCTGCCGAGGAGCGACCGCTATTAGAAAAAACGTTGCCTATCATTTTGCTGTTTTATGCACGGAGATTCGAACCTACGCACTCCCGAATGGCAGTCACGCACCAATGCATTCGCTATGACGGCCGTCGTAATACAAACATAATTTTTAAATCGATTTCGTATAAAGCTGACTATCATTGATTTTGATTGCGTTAAACCTGGCAGATTGTCCTGTTATGAACTTCTTTGTCTCTCCTTGAGTTCCTGAATACGAGAGAAGAGGTTGGTTGAATCCACAAAGAACACACAAGCAAGAGCTTGGCTACATGCTCCTTCGGATTTTTGAACGTATGGTCCAGAATTGTCTGTGTTTTACCTTCATTCTGGCAAGCTTTAACACACAACTGGCTTCCCCAAGCACAAAGGTTGCAAATAACTGTGCTTGAGGTGTAATGTCCACTTTAAGTCGCTGTATGTGTGTATACGCTGTGATATATGGCTCACTAAAGATGACTTGTTGGGATTTGTCAGCAGTTTTTACTTCACCAATACATAAAATAGTTTATCCTTCAAGCTAACTTGAGCAGCTCTTCTTTTCCTTATACTCTAAATTTACCGGCGGCTTACATGTCTCGCCAAACCACAATCATAACTGCACATACATATCCCTCTCTCAATTTGTACAAATCGATTCGTGTCTGACTGGCTAAATTGCATTTCCGTTTCCAATCAGACACAGTTCGTAAAAAAGGAAGAAGATTTCTTCTCAACTCCATCCACCTGCAGGCTGGTGCTACTCTCATAACTACCTATCTAAATGCCAATGTATCTATTGGTTTGTCAATGTATTCACATAAATTCCGCGCTATATGATTTAATATATTTTATACAAAATATTTCAAACAAAAAATTTATAGCATTTGAAATATTTGAAGTGACATTCGGCAATTTGAGACGTTAAAGCTGGCATTAACTTACCAAAGAATCGATAAAACCGCTTCGCACGGCGTTTTACGGTTTATCGTGTATGATGCTTTCACGCCCACAACCGCCTACTCTTTCTGCTACTCCTCCTACACCACGATTTTCTTACTCCCCTGTTTCATACTCATTTATGCCAACATCAAATGAAGCGATGAAGTGGTTATCACGTACACGCCAACATAAGTTATACTTGTACGCGTAACCTTTTTGCAACAGCAATATCCTGTCTGTCTGTCGGTCTGTCTGTGTTGAGTGAAAGTCGACAGCGAAATTTTATGTTTATTGCTTTTCATTTGACCCCTACCATAGCTCCCGTAGATAGGAGTGTAGTATATTTTAAGGCGTTGGGTGGTAAAAATTTACATTTAAATAGCAAAATACGTACGCGTATGAAATTTAAAATAGTCAGCCAGTAAGTATTAAAAATGGCTGCTGAGCAGCCAAACATTATACACTTGTCAAGTGCCTGCTTTAAAGCATAAACAAAAAAGTGAAAGTGGCATGAGCGTTGATGTGTTACTTGCAGTTTTTAGCGCATATTTGGGGGGTTGTTTCTGGTTGAAATTTATCGCGTTTTATTTAATGGTGTTAGAAGCCGCCACTCGTATCGCGTGAGTGTGGGCAAAGGAGGCAGACGAGCAAAAAAAAAAAAAGAACAACATGAAAATGTTTAAAATTAAACGACACTCACACCAAAGTCAATTTTAAGCGTATACATATAGGTATGCATGCGTTGTATATATAGATATAGCAATTTTTCCTACCATGCGCCTGAGGCTAGGCAATTCCTAATTGACACTGAAACTCTACACCATATCGATGTGTATGTATGGTGTATGCAGTGAGCATGTGAGCAAGGCGAAAGTTTAGTTTAGCAGAGGTGTGTGCAGCTAGGAGTGAGTGAAAGTGAGGACGCAATGTTTTTGTAGGGAGAGTAAACAATTGAAAGAGCGTAGCGGCCCTTGGCAAGGATAAACAAACCTTTGAAACTTTTACAAATGCAAAGTCAACCCGCCAAGTTTCAAGTGGCTAGCAGTGCTCCGAAAGCAAGTAAGGCTGGTAAGTCAGTCGGTATATTTGCAAAAGTAACCCATTATGAGCGCATGTATTAGTTGCTTATAAACAAAGAGTGTCGCACATGTGAAGCATTTGAGGCGGTCGCCACAAATGACAACCTCATTGACTAACTGTCAGCCTGGTTGTTGTCGAGTTGCCACTTAGCAACCTTATTGAGTTGTTGGAAAGCAGTTGTGAACTTGAATGTTATTTTCTGGTTTCATTTGATACTTGAAATTGCAAGCTACAAGAAATATTATGAAGATTATTCACAATCTTACCAAATGGGCAAAAAAGAAAAAAAAAAATACGCACTTCATATACTGCCCTGCCGACACAAGCAGTCTGCTACGATATACAACGAGTAGCCCTTCTTCACAAATGAAGAAAATAAATATTAATGGCAGAGGAAGTGATTTCTCGTTTTGCCGGGCTTCTCAGTTGGAGTACGTGCTATCTGCCGCTATTGAGGGGTTACTTTCCTGCTTCCTTGCGCCGCACAAATCAAAGCTTTCAGCCAACAAAGTAAGAAAAATGTTGCATAACAAGCACCCCAACTTTCTTATGTGTTTTTTCTGGTGTTGTACGAAATTATGCTTACCACACTTGCCGTACTATTTGTGAATGTTTTTGGGGTGATCGGCTGCCCCACCGAATCTTGTGCACTTCATTTGTCATAATCTGTCTAATGATCACGTAAAACACACGATTTTATGTATCGATGCTGTTGCGTTGGGAATTCGCAAATGGTGGTAGTTATTGCTGAAATTGGTTACAATGACAGCCACTGGGTTGGGAAATAATTATGTTTGGGAACGAATTTAGTTTTTGGTACAAGAAGTTAAGCAGAAAAACAGGGGGCGGGAGTGCAAAGAATTTAAAGTTTCTTCATTTTAATTTTTATTAACATGTACAACTATTTTTGTGGCAGATTTTATAAGAAATAATTGCTTTATGTTAAAACTTCCTCTTTCGAAAATCTAAATTATCCATTCGCGTCACTTTTTACACGAAATACACCATCTTGTTTTTTGTCGGGGGCAGACTAGCAAGTACAGCACTCAGACACAATTAAATCCATTGTACTGCACATACACCACTTTAATTCAGCTAAATTAGAGCAGAGACAGACAAAAGGCTCTTTTATATAGCCGAACAACCCAAGCGATAAGTTCGTTCGTGATAAATCCCCCTGAGGATTGTCATCCTTCATTCTCAATTCGATAAGAAAATCAGCTACTACCTGACCTGTTTCTTTCAAGGTAAATTACTTTTTTTTTGGATGTGCTCATGGTTTCTATTTCAATCTTAGCGGCAATTGCCCCTCAAGTTTTACCAACAGACGGTTCAGAAACAAGTAATGGAACTGCAACTGTTGCATTTTTTTAAGTAACGCTAATTTAATGACGCGTGCAGGCCCCGAGATTTGCAGCGACTGATTTATAAAGTGAGATACAGTCAGCAACTCCACGCCACTAGATGATATTCAACAGTCGACTCTCCCGGTGGAACTGAAGAGGTGGTCAGCGACCTATCTGAGTAGTCGGCATTCATCAGTCATGTTTCGAGAGCAAAGCTCAAAACAGAGGAGAATAAAGCAAGGTGTACCGTAGAGTGGTGTCCTTTCACCCTTTACTTCTCAACTTCTACATCTCGAAGATTCCCCAGCGACCACAGGAAGTTTCACTGGTCTCTTATGCTGGTGATTGTTCGATAATGAAGTCGGTCAATGACACTGATGACTTATGCTCTAAAGTGAACGTTGATCTCGCCAGCCTTCTCTCTTTTTCACTTCGAGAAAACTCCAGCTTTCCCCCCACTAAATCCAGGACGTGCCTCTTCACTACCTGGAGGAAGAAGGTTAAACTACAGCCAAAGGTAAAAGCCGACGGCAGACCAATACCCTAAAATCTTGGCTGGCACCTTCGACATAGCGCATACAACTGTGCTAGGCCACTGGGCATAATGTTGTTTCGGAAAATTAGAGCACACAAGTTTGCGAGGAAAGTCTCTGATGCAGGACTTTTGGAATTGGGGCCATGTATGCAAGTTCCGTTGTGCTCTGAGTTTTCTGACGGGGCCCTGCACTTTTAGCCAATTATCTAGTGATTTAAGCGGGAGCTGTGAAGATGATTGATGAGTGATGATTGATGCGAGAAGAAAGGATATGCAAGCTTGAAAAATCTTTATGGCCATGTGTGGACTGGAGATCGTCTTAGAGGGTTCTAAGTTAGTCAAAGCCGAAATTCTCTTTAATGGTGTAAGCCTTAACTAGAAACTATCACATCGGAAGTAATGCTGCCACGCTATTGCGAGGCGAAAACTAAAACATTTTGGCTCTCATGTTTGTTGCTGGGTGCTTGCGAAATTTTGTGTTTCAAAATATTTCTTTCTCCTTCATTGTTTTTACCTCTGCCTCTCCTTCAGTACTTTTCTTGAAGTCAGAAGTTATCCGTGCCATCTTCACAAATAACTGACGTCAAAATGATACTATTCCAAGACACACATTTTGATAAACCTGGTGAGACTATAGCTTTTTTGTTGTCTCGCAATAAGGCCACCTAATATGGCTCGCCATATACATATGTAGATACGAGGTGTGACTAATAAGTAACGAGACCGATGCTGTAAACATTTGATTACGACTTCATACATTTACTTATCACTTTCAATATACCCCCTCCTCCAGGTATTCCCACCAAGCTCTCTGCAAGCGGCTTTTTTTCATAGTTTTATTGAACTCAAATCTCATTTTGTTTAATGAAGATTTTATCTTAGAAAAGCGGTAGATGTCGTAAGAAGCAAATTCTGACGAATAAGACGGTGTGTCTGCCATTACAAAGCTTTGCTTGCCTAGCAACCTCTTCACAGACAATATGGACCGAGGTGTCGCATTACTTTGGTGGAGAACCCATAATTCGCAATGCGTTTTCCTTCATCTTTAACAAAGTTCACCAAGCTCCACCGAAGGTTAAAAGGTTAAAAGTCATATGAATAAATCAACGTTGTTTTCAACTTGGATTCTCGAATTCGAGTTTTTTGGCTTTTCGTAAAGTGGTACTTCTCCAGTGCATGAATTAGTGTTTCATTTCATTCTTTTCAGCAGTTTTGGTTAATTTTAGATGGTCTACAGAGGAGCTTATTGTTGTTCTTTTTCTTCTTGATTGACGCGATACTCGATTAACCGATTTGGCCGAGTTTAACAAAGCGCGCCAGTCGTTTCTTTCTAGTGTTAATCGGCGTCAATTGGAAACGCCAAGTGAAACCAAGTCCTTCTCCACCTGATCTCTCAAAAGCAAAGGAGACCTTCCTCTTCCTCTGCTAGCATCAGCTGGTACCGCATCGAATACTTTCAGAGCCGGAACGTTTGTATTCATTCGGACAACATGACCCAGGGAACTTAGCCGCTAGAACCCTATTCGCTGCGCTATGTTTATGCCGTCGTAAAGCTCAAACAGCTCATTATTCCCTCGTTTGCGATACTCACCGTCAGCAATGTGCAAAAGTCCAAAAATCTTCCACAGAATCTTTTTCTCAAACACTCCGAGGGGCGCCTCATCAGATATTGTCATCAAGTTTCTGCGCCATATGTTAGGACGGGCATGATACTCAATTGCCTTCTTAGTCCAAAGTAGCACTTGCTGGCAAGTTGGTTTAAAGGCTGGCATTGTTATCGGTGTTGATGTTGGTTCCTAGATAAACCAAATATTTTACGACTTCGAAATCTCAACCTCGAACTATCAACAATGTCGTGGGTATCGATACGTTAGTGCGCCGACTTTTTGTTTGGTACTTCGTTTTGGCCCTGTTCACCACCAGACCCATTCGCTTTGCTTCAGTTGAACATTTCTGATAGGATTAAACGTTTCTTCCACAATACCCCAGAATGGTAATTAAACACTCCAAAAGTATAATATTATTAATCATCGCCTATTTTGAGCCATGGACAGTGCATTGACCATTTATCAGATTTTCCAACGTCAATGTCGAAATGATTCAAATACTCAGTCATTAATTTGCCTGCAGCAATGTTGAGATTATCTGTTACTCATACCTCGATTAGTAAACATTTGCTTTTCCATTACAAAGTGAATGTTCTTTTCAGTTTCCCACTGTTAGCGTGGGCTGCGAACTTGTCATATTTGACAGCCAATTGAGTCTTTGAGTAGTTTGAAAACACTTTCGTTGCGAGATTTTTTTTGTTTCGTGCGAACGGGGTTGTTATTTAAAACTTTTACTCATATGCAGATAACTTGAACAGGGTGGGCGGTTGGTATGGACATGTGGATGGTATATGAAGAAAGTAAATAAAATTATGTTTGTAGAAAAAAAAACGCAACGACAATAAATCACTCGAGACACCTTAATGATTGACAAATACAAAACACTCACTCACCCGTTTGCCGTTCGTTTGCCAAGCACAAAAGTTCCTACATGCTTACGCTATATGATTACTCGAAAAACAAATACGAAGTGAAAAAAAGTGAAAGAAGAGAGCTACATACATATAGTGAGAGTGCAAGTAAGTGTTAGGGTGGAGTCGCGAATGAATTGCGGCTGTGAAGCGTGAAATTACTGGCAGTGGTCAGAAAGGGTGGCTGTGTAGATTGTTTGGGTTGCAAGTACGCCATCTAGTCCCCCATGGAGTTCCGCTGGGGGAAGAAGGAAGGGGGTGCACATGCGGAGTTACAAAGGGGTTGTGCTCACCACCTCTAAGTTGTTCGGTATGTGCAGGCGTTGTTTACAGCAACAGCTTAGCACGGCTTAAGAGGGCGTAAAGCGTATATTTATTAGGCGAATAGCAGTCAGTTCATGGGCATTCAGACAGACAAACATACAGAAAGACAGAAAAGGCCATTATTGGGCAGACGCTACGCGGACATCCATACATCTTAGTACTGCCAAAGGTTAGTTAGCATAAATATTTTTCATGTTTTTAATCGGCTTTAAGGCGTTGTCTGGCTTTGACTTTTGCGCAAAGCTTATCAGCTGACGCCAGTGGGTGTCTTTTATGAAGGGGTGGTTTACTAGGAAGATTACAGAAGCAGATTAAAGCTGCAAGCTGGTTACTTTAATTAAAAGCAAAGGCTGATTATCGCGGCTATTGAAACACTGCAATACGTTTTTTTTTTTTGTTTGTTTTTAAGTTCTTAAGTTCTTGAGGGCTCGAGATTGAGAATGTTTTTTGTTTTTAAGATCTTAATTTCTCGAGAGCCTAAGAGCACGATACTCAGAATGACTGTTTTTAACTATTCGACTATTGACAAGTATTGTCGTATAACGTAGAAAAAACGTTGAAAAGCCTCAGTAGGTGCCATTGCTGATGTACTACATCTAAAAAATTTGGCGCGTTCCCTGTTTTAGGAGTAAGGCAATGCAAACAAGCAGGTACGTGTACGTATTAGTTATTAGATAACATTGAAATGGAGCAGTGCAAAAACAAATTCTTTCAGAAAGCAACTACTTCAGAACTCAAAACCGGAGGTCAATACGTTGGTGGTGTTTTTTACACTAACTTAAAAATCGGAAAACGAAAACAATAGATGGATGGATATGAGTAGGCCGAGAGGTCTTAAATAAAAACTGAGGCACTCAGATATAGATAGTTTTTTTACGTGAGACCCAAGACAGAAAATATAAATGGATGGGAAACCGTGGAGGGTGGGACGTTATTATTACAAAGTTAACTCGATCCATTATCAAAGATGAACCGATTGATTGGTTTTGAAGAATCCGGGCCACCGCAATTTAAAATCCAAGCAGGATAGCATAGATGATTTTACACTTGAGACTAAGACAGGAAATTTGGATGGAAAACAGGGAGAAAGATAGAATATTGCAAGGTTAGCACCTCTTCAAACCTCCCTGACTGCTTAATCAAACCGATAAATCTGTTGAAGAACAGAGAATTTTGCTGATTTATTCCTCAATATATTGGAACTCACAATATACCACTTCTGGGGGGCTCAACTCATGCTCTCAAAAAGAGTATCTCCATGCGAAACGAGCTACAGCTATAAGCAGTAGGTCTTGAAGTTATTAAGCGTGTGTGTGATTTCATATCCCTGAATCTGCGGTAAAATTTGAGTTAGGCTTGTGAAAAAATTGTATCCGCATTCCACTGGGCAGAGCTTCACAGCTAATTTACTTACTTACTTATATGGCCTGATCAGGGATTACAATCCGTTACCGAATTAAGGCCGACTGCAACAAGTCTCACCAGGCGTCTCTTCTTCACGCGCGCCTTCTCCAATTTGTTACACAAAGCGATGATAGGGCTTCCCCGACATGGTCTTTCCATCGGAGACATGGTCTTCCTCTACGTTGTTCTTAAACTTGTCATTTGGAAACCTTCTTTGATGGAGCTTCTACATCCATACGCTCGACGTGGCTCAACCAGCACAAGCTTTTGATATTGATGCGAAAATTTCTCGCAAGTCGTTTCTTCCTCGTGCTAACCGGCACCAGTTGAACACACCACCAAGCCCTTCTCCACTTGATCTTTCCAATGTACCATTAACTGGTACCGCAGCGAATACTTTCGGGACCCGAGCGTTTGTACCCATTCACTTCATTCACTGCGTCTATGTCGTCGTGCAGCTCATACAGCTCATTGTTCCATAACCTCCGATACTCGTCATCGCTAACGTGCAAAGGTCCAAGAATCTTCTCTCAAACACTCCAAGGGTCGCCTAATAAATATAATACAAATATAATATACAGGGAAGATCGATTTAACTAACTTACTTTAAAGGGTTGCGTCATTCAGAAATGTAGTTGGGTCTGTGTGTCTCATTACCATAATCTAATTTAAAGTGTGTAATTTCATTATTTTTATTCAACTTCATCCTGACTACTTTGCAAAATAAATTAAATTTGTGCATATGCTGGCCGAGAAGGCGGCAGAAAAAATACATCAGCAAGTGCACAAAAGTAAGTACATATGTAGGTATTTAAATATGCAAATGAATACTGAGCCATGAGAATATATGTAACGTGGCTTGGCATTCAAATAACTGTCGTCTTTGCCGCCCACTCCTGAAACTTTTACTGGAGTGACTCGAGCTGCTGTTTGTCAAGATGGCGTTGATAATCATGAATGAAATGTGTCTGGCTGAGGTCTTTTGTTGATAAAAACCCAGAGCGAATACAAACCATTCACATGTTTACACACATACATGCATACATACATAAATAAACGCTGGCTGTAGTAGTAGAAACGAAGTTAAAAAATATTAAAACAATGACGCTAAGTAATAAAGAAATTATTCGAAATGTGAATCTGAAATAGAAACAGAATTTAATGCCAACCGGTTCAGAAATGCATACTCAAGCCATTAAAAATGAGAGAATGGGATTCTGTGGTTTTGAACTCTCAGCACGAGCAAACTCCCACCGATTGCTACTTTGTTGGGCATAAAGGCTTCATATGTAGGTATATAATTCAGTTTAAGAGGACTGATACGTCACTCAAATTTTAATGAATTTACAGATACTCGTATACCTTTACATACATACATACAAATATACGTGTACACCCCTTGACAGCGAAATGGAAATGCGACATTTTGACTGCTTTTATTTTTTTTTAATTTTCGCAAATTTTTTATAAAATACAGTTCATCGTTAGGGTGGCGCAAAATTAATCACCCTGTCGGAAGATTTTTTTTAATTTTTGTTATGTTTTTTTTATATTTTTTTCTTATAATTTTTGCAAATAGCGTCGAACGCCAATCATATTTGACACTTAAGACAGCTGTGACACTAGACATGTGCAGTATACCAACAGACAAGCAATGGAGCGGGCGAAGGTCAAATTAAAGATTTTTATCACTAGGAATGATTTTTTTTATTTAGTAAAAAAGTCATTTTAAAATAAAATTGTTTGATTAATTTTGCGCCACCTCGCCCAACAAATATCATATAAATCTACTTTTTAATCTATTACAAGATTTATAAAATCTCGAGAAATTTTCATAAAAAATTTGTATTTAACGAAAATTTCTGCAAGCAGTTTTATAACTTTTTAATTTTAATATAATAAAGTGCAAAGTTCTTTTTTTAATTTTCGTTAATTTTTTCTAAAATACAAACTACAAAAATAGATTTATATGATATGTCTTGTATAAGGTGGCGCGAGTCACACTATCGGAAGATTTAAAATTTTTGCAAAATAGCATTTAATAAAAAAGTTATTCAAAAACAATATTGGATGATCAATTTTGCGCCACCTTGCACAAGAAATATCATATAAATTTATTTTTAAATTTATTGCAAGGTTTATAAAAATTCGACAAATTTCCATTCAATTTCAATTTCAAATTCAATTTTCAATTTTTTTTTTAATTCGGGTACACAGTTTAAACCTTATTAAATTTTAGTGCAAAATTCAAGTGGCTCAAAAGTCTCGTTGATTTTTGGATAATTTTTTCCCTGACGATGTTGCGCACTTTCTCCTTACAAAAATGTGTTCCACTGCCAAAATGCCACTTCAAAATCACACTTTGTTATGCTAAAACTTAATGGACAATAAAACTAATCAAAAAATTCAAATTTTTTTTAGAAATTCTGATGAAAAATTTTGAAATTTTGATGAATATTTTTCATGCCTTTATAAATCTTGTAGAGACTTTGAAACTTTGATTTATATATTTGATGCATTCATAAAAGTTGCATGAAAATCAAAAAGCCAAAGAAAAGTAGTCAAAATTGACCAAAATATCGAGTTACTGCTTAGCTATCAACGGCTGTAACTCTTTGCATGCCACCGCAAAAGTGCTCGCCATTAGGCGTTGCACTCCACAGCAAGCAGGGGAAAATTGTATAGGTTGTGCTATGATTGGACGGAAGGCACCCTGCTAAGTAAAAAATTACATATGCAAATTCAATGTTTGATTCAATTTATTTGACAAAGTTACATGCACGCATACATATATACGTAGTATGTACAATACACTTACACACATACATACGCATGTATTTTTACTTGGCACACCGTCGTTTGCGATGGGAAGTTGTCAAGAGCAGTCACAAATTCGTTTGATACGTGGAGTGATAACAGTGTTGCCAGTTAATATAAACACAATTTTGAGTGTCACTGAAAATAGTACAGGGATTGTTTTTTTGCACGACCTACAAAGCCACAATTCAGGAAATTTAATCAACATTTTTTCAATCGACTTTTCCAGCAGTTTTATGTAGTTTTGTAGCCCATTAATTTTTAATATAAAGGGTGATTTTTTAAGAGCTATGGGAAAGTTTTTCAAAAAAACACACGTAAAATTCAGAAAAATGCATGAAATTTTTATTTAAATCGATAGTACAGTCCATATAGTTTAATGTTTGAAGATTATTTCATGAAAATGTTTAACGCGACTGCGCTTCAAATGGTCTACTCGCTTAGTCCAATTTTGGCATACTCTTTCCAATGTTTCGGCCGGTATCTCTCATATAATTACTTTAATGTTGTCTTCCAATGCGTTAATTGAAGTAAGCTTGTCTGAATAGACATGAGCTTTAACATAGCCCCACAAAAGATAATCTAAAGGCGTTATATCGCACGATCTGGGTGGAAAATTGACAGGCCCCGAACGGAAAATAAAATGTTCACCGAACTCGTCTCTCAACAAGTCCATTGTTACGTGTGCTGTGTGGCAAGTGGCACCGTCTTGCTGAAACCACATGTCATGCAAGTCAAGCTCTTGCATTTTGGGCAAAAAAAAGTTGGATATCATTTCACAGTAGCGCTCATTCACAGTTACGTTACGATTCGCAGCATCTTTGAAGAAGTACAGTCCAATGATACCTTCAGCCCATAAACACACCAAACTGAGACCTTTTCTGGACACATTGGTAGCTCTTGCAATTCTTCTGGCTGATCTTCACTCCAAAATCGACAATTCTACTTATTGACGTACCCATTGATCCAAAAATGAGCTTCGTCGCTGAACACAATTTTTCAATAAAAAAATGGATCTTCGGCCAACTTTCCAAGAGCCCATTAACCTAAAATTCTGCGTTGCGGTAGGTCGTTTGGCTTCAATTCTTGCACCAGCTGTATTTTGAAAGGCTTCACACCTAAATCCTTTCGCAAAATTTTCCACGTTGTTGAGTAACAGAGGCCCAATTGCTGCGAATGGCGACGAATCGATAATTGATAGTCATCGTTAACACTGGCCGATACAGCTGCGATATTTTCTTCAGTTCGCACTCTACGTAAGCGTGTTGGTGGTTTGATATCCAATAATGTAAATTTGGTTCTAAATTTAGTCACAATAGCTCGAATAGCCGCTTCAGTGGTTAAATTATAGACCAAACTAAAGATGTTTGACAGTGAAAAAAAACACGAAACGTGCGTCAGCTGTTTAAACCAACTGTTTAAAAAGATAATAGCTAAAAAATCACCCGTTATAAGTAGTAATTGCGAGGCGGCCGTCGTGGACGAATAGGTTGGTGCGCGACTACCACTCGGAGTACGTAGATTCGAATCTCCGTGCATGCAACACCAAAATGAAGAAAGAGGTGTTTCAATTAGCGGTCGCCTCTCGGCGGGCAATGGCAAATCTCCGAGTGTATTTCTGCCATCAAAAAGCTCCTCATCAAAAATATCTGACGTTCGCAGTCGGCTTGAAGCTGTAGGTCCCTCCATTTGTGGAACATCATCAAGACGCACACCACAAATAAGAGTAGCTCGGCCAAACACCCAAAAAGGATGTAAATGCCAATTAGACACATCTATTTCATTCCATGGAAATATGCTATTGTCTAACAGCCATGCTTTTGAACTAATAAAGCTAAAATAGAATAATGTACCAGTATTTGGATCACCCTGTATACTATATTTTTTTGATTCCGGGGGGATACGATAATGAGAGTTGCACTTAATAGTTTCCACGCCTGTAGGTATGTAAGGCTACCATTTTATTCACTTAGTACATGGCTACACTTCTGAAATGGCTTATAGAGTGGTAAATTGAAATCTCATTGTATGGTGCTTTTCCGAATAAGAATGAAACTCTTTATGAGAGTTCCATTAGCTGCAAATCTGAAAATGTTTTGAAAGGCAAACGAGTTTTAAAGCACAAATAAAAAAAATGCTTCACAATTTCACATCGAAGCTCAAGTATTTATTCCGCTTTGACTCCTTATGCGAAATCATATACTTTCTATTCTTATTACTGAGCTGTTGCTACTTTTTTAACGCGAGTTGACTGTCAATGTGGAAGCAATATGGGATTTGAAACAAAACCAACCGTTGGTTCACCCTATATTTCTACTACTCAGACGCTGTAGAGACGCTAAAATTAAACTTGAAAGAAAACGCGGATACGCCTGAACTTAAATTATAGTCGTAGATTAAGAATCTGTGCTCCGCTGCAACTGGTAATTTTCCCATAATCGTTTTGCATTGAATGCAAAAAAATCAGCAACAATTGCGAAGAAGGACTATATACCTGCCCAATTCTGTTGGTCAATTCTAACTGAAAAATAAAAAAGAAATTAAATAAATACAAAATTTAACTATAAAAATTTGATAGAAATTTGTAGGTCAAAAAGTGCCCAAACTTTGGAAAAAATTACTTTTAGTCATTGAAAATGGAGTTAAGTTTTTAAAAGATTGGAATTTCAAAGCGGACTGCGCCTTTTTTCATTTAGAAATATTAGATAAATCGCTCGAAGGTAGATAGGTAGGTAGGTGAAATGGCTGAAGTACCAGTCGGACACTCCCCAAGTAGCACTAAAATGCTGTGTTGATACAATTATGAGACCTTCAACAGACAGATATCTACAGCCAGCCAGAGCTGTTGATGTATTGTAGAAGATTGATGCGGAAAAGCAGGCTATCGAAAAAAGAAGCACCCATCGACCTTAATCGTCTGGCTGCCAAACCCGGGCATTTACAGAGGAAGTTTTCAAAGGTGGTTACATGGGAAACCTAGCTTTTCCGCGTGTGTGCCGATCGTCCAATGACAATAGAAATTATATTAAAAATATTTTGATGTTTTGAGTAAATTAACTGAAAAACGGAACACTTAACAAAATTAAGTTTACATGCCTCCGAGTTTATTGGTGTCTCTTCAGAACTTGATATTTTATCCAATGTTATCACCATTAAAATTTATTTAAAATTTTTTTGTGCATGTGCAAGTGGTCAAATAGTTGTTCAATATCGAGCGAAACGAACTAGGCCAACGTAACATATTTGTTAACGCATTTATCCATTGCTCGTACATTTACTTTTGTTGCTATTTTATCGTACACATTGTTCCCACTCTAAACAACTACAGCAGCACACGCAGTATCTGACTCTGACTTTGGCTTCTTTTGGCTATAATCAGCGGCACACAATGAAATAATATTTGCCAAACACTCATAAAACTCTGCACCAAAGAGTTATTGGACACCGTAAAAACATACACGCACACATCCATACCAACATATTTACACACATATACACATATAACGTTGGTCATTTTGTTGCTGTTGGATATGTATACATACAGCAACACAATGATATGACCAGCAAAAACAGTGAAAAGCAACAAGAACAACCAGTAGCAGCAGCAACAGTAACGCACATGTGCCCATATTTCCGATGTTTATTGTTCTCCATTCACATTTTGTCGTTGGCAGCGGCAGGTGTACGCTCGCAGATATAAAGTCAAGGAGTGAAGTGTTCGGTTGGATGTAATTGCAATCGCTTTCGTTACCGCATTCTAAATACAAGGTGGCGCAAAATTTATCACACTATCAGAAGATTATAATTTTTAGAAATGGCGTTGCGAACAAACAGCTATGGTATATAAACAGACAAGCAAAGGAGCGCGCTAAAGTTAAAAATAGAAATCTCCATCACTCAAACTTATTTTTTTTATTTAGTAAAATAGTTATTCAAAAAGAAAATTCGATGACTAATTTTGTGTCATTTTGTACATACACACATATAAATGCTCCTGTGTTCAGAATGATAGCAGGGCGACATTTTGCAACGTTTTAACTATTAATTTATTTTTTATATATATTTCTTCTTATTCTTTTATAAAAATTTAGTTCATAATACTACAAAAATTCTATAGCTCAAAGCTTCGCACTTTCAAAAAAATTTCAAAAAATTTCTGTTATCAAAATCGAATACTAAATTTCAAAATGTATGTTACTAGCAAAATACTAAATATGAAAAAATTAAAAAAAAAATGTACAGCTTTAGTCAGAATTTTTCTAAAAATTCAGTTTTTTAGCCAATTCAAATTTGGTCTTTGTACAGAAATTAGAAAAAATTCAAAAAATTTTGTTACAAAATTTCTAACTTTTTAATCTGATTTTTTGGAAAAATTCTGGGTATGCAAAAAATTTTTTGTTCGAAATTTCAAACTTTTTATCAAAATTTGTAGAATTTGGGTAAGCAGTTTTGTAGCCCAGTCAATTTTGGTGTTTTGTACACAACCTGAAAAATTAAAAAATTTGAAAAGTTTTATTTAGAAGTTGTACAGAAATTGGAAAGCATTCAAAAGACTTTCTTTAAAATTTGAAAATTTGTAATCTGCATTTTTAGAAAAAATCTGGGTAGTATTTGGAAAAATTCTGGGAATGTTAAAACTTCCTTGTTCATATTTCAAACTTTTTATCAAATCTTTTAGAAAAAGCCTTTTTAATTGTGGATTTAGTACAGAATTTGAAAAAAAAATCAAAAAACTTTCTTAAAAATTTCAAACTTTCTAAGCTTGACTTTTACAAAAATTCTGGGTAGGCAAAAAAAATTCAAACTTTTCATCAAAATTTGTATAAAAATTCTGTGTACACAATTTTGTTGCCAATAAAATTTTGGTGTTTGTACAGAAATGAGAAAAATACAAAAACTTTCTTTAAAATTTCAAACTTTTTAATCTGAATTTGGAAAAATTCTGGGTATGCAAAAAAATTTTTTTTTATTTTTATCAAAATTTGTAGAAATAATCTGGGTATGCAGTTTTGTAGCCTATTCAATTTTGGGTTTTTGTACATACAGAAATTGAAAACTTTTTAGAATAATTCTGGGTATGCAAAAAATTTTTTGTTCAAAATTTCAAGCTCTTTATAAAATTTTTTAGAAAAATCATGGGTATGCAGTTTTGTAGCCAATTAATTTTTTGGTTTTTGTACTGAAATTAGAAAAAATTAAAACTTTTTAATCTGAATTTTTAGAAGAATTCTGGATATGCAGTTTCGAAGACCATTCAATTTTGGCCCTTGCACAAAAATTAAAAAAAAAAAATTTTTTAATTTTAAAACTTTCCTATAATGCTTAAATTTTTTTGTTACGTAGAGAAAATCGACCGCCACCAAACAAAAATGTCAAGCACATTTGAATCGCTTCAAACTTGTCGCTTAATGTATTATAATTCAATGGGCTATAAAACTACATACCTGAAAGTTTTCTCTAAATTCTGAATAAATAGTTTGAAGTTTTAATGAATAATTTTTTAATGATTTAAAGTTTTGTATATTAGAAAGTTTTCAACCTTATGTTATATAATTTTTGATATGGAAGAATACAAAAAAGTTAATTAAAAAATAAGTAAAAACCTTGCGATATGCCACGCTACTATTATTGTGCGCACAAGCATACACACACATGTACTATGTGTGTGCCTGCACAGTACAGTTTGAAAAGGATTTGTGTTTCTCCATTGTTGTTGGAAAATGTTTGTATGTGTCTGTGTGTTTGTGCGTATTTGTGTTGAAAACATATTTGCCACTTGCATACAAATTTGGCCATTACTGTTGCTGCAATTTACAGTTACCCGAACGCGAACTAAGTACTTGCTGGATGGACAGCAGCACTTGCTTGCTAGTTGTGACCACACTAATACATGCATACATACACTTGCAAACAAATACTCTGGCCGGCAGTCTTTGTTGCACATCAATTTCATGCTTGCGAAACACAAACTTTGTGTTTTTTGTTGTTATTCCATTTAAATGTATTTGCAATCGTTGTGCACTTTGTTTGCGCTTATTGATTTTGCTGTTTGTCTACTTGGCGCTGAGCAAAATATGGGTAAGGTAAATATGATTGCGCAGAATGGCGACAATTTGAAAATCACTGTGCCTCTGTTGACATGAGAATCAAAATAGTATACCACAGTAATCGCTCATTGATGTGAACTAATCCCAATGGGCCTTGTTCATTTTAGTGAAAATTTTATATATTTTATGGGGTGATCGAATAAGGAAGGAAATTTAGGAATTTGAAGCTAACAATTATGGAATCATCTTTCAAATAGCCGTCTCGGCTGTTCTGGCTGTGTTTCAAGTGGTCGGCCAAATTTTTGATGACTCGGTGCAGTATGCGAGGCGAATGTTGGTCTAAAGTTGTTGGACTTATTGGCTTATCATCGTAGACTAAGGACTTGACATATATAACAAATTGGAGCGTACATTTCTTAAGCTGACTCCAAACGGTAAATGGTTTTTATGAGGAGCTTTTTCATGGCTGGAATACACTCGGAGGTTTGCCATTACCTGCCACAGAGCGACTAGCAGAAATTTGACATTTTCTATTATTTATTTGACGTTCATGCACGGAGATTCGAGTCTACGCACTCAAGAATGATAGTCACACAACAACCCATTCGGCTACGGCGACTTGGCAGAGAAAAAAAGTCGATGAGTGTGTAAGTCAGATAACACAGTCGTCAAATTTCTTCTTCCCAACTTCGAACAGTGCATCACTTTTATGGCATGTGGCGCCGTCTTGTTGAAGCCGAAGCTTGGGTATATTGACGTTGTCGATCTCAGCTTACAAGAAGTCGATCAATACCGATTCAATACCTTTCTCATTTCGAAAGGAATCAGGTCCGAGGTCGTCGCCAAGCCACAAACAGTCAATCTTTGTGGTTACTTTGAGGCTTGATGGAGCAATTGAGGATTTCGTTCGCTCCAATAACGCCAATTTTATTTGTTGACAAAGCAGGAGTTGTGCCAAAAATAGGTTTAATCGAAGAAGCTGATTTTTTTTGTCAAAATCCGCATCTGCGTATTTACCACTGAGCTGGATTTTCGATACTATTTTTTTAATAATTTCCGAGTTGGTAGTCCGCGAAACGTAGCGTCGATTTTTCAGTTACTGAACGATTTCATCAGCTAAATACGTATGTATAAAGTTAAAGGAAAGAGAGAAGAGGGTGTGGATAGTTTATTAACGTTGAAAAGCGAACATACGATACGATTTTTCCAACCATATCCTGGTATTGGGCGCTGTCTGCTTCTAGTTTCGACTTCAATTTAAATCACCGTTCACTATTTTGGCGTTTCCTGTAACCATACCTATTACAGAATACTGACTAGCTTGGCTCAAACATGACCTTTCGCCGCCTGCCGCCTTAATGCCCGTCTCTTTTATTGGAAATTATAATCGTACCCTCTCGATACGCGATCTCCGAGAGTGTAGGGCTATGGTCTTTCGCTACTATAGGAGTTTGCAATACTGTTGTTGGTTGTTGTTGTAGCAGTTCACTAGGCTCTACCATTGCGGTGTAGTCACCGGTCGCCATCATCTAACACATCTAACGATGGACCCAGGAAATGTGTTGTTTCCACGGGTTGGGTCCAGATGGAGAGGGGTGTTAGGTTAGTATCTGTGCGGGATGATGTAAGTTATTATCGTGCGGTATACCTTCGCATGCCGCGAAGCTTTACTTACTACAATAGCCAGATCGTAATGGAGCCAAAGTTACGCGGGTCACACGAGACATCTGAAGCTCTTCGTTTGCGATGGATGACGGTTGGACTCCGATTACAGCATTCGGAGATCGGAAGTTTAGGTTGGCTGTGAAAGTCTTCCGATTATTGTCGTTTAGTGCCTGTCTTCATACTGTCCGGTCCAGTAGTTGCAGTTGTGTTTGGTCCTGAATCTTTAGTCATAACGACCGTTTTCAAGACGCATCGGTAACTGGAAGAACTTTAGATTTTTCTCATTTGTTTTGATAGCTCAGAAGAGTTGCCTTTTTTCCCCCTTTACACACACTAATTTATATAAGAACCACTTACGCAAATATTGGATGCATGCTCAGCAAGTTTTCTCAAGAAACAACCTCATACACTCTTCATATTTCTTAAACGGTGTCATGACAGTATTCTGATTTTTCTCATACTGTCTGAGATCCCTCTTGACATTTAATTATCACATACCGTGAAGCGAAACTGATTTTTCGCATAAATGTGGCGAATAGTAAAAAAAAAAAAATTGAGGTGGCATGCAACATGTTAGTAATTGAATATTATTGCATGCGAGTGGGCACACATATTAATATATGCACATAAATAGATGTAGTATAGAGAGTAAAAAATAAGAGGCAAATGCTCAAAAGTGCAATAACCCAAAGCAATCCAAAGCAGCAGCAGACCATTCATGCCATGTAAGTTATGGTTGGCCAATTGGCCAATTGCCAACAATGAAACAATTTCATGCCACACTATTCATGCACATACAAATTCTATTGTTGTCGAGTGCTACGTAATACTTTGGGTATACAGCATTTGGTACTTACAGCATGTACGAGTAGGTGCCACAAGTGCCCGAGAAAGAAAAATGTAATGCATACATTGATGTGTGTGGGACAGCAGTTAGTTACTGGAAATTGTATGCAATTTGACAATAGACAAAAAAGTAAGAAAGGTGCTGAAGGTAAAGGGCCACAAAATCACTCGGCCAGATACTGCCAAGTGTGCCTGAAACGGCTATATACATATTTGCATGTACTGGACACTGGACACTGAATTATGACCAGTCCATTGCCAAGTGCTCCTGAAAAGTACTTTAAAGAATGTATCGACGTTTTGACAGAACCCTCACTGTACTTTACAATAAATCTGCTCTGGGTACCGGGCCACAGAGACATAGGAGGTAACTGAAAAGCAGATGAACTAGCGAGATCGGGTACCACATAACGATCCAACCAACCGAACATACCTTTACCTCGACCAACTTGTAAGCTACTAATAGACAAACACACCATCAACGTGCTATGGACGCAGTCCCTGACCTGTACTACAAGTAGGATGACGTGGCCAGAATGGAACATGGGCTGCACAAAGCGACTGTTTAAACTGAACAGGAAGGACGTGAGAAAGTTTTTTGGGGTTCTAACAGGGCACTGTCTTATAGGCAGACTGGAAGAACCATATAACGACTACTGCAGAAGCTGTAACGACATTGAAGAAGAGCAGACTATGGAAAACTTTTTATGCGGGTGCATGGCTCTGGTTAAAAGAAGGTTCAATATTCTAGGAAATAGTTTTTTGAAAAACTTGGCAGAAGTAGCCAGTTTAAAACTAACAAAGATTGTTAGATACATTAAAGCCACAGTTTGGTTCAATCAGGACGGTGCAGAGTGAGGTAGAGAAAACAGCCTTGGTGGTATCACAATGGGCCTACAGCCGGCTTAGGTGTCATTATAACCGAATTTTTTATTTTTTATTTTTTTTAATCTTCCTAAAAACCCCGAAATCCATTGAATTTCTTTATTTAGTAACAATGTCGTACGAGCTGTTTTCTCATAAGCTCAAGGAGAGTTTATTGAAATTTTCCTTAAAATTTTCGTTCTTTTTAGAGGAAGTATATTGTTTGGAAAAACATAAATAATAACAATAAGTCACATAGAATTATTAATTATACCCGGTGGCAGCTTTGTGGCAAGGTGCGGTGTTTAACTCTCAGTTGGAGCATAGGGCCTCTGACTATCCGCCCGATGGGAGACAGACAACTCCACACGGAAGTGAGCTACTAATTGTCGAGGTAATTCCGACAGTGAGTTTGTGAGACAGGAAGTTTTTTCTAATAGCGGTCGTCGCTGGAAGAAGCTCCTCAAGACAAAAAAAAACATCTGCCGCTCGGTGGCGGCATAATACTGGAGGTCCTTTTAATTGTTGCAAGCACATCGACGCACTCAACAAATAGTAGGAGGAGTTCGGTCAAGCATCCAACAAAGGGTGTAATCCCCAATTATAAATACATATATGTATTTAGTCTTTAAGAGGGCATTTTTGTGTTTAGCAAAGAGTTTTTTGCGTGCTGACGTGACTTGTGCCCTCTGTCCATCGTCGTTATTAGTCTTTTAAGAACACTTTGGTAAAAAAATAGAAAGTTTAAACAGAAAAGTCAGTCAGATTTTGTTACGGTATCTGTTGATCTCTGCCAATTCAATTTGAACTGCTGCTCATTTTTAATTTCTTTTTTCAGTTTTAGCAATTTTCTTTTAATAATTGCCCAGTATTTTCCAATGGGTCGCAATTGTGGACAGTTTGGTGGGTTGTGGTCCTTTTGAACAATATTTACCCCGTGATTTTCATACCAGTTCTTGGCAAGACGGACGGCTATACTAACGTGATGCTAAATTGGGCCAGTACAGAACAGAGTCTTTATGTTGTTTTATGAATGGCAGCAAACGTTTTTGTGAGCAGTACTTCATATAAATTTAAATATAAATTTCTTGATTTTTAGTGCCCGCGGTAATGATGGCTTGCCAAAACCAAATATTTTTTAGGGCACTTTTCCAATATTTTCAGCTTAAAGGCACCTAGGACTCCTTCTCTCTTCGTTGGAATATAAAACTCAGCGTCTTGAACCTATTAAAAATCTGCTTTGATGTATGTTCTATCGTCCAGAACTACCCAGTCGTATTTATGAATGACTTGACTGTATAATTTTCGCGGATGTGTTTTATCATTCTTATTTTGTTCATCATTTCGATTAGGTGCTACAATATCTTTATATGATCGTAAACCCTCACTTTTGCATACGTAACCTTTCGACATATGAACCTGTTTTGCAGCATCTCGAAGTAAAAGGTCAGCTTATTTCAAAATAATTAAATAATTGCGTTTCCGACGCAAATTCCAGGTCATAGTTCCTCCATACTTTTCGGACAATTTAAAGTTTTTGCTTTGGCATTTCAAATTGGCATCAAATTTCCATCACTCAAAATATTTTTTTTTATTTAGTAAAAAGTTATTCAAAAACAAAATGGGATGATTAATTTTGCGCCACATGTCAGTAGGCTTTTATCCTAATTAAAATACGAAGTCGATTAAGTCAATGTAAATAATTTTTACACGGGATTACATCCCTAGGCCGCATGTATGCAAGCCTGTAGATAGAGAAATAAGTAGTCGGTGAGTTACATTTGCAATAGGGTGGGCCATGCAAAATTTGCTTTTTGAATCGACTAATCAATATTTTTTTAAACTTTTTTTTTTTTGAAGATTGAACCATGTCATTTACGAATAAAAAATAATATCGTTCAAATGACTGCCACGACTGGCTTTACCTACAGTAGGCCATTCGATCAACCCAATTTTTAAGCACATTTTCAATTGTTTGGGCTCCAATTTCATGAATGGCAACTTCGATTTCGTGTTTTAAAGCATCAATCGTCTCTGGATGGTTCGCATAGCATTTGTCCTTAACGGCTCCCCACAAAAAATAGTCCAACGGGCTTAAATCACAGCTCCGAGGCGTCCAATTGATATTAGAGTTTCGGCTAATTATTCGGTTTTCAAAAACGGTAGGTAAAAGTTGCACCGTCTTGTTGAAATCAAATGTCGTCCATGTCATCCTCTTCAATTTTTGGAAACAACTCGTTGAGCATGTCACGGTAACGCTCGTCATTTACTGTAACCGCGGCACCTCGCTCATTTTCGAAAAAAAATGGCCCGATGATGCCGCCAGATCAAAAACCGCACCAAACAGTGACTCGTTGTGGATGCATTTGCTTCTCTGCAGTAACGGGTGGATTTTCTGAGCCCCAAATCCGACAATTTTGCTTATTGACGTAGCCACCGATGTGAAAATCAGAAAAGAAGAAGAAGACTCACCACTTCGGAAATAGGTTTTCAATATTTCCCAATTTTGTTCAAGCGTATAGCGTCCCATTTCGTAAATGTCAAACCTTTAAGTAAATTATGAACACATTTGACATGTCATTTGTGTTACCATTCTCAAAAAAATCGGTGGTTCAAAAAGCGAACGCTATATGACCCACCCTGTACAAGGTGGCGCAAAATTAATCATCTAATCTGTTTTTGAATAACTTTTTTACTAAATTACAAAAAATATTTTGAGTGATGGAAATCTTTATTTTGACGTTACCGCGCTCCACTGCTTATCTGTCAGCTTCGCAAAAATTAAAAAAAATTTCCGAAAGGGTGACTAATTTTGCTCCACCTTGTATGATACATTATTGCTTCATTGTGTGTCTTAGGAAGCTTCGCGCATAGTTGTTGCCACTCATTAGTGCGCGTCTAAAAATGTTCGTGCCGCATCTGAAGAAGAAGAACAGCATACACAAAGAAAGGCCAGTAGGTACTTGCATGTTAGTAGGGGCGTAGATGCACCAGTTAAATAAATTACTGAAATAACATTCTTTAATGGCAGTGCAACAGGCTGCATAGTGCATACCCGTAAACTTAGTTTGTACCTTAGCCCTACCAACAATACCAGCCACAAATTCCTTTTATGACGCTTTCTGGAAGAGAGACAGTGGAAAATTGTGCACACAAATCACTTTGAAAATCGCAAAAGTTGCACTCATTGTTCGTGTAGTTGCATGAGTTGTCTTCCTACTTTAGTGCAATTAGCTTTTTTTTACTTTGCTTTACTTTTTCTGGTATCACTTTTTTCAGTTTGCTATTGCACTCTTCAGTTATCCCCTATTTCATATATTTTTTCTGCTTTACGTGTATTTGATTTATTTTTTTGCAGTTTTTTCTTTTTCTATTTATTTCAGTTTATTCATTCATTTTCCTTGTTGTTGCATTTATGCAGCCAAGCATAAAATCGCATTTGTGCCAACATTTAAACAATTCAGCCCAAAACTGGCACTACTCTAGAAAAGCACGATTACTTGTAACGCTTGGCTGCATGTTCCATTCTCATATTGTTTCCATGCAATTACTGTACGTACTTGCAGATAGCCGAGTATGTTTGAAGAATTTGTGTGTGTGTGTGTGTGTGTGCTTTAGTCTAATACAACGTGAGTCATGCACTACTAGAATTACAAGCCACTGATTTTTATATTTTGCAAATGTTTACCCCTTTTTTCGAGACAATTCAATTCTTAGGTTGCACAAATACACTGAGAAAAAATTTGGCTGCCTATTGAAAAGTAAAAGTTATAAATGAATTCGTGGTTTATCTACAGTTTTCAAGTGGACATTTATTTTGCCCACATGTTGCATTTTAGACTGTCTTTCTAACAGGCAATGAACAAAAATCATTTCCTTTTAGATGTTAGTATTGCATGACGTAAAAACTTTCCCCACGACCATATAGAACGAAGTGATTTTAATAGTAGCTGACGAAAGGTTACTTGAGATACTTCGTAAATCTTGATAGTGCCGGTGACAAATACGTATGTTAACGTATGAGCTCTTTGTCAAAATATGCTCAGTTCAGATACTGCCTACCAAGGATACAAAGAGGCAAAACGACTTTAACAAAATACCCAAACAACTAAACCGTTTTATATTGATTCTAAGATTTAGTTAAATTTTAGGGTTTAGTTAAAGGGATAGACTGGAATTTGTGCAGTATCTTGTTGTAGCAGTTCAGCAAGCCCTATCAGTATAGTGTTGTCATCGATCGTCAACGTCTTTTTCAGAGAAAGGTATTAGTTGAGTGGGTTTAGGGGGGCATTTGAATAGGTCGTTAGTATCGTGTGGTGTACTTTCACATGCCGGATATATATTGAGTGTGTCGCGGTCGATTTTGGATATATAGGAGTTTAACCTGGCACAATATTCTGAACGCTATTGTGTTGAGATAACGCGAGTCTCGCGAGACAGCTAAAGCTCTACGTCTGTAATGGGTGGTGGTTGGACTACGATGACAGCATTCGAGGATCGAAAGTTTAAGAAGGCTGTGAGATACTCCCGTTGAATGTGGTTTAATTTCCATCTGCAAATTTTTTGATCCAGTAGTTGTGTTCGATCGTAGATCTTGATGTTGAAGGTATGTCTCCTGTCTCGCCTGGGAGGTGGCTCAGCCTCCAACAAGTGCCTGCAGAGGTGGGTCCTGCGGTAAAAATCCAGTAGAAATTGCTTGTCGAGCATCTTATGCTCCTCAACAGGGAAGATGGCAGCCTCGTTGTGAAGATATTGCACCCTGTGGCTATCTCGAAGAGATTCACTGAAGCGGGTAAAGAAAAAAGACAGCCTTTTCTTTATTGGACATAAAGCTAAGGAATCTATTTAAGGAATCTGAGAGGTTATACGTACTTCTTTGTAATATAGCTCACCAAATGATAGCCGAGACTGCCTCAAGTAATCAGTATTAGTGAAATATTAAAGCGTCAATTAAATGACATGCCTTTCATTGGTTACACATTCATGACTGGTGTCGAAAATTTTGTAGGCATGCCATGTAGAACCTCCTGAGAAACCGAGCAAAACTATTACATCGTCATAGCATACTTAAAATTTTTTGCGAACTTTATAAACATTCTTTACTTCTAAATCCCTTAGATTTCCTTGTTTTCAGTTAGTTTATTTTTCTCCATGCAACAGTAAAAGTTATTCAGGAAAAATTGCATACGCACGTGAAACTATGGATTTTATATAGTAATGTTGCATATTCAGTGTTTCATTTTCTCGTCAATATAATTTTTTAAGGAACTTTAAAGTTTCAAAGCGTTAAATTTTCAAAAAAATATTGATATCAAACGAATAAAGATGCATCTATATTATAATACAATTTTGTTCTCACCTGTATTAATATATGTATATTAGTAGAATTACATATGTCGTTTGAGAACTGTATCCTTCAATATTTTTGATATTTTCTAGTAAATTATGTTAAAAGTATATATACACTATGATCAAAAAGTACCGGGAATGTTAAATTTAAACGAACCGCGCCCGTGGGAACCGGTCTATATTTTTTGCTTATGTGTGCACACACATCTGTCACTTTTTAACGCCATCGGATCATTAGCGTCTGCATGGCCGGCCGGAAATGTGGGCAAACAATTCTTGAATTTTGCATGATGATAACGCGCCATAGCACCGAGCTGAATTGTGCTGGATTATTTCACCAAACACCAAGTAAATACCATCGTACAGGCACCGTATTCACCTGATATGGCCCCGTGCGACTTCTTTTTGTTTCCCAAGTTGAAGTTACCACTTCGTGGAAAGAGATTTCAGTCGATAGAGGAGATCAAAGAGAATGCGACGAAGGAGCTGAAGGCCATCCCTTCGTTGGCCTACCAGGGGTGCATGGAGGACTGGGTTAAACGTTGGAAAATGGCATTAGGCAAATGACCACCACGACTACGCTTACAGGACAATATCCTTTTCATGAAATATTCCATAACCGAATTGCAAAGTGGCTGCCCTATGTCCTCGATAGCCTCACGAATTCCATCTTTAAGGTCTTGAATCACGTGGCCCCAAAGAAAAAAGTCACAAGGGGTTAAATCACAAGATCTCGGTGGGCAATTGTGGTCACCTCTGCGAGAAATAACACGGTCCGGAAACTTTTCCCGTAAAAGATCAATGGTTTCGTTGCTTGTGTGGCATGTAGCACCCTCCATCCAATTGCGGCCATAAAAAATCGTTAATCATCTCTCGATAGCGCAATCTATTCACCAATAACACTTGTTATTGGAAAACCCTTTATTATGTATTAAAAATAAGTTAGCAAGACACATTGTCTGCTCACGAAGTATTAACTTTAATGTGATGTCGAGAAACCGAAATCAAATTGAACTTCATATCCCGTGACATTCTTTAGATTAACAGAAAGCTGATTTAAATTTTTTGCTTCCACCTAAATTTTTGGCTGTGTACTTACATGAGTATGCACTTATTTACATTTCCCTGTGATTATTTCACTTTCCTTTACTGCAATTGAGACGAACAAATGTCACAAATAATAGTGCGGCATGCATATGACCCAGGCTTGAGCTTTGGTGGGTACTATGCCAGGTTTTGGCTGCTTTGGTTGGGGTAATTGTTAATATGGTATCTGGTTGTTCACAGACTGATGCAAATGCGAGTGCTTGTAAATACTTGCGCCGCAGTAAGCATTGCGTTAGTTGCTGTTAGCAGTGGCTTCTTTACCACGTTGAATGCATTCATGCATATGTATGTTTGCATGCGGATACTTGCACATTTCGTTCCACCAATTCGCTCAACAACCAAACCCACCATTCATTTGTTTAGTTCTTTGCTCGCCTTTCAACCGAAAACAATATATTTTATTAGTAACGTTTAGATTTCAGCGCGCTGTAGACGGTTAGTTGTTATTGTGAAAAAAAAGTAATAATAATAAAAAAAAAACAATGGATTATTGCATTAATTAATTAATTTAATGAGTTGCTTACAGTGTTACAATTTAAAAATTATCACAATAAATAGTATAATTACTAAAAAATATTTATAAAATGGAATAATTGAGTGCCAAATTCTGAATATCTAATAACTAATTATCCCTGGAACTAAATAAGTTTTTCAATGCACCAGAAAAATTAAACAAAAATCAGTGAAACATTAAGAACTCGGCATTGCATTAAATTTAGAAAACAATCATACGTCATACATTACAGCCAGCAATGACTCTAAATCTGAATCTGTATTAGCTTCTGGGGAATATGTCGTATGGAATGGTGATAGGCAACAATTTTCGCTAGAGGTGTTTTCCAAGCCGTTCGATATTCCAAGCCGCACTATGCACAATTTTTAACCTCTCATGTACTTAGTTCGGGATAATAGGTGGAGAAATAGTGGCATAAAGTCACGACTTATCTATAGTTTGATCTAACGATAGTGCCAAGTATCCTTAGCCTAGACATTCTTGAGCCCGCAAATAATTATTCACGATTCATTCGCTTGAACATGAGAGAGGTTTGACAAAAATGTTATACAAAACGGCCACCAAGGACTCGTTACGGGCTACTCATAAGTGTGACATCAGTTTATGGTAGTTTGAAATCCTACGCGAATCTAAACTCAAAATATAATATTAGGGTTGGCAAACAAAAATCGCAATTTATTATTACTGACAAATGTGAAATCAGCTTCATAGTACAAATTTTTGTACCACAAATTCCCAATTTCCATTGGGCATATGCGGATCTTGTCGACTAGCTCTTCTTGAATTAGAAAGTATTTATAGACCTTTACAGACTATACCAAACTACAAACAAATTCTTCTACTAAAGTTAACTCGAAAAAATTGTGATGTATGCAATATCTATATTTTTCGAACAGGCCGATCCAACAATTACCCTCAAAAGAAGAAAAGAAGAGGAAACGTACGCCATTAATATTCTGTAATTGATACCACAAACGATATCCATGCCATGTCACCAGATTCGCCGCTTCCTAGAGACAGAAATGAATACAAATCTACACTAAAAATATAACATCTTCTTTGAAAAGGAAACTTGATTTACAAAATAGTAAGAATCAGGGAAATAATGAACTCAATTGCAGTAAAGGTGATTTTAAATCAACTGTTGCTTTGAACCCATAAAAGGGGGGGCCAATTCAGTTTACAACTAAAGGATCAGATAATATCCGAGTCACCGCTCACGCATCATCAAACCTCATGAAAAAAATTACCAATTTCATCAGAAGTGTAGCAAAAAATAATAATTACTATTCGACATTTTCGGTTTTTTCACAACATTTGAGATATTTTGAGTTTAGAATTAGAATTTCGTAGAATTTCAAACTAAACTGGTTTCACACATATTTTTACGGCCTACTAAATTTTGATGTCGCGGCCCAAATTGTTTTCAAAAAAGTGAAAATATTATTAAAATATATGTCTAAGCAAAGTGAAAGGTAAAATGTTTTCGTAGAACATTTTAACCCATTCTATCACCCACAAATAAGGATCGTTTTCACACTTACTTAAGAAATCCCCCAAAAACTTAATTTGGAAAGTCGTTAGAGGATTGAATTGTTCTAGAAAATTATTTTTTGGCTAGGCAAAACATTGGTGGCATAAATTAATGGCTGGGATTGAAAACTTTAGAAGGCCGAAAAAAAATCGAGCTAACTTTTGCGAATCCATCGATTGGTTTGGGACTGAATAGGTATACTTTCAGAAAGTATTATACGAGTAAGGCTGATTTGAGGATAAAGATACATACTTCCGTGCTTTCTAGAAACCGAAAAGCTTCACCGATTTGTACTTGAATCGGGAGAATTTAAAATGTAAACGAGTTTTCAATAAGGTTATAATAATTGTAGTTTTAACAACATAATTGAGGCATCTATATCGATCATGCAGATATCGCAACGGGAATACAATTTCAGCGATTTACTGAATTTAAGTTGCAATTCATTTTGAACCCCTCTTCCTCAAATATCGGCCGGATATGGACAATTACGCATTCGATATTGTGGCTTCTCTAGCGCTGTTGATTTGCTGAAATAAGCAAAAGACAAGTAAAAGTAGCCTAACGAAAAGAAATCCAACAAGACTTCTTGGAAGTTAACTTGCCGATATCCGCTTTTTTTCCTTTACTAAAAAAATTTTTTAGCCAGTTGTGTGATCTAAAACATCCAATATTGGCAAAAAATAGCCTTCAACTGATCATGATAGCGAACTCTAAGAACTCAGCCTCTCATGTCTATAATTTTTACCGACAAAATTTTTTTTCAAATTTCTTGTGAATGCACTGGAGACCGCGTTAAGCAAATGTGTTGGTGTGTAGCGCGTAGGTTCGAGTCTCCGTGCAGGAAACACCAAAATTATAGAAAGGTTTTTTCTAATGGCGGTCGTCCTTCGGCAGCCAATTTATTTTCTTAAGCAATATGTCTAAAGTTCGCTGAATTAGCGAATGTCAAAACACTTTCTTAAGAAACTGTGAATGTCTGAAAATGTTTAACATATACATCACGTCACTCGTTCACTAGATCCACGAGCACTCCTCAATATTCTCCTTATGGTCTACCTTTACCGACAAGCCAGTCGACTTTGGTCTTCTGCGACTTTGATTCACTAGAAAGCCTACGGAGTCGACGATTCCTTAGCCGACGATTCTTAGGCATGTTACATTTAATGAATGCCTCGTCTTTGGGTACAAAGAAGGGTCAAAACTCACTCGGACTGATATTGGATATCGCCAAATACTACTTTGAGGTTGTTTAACAATTGCGAGCACCCTGATGGATGGCTTTTTCATATTCAAGCATTATATTAGTCCAATGTTGAAATCATAATCCATGGGGTCAGAGTGTTTCATACTTTCAAGCCGTGTGTAGTTTTATTTTTTTGGGTCTAATACCGGTGTGGTAACCTGAATAGGTATCGACCAGAATGTTTGGTGCCACTTGTACGACCTTTGAAGTTGTTGTAAACTAATTCCATAGACGCAACTTTTCAAACTTTCTTTTTGGTTCACTTGATGTTTTTTTTGCACAAAAAGTAGTTGGCTACAAAGAGTTCACTTTTCCTCATTTTGCCGCAAAACTTTTTGACAGATTAGTCTGGATAATAGATATGCTCTTTTGAAATATGCTTCAAGGTAAGCAAACTGTTGGAAGCAGAAATTGCCGCTGCTCTTCTAATTTTCAAAGACTTATTGACTGTGAAAAATGAAAAAAAGAAAATGCGTACGAGAGCGGCATTTTTATGAAAAAAATACTTATTGCTGAAAAAAAGAAATGTAGTGTCACCTTTGTGGTGATTAAATGTAATATGAATGTGTTGTTAGTGTACTGGTTGCGGCTAAGCTTAAATTTTTTGTGGCTGAGGGATTAAATGTTAAGCATTTAAGAAAATTAATTTGTTGCGGGTTTCAAGTGCACTCGATACCAGTTATTGGTGTTTACAAGTCTGTGGGTTTGAAATTAATACGAAACTGATTACGGAGAGATAAATTGATAAACCTTTAAATAGTAAAAGAAACCATTGAGTCTTGAAATCGAATACTGAGTACCTAAACTTTTTGTGTAAGCATTGCTGTAAGTTTCTTTGTTGTTCGCAGTTAAGTCGTGGTCAAAGTGCCAAAGACATTAACGACGCGAGTAAAATGGTGAAGGGAGTTGTTTGCAGCATATTTTTTCCAAAAGCGTCAAACTTTAAGCTTTCGGATGCGATAGCCATCACATCAGATGGCAGGATAGGCTGGATAGAAACGGCTAGATAGAGTAGCTCTATCCTATACAAGGGCAAGGAAGAAGACCTAGAAGGCTTTACTAATGCTGCCTTATTTCATTCTGTAATGTCCTTGTAAGCCTTCGTAAGATAAAATTGCTGCAAGCGTGCAATCTTCTTCTGCTTAGTGCCTATCAATGGCAAACAAATTCCTATAAATCTTCTTCTTTTTCACATCTGCAGCAAGAACAACTGTTTGCTGATTCCACTGCCGAATTCCTGAGATGTATGGTAATCATATAGAGTGCTACAAGAGTGCTTTAGTGGATTCCAAGAGCATAGACGAGTGGTGTTTGTTACCGGTTTCTCGGTACACACTTCGCGGTTTCAACATTTTTTTAGTTATTCGAATAATATAATTTTTAAATTTAACTGCTTCTTCTCTATAAGTCAAATTAATAACCCTGAGTTATATTACGAAAAAAGTCACAACATTATTTTCACTTATACAAATGTATTATATTTGATGCTCAAAAGTGTACTGTGAATTCGTGCACTTTTCGGCCAGGTAATCGCATTAGACTCAAAAGCCAAATGCTCACTAGCAACCAAGGCCGTTGGGCGATTTGGCAAGAGCTCACCTGTGTCAATATTATCCCTTCGCAAGCAGGCTTAGTGACACTTGCTGCATAGTTACTCGCAGTCGCACTAATGATAACAGTGGATGGCAGGGCGCCAGTTTAATTTGATACGCATTGTGGTATATTAAATACATAGTTGACTGTTTTCTTAGCTCATTGCCTGCAAGAAATGAATTAGTGAAATAAATATTGTGAATTAGTGAAGTGAATAGGTAATAAAGAACTGGTTACGAACTAGGCTCATAGGATATAGCGGTGAATGGTCCACAGTTGCGTAACTTAAAATTACAAATATTGTGAATTAGTGAAACACATGTGTAATGAAGAACTGAGTACAAACTAGTCTCATAGTGTCGAGTTGCGAATGGACCACAGTTGGCATTCTTAAAATTACAAATATTGTATATTTGTGAAACAAATGTATAATAAAGAACTGGTTGCGAACTAGTGAAATAATGTCTAGTTGCAAATGGACCACGGTTGGGTTACTTAAAATTACAAGTATTGTGAATTAGTGGAATAAATGTCTAATAAATAACTGGTTACAAACTAGGCTCATAGCGTCTAGTTGCGAATGGGTCACAGTTGGGTTACTTAAACTACAAACATTTTATTTGATGATGTTTAAGTATGTGCTTAAACAAATAAGCACATCGATTTTTCATAACTTCAATAAAAAATTCTCAGAAATTAGTGTGACTATATATATGTTCATGTATTCAACTATCTACTATATATCGCTCACGAACACCGCTGCTTACAATACATCGCTCTGTCTTTGCCATTTCACTCTAATATTATTTTCATTTGATTTGATTGTCTTTCTCCAAGGCTATCGAGTTAATGGAAAAGGCAAATATTGCTGGAAATCAAATCAAGTTTCATCTTAAAATAACCTTGTATACAACATCTGTGCAAAATATGCCCTCGGGTGGCAAAGCACATGCGCCTCTTAAGGACATGCGCCGCTGATAAAACAATCAACTGCAAACATAGTGTACAGCTCTAAGCGACACGATGTATCACAAGCATATAAAATCTGGTAACTTCTTTCAAAGCCAAGCGATCGTAAACGCAAATGCATTTGGTGAAGTGCATACAAACATATATACATACATACATGCATACAAACATCCATACATCCATCTATATGTGATGCCATAAAATGCCAAGAGTATTGGGGCTACATTGCTCCTGACTTATCTCGTGTTAACTTCACTAATGGGCAGTAGTGTTGGAAGTGATGTCATCATCATCGAAGTAATACACATACACATATATGTATGTCGTTATATATTCGTATAAGTATTATATTACACCACTGTTTCGCGTAGCACTCATACGCCGTGGATGCCGCTTCGTTGCTGGTAGCAAAACAAAAAAGGAAATGTATGGGAATAAGCTTGCGAGCGTACACATGTATATGTATTTATATGTATATATATGTGTAAAAGCATATTAAGTTGGATTTCTACTTTGTTCATATTTCACTTGCAAACACTTACCTTTATTCTTCTTTCTCTAAAGCCTCTTCCCTTTTAGAGCGTCTATGAAAGCCTATAACAAGTGTAGATGATTTGAAATTCTCATTTGTAGTTTTATTACAATCATCCTCAATTGGTCTCCGCCAGTCAATATGCGGTTCATAAATTGTGGGAATTTGAAACGCTTTGAAGGTGAAACATCGCTGGGGTTCTTTTACGTCAAATGTTACTTTCACTTTCGTGCTCAAAAAAGTAGCACTCAGTGCCATGTTTCCACGCTGCAAACTGGAGATTTTACTATGGTACGTTTGAACTAAAAAAAAGAGTAATAATTGGCGCGTACACTTCCGCAATGTGTTTGACCGTACGTTACGTTTGAACTACCTTTCGAAATAAATAAACTAACTTCAAAAGTAAATGTTGTGTTACCGTGTTGTGTTGAAATTCACCACACATTCGTGCATTTGTTTCATTTAGTCTACGTAATCAAGACAATTCCTGCTTTTGCCTGAGAACATCAACTCACCGCATATTTAGGTAACTGAACATTGATCGCACTAGCCTGACGAAAATCCTACCTGCAGACAACTCCGCTTAGACGCTTATAAAGATCAATTGACTCAGATATTAAAGGCCAATGCTGTTGATTTTGCTTAAAAAAGTTATATTTTCTGTTGAAAGATATTAGCATCTCATTATCATACCAAGTTTTCGGTACAGAAAGCAAACACATTATTGGTTCATTTTTATTTGGCAACAATGTTACGGTCAACGGTGTGCATTACAAAGAGATGCTAGCCAACTGTTTTTGGTAGCGCATTGAAGAATTAGTCACCGTAGCCGAATGGATTCGTGCGTGATTATCATTCGTAAGTGTCCGAGTTCGAATCTCCGAGCCTGAAAGCGGTCGCCCTACGGCGGGCAATGGCAAACCTCAGAATGTATTTCTGCTATGAAAAAGCTCCACATAAAAAACTGTCTGTAATTCTGAGTCATCTTAAAATTGTGGGTGCCTCCATTTGTGGAGATTCAAACATCAAGACGCACATCACAAATAGAAGGAGGAGCTCGGTCAAAAACCCAATAAAGGGTTCTCATCATCATGTGGCGCTACAGCTTCTTGTGAGCTTTGACTAACTAAATAGTACACCTCCATGCTGCTCTCTCCTTTGCCGTTAACCTTCCAGTTCCGCAGTTTAAGTTGTTTCAAATCTTCCTTGACTTCATCTATCCATCTCGATCTTCGTCTTCCTCTTTCTTTATGTGTGTATGCATTTACCACCAGTATGTTCTTTTGGGATCTTATACTGATCATTTTCATAAGGTGGCCTAGCCCTCGTATGCATTACGCTTTACGTACTACATTTTCGTCTTTAATTAGTTCCTCCAGTTCATCATTTCATCATATGCACCATTCGTCTTGTGCAATTGTGATTGCGCCAAACACTTTTCTGAGAACTTACCTCTGAAATGCTTATGTGACAAGAGTCGTATCTTTATCACTCAATGTCCATGTTTCAGCTCCATAGCACAGGACCGGTCTAACTACGGTTTTATATAGTGCTAGCTTGCAAGGTCTGTTAAGGAGTTTTGCTTTGAAAAGTTCGTTAGGACTATGAATAAGTTCGTGCGGTTTTTTTCGAAATTTGAAACTTTATTGACGTAAAATGGTTACAAATTTAATATTCAAAGTATTGTCCATCGCTTACTACTACTTTTTCCCATCTTTCTGGCAATTCACGGATTCCCTTTGTGAAAAATTCGGTCGGTTTTGCCGCAATCCACGAATCGATCCATTTTTTGACTTCATCGTAATTACGGAAGTGCTGGTCAGCCAGGCCATGTTGCATCGATCGGAAGAGATAGTAATCGGATGGCGCAAGGTCTGGACTATACGGCGGGTGGGGTAGGACATCCCATTTGAGCGTTTCTAAGTATGTTTTGACCACTTGTGCAACATGTGGCCGAGCATTGTCATGTTGCAAAATAACTTTGTCGTGTCTATCGGCGTATTGCGGCCGTTTTTCTCGCAGTGCTCGGCTCAAACGCATCAATTGTCGTCGGTAGACATCCCCCGTAATCGTTTCATTCGGTTTCAGTAGCTCATAATACACAACACCCAGTGATGTGTAGGCCCTATTAGCTGCTTGAATTCGTTCGCCTATAGTAAGACTCATTGTATTATCTGGCCTTAGTTTTCAACCAAGATATGTGAGAGTGCTTACAAATTCAAATTTGTATTTTCCAGTATCAACTTCCTTTGGTGGCAGTTTGTTTCTCAGTCTAGAGAGTATTAATGGTTAACGCGTGACATATCCAGCCCTCTCTCGACTATTTTAAAATTAATTGAGCTACAAATATACAAGTAGCCTCATGAGCTTCTTGTAGAACTACAAAACTAATATCCTTCCTGAAGTGTAGATTGAAAACTACGTAGTCGTGGCTGCCTACGTGCCACTGTCTTACACTATCTTCGCTGATTCTGCGTTCTTCCCCTCTGTAAGCGATAATGTGAACCAAATTGACTGGGCTGAGTTTCAGCGCACTAAACTACTAGCCCTCGTTCACTGGGGCGACAGCACTTGGTCGGGAAAAATCATAGTCATTCCGGTACGTAAAACCGACTGTCTGGCTCATGGTTAAATGCTCTCAAGTAATTCCTGTTAGGGCGGTAAAACCCTGCAGCCACTTGCTAGAACCTGAACCACCTCCCAGCCGTGTCAGTAAGTACCACTTCGACTACATCGACGAGATCCAGAGCCAAATACGGCTGCAACTACTGAATCGGACAGTATATAGATAGACTTAAACGAAATTTACCGGCAGTCTCTTATTACCTTCCTGAACTCCCGACTCCCGAATGCCATAATCGAAGTCCCACCATCACCCATTGCGAACAAAAGTTTCAGCTGCCTCGTGAGGCCTACGTAACCCTTTATTTGGTGTTTGGCCGAGCTCTCTCTCCGATTTGCGCTGTGCGTCTTGATGTTGACACCCCTCTCCCTCTGGACCCAAGCCGTCGAAACAGCACGTTGCCTCAATCTACCGTGAGATGAGTTAGACGATGACGATCGGTGACTACACCGCACTGGCAGGGCCTACTGACCTGCTACAATAATAGCAACATCAGAAATTTAAACAGAGATCGCGAGTATCCACCCATTTTCTCAATATTATTAGACATCAGTTCCGGTTTAGGTCCAATCACTTGTCTACGAGCAGTTTTTTCTTAACTGCAGTTCCATTTGCACTTCCATGCGCCACTGCGACTATTTCTCCTTTTTGGGTCAAGGAAGTTGGTTTACGAGAAAAAGAGCAAATAATACGATATAAAACCAAAACAATACACAAAGTACGCGGCGATAACCAAACGAAATTCTTGCTCTTCCAAATTTGACTACTTGCAATTATATTTTTTTTGAACGCAGCAGTAATCGTATTACGCTATAGCTTGAATTATATACAACGTTCTACATACATATATGTATACCAATGTATATCAATATGTCTGTATACGGGATATTCATGTTTAGTCGCGTTCATGACAACTTTTTTATCACTAGAAGACTGGGCGGCGTTTGCTGCTTTTTTTGTTGAATATGAATTTGTGTCAGCGCTTAACTATTCAGCTGATTTTTTGTATAAGTTACTTAGTTATTTTTTAATACAGAAAGTTCATATTAAACTAAGAATTAGAAATTCCTATGCACTAGAAAAGTTAAGCCATTGTAGAAAATTAAAAAAACCATTTGCATTAAAAATGACGCATTCAAAAGGTTAAGATAGCACAACAAAAGCTTATTTAGCTTTCCCTGTGATTCTCTCACTACAGACGTTCGCTTGAATCTCCTTTCCCTGCTGTACAGACGATATATACTTCATTAGATCCTTATCGAAAATATTTAATTTAAGTAACTATCCAAAAATTAGGTTAGCAATTTACTATTGTCAATCGAAAAGTTGACATCTCTACAACCTAGTTGCCATGTCTGCCGCAACACAACAATGCAAGGTAACCCAATTTTGTTTCTTTTGCTACCAACGCAGTTCTCTGCGCGCCACTGGTGCCTGGCACACCCTGAATGAAACTAAATCCCTTTTTTTTGCAGGAATTTCTAAAATTTGTAATAAGCAACTGGTTGGCGAGTGAGACATCATCATTGTCTTCAAACTAACGCCAACACGCAATTACTGTTATGTGAATATTTTTTGTTCTTATTTTTTCTTATTATATTTAATATACTTTCTCCTGCCAATTACAAAACCACAAGCGGGCAAAGTGGCAGCAACTAAACGTTAACTGCATGTATGTGGCAGCGGCAGGCCACAATAAAAAGGACAGTCAGTCGGTTAGTCAATTGCGAGAGGCAACGCCCAAAAATATAAAAGGCGTGTGTGTGCATACATACATATTATATATGTATATGTATATTTTTTGTGCTTGTTTACAAATAAAAGCGCTTGGGCACTAATACACACACCCACGAATTGTCCTACTTTTGTTTGTGCATCGCAATGCTTGTGACAGCGTCTGAATTTACTTTGTGCATCCCCGTACAATCATCTCTGTTGAGTTAAACGCGTCATCGGCGACAGGAAAGCAGCCATTGCCAGAGCGCCGGAACATTGGAGCCGCCGCAAAGGAAGCTTCCGCAGCACTTCTATGCTACTGCCTGTGCTTTGAAATATTTTTATTTTTTATATTGTTTTTTATTTTATCTCTTTGTGTGCCGTAATTTTTTGCTGTTGCGCTGTGTTGGTTAGCATGTTGCGGCACAAATGTGTTGCTGATGCTGTTAGGGCAGGGTGGTGAGCCTATCTTACCTCCGCGCACACCAAATTGTTGGGAGAACATCAAAATCCCTGAAGAAAAAATTTTGCGGTTATGAGGAAAAAATCAATCCTCTCAGCAGCAAAACAGAAAAAAGACAAAAAAAAGCGAAAAAGGAAAAAATAAGAAGATAATAACAACCGAAGCGTTGTACCGGCACTTACGCAACTCACACTGAATTAGGTCAGTCAAGGCAAAATATGTGTTGGAAGTAACTGACAGCTGAATATGGGCACATGAAAAAAAAAACTAAAAATGTGTGATTGTATAAATTACAAGAGTTTGTACTTACATACCTACATGTAGTCACATGTTAGTAGGGCAGTCGTGATGCGATGAGCCAGTAAAAATGTCGGCAATAACCACAAACCACGAGCTTTTCATAACCAGCCCAACTATGAATGTTGTTACTGTAGCAAGTAGCTGGCAAAAACTGGCGCGGTTATCCAAGAGCTAAATAACGAGAAATTATTCAATTGGGAATAATGAAATGAGTAAAAATAAAATAAAAATTAAATTAAAAAATTTAATTACAATTAAAAAAATAAATATTAAATACAACGAAATAACACAAAAAAAAAAAACAAATTTAAAAATAAAAATAATCAAATAAGTAAAAATAAAAATTGAAAAGTAAAATAAAAAATCAAATTCGAATAAAACAAAATATTAAAGCAAAATGAAATAAATTAATATAAAATAAAATAAAATACAATAAAAATTAAAAAAAAAAATTAATAAACAAAAAAAATTTAAATGAAAAACTAACAAAGTTATAATAAACTTGCATACGCGCCCCCTTTTGGGTGTTTGGCCGAGCTCCACCTCCTATTTGTGGTGTGCGTCTTGATGTTGTTCCATAAATGGAAAAAAGTTATAATAGAGAAGAATACAATTAATTAAAATAAAATAACGGAAAAATTGAAAATAAATGTAAATAATAAAAATTATTGGCCTCCGCATAATAAAATAAAAAAATCATAATGAAACAAAAAATAAAAATAAAATAGTAAACCAAATTAATATAAAATAAAATAATAAAGTAAAAAAAATTAAAAAATAGTAATAAAATATAATAAATAAAATGAAATAAAATTAATTAAAATAAAAAAATAATTATATAAACAGTTTTAGTGTCCCCCAATGAATAAAATTCTTTGGCTATCCGCGATTTCTGCTTCCCTAAGGATTCCAATCTGGGGTCATTCTTGTGATGTTTTGTGGCAGTTTTCTAAGAGCGTGGCCTTTCCAACTCCATTTCCTGCATGCTGGCTGGAGTAAGATGGGCTTCGCGTTAGTTCGTATGCAGAGCTCTTCGTTACTTAACATTTTGGGCCAGAATATTCTGCATATTATCCTCTAGCATTTGTTGGCGAAGCATTGAAATTTCTGCGTGATCGTTTTCGAAACGAGCCACGTTTCACTTCCATATAGCGCCGTCCACTTGACAGCAGCTCCTGCCTTAATCAATGTATTGCTGACGTCCCAGATTGCATAAGCTATTAACGATCTCCACTTCTTTGCCATCTATCATGATGTAGTTATTGTCTGGATTCCCATTGCCTTAGTTTTTGCGACGTGTACTTCCAGCCCGCCTTTGCGTGCCAGTGTTACTAGTTCGCCCGCCTTCGCTTGCATATTGGATGACTCTAAATAAATATCGTCAGCAAGTCCAAATCCTTCAGTTGTCTGTTGAGAAACCATGTAATGCCTCTGGGACGCGAAAATGAGCGGTGAGAGGGGATAGCCTAGTCTAACTCCAGCTTTGGTTGAGAAAGCGTCACTTATGGTGCCAATGTGCAGAAATTGACTGTTCAGATCTCTCATACAGAGTTTTGAGCAGGCCGATTATTTTCAATGGGATGCCTCGCCCTTTAATACCAATACTAATAAGATTAATAAGAAAGCATTCAGAACTCACCGAAAGCATTTCTCATTTTGTAGCATCTTACACATCTTGCACTACAAAAAAAAGAAGCATTTCGAAAGAGTTCGTGTTTATTTAAAATAGTGAAATGGAGGTTCCTAGCTGGAGTCTTCTTCCATTAAACTACGGTTAGTAATTAAATAAGTTTGATGGACCTCAATTCATCCTCGAAATGAAGATGATAGACTCTATTAGAGATGAATTGTAAGTTTCTAAAAAATTTGGATTTCGCGTCATCCAAGCTAAATCTCAAACCTACAAATAACACATTTATTCATTTTTATTTCATAGCTTAACTGTTGTATTCTTATCCAAATTTTCTACTCGCCACTTATCTGTTTTTTTTTTTTTTTCATTTCAGAAATCCTGTCGCTTTCCTAAGCTAGAAGAATGCGCACACTTTCACTATGAGCGCGTACAGCTGGGCGCATTTTCAGTGCGTCTGGTCGACGATAAATCCGAACTACTCAATAGCAGTATAGCATCACAATCGATTGGTGGCGATATTGCCGGCAGTCAACTGGGGCAGGCGCTCAGTAGCAGTGGCACCGGCCCGTCATCCTATCGTTCCTTCTCGCCAGCGAATTGTTGGTTCATTATTAAAGTTTTTCCTCACAGCTGTGATCCGTTTCTAGTAAAACGTTCCTTTGACAACATGCAAATGTTAGACGAAATGTTGCATCGCTGCGTTTATGATCGTAAAATAAGCGGCCTAAAGAATTTGGAAGAAATGGATTTCAAGAGCGAAGAAGATGTGGAATATGCGGTAGCTAAATACTTGGAGCGCTTCTCAAAGATCGCTTCAGATTCGCTGACCTGCGGCACTATCCTCACTTGGTTGCAATTGGACAATAAGGGTCGACGATTGCCACTAGCCGATGGCGATACAATGCGCACGATCAACACACCCGCTGTAGGCGCAGCCTACGGTGTACGTCGCTATCAGGCACAAGCTTCCGATGAGATTTCAATTGAAGTAGGCGACATGATTTCAGTTATTGATATGCCCAGTCCGGCTGAGTCGATCTGGTGGCGCGGTAAGAAGTCGCATTTGCAAAAATCGCAGTACGAGGTCGGTTTCTTTCCGCAATCATGTGTGGCCACGATCGGTGATAAGGTGCCACGGCATTTTCCTTTGCCCGCTCCATTGGTGGGTCAGTTGGATGTCTCGCCAACGAAGCCAGTATTGCGTAAACACGGCAAGCTCATCGCTTTCTTTCGTTCGTTCATACTGTCACGCCCATCACGACGTCGTCTCAAGCAGAGCGGCATCTATCGTGAACGTGTCTTTTCGTGTGATCTGTCGGAGCATTTGCTTAACAGCGGACAAGAGATACCGATGGTTCTGAAGTGTTGCGCGGAATTCATTGAAGAATATGGCATTGTTGATGGCATCTATCGACTTTCGGGCATTACATCGAACATACAAAAACTGCGAAGAGCCTTCGACGAAGAACGTATACCAGATTTGGGTAATCCAGAGATGAAACAAGACATACACGCAGTTAGTTCTTTGCTGAAAATGTACTTCCGCGAATTGCCGAATCCTTTGTGTACATACCAGTTGTATGATAACTTTGTCGAGGCTATACAAGAGAAAAGCGAGTCGAACGAACGGCTGCGTCTGATGAAGGAAACGGTGCTGAAATTGCCACCACCGCATTATCGGTAAGTGAAAAATGTTTGAAATGAAGAGGTGGGTTTGATTGCATAAGAAAGTGTAGATGGTGTCGCATTTTTCTAGAAAACTTTGGGACATTTTTTTGTATCCTCTCTTCTAATATTTATATCCCCTTTTTCATCTTAGCACTCTCAAATATTTGGCTGAGCATCTGAATCGAATCTCGCAGCATTCTGCACGCACCAGCATGACTGACAAGAATCTTGCGATTGTCTGGGCCCCAAATTTACTACGCTCTCCAGCACTGGAGTCTGGCGGAGTGGCCGCTCTGCGCGGTGTAGGCGTACAAGCCGTTGTCACTGAGTACCTGATACGCAATTGTCACAATATTTTCGACGCCTTCGATGACATGAATGTGCGATTGAGTTACATCGCGACAGCAGGCGCCACACCGGCCAACGAGACGCGTCTGGATTCTTTAACAGATTGTGAGAGCTTGCTGGTTGAACAACGAGAACACGATCAATCGCTCACCTATATGGAGCGTCCAAAAAGCCTTAGCACAGGCGGACCGAAACTAATAAGTTTGGAAGAAGCACAGGAGCGCCACTCACGCATCGATGGCCTCGATATGAAGACTTCGATGCCAATTAATATGGTGGCCAGCAATGCGGCCAATATTGGTTCATATATTGAGGTTGGTGGTGGGCCCTCCAGCCTGCCCGACAAATACCACACAGTGTTATCCGTGCCACGTAGCTGGCAAAAACGGAAAACGCATTCATGGAAATCGCTTTTCACACGCAATCAGCGACCGATAAGTAATGGCGGGCATGATATGAAGACTGGTGTCGCTGTGGGTGCAGTAGGCGTCAGTGATACGCCGCCAGCGCGTCATAAAGATGGTAGCCACACACAGGTCACCTTTGCTGAGGCGGATTTAATCATTACGAACGCCGGTAAGGTTGGCAAAGCATTGCACAAACAGGAAAAAACGAAATCGATTGAGCTATTTGAGACTAGCAGTCGACGAGACGAAGTGTCTGGCAAGCCAATGGAAGTATGTGTGCGCTCGAACTCCATCGACAGCCTGCGAACTGCTGGCCACTCGCGCTCAGTCTCGCATGACTCCTATTTCGATCTGCTGCAGTCGCCACAACGCGGGCACGTAACCACTTGCCCTTCGCGTGAGCTCTCAGAACTTGGTTTGAACTTCGACCGCGAAGAGCCAGAGATGCGCATCTTCTCCGAGAGTGAGTCGCTGGTAAGTTCTCCACGTGTTGGCAAGGAGAATATACCGCCATCGTCGGGCGCAGCTTCACGACGCATATTGCGTGCGCGCCCCGAGGAATTCTCCAGTCAAACGAATAGCGTGAATCCGAGTCCCAAAAAGCAACCACGTCTAAATTTGCATCTATCGCCAAGCGCTGCTTCGGCACTCGCGCACAATTGGGCACAACAAGGCACCGGTGTAGCTGGAGTACCAGCAGGCGTAGGTGTAATGCTCGATGCTGCCGGCAACGAGGTGGCCTGTCACGAACATCACGCTCATCTCTCCAGCGATGAGAGCTGTTGCAAACGATACAAGCTGGAGGATCAATTATCCGATATACAATTCATTGACTGCGGCACACCCGAGCATGCCATAGCCAATCCACAGACACTGTATGCTAGCGTTCAAGTGCATGCGCCACCCAAGTCAGCATTATCCAAAAACTCACTGTATAGTTCAACGGAAAGCACCAACAAATTGCAAGATGCCGTCAGTGCTAAGGCGGCTCAATTCGAAAAGAAATATGGGCTTAGTACCAAGAGCGGTGATAAGAAAACATCCGCCGGTGCCGCAGCGGCCGCCGCAGCCGGAGGTAGTATCATTAATACACGATACAGCTATCCAACAGTGCAGTTAGGAGCTAAACGTAAGGATCAGGATTCATTTAAAGAACGTTTTAGCTATCCCGGCTCGGGTATAAGCAATGAGCGCCGCTTTTCGTCGAAAGATGCCGCTGCGCGCATGCAATTCGAAGACGAGCTGTACGCCAAACGTGAACTGGAGAGCATTACACAAGTACCTTATGGCAGGTGAGTGACATTGACATAACAAGTAGTTACGAATGCATAAATTCATAAGAAATATTATTAATTTTTCTCTATATAGAAACACAAACTACAACCATCATACCCATGCTCTCAAGAATCTACCCGATTTGATGCGTCCAAGAAATCGTAACAGCTATTGCAACGCTCATGCCAACGAGGCGCTAAATTCGCTGATATTACGCAGCAACTCCAATGAGATAACCAAAGATGCCAAATCAGAAATGGAACGTTCAAAAATTTCGGTTACACCTTCGTCGCCGATGCAGAGTCCTCGCTACTCACTTTTAGTTGGCGATACCAGTTCGGAGAATAGTTCGGCCGTAAATACACCACAGTATGATTTAGAACCACTGATGGTGACCTCCGCAATGTCCGGTTTGTCGGCACTATCTGGAACATCTTCACACCATCAGCAACAGCAGCCATTATTATTAGGTGTAGACTCCAGTAGTTGTATGGGCACCTCGCACGAAAGTCTTGGCAGCTGTAATGTGAGTAACTTTGTTTTCGGTATTTATTTTTGTAAGTTGTTGCCACTAGCAGTAGAAGTAAGCACATTTCCGCTCAGCGACAGTCCGATGAAACTTATTTTATTCTGGGACACCTCCACATAATTCATCAAAATTTTACTCTCTAACTTCTTATTAGGTAATGTCCCAGTCGGCAGTCCTAACTTATTTTATCATCTATCCTCAATTCGCCGCCGTAGCCGAAAGGTTTGTGCGTGAATACTATTCGATAGGGATCGGGCTTGAAACTTACTGTGGACATGAAACTCTACATGAAAGAAAAAGTTTTCTTATAGTGGTCGCCCCTGGGCAAGCAATGGCAAACTTCTGAGTCTACTTTTGCCATGAAAAAGCTCATAAAAACCATCTGCCTTTCACATCCGGCACAAAAACCTCCACAGCACCTTTCATTTGTGGAACATCATCAAGATACACAACAAATGAAGGTGTAGCTCAACCAAACACCCGAAAGGGATGTTCGAGCCATAGCTATTCTCAATTCAATAGGTTCACAGTCAACAGCTATTCCTCTTCCTTAGTGCATAGCTCTAATTTAACTAATAAACTCTGCAGTAGGAATGCAGTCTTATTATTACATGAGTCGAGAATAAGGAAACCATTTTACGGTACTTAGAAAGCGATAAATTAGTTGTAACCATGTAATAACCATTCTAGTCCTATTTGGTTCATTAAAATCAGTCCCTTATGCAGCGACAGGTGATTTCAAATACCTACTCCTCTCAACAATAACTTGATCCACCTTGAGTGGGCTCTAGAAAAGGAGCTAAAAGAGTTCAGATTCTAAAAACCAACAAAAACAGTTCGTCGCTCCAAAAACCATACAGCCAAGCCCAAGCTATCCTCAGCACGTTTCATAATAATATTACAAAGGACGTATACTCCCAGCAAACGATTTCATCCGTATTCTTTCACGACATTGTAGGAAACTGCGAGGCTAGACAGGCACCTGTGAGGTAGTTACCAGACGAAACGAGAGTATTGGAATCCCGCTGATTACCTGTGGGCTTCGCGTCAACTCAGGTCGCGAAATCTTTCTGGTCATGAGTGGATCGGAGGCGCTCGAGGGATCTCCTGAGATTAACAAAATCTCAGCTCTCAAATTTCGTGGGTGCTCTCTCAGGACATTAGCCGCAGAGTGTATAAGCTGTGAGACTTGGCATTAGTTTGAATACTTTTTGCGTTAGTTGTATGGAGGATGCGGTGGAATAATCTCAGCTCTTTCTCCTTAACTGCCCTGCTTTCGCGGGGCTAATATTTAAGTATCTTGGCTCTCATCTCTTTTCTACGCCTGCTGATATAGCAGGCATTGATATTAAAAACCTGATGAACTTCATTAGCAAGCGGCTAACACCACCGTAAATCAGTCATCGTTCGGGTGTCTTCACCAAGTGCACTGGAATTGAGTTGGTGATGCAAGAAAAATCAGCACAACCTATGCACATGTTGCTTCATTGTCGTCTGAACAACACTCGATTGGAAGAGCGAACCGTTTGTACGAGTAAGCTTGGCTGACTCCTGAGCTGAATTCACCTTATCACCGTCTGATCTCTGGCTCTACTCTCTATAATTTTAACAAAGCACAGGTTCTTTCATAATTTAACCAGCTCTCACAAATATTTCATAAAATTAAACAGTTAAAGAATCAGCTAAATTTGTCAAAAGATCAGGATAAGTTAGAGGTACGAAGCAGGAGGATTAAGAATATGTAACTTTCAATGAATTCATTATAGTTAAAAAATTTTAAATTCAATATATATCTCGCGATCTCTCCCAGCAGTTCACCTCACATTCTAACATCACACACGTCTCACATCCAGAACGGCGTGACATGCATGCCCTCAAACGAGAACTCTCACTCGATTTACAGCCGCTGAGCTCCAAGATGACCACCGATAATGTAGATGCCGGTGGAAATGGTGGTGCTGGACATGCATCTACGCTACCCTACAATAGACAGCGAGAACTCGCACAACAACTCATTCCTTCGCCAAATAACTCCAATTTTACAGACAACACTAGTCAGTCGGTGACGCCCAGCGAATTCGGCTATCAGAACCTGCAACGCCAGTCCAGTATGCATTCGCTTATCGAAACCGAGGCGGACTCGCCAGCGTATGAAGAATATGAGAATACACCCAGCAATATGACTTCACCTTTATTAGGCGCACAAAAACCACCTCCAATAGGCGGCCCAACGAGCCCAATACGTGCTACAATCAGCATCACCTACAACATGCGCAGTCCACGTGAGGAATTGCCGACCAAATCATTTGCTGTGATGCGTGAGAAGACAAAGGCCAAGGGACCGTTATTGGAAACAAGCTTTGATGAGAATATAGTGTATGAGCAAGTGAAGTTCTTTCGAAATTCTGTGACCGAGGTGAATCAGCTATTGAGCGATGAGCGCAAAAGCGGCTTGGCGCTTGAGAGTCTGAAAGAGACCAATGAAAATGAGATGCAAGATTTTGGCGCTTACGAAAATATACCACTACTGGGTAACAAAAAGAGGGACCGTGGAGATATCGAGACGAAAGACTGCGAAGTCGATATCCAAATGGGTGGCGAGTCTAGTAATTTGGATAGTTTGGAGGAACCCTCTGAAACTGAAGAGGAGCGTTTACTATATGAAAATGTGGAAATGCGCAAGCCAAAAAGCATCTATGAAAATATGTTAGGCGAGCAGTTGAAAAATGTAGAAGAAAAAGCGAAACAGGAAGTCTCATCAGACAAGTTGGAGCTGGACAGTTTAGATAGTGTAAAAACGGATACGGATGTTGCGTTGACAACAAAAGCGCTGGGTGAAGAATTTGCCAGTGCAAACGCGCAAGAGCTTGAGCTCGAGCCGCCACACAGCGCAGGGATCATCGAAAACTCAGCACGTAAATCCCCATCAAATTTTAGTGTCAAGGAGCTTGCTACCAAGTTCGAAAGTTCGCCCGTCGAGCAGCTGCCTGCCTTTGACTTCAGCTTTCGCAGTTCGATTAAGAAACACACAAGCGCGGTGGCTGAACTGAAAGCTTCGCAATCGAGCCTCACATCAAATGCCGAGCAGTCTACAGCAAAGGATGCCTCGAACCCGAGCAACAAACAAAAACTGACGAAGTCACAGCAAATAACGCGTTCCTTAGATGAGAATGCTTTCGTGCGCGAGTTCGGCTCAAAGCATCTGCAAGAGTTGAGCACGCGTAGTAGCCAACAGCTACCCGATTTGGCTGAGGTAACTAACCGGCGCAAGAGTTTCGATTTTACGCGCCCGAAAACACTAAATCCGCCAAAGCGCTTGCCCGGCATACCAATAACCGAAGAGATTTGTTTAACGAAAAGTGAAAAGGCGACGCCACCAGCTGCGCTCAAGCCGGAAAAGAGTTACAATCACGCTGCGGCGGACGAAGCGTTAGAAAACGATTATGAAACAGCTGAGCTGAAAATCACGCCAACCACTGAGAATCGCATTTCGCTCATACAAAATAATGTGAATACGCCAACACAGCAATCTGTGGGCTCAGCAAACTCAACATCATCCGCCATTAATGCCAGCGCAAGCGATCTGAGTAACTCAAATTTGAATCTATCGACCAATAGCCTCAAAGTGCTATCAGGTGTCAAACTCGACCGCGAGCGCATTGATAAAATTAAAGAGGAACGTCGTCAGCAACTGACACAAAAGTATCGCGGCGATACGGCGAACTTCAAGTCGCGCTCCAAAACCGATCTACACACATCCTCACACAAGGATGATGACAAATTTAATGCACCTGAATCGTTGCGAGTAAAATCGAAATCACGCGGTGACATGCGTGCTCTACAACAGGAAAATGAGAATGTAAAGGAATTGCTGGGTCGTGCACGTCTACTCGCTGGTTCGGAGAGCACGTTGCATGCTCCTCGTGTGCGTAGCATTTCCGATGAAAAGAATCAAAATGATTTAAATACTACACCATCAACAACAACGGCTGCAGCTGCTACAAATAATTGCAATTCAAACGCAAATGCCCCCACCAACGCAGTGCTCACAACAAACGAAGTCGCACCTACAACCAATACGACGACATCGTCGGCAGTAAATGTGAATTTTTCAAAGAAAGCTCCGCCACAGGAGGAGTTTTCAGCGCGTGCTACTGTACAAAAATTTGAAAGGAAAAGTTTTGAGTTAGCAAATGGAACGGCGGGGTCGATAGTAGTAACCGCGGCAGCACGCGAACGTAATAGTAGGAGTGAGTTGGCGGGTGGCAGCAGTAATGGCGCTAGCGGAGTGGGGAGTGTTGCGGCATTGTCGACCAGTCGGCAAAGTCTAACCTCAACGTAAGTATTATAGATATGCTTTAAGAATTTAATTCTCAAAGGATTTACAGAATTTATAAAAAAAAAATTCTAAGCGCTTGTTTCGTTGCAAATATCTAAACTGAGATCCTTTCGAAAATAACATCTCGCAAACCGATGGAAATTCATGCAATGGGACTGAACGTCATTTCGAGCTCTTAGGATGCAAGATGTAATAATCTATATTAGCATATTTTTGTTTTAGAAACTTTACTAAGCCGTGCCTAAGTCGAGGCTCCACAAAGTGTTGTCATCGAGGTCATGTGGCGGTAGGCTTAGAAATTTAACGTGATGCAATACCCAGAACGTAATTGACGCAGTGTTACGTGAGCGTCTCTGGAGGCTTCTCATGTGCTGCGTTTGCCATGTGGTGTAGTTGGTCTCCATTTACATCATTAATGGAGCGAGAGTTGATGAAGATGTTTTATGTCTTTCGATAAATATGCCTGCCGATAGTCTTTCGGGTCCAGCGGTTGTCGTAAAATTGCTTAAACTCGGTCTTTCTTCTCCAGGATGTATCCTTGTACCTAATTATCATGTTAGCTTCCTGAAGTTGTTTACGTGGATAGCCCCTGCGTTAACATCCCAGAAAAAACTGCTTAAAGACCATATACCCTTCACTGTATGGGTGAAGTTCTAAGGGCATCAAAATAGGCTCCATTGCAGTCCTAAGTGCGGTCTTCTGACAGGTCTGTGCTGCACTGAGATCCACTGTATCTTACTGACCCCAGGCGACCAAACTGATACTGCTTAGTATTCAACGCCTTTACTCCAACCACTGCCGACTAGCTATTTGAGAACTTTATTGTGGCTATATGGTGTGGTTACGACTGACATTGCATATGATAAGGAAATATAACCTATCGAAAGTAACCGCTTAAATTTCCGAGTTATTTGAAGTCGATATTGATGCGGCATCGAAAAAGTTCAGATAGTTAATCCTTTACGCTCCTAAACAGAACTCATCAATGTCTTAACCGGATACCGTTATCGAATAGCTATCAGCTATTGTTCCTCTGAACCTCCTTCTTGGAACCACGGGAAATATATCTAAAGGGTGATTTTTTAAGAGCTATAGGAAAGTTTAAAAAAAAAACACGTAAAATTCAGAAAAATGCATGAAATTTATTTAAATCGATAGTACGGTCCATATAATTTAATGTTTGAAGATTATTTCATGCAAAGGTTGACCGCGACTACGCTTAAAATGGTCCATCCGCTTAGTCCAATTTTGGCATACTCTTTCCAATATTTCGGACGATATCTCACATATAAATGCTTTAATGTTGTCTTCCAATGCGTTAATTGAAGCAGGCTTGTCTGAATAGACATGAGCTTTAACATATCCCCACAAAAAATAATATAAAGGCGGTGTATCGCACGATCTGTGTGGCCAATTGACATGTCCCGAACGGGAAATAAAATGTTCACCGAACTCGTCTCTCAACAAGTCCATCGTTACGCGTGCTGTGTGGCATGTGGCACCGTCTTGCTGAAACCACATGTCGTGCAAGTCAAGCTCTTGCATTTTGGGCAAAAAAAAGTTGGATATCATTTCACGGTAGCGTTCACCATTCACAGTTACGTTACGATTCGCAGCATATTTGAAGAAGTACGGTCCAATGATACTTCCAGCCCATAAACCGCACCAAACTGTGACCTTTTCTGGATACATTGGTAGCTCTTGCAATTCTCCTGGCTGATCTTCACTCCAAAATCGACAATTCTGCTTATTTACGTACCCATTGATCCAAAAGTGAGCTTCGTCGCTGAATACAATTTTTCGATAAAAAAGTTGATCTTCGGCCAACTTTCCAAGACCCCATTCACCAAAAATTCTGCGTTGCGGTAGCTCGTTCGGCTTCAATTCTTCCAACAGCTGTATTTTGAAAGGCTTCACACCTAAATCCTTTCGTAAAATTTTCCACGTTGTTGCGTAACAGAGGCCCAATTGCTGCGAACGGCGACGAATCGATAATTGATGGTCATCATTAACACTGGCCGATACAGGTGCGATATTTTCTTCAGTTCGCACTCTACGTAAGCGTGTTGGTGGTTTGATGTCCAATAATGTAAATTTGGTTCTAAATTTAGTCAGAATAGCTCGAATAGCCGCTTCAGTGGGTCGATTAAACTGACCATAAAATGGAAGAAGTGCGCGATAAACTTTCTTAACAGAACACGCATTTTTATAATAAAAATTCAATGATTTGCAAGCGTTGTTCGTTTGTAAGACGATTCATGGTTAAATTATAGACCAAACTGAAGATGTTTGACAGTGAAACAAAACACGAAACGTGCGTCAGCTGTTTAAACCAACTGTTTAAAAAGATAATAGCTAAAAAATCACCCGTTATAAAGGGGTTTTGAATTGGCGTGGGTCGATTTTGGCGCCCTGTGGCAGCCATTTTGTTTTGGTGACATCTGTCAAATCTTTTGTTTATTATTCAGTTGTTTATGCCAAATCAACATGGCGAGTTACACGATTGAACAGCACGTTCAAATGATAAAACTTTATTATCAAAATGAGTGTTCATTAACGCAAACGTTGCGCGCCCATTTTCTTATGGCCCATATTGAACCATATGGACCAGGCGACATGTGGTTCTAAGAGGACGGTGCTACGTGCCACACAGCAAACGCCACGACATTCCATTTCAACATCTACCCGCCCTTATTGAAAAACCCTTTATTATATATCAGCATGAGAGATCCGTAAACTATCAGATAGTGGGGGAAGGTCCGAGATGAAGAAGTTCAACAGTAATGAAAGGCGTTTTTTGCATCGCATTCGTCGAATTCGCCCTGAATACTGCGAAGCTGGCGCTTATTGCATGAAAATGCACCATGTCTTGTGACTGATTTTTTGATCAAAAATCACATTTTAACCATCAATCACTCACCGCATTCGCCTGATAGGGCTCCCTGTGACTTCTACCTGTTCGGAAAATTGCATTTGACCGTAAAAGGAAAACGTTTTGCGTCCATAGAGACCATCCAAAAAGCATGTACCGACATCTTGCAGGACATTCCGGTCAATGCCCTGAAACACTCTTTCGAAAAGCTTTTAGATCGCGCAAAACAGTGCTTCGAGGCCAGAGGGGAGTATTTTGAATGAACTCGGAGTTATCAGAACAAAGCTCCAATCGGTTTTATTTCACTTTCACCTTGTATAAGCAAAATCTATTGCAATAATTTTGTATAATCTATTTAAGAGTAAAAAATTAATACTAATGTGTTCTTGTTTTTTGTATATTTGCAGACGTGAGAAGATCTCACCACAATTTTCCATACGTGATATGACGGCGATGTTTGAGTCACGTTCACAAAATTCGTAATAATAATAAGTTGAAAACGTTAAACGTATAATATATTACTTTATGTCATAGCTACACATGCATACATACATACACTCAATATAATATTATACATAAAAAAGAACATACCTACATACACACCTCTTCGTACTAGGTCTTTACTAGAATACAAGAACAACATAACAATCATGCTACAATATGTAGCACATAAATATTGAACTTGAAAATATATGAAAAACTGAGTGTGTGCGCATGTAATTTGCAAAAAAAATTATGATTGTAATTAAAAAGGTGAATTTTTTTTTTACGTAATACTAACGGATGAAGAAAGAAGTGCAAGAAGTTGTATGTAATCAAATATGATGGCTTGAAAACCATTTATAACATTTTTTCTAGCCAAATTTACTTTGACAAAGCAACAAAAGCTAAAAACAAAAAAAGAAATTGCAAAATTGAAATAATAAATTCTATGCTATGCTAAAAAAACTTGACATTTACTATGTAGAAAATTAAAATTAATTATTGTGTGCGACGATTTTCTTAAATTTTATGTTAAATTTGCTAAGAAACATGAAATTAAATTTTATGAGGAAAGATAATTAATTTAAAATAAATTTGATTTATATTATAAATTTGTATGTATGGATTGCTTGTGAAATTAAGCGTTGCGGCTAATAATTTTATGAAGAAAATAAACTATTATTATTATTAATTTTTTTAATATTATAACTGCATATTAAAAATTATCCAAAGAAAAAATAAGACATTGATTAAATTTAAGAAATTAATGCATTTCGAATGAAGCAGCCAATTTTCGTTGGCAGGGTAATGTAAAACTTGAATGAGAATAACGGTAAAACAGTAATAACGAGACAAAAGAGCATTTCTGTTTATACATATGTATTAGTTGTGTTAAATTATTTTATAAAAATAAATTAGTTAAGATTAAAAAAAAAAACAAAAAAAATATTTTTTATGAGACACCGTTATATAATAAATGTTTAAACAAAAGTGAGTTAAGATATGAAAATTAAAAATCGGAACACCCCATAAAATCCTGCATTGAGTGAAATGTGTTTAAAGTTGCATTCAAAAAAATCGTATCAAATTATAGTTCAACTCCACTTCACTTAGATTTCACCCATACATGCATACATACATAAAAACGCCGAGTATACGAAAACTAGTAGTAGAGCCAACGATTGCATGCTAATTCCTAAATTTATAAAACTTAAAAAAAAATTTTAAATACTTTGTAAAAAGAAAATTTGTGAGAAAATATTATTTTACAAAGTATTTAAAAAAAAATTATTTTTGTGGTAAAGCGTCTAAGGTTTTTAATAAAACTTAATTCATTTTATGTAAAGGTCGATCAATTTAGAGGTATCGAAATGTAAATTGAATAAAAGAACGAACATTCAAATTTATTGGGTAATCTTTATTAATTTTGTGTAGAACCAATTATCACACTTAGTTTTTAAAAATAATCCCTTTCAAATGTTGTCCGCAATTACCAATTTTGAATGACTCGCGACTCGCTGGAACATATCGGTCGGTATCTGGTGAATAAATTTAATAATGTTGGCTTCCAATGCCTCAAGCGAAGCTAGTTTATCCACAAAGTACTGAGAATTTACATACCCACACACATAAAAGTCCAAATGTGTGATATCACACGATCTTGGCGGCCAATCCACTGGTCTGAGGTGAGACGAGAGATAAATTGCTCACCGAAACAACGACGCAGTAAATCCATTCTTTCGCGGGTTGTCTGACTGTATGGCAAGTAGCGCTAGTAGCTTCTTGTTAGAACGAAATGTTGTGGAAATCACGTGCTTCAATTTTCGGCATCAAAAAGTCGTTTACCAAAGCGTTCGCCATTCACTGTTACAGTGGCGCCTGCCTCGTATTTGAAGAAATATTGGCTGATGATTCCTTCACCCCATAGGCCGCTTCAAACAGTAGTTTCCAATGGAAGTAATGGCTGTTGTGGAATATCTTTGGGTTGGTCTTCAGCCAAAATGCGGTACTTTTGCTTATTGACATAGCCATTAAGCCAAAAATGGGCCTCATGGCTGTACACCATATTATATGTTGGCCTGCGCGCGCGATGAACACTTTTTGTAATTTCGTAATACATTTGTACCGTTTGTAAACGTTGGTGAAATGTCAATGAATAGTGGAGAAATTGTGTATTTAGTTTAACGGTAGTTATGCGTGTTCTGTCACAAAAACCGGGAAAGTACCTCCAATCTGATCGCCCTTTACATACATGAAATTTTGTTTGAAGTAAGAGGCTTTTTTAAACACATTCTTAGATTTTTTAGAACTTATTCTTCGAAATTTTCCAAATTGGTATATAATCAGAAAAAATGTGTAGCTAGAATGTTTTTCTTATTGTATGCATATTAAATTTGTGGAAACTACAAAATTCTTACATTTTTTTTTGAAATTTTTTTTTAATTTTCCAAATCGGCATATATAATATTATATTAAAAATTTCACTTTTAGACGAAAATGAAAGTATTGTTCAAAATCATTGATTTTCTTCCACAAAAATTAAAAAAATATTATCTACAAGGGCTGGTTGCCTCAATGCCGGCAATTAGCAGCTAAACCCTGGCAAGACAGCAGTCGGCTTTAAATTACCACATTGAACCAGGTTTATACTTATGAATTCAGCCAATTGCTGTCACTTCAACAACATTTATCAAAAGTTTGTATGGAAGGTATTACTATATTATGTTACAACAACAACGGCATGCTGGCATTCACACACTACAACTATCACTCCATTACAGCGCATTACAAAAGTTTGCATATAGCAATTTTTTCATGCGCTAGTATTTATCTACTCTACATAAATAAAAGCAAACATATATAGGCATACGTACATACAGCCATGTATTCATATGTTATATTATTACTCGTATTTGCGGCCTTTTGTTAAGACATTTTATAAAATATTTTAAGTTAACCTCTGTGTTTTTTTTTTCAATTAGATTTTTTAATATGTTGTTAATAATTGATGCGAATGTATAGCATTTTGATATATTTATTTTTAAAAAAATTTAAACATACCTACATATACATTTACATACATGCATATATACATACAAATGCATTTTTAATGTAAATTTACTCATTAAGTTCACATTATTAACTATTTGTATTCAGCATTTTTTATTTAATTTATTTCTAAGATGACAATATCACAAAATATATGCTTACATATATAGTTTTACACAAACAATTTGGCGTTCTTCATTTATTGTGCAATCACACCTTTAAGAACTATGGGAACATCCAAGCATTGCAAGCTAACAAGCATCAAATTTTGCCAGAGCGGTCAATGCTGATTATTCTTATAGTATTTTGTTTCTATCGTATCTATCTTTTTTTATACTGATCTGAAAATTCTCAAATTTGGAAAGTGATGGCGCAGTTTCACTTACCGAACTCTACGCGCAAAATCCTGCATATACAAATTCTCAGCATTTATTCTTGTGGCAAAATTTTGTCGACAATTGTTCTTCAAGGAGTAATAGACCCGTCACAAGGGGTCCGTTGCGGCAACGAATTTGACTGACAGCAAAATAAATTATGTGCACTTGAGTCGAAGGCACCACCTACCTGCCGTCGTATGCCATGCCGGACTGTACAAAAACTGGTAACTTTTTACTTTTGCCATTCGGAAAGTACGGCGAAATTGACAACAAAAGGGTCCGCCATATAACTTTACGGAATTAAAAATGCTATAAAAAAGAAACTACTCAATATTTTTCCAAACTGTTTTTTTTTTATTTTGAAGTACAATCCTTCCGGTTAATGATGGAACACAACTTCATTCATATGGCTGTCTCGGCTAGCCATGCACCATCCCATACGATCGGACCAATTTTTCAACACATTTCCGATTGTATGCGGCTGTATTTCAGCTATGACATCGCGTATGTTGGTTTTCAGTGCATCAATTGTTGCTGGTTTGTTGGCATAACACTGGTCTTTGACAGCACCCCAAAGATAATAATCCAACGGCGTCAAATCGCAGCTCCGAGGCGGCCAAACGATATCAGAATTTCGGCTGATAATGCGATCTTCGAAGACAGTGCGCAAAAGATTGATCGTAGCATTCCCTGTGTGGCAAGTAGCGCCATCTTGTTGGAACCAAATGCCACCAATATCCTCCTCTTCAATTTCTCGGAAGAAAAATTCGTTCAACATGGCCCGGTAACGCTCTCCATTGACGGTTACGGCCACTCCTCGCTCATTTTCGAAGAAAAATGGACCAATGATGCCTCTCGACCAAAATCCGCACCAAACAGTGACTCGTTGTGAATGCATCGGCTTTTCTTCGAGTGCGTGCGGGTTTTCTGAGCCCCAAATGCGGCAATTTTGCTTGTTAACATACCCGCCCAGATGGAAATGAGCTGATGATTTTTCGGTAAAAGTCTTCATCTTCTTCAAGTCGATCCCAAGCCCATGAAGCGAAGCGAAAACGCATTGGGTGGTCTGTCCTTTGAGCGTATACACAACCATTTTCGTTCAGCGGAAGAATAAAACTAATTTTCTGTCAAATCTGATGACAGCTAAGTGTTACCATTCTTCAAATAATACCTAGTTCAAATCCGTAACGATAGATGGCGGGCCCTGTATTTAAGGGGGGGTAGCTCCTTCAGCGCTTTCAAATTTTCCATTTTTCCTGATTAATTCATTTATAATCTAATGAATATCTTTTCAATGTTTCAAGCGTGATAGAGAGTCTAAAAAGTCTCTATAAAGTCAGCGATGTGATGAGCGTCGAACGAAAGATGAGTAAGACCGAAATCTTTAATCGCGTTTTTTTTTCTTCCGCGCTGTCGAATATAACTCAAAATGTAACCAAGATATCAACTTAAAATTTTACAGGAATATTCTTTAACATAATGGCCTTTGCATGTACCTCAAATTTTATATTATCACAAAAAATATTGTTTTGTTCATTTTGTTTATAAAAAAAGTGTAATTTTTTTTTCTTTTCACTTCAAATTTTCATTTTTTTCGTTAAGAAAAGGTAAGTGCAAAGCGGAATAACTTATTTTAATAACAAAATTTTGTCTAGTCGATTTCAGTTGATGACAAGAGGCTGTATATTCCTCGGCACAAATTAAAGGAGCCACGTTTGAGCAGCTGTAGTGCCGCCATTTTTTTTTTTTTTTGGTTTTTAAATAAAATTTTGTATATTCATTTAAGCATGAGTATGAATATGTAATTTATTTTTTAAATAATAAATACTCTCCGTTTTTCGCAAAACATGATTGAAAAACTTGTTGTCTGGAGGAGCTGCCCCCCTTAAGGAGTTAGGGGTAGTCAGAGGTCGGAAAAATGATGATTTTCAATAAATTTTTTTTGCTGGTCAATTGCTTTATTTTACAAAAATAAAAACATAGCATTAATACTTCATGTTTCGACTTGACTTAAGCTAAATTAATTATTGAAAAATTTATCGCTGTTTGTGGGGAACCCGTTTCCCTGTGATCATCACAAGTCCTTGGCGATTCATCTAAAATCAATCGGACAAGAGAAATTAGTTTTATTAATAGATAATCTTGTGCTTGATCGAAGCTTTTTCATATTTTTCAGATTTTCGAGAAAAAAACCGTCAATTAATTGTTAAAAAAAATCGAAATTAAAAAAAAAAATCGTTCGATCAGACACGAGTTTTTTATGCTTTCAATAACGGTATAAATTTGATTGAAATCTACCAAGCGGTTTTCAAGTGACAGAGATCACCAGTTCAAGAAACATAGTTTTGAGAAAAACGCATTTAAAGTTTTGCTGTCGCTTTATGTAGAGTTATTTGAATTATTTAATTACTTACACTATGCAATCTATTCCTGGGCCATATAATAGTTCTTCAACCGTCATCGCAGCTTTCAAAATATCGATTTGCTGTTGCCTACGTAGCATTCTACCTTCTCGAGTGTTATCGTTAGCGCGCTTATCTGCCACTTTCATACGTGCAGCATCCATTTTTTGAGCATATGAACGCTCCGGAGTGCCCGAGCGCAATTTGTTGATTGTTAAATAACTCGAAAAGTATTTGTCGGACTCACTTCAAATTTTCACGCAATATTTTTAAGATATTATACGTTAAGAAAAAAAAAACAATTTCGAAAATTCTGCTTCCACGACAGGAAATCTGTCTTTTGTTTATATGCGGCAATACTTTCATTGTGGCACAGTACCTTTTGCACGTCACGTCAGTCCAATTCATTGCCGCAACGGACCCACTGTGACAGCCCTATAACTTCGGCTGCCACCTTACCGGGTATTCGGCAGCAGAATTCTGCACGCTCATTTAACACGGATTCACACACTCGTCGAATCAATTATTGTTTATTTGACAACGATGCAATATGACCCGAGGTGTGTTAATTATTTCCGTATATCTCCAATACAATCTCAGTTGGTGACTTCAGCCAACCAGCTGATTCTTTAAAATTCGCTGAGAGCCAATTAACGGTCCGATATTGACCACGCCCATGGAAAAGAAATGTACTTTTAAGAGACCGCTATTCGGCTCTGAGCGAAATTGACAGAACCAGCTGATACGAAGACGTTACGATGTGTTTAAAATAAAAATGAAATTGTGTTAGGGATATGCCGAAAAAATCAACCAATGATACTTCATTGCTATCTGAACAAACACTGATTAGACGAGTGTGTGAAATGATCGTGCAGATTTCGGCTGCCAAATCCCCAAGTGACGTGACAGCCAAAGTTCCCATCACAATTTTCTTTTCATCATCGTTAAAAAGCAAACCTGTAAATCTATTAACCTTGCATTCAATCAGTTCAAAGTTTGCGAATTCGAAAGCTGCCCACCGGATGACTTCGGCCGATAGTAATCAAATAAAATGTCAAACAAAGTCGTAGTACATCTTTGGTGACTTTGACTTTTTTGAGCTTGTACGAGGTTTGTTCCAAAAATTTCCTCATATTTGGTATGGGTGGACTGTACAGTTTATTATGGCGTTCGAACTTAATTTTTACTATTACGTAGTATTATTATTATATTTTTATTTCGAATTCAAAAATTGTCCGGGGATTCCGCATTCACGATCGATTCCTCACTAAATATTCACTTATAATGACTGATTGCTATTGTCAAGATAACGACTTGCATTTTTTACATTCTAATACTATTTTTTCGCTAAATATATTTACCAAATTCTACATTTTTTTTTCAAAATTTTTAATAATGTGTTCCTTTTCCTAATAATGATTGGTGATTATTTTTAGAATACCGGCATATATTTTAAATTTTTTTTGTCATTAAATATTCACTTATAATAATTGATGGCTCTTGTCAGGGTAATGGCCTGAATTTTCTAAAGTTTGTAATACTGTTTTTTTTAACTAAATATTCACTAATAAAATATTTTTTTAATTTTAATTTTTTTTTGTTTTTCTCCTAGTAGTTGCTGGGGGCTGGCTTTAGAATACCGGTATACATTTTTAATTTTTTTTATCAATAAATATTCACTAATAACGACTGGTGGTCTTAAATTTTTTAAATATTATATTAAGTTCATCTTTTGTCACTAAATTCCTAATTGATTGGCGCCTCTATTGTTAAGATAACGGCCTACATTTTTAATTTTTAGTAATATTTTTTGTGACTAAATATTCACTAATAAAGCATTAAATTGTAAAGCATTTCTAATAAGGTTTATTTTTTTTGTCATTATTGATGAATGTTGAATGTTGTCAGAAGACCAACCTACATTTTTTTAATATTGATTTTTAATAATATTTCTTAGTCACTAAATATTCAATAATAAAACAAACAAAACTTTTTTATTCTTATTTGTGTGTTCTTTTCCTAATAATGACTAGTGGCTGTAGCCAGATATCCGGCTAAATTTTAAACATTTTTAGTAGAACTTTCTGACACTAAATATTCACAATGGCCGTAAGCCCTGGCAGGCAGAGTTCTTTTCTTAATTGTAAAATATTCATTGTGTTATTATTTTTCTTTAATAAACTAATAAAAAAATATATTCACTAATAAAATAATACAATTTTTTTAACTTTTATTCATATTTTTCGTGTTTTCGTGCTGTTGTTGTTTTTTTGTGACACTAGTAACTGTTAGCTGTTCTCAAAATACCGACCTAAATTTTTTTTTAATTTTTTAATAATATTTTTTTCATTAAATATTCATAATAAAATAATATTTTTTTTATAATTTTTAATTATGTTTTCTCTTTCCCAATAATAAGTGTTTGTTTTTCGTATACCGGCCTAGTTTTTGTTTTTTTAATTTTTAATAATATTTTTTGCCACCAAATGCTCATCAATAATTACTGGTGGATGTTGCCCTTAATCTTTTAAAATATTAAACTTTTTTTCTTTGCCCCTAAATTCATAATAAAGACTGGTTTCTATTGCCAGAATACCTACAATTTTGTTTTTTGAACTTTTAATAATATCATATTTTTTCTCACTAAATATTCACTAATAAGATAGTACAATAAATTTTAAAACATTTTTAATTAGGTTTTTTCTTAGCCACTATTGATTACTGAGGGCTATTTTTTTTAGTTTTAATTATGTGTTCTTTTTCCAATACTTTCCAGTGGCTGTTGCCAGAATATCGGGCTGAATTTCTAAATTTTTATTATAATAATACTTTTTGAGACTAAAAAAATAATACAAAATTTTTTAACTTTTAATCACATTTTTCGTTTTGTTTTTCTTTGTTTTTACATTTGCAATGACTGTTATCTGTTCTCAGAATACCGACCTAAGTTTTAGAAATTTTTTAATGATATTTTCTGACACTAAATATTCACAAATAAAATATTTTTTTAATTTTTATTTTTAATTATGTGTTTTTCCTTAAGAGGTTCCGGAGGTCTAGAATTCTCAAAAAATCGATTTTTTATTTTTTTATATTTCGAAAGTATAGGCTTTAAGAATATACTGTCAAATTTTTGGAAGGATATTCCCAGTATTTTCGAATCTACAGCCGTTTTAGCAGGTAGAGTCAGATTCATCACGCGGCAGCATCAATGGTCGCATTTAAATGGTCCAAACTTTAAACTCAATTATCTCAAAACTACTTATTTCGGCTTGATGTTGTCAAAAAAAAAAAGCTATTCAGCCGAATCATCTGAAATTTGAACTCATAACACCAATGGCTATCACCCGTACTAGAATCATATTATTATTTTAATTATTTCGTATTTTTTTTTATTAAAAAACTGATTTTTCAAATTCTAACCCACCCCATTTAATGAATTTTTTTTATTCTATACGGGACGTAGCTACAGTCATACCAAAATGGACAACACCGTCCAGGTCCAATTTTTCTGGTCAACTTCAGAGCCACTTTTAAAATTATTAAAATTAAACAAAACAACAATTTGTTTTCATTTTTGTTTGTAAAAGAAGTTAAATAAAAAGCCTTAAAAGTTTAAATATCGTTTTTTATTCCAAAAAAAAAAAATCCTGAAAATACCCTACAGCTCCAGGCCACCGGCATTCCTTAAATCGACTGGTGGCAGTTTTCGAATACCGGACTAAATTTTTAATAAAATTGTTTGTCACTAATTCATTGATAAAATAACAAATTTTAAATCATTTCTATTTAGTTTTTTTCCACCTTGTAATGACTGTCCGACAACTTTTTTTTTATTTTTAATAATATTTTTTAGTCACGAAACATTCACTAATGACTGGTAGTTCCTGTCCTAAATTTTCTAAAATTTATAACTTTTTTTCTTTTGTCACTAAATTCCTAATAATGACCGGTGGCTGTTGCTATACTGGCCTAATTTTTTAATAATATTTTTTAGTCACTAAATATTCACCATAAAAATAATAATTTTTTTTATATGTATTTTCAATTATGTGTTCCTTTCCCAATAAAGAATGGTGGCTGTTTTCAATGTAACGACCTAATTTTAAAAACATTTTAATAATATATTTGTCACTAAATATTCACAACAAAAATATTTTTAAAAATAATAATTTTTTTTTTTGAAGTGAAACTTCTTAGGCGTCGATGGGCGAGCGAGAATGGAGAGTGAAATTTCATGGCCATGCAACGTTTTGGGCATTTTCGTTCCGCGAGAGAGAAAAAAGATATAACGTAGAGGGAAAGGAGAGAGAGAGCTATACCTTATAAACATCTTAGACACACTTTAGACTATTTTTCCTGAATTTTTCCTTGTGGTTGCTAATTTCTAGTGAGAAATAACACTGCCTACTTTTTGGCGCTTGTTTATTGCTGCAAACTTGTGGGAAATATTTTTTTGGTGCCTACTTTTTGGCGTTATATTTCTTTGGTGCCTACTGTTTGGGACTTTTTTGGTTCCAATTTTTATGACGTTTTTGTTTTTGGTGCCTACTTTTTGGCGCTCTTTTCCGTTTCCTGGCTAGTGCTTGTGCGTACTATAAAGTGCTTCCATTCCGGCGTCGGATTTATTGGTATTGCCTTGCGGTAATTTGTGCCGTTGCTGCGGTCCTGGAATCGCAGCGTTTGTGCGGGTGATAAACGCTCGGAGTAGTACGCGTTGTTGCCACGGTTTGTGTCCGGCGTTTACCTACACCGATCGACCCTTCTCGGTTTTTTGTAAATTCTGTCTATTTGTATTCTCTGCAAATGTGAATTTATTTAGATATATATTCTTTCTCTTTCTCTCTCTCTCATTCTCATTCTCTCTCGGGCCTCTTTCTTTGTTTGCCTTGAAAGTTTCACTTCTGTTATGTGTACTACGCTATACGCACTTTTTTCATACTTTCTTCAGAATGCTAACCGACATTTTTTATCAATTTTTAGTCATGTTTTCTTCCTTTTTCACTGCTTGCTGTGAGTTTGGTTTTTCTTAAAGAAGTATTACAGTACATTGCATTAAAAATAAAGGTGGCAACTATGAAAATTATTATACAGTAATTACTAACAGAATCTTGAAATACTGTATTTTTAGTCAACATAAACAACATCAGCTATACATCGAAAAAAAAATTATGAAATATAAAAAAAAAAATTATGTAATTATTCAACACCTTTGACACAGGTTTCGATCATTAATCATATTAATATTACCTTTTTTAGCTCTTTCAACCAGAATATATTTTGTGTTTGGAAAAAATAGCTTTAGCAACCAAAATTCCTGCAAACGAATTTTAATAAAGCAAAATGAATAAGCGTTTATGAAGAGAGCTTTAAAAAAACAGAAGCTTTCGTGAGTATTATTAAAATAAAGTGGATTTCAGAAACACTTCCGCTTTGTTGGTACATTTTTTTAGAACCAAAACAGGTGGAATTTCGCTGAAATCTACTTTTTTTAATTTTATTTCTGCGCATCTCTTATAGTCCTAAGATATTGAAACCCCGCAAAACAGCATAAAACAGAAACCAAATAAAAAAAAAATCAATCAAAACTAAAAATAATAAAACAATCAAATTTCTTACATTTTATACGTTTGATAGTGGAAAATAGATATGTAGCTAATTGAAAAGTTAAAACTCCATACATACATACATACACATACATATATATACTCGTATGACAAAAATTAGAATGAAAGCAAGAGAACATGAAAAAAAGCTGAAACAAAAAATCAAACTCGAATATGTATATGCAGACCCTTCAACTTTTCGTAGTTTCGTTCAAAAAAAAAAAAAAAAATAATAATAAAGAAAATATTTAAAATTCTATAAAAAAAAATCATAATGACTGATTAGCAAAAGGATATAACAAATGGAATTTTAAAGTTATTGAAATGTAGTAGAAAAATGTTTGACACTCTAAAATCGCAGAAAGTATGATGGCTTCCATATAAATACAGATAAAAAAAAATAAACATAAATATTTTTTTGTACACAGAGCTAGCAATAAAAAGATCTACTTAAAAACATAGCCAGAAGTTACAAGTTGACCATTGAATGTGCCCCTGGCGAAGCGTACAGTGTGATCCAAAAACCAGTAGTATCCTCTCAAAAAAAACCAGAAGAAAGAAAGCTCAATCTGTTTTCATATCTTATGGCTGGCTTCTAAAAAGGAAGCATTTAAATTATTTTTAGAGAAATCCATTTCTTGCATGTGACTAACGTGGCTGGTTTCGCAACATTGTATACTGTCAACCTAAATGTGCTGGTTGCATGCAAGTTAGCTTTGTACGCAGTGCTTTACTTTGTTTTACTTTGAAGGCCTTCAAAGAGCGTACGTATGTAAACAGAAAGCTATGAGAGTTTAGGTAGCGAGACAAACCGGGAACTACATCTTATTGTTTTTAAATTTCTTTTAAGGCTTTAAGGTCTAAAACGAGGTGTAAAGTGAAGGTATTATTCTTATAGGACAAAATTAAGACGCACGCCACAAATAGGAGCAGGAGCTCGGCCAAACACCTAATAGAAGTGTCCGCGTTAATTATAATTATTATGCTAAACCGTAAATAATTTTCGTTCTGATGCGATCGCCTCGAAAGTCGAAGAAAATTTCTTCTAAAACAGGGCGACGTTTTTGATCTGAAATATTAGGACAATAATTATTTTGCGTTACTGGTAACTCATCTATTAAAACTCGCTAACGACATTAACTATACTAAAACGAATTGGTTCCGTTCTGCATCCAATTTGATCTGAAATTTAATTGTCTCCCTTTATCACATCGCGTCGAATGTCTAAACTCTCTGCTTGAATAATCAGCAAAAAATGACGCGATGTGATAAATGGAAATAGGCGCTAAAGCACTGCCAAATGGAACTTTGCGCAAATTGAAACTTTGAAGCGCATTAATGTACATTTCTAGGCCTAGATGAAGGTTTCCGGTTATATCTTGCATACAATATATTTCCGGTTATATCTTGCATACAATAATGTACATTTCTAGGCCTAGATGAAGGTTTCCGGTTATATCTTGCATACAATATTCGCTCTGAACTCTTTTTGAATTTTCGCATAACATCAATTTTTAATGACATTCCATCAATAATATGGCATACAAGCAAAATTATAGCTCTCAGTTGACCAATTGGTACCGGTATAATACAATAGTAGAACAATTACTGCACTTAGTGAGCAAAATAGTAATGAGCCGTGTGACATGGTGCATGGTAGTGTGCTGGTTTGAAACTCCGGGCACGAAACATAAAATGAAAATTTGTTTCTAATAGCAATCTCCCCTAAGTGTAATTCTGCCTTGAAAAAGCTGATCATTAACGAACCATCAGCCGTTCGGAACTTGTTTTTCCAGGATGACGCCCATGAAGAGGAAACTCTCATGCTACCGGCGTAGCAGTATGCACGACTTGTAGTCTCAGAGGTACACCACCGTACTAAACACCTCACCACATTTTACCACTAAACCTGCGGAACTGTCAAATGCTATTACCTCACGGGGCTGGTTAGCTCAAAAGCTCCAAATTGTTGTTGAGGGGTATGTAATTCCACGCGTCATAGATCGTTTTGAGTATATGTTACATGCGCACAGACTCATTTCCAATTATCAGCTGACTTCAGCATTATTGGGCATTGGAACAAAAAGTGATCAACATCTTCTTCCTTCTCCGTGCAGATTGGGCAGTTTGGTAAACTGTCATGGCCACATCTGTAGAGGTATTTTCTCAATATCCAGTGCCCTGAAAGGAATTGAGTTAGGTAGTAATTTTGTTTTTGAATAACTTTTTTACTAAATAAAAAAAAAAAATAGGATGACTAATTTTGCGCCACCTTGTATATAATAACACTGTAAGACAAAACCAAAATTTTTCCGAAATAACAATGTGTCGGCAATTAATTCAGGTACAGAGAACAAAAATAAAAAAAATGTAGGTGCATCCTTGATTTGAGAGTTTACTTCTGATTTTTTTTAAAAGGGGCTAAAGTTACCATCGCTGCACATTCTCATGGTAAATAGGTCGACGTAGAAAGCCAACAGATTCTGGTAGAGAAGAACAACAAAAAAAAAAAAAAAATAAAAGTATTCTGGTAGAGGAGAAGAAGAAAAAAAATATTTCAGTTTTATCGTCGGAGCTTTGTTACTGTAATTTGTGTTGTACTGTGTAATTATAAATATAAATACAAGAGTACATGGCAACAAGGAAAATTATATAAGAGAAGAAATTACAAAGAACTAAAATTTTGTTTATAATAAATTTAAAATTTATCACTGAATTTTTTATAAATATTTTCTGTATAAATTTGAAATTTAACACTAAATTTTTTTTATATAAATATTTTCTGTATAACTACTGTTTGGGACTTTTTTGGTTCCAATTTTTATGACGTTTTTGTTTTTGGTGCCTACTTTTTGGCGCTCTTTTCCGTTTCCTGGCTAGTGCTTGTGCGTACTATAAAGTGCTTCCATTCCGGCGTCGGATTTATTGGTATTGCCTTGCGGTAATTTGTGCCGTTGCTGCGGTCCTGGAATCGCAGCGTTTGTGCGGGTGATAAACGCTCGGAGTAGTACGCGTTGTTGCCACGGTTTGTGTCCGGCGTTTACCTACACCGATCGACCCTTCTCGGTTTTTTGTAAATTCTGTCTATTTGTATTCTCTGCAAATGTGAATTTATTTAGATATATATTCTTTCTCTTTCTCTCTCTCTCATTCTCATTCTCTCTCGGGCCTCTTTCTTTGTTTGCCTTGAAAGTTTCACTTCTGTTATGTGTACTACGCTATACGCACTTTTTTCATACTTTCTTCAGAATGCTAACCGACATTTTTTATCAATTTTTAGTCATGTTTTCTTCCTTTTTCACTGCTTGCTGTGAGTTTGGTTTTTCTTAAAGAAGTATTACAGTACATTGCATTAAAAATAAAGGTGGCAACTATGAAAATTATTATACAGTAATTACTAACAGAATCTTGAAATACTGTATTTTTAGTCAACATAAACAACATCAGCTATACATCGAAAAAAAAATTATGAAATATAAAAAAAAAAATTATGTAATTATTCAACACCTTTGACACAGGTTTCGATCATTAATCATATTAATATTACCTTTTTTAGCTCTTTCAACCAGAATATATTTTGTGTTTGGAAAAAATAGCTTTAGCAACCAAAATTCCTGCAAACGAATTTTAATAAAGCAAAATGAATAAGCGTTTATGAAGAGAGCTTTAAAAAAACAGAAGCTTTCGTGAGTATTATTAAAATAAAGTGGATTTCAGAAACACTTCCGCTTTGTTGGTACATTTTTTTAGAACCAAAACAGGTGGAATTTCGCTGAAATCTACTTTTTTTAATTTTATTTCTGCGCATCTCTTATAGTCCTAAGATATTGAAACCCCGCAAAACAGCATAAAACAGAAACCAAATAAAAAAAAAATCAATCAAAACTAAAAATAATAAAACAATCAAATTTCTTACATTTTATACGTTTGATAGTGGAAAATAGATATGTAGCTAATTGAAAAGTTAAAACTCCATACATACATACATACACATACATATATATACTCGTATGACAAAAATTAGAATGAAAGCAAGAGAACATGAAAAAAAGCTGAAACAAAAAATCAAACTCGAATATGTATATGCAGACCCTTCAACTTTTCGTAGTTTCGTTCAAAAAAAAAAAAAAAAATAATAATAAAGAAAATATTTAAAATTCTATAAAAAAAAATCATAATGACTGATTAGCAAAAGGATATAACAAATGGAATTTTAAAGTTATTGAAATGTAGTAGAAAAATGTTTGACACTCTAAAATCGCAGAAAGTATGATGGCTTCCATATAAATACAGATAAAAAAAAATAAACATAAATATTTTTTTGTACACAGAGCTAGCAATAAAAAGATCTACTTAAAAACATAGCCAGAAGTTACAAGTTGACCATTGAATGTGCCCCTGGCGAAGCGTACAGTGTGATCCAAAAACCAGTAGTATCCTCTCAAAAAAAACCAGAAGAAAGAAAGCTCAATCTGTTTTCATATCTTATGGCTGGCTTCTAAAAAGGAAGCATTTAAATTATTTTTAGAGAAATCCATTTCTTGCATGTGACTAACGTGGCTGGTTTCGCAACATTGTATACTGTCAACCTAAATGTGCTGGTTGCATGCAAGTTAGCTTTGTACGCAGTGCTTTACTTTGTTTTACTTTGAAGGCCTTCAAAGAGCGTACGTATGTAAACAGAAAGCTATGAGAGTTTAGGTAGCGAGACAAACCGGGAACTACATCTTATTGTTTTTAAATTTCTTTTAAGGCTTTAAGGTCTAAAACGAGGTGTAAAGTGAAGGTATTATTCTTATAGGACAAAATTAAGACGCACGCCACAAATAGGAGCAGGAGCTCGGCCAAACACCTAATAGAAGTGTCCGCGTTAATTATAATTATTATGCTAAACCGTAAATAATTTTCGTTCTGATGCGATCGCCTCGAAAGTCGAAGAAAATTTCTTCTAAAACAGGGCGACGTTTTTGATCTGAAATATTAGGACAATAATTATTTTGCGTTACTGGTAACTCATCTATTAAAACTCGCTAACGACATTAACTATACTAAAACGAATTGGTTCCGTTCTGCATCCAATTTGATCTGAAATTTAATTGTCTCCCTTTATCACATCGCGTCGAATGTCTAAACTCTCTGCTTGAATAATCAGCAAAAAATGACGCGATGTGATAAATGGAAATAGGCGCTAAAGCACTGCCAAATGGAACTTTGCGCAAATTGAAACTTTGAAGCGCATTAATGTACATTTCTAGGCCTAGATGAAGGTTTCCGGTTATATCTTGCATACAATATTCGCTCTGAACTCTTTTTGAATTTTCGCATAACATCAATTTTTAATGACATTCCATCAATAATATGGCATACAAGCAAAATTATAGCTCTCAGTTGACCAATTGGTACCGGTATAATACAATAGTAGAACAATTACTGCACTTAGTGAGCAAAATAGTAATGAGCCGTGTGACATGGTGCATGGTAGTGTGCTGGTTTGAAACTCCGGGCACGAAACATAAAATGAAAATTTGTTTCTAATAGCAATCTCCCCTAAGTGTAATTCTGCCTTGAAAAAGCTGATCATTAACGAACCATCAGCCGTTCGGAACTTGTTTTTCCAGGATGACGCCCATGAAGAGGAAACTCTCATGCTACCGGCGTAGCAGTATGCACGACTTGTAGTCTCAGAGGTACACCACCGTACTAAACACCTCACCACATTTTACCACTAAACCTGCGGAACTGTCAAATGCTATTACCTCACGGGGCTGGTTAGCTCAAAAGCTCCAAATTGTTGTTGAGGGGTATGTAATTCCACGCGTCATAGATCGTTTTGAGTATATGTTACATGCGCACAGACTCATTTCCAATTATCAGCTGACTTCAGCATTATTGGGCATTGGAACAAAAAGTGATCAACATCTTCTTCCTTCTCCGTGCAGATTGGGCAGTTTGGTAAACTGTCATGGCCACATCTGTAGAGGTATTTTCTCAATATCCAGTGCCCTGAAAGGAATTGAGTTAGGTAGTAATTTTGTTTTTGAATAACTTTTTTACTAAATAAAAAAAAAAAATAGGATGACTAATTTTGCGCCACCTTGTATATAATAACACTGTAAGACAAAACCAAAATTTTTCCGAAATAACAATGTGTCGGCAATTAATTCAGGTACAGAGAACAAAAATAAAAAAAATGTAGGTGCATCCTTGATTTGAGAGTTTACTTCTGATTTTTTTTAAAAGGGGCTAAAGTTACCATCGCTGCACATTCTCATGGTAAATAGGTCGACGTAGAAAGCCAACAGATTCTGGTAGAGAAGAACAACAAAAAAAAAAAAAAAATAAAAGTATTCTGGTAGAGGAGAAGAAGAAAAAAAATATTTCAGTTTTATCGTCGGAGCTTTGTTACTGTAATTTGTGTTGTACTGTGTAATTATAAATATAAATACAAGAGTACATGGCAACAAGGAAAATTATATAAGAGAAGAAATTACAAAGAACTAAAATTTTGTTTATAATAAATTTAAAATTTATCACTGAATTTTTTATAAATATTTTCTGTATAAATTTGAAATTTAACACTAAATTTTTTTTATATAAATATTTTCTGTATAAATTTCGAATTTAACATTAAATTTTTTATAAATATTTTCGGCATAAATTTCGAATTTACCACTCAATTTTTTATAAATATTTTCTGTAATAATTAGAAATTTAGCGTTACATTTTTTATAAATATATTTTGTAAAAATTTCGCTCCTAAAATTAGTCTAACTAATTTAAGTTTACATTTAATTTCTATAAATATTATAAATATGTGCACTTTGTAAATATTTTGTAAAGTATATAAAATTATTTGTTAAATCTGAAAATTTTTAACTCGGTTTTTAAAGAAATTACCAAATATGAAGCAAATATGAATAAGTTTTTAAGGACAATGCGTAAAATTTAATGAAGCTTTTGTAGAGAGGGGGTATATAGGTACGCCCCCACCCCCACCCCCCAATCAGCCAAAAATATTATCACGCATAAATTTACTGTCTGTGTGTGAGTATTTATTTGCACTACTAAAAATGATAAACAAAAACAAACATAAAGCCACAAAAACAAAAAAAAAATTAAATATTAATTTTATTTGAATGTTATAAATGCATACATATTTACACTCTTAACACTTCAACTTGAAAAAAATAAACAATTTACTTACATAACTTAAACATTTACATACATACCTACATACTTACATGCATACTTATACATATATATATATATACAGTGCTTACTCAACTTAACCTCAAACTTCAAATAAAAACTAACTAAACAAAAACTACAAGCAACTTAGTATAAATAAATGGATTGTGTACCAAAATTAAAATAAAAACATAAAACAATTACATACTTACATACTACATACAAAAAAAAATACAATAAATTGCAAAAAATACAAAATTATGAAATACAATAAATATTATTATGTATTAAATTTATAATTATAGAATTGAGTATTTGAATAAAATCATAAAGGTATTTATTATACGAATATATGATACTTATAAAAGAGTATTTGAATTTCTTTTCGTTTTTGGAATATCATACGCGCATGCATATTAAGAGAAGCTTTAATATGCCGGGACCCCTCGGTGGTCTGGAATTTTCAAAAATTGAATTTTGATATTTCGAAAGCATAGGCTTTAAGAATATACTGTCAAATTTTCGGAAGGATATTCCCAGTACTTTCGATTCTGCAGCCGTTTTAGCAGGTAGAGTCAGATTCGTCACGCGGCGGCATCAATGGTCGCATTTACAATAAATGGTCCAAACTTTAAACTCAATTATTTCAAAACTACTTTTTCGGCCTGATGTTGTCAAAAACAAAAAAAACAACTATTCAATCGAATCATCTAAAATATTAATGCATAACATCAATGGCTATCGCCTATACTATAATCATATTACTTCAATTACTTTGTATTTTTGTATTAAAAAACTGAAAAAAAAACAATTTTTAGAGTTTCAAATTCAAAACCGCGCCATTTTGTCAATTTTTTTTATTCTAGTAGCGGGACATAGCTACAGACGTACTGATTAATAATTTTTTTGGCTTTTGTGTTTCAGATAAATATAAGAGCCCAAATGGGCAACACCGTTCAAGTACAATTTTTCGAGAGGGTCAACTTCAACGCCATTTTTTTAATTTTTTAAATTTTTAGAATTAAAAAAGAACAATTCTTTTTTTTTCATTTTTGTATGTAAAAGAAGTTAAACAAAAAGCTTAAAAAATTTTAATATGGTTTTTCTTTTTTTATTGTAAAAAAAATTCCTGAAAATACCCAAAATTTTCGAGCTCTAGACCACCAGCACGCCTTAAGTAAATTCATACATCATTGCTAGGCAGCTCATGGCCTCATTGCTTTCGTGCCATGGTTTCGCGAAACCGACGGTAATCGTATTTTTCACACAGGCACGATCGGCAATTCGCACGCACACGAAAGCGAAGTGTGACCGCAGCACTCACTCTCTGTTTGATTTCACTGAAAGCTGCTAAAAGCAACAATAGCGTTCGTTTTGTACACGCAGAAATGGATTAACAAAGCCTACAAAAATAATTGTTTCTCGGTGGAAATAGCTTTATTTAATTATCAATAAGGCATTAAAAGAAAAGGAGGAACAGATATATGTATTGTTTTTTACGGTACCATATCTAAAAACTAACAAAGTATGGAAAACATTTGGAAAGCGAACAAATATTATCCGTCGAGAAAGGTGAGTATATCTACTCAATGAAAATAATTGGTTGTTCGGAAAGTAATTTCGTTTTTTCCCGACAGAGGATTTAATTGTATTTTTTCACAGCTAACTTCACACTTAAGCCCCTTTGTCATTATATGTTTTAAGCAGCATTTTCGTCATTTACAAAAGGTAAAAATGCTGTTCAAGCTAGAAAGAAATTAACTGATGTGTATGGAGAAGATGTGTTAACAATACGCCAGTGCCAGAACTGGTTTGCAAAATTTCGATTCCGCAATTTTTATGTCGAATATGCACCACGATGTTGTTGTTGTAACAGCATAAGCATTCCCCATTCTTACATACGGGATATAAATCCGGGTCGTTTCGGTAACGTAGAACCGACTGCCGTGGAAACGTATGCTCCATGATCTGGAAGGCCGGTTGAAGCTGATAAAGACGCGATAAAGATATTAGTTGCTGCGTGTTGTTACACGTGAGATCGGTGGGAGGTTAAATTTATCGAATTCAACTGTTTTTTAAATATTTATTTCTTATACAAAGATCGTCTTTTATTTTCACCACAAAAAAACGAAATGACTTTCCGAGTAACCCAACATTATTTTTTGTCACTGTTATCGTAGTAACGTTCGTAGTATGATTAACGAATTCAATTTTGTATTGCGGGGAGAAAATAAAATCTAAATTGTTTGATCTACACTTTACAAGATATCAATCACTTCAGCCATCTATCGAGAAAATAAAGGATTTCTTTCTCTCCAAACTAATATTTTAGCCCTCGTAGACGAATGTGTTGGCGTGTGACTACCATTCGGAGAGAGTGTAGGTTCGAATCTCCGTGAAACACCAACATGAAGAAGTTTTCTCCTCATAAAAAACCATTTGCCGTTCGGAGTCGGCTTAGAACTGTAGGTCCCTCCATTTGTGGACACCATCAAAACGCACCCCACAAATAGGAAGAGCTTGGCCAAACACCCAAAAAGGGTGTAAGCGCCAATTATCTATATCTATACATATATAATATAATATTTTGAATTATATTTGCAGATCAATATTAAAAAAAAAAAGTTTAAATCTTTAATGAAATTTTAACAAATAAAGATATAAATCACTGCCGAAAACTGTTTCACTTAATTTACGTTTGTTTCAGATTCCTTACTTCAAGAATTTCCCACAACAAATCAAACGATCATAAGCAACATGAATGATAGATTTGCAGATTTTAACAAAATATCGCAACAACAAATATCGACAACATCTTTGCTTCCGATGAACAAATCATAGTCCTGCAATTCAAAAAGAAATGAAAGGAATCTTACAAGATTTGGTATTAGTATTACCTTTGGCCACGGGTAAAGAATTTGGAAACAAATTTGCAAAAATAAATACCTGCATCTCGCTACTGCAATATATAAAATTGGTTCTATGCTTAGCTCCACGTATAATTGTGAAACCCCTTTTCTATGGGCTGTGTGAGAAGAAAAGAACCGGTTTTTTTCTTGTAACTTCAAGATATATTTCGTTCTCCTTTTTGCTGCATAATAGTCCCACTCAAGGGCTACGACGCCAGTGCTAACTTGCACGTATTCGAAAGGGCCGAAATTATCTTACGCCGCGGCTGCAAAAGTGATTAAAAAATCAAAAAAGTTTGTTGTGATGTAAAATCAGCGGCAGACAAAAACGTTGATGACTTTTCCGAGCGCGCTTGAAGAGAGTGACGACAAAAAAGCAGGATAAAGTGATCGTTCAACCTTTTAAGCGGGACCCATCTTTGTGACTACGCCAAGTTCGATCAGTTCTTGTTAAAAAGTGAATAAATGTGAGTATCAACACCATCGAACGTCGACTGAAGGAGGCGAACATATCCTATCGTCCCACATCATCAAAACCACTGTTCTCAGAAAAATTCATTGAGAAACAACAAAACAAGCAAATGGCCAGTATTGGACTGACCTTCCCAGTCCCCAGACGCTAACCCCATTTGAGAGAGAGAGTCCACGATTAAAAGCATCTCGTGCGTCAAGTTCGCAAAATCTAGTCCTCTTTGTCGACGAGTTACACAGAAAAGCTGGTTCAAAGCATAAAGAAGATGCCAGGCTATATTCGACAACTATGGAGACTACACGGTTTATTGAGTAATTGCGACTTGTAGTTTTGCATGATACATACTTTTATCTAAAAAAGTTTTAAATATATGTATATATTTTATACTTCATGAATAATCGCGATTCCTTTTTCCTGACATAGACTGTATATGAAAATTATTAAAAGCTAACATAGGAATGGTTTAACAGACACGAATTCAGAAGATCTAACCCAAAATAAATTCCAAAAAAAAAACTGTTAGGTACAAAAAACTTTAGGTACAAATTTGCAGCGTACAATTCGATAGCGCCAAGCAAGGATGATAGGTTACCTGATTTCCCCATCAGCTGTAGTAAAACCAAAATTTAGGAAGTAATGTGGTAAACAGAATTGCAGCACACAGCGGGTAATGGGCTGACGGGTATCTACTGTCAAAATTAGAACACATTTAATCGCATTAAATTGCACAGATCTACCGCGAGGACGGTTTTCTTGCCGTCATTTATTTTTACGGCGGGAAAATATTTAGACTCATTTCTATTTTCTCCGCCGGGTTGAAGATTCAGGATTGCTTTTCTGATCACTTGATGATAATTTGTTTGTTTACAAGCCACAGCAGGCAAATAATAAGCAAATAATATTTATGCGATTCGCACAAAAAAACCCGCAAAATGTCCATAATTTAGAATAAAGTTTTTTTTTTTTAACAATCAGCGTCAACGAGTTGTTTCACAAATATAGCAAACGAAAAGATTTCACTTCAAAATTTATTTTATTGTAAACACAAAAAGTCAGCTCTGACATTTCTGTTGTTTTTTTTCGTATATCACGAACACAATCTCATCACTTTCAAACAGTTTTTCCCGAAACAAACCGCCATAATAACACCGACTAGGTCAGCCAACCAACTGACTCCTTCAAAATCGCTGAGAGCCAGTTAACGGTTTGATATTGACCACACCTCTAAAAATCTTTTCATCATGAGCCAAGCATATAATATTTGTATGTGCGTACGATCGGTTTTGCCTAGCTCTGACATACATATATGTACATTCATAAATATGAATCGTCGACTTCGGGAAGAAAATCAATTTCAGTAATTGAAAATGTTTATTTTTTCTTATATATCTACGTGCATACGTACAGGGTTGGCCATATTAAACTGACCCATTGAGTAACCCTATAACTTTTTACTGTAATTTCAGATCAGCTAATGACATACCGCGTTGGAAGCGTCAGTCGAAGGAGATTTATACCATGAAACAGTACACCCCAATAGAACGCGCTGAAATTGTTCAGCTGTACATTCAAAATTCCTTCTCGATTGTAAAAACGCAACGTGCGTGGAGAAAAAAAAATAAAGTGAAAAGTGCGCCGTCAAAGAACGCAATCAAGCAAATGCACAAAAGATTTTTGTCTTCCGGCACTGTGGCTAATACCCGACGTCCAAATAAAAAGCGGCCAAGACGATCTAACGAAAATATCGCGGCCGTACGAGCCAGTATCGAGTCATCGCCGCGAACGTCAGGTAATCGTCGTTCTGCTCAGTTGGACATCCCTCGGACCACTCTACGACGTATCATTCGTTTGGATTTGGGGATATTCCCGTACAAAATACAACTAAATCAACAACTGTTGCCGGCCGACAAGCCTCGTCGCTTGGAATATGCCAATTTTGTCGTCCGAGTGGCCCAAACTGATGAGGATTTTTGGCATCAAATCATTATGAGTGATGAGGCCCATTTCTCCTTGAACGGAACCGTAAATAAGCAAAATTGCCGTTTCTACGCCACTGAAAACCCTCAAATTATTGAAAAGGTGCCTCTCCACGACCAAAAAGTTACAGTCTGGTGTGGCATTTGCGCTGATATGGTCATTGGGCCGTTCTTCTTTGAAAATGGTCAACACCAACCATTGACCGTCAATCAAGAGCGTTATCGGGCCATGATAACCGGTTTTGTGATGCCGATTGTTCGTGAAAATGGTATGGAGCACTTCTGGTTTCAGCAAGATGGCGCACCACCACACACAGCACGAGCCACCGTCAACTTATTGAAGACTTTGTTCCCTGGCCGTTTGATATCAAAAAGCGGCGATTTTGACTGGCCGCCACGATCACCGGATTTGACGCCACCGGACTTTTTTCTTTGGGGCTATTTGAAATCTAAGGTTTACGTCAACAAGCCAAAGACACTAGGCGCACTTAAGGCCAATATCCGACGGGAAATAGCCGCCATATCGGCCGAGACGCTGGCCAAAACTATGGAAAACGCCGAAAAACGGGCACATTACGCTATACGAGCTAAGGGCGACCACTTGCGCGATATCATATTCAAAAAGTGATGTAAACGAATCTCCTTGAACTAAATTAAATGTTTTTCACAATGAAACACAAAAAAATGTTTCTTTTTCCATATTTTTTTAATAATCACATGGGTCAGTTTAATATGGCCAACCCTGTACATATATTCTTCGCGTAATTAAAAAACATGTCCATGTGATTTTTACTGTAACTTTTGTAACCGAAATTTATGTTTTGTTTTATTATAATCGGAGAATAAACTTGAAGTAAGAATAAACTCCTGCATCACAATTTTTACTGTAGCATTTAAACTAATTCAGCAAATCATTCTGTTCTTGTCCCCTGCCTGTTGTGTACTAAATTGCTTACAAAGCAAAATATGAAAACATGAACCACTCTGTGACGGAAATGTTCTAAGATTTGTATTATTCCGCGCACATAGCAAAGACTGCAACCATACTGGGGAAATTGTTCTGAACCGTGGTTGTGTAGCCAAGTCAGATATTCCACAGGAATTTTTTATTTTTGCTAGATTTGTATTTCAGGGTGGCTCATATTTTTCAAAGCAGAAAACGTTTTGCGGGCTTAAATCGATTAATAAAGATTTGTATTGACAATCTGGAAGGCTGAAAGCATAAGGAAAGTATTTTAAGAATGAAAATTTGGCAAATATTGATTTATACAACATCAAATAGACCATCCTTGGTTTTGAAATTTTCCCTATATACTATATTTCCTGTACACTTAAGCCAAGGGTTATTATAATTTTATGCCCATAACGGTGCCTTGTTTATGGTCTCGAGGTTATAGGTTTTGATAATTTTTACAGTTTTGCTTAAAAAATGCCAGCACCGTTAGATCTTTTCTCTTGCATCCGAAATGTTTCGTTCGGGAACTACTTTTGTTGCGAAATTCAATTAAAGTCAGTAATTGGGTTAGTTGGGTACAAAATCTATTGAATTTACCCATAATTTAAAATTTTTAATTTTATTTAAGTAAAAAACTAAATATTGCAATACGCCAGAAATTCTTACAAAGATTCATTATCGCAAAAATAAAAACACTCATCCGTGAAGAAATCGCTCAGGTCTATGCCTATAGGGTTATAGGCTTGACTTACAGACAAATTTCCATTAAATTGAATCGCTCGGCTTCAGCAATAGATAGAATCGTAAAACTTGAGGAAAAGTATAACGCAAACCGGTCAAGCACGAATAACCAAAAGTTATGTCCGCTACTATTAGGGCTCGTCTGAAAAATATGCAACGGCATGGAAAACTGTAAGTGATTTAAACCGCTGGTAAATCAAACGTCGCGAGAAACAAATTTTAACCGGTAGTAATCGACTAGTTGGGAAAATAATTAAATCCAAACCAACGTTAACGGAGTCACACAAATACTTCTCCTTCGTCTTCTTTATTGGCGTAATAACCGCTTAAGCAATTTTGGCCGAGTTTAACAAAGCGCGGCAGTCGTTTCTTTCTCCAACTCAGAGAAGACTCTGTTACCACCTGCTAGTATCGCATGGAATACTTTCAGAGCCGGAGCGTTTCTATCCATTCGGGCATGACCGACCGCTGAACCTTTATTCGCTGCACTATGTCTGTGACGTCGCCGTTACTAACGAGCAAAGATCAAAAAATCTTCCCCAGAATCTTTCATCCAAATACTCCAAGTGGCGACTCATCGGATATTGTCATGCTCCACACATCTGCTGCGGGACTCTACTACTCAATTGCCTATTAAGGCAAAAGTAGCACTTGATGACAACATCCGACGAAGCGTTACTTGGAGTGTTTGAGAGAAAGGTTATGCGGAAGATTTTCGCATCTTTGCACTTTGGCAATGACGAATATCGTAGGCGATGGTACGATGAGCTGCATGAGCTTTGCGCCGGCATAGATATAACGCACAGACATCCGAATGGATAACAACGCTTCAGCTCTGAAAGTATTCGATGCGGTACCAGCTGGTGATAGCAGAGGAAGAGGAAGGTCTCCTCTGCGTTGGAAAAGTTAGAGAAAGAAACGACTGGCGCGCTTTGTTAATCTCGGCCAAAATCGCGTAAGCGGTTATCGCGCCAATTAAGAAGAAGAAGGGTGTGTGGAGATTGCAGGTAACCGTATCGAAACGGTGGACGAATTTACTTACCTCAGCAGCAAAGTTGCCCCGGGCGGTAGCACGGATGTGAACATACGCTCCAGAATCGAAAAAGCCAGAGAGCCATTCGGGATGTTGTACTCTGTATGGCGTAACAGCAACCTGAATTTTAGTTTAAAGATTAAGCTCTTCTAGTCGAATGTGCTGACGGTACTGCTGCACAGTAGCTCTACCTTAAAAATCACCTCCGCTTACAGGTTTTTGTCAACCGCTGTCTAAGGATTATACTCCAAATTTTCTGGGCAAAAATAATGCCAAACAAGGGTTTAATAGAAAAAGCAAACATGGAGCCGCTAGACATTTGGATTAGAAGACAGAAATGGAAGTGGATTGGTCACACTTTACGCAAGGAAGACGTTAACATTGCGAAGACGGCAATGGAATGGCACCCAGTCACACTGAAAAGAAGTACGCCTGGCAGGTCAAGAGAAACTTGGAAAAGAACTATGGATTACGAGACTGCTCAACTCGGGTTAAGCTGGAAGCAGGTGGAGGGGTTATGCAGCAATTAGACGAGATAGCACCCACGATTTTGTTGGTGCACTATGTCCCGCTAGGGATTCAAGGAAGCATTTGATGTTTGTTAATGGTTTAAAAAATGATCTGACATAAGCTTTCAAATAAAGCGTGAGTTTTTCGAAAACAAAAAAAAAAAAAATGGTCAGCGACCCTGCCTAATGTACGTTATAAAGTATACAGAGCCATAGAAAATATGAGAACTAAATTGCTGTTATTTAGTCATATTGAAAATTTCTTAATGAATTAGTTAACATTTAAACCAAATCCACGTTCAGCTCAGCGTGCCCAAATTAGATAAGCTGAACAACAACAATAAAGTAAAAAACCTCCTCATATAATAAAATTTTGCAAACTCGGTGCGACATTACGTTCCCGCAGTGCTGCCATATGTCGATTGGGCGGAAATGAGGCTGAAGCCGCCAATAAACTGGCAAATTAAATAATAACAGCCATAGCAACAGAATGACAACAACAAGCAGAGGAAAGTATTCAAATAGTCTTACATCAAAAAAATCACATCAATGGCAGAGTAATAACAAATTTTATAACAATTCCAACAACAAGTACCATTAGTTGACAATACCAGCCAACCATCAACTGAGCTATGAAAAAGTGACATCAAAGTCACGTGAGAATATTAATTTGATTAAATTGCCACAGAAACACAGCGTGTGACAAGAGTGAAGCACCAACAAAAGTGTCTAATTAGAGACCCACCGAACTTTGGCAATAGTCATGTTCGGCCACGAAAGTTTTGGTCGGTTTCGGTTCGACTTCGATTAAAAAAAATCGAAACTTGGTCGAACATTTCTTAATTTGTTTTCCTTCTGAAAAAATTCAAAACAGTCATTGGGACACGGATAGGGGCATAATTTGCTCTAATTGAGTATAATTTGCACTTATCATAACGAATATCTGCTGCCGTATTTCCAGGTGTTTTAAAATAATAAGACACTATTTAATTGATCGTTTAAAAAAAAGTATACTTTTTTCGATTTATTTTTCTGTCGTCTAGAATATTTTAGTATTCTATAGAAGCACCAGCGACATAAATAACTTTTTTTTCATCGATTCTGCTAACTTTTTAAGTAAATTCAAATCTAAAGAAGCCCATTCTGCCTTAATAAACTCTTCTGACTAATATACCCCAAATGTTTTCTATTGGGTTTAGATCCGGAGAAAACCCCGGCCAGTCCATAGTTTCTATGGACAAATCGGTCAATACTGCCTTGTTTCCCTGCTTACGGGATTCGGGCGTTGTTTTGCTGAAAAACGAAGGGAATTTCCTGATTATCCTATATTATTATAACTGTATATCAAGAGTTGCTTTCGATGTACATAAATGCACCCCAAACCATAACAGAACCTCCATCGAAGTTGCAGAACGTCTCAAATTACTTGTGAAGGAGACCGGCCCCCAAACCAGTCGTGAATTGGCGGAAAAAAATGAACCGCGATCACCAACGAAAAAAATAAAGAAAGTCGCCTTCAAATTGCTTCTCACCATCTCGTGCACCATCGAGCAACATTCGGTCATAATCAGCGCTTTTTGTATCGAATCGTCATGGGAGATGAGAAATGGTGCCTATATGTACATCAATATGAAGCAAGAAGAAAGGAGTGGGTGGCTCCAGGAGCTACGCCAAAACCGAGAGTTAAGACGGATCTTCATCCATAGAAGGTCATGATGTGTGTTGGTGGAACTGGGAGGGCATGATGCACTGGGAAATGCTCGACAAGAATCCCATGGTCAACAAGGAGCTATACACTTGATCGACATGGTCAAACCATACTCCTTCACGACAACGCCAGGCCACATGTTGCACAAGTCGTCAAAGCCGCGTCAAAGGGCTTCAATACCTTCATTACCTCCAATAACAAAGACGTCCTTAAAAACTGGCTCAACAACTTCTTTGACACCAGACCAGGCGATTTTTGGCGGAACGGCATCAATAAATTGATCGGGAGATTATAAACAGCGACGACGAATATATTGTATATTTGATTAACTTATTGATATAATTATAGTTTTTTGTTTAAATTAAAGTCTTCGATAAAAACGCCACGAACTTATTTCCCAACTTAATACATTACATTACAAGGCCTGGTACACTCAGTCCTATCCAGCACCATCCTAGTTTTATTGAGCGAACTAAATTTGAGAATTGTGATGGGTAGAGGGCACAAAATATTCAAAATTCGAAATGCAAATCTACTGCTTTCATTCATTCGTTCATTAATAAAGATTCATCAGATTGAAGGTACTTTTCCCAAATCCCTTGTTTGACAGATCTCGTGTGACTACTGATAAACTAAATACAGATTTTTTTTCAGTATTCATTGACACTTCATCATGGAAACACTTATGTCTCACCAACGTTTACAAATCGTACAAATGCATTACGAAATTACGACGCTCTGTGAAAAGTGTTCATCGCGCGCTCAGGACAACTTATGGTGTGCGGCGATGAGAACCATTTTTGGCTTAATGGTTACGTCAATATGCAAAATTGCCGTATTTGGGGTGAAGACCAACCCGAAGCCATTCTAGAACAGGCAGTACATCCATTGAAAACAACCATTTGGTGCGGCCTAGGGGCTGGAGGAATCATCAGCCAATATTTCTTCAACGACGAAGCTGGCGCCAACTTAACAATGAATGGCGAACGCCACCGCGTCATGATAAACAACTTCTTGAATCCCGAAATTTAAGTCCATGATCTCCACAACATTTGGTTCCAACAAAAAACTACTGGCGGTACTTGCCATATAACCAGACAGCCCATGAATTTACAACGTCGCCGTTTCGGTGAGCATTTATCTGTCGCCTCGGACCAGCAGATTGACCGCCAAGATCATGTGATATAACACCTTTGGACTCTTATTTGTGGGGGCATGTAAACTCTAAATGGTTTGTGGGCAAACCAGCTTCGATTGAGGCATTGGATGCCAACATTACTAAATTTATTCACGAGATACCGACCGAAGTCCTCCAGCGAGTCATTCAAATTTGGTGTTTAAGGATGGCCATATGACGGCCCAGTTGCGGCTAACATTTGAAAGGGATTACCTTTAAAAAATATATGATACACAAAAATAATAAACATTGCTCAATCATTTTGAATTTTCATGGTTTTATTTCAGTTTAAAATCCGATATCTCTAAATCCCTTTATATAATAATATCCCTTTATATAAAATTATTTAACTATAAGTCAAACTTTTTACAAAACATAATAATATGTTATGAACTGAAATTAATGTAACTGAAGCAAATATAACTTTTTTTATTGTTTTTTTTTTTTAATAAAAAATACTGGATATTTAAAAAATCTGTGGTTATTTATTACTTCGGCCTTAAAAATATCGAATTCGATTTCGATTCAGCTTTGACCGAAAGTGGCCGCAGTTCGACTCGGTTCGACCATAAAGAACGAGATTCGGTCGTTACCTACTAAAAATTGTGCGCTTTTTAACCCTGCTGGCGTTTTAGCAGCAAACAACAAAAATATCCAAGGGACAAACAATATAATATCTCAATCAGTTGTTAACACACCAGCTACTTAGTATGGCAAGCTCGTGTGTGCGTGTGTGTGTTTATAACAATTTTCACAAACATACAAACAAGTAAACTACTCTTGCACCGAGTCATAATTTCGTGACATACCTAATACCCTGCCGTTTTGCGAGCCACTTCAACCTGATGTCATAGCGTTGATCTTCGCTGAACTCAACATTTTTTCCATTATCCTTTCGTTCCTCCCTTGGCAAGTACGCTCATCCCCATTGATGTGGAAGTGGACTTGAGTGGCGTGAACGCGTGAATGTGTATAATGTCAAAACAGCATTGTGCTTGGCTCTTGTTGGTGTTGTTGTTACTGCTGTTGTTATTTCGCACACAAAACATGAAAACAGTTCGCTGCTGCCATTCATTCAGTTGCAATCGTGATTTCTCACCGTATCCAGCTGATAGCGCACGTGTCTGCAATTAATTTGGCATAAACATTTTGCCATCGTCTGCTTCTTCATCAACTTCATTATCTCTGTCTCAAAGTCGTCAACATCATCAGCGATGCCATCAACATTGCCAAGTGGCACTCTCGAGGCACAAATACTCAATAATGAATGTTTGTGGAAAATTTTAATTCTAAATTGACAGCCATAGGAAGAATATTTATTGCTGGGATATTTGTGGGAAAGTATACCATATAAATATGAAGAGCAGGACGGGAATAAGAGATTAAGAGCTGGCGTGACTTTTCATTGTGCTCATACACTTCCAGCCGGAATGGGAAACGTAAATTGGAAACTAACTTAAGCTAATAAGAACAATGACTTTGTGAGTGGTATCCAAAGTACACGATGTACAGTTGTCTTAAAATTAATTCCGGTGGTTATCTATCACAAGTTCTTATGGGAGCTTGTGTTCAGAGACAGAATCAGATACTAGTCAGGAGTTGTCTCAACTGAACCTGTACCACCAACTTAATGGTGACGTAGCATCAAACGTACTTGAAGACTTACCAGGGTTTCAACGAGACGGAGACGATTATAGCATCAACCTAACATCCATTTCGGTGAAGTGTCACCCTCCTGTACTGACGTGATAGAATACTACTTTCACCAGCCCTTAGACTTTTTAAGTGGTTAGGGGTAGTCAGAATTTTCAAAAAATTGGATTGGATTTTTGCATTTTTTAAGGTATAATTTTTTTAGTATAATATCTTAAAAATATTGTGTGAAAATTTGAAGTGAATCCAACAAATACTTTTCGAGTTATTCAAGAATTAACAAAGGGCTCTCGAGCTTTACATAAATTGATAGCAAAACTGTAAATGCGTTTTTTCTCAAAAATATGTTTTTTGAACTGTTAATCACTGTAACTTAAAAACCGCCTGGCAGATTTCAATAAAATTTATACTGCTTTTGAAAAACATAAAAAACTCGTGTCTAATCCAAGGATTTTTTTTTAATTTCGATTTTTATTGTATTTAATTGTTTAAATTGTCGGTTTTTTTCTTGAAAATCTGTAAAATAGTTTGTATATTCTGTAAATCATATTGTTAATAAACAAAATCTTCGATCAGGCACAAGATTATCTATTAATAAAACTAATTTCTTTTGTCTGATTGATTTTAAATGAATCTCCAAGGACTTGTGATGATCAGCGCAGGGGACGAAAAGCTGGCTTCACACAAACAACGATAAGTTTTACAGTTATTATTTTTTTTTTAATTTAGCTTGAGTCAAGTTGAAACATGATGTATTAGAGCTATGTTTTTATTTTTGTAAAATAAAGGAATTGACTAATTGACTCTGACTACACCTAACCCCTTAGTCCGAATAATTTTTCCGCTGTACCATAATCAGGATATTACTGGTTTCGATTCTTGAGAACTGGTAATCGGACGGCGTAAAATCTGGAGAATAATGCGGGTGGGGTAGGATTTCCCATTTCAGTGTTTCCAGGTAGGTTTTAAAGGGTTTGGCAACGGGAGGCCGAGCGTTGTCATGCTGTAGAATCACTTTTTCATGCCTCTCCGCGTATTGCGGCCGCTTCTCGCGCAGTGCTCAGCTCAATCGCATCAATTGAAGCCGATACCGTTCCCCAGTGATGGTTTCGCTTAGTTTTAACAGTATATAATAAATAACACCAACTTGGTCTCACATAACCTTCGCAACGTGAATATTCGGCCGAGGCGACGACGTAGAAGCATGGCCAGGCAGTCCCTATGACTTTCTTTTCTTTGGATTGCTGTAATGAATCCATTTTTCATCACCTGTCACGATACGATGAAGAATACCGTTCTTTTTTTGCCACTGGAGCAGTTGTTCACAGGCGAAAAAACGACGTTCAACATCCCTTGTTTTTAACTCATAAGGAACCCAAATCCCTTGTTTCTGAATCATTCCCAAAGCATGCAATCGCTTGGAAATGGATTGGTGGGTAACTCCTAAACTGTAGCAAGTTCTTCTTGCGTTTGACATGGACCCTCATTGAGCAGTGACTCCAATTCAGCGTCTTCGAAGGTTTTTGGACTTCCGTCACGCGGACGATCGTCAACATTAAAAAAACCGTCTTTGAAGCGACGGAACCAATCTCGGCAAGTTGTTTCATTTAAAGCAGCATCTCCATAAACTTTTTGTAGCTCTCGATGCGCTTCAGCCGCCGTTTTTTTCGAATGAAAGAGGAAAATCAACACTTCCCGCAAATGACGATTATTCGGCACAAAATCAGACATTTTCACAAAATCAAAAGTATATATACATATTGTTGGGCAGAGCCGAGAATCGTAAAACAAGAAAAAAACACGTTTAGATATGTTGGCGTTTATTCAAAGACTAAAATATGTTATTCAATAAGATGAAATGGAAAATAGAAGAAAATATGAAGCAGAGTTGCATTGTAGGTTACGATCTATTCGTGTTGTAAATGTTGCTGTATGAAACCGATTACTTTTTCATCACTCTTCCTCAACACGAGTAGGTCGTTTACATAGAACTTGCATTAAAACCTAAAAGTTTTACAAATTTTTCATGTTTGATTTTGTTCAAATTCTTTGTAAGTACATCAGCAATCATCTCACTTGTACAAATGTATTCAATTTCAATTAAATTATTATTCAGTGCATCTCTAACAAAATGGTACTTAATATCTACATATATGTTTACTTCGTGAGTGGTAAACCGGGTTTTTCGCCAATTGCTGCGCGCTCAAATTGTCGCTGTAAACTCTAACTGGGTCACCGGAGCTACTTACGCCAATATCTGCCAATAAACGTCGTAGATATACTGCTTCTTTCGCAGCCGTTGCTAACGCGACGTATTCTGCCTCTGTGCTGCTGAGGGCTACGCTGCTCTGGCGTTTGCTCTCCCACGATATTGAACTACCGCCCAAGAAGAATACATACCCTGTGTATGACTTGCGATCGATACTATTACTGCCCCAATCGGCATCCACAAACCCTTCGATAGGCTTGCCCGTATGACGGTATACCAACTTGTAGTCTTTAGTCATTGCCAGGTATCGTAAAATATGTTTGATACCTGATTCGTGCTCTTTGTGTGGATTTTGATTTCGCTGTGCCAGTTTCGAGATTGAGTGCAATATATCTGGCCTTGTGCAAATAGCGAGATACATTAATGCACCGACTGCTGATTGGTACTTTGTAACATCGGCTTTAATACACGTCTCACTAGTGCACCCAATTTGAAACCCCACGTCTAAAGGTGTCTTCGCTGCTCGACAACTGGTCATGTTATACTTTTCTAAAATCTCTCTTATATACCACGCTTGCCCGACTGAGATGCTTCCTGTCTCGCCGTCTCTGGTGATCTCCATACCCAAAAAATATGAGATGGGACCTTTATCGATACATTCGAAGCTGCTTGAAATTCGTGCTTTGATCGCAAGAAGATCATTTTTGTTTTGGCAACTAACGACCAAGTCATCTACGTATACAGCTATGAGACATAAATTACCTTGATGACTCATTTTGTACAGGCACCGCTCATTAGTACACGCCTCGAAACCGATTTTCTTCAAAACTTTGTCCAATTTATGGTTCCACTCTCTCCCGGATTGTTTCAGCCCATATATCGCCTTATTGAGCTTCAAAACTCGCTCAGGAAACCGCTTGGCGATAAACTTTTCAGGTTGCTTCATATACACCACGTCGGTGAGCTCGCTGTTGAGATACGCGCTGCAAACATCCATCTGATGAGTGTACATTTTGAGCTCTGCCGCTAGCGCCAACACCATGCGAATAGTGGCGTAACGAACCACTGGAGAAAATGTCTCGGTGTAATTCACACCAAATTTCTGGCTGCAGCCCTTTGCGACTAAACGAGCCTTAAAACGCTCCACGTCGCCATTCTGGTCATGCTTGACCGCAAAAACCCATTTGGACCCGATTGCCTTCTCGTTAGTTGGTAAGTCCACTAACTGCCACGTTTTGTTTCGCACAAGAGCGTCGTACTCATCTGTCATCGCCTTTTCCCACTCATTCGAATATTTGCCGCTTTCTGCCTCTGCGACAGTTTGCGGGATTTTAATTTCACAAGCATTTTGCATCGTATTGACAGTATTGTACACTTTGCGTGGGCGTCCTGGTTTTCCACTACGTACAAACTTCGGTCTTCCTCGTCCAATATGCGCAGGTGACTCTTCCTGAATCGGATATTCGCAAAAACTTTCTTGGTAATCACTTCCAGAATTGCTCGAAGCCTTCGCCTCTTCAAACTCATCATCGCTGTCGTCAGCTTCCGATTCACTCAATGACTCGGAAGGTTTCTCCTTGGTGGTATCTTTATTGTTTTTAGCAGACAGCAGGTCGTAAAAATCTACTATTTCACTCTTTTCGAATGGCAAAAACGTAACATCACGTTTCTCCACTACCATGCGCTGCTCAGGATCGTATAATCGGAACGCTTTCGACGTTAGTGAATAACCTACCATAACATACTTTTTACCCTTCGGCTTGAATTTACTTTTGCTGATCTTATTTAACGCAATAACTTCTGAGCCGAACACTCTCAAAAAATTCACAACTGGTTTTCGCCCAGACCAAGCTTCGTAAGGTGTCATACTGTTCAATGCCTTTGTAGGCGATCTGTTTCGCAAAAACACCGCAGTAGCAACTGCCTCTGCCCATAAAAATTCACCAAGTCCACTCTGAAGCAACATACTACGTGCCATTTCCACTATTGTACGGTTCGCCCTCTCGGCAACCCCGTTTTGTTGCGGCGTGTACGGCACCGTCAACTGCCGTTTTATGTCACACTCATTCAAAAATTTATCAAAGTCTTTGTTGACGAATTCACGCCCGTTATCGCTTCGGATTGTCTTAATTCTTTTTTCAGTTTGTCGTTCTACTAAACTTTTAAATATTTTAAATTTCTCTAAAACTTCTTCTTTAGATTTTAAAAAATACACAAACATTCGTCTCGATTTATCGTCTATGAAAACTAAGAAATAACGCGCGCCCCCCAGGGACTTTGTACGAAACGGACCGCACACATCTGTGTGCACTAATTCTAAAATGTCTTTTGCTCGATTTTCCGTGCTCTTCGGAAAAGGCCTCACACTCATTTTGCATTTTGCACATATCTCACAAGCAATGTCTTTAGTAAATGTCATTTTGTCCATTCCGCGAACCATGTTTTTATTCATTAATTCCTGCAGGCTACCGTAATTCAAATGTCCATATCGTTCATGCCATGATACTGCCTTTTCATTCGAAGCATAAAAACACTTGATGCTATCGCATCGGATCACAAAAAGTTTGTTTACCTTTAGGGCTTTTAAAATTATATCATTTTCTTTCATTATTTTAGCGCAATTTTCATCGAACTTCACTTTAAATCCATTTTCTACAGCTCTAGCGACAGACATAAAGTTACCGCACATATTTGGCACAAACAAAACATTGTAAAGAATAATGTCACTCTCTTGAGACCTCACACGCACTTTTCCCGCACCTTCTGAGAAAAGATAATTGTTTCCAGCTAAGCAAATTTTTTCTTTATGATCTTTGAGTGATATAAACATATTTCGGTTACTGCACATATGCGCTGTCGCTCCGCTGTCAAGAAGCCAGGTTGAGTCGTCGAACACCTCAGCGTCCGCTGCTGCTAACATCGTAAACGAATGCTCATTTCTTTTCGCTGCCTTATAATCGTTCTTATTGGACTTCGTGTTGCAGTTTGCAGCGTAATGACCGCGCTGCCCGCACTTAAAGCATTTGACATTTTGCGTATTTTTACTCTTCCTGTGCGTTGAATTTTCCCCTCTTTCTGCATTCTTTGACCACACAGCAAAAGCCTGCGATTCCCCTTCAGATTCAGCAGAACCGCGTTTTGTCTGTTTCTTTCGTTCAGACTCTTCTAGAAGTTTTACCTTCAAATTAGTTAATGTCAGCAGCGTGTCTCTAGTCTCCATAGCAATAAAAAAATGCTCGTACTGCTTTGGCAGACTTGAAAGTAAAATAATTGTCACTAATTCGTCTTTGATTTCAATGCCGACTTCGGATAACTTTTCGGCAATGGATGTGAAATCATTCAAATATTTTGCCATGCTTTCGCTGTCACTAAGCTTCATATTTAAAAGCTTCTTATACAGCGACACCTTGTGCACTGGCCCACTTGGCTGATGCAAAGTTTCTAGAGCCTTCCATGCTTCTGTGGACGTTCTGCATTGCTTAATGTGGCTGAGCTGCGACGCTTTTACACTTAGTGTAATTGTGGCCAAGGCTTTTTCATCGAGCGCTTCCCATTCGGTCACATTTTCTTCAGGCTTTAAGCATTTTTCACTCACTATACTCCATAGTCCAGCATGTATGAGGACACTTTTCATCTGCACCCGCCACGAATCGAAATTCTTTTCATCAAGTTTGTCAATTTGATATAGCGAATTCATATTGTTATCTGTCTTTCAAACGCGACACACACGCTTTCAATTTTCTTATTAATTTCCGAAATACGTTTTCACGGAGTCTTTGCACGTAAAACTTTTAACAACCTTCGCCCGAACCGTGCTCTGGGCCCATAACCTATGTTGGGCAGAGCCGAGAATCGTAAAACAAGAAAAAAACACGTTTAGATATGTTGGCGTTTATTCAAAGACTAAAATATGTTATTCAATAAGATGAAATGGAAAATAGAAGAAAATATGAAGCAGAGTTGCATTGTAGGTTACGATCTATTCGTGTTGTAAATGTTGCTGTATGAAACCGATTACTTTTTCATTATATATAATTGGCGCGTACACCCTTTTTGGGTGTTTGGCCGAGCTCCTCCTCCTATTTGTGGTGTGGGTCTTGATGTTGTTCCACAGATGGAGGGACCTACAGTTTCAAGCCGACTCCGAACGGCAGATATTTTTATGAGGAGATTTTTCATGGCAGAAATGCACTCGGAGGTTTGCCGTTGCCTACCGAGGGGCAGATGAATTACGATAGCTTTAATAAATAAAGGGTTTTCCAATAACAGGTGCTATTAAAATATATAGAAGGCTATCGAGAGATGATTAACGATTTTTATGGCCGGAATTGAATGGTATTGATCTGAACATCGTTTATTTTCAACAAGACGGCGTTACGTGCCACACAAGCAACGAAACCATTGATCTTTTATGGGAAAAGTTTCCGGACCGTGTTATCTCTCGAAGAGGTGATCACAATTGGCCACAGAGATCTTGTAATTTAACACCTTGTGATTTTTTTCTTTGGGGCCACGTGAAAGAGAGGGTCTACCCCAATAGCCCAGGGTCGATTCAAGACCTCAAAGATGGAATTCGTGAGGCTATCGAGAACATAGGGCAGCCACTTTGCAATTCGGTTATGGAAAATTTCATGAAAAGATTATTTTCCTGTAAGCGTGCTCGTGGTGGTCATTTGCCTGATGTTCTTTTCCACTATTAACGGCATACCTTCCTCTTTATAATGAAATAAACATCCGATCATTTATATTAAAAAATAGTATTTTTCTTTGAATATCCAAATAACAATTCTTATTGGAAAACCCTTTATTTTCTTCCATTAAAATTATTATCTCTAATCAAGTGAACCGGACGGTGCCACAGCGGTTTAGTTCACAAGTGTCAAATGACTTATACATACATATGTATGTATGTAGGTATGTACAATTACTTTTTTTACTTCATTACGTCATTTTACTCACTTCAAAGTTATCCCTCTGGTAAGTAATGCACATATTCCAACACTATTTCTCATTTTCACCAGCTTTTGCAGAAATCATTGCCTGTTTCGCCACAATCCTAACCTTTTCCGAAGAAAATTGTTTGAAAAACGTCTCAGTATTATTTGGCCTCGCGGAAAGAGTCCTGAATGGGCCACATCACGGCAATCAAAGAAAATGGTCAACAAAAAATTTATTTTACTAGGTTGCTCAATAAGTTTTGCGATTCGATAAGAGAGGTTCACTCTTCACGTGAGCGTATGTGAAGCTTCATTCCAATCTGTCGCTTCATTCTTTGTTTAGTAGCCATTTGGTACCGCCGTATCACAGTATTTTCTGGAATGGAAAAAATTAAATATCGGGCAGTGATTGAATCTTTATTTTTGGAAGACTTAAAAGCAAAGGAAATTTATGAACAAATGTTGAAAGTGTACGAGTATAAGAACTTTTCGCCAGCAATGAGTACAATAGGAAGGTGGGTTGCAGAATTTAAACGTGGCCGTACAAGCCTTGAAGATAAGCCACGTCAAGGACTTCGAAAAACAGCTACAACATCAGAAATCGTAGAACAAATACAGAATATCGTATTGGAAAATCGTCGAGTGAGTGGAAGAGATTTAGAAGAGCCCTAAGCATCTCATTGGGCAGTGTAAGCAATATTTTGACTAAAGTATTGAGTTTCAGAAAGCTATGTGCAGAATACGTGCCGCATTCGCTAACAATGGAACAAAAACACACTCGAATGCGACTTTCTCAGCAACATTTAGAGCGTTTTCGAAAGCACAAAGTGGATTTTGTGCATCGATTTATCATTAGGGAGGAGTCTTGGGTCTGTCTCCATGTTCCTAAGTCAAAATCACCTCTTGTGAGCCTAAAGAGTGGTGTGAACCTGGTTCTTCGGTTCCGAACCGAGTTCGTGCCCAAAAATCAGCCAAGAAGGGTTAGCATCAATTATTTGAGCTGCGAAAAGAATTTTGTTTGTGGATTACTTGAAAACTGGTAAGACGAGAAATTCTAATAATTATTGTAATCTCCTAGACCAACTGAAGGAAAACATTTGTTAAACAAGACCCAGTTTGCAAAAGAAAAAAAATTATTTTTCGTCAGGACAATACATTTTGACAATGGCTAAAATCTATTAATTAAAGTTCGAATTGTCGATGCATCCTCCATATTCATCAGATTTGGCCCCTGGCCACTTCCATCTTTTTCTCATTCTTCCATCTCTCTCTTCGTTTCTGTGGAAACATATTTTACAGCCCTTCTAGATTCTCGCTTCAGAGATGGAGTTCATAAATTAGAATCTCGTCGGAGCAAGTGTATTGAGGTTCAGGGGGACTATACTGAAAAATAAAGTGCATTTCAAACCATAAAATGGTATTCTTCTTATCGCACCGCAAAACTTATTAAACAACCTGGAAAAATACCATAAATTGACGAATATATAAATCGTATTGCTTGGCTGTCCCAATAGCTGTTTGCGAATAGATAACTGTGTCCTTGATAGGAATTTGAGTCTTAGAATTAGAGCTTCAAGTTCCTCGCGGAAAACTCCTCCGTTGGAATTCCTCCGGAATACTCCTTGCTTGGATTCAAACTTCGATGAATACCACTACGAAAACTTTTTGATATAGAGGCTCCTTTATATCTCCAACAATTCCGTACACAGCAGATTTTAGATTTTAAAGATCTGCCTTTGCAATAAATACAAATTTTGGTAAATAAAAGAAAATTTATGATGTTTTCCAAATATTTAAAAACAAAACGTAAGCAAATATTTCTCTTACATTGAAATTGAACATTCAATCATAAACTACGAATGCTCTTCACCCATCATAGACTATTCAAAAAAATTAAAAAAAACTCTCTGCCATCGTGAATTGAATTATGTACCTCACCCCCCTTATTATAGGTGGCAGCTCACTTTAGACGATAAGGTCAGCCAGCAGATCGACAAGTTCATTCACAACATGCAGCCACAATCAGTTAGTGCCGTGTGACACGCTTCACATATTAAATTACAAAACATCTAGCAACCAGCCCAGACGAATCAACTAGGCGAGCAACCCTCAATAAACAAGAAAAAAAGAAAACGTATTTCAGTTGCACCTTTTTGTGTCGGGCGAGAGAAAATTAAAATAGAAAAATCTCTGCCGCCAAATTACCATGACTGAATTTTCTAATCAGATTTCCGGTGCAAGGCGGCGCAAGCGAAACACTCCTCCACCTTCGTTACGCTCGCTAACACTGATTTGTAGCAGTGCAATCCTCGTTTGTTATTTGAGTCCTTCGTGCAGACTGGTGGCCTTATTTCTTTGATTTTATTATGGCAACTTGTAATTGTTGCATTATGAACAATTGATTGAGAGCAATAACGCTTTGATGCTAGAATGTTCAATTAGAGGCGAATACCCTTTTTCGGGAATTATTTATATTTATACGAAACTGTATTCATTATCCTTTAATTACGTTGGAAATTACTGTTATTATTTGTGTTCGTTGTTAATTGACAATCACAATTCAATTTTGAGGGGTACATTATTGCATTTGCAATGGATGTTCAGGAGATTTCTGGGCCGAAAACAATCGACAACGAAAACTTGAGATATCTGTACGAGGTGCGTTGTTTATAAAAGGCGTCTTCGAATCGCCATGCGTTAGCGAGTGCGATTATAATTTTTTGTCTTGTTCACTCCACTCGGGAGCATAGGACCTCGACAAGGCTCTGCCATCGTACACGGTTATGGGTTGTTGTTTTTGCACCGTCCCATGAGATGTCGGCATCTGCTAGTTCGCGCAATATCGACCTCTCCAAGTGTTTTTTGGTCGACTGCGACCTCTGCTCCCTTGCGGGTTCCAGTCCAGTGCTATTCTCGTGATGCTATCTGGTGGTTTTCTCAATGTGTGACCTATCCATCGCCACTTTTTGCGTTTGATTTGCCTGAGGATGGGTTCTGAATTCGTTAATCTCGACAATGCGCCCTTACTGATGGTATTTTGCCAGAATATTCTGCAGAATAGTTCGTGCTTAACCCCCAGTCCGTAATTAAAAAGCGAGATTACGCATACAGAAGTTCTCTCCCGAAATCTGAGATTATATAATAGTCCTAGATTATAACCATACTTTTTTGCATACAACCTTGTGTTATTGATAATTATTTTTACGATTGTAAGGAGAAACGCCAAAGTAAAGATTAAATAAAATGGACGCCGAAAAAAGCGGTCGCACTGGTATAGAAAAATAGTCGCATTTCTTTTGGAGTTGTGGCAAGAGAAGCTGTACAAATGACCACAAGAGTCTTTGTGTTTTCGTCGAGGGAAATAACAGTAAAAATTCACAACTTATCTAATAAATTTAGGTAACTTTGTTCAATAGCAAAATGTTAGTCTGTACTTCTAAAGATAGTGTTTTTGTTTTACAGAGATGAAAGAACGTTGTTGGGCCTTCATTTGATACCCCATCTGCGTGGAAGTACTAAAGATAAATTGTATTAAAACTTTTAATTTAAAACTAATTGAACAAAAAGTTTTCATGCATTTGTGTTAGTACTTTAATTAAGTTCAATGAATTTAATAATAAACAAATGAATGTAAAAAGCATATGAATAAAACTAAATTTAAAAGGAACACAAAAAGGATGCGGTGGATTCTCTTATGTGTTCTGCGCTAAAGTTGTGGTCTTGAATATAGTACGTCGCTTCTGGTTGCACTTTTTGATTTGCGAATTCGAATTTACCAATTTTTCTAAACCTTGCTTTCAAGTGACCGAAAACGTTCTCTACCAGTCTTCTAGACTTACCTATATATATATATATATAATTGGCGCGTACACCCTTTTTGGGTGTTTGGCCGAGCTCCTCCTCCTATTTGTGGTGTGCGTGTTGATGTTGTTCGACAAATAGGGGGACCTACAGTTTTAAGCCGACTCCGAACGGCAGATATTTTTTATTTTTTTATGAGGAGCTTTTTCATGGCAGAAATACTTCGGAGGTTTGCCATTGCCTGTCGAGGGGCGACCGCTATTAGAAAAAAATTATTCTTAATTTTGGTATTCCACCGAGATTCGAACCAACGTTCTCCTAGACTTGGAAAATTGGAAAAATATTTCATACGCTTCCTTTGATACTCCGAACAATCTGCCGATCGTCCTGTGCTGCAAATGAGGAAATTGCGATAGGATTGCGTGTCGCACCTGCAATACACGGACACGAGTTGATTATTGTGTTCACTAATAAAAATATGCTAATATACTCCCAATTGCTTACGTGTACCCATATATGCTTTGGCCTGTTCCGACTTATTTTAAAATGCAATATCGAATTTCGCATGCGTATTACTGCCATAGCATCCAATTGCGCAATTAAATAAGATATTCTTTCGTCTTGTCTTTTCTTCACATCGTTAATAATAATTAAATAAACCAAAAATCAATTTCTATGAAGAAAAACCTTTCAAAACTGTCTGCTGATTGCCAATTTTGGGGATATCTTCATTTATAAATGTTGGCAATCTCATCTGATGACATTTTCATGAGGATGCTTTCTCTCAAACCTTCGCCCCATACAGGTGCTGACGGCCTTTCAGCTATCTTGTTCAGCGTTTGCAATTCCTCTTAAGATCATTTTTATCAAATCTCTGTCACCGGGCACTTTCTTAAATAAATGGAAATTTACAACCATTACACCTTTTCTTCGACGCGGAGTTATGTTCGCAATATAGGCCGATTTCTTAGTTTTCAAGCATTTTTTAACTGTTCGAATGCATTCTAAAGAACAAAATTTATTTTTTATTATTAAGTATTAAGTATTTAATTAACCCAAACCAACATGGTTTTATAACTGGCCGCTCTACAGCTACTAATCTTGCTGTTTTTAGTGAATTCTGTATCCAACCGACTCCAAGTTGATTGCATTTACCCTGATTTTTCTAAGGCATTTGACAAGGTGTTGTACGAGATTCTAACAAACAAGTGAGCTTGGTTAAGTATACACTCCACTTTTCTGCAATAGCTTAAGTCATATTTGACGGACTGATGGTGCTTGGTAAAAATTGATAGAGTATTATCGAACCCCTTTGTTGCTGCTTCAGGTGTCTCTCAAGGGAGCATCTGACGGCCAATTCATTTTGTCATATTTATCAATCCTTTTCAAATTTTTTGCTCTTCGCGGATGATTTAAAAATTTTCTGATCTTAAGGATGAATGTTCAGAAGCTTCAACTCCATTTGAACAATCCTCATAAATGGTGCATGAAGTCGGGCTTCTGTCTTTGAATATTAAAAAATGTTTTCATTTAACATTTTTGAGGCGTTAATATATTTTTAATAATGTACTGCAAAGTGTAACAGAGTTTAAGGATCTTGGAGTTTTATTCGATTTTAAATTTTTATTTCGTTTTCCTTCTTTTCTAGGCTTCATTCCGCACAATGATTTTTTGATCCGTATACCTATAAACTGCTGTTTACGGCTCTTATTCTTTTCAATTACAGTTCGCTGTTATCATTTGGCGACCTTATGATCAACTTTCGACAAATAGAATAGAACGAGTTCAAAAAATCTTTCTTAAGCAGGCAATACGTTCCTTACGATTTGAGGCCTCTGTTCTATCCTATAATTCTCGGCTAAATCTAATTAATTTAGATAGAAGAAGGATACTTTCCTTTCACTTTTGTTTACTTTCAGTGTTGTTAATGGTATCGTTGACTATTCAGTTCTACGTCAGCGGATAAGCTTTAATGATCTACAAATCGCAGAGCTTACCCTTTTTATGGGAAAAACATTAAGACTAAATTTGCGAGTAATACTACCATATAATTCAGCATCCAATTCAAGCCTGCTTTGTCTAAATCTAATTTTTTAAGCATTTTAATGCTTATAATATGTTATTTTTAAAAATCGACCGTTTTTATAATACGAGTAACTTTCAATAATTACAATGCGTTGTTCTATAGTGTAAAATTGTACATCTGCAATTTTTTTTAACAAGAATTTCGAAACTTTCGTTTGTTTTTTGTAACAGCTTTTTTACTAAATAAAAAAAACATTACGCGTTCCTTTTCTAGTTTGTTTGTACAAGTATACTACAGCTGTCTAGTTCATAAGCGTCAAATATGATTGATGTAAGGCGCCACCTGCAAAAATTATAGGGCAGGATGATTAAATTTGGGCCATCTTTTAATACAGTTAAGTTACGTACGTCCGTATTCCACGATTCGGGTCTCTCGCATTGCTCTTTAGTGAACGAGGACATTGAGAAGTACCTCCTGCCATCAAACAAACAGTCGAGGCACTCGCGTATCGGCATCCACGTCACTGTTGGCAGCTATGATTTTGAGTTTGTAAGAGACTTCGTTTATCTACGAGCCAGCAATAACACGGAAATCCAACGGAGAATCTCTCTTGTCAACAAGTGCTATTTTGGACTAAGTAGGCATTTGAGTAGGAGGATAGTTCCATGTGTAGAAGTCCACGCAAGTGGGGAAAGTTACTGATCGCCATTCACTTGGGAGTGGCCAGGACGATTCTTCTACATATGGTTCAAGCAGCTCACAACGTCCGGGATTAGCCCACGTATCCTCTGGTTAGCTTTCGAACACCCGTTCGGGAGTGAGCTAACGTGAGTAGGCGAAGCATCCCAGCATAGCTGGTTGTGCGCTGGGTTTGGGACCCGCCACTTAAAAATCCCCCCCAATGAAAACAGCAACAAAGCCTCGGATGAGAACTTCCAAAACTGATGACGACCCCTGCAAACGAAATAAGGAATACGATTTGAGGGCATGCACCTGGAATGTCCGGTCCCTTAATGGGGAAGGTGCCTCTGCCCGGCTGGTTGATGTCCTCGTAAGAGCAAAGGCTGACATCACTGCCATCCAAGAGACGCGATGGACGGGGCAAGGAAGGAAAACCATAGGACCTTGCGACGTCTACTACAGCTGCCATGTAAAGGAGCGCAAATTCGGTGTCGGATTTGTTGTGGGAGAGAGACTTCGTCGCCAAGTACTGTCGTTCACTCCGGTGGACGAGCGTCTCGCAATAATCCGCATCAAAGCACGTTTTTTTAACATATCGCTAATTTGCGCCCACGCCCCGACGGAAGAGAAGGACGATACGACCAAAGATTCCTTCTATGAGCGCTTGGAGCGTTCGTATGAGCACTGCCCCCGCCACGACATAAAAATCGTGATTGGCGACTTCAACGCCAGGGTGGGCAAGGAAGGAATTTTTGGTCCCACAGTCGGAAAATTCAGCCTGCACAACGAAACATCCGGTAACGGACAGAGGCTGATCGACTTCGCCGGGGCCCGAAACATGGTAGTCTGCAGCACCAGATTCCAGCATAAAAAAATCCACCAAGCTACCTGGCTGTCCCCTGATCGAAAAACGCGAAACCAGATCGATCATGTTGTGATAGATGGAAGACACGCTTCTAGTGTATTAGATGTACGTACGATCCGAGGACCCAACATTGACTCGGATCATTACCTTGTTGCAGCCAAACTGCGCACACGCCTCTGTGCAGCAAAAAACGTACATCTACCTACGCAAAGAATGTTCGACATCGAAAAGCTGCAATCACAACAGACAGCCAGAAGATTCGCCACTCCTCAGAGAGCGCTTCCCAACAAACCGGCATGCACGAGCAATGGAGGAACATTTCTCGTTCCCTACGTACCGCCGCCGAAGAAGAAATCGGATTCCGGCGAGCCCGAAAAAACAATTGGTACGACGAGGAGTGTCATGCTGCCGCAGAAAGAAAAGATGCCGCCTATAGAGCCACGCTGCGATCGGGCGCAACGCGAGCCATGTGGGATCGCTACAGAGAGCTGAAAAAGGAAGAGAGACGTATTATCCGACAGAAGAAACGAGAGGCCGAAATACGTGAGTGCGAGGAGCTTGAGATGCTGGCCAACAGGAACAACGCCCGAAAATTCTACCAGAAAGTTCGGCGGCTTACAGAAGGTTTTAAGACCGGGGCGTTTTCCTGTAAGAACAAAGACGGCGATCTGGTGACTGACGTACAGAGCAATCTTAAATTATGGAGGGAACACTTCTCGAACCTGTTAAACAGTGACAGCTGCGCATGTCGTAGAGAATGTGAAGATCCCGATACCCCAATCGATGACGACGGAATTGTAGTTCCGTTGCCCGACCATGACGAGGTGAGAATAGCAATATCGCGGCTACAGAACAACAAAGCCGCGGGCGCCGACGGACTGCCGGCTGAGCTATTCAAACATGGCGGCGAGGAGCTGGTAAGGTGCATGCATCAGCTCCTATGCAAAATATGGTCGGATGAAAGCATGCCTGCCGATTGGAATTTAAGTGTGCTCTGCCCAATCCATAAGAAGGGCGACCCTGCAATTTGTGCCAATTACCGTGGGATTAGTCTTCTAAATATCGCCTATAAGGTTCTAGCGAGCGTATTGTGTGAAAAGCTGAAGCCCACCGTCAACCAACTGATTGGACCTTATCAGTGTGGCTTCAGACCTGGAAAGTCTACCATCGACCAAATATTCTCAATACGCCAAATCTTGGAAAAGACCCATGAAAGGAGAATCGACACACACCACCTTTTCGTCGACTTCAAAGCTGCATTCGACAGTACGGAAAGAAGTTACCTGTATGCCGCGATGTCTGAATTTGGTATCCCCGCAAAACTAATACGGCTATGTAAGATGACGTTGCTCAACACCAGTAGCGCCGTCAGAATTGGGAAGGACCTCTCCGAGCCGTTTGATACCAAACGAGGTTTCAGACAGGGTGACTCGCTGTCGTGTGACTTCTTTAACCTGATGTTGGAGAGCATCGTACGAGCCGCAGAACTTAATCGCTCAGGCACAATATTTTATAAGAGCGTACAATTGTTGGCGTATGCCGATGATATCGATATCATCGGCCTTAACAACCGCGCTGTTAGTTCTGCCTTCTCCAAGCTGGATAAAGAGGCAAAGCGAATGGGTTTGGTGGTGAACGAGGACAAAACGAAGTACCTCCTGTCTTCAAACAAACAGTCGGCGCACTCGCGTATCGGCACCCACGTCACTGTAGACAGTTATAAATTCGAGGTTGTAAAGGACTTCGTTTATTTAGGAACCAGCATTAACACCGATAACAATGTCAGCCTTGAAATCCAACGTAGAATCTCTCTTGCCAACAAGTGCTACTTTGGACTAAGTAGGCAATTGAGCAGTAAAGTCCTCTCTCGACGAACAAAACTAACACTCTACAAGACTCTCATCATGCCCGTCCTAACGTATGGCGCAGAAGCTTGGACGATGTCAACATCCGATGAAGCGACGCTTGGAGTGTTCGAGAGAAAGATTCTGCGTAAGATTTTTGGACCTTTGCACGTTGGCAACGGCGAATATCGTAGACGATGGAACGATGAGCTGTATGAGCTTTACGACGACATAGACATAGCGCAGCGAATAAAGATCCAGCGGCTTCGTTGGCTGGGTCATGTCGTCCGAATGGATACAAACGCTCCGGCTTTGAAAGTATTCGATGCGGTACCAGCTGGTGGTAGTAGAGGAAGAGGAAGGCCTCCTCTGCGTTGGAAAGATCAGGTGGAGAAGGACTTGGCTTCACTTGGTGTGTCCAATTGGCGCCGGTTAGCACGAGAAAGAAACGACTGGCGCGCTTTGTTAAACTCGGCCAAAATCGCGTAAGCGGTTATCGCGCCAATTAAGAAGAAGAAGAAGGCATTTGAGTAGAAAAGTCCTCTCTCAACGAACAAAACTAACTCTTTATCACACTTCGCCTGAAGTAGAAACAGGTTGACCTAAAATGCCAATAAAAACTGAAAGCGGCGATTTGTTGTCCATTAATAGTACATTAAAAAACCGCTTGAATTAAAATCCTAGCTGATCCTTTTTTCGAGATAAGTGGTTTTTAGCATTTTCGAAAATTTTTTCATAATTAAGCGATATCTTTCCTCACCATCTAACGAGATAATATCCTGGCGCGTTTTTTTTTTGATGTGGTATCCCCTGTAGGGCTAATCCACTTCAAAATTACTAACTTCTCACTATAAAATTAATGTAGGAATGAAATTAATAATAACTTGGGCATGTTTCTATAAATGCTGTGCAGAAAAAGTAACAACCGCTTTTTTTAAACGGCTGGAATATGAAGAATCATTTATTAAATTTATTTTCAATCTTTCCCAAAATTTTAAAAATTCTCTGTGAACAGATTCCCCAGCCTGTTCTGACCACAAACCCAGACCATCGTTGTTTAATAATGGCATGCCCTCTTTCAAGTGATCAAGAATAATATGCAGTTTTAGAGTCTGGATGTTCCTGTACTTTCTAGATCTTTGCGAAGTTGTTTTAAGTTCTCATCTAAATCGGTAATATTTGCACGTTGCGTGGAGAAACAGTCATGTACAATTTTATTCATTGTCCTAAAAGCAGCGACGTATGGCTGTAATTTCAAAGGACCAACATGCTCGCAAATTTCAGGATCAAGTAATTTATCCGATTCTTGCAGAAGTTTTCGGCAGGCATTACCCTCGAAAATTTCACCCCGATAATTTTTTGCTACTAACTTCAATTTTGATGGCCAAAGCAGAGGCTTTTCACGCCCTACAGCAGGGACTATGCCGTTCCAGAATAGGTGGTTTGTAAATCCTTGTAAAAGATGAAGTTCAGGCAAACACATTTCTGAAGAAAGTACATATTGATGTCATCTTCTTCTTCATCAATAAGGACATCTTCATTCTCCGATTCTTTTTCATAAAAAAAGAGAGGCATATTTATTGTACTGTGGCACTCCTTAGCATACTTTTTATCTTTGCCAAAAACATTTAAATTTATGTAATCATCATTTAAATTTTTGAATGTTTTCAAAATTTTATTATCTAAGTCAAATTCCATCAATTCTTCTTTATCGGCACCACCACGCAATTTTCCAAAACTTTGCAGTTCACTCAAAGTGATGAAACAGTAAGGGCAAGGATACGTTGCTGTTGCAGTTTGCTGTCCATTCATAATTAGTATAAGTTTTAAGTCAGAGCTGAGTTTAAAGGGTATCTCGTTGACTTTTGTCAATTCAAATAAGGTCTTAACATTTTCGTAAGTTTCCTTAATTTAAGGAACAATTGATAATATAATTAATCTGTAAACGCTATTTAAATTCTGTTTCTTGGACATACTCCCACCAGTGGAGTATCGAGATCTTTTACTTTCATTGAAATTCGAATCACATTCTTCTCCTTCTGTTAAAACTGTTATACATAATTTAAAAAAGCCTTGACCCCTATCTGCCAACTATTTTATTTTAGCGTTTTGGATTTCTTTAATATCCCGATGGTCAAAGATTGCGTTAATAAGATTTGATGCATTAGCATATACAACAGGTCTATTAACCATACCTTCTTTGGATCCAAAGTGCAAATAACTTCTTTATAAATATCATCCAATAAATTCGATTTTTCACGCTTATGTTGTTTATAGTTTTTTGGAATAGATTTTCTTCCAGCAAAACTTCTGATGAAATTGGTCATTTTATTCATTTGATTTTGAGATGCTCCAGTAGTCAATTGCAATGTGTCTAACCCTTCAGTATTAAAAACAAATTCGTTTTCAATTTTTTTATTCAAAGTTACCCTCATTTTAGACCCTGTTGTATTTAATAAAATATCACCATCGTTCGTACTTGCTTCGGACCTTTTTCGTAAAATCGATGTTACTACTTGGTTTTGTTGCTTTTCTGGTAGTTTTTCTACTAAACTCAAGGCGTTTTCACGAGCACGAGATGAAGCAGGACCTGCGCCACAAGAATGACGCACACCTTTGCCAATTTTTTGAAAACATTTACTGCAAATGTTCATGGACGTTCTCTTTTCAGCAGTACTATGTCCACTTGTAGAGGGAAGTTGAGCATTTGAAGCAGCTCCATAAAGACCACAACTTTCATCTATTATAGTATGAAAAGTGCGTACATGACCATTGCCCTTAACTATTTTAGAGTGACCTTTGTATCGTGCCGTTAGACATATAAAACAATTACAATCATAAGTTGTTCTGGTTTCTTTTGCTAACTTCATGTCCTCGTAGTTAGGCATTGTTGGATGTGGTCTCTTTGCATTACCCTTCTCTCGTTCCATTATAGTTTTTCGACAAGTACTACAAATGCTAATGGGAAATTTAGAATTGGACTCGTCAAAATTATCGTTGACATGCTTTTTAATTAAACCAGCAAGATTTTCAGCAATTAAAAATTCTGATCTTTGACGGTTGCCAAAAACGATTTTTTTACCACATGTTGCACATAATTTCAACCTATTTTCTTCGTGATCGCATTTATGATCTAAGTGAGTTGAAAGAATATTTTTTTCCATGATCTTGCAGACCATAAATAACGAAATTTCTGAAGAGATTACTTGTTACTGATGAACAAGGTACAAATGCAAATGAGCGGCTATGAAAAGAATAGGCTTCTATTTTCTGTTGCCGGAGTGCCCGGTATACAATGCGCTACATAGCCGTGATTTTTTAAACTAATTTTATTTGATTAATCGAAATAGCGAGTTTCGTGCTTTATCACGTATGTATATGGACACACACACAAACACATACACTTGCACGCTTAAATAATAGCACCGCCAAGATACATTATCGCTTAATTATGAAAAAAATTTCGAAAATGCTAAAAACCACTTATCTCGAAAAAAGGATCAGCTAGGATTTTAATTCAAGCAGATTTTTAATGTACTATTAATGGACAACAAATCGCCGCTTTCAGTTTTTATTGGCATTTTAGGTCAACCTGTTTCTACTTCAGGCGAAGTGTGTTATGCGGCTCTCATCATGTCCGTCCTGTCGTATGACGCAGAACTTGGGCGGTGACAATATCCAATGAGGCGTCCTTTGGAGTTTCTAAGAGAAAGATTGCGTTAGAAGATCAGAGGAAGAAGGACTTGGGTTCACTTTGTGTGTCCAACTGGCGCCGGTTGGCATGAGAATGAAACTACTGGCACGCTTAGTTAAACTCGGCCAAAATCGCTTAAGCAGTTATCGCGCCAATCAAGAAGAAGAAGAAAATCGCGCCGAAAAAATCGAATGACACTCTATAGAAATTTAAAATATGGCATTTTAATAAATAAATAGTCATTAAGGATACACATCTTTAAATATTTTTTAAAGATATTTTTAAATACGTCGCGCTGAAGTCTCGACGAGTATCAACACTCTTTGGCGATTGAAGTATTAAATAAAGGTACCCGTAACCTTTGTGCTATCGCTTCATTCCTACTTCCTCAAGAACTCAAGTGCTTACTTTTTAAGTTGAAACCAGCTCAATGACGGAGGGGCACCTAAACTAGTGGCTTATGCCGATGACATAGCTATAGTAGTTACGGGAAAGTACCTGGACACCATTAGTAATGTGATGAACAACACTCTCAAAACGATACACCAATGGACATCCCGCGCAGGGCTAGGGATAAACGCCGGAAAAACGGACATGGTACTTTTTACCAGGAAGTACAAAGTTCCGGCGTGGAACCTACCGAATCTGGGCAATAACGAACTACTTCCCAAAGACTATGCGAGGTACCTCGGAGTAATACTGGACAGCAAATTGCTGTGGAAGCACAACGTTGAGGAGAGGGTGAAGAAGGCCAGTAATGCATTGTACGCATGTAAAAGAATGCTGGGCGTTACTTGGGGTCTATCACCCTCTCTGATGCATTGGTGCTACACAGCAGTAGTCAGACCGATATTGCTGTATGGAACCTTAGTATGGTGGACTGCGACAAAAAAACTGACTTACTTAATGCCGCTAGAAAGGATTCAACGCCTCGCTGCTCTGTGCATAACAGGAGCGATGAAGACCACCCCAACGGCGGCACTGGAGAAGATACTCAGTATGCCACCTATTGACCTCATGGCGGAAAACCTGGCAGCGAAATCCGCGAGGAGGCTAATGGCTGCGGGGGTATTCACCTGCAGAACCTTCGGTCACAGCTCAATAGGAAAGTGGAGCTCAGGTGGCACGGACTACATGACTCCGTACTTTAATTGGGAGAGAAGGTTTCGCACTACAATTGAAGAGGAGGGATGGCACAAAGGCATGAAGCCTGGCCATAGAACTTTTCACATCTATACAGACGGCTCGAAAACTCCAGACGGAGTGGGAGCAGGTATTTACTGCTCAAAACTAGGAATAAGGCAGCCTATCAAGCTGCCAGACCACAGCAGTATTTTCCAAGCGGAAGTTTTTGCTGTGGGGAAGGCCGCGGAGCTAGCCTACTCTAGAACAAGAAAGAACTCAACAATTAATATATACGTGGATAGTCAAGCAGCAATAAGAGCAATAAGCTCATATTGTATTAAGTCCAAAAATGTTCGACGGAGCAGGGAGGCCATAGAAAGGCTAGCCGGAAACAATAGGCTGCATATCTACTGGGTACCTGGTCACAAAGGCATTATGGGGAACGAAATAGTAGATGAGATAGCAAAAAGTGCTGTGAGGCTACCATTTGATCAAGAAAACGACATACCAAAACCGCTAAACACAATATACAACGAAATGGACGACCACATGAAAAGGCAAGTGGAAGCTAGGTGGACTAACTTGACCACATGTAAAACAGCAAAAGTCATGTGTAGAACTAACGACAAAAAACTGACTCAATTCGTACTTACGCTCTCGCGAAAGGAATGCAGAACTATCATAGGTATGCTAACAGGCCACAATCTACTGGCTGCATATGCGTACAAGATAGGGATTGCTAACACGGACAAATGCAGGAAATGCAGAGAGGATGTTGAGGAGACTTTGGAACACCTTCTGTGCGCTTGTCCGGCATTACTAAAAACGCGACTAAAATGCCTGGGAGCCCCACTGTTTGAGGGTCTGAAAGACATCTCTAAAGCGGAGCTCCCAGCCCTACTTAGATTCGCTAAAAGCGCTGACATCCTACATGATGTCTACTTCAGGTATTCATAGAGGTAGGTCTCCATCTGGTATCGCTAGGGACCAAAAGGTCTATGCGCGGCTTATTGCCAACCAGGCTAACCTAACCTAACCTAACCTAGCTCAATGAGGAAGTTTACGGAAACCCCTGTGAACTTTAAACTTAACGAAAAGCAAAAAAAAAAAAATGTCAAAAGTGTAGCAGTAAAGAAGAAAAAACAGCATCCTCAACAGCTTAGTACAATGAAATCAAATTCCCATGAAACACTTCATTCAACAAGGGGAAATAATCGGAAAAAATCTAACACTAGCGCTTAACACACACTCTGGCGTATAAACCGTACACAAAAGAACAACAAGCAGTAAAAATACGGATGCAACAATATGTCAAAAATTAAATAGCAGCTTGATGAAACGCAGCAATAGAATGAAAATGAAAACAAAGCGGGAAGAGGAAGAAATACATACAAGAACATCTCCACGCTTAGGGGTAAAACACCAGCTGAATTAGGTTGAAATGAGATAACAAAAAGTTAATTTTCAGAGAATCAAACTAAATGAGCTGCCACACGCTCCATACGTAAGCAACTGCCGCCGTCGCCAATGATTTGTATTTCAATAACAAAAGCAGGCACAAAAAAGGATATGAGCAAGGGACTCTAGCAAAGAAGTAACTTGAGCAACGACACGCTTTTTACCACAACAACAATACGAAATAAACACAAAAATATGCGCAAAAACATGTTGTAACATAGTTGCATGTGAAATGCCTGCCACTTAGTTGGTATTTCCCAGAAAACTCATGAACAGTAGTGGTTCAATGGCAGCGAGAGATGAGGGTAATTCTAAAAAAATGCTTTAAGCTGACACAAAGTACTCTAATTGGACAAAGGTGCACATCGCTTGGCGGTTACGAAATCATGAAAGTTGAGACGAGTCGGTTCGCTCGAAAAGAAAATCAACCGGAAACCGCAATACGCAACAATTACTTCTAATAAAGACACTAAACAGGCTTAAGTGATTGTTTCCTAGATGAGGGAGCAGGTTGAAGAATTTGTTGTTTTTTCCACGCTTATTACTTAAGGGTAAACAACGATTGAGCGAATTGAAAAAATAGTGGGAAACTGGGTTTAAAAAATGCTGCAGTGGCACGTGTTGCGCATTAGTACTGGCATTTAAAATTTGCAATTACTTATTCTCTTCATTCTCTTCACTGAAACTGCTCTACATAAATTTGTATTGCAGATAGAAAGGCCAATACATTACAGTGAATATGCAACTGGATCGACAAAACTGGATCGGTAACCTATTGAACTGTCGTACAGTGGCCTCAGAATTGACCTTTTTGGTCATGTATCGGATAGCTAATAGGGGCACACCGTAGCCGGTGAAAGATCAAAATAAAGAAGGCAATGGCAAACCTCTGAGTGTTTTTCTGACACGAAAAAGTTCGTTATGAAAAAAGTATCTGCCGTTCGGAGTCGGCTTGAAACTGTAGGTTCCTCCATTTGTGGAACTACATCAAGACGCACACCACAAATAGGAGGAGGAGCTCGGCCAAACACCCAAAAAGGGTGTACGCGCCAATTATATATACATATAATAGCGGCACACCACAAGGAGGTGTGCTCTCCCCTGTACTGTGGACTCTGGTAGTAAACAGGATCGTACTTAAAAAGAGAAATGGAGGACCAAAGCTAACTGCGTATGCAGATGACCTGGTTATCATCATCTCAGGAAGATGCCTAAACACTATGAGTCAAATTCTTGAAGGGGCACTCACGGAAATTAGCGGGTGGGGGGAACTGAAAGTAAGTCCTGAGAAGACGGACCTAGTACTAGTCCACCTAGGCTGGATAGTATTACATTACAGGTTAAGACATATGCTAGGTACCTAGGAGTAGTGCTGGATAGCAAACTAACGTGGAAACTCAATGTGGAAGAACGAACGAAGAAAGCACTCAATGCCTTATACGCCTGCAGAAAAATGCTCGGTAAGACATGAGGATTATCTCCACGACTTATTATACACTTTGGATTTACATGGCGGTAGTAAGACCAAATGCTCTATGGCATTCAAGTATGGGGGACAAGTTTGAATAAGAAGACATACGTCAATGAACTGGAGAAATTACAAAGAGCTGCGGAGCTGTACTACTCCCAGAGCAGCACTGGACAAGAAACTTGACCTCAACCCAATAGGTTTAGTAACAAAAAATTCTGAAAGGAAGTCTGCACTTAGGCTATTGACCACAACACAACTAGATGAAAGTCCTTATGGCCTCAGCCAAATACGCAGAGATTTAAACGCTAACTCGGACTACGTTATGCCTCAAACTAATTTCAACAAGGAACCTAAGATGGAAAATAATTAATGGCGGTAGGGACTACTTTCAATGCACCACACTTTCAACATATACACAGATGGTTCCAAAATAGAAGAGGGTGTCGGAGCTGCAGTATTCTTTCCGGAATTAAGATATGAACTACGACGGAGGTGAGCCACTTTTTAATTATATAATTTAAAGTAGGAACCCAAAAACACAAAGTCTGCGGTTACGAGCGAGCTTGTTAATTGCTTTCGTGCATTCATGGACATTTTTGAATGATATGATTATGATGTTATCGCTTTTATAGCCGCTTGGCTATCCACGTAGAAGTTTAAGGCGCAGTTAATTGTTTCGTCTGTGCATACAAGCTCTGCTGCTTTCCTTTCAACTTGAAACATATTACAATAGTTAGGGAGTTTAAATGCCTTATTAATGCTTAATGCCGCACAATATATGCCAACGCCATACCCCTCTTCCATTTTTGATCTATCAGTGAATATATTGATGCAGTGATGGTAAATGGTTTTTTGAAAAATCCCTACACAGCCCAAAAAAATTCCCTACTTTTCCCTACGCTTTCAACAAATTTCCCCTACGAAATTCCCTACATTTTTTTCTCCTGTGTTTACACTATAATGAGGCAATTGCAACGTTAAAATTGAATTGTTTGCTTAAGATTTTTTAAAAATTCCGTACAGAGCTTCTGCAGTGAAATCAGGTCTTATTGGTATTAGATCCAGCAGTGGTTAACACAAGCCGCTCGCTTTCCTCGTCGAAAAATCTCACCATGAGACACATATGCTTATTGAGTCCGATGTCTGTGCTCTCTTCGACCATTATGGAAAATTTGTTTACTTTTAATTTTTTAACTAAATTGTCTTTTTCTTCTTTTGCCAATTCATTTTTTATTATGCTGGTGCACTTCTTTCTTTCAAGCTCAGATTTTTTTATTATTTCAGAATCGGGCACGATTTCTTTTAAGAGTGGGATTAAATGGTCCACCACTTGCAGCGCAACATTATGCTCAGCGAAGAACATGCTAAGTCTTATTTCGAAATTTCTGGAGCCATTTGGTTTACTCGCTTTTTCTAAAAAAAGCTGTTTATTTTAGATGTCTTTTTAATTGCCTTAACATTTTTTGGTGCATTTTTGCTTCGGCGTGCTTCTGTAAATCAGACTTGCCACAGCTCAAAACTTTGTCGCACGCAGTGCGTTTGCATTTGAAAGGATCGTTAGCCACAGCTTCAAACTAGCCACTAAAATTGCGTCGTCAAGCCACTTATTATTGAACTTTTGTTTCCGATACTTACATTGTTTTTCCTGGTGTTCCTCCGAAGAGTCAGTCGAAGAGCTCATTTCTGTAAAATATATGCATTTCAAATATTAAAAAAGCTAAAACTAAAATAATTGCAAACTTACTTCAAAAGTGAAAAGCACCAAAAAACGTGGGACAACTAACAATTTTCGCGCAAAGAAAAAATCGTGCTAGCGTTAACGAAGTAAAAAAAGGCAATGCTGCCGTATTAACGCTTTTAAAAGTATGCTGCCATAAGGAAAAGAAGTCTGGCATGAAATCTTACAGCGGATTTTTATTTTAAATTAACTTTTTTAATTTTACCCCGCTGTTTTAAAATTTTTTCTGTCCTTCTTGAAAATTCCCTACATTTACAGATTTTTAAAAAAATCTGTCCTTTTCCCTACACCCACATTTTTCGACAAAAATCCCTACATGTAGGGAATTTTCCCTACATTTACCATCACTGTATTGATGGTGTTACTCCTCGGAACCAAGCCTTTGCGCCATCCACCGTCTTCGATAACGGTCTTCCAAAACTCATAACTGGAACCATATAGTCTAAGTTGACTGTAGCATTCCCACTAATAGAGTTATGTGCGATGCTTCTAGAGGTAAGCTGTTCGGTTGTTTGTAGCCTCACAGCTGAAATCGCAGCCCAATTTTCTGCATAGACCAATCGGTGTTAGTTTGAGAAAAGCCTCGAGAGCTGGCGTTGGAGCTGACTTCATAGTTCCCGCAATGCAAAGCGCGGAGAGTCGTAGAACTTTTACCAATGGCCTCAGATATGTTTTCTTTCTTGCCGCCTTCCACCACACCAATATGCCATATAGTAATATATTTTGGAAAATATAATCATGAAATTTTAGTCCTGTAAAACTATCGCCTACTTGCATGCCTTCCTAATTTCACCCTAAAATAAAAATATTTTTGTTGTTTTATTGAATGCATGTATGTGTGTACTCATGTATGTATGTGTGCATGCACATTAGAGGACAATTTTTTCTTTAACTTTGTCTCCTGTTCACATTCTCTTACATTTACATTAATTCAATCATTATGAAATTTACAGCTCTTTCGCACGTTTCACGTCACAAACGAACAAAGGCTACTGAAGGTTGGATTAAATTAAATGAAATGAAAAAGTGGTACTCAAGCGTTTGGCCAAGCACTCGACAAGGCGGGCGAACAATGCCGCCAGCAACGCCGACGACCAACAGACAAAAGTTAATGCATTGTAATGGAGTTGATGTCTGCAGGTGAAGCAAGGGAATGGGTGAAAAAGGTAGGAGAAAGAGCAAACATAATGAAATCAGATACAATGTGGGGATGAGGCGAAGAGACGAATACGAAACTTGCAGCTTAATTAATTTAAATAATAAACCCACATAGACTCGTAGAGTTATTAAAAGACGTATTATAAGCTAAACGAAATAACAACAACAACGTATCTGTGATGTCGGGCACTTAAACATATTTATAAGTACATACATGGATTTCAGATGTTAAATCGAAAATCCCGATTTTAAGTACCGCAAATATGAAAACTCTGAAATAGATAAACGTTCTATGAAGACTAAGGAAGACCAAATGTTGCACTAGGTAATATTTACGCAGAACCAAACGTTGGTTCGACTAATTATCTAAACCATTCCAAAAAAAAAACATATTATATATTATACATATATATATCCTCCTCTTATTTGTGGCGTGCGTCGTGATGTTGTTCCACAAATGGAGGGATGTACAGTTGTATGCGGCCAACATTTTTATGAAGAGTTTTTTTCATGGTAGAAATACCATCGCTTGCCGAAGGGCGGCCACTATTAGAAAAAACTTTTTCTTCACGGAGATTCGTCTTCCGAATGGTAGTCATGCACCAACCCATTCAAAATTCAGAATAATTTTAGATTATTGGATGATACTTAACCAATTAGGCTACGTTTAGCCCGTAGTGAAGCGAATATTGCGGCTTTAAATGTGATTTTTACCGAAGACCCGGAAGAATCGATTCAGCGTCGATCTCAACAACTTGGCCTATCTCTGGAAGTGTATAAAATACAGCTAGTTCAAGATTTGAAGCCGGTCGACCTTCCAAAGCGTCATAATTTCAGTCGTTGGGCTCTTCAAAAACTTGCCGAAGATCCGCATTTTCAGCGGCGCGGCCCATTTTCGGCTTAAAGGATTGGATAAATCAGCGCCCCATATTTCTTCAAAGACGAGCCTGGCGCCAATGTAACAGTGAATGGTGAATGCTATTGCGCTATGATAAACAACCTTTTGATGCCGGAAATTGAGTCCCGTGATCTCCACAACATTCGGTTCTAATAAGATGTCGCTACTTGCCATACAGCCAGACATCCCATGAAACAGTGGATTTAGTGCGGCGTCGTTTCGGGGAGCAATTTATCTCTCGTCTCGGACCAGTGGATTGGCCAGCAAGATCGAGTGATATCACATTTAATTTTATTTTATTTGGACTTTTATTTGTGAAGGTATGTAAAGTCTAAATGCTTTGTGGATAAATCAGCTTCGATTGAGGCATTGTTATTGTTGTTGAGTCTAAAGTTATTCACGGGATAGCGACCGAAGTCCTCCAGCGAGTCATTCAAAATTGGTGTTAACGGATGGCCGAATTACGGCGCAGTTGCGACCAACATTTGAAAGGGATTATCTTTAAAAAATAAATGGCATGAATCGTTTTACGCAAAAATAATAAAGACTGCCCAATCATTTTGAATTTTCGTTGTTTTATTTCAAGTTAAAATCCGATACCTCTATTCACCCTCTTGATCACTCTTTACTACTACACCCACAATTACCTCTACTTTACTACTACACCTACTACTATCACAGGGGGCAAATACTTTTTCTGCCACTTCTACTTTTACTTTCTATTTAATAAATTGAGGTTCAATTATTACGTTAACTTTAATATATTTAATCTAGTTTTAAGGTCAAATTCTTAAAAATAATTTATGGTTGTATGCCTGATTAAATAAATTAATAAATAAATAAACAATAATAAATAGCCTTGGAAGTTGCTGAGATCGCTGGTGAGTCGGATGGTCTATAATTAAAGTCACTATTTCGCTCAAAATATTCTAGAAAAGTTCGATCAGCTTTACGTGTTGGCCGAGAGAAGTACCGTAGACGATGGTAATGATGGGTAGCATAAATTGCTGTACTAAGATTTCGGTATACTGCTACTAGAAACTATTCGCAAGTATATCTCATAATTTGTATTCTGGATTACTAACTTTTGGAGTAAACTTTCTGAGGTGACAACGATTAAATAACGAATTTCTAGAATAACATGAAAAATATCCCGAATTCCCGAAATTTCGGTATCGGTATCAACTGTTGATAGTTAAACACATGAAATAAATGTACTCGTGGATGCATATCTAGTTTGTGTTTATATATGTAAATATGTACATACAGTGGGGGACGTAAAAACTCAGACAACTTTATTTTAAAGGGTTATAAGGTGGTGGGGGGTATAGGACTCAGTGGGTACGCAAATCGCATATTGTAAAAATACAAACATAGTGCGTTTTTTTTTATCATCCGTCAGCCTTTACGCTTTGACAGAACCGGAGCGCGACTTCAATGAAGGGATTGCATGAGTGCTGAAGCCTAAAAGAACATATTTTCTCTAATTGTTTTTTTTTACGTGTATGTATATATAAGCAACAAAATACTTCAATAGAACTTTCCGAAATATCAAATATTAATATTTGACAATTTTTTTGTAAAATTATCATTCCAAAGTTTAGAAAATTTAGACACCTTCTTTGATACTTTGGTCCATCATTCTTAAATGTTACTGATGACCTTAGGGATATAAGTCTCAGCCAGATAAATGGATTTGCACTAAAACAAATGGTTTAACGGGGAGTAGCACACTGGTAGCTACTGTGTTATCACAATGGATTAGAAACGGCCTAAGTTGGTTTAGAGATCGACTGCTACTTTTACCTACCTACCTACCTACCTTAGAAAATGCAGCCATTGGGACCTTATTTTTTGTGGTCCCCCAGATTGGATTTCAATCTTACATTGAAGAAATGTGAAAATTTTCAATACTATTGGCCCATTATTTTTTGAGAAATCATTTTTACTCAACGCGACGCAGTAGATCTACTTGCCCTAACGAGCGGGTCTTTCAAATGCCAGCTATACCCGTATAGATGGAATAGTAAACGTCACTGTCTACCGACGGTACCTTTAGGAAAGTTTGATACTACAATGTTTTGTGTATTATTAACAGCTAAGTTACTTAATTTTTAAAGACGAGCATGCTGATCGTCCTCAGATATACGAGGTGTGTTCAAAAAGTATCGCGAAATTTGTGTTTTTTTTTGAAAAATTATTTATTTATTCATTAATATCTATTTTGTCCCCTTCAAAGTAATCCCCATGAGATATTATGCACTTGTGCCAACGTTTTTTCTAAACTTCGAAGGACAGGAAAAAAATAATTTTTTTATCGTGTTCAGCTTCTAGTTCGATGCCGTCTTTATCTCGTCAATCGTGGCGTAGCGTCGTCCTTTCATGAGCCTCTTCAGTTTCGGGAACAAAAAAAGTCACAGGGGGCAGATCTGGAGAATACAGTGGCTGTGGCATCAATAGTGTGTTGTGTCTGGCCAAAAAGTCGTGCAAAAGCAACGACGTGTGAGCAAAGGCGTTATCGTGACGCAAGAGCCAATTTTTGTTCTTCCACATATCCCGGCGTTTCTGGCGGATTGCTCCGCGCACATTGCGCATAACTTGCAGGTAATATTCCTTATTGGCCGTTTTACACTGTGGCAAGAGCTCATGATCCACAACGCCCCTGCAACCGAAGAAAACGGTAAGCAAAACTTTTACATTCGACCGAACTTGGCGCGCTTTTTTCGGTATTGGTTCGTGCGCCAGCTTCTATTGAGATGATTGAGCTTTGGTTTCCACGACATAACCACAAACCCGCGATTCGTCACCAGTTATGACCCTCTGGAGCAAATTTGGGTCGTCGCGGACTGAGTCCAACATCTCATTAGCAATGTTCATGCGATGCTGCTTTTGGTACGAAATTTGCGGCGACCCGTCTCATGCCCAGATCATTGAAAAAATCGAATGGCACTAGCCAATCGATATGTCTAGGTCCTCAGCAACTTCTCTAACGGCGATTCGACGATTGGCCAATACCATTTTCTTTACTTCATCAATGTTTTCGTCTGTTTGTCGTTCACATCTTCTCGGACTTCTGAGAACATTTTGTACCACCGATAAACGTTGCTTTGGTCCAAAGTAGTTTCTCTGTATGACACAGTCAACATTCGGAATGCATCCGCGCACTTAATTTCGTTTTTCACACAAAATTTGATACAAGTTCTTTGATCCATCTTTTTGAATAGGTAAAAATCGAAGACGAGTGGAAAGACGTGCAAGCAAAGCAGCTGCCAACAATTAATTGAACATTCGAAATGGCCGAACTCGTCGGCATGAGTGAGAGACATGAGTACCAACATATCGCCACAAAAAAATCGAAATTCAAATGTACGTAAGCTGCGAAAATTCAAAATTCGCGATACTTTTTGAACGCACCTCGTACATGTACTAACTGAAACAATATCTCATGGTGGGCAGCCTATTTAAAAGATTTTTAATTTTATCAATTGTTTTTTTTTCTTAAGGGAAATAGTTATTTATCAGAAAGTGGGATACCCTAGCCCTAAAACCTCAATCGCACTGAGCGGGGGAAGTTGTGGGTAATGGTATACTATGTTTCAGCCTAAAGTGTCAGAAATTTCAACCTCTTTTTCAGATAGTCAAGCGTAAATCAAGTCCCTTCTAGTCCAGCGTTCATTTATGACTTTTGCTGGTCATCATTCCCCGGCTGCCGAGGAACTTGTAGAAAGCAATCAATGATGTTGGCAATGGTTTAATAATTATTGACGCCTATGATTTGGATTGTGTTCCTGACGATAGAATGACGATAATAGAACCAAATCAATTGCCTGCTGATGATGATAAAGTTGAAGAAGAAATGAATATTAAAATCTAAGGACCAATCGAAGTTAACGAATATGTTTAGGGGAGAGATGTTGGTCAAAATGTTGAGACAAAAAGACAAAAATGAAATGCGATCATAGAATTTAAGCTTTGGACGACATATGCATTTACAGGAATAAAGTGAGTGGCCCGTGTGTGCGGTTGTATGTACATGCATATCTATGTGTATACTAATAAGCATTATTTTGCTAGAAGTTCAGAATACGAATATGTACGTAGTACATAGACTAGGGCATCAAGTGTGCATGCGCACATACAAATATGTACACGCATATGCAAATGTAATTGTGTTATCATTTGTTAGGCAGGAATTTGATCATTAGGATATTTACTCCCTAATTATTGCATGAAATATGATAAGGCGATGCTCGTGAGGTACATACATAGGTCATTCTTGCTGCAGTGCGTATGCACATAGGTACATACATATGTAATACTATAAGAATTGCAGATGAAATTGAACTTTTGCACAAACATAACTAACACAATATACATATATATTGATATACATATACATACATCAATATACCAAAACACTTGTATGCTCTATGAATTCTTGTCTAAAATTAATTTCGACTCGAAAAATTAGTACAAATTTTCATGATATTTATATGAAGTTTTAAATTTACTATAACGCACACAACAAAATGTGATGTCGTTTGTATTTTATTTAAATTTTTCTTTTTAAATTAAATCAACAAACATTAAAGTTACTTTGATTTTAAATGTTGGCGCATATAATGCAAATATCAAATTCTTTGATTGTACATTTAAGTTCGTTTGAAAATGTAAATTGAATAAAATTACGTTTATCAAGGGAACATAAAAATGCACAATCAAATACCTTGCAAAATGCCGTCGGCTATTCGTCAATTTGAGTTCATAAAGCAGCCAAAAACTGAGCAGAGCCAATGTACATAATTTACTGTAATCTGCTCTGTTGAGAAGTTCCCCGCTGTCGAGTTGAACGGTGTGAAAAAGTCTTCGCGGTTTCACGTCATTTTTGACAATTCGCAGCTCACATTCGTAGCTCGTAAGACTTCTCTATACATTACCGTTCTCTGCACAACTGAAGGGAACAAACAAAAAACAGCAAATTGACAAAAGCCGATGTCATGTCAATGTTACGAGATATCGATCACTGCAGCCATGTACCGATGAAACAATGGATTCCAGTTTCTCCAAACTAATATTTTGTCTTTCGATACTTTTTACTAATCTTTATTCATTTAAATTCTTTTGGTTTCGTTTTCTCATTCCAGATTCCGCAAGTAATACCTACGAAAAGCGGTGCAGATACATTCGCCAGCAGAAAATATGGTCCACTTTGTATGTAATCAATTAAAAACACTTGATTCAGTTGTACTTCACAGACGCGCTGAAGCTTTAAAAAAAAAAATTGCGGGTTTTTTTACCTACATGAGAACAATTAAAATGACAAACTGTGTTAACATTTCTGTAAGTTTTGGCAAGTCATCATGAATCGTTTAACGACAGAACAACGCTTTTCAATTCGCTTTAAAAAAATAAATATATTCGCGAAGTTCCTAGATCACTGCTGGCATCATCAGTCATTATTTCTTTGGAAATGAGGAAGAAACTGTCATTACTATGAATGGCGAGCGTTATCGCGCCACGCTGACTGAATTTTTGTTTCTAAAAATTAATAAGCTAAACATCGGCGACAACTTGCCATACAGCGCGCTTAACAACCGATTTAGAGGACTAATCGGAAGGGTCATGTAACTCGTAGACGTGGCGGACAGATGCCGGATATCCAATTCAAAAAATAAATACTATGAAATTACCTACAAAATTATAATAAAGAAATTCATTCCCACGATATTTCGGTTTTGTAAAGGGTTTTTCAGTAAGAGCGCTTCAACTTTTGAACTTTTTTGAATAAAACACAAACGGTTTGACTTTTTTAACTATTTTTTTTTTATTATCGAGTTTGAACATATACATTTAAGTATGAAATTCGATTTCTTTTGCATGACCACCGCGTGCACGTTTAACGAAGTCCAATCGTTGAACCCAATTTTCGACCGCTCTTTTGCATAAATCGCCCGAAATTCCAGCAACTTCGCGTTCAATATTGGCTCTGAGCTCACAAATCGTCGCCGGCTTGTTACTGTAGACCAATGACTTCACATAACCCCAAAACGGGACGGCTTGTTAAATGGACCGTAAAATGGCCGTAATGCTCTTAAAGTAGCAGCAACAGAATGATTATTTTCATAAAAAATTTGCACGATTTGCAATCGTTGCTCAAGTGTGTAGCGTTCCATGATGAAATGTATACTAATGAAGTTTACAAATGACAAGCGAAAAATAAAAAATATTGCGTCGTTCGCCCTCCCTATCGGAAAAAGTTGAAGCGCACCTATTGAATAACCCTATATTACCATTTTAAGTTCTCAAGCTCTTAAAAAATACCCGATATAAATAGTAACTTTCAAAATGTAATAAATAAATTAGTAACTCAAAATAAATAATGTAAAAATAGAAATAAAGAAATACAGCAACACAGCCTTCTTACTTATTGTTCATATAAACCAATATCTATAATAAATTATTTCACGTGCACATCTATTAGCAAAAAACAGAAATTTATGCAGCAAAACATGTAAATTTTTATTATCTGAGGTTTTCTGTGCGCTACTGTATTCATACAACGTACATACATACATACATACAACGGCAACGACTTATGGTAGGTAAATACTCAATTATTAAATGAACTGAAAGTAACCACATAAAATGCTAAAACGGTAAAATATCTAGTCAAAGCTAGCTGCGGTGGCGGAGGATCACTAATAAAGCCATATACCGCTACTTTGGCTGTTAACCTAATAACTATGTAATTATGTATATATATATATATATGTATATGCTCTTTAAAAGTATTCACATACATTCACACAACTATATTCTCATATCCTCTCCCTCCAAGTTGGCAACAAGGCATATCCCTGTCTGTGCCATCTCTCCTCCTCACACATATGTATGTATGCACTTGTATTTTTGTATATCTTTAATGTGGTTGGATGCATAAAAACACTTGAACTCAGTTATGTATCATATAAACTTCCCAACTTCCTCTTCCATACCAATTCGACAAGCCTCTCAATGCGTTAAAAGAGTGCAACTAGCTACGCAATCCCAATTTCCTGGCTCACTCTTAGCGAAGAGCAACATCGCCGCAAATGCTGATTGGCTGCACTCTTCCTTTTGTACATATTGCTCTCTGCACCTCAACACCATCACTGCTTCTTAATATAAAACTAACAACGAAAAAATAATCTCACCCCTTAATTTCAACTTTTGCGAAAAATGATTTTCCTTTGCATTGACGACTGTTGGTGGTTGCGGCACATTTTTAAGCCATTTGTCCCCCTTAATAATCCTTGTCGTTAGGTTCATTTGTTTAGCTCTTTATCACAAATATATATACCGCAATATTCATATTTATATACATACATACATACACAGGAACATGGCATATCCACTTACGCACCCACAACTTGTCAAAAGCGCTTGTTATACTGGGTCGATTGGATGTCGAGCAGGGCGAACAAATGAATACTTTTTAAGTAACTTTGTGCTACGTGCTACAGAATTTTCAGAGCACCAAACGACTTTACTGTGTTCAAAATTGACCTAAATGCACTCCTGCGTACAAAACTTTTGTTAACTTTTCTGACAACTTGAACCATTTCGATTGGTTAAGTCTGTAAAGCACAGTGTGGCAATGCAAATTGTGCGGTTTAGAGTTTGTACTGTTTTGTTTTGGGGTGCCAGCCATGTTCAGGATCACGATCCTTTTTTTAGCTACAATGGAAATGTGCATATCTCAGACAACTGTCTGTCGCATTTTGACCGAGTGTTTGTTCCTTCGTATTCTTCTTCTTGTTTTAATTGGTGCGATAACCGCTTAAGTGATTGTGGCCGAGTTTAATAAAGCGCGCCAGTAATTTCCTTCTCATGATAACCGGCGCCGGTTGGACACACCTAATCCTTCTTGACCTTATCTTTCCAACGCAGAGGAGGAGGGCTTCAACTTGCTCTACTACCAGCAGCTAGTACCTTATCGAATACCGGAGCGTTTGCATCCTTTCGGACGACTTGACTCAGCCAACGGAGCCGCTGGATTTTTATTCGTTGCACTATGCCTATGTCGTCATAAAGCTCATACAACTCACTGTTCCATAGCCTACGATATTCGCCATCGAGAACGTGTAAAGATCCAAAAATCTTCCACAGATTCTTTCTCGCAAACACTCCAAGGAACGCCTGATCGGATATTGCCAACCTTCAAGCCTCTGCACCATACGATAGGACGGGCATGATGAGAGTCTTATAGAGTGTTAGTTTTGTTTGTCGAGAGAGGGCTTTACCACTCAATTGCATACTTAGTCTTCGTAATCTCAATTTGAGATTTTTGCCACTCACACTTAATTCATGGCAAGAAGTTCTGGAGCACCCAAGAGCTGTTCCATTGAGGATCTGATATAAAAGTTAAAAACAAATAAAGTTGCTACCATTGGCCAAGATACAGAAAGATACAGAAAACAGATGATGCTTTCCATTTAAATTCAACCGGGCTATTCGGGTCATGTTCTTCGATTTCGATGTAACTTAAATATGTTGCTCTCTGGTCAAAATAATGAGACACGTATTTTTTTGTTCGCCCGAAAAATTTTTTTTTCAAGAGTTATCGGCAATTTTGTTTTTCGCCTCAAACTCGATTTTTTTTAATTATATAAGAAAATTTTTTTTTTTAAATGCCCATAACTTAGTCAAAAATGAACCGATTTTAATAATTTTGGGTTCAAAATGATCGTAATTACATACACAAGCGACTTCATGTAGAAACAATTGCAAAAAAGTAGTTGAAATTTTTTTATTTAGCAAAAAAGAAAAAAAATTGAAATTTTTTCGAAATCCAATATTTCAAAAAGTGTATTTTTTTTTTTTTATAACTTTTTCCAAATCAAAAGGACATCTCAAACTTTAATTGAGCTGCATGCCTAGTAGCTAAAATGAGTTGCTTTTGAGTAATGAATTTTTGAGTAAACACCCTGTTTCGCACTTTTTGTTTTTCGCAAAATAAAAAATTTTCAACTACTTTTTTGCAACTATTTCTATATGAAATCGCTCGTGTAAGTAATGACGATCATTTTGAACCCAAAATTATTAAAATCGGTTCATTTTTGACTAAGTTATGAGCATTTAAAAAAAAAAATCTTATATTATTAAAAAAAATCGATTTTGAGCCGAAAAACAAAATTGCCGATAAAGCTAGAAAAAACTTTTTTTTGGGCGAAAAAAAAAATACGTGTCTCATTATTTTGACCAGAGAGCAACATATTTGAGTTACATCGAAATCGAAGAGCATGTCCCGAAAAGCCCTTTTGAATTGAAATGGAAAGAATCTATATAAGAAATTTTTTTTTAATTGCTCATAGCTTAGTCAAAAATAAGCCGATTTGAATGATTCTGGGTTCAAAATAATCGTAATTACTTACATAAGCGATTTCATGGAGAAATAGTTGCAAAAAGTAGTTGAAAATTTTTTCTTTTGCAAAAAACAAAAACTGCGAAACAGGGTGTTTACTCAAAAATTCATTACTCAAAAACAACTCATTTTAGCTACTAGGCATGCAGCTCAATTAAAGTTTGAGATGTCCTTTTGATTTGGAAAAAGTTATAAAAAAAAAAAAATACACTTTTTGAAATATTGAATTTCGAAAAAATTTCAATTTTTTTTCTTTTTTGCTAAATAAAAAAATTTCAACTACTTTTTTGCAATTGTTTCTACATGAAGTCGCTTGTGTATGTAATTACGATCATTTTGAACCCAAAATTATTAAAATCGGTTCATTTTTGACTAAGTTATGGGCATTTAAAAAAAAAATTTTCTTATATAATTAAAAAAAATCGAGTTTGAGGCGAAAAACAAAATTGCCGATAACTCTTGAAAAAAAATTTTTTCGGGCGAACAAAAAAATACGTGTCTCATTATTTTGACCAGAGAGCAACATATTTAAGTTACATCGAAATCGAAGAACATGACCCGAATAGCCCGGTTGAATTTAAATGGAAAGCATCAGATACAATTTTGTTGGGAACTGGTTCCTCTTCTAGTACTGTTTATTTGTACTCGTAGTATGGTCGGTATCAAATAAAAAATGGGTTTGTCTTACAATACATCAGCCGCTCTATTGAGTTTCATTAAAATGGCACACGTTTGCAGAACCTCCTGGCTGGGTTAGAAAAAAAATTGTAAAAAGATCCAATAGATCGATGACTAATGTTAACAAAAGACAGAGTGCCAGATATAGGTGTTCATATATTATGCTATTAGTATAATAAATACATTTATCTATGACGGCTTTTTTTAAAATTCTTCTCACAACTTCCTCACATCTTCAGCTAAGTCGACCAGATATTTCACTTTCTGGATTACATCTAACGCTGGCGATTTTCAAAGTCAGGATCTTCTCAGAGCTTATTCTTCAATTTGTGGTATACGTCTTGATGTTATCCTGCACTGTCTTTTTCGAGTAGAATGGCCAGGATGGTTTACGTTATAACGAGTGTGGCTCTGCTAAAGAAAAGATGCGCGTGGACCTAACGTAACCGTCTACGGTTTAGAGTGAAGCCTTTCCTCTTGTGTGCAGCATCTCTGGACTCTATGAACGAGTCAGTATCGTCAAAGCATTCGTCCACATTTGAGTTGTTTTTTGTTCCACTGCAACGCAACCCTAATGCAGGTACTGACTATGATGCTTTCAACCTTAGTAATATATCGCTATTAAACTCCTGTAAGGAGGAGATCAAATCTCTTGGGTGTGCAGGTAACACTTCTCTGATCTGGGTTCCAGGAACATAAAGGGAAATGAAATTGCTGGTGAGCTTGCCAGGAAGAGGACCGAATTCGCATCAGAGCCCTCCTAGCCGGGCATCCGCCTGACAGTTGTAAAAGGAGAACTGCACAAATTATTTCTCAGGAAAGCGCAGAAAAGATGGAGCTCCATTTCTTCATCTACTATTTCGAAAATCCTTTGGCCCCAGTACAACATGCGGAGGACTCAGAAAGTCTTTTGGACTCCTCGGCATTCAACTTCCAAGCTCGTAGCTGTGTTTATCGGCACACACGCGGAAAAGTTAGGGTTACCATTTAACCCCCATTGCAGAAGCTGTGGGGACCTGAGCGCCTATTAGCGGAGACTGTTGAGCACTTTCTCTGTAAATGTCCAGGTTTGGTAGTTAGACGATTAAGATCACTGGGTGCTCCTTTCTTCGGCAGCCTGGGGCAGTGCGCCAATCTAAATCGCATCAATCTTCTCCATTATGTTAACAGCTCTAGCTGGCTGTAGATATCTGTCTGTTAGAGGTCTCATAATGATATCAAAACGGGGTTTTAATGCTACTTGGGGAGTGCCAGACTGGCACTTAAACTATTTCACCTACCCACCTAATATATCGCCAGTTATTCTGCAAGACTTGCACGGATCACATAAGTTTTTAAGAGCTATAGGAAAGTTTTTCAAAAAAACACACGTAAAATTCAGAAAACTGTATGACATTTTTTTCATAAACCGCACCAAGCTGTGACCTTTTCTGGATACATTGGTAGCTCTTGCAATTCTTCTGGCTGATCTTCACTCCAAAATCGACAATTCTGCTTATTTACGTACCCATTAATCCAAAAATGAGCTTCGTCCTGAACACAATTTTTCGATAAAAAAGTGGATCTTCGGCCAACTTTCCAAGAGCCCATTCACCAAAAATTCTGCGTTGCGGTAGGTCGTTCGGCTTCAATTCTTGCACCAGCTGTATTTTGAAAGGCTTCACACCTAAATCCTTTTGCAAAATTTTCCACGTTGTTGAGTAACAGAGGCCCAATTGCTGCGATCGGCGACGAATCGATAACTGATGGTCATCATTAACACTGGCCGATACAGCTGCGATATTTTCTTTAGTTCGCACTCTACGTAAGCGTGTTGGTGGTTTGATGTCCAATAATGTAAATTTGGTTCTAAATTTAGTCACAATAGCTCGCATAGCCGCTTCAGTGGGTCGATTAAACTGACCATAAAATGGAAGAAATGCGCGATAAACTTTCTTAACAGAACACGCATTTTTATAATAAAATTTAATAATTTGCAAACGTTGTTCGTTTGTAAGACGATTCATGGTTAAGACCATGGTTAGACCAAACTGAAGATGTTTGACAGTGAAACAAAATACGAAACGTGCGTCAGCTGTTTAATCCAACTATTTAAAAAGATAATAGCCAAAAAATCGCCCCAGCGCTTACACTCTTTTTGGGAGTTTGGCTGAGCTCCTCCTCCTATTTGTTTCATGGATCTTGATGTTTTTCCACAAATGGAGGGATCTACAGTTTTAAGCCGACTCCGAACGGCAGTTGATTTCTTCATGAAGTGCTTTTTCATGGCAGAAGGAGGCTTGCCATTGTCTGCCGAAAGGGGATCGCTATTAGAAAAAACATTTTATTCATTTGGTGTTTCACGGAGATTCGAACCTACGCACGCCCGAATGGTACTGACATACCAACCCATTCAGCCAAACATCTAGCAGAAGTGTACGCGCCAATTATTTATTTATTTTTTGTTTCATGTACCTAGTCTGTAAGGTTCGTGTGATCATAGACATAAATAAATTTTAATGAAATGAAAATGCCCAGTCCAGTAATGAAAAAATATTTGCAAATCCACTTATGGCCGATTAGGATAACGGAGATTTTTGAACTCGCGGATATAGAAATTAGAAAAAAATGGAAGCAGGGAAATTAAAAAAAGAGAGTTTTAGAATGTAAAGAATAACTACATACATACATACATATATTTTTGGCAATACATTTTGATAGACGGCATAGAGTTTTGAAAAACCCAAAAGTGAACCTGTGAGTCATATTACTTTGGTTCTGAAAAAAAAATTGTTGATAATTTTATTTTTACAGAAAAATAACGTATGTATTTGTATTTGGTTTTTAAAATTTAATAAAATTATTTGTATCATATATCAAATTCTCTAAGCGGCACACTGTGCATACAGTTTATCCTTGCAAGCAACGGTGTTGTGTGGTGATATCTATCGTAGCAAATATGCTGCATATGACCTCGAATACGCCAGAAGATGTGATGGGATGGGAGGTTGGAGGATTGAGCTATAAATAGACAGTGGGTGGCGGATGGGCGGCGGTTGGAATGTTGCTGGCAATGCGCACTGAAATAGTGAAGGATTTTCCGGATTCGTTGCGAGTTGGCATACAAATTGAATTACCGCCAGTATTTGCCAAATTACGTACAGTATTTGACAACAACAGCAGCAACAACAACAATAGCCACAGTGGATCCACTGAAATTGCTTTTTATGGCATCCATTTTAGCTGTTGATGCTGCCAATGCTTCGGCTTCTGCCGCGTAAAATCAACTTATAATGAGGCTCATTTAGGGGTTTTCAAATGTGATATGATAGCATATTTATTTTTCCGTTTTTTTGTTCTTGTGAGTTTAGCAACAACAAACGTGGTTGATGAAGCGTTCGTGATTTTTTAAAACTCACATTTAAAAATTTCTGTTGAATAGCATTTTCAGTCACTCGCTTGAAAAAGATAGTGGGTAAGTAGTAGGTAAGATATTCTTATTAATTAAATACGTTGTGACGGGATGAAGTTATTGGTCAGCGACTATATACATTACAATGCACAGATTTTGAGTCAACCGTAACCAAACCCCCCCTCTGCAATCTGCCATTCCACCAGTCTTCTATTTCATCTATGGCGCTGTAAAAACTGTAGTAGAGAGACGAGGAAGAGATTTCGAACTACTTGGCATAAAAGTTGCATACCGCACCCTGATTTCGTTAACTACCTCTGCTCTTATGTGTAGACAAGCCAAGAGGAATATTTCTTCTAGCTGCGCTTGATGCCCATTGACAATAAAGTTTTGGCAAAAGCGATCGTCCTTGGTAATGGGTTCTGGTATGAGACGCTCAGAAACAGGAGGTGATGTTGCAATTTAATTTTTTTTATTTACTTTATTTGTAAATCATACATACAGCGTTTTTAAATAGGTGCGCTTCAACTTTTTTCCGATAGGGAGGGCGAACGACGCAATATTTTTTATTTTTCGCTTGTCATTTGTAAACTTCATTAGTATACATTTCATCATGGAACGCTACATACTTAAGCAACGATTGCAAATCGTGCAAATTTTTTATGAAAATAATCGTGCAAATTTTTTATGAAAATTTATAAATTTTCCAAAAAATCATCTTTAGTGATGAAGCTCACTTTTGGCTCAATGGCTTTGTCAACAAGCAAAATATGCGTTACTGGGCAGAAAGCAATCCACACGTGATTCATGAGGCACCGTTGCATACCGAAAAAATCACTGTTTGGTGCGGTTTACATGCCGGCGGCATAATTGGCCCATATTTTTTCGTTGACGAGAACGATCGCCACGTTACTGTGAATGGAAATCGATACCGCAACATGATAAACGATTATTTTTGGCCGCAATTGAATGGTATGGACTTAGACGACATGTGGTTTCAACAGGACGGGGCCACAAGCCACACAGCACGCGCTACAATTGATTTGTTGAAGAGTAAGTTCGATGAGCGCATTATTTCCAGAAATGGACCGGTCGAATGGCGTGTGATCGTGTGATTTGACGCCTCTAGACTATTTTCTTTGGGGTTATGTGAAGTCATTGGTCTACAGTAACAAGCCGGCGACGATTTGTGAGCTCAGAGCCAATATTGAACGCGAAATTGCTGGAATTTCGGCCGATTTATGCAAAAGAGTGGTCGAAAATTGGGTTCAACGATTGGACTTCGTAAAACGTGCACGCGGTGGTCATGCAAAAGAAATCGAATTTAATACTTAAATGTATGTATATGTTCAAACTCGATAATAAAAAAAAAATTGTTAAAAAAGTCAAACCGTTTGTGTTTTATTCAAAAAAAAAAAAGTTGAAGCGCTCTTACTGAAAAACGCTTTATAATGAAAGATAGTTAAAAAAGATGATTTTAATTTCCTGTTCTTCGTGTTCTTTGATACCTGTATGTTGTTGGAACAAATATCTGAAGTGATAATTATAACTGAATAAATAATGAAATATAATTGTAATAACTTTTAAAAAAATAAATGCGAAATTCACTTAGATTTTTCTTTAAATTATGCAATCCATGACTTGAACATCTAATTTACACACCTGCGTCTACTTTGAGACAAAACCATCTAAATATAAAATAATTTATAGGTAATTTAACAAGGACATCTGTCCCATTATTTAAAACACACTAAAGTTTTGAAAAAAGCACTCAAAATGTTTGGCTGGTTACCACCATGGCAATCATGAAGTAAGTTGAGAAAAGAAGTTCACTTACCTGACAAATATTTATAAACTGAAATATGAAATTCAGACCATTTGCCAAGCATGTGACTTTTCACCTATTCGGAACTGCCTGGGAACAGTCAAAAAGGATGTCAATTTTTTCGTCTACCCAACAAGGTTGGTAACCTATTGAAGAAAGACATCTTAGCCTCAAAACCCTGTGTGAAATAGACTCGTCTTCTCGAGTTTTGTGAAACACGTTGGGTTGAACTTGTCTGGCTTCCCTGAATTTGTTTCAAGAATCACTTGAATTTATCTGTTCAACGCTAGAAAGAGTCTAAGCCAGTATTTACAAAAATTAAGTACATGCGGATCAGAGCCGATGAAATATTGGGTAAGATTTTCAAAATAGCTGATGACATTGCGGAATCGCTTGGCACTGTTCTAATTGTTCCTCGACGTGCAGTACGTCAAAGAAATCGAAAAGTGTAAAGGAAATGCTAAAGAGTATTATCGGAGTTCTATTTTCATCCCATTCCTGGACAAGTGCACAGAAGAGTATCGAACATTGCGAAATGCTGCCAAGGATACAAAACATTATTCCAACGAGAAGCTTGATGAGGAAGAATTGGATAAGAAGAAGAATAATGACCAAACGAAATAACTGAGACGGCTCGGGACTTTAAATCGGGCATGCAAAATTGGAAACGTTAAATATAATTGTTTTCCTTAAAAAAGTAAAGCTAATATAAACTTTGAAATTTGTTACTTACTACAGGTTTTGTGAAAAAATTCCTGTAAAGGAGTGCCCTAAAACCTTTGTTGACGCTCGAGACGCTTGTGATGTTCAGTTTTACAAACATATATATAGATTTCTTCAAATACGCGCCATTTTCCTGTTACGGTAGCATTATGCTAAAGGCTATTCTCCACTTTGCGAAGATTAAAAGCTTATTTGCGTAACGAGGCAGGAGGAGAATGACTCAATAGAGTAGGGCTGCTAATTATCCACCCAGATATTGCAGTCACTACCGAAAAAATACTTCATATTTTGGATAAGACGAAAAGGAGAATCGACATCACTTTCCGAATGCATTACATTTATTTATTACATTATTCAGAAAGGAGAAGAATGAAGAGAAAAATGAAAGAAAAATTTAGCGAAATAGAGTTTAGGCAACTGACGCGAGTTAAGCAGTCACAAATTATCTTTTGCTCAGTAAAAATTAAGGTATTTTAAAGTGGAATGCATCGTTAGTGGCCCCGAGCACGATTTCTTGAAGATACTCACCGGACTACTTGACCAAAGGACTCGAGTACTCAGCACTATAACAAGAAATATCGCGTATCGGAACAACACTAGTGACAACTCTATTAAAAATGTCTTTGCTTTGCTCCCCATATTCAAAAGCGTAACCTAATTTTTCCGAATAGTTAAATTACTGTTACTGTAAGCACATATGAAAACTAAATGATAATGAATTTTCGCGAACTCATCTAAAAAAAGATAATTTAATTTTGTCTAATTTTCAACAGGCAATTTTCTGCGAGCACAGAAAACTAAGACTTTACTTGTCTTCAACTTTTACTTAACTCTTCTTAGAGTCTTGAAAGAATATTGCACTAGCCAAATCTGTATTTCTTAGTTTTTGACAAGCATTCTTCCACAATTTTATTTCATTCTTTACATCCCCTAATTATAGAAATAAAATACCTCGTTATCGGCAGTTTTGGTTTATGGATTCCGAATTTTCCTTCTACTAGCAGCGATCTGTTGGAAAATATTAATTGAGGCAAAAGAGAAGTTAATAGTAATTTAAAGAATACTAATGCGCATGATTTGTTTAAATCCTGATGCTGGAAGTAATTGACGATGAAAAAATTTCACGGAATGATATCGATTCTGGACCTTAAATGAATAAGTTTCTGAAATGCTTTGATTGCTGATTTTTTTTTTCAAAAATTTCGATTTTTTTTTAACAATTAACTGTTGGTTTTTTTTTCTAAAATCTGGAAAAAATTTTCTGAGGCCGCCATTTTGTTCATTTTGAAAAAAAAAAGCTTCAATCCGGCTCGAGATTATCTATCAATAAAAATAATTTTTCTCATCCGATTGGTTTTAGATGAATCTGCAAGGACTTGTGATGTTCACCGCAAGGGACTTCTGGAGAAACGGGCTTTACACAAACAGCGATAACTTTTGCAATTATTAATTTTTTTTTTGAAATTTTGGCGAAGTCAAGTTAAAACATGATGTTTTTATGCTATGTTTTTATTTTTGTTAAATAAATTAATGAAGTAGCAAAAAAAAATTCGTGAAAATCATCATTTTTTCGGGCCTCTGACTACCCCTAACCCCTTAAACCATTTGCGCAAAAATTTATGCAAAAATAATGGATTTATTTCTTGGAGTCGCTCGGTCTTAAAATTAAGATAAATATGAAATGCATTAGTTAAGATAAAATGCGCAGTAATGGGGCGCAGGAAAAACACTCGCAAATATGTAAATAAAGAAGGTCTTGATTGCGTGAATTCAAAATTCAAATTCCGTCCTCAAGTGTAGGAAGGCTAATTAGTAGGCAACGACAATAGCAAGAAAGTAACGGTAGAAAAAAATGTAGTGAGCGGCGAGCAAAGTTTAGAAAAAATGTGTACTTGCGCAAAGCGGTTAGATTGAATTTTTATGTAAGGCCTCCAAACAAAGGTTTTCTATTCCAGCCTTGGCCTAACCAATGCACAATACAGAGATGTAAAAGTGTAGGTGTTCGTAAGTGCTTGACAGTTTCGATGGATAAAAGCTAACATTGAATGCGAGCGCGAAAGAATTTAAAACATGTCTATGTCCGATTGGGATCAAATACATGGCCAAGGTCCTTATTTAGGGCCACAGATTGTAAGACAGAGCCCGCTATACTATAAGAAGTATGCAAAGTCATGCCAAAAATCCGTGAAAATACGAGGGCAGGCATATTCAACCTGGCCCAACTCAACTTATGTCCGTCATGTAAAGTTACTGCGCATGCCACTAATCACTTCTTCACATGTTGAAACAATCTGCTGCATGTGCCTTTTGTTAGGAGTACAATGGTCTCGTGACTGAGTGCTTGGACTTGTCCAACCCTCCACAAATTTAATCTAATCTAGATGGGATAGACCGCGACGCCCAATGACTTCACTGCACTGTTTAGGGTTTTGAAAAGTGCGACAACAACTACAACAGCTATTACTGCATTTATGTACAACACCCTTTCTTCTTTTAATTAACCCTTTCTTCTTTTAATTAACCTTTAATTAACCTTCTTCATATCGTGATGATGATTGCGGCCAGTATGCGCAGTTTATTTTTTAAAATAATTTTTTACTAAAACATAAGCAACAAAAATATTAAAGTACTCAATACTTACTTATTCTTGCCCCTGTCATTTCGCTATTGCACTCGTAGCACAAAAATATATGAATGTATCGTGTGTTCAAGTGAGAATACAAAACAGGAATCTTGTTGGAATTAGTTTTTTCATTGTAAACTGGTAGACAATTTATTGGCATTTATTTTGTGAATATGATAACTGGCATATGCCCACCGATGCCACGAGTTACTTGGTCCATTTGATCCGTCTAATTTTTGACCACTTTTTCCAATAAATATGGCCGTATGGTGTGAATGGTGGCTTGAATATAGCAATAAATCGATTGCTAAGCGCGTTATATGGCAAGTAACGTCGTCTTGTTGGAACTAAATGTCGTGAATGTTTAGCTGATTAATTTTTGAAAACGGAAATACAGTTAGAATTTTCAAAATATCAATTTTTATTTTCTTAATGTAAATATATTTAAGAATACACACAGAAAATTTAATACTCGTATCGTTCCGGTCAAAAATCGATTTTTTTGTTTGAGAAACCACCATTTTGTCAAAACAATTTATTTTGCTTATTCTTTCGATTAATTACTAGATTTAACATTACTTTAACGAAATCTGTTTGGTTGTTTCATTTCAGAGGATCCAGTTCAGAGATATAGTGGTCACCGCAAAACGTCTTTTTTGAGAGGAGCTCCTGGAGGTCAGCTGTAGCTCCTTTCCAAATAAATATTTTCGCCATTGCTCTGGTCTATCCCGGCTGACGATTTGGTACAAGTCGTTAACAATAAAGGATACAAAACAATAGGGTATGCCGATGACATTTCTGTAATAATTAAAGGCAACCACGAAAGGACCATAAAGGACTTAATCCAGGATGCCTTAAATATAACCTGGGAGTGGTGTGGTCAGGAACAGGGTTCTAAATATACCCACCTTGGGAATAAATGGAATAGACGTACCTCTAAAGAAGGAATTATCCTGGATAAAAGACTCACTTGGGAGGGCCACTTTAACTCAGTAATAAAAAAGGCAACGAAAAACCTTTGGACAACAAAACAACTCTTGGGTAAATCCTGGGGTCTGAACCCTAAAATGACCTTCTGTACCTACACCCAAATGATAAGACCTATTGTACTATATGGGGCTTTGGTATGGTGGGTTAAAACAAATCAAACTACTGCTTTATCAAAACTGTGTAAACTACGAAGGCTGACGTGCCTAAGCATAACAGGGCCATGAGAACTACCTCAACTGCTGTACAAGAGGAGGCTACTATGCAAGCACTCTCTTTTCATGTGAAAAAAAACCAGGAGATCTTACTGGACACTTCAATATCTTGAAGAGGGTTCAACATGCAGCATGCATAACCCAGGCGAATGACCACATGAAACCCGTGCTCAATTTTATAAAAGGAAGAGTGGAACACTAACTCAATATGGATAAATGGTGACTCACAAAAATGGTACACAGATGGTTCCAAAACGCTCCAAGGAGTAGGAGCTGGAACAGTGGGGGCTAGAGCACACAAATCCCTAACTAACTACAGATACCACAATTTTCCATACGGAGCTCTTCGTCATAATGGAAACAGTGGTAATAATATCCAAAATAGGGTTCGAGAATGTAAAAATTAAAATATTTTCGGACAGCGAATCGGTTCTCAAAGCCTTGAATAGCTTCATATTCAAGTCAAAAGTCCTAATAGAGTGTAACAATGCACTCAACAAACTGGCCACTCATAATCAGGTCTCACTGATTTGGGTACCAGGACATGATACGAAGAAAACGAGAAGGCAGGCTTTTATGTCAAAAAAGAGCCAGAAGGGCTATTTATTGGACCAACCCCATTTTTAGGCTTTAACAAAAATAATATAAAACAGGAAACCAAAAAATGGATCTAAACTAAAATCAGGGAACACTGGAACGGCACAAGCCGCCTTAATCACTCCAAAAAATTTTTGAACTTCAACGCCAACAGAGCAAAATCTGCTCTAACCCTAAATAAAAAGGGCCTCAGATAACTATGTGGAGCACGGACAGGTCACTTTGCCTGTAATAAACACTTTAACACAATAGGGTTATCTAGTACAAGATTATGCAGGCTCTGTTGTGATGAAGAGAAGTCTATGGAACACTTAATCACCAGCTGTAAGGCATTAGGCCACAGGAGACACAGAATCCTGGGCTCGTATCTACTCGAGGAAGATGACCTGCAATTGCTCCGTTCTAAGGAGCTGGTTCGATTCCTCGGTATACTAAATAATTATAATTAAGTAATTAGGAGCGCACAATAGATCAATGTGGTCGCAATGCATAAGGCCTTAGCCTAACCCGTATAATCATTACCATTACCACACTAAGATCAGTAAAATTTTCTGATCATATCCCATCTTACACATTACTTTTGCTTTTGATCAACATAAAGTCCTTAGAAAGTAGAGATAGCTTCTTTCACTCTTGTTTGTTTTCAATGTTATTAAGGACAACATTAACTGACCTTTTCTGCTTCAAAGTATTCATTTTATTACACCTCCCAGAATTTTTCGTAACGCTCTTCCTTTCTATTTAAATAAGTTCAATTCCAATTATGCTCGCAATGCTCCGATTAAACGTGCCCTTCGTGAGTTTAATGAGATCTCCAATTCTAATGTGCCAGATTTCTCATTTTATAAGAAAGAATTATTCTGTCCTAATGAACTCTATCTTTTAGTTAGTTAGAGGTAAGTTGGTATATTTTAATTAAGTGTAAGTTTGTAATTGAAATTGTATATATTTTCATTATTCTTTAGTTTCAGTAGTGAGTCTGAAATTCTGTTTTCTTTACTTCTTCAAATAAATAAATTAATTAATTAATATATTTTGATAGTTTTTGAAAATTCAAATATGTGTTAGTAGCATTTGAAGGGAAAATTTTCTCAAATTCGATTAAGTGCCTAGGAAGGCTGAAGAGAATATACATATGCAAAAGCACATACATGTATACATCAACTTTTGTTCATGAATATAAATACTTAACAAGCAGATAAGCATAACATATTTTTCTAACGCTTTCGCGTTGCTGTGTGTATTCAGCTTGAGCTTACATTTGTATCAAGAACAAAATAGTAAAGCAAGTAATTAGTAAAGAACAAACATAGCAAAACGTGCTGCTATTCAAACATAAATGCTAATATTGACTCTACTCAAAACGGAGGCGCATTTACTGGCGTAATTTTTTTAAGTTAATTTTAGTTGACGTCATCAATAGACTCACATCTTGCATGTGCGATAGGGTAATTTCGCATTCCACTTGCTTCCCATATCAACACAAACTATTTCATATACATATTTAGATATATACATTTGTATGTACGATATCTGCCAATTGATTGTGAAAACTTTAACCAGCTGAGATCATCTGATTTTACAGAACAGATTACCGACTTTGAAAAGCGGAAGGGTTCAACATTCAACAAAACCACTCAAAACAAAAAAAAATGTCAAAAGGCCAATAAATGCCAAAAATAATAGATTGAAATTCGAAAATTAAGCATTTGAAATACATACCAAACATCGTTAAATCAATTAATTTGCATAGTTTTACTATATTCACCTAAAGTTAGGTTAGGTTAGGGTGGTAGTCCGTCTGCACGTCCAACTCTCTTAGACCTTAAAGGTTGTGATACAACTGTGCGATGCGGAAACCTCATTTATTTACAGTTGACTCTCGTTAATTCAAACCTGCGATATTTCGAACCACTCATTAATTCAAAGTTATCACGAGTCCCCTACAAAATCTCTTTATATTTCGAATTATGTTCATACATTTTTATGCACTCGGTAATTCGAATGAAAAAATCATTGCTACGACGCGGTAATTCGAATTCATATGATTAAACACTCGACAATACAAATTTGCAAAGTTTCTTGGTGTGTTAGTAAGAGCTTTGAATTTTGGGACTCCCCTGAAAATACCTTTACTGTGCGTGGTTGCGTGTTATGCATAAAACATAGGCACATTTTGACACATGCTTCTGCACGAATCGGTTCGTTGGTATACAGGTTAAAAATTTGTATTAAATATGAGTCCTAAAAAGTACAAGGAGGCGCAAAAGTAACCTTGCGATGTTTTTTGTTTGTAATTAAAAAAAAAATGAAAAACTTTGATTCTTCTTGTGGATTATTTTTATTTGGTCTTTTAATTTTTTTTACATCAAGTCGAGAATATGATGTCATGTAAATGGCCGCCGCCACAGTTGATTGCCATTTGAGCCCTTTTTATGGCATTTTCCATCACTTTGGCCAAAACTTCCGCTGATAGGTCCTCACATTCTTGACGGATATTGTCTTCAAGAGCTGCAAGAGTCTGAGGCTTGTTGACATACACCCGCGACTTCAAAAAGCCCCACAAAAAGAAGTCTGGAGCGGTCAAATCAGGCGATCTTGATGGCCAGTGCCCGGGAAATGCATCCTTCAGCATATCGGTTGTGGCACGTGCAGTGTGTGCCGTTGCACCGTCCTGTTGGAACCACATGTTTTCCAATCCCAATTCATCAAGTTGGGGCAAAAAGAACTCGTTGATCATTGCTCTGTAGCGCTCACCATTCACAGTAACCGTTTGGCCCGCGACGTCTGCGAAGAAAAAAGGTCCGATGACTCCTCCAGCGAAAACGGCACACCATACAGTGACTTTGAGCGGGTGTAATGACTCTTCGTGGGTTACACGCAGATTTTCAGTGCCCCAGAAGCGTAAATTTTGCTTATTTACGTACCCGCTAAGATGGAAATGGGCCTCATCACTCATGATTATTTTTGATGAAAAATCATCGTCCTCTTGGTGGTGATTAAGGATGGCTTGAGCGTATGTTAGACGCGATTGGCGGTCAGCAGCTAACAGCTGACTTTGTACGGAAGCATCTTCAAATTAAGTACCAAAATTCGCTGTAAAGACCGTCGACTGATACCTATTTGCGTGGCACGTCGTCTGGTCGATGTCGACGGCGCTTCCATGACATCCTCGGCTACAGCAGCAATATTCTCTGTAGAACGGTTACTCCGGGGTCTGCCACGCCTGACAGCATCTCGTGTTGTGCCAGTCTCTTCGAGGCGAGCGGCTAAACGTCGCGAGGAAATCTGCGACGAAATTCACGTTGTGCCAAAGTCACCGATCGATTATTGGTCAAATAAATAGTCAGCAATATTCCGCGTTCTGGAGCAGTGTAGCGTAACATTGTTTATTAACGTGTATTTCGCATGTGTTTACTATACAAATGTCAAAACAGAACTAACATTAGGGGCCAATTGCAAAATTTATAGAATTTTCTGATAGGAGGATTCCTTTAGCGCCACCTGGTTTAAATGTTTGACGATTGCTGAAAAGAAGAAATTAATTGAAAAAATAGAAGGAGGTAAGAAGAAAAGCGATGTTTCAAAAGAATTTAAGTTCCTTTCAGTACCCTTGCAACCATAATAAAAAACCAGGAGAAAGTTACTGCTGCTCAAACTGCTGGAGCACAGAAAAGAACAACTAAAGTTGAATTTCCTCGTCTGGAAGAAAACCTGATCATTTGGCTTAGACAGTATAGAGGACCATCAATGCTACCAGTAGTTGACATCAGCGGTGTTAGTTTTTCTGACTATGTTCAAGTGGATGAACTAACCGATGGCCAAATTTTATCTGTGACAGATACGAATCAAAAGATCAACGATGTATATGAAGACGATACATCAGAACCTTTGGCAGAGGTGTCAGTTAAGGTAACAAGAGCATCATTCGATAACTAACAAAGCTTTTGTCTACAAAACGAAACTGATGAAAAAGCATGTCAGGCACTTTTCCTCCTTAAAAAAATTACTGAAAAGTCGGAGCAGCAGCAATGTGCTTCGAAGCAAACCCTTATAAATGAGTTATTTTCAAATATTAATTAATTCACCTTATGAATATTAGCAGTTAAATAAAAATACTTGATAATTCGAAGTTTTATTTATTTTCTCTCAAAAATTTCGCACCAGTTAATATTTCAAACATTCGATAATTCGTAATATTTTAAGAGTCCCTCGAATTTCGAATTAACGAGAGTCGACTGTATCTTCGTGAAACCATTTTGAGGCTCTTATAAGGCACAGGGTTGGTTCAACCCCCATGCCGGACAGTTCCGTAAGAGAATTGAAAAAGTATCGACTTAGAAAATCTGATCTGATTTTGTCAAAATCTGTTCGGACAATATATAAATTCTCAACTGCATCTTCCTCTTCCTCATCTCTACAACTTCTACAATATGCATGAGGGAAAACTCCTAGTCCTATGACAGTTTATACAAGCCTTGACTTTCGAGATATCCTTTCTTGAAAAGCTAAGCAGTTCCTTTACCTTTTTCTTGTTTATTTGCGGCCATATTAGTGTAGCTGTTACGCATGTGCCTTAATCTCTCCATGACCTATTGTCCTCTTAGCCTATTAACCTATTTGCCTCGTGGCCATAGGCATCCCAATCGTACTTCTATCACTGAGGAGTTGAAGAATATTACATTTCCTGGCTAGCTCATCGACGCAGTTTCCCTCAATAACTCTGTGCCCCGAAACCCAAATAAGGCTGCCCTTGAATACGACACTAATATCATTTAGGGCTGCCCGGCATTCATGTGCAGCCTTTGATCTTACTGCATGTGCAACAAAATGGGGCATATTTGACGCAAATCAGACAATCCGAAACACCTTATATAAACTTTTGCATTTTGCGCTAAAATAATGGATTTCTTTAACTCAGTATGTTTGAGTTTGTCTGTTAGAGTCAGTTAAAAGAAGTAAAAATTGTGATAATTCTGTTCGATGGCAAAAAAGGCGTAGTTAGAATAAGTGAGCTGCTCTTGAGTATATCAAGTTTACCCTTACTTATCCCTCGAATCTCCTGATCTAAACTAATCAATCTTTCCAACTAGACAATGCATAGAAAGCTTTTGACTTCGGAGAAGTTGTCATCTATTGAAGTGGATGTGTAGAGTTTGTATGTAGCTCCGAATCTAGTGCCAATAGAAAATAGTGCCAAACACCCCAGTAAAGAGTCATTCATGAAGTATAAAACAAGGTGAATGCAATATTCTGTAGGTGTCAAAGAGAATGCAGTGATATTAGTAAAAATAGTGATTTTAACAATTTCTTTGGCTTGTGTATACCGTTAACTACAGCGAAGTTGAATGCTTGGACATGATTTATGGACACCTGGTGCGAAAGGCATTCGGAACAAAAAAGAGAAAAAGACTAATTTTATTTTATTTTAATTAAATATTTAAATTTACCGTATTAACTGTTTTTTAATGCATACAAATTTTGTTCTTACATAATTATTTAAATGGCAATAAAATGTTTGACCACCAAATACTGAAACATTTGTTGCTATGAAATATGCATTGAATTCAATACGATTTGTATCATCAAAAACTGTACGCAAATAATGCACAATCAATGGTAATTATGTGGCACTATATCAGCAGCAACCATAACTCATAGATACACACACATACAGTAGCGGACACTGAAAGCTGGACTCTCAAAAATCCACACAATTTTTATTAAATTTTTGCTCACCTGAAAGCTACGACGGAATTACGTTTGAGGATCGATATGCCATATGGATTTGCAGTCTTGGCCAAAAGTATTGGGCCCCCATTAATTGCTAAATTTTTCGTTTTAACAAGTTAAATAATTATTTTTTATCAATAAATCAATACAAATAAAAGGAATTGGTGATAAAAAAAGTAGGTCCACCCTTTGCTTTGATAATAGCAGCAACCACCTGTGGTACGCCGCGTACAAGCTTTACACATTTAGCTGTACTCAAGGCGCTCCACTCGTGAATTAAAGCATTTTTCAGCGCTGTTTGCCATGTTATGCTGTGTTCCTTTATCTTACGTTTTAAAATAGCCCACATGTGGTGTATGGGGTTTAGATCTGGAGACTGCTCTGGCCATTCTAACAATCAATGCTATTGTCTCTAACCCAACGCATCGTAGTCCCTGATTTTTAACAAGAAGTTTTGTTTTGTTGGAATTGAACTCTATCTAAATAAGTGTCGCTGAAAATGCGCGTTAAGAAAGGCAAAAGTACAGTTTCTTATACATTTATGCTCTTTTGACTGTCCATGCGACTCTCGTAAATGAGCATTTCGTCGACACCATCAGCAGCCATGCTTAACAGCATATAGCATACTTAACAGTTGCTAATCTGAATGGTATTCCTCTGCAACTCGTCACCTCACGAACGTCGCATCACAAGTTGCAAATAAGGAAAGGAAACAAATCGTTTTTTAAGATTTGTGTTTCCTTGAAATTGGGCTAGGGTAAGAAGATATGGTGGTTGATATATTAAATTGATGTAAACCAAGCCTCCCTCGAAGTCCACAGTCCTCATCAGACCACAGAACATTCGACCAATTACTTCCTCCGTAAAATGTTCCAATTGTCCTACGTAGAGCAAACACTTTTTCCGATTTTTTTCTAAAAGCCACAGCTTCTTTCGACCTTTGTATTCTTTTAAACTTACTTCCAGAAGCCTTCTACTAACTGTTCGAGCATTTCCAATTTCTTCCAACAGGACAGTAGAGCATTTTTACGATCTTTGAGAGACTCGCGTATAAGTTAACGGTCTTCCTGTACACTAGTGAAGCGTTTCCCTCCACTTTTTGATTTTTTATTTTGGGATTTTGTCTTGAGTTCATTCAACTGCGCACCGCGAACATCGCACCGAGTCGGCAATCTCAACTTCAGACTTCCCTTCCGCACTTAAAGCTTGAATTCTCATTCTTTTGCCGTAACAAAATTGACTTATTTATTTATTTATATTCGCTTGACAGTTTTGCTCTAAAGATTTTTCACACTTTGACTATCAAATTTATTACACGGCCGCCGTAGCCGAATGGCTTGGTGCGTGACTACCAACGAGAGAACGTAGGTTCGAATCTCGGTAAAACACCAAAATTAAGAAAAACATTTTTCTAATAGTGGTCGCCCCTCGGCAGGCAATGGCAAGCCTCCGAGTGTATTTCTGCCATGAAAAAGCTCCTCATAAAATATCTGCCGTTCGGAGTCGGCTTGAAACTGTAGGTCCCTCCATTTGTGGAACAACATCAAGGCACACACCACAAATAGGAGGAGGAGCTCGGCCAAATACCCAGAAAGGGTGTACGCGCCAATTATATATACATATATATACCTTTAAATATTTTAAGTATACCTTTAAAAATGAAAATGTTTCAACTTTACGCATCAAGTGAGTCATGGAGCAATATTTGGTACGTTTGATTGTGATGGCAAATTGTTGGTAAAGTAAAAAAACAAAGAATGAATTCGCCTTGTTTCATTCTGTGCTGACAGCCACATGGACACGACGAAAAAAAAAGAAAACAAATCAGCTCATTTACCGCCTTTAATATATTCGCCTTGCCTGTAATCAAAAGTTAAACACTCATTTGAAACGATTTAAAACGACTCATTTGAAAAAAGTAGTGGTCACTTTGATTGCCACATTTGTAATTACTTGTATTTTAGTCATCATCATCGGTTCCTGTGTCTCCCACTATACACTTCCATCTGCTTCTGTTTTTCGCAAGAAGCTTGATTTCGTCCCAAGTTTTTCCTAAAGTTTCAATTTCCTTCTGGATCGTTCTCCTCCGGGCAACCTTGCGAACACCTTGTGAACTCCATCCAATGCTTGACGACAGATTTCATTTGCGTTTTTGCGAAGCGTATGCCCAGTCCACCTCCACTTTCGCAGTTTTATCGTATTATTTATCGGCTGAATTTTGCACCTCTCGTATAGATCGTCGTTACTTTGGTGTAGGGCCACCAGATCTTCAATATTCTGCGTAAAAATCTGTTTACACAGCTTTGAATTTCGTTTTCAATCCAGTTAATTGTGAGCCAGGTCTCCGATCCACACAAGAGTACTGATGGTATATTTAAAAATCCGTAATTTTGTGTGTATGTACGCTGAAAATGCTGGACGACCAAATATATCGGAGCTGTGCTGTGTGTCGCTTTATTTATTCTGGTAAGAACGTCTAGTTTCGCACTATCTTTAGCAGCAATGATACTATCACCATTTAAGAGGAACGGGCAACTGCTTGTGGACCGAATTTTCATGGCTTCCGTTTTTTCGTGATTTATTTTTAGTTCTGTATTCAATGAGGTTGAGAACAGATCGTCGGTGTGTTTGACGGAGAGAGTCCATATATCATCAGCGTAGACAAGGTCTTCGTTTTGTTAATGGAAGTTCCAATAGATACCTCTTCTTCTCCCGTCAATGCAAAATCCTGTATTTAAAGTTGTTGTAATGCGCGCGTACGAGAAATATTAGTTTCGTCGGGATCCTTCGAGCGTGTAACGTGTCCCATATGCTGCGCCGAGAAACACAATCAAAAACCGTACTGTAGTCTACAAAGATAAGCTGGAGGGTTGTTAACGTAGGGGTGTTAATTTGATCTATACAGGAACGGTTGCTTATGAAGCCTGCTTGCTGTTTTCCCATGGAGCTATCTATAGCGGTTTTAATGCGATTTAACAGCACGCTGGACAGGATCTTAGATGCTATTGACAACAGCATAATTCTTCTGTAGTTTTTGCTCAGCGATAGGTTACCTTTCTTTGGCATGACGACTACATAATCTGGAGTAAGACGACTGCATAATCATCGAGGAGTTCTTCTTCGTCCCATATTACATTGAAAATAGGCTGTGGAAGATTTGCAGTCTGTTCTGGGCAAGCTTTAAAAAATTCAGCCGGCAGCTTGTCCTGTTTGGACGCTGGAGAAAGATATATTTTCGCCGACGAGAAGGAATTATGGCTTAAAGATGTCAGCAGCGGACCACTTCAGCTATTTTGTTGGTTAAGAATTTCGCCAAAGTGTTCTTTCCATCTTTGCAACTGCTCATAGTCAGTTGTTAAAAGGCTTCGACCTTTCACTCAGATTGCGCGGGTTGTGTTGGAAAGTGTTCTTTCCATCTTTGCAACTGCTCATAGTCAGTTGTTAAAAGGCTTCGACCTTTCACTCAGATTGCGCGGGTTGTTTTTTAACGAGCAATGTATTTTAGTGGGGTGCCTCATATAGTACTTTTGGTCTTAGCTGTTTTAATATAAAATTCCAAAAAAGTGTATAGAGTGTTTGATGGAAATTGTAATTTATTTATTGAACAAGATTTTAGTAGCCTTCAATTAGAGTATTTTTGAAGTAATCATTTTTGCTGCCTGGAAGTTGAAATTAGATTGAGGAAAAATTACAGCCTGATTTTTGTGACTTAAAGTAAAAATCTTAGTTTTATCCCATTCGCTCAGTTTTTGAAGGTTCGGCATTTTTCCACCTGTTTCACGACTTACCAATCGCACACTCAAATAAGGACAAAAAAGTATGTGAACTAAGTGGCACAAATAAAATTTTAAGCCTACTCGATTTCGTCGAAGTTCAACGCTCTTTTATGTAACAAATTTCATAGAAAATCGTATCAAAAAATTTAAAAGTTGTCGAACAAATATAGATATTTCTCAATAAAAAACATTGTTACAGCTAAGACACATATTGAAAATTTTTATTATTGTAAATTTTCCAAGTCAAAGATATTATATTGTATTTTTGTTTTTGTCGATATTCCATTGCTTTTAATTTTACTATAAAAATTCTAATTAGGCATAGCAATCCCGCCAATACGCTCAAGCGAAATGATCAAGCACTCACACCATCACACCTAGATCCCTGCCAAAAAAATTGAAGAAGAAGAACTTTTTTACTTGTAATTTTCTATGACACTATGACTATAATTGAACGCAGTGTCCGTCGCTGTACGTATGTACGAGTATATGCATAATGAAGTGCAATTAAATGCTAAATTATATACTACATACATATAATGAATAAAAAAATGTGTAAAAAAATTCAAAAATAGCTGACATTTTTCACCATTTTTCTTTGCTGCATACGAATAACTGCTTAATCAGGAAATATGCAAAACACACACACAAGCATTGCGTCAATACTGATACGCAGTGGTAGTGCGAATCGATTTCGTCGTCGGGCCGAGCAGCGCAGTAGAACTGAGAGTACAGCCAGCACAGAGCTAAATGAAAGAAATAACAGCTAGTCAACAGCTGGCAGCCATTTTGCATCAAGTTTACCATAATTAACGTTTCTGTTGCGTTGTCAATGCGTACATTAAATTCATTAAATACCACAATTATTGTAATTAATTTATAATTGTGAATTAATGATGACGATAGGAGACACAACAGTTGCATTTGTGTGTATGGATGTGTGTGTGTATATGGGATATACAAAATTAGTTTACTTTCACCTTGACAATTGGGCGCATGCAGATGGTGGCATCAATATGTATGTATGTTGGTATGTGTAAGTATTGATTGTATGCGTGTGTAAGTAATAATTGACGGTATAATCAGCATGGATGCTTATTTATTCATTTACTAGAACATTGCATTTCTTTTTTTGCTCAGAAAAACCCTTTTCGAAGGCAGTTAAATTTTAAAAGTCACTTGAAAAAAGAACTCTTAGCTAATTATGTGTGAAATCTGCTTATATTTATAGCAGTGCCTTACGATTTTTATTTAAGTAAACAAATAATATTGGATTGGTACGCCACATAGTGCGAATGAGTAATATTCAGCAATATATGGGCCATTTTCTTTGAAAGCGCTGTAAGTTCATTTTCAGTAAAAATTAGTTAATGATAAAGATTACAATTTACTATGCACATTTCATTTATAGACCTGCTCCAAAACAGAAAAATTAATTTTCATTGTTTTACCATTACAAATTTTCGTGGTTAATAAAGTTGTTGTTTCATGTTCTTTATTTCATATTAAATTCGAATAATTACAGAAGCATAATAATAAATAACAGAACATACGACAAAAACACAAGTGGTCAGTTTGGGGTATAATACTTCGGTCGGTATCTCGTGAAGAACTTTAGTAATGTTGGCTTCCAATGCCTCAAACGTTGTTGAATGTCTTGTGTTTACTGAATCCTTAAAAGATGAGACAATTTTTAATTCATCCGCGAAGAGCAAAAAATTCGAAAAGGAAAAACATTTCCTTATGTGATAAAAATTACAAAAAACAGGGCTCTGAGAGGTTCCCTTGGGGGACACGTTGAAATTTGGTGGCTCCTAAAACACTCAGGCCAAAACGCCCATTGTATTTAAAGCTCTGGAAAGGGGGTAGATAGTCAAGGAGGGAAGGAGAAAAGTATCAGAGAAAGAGATAGGAAAGAATAGAGACAGAGATAGAGATAGTTAGTCCTGTGAGAATTTTCCAGATTCTTTGGCAAATCTGTAAATATCCTCCAGTTTTAGAGAAGGAATAGTACTCATTCTCATGACATCGGAACCCAAAACTCGTAGCCGTGCTCTAGTAAATGCAGGACACTCACAGAAAAAGTGCTCAGTGCTATCCGCCTCCTCCAAGCATGACAGGCACATTGGGTCCTCAGCGTTCCAGACCGGACCATCGCTTTTTATGTAGATTGCCTACATAATTGCTGATCCAATTCATGATTCCTGCGGAACTGATTCCAATTATTGGCTCTGGCCCTTGTGGGGAACCGCTGATCCACGGTTGGCCAATTCGTCGGCAATTTCGTTTCCTTCAACACCGCAGTGCCCCGGAACCCATATAAGTACAAGCCTGTTTTGTTTTGCGACAGAATTAAGCCTCTACTTACATTATTGAACAATCTTTGAGGTTTGCTTCGCCTGACTGTCACTGAAAACTCCAATCTTTTTCCCGTTCCATCTCCTCTCGATTATCCATTCGGCTATTTTCAGGGTGGTAATAACTTCTGTTTGGAATACCGTTGCCATTTCCCCCATAGCATAGTGATACTTATTACTATTACATCCGGTTCCAGACCCTATTTCATTCTTGGACCCATCAGTAAAGAAAATATCCGTCAAACCTCCCTGCATGCCTTCGGGATTGCTCCATTGCTCACGCAATGGAAATCTGACATAAAATTTCCTTCTAAATGAAACTGTGGGTATCAGGTCGTCTTTAGGTGCCAAAAACAGTGGATACTGCTCCGACAGCAACTTAAAGATTTCTCTGTGTCCCGAAGTTCCATCTTCGTGCCAGAAACCATATTTATGGAGTCTACACATTGCTTTTATTGCTTCCTGTTGTATCTTAAGATCCAGGGGGAGCAAATCAAACATAGCATTAAGGGCATCACCACAGGTTGTACTCATGGCACCCGTGATGCACCAGACCACAGAAGCGTAATTAATGATTGGTCTGATAAGTGCTGTGTATATCCATGTATGTTTCGGTAGACGTTTTACCGATTTTAAAACAAAATTTGATATTAGCTCTTTGTTCGAAACTCATTTTTGTACCGATGTCACAAACTTACTGACACGTTAGACGCAATAACTTCGCTTCCACTGAACCGAACGTCACCAAGCTTTCACAGGGAGTCAGGTAGGGAGATAACTTCCAACGCACCTGAATTTCAAAACAATTATCAGGTGGATCATTAATTTTGCGACATCAAAAAAGAAAAACTTTTAAGTGGCGGAGATACGTTGCTCCGCGTGTGGCATTTTTTTGAGGTACCTCTTTTTGCTAAACGTTAGGTTCGCCAGGTTGCTTGTCTAAAACAAGACAATCGGTGGTCCAAAGGCCCATTGTGATTATTAGAAGGCCATTACGCACTGCGACCAGAGCTGATCTATTGTGAAAGGCCCATTGTGATACTTGCTTTTGATTTCCATCACCTAACTAAGATACTTAAACCACTCGGATCTAGTCCCTCAATTTTGCAAATTTCCCAGGTCTTAAAAGAAACAATCGCCAAGATATTTGGTACGGCTTTTCTGAATGCCATTAACAGAAGAGTAGTTTACCGACTCAATTTCTTCTTCATTGCTAAATAAAACCAGTAGTCAGAAAAGTATATAAAAAAAAAATGTTTATATTAAACAATTGAAAAAAGTCTACGTCACTTTGTGTGAATGTATTTAGGAAGAAGTGTTCCAGACCGTGAAAAATGTGGTTTCAAGAAAAATGAAAAAGAATATATAACAGGTGGCGCTAAAGTAATCCTCCTATCAGAAAATGATATAAATTTTGCGATTGGCCCCTAATGTTAGTTCTGTTTTCACATTTGTATAGTAAACACATGCGAAATACACGTTAATAAACAATGTTACGCTACACTGCTCCAGAACGCGGAATATTGCTGACTATTTATTTGACCAATAATCGATCGGTGACTTTGGCACAACGTGAATTTCGTCGCAGATTTCCTCGCCGTCCAACACCTACTGGTGAAACACTGCGACGTTTAGCCGCTCGCCTCGAAGAGACTGGCACAACACGAGATGCTGCCAGGCGTGGCAGACCCCGGAGTAGCCGTTCTGCAGAGAATATTGCTGCTGTAGCCGAGGATGTCATGGAAGCGCCGTCGACATCGACCAGACGACGTGCCACGCAAATGGGTATCAGTCGACGGTCTTTACAGCGAATTTTGATACAAGATTTGAAGATGTTTCCGTACAAAGTCCAGACGGTGCATCAGCTGTTAGCTGCTGACCGCCAATCGCGTCTAACATACGCTCAAGCCATCCTTAATCACCACCAAGAGGAAGATGATTTTTCATCAAAAATAATCATGAGTGATGAGGCCCATTTCCATCTTAGCGGGTACGTAAATAAGCAAAATTTACGCTTCTGGGGCACTGAAAATCCGCGTGTAACCCACGAAGAGCCATTACACCCGCTCAAAGTCACTGTGTGGTGTGCTGTTTTCGCTGGAGGAGTCATCGGACCTTTTTTCTTCGAAGACGTCGCGGGCCAAACGGTTACTGTGAATGGTGAGCGCTACAGAGCAATGATCAACGAGTTCTTTTTGCCCCAACTTGATGAATTGGGATTGGAAAACATGTGGTTCCAACAGGACGGTGCGACGGCGCACACTGCACGTGCCACAGCCGAGATCCAGCAAGATCGCCTGATTTGACCGCTCCAGACTTCTTTTTGTGGGGCTTTTTGAAGTCGCGGGTTTATGTCAACAAGCCTCAGACTCTTGCAGCTCTTAAAGACAATATCCGTCAAGAATGTGAGGACCTATCAGCGGAAGTTTTGGCCAAAGTGATGGAAAATGCCATAAAAAGGGCTCAAATGGCAATCAACTGTGGCGGCGGCCATTTACATGACATCATATTCTCGACTTGATGTAAAAAAAATTAAAAGACCAAATAAAAATAATCCACAAGAAGAATCAAAGTTTTCATTTTTTTTTTAATTACAGCCAAAAAACATCGCAAGGTGACTTTTGCGCCACCTTGTATAAAAAGCCATATGCGTTTTTTTTTTTTGCAGCATTATTTCAATATTTTCAAATAATCAAAGCAGCACTAATTATACAGATAATTTCATGCAAAACAACTTAAAATTTTCCTAAGAAAATGTACTTTAAATTTAAACAAACAAAAAAATCAGGGTAGTCCTACCATTTAAAAAAATATGTAGTCATATACGCCATTAATTTTTTACAAAATAACACTTAAATAGAATTTTATTGCCTTTGTAAAGACACTTTTCTGACAAACTGTTTGTTTTCAGATTCATAATGCTTATAAGCAAATAAACACGCACCCATGCACACATGTGCACACGCATACATATGTATGTGTGTATATGCCTACGTGTAACTGTTTATTGCAAAAAATAATAATAGCGCAGTTAAGGCTAAATTTTCTTGTTAATTTGAGAAAATTACTTGTAAACTCAATGGGGAAAATGCGGTGTAGCAATGCGACTAAATGAGGAAATCGAGTGGTGCAACGGCATGGCAATGTGCGACAAGGACGCCAATAAAGGACAAATAGAGGCTTGCAGTAGAAAGCTGTAGATGCTGTGTTGAGCGCAGCGCCGAGTGGGTGTGTTCAAATCATAGCGCACAGCGAGTGGGGTAGCTAAATGTAGTTGTTGTTTTGGTTTTTGTGTCATAGCTGATGGTGATGGTGGATGATGCCAATGGGGTGATGTTCGTTCCGATGCTGCTGACAACTGGGGTGGCGTTGTGGCTCATAACGCTTTTGGGAGCGGGGAGTAAACGCTTTGATGCTACAATTTGCATTGCAATTTACTCGTAAAAGCACATAAGCGCAGCAAAATAACTACAACAACAAGAAAGACTGCAAATCTAGCTGGTAAAGGGAAGGGTAGTTACTTGGTTCCGTTGTTGCTGTTGTTATTGCCAGGATGATTGTTGGCTGCTGCTGCTCCTGCTCTTGCTCCTGTGCCTGCAATGGCAGTCAATGCAGTCATCTTAGCAACTTAGAGTGATTTACGGTTGTTGTGCGGTGATTGAGCCAACAAATCGCGCTCAACTGTCGACGGAAGCAGAACGCGCGCATTTCGTAGTCCTGCCAAAGAATTTGTCACAACGCGGCTCTTCAGCGTTAAGCGCTCAGTGTCAATTGAATTAAAAATAATAATTTCGCAAAACTACTTATTTCACAATAATTTGTTGGACAATTAAAATACATACATATATAAGACCTATAAAAAATAAATAAAAATAATCGTCGGGAAACACAACAATTAAAAATGTCCATACAAGTTAGTGAACGCAACGCAAAATCGCCGCAGTCACTAATGGCCACCGCAAGTGGTAATAGTCTTGCCGTGGTCCAGAGCAATGGTGTGGACGCCAGCAAGCAGCAAATCGCTACAATTGTCACGGCAAAGACGCCATTCTCCATTGAACATATTTTGTGCCAAAATTTGAACAACAACAACAACAGTAATACTAGTGGCAATAGCACCAACAGCAATAATAATAGTAATAATAATAATAGTAATAATGTTGGCGTCAAAGTGAAAGCCGCCATCGGAAAATTTGCCAAAAATAATTGTGATAATGAAAAGTTGAAATGTGCATCGCAACAGCAGCAGCCGTCGCAGCAACAACAACAGCAGCATCCAAAGCATTCGCCCTTAAGCCCATTAGATGAGCATGAGGAGTATATGCGGCTTGTGGCACAGCAGCGGTAATTTTCGAAATCACACTTAATATCATGACGAAATTTTTTTAAAGAAAAAAAAAATATTTAAAATCTTAATATTAGTTTGGGGAAAATATTGCAGCTTAAAATTTTTTTATGGTCGATCTTTCGCTCCTGGGCGATGCTACGACTACTGATATCCGTGCAACTTGGATTATTTCTGTAATTATATTGGCATTCCAGAATATTTTTTTAGTGTGAAAGGTCACCTTGACAACGAGCCTAAACTTTAAATTGTTTAATCGATACTTTACGAAAGATCGGATACTACAACCATCTGCCTATAAAATAATAATTCCCAATTTTCAAAATTTTCTTACATCAACAGAAGAAAGTATTTTATTTTAGCCGCTAGTGCCTCAACTTAAATTATTTCAAGTTCAGAGTCTATAATTTTTCTCGACAATTTTGGCAAGAGCAACAAACTCTATGAAACAATAAAAAAAAAATGGCAAAAACAGCTTTACCATTATAAAGAACTTCTACGGGGTTTCCAAACAAATTCTTTAGGACTGAGAATTGAAAGCTTCTGTAAAATATTTTTTAAACTTGTTAATCAGCTCTGCTTCTGTGTGCTGTTTATGAAATCGTTTTTCACAATTGTTTCATGAAATTTTATCGAAATGCATGGCTGAACATGGGGGGCTGCCGTAGACGAATGGGTTGGTGCGTGACTACCATTCGGAATTCACAGAGAGAACGTAGGTTCGAATCTCGGTAAAACACCAGAATTAAGAAAAAGATTTTTCTAATAGCGGTCGCTCTTGGCAGGCAATGCCAAACCTCCGAGTGTATTTCTGCCATGAAAAAGCTCCTCATAAAAATATCTGCCGTTCGGAGTCGGCTTGAAGCTGTAGGTCCCTCCATTTGTGGAACAACATCAAGACGCACACCACAAATAGGAGGAGAAGCTCGACCAAAGACTCAAAAAGGGTATAAGCGCCAATTATATATATACTCGGCACTCGAAGTGTGTAACCAATTAAAAAGGATACACATTTAGTTTGGAAAATTACTTTTATTCAATTCAAAGTAAATAATGTGTGAAAATAATACAAAATTAAGAACCACTTTACTTTTGCTTGTTATGACCACCTTTGGCCTCGAGACGGTACAGAAACGAATCGCAAGCTAGTGATTTTTTTAGTTCGAACCTTGCTCTCCAAAACAGCTCTAAGAGAATAATCCATCGGATTCACGCCTGATAAATTTCAGAGCCATTCTATGGACATTATGAAGTTCGGAACGTTGTTTTTTAGCCATTCTTGATTCACTCGAGCTTTGTGAGACGGTGCCGAGTCCTGTTGAAACATCCATGGTCTGGCAGCAAAATGTTTGTCTGCCCATGGCTTCAAAGCAACCTCCAGAATATTTCCCGATAATATTTCACATTTACCTTCATGCCAGGCTCGATGAAAACGATTGGAGATCGCCCATCTGCGGTTAGAGCGTCTCAAACCATTACCTGTGGCGAGTGCTGCCTACTGGTGACCAATCCATGACTCAAATTCTCGTATGAACAGTCGGTCAAATAAACCCTATCCCAATAAACGCTAGCAATTCGTAAACTCCCAGCTCAATTCGAAAAAATTTCTCGTCAGAAAACACCACGGCCACGCGAAACAACTCCTTCGCTCTCACAAGTCTGACTTGTTGGTGCTTTAGAGTGAGACCATGCGCCCTCTGGGTCTTGTAAGGCTTGACTTTGAGATCATTTTTCAGTATACGACGGAAGCTACGGTCAGATATTTTCAGTTCTTATGCCATTTGATTAGCACTTCATCGGGGATTTTGTTTAAGTCGCTTCTTCATTTTTTGAACCATTTGACGTAACGTTGCAATCTTTCGATTACCACCTCCATGACGTTTCGTGATGCTAAAAGTATCATTGTAACGAATAACGGTGCGCTAAACAAAATTTTTATTAACTTTAAAGTGCTCGAGCTTACAAACAATCACTGGTTGTGATTTTCCATCCCAATATAATGCAATCGCACTGTTACGTTTGAAATCCATTACTGATTCTCTTTTTTCGCGTTTACTCTCTGGACTCATTAGCCAACTAACAGACAGCCGATGCCCGTGCATCAGCTGCGCGAGTGGTCTGAAGTTGGTTACACTTCGAGTGCCGGGCCCTGTATAAATATATGGCTTGGCATGCAAGTCTGACAAGTCATACTTTCTCTAGATTATTATGAACCAAAAACAAACTGGGACACTTGTTTGTTCTGACTTCAATCCTCTGTAACTTGAGAAAGGTTCAATCAATTTTCAAACAACAAAAGCCAATATAAAGTATTCAATTCAGTATTTTATTATAAAAGGAGAAAGTAATATATTATGAATTTATCTGGAAGTTTTCCAGTAAATAAAATAATAGTTTAATTTTACAACTCAAACATAAAGTGGGACAGTAATGAAAATATCGAAATGCTTGTAGACGTCGTTGCATAGAGTTTTGATGACATCTATTGGAATATTTTTCTACCACTAATCTGCCGTTTGTGCAATTATCTTTCAATATGAGCCCACAAATGCTGAATGAGACTGAGATCTAGGCTCTGAGGAGGATGGGGCAATACTTTTTTTACAATGTAAAGCAATCAGCCCTTACAATCGGCAAAGAATGCTTTGGGTCGTTGTCGTCACCATGTTTCACAGTACCGACCACATTAGACGAATTGATCGCTGTACCTTACCTTTTCCAGACAAAACGGCGGAAATGAGTTTAATTTCAGCTCGTCGATGAAAATAACGTTGCTCCAAAATTCATTCGGATTGCTAATGTATTCTTTAGTATAGTTCAACCTTTTTAGTCACATGAATCCTTGAAAGAAGGTGATTTTTTCGAGTGTACGATTTGCATTCGTTAATGTGCAGAAAATTTCTGAAAGTTTGTGGGTGTACGCCCACAAATGATTTGGCAAAATTAACTGCCGAAATGTTCGGGTTCTCGTTTATGAAATGTATAATTCTTCTCTTGGTCACATTTGAGTTGATTTTAGGGACTCTTACAGTACCACTTTTTCTTGTATTCTTTCAATATATTAAATTCTGTCGACTTGGGGTTTCTAAAATTTACGGGATTGGACGCACAATTTTCCTTCCGAAATGCAGAAATAAAACTAACTTCTGCAGTTCAGTTATAAAAGAAAAATAACGGAATACAGTTAGGTAACTTAAATATGCTAGGGTGTCCCATTTTTTGTTTGACCTTGAAAAATAATACTATTGCGGTTATTTAAGTAATAACGTAAACGGAGTTCCCGTTACCATTAAAACAACGATTGTGCATATTGAAATTAAATTTTTTGAATATGGGCACCCCAGTTTTTTTTTTGGTTCACTGTATGCTCGTATATGTACGAGGGCTGCCTTTTATATGTCGGGATTTGGCAACCCTGGTGTTGCAATCTGGCAACTGACAGCTGTATCGCAAAGTTTGACATTTTTTGGCTTTTACGTACTCAGAACGTTTGAAATACCAGCGCCATTTGTGTTGTTTACAGTAACTTAAAAGATTCATCTCGGTCCAAAAATGGAATTAAATCGTGAACATTTTCGTGCGATTATTTTTTACAACTTTCGACCTAGATTAACTCAGCAACATTGCATGGATGAACTTAATTCATTTTTTGGCTATGAAGCTCCATCAAGGACCAGTGTTTCTCGAGAAATTGCTCAAAAAAAGGCTCGTGTCGATTGGTCGAAGGAAATGCTCAAAAAATACGATCGCGGGGCTTCGAAACACGTCTATGACATCGTGACAGGTGATGAATAATGGATTTACGCGTATGAGCTCGAAAGTAAACAGCAGTCGACTGTATGGGTGTTTCAAGATGAGCCAAATCCAACAAAAGTTGTTCACGCACGAACTTATAAGCAAATGGTCGCCTGTTTTTTTTCGGAAAAACTGGACATGTCGCAATCGTACCACTTGAACAACGCAGAACAGTAAATTCTGAGTGGTACACAACCATTTGTTTGCCAGTTGTCTTCCAAGAAATTAGGAAAACCAATCGCCAAAGACAGATCACTCTTCACCAGAACAATGCGAGCTCTCACACATCGGCTCAAACAACGGCATTTTTGAGCACCCAAAACATCGAATTAATGGGTCATCCGCCGTATAGTCCTGACTTGGCACCAAATGACTTCTTTTTATTCCCGTACGTAAAAAATAAAGTGAGAGGTCAACGTTTTCGACACCTGAAGAAGCGGTTGCGGCATTCAGAATACATGTTTTGGAGGTACCTCATTCAGAGTGGCAAAAGTGCTTCGACAATTGGTTCAAACGCATGCAAAAGTGTATAGATCTTCATGGAGAATATTTTGAAAAACAATAAAGTGATTTTCGATGATTAAAATTTGTTTTTGTTCTCTCATCCCGCCATATACCTTCTACTCAAATATGAACGAGACGGTATCCATAAAACGGTCCGCGGATGACATATGGCAAAAATAAATTTTTTGTTTTTTGGTAGGACTGTTATAAGCTTACATGGCAAATTTCAGCGTGATATATCACATAGTTTGTTTTCTGTGCTACTGTAAACAAGTCAAGTTCAAGTGTGTTCTTCGAATTCTCTTTTATGACTTCAATTGTCTCAAACGATATTAACATTATTTTTGTTCAAATATTCGCGAACAAGACGTGATGTGTGAGCTGGTGCATTATCGTGATGCAAGAACCATGGCTTGTTGTCCCACAATTCCTTCCTTTTAAGACGAATGTTCTCGCGCAAACGCTTTAAAACGTCTAAATAATATTCAGCGTTAACCGATCGGCCTTGCGGAAGGAACTCCGAGTGCACCACACCTTCGTAATCGAAAAAAACAGTCAGCATAACCTTAATTTTTGAGCGACTTTGGCGTGGTTTTTTGGGTTGATGTACGGCCCTCTTTGGACGATTTGTACCACTGGAAAACACGTGCACGCGATAGAGCAGAGTCCCCATAGGTTATCTGCAACATTTTTTTTAATAAACTGCTTGCAAGTGTTACATGCCAGTGCGTTCTTTTTCAAAAAGAATCTGCTGAGTATGAGTAGTACCCCCCTGTAAGATCACCTGGGAACAACGCCAACAATTTTCAGTACCCAAGAGTAGCCTTAGGTTTTAGACCCATACTGGGACATCTCTCTCAAAACAAAACAAAAATATGGCGGTGCGAGGGCTAAGGCAAGAGATTTCAAGTGACGATCAGAGTTTCATTCATGCTTATCATGCTACTCTTCACACCTTCGAGCGTAAATTAAGATTCACTGTCATGCTCAAGGCAATCAAGTTCTACAGGGGGAATCTTAGCCTACGGCTTTGTTTATTTTCAAAATTATGTCGGGAAGGAAGTGACTGAAAATGCTCGCTTCGATGAAGGCTATTAAAATTAGATGAAAAGTTGCTCATCGTCATGAAAGAAAAATTATATTCAAGCTGATACTGCTATTATTTGACAGTTAGAACTAAGGTAACAGTGAAAGTAAATAGCGGCCGCCGTAACTGAATGGGTTGGTGCGTGACCCCCATTCCAGAGTGCGTAGGTCCGAATTTCCGTGCATGAACATTAAATATTAGGAACAGTTTTTTTCTAACAGTGGTCGCCCCGCGGCAGGCATTGGCAAATCTCCGCATGTATTTCTGCTCTTCATAAAAATCATTGGCCATTCGGAGTCGGCTTAAAAGTGTAGGTCCCTGCATTTGTGGAACAACGTCAAGACGCACACCACAAATGGGATGAGAAGTGTACGCGACAATTATTCTTTTTTTTATTTTAAAGACCAGTAGTTGTGGGTGTTGTTTATATATAAGGTTGTCAAAAAAGTCCTGCGGTATTTTTATTGAATTTTCAATTGTTCATAAAATTGGCTATAATAATGCGATTTAAGTCAAATATGCGCCGTTTTGTTCGATGACGAGTTCCCAAGGAGATGCCAACTTCATAATGCCCCTCTTATAGAAGCTCGCTTCCCTATTGTCAAAAAACTCGAAGAGCCAATTTTCACAGGACTCTCTTGTGGACAACTTCCGACTACCAAGCTCGTTCGCCATGGACAGAAATAGGTGGTAATCACTTGGTGCGAGATCAGGACTATACGGTGGATGCAAAAGAACCTCCCATCCGAGCTCCCGGAGCTTCTGGCGCGTCACCAAAGATGTGTGTGGCCTGGCGTTGTCCTGATGGAAGACAATTCGGCCTCTGTTGATCAAAGATGGCCTCTTCTGCATGAGTGCTGCATTCAAGCGGTCGTTGGCAGTACAGGTCCGAATTGAGCGTTTGGTCATAGGGGAGCAGCTCATAGTGGATGATTCCTTGCCAATCCCACCAAACACACAGAAGAACCTTCTTGGCCGTCAATCCAGGCTTGGCCACCGTCTGGGCAGCTTCACCGCTTTTCGACCACGACCGTTTGCGCTTCACGTTGTCGTAAGTGACCATCGTGACCAAGTCGTGTGGCACCCATACATCGAGCTTCTTTTTGAATCCAAGCTTCTTCAAATGGTTTATAACGGTTTGATGACTCATGCCCAGCTCTTGGCCGATGCTACGGCTGCTACTATGCCGGTCTCTTTCGATCAATTCAGTGATTTTATCGCAATTTTCGACGACAGGCCTTCCGGACCGTGGCGCATCTTCGATCACCTCTGCACCAGAACGGAAACGTTGAAACCATCGTTGTGCGGTGGAAATGGAAACTGTATCGGGTCCATAAACTGCACAAATTTTATTGGCAGCATGAGATGCATTTTTGCCTTTATCGTAGTAGTACTGTAAAATATGCCGTATTTTCTCTTTATTTTGCTCCATGTTTGCGACGCTATAACTCACGAACGACTAAAAGCAAACAACAATTAATCAAACACGTGTTAGCACGTGAAAAGAGCTTTCCAAAAAGCTCTAGCGTGAACCGATGCGACGAATACAACTAGAACTACGCGCTTGCAAAGACAAGCTTGCGGAAATACCGCAAGACTTTTTGGCCAACCTTATACTTAGTCCCACCCGCTGCAATGTTTTCCAAGCGGAGGCAGCGCAATTAAGGAAGTGGTGGATTGGTTGCTTACTTCTGTTTCTAGTTGTTTGTGCGTTCGAAATTAGTGGGGAATGACTGACTTCCCTCTCGACTGCATTCGAATACTTCAATATTAGGCTCATGCTTTCTGGAGAATTTGAGGTCTACTCCTGTAAGCATGGGCCTCGCGCCAACTCAGCGAGCGCTGGGCTAATGCGGAAACATGCAAGGTCACGAGATCTTTCCAGTCCCGTGTAGATCAAAGACGCTCGAGGGAATTTCTGAGGCTAACAAAGCAGCAGCTCTCGAATTGGGTGCGAATTCTTACTGGACATTGTCTGTTAGGGGTCCATGCGGGATCCTTAGGATTGACTCAAGTCCTTTCTGTAGAAGCTGTCTGGAGGATGAGGAGGAATCATCTCAGCCCCTTCTTCTCAGCTGCCCTGCTCTCATCGGGCAAAGATTTAGACATCTGGGATCTTACTGTTGCTTGCTGTACCAGCGGATATTGCGGGTGTAAATACCATACACCTGGTGAAGTTCAACAACAGCTTGAAACGGTTAATACAAACGTATATTGCCACCGTTGGTCGTCAGCCTCTTATCCAAAGCCCCTTCTTCCTGTTCTTCCACCTGTCTCGTTTCTTCCCTTTCGATGCTTTGCTCGAAAAAGTTAGGTTCGTCGTGGAAATGCAAACAAACTTGTGCACAAACACAGCATAATTTCTGCTCTTGATAACATAGTGAAAAAAAACTTAAGTGACTAAAGAATTGCTTCTATTGCTCCACCAACACCTAATTTAATTCCAATAGTGGTAGAATACAAGATTGCGCCTTCGCAAGGGCCGCCAGCAAGTGGAAGCTTGGAAACGTAAGAAATTATATACTCGTACATGCATACATACCCATAATTTCTCAGTGACACAGTTTAGTTTTAGGGGGAGGCGCAGCTCAGAAGAGTACTTTTTGATTATTACCTTAGACATTAAAAACTTGTTCAATTTCGCAAAATGGGAACAAAATTGCCGAAGCTCTCCGTGGTTTGGAAGTTTCAACATACTTAAGAAAAATTATTATATAAGAAGCTACTTGGAGGATAGAGTACTGATATGATACGAAGGAAGCGTAAAAGAGTATGAAGTATCTGGAGGGGTGCCACAAGATTCTGCCCGAGGCTCGCTGAGCTGAAACAGTATAACAAAATGTTTTCAAAATAAACCATAAGTTCGAGTAATTAGAAGTTTTTACCGCACCACAAGTAGAAAAACATAATTATCGTAAGATTTATTTTGCTGTTTTTAATTCTAATTTTTCACAATTACCGTCAGTGATATTTTGCTTGTGGACTAATTGAGAATTCTGGCAAAAGAGTCCACTAGCGTGGACGAAGTAAGGGGTGGGTTGTATTTTAAAAACATTTTTCTTTATAAAAGGAAAGCATTTTTTTATAAGATGCTCGTATCATCGTCATTCAAGTATGAGATTATTTCGGTTGCTATAAGTCCGCCATGGGAGTATACGAGTATTTTGATTTTCATCTAAAAAGAGGAAGTTAATCATACAAATTTCCATAGTCCAAGATAACTTTCCGATATAGATATATATTTTCTTTTTCGTATGAAAAGCTTATTTCTGATAAGGATTTTCTTTATGTGAATAAAATCCAGCCATGTTATTAAATTATCTGATATCTTCGAATAAATTAAATTAGGCAATTTAAATTTATTTTATCTAAATACTTACGAAAAAAGGTGTAAATAAAAACTTTAACTGTCTTTGTGGGGAAAAGTTCATGAATAGGGGTGAAATTAACCGCAGTGTGTCGTTTACGTCAAAAAAAAGGTGTTTCTACTGAAGGTTAAAGATAATGTTTCACTGAAAATTTAGTGATATTGAAAAAAATTAATTATCACTAAAGGTTTAGTAACAATGCTATTTTTTTTACCACCCCCAAAAATGGTAGTGTTTGTTAATTTTTTTCACTTCTTCTTTAACTTGATACTGGAAAAGATCGTGCGATCCGCAGAACTTAATCACTCAGCTATAATTTTTCCTAAGGGCGTACAATTGTTGGCGTATGCCGATGATATTGAAAGCATCAGTCTTAACAACTGCGCTGAGAGTTCTGCCTTTTCCCAACTGGATAAAGAAGCAAAGCGAATGGTGGTGAACGAGGCGAAACGAAGTACCTTCTGTCATCAAACAAACAGTCGGCGCACTCGCGCATCGCCTGTCCTAACGTATAGCGCAGAAACTTGGACGATGACAACACCTGATGAAGCGTCCCTTGGAGTGTTTGAGAAAAAGATTCTGCTGAAGATTTTTAGACCTTTGCACGTCGGTGACGGCAAGTATCGCGGGGAATGGAACAATGAACTGTATGAGTTTTACAACGACATAGACATAGTGCAGCGAATAAAGATCCAGCAGCCACGTTGGCTGGTGGTAACAGAGCTAGTGGTAGCAGAGAAAGAGGAAAACATCCTCTGCGTTGGAAAGATTAGGTGGAGAAAAATTTAGCTTCACTTGCCGGTTCCAACTGGCGCCGGTCAGCAGTAAGAGAGGACTGGTGCGAGAAAGAAAGGACTGGTGAGCTTTGTTAAACTCGGCCAAAATCGCTTAAGCGATTATCGCGCCAACCAAGAAGTAGAAGATTTTTTTTTTTTCACTATCACTAAATTTTCAGTGATAATGGATTTTGCTTGATTTAAATAAAAATAAATAATTGGCGCGTACACTTCTGTTAGGTGTTTGGCCGAGCTCCTCCTCCTATTTGTGGTGTGCGTCTTGATGTTGTTCCACAAATGGAGGGACCTACAGTTTCAAGCCGACTCCGAACGGCAGATATTTTTATGAGGAGCTTTTTCATGGCAGAAATACACTCGGAGGTTTGCCATTACCTGCCGAGGGGCGACCGCTATTAGAAAAATGTTTTTTTTTTTATTAATCTTGCCTTCACCGAGATTCGAACCAACGACCTCTCTGTGAATTCCGAATGGTAATCACGCACCAAACCATTCGGCTACGGCGGCCGCCTTTGCTTGATTTAACTACCAATAAATATACAATGGAAGTGAAATTTATGGGTAGTAAAAATAAATTATAAAAATATACAACAATTTAAATATTTACTTACTTGTCTCCACATGCAAAATATTTACATCCATATGTGAGTAAGCCACTAAGAAGGATAGGAGGTGCTGATTTAGCCATGTCTGTCTGTTCGCCTGTGCGCACGAATACTCGTGCATAAACTAATATATTTCGATGAAACTTGGTACTCATATTACTATTTACCCAAGAGAGCTTGGTAATGAAAATGGGCGACATCGGTCGATAACCACACTCACCTCAAATTTAATGGTAATTTTGAAAAATATATCTGCTATAAATAATGCAAAATTACTTAAATTTCACCCAAACTTAGTACAACGTATTATCGGAAATGTTTTTGCTGCTACAACAACAACAGCATATTATTATTCTGATTGGGAACACTTTTTATATATTGAGACTAAATTTCCGCCCGCCTATCTGATGTTATTGTAAAAGCTATTACTATAGTTGCCTATGAATTTGTTTGATTCCAAAAATTAACAACCAGCCGAAATTAAATTTTACTAAAATATGAGCGGGCATATAAAGTTTAGTTTGGACCCAGTTTAGTTTCCTTTCATCATTGATAATATTAAAATATTTCTGTAAAATTACAATTTATTCAAAATGATCGCCTTTTGCTTTAATGCCAACTCTTATTATAAATATTTTTTATCCGTATAAAGAATATTTTTATAATTGTTCCATGAGCCAGTTGCCTCGATTATTTGCAAGTAAAATCCAAGCTGTTTCCAGAGAAATATCTGGTCGTATTAATTCAACAACGCTCGGTAATATGTTGGCCAGGTGGTTAAAACAACTCAGACCGGACAACTTTAAAATGGGATGCCTTACCTAGCTCAATACTTAGTCCAAATATTGCTCATTACGTCTTCTATTTGTTACGTTCGATGGCGTCAACTTGGTTGAGGCGCACAGCTGTAACACTGAAATGCCAGAAATTGTGTTGGTTCGCGTATCGCCGCAAACAGGAGGAATTATTTCAACATTGAATCTGTCGAATTTGTTTGCTGAATTCTGAAAATGGGCGGCCGCCGTAACCGAGCGTGTTTGTGCGTAAATACCATTATAAAGTGCAGATGTACGAAATTGTAGCTATTGTTAGAACTTTTTTTCTAATAGACGTGGCGTAAAACTGAAGATCCATCCATTTGTAGAAAACATCAAGGCGCACACTACTAATAGGAGGAAGAGCTCGACCGAACACCCAAAAAAGGTGCAGTCAGGGTGCAAAATGTAGGTCACTGACGATAAGCTAGTCAGTATTAAAAATCTTGAGTTAGAGTGGCCAGATTGTGATTATATTTTGCTTGACACAAAAGATTGAAGTTAAGTTCTTGTTACCAGTAGTAGCTATCATACATTGAATACCTCCTTGACTTAGAAGTAGACTCACCGAAGTGCCATTTGCTCAGCAATCTGTTGAATCTTGTTGCCCGGATACTTTATGGAAAACGTATTACAATTGGCAGGAAACATGATGGAAAGAATAATAAGATGGCGCCTATCGTTCGCGCTCAGCGAATTTGACAATGAGTTACGTGGTTTTAGCAGCAGTATGGCCATTTTCGTAACTTGATTTAGCATTTTTTTTTTGTTATTTAGTCTCGGAGTTTTAGTTCTTTCTTCATGAAATTTTTCTAGCTAATTTCTAATTCTAGCTGTTCTTATTAAAATGTAATGTTTATAATTTTGTAAAATATGAATTTTTTAAAAATTAGTTCAATAATTTACTCAGTTTTATTTAGCGTTACTTTTTTTAACATCTGGTAGCATTGTCGCGATTGCAGTTGTTGTTGGTGTTCTTCTGCTTTCAGCAGTCAAATCTCTCTCTCACTACTGCAGTGTTGCCTAGCTTTGGATATAAACACTAAAATGCCCACTTAAAGAAAATAAAATACCAAATTTTTATTGAATTACTTAAAGAACTTTGTATGCGTGACAAATTGTCTTTAGAATGTGCGTTTTTCTTTTAATAAATGTGTTATGCTTATGTACAATTTAATTTATAAGTTTTTTTTGTTAAGCGAGACCATTTGAGGTTATGTAACTATATAAGGTACTCTTTTTGTAAAAATGTCAGTATAGTTTCTTTAGTATTTTCTGGTATTTTGTGGCTTATTTAAAAAAAAAAAAAAGATTACACCTCTATGGTTTTAATCCGCATTCAGTAAATTCAAACGTCTTTTAAAATGTGTAGAAAGGTTTTCAATCTTAAGAATCTTTTCAATCTCATTTAATATTTTTGCATAACCTTAAATGGAGCCAAAAATTAAATTTGCACTTTCAAAATATCAAATTTTATAAGAACCAACTAATTTTCATTAGCACTAAAATCTTCTCAGAGTGGTCTTTTTAACCTTCTTTTGTATAATAATACAGTTTTTTTTTAACTTAAAGTTTCGGTAGCTTTAAATTAAAAAAAAGAAACAAACACGAAACTTCAAAATTTTCGCATTTTGAGTATAAAAAAGCACTAAATTTATTGCGAAGAGCAAATGGTTGACAATACTGCACAACTCGGAAAAACGTGACGTCACGCACTCTCTGATGGGCGCAAACTTCTTTCCATCATTCTTGGGCAGGAAGAGTATTAATACACTTAGAGAGTGATATGTCTGTCGTTGGCTATGGATATAAAAAACTATTTCTTAAGCGAATTGAATCCAATTGAATCCATCCGAAACTGAATCCAAAATAGCGCGCCAGCTATTTCTGTTCTGCGCTCGCTGGTGCCGGTTAGAAATCCCGAGCGCTGACAGGTCATGTAGCATGTTGTCCTTCCAACGAAGATGTGGCCTTCCCCTTCCTGGCCTTCTTCTTTGGGGTGTCATGTCGTAGACTAGCCTTGCTGGAGCGCCGCTCTTTACACAGCTCATACAGCTCGCTGTTCCACCCATCACAATACTTCCCCCAAAAGTGGTGGCGACCAAAGATCTTACGGAGAAATTATTTCTCGAAAGCTTACAAAACTTTCTTATCTGCTATTGGTATGTTCCATCTGTACATGTAGAACTCAAGAGCCACATAGTGGTGAATAGCCGCATGTGGCTTGCGAACCGCAGGTTGCCGATCCCTGTGCTAGGTGAATGAAATAATAAGAAAATAGCGCTTTAAAAACACCTACGAATATTTTCGGTACCTCTTTTTCTACATAGTTTTTGACATTTTGGCAGGCTGGGCCACCAACGACCGCTAGTAAACTATTTAATTAGTAAAAATATAAAATTGAGTTTTATGTATAGTAATTTCCATTTTCACTCTTCTTCAACAGCTTCAAGCCAACCGAACGTCCTAATTTCTCTTCCGCTTTAACCGCACCCTCTTCGATCTCATCATCTTCGTCCGCTTCACTGCCATCGCCAACGCTCCTGCATGCAGCAGCCACACACGCACATGCAAGCAATAACAACAACGGAGCAACACTGGTTTCGACACATCAAATCACTTCACCCACAACAGCCAGCAGCTATTTGACACAATCCGCACAACAAGTGACAGTACCACCGCCACCACTACCACCACCTGCACCACAACATCCGCATCCAGCGTCGGTGTTGTATCCAAGTGCGGCATACAGTGACCATGGCTTCTTACAAATGACGCTGGGCTACTTGTCGCCCTCCTCGGGTGCCTACAAATCAGTGGACCCTTATTTTCTGTCGCAGGGTAAGTTTTCAACCATAGGAATAATGTAATTAACACCACATGCATAATGTGTGAGTGTATGTGTGTATGTGAATTCGATAAAAATAAACTTAAATACAAATTAAAAACACCAAACTTTTCCGATTCAATTAGACAACTAAACCCTAAATTTGAATTAGACATTATTTCATAAAAATATTTGTATTTTTTCAGCAAGCCTCTTTGGTGGTGGGCACCTTTTTGGTGGCGCCGGCTGTGTGCCCGAATTGGCTTTGGGCTTGGGTATGGGTGTGAATGCATTGCGGCATTGCCGACGGCGTAAAGCGCGTACTGTCTTTAGCGATCCACAACTGTCGGGGCTGGAGAAACGTTTCGAGGCACAAAGGTATCTATCCACACCAGAACGTGTCGAGCTGGCTACCGCATTGGGTTTAAGTGAGACACAGGTGAAGACGTGGTTTCAGAATCGGCGAATGAAGCATAAGAAACAGATGAGACGACGGGACCACACAAATGGTGAGCTTTCCTTTTTATTTTATTATAATATAAGTCTGGTAAAATTAACCAGTTTCAATTCTTTTTTTTCTTTTTTGATTTTTTTTTTTCATAAATATTTACAAATGACTAATAAGCAACTTAAATAATGACAACTTTATACAATTTTCAATCTACATAACATTTATGGAGTATTTTTATGAAGGTATGACATGGCTAGGTTTAGTTTTTCATATTAAAAAAAAAATAGTAATTTTTATTTCAAAAGTTTCGCTGTTTTTTTATTGCAATAAAGAAACGATTTTTATAGGCTGAAATAGTCCATAAATGGTCATAACGTAACGTTGATAGGTTAGGTTAAGTAAGGTGAGACACTCTGGCCTACTACAGACCCACTATGATATCCCTAAAGTTACTCTTTTCACCTAAACCTGCAGATCGTAACGTTGTAACGTTGATGCTTTGATTCAATTTTCAATAACTCTTTGGCATCAATAGAACCGAATCTTATTTTTCATTTCAAGAAGTCGATCGTTTGATGCAAGATTATCATAACCCAAAAAAATTCGCCAGAATGAGTTCCAACCCTTCGATATCTAACTTATAGGTGAGAATGTTTCCTTACTTTTGCTTAGGGAGGTATATATTTATATATATTAGGGCGGGTCGATTTAAAAATCGTTCATTGCTCTGTGAAAATCGTATTCTAGGGATCAAAATAAGAACGAAAAATCCCACTTTGACCCATTTAGAGTGCTCCAATCGAGTCCAAATGTATGACCGGCCCCCACTAACTTTGGACGGCCGATCCACCCATGCCAGTGGCACACCCCCTGGAACTCCCCTGGGGGGTTCCCCATACAATCATTTCAAAATATCACCATTTTTGGCCTTTACATGAGAAAAGAAACTAAAAAGTTCGACCCAAATTGGGGGACATCAGAATTCGTTTTAGAGGTATGGTTCCTTCGGCAAAGTTTCTTATTTTGATCCCTAGAATATGATTTTCATAGATCAATAGGCGATTTTTTTGCCTCCCCACAAATTGACCCGGCCTAATATATATGGTTTCTAGGAAAAACCAAGAGCCTCCTCAATTGAGGTAGTAAACTGTAAACTCCGAAGCCGTTTTTTCATTATTGACGAAATTACTGATTTTATGAGCTATTACTTTCATCGGCCAAACGAGCGAATTCTTCTTAAGCAGATTTCGGAAATCCAGTGATGTTAAATCGCATATTCATGCCTTACCGCAAGAGAACGGCATCTCTACAAAACTCTGGCTACGGTACTTCATTTCAACGCGAACGTGCGTGAATAAACATCGTCGGGACTAAAAATTAATGCTCATCCATGACCATTCATGCCTTTAAAGTTGCACAACTGCCCGGTGAATAAGGCAGCAGATCTCGCACTTAGATGCTGTACTTAGCTAATGAAAAATTTGGAATGAGCCGACGCTTAGTCTTGGTGTTAAACTTATCACCTTAGATGTCGCATCTCTTGGTCAAGGACCCAGCGAAGCTGAAAAAAAACCTGAAGCTGGAATGAAACCTTTTGGTTTGCGTTCGAAAAAGAAATTCGAAGATGGCGACTGGCTGTTGGTTTTTATGCAGAATTTGTTCAATACCAGTGTACCTATGCCTATAAAAAACCGCATCTCATATACAGACCGGCAGTAAAATACTTTAGTAGCGACCCTGTAACCAAGTGTGCCATTGGATAATATGAAATATCCGTTATTTCAGCGGATATTAGAGCTATCAAACTAGTTCACGAGGTATTCAAAGTTCATGTATAGAAGTTCAGATATACAATTAAAATTGAACGCAAAATAAAGTAATAAATTCATTATTTTCATTGCACTATATACTAAAGTTATATATTTTCGCTCACGTAAATCTGATTTAATTTTTTTCAAGAAAAATTAGCGCATGAACCATTTTAGGTTTCAAAGTTGACCGCTGGCTATTTATAATGAAACCCGCCTAGCAGAAAATTCGTTCAGACTTAACTGAAGACGGGGGTATACACGGATAGACATGTCCTTGCCTAAATCTACAGCGGCTGTTATTGGCTTTCCGTCACTTTGAATAAAAATGTAAACAAATAAGAAATAAGGTATTTTATCCAAATCGTGGTGTATATTCTGAAGTTTTTCTACAAGGGAAGGGACCTACAGATGATTTTTATGAGGAGCTTTTTCATAGCAAAAATGCACTCGTAGGCTTGCTATTGCTTGCAAAACCATGCGTTCTGTGCCGATGGGTACTTTGGCAAGCATCTTCCAAGCGGAGGTGTATACCATCTGTCTGTGTGCAGAGTTTAACTTAGATAGAAACTTTCGGAATGAGCGAATTGGCATTCTGAGCGGCACTAAAGACTTTGCCATCCTGTAAGCTTAAGTCATCAGTAGTCCGTAAGTGTATCGAGAAATAGAATTCGTTAAGTAGACACAATCGAATCCGGCTAATTTTTGTCCTAGGACATAGGCTTATAACTAGGAACGAAATAGCGAACGCATTGGCAAGAGACTGCGGCCTCGTCATTAATAGGGCCCGAGCCCTCGCTTGCTATGGGATAACACACTGTTAAGGAGAAGCTTAGAAGTGAAGAGCTAATGCTAAGGGAGGTTAGTTGGCACCAAACTATAGGCTACACCAAGTGAAATCCATACTGGGGCGATGCCACCAAAAGAGGGCATTCATGGGCATTCTCGCAGGCCATTGCAGACTGCGTGGTCATCTGCACATGATCGGGATATGGTCCATTGTCTCCTGTCGTTTCTGTCACCAATCCCACGAGACTCCAATGCAGCTTCTCCTTGAATGCAGCGCTTTAGTACGGAGAAGATTAAGACTTCTCAGCCATTTGCAGCCAGAAGAAAGGCACATACGCTCAGTCTAACCCAGCTCTATTTTAAGTTTAATAAGAGAACTGGGTCTGGATGTGGTACTGTGATGAGTAGAGGACACAAAAGGCCGTGAGGTCGAAGTGCAGACCTCCAATAAATCTAAATCTATTGCTTATCAAGGGGCAACCACTATTAGAAAAAACCTTTTCTATCAATTGGTATTTCGTGTTCACAGTGTACCTGGATTTCGAAGCCGGGCACTACCGATTGAGAGTCACGCACCAACCTATTCGGCCACGGCGTAGTAAATCATAGAATGCCCACTATCGATACGTTCGAAAGCTCTAGCGGATAGCATATACTGATGTACATTTTAATCATCACATGCAATCCGACTTAGAGCTTTACGTTCCGTGCGGTAGATAAAATTACAACTTATAAGGCCACATGTCATAGACGTACATGTCATAGACGTACTCTGTATGTGGTTGGAGGTGTTTCAGCACTTACTTTATCATTAATATTGAGAGATTGAAACGTCTAAAGGATGTCTTTCAAACTCCTGCAACTATCACACCTTTACTTGCACTCCATCGTTTCTTGTAGCATAGTGGCCCTATTATTCTGGTAGTATTCCAAGCAATAAGACATTTTCATTCTGTACTCTCTTTTTTAAGAAAAATTTAATTTCTAATGAGTTTGTAGAAAATGAAAGTAGAACTTTCGTACCTGTAAGCAAGGCTCCCTATTCGCAGGGATTTGTGGCGGTCTGTCATAATTTTCCAGATGTTTGTAACAGACTCAAGAGGCTTCCGAACTGTTTGATTATATGAATGTTTAAGGTATGTAGTTATTATAAGACACTACTCTTAATCGTAGACGTTGAAGAGGTCATTGTAATGCCACAAATTCAATTTGGAAAATACCTCAATGAACTATTCGGCGCACACTTCTTCTTCTTCATCTTCATCTTTATTGTAGTCCCTGGTCCTGTTTTTTCAATGAAAAAAATTACAATATATTATGGTTTCTTTAAATAAAATTTTAATTATTGCATCATTCGCATCGGGATCCAGACGTGCAAAACTCCTGCCAACGCTTTGGTGGTTTTCCATCTGGAAGTCGTGGTGTTTTAAATTGAACTTTAATCACAATCTCTGCCAACCGATCGCCTCCCATTCTCTTTACATGCTGGCTCCATTTTTTTCTTCTCTTGCGGCTTCATTTTACCACGTAAGTGATTTCGCACATCTATCGTAACTCCTCGTTTCGTTAAAGATCGCGCCTTGTGTAGTCAGCTTTGCATTTCGACGGTGGATATTATTCACTCTAGATTGCGGCCAAATGGATTGGTAAGTGACTACTATTCGGAATTCAGAGAGAACGTAGGTTCGAATCACGGTGAAAGATCAAAATAAAGAAAAAAGTTTTTTCCAATAGCGGTCGCCCCTCGGTAGGCAATGACAAACCTCCGAGTGTATTTCTACCATGAAAAAGCTCCTCATAAAAAATATCTCCCGTATTTTTTGACGTTTAAGCGGAAAATTTTCTTTGGTCATTCACTTGAATTTTGGTATACTTGAATAAAAATACGAAAATGTGAATACGATGAAACCGAAGTGTCAATAAGACCCCTTGGTTTCGCTAACCGTGCGTGCATGCCCACCCCTTAGACTTCTCTATAAGTACACTTCCCCCAAGCTCGACACGCATGACTATCCACCCACCCAGGATGACGCTAAATTGGCTCTTAGTCGCGCCCAGACTAGAATTTTTTTTTTTTTCAAAGTTGACAAGATGTAAAAAAATGGCAAAAATAAATTATGTCGTGTTAGATGCCTGAAGTCAATTTGAGAGATTACTTTTCAGTGATGGAAAAAAATCTAAACGGCAACGAGGTAGTTACAGCCAAGCACAGCGCTACTTTAAAACAATTCCTTTTAATAAAGAATCTCCTCCACATTTGCAATATTAACAACAAAAGTATGATGCAATTTGCTCGTGGCAACATAGTTAGGAAAACTCGACAAAGTTTCCTTCTCCATTAACTTCACGCTTTTGGGACTGTATTTGTTGGAAACACTAAATATTTTGCGTAATTTCATTTTTGCAAACTGCACAAAAGTATAAACTTTCCTTACAACTTTGATTAAACTTCATGAAATCCCATTTGCAGAACCAGTTGACTTTTCACGTTCAGATGGCAGCGCGAGTGGCAGCAGCAGTAGTCACAGTGCAAAAAGCTGCAATAATACTTCGATATCATCTCACGCCAATAATACCACCAGCACCAGCGGCAACAACAACAACAATCAGAATAGCAATACGAATAGAAGTAATAATGGAGGGGAAAATACAAATGGCAGTGAAAAAAGTTTCGCTGCGCAGGCTTATGCGCGCGAACAACAACAGCAACAGCAGCACGCCACTCATCAACAACATACACTTCCCCTCCCCCATCCGCACGCACATCAAACACATTTACAATTACGTGGCAGTAACAGCGGGAGCAATGGCGACCATCATCCTTCATTGATGCATGGAAATCTGGCTGTAGCGCCCCATCAACAGCATTTGCAAATGTTGCGCAACATTTCGGGTGGCAATTTGGATAATGCCGTGGGCTTTCTGCAACATGACTACTCCACGGACGATTACTCGGATGTTGATGACGATGAGGAGGATGACGATGAGAGCAGTGATGTTGATATTGTGGGCGATACGAAACTCTATCACTTGACATAGTGCATAAAAAGCTATCATGTGGATGATCATCTGAAATAATCGTTTTTGCGAAAGATATGTGCTTCTGCACAACAATATGTACTTCTAAGGGTACATATATAATAGTATAATGTATTTTAAATAGGGAGATTATAAAACAATTCTCTGAGTTGTGTAAATATGGTAATTGATGTTCCAAGAAACCCATAAATTTTAGAATAAAATGTATGACATACAAATTTAAGCAGCAAGTCGTTTCGTATTTCGTTAAAACATGTGACGAATGCACAGTTAACCATCTCTATAGTAAGTACTTCACCCATAATCTCAAAATATTTTAGGTAAAGGTGATCAATTTAGAGGTATCGGATTTTAATTTGAAATAAAACAACGAAAATTCAAATTGATTGGGCAATTTTTATTATTTTGCTATTTCCTTGCATGAAATTTTTTTTAAGTTAAACCCTTTCCAATACTGACCACAACAATACACCAATTTTGAATGACTCGCTGGAGAACTTGTCGGTATCTCGTGAATAACTTTAGTAATGTTGGCTTCCAATACCTCAAACGAACTTGATTTATACTCAAAGCATTTAGACTTTACATACCTCCACAAATAAAAATCCAAAGGTGTGATATCATACGATCTTAGAGATAAATTGCTCACCAAAACGACGACGCAGTAAATACATTTTTTTCACGGACAACATGGCCGTCTTGTTGGAACCAAATATTGTGGAGATCACGGGCTAGAATTTCCAGCAGCAAAAAGTTGTTTATCATGGCGCCATTCACTGCATTGGCTCCAGCCTCGCCTTTGAAGAAATATGGGACGATGATTCCTCCAGCCCATAGGCCTCATAGCCGCACCAAAGGGTTATTTTCAATGAATGTAATGACTGTTTTTGTATGGCTTCTGGTTGCTCTTTAGCCCAAATATGGCCATTTTGCTTATTAACGCAGGAATTAAACCAAAAGTGAGCCTCATCGCAGGATAAAGTTTGGGTTCCAAACAAAATGCGTATCTTTGGCGAGATTTTCAAGCATCCAACAACTGAAATTATGACGCTTTGTAAGATCGGTCGACTTCAAATCTTCGAGTAGCTGTATTTTATGTGCTTTCAAACCAAGATCTTTGTGTAAAATCGCCCAAGTAGTGAAATACGATAGGCCAAGTTGTTGAGATCGGCGCCGAATCGATTCTTTCGGGTCTTCGGCAAAACTCTCATTTACATCCGCATTACTCTCTGCACACTCTAATCGGTCGAGTATCATCTAATAAAGTAAAATGATCTTAAATTTTGTCGATGGTTTGTAGTGCGTTCGGTAGGCCGGTTATGTACACCATAAGTTGGCCTGAGCGCATTTGGAGCAGAATATTCCAACAAGTTGAAGACCTTCATAAACAAATGAGTGCCGCGGTGAACCGAACTTAAAAACGTTGACGACTTCCCAGCACGAGGCACAAAACAAAGTACCTCTCCAAAGCCAAATCCGAAGATCTGTGTTTTTTTTTTGTGGCAAAACCGCCCTTATCGTTGTGTAAAGCTGAAACAGTTTTAAGGAAAAGTGGTGTTAAAGTATCCGAAGACACAATTCGAGGGCATTTACTTGGAGTAGACCTGTAATTCCGAGTCATATTGAAAAAAGACTTTCATGGGCTAAACCAAATCCAAAACGAAATTGGGCAAACGAAATATTCACGAATGGATCTTCCCTTTGGGTGAATAGTTGCATACGTCGGTCCTGGTATTCTGCTGATAATCAACAACTTCAACGAACTATTAAGCATCCAGTTCAGGTTCATGTTTGGGGTAGCTTCTCCGAAATCTAATTTGTCCGTTTATTTGTGTTTACCACCAAATTGAATGCAGTTTTGATGAATGAAATTTACTATCAGCTGCGAATATGTGTGGAAGAACTAACCAACCTTGAATTTTACAGGAAGACAATAATCCCAGGCATCGAAGCGGAAAGTGTTGAATCGAAGCAGCCAAAGAGGATTGAAGTGTTGAATTGCTTTCACAGTCGGTTGATGCCAATCCTGCTGAAACTGTGTGGACCATAGTTAAGCCACAACTCAAAGAAAAACAAATATGAACGGTCAAACAGCTATCAAGACAAATTTGGCTTGGTGAGTACACATTTTTTGAATATATTGCGCATAATAAATTTTTCCCCATACATTATAAGCCCATACAAGCAGTTTGTTGGGATCGAATTGGTCAAACTGTTACTGAGTTATCGCTGTCATGCTTCTATTCTACAGCGGAAATGGGAATAAAGTGTGTGGCTTAACTCACATCACACCTCACTCATTCACCAAAACAGGCAAAGTTGATTTGAACATTTACTATGTTTTTGCCTAGTTGCTAAATTCCGAACCGTGTGTGTCAGCTAGTGAACAGGTAAAATGTGTTTAAAACTTTGTTTATCTGCAGTTTATTTGCATTGCCAAAATAAAGTTAAATAAATATTGAAGTGTTTGTTTAATATTTCACTAAGTAAAATTCTAGTAGATAAACCTTCCCAAAATAAAAGTTAGTATCAATTTGCAAAATTTGTACTTCTTGACGTCCTTGGATATTTCTACCGGTAATAAGTGATAAGAGTAATCGAAATTTTTTTAGGGATGTAGAAATTGGTAAACTTTCGGAGGAAGTCATGCAATGGGAGCTACTATACGATGCAAGAAAAATTTTAGACGCTTTTGTGACTTCTTTATGGTAACTTCATTAGCTAAAATAATATAAAATCAAAGAACTCATTTGCAATACAACAATAACGTTTTTTTTTATTTAAGGAAACATTTGACTTAGCACACAGGCAATGCAATGTACTTTTTAGAATTATATATCCATAGGATTCTGAGAACAGATACCTATAGATACACCTTTAAACCGTCATAAGCCACACTTTATTCGTCCGCTGGTGAAGAGGGTGCCAATGAAGAGGATTCGGCAGCCGGAGATGACTCTGGTGGGGGTGAGCTTGATTCTGGTGGTGAAGCAGATGAGTTGGAAGGTGGAGGTGGAGGTGGAGGACCGCCATGACCACCATGAGGACCACCATGATGAGGACCACCTGGACCACCATGTGGACCACCATGATGAGGACCACGTGGACCACCTGGACCTCCTAGTTTGCCTACCAACCCTGGTCCTCCATGTCCCTGTAGTCTTCCTAGTCCACCTAGACCGCTTAGTTGGCCTGTAAATATTTGAGATTGTATTTTTAAATTTTATTTTGAATTGGTTAAGTTGCTGAGATACTCGCCTTCAGCGACAACGACTACTAAAGCAATAACAAATAGTGCTGTAAAGAATTTCATCTTTCCAAGTAGTTCACCTTTAGTGAATTGATACTAAATTTAATTTCGATTCTGCTTATATACCCAAATTTTACTTATTGAAATAGGCCGATATAATTATTTTTTGTACTATTTATGAAAAATAAATAAATAAAAGAATGTTTATTAAAATAGTGAATATTTGACATAATATTTACTTAAGACTTTATTTCTAACAAATTGTTACGAGAAACTAGATATACCAACGGAAATACCACTTTACTTATGGCTCTAAATTAAACACTAACCGTTGACGCAATGAACATTCCAAACAACTGTAACTTAGATGCAGATGTACGAGTATTATCTGTACGGAGAGATAAAGTTTGGAGTATATTAATTTTGTAGTACAGTAGAAGACTCTCTAAAGATATGATAGACCACAGAAATGAGCTAAAGTTTCACTACTTTCAATACCTACGAGAATTATGGTGCTTCTCTAGGGCTTCATAGGTGCTGATCGGTCTGATGACTATGGTGAACTTACCGCAGATAGCATTCAATGGGAGACCACAGATATTCATAAGGAGTACTTTACTGTTATACTTATAGTAGGGCTTATTTGTATGTACAATACCTTTGCAACAAAGTCACAGTTGATGCTTTCCATTTCAATTCAACCGGGCTATTCGGGTCATGTTCTTCGATTTCGATGTAACTGAAATATGTTGCTCTCTGGTCAAAATAATGAGATACGTATTTTTTTGTTCGCCCGAAAAAATTTTTTTTCAAGCTTTATCGGCAATTTTGTTTTTCGGCTCAAAATCGATTTTTTTTAATAATATAAGAAACTTTTTTTTTTAAATGCTCATAACTTAGTCAAAAATGAACCGATTTTAATAATTTTGGGTTCAAAATGATCGTTATTATTTACACGAGCGATTTCATGTAGAAACAGTTGCAAACAATTAGTTCAAAATTTTTTATTTTGCAAAAAACAAAAAGTGCGAAACAGGTTTTTTACTCAAAAATTCATTACTCAAAAACAACTCATTTTAGCTACTGGGCATTCAGCTCAATTAAAGTTTGAGATGTCCTTTTGATTTGGAAAAAGTTGTAAAAAAAAAATACACTTTTTGAAATATTGAATTTCGAAAAAATTTAAATTTTTTTCTTTTTTGCTAAATAAAAAATTTCCAATTACTTTTTTGCAATTGTTTCTACATGAAGTCGCTCGTGTAAGTAATTACAATCATTTTGAACCCAAAATTATTAAAATCGGTTCATTTTTGACTAAGTTATGAGCATTTAAAAAAAAAAAGTTTCTTATATTATTAAAAAAAATCGATTTTGAGCCGAAAAACAAAATTGCCGATAAAGCTTGAAAAAAAATTTTTTCGGGCGAACAAAAAAATACGTATCTCATTATTTTGACCAGAGAGCAACATATTTCAGTTACATCGAAATCGAAGAACATGACCCGAATAGCCCGGTTGAATTGAAATGGAAAGCATCAACTGTGACTTTGTTGCAAAGGTATTGTACATACAAATAAGCCCTACTATAAGTATAACAGTAAAGTACTCCTTATGAATATCTGTGGTCTCCCATTGAATGCTATCTGCGGTAAGTTCACCATAGTCATCAGACCGATCAGCACCTATGAAGCCCTAGAGAAGCACCATAATTCTCGTAGGTATTGAAAGTAGTGAAACTTTAGCTCATTTCTGTGGTCTATCATATCTTTAGAAAGTCTTCTACTGTACTACAAAATTAATATACTCCAAACTTTATCTCTCCGTACAGATAATACTCGTACATCTGCATCTAAGTTACAGTTGTTTGGAATGTTCATTGCGTCAACGGTTAGTGTTTAATTTAGAGCCATAAGTAAAGTGGTATTTCCGTTGGTATATCTAGTTTCTCGTAACAATTTGTTAGAAATAAAGTCTTAAGTAAATATTATGTCAAATATTCACTATTTTAATAAACATTCTTTTATTTATTTATTTTGCATAAATAGTACAAAAAATAATTATATCGGCCTATTTCAATAAGTAAAATTTGGGTATATAAGCAGAATCGAAATTAAATTTAGTATCAATTCACTAAAGGTGAACTACTTGGAAAGATGAAATTCTTTACAGCACTATTTGTTATTGCTTTAGTAGTCGTTGTCGCTGAAGGCGAGTATCTCAGCAACTTAACCAATTCAAAATAAAATTTAAAAATACAATCTCAAATATTTACAGGCCAACTAAGCGGTCTAGGTGGACTAGGAAGACTACAGGGACATGGAGGACCAGGGTTGGTAGGCAAACTAGGAGGTCCAGGTGGTCCACGTGGTCCTCATCATGGTGGTCCACATGGTGGTCCTCATGGTGGTCATGGCGGTCCTCCACCTCCACCTCCACCCTCCAACTCATCTGCTTCACCACCAGAATCAAGCTCACCCCCACCAGAGTCATCTCCGGCTGCCGAATCCTCTTCATTGGCACCCTCTTCACCAGCGGACGAATAAAGTGTGGCTTATGACGGTTTAAAGGTGTATCTATAGGTATCTGTTCTCAGAATCCTATGGATATATAATTCTAAAAAGTACATTGCATTGCCTGTGTGCTAAGTCAAATGTTTCCTTAAATAAAAAAACGTTATTGTTGTATTGCAAATGAGTTTATTTATTTTATATTATTTCAGCTAATGAAGAAGTCACAAGATTGTGTTAAATTTCTCTTCACTCGGATAGTAGCTCCCTTTACATGACTTCCTTCGAAATTCTACCAATTTCTATAGCATTAAAAATTTTCGATTACAATTCTCAACAGCGCTTTACAGATTGACTCAGCATCTCACTACCGGGGGATATACTTCAATGGAATTCGCAAATTCTGTAGGGAAAAAGATAAAACTGCCAAATATGTGCTGGCATTGTGTCTGGTGTATGCATAAGCGTAACGGGACAAACACCTGAGTAAACATATTTTACTATGTAGAGGAAAAATTCAACTCAATAAAATAAGGCAGACGCATTCCCATGAGATAAAAACAGATTACATCGACCTAAGCTCTTCAGACATCTGGCTTAGAGAAGGAAAACTGTTTAGAGAAACAGAAGGTTTTGCAGTAGCGTTACAAGATAAAGTAATACCTATATACAAAAGATTTCCGCAAGGTCAAAAGGTTTCTGCAAAGCAATATATAGAGGACGAGTTGAGGACAAGTGCGGAAGATATGGATTAAGGGGAGAAACGATCAGGAACATACATCTCGTCACAACAATTTGGCCAAAATTATACATATGGAACTCGCAACGCGATATGGTTTTGTACATAAAAATCAACTTTATTTTAAGTATCAGCCAGATAATGCTGATCGAGGATTGGAAAAAACGCTGACACAAGGGTATTATATAGTATCTTAAAGAGACTACTTTGAAGGAGACAAAATAGAAATGAAAATTCAACTTTTGTGAACACACGTCGTACATGTAGCCATACTACTTAATCGCAATATGCAGTCGACCTATTCTGCCAAATTTAGTAAATATTCCGTTCGTTCAATGGAGATGCAACAGATGTACAGAGCCGAACGCGTCAGCATAACTCTTTTCATAACCATAAGCAACCAGGCTGATACCAAAATCACTTATTAAAAACTCAAAATTTTTAATCTTTCGCACAAATTCGAATTAATATAGAGATCTGTTTTAATAGATACCTGCTCAGTTATGATGGTGGAAGAGCAAACGCAATAGCCCAATCGGATGATGATTTCACTGCACTAACTTTAAAACAGCAAAACATCACTAGACAAATAAAGGGTGTTTTGTTAGAGGTTAGGTTTTCAAGATGAAATAAAACGTATATAATTTAATGTTATGGCCAAGAATTTAGCTTTATTATAAAGATAAGGGCATGCCATTATGTTTTAAAAATGATTTCGGGCAAGTGGCCGCCGCGGCTGGCTCGAATAAATTCCAGCCGAGAGGCCCAATTTTCGACCACTTTTTGCAGCAATTGGGGCCGTATGTCAGCAATAACGCGCCGAATATTCTCTTCCAAGACGTCAATCGTCTCGGGCTTATCTGCGTAGACAAGCGACTTCACATAGCCCCACAAGAAATAGTCCAGCGGTGTTATATCGCACGATCTTGGAGGCCACGCCACAGGTCCACGGCGCGAGATAATGCGCTCACCAAAAGTTTCCTTCAATAAATCGATTGTTGCGTTGGCTGTATGGCATGCAGCGCCGTCTTGTTGGAACCAAAGGTCGTCCACATCAACATTGTCCAATTCAGGCACGAAAAAGTCATTAATCATGGCTCTATAGCGCTCTCCATTGACTGTAACATTATGGCCGGCTTCATTTTTAAAGAAATATGGACCAATGATTCCCTCTGCCCATAGAGCACACCAAACAGTGACTTTTTGGGGATGTAACTGCGTCTCAACAATGGCTTGTGGATTATGTTCACTCCAAATGCGACAATTTTGCTTATTGACATACCCATTCAACCAAAAGTGAGCTTCATCGCTGAACAAAATTTTCTTGTGATGCGTCGCGCGAACCGAACCATTATTTTCGTAATAAATTTGCACGATTTGCAAACGTTGTTCAGGTGTAAGTCTATTCATTATGAAATGGCAAACCAAACTGAGTACAAATCAAGTGACATCTGTCAAAAAGACCATCTACGAAAAAAGTAGTGCCAACTTAAGAACCTAACCTCTAAAAAAAACACCCTATATAATAATAAGAACTAAAACAAAGAAACAAACATGGAAACATAAACCAATACAAGAATACTCACAGAACTTTCCTACAGAAATGGACTGCAGGTGCACAAGACCGACTGCTTCCGGAAACTGAAGGGTTTCTGTTCGCAATGCTAGACAGAATAATATCAACAAATAACTACAGAAAATACAAAGAGAGCTTAAACCAGAGGACGACAAAGCTTACTCGTGCTAGCAGTACACTCAACACACCACGTATTCTTATGCTCTTAAAATCAATCTGACACCAGCAAAAGGCCTCTTCTATTCGTCATTTCCCTGCTCGCTATTTCTATGCTTGATCAACGTAACGAAAAATTTGCATGCGATAGCAACAACAATAGCTATGGCTATAGCTCATTAGGCCGCACTGCCTTACCAGCTCATGTAATTTAAGGCAGCTCTCTTACCGTGTTGCCGACATATGTTCATTTGCTTCATCTATTCGCTACTTCCTAAGTTTTGACGAAAAAAGAGGCCCAAAGCAGCATAAGTAGTGGATATGCTGGTACATAAGTTTCTTATGATACAGTAGACATAGGTGCTTGGATGTATGAATAAAATTATTGAAAAATAGATATTTTATGATTTCAAATGCGTTTGGTGATATGCAATGCCGTTTGCATGATTTTGAAATTCAAATATAAATAATAATCCTACGAAGCGAGATACATTTTTATAATGGAAGCAATATAATTGAGTTCTGGAGAAATTTACGTAACAGTTTGCATCCTCAACTCAAAGAATTTTCTTTTAAGATATTATCACTTTTTCCTTGCACCTAGTTTAGTAAACACATTTTTTCTTCCAAATTAAACACCAAGTTTCTAATCAGAAACTGTCCCAAAAGTATAAATATTAATATTAGCTAAACTACGTTTTGAAGTAAAGGGAGATCAGATTGGAGGTACTTTTTGCGACAGGGTTTTTTGACAGATTACGCATGACTACTGTCAAATTAAATACATAATTTTTTTGAGATATCATTGACATTTCAACAACGTTGATTGACACCTCAACAACAATTACAAATCGTACAATTATATTATGAAAATCGATGCTCTCTGAAAAGTATTCATTGCGCGATCAGACCAAGTTATGGCGTTCAGCGATGAAGCACATTTTTTGCTTAATGGCTGCGTCAATAAGCAAAATTGCCATATTTGGGCTGATGAGTAACCCGAATCCTTTCAAGAACAGCCATTACATTCATTGAAAGCAGTCGTTTGGCGCGGTCATCAGTCCATATTTTTTCAAGGTCGAAGCTGGCGCCAATGTAACAGTGAATGGCCAACGCTATCGCGCTATGATAAACGACTTTTTGATGCCGGAAATTCAAGTCTGAATTGAGCTACACATGATCTTGGTTCCTACAAGGCGGCGAAACTTGCCATACAGCCAGACAATGGATTTACTGAGCCGTCGTTTTGGTGAGCAATTTATCTCTCATCATGGGATTTGTGGATTGACCATCAACATCGTATGATATTACACCTTTAGACTTTTAGTTGTGGAGGTATGTAAAGTTTAAATGCTTTGTGGATAATCCAGCTTCGATTGAGGCATTGGAAGCCAATAATACTAAAGTTATTCCCGAGATACCGGATGAAGTGCTCCAGCTAGTCATTCAAAATCGATGTTTACGGATGACCGAATTATGGGGCAGCTGCAGCCAACATTTCAAAGGGAGTATCTTTAAAAAATAAATGTGATGAATGGTTCTATACAAAAGTAATGAAGATTGCCCAATCAGTTTGAGTTTTCGTTGTTTTATTTCAATTTGAAATCCGATACCTCGGAATTGATCACCCTTCACAAAGCGTGCTTCAAACTTTGCTACAGGCTAGACAGGCCCTCGCATGTGAATTCAAAATATTTTAGGGCAACAAGCTTATCCTTCTGTCTCCTCAAATTCCTGGAGAGTGTCTAGACACATCCGAGTGTGAGCAAATTGGTGTCATAAATAGGTTTTCTCTTAATATCTCGACCACAGCGTCACTTATGGGAGTTCATGAATTCGTAAATCTTTCCAGCAAACTACTGAAATTTCATCGCGGTCAAATTAGAAGTCTATAAACAGTTGTTATATCGGGCAATACCTAAACGCCTGATGGTAACGCCAGGAACAAGCCACATCTTTAGAAAACAGCTTGATAATTGACTGGCTTATAACCGATACTTAGTAGGCTATTGCATTTTTTCAATTTTATGTTTACATCTCGCTAAGTCTGTTTGTGTTTGTCTCAGAGCTTATTTTAAATAGAGATCTTTAAAATATATTTATGGTTTGCTTAAACGCCTTCCCCTCTGCCAAAAATCAACGAACAAAACTCTTTGTAAATATCCAAAGTTCAATTACCAATACGTAGGCACAAAAATATAAATAAAAAACTAAATTTCTGTTTGATGATGGGTATTATTATAATAGAAAAACAAAATTAGGAAAAGTTGAATATGCCAACGACCAATTTAGTTCAATTTGAGCTTAGATATAAGTTTTAAAAATAAATTATACGGATCTTTGCCCATAAATCCACCTTTACTACCACCAGTGAATGAATATATCAGCAATGCCAAGGTGTTCCTTGGCGGGCCGTGGTGAGGCCTAGGAGTGGTAGATCTTCCTGGTGCAACGGTAGTTTCGTTGGATTTGCTTGTAGTACTTTCTAGCTCAGGTGCAGCCGAAGTTTCGTTGGATTTGCTAGTTGTTGATGGAACAGCTGTCGAACTTACATCAGGTGTAGTACTTTCTAGCTCAGATGCAACCGAAGTTTCGTTGCATTTGCTAGTTGTTGATGAAACAGCTGTCGAGCTTACATCAGGTGTAGTACTTTCTAGCTCAGGTGCAGCCGAAGTTTCGTTGAATTTGCTAGTTGCTGATGGAACTTCCGTCGAACTTACATCAGGTGTGGTACTTTCTAGCTCAGGTGCAGCTGAAGATTCGTTGGATTTGCTAGTTGTTGATTGAGCCTCCGTCGAACTTACATCAGGTGTGGTATTTTCTAGCTCAGGTGCAACCGAAGTTTCGTTGGATTTGCTAGTTGTTGATTGAGCCTCCGTCGAACTTACATCAGGTGTAGTACTTTCTAGCTCAGGTGCAACCGAAGTTTCGTTGGATTTGCTAGTTGTTGATGGAACTTCGGTTGAACTTACATCAGGTGTAGTACTTTCTAGCTCAGATGCAGCCGAAGTTTCGTTGGATTTGCTAGTTGTTGATGGAACTTCCGTCGAACTTACATCAGGTGTAGTACTTTCTAGCTCAGGTGCAACCGAAGTTTCGTTGGATTTGCTAGTTGTTGATTGAGCCTCCGTCGAACTTACATCAGGTGTAGTACTTTCCAGCTCAGTTGCAGTCGAAGTTTCGTTAGATTTGCTAGTTGTTGATTGAGCCTCCGTCGAACTTACATCAGGTGTAGTACTTTCTAGCTCAGGTGCAACCGAAGTTTCGTTGGATTTGCTAGTTGTTGATGGAACTTCGGTTGAACTTACATCAGGTGTAGTACTTTCCAGCTCAGTTGCAGTCGAAGTTTCGTTAGATTTGCTAGTTGTTGATTGAGCCTCCGTCGAACTTACATCAGGTGTAGTACTTTCTAGCTCAGGTGCAACCGAAGTTTCGTTGGATTTGCTAGTTGTTGATGGAACTTCCGTCGGACTTACATCAGGTGTAGTACTTTCCAGCTCAGGTGCAGTGGAAGTTTCGTTAGATTTGCTAGTTGTTGATTGAGCCTCCGTCGAGCTTACATCAAGTGTAGTACTTTCTAGCTCAGGTGCAACCGAAATTTCGTTGGATTTGCTAGTTGTTGATGGAACTTCCGTCGAACTTACATCAGGTGTAGTACTTTCCAGCTCAGTTGCAGTCGAAGTTTCGTTAGATTTGCTAGTTGTTGATTGAGCCTCCGTCGAACTTACATCAGGTGTGGTACTCTCCAGCTCAGGTGCAACCGAAGTTTCGTTGGATTTGCTAGTTGTTGATGGGACTTCCGTTGAGCTTACATCAGGTGTAGTACTTTCCAGCTCAGGTGCAACCGAAATTTCGTTGGATTTGCTAGTTGTTGATTGAGCCTCCGTCGAACTTACATCAGGTGTGGTACTTTCTAGCTCAGGTGCAACCGAAGTTTCGTTGGATTTGCTAGTTGTTGATGGAACTTCCGTTGAGCTTACATCAAGTGTAGTATTTTCTAGCTCAGGTGCAGCCGAAGTTTTGTTGGATTTGCTAGTTGTTGATTGAGCCTCCGTCGAACTTACATCAGGTGTGGTACTTTCCAGCTCAGGTGCAACCGAAGTTTCGTTGGATTTGCTAGTTGTTGATGGAACTTCCGTCGAACTTACATCAGGTGTGGTACTTTCTAGCTCAGGTGCAACCGAAGTTTCGTTGGATTTGCCAGTTGTTGATGGATCTTCCGTCGAGCTTACATCAGGTGTGGTACTTTCTAGCTCAGATGCAACCAAAGTCTCGTTGGATTTGCTAGTTGTTGATGGAACTTCCGTCGAACTTACAACAGGTGTAGTACTTTCCAGCTCAGATGCAACCGAAGTTTCGTTGGATTTGCCAGTTGTTGATGGAACTGCTGTCGAGCTTACATCAAGTGTCGTACTTTCTAGCTCAGGTGCAGCCGAAGTTTCGTTGGATTTGCTAGTTGTTGATGGAACTTCCGTCGAACTTACATCAGGTGTAGTACTTTCTAGCTCAGGTGCAACCGAAGTTTCGTTGGATTTGCTAGTTGTTGATAGAACTGCTGTCGAGCTTACATCAGGTGTAACACCTTTTAGCTCAGGTGCAGCCGAAGTTTCGTTGGATTTGCTAGTTGTTGATGGAACTGCTGTCGAGCTTACATCGGGAGCGGTAGTTTCCACCTTAGAGGCAGCCGTGGTTTCTGCGGATTTTTTGGTTGATGATTGAGCGTCCGTTGATGGGCTTGTCGCTGGAGTAACAACAGTGGTATTTATCGCAGGTCCAGGTATAGTTGTTTCATGGCGCCAATCAGGACAACGGCGATGTTTGCGGTCGCATGGTGGCTTATCAGGCCTCCGGCTATGATGTCTATGCCTATCGAACCATCTTTTCCATGAGTCAATGATCTCAGGAATAATACCTTCATGTTTGGGGGGAACTTTTGCTCCCGAATTCGGAACCAATGGTCCCTGTTGTTGAGGGGGAAGTAATTCTGCTTTTACTGGCGAATTAGAAAGTAATGAACTCTGTTGTTCATCTACATTTGAAGCAGCATAAGGATCTCTATCTTGATTGGGCTCTCCATTCAATTGATATTCACTAAGTTGTCTGGACTGTATTGAAGGATGGCCTTAAAACATAAAAGTAGATATATTAGCATAAATATTTTTAATATTTTATTCAACTTACCGTTGCTGGCAGCTACCATGTAGGCCAAAAATAAAACGGCAACTAAATATTTCATTGTGTTGGAAGTAGTAGTTACGGAAGCTACTTGAGCTTAAGATGGATTCTAGCTAATTTATATGCGAATGATTTGGCTCGTGTTTGTTTATATAAGTTAATTATTTGCAAAAAATTTCGTTCGCAAAACACTTGGGTATATTTATCCTAAAACTTATTTTCAACCTGGTTGTGCAATGAGTTCCCGTCTTGGTTTGTTTTTCTTTGCTTTTTGAACTTAAAAAAAAACGTGGCGCCTTGACGCGATTTCGCACTAGTAGCAGAAAATATTATTTCGTGCTGACGTCTTTGGTGGGCTTAATGCCAAATTCGGCAATAATTGAATGAAATTATAAAACGAAGTTAGATCAACTAATAGCACGTGCATTAAATATTATAAAAGCTGTATTTATTTTTGTAAGCATTCATAAGATTATCACGTCGATCGCGTGGCTTTTAAGTGCGTTGCCTACTTTTTTATATGGAAGAAAGTACGTAACAGCTAAAAAATTATAAAAAAAGGAACACGTAACTTGCACTTTATTGGACTAAAATTTTATAAAGTATAAAACTGCATACCAAATATTTTTCTAGAAATTGTAATTACAAACCGAGAGACTGTAGGGAAAATCTGGCGGCTTTTTTCTACTTTTGTTTAAAGTTTGAAATGTGAATTTATATGGTTTTTCTTAGGCACTAATCTTTACTTTTTTAAAAAGATAAATGAGCATTAAGAAAAATAGGAGAACAAATAGTCAAGACTGTATGCTTTGCCCAGTCTTTTCTATTAAAAAAAAAAATAAATAATTGGCGCGTACACCCTTTTTGGGTGTTTGGCCGAGCTCCTCCTCCTATTTGTGGTGGGCGTCTTAATGTTGTCCACAAATGGAGGAACCTACAGTTTTTAGGCGACTCCGAACGGCAGATTTTTTTTTATGAGGAGCTTTTTCATGGCAGAAATACACTCGGAGGTTTGCCATTGCCTGCCGAGAGGCGACCGCTATTAGAAAAATGTTTTTATTAATTTTGCTTTCACCGAGATTCGAACTAACGACCTCTCTGTGAATTCCGAATGGTAATCACGCACCAACCCATTCGGCTACGGCGGCCGGCTATTGGTAAAATACAAATTTGATGAAGAATAGAGAGAAGTATTTATGTAGTATTTTTGGACGAGAAGAGGTTTAATTTAAATGGCTCCGACAGAAATGACAAATATTGAGATTTTTTGGAGTTCAAAGGCCTCACAATACGTTAGTCCGGCGAAGTTTCTGAAGAACAGAAATGAAATAGAAAGAGAAAAACGCTACATTCATTTTTTAGTTAGACTGCAAAAGTATGAAATAGCGATGTTGAACCCCTTTTCGGGCTTTTCATTTCAAATATTCCTATTGAAAATGTATGGTCTTTATCAAATGGTCTATAAAAAATTGATAACTTTGGAGGAGGTGGCTTCTTCTTCTTGATTGGAGCGATAGAGGATTACGCGATTTTTGCGGAGTTTCACAAAGCGCGCCAGTCGTTTCCTTCTCGTGCTAACCGGCGCTAGTTGGATACACCAAGTTCTTCTCCACCTGATCCTTGCAACTCAGAGGAGACCTTCCTCTTTTTCTGCTACCACCAGCTGGTACCGAATCGATCTCATACAGCCAACCTGCAAAGATCCAAAAATCTTGCGCAGAATCTTTCCCTCAAACACTCCAAGCGTCGCTTCATCGGATGTTGCCATCGTCCACGCTTCTGCGCCATACGTTAGGACGGGCGTGATGAGAGCCTTGTGGAGTGTTAGCTTAGCTCGTCGAGAGAGGACTTTACTACTCAATTGCCTACTTAGTCCATAGTAGCACTTGTTGGCAAGAGAGATTCCCCGTTGGATTATAAAGGCTGACATTGTTATCGGTGTTAATGCTGGCTCCTAGATAATTCAAGTCGTCTACAACCTCGAAATCGTAACTGTCAATAGTGACATGGAGCTCATTCGCAGTGGTCTTCATCAGTATAGGTAGTTCTCATTCGAGGCTTCGTTTTCATTGGGCGGGATTTTTACGTGGCGGGTCCCAAACCCAACGTACAACCATCTATCATGGGTTGCTCCGCCTTCTCACAATAGCTCGCTCTCGAAGGTTTGTTCGGAAGCTACCCAAAGGATACTTGGACTAAGAAGAAGAATGCAGAAGAATCGTCCTGGCCTCTCCCAAGTGAATGACAATCAGTGATTTCCCAACTTGCGTGGACTTCTACATATGGAACTCCTGGATGAGCTCCTCCCACGCTTCTCTTATTTCCTTAGTTAGTTGAAATCATAATATTCAACTAAAATCAACTACAAAAAATGAGGAAGTACTAAATTCGGTCCGGTCCCATCTCACATTTTACTAAAATTTAATTTGGGCTGACTGTTGATTCTTTTAACCAAACAAACTCATAGACCATGAGAAGTTTAGCTTGTAACATCAGACAGTCGGACGTTCTAATATATAAAAAGTGGGCGTGGTTTTTATCCGCTCTCAATAGTATTGTTTACGGATACAAAATAGATGGGAAACAATACGTGCACCGAATTGGTACAGTTATGAGTGGGTATAAGAAGGGAAACTTCCTAAAAGCATGTCTCGATATGTCAGAGTATATGACGAATACGCAGCAGGAAGTGATGAATATGATCTGTCCCCTCAATCCACTTATAGTTTTGACGAAGACACTTAGACTAAAGGAATCCAGCATGTGTAGGCAGCCACATAGATATAGGCAAACAAATATTTAGGATGCCATTATAAAGTATGGCTTTATGGGTCCAAAGCTGATGGAACTTAACACAAATTAGATTACTTGCATCGATGCGAGGTTCGAAAATTTAGGTTAACCAGAGATTTACTGAAATTATTAAATCCTGTTTAGAATGTGAATTTACTTATACCTATCCTGCAATTGTTGGTGTGCGTCTTGCCGTGGACCTACGTAGTCCTGGAAGGGCTCATAGTTTCATATCCCTTCTGAACGACAAGCTTTTGTCATGACAGAAACATGCTCGGAGTTAGTCATTTCCTGCTCAGAGGCTTCCTCTTCTTCTTGATTAAGGCGACAACCGCTGCAACGATTTTAATGCTTTTGGATGGAGTGTAACAAAGCGCGACAGTTGTTTCTTCCTCCAGTGAAACCAAGTTCGTCTCCGCCTGATTTTTCGAACCTATAAGGGTATTCCTTAGTGACGTTGGTGTCCAGAAGGCAATTCATCATGTCCTCGTTTACCACCAAACTCACCCGGTCTACTTCGTAAGCTTAAAGCGGCAGAACAAACCCCTAATCGATTGCGTTGGACAGCTTGAGCAATCTTTCCTCGTTTGGTTTCAAACGGCTGGGAGAAGTCATTCACAATTCTGACCGATTACACAATGTTATTGTATACAACTAAATTAGTCTTGCGGATATACCAAATTCAGACTATCTCCTTTTCCTTGCTTTAAAATCGTCATTAGATGGCGCGTGCTGATTATCTTCATGGATATTTTCTAAGACTTAGCGCATGTTCTATGATCGATAGTTGGTTTTCACGTCTGAAAGCACACCGATAAGGTCGAATCAGTTGATTGCTGCGGTCTGGTGGTGGTGATAGGACTATATGTTTCTATTTATTGATTTGTCATGCTTCGAATTCGAACTCAACGAGACCCACTGAATGGTATTCACATCAGCTCAGCTAAGGCCATCGCTAAATTTCATGTACCAAAAAGGCGTGAATCTTACATGGGAATTGAATAGTGAAGCTCTTTCTGGCGGACCTTTTGGTAATAAGTGATAAGTGCAATCGAACAGTTTTTAGAGCTATACAAATTGGCAATATTTCCAAGGAAATGATGAAGTGGCGCCACTCGGAGGGATGAGAAGTTTCAGAAGAGCTTATAAAACTTAGAAAACGTGAAGAGCTCAGCTCGTGTCAGGAAACTGTAACTGTAAATATAAGAACTAATTAGAAATACAATAATAACGACTTTTTATTTAAGCAAACATTTGATTTTTAGAGTTATGTTATAATACGATTTTGAGAGCAGGTACATATAGTAAAAATATCCTTCTAAACTATTTTATCCATCGTTTATTACGCCGCTGTTGAAGATGAGGAATCGTCAGCGGAGGTTGATGCTACTGAGTCTGAGGATTAAACAGTTCATTTCGATGGAGATTTCTTTGAGTTTGAAGGTACCGTACTAAATGATGGAGATGGATATAGGGTTGGAGGCTGAAGGCCAATCGGAGCGGAAGACCTCCGACTACTACTAAGAGTACCACCAGAAGCCCCTACTGGTTCACGAACTCCTCCTGGTCCTCCTTTTCATCGTAGATTTAACCGTCTTGCAGGTCTTCCTATTCCATCTTGTAAATATTTGAGATTGTACTGTTTTGCCATTCTGTGACAAATTTTATTGTACAATGCATGCGGCGAAAACAACTCGACAGAAAAAATTTCCGTTATTTTTGATTTCGTTTGTATGCATTGTCTACTCACAAATTATACTCAATTTTGTTAACAATGGAGTGGGGAGCTAAGGAAAATCGCATTGCACTGATTGCATTACAAAACTGTGGAAAAAAACTGTGAGATTTGCGAATTGCTTAAAAAACTTAATACTTCGAGAATGTTTGTTTACCGCACGATCAAACGTCTGAAGTGACAGACAAAAAAAGAAGTGGTCGTTCTTGCGTGGTTCGACCCAGTGCAGCCATAAAAGCCGTGCGAGAAAGAATTCGCAGAAATCCTCTTAGAAATCAGAAAACCATATCTAGGGAAATGAATGTATCGACCAGATCCATCTCAAGACTAATTAGAGATGATCCACACGAAAGCCTTCCGTTGCTCAACTGGTCATTTTTTGACAACCCGCTTGAAGAAAATTAGACTCGACAATTGCAAGCGGCTTCTTTGGAGAAACGCGGCAACAGCCATGAAAATATTATTTTCACAGATGAGAAAATGTTCACTGTTGAAGAAGTATTTAATAAAATCTATGGTAAAACATCAAGACGCAAAAAATGTTATTCCAAGTGTTCAGCAGGGCCCCCATCCAGCCTCCGCAATGGTTTGGTGGGGAGTGTCTTGTAAAGACATTACATCTCTTCAATTCTGCGAAAAAGGGGTTAATGCCGAGGCAAATGTGTACCAGGAGGATGTCTTAGAAGACGTGGTGAAGCATTTGAGCAGTACTCTCTTCAATGGAGAGCGTTGGATCTTCCAGCAAGATTCCGCTCCAGCCCATACGGCAAAAACCACCCAGCGGTGGCTAAAAAACAATATGCCTGGGCTCATAGCTGCAGAAGATTGGCTGTTTGGAAGTACAGTTCTGAATTGATTCGATCAGCGACGTCAATATCCATGGCAACTGTGCGTGCTGCAATAGCTGAATAGCCTAATCGTTTGAAGGCTTGTGTTAAAGCAATTGGTGGCCATTCGGAATGAAAATTTAAATTTATTTACTTAATATTTAAATGATTAAATAAAACTTAAATCATTAAAAAAGTATTATAACTTCATATCTATAACGAACTTAACTTGTAATAGAACTTATGGCAGGGCTAAGCTTATTTGTATTTATTATATATATATATATACGAGGGGTGCCTTTTATATTTCGGGATTTGGCAACCCTAGTGTTGCAATCTGGCAACTGACAGCTGTATCGCAATTGAAATTTTTTGGCTTTTACGTACTCAGAACGTTTTGAAATACCCGCTCTATTTGTGTTGTTTACAGTAACTTAAAAGATTCATCTCGGTCCAAAAATGGAATTAAATCGTGAACATTTTCGTGCAATTATTTTTTACAACTTTCGACGTGGATTAACTCAGCAACATTGCATGGATGAACTTAATTCATTTTTTGGCGATGAAGCTCCATCAAGGACCAGTGTTTATCGATGGTATGGTGAATTCAATCGTGGTCGTAGTTCACTCCAAGACGAACTTCGTGAAGGTCGTCCAAAATCAGTTGTTGTTCCGAAAACCATTGATGCTATACGCGAACTGATATTGCAAGATCGTCATGTGACCTATCGTGAGATTGAGACAATCTTAGGCATTAGTGGGACCAGCATACATACAATATTGCATACACATTTGACTGTCAAAAAAATTTGTTCGCGTTGGATCCCACACAATATACATAGATGATCAACAGGTCCCATATTCAAACTATGCGAAGTATGTACCTAAGTATGACTCTTGACTGCAAACTTCGATGGAAAGAGCATGTCAAGAAAAAGAGGCAAGAATTGGACATCAAACTCAAAAACATGCAATGGCTCATGGTAGCAGATCAGCTCTCACGATAGAAAACAAGCTGTTAATTTACAAGCAGATACTAAGGCCAGTATGGAGATATGGTGCGCAGCTATGGGGGTGCGCCAGTCAAAGTACGAAAAACCAAATCCAACACTTCCAAAATAAGGTCCTTAGGTGCATTGCCAAAGCACCATGGTACTGCAGAAGTTCCGACATTGAGCGCGACCTTAAAATAAACTCCGTCAACACTGAAATCGCAAAGATTGCAGTTGCCCATAAAGAAAGGCTAATAAACCACATCAATGAAGAATCACTTAATTTAATTGAAACCAACGGATTAATACGAAGGCTCAGACGCACTAAACCCAGCGATCTCATACCTCCATAGAAATGCTTTATGTCATGTAGAGTGAAAATTGTGTAATGTTATCATAATTAAGTTGCTTGTTAGTCATTTGTAAATATTTATGAGCTAGTTGCAATAAAAAATTAAAATAAAAATAAATAAAAAAAATGCACGTAGACTCGAAACTACGCACTCCCGAACGGTAGTCACACACTAACACATTTGGCTACGACTGTCGCCAATACCAATTAGTGCTGTAAATAATTTCATCTTTTCAAGTAGTTCCACTTCCGTTAATTGATACATAAGTCCACTTGGGTAAACCTCTGACTTTACTTAGCTAAGTATAATAAAAAATTAACAGCATAATATTTATTTTTCTAACAAATCCTTGTGCAAATTTGCAGACGACAGCAGAAATAAATAACAGACAAGAAAAGTACTGAAATTGTTTTTCTTTTCACCAGCTGACACAGGTGGTTCGAAATAATAGCGTCTGCATCATAAATAAATATACAAAACCACTTCGGCTTTGTGGCAAAACTAATTTGTTTCGCACCTGAATTGCAAATCATACCTTTAATGCAAATATATCTGTTTATAAGGAATTTGGTTAGACGAAATAAACAGTTTAGTCTTATATAAGGTTGTCAAAAAAGTCTTGCGGTATTTCCGCAAGCTTGTCTTTGAAAGCGCGTAGTTCTAGTTGTATTCGTCGCATCGGTTCACGCTAGAGCTTTTTGGAAAGCTCTTTTCACGTGCTAACACGTGTTTGATTAATTGTTGTTTGCTTTTAGTCGTTCGTGAGTTATAGCGTCGCAAACATGGAGCAAAATAAATATTATATTATATTTGCTCATGCGAGTATTCTTTTTATACGGCAGCCGTCGTAGCCGAATGGGTTGGCGCGTGACTACCATTCGGGAGTGCACGAAACAGCAAAAATGATAGAAAACTTTTTTTAACAGCTATCGCCCTTCGGCAGGCTATGGCAAACCGCCGAGTGTATTTTTTGCCGCTCAGAGTCGGCTTGAAACTGTAGGTACCTCCAAATAACCACAGTTTACTACAAATGCGTGTAACAATTCATTATGCAGGTTTTTTTATACGGGTCCGGTTTGTAATGTATGCTCATAATATCATGTTTTTTGAAAATTTTAAGTGAAGCCCCATAAATGCGTGCTTTTAATTCTCATGCACAAACGCATTCAACCACGGTGGCCACGGACAACATTTATGTGCAGAATTGTTTTATCAAAGTGATAAAACCTACAAGAAAATATAAAAGCACATCAGCTGTTCTTCCACCATGATCCGTAATGCAATTTTGTAAACAAAAACTTTCCGAAGTTACGAACGGAAAATAATTAAGTTCGTTAAAAATCGATCAACTATGTATGTCGGTTGTGGCGACGCGAGTCGAACTAAATTTGCCCTACGGTATTCATACCGTAAAAAGAAGGCTACGAAAACAAAATTACATATATTATATGCTCGCAGTCCTCGTAAGGTTGCTCTCTTAAAAAAAAATCACGTAGCAGCACGGCGTCTTGTGTTTGCCAAAGAGCATCCGACCTTACTCAGTTTCTACAATCCGGCGCAATTCTTTTGCTGATTTCTGCAGTATAAATCCCAGTCCGTACTACTAAGGTTCCTGTAGGAGGATCTATCGTTCTATTTTCATTGAAAGCGAACTGAATATACCTGTGGCCCGAAAAGGAATAAGCCACAGGATTCCTCTAATCAGCTATTCGGTACATGAGGCACGTTACATTCGGTACTTTCACCTGAAATGAAAGTGGGGTACTTATCCCTTTTACATATACTCAAGTCTTCACTTAGAATAAAATCAAAAAGGCACTCATTTCTTGCATTAATGTAATGCGGTAGAAAATCGCGTGGGTACAAATGACGATTTTGTTTTTCCTTCCAAGGCTCCAAACTGAAAGTAATGATGTTATTGATGCTGAAATTGTGTATATTAAATGGTTTTCGTTCTTTTCTGATGAGTATGCAGGATCTGTTGGCCGCCAAAGTCGAATGGGTTGGTGCATGAATACATTCGGAAGTGCATGAAACATGAAAAAGTTTCTCATAAAAAACCATTTGCCGGTCGGAGTCGGCTTAAAACTGTAAATTCCTCCATTTTTGGAATAACACGTCACAAATAACAAAAGTGTCCGTGTCAATTATTTATTTTATTCATTTTTTTATGCAGGATCCATGTTTACCTGCGCCACAAAGCACCAACAGTAAATAGTTTTTTGTCCTAAATCCATAAATACCGCTACTACTCAGCCACCGCTCATGGAACAGGGCAACATTGGCTTCACCTTGCTCAAGGTTGAGTAGAAAATAGACGAACGCTAATCCTTAGTCTCCGAGACCACGACCCTCTCCTTAGTCTCCGAGACCACGACCCTCTCCGACCTCCAAAGATGGACTTAACGGGGTCCACTAGGGGTTTCACTAAAAGTGGTATCATCCTACATTACAGATTCAGTTACTAAGCACATTTAATCCCCTTTGCATTGGCTCAGTCAACTTTTAAGATTGCTTGTAAATACCACAGTAACAGCCGCCACCCTCACAGAAAGGTGAAAGTTTAAGATTTTCGCTTACCGCCTTCATAACAACTAAAGATACGGCGGAGGTTACTTTCCTCCATTCCGGAACACTACGCAAGAGCTGGTAAGGTTTGAGGGGAAAGTGTGGACGTTTTAATTAATTGATCGTTATTTAAGTTAGTTAGATATTTCTTTTATTTAAAGTGCTTCTTCGTAACTTAGATTTACATAATCTTCAGATTCCCATAAAAATTCCATATATCCATCAAAAGCATTAAAGCAACCATTCATGCAACTGTTGTTGAGTTACTGGAAGGCGCCACAGTTGTTGAGTTACTGGAAGGCGCCACAGTGGTTGAGCTTGAGGGAGCAACTGTTGAGTTTGATGGTGGGGGTGGAGGTGGAGGTGGAGGTGGAGGAGGAGCTGGACCACCACCAGGAGCACCACTAGGGCTGCCACCAGGAGCAGCACCGGGAATACCACCAGGAGCAACTCCTCCTGGTCCACCTGGGCCTCCTGGGCCACCTTGTCCTCTTGGTCCTCCTAGGCCTCCTGGTCCACCTGGACCGCCTCGTTGTCCTGAAAATATTTGAGATTGTAAACTTAAATTACTTTTACGAAAAGAATAAGATGTTGGGAAACTCACCTTCAGCGAGGACGACTACTAAAGCAATAACAAATAGTCCCGTAAATAATTTCATCTTTCCACGAATTTCAACTTTTCCTAATTGATACTCACTTTTATTTTAGGAAGCCTTATATACTATAATTTTACTTAGGAAAGAGTAAGCAAACAACTTAATAGTTATTTAACTTTATTTTGGCAAATTCTTAAAACAAACTTAAATACTGCAATGCAAATAAACTGCAGACAAAAAAAGCTTTGAACACATTTTTCCTGTTCAATAGGACACACGCGCGGTTCGGAATTTAGCTACTAAGCAACGACGTCAGAAGTGTTCAAATAAGCTTTGTCTTTTGTCGTGAATGTGCTTTAACCCTTTGAGGACGGAGCCACTCGACGGGCGAGCGTCGCTGAGGACGAGAGGTATTGAGCGCGTAGTAAAGAAAATAAATACGTTGAACGTTATAAAAACTAAGGCTTTATTAAAACAACAAAAATTTTTCATAAAATCAAAAAATAATTATAAACAAACTGTTATCACTGCTCATGTTGAAATGCCTGAGTGGATTCCGTACTGCACATATTTCACTTACACTTGACGAAGTCATCTTCTTCAGATTCAAAGTAATATTCCTTAGAACTGTCACTATCTAACGTATAATCTCTAGATCGCTTAGCCATCGTGCGTGGGACAAAATATATAAAAAGCCTGCTGGTTCTTCTGGCAGTGACACTGAGAGACTGAACTGAATGACTTAAATTCGTTCTGACTCTACTGTCGCCTAACGTCGTAAGTTTACATTATAAGGAAGATAAGACTTCATCGCTAATGGCCTCTAATGTTTTTGAATGAAAACGTGATTTTTTACGTATTTTACGTATCAGAACAACAGACGTTGCGAGCCTTGCAGCCTAATTTGGACGGCTATATGCCGACACGCGTCCCCAAAGGGTTAACTCACACTTCATTCTCATTCCCGTTTCACGTGAAATATTAGGTAAGTAAACATTGATTTCCGACATTTTTATTATTTTACCAGAATTGAGGTAAAATAATAAAAAATCCACACCACCAATGTGAAAGTCGGAGATGGTGCCCAACAACTGTTTCCTACTTATGCGTCCAAAACAGAGCCGAATGCAACACCAAAGCGACGATTTCAACGAAGGCCTTCTGGTTATGATGATATGAAACGATATCACAGATAAGGAATGTTCTCTTGGGTCAATCGCTCAAAATGTTGATGAACTGATTTCCATGAGTTCATCAGTCGGACCGAGTTCGAGTCGGACCGAAATGTGAGCTCTTATTCCATTGCCAGGAATTAGAACGAAAACGAATTGGAACCATTTGCAAATGATAATTACAACTGCGTTAATTTTATCGTCGAAATAAAGCTAAAAAAAATTGAGAAGATATCCTTAACCTAAATTTAGTCCTACCTCTAATCGAAAAAGAACTCTTATTCAAGAGAATATCAAGAGAAGAACGTGCAGATTGATCTTAGAGCTTCGGTGTGATCATCACATGCCAGAGAACATGTCGGAACAATATTTGATGTATTCGCACACAGCTCGCGTCAAATGGTAGCACATCAACATTTTACCCAATTTTTTCATATAAAAAAATTACATTCGTTACATAGCGCAAAATACGCAAAAGCCGTCAAAGAAGAAATTTATAGAAAATCAACGGAACTTAATTAATCCACTTTAATTTTGCACTACATTCTACCAGAATTTAATAAAAAAAACTGTAAAACTGTATACCAAAAAACTTTCAGGAAATTCTTAAATAGTTTGTGGAATTTCGCTATTTTTATAGAGAATAATAAAATTAGAATATTGGATTTACATGCACACATACATACGTATATGGTTGATGTTAGACAATGAGTTACACTTTTTTACAAAAATAATAAACATTCAAGAAAGAAACAGAAGACCAAAATGTTATATTTTTCTCCACCTCCTCCTCCAATTTGTTGTGAGCATCTTGATCTTATTCTACAGAAGGAGGGACATACAAATTTACGTCGCCTCCGAAAGCCAAATACTATAGTTTTTTATGAGAAGCTTTTGTCATGGCGGAAATATACTCGGAGCTGGTCATTGGCCCCCTCTTCCGCTTGAATGGCGCGATAACTGTTAAAGCCATTTTGATCGTGATTAACAAACCGTGCAAATATTTTCTTTCTTACGTTAACCGGCTCCAGTGGGGCACACCAAGTGAAAGGAGTCATTCTTCGTCTGATTTTTCCAATGCAAAGTCTCTGATTACTTTATTATTATGACACGATTTGGCATTGAGACCTGAAAGATCTATTTTACCCTTTTTATAGATTCAGAGTATTTATATGAGCCCAACTTACCCAATAAATTTTAGTGTCTACCCTATTTTAACGAGTTTTATTTCCTCCTCTGGGAAGATATGTTTACTCAGGTGTTTGTTCCGCTTATAAATCAGTGCTGGACACGATGGCAGCACATGTTTGGCAGTTTGATCTTTTTCGATTCAATCCACAATGGCCTGATATAATACCTTTGATGATTCTGAAATTATTCTTATTTCGATAGTTGATTTTTAGATCTGAAGTCGCAATAAAAAGGTTCAATCAGTTAGCGGATGGTGGTCTTCAGTTTTCCACTCGTTAAGCCTTGTAGGACCTTATATGCGATGTTTAGAAGACTAATTCCGTGATAGTTAGCGCAGATTGCCGAAAGTCGGGTGCTATTAGAAAGAAATGTTCCTTTTTATGGATTCGTCATGTTCATAGTCACATTTGAACTCACTCGTCTAAGACCACCGCTCTTGATTAAGTAAAGTTCTAAAATTTCCTATGAGAGGAAGAAGGCAACAAAAAAAAAGGTGTGAATCTTACATCGGAACTGGATAGTGGTGGTATTGGATCTTTCTACAGCTAATAAATGATAAGTGTAATCGAACAGTTATTCAGGCTCTACAAATTGGTAATGTTTCGAAGGAAATTATGGAATAGGCGCCACTATCCGAGTGATCAGAAATTTCAGAAGATCTTGTGAAACATAAAAGAAGAAAAGAGCTCAGCTCGTTTCCGAGCTTCCAACTTCTCTAGTAATATTAATCTATACTAATATTATAAAGAGGAAAACTTTGTTTGTTTGTTTGTTACGAATAGGCTCAAAAACTACTGGACCGATTTTAAAAATTCTTTCACCATTCGAAAGCTACATCATCCACGAGTAACATGGATCATATTTTATTTTGGAAATAGGGCTCGAGATATAGGTCAAAACGTGGACCCGGGTAACCTTCGGATGTGTATGTACAATATGGGTATCAAATGGAAGCTGTTGGTGAATGCTTTAGTCCAGAGTATCTTTCATGCCGCTCCGTGACTAGGGTCTCGAGATAGAGACCAAAACGTGGACCCTAGAATGTGTTTGTACAATATGGATATCAAATTAAAGCTGTTGGTGAATGCTTTAGTACAGAGTATTTTTCATGCCGCTCCGTGACTGGGGTCTCGAGATATAGGTCAAAACGTGGACCCGGGTAACCTTTGGTTGTGTATGTACAATATGGGTATCAAATGAAAGCTGTTGATAAGTGCTTTAATACGGGGTAATTTTCATACCTATTGATGACTAGGGTCTGGAAATATATGCCAAAACGTGGACCCGCCGTGTCTTTGAACCGAATTAAACCAAACTTACACACATTGTTAAGGAGGTATTGAAGATGGTTTCCGTATAGTATGGATACCTATTGGTAGATAGGGTCTCGCGATATAGGTCAAAACGTGGACCCGGGTAACCTTCGGATGTGTATGTACAATATGGGTATCAAATGGAAGCTGTTGGTGAATGCTTTAGTTCAGAGTATTTCCATCCGCTCCGTGACTAGGGTCTCGAGATAGAGACCAAAACGTGGACCCTAGAATGTGTTTGTACAATATGGATATCAAATGAAAGCTGTTGATAAGTGCTTTAATACGGGGTAATTTTCATACCTATTGATGACTAGGGTCTCGAAATATATGCCAAAACGTGGACCCGCCGTGTCTTTGCACCGAATTAAACCAAACTTACACACATTGTTAAGTAGGTATTGAAGATGGTTTCCGTATAGTATGGATACCTATTGGTAGATAGGGTCTCGAGATATAGGTCAAAACGTGGACCCGGGTAACCTTCGGATGTGTATGTACAATATGGGTATCAAATGAAAGCTGTTGATAAGTGCTTTAATACGGGGTAATTTTCATACCTATTGATGACTAGGGTCTGGAAATATATGCCAAAACGTGGACCCGCCGTGTCTTTGCACCGAATTAAACCAAACTTACACACATTGTTAAGGAGGTATTGAAGATGGTTTCCGTATAGTATGGATACCTATTGGTAGATAGGGTCTCGAGATATAGGTCAAAACGTGGACCCGGGTAACCTTGGGATGTGTATGTACAATATGGGTATCAAATGGAAGCTGTTGGTGAATGCTTTAGTTCAGAGTATTTCCATCCGCTCCGTGACTAGGGTCTCGAGATAGAGACCAAAACGTGGACCCTAGAATGTGTTTGTACAATATGGATATCAAATGAAAGCTGTTGATAAGTGCTTTAATACGGGGTAATTTTCATACCTATTGATGACTAGGGTCTCGAAATATATGCCAAAACGTGGACCCGCCGTGTCTTTGCACCGAATTAAACCAAACTTACGCACATTGTTAAGTAAGTATTGAAAATGGGTTTCGTAAAGTTTGGTTGTAATTCGGAGCACTGGCAACGGGTACAGCGTTCTTTTGAGCCAGCCATAATGTCGCTTACTTTTTTAACGCTTGGGGCGGAACTGAACTGTCAAATTGACAGTGTGAGTTACAATGTGTCAATATTTCTTTCTGATTTGGATGCCATAAGGAAAAAGCGTAAGTGCAACATGTAAAAATTGTTTGTGAATTTTTTTGGAGTGGATTTTGGAACAGTGAATAATTTCTTACGAAATTTGAGAATTTAATGTGAAATCCGAATGAAATTATGTGTTCGTGGAAAAAACAATTTTTTTCGTTTTTTTTTTTTTGAAAAATATAAATGGATAATGGTTAAAAAAGCTCCAATGCTTAATAAAACATATAAATTGAAACGAAAAATTCATGGATGATCAGGAAAAAGACGGTTGTTTCTTAGTTATTCATTTGCGTTGATTTGAAATTTAAAAACAATCTTCTTTTTTCCTGATTTTCAATTTGTATTTTATATTTACTCAAAAACAAATAGAAAAACAAAAAATATTGTTTATGCCAAAGCGATTGAATAAAGAATAAAGAAATAAATAATATGAAAACCATATATTTTCTGTTCTAAACCATATCTATTCTATTTTAGTGTGCCCAGCGAAGGGGGCGGGGTGTGCTAGTATTAGATATAAGAAGAATTCCTTTGTAATACAATAATAATTTTTTTTATTAAAGCAACATTTGATTTAAAAAACAGGTACTATAATGTATTTTTTAGAATTATGTAACGTCGTTGTTAAAGATGAATTATCAGAGGGTGTCAAAGAAGAGGATTTGTCAGTCGAAGATGACATTGATGATTCCGAGGGTAAGGCAGTTGAATTAGAGGGTGGACATGAAGGTGGAGGTGGAAGACCGCCTGGATCTCACCAGAAACGCCACCTAGACCACCACCAGGAGCACCACCTGGCTTACCAACCACCCGTGGTCCTCCTTGTCGTCCTAGTCTTCGTATCCTGCTAATCCTAAAACCTAAACCGCTTAGTTGTTCTGTAAATCTTTGAGTTTGTATATTTAAATTGCATTTACAAATTGGATAAGTTGCTTGGATACTCGTCTTCAGCGAAGACGACTCGAATAATACACATACAAGGGTTGCTCTTTAGCTGTGGTGAAAAAGAAAATTGTGAGGGGAACTTAGGCTGACACGTCGTATGAGGGACTCGGCAGCCGAATTCTGCCCGTTATTTCACACGTATCACACACTCGTCCTATCAGTCGTTGTTCAGATAGCAACGAAGGAAGATGAACGAAAACTGCGTTGATTTTTTTCGCTTATCACCAACACAATCCCAGTTTTTTCGTAAACAAACGGTTGTCATGACGCCGGTGACGTTTATCAATCAGCTGATTCTTTCAAATTCGCTGAGAGTCGGTTAACGGTCTGATATTGGCCACATCTTTTAAAATTTGTTCACCATGAAATATTGGTACCTCGGTAATTCAATTCACATTTTTAAGGAAAATTTGAGACAACCAAGTAAATTTTTCGGATCTATCGCATGACTACTTTTAATTTTTTTTTTATTATTTCAGTCAAAGAAAAGTACTGAAATTTGTTTTCTCTTTTCACCACTTGACACAAGTGGTTCAAAATATTAGCACCAACGTCATAAATGTGCAAAACAACTTTGGCTTTTCTACAAGATTCGTTTATTTCACACCTGAATTACAAATCATACATTTTAGGCAAACAGATCTGTTGATAGGAAATTTGGTTAGACGAAATAAAAAGTGTGAGCTCATATTGGCTCATGCGACTATTCTTTTGAGATTAGAATATATAAATTATTTCTGTGTGTAAGGAGAAAGCAAAGAAACACCACAGTTTACCACAAATTCACAAACGCATACAACAACTCATTACACAGGTCTACAATACTCAATTTGTTTGTTGTTTTCTATATGAGGCTGGTTTCTATTTTTTTTTTTTTTGGTGCGCTGGAGTTCAAAAGTGCTCATAATTTTGAGAGAATTTTAAGTGAAAACCCATTTTACCCCACATGTTCTCAAAAGCCTGCCGCGCTGGAGACTTAAACTTAGGACAACTGAAAATATGCTGTTAAGAACTTATTTTTGGCGCTGAAAATATGCCATTCAATTCTTAAGATATGCTTCTAAATTTCTATACGGCCCACTTATTTCCTGATCTTATTAGAACTTAGGCATGACACATTTTTGACCGAACTTTTATCCTTAATGAAGTACATATACAAAATGCTCAAACCGTTTGGTGTAATTTTTGATGTGCCGCCGCAATTATGCGTTTTGGCCACAGTGGAACCATATTTTCTTTTGACTTTAAAAAACATACGGGTACAACGGTACAAAATTTTGATAAACATAATTTCGACAAATTTCTAAATAGGTACTATATTTGTTTAACTATAAATTTTCGAATACTTCTACTTGTACGCTTACCGCGGCGTTCCATTGTCGATAGAAAATTGATATATAGCAAAATATAATCAAAAATAACATACAATTTCCATATGAGTTTGAAACAGCAGATGAGAAAATGATGCGAACCAATTATCGCTGAAAAATTTTACGTCGGCTAGGTTAGGTTAAATGCTTGCCCTTGCAAGGGTCCATTTTTACGAAAAATCAGATTCGTCTTTGTGATGTCATACTGAGTAAAGCAAAGAGGAAAAACAGAACAAAGGGAAAAGTCATTGTGCGTCACATAGCACAGTGGTTCCGCCATATGACATTGGATGAGAATAGTCATGTTAAAATTATGCAGCAATATTTAGCTTTCAGTTTTAGTTCATTAGTCATAGTAACTTAGAGTATAAAAGAAATTTCAACTGATCAAACAATTCACTTATAATTGTGCCTCCAAAGTAAGAGAATTTGAAAAGTGATAGTTAGCGTGGTCTCCGCTCCGTACTTACGCAGTTCCGGGAAGTGTTATTTTTCTAAGCATTACTGTGTTTATGACCTGTTGTACAATGGAAGTTCAAGTTGAAGGTATGTACGACATGTTAAACGTTTTGTTATCTTTTTTAATTATTATTTAATAGGTTTTCAGACCGTACGAGATACGTACTTTAAAATTTGCCGTTTATTCTTTTATAAGAAGTTTGTAAAGTTTTAACTAAGTTCGCACGAATCTTCACAAATGAAACATACATTAAAATATTCTTACGTATGTCCTCTTTAAGGAAAAATAATTTCCAGCTGCGATGACCTGCGATTGCGCTTGATATAGGGTCTAATCTGTACCTATGTGTAGGATTTTGATTGTGATTCTACCCAGATTGCTAATAAAGATTTTTTTTTGTTTTAGGTGTAAATTTGAAGTGCTCATTTACGCGCATGCATATTCTGGGCACGTGGTTATGTTAAATAGGAATTAAAAATGATGTTGATAGATGACGCCACGTACTGAAGACCATAATTCAAGCTTTACCAAACTCTGAAAATTTAACCTTAGAAGACGTTGAAAATCGTGTTTCTTGGATCTGTTCACGGATTTCTCTGGAAAAAAGTGCAAAGATGAAAAACAAGGCTGATTGTCAAGTACAGTAATTGGTTAACTGAAACCGAATTATGTGTGTTGAAAAAGCGGGAGTCGGGCGAGGTGACAAACTCTACGAATCCTTCTTCGAGCGAACACAGGCAGAGACACAGAAAAGATTTTGAGGATTGCAGCAAGAGGACAAAGCGTCGCAGGTTGTCCGATCTAGCTAATGTTGATAGTACCAATCAAATTCAAATTCTTTAGAATTCAATACGGACGAAGTTTTGTCTCTATTTAATGAGGCAAAACTCACCAAACATCAGTATTTGTTATTAAGAGACTTTATTCATTCAAAATTGCCTAACGCTTTATCATCTTATAAAAAAGTTCTTGACGCAAAAAAACAGTGTTACCCAACAGGAATTGGCGTTACAGAATCATCTGCGGAAATTAATTTACAATGTTTGTTGGACCACACTTGCTCTCGAATTCTCGAATCTCAAAAACCAGTATTGGTAAATATATCTCAATCAAGTTGCACTGAGTATGAATTAGTAGGTAAATGGGGTTTCAGCACTGGACAGAGCGAATACAAGCAAAGTTTTTCTGATCCGAGAACGGAAAATGGAAGTTTAATTGTTACATCTTATGTACCCTTGAAATTAATTTGTAATTTGCATATTATTATTATTATATCTTATACATATATATTCTTATTATATTATATATATATTACTTTTTATATGTTTTAATGCGTTTTTAACAAATAAAAACATTTCTCAACTTAAAAACGTACTAAAAAGTCATTTATCACGCCAAAAGTTCTTATGACCGCTCTTCCTACGCGGCGGGACCACTGTGTATAGGCTCGAAGCTTGCAGTAATAATGTCTCCACTGCGGAAATTACGCAAATTAAATGGTTTTAGTTCATGGAGGATCTGAGTTAACCTTCACGCAATGCACCAACAGTAAATGGCTTTTCATCCTGATTCCAATAGTAATTTGACGTTTTGAAAGTAAATTTAATAGCTGCCTTATAGATCTGAAGGTTTATGTGAAAAATATTCTTCTTCAACAACCCGATCCAATATCACCTGGTCAGCACCCTATCTATCTATACTATCCGAGGCCACTAGCCTCTCCGCCTCCGCCTTGTCGAACAGGGGCGGACTGAAGAGAGAAGACAGCACCGCCGCCATCTTGCATAACAGATTCAATGTGCTGGCTCAATTGAGCTTCCTCTTGCATAGGCGTACACCCCCAGGACCTCCAGGACTACGATGGCATCTCCCTTTGCATTGGTTTGGTAGACTTTTAAGAATACACTCTCGAAGCCATAGGTGATAGTCCCTTCAGTTTCAGCGAGAGGTGCTAAAGACTCTGCATTTAGCAGAATCAGCACTTGGCGAAAAGGATACTCGGATTTCAGAGACAGACCCTTTTTTTCACCGCTTCCAGTTTAGCTTTACTGCCACCATGTACATAAAAGCCAACCGTTAATCGACGCATACAATCCGCTTGAAAGTACCAACGGACGCCACATTCCTCCGTTTCCCCTGCTTTCCGGCTACCTGCCGTCATAGGTAGCTCCAAGGATTATGGGCCACACCTCCTTAGCGGCTTCTCTACAATAAATATGTTCGTGGACACATCTCAAGTCAGTGGAGCCGTGATAGTCAGAAGCCTACGAAAGAACCGGTGAGGAATGAACAGGAAATGAGAACGTTTCTATTAATAGCTCCTTTATTTAAGTTCGTTAGATATTTATTTTACTTAAAGTGCTTCTTTGGTTTTTTTTTATTTACATTTTATTTTCATAAGCGTTAAAGCCACCGTTTAGGCAGCTGCTGTTGAGTTACTAGAAGGCGCCACAGTTGTTGAGTTTGAGGGCGAGGCTGTTGAGTTTGATGGTGGGGGTGGGGGTGGAGGTGGAGGAGGAGCTGGACCACCACTAGGAGCACCGTCTCCAGGAGCAACTCCTGGACCACCAGGCGCACTTGGTCCTTTTGGTCCACCTAGGCCTCCTGGTCCACCTAGACCGCCTCGTTGTCCTGAAAATATTTGGTATTGTATACTTAAATTACTTTTACGAAAAGAATAAGTTGTTGGGAAGCTCACCTTCAGCAAGGACGACTACTAAAGCAATAACAAATAATCCCGCAAATAATTTCATCTTTCCAAGAATTTAAACTTTTCCAAATTGATACTCACTTTTATTTTGGGAAGCCTTATATACTATAATTTTGCTTAGGAAAAGAGTAAACAAACACCTCAATATTTATTTAACTTTATTTTGGCAAATTCTGAAAACAAATTTAAATTCTGCAATGCAAATAAACTGCAGATAAACTAAGTCTTAAACACATTTTACCTGTTCACTAGCAGACACACGCGGTTCGGAATTTAGCTACTGGGCAACGACATCATAAGTGTTCAAATAAGCTTTGTCTTTTATGGTAAATGTGGTTTAACTCACTCATTCTCATTCCCGCTTGACGTGAAATATTAGAAAAGTAAAAATTGTTCTCCGCTGAATGTCTTTAGTAAGCCATATTTCACGATGCATGCATTGTAACGGGTTGCACTATACGACATTTTAAAGGATACATGAAGCCTCATTACAGAGCTCTAGAATCGAGGTAAAATGATAAAAATTCCACACGACCAAAGTGAAAACTCTAAGCTACTGTCCAACGCCCCATAGCGAAAATCCTCCGCTCAACCATCCGCAAGGATGGCGGCTGGAAATAAGTAGGTACTTAGCTAAGTTAAAGATAAGAAAGGAGTTTCTAACAAAGTAGGAGGTAAAGGAGTGGATTGGCGTAATGCGACCCGTGCCGAGAATCTATCAGTCTGGCACCCTTTTCAAAAATAACCAAGTCTTGTATAGAGTTTACGGAAATCTGGCGGCCTCTATAATAACTAGCATTACCAGTGAAGTTCGGAGCGGACAGTTTTTCTCCGACACTCGTGGATAAATAGCCTCCTGATAGACCGAAACCAATCATTCCTGACTTCGACCCCGATTTTAAGCTCTAGAATGACGCGCCACTGGAGAACCCCGGCCCCCGCCTGCTGCAGGAATTTAGACTGGCACCTAAACCAGATCAAAATAATAACTTGTGACGGCGGGATATGGGTCTCAAAAGTCGACGCAGGGTACCCGAATGCCAGGTTGGTCTGCGGCTTGGAGACTTCCGGTTATAAATTATATAAGGACAAGTGTGAAGGTATTAAAAGGTCATGTATAATATATAATATATATATCATGATTCGAAATTTCAGTAATACAGGTACTAGGTTAGTTGGGAAGTGGCTGCCCTCGTTTCCTTTTGCTGGTGACGACACAGGTCCACTGCCGTCTCTGCTTATAAGAACGCTTGTGGAAGACTGCGAATAACACAACCGTGAAATTATCCAAGGAGGTGACGCCAATGTGCGCCATATCGTATGGGCTAGCTCGGATACCAACGAACATGGTGACGCAATGAACCGCGCTTTATTGCACGTAATAGAAAAGAAGTCCTTGATATTACCCTGGTCTATCATACTCCTTAGGAAAATATGACACAGTACAGAGTTTTGAATGAACATTCACACTGCGATCTTCGTTATATTGAAATACGATTTGAGGGAAGCAGTCCGCCCCCCTCCTGCTAGTAGGAATTTGAAAAGGCGGCCAGAAGACCTAACAATTGTTAGAATTTATTGCAACAGATAGTTTAATACCGCGAAAGCAACACGAGAGTTTAAGAACTAGGACTGTTACTACACCAAATGAAGAACATATAAAAAAGAAGTTAAAAAAAGTCTGGTTAGAGAACATTCCGTGGAGAAATAAACCATCGAAGCATCTAGACTGCGTAAAATCCTAAAAAAGTCAATATTCGTTCGCATACAAAGGACTGCATGCATTGGCATCAACGGAGCATGTAAAACTTGCCCCCAAGGCTGCCCTAAATATCCTTTTGCACTTACTTCCCATCGACTTTTACGTTATTTCCACCGCAGCTCAAAGTGCAATCAGGGAGATTGGCCTCTGCAGACAATCTCCCAAGGGACATAGTAGCATTTTCGGGCAGTTAACACCGTATTTCTCCGAACTTCAAGTAGAGGTCTCTATCCGCAAACTAGTGTTTGAGGATCGTGCTAGGGCAATCTTTCTAATTAGGGAGGATTGGATCGAAGGGAAAATCTGTACCGTAGCTTGCACCTCTGTCTTCACTGACGGCTCCAATATGGAATCGGGAGTCGGAGCACGGATTTTCTCTAAATCAGCCCATTTATATATCTCCTTTAAACTGCCGCATACTGCTATGTCTTCAAGCAGAAGTCTTTGCGATCCTGCAGGCATGTAAAATGCTTAGCGAACGTGGGAGCGAGGGACATACTAAAATTTTTTCCGATAGCCAAGCCGCGATCAAGGCTCTGACGCCGCCATGGTGCAACGAAACTAGTAAACTCCTGTAAGAAAGAGATCAAATCTCTTGGGTGTACATGTAACATTTCTCTGATCTGGGTTCTAGGACATAGAAGCATAGAGGGAAATGAAATTGCTGATGCGCTTGTCAGGTAGAGGACTTCATTGGCCTCAGAGACCTCCTAACCGGTCAACGGGCACCCTCTGACAGTTTTTAAAGGGGAACTGCACAAATTATATCTCAGGAAAACGCAGTACATTATACGGCCACAGTACAATATACGAGGCACTCAAAAAGTCCTTTGTTCCATTCAATTTCCAAACTCGTAGCTATGTTTACCGGTCACTGGACGATTGGCAAACACGCGGAAAAGATAGGGTTACCATTTAAGAAGGAGACTGTTGAACATTTTCTCTGTAAATGTCCGGGTTTGGCAGCTAGACGATTAAGATCACTGGGTGCTCCTTTCTTCGACAGCCTGGGGCGGACGGCAACCTAAGCTCCATCAATCTTCTCCATTATAATATCAACAACTCTGACTGGCTGTAGATATCTGCCTGTTGGAGGTCTCATAATGGCATCAAAACGACGCTTCAGTGGTACTTGAGGAGTGCCAGACTGGCTCTTCAACAATTTTACCTACCACATACCTCCAAAAACCCGATAAGAGTTGACTATCTCGAGCAAAGAGACATTAAAGTTACTGGTGGACGCCCACTCTCCAGTCAATGAATGACCTAACATATTAGTTAAGAATCAAAACTAATATATATACATATATATATATATATATATTCATAATTGGCGCGTAAACCCTTTTGGGGTGTTCCTCCTATTTGTGGTGTACGTCTTCATGTTGTTCCACAAATGGAGGGACCTACAGTTTCAAGCCGACTCCGAACACCAGATATTTTTATGAGGAGCTTTTTCATGGCAGAAATACACTCGGAGGTTTGCCATTGCCTGCCGAGGGGCGACCACTGTCAGAAAAATGTTTTTCTTAATTTTGGTGTTTCACCGAGATTCAAACCTACGTTCTCTCTGTGAATTCCGAATGGTAGTGACGCACCTACTCATTCGGCTACGGCGGCCGCGGAAATGATAGTATAGTCATTGAAATTACAATAACCTGGGCACTGAACGCGTTTGAATCCATTTACATCACCGGTTCCAGACGGATGCTTCTCGACTCAAATACAAAACTCACTCGACTATATTATGGAGTGATTAACTGTCATATTTTAAGCTCAAATGCATTCCATCCTTATGGAGAGAAGTAAAAGCGATCTTTGTTCCTAAGGCAGGAAAAAGCTCATATACTACTCAAAGATTTTAGGCCAATTAGCCTGTCTTCAGTTTTACTAAAACCTTTAGAAAGAATCAAGAATTAAAGCTACTCAGCCTAATACAGGGTGGCTGATGAATTTTGCTACATTAAGAAACTCAAATAACTGTTTTTTTAGTGTATGGAATTCATTTATTTTTTTTCAAGTTGAAGGTCATTAAATTTTATTAAATGTAGCTTAACTAGTTTTAAAAATAATTGAATTTAAATGCCCCCCATGCTCGTTGACACAAGTGCGGCATCTTAGTAAAAAGTTGTTCATTGCTGCTTTGAGAGTTGCGACAGGAATAGCCGCAATTGTTGCCCGAATGGATTGTTTTAGTTCATCCAAATTTGTTGGCTTTGTTTTATAAACTTCTTGTTTACATAAACCCCACAAGAAAAAGTCAGGTGCAGTAAGGTCAGGCGACCTGGGGGGCCAACGAAATTCGGAGTTTCTTGAAATCAGTTTATTGGGAAATTTTCGTCGCAACTCTGTCATAACAGTCTGGGCTATGTGAGACGTTGCCCCATTTTGTTGAAACCACACAGAGTTGAAAGGAATTCTCTTTCGGCGTAGTTCTGGATAGAAAAATTCTTTCAGCATTTTCAAATAACGGTCTCCAGTAACCGTAACGGTGTGACCATTTTCTTCAAAAAAATAAGGCCCGACAATACAGCGTGAAGAAACCGTACACCGCACTGTCACGCGAAGAGGATGCAATTCCGTCTCGTGGAGTATCTGTGGGTTAGAAGTACTCCATATTCGACAATTTTGTTTGTTCACATTGCCGTTTAAATCGAAATGGGCCTCATCAGACATGAAAAGGCAGTTTAACATGTTTTGGTCTTCTTCCACCATTTGCAGGATCTTCTGGCAAAATTCCAAGCGAATCGGCAAGTCTGCTGCATTCAGTTTGTTAACCATTTGAATTTTGTAGGGAAATAAGTCTAAATCTTTGTGCATTATTGTTTGCAAAGACTGTCGGCTGACACCAAGTTGAGCAGATAAGCTTCTTGTTGAAACCCTTGGATTGCTTTGTATAGCTGCAGCTACAGCAGCTATCGTTTCCTCCGTCCGAACTGGTAGGTTTCGATGATAAGGCCTTCTTGCGACTGTTCCTTGCTCAGCAAAATTATTCACCAGTCTCATTATGGTCCATCTGCTCGGGGGATCGCCGCCAAACATCCGCCTGTACTCTCTCTGTACCAAAACTACGGACTCCAGTGCGTGATAGCGGCGGACTATCCAAATTCTTGTTTGCGTGTCCCAGTTATCCATTTTAATAAATTTTAAAGATCAATCTGCAAATTAAAACAAAAATGGAACAGATAACTTAAAAAGAAAAAAGTTATTCAATTTTTTTTGGTAGCGGCTTTCATCAGCCACCCTGTATCTTGCAACACGCGTACTGTAAAGAAAAAAACAGCACTTATGTGTAACTCACTTGTTATAGGAATTGAAAACTCGATCTATAATAAAGGATACACACTGGTAGCTTTCCTTGATATCGCGGGCGCGATGCCCCACTGGACACCTTAATAGAGGCACTAACCGATATGGGGATCTCTAAGACTCTGGTTGAGTTCATCAAAAACATGCTCAAGAGCAGGTTTCCGATCGCAATCCTAGGAGCCTCGAAGATCAGGAAAGGAGTCAGTAGAGTAACACCTCAAGATGGTGTGCTTCTCCCGCTCCTTTGGGTGCTGGCAATACACTTCATGCTAATGAGCCTAGCGGAGATAGGACAGCACAGAGCGAAATTTCTCCATACATTTTGCGAAATCATGCAAGATTTACTAAATCCTTGTCAAAAGCAAATGATCTAAGCGACAACTCTAATAAAACTGAACTCATCATATTTACTGGGAAACACAGAAGTGCAGAAATAACTCCTCCCATGCTAGGTGGTGCGGCAATTTCGTTTATTGATGAAGCCCGCTACTTAGGACTAATATTAGACAGAAAACGCAGATGGAAGTCTAATGTCCAAAATAGAGTAAGTAGAGCTACAATAGCACTTTACTCTTGCAATCGGATTAAGTTGAGGTATTTCCCTCGTCAGGCTATACCATGACAGTGGATCCCACGGGAACTCAACGAAAAATAATTGACGTTAAAACATTTGTAAGCAAGAGGCAGACCAAGATCAAGATGGATTCACGAGCTAGAAGACGATGTGGGGAAACTCAAGCTCAACAGCTGAACGGAATCAACCAAGGATCGGGGCAAATGGAGACACTTTGTGCAGCAGGCCAAAACTCACACAGAGCTATAGCGCCAAATAACGATGATGAATTCAGGCCCACCTGGGCCTCTTGGTCCTCTAGACCCTCTTGGTCCTGCTGGTCCACCTGCGCCTCTTGGTCCTCTAAACCGTCTTGCCCCTCCTGTGCCTCCTGGTCCTCCTGGACCACCTCGTCCTGTAAATATTTGGGATTGTATATTGAAATTGCATTTACGAATTGAATAAATTGGTGGAAAACTGGCCTTGAGCGAGAATGACTACTAAAGCAATAACAAATAGTCTTGTAAATAGTTTCATCTTTCCAAGAATTTCAACTTTTCCAAATTGATACTCACTTATATTTTGGAAAGCCTTATATATCATACTATAATTCTAGTTAGGGAAAGAGTAAAAAAACACTTCAATATTTGCTTAACAAATTTGGAATGCAAATAAATTACAGATAACCAATATTTTGAACACATTTTTCCTGTTCCCTAGCAGTCACGCGCGGTTCGGAATTTAGCTACTAAGCAACGACGTCATAAGCGAAGACGTCACCTTCATAGTTTTGGTTAAACGGGTTTAGCTCACACTTTATTTTCATTCCTGGTTAACGTGAAAGATTAGGTAAGTAAAAATTGTTCTCCGCCGGAAGAAACGATTTCGCAGATGAAGAATGGTCTAGTGGGTTAATCACTGAAAATGTTGAAAGCTTCATGAAAATTATCGAGTCAGACCGATATGTGAGCTCTTATTATATTGCCCTAAAATTGGAGATTAGTCAGAAAACGAATTGTAATCATTTGCAAATAATAATTATAAACTCTTTTTCTTCATCTTGATAGTTTAACAAAACGCGCCAGTATTCACCGAGTCTCAAAAGTCAATGGTGTTAGGAATATCAGGAAACATTCCAAGTAACCTTAAGTGTCCCGAGTTGTTTGACTTGAGCATTGATGATTCCCTCAATCGCGCTTTGGCGGCTAGTTGTCTAGAATATAGGTCAATTAGTAAGAAATTCAGCATAACATTTAGAGGCGAAGTTAGCGTTGTTTTGAGCGCTCCAGTAATACTGAGGCTAGCCGCCCTTTGAATGCTATCAAGCCTCTTGATTGACGTTTTCTTATGAAGCATTGGCCACCACAACTACACAAAGGACTTAAGGACATAAGCATTCCTCTAACGAGTTATACACTGGGAGTGACCTGAGCTTAATCGCGGAAACCAATAGAAGGTGGTCTCTGACTACTAACTGTAGGGTCTTCAAAGTGCTGGATCCACCACCACCGTCCTTACAGGTATTATAACGGGTCAGTGCACTATTTTCACCCTAGCCAGTAAAATTCGTGCAACTCATCATTGATTTCTGCAGGAGCTGTGGAGATGAAGAAGAAATCGGTATAACACATCTTCTGACTTCAAAGAAGCCGTGCCAAATCGCCAAGGCCTTGGGCCTGGGGAATTTGCAAAATGTCTCACTGGAGGGACTAGTTACCTTCTTAAAACGAGGACGGAAATTAAATGCATGTATCGCAATGGGCCTTAGCGCCAGCGAGTGCCTTTTCTTAAACAAGCAACCTGACTAACCTAACCTAACCTAAGTTCCATTTTAAGCCTATAGTTTTTTCACATACGGATAGCGCCATAGCAACCTTCTTTACTCAGTGCGGAAAATTCAGTTTCCATGAAAGATTTCTGTCAAGGACTAAGGGGTTACATGGGTTTCGTCGGGTAAAAAAGGGCTATTTCCAATATTCTTTTTTTCTATGTAAAAAATTATTTATTTAATTCAAACATTTTTCAGTCTCATAGATACAAATTTAAAGAATAATTTCTGAAATTTTCAAAAAAAAAAATTAAAACTCCTCCATTGTGACGTCATTTCCCGCGACCCCTCGAAAACAAGGTGCGTCTGCGTTGTCAGCATAACTCCTAACAGGATCATCATTTTCCAAAAAAATTAAAATTTCGGTCAAATTTGCTTGACATTTTGTTTTTTTTTAAATGGTTGTAATTGAAAAAAAAAATCCTTCGTTCAACCACGAGTAAATTGTATTTCGAACACCTGTGTAAAATTTCATCAAGATCAATTGAGTAGTTTTCGAGAACATTTGACAACCGACTTTGAAAACACTGTTCCGAGAAAAACGCGTTTAAAGTTTTGAGTAACAATAAAAGTGGCTTGGAGCGCACACCTTTCAAAGGCTTTATCTCCAAAACTATTATTCGGATCGACTTGAAAATTTAGGATAATATTTTTGAGATGTTGTAGAAATTAATAAGCCAAAAACACAAAATCGATTTTTTGAACTCACGAAACCCATGTAACGCCTTAAGCATATGTAGCTTGCCTTGTCACCGACCGGCAGAATAGTTCCTAGTTTGCCGCATTGAGGCTTAAATCACACAGTTTGACCTAGGTATCTATGTGTTTTGAGGTTCCTTGCATTCGACTACAGAGAGTGTATGAAATCTGTTGTTGAAATGTTGAGGGAAATCGGGCTAAAAAAACTAGAGGTGCTAAAAAACTTCTCTAAAACCTAATATATATTTTGCATACATACATTTAATTTTTTTTTTTAATTTTTATTGAATTCAAGATGAACTTTTTTTATTAGTTTTGTTACAATGAGTGAAGGGAAATCTACAGAAGGAGCTCTTCACTTTCTCGTATCAAAGATAGAGAAAGCTCATTATTCTAAGGAAATCGCCTTATGCGCATTTTTAGATATCGAGGGTGCATTTGATAATACAGATTATCGCTCGATTGATAGAGCATTACAAAATAAAAACATTGACAAGCCGACCACAGGGTGGGTAAAGGCAATGCCGGAAAGCAGAGAAATCAGCTCATCTCTAGGAGATGTATCAGTCTCAGTCAAAGCATTAAAAGGATGCCCCCAAGGTGGTGTTTTGTCACCTTTATTATGGTCCTTGGTTATTGACGACCTCCTAGTCAAACTAAGTGAGTTAGGCTTGGAGGTAATTGGCTATGCTGACGATATTGCAGTGATTATTCCTGGCAAATTCGATAGAACAATATCCAGCATTATGAATCAAACATTAAATTTCATTCTAAACTGGTGTCGTGCAGAAGGACTTTCTATAAATCCCAGCAAGACTATTATTGTACCTTTCACAAACAGATATAAGTTGGACCTTGGTTCAATTACTGTCGAAGGAACAAATATAAACTATTCCAATGAGGTCAAATATTTAGGAGTTGTTCTGGATAAAAGATTAAATTGGAACTCTCACCTTAAATCGGTGATAGATAAAGCCACCAGAGCCATGTGGGCATGTCGCAGTCTCCTGGGGAGAACATGGGGTATTGACTCCAAAATGATTCATTGGATGTACATATACAATGATGATTCGACCAATCATTACCTATGCGTCCCTTGTTTGGTGGCCCAAAACCACACAAGAAACAGCCAAGAAATTACTGGCAAGTATTCAAAGGCAGGCCTGTTTGTCTATAACAGATGCCATGCGAAGTTGTCCTACAACTGCAATTGAAGCGATAGTAGGATTATCCCCACTGCATATATTCATATGGAAATGTGCAGCTAGAAATGCACTAAAAATGCAAATCTTGTCAAATAAGGAATACAGTGACTTTGGTCATATGAGTATTCTAAGAAAAATACCGGATAGGGATATTAGCTGTTCAGTAACAGACTACATGATTCCGAAACGGGCCTTCAATAGAAATTATGAGATAATTATCTCAGACCGTGATGAATGGGAAATTGGAGGACCTTGGGTTAACCCAAAAAGTCTGAAATGGTTCACTGATGGTTCAAAAACAAATACTGGAGTTGGTGCCGGGATCTTTGGACCCTACACAAAAATTTCAGTGTCTTCCAGGCCGAAATCCAAGCGATTTCGATCTGTGCACTGACAAATCTAAAAAGGGGTATCAAAAGGGCCCACATAACTATATATTCGGACTGAAAGCACTAATGTCTCATTCTTTGGAGTCGAGACTAGTGGAAGAATGTGTAAACAATCTTCAAAAATTAAGTACAAAAAATACGGTTGTACTTTGCTGGGTTCCAGGTCACTCTGGAATCGAGGGTAACGAAATTGCTGATGAACTGGCAAGGGCTGGATCGACATCAGACCTTATAGGACCAGAACCATATTGTGGTATCAACTGGGCGGAAGCTAAATCTAGGGTAGACCAGTGGGAACATACTCTCAGAATAGCTTACTGGGAAGATGAAACTTCGTCAAGCCAAGAGGTTGGTTAGACCTTTTACCTACAAAAAGGAACTGATTAACTTACGGAAAGTAGATATCAGGAAAATAGTAGGCTTTCTTACGGGCCACTACTATCTAAACTATCATCTTAACAGAATTCAACTTCTCAGGGACACTGAGTGTAGACTCTGTTTTGAGGATGATGAAACAACGGAGCACTTATTGTGCGAGTGCGTTGCACTGGCTAGAACCAGAATGCAAATTTTCCACCGTGATCAACTGGATCCGGAAGAAATAAAGAAAGCTCCTATTACAGATATACTAAGGTTTATACGTATAGCAGAAAAATTGTTGGAAGAACATGGCTTTCAACCAACTCCTTCCCAAAGGCAGAGAACAACTAGGCAAACTAGAACCTGATGTAGTGGTCGGGTAACTTTCGCAGATGATCAGAAGGATCATCCATATTAAATTAGGTAGCTTGACACAAAAGACCTTTTAGGTCGCAGTGTCGGTCATTGGACCACCTACTAGGATAAATTATTATTATTATTATTACAATGAGTGTAATTTATTTATATGGCTTCATAAAATGAATCGTTTGGTTTTTTAAATCATAACAATTTTCTTGGTAATTAATTGCCTTCAAGAGGCTCATCTTCCACCTTATTTTCAAGGCCTTCATTCTGGGGAATTCAAATACTTAAATCATCAAATATTATACAAATATTTTGAAGAATACACACATTAAGAATTATATTAACAACAAAACATAAATAGGTTTGTTGTGTAGGTACGTAGGTGAAATGGCTGAAGTACCAGGGGAGTGCCAGCCCCAAATAATACTAAACCTGAGACACTGATATATAAAAAAACTAAGGCAGATATATGTATATAGTCAGCCAGAGCTGTTGATGTAATGGAGAAGATTGATTGATTGCACTGTCCCAGGCTGTGGCAGAAAGGAGCACCCAGTGACCTTAATCGTCCATGTAGCTGTCGAACGCGGACATTTACAGAGGAAATGTTCAATAGTCTCATTCTCTGACAGGTCCCCACATCCGCATCCGCAATGGGGATCCTGTGAAATGCACCAATTTGCTAAATCGAGTTTTTAATAACCCACAGGCGTTTTCTACATGCGAGTAGAAGAGTGGATTTTATTAAAATTTCGTTGCGATAAAGTCAAATTGCCGGGATCCTTATAAGGTAGTACTAACTGCCTTACTAAAGCATAAGCAGAGTCACCCGAAAGAGGGGGAGCCCTTAGGAAACAAATTTGGGGGACTGTGCGTTACAAAACGGATTTGATCTTCGAAGCACTCAGCTGTCATGTAGTGATCCAGGCTCACCCCAATTTACGTCGGTAAATCTTTTTCAGCATCCACTACTGCTTCAAGCACTCAGTTGTAGCTGTGTTTCCGATCAAAATAACTTTCCTTATTGTTTTGGTGAGCTTTGATGCGAATATGCGAGCAGCCAATGGCTCCAATAACGTCCGGTATCTCACTGTTTTCTTGAACATTCCTCCTCATATTGGCTGCATCTGCACTTTTAAGTACTCGTGGCCAATTGATATCATCCACGAGAAAATATTGTTTACTACATACCAAGTAGTTGACTGAGATACTCCGAATAGGTTGCCCAGTTGTCGAAACGTTGTGTTGTTTCTGATGCACCAAATATACATCAACACTTTTCTCCTGCTTGGGTATCTCTCTGAAAAAGCTTAAGGTATATTTAGGAACTAAATTTAAATTATTTGGTTTGCGTACCGCTTAAATATTATTCAGTCTCATGTGTGATATAAACTCATTTTGTGAAAATCCTTTTGTCACTTTGGAAACGTTTAAAGATGTTGTGTTTCTTCTCGTTCGGATTCTTCGAAGCTTGATGAACGGTCCGAACTGGAGCTTGAAGCAATGGTGTCCAAAACTGTCAATACAACTTCAGTTCTGATCATAAGCACTTCTTCACCTTCAAAGTACATATAATATTATGAAACCGGAAACATTTTTACATGACATACATATCAATTATAAATTTGCTTACCAAATTTAGTCGCTCGTTGTCCATGTTTGCGTTTATAGTGTGAATCGTATGGAAATTTTTAAAGTTTTGTGTATTTTCTTCGATCAAATGAATTCTTATTTTGTCAATGCTTGCAAGCAGCTCGTCAAGTGCTTCCAATCAATCATCACTTTTCCAGCGCTACCAACATACATATGTTTATTTATACCATACTCGCTAATGCATGGCGAATAGAAGAGGTCTAATACATGGAAACAGTTTAATATGCACTGGATTCTGACACTTAAAAACACGCACAACACAAAATAGCGGCTAAAAGAATGAAAAAGCGAATAATGGGTAGAAATGCAGAGAAAATAAAACAAATACATTTGCAAATATAAGCATAAGCCGATTACCAACAACAAATGCAATACTTAGCATTAATTGCTAACTGAAAATAAGGCATTTTAATTAAAATTGAATTGAATCAACAATAACAACTGGAATAGATAATAGCCAACTATGCTTTGAACGTAGCAAAATTGTTATTCAATGCTTATAATTACAATTTTGTTTAAATAGACAGAAAACAAAAAAATTATCCAGCACTTCACAGAAACAGAACTCCGAACCTCCACATTCGGTCACCAAACATTCCACCTTTCACTCCGTGCTAAGTGGAAGGGAATTGAACTCCCCGCTATTCATACTATCATATTTAAATTTGTAACATCTGTTCATTATGTTGTGTGAAATTAGTAGGAGCATTACTAGGTCGAGCTCGATTGAACAACATCATGGAATTAAATTACGATTACGACTCAATTTGATTTATTTATTGAAAAGAGTAATAATTTTAAATAAATATTCCACTCAAAAATAGGAAAAAGTCTAAGGCCTTATTGATTTAAGTAGTTAACGATGTAGAGAAAGAAAAAAAGAAATAATTATATTATATGATAGTAAGTTTAATAGAGGCTAACTTCAAGATAATAATATAAGTACGAGGGGGGTTCAATAAGTACCCGTGTTAGAAATGAAGACACCACTTTTTCAAAAATCATTTTTTTATTTGTCAACATAGTCCTCTTTTAGAATGATACACTTCTCTCAACGAACCGGTCATTTGCTTAACCTCTCCTATGCCTTTGTCTCTGTCTGATGACTTCCTCGCTACCAGGTTTCATCAACGGTGACAACTCGACTCAAAAATTCCTTAGGATCTCGCTTAAATTGCTTCAAATAATGCTTCGAAGTTAACAGCCGCATCCACTTGTTGTCCACCGTGAGCAATCGCAGCACCCATCTGGCCGACAATTTTTTCATCGCCAACTTTTCACGTAAAATATTAAATGCTGTTCCGGTCGGCACACCTATATCCTCTGTTACTTCGCATACTTTCCTTCGTCGGTCAGCGAGAATAATGTCGTGGACTTTTTAAATGATTTCCTCGGTAACCACGTCTGCCAAGCATACTGGTCGATCCTCATCATAAACGGATGTTCGTCCACGTTTAAATTTGTTGAACCAATACCTAATGTCCCCATAGACAGCATCCAACTTTGCTTTTCTCTCCGCGCATTTTTCCCCATCCAAAAACAAACAGCGACGTACCGAAAATACTACTCTTTTTCCATCTTACCGAAAATCACGAAACACGCCTTACACCAATTGTTGCCAAATCCAAACTAACCTACTTATCAATCAGTCTGAAATTTGTTTTGCCGTCGTTTAATAGATGACAGCACACGATGCTAACACCAACTTCTCTCTATATTTCTTGTTGCTGGAATGTTGGGTAAGACGAGACGAAGACGGGGTGTAGGCCGTGACTGTATTGACAATTTTTATATTCATTTACGGAGTTGGAATAAAATTTCTATCATATAATATATATCGCATCGTTCATGGAATTCAAGCTGTTAAGAATTATGAAGTTCAATTTATACCTATCACAAGCCACCGAAACTAATTGCTGTAATGAACTCAATGGTAACATTTCAATTTTTTTTAGCACCATGGGGCTTCCATCGCGTGGTGTGCGAACTGATTGCATCTTTGGGTTTATTTTTTTCACCAATACCCTGATAGTTGCAAGTTATTGATTTTTTTTGGTTGGGAGTTAAAAACCTCTTTTGTTAGATTCACTTTTTTCTTCGGTTTCGCTTTGCAGCTGGTCTCATGCCATCTCATAACATTAAATTATTTCACCCTTAGAAGTTTATTTAGAGTTGATGCCACCATCTATTTGTGATGTGATTACTAGAAGATTTAGCCAAACGAAAGGATAATATTTTATTCGAGACGATTATAAAACGCAAAGGTAAAGCACTAACAAAGTAAAAACTATTAGTAAGACAAACACTTAAGGACGCCAGTGGGCCCGCGCTAGTCAGAAGATGACGGAAGAGCTCGTGAGGGATGAAGAGGAAGTGAAGACGTTTTAATTAACAGCTCCTTTTTTAAGTCAGTTAGATATTTCTTTTATTTAAAGTGCTTCTTTAATTTTTTTTGTTATTTACATAATCTTTGGATTCCCATAATAGTTTCATGCATAAGCATACTCAACTATTGTAGATGTTGAAGGTGCCTCAGTTGTGGTTGTGGTTGTGGTAGTTGAGTTTGAGGGTGCGACTGTTGAGTTCGAAGGGGAGAGAGTGGAGTTTGAGGGTAGGAATGGAGGTGGAGGTGGAGGTGGAGGAGGAGCTGGACCACCAGGCCCTTCTGGTCCTCCTGGTCCACCTGGGCCTCCTGGTCCACCTGGACCACCAAATCCTTGTGGTCCTCCTGGTCCACCTGGTCCTCCTGGTCCACCTGGGCCTCCTGGTCCACCTGGACCACCAAATCCTTGTGGTCCTCCTGGTCCACCTGGGCCTCCTGGGCCACCTGGTCCCCTTTGTCCTCTTGGTCCACCTGGACCGCCTGGACCTCCTCGTTGTCCTGAAAATATTTGAGATCGTATACTTAAATTGCTTTTACAAAAAGAATAAGTTTTTAGGAAACTCACCTTCGGCGAGGACGACTACTAAAGCAATAACAAATAGTCCCGTAAATAATTTCATCTTTCCACGAATTTCAACTTTTCCTAATTGATACTCACTTTTATTTTGTGAAGCCTTATATACTTTAATTTTACTTAGGAAAGAGTAAGCAAACAACTTAATAGTTATTTAACTTTATTTTGGCAAATTCTTAAAACAAACTTAAATACTGCAATGCAAATAAATTGCAGACAAACAAAGCTTTGAACACATTTTTCCTGTTCAATAGCTGACACGCGCGGTTCGATTTAGCTACTAAGCAACGAATTCAGAAGTGTTCAAATCAGCTTTGTCTTTTGCGGTGAATGTGCTTTAAACCTTGTGGACGGAGCCGCTCGACGGGCGAGAGGTATTGAGCGCGTAGTAAAGAAAATAAATACGTTGAACGTTATAAAAACTAAGGCTTTATTAAAACAACAAAAATTTTTCATAAAATCAAAAAATAATTATAAACAAACTGTTATCACTGCTCATGTTGAAATGCCTGAGTGGATTCCGTACTGCACATATTTCACTTACACTTGACGAAGTCATCTTCTTCAGATTCAAAGTAATATTCCTTAGATCTGTCACTATCTAGCGTATAATCTCTAGATCGCTTAGCCATCGTGCGTGGGACAAAATATGTAAAAAGTCTGCTGGTTCTTCTGGCAGTGACACTGAGAGACTGAATTGAATAACTTAAATTCATTCTGACTACCGTCGTCTCACGTCGTAAGTTTACATTATAAGGAAGATCAGACTTCATCGCTAATGGCCCCTAATGTCTTTTAATGAAAACGTAACTCTTTTACTATACCTATGCGTATCCTATCGCTCAGAACGACAGACGTTGCCAGCTTTGCAGCTACGAACTGATTTGGGCGGCTATATGCCGACACTCATCCCCAAAGGCTTAACACACACTTCATTCTAATTCCCGTTTGACGTGAAATATTAGGTAAGTGAAAATTGATTTCTGACATTTTAAAGAAGATATTAAGCCCCATTACCGAATTCCTCTATACGAGCAAGAACTCTTATTCAAGAGGATATCGAGAGAAGAGAGTGTAGAATGATCTTAGAGCTTCGGTGCGTCCAAACATGCCAGAGAACATGTCGGAACATTATTTGATGTATTCGCACACAGCTCACGACAAATGGTAGCACATCAACATTTTGCCCAATTTTTCCATATAAAAAAATTACATTCGTTACATAGCTCAAAATGCGAAAAAGCCGTCAAGGAAGAAATTTATAGAAAATCACCGGAACTTAATAAATCCACTTTAATTTTGCACCTTACATATTATGCCAGAATTAAATAAGCTGTAAAACTGCGTACCAAAAAACTTTCGCGAAATTCTTAAATAATTTGTGGAGTTTCGCTATTTTTTATAGAGAATAATAAAATTGGAATATTGGATTTACTTGCACACACACATACGTACATATATGGTTGATGTTAGACAATGAGTTACACTTTTTTACAAAAATAATAAACATTCAAGAAAGAAACAGAAGACCAAAATGGTATATTTCTCTTTTGAGAGCTCACGGCCGTTCGCAGAGAAAATTAACAGTAGTCAAGCCTAGCCTAGTCAGGGCAGTCAAAACTTTAGGTCGTACACGTAGAACGTACTACTTACTAGTTCATATATGTATGTGTTTTTAAATAAAGGGTGGTTAAATTTCAAGGGCCGATGTTGAATGTGAACCACACCTAAACGCCAAGTGTTTTTCTGTATTTCATTTGACATTTTTCTATTTCGTCAGACTAATTTCAATCAGACTAACTCAATTTGAACCATGGAAAGATACACAATTGAGCAACGCGTTAAAGTTATTCAGGCTTACGAGTATTATGAAAACGGGCGTTCAATTCAAAATGGATATCGCGCACTTCGTAATTTTTTCGGTCAATTCAATCGTCCAAATGTGCGTACAATCGGACAAATTGTGCAAAAGTTTGAGCAAACCGGGTAGTAGGACATGTGAAAACACCAGTGATTGGTGGTACAGTTCTTACTGCAGAAAATATTGCTGCTGTTCGCGATAGTGTGGTTGAAGAGCCGTCCACCTCAACTCGTCGTCGTGCGCAACAATTGCACCTCTCACGCTTGTCGTTGATGAACATTATGCATAAAGACTTGCATTTACACGCTCAATGGTCAGAATGGCGGCAGGAAATGGCAACAGTGAATGACCAATTTTCGAAGAAAATCATCTTCAGTGAAGAGGCACATTTTCACCTCAGTGGATTCGTCAATAAGCAGAATTGCCGCATTTGGGCGAATAATAATCCAAGAGTGATTGCCGAAAAACCAATGCACCCACAAAGAGTGAATGTTTGGTCCGGTTTATGGGCCGGCGGCATCATTGGGCCATATTTTTTCCAAAATGAGGCCGGTCAGGCAGTTACTGTGAATAGTGTTCGCTATCGTGAGATGATAACGAACTTTTTACGACCCGAATTGGAAGATATGGATGTGGACGATATATGGTTTCAACAGGACGGTGCCACTTATCACACAGCTAACGAAACAGCGGCTCTTTTACGCGAAATATTTGATGGCCGACAAATCTCAAGTCGCGGCGATGTCAATTGGCCGCCAAGATCATGTGATTTGACACCGTTGGACTTCTTTCTTTTGGGTTATTTGAAAGGAAAGATGTACGTCGATAAGCCAGCAATAATTCAAGAGCTAAAGGATAAGATAATTTGGCACATTAACGGCATAGAACCTCAATTATGCCTCAGCGTCATCGAAAATTTGGACCATCGGATGGAGGTGTGCCGCCGAGATCGCGGCGGCCATTTGGCTGTTATTTTGTTCCATACTTAATTGAACCATACCAGTTTTATCATAATAAAGAGAAATGACAATAATTTCCTTAAACAATTTTATCTTATTCAAAATCAGCACCCGCCCTTGAAACTTAACCACCCTTTATAATATAATTGGCACATACGCCGCCTTTTATTAAGCGTTTCAGCCGACCTCCTCCTCCAATTTGTTGTGAGCATCTTGATGTTATTCCACAAAAAGAGGGGCATAAAAATTTACGTCTCCGAAAACCAAATACTATAGTTTTTTATGAGAAGCTTTTGTCATGGCGGAAATATACTCGGAGCTGGTCATTGGTACCCTCTTCCGCTTGAATGGCGCGATAACTGTTAAAGCCATTTTGATCGCGATTAGCAAAGCGTGCAACTATTTTCTTTCATATGTTAACCGGCTCTAGTAGGGCGCATTAAGTGAAAGTAAGTCATTCTTCGTCTGCTTTATTATTATGACACGATTTGGCATTGACACCTGAAAGATCAATTTTATCCTTTTCATAGATTCAGAGTATTTATATGAGCCCAACTTACCCAATACATTTTAGTGTCTACCCTATTTTAATGAGTTTTATTTCCTCCTCTGGGAAGATATGTTTACTCAGATGTTTGTTCCGCTTATAAATCAGTGCTGGACACGATGGCAGCACATGTTTGGCAGTTTGATCTTTTTCGATTCAATCATCAATGGCCTGATATAATACCTTTGATGATTCTGAAATTATTCTTATTTCGATAGTTGATTTTTAGATCTGAAGTCTCAATAAAAAGGTTCAATCAGTTGGCGGATGGTGGTTTTCAGTTTTCCGCTCGTTAAGCCTTGTAGGACCTTATATGATATGCGATATTTAGAAGACCAATTCCGTGATAGTTAGTGTAATCAAACAGTTATTCAGGCTCTACAAATTGGTCATATTTCGAAGAAAATTATGGAATAGGCGCCACTATCCGAGTGATCAGAAATTTCAGAAGATCTTGTGAAACATAAAAGAAGAAAAGAGCTCAGCTCGTTTCCGCTAACTGTAACTGTAATGTAATTATAATTGGAAAAAAATCCTTCGTTCAAACACGAGTAAATTGTATCTCGAACACCTGTGTAAAATTTCATCAAGACCAGTTGAGTAGATTTCGAGAACATTTAACAACCGACTTTGAAAACACGGTTCCGAGAAAAACGCGTTTAAAGTTTTGAGTAACAATAAAAGTGGCTTGGAGCGCACACCTTCCAAAGGCTGTATCTCCAAAACTATTATTCGGTTCGACTTGAAAATTTAGGATAATATTTTTGAGATGTTGTAGAAATTAATAAGCAGAAAAACAAAATCGATTTTTTGAACTCACGAAACCCATGTAACCCCTTAAGCATAGGTAGCTTGCCTTGTCACCGACCGGCAGAATAGTTCCGCTGAGTGGCGGACGCCGAAGGTCGGGAATTTTATATTTCCTTGTAAACAACACTAGTTCGGTCTTTGCCGCATTGAGGCTTAAACCACACAGTTTGGCCTAGGTATCTATGTGTTTTGAGGTTCCTTGCATTGGACTACAGAGAGTGTCTGAAATCTGTTGTTCAAGTGTTGAGGGAAATCGGGCTAAAAAACTAGAGGTGCTAAAAAACTTCTCTAAAACCTAATATTTTGCACACATACATTTAATTTTTTTTTTTAATTTTTATTGAATTCCAGAAGAATTTGTTTTATTAGTTTTGTTACAATGAATGTAATTTATTTATATGGCTTCATAAAATGAATCGTTTGGTTTTTTAAATTAATTAATTGCCTTGAAGAGGCTCATCTTCCACCTCATTTCCAAAGCATTCGTTCTGGGGAATTTAAATACTTAAATAATCAAACCCAAACGCGTTTTCTACATGCGTGTAGAAGAGTGGATTTTATGAAAATTTCGTGGCGATAAAGTCAAATTGCCGGGATCCTTATAAGGTGGTACTAACTACCTTACTAAAGCATAAGCAGAGTCACCCAAAAAAGAGGAGTCCTTAGCAAACAAATTTGGTGGACTGTGCGTTACAAAACGGATTTGATCTTCGAAGCACTCAGCTGCCATGTAGTGATCCAGGCTCACTCCAATTTATGTCGGTAAATCTTTTTTCAGCATCTACTACTGCTTGAAGCACTCAGTTGTAGCTGTGTTTCCGATCAAAATAGCTTTCCTTATTGATTTGGTGAGCTTTGGTGCGAATATGCGAACAGTCAATGGCTCCAATGACGTCCGGTATCTCACTGTTTTCTTGAACATTCCTCCTCATATTGGCTGCTTCTGCACCTTTATGTACCTGTAGCCAATTGATATCATACACGAGGAAATATTGTTTACTACATACCAAGTAGTTGACTGAGATACTCCGAATAGGTTGCCCAGCTGTCGAAACGTTGTGTTGTTGCTGATGCACCAAATATACATCAACACTTTTTTCCTGCTTGCGTATCTCTCTGAAAAAGCTTAGGGTATATTTAGGAACTAAATTTAAACTGTTTGGTTTGCGTAGCGCTTAAATATTCTGCAGTTTATAGCTTCAGTCTCATGTGTAATTTAAACCCATTTTGCGAAAATCCTTCTATCACATCGGAAACGCTTAAAGATGTTGTGTGTTTCTTCTCGTTCGGATTCTTGTGAGCTTGACAGTCCGAACTGGAGCTTGTGGAGCTGGTGTCCAAAACCGTCAATACACCTTCAGTTCTGATCATAAGCACTTCTTCACCTTCAAAGTATTATGAAACCAGAAACGTTTTTTACATGACATACATATCAATTATAAATAAAAACATTTGCTTACCAAATTTAGTCGCTCGTTCTCCATGTTTGCGTTTATAGTGTGAATCGTATGGAAATTTTTAAAGTTTTGTGTATTTTCTTCGATCAAATGAATTCTTATTTTGTCAATGCTTGCAAGCAGCTCATCAAGTGCTTCCAAACAATCATCACTTTTGACAGCACTTTTTCAGCGCTACCAACATACATATGTTTATTTGTACCATACTCGCTAACGCATGGAGAATAGAAGAGGTCTAATACATGGAAACAGTTTAATATGCACTGGATTCTGACACTTAAAAACACGCACAACACAAAATAGCGGCTAAAAGAATGAAAAAGCGAGTAATGGGTAGAAATGCAGAGAAAATAAAACAAATACATTTGCAAATATAAGCATAAGCCGATTACCAACAACAAATGCAATACTTACATATATATGACGAGCATTAATTGCTAACTGAAAATAAGGTATTTTAATTAAAATTGAATTGAATCAACAATAACAACTGGAATAGATAATAGCCAACTATGTTTTGAACGTAGCAAAATTGTTATTCAATGCTTATAATTACAATTTTGTTTAAAGAGACAGAAAACAAAAAAAGTATCCAGCACTTCACAGAAACAGAACTCCGAACCTCCACATTCGGTCACCAACCATTCCATTCTCATTCCATTCTCCGCTATTCATACTATCATATTTAAATTTGTAACATCTGTTCATTATGTTGTGTGAAATTAGTAGGAGCATTACTAGGTCGAGCTCGATTGAACAACATCATGGAATTAAATTACGATTACGACTCAATATTTTTTTTATTTATTGAAAAGAGTAATAATTTTAAATAAATATTCCACTCAAAAATAGGAAAAAGTCTAAGGTCTTATTGATTTAAGTAGTTAACGATGTAGAGAAAGAAAAAAAAAGAAATAATTATATTATATGATACTAAGTTTGATAGAGGCTAACCTCAAGATAATAATATAAGTACGAGGGGGGTTCAATAAGTACCCGTGTTAGAAATGAAGACTCCACTTTTTCAAAAATTATTTTTTTATTTGTCAACATAGACCTCTTCTCCCAACGATCCGGTAATTTGCTTAACCCCTCCTACGCCTCTGTCTATGTCTGAGGACTTCCTCGCTACCAGGTTTCATCAACGGTGACAACTCGACTCAAAAATTCCTTAAGATCTCGCTTAAATTGCTCTAAATACTGCTTCGAAGTTAACAGCCGCATCGCTGGTTGTCCACCGTGAGCAATCCCAGCACCCGTCGGGTCGACAATTTTTTCATTGCCATTCTTTCACGTAAAATATTAAATGCCGTTCCGGTCCACACCTATGTCCTCTGTTTTTTCGCATACTTTCATTCGTCGGTCAGCGAGAATAATGTCGTGGACGTTTTGAATAATTTCCTCGGTAACCACGTCTGCCAAGCGTCCTAGTCGCTCCTCATAATAAACGGATGTTCGTCCACGTTTAAATTCGTTGAACCAATACCTAACTATGGTCATAGATGGCGAAGCGTCCCCATAGACAGCATCCAACTTTGCTTTTATCTCCTCGCATTTTTCCTCATCTAAAAACAAACAGCGACGTACCGAAAATACTACTCTCTTTCCATCTTAACGAAAATCATGAAACACGTCTTACTCGAGTTGTTGCCAAATCCTAACTAACCTATCAATCAGTCTGAAATTTGTTTTGCCGTCGTTTAATAGATGGCAGCACACGATGCTAACACCAACTTCCCTCTAATATTTCTTGCTGCTGGAATGTTGGGTAAGACGAGACGAAGGCGGGGTGTAGGCCGAGACTGCATTGACAATTTTAATATTCATTTACGATGTTGGAATAAAATTTCTATCATATATATAGCATCATTCATGGAATTCAAGCTGTTAAGAATTATGAAGTTCAATTAATACCGCTCACAAGCCACCGAAACTAATCGCTTAAATGTACTCATTGGGAACATTTTGATTTTTGTTAGCACCAGGAGGCTCCCATCGCGTGGTGTGCGAACTGATTGCATCTTTGTGTTTATTGAAACGAGTGTGTTGTTTTTTTCACCAATACCCTGATAGTTGCAAGTTATTGATTTTTTTGGTTGGAAGTTGAAAACCTCATTTGTTATATTCACTTTTTCTTCCGTTTCGCTTTGCGGCTGGTCTGATGCCATCTCATAACATTAAATTATTTCACCTTTAGAAGTTTATTTAGAGTTGATGCTACCATCTATTTGTGATGTGATTACTAGAAGATTTAGCTAAACGAAAGGAAATTATTTTATTCGAGACGATTATAAAACGCAAAGGTAAAGCACTAACAAAGTAAAAACTATTAGTAAGACAAACACTTAAGGACGCCAGTGGGCCCGCGGTAGTCAGAATATGACGGAAGAGCTCGTGAGGGATGAAGAGGAAGTGAAGACGTTTTAATTAACAGCTCCTTTTTTAAGTCAGTTAGATATTTCTTTTATTTAAAGTGCTTCTTTATTTTTTATTTTTTTATTTACATAATCTTTGAATTCCCATAATAGTTGCATACATCCATCAAAAGCGTGAAAGCCACCCTTTAAGCAGATGTTGTTGATGTTGTTGAGTTACTTGAAGGTGCCTCAGTTGTGGTTGTGGTTGTGGTAGTTGAGTTTGAGGGTGCAGCTGTTGAGTTCGAAGGAGAGAGAGTGGAGTTTGAGGGTAGGCATGGAAGTGGAGGTGGAGCTGGACCACCACCAAGGTGGCCACCTGGACCACCAGGCCCTTCTGGTCTTCCTGGTCCGCCTGGGCCTCCTGGCCCTTCTGGTCCTCCTGGGCCACCTGGTCCACCTGGACCTCCTCGTTGTCCTGAAAATATTTGGTATTGCATACTTAAATTGCTTTTTCGAAAATAATAAGTTGTTAGGAAACTCACCTTCAGCGAGGACGACTACTAAAGCGATAACCAATAGTCCCGTAAATAACTTCATCTTTCCAAGAATTTCAACTTTTGCAAATTGCTAGTCACTTTTGTATTGGCAAGCCTTATATACCATAATTTTGCGTGGTGAAATATTAAATAAACAATTCTGTATTTATTTAAGACATTTTACTGTTTGCAAGTTGTCAAAACAAACTTAAAGACTACAATGCAACTAAATTGCACACTAGCAATGCAAATAAATTGCACACTAGCAATGCTTAAACACATTTGACCTGTTCACTAGCAGTCACGCGCGGTTCGCAATTTAGCTAGTAGGCAATGACGTCCGAAGTATTTTTTGATTTAACTCCCACATTCTCATTTCAGCTTGATTGAAATATTACGTAAGTAAAAAATGTTTTCCGCTAGATGCCTTTAGTAAGCTATATTTCACGATGCATGCATTGTAAGAGGTTGTCCTAAACGACATTTTAAAGGAGTTATTAAGCCTATTTACAGAATTCCAGAATTGGGGTAAAATAATAAAAATTCCACACGACCAATGTGAAACTCGGAGCTGGTATCCAAACCCTGTTTCCTACTTATGCGTCCAAAACAGTGCCGAATGCAACACCAAAGCGACGAGTTACAAGTTCTCGAATTTTCTCGCCTCTTTAATGAGGTCTTTCCAATGTTGAATTCTGAGCTATTTTTGGTCCTCAGCTACCTTGTGCGGAATGAAAGGTGCTAAGATCTTTCTTTGGAGGTATTCAACTCCGATTCCATGAATTTCAACGATGATTTCGGTTCATTTTTGATAAATTTACGAAGAATTTCGATGGAATTTTCGGTAATTACTGATTTTGGGCGACGCGAACCGAATATCACCAAGATTTCATTGGAAGTCAGCTAGGGATGTAACTTCCAACACACTAACTCATGCAACTAAACAAATTTTTATGTCGCCTGTCTTGTTAATTTTGGACTTCAGAGTGTATAGGGTTGGCCTTGTAAAATTTGCTTTTTGAATCAGCTATAAAAAAAAAGAATCAATATTTTTTCAAACTTTTTTTTTATTTTGAAGATTGAACATTGTCATTTATGAATGAAAAATAATATCGTTCAAATGACTGCCACGACTGGCTTTACAGTACGCCGTTCGATCAACCCAATTTTTAAGCACATTTTCAATTGTTTAGGCTCCAATTTCATGAATGGCCACTTCGATTTCGTGTTTTAAATCATCAATCGTCTCTGGATGGTTCGCATAGCATTTGTCCTTAACGGCTCCCCACAAAAAATAGTCCAACGGGCTTAAATCACAGCTCCGGGGCGGCCAATTGATATCGGAATTTCGGCTGATTATTCGGTTTTCAAAAACGGTAGCCAAAAGTTCAAGTGTAACTTTGGCAGTGTGAAATGTTGCACCATCCTGTTGAAACCAAATGTCGTCCATGCCATCCTCTTCAATTTTTGGAAACAAAAACTCGTTGAGCATGTCACGGTAACGCTTGCCATTTACTGTAACGGCGGCTCCTCGCTCATTTTCGAAAAAAATGGCCCGATGATGCCGCCAGACCAAAAACCGCAGCAAACAGTGACTCGTTGTGGATGCATTTGCTTCTCTACAGTAACGTGTGGATTTTCTGAGCCCCAAATCCGACAATTTTGCTTATTGACGTAGCCACCGATGTGAAAATCAGAAAAGAAGAAGAAGACTCACCACTTTGGAAATAGGTTTTCAATATTTCCCAATTTTGTTCCAGCATATGGGGTCCCATTTCGTAAATGTCAAACCTTTAAGTAAATTATGAACTCATTTGACATGTCATTTGTGTTATATATATATAATTGGCGCGTACACCCTTTTTGGGTGTTTGGCCGAGCTCCTCCTTCTATTTGTGGTGTGCGTATTGATGTTGTTCCACAAATGGAAGGGCCTACAGTTTCAAGCCGACTCCGAACGGCAGATATTTTTATGAGGAGTTTTTTCATGGCAGGAATGCACTCGGAGGTTTGCCATTGCCTGCCGAGGGGCGGCCGCTATTAAAAAAATGTTTTTATTAATTTCGTTTTCACCGAGATTCGAACCAACGTTCTCTCTGTGAATTCCGAATGGTAATCACGCACCAACCCATTCGGCTACGGCGGCCTCCGTCATTTGTGTTACCATTCTCAAAAAATAATTGGTGCAAAAAGCAAACGCTATGTGGCTCACCCTGTGTGTCCATCGGTTCCATGATAGCTGAGTAAAGTGAAAGCTTACTTTCGAGAGAAATATGATAAGTTTGATGTAGTAACCAATATAAGCCTCTGAGTTTTATTCCTAGAGGCTTCCTTTTGCCGAAAATATAGGATTTCCATGTAAGTTTGATATCAGGATGCATGCCGAGATAATTTGTGACGTTGGTTTGTGGTATGATTATGTTATTGAGCTTAACTAATGGGCAAATTTTTCAATTTAGTGGGAAAGTGACTTGAGAACATTTTGTCTCGTTTGACTTAATGCGCCATTCTTTCAACCACTGAGTTATTTTATCAAGTCCTTTGTACCCCACATGGGTAGTGGGAGTCAATTGTGACGGCAGTGTCATCCGCGAACGTTCCGCATATTGTTTCTTCAGAAGCTGGTAGATCGTTTGTGTACGGCAAGTATTATGGGCCCCATATACTGCCTTGGGGGTACACCAGCTGAACTTTCACGTAGTTCAGACTGTTATTCGCCTTGTTTGACAAAGAAATATCGATTTTCCAAGTAGGGCATAATAAATATGTAATAATTTATTGGAAGAGTGTCCTTTATTTTATATAGAGTAAGCCATCATGCCAAACGCGATCAAAGGCTTGAGATATATCGAGAAATGCCGCTCTGCAATATTTTTTTCACATGCTTTGTGTATGCTTATAAAGTCTATGGACTTGTTCGATGGTACTGTGTTTTTTCCTGAAACCGAATTTGTGATTTGGCATCGCACAATTGCTCGTTACTTAACCCGACTTTTCTGACCCCACGAAATCGTACTCTCTCCAAGAACTGCTGAAAAAGTAAAAGATACACTAGCACACCTAATCCACAAGAACGACGTATAAAAAAGTTCTCGAAAAATGAAGTTAAAGAAGTGATAAAAAAACGTAAAAAAAAAGAAGGTCACTTGATATGATCTCATAACAGGAGAAGTACTGTAACAACTTCCAGAAGAAGGACTCATTTTTCTTACGTACATATTTATATAATTATATTATCTAGGGAAAGTAGCTCAAGTAAAAATTATCCTCAAACCAGGGAAAAGCGCGGAATAAGTCGAATCTTATCGGCCCATCAGCCTATTGCCTCTAAAGTAATGCCAATTTAAATTGAAAAAAGAAATTATTGAAAAATTTTTTTTTATGAAAAATTTTCAAAATTGAATTATTGTCTTACATTGAATGTTTTCGTTACCAATATCGCACTGCGAATACTGCAAAGCACACAAAATAACATGCTAAGCAGCGAGGAAACGTGGGAGATCATCAGTAATTTCGCGAAAAAAGTTCTCCGATTGCAAAAGCGGGACCTAGACGCAGCCATACAAGCACAGACTTAGTAATTATAAAGATGGAACGCCACTCTGAAGTAATACGAAAGCGGTTCCAAGGGGGCGACGGTTCCAAACGCGAGGGAGTTTATTACCAAACGTACCATTGCTGCGAGAGGCATTTTAAATTTCCTCATCCGCAAAAAAAATTATATTATTATTATTATTATGCGGGGAATTAGCCCTGCGTCCTGAAAGATCAACTCCACCCCTTCATAGATTTAAAGTATTTCTCTGAACTGAACTTTCTCAATAAAGTTTAAATTTATTTGAGCTATTTTATTGAGTTGTATGATATTTTTCCTCTAGCAAAATATGTTTACTTAGGTGTTTGTTTCGCTTACTCACGATCATATGCTTATGCATACGCTAGACACGATGCCAGCACATGTTTGGCAGCTTCATTTTCCTACCTACAAAACTCGCAAATTCCATTGAAGTACATCCCCAGGTAGTGAGATGCTGAGTCAATCTGTAAAGCGCTGTGAAAATTTCTTTGATGATTCTATATCTATTCTTATTTAATTAGATATACTCTTTCAATCGGTTTAGGTTAAAGCTATCTATCGCTGATTTTGCTCTCATTGCCTTTCTTCTACTTCCTGAATAAGAGAAGAGAAGTTATCCCCTCCTAGGCTACAAAACGGTTCTGGTCCTATACGCAAAATCTTTATTAGCTGCACTATGTCTATGGTATATGGCCATAAAGCTCACTGTTATATTGTTTTTAATAATCGCCCTCGCCAATACGAAAATGTCCAAAAGTCTTTCCCTTAACCACTCCAAGGGTGGAACTTTCGGGACGTTGTCATCGTCCAAGCTTCTGCGTCAAACAATAGATCTAGCATGATGAAAGAATTACTAAGTGTATTTTGTATCTATGGCGAGGAAACTCTACAACTAAATTGATTACTTTTCGCCGTCGGGCACAACTCTGACGTATTGCTCAATCTCATTCGGTACAGCTGTGTTAATTTTGCGGAAATACCGAATTCAGATATCGCAACCACTTCTTTTCGTTCTCTAAAACCCACAAATAGATGGCGCTGCTGATTATCTTAACACGATTATTTTCTAAGACTTCACGCATGGTGAATATCAGATTATTAAATCAACTATCGACGATTTTCAGGTCTGTAGGCACACCCAAACGTTCAATCAGTTGACAGTTTTTCCCTCATTAAAGAAGACTAATTCCGTATTAGTTGGCGCAGATTACCGGGAATCTGGTAGTATTAGAAACAAAAATGTTTGAGTTTATTGATCCGTCATGTCTACAGCGGGACTCAATCTTAGGTCCATTGACTGGTAGTCCAATTGCACCTACTCTGCTAAGATCTCCACCTTTAATTTATTTCGCCTCTACAATGACTCACTTGGATGTTTTTACATGTACCTAAAATTTCTCTGATAAACGTAATCGAAAATTGTTAAGGCTATAGAAATTGGGAATATTTCGAAGAAAGTTATGGAGTGGGAGGCACTATGCGAGTGAAGAGAAATTTCAGAAGATCCTCTGACTCATTTTCTAAGTTCTTCAGCTGAAATAATATTGAAATAAATACTCATTTGTAATAACATAAAAACGGTATATTATTTAAGGTAACATTTGACTTAACACACAAGTAATGCAATGTATTTTTCCGAATTCTGTATCCATAAGATTCTGAGAAAACCCTTTATTCCGCCGCTGGTGAAGAGGGTGCCAATGAAGAGGATTCGGCAGCCGGAGATGACTCTGGTGGGGGTGAGCTTGATTCTGGTGGTGAAGCAGGTGAACTGGAGGGTGGAGGTGGAGGTGGAGGTGGAGGACCGCCATGACCACCATGAGGACCACCATGTGGACCACCAGGATGAGGGCCACGTGGACCACCTAGACCTCCTAGTTTACCAACCAACCCTGGTCCTCCATTTCCCTGTAGTCTTCCTAGTCTACCTAGACCGCTTAGTTGGCCTGTAAATATTTGGGATTGTATTTTTAAATTTTATTTTAAAATTGGATAAGTTGCTGAGATACTCACCTTCAGCGAAAGCGACTACTAAAGCAATAACAAATAGTGCCGTAAAGAATTTCATCTTTCCAAGTAGTTCAACTTGAGTGAATTGATATTAAATTTAATTTCGATTCTGCTTATATACCCAAATTTTACTTATTGAAATAGGCCGATATAATTATTTTTTGTATTTCTGCAAAATAAATAAATAAAAGAATGTTTATTAAAATAGTGAATATTTGACATAATATTTACTTAAGACTTTATTTCTAACAAATTGTTAGGAGAAACTAGATATACCAACGGAAATCCCACTTTACTTATGGCTCTAAATTAAACACTAACCGTTGACGCAATGAACATTCCAAACAACTGTAACTTAGTTGCAGATGTACGAGTATTGTCTGTAGAGATAAAGTTTGGAGTATTTTAATTTTGTAGTACAGTAGAAGACTCTCTATGGATATGATAGACCACAGAAAGAAGCTAAAGTTTCACTACTTTCAATACCTACGAGAATTATGGTGATTCTCTAGGGCTTCATAGGTACTGATCGGCCTGATGACTATGGTGAACTTACGACAGATAGTATTCGATAGTATAGGGTTTGTTTGTATGTGTAATGCCTTAACAACAAAGTCACAGTTGTTTTGAGTGCTTATTACGTCAATAGTAAGTGTTTAAATTTAAAGCCCTACATGAACACGTGTTGTCATCTTCAATTTGTTAAAAATAACCTCTTAATAAATGCTCTATTATTTGTTAGAATTTTAGCATTTGTTTTTTGTTCACTTGTTTTTATTTTTCAGAAATACTACCTTAAATAAATACATTACGAAAGGCCACTAGTCACTAAGTCTATCGGTCTATTTCTGTAAGTAAAAATTTGGGTATATAAGCAGAATCGAGATTACATTGAGTAACAATTCACTGAAGTTGAATTACTCTGAAAGATGAAATTATTCACAGCACTATTTTGTTTCACTGCTTTAGTAGTCGTCTTCGCTGAAGGTGAGTATCCCAGCAACTTATCCAATTCGTAAATACAATTTAAATATACAATCCCAAATATTCACAGGACATCAGGGTGGTCCAGGTGAACCAGTATTTGGTGGTCCAGAAGGGTCAGGGGAGCCAGATGCACCTGTTGGCCCAGGAGGTCCCCCTGGTGGTACTCCTGGCGGCGGTCCTGTACCTCCACCTCCACCTCCAGCCTGCAGCTCACCTCCTCCACCCCCAGACGCAAGCTCACCTCCCTCACCTCCACCAGAATCATCCTCGGCACCCTCTTCACCGGCGGCTGAATAAAGGGTTGACTTATAACGGTTTAAAGGCGTACATATAGATATCTGTTCTCAGAATCCGAAAAATACATAATTCTGAAAAATACTTTGCATTACTTGTGTGTTAAATCAAATGTTGTTTTAAATAAAAATGGTTGTTATTGTATTGCAAATCGGTTCTTATGTTTAATATTATTTCAGCTAAAGTAGTTACAATGAAGAAGTTACAAATTCTGTAATTTCTATTCTCTCGCATAGTTGCTAACATTCCATAACTTCCTTCGAAATATTACCAATTTCCGTAGCCTTAAAAAATGTTCGATTACGGAGTGACAAACAAGACAGTTTCCTTATCGGATTGCCTAGCCATCAAATAAATGGTGCAATATTGCCATCTAATCGACCAGCTCGCTCAGCCTTATTTTATAATATTCGTCAATATTCGCTAAATTGACTGCTAATCAAAGTGCATCATTTATTGGGAAAACGCAAGACTTCCAACAAGGGCATTTCCTAACTGCGTAAAGAAACTTATTGATTTACATATGTCACGTTTGGAGAGAGTTACAAAAACAATTGTAAGACACCTCAGGTTATGTTCAAGAGCCGTGAGAACAATTTCAAAATTAATCTTAGCAATGCTGAAGCTTTTCCGAGAATGAAAATAGAGGGAAATAGATAATTTTTAATCGAACAGAGAGAAACAAAAAAATGGGGGGAAAAAAGAAAGATTTGAACGACGACGACTGGAAGAAGAGGACATGGTTGCAAGACAAACAGAATCACTGCCTGTTGCATCTACTTCCGCCACAAATAACTTAGAAAGTGTAGAAGATTCAGACGAAGAACAGATCTTGAGTTCTGAACTCTGCTTGCCGAACATTCCGTGCCATGAACAAAAGAGGTAGAAAGAATCTCATAACACCTAAACTAGTTGCAGCTTTAGATCGATGTCAGTGAGGCATTAGAGACTCCGTTTACATTCTTAATGCGCTTAGTCTGAGTAGCCATGATATCCCTGTTAGCAAAGGCTGAGCATAATTATGGCAAGCTGCTGAAGTCTGAGATTTGGCCTGTTAACGTATCTATTTGTCCGTTTAATTTTTTACGTAAGCAAGAAAATCAACCGCCTCAGAAGTAGTTGCCCATTCCAGGCCTAATAAGCAAATAAACATTTATTATCAATAAGTACCCTTGTTAAAAATGAAGACAACATTTTTCAAAACAAATTTTTATTTTTCAACATAGTTCCCTTTTAGATAGATACACTTCTCCCAACGCTCCGACCATTTTTTAGCCCCTCCAAAATATTAGGATTTGTCGAAATCTCCAAAATACGTCTCTGTCTCGGCGATGACTTCCCCGTTTGAAATATATTCTTTTGAGGTGAGCCATTTCTTCATGTTAGGGAGCAAGAAAAAGTCGCAGGGAGCCCGATCGGTTAAATACGCGGAATGCGGCAGTAATTCATACGGCAATTCATGCAGTTTAGTGGCGACAACTCTGGATGAATGTGCTGATGCGTTATCATTGAGAAACAGCAGCTTCTTTTTCGTCAAATGCGGCCGTGTCTCTTTCAATTTTTCGTGGAAGCGGTCCACTAACTCACTATTGTATTTTCCAGTAATCGTTCTAAAAAATCCATGAGATGGCGCCGTTCGCATCAGAAAAAATCGACTCCATGACCTTTCCGGCCGTTGAGACTGGCTTCGCCTTCTTTGGAGCAGATTCACCAGGAAAAATCCATTGATTGTTGATTGTTGCTTAGTTTGTGGTGTATAATGATGAATCCAGGTTACATCAAGGGTAGCAGCTCGATGCAAAAATTTCTTCGGATCCCGTTTAAATTGCTCCAAACACTGCTTCCGCAGCCGCATCCGCTTGTTATTGCTTGTGAGCAATCGCGGCACCCTTCGGGCCGACAATTTGTTCATCGCCAACTTATCACATAAAATATTAATTACCGTTCCGGTCGACACACCTATGACCTCTGTTACTTCGCGCAATTTCGTTTGTCGATTAACGAGAATAACGTGTCCTGGTCGCTCCTCATCAAAAACGCATGTTCGTCCACGTTTAAATTTGTTGAACCAATACCTAACGTCCCCATATACAACACCCAACTTTGCTTTTATCTCCTCGCATTTTCCCCCATCCAAAAACAAACAGCGACGTACCGAAAATACTATCTTCCCATCTTAACGAAAATCACGGAACACGTCTTACTCGAATTGTTGCCAAGTCCAAACTAGCCTATCAATCAGTCTGATATTTGTTTTGCCGTCGTTCGATAGATTATAATAACAGCAACTTCCCTCAGGAACGTCCTCTATCATCAAACACGGGTATTTATTGAACCGCCCTCGTAAGTCCGATGAAGTGCGATTGCTGAGTTCATGTTGTGAATATGAAGTTCTTGTTATAACTGAAAATTGGTACAACTCAAATTTTTTTGATGCTGACTTCTTCGATCCGAACCTTTACGCACTTTTTCGTAAAGACAGAGATGCTGCTGAAACTGGGTGTAGCAAAGAGGGCGGTGTTATGATTGCTGTAATCGTCAGCTTTTGCTTATTCAGGGTTTAGTAATCAGAGGCACGAAAAAATGATGATTTTCAATAAAAAATTTTTTTTTGCTAGTCATTTGCTTTATTTTACGAGAATATAAACATAGCATTAATACATCATGTTTCGACTTGACTTTAGGAAAATTTAAAAAATAAATTAATAATTGTAAAAGTTATCGCTGTTTGTGCGGTTGATGCGAACAGGTAGTTGCTCTTGAAAGATTAAGTTCTTCTTTCTCGAAGCTACTTCTTTCGGCAGGGTCGGCATGATAACTCATGTAGTTTATAATATTTTTTGATGCGGTTTCTTTTTTAAATATTTTAAATTTCTCTATAGTCTATTGAGCCGGATTTTTGATATTTCTTTAAAAAAATTGTACAAACTTAATTAAAGTGGGACATTTATGACGTAAAACGCATGCGTGTTTACAATGCCTTAAATTGTAAAATTTTTCGAAATTCAAAACTCCGCCTCGACCGATTATACTCGTAACTACAACTTTATTTTACAAGAATTTTTTTACGTTTTACATATCAGTCAACATTTCAAGGAGAAAAAAGATTTTTTTATTGTACTTTGGGTCACGTGTTTTTTTATATACTAATTTTTGTAAAGAAAAATTAAAATAAATTTTTTTATATTGTAATTTAAAGTTTAAGTACTAATAAACAATGTATACATTTTTTTTATATTTATTTCTATTTTTACTCCTTCTAAAACCAGATTTTCCCTTGACGCTGCTGGACGTATGTAACCCCTTAAACAGGTAACAATAAAAGTAATATCTCTTCCTTTTGTTTCTTTTGTATTATTATACCTCATGACGACAGCCGGTTGCCAAAATCGCGAAAAATAAAATAATAAGTTGCAATTACTTGACTGTCGTTTTCAGTTTTTCGGGCCCTTTATGCGATGTTCAGAAGACTAATTCCGTATTAGTTTGCGCAGATTGCCGGGAATCTGGTAGTATAAGAAACAAAACTGTTCCAGTTCATTGATACGTCATATTCAAATTGGCTGCTTTTACAATCGAAAATTTTTAAAGGCTATAGAAATTAGTAATATTTCGAAGAATGGAATAGGAGCCACTATGTGAAGAATTTGAGAAGATCCTCTGACTCATTACCTAAAGCCTTTAGCTGAAATATTATTAAATATAAGAACTGATTTGCAATACAACCATAACGGTTTTTTATTCAAGCAACATTTGATTTAACAACCTAAGATTCTGAGAACAGAGCCGCCCTTTATTCGGCCGCTGCTGAAGAAGATTCGGCAGCCGGAGATGACTCTGGTGGTGGTGAGGCAGGTGAGCTTGACTCTGGAGGTGAGGCAGGTGAGCTTGATTCTGGTGGTGAGGCAGGTGAGCTTGACTCTGGTGGTGAGGCAGGTGAGCTTGATTCTGGTGGTGAGGCAGGTGAGCTTGACTCTGGAGGTGAGGCAGGTGAGCTTGATTCTGGTGGTGAGGCAGGTGAGCTTGACTCTGGAGGTGAGGCAGGTGAGCTTGATTCTGGTGGTGAAGCAGGTGAGCTTAACTCTGGTGGTGAGGCAGGTGAGCTTGATTCTGGTGGTGAGGCAGGTGAGCTTGACTCTGGTGGTGAAGCAGGTGGGCTTAACTCTGGTGGTGAGACAGGTGAGCTTGATTCTGGTGGTGAAGCAGGTGAGCTTAACTCTGGTGGTGAGGCAGGTGAGCTTGATTCTAGAGGTGAGGCAGATGAGCTAGAGTCTGGTGGTGAGGCAGGTGAGCTTGATTCTAGAGGTGAGGCAGGTGAGCTTGATTCTGGTGGTGAGGCAGGTGAGCTTGCGTCTAGTGCTGATGCTGATGAGCTTAACTCTGGTGGTGAGGCAGGTGAGCTTGATTCTGGTGGTGAGGGTGAGGCAGGTGAGCTTAACTCTGGTGGTGAGGCAGGTGAGCTTGATTCTGGTGGTGAGGGTGAGGCAGGTGAGCTAGAGTCTGGTGGTGAGGCAGGTGAGCTTAACTTTGGAGGTGAGGCAGGTGAGCTTGATTCTGGTGGTGAAGCAGGTGAGCTTAACTCTGGTGGTGAGGCAGGTGAGCTTGATTCTAGAGGTGAGGCAGATGAGCTAGAATCTGGTGGTGAGGCAGGTGAGCTTGATTCTAGAGGTGAGGCAGGTGAGCTTGATTCTGGTGGTGAGGCAGGTGAGCTTGCGTCTAGTGCTGATGCTGATGAGCTTAACTCTGGTGGTGAGGCAGGTGAGCTTGATTCTGGTGGTGAGGGTGAGGCAGGTGAGCTAGAGTCTGGTGGTGAGGGTGAGGCAGGTGAGCTTGATTCTGGCGGTGAGGCAGGTGAGCTTGGTTCTGGTGGTGAGGCAGGTGAGCTTGACTCTGGTGGTGAGGGTGAGGCAGGTGAGCTTGATTCTGACGGTGAGGCAGGTGAGCTTGGTTCTGGTGGTGAGGCAGGTGAGCTTGACTCTGGTGGTGAGGCAGGCGAGCTTGATTCTGTTGGTGAGGCAGGTGAGCTTGCTTCTGATGGTGAGGCAGATGAGCTAGAGTCTGGTGAGCTTGACCCTGGTGCTAACACAGATGAGCTGGATTTTGGTGGTGAGGCAGGTGAGCTTGACTCTGGAGGTGACGCAGGTGAGCTTGATTCTGGTGGTGAGGCAGATGAGCTTGACTCTGGAGGTGAGGCAGGTGAGCTTGATTCTGGTGGTGAGGCAGGTGAGCTTGACTCTGGTGGTGAGGCAGGTGAGCTTGATTCTGGCGGTGAGGCAGGTGAGCTTGACTCTGGAGGTGACGCAGGTGAGCTTGATTCTGGTGGTGAGGCAGATGAGCTTGACTCTGGAGGTGAGGCAGGTGAGCTTGATTCTGGTGGTGAGGCAGGTGAGCTTGACTCTGGTGGTGAGGCAGGTGAGCTTGATTCTGGCGGTGAGGCAGGTGAGCTTGGTTCTGGTGGTGAGGCAGGTGAGCTTGATTCTGGTGGTGAAGCAGGTGAGCTGGACTCTGGTGGTGAGGCAGGTGAGCTTGATTCTGGTGGTGAAGCAGGTGAGCTTGATTCTGGTGGTGAGGCAGGTGAGCTTGACTCTGGTGGTGAGGCAGGTGAGCTTGATTCTGGTGGTGAAGCAGGTGAGCTTGACTCTGGTGGAGAGCCAGGTGAGCTTGATTCTGGTGGTGAAGCAGGTGAGCTTAACTCTGGTGGTGAGGCAGGTGAGCTTGATTCTAGAGGTGAGGCAGATGAGCTAGACTCTGGTGGTGAGGCAGGTGAGCTTAACTCTGGTAGTGAGACAGGTGAGCTTGAATCTGGTGGTGAGGCAGGTGAGGTTGATTCTGGTGGTGAGGCAGGTGATCTGGACTCTGGTGGTGAGGCAGGTGAGCTTGATTCTGTTGGTAAGGCAGGTGAGCTTGATTCTGATGGTGAGGCAGATGAGCTAGAGTCTGGTGAGCTTGACCCTGGTGCTAACACAGATGAGCTTGATTTTGGTGGTGAGACAGGTGAGCTTAACTCTTGTGGTGAGGCAGGTGAACTTGACTCTGGAGGTGAGGCAGGTGAGCTAGAGTGTGGTGGGGTGGCAGGTGAGCTTGAGTCTCCTGGTGAGGCAGTTGAGCTGAAGGGTGGAGGTGGAGCAGGTGAGCTAGGCTCTGGTGGTGATGCAGCTGAACTAGACGGTGGGCAGGGAGGTGGAGGTGGAGGTGGAGGTGGAGGTGGAGGACCGCCAGGACCACCATGGTGATGACCCCCTGGGCCACCATGATGATGGCCACCTGGACCACCATTTGGACCACCATAAGGAATACCACGTGGACCGCTTGAACCTCCTAGTATACCAACCAACCCAGGTCCTGCGTGTGGTCCTAGTCCTAGTAGCCTGGCTAGTCCACCTAGTCCGCTTAGTTGGCCTGTAAATATTTGGGATTGTATACTTAAATTGTATTTACGAATTGGATACGTTGCTGGGATACTTACCTTCAGCGAAAACGATTACTAAAGCAATAACAAATAGTGCTGTAAAGAATTTCATCTTTCCAAGTAGTTCACCTTCAGTGAATTGTTACTAAATTTTACATCGATTCTGCTTATATACCAAAATTTTACTTATTGAAATGGGCCGATAGGGTTTGTGTCTAGTGTCCTCTCTTTATAAAGTTATTTATAGTAGTATTTCTTCAAAATCAGTAAATAAAATGTTTATGGAAATAGTAAATAACCAATATTTAAAATAACCAAATCCAAATTAAACACTAACCGTTGACGTAATGAATATTCAAAACAACTGAGACAAAGCAACTCGTAAAAATGAACATCTATTGGCAACGCGGAAATAGAGCTGCCTTAAATTACATCTGTTTGTACGACAGTGAGTTATACCTGTCTAATGAGCTATGACAATACTCGCTAGCGGCGAATCTTGCTCGATAACTTTGTTGTTGCTTTCGTATGCAAATTTTTATTTAGGTTAATCAAGCATAAAGATAGAGTTTAGTGAGTGAAAAACTGTCAACTGAGTGGACATTTTGAGTGTGTCTTCAGACCTGAAAATCAACTGTCGACCAAATATTTCCCACGCACTAAGAAAATACCCGTGAAAAGTGATTCGCTACGTGCCTCTATTTGTCTTTTTATCGATTTTAAAGAACGAAAGGAGTTGTATGGTATACCTATATGCTGAGATTTTGGTACCTCCTCAAAACTAATAAGACTGTGTAAAATTACATTGAGCGATCCCTTAGAATTATGAATGACCTTTACCATCCGTTTGAAACCATCGAGGTTTCAGACAGAGTGACTCCCTACCGTGTGACATCTTTACTTTTATACTGGAACGGATTGTTCATGCCGTATATTTCAATAAATCAGGCACGTGTGCCTGAGAAATTAATATCATCGGTCTTAACAACGAGGCCATTAGCAGTGCATTTTTAAGGTGGATAAAGAAGCAAAACGAATGGGTCTGGTGGTGAACGAGGGCAAGTGATAAAGAACTTAGTTTGCTCGGGAGCTAATATTAGCACTAATAATAGTATCAATCCAATATGAAAACCAATGGTTAAGCACTCTTGTCAACATGAGGAGTACTCGAGGGAAACATTCTGCGAAAGTTTTTTTGGACTTCGCGCGTTGGCGATGGCGAATATCGCAGACGTTGGGCCAAGGAGTTGTATGGACTTTACGGTGTCATAAACATAAAGTTTCAGCGTCTCCTATGGCTAGGTTATGTCGTAAGTATGAATACAATCGCTCCAACTGTGATAGTATTCAATGCGGTCTTATAAATACACTCATGGAAGAAATATAGTCGGAGGTTTGCCATTGCCTGCGGCCGCTATTAGAAACAACTTTTTCTATTAATTGGTGCTTCTGCCCGGGATTTCGAGCCTGTTCGCTTCCAACGATATTCACTCTTCTATCCATTCAGCTATGGCGAACTAAACAGAATTTAATAAAATAAAGCTCTAGCTGACGTAATATAGATTTGCGTGTCTCGCATCGATTCGAATTCTGTACCGGCCTATAGCTACCCTTATATGTATGTAATCTAATCAGTGGTAATGGGATTTAATAATATTTAACAACGAACCAAAATTTGATGCTTGCGCTAGTGACACTAGATGTGAAGGCATCGGTTGAGGATGGGGCCGTCAAAAATGCATCTATTGAGGATGCGCCAGTTGGGGTTGCATCGTGTAAACGTGTATCAGTTGAGGATGAATCAGTTGGAAATTCGTCATTAAAGATAAATCCATTAAGGATGGGTATACTGAATATTCGTTTGTTAAAGATGCATCGGTAGAGGATGGGTATGTTAAGGGTGCAGGAGCTGTAGTGGAATTCTATAGCTGTGAATGCATCTACAGCTGTGGCTGCATCGGTTAAGGATGCGTCAGTCACTGACGGATTTGTTGAAGATGCTTCCGTTAAAGATGCATCAGTTGAGGATGCATCAGTTGATAAAGGATCAGTTGAGGATTCATCGGTGAATCACTTGAAAATGCATCGGTTGAGGATGCATCAATTAGAGATATAATACATAAAGGATAAAGGAGAAATATAAAAAAAATGATAACAGCTATTATGATGAGGATCACAGCTAAAGCAATACAAAATAGTTTCGTAAATAGTTTCATCTTTCTAGATAGGTTAGGTTAGGTTAGGATGAATTTCTACCCTTGCGAGGTATCCTCTTGGACAAAAACTTCAAAAATTTGTCCGTTGTGATCCCATACTGAGGGAGGGGAAGAACGGAGATGCGAAGGAATCAGAAAGTGGAACCGGACAGGAAGAAGGGGCTTTGGGTTAGAAGATGACGGCCAACGTCGGCGATTTACGTTAGTATTAACCGCTTTAAGCTGCTGATGAACTTCACCCGACGTATGATATTTAAACCCGCAATATCCGCAGGTTTAGTGCAAAAGTGAGAGCCCAGATGCCTAAACTTTTGCCCGACGACAGCAGGGCAACTGAAAAGAATATGTTGAGATGATTCCACCTCGTCCTCTAGACAGCTTCTGCAGAAAGGGCTTGAAGTAATCCCAAGTTTCCCCGCATCGACACCTAACGGGAGAGCTGCGGCTTTGTTAGCCTTAGAAGCTCCCTCGAGCGCCCCCGATCTACCCGTGGCCAAAAGGATCTCGAAACTTTACAAGTTTGCACACAAGCCCAGCGCTCGCTGAGTTAATGCGAGGCCCATCCCTCCAGAAGCAGACCACAGGTCTTCAAGGGGCATCTGGCAGTTGTTTAAGTACTTCTCCTGTGGTGAGATCGTATCCGGTGGCCTTCTTTGTTTTAAGCTTTTTTATTGCCGTTTTTCCTTGTTTTTTTCGAAACTTTTTCTAATGGCGAGTCCATTTGGTAAATGAGTTCCAGTGTGTCTTTGAATTTCTGAGCAGTGCTTAGCAAGAGTTCAATATCATGTGGTATTAAAATTCAAAATAAGTATCGAGCAAATGTGTGAGCTTTTTCAAGTTCTGGCCTTTTTAGTTTTTTGAGAACTTCATTAAGATGCATGTCAGGGTTTAACTTCAAGCTTACTTCTTACAGTTTTACGTAACGTTCAATTGGTTTCTAAATCATGCAGATATAAGCTGGGCTTAATCCAATAAAACAGGTATATTTTTTCGAACAAACAAAAAACACTTGTTCCTGCCAATAATGTCACACTTTGAAAACAACAATAAACTAATTATTTATTAGTTTATGTATTTAAAACGAAAATACGTGTATGTTTTGAAAAAAGATGATAAAATTATTTATGTTATTCAACTTTTTGTTGTTTATAAATACCATCTGCATATAATAATAATAATAAATCATCATGTTTTCAGTATTTTTTGTTTTGCTAGTCAATTGCTTTGTTTTACAAAATTAAAAACATAGCATTAAGGGGTTAGGTGGGTTACAGAGGTTCAAAAAAAGGGTATTTTTACTATTTTTTTTTTTAATATATACAATCATATATTTTATTTAAACAATTCAGCATATCAAAGATACATATTCAAACAGTATTTTGTGAAATTTTTATTTAAAAATTCCGAAAACTCAGCCGTTGGTACCTCATCTCCCTTAACGTCTCACAAAAAAATGCTCTTGCCGTGGACAGCATAACTCATTATTGGTTCATTTAAAATCAAAAAACCAAAAATATTTCGTTAGTACATGGATAAATCTCGTTACTGGACGAAGGAAAAAAAAATAAAATTTAATTTGAATTTTTGACAGACTTTGAACAAAAAACACATTTTGTGGTCAAATTTTCGTCATGTGTTGGCTCGAAAAAATTAGTTGTAATAAAAATAAAAAAAAAATCCTTCGTTCAATAACTTGATAATGTTATTCCAAAGATGTGTGCAAAATTTGAACAAAATCGCTTTATAACTTTTCGAGAAATCGTGTCCACCGACTTAAAAAATCGAGTTTTGAGATAAACGCGTATACCTGCGAAACGCTGCACTGACATGGCCTGATGGGCGGATCAATTTGAAATTTTAGGAGAATATTTTAAACATATTATACTATTTAATAAGACAAAAAAAAAATCGATTTTTTGAAATTTTCAAACCCACCTAACCCCTTAATACGTCATGTTTCGACTTGACTTTAGAAAAGTTACAAAAAAAATTAATAGTTGTAAAAGTTACCGCTGTTTGTGTGGAGCCCGTTTCTCCAGAATTAAAAGTAACAATATGGCGGCCGCAGGAAATATTTTTCTGATTTTTGAGAAAACACCGACAATTAATTGTTTAAAAAAATCGAAATTTTTGAAACGAAAAATCCTTCGATTACTCACGTGTTTTTATGTGTCTCAAAAGCTGTATAAATTTTATTGACATCTACCAAGCGGTTTTTAAGTTACAGTGATCACCAGTTCAAAAAACATAGTTTTTGTGTGGCATCTATTCCTGGGCCATATAATGTTCTTCAGTCGTCATAGCAGCTTCCAAAATATCGATTTGCTGTTGCCTACGTAGCATTCTACCTTCTCGAGTAATATCGTTAGCGCGCTTATCTACCACTCTCATAGCTACTACTATTGCTCGCTACTTGCTCTCGAACGCTCCGGAGCGCCCGAGCGCCCTTTGTTAATTGTTGGATAACACGAAAAGTATTTGTCGGATTCACTACAAATTTTCACACAATATTTTTAAGATATTATACTTTAGAAAATGCAAAAAAAATCCAATTGTATGAATCGGAACATTTTCAGCAAAATTTCAAAATTTTATCCGAATTTTTAGAAAAATTTCAGTTTTTGTTTTGTATAATAAAGTGCATGTTTGAAAACATCGTTGAGTTTTGACAACTTTTTCTGCTGAAGGGGTTGGGTGTTTTCTTCCACAAAATTTAAAAAAACGCCTCAACCAAACAGATTTCCATAGTAACACTATTCTTCTTTTTTTATTGTAATTAAAAGTTATGAAAAATTAAGGTTTAATTTCGCATAAATTTTAAAATAATAAGGTAAAAAACCTTATCCAAGCGAGTACAATGGCAATAAATGGGTTGGTCATGAACTAAGCTGGGTTTGCTGCTGCTGCATTAAAAAATAAAATATTATAAATAATTGTTTAACGCGCAAGATAAAAAAATAAATAACACCGGCACATAAAATCAACGTTGTCTGTACACCGGGCGCCACCGATCTATCTGGTTAAGTCCAGCTCATGGGAATTGTAAATTTCAAGTTTTCTCTCTTTTTGGTTTTTTCCCATCGTGTCAACATACATAATATTACATCGACCACAAACAAAGTGTGGGACCCAGGCTGAATCCAAATTTATAATTTTAATGCAAAAGCATCCTTCATAATTTCATTTTAATCTATCTGAAAACGTTCTGCGGTTTTTTACTGGCTCAAACTCCCCACAAATGTAACAAAATAAATCAGGACTCTTATTGCATAGATGGGAATTGTAATAAAGGGTGTTTTTTTAGAGGTTAGGTTTTCAAGTTGGTACTACTTTTTTCGTAGATGGTCTTTTTGACAGCTGTCACTTGATTTATGCTCAGTTTGGTTTGCCATTTCATAATGAATAGACTTACACCTGAACAACGTTTGCAAATCGTGCAAATTTATTACGAAAATAATGGTTCGCGCGACGCATCGAAGAAAATTTTGTTCAGCGATGAAGCTCACTTTCGATTGAATGGGTATGTCAATAAGAAAAATTGTCGCATTTGGAGTGAACATAATCCACAAGCCATTGCTGAGACGCCGTTACATCCTCAAAAAGTCACTGTTTGGTGTGCTCTATGGGCAGAGGGAATCATTGTTCCATATTTCTTCAAAAATGAAGCCGGCCATAATGTTACAGTCAATGGAGAGCGCTATAGAGCCATGATTAATGACTTGTGCCTGAATTGGACGATGTTGATGTGGACGGCCTTTGGTTCCAACAAGACGGCGCTACATGCCATACAGCCAACACAGCAATCGATTTATTGAAGGAAACTTTTGGTGAGCGCATTATCTCGCGCCGTGGACCTGTAGCGTGGCCTCCAAGATCGTGCGATATAACACCGCTGGACTATTTCTTGTGGGGCTATGTGAAGTCGCTTGTCTACGCAGATAAGCCCGAGACGATTGACGTCTTGGAAGAGAATATTCGGCGCGTTATTGCTGACATACGGCCCCAATTGCTGCAAAAAGTGGTCGAAAATTGGGCCTCTCGGCTGGAATTTATTCGAGCCAGCTGCGGCGGCCACTTGCCCGAAATCATTTTTAAAACATAATGGCAAACCCTTATCTTTATAATAAAGCTAAATTCTTGGCCATAACATTAAATTATATACGTTTTATTTCATCTTGAAAACCTAACCTCTAAAAAAACAGCCTTTAGTATACTCAGATATTAATCTTGTATTATATTTTGTTAATAAACAATACAATAAATTTATTTAATTGTGTTTAAAAGATTTTTTTTCCATTTTTTCAGCAGCAATTTTCTGCTATTTTATCAATTTTTTGTAATTTTATGAATGTTTGAGAGAACTATGGGCCAAATTCATGGCAGAATCAGATCAAGCAGATTAAATTACAGGAAAATCTTCGTCGATCGGGGTCCACAAAATTTTGTATACCAAAATAATCCCAATTTTCTTCGATGTTTGCAATTTTTGATGATTTTTTACAATTTTTTTAGATTTAAAATGGTTTATGATTTAAGTACGATCGAAATTAGTATTTAACAGATCAAAAGACATGAAAATTATGCTTGCCTTAGATCTGAAAATTTTTTTTCTTGCCAAAACATCGAATTTTCGCTATTTTTTGGAGTTTTTTGCAATTTACTCGAAATTGAAGGCTGGACGGCCCAAACTGACTTGAAATTCGTATTCAGCGGGTGGAAAAACATGCCCGTAGATAGGTGGCGCCGGTGTACAGACAACTTTTTTTCTGTGTGCCAGTGTAATTGGTGCGTACACTTCTAAATATTAGGGGTTTAGCCGAGCTCCTCCTCTTATTTGTGGGGAGCGTCTTGATATTGTTCCATTTCAGTGTTTCGAGGTAGGTTTTAAAGGGTTTGGCAACGTGAGGCCGAGCGTTGTCATGCTGTAGAATCACTTTTTCATGCCTCTCCGCGTACTGCGGCCGCTTCTCGTGCCGTGCTCGGCTCAATCGCAAGTCGATACCAATCCCCAGTAATGGTTTCGCTTGGTTTTAACAGTTCATAATAAATAACACCAACTTGGTCCCACCAAATACATAGCAACGTGAATATTCGGCCGAGGCGACGACGTAGAAGCATAACCGGGCAGTCCCCATGACTTTCTTTTCTTTGGGTTGCTGTAATGAATCCATTTTTCATCACCCGTCACGATGCGATGAAGAAACCCCTTCCTTTTTTGCCGCGGAGCAGTTGTTCACAGGCGAAAAACGGCGTTCAACATCCCTTGGTTTTAACTCATAAACCCAAATCCCTTGTTTCTGAATCATTCCCAAAGCATGCAATCGCTTAGAAATCGATTGGCGGGTAACTCCTAATACTGAAGCAAGTTCTTCTTGTGTTTGTCACGGATCCTCATTGAGCGATGCCTCCTTCACTCGAACGGTCATCAATATTAAAATCACCGTCTCTGAAGCGAAGGACCCGATCTCGGCACGTTGTTTCACTTAAAGCAGCATTTCCATAAACTTTTTGTAGCTCTCGATGCGCTTCAGCCGCCGTTTTTTTTTCGAATGAAAGAGGAAAATCAACACTTCCCGCAAATGACGATTATTCGGCACAAAATCAGACATTTCCACAAAACCAAAAGTATATGATATCAAAACAGAATCACTAATGAGTCGAAGCAGTTTGTTTACCACATGTCTTAGCTTGGTTTATGACGTTTAGGTTATGTTAGAATGGATTAGCCACCCTGCTGGCGGCATCTATGGACAAACAGCGGGAACTTAGTTGCGCACCTAATACCATTTTCTGTAATTTTTCGATATACCGACTTTTCTCTTTGTTGACTTCCATTGTTAACCCCCTGTAACTCACAACTGAATGGAACAAACAAAAAACAGCAAACAAATTGTTTTACTGCGGTGTGTCATGGCATTCAAAACGAGCATACATTTTAAATTGTTTGATCGATACGAGATATTGGTCACTACAGCCATCTGTTAGAATAATGTATTTCTTTTTACCCAAACTAATATGTATTTAATATTTTCTTATCAGATATGTATAACTAAAGAAATTTTAGCAGAACTGCAAATTTTCATTTCACGAAGTTAAAAAATCGCTAGTTTTCGATATACAGTAGATTCTGTTTTTATGCGGTTTTTTATGCGGTTTTGAAATAGTGCGGTTTTTAAAAAAATTAAAAAATGCATGTCGACCTATCGGGATTTGTACATATAAACAAGATTCTAAACCAGCTAAGCAAAAACTCATCACAGATTACATCAAAAATGCTAACCCTACAAGTATGGAACCGCCTGCATCACCATCCAGATCAGACGTGTACATTTCCTCCAGTGAAGGTGTGATTTTACGCCAAATCCTAAACGAATGCGCAACATGCGGGTATTGTCTGATTCTATTTCTGATGATGTAAATTTATTTTTCGACTCTGACGTTTCTTAAATAAAGATAAAATTTTCAAAAATAATTTTTTTTGTTTATGCGATTTTATTTAATTATTTCAGATTTATGCGATTCTTAGCACTTTTGAGACGTATCTATAGTTTTACTATAGAACTGGTAGCTTTTTTATGCTGTTTCTAACGAGTCATTGAGTATAAATATAATCAAGATTGACGTCGGAATTGCCTTCAAGTCCTGCCAGATTTGCTGCGAGCTCATCAACAACTGGACCATCACCTGAATGAAATTCTGTGACCACTTCAACGTTATTTGATTCGTTCTCAGCATCACTCGCTAAAAACGTATTATTAAATCCTTTTGATAAGTTCTATCAAACATTTTTTCGTTTAATTATAACTTACCTTCGCATACAGCGAATACTAATCCCAAAAGGCAAATGAATACGAAGGCTTTCATTTTAATGCTTCAACACTTTTTCTTACAAGAGACGTCTGATAGCTTTGCGTTACTATTAAAGTATGTTGAAGTTGGTTATGAAGATCTAATCTTTTATACAGTGCATGTACAGCTAATGTACAATAGTTTATTAATTACTAAGAAAAGAACGATTTAAGATGATTGACTAAGATACCATACGGCCATGTAAAATCAGCACCAGAAGAATTGAAAAACATATTTAAATCTGAACATGCCCTAGGAATCGGAGCATTCATCCCATAGTTGGTTCTCGAGAAGCCAATTTTAAAGGTTTCGTACTGTCGGAGCCTCATATTGGGTATATTAAATTGAATTTTACTTAAAAGGGAAGGACAATCAATAGATCCAGAAATAATACGAATAATAAATGAGCACGATAGAATAGAGCGTCTGCTATCAAGTGGTTTTAAGTCAATTAATAAACATCGAGAGCGGTACGATGGTATAGGTTCAGAAAAGTTTAAAGATCGGAGCGCAAAACGAAGAAAGACTTTCTGAACTCTCTCAATCCGATTAGACAGACCTATTTGGTACGGTCTCCAAATAATAGCGGCATACTCTAATCTTGATCTAACAAAAGCACAATACAATGTTTTGAGAGTGTGTGGCGAACGAATGCTAGCATCGCATATGATCGTCTTATGACGTGGTTAACATGGCTAGTGAAATTCAGCTTAGAGTCGAAAATAACGCCTAAGTCTTTAATTTCCTCAACGGATTGCAAAGGTAAGCCAGCAATATTATACGAAGTATGCAAAGTATTGTTTGATTTAGCATATTTTACGTGAAAGCATTTACTAATATTTAGTGACAGATGGTTTAAATGGCACCAGTTCCGGACATTGTGCAAGTCGGTTTGCAACTTTTCAGAGTCCCTAACACTGTTAATCACCGCAAATATTTTAAGATCATCAGCATACAACAAGTGTTCTGCAAACGAAAAGCAAGAACCAATATCGTTAATAAAGAGTATAAAGAGGAGGGGTCCTAGAATACTTCCCTGTGGGACACCGGAGGATGCAATAAATGCACGGGATGTCGTATTATCGACGGCTACAACGCAGTGTCTGTTGGACAAATATGATTTGATCCAAGACAAAAACGTGGAGTGTATACCCAATGATGCAAGCTTCGACAAGAGTATTCGGTGCGAAACTTTGTCAAACGCTTTAGAGAAGTCTGTATAAATTGCATCAACTTGAGATCTGTTCTGGAAGGCTGAAATGCAGTAATCAGTGAAAATAGACAAGTTAGTGACAGTGGAGCGACGAAACCATGTTGGTTGGTAGATATTAGGCCTTTGACAGCAAAATATAACTTATCATTTACTGTTATCTCAAAAAGTTTTGAGACAGACGAAAGCTTCGAAATCGGTCTGTAATTGCTAACATCGTTTTTATTTCCACTTTTAAATATAGGCGTAATGGAAGTAAATTTCCAGTCGTCAACAAAGATACCAGTGGACAACGATTTATTGAATATAATTGTAAGAGGCTCAGCGAGACACAAGCAATTCTTCAGCAAAATGCCCGAAAGGCCATCTGAGTCAGTTTTCGTTGTAGACTTAAGCTTCGTAATACCCTTGACGACATCAGTAACAGATAGGCACAAAGTCCCAAAATTGAGAGGTGAAAAACTATTAGAGGGCAAACTAGAATCGGAGTCTAGGTCGGGTTCAAAATTAGAGCAAAAAAAGTCAGCAAATAAATTGGCAGATTCTATGGCAGAATTTGCATATTTACCATTATAAAAAACACTGTTTGGCACCATTGAGCAAGACTTTTTTGATTTGATGAATTGCCAAAAAGCCTTCGAATCCGAAATAATATTATTTTCGAAATTCAAGATGTAATTTCTATATAAGAACTTGTTCAAACAGTTAAACTCTTTTAAATGGCATTGAAATTTTGAGAAGTGCATTGGGTCTCCAGACCTTTTATACAGTTTAGAGAATTTGTTTTTTAGATTCTTTAGGTGCCTAAGCCGTTTGGTATGCCAAGGTGTCTTATATACTTTCTTATGATAAATAGGAATGTGCTTCAAACACAGCTCAGAAACCTTAGTCTTAAAAAAATGAAAACAAGAGGTAACATCATTGTCGTGGAAGGCATTATCCCAGTCAATACTTAATAAAATTTCGTTAAAAATTGAGAAATCGCATAAGTTGTAGTTAAATTTGATGTTAGGCTCATCGGATACCTCAGAAAACTCATAAAATTCCAACTCAAGAGAAAGAGGAACATGATGTTTATCAGTTAAAGATATGGGAGCAATGCCTTCCGACAATGTGTAGTTGATGTTATTTGAAATGAACACTAGATCTAGGATTCTATTAAGGCTATTATAAAAACCATTGATTTGTGATAAATCAATGCTTAAAAAGCTATCAATGACATGAATTTCGGCTGAAGAATTTACATTAGAAGCCATAAAAGCAGCCGAGTTTCTAAGTGGGGACCAATTCAGGCGACATAAATTAAAATCACCAAGGACACAAAGATGACTGTCACCAGCTATGCTTGATGCTAATGACACAACATTGTCAGCATGTGCAAAGTATAAATGATCCGGACTATTCGGCGGAATGTAGGATGCACACACATAAACTGATCCAGCTGAGCCATAAACACGTACACAAAGCTGATCGATGAGTGTGTCAGAATTGGTAAGTGTAACCAATGATGCCCGAAATTTTCTCCGAACAGCAATGAGAACACCACCTCCTCTGGAACAACCAGATTTGGCAGGGTCACGATCTTTACGGAAAACATCGTACAAATTGAGGTCAAAAATTTCGCAGTCGAAGAAATTTTCATTCAGCCAAGATTCAACGAATACAAAAATATCAAAGTCTAAGAAAGAACTTTTCATATATACCGAGGAACATTTAGTCCGAAGTCCAGATATATTTTGAAAATACAATTTTAATAACTTATTACTAGCGATGGAGTTAGCTGCAGAAGTGACGGAATCAGAGGTGGAGTGACGTCTTTTTGAAAAAAAGTGAATGGCCGAATTTTTACGTTCGTAGGCCATATATCCGCATTTAAAAGCTTATCATAGGAAAATTCAGATACGCCTAGCTTAAAGTTGATTTTCTTGAAATCCTTTACGAGGGTATCCTTTTTGATAAGCATATAGCAGGACAGAAATTTGCGGTCAATTTCTGCATGTTTCGCAACATAGTCAACAATATCGGCAGCTGTCACAGTGTTTGAGAAGGACGATATGTGCAGCCACTTCATGTTAGGAACTACACTTAATTCACTATTTTGGTTTGAACCAATAACTAAAGGTTGTTTAACCTTTTTCCTATTAGCTCTAGTTACGGTTTTCCATTCACGTGTACGATTTGATGTAGGTGCAGGAGAAGTCGGCAATGCCGACGCTTTTCTGCAAGCTGATGTTGATGGGAGAACGGACGTAGTAGCAGCAGCAGCAGCAATTGGCGTCAGCTTCACTTTAGCTGTATTAGTAACAGCAGCGCTATAAGAGAGCGGCGCATCACCAGCAGCAGCATGAGAGTGCGAAGCAGAGGAAAACGAATTAGTCTCACCATGCGGAGCAGCAACAATAGACATGTTTACAGGCGACGTAGCAGCAGTTACTGGTAGTTGTTCCTATCTCTTCGATTTGCTTTTCGCATTTTTTGTGTTCCTTGCATGACACTCACATGCAAGAATACAAGCATTAAGGTCTTTCACCTCAGCGGTTAGCTGTACCAGAGCAGAGGAGACATCAACCGTTTGATGTTTTCGTAACTCCTTTACTTCTGCACACAAACCACTTATTTGCGAAATCAGCAACTGCTTATCCACTTTGAGAGAGCTAATTGCAGCCATCGCACGAGCATTTTCTGATCTCAGTGCAGCAATTTCTCTGATAATTGTATTCAGACTGATATCTAAATTGTTTACGTCATCAGCTGATGTTGATTTCGGCAGTTGTTGATGTGGTGATACCTGTGCACTTAGATTAGCTGGATTCACAGGTACATTATCAGCAGTGGCAATTTCGTCATCCAGGTTGATGGGAGTTGATGGTGCTCGAAGGGATTGTCGACTAACAGCGGCACACTTATCGCAGATGAATTGCTTACCCGTTTTAAGCAAGAATTCAAGGTCAGCAGGTAGTAGGTTGACACAATTTAAATGAAAGAGGTCAGGGGGTAGAAATATAAGCCGATCAAAAAGTGTAAAGAAAATTAGAGCAATTTTTTAAATTAATTTTTTTTGTTATTGTTTTGAATTTTCGACATTTTTAATATTCTTTAAAGTACACTCAAGTAAGGCTTGGTATTTTTTCTTTAAAATGACATTTTTTCAAAATGTTTCCATTTAAGAAAAAACAAAACAGATGTTTCCTATAGAATTTTTTTCTGCACTTTTCGACAAAAAGATGTATATTAAATTAAAATTCGACAAATGTATTTTAAATTTTTGTTTTTCCATTTTGACACATTTAATTTTTTTTTTAATTATGCTCAAATAAAACTTGAAATTTTTGGATTAAAATGACACCTACTTTTTATTGGCAACTTTGTTCGATAATACTAGCTTCATTCAGTTAGTGCCGCCGTGGCGGTTGTGTAGGGCAGTAAGTGAATAGTAAAGACTATAGGTGTAGTTATCCAATACAGTATTGACTTAATGAAAAATTTATACTCGTAGAAAATTATAAATTTTAAATATATTTTCCTTGTTACGATAAACCACCCTAATATACATATGCACATAGGAATATAACTAATACAGGAAATCTAAATGTTTGAATTACATTAAAACACTTGTGCACGCAATGGTATTTCCCAAAAAAAATTTACCATACGTATAGCAAATACTTTCATTTACTTTTTCATCCCAACTCCAGAAAATTCATACAAATTTGCCCCCGAATGTGCTGGTTAAGGTAAATATTAACACAATTATTTGTATTTGGAATGATGCAATAACTCTCTCGAATTTTAATTCTAATTCAACACTTGAATTTAAAACTAATGCTAATAAAAAGGAAGTCATCCTATTGAGATGAGGCATCCTTCAAAAACAACTAAATCACGGCTGAACTTCGCCTTCGGTCATGTTCGGTCACAAACGTTCTGTTCGGTTTCAGCTCGTCTTCGGCAAAAAAAGGAAACTTTGGCGGTACAGTTTTTTCAATTTTTTTTTTGTTTTATATTTTATGAACGTAGTTATAGAATACTGGCATCAAAGCCTGTTTTATTCTGTTGATCTGCTATATCTGCTCTTTCATCGGGTTTGGCTAATCTGTAAATGTTCAAAGTTGCAGGTGAGCTTTATACCGAAACAGGGTGCTGCCTGTAAGGGGGAAATGCCGATAAACGCAAGTAAAAACAAGTTTTTCTTTGTCTGTTTTTACAAACGTAAGCATATATTTCGCCTTTTTATTAATGAAAATATTGCATTTTTAAAAGGCCAGTTTTTTCCGCATCCCGATCATTGCCCATTCTAACACAGGTTAAGACAATATACGAAGTTGTTCGCTTTGCAAGGGCGTATTTCATCACTCGTGTTAGAGCACAAAGGAAAACATTTCTAACTTAAGGTCTCTTCTATTCAGCACTTCTCTGCTTGCTATCTCTCTGCTCGACTAACTTGACGAAAAATGTACATGCAAAAGCAACAACAAAGTTACCGAGTAAGATTCGGCGCGAGGGAGAATGGTTATACAGCACCAGACACTATTTTACAACCAAATGCAATTTGGGGCAGCTCTATTCCAGCGTTGCCAAGATATGCCCATTTATACCAACTGTTTCATCTATACGCCACTCGCTAACGCTTGGCCAAAAGAAAAGGCCTTTAATCAACTAACTGTTTGAACACCAACTGTTTCTCTCATCGCTGATTTTATTGCTCAAGTCAAAGAACTCAAAAACCCATTTTAAGCTCTGGTTGTGTACCCTCTGCTGCCAGCTCTGCTCAAGTTGTTAGCAGCTGCTGATAGATGTACACACATACATACATATCGGCGAATATCGGCGAGAGATAAACCGCTCGTCGAAACGACGACACAGTAAATCCATTGTTTCACGGCTGTCTGGCTACATGGCAAGTAGCGCCGTCTTGTTGGATTGTTGGAACCAAATGTTGTGGAGATCACAAGATCACGGGACTCAATTTCCTTCATCAAAAAGTCGTTTTTCATTCGTTCGCCATTCACTGTTACATTGGCGTCATCCTCCAGCCCATAGGCCTCATAGTCGCACCAGACGGTTGTTTTCAATGAATGTAATGGCTTCGGGTTGCTCTTCAGTCCAAATACGGAAATTTTGCTTATTGACGTAGCCATTAAGCCAGGAATACGCCTCATCGCCAAACACCATAACTTGGCCTGAGCGCGCGATGAACACTTTTCATAGAGCATCGATTTTCGTAATCCAATTGTACGATTTGGAAACGTTGTTGAGGTGTAAGTCTTTCCATGATGAAATGTCAATGAATACTGAAAAAAATTATGTATATACAAAGGTTACACAATTTATTCGTACACCCTGACAATATAATAATGTTACAATATATTTCTTTTGGGTAACTAGAAGAATGTTATATTCCTAATAAATTGCCGCAAGAATAACTCCCGTTATTTCAACCTACACTGAAGTATTCCAAGGAAAGCAGGCAGACGTAAAATGCTGCAAAACATTTATTCGTAACAGTAAAAATCGTTTGGGTTTTTACTAATACATATTGCTGAAAACGAAATATTATTGATTTTTCTTAGTTTTTATCGCCGATTCAGTTTCAGTTGCGCGTAATATAATATCTTGATTGTAAGTAACAAAATGGGACGAAGTGCAGATTTACCATTAGAAATGCGTAAAATTATTATTAATCTAGCTGTTACCCGCGGCTTCGTTGGCATTGAAGCCCTTAAATAAATATCAAAGATCATTACATTTCAATAGGACTGAATCAATGTGATTTAGTATTTAAAAATTACTACATACAATCAGTTTCAAAAACTTAAAATATGCTTTATTTAATTAAAACAACAAATGTTAAAATATATTTCACTGTAACAAAAATAAATAATTTTAAATTCTTTTAATTCAAAAAGATATAATGGAGAGTATTAATCTAGGATATTTTTGTAGACTATATTATAAGTTTTTCCGTCTTTTGCAAATATGTGTAAATTCCGGGCATTAGACACTCGCGAACATGCTACATATAGTTGACCGTGAGAGAAGCATGGCTTTTCTAAATGCACTCCCGCCACCTGCAATGTCTGCCCTTGTGCTTTGTTTATGGCAACAACAAAGCTAAGCTTGACGGGAAACTGGAACCTTTTAAATTGGAATGGAAGGTCAGTGGGAATAATTGGAATGCGACACTTTTTCCCTTACCCTGTTCAAACAGTAGCACCAAGTATATTTTGCCCCAATTTTGTTATCCGAAGTCTTGTTCCATTACATAGCAGAGGAGTACATTCAATTTTAATTGAATTTTATGTGACGGTACACCCGACAGTTCAGGTGAGTTTAAAAATTCCATAGGATATGAAGTACTTAGTTCCGTATCCATAATTGTGTCCATTGACAAATATTCCTCCATTTCTCTTTGCACCTCTTTAAAAATGTCAGTGTTGATCCTAGAAACTACTTCAATTAATTCAATAGAGACTATTTCATTTAATATTGCTCTTACGCACAACCACTGATCACAACTCAAATTTTGTTGCAATTCCGGAAAAACATGAGCGATGAGATCCACATCATCTTCTACTAAATTGCAAAATTCTCTTGATAGTGATATATAGCCTTCTTTGTCAACGTCTAAACAACCATCACCAATTTTCAACAACATTTCTGCATAAAGTCCCGAGTCCACGTCATTATGAAGATGAACTCTCATATTCGTTTTCAGGCTGAGTTTTTGAACTTTCGACCATAAGCATGATGATTTAATACATGCTTGAATTTCATCTGCTGGTGTCCCTCTCTGAATGAAGGGTTTGTCGGAAATCACCAGCCAATAAAACTACCATTCCTCCCATTATATCTGAACTATCTCACAAGTCCTGGAAAGTCCAGTTTAAAGCTTCTATAGCCTTCTTGTGAGACATTGTACTTTCATCCCACACTAAAAGCTTACATTCTCGCAGCATCCTACCTCGCGAACTATTTTTACTGAAACTACAGATCTTCCTGTGCCAGATTTAATGGTAATTTTAAAACAGAATGTGCTGTACGGCCGCCGTTTCATAGCGTCGCGGCCATTCCCGAAGAAGCTACAGCAACTGCTATTTGTTTGTCTTTTCTGACGGACATTAATAATAGGTTAAGCAAGAACGTCTTTCCGGTTCCTCCTGGTGCATCGAGAAAGAAGAGTCCACCATTGCCGGAGTCTATTTTACGTAAAACTTGGTGGAAAACATGATTTTGCTCTGGAATTAATTGAGGGACTAATTCTGTTACTTGATGTTGCAGTGCTATAAAATCATAATCTAGCTCTCGAGCAATTTCATTATTAAAGTCATCCGTATTGTTTCGTCGATCATTTAATTTTTTTCCAACCATTGTAAAAACCTTATTTTCGATTATAATTAGCGTTTCGTTGTAGATATCTTCATTGAAAGTCATATCTGTATGTACCCGCTGCAGTTGATGTAAAATATCTTCGGCCATGTATCTATTCTTTGTACTTATCCCAAAGAGTTTGAGGATTAGAAAGACCGCAAGAAGATAAAAGCGTAGCGTAAAGTTCCCTGATTTTATCTGGTGATCGACATTGTACCGCTTCCTCCATAGTTTCGTCCCAATGATTATCATTTTCTAACAATCGCCGAGATTCACATGCTTCTCTGTATGTTTGACATTCCTGACCATTGACAATTTTAAGTTCTGTAAAGCTAGTTGGACCTCTAACATGATGCAATAACATACGCAGACAAAAGCTTTCGAAATTTGTAACATGTACAGTATACACACGACCAAGAGCATCCGATGCTTTAACCCCAAGTTGATTTTCAACAGGTGTACCTTGAACACGACGATGCCACTCTTTTTTTGAGGTGTTCCATGTATAATAACGGAGAACCTCAGAGTACAATAATGTCCTTGCAAAAGTATAATTCTGACAAAGGTGGAAAAAGGCAGTCAGCGTGGTCTTAGGAGGAGATAAAATCCTCTCTAGATAGATCAGATTTCCGTTTCCGAGGCATTTTTAAAGAAGAACAGAGTAAGAATTAAAATCAGTGGTAAGATTTAAAATAATCAAGTGACATCTAACCACAAAAATGACACCAAACCTAAAAAATCAAAATTTTATATATTTTATATAAAAATATAAAAATAACAGAAGAATACCAAATATCAGATCATCAAGAAAAGGGTAAAATTCCAATTACTAAATTTGACCCAAACAAACAAATAAATAAACTGGGCAAGCTAAATAAAACTGTTTAATAAAAAAACAATAAATATATATTAGAAAAATTTCAAATAGCTGAAATTTTGAGATTTTTTAACAAACAATTTTTTTATCATTCAAAAAAAATATTTTTTTTTTAATAAGAAGTATTCTATGTTACTTCTAACACCTTCAAAAACATGTGTACAAAGTTTCATAATAATTGGTTAAGTAGTTTTGGCGTGAAAGCGTAACAAACAAACTTACATTCACATTTATAATATTAGTAGGAATTGTATTTGAAAACAAGTCTCTGTGAAGAAATTGGCAAACCGCATTCTACGCTGCAAAATGTTATTGCTAATTACATTAATACTGATAAATTGGAAGCTAATCATCACCAAGCCGGAAAACATTGACTCCACATGAGGAACGCAACAAAGTAGCATCAGTCGCACAAAATCCAAAAATAACCTCCACGATACATGCCGGAATATTCAAATGTCCTTGCATAAAAAAGTAAGCTCACAAACAGTCCGTAATTGTCTGCAAAACGCTGGATATCCAAGCAGAGTGGCACGCCGCAAACCCTACATTTCAGACATTAGCAGAAAGAAAATATTGGAGTTCGCCAAACGCTATATAAATTACCCAGATAATTTTGGGAAAACGTCATATTCAATGATGAGTCGAAATTTAATGTTTTCGGAGTAAAAAGAAAATACAGAACTGAATGAAAAAATCTTATTCGCACCGTTAAGCATAGAGGAGGAAATGCAATGGTTTGGTTATTCATACGAGTAGCTGTATCTAGAGTAAGACAAATTATTTTAATTGATGATAAAATGGACAAACATCGGTATTTAAACATTTTGAAGAATAATGTGCATGATAATGCCGTTAAACTTCGGTTGCATGCTTAGCATGCCATGCTAAAGGGTTCTAGTTTTAACAAGACAATGACCCAAAACACTCATCTTGTCTAGTGCAAGCATGGTTTATTTATCACTGTAAGCAGCTTAAAGCTAAACTTCAATCAACGGATCGGAGTCCAATCGAGCTCTTAGAAAAGATAATCAGAAAGCACAAAATAACATCAAAAACGTCATTGAAGACAGCTTTAAGTGTTGAGTGGGAGAAAATTGCAGCTAATGAAACAAAGGTATTGGTAAAAAGTACGCATCGATGTTTGTAAGCAGTTATTAAAGCTAAAAACGGCCCAAAAAAAGTACTGAATACTCGTTTTTTCTATTACTTTTTAATAAAATATTCCTGTATATATATGTAAATATATTGTACAAATAATATTTTTACATAAAATTGTGCCTTATTTCGTTATTACTTTCAGTTCCCAAATTCCAAAAATCAACTTGGAAGTTTTTGTTCCTTAATTATTGAATAAAAGTGTTATTTTTTACGAATATATTAAAATGTTGTTCTTTTGTATAAATTGTGCAAAGTATCAGGTGTTTCTGTTTATAAACTGTGAGTGTACGAATAAATTGTGTGACCACTGTAGTTTTCCAGTAGTCCCGCATGACGTCCTATGCTCCGACTAGGAATTAGATGATATTATAAGAATCACAGCAAACAATGATTGTAAGAATCATAGTTGGACATGTACATTTTTGGTTCCGTTTTTAAGCTCACCGTACCTATACCTTCCGCATAAATTGTTTTTCTCGTTGCAAGCACTATTTCTTGCCTTCTGGCCTCAATTGAGTTGAAAAAACTTTGTTCCATATACATGTGCGAACTAGCCCCACTGTCCAAAATCCACGTGTCACTATCATTTTTTCGCTCTTCAAACAAAAAAGGGCGAAATCGAGGTACATTTTGTAAATTCTGATGCAAATGCAGCAGATATAATGACTAAATTTTTAAAGAAATTGAAACATAAAAATGGATGTAAATTGCTAAAGCTTACAATGTACAATAATTAAAATGTACTCAAAAGTAGCAATATATTATTACAGTTTTGTCGTAATGACAATATTAAAATACGGAAAATTTTGAAAAATGTAATTTATAAAATAACTGGGTTGAGAGGGAGAATTGTAAGAATCATAGCAACCCATGATTATAAGAATCACAGCAAACAATGATTGTAAGAATCATAGTTAGCCATGTACATTTTTGGTTCAGCCGTTATTCTTAGTTTTAATATGTACAGTTAGTTGAAATAAAGCAACCGAGCAGTGGAAACGTGCGTTTTCTTTTTCGGTTATATAAAGGTAAAATAACCTTGCAGATATTATAAATGTATACTTATACATAGCACGCACATATAATATATATTTGGATTAATGTATAAAGGTTAATAAAAATATCTGCCCTTTATTTATTGTTTATTCAATGAAATTTGCCGTCCTCCAGTCGATATTCCATTTATTATTATAAAATGGCTATTTGTCGACTGCGGTCTAAAAAAGTATATTTTGCCGTCATGTAACTTACTCAAACAGTTTTAGGCTATTAATAAATCCTAGAGCTGCTGTAGGCTTAATTTGTATCAGAAGGTTTGTATCTATAACCCCGCCTCCCAGAGTTTTACGGCTTTTTTCTGCTGAGCTTAAGGATTACCTCTATCTGTATAAGTTCTGGATCAATGAGTCTTTCCGATTGCCGCATGACCGTTTGGGCTCTTCAGTACTCGATTAAAACTTGTTGTTCCCGCTCAAGTAAAAAGGCACTTTTGAAGCTGTTGTTTACCCCGAAAAAAGGTTCAGGGCCATTACAGGGAGTGTTTGCACCCTTTTTCGCTAAAGTGTCCGCAATTTCATTCTCTTTGTGCCCCTTATGACCAGGTAACCACATCAGAGTAACAAAGTTTCTTGATGCTAGAGTTTCGAGAATTTTAAAACATTCCCAGACCAATTTTGATTAGAGCTGCTTGACTGTCAGAGAGAACATGATATTGATACCATGCGTGCCTCTACGAAGACATTCCGTGGATCTCCGCCTGAAAAATGGAAATCGTTTTTCCCATTGCCATTGCCTGCTTGAAATGTGGTCCGATAATTAAAGCCCCGACCCTGCCGTCTTCCATTTTGGACCCATCAGTATGCAACATCTGTGCGCCCTGTTTAAAAAATATTGCATTGGCTATGGTAGAGTTAAACTTGCCTCTAATCATAATTACTAGATAGTCAGCAAAGCCCTGAACCTCGTATCCGAGAGCATCGAGAGTTTGTAAAAGCTCATCGATGACCAATAACCAAAGGAGCGTTGATAAAACACATTCTTGGGTGCATCCTTTGGTTGAACTCACACATAATCTTTTCGGCCTAGTTTCAAAGATTATTGTCCTATTCTCCAGCATGTTGAGAACCCACGTTGTGATTAGTCTATTTATTTCTTTCCTAACCATCCCATCCTCAATAGAGCTGAAAGAAGCATTGTCAAAAGCCCTTGTAATGTCAACCGATGTACAGAGGGTAATTTCTTTACTAGCCAACGCCTTTTCGTTCTTAGTCGTAAGGCTATGTATAGCAGGCTCAGTCGACTTGCCTGAGCGGTAAGTGTATTGTTTTTAAATATAGCGTAGTATGTGCAGCTCTGCCAGCAGACATGGTGTAGACCGGGTGCCGGTGAATTGGATTCGTTCAATGCTAGCCCAAAGAATAGTCACGGTGCGGGCGGAGGGGAATCTGCTGGTGTCGTCCGGGGTTAATAGAGGCTGCCCCCAAGGTGGTGTGCTGTCTCCATTGCTCTGGTGCATGGTGATCGATCCTCTACTCACCACCTTAAATGGTGCTGAAGTCTACACACAAGCATATGCGGGCGACGTTGGCTGTTTGATAACGGGCCCTTCGCTTATGAACATCTGTAGAAAAGCACAAAAAACACTGGATATGATTGACACTTGGTGCTATGCGAATGGTCTATCGGCAAACCCCATCAAAACTGATATTGTCCTCTTTACCAGAAGGAGGAAACTTGATGGACTACCAACATCCAGCTATCCAAAGAAATCAAATATCTTGGAGTAATCTTCGATAGTAAATTTCTTTGGAAGTTACACGTTGAAACAAAGACATCTAAAGCACTGACAGCTTTCTTGCAGTGCAAAGGTGTCTTTGGAAAAACGTGGGGTCTTTCTCCTAGCAAGGTCCTATGGATCTATACGGCTATGATAAGACCTATTATCAGCTATGCATCAGTGGCTGGATGAGTATACTCTCCCTCGTGGGAGTCAGGAGGACCTTATCGATACTACAACGCACTGTGGCCATCTGTTGCACCGGAGCTTTTCCGACAACTTCAGGCCCGGCATAAGATGCTCTGATTTGTTTGCCACCGCTTGATGCTTTCATCCAAGGAGAGGCCTTGAAGGTCATCTGCAGGCTGAAACACAATGAGAACTGGTACGGCCCCTGTCTGGCATTGGAAAACAGAGAAGGCATGGTCTTCGATCCAACGATTCTCTCCATGCCGGCAAACACTGTTTTCGCATTTTCACGGATGGCTCCAGGACCGAGCTTAGCTCCGGCTCTGGGGTCTACGTGAAATCCAGCAGGACAAAACTGCACTTTGCTCTTGGAATGAGCCCGTTTTGCCACTCCCTTTTGCGGCCATCAAAGCCACGGTTAGTAAATGGGTTACTACAACCCACAAGCGAGCTTGGCAGGCTGAGAGAGGCTGCAAATGGACGAAACTGATGTTACCTGTCATGTCCGATCGACTGTAGCAAACCCTCCTGTCATTAAGCAGAGGGGAGTGCAGACAGCTGGTTGGACTGATGACGAACCACTTTCTGTGGGCGAAGCACATGAAAAGGGTGGGCATCTCAGACAGTGTACTCTGCCCAGCTTGTGAAGAGGAGCATGAAACCGCGGACCACTTCATGTGCGTCTGTCCCGCCTTCGCTCGAATCAGTGTTGAGGTCTTTGGCACTGATGTGTTAAGAAGCGACCACCTTGGCTCCTTGGCACCACAAGATCTACTCAGATTTCTTCGGAGATCGGGTAGATTTAAAGTAAATTAAAAGGGAATCCAAGCGTAGTACAATGGACTTAATTAATGTTGCATGCTGCACTTGCTAGTTGTCCCGACTAAAAAAATGTGTTGTTGAACATTGAGAGGCGAATCCCTAAGATAAGCATCTCTAATGTATTAATAAATTACTTTTTCCATAGCTTCGGGTAGCAAAGAAGTTAAGCTTATGGGTCGAAAGGCTTTTGGGGTATGGCCCGTTTTTTAACAGCTTTACTTCAATTTTTAGGCACAGTATCTAATTCTAGGCTTATCATGGTAGAAGCGGGTGTATGTTATCAACACCTGGCGATGTAAATGGACAAAAGTGGAGATCGCCCACTCAGGGAGAGTTCCCTACGTATAGACATTAGATCCTCGATGTCTTCACTGTCCTTAAACACGCTGATACGGAAAGTGAGTATCCCGCAAAAACTGTCACGTTTCCTCCAGGCTCTCTGTAAAACCTCCGCCCGCCTTGTTAAGAGTAGAAAGGCCATTTGAGTTATCTTTGTGGAGTTAATTTTGGAGTCTCGTACCCGCTGGAAGAAATTCAATCACCAGCTGTGGCAGCTTACACTTACATTATTGTCAGAAGCTATCTGAAATGGAAATGATCAACAAATAGTATAAAGAAGTACGGGGTTACAGCAGGTGGGCCGCAGAGCTCAGTACTAGGCCCCACACTGTGGAATATTGTGTTATGATGAAGTGTTTCGCCTCCCATTTCTCACAGATGTACACATAATTGGCTCTGCGGATGACACAGCTGTGATAATCATAGCCAAAGTGGTGGGCGATATTGAGTTCAAGGCAAACACTGCTATTGCAATCGTACGCCTGGATAGCGTAGGTTTATCCATTGCAGCGGAGAAAACGGGAGGAGTTCTCATAAGCACCAGTAGGAAATCAGAGATAGCCTCTTTCAGCATAGGCACACATTAAAATTTAAATCGTTACGTCAGCTAAAATATCTGGGTGTCATAATTGACTACCGGCACAGTTTTGGGCCACATGCGAAATGCATAACGCACAAAGTGTTAAGAAGTTACGGTTCGCTCTGGAATACTTCCGAGCTTGGGTCTGCTTAGAAGCAGCCAGCCCATACTACTAACTGACGTCATCACATCCACCCCGCTGCATGCAGTTTCAGTAGGGGCGAAATCTTTGGAGATAAAAGCTTATAGAAGACCGTCCCAGGTCTTGTACAGATTAAACGCATACAGAACAATCTGGGACGAAACTGCAATGGTGATTGCAGGCAACACCGCCATCGTTACATTAGTGGAAGAACGAGCAAGAGTGTACGTGCAAAAGGATCAGTGTCACACTATCATACCAGCGATTATAGAAGAGAAGGCTACATCTTTACCAAAATGGCAGAAGCGTTGGGAAAACTCGACAAAAGGAAGGTAGACTTATAAGCTAATCCCAAACAATGGCAAATGATTAATTGAAGCTCTGATGAGTTTAATTTCCAGCTAACACAATTCCTGACAGGTCATTGTTGCTACCAGAAGTATCTACATCTCTTTAGGCTACGTGAGTCGCTTTATGTTCTGTATAAAATGCAGAGGAAGATATAAGGCATACATTTTTGTATGTCCACGATTTGCGACTAACAGACTTGATTTAGTCGGACTATCAGAAGATCCGATAATATGATACCAGAAAACATAAGGGATAAGATTTCGTGAACAATCAACGATATGTCATATGTATTAAAGCATGCAAATATCTACGGGGCAAAACAGACGATACTTGATAAAGCAAGTAACTCTAAAGCCGACGTACGACAAGTATGGCCAATTTAATTAATTTAAAAATAGTTGTGTTAATATTTACTCTAAAGCCGACGTGCGACAAGTATGGCCAAAAATAGTTGTGTTGATATTTACCTTAACCAGCACATTTCTGGCGAAGTTTGCACGAATTTTCTATGGTCAATTTTTTTGGAAAGACCTTTGCTTTCACAAGTGTTTAATGTTATTCAAACATGTAAATTTCTTTTGTTAGTTATTTCCCTATGTGCATATGTATATTAGGGTGGCTTATCGTAACAAGCTAAGTAAATTTAAAATTTATAATTTTCTGTTACAATATACGACTGTATACCTATATACACCTATAACCTTTACTACCCGCTACCTCCCCTCCCAACCACCACGGCGGCACAAACTAAATTAAGTTTGTTACCATGAAAATATATATAATTTTACAGCAAAAGTTCTAAGTTTTATTTGAGCATAATTAAAAAAAGAGGATAAAGGTCGAAAGAAAAGGTCCCTAGAAAAGAAATTTATTTTTCGGATTTTATTTTACATATTTTTATCGAAAGTGCAAACAAATCCTAACGGAAACATTTGTTTTGTTTTCTGGCAGATATAAACATTTTAAGAAAGTGCCATTTTAAAGGAAAGTTCATTTAACTGTACTTAAAAGCACCGAAAATATGTGGAAAATTCAAAACAACTAAAAAAATTGCTGAAATTTGTTTTTACACTCTCTGATCGGCCCGTGTGTAAGACTTGCACGCTATATTCCTCCCATCTGTTGCATAATTTAAGATTCTGCAACTTCATCAAATTTCATCAAAATCGAAGCGATGAAGTTTTGAGACGGATGCATTTGACGTTCTTGGACCCATTTACTGAAACTTCCTTTATTTATTTTTTACTTTTCGCAATTCACAGCATTATTTACATTTAAATAGGCAATTTTTTATAATTACTTCGGCCGATAATCTTTATCAATAATGCCTTTTCGCAATGTAATGCAATCCTTCATAATTGCATTTCCACAAAACAGATAACTAAATAAACAAATGGCGCACCCTAATATTCATAGATATGCCTAATTTTAGTAATAACTTGGATGGAGTAGTGGACTGTACGAGTATAAAAGATTAGGTCCTCATAACCAACTTCAACATACTTTAATAGTAACGCAAAGCTATCAGACGTCTCTTGTAAGAAAAAGTGTTGAGGCATTAAAATGAAAGCCTTCGTATTCATTTGCCTTTTGGGATTAGTATTCGCTGTATGCGAAGGTAAGTTATAATTAAACGAAAAAATGTTTGATAGAACTTATCAAAATGATTTAATAATACGTTTTTTAGCGAGTGATGCTGACAACGAATCAAATAACGTTGAAGTGGTCACAGAATTTCATTCAGGTGATGGTCCAGTTGTTGATGAGCTCGCAGCAAATCTGGCAGGACTTGAAGGCAATTCCGACGTCAATCTTGATTATATTTATACTCAATGACTCGTTAGAAACAGCATAAAAAAGCTACCAGTTTTATAGTAAAACTATAGATACGTCTCAAAAGTGCTAAGAATCGCATAAATCTGAAATAATGTAATAAAATCGCCATATTATAACTACAGATACGTTCCATAGACCGCATGAATCTGAAATAATTAAAAAAAATCGCATAAACAAAAAATTTTATTTTTGAAAATTTTATCTTTATTTAAAAAAAGGTCAGAGTCGAAAAATAAATTTACATCGTCAGAAATAGAATCAGACAATACCCGCATGTTGCGCATTCGTTTAGGATTTGGCGTAAAATCACACCTTCACTTGAGGAAATGTACACGTCTGATCTGGATAGTGATGCAGGCGGTTCCATACTTGTAGGGTTAGCATTTTTGATGTAATCTGTGATGAGTTTTTTCTTAGCTGGTTTAGAATCTTGTTTATATGTACAATTCCCGATAGGTCGACATGCATTTTTTAATTTTTTTAAAAACCGCACTATTTCAAAACCGCATAAAAACAGAATCTACTGTATAGCGAAAACTCACGATTTTTTAACTTCGTGAAATGAAAATTTGCAGTTCTGCTAAAATTTCTTTAGTTATATCTGATAAGAAAATAGTAAATACATATTAGTTTGGGTAAAAAGAAATACATTATTCTAACAGATGGCTGTAGTGATCAATATCTCGTAAAGTATCGATCAAACAATTTTGAATGCCATGACACACCGCAGTAAAACAATTAGTTTGCTCCATTCAGTTGTGAGTTACAGGGAGTTAACAATGGAAGTCAACAAAGAGAAAAGTCGGTATATCGAAAAATTACAGAAAATGGTATAATACGTTTTTTAGCGAGTGATGCTGACAACAAATCAATTAACCCTGTACAGGCCGCAGGAATTGAAGCACTTGATGGTCAAGTTGATGAGGAGCTGGCACACCTGGAAGGACTTAAAGATAACCTCCAAAGCAATTCCGGAAACAATGTTGATTATATTTATTAGGGATAATGATTTACTATTACCTGGTTAAATATTGCTTGTTATTTTTCACTTGACTTGCCCACTGGGGTGGCTTATGTGTAGAAAACAACTCACTTCGCTAGAAATTATTCTGCCTTTAGGCAGAGAAAATTTATGTATTGAGAGTTAGAAAATAATAAATAAAATAGATAAAAAATAAATAAATAAATAAGCAGTTGTTGCTGTTCTTATTTTTAAAAACTTCTGCCTACTTTGGAATGGATCTCATATATAATATATCTCATGTCGACATTTAAAGCCATTAAGTATGAAGGGGGAAATATTTTTGAAGGCACGTGTACTCCGAAGGTAAACATATTTAGTAATCCTAAACTTAAGATAAGGCATCGTAGGTCTAGATCAGCGCTAGCTAAAACTCTAGACTCTTGATCAAGACCGAGCATACCTGTATTGCTGGATAAGACCACCCTGCCGGCATGAAAATTAGACTTTTACAAATAGGATTTTTTTGTGACGAAACCATTAGACTTCGAACCTTTCCGCATTTACAATATTTACATATTTATATATTAGAACCTAGTGTTATAATGAAAAATTGTAGACCTTACATTCTTCTTATATCATAGAGAATAGAAAATAGATCATTACAAGTAAATCTAGTATTCCCTCCTCTGTCTTTTTAAATCCAAAGTTTGATTCTAAATGAGATGATATAATTATTTACGTTCATTTTAAAAAAGAGGATGTATGTATTTGTAAAGTTTTCTGTATCTAGTATAGCAAGAAAGTAAATGGGTTGAATCATTGAGATAATAAAATATGAAGTCACACTCACGCGCATATTGATGCGGTCGGTCGGTTGAAAAAAAGAGGAAGGTAAAATATCGTGTCTAGTTCTAATTGGCGAGAACGATTTATTTGCTTGCATACACAAAAAGAATGCGACACGAAGCAATTGCGGTATCGATTTGTGTTTGCTTAAGCACTGAGCACGCGTACGGGAAACGTTAAGGGTGATCGATTTAGAGGAATCGAATTTTGAATTGAAATAAAACCACGAAAATTCAAATTGATCGGGCAATCTTTATTATTTTTGGGTACAACCATTCATGGAATTTATTTTTTAAAGATAGTCCCTTTCCATGTTGACCGCAACTGCGCCGTAATTCGGTCATTCATAAAAACCCATTTTGAATGATTCGCTACTCGCTGGAGGACTTCGGTCGGTTTCTCATGAATAACTTTAGTAATGTTGGATTCCAATGCCTCAATCGAAGCTGGTTTATCCTCAAAGCATTTAGACTTTACATACATACTTCCACAACTAAAAGTCCAAAGATGTGATATCACATGATCTTGCTGGTCAATCCACTGGTTCGAGACGAGAAATAAATTGCTCACCGAAACGACGACGCAGTAAAACCATTGTTTCTCGTCCTGTATGGCAAGTAGCGCCGTCTTGTTAGAACCAAATGTTATGGAGATCTCGAGCTTCAAATTCTGGCATCAAATAGTCGTTTATTATGGCGCGGTAACGTTTGCCATTCACTGTTACATTTGCGCCAACCTCGTCTTTGAAGAAATATATAAGGCGATGATTACTACAGCCCATAGGCCTAATAGCCGCACCAAAGGGTTCTTTTCAATGGATGTAATGGCGGTTCTTTAATGGATTCGGATTGCTCTCCAGCTCAAATACGGCAATTTTGCTTATTAACGTAGCCATTAGCCAAAAATGGGCCTGATCGTTGAACAAAATTCGGATCCCAAAATGGGGATCTTGGGGGAGTTTTCCAAGAGCCCAAAGTCTGAAATTATAACGCTTTGGAAGATCGGCCGGCTTCAAATCAAAACTCTCATTTACAGCCGCAATATTCGCTTCACATCGGGGTGCACTTGGGCTAATCGATCGAGTATCATTCAATAATGTAAAATTATTCTCAATTTTGCTGATGGTTTGCCGAATAGTGCGTTCGATAGAGTTTTGTTTCTCATAAAATTTTCGAATAGACAAATTGAGATAATTAATTACGAAGATATCAAAAATAAACCCGAAATCATCTTTTGCCTCATATTTTGCGACGTTTTCTTACTTAAGAACTTAAACCAAACCACAGCTAGAACAGCACGACTAGAATTTCATCGCAGACACATGCACTGGACAAGCGAATGGAGCAAAATTATCAACTGCTTTGGAAAGGGCACCCTATGTTGCGGATAGCCACTCGAATGAAAACGAAATGTTAGAATGCGCTTTTATCAGTTTTAAGGAAGAAAAAATGGGCGATGGCTGCTTCTTTGAATAGGACAAAACGAGAGCACCACATTTCTTCCGGTGGTCTATAAGTCGAAAATGTCGGGTATTTTCAGAATTTTTTTTCAGTAAAAAAACGAAAAACGATATTTAAATTCTTTATGCTTTTTATTTAATTTCTTTTACATATACATTTAAAAAAAACATTTTCTTTTTAATTTTAATAATTCTAAAAGTGGAACTGAAGTTGACCTTCCCGAAAAGTTGGACCTGGACGGTGTTGCCCATTTTGGCTCTTCTATTTAGCTGAAACACAAAAACCAAAAACAAACCAAAATGGCGCGGTTTTGAATTTGACACTCTAAAAATCGGTTTTTTTCAGTTTTTTAATCAAAAAAATACGAAATAATTGAAATAATAATATGATTCTAGTATGGGCGATAGCCATTGATATTGATGATGTTAACAACATATTCAAATTTCAGACGATTCGGTCGAATAATTATTTTTTTTTTTTTTGACAACACCAGGCCAAAAAAGTCGTTTCGAGATAAATGAGTTTAAAGTTTGAGGTAGAGCAGCGCGCGGGCCGCTCTCTACCCTAAAAATGTGGTAGTCAATTTAAGAAAATTCATTTACAACAAACTCCTTGTACTTAACACTATCAGATATATGTATTTGAATAACGCATAATAGTTGCGTCCCTCTAAGAGGGTTTTCACTTTCGCTAAATCTAAAACTTTTTCAGCAAAATAAAGTGCATGGGATGTTTTTGTAAATGCCAAGGTTGCAAACTAGGCAGGTCACGGAGGAAGTATTTTTAAAAGTTTTTGAGGTAAGGTTTAGGAGGCCGATTCTTGCTCGAAGAATTAGACTTATGGCATAAGCAGAGAAATCATCATTAAAATAAGGCACATACTTCCATTATTTTACCCAGTAGGCACCTAATTTGATCGTTTCTTCAGCAAAGATACAGAAAGCCATTGTATTGGTAGGCTTAAGCACCGCGCGATAAAAGACATGTGTTGGTGGTGAGTGTATAAAAATTGCGGTAATAATCCGGTTTCGAGGTGTATCATGTAGTTTGGGGTGTTGGACAGCAAAAAGATTACTTTCTTAATAAAAAAACGTAAAAGCCTTCTCAACTTGCTCAAACCTTTCAACTCCCCAAACTTGCGCTCCATAAAACATGATAGACCTAGAGACTGCCTCAAAGATTTTCAGTTTGTTTGAGGTATTTATCCTTGGATTGGATTATTAATATATTTTAGCCATATGACGTTTATGGCTGTTTTGGCATCTGTTAGTTTCTTATCTAGATGTTTGGCAAACGTGAGATTATAGTTAAGTGTAATTCAGTATTTGTATTCATTAACTATTTCTATTGGGATATTGCCATATTTCCAGTTGCAGTTGTTTGAGACTCTACCACCTATCCAAAAAACGACTACTTTTGACTTGGCAACATTAACTTTTAATGACCATTGCGAGCAATAACTGCGCAGTGCATCAACAATTTTTGCAGGTCAGAGGGTGTGTCCGCCAATAAAACCAAATCGTTAGCATAGATTAGAAGTTTTACATTAGTACTCGCAATTTGTATGCCTCCTTTCAGGTAATCATGGAGATCGTTTAGGTATAGTGCGAAGAGTACAGGACTTAAAACACAATCTTGCCAGACGCCATAATATACAGCGAAAGGATCTAAAATTTTGCCATTAAACCAAACACGGTGCGTGTTGCCTTCGTATATAAGCCGTGTAATCTCGATTATGTGTGTTGACATGCCGTACATCGCAAGCTTGTAAATTGACACGTTACGAAAGCGCAAGGAAAATCGACGAAGAATCCAATTGTCTTTTTCTTTTCCTTAAAGTTTAATTCGAAAAACTTGTTAAATTATCTTGATTCTTTCTTGTTACATTGAATATGTTAATTCTTTCGAAATCCAACTAAAAGTTCATTAAGGTTACTGTTACAATCGACCCAGGCATTTATTCGGTTCAGCATAATGTCGGTAGCCCCTCGGCAGGCAATGGCAAACCTCCGAGAGTACTTTTGCGATGAAAAATCTCCTCATAAAAATATCTGCCGTTTGGAGTCGGCTTGCAACTGCAGGTCCCTCCATTTGTGGAACAACATCAAGACGCACACCACAAATAGGAGAAGGAGCTTGGCCAAACACCCAAAAAGGGTGTAGGCGCCAGTTATATATATATGTATGTGGCGCAAAAGTAACCTTGTGATGTTTTTTGGCTGTAATTAAAAAAACAAATGAAAAACTTTGATTCTTATTGTGGATTATTTTTATTTGGTCCTTTAATTTTGTTTTACATCAAGTCGAGAATATGATGTCATGTAAATGGCCGCCGCCACAGTTGATTGCCATTTGAGCCCTTTTTATGGCATTTTCCATCACTTTGGCCAAAACTTCCGGCGATAGGTCCTCACATTCTTGACGGATATTGTCTTTAAGAGCAGCTTAAGTCTGAGGTTTGTTGACATAAGCCCGCGGCTTCAAAAAGCCCCACAAAAAGAAGTCTGGAGCGGTCAAATCAGGCGATCTTGCTGGCCAGTGCAAATCGCCAAAACGGGAGATTAGGCGCCCGGGAAATGCATCCTTCAACATATCGATTGTGTCACGTGCAGTGTGTGCCGTTGCACCGTCCTGTTGGAACCACATGTTTTCCAATCCCAATTCATCAAGTTGCGGCAAAAACTACTCGTTGATCATTGCTCTGTAGCGCTCACTATTCACAGTAACCGTTTGGCCCACGACGTCTGCGAAGAAAAAAGGTCCGATGACTCCTCCAGCGAAAACGGCACACCATACAGTGACTTTGAGCAAGTGTAATGGCTCTTCGTGGGTTACACGCGGATTTTCAGTGCCCCAGAAGCGTAAATTTTGTTTATTTACGTACCCGCTAAGATGGAAATGGGCCTCATCACTCATGATTATTTTTGATGAAAAATCATCTTCCTCTTGGTGGTGATTAAGGATGGCTTGAGCGTATGTTAGACGCGATTGGCGGTCAGCAGCTAACAGCTGATGCACCGTCTGGACTTTGTACGGAAACATCTTCAAATCTTGTACCAAAATTCGCTGTAAAGACCGTCGACTGATACCCATTTGCATGGCACGTCGTCTGGTCGATGTCGACCACGGGGGTCGGGGTCGGGGTCTGCCACGCCTGGCAGCATCTCGTCTTGTGCCAGTCTCTTCGAGGCGAGCGGCTAAACGTCGCAGTGTCTCACCAGTAGGCGTTGGACGGCGAGGAAATCTGCGACGAAATTCACGTTGTGCCAAAGTCACCGACCGATTATTGGTCAAATAAATAGTCAGCAATATTCCGCGTTCTGGAGCAGTGTAGCGTAACATTGTTTATTAACGTGTATTTCGCATGTGTTTACTACACAAATGTCAAAACAGAACTGACATTAGGGGCCAATCGCAAAATTTATAGCACTTTCTGATAGGAGGATTACTTTAGCGCCACCTGTTATAATGCCGGTAAATATTTTGTACACTGTGCAAAGTAAAGAAAGTCCCCTGAAATTTGATACTACACCGGGATTGTATTTCTTAAAGAGGGCAACGACAACTGCAGAACGAAAAGAGTGAAGGATCTGTTTATTCAAAAATATATAATTTAGCAAGCGAAGGACTTTTTCAGAAAACATCCTGAGGCAAACTTGTAGAACTCATAACCGATCCTGTCGTGTCCAGGAGCTTTTTTGTTTTTGGAGTATTTGAGTACAAAGCGCAATTCGCACACAACAATATTATATTTAGGTTACTTTTCTAAAACTTGTTTAAATAAATACTTCTTCTGTTACACCGTGCAACAAAAATCAACTTTTTTGTGATCCAGGCAAAACTTTATATGCACGTGAAACTATAGATTTTAAATATTGTAGTAATAAACTATAATATATAGATTTTATATAGCAGCTCGGCTTGCATGTTCTAGTCAGTTTAATTTTTAAATTTCAAAGAGCTACATTTTCAACAAATAACAGCGTATCAAACGAATCACTTTCCGCCGGGACAAAACTTATACAAGTTGACGTAAAATTCATTAATAAAGAATTAATCATCCGACTTTGAGTTTGCATAACCTTTTTACTAAAAAAAAACAATTTTGATTGATGGAAACCTTATAGTACTTCACCTTTACGCGCTCCGTTGCTTGTCTGTGTGTATACTGCAGCTGTTTACCTCACAAATGTCAAATATGATGGACGTATGACGTCATTTACAAAAATTATAAATCTTCGGAGAGTGTGACTAATTTTGCACCACCTTGTAGTATCCATTGCGTACACTTTATTCCAAAGGAGGAAATTTTAATTATTTTCTTTTCTTATTTTTTCTCTTTTGCAAACTGGGTCTTTTTTCACGAATTTTTATCTTCAGCAAGTATACAAGTTTATAATAATATTCAGAATTTATTGCTTTACCAGTTTGCAAGTAGTCCACAAACAAAATTCCTTTCGCAAAAACCTTCTGCGCCGATTTCTGGGCACGAATTACTTTCGGAGCAGAAGAACCAGGCTCACACCAGTCATTACGTCACAAGGGGCGATGTTTTGATTTAGGATTATGGTGATGGACCCAAATATCATCCATAGTGATGAATTCTCGCCAAAATCTACTCTATCCTTTCGAAAACGCTTGAAAATGTTACTGAAAAAGTCGCATTTCAGTGTGTTTTTGTTCCATTGTTAGCGAATGCGACACCTATTGTGCGCACTGCTTTCTGAAGCCCAATACTTCACTCAAAATACTGCTTACACTGCCCAATGCGATGCCTAGGGCTTCTACTAAATCTCTCTCAGTCACATGACGATTTTTCAATATGATATCCGATATTCTGTATTTTTTCAACGATTTCTGGTCTTGTTCCTTGACACGAATTGTCTTCAAGGCTTGTACGACCACAGCAACAAAAATATTCAATGGTAAATTTTCAAGAAAAGAAAGTTTTTTGTAATTTTTTTGCCATAAAATGAATCAATTCAGTTGTATTTATCTTTCCGCAGTTCGCATAGATATTTCAATAAAGTAAACAAAGATTAAAATTTCAACTCAAGTAAATCAAATTGAAAATTAGTTCGACATATAAATAGGAGTAGTTGATATAATATATATGTATATATATATATATATATTCATGTGGTTCCTAAGTGAAGCATAGCGCCTCCTGGTTTTAGTAATTTATAAATTTAAGATTGGCCTTCTGTATCCTTGCCTGGGACCGAAGCTTCCTTCCTAATGGAAAGGTAATACCGCCTTGACTCGGTCGACAGTTTTCTTTGGGGTTGCGATCGGAAGACTGAGCACGCCAACGCATGACAACAACGCCGTTTAACCTAAATCATTCTTTTGCGGCCTTGCTGGTATGTTTGGGATCGGGCTAGGACAGATGCTCTTCTGCAAGCTCTAAACCCGCTTTTACGTGAATCTTTGTCAGTAACGGCACGTTTCGTGCACTTCTTGCTAATAATTTGTATAACGCCCACTACACTTTTTGTAGGGAAAACTTCTTTAGAGTCGTTGGGAGTGATTTGAGGAAAAGTGAAACGAAAAAGCGACCCTCTTGGCTACGAAGCGTTATATTATATGTTGATATAAACGTAGCGACGAACTAAATAAAAATAACTTTTATTTTTTCTTGTGATTCGAACCAAGGATTTTGGATCGGAAGCTCACATTGCTAGTCGCTCGGCTACCGCGTCATGCTGTAGGCGCTGGCCTAAAAGTTATTTAGTTACGAAGCGTTATATTATATGTTGATATAAATAATTTTTGTGAGCGTGTAATTCTCAAAAGGTTTATTAGAAAATGCATTGAAAATGTATTGAGTTTGTTGGTTGTATATGGTTATCTTATCAGCTTAACATCTGATAGATCCTCCATCGGAGGACAACAAATGTTAAACTGATTTTTGGAAATGGGCGGAGTGTTTTAAGGGTTTGGTCCACCTCTGCCACGGGTTGGCCCGGTATTGCAGTACCGCCGTGATTTCGGCCTTGAATAAATACAAGAAGAAATATACTAATACATTTAGCTTTGGTGAGAAGAGACATAAATTTTTATATGAATACAAGTAGACGAAAATGGAATTTTTTTTTTTTTGAAATTTGCATTGTAGGACATTTCTGATTATTTATTGAAAACAGTTTTTTTTATTAAAATTTTATTATAGAAGAAAATTGAATTTTTTCCAAGGTGAATTCATACACTAAGCTAAGTAAAACGTTTCGTAATTCAATTTTGTGTTGACATCCAAATGTACACGGCTGAAGAAAAAAATAACAAATCAGCTGTGTTATTGCTAACCACCTTCAATAGATTCGCCTTGATTTTTCATATAAAAATTATACATATCATCACTTGTGACAACTGTACCCAGTCGGTCGACAGTGTGTGAATCATCTTTACATTCTGCAAGAATACCCCAACCTGCGCAGCGCAAAGTAAAATCAACACAAAGCTGAGTGCAGAGCACAATCGTACAAACACACTAACGTACATACATACATATATACGCTCGAATACATTTTCTTACTGTCCTCAGCCAAGGCTGGTAGTCATGCACTGTGGCGATATGAACGCACAAATGCACATACACAGGCACGAACATGAAATCAAGCAGCTCGCCGTTGCTTGTTGGCTTTTATGTTTGGTTTAGATACTGAAAGTCAGTTTAAGTGAATCGGTATAAATATTTCGTACATTAATTTTTGTGAGCGTGTAATTCTCAAAAGGTTTATTAGAAAATGTATTGAAAATATATTGAGTTTGTTGGTTGTGTATGGTTATCGCTTCTCGGCCTTATGGCTAAGATCAAAGTGTAGCTTTGTAGCTTAACATCTGATAGATCCTCCATCGGAGGACAACAAATGTTAAACTGATTTTTGGAAATGGGCGGAGTGTTTTAAGGGCTTGGTCCACCTCTGCCACGGGTTGGCCCGGTATTGCAGTACCGCCGGGATTTCGGCCTTGAATAAATACAAGAAGAAATATACTAATACATTTAGCTTTGGTGGGAAGAGACATAAATTTTTATATGAATACAAATAGACGAAAATGGAAGAAATTTTGTAAGTCTGTTTCTTCGGTCCGTTTGGGTATTTTTTTTGACAACATCGAAACCAAAGCATTTGTATCATATTTTAGCTATCATAAGCCACTCGTATCATTTGTTGAAATTGAAAACATTGAGGATGAATAATAATAAAATGAAGAAAATAAAATATGAACTTTATAGCAATATTATAATGAACCTATAATTATCCCGCCCCTAATGCTGCTTTCGTCTCATTCTCTCTCAGTTTGTCTTACGGAAGGTTTCACTTCTATCCCGTCTAACCGTTAGACTGGTATTTTTTTTTTTATGTGGAGGGGAGAACCTGCAACACCGTCAGTAGAAAAATTTGTCAAAAATCAACGCATACCAGAAATTTTTGTAAAAATTCTGAGCAAAATGTTTGATGAAAGTTTGCCGAATTTTCACTAATCTTATACAAAATACTAAACTTTGAGTTGTATGGTTCTTGAAATATATTTTTATAAAAAATACCTGAAATTGCAAAATAAATAAATAAATACTCAAAACGTATCAAAATGGTGTGTACACTTCATTTTGACGCAACAAAATTGTTTTTAATGTTTTATTTATTCGAAAGCACTTTACAAAAATATTTGCATACATATGAGTAATCTTTTTGTTTCATTCTTCAAATTTTCAAAACACATTATTTATGTTTTTTTTTTAACGCATTAGCACGCAATTTTTTAAGAAAAAGTTTCATCAGCTGTATTTGTGCAGTTGACGTAAAGAAGGAAAACTTTCCACAATATTGTTATTATTTTGTTCAGTTTTTATCTTTGGTATAAAAACGCCGTTAGTGTACGATTGCCATCAGAAGCACGCAGCTATTAGACAAAAACGTTTGGCAACTCACAAATATAAATTATTCATCAAAATGAGAAAACACTTAGCAATCGCCTTATTTTGTTTAATTGTCATTTGCTGTCAGGGTGAGTTGCGAAAAACACAAAAAAAACCCCATACCACCATCATCACCATTTTTCATCGATCTTTTATTTCTATTATTTTACAGGGGCCACTTTGTGTCGTCTAATATCTAAATTTACTGATCCGCTTGAGGAGGTGGACAGCGATGCGCCTAGCAATCTAGTTCCCGTTAATTCCATTCCAGCTGTGGCCAAGCAGGATGATATCAATCCTAGTCCCGTTCAGATAGTTTTAAAACCTATTCCCGAAGAGACTAACATTTTCCATAAACTCATTTGTAATTTTGCTCAACTTTTTTCACCATTCATACGAATGGGTTGTGCAAAAGTTGATGTCGTAGTTGCGTCAACTACACCCGCATTGGAGCCAACTAGCACGACTGCTTCGTATTCAACTGACGACGAAAGTTCTACTGCCACTTATTCAGAGGCACCATTTGGCTCGAGCTCTGAGGCCTCCGCTACGAACGCTTCGGAAATTCCAATTGAGTAACTTTCAGGCGATCTGTTGTTTGAATTTCATATTAGATTCATATTATATTTCGAGTATTATACATTTTAATTGTGGGAGAAATATACAAATATAAAAATGTATATTGGGACTGCCCGCGTACTCGGAAAACATATTTATTTATTTGTTCATTTATGCTTTTCGGTAGGGCTGTGCAGTTGTGGATTTCTTTACTGAACAAATTAAAACTGGGTGCGCTTCTAGAACGCTTCAAATTGGCGGCTGCTTACTTTATACATAGTTTTCTCCTAAGCTTTAGCAGCTGTTCAATTAGCTTTACTTTCTGTTATGTCTTTAATTATAAGGTATTGAAACTTAATGTTATTAGGTAATGTTTTTCCAATTTATGTTCAGCAATACAAAAGACTTGATCTTATTTGTGTATAAAATAGAGAATATAAAGAAATAAATAAAAATAAAAATTAATAAGTTGGATTGTATTTAGAAGATTAAAGTCACTGGATGCTTCTTCCTTCGACAGCCTGGGGCAGTGGTTGGTAGTCAAATCCAATCTGACTCTTTTATTAGTTTCTAAAATGGCTGGTAGCCATGCTCTTAAAAAACAAAAAAAAAAACAATACTTAAGGTCTACACACTTAGCTTAAAGTGTAGGCATAGTTACTTAAGTTAACTAAGAACTATTGCTTAGGGGCTAGGTTAGGTTAGGTTAGGTTTGGCAGCTGCATCGCACACAGAGACGGTGATGCCACTTACACCACGAAATGGGTCCTTTGGGAGCCGCAGGGGCTGGGCTACATTTCCCTCTCCATATTGAACCATCCTGAGCTTTTGACAAAGCGTAAAAGGTTGTTGATACCTAAAGTGTATAGATTACCTGTATTTGTTAAGAAGTAGGATCTTAAATATCGGTTCGGTGTTGAATTGTTCCCAACTCCTCCTCATTCTTGCAGCTACGACAGAAATCATGCATGTTAACGCCTAATCTTTTTGCATGATTTCCTATGAGACAATGTCCTGTGAGGGTCCCTACTAAGGTCCTAAATTGAAGTTTACTCAATTTTATAATATTCTCGGACAGACGTAGAATTAGGCTTGGCCATGTTTGCCTAGCAATTTCACAGATATTGGCACTAGTCCATCTTCGATTTACAGAACTGATTAGTGCGTCCATAATAAGAAGCTTACAAGTTGCGAGAGGTGCCCCAATAAAATTATTTATGTTTGGCATACAGCTACCTTCTCTTACAAGTTGGTCAGTCCTACAGTTCCCTGGTATATCTCTGTGGTCCGGAACCCAGCATAAAATAATACGATATGGTGTGGTCATCTCATTAAGATATTGGCGGCAGTGTAAGACACTCCTTGATGTTATTTGGAATGCGTCCAGGGCCCGTAAGACAACTTGGCTGTCTGATAGAATCCGTTGATGATATTCTCTAACCATTGTAAGGCTCCATGAATAGCGTCTATTTCCGCTTGAAAAACAGTATAGTGATCTGGTAGTTTAAAGGATTGACTGATAAAAAGCTCTTTCCAATATAACCCTGATCTTACACCGGTGTCCATTTTAAATCCGCCGTGTAGATCTTAACGGGTGTGTTGGGTGATGGATCTTCTTCAAGTCATTCCAGTCTAGAAGGGATTTTCATTAAGAGAAATTCATTTCGAAGCAAAGAATGGGAGGATGATAGTCACAATTACTGGATATATCAGTATAGGAGTCTAAGATGATTGAATGTCCATGTGTGACAGTTTTCCATTGTGAGCTCGCTCTGAGCCTTAAAGCGGAACAGGCCGCTGAGTATTTACAGAAGAGATCTAGGGGTGGCAGATGTAATATGATATCCCAAGCCATGGATGGCGTGGTTCTCATGACACCACATATTGCTGATTCCACTGATCTCTGCACCTTATTCAATAAATTAGAATAGGTTTTTTCTGGATAGCACACCCCTAGACAACATTTCCATATATTATAGAAGAATGGATCCGACGACAGCAGTATAAAGACTTCCAAGTCAATTTCCTTTCTATGTTTAGTACCAAGTACTTGGTTTCTTCCGAAATCACAAGAGCTTTCCCCTTGAGCATAAATGAACTTAGCTGTGGGATCCTGTTTTTTCTGATTTTGAAAGACCAACATATAAGAACTCCGACCTACGCAGGGCTCTGCCCGGAATATTAAAGAAAATCCTCTCAAGAAGCAGCGCACACTCAATAGCACCACGGATTAAGTAAAAAATGAAAGATAAAGATAGGATTATTCTTCTGCTCTGCAATGATTTTCAGTTGATCAATAAGCATCGCGCTTCACATGTAGGAATAGGATCCAAAAATCGTAAATTACGCAAAGCGAAATGTAAGAATACTTTCTGAATTCGTTCAATTCTAGCAACAAAGAAAGGATGCGTACTCCAGTTTTGAACGCATAGACTATAAAATAAGATATGGTGTGGTCATCTCATTAAGATATTGGCGGCAGTGTAAGACACTCCTTGATGTTATTTGGAATGCGTCCAGGGCCCGTAGGGCAGCTTGACTGTCTGATAGAATGCAGATATCTGTTGATAATATTCTGTTTATCGCTGACCATTTTAAGGCTTCATAATAGCGTTTATTTCCGCTTGAAAAACATTACAGTGATTCGGTAGTTTCAAGGATTCACTGATAGAAAACTCTTCGCAATATAACCCTGATCCTACACTGGTGTCCATTTTAGATCCGTGAATGTAGATCTTAACGGGAGTGTTGGGTGATGGATCTTCTTCAAGTCATTCCAGTCTAGAACGGATTTTCATTAAGAGAAATTCTTTTCGAAGCAAAGAATGGGAGGATGATAGTCACAATCACTGGATATATCCGTATAGGAGTCTAAGATGGTTGAATGTCCATGTGTGACAGTCTTCCATTGTGAGCTCGCTCTGAGCCTTAAAGCGGAACAGGCCGCTGAGTATTTACAGAAGAGGTCTAGGGGTGGCAGATGTAATATGATATCCAAAGCCATGGATGGCGTCGTTTTCATGACGCCACATATTGCTAATTCCGCTGATCTCTGCACCTTGTTCAATAAATTGAAATAGGTGTTTTTCTACATAGCACACCACCAGACAACATTTCCATATAGAAGAGTGGGCAGTATAAAGCCAATGAGCAACCTTAGGTTTAATTCCTCAGGTATTTCCTAAAGTTCTCTTACAGGCATAAAAAGCTAGGTTCACTTTCAACTCTTTCTAAGATGTTTGACTTCCAAGTCAATTTCCTATCTATGCTTAGTCCCAAGTAGCTAATTGGTTTCTTCCGAAATCACAAGAGCTTCTCCCTTGAGTATAATTGGACTTAGCTGAGGGATTCTGTGTTTCCTAGTGAACAATATGAGTTGTGTTTTGCCTGGCTTGACTCCTAGACCACACTTTTCTGCTCACCTAGAAAGAAAATCTAGAGCATTTTGTATTAGGTCTCTTAATGTAGATACAAATTTCCCATAGACAGCAATAACAGCATCATCGGCGTAAGCTATCACCTTACAGCCCACCGATTCCAGCGTTAACAGAAGTTTATTTACAACTGCGTTCCATAGCAACAGTGAGACGACTCCATCTTGCGGTGTACCTCCACTCACCGATCTCCAGAGCACCGATTCTCCTAGATTCGCTTCAATGATTCTGCTATTTAGCATTTTGTCAATGAAGCCCCCCTTCGACATTGTTAAAGGCCCATTCAATATCTAGAAAAGCAGCTAAAGTAAATTCCTGTTTGTGCAGTGAACTCTCTGCCGTGTAAATAAGGTTATGTAGAGCTGTCTCTACCGATTTCCCTTTCGTGTAGATGTGTTTTGACGTCTGTTAGTTAGGCTTAAGTACATATATATGCAAATCATACGATCAACGTGAATTTAAGAGGTGTGTTAAAAAAATAAGGTGAATTTTCAAATTTCGCGACCTACGTACATTTCGGCTTTCTTATTATTTCTTATTATTATTTTTTTTTATGTAGGCACACTCGTCTCGAAGATATGTTCACAGTTTTAGCAAAATAGAATGTTTAGTTTGTTTGTGAAAGGCATAAATAAGACAAGTGTTTTGCTGGTTCGGCAATTTTCTGCTATCAAAAAAAAATGGATCAAAGCAGTTGCGCCAAATATTGTGTGCAAATGGATCAAAGAAGTTGCATCAAATTGTGTGTAAAAAATGGAATTAAGTGCTCAAAAACACTTGAAATTTTGGCAGTGGCAAACGGTGAGAGAGAGTACTCTGAGTCAAAAAAATGTTTGCAAGTGGTACAAGCTTTCCACAGAAGTCGAGAAGTAGTGAATGATGACGCTCGCTCTGGACGCCCCAGCACAAGAACAACCGATCAAAATGTTGAGAAAGTGAAGAAACTTGTTATGGAGAATCGTTGAATCACCATTGAAGAAGTTGCTGAGGATGTCGCCATGTCGGTGGGCTCACACCATGGAATCTTTTCGGAAATTTCGGGCATGGAGCATCTGGCAGCGAAATTCGTTACAAAATTGCTAAATTTTGACCAAAAACAACGTCGCATGAGCATCGCTCAGGAATTGTTGAATGACGCCAACAGTAATCCAGTTTTGCTGATTTGCTTAAAAGGGTCATAACTGGTGACTAATCATGGGTATATGGTTATGACATCGAAACGATTGCGTCACAATGGAAGAGTCCAGGAGAGCCAAGACCAAGAAAAGCACACCAAGTTCAATCAAATGTCAAGGTTTTTCTCACTGTTTTTTTCGCTTACCATTGCGTAGTGCATCAGGAGTTCTTACCACAGGATCGTACGGTAAATAAGGAGGATCACCATGAAGTTATGTGCCGTTATGATAATGCACCAACTCACTCATCTTTGCTTGTGAGAAATTATTTGGCCAAAACCAACACCGTTATCATGCCTCAGCTACCACATTCACCAGATTTGGCGAGCTGCGACTTTTTTCTGTTCCCAATATTGAAGAGTCCCATGAAAGGACGGCGTTTTGCGACGGTTGAGGAGGTAAAAACCGGATCGCTGAGAGAATCGTAAGGACGTATTTCAGAACTGCTTCAAGAATTGGAAAAAACGCTGGCACAAGTGTACTATTACATCTGAGGGGGGCACTTTAAAGGAGATAAAATAGAAATTGATGAATAAATAAATATTTTTTGATAAAAATGAAAATTCTACTTATTTTTTTAATACACCTCGTATATTATAAAATTAATGCTTATTAAAATGAAAAAGGGTTTTAATAAAACTTATAGCAGTCGTAGAGGGTGGGTGCGACCATAATTTCGTGATCCGGACGGGCATTCATTTTGCAGGACAACTTTGTTAAGCCTGGCTTTTTCTATACTCTTTCAAGCCATTATTGAGATTTGTTCAATAAAACGCAAAATAAATGTTTAATCAACAAAATTTATTTTGTCGAATTCAAAAAAAGCTCCATTCGAAGCAATACGCACATGCCAACGATTAGTCCAATCATCAAAGCACCTTTTAAACGCGTTTGAAAAGATCTTCTTCAGCTCCTTCAGCGAATTCTCCTTAATGACCACTATCGGCTCAAAGCGCTATCCGCGGAGTGGCAATTTAAGTTTTGGAAATAGGAAAAAGTCAGAGGGGACCAAATCCGGTGAATACGCTGGTTGTTCGATAATATTTGTCGAGTTTTTCGTCAAAAAAGTGTTCACAATATGAACCTTGTAAGACGGTGCGTTATCATGGTGAAAGATCCATGAATTTTCTTTCCACAAATTAGGCCTTTCCTACGCACATTCTCTCTCAAACGTCGCATAACTTCCAAGTAATATTCTTTATTTACCGTAGAACCTTTTAAAACGAATTGCGAGTGCACAACACCATGACAATTAAAGAAAACGAGTAGCATGACCTTCACTTTTGACCGACTTTGACGTGGTTTTTCGGGTTTCGGCTCATGTGGATAGCACCATTTAGTCGCCTGTTGACTGGTTTGCATGTCAAACTCATATAGCCACGTCTCATCGCCTGTTATGATGCGCTGGATAAACGTTGGGTCCGAATTCACTTGCTCAAGCATGCTTTCAGCAACCTTCTTCCGATGAATTTTTTGAAAGAAATTCAACTCTCTTGGAACGAGTCAAACGGCCACGCGTCCCATGCCCAATGGATGGTGTAAAACATTGCGAATTGATTCGCGAGACACGCTAAGGTCACGAGCTACCTCCCTCAACCTTAAATGATGGGTTTCCAGTATCATTTCCTTGACTACTTTGTCGAGGTTTGCACCTGTTGATGGGCACCCAAATCGGGGCAAATCTTCCACGACTTTTCGGCCCTCTGCAAAAACCTTATACCACTCGTAGACCCGTGGTTTTCGTGTTTTTCATAAAGCACACTCGCCATAGGTTTTCTGCAACATTTTCAACTATTCGGCACACGAAATCCCATTGAAAACACAATATTTAAGGCAAATTCTTTGTTCGATATTATTATCCATAGTGTAAATCGTAGAGCACACCTGCGATTGACTGATATAGGTAAGTAAATACCAAAAACAAGCTAATTGACAGATCCCGCTCAAACTCTGCGATACTATGAAGGACAGTTGTACCAACATTCCAGCAAATAAAATTTAGACACACATATGTATGTGTAACGCGCGCTTTTTAAATGAACAATTCCTGATATTTTTTTGACAAAATGTATGTTCTACATTTGATTTGATATATTAAGCAAAAGTAGAAAGTTGCCAGTTTTTGTGTGTTCCGGGGTGGCGTACGGCACGTACATATGTGGCGCCTTCGACTCAAATACATTTATTTTGCTGTCAATCAAATTTGTTGCCGCAACGTACGAAACGGACCCGAGCCTATTAGTTTTCACTCAACAAAACTTTAAGAGAATTTTAATTGAATTGCCGGACAAAGGAATTGCGTTTCTTAGTAGAACTTTGGTGTAAAATCTCAAGAAAATTATCAAACATAACAGTTTCCTTATTCAATTCATAAACATGAAAATTGATGCATACGGTCGTGCATATGTATGTACATATATACTTAGTATATATTTATTACTAGTGGTGTATTTATACTATCTACATCTATGCACATATGTGTATAGTAGGCCGGGTCGATTTGTGGGGAGGCAAAAAAATCGCCCATTACTATGTGAAAATCATATTCTAGGGATCAAAATAAGAAACTTTGCCGAAAGAACCATACCTCTAAAACGAATTCTGATGTCCCCCAATTTGGGTCGAACTTTTTAGTTTCGTTTTTCATGTAAAGGCCAAAAATGGTGATATTTTGAAATGATTGTATGGGGAACCCCCCAGGGGAGTTCCAGGGGGTGTGCCAGGGGTGGATCGGCCGTCCAAAGTTAGTGGCGGTCGGTCATACATTTGGACTCGATTGGAGCACTCTAAATGGGTCAAAGTAGGATTTTTCGTTCGACCCAAATTGGGGGACATCACAATTCGTTTTAGAGGTATGGTTCCTTCGGCAAAGTTTCTTATATTGATCCCTAGAATACGATTTTCACAGAGCAATGAGCGATTTTTAAATCGACCCGCCCTAGTGTATAGGTATGTATGTATGTACATATGGAAATGACCAGAGTATGTATGTACATACAGCTTTTAAGCAATAATTTAATAAAGAAAATTTTGTATGTATGTACATATGTATGCATATCACAGATTTACATAAAAGACTGCACATACAAGCACTAGTGGCGTGCGCATTTGCATCCGTACTCGTCAAAATGAAGAAAGTACTAAATTTTCACTATTTTTGGGCCAGATATGCGGCTTAAGTTAAGGACGTAGTCTGGCCAAATACTCATTTTTTATAGATATTTTTAGGAATTTTTTTAAGAAAATAAAATGCGATGGTTTTTGTTTTATAGTATGTTATTATTGATTATTATTGTATTTGATCATAGTATACAAAAACAATTTTTCTTTTTTGACATATTTTCTTGTAGTAGGGTGGCATCAAAGTAAGCGTCTTAAAAAAAGATAGGTGGGTTGTCAACATAATTTTGGCTCTTCAGGACAAAAAAAAATTCCTATAAAATATCTATAAAAAATGAATTTGACCAGACTACGTCTTTAAATATGTAATATGAGATTATGAAATTTTGTTAATTGACACTATTTTCAGTTTGGATAATCATTACATTATTTTATTACCTTTTACTATCTTTTATCAATATAATAAATGGGTACCACTTTTGAACATTTTTGGTAACATCTCTTCATTTCTGCGGAAAAGGGATTAAGATCGGGGCAAAGGTGTACCAGGAGGAGGTCTTAGAAGGCGCGAGAAGCAGTTGAGCAGTACACTCTTCAATGGACAGCGTTGGATCTTCCAACGAGATTCCGCTCCAGCCCATACGGAAAAAACCACACAGATGTGGCTAAAAAACAATATTCCTCGGTTCATAGCCGCAGAAGATTGGCCGTCTGGAAGTCCAGATCTGAATCCATTGGCCTACAGTTTGTGGTCAAAATTAGAGAACATGACCTGTCGAAACCTCACAGAAATTTGGATAGTCTCAAACAATCTTTGGTTTGAGCAGCGACGTCAATATCCATGAAAACCGTGCGTGCGGCAATAGCTGAATGACCTAATCGAATTTTAAAGTGATTTAATTTACGAAACACGAAAATTAGAAAAACGATCTTTTAAGTGTGCAATGACCATTTCAAGTCTACACTACTCTACTTCAACTGCCCTGGAGGATACGCAATTGTGGTCCTTGTTTCACATATCTACCAGAAAGCAAGACCATCAGCACTCACGCTCTTTAGTATTAAATTTGTAACAGTCATTTATTTACCAGCTCGTAGTTCAGCAAAAGTTTTACTAGCAAATCTACAGTTTGGTTACGCCCATCCCGCTCCCGTACCTGCACCTGTTCCAAAGCCTTTGTTGTTCTCTTATGAGACCACCGACACTTGCACCTATACCACAGATAAGCTGGAAGCATTGTGAGACTTAAAAATATAAAAATAATATACTCGCCAAATATTCCCGACAACACCTATGCACATTTCAATTTAATCAGTAGGCTTGGCAACTGCACACATACATATGTGGATATTTACGAATTTGTTATGAACATTTTTAAATAATTTCAACACGACAAATAAACGGATAATTTTTCTTCTATTTTGTCTTCAAAAATAAATCACTTCATTGTTTTCTTCTTTGACGTGACAATCAAATGTACAAAACTTTGTTGTTGTCCTAGTGCCACCACTTTTAATGAATTCGCCTTAATTTTTTCATACACAAATTGTCAGTGAAACGAAAATTTTCATTTTCAATACTTTGAAGCTTCTTTTCATTTTTGCACGGAATGCGAATAGAAAGTATAATGAAAACAGGAAAAAACTTTTCATTTCACGTTTACACAGAATGAGAATCGACACCCAGGTCATAAGAGAGCCGCCATAAAAGTTTCGTGTATGAAACGCTTGTCGTAGCTTGCGAATATCTTTCAATACTTCTACAACCATCGAGATTTTTTTTTTCTTGTTCACTCCTCTCGGGATCATAGGGCCTCGACAAGACTCTTGTCTTGCGTTGGTTTCGTTAATCTATTTGATTTCTGGCAGGGTAGGTGATTAGCCTTCCGCTACCAGTCTTAAATAGTGGGAATGCCCACCTGATGTTACTTAGTAACAACGCCTTTTTACTGCCTGGAGCGCCATCTGTATTTCACATTTTTCTGAAAGAAGAATGACACAGATGGTTGAGGACTTCGCTAAATTTGGTGTGTCAGCGCTATTACCGCGGTTGCTCGCTTCCTCTTGCCACTGATGCAATGTGTAACTGTGTATTTTTCTTTGTTTTTGCTTGTTGTAGCAGTCACAATGCAAATAATGCGCTGACTATTGTGCGGGAGTAAGGATGGAATGTTATTTTATTTTTTTTATAGAAACAGGGAAAGTGCGAGGACTGTGCTTTAAGTGGGATTCGAACCCACAACCTCTGGGATGGCAGGCTACTGCACTTACGCTAGACTACCGAGGCCGCTTACGAGATAATATTTTTTTAATCGAAAAAAATTACAGATTGCCATTTATCATCCCAGATCTTATGATTATAAGCGAATTCAGCTCTAACTATTTTGAGGCGTGGCGTAAGCTTCGGTTCAGCTAATCTATTTTGATCTTTTAAATTCGAATCATCCCTCAAAATTTGCTGTGTTCTTCTCTTCGTGACATTGTGAGAAAGTTTGGTTAGGACTGGTGTTTTTATTCAATTTCAATCTTAGGCTTCGGACCAATTTTTTTAATTTTTAACTATGGTCCTGAGACGGTCCAGAAACGAATCGCAAGCTGCCCGAATGTGACTTGCAGGTATTTTGGCCCAGAGAACTGGTGAATATTTTAGTTCGGACCGAGTTCGGTGCCGAACCCTGTTGAAACGTCCATGGTCTGCTACTGAAATGTTTGTCTGCCCTCGGCTTCAAAGCAACCTCCAGAATACTTTCCCGATAATATTTCGCATTTACCTTGACGCCAGGCTCGATGAAAACGATTGGAGTTCGCCCATCTGCGGTTACAGCGGCTCAAACCATTACCTTTGGTGGATGCTGCCTCCTGGTGCCCAATCGATGACAAAAATGCTCGTATGAACGGTCGGTCAAATAAACCCTATCGTTTTGGGAGTTTACGAATTGCTCAATTTGAAAAACTTTTTCGTCAGAAAACACAATGTTCGGAAATTCACCACTTTCGGCCAAGCGAAGCAACTACTTCGCTCTCTCAAATCTGACTTGTTGCTGCTTTGGTGTAAGATCATGCGCCTTTTGGATCTTGTAAGGCTTGAATGTGAGATCATTTTTCAGTATGCGGTGGATGCTGTGGTCAGATATTTTCAGTTCTTTCGCCATTTGATTGGCAATTCGTCGAGGATTTCGCTTAAGTCGCTTCTTCACTTTTTGAACCATTTCACGTGACGTTGCAGTCTTTTGATGATCACCTCCATGACGTTTTCCGATGCTACCAGTAACATTGTAACGAGTAATGGTGCGATAAACAAAAACTTTATTTACTTTAAGGTAATATACGTAATACACTTTTACGTTTGAAATCCATTACTGATTTTTTTCGCGTTTACTCTCGGCAAAATGCTTCCGTGCGCTTGTAAACAATACTCTAGCCTGTCATTTACCCAACTAACAGACAGCTGATGGGTGCGAATCATAAATTTAGTTTGGATGATGCCCATGCATCAGCTGCGCGAGCGGTCTGAAGTTGGTTACACTTAGAGTGCCGGACCCTGTATTTTTATTTCGACTCCCGATTCACTATAAGCAAGAGTACTAGCGCGCTCCCCGGTAGATAGCTGCGTTCCTCTTGGCATAGTGTCCTAAAAAAATATTTTCCCGGATTATTTAATTGCTGATGGACACCACTCAACTAGCCTTAAAAATAGCACTTCGGTTGTATTTCTTATCAAAAATGTTCTTATTTAGCGATTTTATAGCTGTATTGAATTTTGTTTTGTTCGTCATTGTATTCTTATTCTTTACAAATGATACAAAAATAAATTATTGGCAACAATATTGACACATTTTAAAAATTATGCGATGGAAAAGGCGCATTCACCCCCACAACAGTAAATGGAAAAAATATCGAAAGATCAAAAAAGTGTAATAAAATACAACTAAGTACAGATTCTTCTAACAACCGGACACGCCCACAAAATTACATAGCACTTGTGCCATGCACACGGCATGCAGTAATCGAGTTAGCCCACAAACAAGGGAGCGGCAACTCCTCACGTATACATATGCATGTGTGTGTAAACGGGTGCTACCCTTAAAACACCGCTAACCTAATAAATTGTTGCGAATAATGCTACTGCAATGAATGGCGAATTAAAGGCAAAAAGAAGTAACAGTAATTGTGGGTTGCACTTGTCTAATTATTTGCCACTTTAAAAGCGGGGCGGGAAATTGAATATGTATGCGTTTGATTTAGGGCGCATTTGAGTATGAATATAAATACTTTATTTCCCCGTTAACTTTTATCTTTTATTTTATTAATTTGTTGTCAAACTGCAATCAAAGTTGTTGGGTTAGGGCAAAATGTCGTTCCCGATACTTTGAGCGATATTTAATTGAATCTTTTAGGGTCAAATTTAGATTTAATTGACATGAAACGATGATTTTGCACGAAATGTGGCTGGAGAGAAATTAGAATGAGCCTAAAAGCAGGCAACAAATGTGTGCATATGCAGCTATAAAGCTATTCTGTACAGTGGGTGGCAATGAAAGTCGTACAGCATAGATTGCGATGTTTGCTTATAATAGGTTCACATACAAGAAAATATATACTAAGCCCTTTTGCGGGCTTAGCTCCCAATCCATAATTAAAAAGCGAGATTAGGTTATGGTGGTAGTCGGTCTGCACGTCCAAAAAAGCGAGATTATGCATAGAAAATTTCTCACCCGAAATCGGAGTTTAACCATACTTTTGCCCATACAACCCTGTATTTGCTGTGTTAGCGAAAATTATTATTACAAATGTAAGGAGAAACGTTAAAAACTAAATAAAATAGACGCAGGAAAAAAGACATAATTCTAATAAAAATTTTGTTAGATAGTAATTCTGCGTTCATATTACAGAAAAACGTGTGTTCATAGTCGCTTTGGTTGAATACGAATTTTGCATGCGTATTGCTGCCAGCAACATCAGCAGATGTAGACCGTGAATGCGTTGCAATTTATCGCCTTACTTACCTTTCGCTATTTACTTTCTTTCGTTGACTCTATTTCTACAGCTATATAAAGGGTGATCAATTTGGGGGTATCGGATATCAAATTGAAATCTTCTTTTTTATTTGCTATTCGTAATCGAACGCCCGATACCTCTTCTTCCTTCAATCTTACAGCAATTCATATTTCGGGTTTCGTAGGATATGCCCCAAATATGAAGCTTTTCGTCGTTTGATGCATTTGATTAGTTCTCTGTCGCCGTGAACTCTTCGCAGCACTTCTTCAATAAAAAACGTGTCGGTCCATGATATCTTGAGCAATTTCCGAAGAAGCCACATTTCAAATGCTTCCAGTCTATTCATGTCGGAGGGTTTTATGGTCCATATTTCCATGCTATATAGCAAAACTGACCATGCATAGCATTTTATGAAGCTCATTTTTTGTTGAAGATTGAAATGGCGACATTTTAGGACTTTACCATATCTAAGAAATGCGGATCGTGCCATTTCGATGCGACATCTTATTTCTGTTGAGGCATCCCAGTTTTCGTTGAGAAGACAACCAAGGTATCTAAATTTATTTACTCTTTCTACAGGAGCATTGTTGATTGTTAAATATGTGCTGTTGTATGTATTTCTTCTGTTAACAAGCATGTATTTAACTTTGCTGATGTGGATTTTGAGGCCGTATAATTGACTGTGCATTGCAACTTTGTCGACCAGTTTTTGAAGGCCAGCCAAACTGTCACATAGTAGACTTGTATCGTCGGCGTACCTGATGTTATTTATAATGACGCCATTTACTTTGATACCATCTTCAATGTTCTCTAATGCTTCCTGAAATATTCGTTTGGAGTAAATATTAAAGAGCAGTGGTGAGAGTATGCAGCCTTGTCGAACACCTTTCGCAATCGGTATGTCTTCAGAGTGGTCACCATCAACTAAATACAATATGCACTGTGGTGGTAATATAAATTTTCAATAGTTTGGATTTCCTTTGGATGTTGCACAATGTCAAATGTGTTTTCGTAATCTACGAAATATAGAAATACATCTTTTTGTACATCTCAACAATTTTCAACAAGCACCTGGACTCAGAATAAAACTTCTCTTGTACCCATTCCTCAACGGAAACCAAATTGCATTTCATCCATTGCTTCTTCGCATTATTTGAATGATCATATGTGAAATTATGACATTAATAAACAAAAACATTTTTTATTTTTGTATTCAGATCACTGACGCCGATGCTACAATGCCCGCCGATTGAGAAGCCGCGCTGCGACCTTCCTGGAAGAATTGAGTGTACATCCGTCATTTTAAATGATTAAAAAAAAAATTTATATTATTTTAATGTATAAATAAACGGTATGGCAATTTTGAAAAAAATATGTTGACTTCTTCATTTTAAATAATTTTAATGAAAATCAGGGAAAATATGGCGTTTACAGGTATCTGTCCCCTTAACCAATCGGTTTTTTGCTGAGTGAATTTGGCGGCGTATATCATTTTGCAATCTTTTGTATATTTCGACTGTTATCTGCTGGTGCTTTCCAAGTATAAAGTCGTCTTGGAGGCAAACAGAAGCATATTCTTAGCAGAATTCTACTACTCTATCTCTTCTTTCGTTTCTCTCACCCAAACCAAAGTTACCAACTACTCCACTCACTTTGCCTAGTCCAACTTTAGCATTAAAGTCTCCTTGTATAATATTTATCTCGTGGGCCTTCGTATATTTTAAAAGATCCTCTATTTCATTATAGAATTGTTCTATTTTATCCACACTTTGATCAGCTGTGGGCGCATACACTTGAATGATATTTATATTCAGAAGTTTGGCATTTATTTTTAACAAAACTGTTCTGTTGGCTATATTTTCAATTACAATTTTACCGACGCCATTTCTACGGTTTAAGTTTTGGTTTCCAGAGAAGTATATAGTTGTGTTGTTGGATTTGAAATCACTAGCATTAGGCCACCATATTTCAGATATACCTAGAATATCGATACTGAGTCGTTTCATCTCTTGGATTGTACGAGGGGTGCCTTTTATATTTCGGGATTTGGCAACCCTGGTGTTGCAATCTGGCAACTGACAGCTGTATCGCAAAGTTTGACATTTTTTGGCTTTTACGTACTCAGAACGTTTTGAAATACCCGCTCTATTTGTGTTGTTTACAGTAACTTAAAAGATTCATCTCGGTCCAAAAATGGAATTAAATCGTGAACATTTTCGTGCAATTATTTTTTACAACTTTCGACGTGGATTAACTCAGCAACATTGCATGGATGAACTTAATTCATTTTTTGGCGATGAAGCTCCATCAAGGACCAGTGTTTATCGATGGTATGGTGAATTCAATCGATGAAGGTCGTCCAAAATCAGTTGTTGTTCCGAAAACCATTGATGCTGTGCGCGAACTGATATTGCAAGATCGTGATGTGACCTATCGTGAGATTGACACAATCTTAGACATTAGTGGGACCAGCATACATTCAATATTGCATAAACATTTGGATCCCACACAATTTGTCAATCGCTCAAAAAAAGGCTCGTGTCGATTGGTCGAAGGAAATGCTCAAAAAATACGATCGCGGGGCTTCGAAACACGTCTATGACATCGTAACTGGTGATGAATCATGGATTTACGCGTATGAGCTCGAAAGTAAACAGCAGTCGACTGTATGGGTGTTTCAAGATAAGCCAAATCCAACAAAAGTTGTTCACTCACGAAACACTTCCAAGCAAATGGTAGCCTGTTTTTTCGGAAAAACTGGACATGTCGCAACCGTACCACTAGAACAACGCAGAACAGTAAATTCTGAGTGGTACACAACCATTTGTTTGCCAGTTGTCTTCCAAGAAATTAGGAAAACCTATCGCCAAAGACGGATCACTATTCACCAGGATAATGCGAGCTCTCACACATCGGCTCAAACAACGGCATTTTTGAGCACCCAAAACATCGAATTAATGGGTCATCCGCCGTATAGTCCTGACTTGGCATCGAATGACTTCTTTTTATTCCCGTACGTAAAAAACAAACTGAGAGGTCAACGTTTTTCGACACCTGAAGAAGCGGTTGCGGCATTCAGAATGCATGTTATGGAGTTACCTCATTCAGAGTGGCAAAAGTGCTTCGATAATTCATTCAAACGCATGCAAAAGTGTATAGATCTTCAGGGAGAATATTTTGAAAAACAATAAAGTAATTTTCGATGATTAAAATTTGTTTTTGCGAACGTTCCATGTACCTAGTTTTAAAAGTTGTTCGTTTTTATTTTTACCTCCGGGGATTCTTAGCACCCTCGTATTGCCGGAGACTGAGGGCCGTATATTATTTGAAGTTCCTTGCATACTTTTCATGGAAAAAATACATTCAGTGGTTTCCCGTTGCCTTCTGAAGGGTTTAAAGTTTTCCTTCTTATGAAAATCAACCGCTCCTCTTGGAGAACAGACGTTGTCTACAGCCGCCCAAAACGGGAACAGACGCTGTGGTGTTGTGGTTTGCTTTTAGCTTCAGTGTTCACTAACGACCTTACCGACAAGGGTGGCCTAGCATCGCTCTCAAGATCATTACACCTACTGAACCGCTTCATCGCGTCAAGATTGCAATCCTCGAAGAGGTCAAATTGAAATAAAACTTCGAAAATTCAAAAGTTTTGTGTAGAACCATTCGTGACATTTATTTTTTAAAGATAATCCATTTCAAATATTGGCCGCAACTGCGCCAACCTATAGGCCGCATAGCCGCACCAAACTGTTGTTGTCAATAGATATAATGGCTGTTCTTGAATGGTTTGGGGTTGCTCTTCAGCCGAAATACGGAAATTTTGCTTATTGACGTAGCCATTAAGCCAAAAATACGCCTCATCGCTGAACACCATAAGTTGGCCTGAGCGTGCGATGAACATCTTTTACAGCGAGTCGAATTTCATAGTACATTTATACGATTTGTAAACGTTGTTGAGGCGTACGTCTTTCACCGATGAAATGTCAATGAATACTGAAAAAAATTATGTATCTAGTTTGGCAGTAGTCACGCGTGATCTGTCAAAAACCCCCAATTGGAAAAGGTACCTCCAATCTGATCACCCTTTATTTATGTTTATATATGCAATTTTTTAGTCGAAAAATTATGGCATAATAATTTGCAAGTAAAAAGAAGCCAACTAATTTAACTCTTTCTACAGGATGTCAATTTTTTTGTTCATTCCTCGAATGCCTTCTGCAACTGTTGTTCAACATCATTTGGAATATGGGTTTGTTCTGTATGTGTGTCTGTGTATGTAATAATTTCTTTTTAACCAGTTTAAACTTTTTGACATCTTGTTTTTTACCTAACTTTCGTAAAAATCTTGAGCACCTTCACTGGCAACTGCTAATTCTTCTTCAACCGATAATCAATTAGACGATTTTTTTCATCGCATGGCCCACTACGTAACCTGGCGCCAAAGCGTGCGTCTTTACGTGGTTCAACTAGACACTTGTCCACGTCCAGGTTCCCATTTGCGCTCTATTCTCATCATATTTATTTTCGTCACTTTGTTATCGAATCTATTGCATATTTTAGTTAATCTTAACAAATTTAAATAAAAACAAAATACTGGTTTTTTTCTCTTGTTTCCACGCACAATTCGTGATATCGGTTTTGCTATTTAAAGAAAAAGCCATTAATGCATGCACAATAACTCGTATGAACAAGTAGATATAAAATTCCGAAAAAACAAAAAATAATTACACTATGCAACAAAATGGGGCCAAAATAATTTGGTTCTCGAAATTATTAAAGGCAGAGAACCGTTTTGTCTCTTAACGTCACTATTTTTTTCGAGTATATTAAAGTTTTCTAATTTGCTTGAGGGCATCTTAAGGGCTGATCTAAATTTTTGGAAAAAGTAAACATATAAAACGGCATTTACCATTACGAGTAATACTGTCTTTAAGAGTCTACAAATTTAAAGGCGAATATTTTTGTTGAGTATTTTTATCCATTATTCCATAGCCTTGTTAATAATTTTTTCAATTTCTGAGCCCGATTCGTGACTATAACGCATAATGTCTCAGTTCGGTATCCCTGCTAAGCTGACACGGATGTACAGAATGACTTTGAGGAGCACACAAAGCTCTGTCAAGATAGGAAAGGGGCCCTCTCCGAACCTTTTGATACCGTTCGAGGTTTCAGACAAGATGACCCATTGTCATGCGATCTCTTCAACTTTGTTATTGAGCGCGTGGTTCGCAGAGCGAGTGTAGAACGAAACGGGTTTTTTCTGTAAAAGTGTCCAGCTTCTTCCGTATGCTGATGATATCTCCCTCATCGGCCATACGCAGCATTTTGAACTACAGATCGAAGTTAAGCACTATAAACTCGATGTGGTCAAGGACTTCATATATCTTGGATCCGCTATTACCAGCAACAATGAAATCAAGCGAAGGGTAACTCTTGCCAACAAGAGCTACTTTGGACTAAGTGCGCAATGGAGTAGCAAAACTCTCTCTCGACGAACGAAACAGTACGACAGTACGACACAACGACAGTACACAAGACGCTCATCATCCCGTTGCTTTTCTATAGCGCTGCAGCCTGGACTGTCAAACAATCAGGTGCAACCGGAGTTAGAGTTTGGAGGTGGCGTTTTCGAGAGAAAAGTTCTTCGCAAGTTTTTTGGCCCTACTCGCGTTGATGACGGTTACCGCATTCGAATTAACTACGAGCTGTATTACATACATACATACATAGGTAATTGGCGCGTACATCCTTTTTGGGTGTTTGGCCGAGCTCCTCCTCCTATTTGTGGTGTGCGTCTTGATGTTGTGCCCCAAATGGAGGGACCTACAGTTTCAAGCCGATTCCGAACGGCAGATATTTTTATGAGGAGCTTTTTCATGGCAGAAATACACTCGGAGGGGCGACCGCTATTAGAAAAATATTTTTCACGAGCTGTATTAGCTTTACGGAAATATTGACATAGTCAAACGAGTCACCCTGGAGTGACTGCTCCAGCGAAGAAAGCGTTTGAGACGGTAATTGACGGTCTATGGATGTCCTTGTGTCGATGGAAGAACCAAATTTAAGGGTACCTTGCTTCTCTTAGCTTAAGAAACCAGAAAAGGTGTCCAGAGAACAAAGACACCTGGCTCGACATTGTTCGGCAGGAGGTAACAGTGTGAAGATGACCTATCTTCTCTTGGCTTGAGAAACTGGAAAAGGTGTGCGGAAAACAGAGACACCTGGCGAGACATTATTTGGCTGGGTGTAACATGGTAACCAATTAAGTAAGTAAGTAAGTGTCAATAATTTTGGCCCGTGTTTTCAAAAATCGGAAAAAAATTAAGTTTGTAGTTTCAATGGAGTGACCCTCACAATATTCCACAAAAATATTGTCAAGAAAATTTCGGGAGTACCTTTCTCAAACGAAAACAGTGTGCGATAACAGACAAAAGCACCCCATTAATTTGCTTCCTAAACCTGTCCGTACTCGCTAACTTCTCCAATGAATTATAATATGTACTTACATACATACAAATCTAAATTTTTAAAAATATTTTCCGGCACTCTTACGTTTTATACAATCCAATGAATTCCGAAAATTATAAAAATAACTGACACTAGTTCCTATCTTTTGAAGACCTTTACTTTATTGTAAAAAAAATTGTGACGAACAAAGGTTCCATATTCTACACCTCTTCCTCTTTCGTAATCACCTTACTGAATTCTTGTTCTTTTTTGTCTGCTACACAATGTTATTAATAAAACCAACACCAACTTAATGGGGAGAGCAAAGTTTCGTAGAGATAGGAGAGCAGAAAACATGCGAATTGACGGTGCGCCTACAAGCGCGAAATTAGTGTGCGTTGACAGGCCCCCAAATTGCTTATAACTTTTACTAAGGCAACACAAAGCAAAATTTATATATATTATGTATGTATGTGTGAAAGTAGATATACGAGTATTTATAATGTATGTGCATATTTATGTATTAGTAAATACAATATTATACAACTCAAGTTTGCAACTCATTCACAACACGTACACAACTCTTAAGCAGCTGTATAAAAAATATTTTATTTCTGTTTTGCTCTCTCCACGTGTTTGTTATTTATGATTTTGTTCCGTTCAGTCATATACGAAATTTTTATTTCAATATTTTTCAAATTATATATGTATTCACATTAAGGTTATATATGTACATATATGTACATACATATGTATGTATGCGTACTAGCGCTAGCATATACTCGCATAAGTATGTACATAATTCCAAAGCAAAATATAGCGAAGTTGATTTATATTGACCCTCGCCGGTTCCAGCCGGATTAGATAGGCAAGTGCCACACCTCCTAAAACATATTTAGTATTTTTTTTTGCTGTAAGTAAACAAATATATGTGCATACTTTCATATATGAGCAAACGCCCGTGTGGGGGTAATACATAAAAGAAGTTCAAGTTAACTAACGAAACCCGCTTTTATGATTTTTTTTATGTTCCACAGGAACAAGTTTCGTACTTTGAGTGGGTCTTTGTATAAAGAATACTTTCACAAATTTGAGCTTAATATAAAAAGTAATCCGAAGTCTTTTTGGCGATATATTAAATCGTTTAAAAAGGTCTCTTCTATTCCTTAGTCTGTTTTTTTATAGGGGCGTAACTGCCTGCTCTGTTAGCGATGCAGCGAACTTATTTGCCGATTTCTATTCATCTATGCAATTTCGTGTCTGCTGAAGATATTCAGGAAGAACATTTGGTAGCCATCCGCCAAAATTTCTCGAGGAAATTGTCTTCTACAATAAACTTCGGTTCACTTGTTTTATCAGATGATGATGTCATTGGGGGTCGTTAAAGATTAAAAGCTCTTCTCATTCGGCGGGATTTCTGTAACTTTATTCAAAAATTGTCGCTCTTTGGTGCTACCTCTTAAACTAAGTTTTGACAAATCCTTGGCTGAAAGAATATTTATCGATGATTGGAGGCCGACTTCAGTCATTCCTATTTTCAGAAGCGGTAATAAAAGCGATATTGCAAATTACAGGCCAATTTCCAAATTATCTGCTGTATCCAAACTTTTTGAATGTGTTGTCATTTATATTTTAGCGTTAAAGGTCTAATTAGTCCTAGACAGCATGGTTTTGTGGTTCCAAAATCTACGTTATCTAAGTTATCCGTGTTTTCTGAAGATTGCCACGCAGGCTTCCAGAATGCTTTCCAAACTGACGCGATATACACGGATTTCTCTAAAGTCTTTGATAAAACATACCATACAATTTTAGTAACTAAATTGCCATGCCTCGGTTTTCATCCAACTTTCCTTGATTGGATTTGATCCTATTTAATAAAGAGATGCAGTACTGTAGTTATCAATGGAGTTTCTTCGAAACAACACATCGCCACCTCTGGTGTACTTCAGGGTAGTTTCCAATTCACTTGCTATGCTCGCTTTTGTTAGACGTCACTCATCGCACTTCACTGGCCCATATATTCTTAAGATATTATACTCTGCCTTTGTTCAGTCCAAATTAGATTAGGCTGTAAAATATATGCTGCAAAACAGCTGATTTTGACAGAATTAATAGTAAATATTAAAAGATAATGTTTTTAAAAGAGTATGTGTTTCTGTCTTATATCTGCATGAGAACTATCAATATCCAAGGATGATAGACTGCAATGTTACGCCTTCCGAATTCGCTGTGTCGTCGAACTCCATGAATAAACAAGCAAAGCGAACGAGAATTACTTGCATAGAAGAAAAAAAGCAATAGAAACTACCAAACACAAGAAATTATATACGAGGGGGTTCAATAAGTACCCGTGTTAGAAATGAAGACACCATTTTCTTTTTAATTGCAGTCGGGGCTTAGATGTAGTAGGAGCTGCATCACAGCACTCCTAAAAGTCTCTGATGACATAAGGCTCAACATTGACAAAAATCATGTGACTTTTCTAACTCTACTTGACCATTGCAAGGCATTTGACGCCGTAGACCATAAACTCTTAATCTTGAAGCTTAAAAACTTATTTAGCTTTTCAACGTCGGCTTTGACTCTTATAGAAACGTATCTTAGTGACCGATTACAAGCCGTATGTGGTGATAATATCATGTCAAACTTTCTCCCTGTAACCAGAGGTGTTTGTATAACAACATTGAAAGATACGTGTACTGTAAAAAACGTTATGACCATATTTCTGTTTTTGCGGAAAAAAATTGCTTCCCTATCCTTTTACGACTTGCTTAGGTTTAAATGTTTAGTTTTACTCCAAAAGGTCATAAACACTCAGAAACCCAGATACCTCAAAGATCGACTTATGGGGGTAGTATGGTATTTTTTTTTTCATTTTTTTTTTTTTAATTATTCTATAACATCTTAAGATTATTGTGTGAAAGTTTGAAGTGCATTAGAGTAAAATTGACAAAGACACAAAGGATTAAGTATCTACCTCTCCAACCGGATTTCACGCTGCCGAAAATCTTTAAACGCGTTTTTCTCACACTTGCCTTTTTTACGGTCGGTGTCCACTGTAGATTCATATCTACTGCACCGATTCTTTTCAAATTTGGTTTTTTTGTTTCTTTACTTTATTCACGAGGTAATGACGTCGAGTTTTTTTTTTTTAATTTTGTCATATTTTAAAACAACAAAGTTTTCAAGTTTTTTTTATGAAAAATCGGTGTTTTGACTTCAAAGCGCTTTAAAAAATTAAAAAAAAAAAAAAAAAATAAAAAATTCGACATTGTTATCTGCGAAACTTTATTAGCTGATGAAATCAATTTGGCTTTTTGATTTTAGTTGATCCAGTAATGAGTTCTGAGGGACACCGCAATAAAACTTTTTTATGAGACGTCCGCGAAGATTCGCTGCCACCAACTCATTTCTTCATAAAAATCAATGAAAATTTCACACAATATTCTTTAAATATGACTTTATAATGAAGTAATTTTAAAATTTTGAATAAATCAACTGTGTCGACAAAAAAAATTTCGAAAAATATGCTTGTTTTACACCGAATTAACCATACTATCCCCTTATGCTTTCAAAGTCCTGCCGTTCGTTAAGCTTAGTCCCGATGAAATACAGTTGTTTGGTAACTGAACGTCAATACCTTGTGTTCTCTGTCCGTCTTTGGAATACCTTACCTTACAAAATTAAACGTATAAAAGAAAGCTCGTGTTTCAAAAATAAATTGCTTCGCTACCTTGCCGAAAACTGCTGAATGTACTTAAATGGTTCCACATTATTTAAACCTCTTCCGATTAATCCCTACTCCTACTACTACTATTTTTACCTTATTTTCCTTTTCATACTTTCTGCAACTTGATTTTAATTTTAATTTTGATTTTACTGTTAATCCCTTTATGTAAACTATTCTTAAGGTGAATTATTGTAAAAATAACCTATGGTTGTATGTTTGACTTTAGAAATAAGAAAATAATAAATAATAATAATAATAATTTTTATTTTTTAACATAGTCCCCTTTTAGAAAGGCACACTTCTCCCAACGCTCCGGCCATTTTTTAACCGCTCCAAAAATAGGATTTGTCGAAATCTCCAAAATACGGCTCTGTCTCGGCGATGACTTCCTCATTTAAACTAAATTTTTTCCCGCGAGCCATTTCTTCATGTTAGGTAACAAGAAAAAGTCGCAGGCAGCCAGATCGGGTGAATACGAGGGGTGCGGCAGCAATTCTTGACATCTTCTTTTTCGCCAAATGCGGTCGTGTCTCTTTCAATTTTTTATGGAAGCGGTCCAATAATTTACTGTAATACTGTCCACTTGTCGTTCCGACTTTTTCTGAAAAATCTATGAGGATGACGCCGTTCGCATCCCAAAAAATTTACGCCATGACCTTTTCGGCCGATGGGACTGTCACCGGGGAAAATCCATTTTTTTATTGTTGCTTAGTTTCTGGTGTTTAATAATGAATCCATGTTTGATCAACGATGACAACTCGACGCAAAAATAATTTCGGATCTCACTTAAATTGCTCCAAACACTGCTTTGAAGTTAACAGCCGCAACCGTTTGTTGTTGCTTGTGAGAGATTGCGGCACCCATTGGGCCGACAATTTTTTCATCGCCTTATGATGTTAAATATTAATTGCCGAATTACTGAACGATAGCGCCCTTTTTCCATTTTAGCGAAAATGACGAAACACCAATCCAAACTAACCTCACCAACTTTCCTCAGGAACGCCCTCTGTCATCAAACACGGGTACTTATTGAACTGCTCTCGTCAGTCAACGTGGTGCCAAATTTCGTTAGTTTATCGGCCGTGCAGTTCCCTTCCATGCCGCAATGGCCAGGAACCCATATTAACCTCAGTCATCTCGTTAAGAGATGTTCGGCATTTCATGGCTGCCTTGGAGGTTTTCGACTGCTTTGTGTGTAATGACACTGTACCAGTGTTACGACCTTAGCACTCTCAAATACATAATCTATGAAACTTAGCAAAAGTGCTGACAAAAAATTCTAAATAATCAAATATTTCTCGAGTTACTCGAAAAAACTCGATAAACTCGAACTCATGTTCGAAAAGTTGCAAGTAATGAGTTTTGAACAGGAGCGCGGGTACTGGTTGCTTATTTGCCCGAGCTGTTTGAAAATCTTCAAACAAAATCGAGACCTCTTCATTTCATCATTAAACTTCAACAACTTTTGATTGTACGCCATACGGGTTTGGTGATTGGCTAAGAACAGTTATTGACACATGACAGTGGCTGCTCTTGTCATTATCCCTTACTTTGGACTCCGGTTTGACCCTCCCGCTTCAAGTCAAGTCACCAGACATCGAATTGTGTGAGTAGTGAGCGCCAAACGGTTCAGGCATTTGTTCCGGAACTCGCGTTGAGTTAAGACCACTGATGAATTATTTCGCAACGACATCACAAACATTTTTCCATCTTCTGGCATCGTACGAGCTCAACATTTTGAAACGCCACAAATTTTACAATGGTCATTTATCACATGTAAAGCAACAGTTGTATCAACCGCCATTTGATTATGTTTAAAATTCTTCAAGTAAGGTGATACTTTTTAAGCCCCCTGTATGTAAGTACCTTGTATGTACCTATGTACGGTTGGCTTTTAAGCGCATCTCGTCTTTAAATACAAAGGCGCACGAATTGACCTCTAAGTGATAAGCGCCGAACTAAGAAAAACGAGACAAAGAAACATTCGAACAAGTTGGCTTTTTAAATGGATTTTAATCTCTCTGTCTCTTAGTTTCACAGTCTGTGGTGGACCATAGCTTCAATGGATTTTAATACATACATACATACACATAAATGTTTATATGGGTGAAACAAGCGCGTAAATATTTATGTACTTCTAAAAATATGCTGCCCTGATTTTTTTGCTTTGACTTTAAAACTCTGTTCACTTCTAATCATGTAGATACATTCATGCTTATGTGTATTAATAAATATTCTTCTTCTTAATTGGGACGATAACCGCTTACACAATTTTGGCCGAGTTTAACAAAGCGCGCCAAGCGTTTCTTTCTCGTGCTAACCGGCGCCAGTTGGACACACCAAGTGAAGCCAAGCCCTCCCCATCTGATCTTTTTAACGCAGAGAAGGTTTTCTTCTTCCTCTGCTACCACCAGCTGGTGCCGCATCGAATACTTTCAGAGCCGGGGTGTTTGTATCCATTCAGACGACATGACCCACCCGACGTAGCTGCTGGATCTTTATTCGCTGCACTATGTCTATGTCGTCGTAAAGCTCATACAGCTCATCGTTCCATCGTCTGCGATATTCGCCGTTGCCAACGTGCAAAGGTCCAAAAATCTTGCGCAGAATCTTTCTCTCAAACACTCCAAGCGTCGCTTCATCGGATGTTGTCATCGTCCACACTTCTGCGCCATACGGACAGGCATGATGAGAGCTTTGGAGAGTGTTAGTTTTGTTCGTCGAGAGAGGACTTTACTACTCAATTGCCTACTTAGTCCTAAGTAGCATTTGTTGGCAAAAGAGATTCTACGTTGTATTTTTAGGCTGACATCATTATCGGTGTTAACGCTGGTTCCTAAATAAACGAAGTTTTTTACAACCTCGAAATCATAACTATGACGTGGGTGCCGATACGCGAGTGCGCCGACTATTTGTTCGATGACAGGAGGTACTTCGTTTTGTCCTCGTTCACCACCACATAAATTCGCTTTGTCTCTTTTTCCAGTTTGGAAAAGCCAGAACTAACAGCGCGGTTGTTAAGGCCGATGATGTCACTATCATCGGCATACGCCAACAATTGTACGCTCTTATGAAAAATTATGCCTGAGCGATTAAGTTCTGCGGCTCGTACGATCCTTTCCAACATCGAGTTAAAGAAGTCGCACGACAGCGAGTCACCCTGTCTGAATCTTTGTTTGGTATCAAACGGCTCGGAGCGGTCCTTCCCAATTCTGACGGCGCCGCTGGTATTGAGCAACGTCATCTTGCATAGCCGTATTAGTTTTGCGAGGATACCAAATTCAGACATCGCGCCATTTAAGTAACTCATTTTCATAATGTGGAATGTAGCTTTGAAGTCGACGAAAAGATGGTGTGTGTCGATTCTCCTTTCATGAGTGTTTTCCAAGACTTGGCGCATTGTGAATATCTGGTCGCCTGGTAGACTTTCCAGGTCTAAAGCCACACCGATAAGGACCAATCAGTTGGTTGATGAACCTCATAGGCGATATTTAGAGGAATAATGCCGCGATAATTGGCACAGATTGCAGGACCGCCCTTTTTATGGATTGGGCAGTGCACACTTAAATTGCTCGCCGCCATGTTGGATGTCGGTACAAGCCTTTTGGATGGACTCTACGGACGCAAAACGTTTTCCTTTCATGGCCAAATACAATTTTCCGAATAGGTAGAAGTGACAGAGAGCCATATCAGGCGAATACGATGAGTGGTTGATGGTTAAAATGGGATATCTAATCAAAAAACCAGTCAAAAAAGTATATTGATGAGATGGTGCATTATCATTCAATAAGCGCCAGCTTCCTCCTTCGCGGTATTCAGGGCGAATTAGAGGAATGGGATGGGCAACAAACGCTTCAAAATGCCAAGATAGAAAATAACATTGACGGTTTGGCCCGTTGGTATAAACTCCTTGTGGACAATTCCCTTGGGATCGTAAAATCAAATGAACATGAATGGGGCGGAAGGCATGACAAACTGATTTTGCCGCATGACAACGCCAGCCCACAAGTTGCTAAATCGGTCCAGAAATATTTAGAGGGCCAGAATTGGGAAATCTTGCCCCAACCGTCGTATTCCCAGACGTTGCACCTTCGGATTACCATCTGTTCCGATCAATACAATCAGCTCTTATTGGAGAGCAGTTAACTTCTTACGAGAGCATCGCAATCTGACTCAATGGATGGATCAAGTCAAAAAATCGAATTTTTCGTCAGAGGAATCCGTATGCTGCCTGGAAGACGGAGTAAAGTTGTAGCTTCCATTGGTACATACTTCACATAATATCAATTATTATTATTTAATTGTTTAAATAATTCTTAACGTTGGTTAAGAAAGAACGGACACTTATTCCCATACCCAATAATATTTGGTATGATGACGGTTAACTTCAATAACATTTTGCAGGAACAGCTGAGGTGACTTTTTTTAATTGCCTTGGCTGGAGATTGTCAAAATGACGTCTATTTATACAGTATTTTATTTGTTTACATTTTAAATTAAAAATTGTGTATAATTTTTGTGAAAACTAAGCATGAAACATAATGGATTGAGAATTTAACTTACGTTTATTTGATAACGTGAAAATAAACAATTTGCTTGTTTGGGTACATTAATCCGCTTGTGTTTTCTTGTACTTGAGGTAACAAAAGCCACTTGCTTTACATAAAAAAGAAAAGTAAAGATAAGCATGGCGCAATATTAATCACCCCATCGGAAGATTTCTAATTTTTGCAAATGGCGTCATACGTCAATCACATTTGACACTTGTGGACTAGACAGCTGCTGTATACAAGCAGACATGCGTAAAAATCAAAATAAATATTTCCATCACTCAAAACTAATTTGTTTTATTTGGTACATTAGATGATTAATTTTGTGCCACCTGGTGAATTTAATTAAATGTCATATAATTATTTCACTTTGTTTAATACTCTTCAGTGAAAACCATTTTTTTTTTCGTTTTGTTAAAGTGTTCATTAAGCCCTTGCTGAGCCGAATCGTCAGACAATGCAAAGACATCACTCTCATCTGGGTACCTGGCGTTAGGAACACAAAATAAAATGAGAAAACTGATAAACCGGCAAGACAGGGAGCATCCTATAACGAATCGAAAGCGGTAGAAATAAGTTGTCCCGAAGGCTTGCGCAAAATGGAGATCTTCTCGCTATTCCAGAAGCAGGCCGTTGGCAGAAGGACTCACACGGATACGGGCAAAATAACTAATCAGACGTCGCCCAATCTCAACAAATCCAGAATTGACGATTTGATAGGAAAGCCATGAGCAGACATATTCAGAACTCCGTCAACAATAACCGGCACCTGGCCCTTGGGAGACCATGCCAGGAAGATGGGGTGGCCGACAACAATAGATGTAGAAGCTGCTATCAAAAAGAATCTAAGGAAACAATTTTTTACTATCTGTGTGAGTGCCCAAGCCTGGGAGCTCTACGGCATAGAATGATGTGGGAATTATCGATGGTTAAATGCGCCTTATCATTTTTCTTTTCATTACTCGAATTCGCTGTATGGTGGTGGCGGTGGAGATGTTCTCTGAGTGACACAAGCCCATACACTTGTAGAACCACTACTTTTTTTAGTAGTCGAACCATGTTGAATGAATCTGCCTATGTTGTCTATTTTCTTTTCTGCAATTTCTTTGAAATTAACCACTTTTGTTTTCGGATGCGGCGGCATGAAGAAAAGTTGTAAAACCTATTAAAATGTTTTTAAAAGTACTAAAGGAGGTTAAGATAAAAGCTTAAAATTAGGCCACTTTCAGGTTTTTTAAGCTAAGCATTTCAAGCTATGTGTTTGAATAAGTTATCATACAATTGTATTACTTAATCCCCTGAAAAGGTACGAAGTGCGAACCTATTACGGTCTTAAGGTGGCACCGATTAATAAAGGTATCGTAAAAAATTCAGCCTTTCTTGAGGCTAGCTTTGTACCATCAAGACAATATTCTAAATATTGGGAGGTTGAATTAGTTTTAAAGGTGACACACAGATGGCGCTATTTATCACTTTATCGCGTTGGCAATACTGAATATATATTCATGACAAAGCCTCATCCCTAGGCTTTGTTTATCAGTATCTGTCATTTCGCTGAAGTATAAACAACGCAGTGTTTTCGTGCTCCGAGTATGTCAACTTTCGTGCCGTCGAAACGCAATTTGCGGGAAGCTTTGCTTTTCTGCTTCAATTTGAAAAAAAAAATACAGCCCAAGCCCGTGAATTGCTGCAGGAGGCCTACCCAGACCATTCTCCGTCGATTTCAACATGTGAGTACTGGTTTCGACGATTCAAAAGTGGTGATTTTCACACCGAAGACAAGGAGCGTCTTGGCCATCCCAAAAATTTCGAGGACGCGGAATTGGGGGAATTGGTAAACGAGGACTCGTGCCAAACCCAAGAAGAGCTTGCTGAATCATTGGGAGTTGATAAATCAACCGTTTGCAAGCGTCTAAAAGCGATGGGAATGATCCAAAAGCAAGGACATTGGGTCCCGTACGAGTTGAAGCTGCGCGACGTCGAACGGCGATTTTTTACGTGCGAATTGCTGATCGAGCGACAAAATCGGAAGGGTTTTTTGCATCGGGTGGTGACTGGCGACGAAAAATGGATCCACTACGATAACCCAAAACGCAAAAAATCATGGGGTTTGCCCGGTCACGCATCAACGTCGACGGCCAAGCAGAATATTCACGGCAAGAAAATCATGCTCTGCATTTGGTGGGATCAGGTCGGCGTCGTATATTTTGAGCTGCTCCAACCGGGCGAAACAATCACGGGGGATCGTTACCGACTGCAATTGATGCGTTTAAGCCGGGCATTGAAAGAAAAACGGCCGGAAACGGTAAAAAGGCACGACAAGGTTATTTTGCAACATGACAACGCTCGGCCGCATGTTGCTCAACCTGTCAAAAAATACCTTGGAACGCTTGGCTGGGAAGTGTTACCCCACCCGCCGTATAGTCCAGACATAGCTCCCTCCGATTATCATTTGTTCCGGCATATGAGTCTCGATTTGGCGGACCAGCGGTTCTCCTCGTACGAGGCTACCAAAATATGGGTTGAGTCATGGATAGCCAAGCTTCGGCCAGAATTTTGGAGAAACGGCATCCGGAAATTGCCCGAAAAATGGGCGAAAGTTGTAGCTAGCGATGGCCAATACTTCGAATAAAATATTTTGTACCGTTGTTTCACAATAAAGCCCCAAATCTTCGAAAAAAACCTTTAAAACTAATTCAACCTCCCAATATATTCATTATATAATAAATACAATATATTCATATCGTTTTGTGCTCAGTCGTGACTATGCGAAGGAAGCCGCAAAACCTCCTTTTCAAAAGCTCTCGGAGCTACTGAGGCATTGATTAATTTATGTGCGGCCTAGTATTTCCTAATTGCCAATACTATTTACGTGCGTGCCTGCTAGTGAACAGGTAAAATATTTTTAAAATACTTTCAGTCCACAATTTATTTGCATTGTCGTCATGAAGTTTGTTTTGATAACTTGCAAGAAGTAGAAGTCTTAGACAAATATAGAATTGTGTGTTTAATTTTTCTCTACACAAAATTATGGTATATAAGGCTTGTCAAAGTAAAAGCGACTATCAATTTACAAAAGTTAAAATTTTTGGAAAGATGAAATTATTTACAGGACTATTTGTTATTGCTTTAGTATTCGTCCTCGCCGAAGGTGAGTTTTTTGGCAACTTATTCAATTCGTAAATACAATTTAAATATATAATCTCAAATATTTACAGGAAGATGAGGTGGACGAGGACTTGGTAGGCCAGGAGGACCAAGGGGGCCACCTAGTGATGACTCATGGGGTCCCCCTCGTCATGGTCCTGGTTGTGGTCCTAGTGGTCCTTCAAGTGCTTCCCCAAATGCATCTTCAACTGCGTCTCCAACTCTCTGTCGCGCTAACTACACTTCCTCATCTACAACTGTGGCGCCGTAATAAATGATGGCTTTAACACTTTTGATGGATATATGGACTATTATGGGTATCCTAAGATTCTGTAATCGCAAATTACAAAGTGACAGTTTAAATAAAAGAAATATCTAACTGACTTACAAACGAAGATATTAATTGGAATGCCTTGACACAAATTGCACCTTCTCAGTGGGGTCCCCACTTCCTCCTCATCCCTCACGAGCTCTTCGGTGGTCTTTTGACAATTGCGGGTCCACCGACTTGAGATCTCCCACTCCTACATATTTGTTGAAAAATAAATATCTTAATAATCTATGCTAGTTGTTTTTGTCTTACTTATAGTCTTTGTGTTTGTAATCGTCTCGAACAATATATTTTTCTTTCTAAACCTTCTAGTAATCAGATCACACATAGATGGTGGCATCAATTCTAAATAAACTTCTAAGGGTGAAATATGATAATTTAATGTTACGAGATGACAGCAGTGAATATAACAAACGAGGTTTCCAGTTCCCAACCAAAACAGGCAATAATGTGCATCTACCGGGGTAATTATTAAAAAAGGCCCACAAAAATACAATCGGTTGACAATGCTACGCGATGGGAGCCTCCTGGTGCTAACAAAAATCGAAATGTTGCCAATGAGTTCATTTAAGCAACTGGTTTCGATGGCTTGTGGTAGGCACCAATCGAGCTTTATAGTTTTGAATTCCATGAAAAATGCGATATATGATAGAAATTTTATTCCAACACCAGAAAAATAAATATTCGAAAATTTGAAAAGTTAAGGCGTGGCAAATATTCCGTAAGTGAATGTAAGCATCGTCTATACAGCCTACAACCTGTGTGCGCCTCACCTTGCCCAACTTCCTATAGCAAAAATTAATATTAAAAATAAAACATAAGGAAGTATTAAATTCGACCAAAGGGCCAACGGTGGATAGCGTAGATAATCGTGGGGTATTAGAGAAATTTCTGCAACTTCAAACATAGACGCACCCTGTACTTCAATATTGTTAAAGTCGAATAATCACTCTGCAAGTACTTCCCGCTGTAGTTGTTGTTGATGTTTTAACAGTAATAGAAGCCCCGTCAGTGTAGGGTATATCCCCGGTCGTCTTCGTCTGGCTAATCTAAAGGTAGGCCCAGGAAACATGCTGTTTCGACGGGAGAACACCCAGTACTTCAATATTATTAAAGTCGAATAATCACTCTGTAAGTACTTCCCGCTGGAGTCGAATGGATTGGTGCGTGACTACCATTCGAAAGGCGTAGGTTCGAATATCCGTGCATGAAACTCTAAAATAATAGAAAAAGCTTTTTTAGTAGGGGTCGCCCATCGGCAGGTCAAACAGGTGATTAGATTAGATGTACTTTTTCCAATAGAGTTTTTTTTTTTGCAGATAACGCATAAATAGCGTTTTTATTATCTTCTTTTATTTTACAACGATTTGTTTACTGTTCGACAAAGGGTAAGTATTCCTTCGATAGAACTCTTTCCGCTCTACAAAACTATGTTAATTGTATTTTTTAGTTATTTAATTTTTTAATAGTTTTGAGGTTTAGAATGGAATACCCAGGAGGCAAAAATCAACATTTTTGGCCCTGCTCTTCTTTGCTTTTCATCGAGATCAAAAAGCTGCCGAAGCACCTCGGGACATTTGCGACGTGTATAGAAAAGGTGTTATAAACGAGCACGGAAATGGTTTGCAAAGTTCAAAATTGGCGACTTCATCGACGTCAAGATGACAAGTCTCGCAGCGGAAGGTCTTCTGAATTCGATGAAGAACGTCTCAAATCACTTTTGAAGGAGAACAGTCGCCAAACCAGTCGTGAATTGACGGACAAAATGAACTGCAATGATAAAACAATTCTCAAACACCTTCATTCAATGGGATTTACCGCAAAATTGGGAGCCGGGGTGCCTCACGAGCTCAACGAAAAAAACAAAGAAAGTCGCTTTACAATTACTTCTCAGTATCTCGCCCACCAGTATCTCGCCCACCACGCGGTCACAAACAGCGCTTTTTGTACCGTATCGTCACGGAAGAAATGGAAAGAAATGATGCCTATACATCAATATAAAGCAAAGAAGGGAGTGCGTGGCTCCCGAAGATACGCCAAAGCCAAGAATCAAGCCGGACCTTCATCCAAAGAATATCATCATATGTGTTTGGTGGAACTGGGAGGGCATGGTGCACTGGGAAATGCTCGATAAGAATGCCACGGTCTACAGGGAGCTATACACTGTCCAGCTACACCGCGTGAATGAGACTACTCGACTGAAAAGAACAGATCGACATGGTCAAACCATACTCCTTCACGACAACGCCAGGCCCCATGTTGCACAAGCCTTCAAAGCCGCACTCCAAGAGCTCGAATGGGAGGTCCCTCAGCATCCACCGTATTCTCCGGACCTTACACCGACAGAGTACCATCGTTTATAAATCGTATAAATGTATTACGAAAATCGACGCTCTGTAAAAAGTGTGTCCATTTTTGGCTTAATAGCTACGGCAATAAGCAAAATTGCCGTATTTGGGATGAAGAGCAATCCGAAGACATTCAAGAACAGCCATTACATCCAATGAAAACAACCGTGCGGCCTTTAAGCTGAAGGATTTTATTTGTGTGAGTATATAAAGTCTTAATACTGTGTGGATAAACCAGCTTCCATTGAGGCATTGGAAGCCAACATTACCAAAATTATTTACGAGATACCGGCCGAAGTCCTCCAGCGAGTCTTACATTCAAAATTGGTGTTTACTGATGGATAAATTACGACACAGTTAAGGCCAATATTTGAAAGGAATCATCTTTAAAAAATAAATGCCATAAATGGTTGTACACAAAAATAATAATGATTGCACAATCAATTTCAATTTTCGTTGATTTATTTCAATTTAAAATCCGATTCCTCTAAATTGATCACCCTTTTTTATATACATATATATAAATACTTCCCCATACAAGCTTTAGCGGGCCGGGTTTCTTACTTACATATAGTGCTTTATTTATTTAGCGCAAGACATTTCACTCAATAAAATAGAATGTACAACACCGCAAGCGAAACTTAATCAATTCATGAAATGTTTCAGTATGATTTTGTATCAATGCCAATTAAACGTACATATGCCGAGGCTGAGAAACCGAACTGCCTTCATACAAGTTTTCAGTTTTTCACCGGCATGCTGGAATATTGTTTTAAATGGCCTCAGTTCCAGTATAAATTATATCACGTAGACCAGGGGCAGCCAAGCTCCTTAACAGTCTGAACCATTTTTTTAATTTTAAATTTTTCGCGAGCCATAGTTAAATACGAATTCAAAAGGTATGCACAAAATGTATTAAACATTTTTTTGTTTTACAGAAATTATATTTATCGAAAATATAAAATATAAATAAATTGAATTTAAATATTAAAAATTAAGCACATTTATTTTACTTCTCTTCATAATTCTTTAAAATTTGGTGAATAATTGGTGACAGTACTTCTTAGTAATTCTTTGAAATGCTGGTAAATTAATACCTACTGATCGGTGTGTGGTTTTCACCAATTTTGAAGTGGAACAAAGTAATTCAGATACGTACATTGTTCCGAATATTGTGATAATTCGACAAGCAGTCTTTTTTAATTCAGGATACTTCGATTCTAGTACAAATTTTCAAAATTCAGTAATCGACGTCGACAGACAAGGATAGCCGAAACCGCAACAGCAGTTGGCATAAACCCGTCCAAAACAGGCATCATCCCTTTCACCAGGAAAAGAGCCTTACCAGGAATGAAAGAGGTCAGCATAGACCGGGTTGCTATTGATTTGGTCAGCGTAGTAAAGTATCTCGATCTTGTCCTGGATGCCAAGCTTAACTGGTTGCATGCTGACGCAACCTTGTCCAAGGCAACAAAGGCTCTAATGATCTGCAAACGTCTAGCAGGGATATCTTGGGGCTGTAATTGAAGAATTCTGAGATGGATGCACATCATAATAATAAGACCAATGGTGACATATGGAGCGGTCGCTTGGGCATCGAGAATCACTCTCTCGACAGTGCGGGCAGCGTGTGCATCTAGCATGCGTGTGCATCACGGGAGCGATGCGGACCTGCACTATAGCTGCGATGGAGGTGATGCTCGAGTTAACACCGCTCCATATATTAGCCAAGCGCACCCTGCTGAATATTACTAGGATAGGTTTCGGGAGAGGAAAAGTGATGTAATCTAAAAATATGGAAGTACTAAAGCTGCAGCTCTCACTCACCCAGCTGCCCAGAGATGATATCACTAAGATGAAGAAATTTGAAGAGAAGTTCAGAATAAGTTGAACTGGAGTAGACCTGCATTTGAAAAGAAGCTCCAGGAGTGTACTCTGCACTGGTACACAGATGGCTCGAAGACTGGAAGGCATAGGCGCTGGAATTTACGGCCCCAAAACCAGACGGTCTGTGCCGATAGGCAGTTTTCCAAGCATTTACCAAGCAGAGATAAACTTAGAAATGAAAGTCCGGAATGAACGAATTGCCATTCTGAGTGGCAGTGAGGCGGGACTCATGGCCCTATCGTCCTGTGAGATCAAATCCTCACTGGTACTTGAGTGTATCTAGACACTTACTCTACTAGAAATTCACAATTGCATCAGGCAAATTTTGGTCTCAGGGCACAGAGGTACTAGGAACGAAGTAGCGGACGCATTGGCGGCCTCGCCTTTAATAGCGCCAGAGCCCTGGCTTAACATGGGACAACACACCATCAGGGAGAAGCTCACAAGTGAAGAGCTTGGGCTAAGGTGCTTGCTGGCACCAAACTATGAGCCTACGCCACGCGAATTCCTTACCTCCCAAAGAGGTTTAAAAACTCATAATCTTCCCCAAAGATAATCTGTCAGCTGCACATAATCGGGATTTGGTCTACGGACTCTTGTCGTTTCTGCAACCAATCACCGGAGACTCCAATGCACCTTCTCCTGGAATGCAGCGCTATAGCGTGGAGAAGGTTGAGATAGCTTGGCCAACTGCAACCAGAGGAAAGGCACATACGCTCAATCCAATCCAGCTCTATCCTGAGTTTAACAAGTGAACTGGGCTTGGATGAGGCACTGTGATGAGTAGAGGGCGCAAAAGGCCATGAGGTCGAAGTGCAAACCTCATATATCTATCTATCTAGTTTTAGGGGTGCAGATGTAATCAGGTACATCAAAGCACCAAGGATTCGAGGGTACGTCGGTCACATTCTACGAATGAGCAACGATAGAGATATAAAAAAGATCTTCGAAACAAATCCATAAGTCGTCAGAAGAAGAGGCCGGGCGGTAAAACGATGGGGAGATGTTATTGTAGGCGAAAAGGTGATGACCGAACTGTAATGTTATGACGATGATGATGTGAAAGGTCACATATTATTGTAATTGCAATTGTAAATTCAGTGTTTGCAAATTTTTCATGACATCAACCAAAAACATTAACGTCTGATTTTGAATAGGTTATTTCTTGTGGAATTTGAAATTCCTCTCTTAAAAGCCTATCAATACCGTTTTTCCCCAGCATTATCGGAGCTCCATCATTTGCAATACTTCCAAGTTTATTAAGAGGCACATCAAAAGTTTTCATTATGGAATCTAATGCATTTTTAATATCGATATCACGGGTTGAATCTTGAAGTGCTGCTAAATCTGAGAATTCTTCTCTAATAACGAAGACAGGTAAAACAAAACGTATGAAAACTGCCAATTGCGGAAGATATGGGTTATCTGATCCACAAAGGAACTATTGTGAAACATTTTATTTAGATAAAAACATAACAAAATCGTAATAATATACGAGGGGTGCCTTTATATTTCGGGATTTGGCAACCCTGGTGTTGCAATCTGGCAAGTGACAGCTGTATCGCAAAGTTTGACATTTTTTGGCTTTTACGTACTCAGAACGTTTTGAAATACCAGCTCTATTTGTGTTGTTTACAGTAACTTAAAAGATTCATCTCGGTCCAAAAATGGAATTAAATCGTGAACATTTTCGTGCGATTATTTTATACAACTTTCGACGTGGGTTAACTCAGCAACATTGCATGGATGAACTTAATTCATATTTTGGCGATGAAGCTCCATCAAGGACCAGTGTTTATCGATGGTATGGTGAATTCAATCGTGGTCGTAGTTCACTCCAAGACGAATTTCGTGAAGGTCGTCCAAAATCAGTTGTTGTTCTGAAAACCATTGATGCTGTGCGCGAACTGATATTGCAAGATCGTCATGTGACCTATCGTACATTGCATACATTCAATATTGCATAAACATTTGACTGACTGTCAAAAAAATTTGTTCGCGTTGGATCCCACACAATTTGTCAATCGCTCAAAAAAAGGCTCGTGTCGATTGGTCGAAGGAAATGCTCAAAAAATACGATCGCGGGGCTTCGAAACACGTCTAGCCGGGTGATGAATCATGGATTTACGCGTATGAGCCCGAAAGTAAACAAAACTCGACTGTATGGGTGTTGCAAGATGAGCCAAATCCAACAAAAGTTGTTCGCGCACGAAGCACTTCCAAGCAAATGGTCGCCTGTTTTTTCGGAAAAACTGGACATGTCGCAACCGTACCACTTGAACAACGCAGAACAGTAAATTCTGAGTGGTACACAACCATTTGTTTGCCAGTTGTCTTCCAAGAAATTAGGAAAACCAATCGCCAAAGACGGATCACTCTTCACCAGGACAATGCGAGCTCTCACACATCGGCTCAAACAACTGCATTTTTGAGCACCCAAAACATCGAATTAATGGGTCATCCGCCGTATAGTCCTGACTTGGCATCGAATGACTTCTTTTTATTCCCGTACGTAAAAAACAAACTGAGAGGTCAACGTTTTTCGACACCTGAAGAAGCGGTTGCAGCATTCAGAATGCATGTTTTGGAGGTACCTCATTCAGAGTGGCAAAAGTGCTTCGACAATTGGTTCAAACACATGCAAAAGTGTATAAATCTTCATGGAGAATATTTTGAAAAACAATAAAGTGATTTTCGATGATTATAAAAGGCACCCCTCGTAATAGCACAAAAATGAAAAGGGAACTCGGATACATTTATCGAAAGCCACAAATAATTCTTCTAAGAGCCGCATGTGGCTCCCAAGCCGCAGGTTGGCTTCCCCTGACATAGGCATATCCTATACATAGGTATCAAATGACGAAGACTGCCAAGAGGATTAACATATATTTTTTTTCGTAGCAGTCCTTGCTAAAAATGTGGAAAATATATTTTGAAATTTTCGCACTCAATATCCTTGTCGATTTTCATGGGACTTACGCTATGAAAAAGAAAAAAAATGTAGTAAAGACTTTTAAGGCCCGTTTTCACAGACCAACTACCAACCACTTTTCATATCAGCATATTAATTTGACTAATGGTTGACTGTCGTTAGCCAATGCACATCCATTAGTTAAATTTTCATATATTTTGACAAATATTGTTAAAAAAAAAAATTTATATATTTAAATTCTCTCGACATTCTTTCATACATATGTATGTCATATAATTTTAAGCCAATTTACACGATGACTTTTCATTCTGATTTTTTGCACATTCTTTTTTAAAGAGATTTTCGAAAATCTTCGAGCATTTACAGGATGACTTTTCGTTTGCGCCTTTCCTTGAGTGTTTTTGACGTTTAAGCGGACAATTTTTCACCCAGAGTGAAAAGCCATCATGTAAATTGACGCCTATAGCATCACGATAATTTTTAGATTTGTTGGTTTACTACCACCATTGCTACGACTGGCGTCGGCCGTAGCCGAATGGGTTGGTGCGTGATTACCATTCGGAATTCACAGAGAGAACGTTGGCTCGAATCTTGGTGAAAAGAAAATTAAGAAAAACATTTTTCTAATAGCGGTCGCCCCTCGGCAGGCAATGGCAAACCTCCGAGTGTATGTCTGCCATGAAAAAGCTCCTCATAAAAAAAAATCTGCCGTTCGGAGTCGTCTTGAAACTGTAGGTCCCTCCATTTGTGGACAACATCAAGACGTACACCACAAATAGGAGGAGGAGCTCGGCCAAACACTCAAAAAGGGTGTACGCGCCAATTATATATATATATATATATACCCTCTACTCAAATATGAACGAGACGTTATCAATAAAACGGTCCGCGGATGACATATGGCAAAGAGCAGAGTTCCCATAGGTTGTCTGCAACATTTTTAAGGCGTCTGAAGCCGAAATTTTGTTGGAATAACAAAATTTCAAACAAATTCTTTGTTCAACTTGAATTTCCATCGTTAAATTCGAAGAACACACTCGAGCTTGACTTGTTTACAGTAGCACAGAAAACAAACTATGTGACATATCACGCTGAAATTTGCCATGTAAGTTTATAACAGTCCTACCAAAAAACAAAAAATTTATTTTTGCCATATGTCATCCAAGGACCGTTTTATTGATAACGTCTCGTTCATATTTGAGCATAAGGTATTACTACGACGGGAGCTTTGAAGATGCATTAGGCTTTTTAATCCTCCTCATCCTCGTATTACCGCGTTCATATCGTTTTTCTAATGTGTGGGAAAAGAAGTTAAAATTTGCCGCATTGTGTTATAAAAATGCGTGTGTATAAATATATATATGGGTATGTGTTATAAATAAGCATTCTTAATACGTATTCAAAAACGTACATATGTGAATATTATGCATTTTTTTTTAGTTACATTCATTTTATCTCCATCCTGAGAGACTTTTCCCGTAACCAACACTTATCATTGTGTGAAGTGCAACTTGCCTACAATCTACAGGAAACTGCATACAAAACCAGTATAACCGCAAGCAATGCCGCAAGTTAACACCTTTTCTCTCACTCTCTTTTGTCATGGACTTTGCTACATACATACGTAAGTATTGACTCGTTTGCCACAATAAAGTAAAATGTGAAGCTTGTTTAACTGCTTATCAGCAGGGAAAAAATAACAGCAAGAGATCACCGCAGAAATGTCGAATAGCACATACTCGTACATAAATGCCCTGTAGGACTAAAAAACAGGTGTGTGATTTTAATGGATTTTTCATTTAGAATTTTAGTAGAAATTTTATCATTAGCTCTAATACTATGGGATTCTTCTGCCAAGTTTATTGAATATTATTTAGTCACTGAGACCAAACCTCCATGGAAATTTACACGATTGGGCAGCAGGCGCAATGATGAAACTAAATTAACAACGTTTTGGGGGTATTGTTGCCTCTATCGGAAGTGACATTGCCTTTAAGGTCAAACAACTTGACTACGCTGGACTCTCTCCGGTGCAATTTTCTAAAGTAGCAAGTCTATGCCAATATAACCAAATCAAACGGTACTTTCAGAGACAAAGAAAGATCCAGTCAACCGTCAAGTCGACAGGTCCTTAGTCAAATTCAGTCGAATATATCTAACAGCCATAGAAATTTTGCACTCAGATTAGTGGCACCGTGAAGCAGTTGTGGCTCGTTAATACCTCACCACGCCCTTATTAATAAACGCTATAATTTATAACAAACGCGTAGATGAACTTATAACCCTAAAAACGAGAAGTGAAAGGCGCAGTAACGTAGCTTTTTTACTTGTACAGGTTTGCATTTCATTTTGAGATTTTCTGGTCCTTGCGTTAAAACGTTAATTTGTTCTCTGACATTCTGAGTAAAAATATTGAACCTTTATTCGAATTCTTTACTGTAGTGAGTTTCGGGTTGGCCGAGTTTCATCTCCAATTTTTTCTACTCGTATATGGAACTAACGAAGCTTAAGTAATTGTCGAAAAGTATAAATGACTAACAGATTGAAGCTGTGAATGCTAGCACGCTAAAAAAAGCATCAGCGTACATAGTGCAAAATCATTCAACTATTGTAGAAGGGATGTTACGAGGGATACATGACACCGGTCCTGTAAAGTTGTTTTGATGGCAAAATATAAAAAAATGAATTGGTCATGCTTGTGAATTCACTAAAAGCGCACCATTTCGATACTAGTAGATTTTTCTGCAGGGTAGGTGAGAATGATAATGTTAGTGTGTACGAATGTGTGTACGTATGTATATATGTAGTTATCAGTTTGTTTTTGTTTCCAAAATATGTTGTCTGTGGTCGGTCTATAGTATCACTATGCGAAGCTCAAAAAGTTATCACAAAATGAAAACAGAAAATAAATACTACTAAAAACATATGTAGGTACATATAAATAATAAATATACGGATAGTGATACAATACTATATATGCATATGTATATATGTATATGCACATGCGTTATTAAATGAAAATCGGTTTGTGTGCACACGTATATGCAAAGAAGCAACACATACGCAAATGTTTTGTATATATTTATATTATTTGGCTTCGAATATTTCACATTTCGTCTTCGCCATTCGAACGCTTCAGTCTCTAAATAAAGTTCTTGTGCTGTGTGCTCGAACAGTTCAGTGGAGGAGCTTTGTCATTTTAAAGTTTTATATACATAAATAATATTTAATATAATAAAAATACAGTTTTACAATCAAGTCGTGAATAAGTTTTAGTGTAAGTAACAAAACAAACAAATGTTAAAAGGCGTTAAATAGGGATTCGCATAAGAGTAATGAGATGTTAGCCGGTACTCGCGCATAAAATGAGAAAAAGTGCAGTGAACTCTCTTGCACCAGTCCAGTGGTGCTAGTGTACTATAATATTTACATACACATATTAGTAGTAGATTCATACATATATAAGTATATCTCTTTTTCATTGTCAAATAGTATACTAGAACTGAGAAGGAAAAGTGAAAGTCATTTTCTCAGCCAATTAAACAACAGCAAACACGAGTGTGATACATGTTTGTACATGTCATCAACATACTAGCGTATGTAGCCATGTATGTCCACCAACAAGTTCTTTCAACTAGAAACCACTTCAAATACCTGAGTGTTACCTAAACAAACTGCCTTAGTGACTACTCAAATAAGTTAGCTCATTGAATGAGATATTCGAAAAGAAAAAAACTGCAAAAAAGTAATAAAGTAAAATTAATACTAATAAAATTAAATTAATTTTAAAACAAAAATAAAAATTAAATTAAATAGTATATATAAGTATAATAAAACCCACCAAAATAAAATAAATAATAAACTATTCCGTCGTAGCTAAATTGGTTGGTGCGTGACTACCATTCGGAATTCACAGAGAGAACTTAGATTCGAATCTCGGTGAAACACAAAAAAAAATTTTTCTAATAGCGGTCGCCCCTCTCCAGGTAATGGCAAATTTTCGAGTGTATTTCTGCCATGAAATAGCTCCTCATAAAAACATCTTCCGTTCGGAGTAAGCTTGAAACGGTAGGTCCCTCCATTTGTAGAACAACATCAAGACGCACGCCACAAATAGGAGGAGGAGCTGGGCCAACCACTCAAAAAAGAGTGTACGCGTATATATTGGGAGGTTTAATTAGTTTTAAAGGTGACACACAGATGGCGCTATTTATCACTTTATCGCGTTGGCAATACTGAATATATATTCATGACAAAGCCTCATCCCTAGACTTTGTTTATCAGTATCTGTCATTTCGCTGAAGTATAAACAACGCAGTGTTTTCGTGCTCCGAGTATGTCAACTTTCGTGCCGTCGAAACGCAATTTGCGGGAAGCTTTGCTTTTCTGCTTCAATTTGAAAAAAAATACAGCCCAAGCCCGTGAATTGCTGCAGGAGGCCTACCCAGACCATACTCCGTCGATTTCAACATGTGAGTACTGGTTTCGACGATTCAAAAGTGGTGATTTTCACACCGAAGACAAGGAGCGTCTTGGCCAGCCCAAAAAGTTCGAGGACGCGGAATTGGGGGAATTGGTAAACGAGGACTCGTGCCAAACCCAAGAAGAGCTTGCTGAATCATTGGGCGTTGATAAATCAACCGTTTGCAAGCGTCTAAAAGCGATGAGAATGATCCAAAAGCAAGGACATTGGGTCCCGTACGAGTTGAAGCTGCGCGACGTCGAACGGCGATTTTTTACGTGCGAATTGCTGATCGAGCGACAAAATCGGAAGGGTTTTTTGCATCGGGTGGTGACTGGCGACGAAAAATGGATCCACTACGATAACCCAAAACGCAAAAAATCATGGGGTTTGCCTGGCCACGCATCAACGCGACGGCCAAGCAGAATATTCACGGCAAGAAAATCATGCTCTGCATTTGGTGGGATCAGGTCGGCGTCGTATATTTTGAGCTGCTCCAACCGGGCGAAACAATCACGGGGGATCGTTACCGACTGCAATTGATGCGTTTAAGCCGGGCATTGAAAGAAAAACGGCCGGAAACGGTAAAAAGGCACGACAAGGTTATTTTGCAACATGACAACGCTCGGCCGCATGTTGCTCAACCTGTCAAAAAATACCTTGGAACGCTTGGCTGGGAAGTGTTACCCCACCCGCCGTATAGTCCAGACATAGCTCCCTCCGATTATCATTTGTTCCGGCATATGAGTCTCGATTTGGCGGACCAGCGGTTCTCCTCGTACGAGGCTACCAAAATATGGGTTGAGTCATGGATAGCCAAGCAGCAGCCAGAATTTTGTAGAAACGGCATCCGGAAATTGCCCGAAAGATGGGCGAAAGTTGTAGCTAGCGATGGCCAATACTTCGAATAAAATATTTTGTACCGTTTTTTCACAATAAAGCCCCAAATCTTCGAAAAAAACCTTTAAAACTAATTCAACCTCCCAATATATAAAATAAAATAAAACAGGAAACAAAATAAAATATATTAAATGATATCAAATAATACAAACATAAAATGAAAAATAAACTATGTTAAAATGAAATACACCAGAGTAAAATAAAGTAAAGTAAATTAAAATTAAATAAAATTTAATTGTTGGTTGTTTGATCGAGCACTTCACAAATAGAGGAACCTACAGTTTTTCACTGCCACCGAATGGCAGATGGTATATGAGGAGTTTTTTCATGGTAGAAATACACTTGGAGGCTGACCATTATGAGGAGCGACCGCTATAAAAGTAATTATTTTCTATCATTTGGTTTTTCATGCCTGGGGTTTCGAACGTGGCACTACCGATCCATTAGGGTACGGTGGCTATTAATTGAATTATATTGCTTTACATGAAATAAAAATTAAATTAAATTATATTATACATAAAATAGAAATTTTAGTCAAATAAAATTAAATTAAATGTAGTCAATTTAAAATTAAAAAATTAATAAAATAGAACTAAATTCATTTCGTAAATAAAACAAAATTAAATAAAGTGTACAAAAGGCAAAATTATATATGAAATATTCTTCACTAAAACTAAGATAAAATTAAATGAATTTAAGTAAATATAAATCAAATTAATTTAAATAAATATTAAAATAAATAAGATGAATTAAACTTAGATAAATTGAAATGCTAAAATAAAATGATAGTGCATAAATAAAGTTAAAAACAAAAATAAAATAAAAAAAAAACAATAAAATAAAATAGTTTAAAATAAATGAAAATACAATAAAAATGGCATTAAAATGAAAAAAATTAATTTAATTTAATAATTAAAAAATATAATTAAGAAAAGTAAATAAATAAATAAGTAAAAATAAAATTAAATATAAACTAAGATTCAAAATTTATAAAATAAATGGAAAAAAATGTAATTTTAAATAAACTAAAATGCAATAAAAAAAATTAAATTAAATTACGACTACTTCAAATAAAAAAATTATTAATCAATAAAACAAAAATAAAATGAAGTAAAATATAAGATAAAATAATGTACAAAATAATCTAAACTAAAATAAATTAGCTTAAATTAATTTTAAGCATAGAAGTAAAATAAAAGTGAATCAACTCGAATTGAAATAAAATAAAATTAATTAATATAAATTAATTAATTTAAAAAAACTGAAAAAATAAAGCAAATTAAAATAAAACCAAAGTGTCAAAATAAAATAATATTAATAAATGATTTTAAAATAACATTTAATTAAAAATAAAAATAAAAATAAAGTGAAATGAAGTGACTAAAATTAAAAAATGAATTAATTATTAATATAAATAAATAATAATTATTAATATAATAAAATAAATAAAACAAAAATAAAATTAACTATGAAATAAAATAAATGAAATAAAAATAAATTAAATTTGAAATGAAAGTTAAACAAATTGAATTGAAATAAGATTAAATTAATAAAGAAAAAAATTATTTAAGCAAAATGAAATAAACTAGAATAAATTGAAATAAAATAAAGTTACGTTAATATAACATAACGTCACGATGCCATGGTGCAAATGTAAATACTAATCTCCTGTAAGGAGGAGTTCAAAGCTCTTAGGTGTGCAGGTAACATTTCCCTGATCTGGGTTCCAGGACATAGGAACATGGAAGGATATGAAATTGCAGATGATCTTGCCAGGAAGGGGTTGACTAAATTGATCTAAGAGGTGTACTACCCGGTCATCGGCATCCCCTTGACTTTTGTAATGTAGGGTAATTTCCACTTTATTTCTTAGGAAAGCGCAGAAAAAATGGAGCTACATTTCTTCACGTGCAATTTCGATGAACCCTTTGGTCCCAGTAGAATAAACGCAGGACGCAGAAAGTCCCAGAGAACTCCACGCCGTTCAATTCCCAAGCTCGTAGCTATGTTTGCCGGTCATTGGATGATCGGCACACACGCGGAAGAGCTAGGTTTACCATTTAACCTCCATTGCAGAAGTAGTGGGGACCTTTCAGAGAAGGAGACTATTGAGTACTTTCATTGTAAATGTCCCGATTTGGCAGCTAGAAGATTAAGATCACTGGGTGCTCTTTTCTGTGACAGCTTGGGGCGTCAACCTAAGTCCCATTAATCTTCTCCATTACATCAACAGTTCTGGCTGGCTGTTGATATCTGCCTGTTAGAGGTCTCAAAATGGTACCAAAACGGCACTTTAGTGCTACTTGGGGGGTGCCAGAGTGAGCCTTCAACCATTTTACCTACCTACCTATCTAATATAAAATATATGTGCGTACAATAGTATTAGATCGGAATGCGGTATAGAGTGAATCGATGCAGGTATCAGGGTTCAGTAGAACACCGTGTCTTGCATTTAATATGTTTTGCGAAAAATTTTCATCCAGCTTGGGCTTGAAATCTTTAGTTGTTAAGAAGGAAGCCGAGTCGATGTTGGTGAATTTATAGTAATTGCACGCTCTCGACCATAGCAGCCAAGTTATCGTCGGTACACTTCGCGATTCTTTTGATTATTGTCCATTACGAACTTTTCGCATAAATTTCAGCACAGCAATCACGGTGGGTGCTTCAGTGCGGCCAACAATTCTTTCCAATAATGAGATTTTAATCGGCTTGAAAGAACTTTGTTCTATCGTATATACATACACATTGTCTACAACAAATACGAGTACATGTGCTAAGCATATAATTATAGACTAGCAATAGTCGAGGACTACTCTTATACTTTGTAATTTCACATTTAACCCCTAAATAACACCAACACGAGGAATCTTCATGAGATTATTTTTTTTTTTTTTCATTTATTTGGAGCACTTGCAAGCAGCCATTATCAAAACGCTTGCGTCATACGCCCACCTTATCAATGGCAAGCGCCTCGAATAACCTTATCAGCAGCAATAGGTGTCACTTTGTTTTTATATATATATTTTTTTAATGACAAACATTCTGGTATTCTTCGTGACTCGGTAAATCTTGATTATTCATAAAACGCCAATTATTTCCTCATTTGACTGGTCATAGTTTTAATGAATTTCATTTGACGCATTGTCAGGAATGAGGTGATGGCAGCATAATTGAAAAGCTCTGCAACTAAAAATAAAATAAATACAAAAATAATGACAAAAAAAGTCTTAATAATTTCAGAGTACTAATGTTCTCTTATAAATGAGGGCAGTTGGCTATTATATGGAAATGAACTGGCATCAAGACACTTGCAAATTATCAAATTATGATCAGTAAGGTTATTAGTAACGCACTGTTATTTTTGTTAAGTTTAAGATTCAAAATTCATACAGAAAATAATAAGTAAAATAAAAAACAAAGTTATAATATATATTTTACTAGACCTTGTGAAGCCGGTAACCTTAGAAGCTCTCGAATTCCTTGGTAACAAGAGATACACATTGTGTCTCATATGGTTTGATCTTAAAATTAAATCAGTGATGTCATACCATAACCATATAGCCTTAAGCTGCAATTAGTGGGACCATACCGTAACCATAACCATAACCATAGCAATCAGCTGTTCTCATCAAACATATAGGCGTTAGGTGCCGCACCAGTAACCATAACCGTAGCCGTATGTATCGATTGAATTTTGGTTTTCCCCCGTAACCATAAGCAGTTGTGAAATACTTGATATTTGTTTAGATATTTGCGATTGAATACTGAATATTAGAAATGAACAGCGAAAAATGAATTGACTTAGTGGAAATTTATCCGTGTCTTTATGACAGCATACAAAAGCCGTCATTAATTATACTTCAATATCAGCTGTTTATGGTTATGGCATGACTAATGGACACATGCTGTAATTTTGCGACTATTGTTATGATTACGGCTATGGCACCACTAATTGCAGCTTTAATCAAAACGCTATTTACCGTCGTCTCTTCATAGTGCCATAGCTGTCGTCATTTATTTGTTCATTTTGAAAAACCAGAAACTAAAGAAAAGATAACAACATGAAAATATAACAATTCGGGAGGACCCAGAACGGCATCCATCAAGGGGCAATTCTATTCACCCACATCTGAGTCCACCATATTTGTAGTCAGCTTTCATGGTATGGGCTCGCCTTCTTACATATGTCTCTATCTATGTCTGTCTATATCATAGTACGCGTTGCTGCTGTCCTCGTGTTCGAGCATTTTGCTGATAATGTTATTCAGCGGCGCGATGTCGCCAATCTGCTTCCTTCAGTTTTGCCGTCCATCTGCCATTCGGTTCAGTGTCCCAACGGCTTTGCCACCGCAGCATGGTTTGGCGACTCCGTTCCGCGACGCTACTGGTGACGTGTTTTTTTTTAGAGTCCCAAGCATCCGTTCCTTCCCGAGCCGTGAGGTCAACGGGTATCTCCCCGCTGATCACAAAGACTGAATCTGTTAGGTTTAGAATATTTTGTTACGTACAACCTTTCCTGCGTTATCTTTTGTACAAATATTTAAAAAATTGATTGGTGCTATATCTGCACAGAGAAATTTCATTTCATTTATATATACATATTTTATTTTTTTCCATTTTAGTTGTTTATTTCAATTCATTTTATTTTCTTTTATATTATTTATGTTATTTTATTACAATTTATTATTTTTTTTATATATATAGTTTTTTTCTATTATATTTTGTTTTGTTTTATTTCTTACATATATAATTATATATTAATTTCTTTTATATGACCTTATTCTATTTTATTTCATTTCAAATCATTATGTATTTTTTTACTTTAATGCATTTTATTTTAGTCCATTCAATTTTGTTTATTATCATTTTATTTTATTTTTTACTTCATTGTATTTTATTTTAGTTTATTTTACTTTACTTATAATATTTAATCTTATTCATTTCATTTTTACTTTATTTTATTTTATGTTATTTCACTTTATTTTATTTAAATTTTCTTCTTTTTTATTGTTTTTGTTTTTTTTACTTTATTGAATTTTATTTCATCCTATTTTATTATTTTTTACTTGATTTATATTATTTTACTTTATCTTTTATTATTTGATATAATTTTTTTACTTTTTTATTGTATTTTATTTTCTGTTGTTTTATTCCATTTTATTTTACGTATCATTTTATTTTATTTGACTTTACTTTTTCTTATACTATCTAATCTTGTTCTTTTCATTTTGACTTTATTTTATTTCATTCTATTTTATTTTTGTTTTTTACTTTTTTATTGTATTTTATTTCATGTTCTTTTATTCAAATTTTTTATATAATTTTATTTTGTTTGGTTTTATTTTACTTTATATTAATTATATTTTTTTATTTTACTTTACTTTATCTTATATTATTTCACATCATTATATTTTTTTTACTTTAATGCGTTTTATTTTATTCCATTTTAATTTGTTTTTTACCATTTTGTTTATTTTTTTATTTATTAGGTTTATTATTTTATTTTAGTTTATTTTACTTTTTCTTATATAATTTAATCTTTTTCTTATCGGGTTTTCTTTATTTTATGTTTTTTTCATTAAAGTCATTTTATTTAAATTTACTTTATTCTATTTTTCTTATTTTACTGTATATTTTATTAATATATCTTATTTTATTTTATTTTTATTATTATTTATTATTTCACTTTATTGTATTTGATTTACTATATATATTTTATTTATTTTTATATTATTTATTTCTGCTAATTTTACTTTAGCTTACATATTTAATTTGTTTTTACTTGATTTATGTTATTTCATTTTATTTTACTTAATTTTTTATTACAATATAATTTTTATTTTTTATTAATATATTATTTTTATTTATTGTTCTACGTTATTGTATTTGATTTCTATATTTTGTTACTTTTTTCCACTCTACATTATTTTATGTTAGTTCATTTTATTTTTATTATTACTTTATTTTTCTTCAATTTATTTTATTTCACTTACTTTAATTTAATTCAATGTACATATTTTAGTTTACATTATTATAAATATTTCAAATATAAACCACTTATGTACTTATTCTTAAACAAAAACAACAAATTTCGCAATTCAAAAACATTAAATTAAAATATTTTTTAAATTTTCTGCATTAGGATAATAAACCTTTAAAATGGCAGCACCTAAAAGTAAGTACAACAGTCTAGACAACTCCTGCTTGCTTAATTGTTGCTGTTGTAAAAATAACAATTTGCCTTCTCCTTCGCCTTACTCCAGCACCCAAAATCCTTTGTAAATACATATGTAGACAGAATAATATGATTATATGGATGTATAAATGTATATATGTATGTATGTATGTGTATAAAAGACCTAAGTAAAATGCCCAACCCACAGCACGTTCGCCTGCATCGACCTCATCCAGATCCTAAAAAATGCCACCCCTAAAAATGTACATTTAATGTATAACTTTCTGAAACGGATTTATCTGCGCAGACGAGTTTGACACAATCACTTAAAGCAAACTGCAAAAGAGCCGAAGCCCACCGTCGCCAGTGTTACGAGTATTATCGTTTAGTAGAATATTTAATTTGTTGTACAAATAAATTAAAAATAATAATATTTTGGCCTTGCGATTGCTTCATGTCCTTTCTGAAGAAGCTGTCTGGAGGACGAGGTGGAATCACCTCAGCACTTTCTTCTCAGCTGCTCTGCTCTAGTCGGACAAAGGTGCAGACATCTGGGCTCTCATTTTTTCGCTACACTTGCGGATATTATGGGAGAAATGCATCGGTAGCTTGAAGCGGTTACTACGAACCTTAATCACCACTGTTAGTCGTCATTCTCTAATCCAAAGCCCATTCTTCCTTTTTACCACCTGACTGATTCCCTCCGTTCCCCTTTTCCCCCTCCCCTCCGCCTGTCTGGTATCACAACGGAACATTTTTAAATATTTGTCCAAATGGGCCCCCGCAAGGGCAGCCATTTATAAAGTAATAGATAAATAAAATAATAAGAGAATAACGGTAGCTTCTGCACACCGTGAGATAAAAGGAAATATATTCAAAAGCTTCATAGGAACAGGTACCTGTGTATATATGTTTATAAACGTCTGATTTTTGTATGAATACTATAATGGTCTATCGTCTATCCTCTGTTGTGTTCACTTTTGCTCCATAATTTCCCTTGCAATGCTATTAATTAGGTTTTTATTTTATGTCTCATAAATATTGTATAAAATTGTAAAATAAAATAATAATATTGTGTTTATAAAAATGTATATACATAGATGTTGTAAATTTTCAAAAACTGTCTGCACTAAAACACATAAAAAGCTCTTACAATGCCGTTATTTATATTATTCCACCAGTTTATGTCCCCATTTTATAATTAATTAAATAATGTTTTGCTTATTATACTGGAATGCTTAACAAAAATTATCGTAAAGTAGTAAATGTAATAAGTTTTCTGCTTCTAAGCATATTTCAAAACCCTCCTTTGTGCTAGCCCTTCTTAGTCACTAACGACAAAAATATATGTACTATATATATAAGGTGAAGTCCGAAATAAACAAGACTGGTGTCATAAAAATGTTTTTGATGGCGCCTTCTTTTTACTGAGTTAGTGCGTTGGAAGTTACATCCCTAGCTGACTCCCAGTGAAAGCGAAGCTATTGCGTCTAAAGTGTCAGTATGTTTGTGTCATCGGTACAAAAATCGAAGAAAGAGCTAATATCAAATTTTGTTTTAAAATCGGTAAAACGTTTACAGAAACATTTGAATTGATGAAAAAAGTTTATGGCGATGATTGTCTATCTCGTGCCAGAGTTCATGAGTGGTTTACACGTTTCAGAGATGGTTGAGAAAACATAAATGACAATGAACATACCGCCCAAAATCAGTAATCACCGAAAACTCCATCGAAATTGTTCGTAAATTTTTCAAAAATGAACCGAAATCATTGTTGGAATTCATGGAATCAGAGTTGAATATCTATATACCAAATATACCAAAACATCAATTTATCGCATTTTAACTCATCATTTTGGACTTACGAAAGCTCTGTGCCCGCTTCATTCCACACAAGTTAACTGAGGACCAAAGGTTGATCAGAATTCAACATTCAAAAGACCTCATTGAAGAGGGGAGAAAAGACGAAAACTTCCTTTACAACATTATAACTGGTGATGAAACGTGGTGTTTCCAACATGAACCTAAAATTAAACGTCAAAGTGCTGAATGGAAGGCCCCAGATGAGCCACCACCCAAAAAATCGCGTTTGGAGAAGTCAAAAATCAAGTCGATGCTCATTTGTTTTTACGATTCCAAAGGAATTGTCCATTAGGAGTTCGTTCCAACGCACCAAACCGTCAATGTAATTTTCTATCTCGTCGAATTCGCCCTGAATGCCGCGAAGGAGGAGCTGGCGCTTATTGCATGATAATACACCATCTCATCGATCCACTCTTGTGACTGATTTTTTGACTAGGAATCGCATTTTAAGCATCAATCACTCTCCGTAATCGCCTGATATGGCTCCCTGTGACTTCTACCTATTCGGGAATTGCATTTGGGCATGAAAGGAAAACGTTTTGCATTCGCAGAGGCCATCCAAAAGGCTTGTACCGACATCCTGAAGGGCATTCCGGTCAATGATCTGAAACACTCTTTTGAAAAGCTTTTAGATCGCGCAAAACAGTGTGTCGAGGCCAGACTATTGTGGACTATTTTGAATAAATAAACTCGAAGTTATCAGAGCAAAGCTTCTGTCGTTTTTATTTTAACTCAGTCTTGTTTATTTTGGACTTCACCTTGTACATAATAAACCCGCTTGTATGCATTTAGGCTTACCACAAATTATTTCGATCTTTCTTGAAATAACCGCTTTCGTTTATATTCGATACATTTTTAATATACCTCCTTTTTCCTTACTTTCACTAACTCGCAGAAAATATGGAGACCGGTCAGACATTTGATTCCAATGCCATGACATTGACACGCTTTGTTCTGCAGGAGCAACGCAAATTCAAGCATGCCACTGGAGATCTCTCACAGCTGCTAAATTGCATACAGACAGCGATCAAGGCGATTGCTTCGGCCGTGCGCAAGGCTGGCATAGCCAAATTGCATGGCATTGCGGGCGATATCAATGTGCAGGGTGAGGAGGTGAAAAAGCTGGATGTGCTTTCGAATGAGTTGTTCATCAATATGTTGAAATCATCGTACACCACTTGCCTGCTAGTGTCCGAGGAGAATGAGCATGCAATCGAAGTGGAAGTGGAACGACAGGTGAGCAGGAAGTATTTAAAAATATAGAAATTTTAAGTTATTCAAAATAATTGATAAATAGCGTTAATATGTCAAACAACTTACAGGGTAAATATGTTGTGTGCTTCGATCCACTGGATGGTTCGTCGAACATCGATTGCTTGGTCTCGATCGGTTCGATCTTCGCCATCTATCGTCGCCAAACAACGGAGGGTGCACCCACATTGCAAGACGGTCTGCAACCTGGCAATCAAATTGTTGCTGCTGGCTATGCACTCTACGGATCAGCCACCGCCATTGTGCTGAGTATGGGTGCGGGTGTGAACGGCTTCACTTATGATCCGGCGATCGGTGAATTCATTTTGACCGATCCGAATATGAGTGTACCGGAAAAGGGCAAAATCTATTCCATTAACGAAGGTTATTCATCCGATTGGGAAGCTGGTGTTTTCAATTATATCGCTGCGAAAAAGGATCCCGCCAAGGGTAAGCCATACGGCGCGCGGTATGTGGGCTCTATGGTTGCTGATGTACATCGTACCATCAAATATGGTGGCATTTTCATATACCCCGCCACTAAGTCGGCGCCCAGTGGCAAATTGCGTTTAATGTACGAATGCAATCCAATGGCATTTTTGATGACGCAAGCAGGCGGTTTGGCTAGTAACGGCAGGATTAATATTTTGGATATTGTGCCGCAGAAAATTCATGAACGTAGCCCCATATTCCTCGGCTCGAAGAAGGATGTCGAGGAAGCGTTGAGTTATGTACAACAGGAACAAAAGTAGTTGAAACACAAAATTCAATGTGAAAGGTCTGGATGTTCATGTAAAATTTTACCGACTAAGCTAATGCCATTATAAATTTTTGTTTTATAAAATAAGATGTTGTCAGATAAAGCTCTAAAATGCCAGCAAAAGAATTTTAAAAAATAGTAGAAATAGAAAAATAAGAATGTAAAATGTAAGAAATCAAGAAAAATGTATTTTTAAATTGGGATCTCAAGTGAACAAAATCTACGACGAGCAGTTGCACACGAATCATTGGTGGTCTATGTAGCGTTATTCGGCTCTGAACGAATTTGACAGAATTGATGGGCTGACGTCACTTGGGATGTGTTTAACAAAATTTAATTTGTGTTAGTGATATACGAATGCCATGACATGAGCATTGGCTGTGTTGACTTTTTTCGTATATCACTAAACATAGCGCAAGTGACATAGATAAATCACATTTTTTTTTTACCAAAGCTATCAAGCAAACCTTAAAATCTATCATTCTCGTTGGTCAACTGTTGTTGTTGTCATACCATACAACATTAGATCTGTTCGTGAAGCAAATAATTTGTACCAAATCAAAGTCAAATTTAAGTTTTGGTGTTCATGTATCCAAAAAACTTGCAAGGTAGGAGGAAGTGAGAGAGCAAAATGGTCTTTCATCATTTCGAGGGGAAGTTGCAAGTTCTTACTGGATAAATTTTTACCTGTAAGAATTTGCAAGTGAGAAGAACAGCTGATCGCAAAGTAAAAATAAACGCAAATTAGAATTTGCGAATTGAGTCAAACTTCTAAATTTAAATAAATATGGTGATTAAATGAAGGATGTAAGTAAATATATCTTATATAAAATGAATGTTTGTCTGTATGTCATCGATGAACTCAAAAACTACTGGATCGATTGTTATAAAAATTGGTATATATATGTATTTTTCCACGGAGAAGGTTTGTAGAGTATGCCCATTAATGCCACTCGCTGTCTGGTGGCGCTGCAGAGTAGCAACTTCTGCCCCGATCAACCGATTGTCATAAAAATTAGTATGACCATGTATTTTTACACAGAGGAAACGAATCTGACATGTTCATAGATGTAACATAGATTTTGATTGAAGACATAATATGTCCATCACCCACAAGTGCCTCATCAAAGGCCATACCCAAAACGAAGGTGACTCAGCACGTTCCCTTATTGAGAGAGCAACTAAACGAATCCTTAAAAGTGGTCCAGTATACACCACTGACTCATTCATTACTATAATTCGATCAGCAAAGAAAACAGGCCACCCATTCTTAGTGCAAGAAATGTCTTATGGAGACTTCTTTGACATCAAATTACTCTCTAATGACATGGGTCCATTGAATATGGGAGAAATTAAACTATCTGAAGTGAAAATCTTGAAGGTTCAACGAGAGTCACCCAACTCTGTGCTTTTCAAAACATCATATGCTGAGGAGAAGTTCAGAGAAGCCACTATAATCAAATCGAAGAAGAAACATAGCACATCGATTGATTTACAAAAAGCCTACCACTCTAAAATCGGAATTCCTAATAATAATAGAGAAGATATCAACGAATTATTTAAAAAGGACTTGATTCCACGCTTTTAACAAGAATTTTATAGCAATTTGTGATTAAATTTTCCCTGTATTTTCCTGTACTTATTATTAGTACCATTTTTAAAAACTGAAAATGAAGCTCATATAAAAATATGTTTTAATGCTATGAATTTTGGTATTTAATTTTTGTTTTAGTTAAAAAACCTCGTTCATATAAAAATATGTTCTAATGCTATGAATTTTTCTATTTAATTTATGTTTTAGTTAAAAAACTTCGAGAATAAAATATCTAAATGTAAAAATGTTGTATTTTATTTCTCAACAATAATGACACATTTACTTTATGACGGAGAAATTTCTATATTTTTTCAGAAAGAATGACATAATTCAAAGCAGAAAAGTTTTTGTTCAAGAAAAAGTAGCAAATCGCTCATTTCGGTCGAATTTTCTTCTATAATGTATACTACATATCGTCCCCTTAGTATAAGAATAGCTTATGTGCTCATAGGCTATTATTTTTTTATTGAATTTTTGAATTCTCCATCGTCGATTTTATATGTGGTCAAAATTTTGTCAAATTCTAGTTCCACAAAGTGGGTCAAAACGTCAGTCAAAAAATAATAAATATTTACAGACATAACGAGATTTGAGTGAGAGCTACTTTCGACAAAAAGTTTGAAATTCATTTTCTCAAAACATCAAAAAATGTATAGGCTATTTTAATACTAAGGGGACGATATGACATATCACTAGTTTGCATAGAAAATCTGCGACTTTAGCTTTTATTTAACCCACAAAAGAAAGCTGAAATCTATAAATTGCTCTCCTGAATAATTTTGTTTTTTGAGTTATGACACTATTGAAGTAAATGAGCGATATGTTTGACAATCGCTAACAAGGCATTGGTGCAACTAGGAATGCCTGCTTCAAACCGGCCTGCAAACAATCTTTTCGATAGTGATTTGCAACGAGAAATACACTATGATTCTGATGAACTGGGGGCATTCGTTAGAATAAATCTTCCGCAATTGATTCCAGAACAACGCATTGCGTTTGACAGAATTATGCGTGCAATCACAGAACAAAGCGGTGGACTATTTTTCATAGATGCGCCCGGTGGTACAGGCAAGACTTTTCTTCTTTCACTAATTTTGGCAACCATCATCTGGAATTGCGGCAACTCTTTTGGATGGTGGCCGAACAGCGGATTCAGCATTGAGAGTGCCGTTGAATTTGCAAAACACTGAGGTACCAACATGAAACATCAGCATCAAAAACATCAAAAACTCTGGAATGGGAAAAGTACTCCAAACGTGTCAAATTATCATATGGGACGAATGTACAATGTCTCACAAGAAAGCATTGGAAGCACTTGATCGTACACTGCGAGATTTGAGAGGAAACAGACGAATCTTCGGTAGTGCACTCATTTTATTGTCTGATGATTTTCGACAAACACTGCCCATCATGCCACGTTCAACACCGGCTGATGCACTTAATACATGCCTTAAATCATCACTTCTATGGCGTCATTTACAGAAATTTACTTTGAAAACTAGCATGCGTGTACAACTACAACGGCATGCATCGGCTGGAAATTTTACAAAACAATAATTGGATATTAGAAATGGGCGAATGGAAATTGGTGAATCTACACAATGTATCACCCTGCGAGCAAACTTCTGTAAGATCACAGAAAGCATCGACGAATTGATGCAAAAAGTTTTTCCAAACATTGCACAAAACTACAAAAACCATCAGTGGCTCAGTACGCGTGCTATATTAGCAGTCAAAAACATAGATGTCAATACCATCAACTTCACCATTCAGCATGGAATACCTAGTGAATCGACCACACATAAGTCCATCGATATTGTGGAGAATCAGGACGAGGTTGCCAACTATCCAACTGAATTCTTGAATTCGCTTGATTTGCCAGCCATGCCGCCGCACGTTCTTACATTGAAAATTGGCGGACCCATCATTCTTCTTCGAAACATAAATCCACCACGATTTTGCAACGGAACCAGACCCTTAGGCAAGAAAATGATGAACAATGTTATCGAGGCAACCATTTTCACTGGAAAATTCAAAGGTGAAGACGTACTGTTGCCACGTATCCCAATGATCCCGACAGATTTGCCATTCGAATTCAAATGTTTACAGTTCCCGGTGCGACTCGCTTTCGCAATGACTATGAACAAAGTACAAGGACAATCGCTACAAGTGTGGGGATTAAATTTGGAGAATCCATGCTTCTCACATGGACAGCTCTATGTGGCTTGTTCACGTGTCGGAAAACCTTCTGATTTATTCGTCTACGCGCCAGATGGAAAAACAAGAAATATTGTATATCCCACAGCACTTCAATGAACATCGACTTGAAACTAAACTTTGTAATGTCACAATTTTTTCGAAATAAACAAAATCAATAAAATGGTTTATAATGAATTGAATATTTGTAGCTAGTTTTACAAAAAATTTATAAAATTGAAGGTATCTATGGTACTTTATGCTTTGTATTATGAGTAGGTTTGATGGGAAAAAGTGGTTAGTATCGCGCGGTGTGCCTTCACATGCTGAACATATATTGGATATGTCGGAGTCAATTCCAGATAGGTAGAAATTTAACCTACTACAATATCCAGAGCGCAATTGGGCCAAAGTTACGCGGGCCCCGCGGGGTAGCTGAAGCTCTTCATCGGCTGTGGGTGTTGGTTGGACTCCGATTACGGCATTCAGGTGTCGGGAGTTTAGGTGGTAAGGGTCTCCCGATAATGGGACATCAGGAGGCATCTCATGGCTGTTCTAAAAGCAGTATTTTGGCATGTCGGTGGCTTTTTCCACAGCGAATGACTAGTTCCAGGCGACCAGACAGGCGCAGCCGGCTAGCGACTTGAGGATCTTGTTGCGGTCTTGGACTTTAGTAGCAATAGCGAATGCGTGCGCAGAGAAGGAGAGCAAACTATCGAAGGTAACTCCCAACATTTTGGAATTGTTTACTGTCGGTGTTGGTGTATCGTTGACATTAACCTTGAGCTGTAGTTTCACCTCCTTTGGCCGGGTGGTAAAGAGGGTTTCCGTGTATTCACATTTATTCATTCTTTCGCATTCCTCTTCAACGTTACCGTTATGACTCGGGTTTTCCCGACCAAAGTCTGCCGCCCCAGTAAACTAGCCTGTATACTGCACCGTGCCTATTTAGACGGTTGGTATATGTAGCTAAATGTCGTTTAAGACCTATCGATAGTTCGTCGGATCTCAAATAAATGCTGTCTGATGCGTCGCGGCGTAAGCAGCAAGTATTAAATATCAATGAGTGCGATTAAAAAAAGCACTGCCAACCAGTATTGCATCAACAAACTCATATTACATTATTAATTTTGCAACAGCTGCTGAATGTCATTTTGATCAGGTATATTTAAATCCGGTTCATTCTTCATTCAAATTCCCTTTATACAGTCCTTGAACCTGTACTATGTTTTATTTTCAAAAACCGTGTTACCTATATTCAATATATTTTTATACATGTGTACTTATGTAGATATTACATAAATGTCAAACTTAATATATTCCTCGCACATCCATAGTTGTGTGTAGAAATTGCGTGTCTAACGATTATGCTAAGTCATACAGTCCTTATATACTGTTTTGCTAAATACTAATAGGCATTAGCCTTGTGCTTTGGTACAAATTCAAAGCCTTCTGGCACTGGTCCCAACAGCATCTCACTCAAACGTACCCAATCGGCAGAATTGGGCGAACTCATTAAAGTCTCCATTTCATCACGTCCTCGGAACTTTTGTGGACGTTGATTTATTTGTTGTGGTGGATATTGTAAGAGTTCATAGGGTATATAACGGTAGAGGAATGATTGCCATTCCAGTAAGAAACGGCGTGTATTTTCTACACCCTTCGTATCAGAACCCCAATGTTCCAAGCCATAATTCACATAATTACGTAAGATTTCAAAACGTTCTGTTGAACTTGGATTCCAGGGTTTTTGTTCTTTGATTTCTTTGAATATCCAAGGCTTGATTAGTGCGCCGCGCCCAATCATTACGGAGGAGACGTGTGGTGCTGTTTTCTAGAAATTAAATTCACATTTATCACAGAACAACAAATATTTGTAGATTTTAAAGATATGTCTACTCACTCTCTTCTCATTGTAGTCCTCGAAATTTAATATATCACCATTGCCAATCACTGGCATACGCTTCGCTTTAGCTGCACACTCCTCTATGTACTGCCAGTTTGCGCTCTTCATGTAGCGTTGCTCGCGTGAGCGTCCATGCAACTGCATTTAGGGATGTAACATAAATTTAACGATCTAACTCGTTTGAATTAATTACTGAAATACTAACCGTCACCGCTGCTGCTCCCCACTCCTCCACTAACGGCACTAACTCGTGCGCCACACTTTTGTCTGCATACACACCGGTGCGCATCTTCACGGTAAATGGTATTTTTGGCGATAAAGCCGAGCATGAGCGCACAATTGTCTCTAGGATATTTGTGCGCCTCATGAGCGCACTACCACCGCCATGCTGATATATCAGCTCAATGGGACAACCAATATTTAGGTCGATGTAATCGATAGAAGTGGTCTCTTGCAGCAATTGTGCTGCTTGAGCAATTATTTTCGGATTATTGCCACACAATTGCACGCCAAATACATCTTCGCTAACGTGCCGCTTTGTAAGCGCCCACTCTTGTGTGAGTCCCTTAACGATGGGTACTGCACAAGCCATTTCGCCGCAAGTGATATCAGCGCCAAACTCTTTGCAGATGCGACGAAACGGCAAATTCCCAACAGTGGTTAATGGAGAAAGTATTAATTTCTCTGCAAAATTAACTGCTGGTTTCTGCGCAACATCGCGACCAACTGTATCTGCATCATCCACAGCCGCACCTATTGGTTTTTCTATCGTAATTAACGTTTCGGTCGCAGTAGCCTCCACTGCAGGAGTTTCACGCTCGACAACAGCTTTGTCCACGCTCGGCGTTTCACTACCCGTTTCTAATTTTTGTTTCCTGTCGTCACGTAATTTATCAGCTTGAGTTACCAATTGTTTGCTGCGGCTGAAATCATACTCCCGTTTTCTGAGACGCACCTGTAGTTCTAAAAATTAAGTAAAATTACAAACCGAAATCAAAGTATACGTTAAGGTGAGATGATATACCTGATGTAATGCCATTAACGCTTGTGCGCGCTTTACTTTCATCATATTCTGCAGATTTAATATTTCGACCTTCCGCATCCAGATGCGCTTTGGCGAATCGGCAAGTAACCCCGCGCGTACAAAAGCCTAAAGTATCAAAGATGGGACACTTTGAACCCAAATCTTCGGGCTTGGATGCCAAGTACTCGGATAGATCGTGTACATACCGGCAATTTTCATGTCTGCATTTTTCCAAATCTGGACCGTTCATAAGCGAATGGCACAATAACAACGAGCTATCTTGCTTGAAAACTGGTCGATTCTAAGAGTCAGCATAATTTGCAATATACTCGTATTAATTAATTGCTTCAATATATTAATTGTACCTACTTTGTTCTGACCACGTTTCCTTTCCTTTTTATTAGTCTTTTGGTATTTTTGAGACCTTCCATTTTGAGATGCACTTTCATCTGATGATTTTCTTTTATTTTCCTGCTCAGCGGTGTCAGCCGAAAGAGGCTTATCTTTTACCTCCTGCACCAGGTACCTTAAAAAACTGTTTATGTAAAATCTCATATATTACGTATATTGCTAATACTCACTCTTCTTTGATATAACAAATCCCAGGTTCCATTTGTTTATAAATTCGTTCGATTCTAAAAACTGCACTAAATCACCAAAGAATGCAATGAAGTAATCAGCAAGCACGTGTTGGCGCTGAGAGCGACAGAGAAAAGTAATGCCACATTTGTTCGGTGAAAACTCTTAGGATATATTCCTTATTGTTTTTATCTAAATTTTATCCTTACGGTTATAAATTGTATTTTTTTATTTTTGTAATTAAATTAAAAGAAATATAAAAAAGTCAAGTTCCATTGTATAGTTGAAAGAGTTGTTTCAATGTTTGTTTTACACTTAAAACATATGGCAGCACAACCAAAATTTTCTCTCACTCTTATCACATCAACAGCTGATTTTTGTTTTGCAACCTCCCAAAAGGTTGGTGCTTCTTATTTCAACAGCTTTTTATTAATAAAGAAATTAAAGGAAGAGTATTGTAGAATGGTACAACTATTTAAATTTCTGCTTAAAGCTGAAAAGAAAGTAAGTGGTGTGCATATATATAAATGCATAACTAAACAGAAACAAATACTTTCAACTCTTGCAGCCGGTACGTGAACACCTACGTAACGCATTCATTGATGGTCTGCGTTTAACAGTGCGTGGTGGCCACGGAGGTAATGGCATACCGAAATATGGCGGCATTGGTGGACAAGGCGGTTGTGTGTATTTCGTGGCGAAAGAAGATGTGAGCTTACGAAATGTGGAGAAGAAGTACAAAACGAAACGCATAGCTGCGTCAAGTGGCGAAGATAGTAGTAAAGTTCGTATCCTTGGACGACGCGGCCTGGACGAACGCGTTGAAGTGCCGCTGGGTGTTCAAGTGTTCGACGAAAAAGGTCAGCTATTAGGTGATTTAAATGAAGATGATGCCATATGCATAGCAGCAGGTGGTGGTGCTGGTGGATGTACGGGTAATAATTTTTTGGGTGCGCCTGGTGACCATCGTACTGTACGCTTAGATTTGAAACTAATTGCTGACGTAGGACTTGTTGGCTTTCCAAATGCTGGTAAAAGCACATTGCTTAAAGCGATATCAAATGCAAACCCAAAAATAGCTTCGTATCCCTGTAAGTTGTACTCTGAGAAGGTATGAATTTGCTTAATTCAGTTATTATATACTTACGTTTCATTTCAGTCACTACCATACGACCACAAATAGGCACTGTGGAATATCCCGATTTACGCCGCCTAACTATAGCTGATTTACCCGGCCTGATTGAGGGCGCACACGCCAATATTGGTATGGGTCACAAATTCCTTAAGCATGTCGAACGTACACGTCTCCTACTTATTATGGTTGATATATTTGGTTTTCGCTTAAGCGCACAACATACAAAACGAAACTGCATTGAAAATATTTATGCACTAAATAAAGAATTGGAATTGTACGATGCATCACTGTTGGATAAGCCATGCGTGTTGCTTTTGAATAAAATGGATGTGAAAGGTGCACCCGAGTTGCTTAAAAGTGTAAAGTCAGCAATTAAGAACCTGGAAAGTGGTTTAGAAAATTGTCCGGAGGAAATAAGGCCAACAAAGCTTTTTAATTTTGAGCGTGTCATACCAATTTCCGCGCAAAACATAAAACGTATTGATGCCGTTAAAACAGAGCTGCGAAATGTGCTCGATAGTCTAGCAGAAGAAAAGTATGTGGCTGACGCTTTGGAAGTACGCACGCAATTGCAAAGAAAAGTAGGCGAGCGTGGACCTAAAATAACTTAAGTGATCAGTAATTGTTCATATATTATAGTATAGTAGTTTTTAAACTTACATATTCGAGTAAAGAATAAAATGTTGAAATAAGTGACACAAATAGACAAACAACTAATGGAGAGCTTATTTGTAACCCTAAAATATTAGAACCAATAACTTGCACCTCGAGGCGCATTCACCCACCTTCAACATCCACCCCGGTAATATGTTCCCTTTTGGAAAAGTTCCTTGGGCAATGGCCACTAAAACCGACAAGATCATCCGAAAATGCAATTACATCTGAATACAAAGTAGTTCTCAGTCTCGATCGGAAGGACTTTATTATAACAGCATAAAACATGGATATAAGTAAAGAATTCGCACCGTTTCGCTAGGGGGGTTCGATTTTATGCGTGATATGCAACGGTAATAAAATTTGTTTGCAAAAATGAAGTTGTTAGTGAAGTCAAAGGCCTATTTTACACAATTTGAGAGTTCAATGAACGTTTTTTTTGTAAGAGGAATGAGTCGCGTATGGTATTTCAAGTGAACGGGAATTGAACATGATTCAATATTTTAGTAACTGAATCATGAATTGGAACTGCATAAACTTTTTAATGAAATTATATTTTAATGCTAATTGGGAAAAAAATCCTTCAATGCAACTTTTGTCAAATCTTTCATTAAACCTGTTTATTCTCGAAAACTGGCAAAAAGGTAGAAGAAATTTTTCGACCAAAATAAAGATATAATTTTATTACCGGTCATGAAGTTTTTGAGGCGTTGTGGTTTTTAAAATGCATTCGAAAAAGTAGGCACGAAAACTAAAATGTGGTTTAAATTTAAGGCGAATTGAGTACTAATGGTTGCGCCTTCCAAAACAGTTACTTTATTTTTCATGGTTTTGACATATCTGACGTCAGGTCCCTTGCCAATGTAAAACAAGCAAAAGGAAGAGAAATTACATGTTTATGAAAATCCAGGTAATGACTTGGCGGTATTGTGGTTTGTGAGACTTAAACAAAACCAACTATTGAAAACAAGTGTCGCGTGCTAAGTTGTGAAAGCATAAATTAATATTAAGCCTCCAAATGCAGTTTGTTTGAGTTTTTATGCGGAAGGCGTCGTGACAAGAGAGTATGCGTGTGTGCGTATAATTTCTTGCTTTCGCCAACTCTTTTTCTACATAAACAAGTAATTCTCCTGCCTTTTGTTTGTATATTCTCGGAGTCTGACCTCACAGTGAAGGCGCAATCCTTTTTATCCTATCATTCTTGAAAACAGACGACAATTTTGTACATTTTACAAACAGCAGATTTGTTTTCATTCTTCCTTTTTACAAACAAATTATTCCCTTTCCTTTTGTTTGTATACTCTTCAGGGATGACGTAGAAGCGAATTCGGATGGCGCAATCTCGTATTCTATCATTCTTGATTACCAATATAAAGTAGGCAATTGAAATATTGTAAAAGGCCTTCTAATAGCTTTGAAAAGTAGAGAATCCAGAGCGCAATTTCTTTTATCATTGCCGCTATGAAATATAGAGGAGAACGGAGTTTTTTTTATAAACAAACTTACTTTTTGAATTATTTCTTTATATATGGATACTAATTAGACATAAATGGGTGTATAATAAATCAAATCAATATTCAAAATGCAAACAATGAAAATGCAGACAAACAAAAATTAAAATAGGCAATAGGAATATTGTGAAAGATATCCTAATAATAGTCCTAGAACGATAAGGATTCTGAGCATAGTTTGTTTTAACATTGTTGATGTTAAATATATAACGGATATTTTTATTCAAAATGAGACAATTAAAATACAAACAAAACAAACATCAATACATAGCGAAAATTTCCAGAGATTGTTTATCGCTTTTTTATAAAGCAATATTTTAATATTTAGACAATTTTTTCGTCTTGCTGTTGTGCCTATATTTTGATTTCTCCGTATATCGTGTACAAAAAAGTAAATTTTTTAATTATTCGCTATCGCTTCTTTATCAAAGAATTAGGTGTAAAGGTAGTCTAAAACTGTGTTAATTAAAATGCCGATAATTTTTGTTCGTTGGGGTTTTGACCCATATAACTTTACTTTTGCTCTACTAAAATTTCATTTTCACCCAATTTTCGAACGACTACGCAATGATTTGTATAAGGGAGAGATTGAAGTTTCCTTTAAGTCTAATAACACGTTCACATATAAGTAGATGATTTACTTTTTTGGGCTTAACTCCCAATCCGTAATTGAAAAGCGAGATTTCCCATACAAAATTTCTCTCCCAAAATCTGAGATTATAAAATAATCCTAGATAATAACCATACTTTTTGACATAAAATTCTGTGTTTTCTATATAATAGATCATTATTTTTACGAGTGTAAAGAAAAACGTCAAATAAAAACTAAATAAAATGGATTCTGGCAAAGAAAACAGGTTTATATACATAGTTCTAATAAAATCTTTGTTAGGTATGCATTCATATAACAGAAAAAACGAGTGCCCATAAAAACGTATCCTCTTAAGACTTATTGTAAAATGTAATATCGAATTTCGAATGCGTATTGCTACCATAATTTTGTGAAACCTCAATAAACGCCGTTTAGGGATTTCCTCCAACTTTATATTATTATATCGCCAACCCCTGCAAAAACTGTGGGTAATTAACTAAACTTCCACCAAACAGGTTCAAAAAAATATCTGACTTCCTCAGTAAAAAATATTTTTTAATGTAACACCCTGTCCCACCTAGCATTTTGTGCTGTGCTAAACCCTCTGGCAGCCTTTGTCAAAGCTGTCTAAAAAGTGCCGTTAATTGCAATCAAAAAATTTTGAATATTCTAATTTGTATAATTCGATGCTAGAAAAACAATTGCAAAAAATGGATTTGGATTTAGCGACGTGCCTTTTTACTGGTCTGTCAACCGAATGCTTGCAGGACAAGCGACTTATTTGGGAAGATGGTCATTTCACAACAGCTACTCCAAAAATATTTGCCAAGGAAGTAATCAGATTTGTGCGTCGTAAGGAACTTCGTAGTATTTCTAGTCCTTTCGAAATATCGGATGAATAGTTAGTGCCATTATTGAAAAAAATCTTTATTTTTGTTTACTAATTTGCTTAATATTTGTCATAGCTTCGCTCATGCTTTCCAGTTGAATAAATTCTTATTCCAAGATTTAATACTGGTACTTTGTCTGCGCACCTATTATCGACCAGAAGCGGACACTAATCCCATACCACTTGATTTGCGTGTTCTTGCTACACTTACGTACTTAGCGCACGGCCATTTTGGCGCACTAAACCATTTGGAAGCCTTTCGATTATACCAAGTAAGCATTCTTCAGCGTTGTGTACCTCAAGTGTGTCAGACAATTGTACATTTTATGGCTACGGACTATATTGTGTTAGTATTGTTTGAAAAGAGCTGAAAGTTCCAAAATATAAGAATTGTAAACCCTTTCATATTTATTCTTTCAGTTTCCCTTCAAATAATCATGTCACTTCGAGTATTAAGCTTGGTTTTAACTCTCAGTTTGGTATACCAAATGTAGTAGGAATACTGGATTGTTTTCATGTCCGGCTTTCCAAAGTAGATCCGTCACATAACCGTTCATTCAGGTGCAGACACGGGAATTTGGCTATCAATGTGCAAGTGGTAATTGGAAATATTTTTCGTTTACTCTGGATAATTAAATGTTTTGTATTCATCTAATTCTATAATTTAGATCTGTGATCATACAATGCGTTTCTTGGATGTAAATCCTCGAGCACCTGGAGGTGCTAGTGATATTTCCGTTTGGAAACGTAGTCACATACATGGTATTGTGAAGAATCTCTTTAAAACAGAACCAGCATGGCTAATAGGTAAACAATTTTTATTTGCGCTGTTAAGAGTGAGTCACATTAATTTTTCTAGCTGATCGTGGCTATAAATTAGAAGATATTCTCATTAATCCGTACCGGTGTCCAAATTCTATATCTGAGCTACGTCTTAATGCAATGCTGGAAAGAATGCTTGGTGTATTAGATACAGCTGTCGTAATGCTAACATCGCGTTTTCGGTAGGTGAATTTGTTCTATAATTTCATGAAAAAACTCGTATGCATTTCTTCGCCATCTAATTCACATCCTCAACATATAGTTGCCTTAAAACGATACTACCTTACAATCATCAGGCGGCAGCAAATATCGTCACTGCCTGTGCCACGCTGCACAACTATTTGTTATCCAAAGATTGTGACATCGATGAACGTCGAATGTCAATTGTGCCAATGCGCAAACCGTTGCCGAATGCGATCTTTGAAGATAAATGGTCTGCTGGCTACAAAAACCGTGAATACGTTAAAGCTTACTGTTTTGGAGATAATTGACGTTTTCCCTACGGTTAAAAAATGAAAATATTTTAATTTTTAAGAAACTAAAGCTAACGTTTTTTTATGTATGTATGCTGCATTTTTTGTGTTATTTATTCTATTATAAAATACACATTTGTGTGTATATGTGTATGAATTTTATCAATTTGCTATTTTTTCTATTTATTATCGTGTGCGTTTTTTTTATGCTTTATCTTTACAAGCATTTTTAACTTAAATTTTTAGTTTTATATTGCCCGAGTCATGCCTGTAATGGAATTTCGAGCAAGTATTTTATGTTGTACAGAAACATCGTTACGTTGTAAAATATTAAAAACCAATGTTTTGAAGTCATTTATCAATAAGCTGCATTAATTTTTTAATTAAAATATTTATATAATAAATTTTATATAAAATTTTCATTTTTAAATTTTAATGGTCTGAAATCGAATATCGCTAAATCTGATATATGGTATGCTTTACTCGTATATACATATATACGTAAGTATATGAAGAAAATGGTATTGGCCAATCGTCGAATCACCGTTATAGAAATTGCTGAGGACCTAGACATACATATCGATTGGCTCGTACCATTCCATTTTTTTCAATGATTTGGGCATGAGACGAGTCACCGCAAAATTCGTACTAAAACTGCTCAATTTCGACCAAAAGCAGCATCGCATGAACATTCCTAATGAGATGTTGGACTCTGTCCACGACGACCCAAATTTGCTCCAGAGGTTCATAACTGGTAACGAATCGTGGGTTTGTGGTTACGACGTGGAAACCAAAGCTCAATCATCTCAATGAAAGCTGGCGCACGAACCAAGACCGAAAAAAGCGCGCCAAGTTCGGTCTAATGTAAAAGTTTTGCTTACCGTTTTCTTCGATTACAGGGGCGTTGTGCATCATGAGTTCTTGCCCTAGGGTAAAACGGTCAATGAGGAATATTACCTGCAAGTTATGCGCAATTTGCGCGAAGCAATACGCCAGAAACGCCCGGATTTAAGGAAAAACAAAAATTGGCTCTTGCATCACGATAACACCCCTGCTCACACATCGTTGCTTGTGAGCGACTTTTTCCCAACAAAAATATATTAATGATGCCACAGCCACCGTATTCCCCAGATCTGGCCCCCTGTGATATTTTCTTGTTCCCGAAACTGAAGAGGCCCATGAAAGGACGACGCTACGCTACGATTGACGAGATGAAGACGGCAGGAGGAGCTGAACAAGATAAAAAAAATGATTTTTTGAAGTGCTTCGAAGATTGGAAATAAAGTTGGCACAAGTGCATAATATCTCATGTGGATTACTTTGAAGGGGGCAAAATAGATATTAATGAATAAATAAATAATTTTTGAAAAAACACAAAATTCGCGATACTTTTTGAACACACCTCGTGTTTCTCACCTAACCCAACTTAGTACAGATATGAGGCAGTGTAAAAATAAAAATGAAAACTATCGTTATCGAAGTACCGCTTATATTTTTCTTATAAAAATTTAGCCAAAACAACGGTAGTTACTGTTATAATATATTTTCCATAAATGAAGGCCTTTACTGGATTGTTACGATAGCGTAGAACCGACTGTCGTGAGGATGATAGCAGTGGTCCATCGCTTTCAATAAAAAAATCTACTTCAAAATGCGTTTCATGTAGGAAAATTAATTTTTATTTTATATCTAAGCGATATAAATTGAACACGTTGTGTGTATTTTGCAAGAAAATAAAAATTATCTGCTAAAGTATTACATCTGCTACATCTATTAAGAAATAAAACGATATTCATGCGTTTACACACAAATATTCATTGTAGACGCAACATATTTAATAGTTACATCGTTCAGTTCGTGTTGTTCAAACACATTTCAGTGCACCGGAGCTGGCAGCCCTACGTGAATCCAATACAAAGTCAACTGTCAAATTGTGACATACGACAAATGAGAGAAGAATTTGACGCTGTTCGCTGGAAAAATTTGCACGTCTCGTGAAAAAATTTTTAAAACGCCGAATTTAGTGGAAAATTTGAAAAATATTAACAAATTTTATGTGCCTTTACATGCTAAAGTGGTAAATTTGTGTTTGCAATAGAATTTATTCATGAAGAAGAAGAAATTATTGATGAAAAAATGTGTGCGAAAATCTACTTAACATGTAGAAGCTAGCAGGAGTCCCTGCTTGTACATATACAAAAAAATTCCAAGTATATAAGGCGCCGTGCGAAAAACAGCAAAAAAGTGTGCACGCAAGTGGGAGAGGTAGTAGAAAAAGCGAGAGCCGAATAGGAAACGAAAGCGTGTGCCGAAAACAGAGCGTAAACAAGTGCTGAAAGCAAATAATAAAATAATAACAAAACAAAAACAGCCGAGGAATAGAGTAGCACATAGGAGGCAACCGGCTATATTGAAAACGTGCGACGGCGGCGTTGTGAGTGTTGTGTTTTGTTTTCCACAACGCCATGTCGCAAAATCAAAACAAACAACATTTACAACAACAACTTGAGCATCACCAACTACAACAGCAGCAGCACCACCACCATCAGCAACAACTTCTACACCATCACCATCAGCAGCAACAGCATCAACAAAGGCAATGGCACCAACAATACCAACAACAACAGTTACATCATCAACATCAGCAGCAGCAGCAGCAACAACAACAAGCGCAATATGCTGCCGCCGTGGCAGCGCATGCACATGTTGCTTCTGCTGCCGTTGCTACTGGCATGAGGGGTGGTAATGGAATGCCCGGAATGTTTGGAAATAGTCTTGGTAGGGGTGGCTGTTTATATGAAACGAGTGGTAGTAGTCTCGTTGGTGGTGGCAGCGGCGTCGGCAGCTTTGACCTTGATTTAGCTGGCCATCATGTGGGTAGTGGAAATGCCTCTATTGCGGGAACGTCTACAGCACCAGTTGTTGGTGTAAGCGTTGCTAGTGCGGTAGGGGGCGGTTATATGCCGACGCATGTCAATGTTTCTTCTGTCGCCGGTGGCGGCTACAATGCCGGTATGTCTGGCATGTCTGCGGCTAGTGAAAGTGTAAGAAGAGCAAGTGCGGGAGGTTGTGTATATACACAGCAGCAACAACAACATGCTATTTTGCCACCGGAAAGAATAAAAATGGAGCCACTAGAACAAATACTAACACCAACTATTCAAATGGAGGAATTGATTATAAAGAGTAAGTAAATTTGTGAGTTTGTGTATAGCTTCAACCACGTATTACAGTAATTATTTGACTTATTAAAGTTAGTGGGCTATTAAAAAATATTTATCTGGAAATTAAAAATGTTTAACAAAGCAAACTCATACATATGGTTTAAGTTTTTTACAAATACTAAGGCAAATTGAATTTATTTTGCTATTTATTTGGTCTATAAATTGTGAACAATTTTTTTAAATTACTCTAAATTGTTAATGGTTGTTTATAGGGTTTGACATTTAGGGTCTAATAGCAAAAACAAAATACATTTTTGTTTTTGTTCTACTGCTACTAGCTGTTCAAAGTCTCTTGACTAATATGTACATTCTGTGTATTATACATACACCAACAAATACCCGGTATGCGCCGCTCTGCCGTTATAACAAAGTATTTTATTCTAACACCTTACAAATAGAGAGACCTACAGCCAACTCCGAACGGCAGCGCGATGTAGAGAATACAGACGCTGCTAATGAATACTCGATTGTTTTTTATATAGAAGGAAACACCCAACACCGTGAGCAAAAAAAGAATTGTCAAAAATTAACGCGTTTCAAGCTTGCGATTTATTATAACGAAATTCACAAGGTAAATATATTTATGAATGCGCCTTGGTAGCTCAAATACGTACTCGAATTTTTTTTAATTCTGATTAAAAAATTTTTAATCTTGATTAAAATTTGTTTTATTTTTTTTCGATTTATATGGTTTTTGTAGAAGAATGAACAAAATTTTCATAAGGAAAATTATTAAAGTTAAATGAGAATCAAATAAATTGTAAAAACTTGTCACTAGGTCCCTGTGCTATTTTATTTAGTTTCATAAACAATACAGTGCAACAAGGCTATGTATTTGATGAAATAAAAGGCAGAAAATATTAAATATTAATTTTTAAAATTTTTAAAATTTCAAATTTATATTCCTTTTGAAAATTCTAATTTTTTTTATAAAACATTTAACCCTTTCAGAAACCTTGTTGCATCAATTCTACTTGTTACCTAATTTATTATACGAATATATTCGTTTATTTTTAACTTCTGTAGGTGTGACCCTATTGGTCGATTGTGCGTTTATTTTCTTTATTTGCAATATACGTGGTTTCTATCTTTAGAGTACTACTTTACTTTTTTTTATTCTAATGGTCATCTCGTTTGTCGCAACGAGACACGCAAGTGCGTTATGATATTTTTTATAAATTAAAATTTTGGCTAAATGATGGTTACTTTAAAGGCGAAGTATTGTGAAAATACATTTTAATTTTATGCCAGTTTTTATAAAATGCTTAAATTTTACTATTCCTCGAAAATTAAGAAGAACATGTGGCAGACCAATCTAAGAGCTCAATTATGTTTTATATTCATAAAAAAAATTGTTATTGACCAAAATTTTTAAAATTTTCAAAAGTACTTAGCCATGAGCCTGCAAGGGTTTTCGGACAAATATATTGAAATGGTGTTTGTAGATTCATTTAGCACAAGTTTTACAGTTTTACTGTGCAAAAAACATCAAAAACTAGATTTCTCAACAATAAAATCGTTATAAATGCATTTTTTATCAAGGAAAAACCATAATAGTATAAGTTTTACTGTGAAAAAACGTAAAAAAATGGATTGTTGGACAATAAAATTCGTAAAAAAATTTTATTTATCAAGGAAAAACCATAATTATTTAAAAATAAACATTAAAAATTAGTTCCACGAGTAAAAAAATAGTATTGTTATTATTATGATTTATTGTGCTTCCTTCATGGATTCAGAGTATGTATTTCTTTGAGCCCTTTTAGGGTTTCCAAATTCATCATAGAAATCTTTATATGTAATAATAAAAATAAAAATAATATATTATAGTAATAATAAAAAAATAATAATAATAGTAATAATAAAAAAATAATAATATAGTAATAATAAAAAAATAATAATAATAATAAAAAAAAAAATAAATAATAATAAATAATAATAAAAAAAAATATTACGTGTAAAAACTACCAAAAATTTGCAGTAGAATCTCGCAAGGATAATTTTCGTGGAACATGAGGAATAACACTGCCTACTTTTTGGCACTTGTTGGTGCAAACTTGTAGGAAATATATTTTTGGTGCCTACTTTTTGGCGTTATACTTCCTTGGTGCCTACTGTTTCGGACGTTTTTTGGTCCCAATTTTTTTGGCGTTTTTTTTTTTGGTGCCTACTTTTTGGCGCTCATATCTATTTCCTGGCTAGTGCTTGTGGGTACTATAAAGTGCTATCCATTCCAGCGTCGGATTTATTGGTATTGCCTTGCGGTAATTTATGCCGTTGATGCGGTCCTGGAATCGCTGCGTTTGTGCGAGTGATAAACGCTCGGAGTAGTGCGCGTTGTTGCCACGATTTGTGTCCGACGTTTACCTACACCGGTCGACCCTTCTCCGTTTTTTGTAAATTTTGTCTATTTGTATTCTCTGCAAATGTTGTGAATTTATTTAGATATATATTCTTTCTCTCTCTCTCTTTCAATGTCTGCCTTGAAAGTTTCACTTCTGTTATGTGCACTACGCTACACACACTTTTTTATATTTATTTTTTTTATATTTATTTTATTTTTTTTAATATTTATTTATTTTTTATATTTATCTATTTATTGTTTTTTTTTTAATTTACTATGCCTAAGTGATTGCATTTATAATATAAATGTTTATCAAAATTAAATTTTTTATGAATAACAATAGCTAAATACCAAATTTAATCCCAGTTGGTTCTAAGTAACCGATTTATATCCGGCCAAGGACTGTCACTTCAGCATCGTTCCCCGTATATGTATGGGGAATGTTTATGCTGCTACAACAACAACAACCAAATTTAATGAACTTTTATCTTTTATTATTTAATCATTTGCTATCTGATTATCTTGCGCTTCACCATTGCTTTTGTTTTATTAACACTGAATTTGGCTTGTTTGTCCTTAGATATTCGTTATCTTCTGTTCAAGCTATCATTTAACCTATTAAGTCTTTTCACTCGAAGACTCCGCAGCGAAGCCATTTAAAATTTCCCTTAAAATTCGACCGCTCTGCTATAGAGACAATGCAAATAATTTTCAGTTCTTAAAATAAGGACAAACCCAAATCGTAATAACTAAATTTATTCTGTTTCCAAATTACAAATGCATTTTATTTTAAAACTTTTGTGTTTATGTGACGGTAAACGAAATTGTAATTTTACGCTTTAGATAGGAAAGGTGAAGCAAATTTGATTTTAGATGTATTTTTAATTAAAAAAATCTCTATATAATTAATAAAAAATTTATAAATTTATATACATTATCAATTACAAAAACAAAAACATATAACAATGACTTTTTTTAATGGGCATTTCATTTACTTGTATATGCGTAAATATTTTTCTATTTGGATTACTTCAAGTTGCTGGTAATATGAATGAAAAAAAGTTTCGAGTGCAAAGGGTTAATACATTCCTGAAATGAGTTTCCGGACGTACGAACGCATTTTTCTATTTGTATTATATTATCCTATTCGCAACTCACCGCCAACTGTCTGACAATTCGAAGACGATTTATGGCGTGTGCTGGTATGCCTATGAAGTTCGAATTCGTTTATATACTCGTACCTACGAATCAGCTGAGTGTAGATTGTTTCGTTATTTAGTAGTTCACATTAGTAGTAGGGCACACATTTTAGTATGTTTTTTTAACAACTATAACTCTTTTAATGTAATTATTGACTGTATTTGTACGATTGTCAAAACGAATAACAACGAATTGAAATTAAAGTTTGAAAAACAAACTCTTGAATGCGCGATCAAGAATTGACAGATCAGCGGCAAGAAAAATTTGAAGTCTATAGGGAATGTTTATGTTGCTACAACAACACCAACTTGAAGTTTTACGAATCGAATCAAGGCAAGCAGTATACCAAAACAACAACAACTATTGGATTAGTAGCGAAGTTTTTGTCAGTTGCGATGTCTAAATAACCGAACTTCATTTTGCCAAATTGCCTTTTCATATGAACCGAATGTTCTATACCGCGTGTAAATTTGTTAAAGCCGGCAGAACGGACAAACTGTGGCAAAACTGCAAAGCAATGAAATTTAAGAGTGAATCTACTGTTGTGCGAGAGGAAAAATTAAACTTTCTGAACTTGAGCAGAAACATTTTTCATGATATTTTTTACACCCATTTAGTATTTTGATTCAAAAAAGTTAATGAAAAATATGTGAATTTCTTCAAAAATGAGAATGAGTGCAATTGTCATCAGCGACTTAACTGACATAGTACATTATAAGTACTGCGTGTGCAAAAAAAAAATAAATACTTATTTCACACCTGCTTTACAGTAACGGCGATCAAATGACTAAACTTATTTTAGTTTCCGATATTTTATGCTTTCATAGCAAATTTTACATAGCTGTATTATACATTTATAGGACCACCGAACTAAAATTTAGAAAGCTTCTATTTTTGACTCCTGGTTTCCATCTCAGAGTTCACGGAATAAGTTCAAGTGTAGAAGTTAAACAAAAAAAATTGTATTTGCGTTATGACATTAGTAAGCAAGGCCTCAAAGACTTTCTTATATTTCAAAATCAAAATTTTAAACAAAAGCTCCAAATTAGTCATTTTCATAAAATAAAATCGTAATACAGCACGATGTACAGAATGCAGAGGTGGGGCCAACATCTGTCCGTTAACCGGGTCTTAGCGCTTTTCAAGGAATCAGCCGATTGGTTGACGTAAGCGGGGTCATGGCAGGGGTTTGTTTACGAAAAAACTGAGTTCGTGTTGGTGATATACGAAAAAAATTCACGCAGCCCCCGCTCATGTTACTTCGTAGTCGACTGAGCAACGGCATATTCGACGGGTGTGTGAATGCGTGTGAAATAAGCGGGGAGAATTCTGCCGTCGAATTCGCGGTGACGTCGCAGCCGAAGTTACTCTCACAATTTTCTTTTCACCATAGCGGGTGGCCAAACTTGGCAATCTATCATCCTTGGTAATATTCAGGGTCCGGCACTCGAAGTGTAACCAATTAAAAAGGCCATCAATTTAGTTCGGAAAAGTTGTTTTATTCAATTCAAAGTAAAAAATGAGTGAAAATAATACAAAATTAAGAATCAATTTACTTTTGCTCGATAAGATCGCCTTTTGCTGATTATGGCCTTGAGACGGTCCGAATGTGACCTGCAAGCATTTTGGCCCACTCGCAATGGCTTTTTTCAGCGCCTCGAGACTGGTGAACATTTTAGTTTGGACCTTGGTCTCCAAAACGGCCCAAAGAGAATAATCCATCGGATTCACGTCTATTAAGTTCGGAACGTTGTTTTTTAGCCATTCTTGGTTCACTCGAAATTTGTGAGACGGTGCCGAGTCCTGTTGAAATGTCCATGGTCTGCCACCGAAATGTTTGTCTGCCCACGGCTTCAAAGCAACCTCCAGAACACTTTCCTTATAATATTTCGCATTTTCTTTGACGCCAGGCACGATGAAATCGATTGGAAAGCGCCCATCTGCAGTTACAGCGGCCCAAACCATTACCTGTGGCGGATGCTGCCTCCTGGTGGCCAATCGATGACTCAATTTCTCGTATGAGCGGTCGGTCAAATAAACCCTATCGTTTTGGGAGTTTACGAATTGCGCAATTTGAAAAATTTTCTCGTCAGAAAACACAATGTTCGAGAATTTACCGCTTTCGGCCAAGCGAAGCAACTACTTCGCTCTATCAAATCTGACTTGTTTCTGCTTTGGTGTGAGATCATGCCCCTTTTTGATCTTGTAAGGCTTGACTTTGAAATCATTTTTCAGTATGCGGTGGATGCTACGGTGAGATATTTTCAGTTCTTTCGCTATTTGATTGGACCTTCGTCGGGAATTTCGCTTAAGTCGCTTCTTCACTTTTTGAACCATTTCACGTGACGTTGCAGTCTTTTGATGATCACCTCCACGACGTTTCGCAATGCTACAAGTATCACTGTAACGAGTAATGGTGCGATAAACAAAAACTGTATTTACGGTAAGGTGCTCGAGCTCAAGAACAATCGCTAGTTGTGATTTTCCAGCCAAATACAATGCAATCACACTATTAGGTTTGAAATCCTTTACTGATTTTCTTTTTGCGCGTTTACTCTCTGCAAATTGCTTCCGCGCGCTTGTAAACGATGCATCAGTTGCGCGAGCGGTCTGAAGTTGGTTACATTTCGAGTGCCGGACCCTGTACATGACTCAGAAGTAACGCGAAAAACTAATTTTATGTACCGTTAATACATATTTTATAAATTATCCATAAGTTTAATAATTATATTGTGGATTTTTTTTGTTGGTATACCATCCTTGCTTTGATCTTAAAACATACTAAAATATCAAGCATGGATTTGTGTGTTTAATTTCGCAGACAAGTTATTTGCCCGAAATATGTAACGCGAATTACCATTATTTTTTCACCACGTTTTGAAAACTTATTTTATTTTGATAAACCATTTTAAATGAATTTAGTTAATTACAAATAATTTTTCAAATGTAAACAATTTTTGTATCTTTATGAGTTGCATTTATAATAAAATCTTAGTTAAACCCTAAACAATTTTTTCTTATTGTGACGCAAGTTCCCATGGAATCACTTGGCAGCTTCGTTAGAGGGTCATTTAAAACTTCGTTAGAGAGAATCACTGATGATTCGAAATATTTCCTCAAGAATATCAAAAATTACAATTCCTGTTTCCAGACGACCTCATTCCGTGCTAACATTATATCGGAGTATCTTATGCCAACTCTCTACTTTTTCAGGCACATATACCTTTAATTTGTCCAAATCTAGTCCATCCGGAACAATTGAAGGTACGCTGCCAAGTCTCTGCTGGAGTAAGTTATTACAAAAAATCTTATATGGCAGTCATTTATAACCGCAAAAACGCATAAAAAAGGCATCTAACAAAACAAAAACGAATAGTACCCAAATATCAGCTAAGGGAGAAGTGAGAGAGAGCAATAGGAATGAGCGTAATAGCGATAGCGCACATGAACAATTTCGGTAATGTGCTATTACTTCGACAACAGATATCAATGGTTTTTTTTTTTTACTTTTGTTCTTACAAGCAGTAACGACACGTAGCTAAGAGCAGAGCAAAACAGTATCTAACGCATTTTTCCCTACCTGCTGTACTACTCCTTTCCTCAAGTAGAGAGCATTAGCGAGAGCAGAACAATATTTTCGTTTCGACGAAATAGTAACTGCACACACTGTGTCTAAACACCTATTCACAATGACGAAAGTACGAGGAAAATACGATTTCCCAATTCCGGAACACAATTCGGATTGCTGGAGAAAATTTGCCCCTTTAATAGGACAGGCCTGGTGGAGGTGTTGTCTGAGGGACACATCCCAGACCCAATTAGCACAAAAGATGGGACGGGTGCATTTTGATAGGACAGGCCTGAAAATAAGGACAGAAATAACGCTGTTCCATAACCCCAAATATAAGTCAAAAACCTATTTTTTACAATTTTGCTTAAAAATCCCTTAGGAAACAATTATGACCTCAGATTTCAGTTCAGCACATTGAAAATCTTTCGAAAAGTATACTCTGGCATCTGTAAAATATTAGTTTGGGGGAAAAGAAATCCATTATTTTTATGTAACATTTTTGCTCAAATGGTTTACAAATATTTCATGGTGGATCTTTAGCTTCTGGTCGTTGCTACGATTACTAAAATGCCGATTAACTTCTATTATTTCTGTGATTTTATCGGCAATTTCAATTATCAAATAAAGATTGTAAAATGTACCGAATTTTCTCTTTGTTGACTTCCATTAGGAACACCCTGTAACTCACAACTGAATGGAACAAACAATAAAAAACAATTATTTTAGTGTGAAATGTTTGCTCGATACTTTGCGAGATATCGATAACTACAGACATCTACCGAGAAAATAATGTTTTATGCTAATATTTTTGCTTCATTTTGTAGGTACGTGTCTTTCTTATACGTCTCAAATAAGAAAAATAGCTGTTAGTATCTGAAAATTTTATATGAGAATACTTATCCACTGCTTTATAAATTTAATACGAGTATTTCCTCTATATATTTAATTCAACTAGAAGAGCTGTCGGCTCAGCTGTTACAAAGTATTGATTGAAGCGGGGATTTTTTAATGAATTTATCAGCTGTTCCCAAATCAAATAAATTACACTTGAAAAGAGGAATAAATTACACCTTCCGATATATTTTTGTGCCCAGTGGCGGCTTAAAAATGCATACTTTGATCGTCGCATATAAAGTCTAACGCCACTTATTTAATGAGAAATGCGGAATAGCCTATGATCTGCCCCTTTTTAAAACATATGCTTATTTTTTTTTATTTTTATAAATGTGGTTGAATCTGTAAGACTCAGTTTGTTATAGCACATAAACACACTTTAAATTACAAAATTAAAAATCAAATTCTTAAATCTAACGCAAAGCAAAAAATGATGATAAACTTAAATCGAAATATGTACATAGTTAATGTTAAAACAAAAATTAAAACTTAAAATTAAATCATAAACATTAACAGCCATTCAATTTGGTTTAGTACAAAACCAAATAAAAACACAAAAAAAGAAGAATGGATAACAGAAAATTTAAATTGCAATCATAGCCGTCATAAAGATATTAAATTATTATGTATGTATTACCTTTTTGTAGTTGCTTATACTAATGGCAGTCTTAACAGTGTCAAGAATGGAATTCTGCAGCCTCACAGCATCAACGAAAAACAACCTTGATGAGGATAAATAGGACTAATTAGGGATAATCAGACTATGATGCCGTGTTGGTTTTATACTCTCATACATATACAGTCTGTCTAATGGAAGCGTGACCGGCAAAATTCAAACTTAGAGTTCCGTTTAAAAATAAATTAAATGTTGCTAAGCAGGCGTATCCTCTTGGCAATATGCGTTATGCAATTTGCTTATTTTGTGAGAAATTTAGACAGTCTACGTTTTTTTTTAACAAAAAGAGTTCCGTGTATGAAAAACGATTTAAAGCAGTGTTCCTCTGTACACACCGTAAAAGTCAAAAAATTTCATATTTGGAGAAGTCGAAGACGTTCATAAATAAGTGGGTGCAATGGAATATATACTCGTATATATTATATATATTTGGCGCGTACATTTGTGGTGTGCGTCTTGATGTTGCTCCGAACGGCAGATATTTTTTATGAGGAGCTTTTTTTCATGGCAGAAATACACTCGGAGGTTTGCCATTGCCTGCCGAGGGGCGTCCGCTATTAGTTGGTGTTTCACCGAGATTCGAACCTAAGTTCTCTCTGCGAATTCCGAATGGTAGTCACTTACCAACCCATTCGGCTACGGCGGGTGCAATGGAATACCGATGTTAAAAACGTTGAGGACTTCCTCGGACGACAAAGTCGAACTTATTGTTACGTGAAGCTGAATCAGTTTTAAGGAAACGAGTTGTTACTGTATCCAAAGACACGATTCGAAGGCGTTTACATGCAGAAAGCCTAAAAATTCCGGAGCAAATTGAAAAAAAAACCGCTACCTTCACTATCACACATTAAAAAAAGACTTGGCAAATTCAGAACGGAAGAACGGGCAAACATAATATCCACGGAAGAATCTTCCTTTTGGTCGAATAGTTGCATACGTCAATCCTGGTGTACTGCTGAACCGACAACTTCAACGAAATGCTAAGCAGCCAGTTAAGGTTCGTTGATGTTGTAGCAGCATAAACATTCCTCATGCATATACGGGGAATGCTGCCGAAGTGACGGTTCTTAGTCGGATATAAATTCAGGTCGTTCCGGTTACGTAGAACCAACTGTCATGGGAAAGTCTTTGAGGCTGCTTCTCCGGAAAATGATTTGGTTTTTTATTTGTGTTTACCGCCAATTCGAATGCAGTTCTGATGAATGAAATTTAGGAAAAAACAATATTTCCATCAGCAGCGAAGGTGTAGGAAAAACTAGCCAACCGTGGATTTTACAAGACGGTTACGAACTCTATTATCGAAGCCGAAGGTGTGGGGAGTGGAAACAGGAAAATGGGATTTAAATGTTGGATTAGTCTTCACAACAGCCTGATACCAAACGTATTGAAAATGTTTGGGTAAGCAAAAACTTAAAGGAAAACAAATATGGACGGCCAAGCAATTATAAAGGCAAATTGGGCTGATTCGGAGTCGATTACCTCCACAACTTGTACAGAAATTAAGTTACAGCCAATATAGCTAATGGTGGTGTCTGTACATTTGATGGAATATAACACATGGGCTGAAAAGTCCCAGACCTAACACATAGCTGCCACTAGTTTTATTGCGTTCACCTCTTTTTCAGTTCATACTAACCTTAAAAAGACAGTTTGTAAGAAACGAATTTTCAAGTTATGGCGGTTATGCTTCCATTAGACAGACTGTAATTTAAAGCTTGAAATTTTGTACAAAATTTAGAAAAATTAGAAAAAAATTGTTAACAATTTTTCTACTTTTTAAACAGAATCCTTAAAAAACTTCTAAGTATTAATTTTTTTATAGACGATTCAATTGTAGTAAGTGTATGTATGAAGTCGCGTTGATTTTTTAAACATTTTTGTTTTGTGTTTGTTTTTTGCATACCAAGTTGAGAATTTTCTTCCATAGAAAACAAATGTTCGAAAGTCTTTTCATTATAATTTCCAACTTTTAGGCAGAATTTTTTGAAAAATTCTGGATTGCAGCTTCGTAAGACGTTTCGAATTATCTGCCATATAAACAAATTTCAATTATATAAAAAAATTATCAAAAGTCAAAGCGACTTTAAACTTGCACAATAGTACTTGTATACCAAAATAAATGGGCAAAAACTGCAAACCAGAATTTATCTAAAAATTCTCAGGAAATATATATAAGTATATATTTTTTTAGTTTTGTTTTAAAGGTTTGACATTTTTAGTTATATGATTTTTATATAGTAGTTCTTTGTGTTTAGGAAAATACAAAAAAATGTAATTAAAAAAATAAATAAATATTTAAAACTTGGCAATATGCCATGCTGCTATTATTTTGAACGCCACTGTGCGTAAATGTATATAGTGGACGGTCGCGTGTTAGCCAGGAATTGTACAAATTTTTCTTCTTCATCAAAGATATGAAGTCGTAATCAACAACCAGGTTTGGTTTTAGTTTGTACTGTTAATCCAGAAATCTGCGAACAAATATTTATTTATAAAATATTAAAAAGTGTATATGTATATGAGTACGTGTGTGTCCATACATACATATACGTGCATATGTTTGAAAGTGTTTGCTTATCTTCAATTTTCCTCTTTCAACTTATTTTTGAGTGGCAAAGTTAATTATATTTTTATACCAGATATATAAAATCTGCTGTGAGAACTAAATGTGCATGTATGAGTGTAGCATCGAATGGGCTAAACAAATTATTACATATATACATACATGAATCGTAATAATTATGTTGTGCACGCAACTGTTGCAAATGCATGCTGAGCATCCCGGTTCAGTGTTCGCCGCTTTCTCATGATCAAAGAAATTGGTTTCATTTTGAATCCCGTTAATTCATAGAATTTATAATAAATTTGAGATAATTTATAGTCCGAATTTAATATATGAAAAAAAAATTTTTTTAAATTATAGTATCCGTGTAAATCCAGCTCCAAAGGTCTCTGGAGGCAATCTCTCAAGGGAGAACTGAACAATCTTTCCTAGTAGTTAGGAGTGGATCGAGGGGAAAATCTGCATCGAAGTTGGCACCTCTGTTGTTGTTGTTGTATATTTGTGGAATGCTGCTGAAGTGACAGTCCTTCGCCGAATATAATTCCGGGTCGTCCCGGTTACGTAGAACCGACTGTCTTAGGAACCCTGGGACCCCTGTCTTCACTGACGGGTCCAAGATGGAATCTAAATCAGCCCATTTATCTTTTTCCCCAAAGATTGCCAAATACCGCTAGTGTTTTCCAGGCAGAAATCTTTGCGGTCCTCCAGACATGCAAAATGCTTGGGGAACGTGGGAGCGGAGGGAGATTTTCCGATAGTCAAACCGCGATCAAGGCTCTGAAGACGCAATGGTGCAGATTCACTTCACAGCACTTCTCTGATTTGGGTTCTAGGGCATAGGAATATAGAGGGGAAGGAAATGGCTGATGAACTTGCCAGGAAGGCGACTGAATTGGTCTCAGAGACCTCCTACCCGGTCATCGGCATCGCCCTGACTGCAGATAAAGGGGAATTACACACCTTATTTCGCAGGAAAGCGCAGAAAAGATGAAGCTCAATTTCTTGCTTTGCTTTTCCGAAAACCCTCAGAGAAGGAGACTATTGACCACTTCTCTCACCGTATTTTTCTAGTTGTTCCTAATCCCATAAATATATGTAATATATATAAATATTTATTTATTCCTTCTGATTCATAGTGAGGCATAGGGTCACAAGGCTATATGAAGGGCCGTTATTCCAGCGGACCAACATTTGTCTTCGATTTCTGAGTTAATTGGAGCTTATAAGCGAATAAGCCCAATTATTTTAGCAGACTTCTTTTTACTGATTTAATTTTTTTGTATTTGGAACCACGACTGTCCGTTCTGTGTTCTTGGAAACGATTCGGATTTATAGCTGGCCAAAGACTATCACTTCAGCAGCATTCTTCCAAGATTTATAGGGAATGTTTATTGTTGCTACAACGACAACAACTACAGCAGTATTCTCTTCAGGTTTGTGCGGGTAATCTTGAGTTTGTGAGATTGGCGGCAACTTGATGTTCTCAGGTTTATGCGTTCACTATCGACAGCAGCAGCAATATTCTTAGTTGTTCGGGCTGTACGAACATGAGTGTAGATTGTGTTATCAATTCACTTGCCTTTTGCCTCACTTTATTTATAAATTTACGTTTACAAGGCGCGGTTGGTGCATTATCTCGATCGAAATTTATTTTTAAAATCGGACAGCACACCATTCACTTGTAAATAAGTTTTCATTATATTGAAACGTTTTTAAGTGATCCATTTAACCACGCAGGGATATGAGACCGAGCCTCTGCCACTTTTATGACCGCGGAATAGCTGTGAGTATCAATATGTGATTCAAGAAGAAGTTGCTGGTTTGCCCTCAATTGCACACTCCGTTTAAAGAATATATTTTTGAATAAAATCTGCCTATATTACACAACAGAAAGGTTTGAAAACACGATTGCGAATTCATTTTTAATTTTTTTTTCTTTTATATACCAAAGCTCTTGAATAGCTGAAGTAAGTAACTAAGCTAAATGTAGAAGTATGGAATTAACTTAAAATATTCAATAAGAACTTGAATTTCTTGCAATTGCAATGATCTCGGCTTACCACTCTTATTATATGTAAGATGTGACATTCCACAAACGTACAAATATGTAGTCCCTATGCAATGTTTTTGTAGTAATTTAAAATAAGATACCTTAATTACCAATTTACCAATTTAACGTTCCAAAAATATCTTGTTTTAGGATTTTAACAGTTAAATTATTCATTTAAATATAAGATACATCAAAAGAACAAACTGAAAATTTAACATTTTCTAATATATGTACAAGGCGGCGCAAAATTAATCACCCTATCGGAAGATTTCTAATTTTCGCACATGTACGAGTCAAACACATTTGATGCTTGTAAACTATACAGCTTCAGTATACTAACGACAAGTAATGAAGCGCGTAACATCGTGTTCCATAGGTAGGTAGGTGAAATGGTTGAAGTGCCAGTCTGGCACTCCTCAAGTACCACTGAAGCGTCGTTTTGATACCATTATGAGACCTCCAACAGGCAGATATCTACAGCCAGCCAGAACTGTTGATATAATGGGGAAGATTGATGGAATTTAGGTTGGAGCACAGGCCCAGGCTGTCGGAAAAGCTTGCGCCCAGTGGCCTTCATCGTCTAGCTGCCAAATCCGGACATTTACAGAGAGCAGTCTCCTTCTCTGAAAGGTCCCCGCAGCTTCTGCAATGGGGGTTAAATGGTAACCCTAGCTTTTCCGCGTGTCTGCCGATCGTCCAGTGACCGGAAAACACAGCTACGAGTTTGGAAATTAAATGGCGAGGAGTCCAAAAGACTTGACTGTCGTAGAAAATGTTAATATCTCATTGCCACGTTCCCTAAGCATTTTGCATGCCTGCAGGCCTTCAAGCATTCTGCTTGAAAAACACTAGCAGTATTCGACAGTTTAAAGGAGATAGATAAATTGACTGCTTTAGAGAAAACACCTCCTCCGACTCCCGATTCCATCTTGGAACCGTTAGTGAAGACAGGTGCAAGCTACGTTTCCACGACAGGCGGTTCTACGTTACCGAAACGACCCGGACTTATATCCGGCCAAGGACTGTCACTCCAGCAGCATTTCCCGTATGTAAGTATGGGGAATGTTTATGCTGCTAAAACAACAACAACAACAGGTGCAAGCTTCGGTGCAGATTTTCTCCTCGATCCAATCCTGCCTATTTGGAAATATTGCCCTAGCACGACCCTCAAACTCTAGTTTGCGGATAGAGAGATCTTTTTCGAAGTTCGGAGAAATACGGTGTTAACTGCCCGAAAATGCTACCATGTCTTTTGAGAGATTGTCTCCAGAGGCCAATCTCCTTTGGCCTGATTGCACTTTGAGCTGCGATGAAAATAACGTAAAAGTCGATGGAAAGTAAGTGCAAAACGACATTCAGGGCAGCACTGAGGCAAGTTTTACATGCTCCGGTGATGCCAATGCATGCAGTCCTTTGGACCCTCCCCGGTTTAGTGATATTATAGCCCTCCGAAGAGCTTCCCACCAAACCAAGCATCCATACGTCAAAATTGACAAAACCACTGCGTAGTACATCCACAGCACGACCTGTGGCTTGAGTCCCCATTTTTTACCGAACATAGATTTGCAGGAGTGGAAGGCTATATTGGCCTTCTTTACCCAATTTTCAATGTGTAGCTTCCAATGGAGCTTGGAGTCAAGTATCGCTCCAAGATACCTAACTTCCGATGAAAGCGGGAGAACGTGGTTGATTAATGTGGGAAGTCGAAAGGGTGCAGGTTTATATTTTCTGGTAAAAAGTTTTCCATAACCTAAAACTATTATTTTTATTAAAGAGTCATTCGAAAAGAAAATTGGATGATTAATTTTGCGCCACCTCGATATCGATTGACACTTGTGGCCGATTTTTTGACAAAAATTTCATTTCAACTGCCAACCTTTTAGCAGCAATTCGAATTTCTCTTGAAAATACATATGCAGATAAGAGAAAAAGGCAGAAGTAATTCAAAAAGTTTGCAAAAGTGCAAAGCGTCCTAAAAGGTAACTCCATGCAAAGCTAAAAGATGGTCGACAAAAAAAAAAACAAACAACCAACAAAACCAAAACAAACCAACAAAAGAGCCTCTGAACAAACAGAAAAGCGTGCACCCGAGATGTGGTTTAATCAATTGATTACGAACCCACTAGCACAGCGCCGGGGGCAACTTTAACCCGTTGTATGTCTAGGCTCGGTACAGGATGTTAAATAGGAACAGGACAAAGAAAACGTTTTGACTTATAACTCGAAGCCCATGCACTGGAAGAAACTAACTTTCCCGAGAGCCAAAATCAATGTTCAATGAAATGATGCACGTTTTTTTCGTTGTTCGATATGGAATTGTGATTTTCAAGACATGGCTGCTCCATCACGACGACAAGCCAGCTTCTTTCGTATTGTCTATCACAATGTGAATGTTTCTAATCAATTAGTGAAACCCAGCGATAGATAGTCTTCTTTATTCGTCGTGCAACCGTGCATTAAAGGAAGAAAAATTGTCTGCGTTGCAGTTATGCCATAAAGATGCACCCGAAAAATTAAAAGAGAAGCTCCGCCAAACAGCATTAAAAGTATAAACGTCCTCGAATCGTGCCCTTGGATACATTAACACTACTTTTCCTTAAAACTGTTTCATCTTCACACAACCATAATTTCGGTTTTGTCACAAATAAATCAATGATTTTCTGATTTTGCTTTGGAGAGGTATTTTTATTGTGCCTTCCGGGGAAGTCATCGAGGACTAAACTTCGGCATACCGTGGCACCATTTATTTATGAACGTCTTTGACTTCTTCAAATATTTTGCTGGATATTTTTGGACTTTTATGGTGTGCACATAGGAAAACTGATTCAAATCGTTTTTCATTCGCGGAGCTGATTTTGTAAAAAGACCTTACGCTTTCTAAATTTCTTAGAAAACTAACAAATTGCACAATGCTTATTGCAAAAAAGATACATCTATTTAGCAGCATTTAAATTTTTTTATAACGAAACTTATAAGTTTGAATTTTGTCGGTCACGCTTCCATTAGACAGACTGTATATTGTGAAAGAGAAAGCGGCGTAAGTCTTGAAGGAAGAAGACTTTCTATACTGTTTCTAACAAAGCAAAACTCGCGAGCAGCTTTGAGGAATAGAGGCGAGGTGTATATTGAAGCTGATTCCAGGCTCTTTTCAGCTAAAGTACATACAGAGCATACCGTTATATTGGGTGATGTAAGAAGTTCTGAAAGTTTTCCGCTGGATCTATGTATACATTGCATACTGCATACGGTGGTTTAAAGGTGACATTATACTTCTTTACCTAGTTCCAAAATGGTGGTAAGAAAGAGAAAATTTGATACATTCTTCAGTACCACTAAACTCAAAGTGAAAAAATTGAGTGCTGTTTCGTACGGTAGCGAATGCAACAGCAACAGGGATTCTAACAATTCCGTTCTGATGGATCAATCGTCGAAAATGTTGATACAATCATGGAAATTTTCTCGTCGGACCGGCATGGGAATGGACTGCACTTCCATTACCTTCGGAGAAGATTAGTCAGAACTGATTTGGAACTATTTGCATAGGAGTAATATGGAGTAGGAGCATAGAAGTAATAACTATGTTAATTTCATCAACAAAATAAAACTAAAAAATATTAATATAAAAACTGTTTACGTCAACTAATATCTATCTTTTTTCTATAACTGACTGAAAATGGTAAAGTGCTTTACAAAAATTATACCGCACTAAGGAAATTTAGCGAATTATGCACTAGCCACCGCTGCGCTGAGCAGCCAAATCAATAAAACCAACTAATTTGCTTTGCGTGCATTTACGTAAATTCCTTTGAATTCAAAATTTGCTTTTGCGGTTACATCCATGCGCTTCCAATGAAGTCCACTAAGACGATATTGGCGCTGTATTTGCTCATACATTTTTATATGAAGATTTGGAGTGTCAATCAAACCACTCCCCGAATAGTAAAATCCATGAAAATCTACTGAAGCTGTTTCAAAATACCTGGATCTGATGCATACATTTTTAATAAAAAGACCGATCACAGATCTTTTAGTGAAAACAGAAAATTGAATATCGCTTCACCTGCGAAGTCGAGAAACCAAAAGATGTTGGAAATTCTATTGACATTCGGCTGAGTGCATTGCAGTAGCTGAATTAGTGCATCGCAGTAGCTGGGTGCCATTACCGCAAAAATTTAAAGCTCCAAACTTGAAGTTATGCTAAAAATGGTTTGATGAATTTCCTTAGCTGGCTTGCTCAGAATTGCATCACGCCGCATTTGCGTGTTCCATATATAGAATTTGCTACAAGCGGTGGCAGTGGTTCGCAAACTAGTTAAAGACTTGGAAGATAGTTAAGGACTTGCTTGACTTTGGAAAAATATAAAAATAATTTTTTTTTTTATTTTATTTTAGGGTAGTTCTTAAAACTATGTTAATACTGAACTGACTACCAACATATTTGACTGTCGTATTTATACTTATACCTCATCTTACTGTTTTAGGTACACGACTTGTATATTCGTTTTTTTGTTTTCTGTTTAGGAAGAACATCTTTTGTTTTTCTTAAGGGGGGAAGCTGGTCTAGAGCGCAAAAAATGGGCATATTTTATGAATTTATTTTGACTCAACAAAGGAATCAATCGAAAATCTGTGAAATAGGTTTAATAATATAGCTTTCATGGTACAAATACAAAATTTTTCGTCTGAATTAATTTCAAAATGGCCGCTGTCCAGCAGTTCTCCTAAGGCGCCTTTTTTTCTAGTGGGTCCATTGCCGAAGACGTAAACTCCTTAATTTTTGTCCTGGATCAAAAAATAAAATTTTTTTAGTTTCTATATAACAACAGAAAGAGACGTACGTAGGATTTTTTCGATATTTTGTTTTTTCGCGAAATGGTGCACGTTTGAACAAGAAGTTACAATTTTCACTATAAGGAACGACATAAAATTGTTGATTAAAAAAAAAACTATGTAATATAAATAAAAAATCCTACGTACGTCTCCGGAGAAAGGTATTTCGAATGTATTGTCAAAATTTCGTAAGAATCGGTAAAGATTTGTTCGAGTTATGTCTTCGGCCAGTTTAAAAAAAGTGATTTCGAGAAAAACGCGTTTAAAGTTGTAAATAGCGTTCGGGGCATACCTGCGAGGCACTGCCGTCGAATGAAAAATTTGGGCATTTAGACATTTTTGCTGGCATCCCTCATTTGGTATATTATTTCTAAGACCCTAAAGCACCTTTTAAGACAAAAAAAAATTTTTCGATTTTTTCAAAATTCTAGACCAGCTTCCCCCCTTAAAATATGTTTGGATTCAGCCCTGCATGATTATACTATTTTTATTTATTATTTGTGAATGAAATCATTCCTTAACTAACTTTGCGCCAATTGGGACAAACAAAGCTCGACAATCGAAGAAATAGAAAGAAAGATAGTAAACTTATCATGCAGGTTTTGTTTTTCAATTTTATTTTTAAAGGTTTTTTTTTTAATTGTTATATTTAATTGTGAGATCTTTTTTTGCTTTATTGGGAAAAGTGAACCTTCTGGTAAATTGTGGAATATAAATTGGCGATATCACGAAGTTAAATTAATGAAACAATTACCAACTCCACTACGACTAGAAAAATTTGCTATCTTGTTTGCTGCCGCAACAAGACGGCGGAAAAAATTAAATAACAATAAAACAAAAAATTAACCCAGATATATATCTAATCTGCAGGGTTCAGATTGCAGGTACTTTTCCAAATGGGGTTTTTCACAGGTCACGCGTGACTACTGCCAAACTAAATACATACTTTTTTTCAGTATTCATTGACATTTCATCATGGAAAGAGGATGGGTGTGCAGACACATGACTTCTGCAGAAGTTGTCTGAATGAGGAAGAGGAAAAGACGATACCGCACCTTTTGTGCCACTGTCCTGCTCTATCCAGACGTAGACTTACCATTTTAGGTAGACAAGTCTTTAATGAATTGGAAGATTCTGTTCAAAAGTACACACTGGTTTTAGGAGAGATAAGGATAAGTTACACATATGGTATCATAAGGGGCTTTGAGCCTGAGTGAGACCCACAGTAGGCAATCGCTTCCACCTAACCTAACCTATTCTGTTATAAAATAATAGATTCAATGATAGGGTTGATTTAATAAATAAATAAGTAAATAATTGGCGCTTACACCCTTTTTGAGTATTTGGCTGACCTCCTCCTCCTATTTGTGGCGAGCGTCTTTCCCCATAAATAGAGGGACCTACATTTTTAAGACGACTCCGAATAGCAAATGGGTTTTTATGAGGATCTTTTTCATGGCATCAATACTCTCGGAGGTTTGTCGGTTGCCTGTCGACGGGCGATCGCCATTAAAAAATCGTTTTCTATCATGTGATGTTTCATGCACGGAGACGCATTCGGCTAGGGCGGCCGCCGTTGATTATTCAGCACAAAAAACATACCGAAATGTTAATGAATTTACCAATAAATCTCACAAATTAGAATTTTTTCTTTATTTATTGCGAATGTTTTGTCAATATTTTATACTACCATGATAAAAATACATAGCAAAATTTTCGATATTTTTCTACGTTTTTTTTGTACCCCTAAAAGGCTATTTCTCTTGCACAAAATATGACCGCTCAATTTATTAGTCGTATGAAAAATTAAAAAAATGTGTGCTTATCCCGTATCACATTTCAATTTTCTTATAAGACTTATAAAACAACATAAAAACTAAATAAAATGTCTTGCTATTCCACATCACATCACAATTTTCTTATAGGACTTATGAAACTACCTAAAATTTAAGTATATTGGAATATCTAGCTATCCCAGCCTGATGCGAAAATCGAATGACTCTCTTGAAAATCACATTTGAAAGTATGCATATTAATAATTATCTTGGTTGATATATAATATAATATAATAATATTTTCCTTCTATATTTTTTTATCTTAATTTTACTTGCCTTTCGCCTGTTATCTCTATTACACACCGAAAGAGCTGGAATTCGAGTTCACGAATTGAATAATTCATACAGAACCCATACTTTACGTGCACACATTTACTCGCATACATATACCCTATGCAGAGAGATAACTGCAGAAGAATCAACAGAGTTTTTTGTTTTTTTAATTTTATCAATGCTCTCAAAGTAAAATCAATCTGTGTGTATACCTGAAGAATCTACAGCAACGGCAAATTTCAAGTCTCTATACCAAATTTGTATTTCAGCGTGAAGTCCCAACCCTCAGCACAAACCTATACATTATACGAGCACTTCGTTGCCGTCGTCTTCGTCGTTCTTATATATTATATATATAGTATACCTATATAATGCTCCACATCGCGTTTATGTATATACATACATTACGCAATATTTGTGCGCTGCACGCTTCGCTTTGCCATCTTCTTCAATTACTACATTAAAGTTTGTTTGAAAAGTTTTACTTTGCAGCTTGTTCAATTTCAATAGTCGTTCGTTGGTGTTTTTTGTTTTCGTGCTCATGTTTTTTCTTTGTTCTGTCGTTTTCATTTTGTTTTTCGTACTTGGCTGCTCATCTAACTCCATTCATTTATACGTTCATAGCTTCTACCACAGCTCACATAGTTTTCACATGGGATTACGTCTTTTCACACCATAAACCTGAATAATACCTTTTTTTTAATTTTATATTTTATGTATATATGTGTATGTACATATTATACATATATAAATATGTAAAAGTACGTCGTATATACCATAATAATTATTCCCAATAAAGTGTGAATTGAACTAACCCAACCAAAACCAACCCAAAGTCAACGTACAAAAAAAGAAAAAACAAACCAAGTATACCATATTGTAATGATTTTGCTGAAAATGCATGTAAGTAAAAGGCAAAAGCTTTTCATAGTTTCCACAGATTTAGTTCGTCGAATAATTTTGCTTTGAAACCAAGTGGGATTATTCAGCTATATGTACAGATACATCTATTGGGTACACATACCACATAGAAACATAATATTCTGCAGATACCTACACAAATATCCAACCTTTTACATACCGTACTACTTATATATATAGTTGGTATGTTTGCATGTACGGTCGGTCTGTGTATAGAGCGTTTTGCTTATAGCGACTTATAGTCGTCCAAGTGCACTCTACATCCGTGGGTGTGTGTTTGTGTCTGTTTAATGGCACTTTTCAAAGTATCTGCATTTGTATGGGTACGCTGTTGTATAGGTGGCTGGTTTTATAGATTGGTTGGTTTGTTAGCTCGCTAGCTGGCTGGCTGTTTGGTTGCCTGGATAGCTGGTTTTATAAATCAGTGGCGTCCCCCAATTTCACGTCCACTTCGTCCCTCGCATGCATACTCTGGTTCGTTGGTCGTGCACGTAAATTGTCGTTTCATCGTCGTTCTATAGTTGGTTGTCGACACAGTCGTTCGTATTTATCTGCTATTACAATCAACTTTTACGTCGACCAACCCAACTGGATTTGCTTCAGCAAAGTATTTTATTTCTATACGTAGCTGTACACAATTTGTGCCTATAAGTACGTTTAGTTTGCGTGTCCGCTATTGCCTGCTGCTTCGTACGGATGCTTGGATAGCTCTGTGCTCTGTGCTCTGAACTTTGTACAATGCCGCTCCACACTTTCCATACATAGTAAGTAGTTCACAGAGATACCTATATGCACTAGTATACTAACTATACCATGTGATTGCATTATACTTACTTATATATGATATAGTATCTCGTTGGCCCTACAATACATTTTTGCCATACTCTTTGCCAATTCCAAATGGAACAATAAATAATAATTATTATCATATTAAAATGTCCATGCTTGTAATAAAATGGCAAATTTTCACATTTCTCTTCCTCCGGCCATCCAACAGTTCAACTGGCCTCTACTTGCCCTCACAGAGATATTTTACGAAACCGTATCCAACACATACAAACATGTATACATACATAAAAGCATGATGCAGCAATTATAGTAATTTTCAAAAAACAAAAAAAAAGAAGCAAAATAAAGAAAATCCATCTAAATTGATTATTTATTCGTTAGCTGCTCTTGGGCAATCATTTAGCTTGGCATAGACTGTACTTTTGCAGTCTTGTTTGCAGTAACGCCAGTGTCGTTCAATTTTATATCCAACCACCTAACCAACCATCCAATCGATCCATCTGTTTTCGGTATTGTAGCTGGGTATTTTTATTTATTGCTTTTGTTGAATTTGCTTTTTATGTTTGGTTAGTTACACTTGGCTGAAGCATTTTGGGTCGGATGTCTGTTTTGTTTTCGGTTTTTGGTTGGTTGCTTGTACGGGCACATTTCCATTCTTCGTGTGGATTTTATAATGCAGATAAGGCAACGCCTCTCCAACTTGTATTTTATGTATCCATGAAATATGTAACTGTTCTGAAGCAGTGTGCCACAATGTCACGTAGAGGCGCATACATAAGAATAGAAATTGGGAAAAAACCAAAACGAAAAAATAATTCCATCATCATCAGTAGCATGTTAGCTCACATTCAGGGTTGCCAACTCCAGTTTAGCTTTTACCTGTATAAAACAATCGCCCATTTTCATTTCAAATACTTACGAGAGGATTAACAAAAGTTCGTTTAGTTGGCAATACTAAATAAATTTCTGTCATACTTACAAGAGATGTCTTAGTAGGCACTACTAAATAAATGTTTGACAAATTAAAAAAAATTCAATTATTTGTTATATAAGTTTCGTTCCAACGATCTTCGGACAAAAAACGTGTAGAAATGTCAAATAGGAAAATAACTCTCACAAGAGAGAAAGAGAGAGAGAGTAACGGGAGAGCAACCGAGAATAAGTGCGAAAGTGCAAATTATTAGTTCGGGGCAAAAGACATCCATTATTTTTGCGTAAAATTGTTGCGGAAATGCTTTAATGGTTTTTGTGGTCGATCTTTAGTTCCTGAAGACTGCTAAAGTGCAGGTAAACTTCAATTATTTCTGTGATTTTATCGACATTTCAACTTTGTCGACATTTTCTTTAACATCAAAAATACCTGAACGGAATTGATGAAACAAAAAATGCACGTAATTAGCTGTTACACCATAAACACCATTCACAATTTCAGCGGCTTGGCTTGCATTTTCGCCTTTTCGACTTTATCAAAGAAAAACTGTAAAATCTACCGAAATTTCACTTTGTTAACCTCCATTGTTAACACCCTGTAACTCACAACTGAATGGAACAGACAAAAAACAATAAAAAAATTTTTTTAGTGTGAAATGTCACCTGGACAACGAGCGTAAACTTTAAATTGTTTGATCGCTACTTTACGAAATATCGATTACTACAGCCATCTACCGAAAAAACAATGTATTTATATTTTCACATTGCCCCATTTTTCATTATTTATAGGTCAAGTTTTATGCAAAACAATACTTTTACTTCGCATAAGAAAATTGACGTCTTAATAAGAATGCAAACAATGAAATAAAGTCGTGTACTAAAGTTGATTCTAGGTATTGTCATTGTATTGATAAGTATAGCGCGTCATACAGGTGATATACAATAATATTTAATCCTTCCGCATTTGCTATGTTACAAATAACATTGGCATCGCATATATCCATTGTCGCTTAAAAATAAAATTTATAAACTTTAAATGATTTAGAGAAGCCATACACTGCATTTGCCTGGTGTTTATCATTGCAGTCCAGCAGCGATTAGACCTTAGAGGCATATGTAAACAAAATACATATTTTTGACATTTGTCTATCAAGGCGAATAAATCAGCTGTTCCGCTGATATCACCTTGTATAGATTCACTAAACACATTGTTCGCTCTACGATTACGAGTGGCGAGTTACCCAGTTTACACGAAACGTTCGTATTTCACTTTGGCAGCTCTGCTTCTTGCTATTGTTCTCGTTCTTTGCTTTTTATTTTCAGCATTTGTTGGGATTAGTTCGTTTTGTCTATTCAGAAAAAAATGTAAGTTATAAGCAAATATTTTACTTTATAGATATAAAGAAAATTATCTTGGTTTATTCTTTCTAACTTCCAGTGTTTGGAACAAAAGCGAGCAAATTGAAGTAGTAGTCATACTTATGATTATAGAAGAACCCCCGAATCATTTTGAAGTTGTTTTTAAAAATATGTTCTTCACCCTGCTGGAAATTTACCAGAAGGATAGAGTTCGTTCCTTAAAAATATATGAATTATTCTATAATGGTAATGGTAATGGGTTAGACTAAGGTCTTTATGCACTAATTATGCACAGTTGGTGATTAAGTGTTCCATAGACTCTTTAATTATTCTATAAAAATATACGCAAGCACATATAATTTTTGTAAATATGGTATTTACTTTTTCCTAGTTAATCTTATTGCCGAAGAAAGTACTTAAATTACAGTGTCCGATTCTATTTTAATTTTTACGTACATATTTCAAGAGTGAATTATGAATGACGTTATCGTAGAAACATATTGAAAGAATATGGGCTTTTTTATAAGCACTACAACCTCGAAATTTTTAATATTGTTTCTTGATGTTCTTTCCTTAACCCTTTCGCCGACAATAGTTTTTGGTTTGACGTTTCGGTGGTTCACTTGCTATATTTTCGGATATAATGAAGATAATCGCTTCGGGATTGCAACAAAAATGATTGAAATCAATAGTTGAATTAACTTTTGGACTTTATATATACATTTTAGTTTTGCGGATATAGCCGCCCCCTCCTATTTTTAATGCAAACTTGATAACATAAGGCAGACCGGGAAGTCCCGTCTTTGTAGCTGCGGGACTAGCAGGTTTGTCATATTTGTTGCAGTAGTTAATGACGGGGAATGTCGGCCTGTCCCTGCACCCGCGAAATCGTTACATCAATGATGGCATCATCTTTGGTTTTGGAATCCTCTGCTAGGAGTTTGTATATGTCAATATTCGGTTCGCTCTGTCCCATACTGCGTAAAATGTTAACGTTTTCGGAGTCTTTAAGAATACTGGAATAAAAAATAAAAATTGTAAACAAGCAATATTTCGACCGCCGCAACCGAATACTACTACTATTCGGAATTCAGAGAGAACGTCGATTCGAATCTCGGTGAAAAACCAAATTGAAGAAAAAGTTATTTCTAATAGCGGTCGCACCTCGGCAGGCAAAGGCGCAAAGACGCACGTTACAAATAGGAGGAGGAGCCTGGCCAAACACCCAAACAGATGTACGCTCCAATTAAAAAAAAAAAGCAAGCAAATATATTTACATTTATCTTCCAACATTGACTCATATTTTCCGAATCTTTATATGTAACATAATTATTTTGCTAAAAACTTATAAAAGCATAAAAAAATTGATTCAAAGACGTTCCTTCAGCAGTCGGTTTTATGTTACTGGAATGACCCGGTTTTATATCTGGCCGAGGACTGTCAGTCAGGAGCAGCATTCCTCGTGTACATTTGTATGGAAACAACAAAATTTACTCCCTCTGGAATGCGCATAGTACTAGGATATTTCATTACCACGGATACAAGGACAAACAAATTACACACTGAAGCAAAGTTTATATACTTAAGTGCGATGACTATCACAACAGAAAATTTATTATTTACAGTTTTCGATGTAACATCTCTATTTATTGAGAACCCAGTTACAGTACCGCCGGATTGGACTACTCTATTTTTAGGCTCACCTTTCGACAAAGTAATCAAGACGCGCATGCCGTCAAGAAGAGAGTACAAGCACCAAGATCATGGAGAACGGCGGGAATTAAATTTCTATACAGATGGTTCCAAGCTAGACGATAGGGTTAGCTATGGAGTATTTTCGAAGAAATTAGGACTGGAACAATCCGTTCGACTACCAGACTACTGCAGCGTCTATCAGGCAGAAGTGGCTACGAATCTAATCTCGTATAGCTAGACGGCCATTAAATCAAAGAATGCGGCTATACTAAGATCAAAGATTGCACAGGAATGTCGAGCAGCTCTAAATGGTATTAGTGTCGTATTCAATGTCAGCCTTATTTGGATTCCGGGGTACAGAGATGTTGATGGAAATTGTAAAACCGATGAGGTAGCCAGAAAACTGCTTAGCCTTTCAAGAGAGGTTAAGATAATAATCGGCCATTGGCTACTGTAGAAGTTGTAAGATGAGGAAGAGGAAAACACAGTTGAGCACTTCTTTTGCAATTGTCCAGCCTTAGCTAAAATCAGAGCAGGTTGTCTAGGTAAATATTTTTTCCATTCTCTTACGGAATTCTCCGATGTGGGGATTGACCCAATTCTGCGCTTCATAAAAGCCACAAAATGGTTTCATGAAGAAAAACAAATAAGGTTCCCGTGTCGTTAAGTGGTATTACAACGGACCTGTAAGGTCTAAGTAAGTTGGTTGTACAGACCGACTACCACCATAACCTAACCTAACCTAGCAGTGCCGCCAAAGATGTTATGTTACAAGATTTGGACATCCGAAGCAAGTTATGACAGTAACTTTGGCTGCTACGCCATATGGACTTCACAGTACAATTCTGTCCGCTAATTTTACTCATTTTGCCGCATTCAATAATTACAGCTCTTGTGCGACCTCGCTACTCAGCCGATTAGCTGCCGCAATATTGCAGAATCTATTGCCCACCGAACGTGTTGGTTGGACCAATAATTTCGTTTCATTTGAACTTAATTTAATGCTAAAACCATTAAATAAACAATAATAAACTAGAAAGTAGTTCTTATTAAATAAAACCAAACTTTTTTTCTTACATTTCAACTCCGCAGTGAAAGCTTCTATATCACGATTGATTAGCTAGTGAAGAGCATCAGATTGTCAATTGAGAGACGCGTGACGTTGGCATTGCTGCAGAAATCTTGTATGACCAACACAATCTCTGTTTTCGCCGCCCTCTGTTGTAAACAAACTGCTGTCATCTCACTTATTTCGTCCGCAAATCAGCTGATTCCTTCAAATTCGCTGAGAGCCGATTAGCGGTACGTGGTTGGCCATATCTTTGCTTTCTGTGATCCCGAATACCCATAGTAATAGTAAAGAGTGCTAATAGCACTCCTCGCAGGGCTTTTTGCGATTCCAAAATAGACATTTTGTGGAGAACGAATCGTGTGAAAGTTGTTGATGAACGCGTATCTCTGGGGTCAACAATTAAAAAATAAAATACCAGATTGACACAGGGTGTTTCCTCAAAACTGAACTGGCATTTGCATCATCTACACACAAATAGATTATCACGAAGGGTTATTCAAATTTTAACCAACGCCCAAGGAGAGCATACTATTTCATGTCACATGCTGCCTTCAGTCTAATCACACTTCATGGCTATATCGTTAGATGACTTCGAAGACAACACCTGCCTGATCACACCAATCTCGCTAAAGCTTACTAAGGTACCTACAGCAAAACTATTTCAAACGACAATAAAACCTGAAGCTTTATTATTATATTTAACTTAACCATTTTATGTGGGCCAACTTCTAAGTATCCGGATTTTGGACAGGACATCAAACCCAAACCGAACCCTACATACAAACCGTTCCCACGACAGTCGTGTGTACTTCACATAAAACAATTGACATTTGTTAATTTTTTATAATTAAAAAACTACTCGTTTCTAAGTGGCATATGAAGTTTTATAAACTTTTATTGACTTATGTCCAAATGGTTTTACCTTTTGCTTCTTTCTATCCAACGAATTGTATAATGTTTTCAACGCAGCATCATTGCCAATACGTTCAATATGGCGAAGCTAATAGAGCATTTACTTGTGGCGAAAAATTATTCAACCAATTTTGTTTAAAAGAAAATCATTATAGTGATAGAAGTCTTTATTTTGATCTTTAGGCGCGCCATTGCTTGTTTGTTTGTGCACTGCAGCTGTCTAGTTCACAAGTGTCAAATATGATTGACGTACGACGCCATTTGCAAAAATTATAAATTTTTCGATAGGGTGATTAATATTACGCCACCTTGTAAATGCTTTTTACCCATTTTGATATTCAAGTATCGATTATATTTTGTGAGAACCTAGTATTTTAGTTGTTGTAGCATGCTGCTGAAGTGACAGCCCTTGGCCGGATATAAATTCGGGTCGTTCTGGTTACGTAGAAGCGACTGTCGTGGGAACGCATTACTTTAGTCGTCACTCTCTGCTTCCGCGGAAAGAGCTATAGATCTCGGTGGTCTGTAGACTTTCTCATCTTGGCTTGAAAGAGTATTCGTGAAATAAAAATACGGATTTGATGAAAGATTTGTAGATTGACCTAAATTGTATGCCTTGGCTAAATTTATTATTCAAGTGATTTCCAAGCTGACTTTTTTTTGGTGATATTTATGCTCTTTCCTAAAGCTAAATTATGCATGCACAAGGACGTTAAGCTAAACGATTTTGCCGCATTTGAAGACTTGGCGATGCTGACGGTCCCAACGGGTTCAATATCGTACTTTGCTGCAAATAAAATCTTATCGTTCTGTATTCAATTATGAATCCTAATGCGTTAAATATTTCATAAAAATTTCCCTTATATGGTAGGTGGGCATGGTGATAAACCGAAAAAGCAAGGGTTGTCATCACTCTCTGAATGCATTTCTGCTCACCACAAATTGGAAGATACGCTCACCCATACCTGTTAAAGGGTGTATCCGCTAATTATATTTGCATGCCTACACCACGTGTCTGAATTAGCTTAACTATGCACACATGTCTCTATCCCAAACTTCTGCGCAGTACCATAATATAGCAGTGCATTTTATTCGCCTCCACTATTTAGCTGTCTAGTTATCTAGTTGTTCCAAATTCGCATATGCTGGTACTGGTGATCTCCGTCAGAGAGACGGGTAGGTATTTAGTTTACAGAGAGAGAGAGGGAGAGTGAGCCAAGAAAGAGAAGTGAGGGATGTGAACATATTACCCTTTGTTATGATATTATTCATTCCGTTTCATTAGCAGGGGTGGCTTATGGTTGTTTATACAAAAATCGTGTGCCCGGCTGGAAGAATGTTTTTGGAAGTCTTACTCAGTATACGAAATATTTCATAAGTCGGTTGTGCGAATGAGGCGAAGAAAGCGGTAAGGAAACAGTCAACTTCCTGTTAACATTTGCATAACTACAGGTGAGAGAAATAATAACACAATTCCCGCAAATAGGAAACCATTGCGTACAAATTCCGGACCAAAGGTCAATTACCCACATACGCCGTCAACTAGAAAAATAATTAACATAGCCTAATTTCCAAGGTGGCGCAAAATTAATCACCGTATCGGAAGATTTATAATTTGACCACATTTGGCGCTTGTGAGCTCGACAGCTGCAATATACAAAGAGATAGGCAATGCAGCGCGTAAAGGCCAAAATAAAAATCACACAAAATATTTTTTTTTTTTTAGTGAAAAAGTTGTTTAAAAACAAAACTGAACGGGCTCAAAGATAAAGGATGTCTCCACTTTTACAAGAAAAGCCTGTTTTTGCAAAAAATGAAACTTCCGGAGAGGCGTTGGGTCGAGCTTCTTCGAATAATAGTATTTCTAGTCGCATTTGATTTGTATTGGTTACGTGATTTTTAGAATATTTTTACGAAAACTACCTCAGAAAAAATTTCGTCGTTCAGAATTTATTCGAGTTTTTCAACATGTTCGTGTGTTATGGTTACAGGGATTATTGGACAAAGAAAATTGGAATCTGTTCCATTGGCACGCCTTTCAATATGCCACTTTACATACTGGAACAATTCACAGCGCTTGGAATAATTTTGCTTCGTGCACATTCGTTGCATAGGTTGTGTTGACGAGCCGGATTTACTCGCGCTCATTGATTTTATCGTGGTTGTTTACCTACAAAAAAGACCGACGACAAAACAATACGTAAAAACTGTCATGCCAATATTTTGATCTGAAATTTCTTATAGATATGAATTTATGTATCGTCGCCGCATGTGGTTGACAATCTGGTATTTCAGTTATACTGGTTGTTTGTTTTCATTTCATGCTTCATTAACGTTTCCTGCTTTAATTTTAAATTTGCGAACTTATCTTCACTACTTTATTAAAATGTATTCCGTGTTTTGAATAAAATTCATCAGTACAGTTCTACAGCACTACTTATGTAGAATGCACAAGCACATAATATACATACATACATATTTCGTGCTATCTGCGTGAGTGTACATTCACCTTTTTCAAATATTCTATGGATAACAACTGACAGCCCTTATAAGTTCGAACAGAAAACTCGCTTATGATTCTGAATGAAAATATTATTTCTTCCTTTTATGAGAGTGGAGGGATTGTTTCTTTGTGTCGTCTGTGTACCAACCAGCGTCCATATGTACATGGTGTATGTATTTCTGTCGGTGAATATCTGCTGGCATTTTATAAGGTATTGAAGTAACAAAATTTCTGTTGATTAATGACTTTGCTTCCACATTTATACTCGCTTTACCTCGTACAACACTTAGATTGTATGGCAATATCTTAGCCTCTCTTTCCTTTGTAGGTATGCATGTATGTGTGCATGCATTTTATACATACATATATATAGTATTTGTATTCGATTGTATATCTACTCGCTCTAAATGTGTATTTTACTTTCGACTTGCCTTCGGCAAGTTGTTACGAATTCACGAATGATTCTTATTTCGAGTGTTTTCTATTTTCCATCTTTCACAGCCGAACCAACAGATGATGCGTATAATAAAGTTAGTACGGTCGATGAAGCCATAGCTACAGGAAGTACAAATATGCATCCTAACGCTGGTTACATGAATTTTCCTAAACATCTACAACCATATCCTCAGCACCAACAGCAACAGCAACATCAACAACAGCAACAACAACAACAGAAACAACAACTGCAGCAGCAACAACAACACCAACAGCAGCAACCGCAACAGCAAATGCTATCGCACGATGCTATGGCTGAAGCCGGCTTGTTAACGGCAAAACTTGAACCGCAAATAAACATCAAAGAAGAGATGCCTGAAGCTTCGCAAAATAAGGTGAGAGAGAAACTACGTTACGACCTTAAAGATATGAAACATTTTTTTTAAGTTAAACATATCCAATATATGCATGTACGCATTTTTTCGCCTTTGATTTTACGTTATCTTAATCTATTTAATACATTTTTTTTTCTATTTCTTTTGTAATTTTGATTATTTCTATTTTATTTATGTATTTTTTAATTCAAAGTATTTTCGATTGTTTTTTTCGTTCTATTTTATGTTTTTATTTGTATGTATAATTAAAATTTGTTTGTTCATATATTTTTAATCAATTCAAAGTATTTTCGATCATTTTTTTGTTCTATATTATTTGATACATATTTTTATTTGTGAGATCGTTTTTGTATTTTATTCTTTATTTTTTTTAATTGTTTTTTAATTTTTTTAATGTTTTTTATTGTTTTGAATTTTGTTTTTATTTTTATTTTATGTATATATGCACTATATATATATAAGCAGTATATAAGCATATATACTTATTTTTTTGAATTTATTTTTTATTTGATTTCATTAAATCACAAATGCTTTGTTTTATTTCACTTAATACAAATACAATACTAAATACAAATGTAATTACAATTTGTTTGTTTATGTATTTTTTAATTAATTTAGAGTTTTATCGATAATTTTTTTCGTTCTATATTATTTAATTTTATTTAATGCCTTTTATTTGTATATTCGTTCTTCTATTTTATTTATGTTCATTAGGGCTTCTTGTATTTTTTATTTTATTTCATTTCATTTAATAGTATTCCACATAAAGGGTTTTCCAATAATAGGTGTTATTTTCAATAGCCCGCTATTTCGGTAGGTGTCACTTTTGAAGTTTTCATTTTTTGATATTTGCCAAGTAGAAACTACGCCATTAATAAAAATGGAACGATACACGCTTAAACAACGCATTGAAACTATTAAAATTCACTATAAAAATGGTGAAAATTTGGCAGAGACGGTTCGTAAAACTCGAACATTTTTGGGTCATCGTGAAGAACCTTGTGGGACCACAATACAGAAATTGGTGAACAAATTCGAGCTGTGGGAACAAGTTAGTGATGTGAAGAATAAAACCCGTGCACGTCGCTTAAGAACAGCCAAAAATATTGCTGTTGTAGCCGAAAGTGTTGAAGAAAACCCAGGTTTGTCCATTCCTCGTCGTTCTTTCGAATTAGGCATTCCACAAACGTCATTACACCGTATTTTGTATAAAGATTTGCTGATTGGGTCATTGAAATGCTTGAAAATTATCCGGAGCTCCATCGAAAAATCATCTTGAGTGATGAGGCCCATTTCCACCTCGGTGGCTTCGTCAACAAGCAAAATTGTCGGATCTGCGGCTCAGAAAATCCAAGAGAAAGCCTCTGTATCCTCAACGTGTGACTGTTTGGTGCGGTTTATTGTCCGGCGGAGTCATTGGACTTTACTTTTTCGAAAATGAAGCTGGACTAACAGTTACGGTGAATGGAGAGATGATTAACGATTTTTTATGGTCGAAATCAGATGGTATTGATCTGGACAACGTTTAATTTCAACAAGACGGCGCTACGTGCTATACACGCAACGAAACCATTATTTTAATATTAAAATAACACCTCTTATTGGAAAACCCTTTATTTAATTGAAATTTTCGTTTTTGTATTTTATTTCTTATTTATATTGATTGAATTTTTTTTATCCGATGTTGTTTAATCACAAATGTTTTGTTTTATTTCATTTAATATGTTAATATTCTATACATTTAATTTTTTGTTGATGTATATTTAATAAATTCAAAGTAGTTTCGATAATTTTTTTCGTTCTATAATATTTAATGATATTTGTATGAATACTAGGTACGTTTGATTTTTTATTATATTTGTTGGTTATTTTGGCTTTTTCCTATTTATCATATTGTTTTATTTCATTTAGTAATACATATTTAATTCAATTTTTTGTTTTATATATTTATATTTTTTTAATTTCATTTAAAATATTTTCGATGATTTTTTTCACGTTGCCTTTTTTTACGTTGTCTTATTTAATACTTATTATTATTATTATTTTTTTCATTTTATATTATTTCGTTTTTGTATTTTATTTTGTGGTTATTTTGGCTTTTTTCTATTTCTCATTTTATTGTATTTTATTTAACAATACTCTGCTTATTTAATCTAAATTTTTTATATATATTTTTTTATTAATTTTTAATTATTTTTAATTTATTGTAGTTCAAAACATTTCGATCATTTTTTTCTCGTTCTATTTTTTTTATGATATTTTCACTTATTTCTATTTCTATTTTTTTTTTTTCATTAAATAGTAATTTTCATTCCATTTAATGATTTTATTCCCATTTGAATTATATTGTTTGTTTATGCATTTTTTATTTAATTTGCAATATTTTCGAACACGTCGAATAATAAAGGAGAAGTAATGAGGCAAATTTCTGGCACTCAGCTACCTTATATAATATTTCAAAATGACTTTATTCTTTGGACATTTCATATGTTGCTTCTTTGGCGGTGTTTACATATATTTAGGGGGCAATATCGCTATTATCCTCAAAATATTAATTGCTTGCAATATGAATGAAATACAAAATTACGAAATGAATGTTTGTGAAGATAATGTGAATGTGAGAAAATAAAAACATTTTTTGAAATGCCATTTATTTGTGAACAAAAAATCATAATAAAAATGCCGAAGGCAGGCTGTGTAATTTTGTTTTTTATCGGACATGATTGGTCTACGGTGGATTGAAAAAGAAGTGATATTTCAAGTGTTTGATGCCGAAATAAATTTTGACACTACTAACTTCTCCGAGAAATTATTATGCCGCGAGCAGCCATATTGTAGATCTTGCAATAAATGCAAAACAGCTAGTTTTTAAGGGGTTAGGAGTAGTCAGAGGACCGAAAAAATTATGATTTTTAATCTTTTTTTTTTTGCTAGTCAATTGCTTAGTTCACAAACTGGTACAAATTTGTTAACACAATGAAGCAAGCAATGAACACACATTTACACTAACATAAATAGAAGGGAAATAACAAAAACAATTAGACTACGGCTTGGACACACACGAATATCTAATAAAAAAGACGTAAATATCTGCGAATGCTGCAATACCTCAGCTCCAAACATCAAACACATCCTAGACGACTGTACATTTTACAAACCACAGAAAATCACTAAATAACACAAAATCTACTGATTTACTTTTAAACAATTCTACAGAGAACATTATTAAACTTATAAGCTATTTAAAATATTGCAATATCCAAAATGAAACTTAGCTAACACTCTATATACACATATATACACACCCAGTATATTAGCTTAAGGCCACAGTAGCCATAGCTATAAGCTTATTGTATTTTATAGTTAACTGTAAATTCAATTGTCAATAAAACAAAAAAAAAATAACATAGCATTAATACATTATGTTTCGACTTGACTTTAGCAACATTTCAAAAAAAAAAGTTAAAAATTTTAAAAGTTATCGCTGTTTGTGTGGAGCCCCTTTCTCCAGAAGTCCCTTTATTAGTAGACAATCTTGTGCCCCATCGAAGTTTTTTTTTTTTTTAAAAATTAACAATATGGCTGCATCAGGAAATATTTTTCAGATTTTCGAAAAAAATAAAACCGACAATTAATTGTTAAAAAAATCTAAATGTTGAAAAAACAAAATCCTTCGATCAGGCACGAGTTTTTTAAGTTTTTCAAAAGCAGTATACATTTTATTGGTAGAGGCTTTTAAGTTACAGTGATCACCAGTTCAAAAAACATAGTTTTGAGTAAAACGTATTTAAAGTTTTGCGAACGCTCCGGAGCGTCCAAAATTATTTAAAATGAAGAAGTCAATATATTTTTTTCAAAATTGCCATACCGTTTATTTATACATTAAAATAATATAAACTTTTTTTATTTTTATATTAATCATTTAATCAATTCTTTCAGGAAGGTCGCATCGGCGTCAGTGACCTGAATACAAAAAGCCAAACATTTTTTTGTTTATTAATGTCATAATTTCTATATGAATTAACAATAAATGAAAAAAAATTCGCGGAATAAAATGTTTAAAAAAAAAAAATCGAAAACTTGTATTCACATAGAAAGTAATATCATAAAAAAGATGTGTGCAAAATTTCAGGGAGATCGGTCAAAAACTTTTCGAGTTATCGTTTACGCCAATTCGAAAAATATAGTTTTAAGAAAAACGCGTCTAAAGTTTGAATACAACGTAACTATTTATTCTCCCAGCGCTCAAATGCAAAGAATAGAGTCGTCATGGTTGACGATCTATAAAATAAGAAACACTTAAATTTACGTTCTAAAAATTGTTTACATATTTTTAAAGGAGTATATTAACATTTTATGAAAAATACAATACATATAATCTTTTTAAACTTGTATATTGACCAACTTCATTTATTTTTTGAAGATTATGCACACTAAGCTCACCTCTTCCGTTTTTTGTAATCACGTAATCGATTTTCTTGAATTTAGATAATTTTTTTAATGCACTCGGTGAATCCTTGTAGATTAGTTATTTACTATTTTTAGAATATTGATGTTTTTTTTTACCTAAAGCCATTAGAATGTTTTGAATCCGTTTTTCGATATTTTATATAGAAGGCGCGGATATGGATGCTTCCAGCTTTGAGGGCTTTTCACGTGCAAAAGTTGTCGTTATTTGCGTTCGCAATTTCTTCTCTCTGTGTGAATAAAATATTTTACGTTGGCATAATTATTCTTTGGATTAAGAATATCGCATTACATTTAATAGCGGTAAATTCTGTGATGAAATTGTGTAAAATTATTATTTTTAACAGTTACTGTAAAATTTCGACCTCCTTAATTTTTAATGTAATTTTATTTTGTATTACTTGATTTAATGTAATTTTTTATTTAAGTTAAAGTATTTTAGACACATTTTTCCCTTAAATTTTATTTTAGTTAATTGTTATTTTTTTTTTTTGGTTTTTGACTTACATACGAGTATTTCAATTTTTTTGTTTACTAATTTTTTTTTAAATTTATTCTATAATTTTTTTACTAAATTTCTAATTTATTCAATTCTATATTAGATATCTAATTTAATATAATTTTATTTTCTCTATTTTATTTTGTTTTATTTTTTGTAAATTTTTTTTCTATTGGGTGTTATTTTATTTCATTTAATAATTTTATACTACTATATTTAATGTATTTTTTTATATAACACATATGCATTTATGCAGGTTTTATTTACTTTAAAGTATTTTAGAAACAATTACCGTTTAATTTTATCTATCATTTAATTTTATTTTAGTTAATTATAATTTTTTTTTTTTGACTTAGGTATTTCAATTTTGTTTATTGAATTTTTTTTATTTTATTTTGTAATTTTTTTGTCATAGATTTCTTAATTTATTTCAATTCTTTTATATATATAATTTAAGTTAATTTAATTTTATTTAATATATATTTATTTTATTTCTTTATTTATTTTAATTTTTTTTTAATTTTATAATTTCCTTATTTAATTAAATTTTGTATTTAATATAAATGTATTTTATTTCTTTATTCGATTACATTTTTTTTTTAATTTTATTATTTCCTTATTTAATTTAATTTTTTTATTTAATTTAATTTTTTTATTTAATTTAATTTTTTTATTTAATTTATTATTATTTTTTATTAAATTTTATTATGTATTTTTTTTTAATTTTTTTTAATTTTATAAATTTTTTTTTATTTTATTCAATTTTGTTTTTTATTTTATATTATTCTGCTGTGTTTTATTTAATTTAATTTAATTTTGTTTCGTTTTAATTATTTTAATTTTATTTCTTTATTTTATCAAATTATTATTTTTTTATATTTTATTTCTTATTATAAAGGGTGATTTTTTACGAGCTATAGGAAAGTTTTTCAAAAAAACAGACGTAAAGTTCAGAAAAATGCATGACATTTTTATCTAAATCGATAGTAGGTATAGTCCATATAATTTAATGTTTGAAGATTATTTCATGCAAATGTTGACCACGACTGCGCTTCAAATGGTCCATCCGGTTAGTCCAATTTTGGCATACTCTTTCCAATGTTTCGGCCGGCATCTCACATATAAATGCTTTAATGTTGTCTTCCAATGCGTTAATTGAAGCAGGCTTGTCTAAATAGACATCGGCTTTAACATATCCCCACAAAAAATAATCTAAAGGCGTTATATCGCACTATCTGGGTGGCCAATTGACAGGTCACGAGCGTGAAATAAAATGTTCAACGAACTCGCCTCTCAACAAGTCCATTGTTACGCGTGCTGTGTGGCATGTGGCACCGTCTTGCTGAAACCACATGTCGTGCAAGTCAAGCTCTTGCATTTTGGGCAAAAAAAAGTTGGATATCATTTCACGGTAGCGCTCACCATTCACAGTTACGTTACGATTCGCAGCATCTTTGAAGAAGTACGGTCCAATGATACCTCCAGCCCATAAACCGCACCAAACTGTGACCATTTCTGGATACATTGGTAGCTCTTGCGATTCTTCTGGCTGATCTTCACTCCAAAATCGACAATTCTGCTTATTTACGTACCCATTGATCCAAAAATGAGTTTCGTCGCTGAACACAATTTTTCGATAAAATGTGAATCTTCGGCCAATTTTCCAAGAGCCCATTCACCAAAAATTTTGCGTTGCGGTAGGTCGTTCGGCTTCAATTCTTGCACCACCTGTATTTTGAAAGGCTTCACACTTAAATCCTTTCGCAAAATTTTCCACGTTGTTGAGTAACAGAGGCCCAATTGCTGCGAACGGCGACGAATCGATAATTGATGGTCATCATTAACACTGGCCGATACAGCTGCGAAATTTTCTTCAGTTCGCACTCTACGTAAGCGTGTTGGTGGTTTGATGTCTAATAATGTAAATTTGGTCCTAAATTTAGTCACAATAGCTCGAATAGCCGCTTCAGTGGGTCGATTAAACTGACCATAAAATGGAAGAAGCGCGCGATAAACTTTCTTAACAGAACACGCATTTTTATAATAAAATTCAATGCTTTGCAAGCGTTGTTCGTTTGGTTAAATTATAGACCAAACTGAAGATGTTTGACATTGAAACAAAACACGAAACGTGCGTCAGCTGTTTAAACCAACTGTTTAAAAAGATAATAGCTAAAAAGTCACCCGTTAGTATATTTTGTTTTTTTTTTCTTTTATTTTGTTTTACTTAATTTAATATAATTAATATGCATTTTTTTTAATTTCTTTTAAATATCTTATCACAAGTTGCGGCATAGCACAGCACACCATAATTCCCTCAAATATTTTTAATATTATCAACACATAATTGCTATTACTCTCCCTCTCCTTCCAGCCGCTCAATTTCCCTCGCCGAAAAGTGCAAACGGAACGTTCTGACACCTTGCCAATTTGCCAACGTTGCAAGCAGGTCTTCTTCAAGAAGCAAAGTTACACCAAACACGTTTCTCAGAGTCTCTGCGAAATTGTCGAATATGACTTTAAGTGTTCTATATGCCCCATGTCGTTCACGTCGAACGAAGAGCTGCAAAGCCACGAGCAACTCCATCGTGAAAATATGTATTTTTGTCACAAATACTGTGGCAAATATTTTGACACCATTGAACTGTGCGAGGTGCATGAGTATATGCAACACGAATATGTCAATTATATCTGTAATGTAAGCGCCAAATTGCTTCAAACGAAATCTAAAAAAATTATAAATTTTTTAACTTTTTTTTTGTTTAATTTCTTTGTTTAGGTTTGTTCTGCTGGTTTCGCCAGTCGTGATTTGCTTTTCGCTCATATGCCGCAACATCGCAATCAACCCCGGTATGATTGTCCGATATGCCGTTTGTGGTTTCACACACCAATTCAGTTGCATCAACATCGCTTAGCAGCGCCATATTTTTGTGGCAAGTTTTACCGTCGAGGAGGTGCGTTAAATTTTTGTCACAATTTTATGTTACTTTTGCTTACTTCTTATTATCTTTTTATTTTTCCTTTATGGTACCCAATGCTTCAGGAATGCCCGCTGGCGTCCCTTATGGCTCGGTGCCGCCATCAAATGCAGCTAATTATAATCTCCAAGACTGTTCGATGGGCATTATAGAAAGTAATATTCAAAAATGCTTATTTATTTTGTTAAAATTGTATTAAATATTTTTAATTTAGCAGTGCCCGGCAGTAATAGTTTTTCCTCATATCTGCAAAATCGAGCCTTTCACCATCAGCATCAACAGCAACAGCAGCATCACCCTCAACAGCATCCACCTCAACAACATCCAGCACAGCAACAACATCAGGTGCAACAACACCTGCAGCGCCAACAGCAGCAGCTTCACCTTCAACACCAACCACATCTTCCACCCCCACAACAACATTCTACACCTGCTCAGCCAAATTTCATGCGCCGCAGTAGCAGTGGCAACATTAGTGGCAGTGTAGGTGGCGCTGTCGGCAGCGCAAGTGAATTTCAAATGCCTCAAATTAAAACCGAAATAAAAATCGAACCTGACATCTTTGACTCGCCCGAATATCCTCTACAAACGCCTTTGCCACCCCCGCCTCCACCGCCACCTCCATTAAGTGCACAAAAGTCTGCGCTGCCATCACCATCACGGCAGCATCGTTATAGCGATTTTTCAAATGAATCCTTTGGCGGTGGTGGTGACAGTTCACTTTCGTTTGGCGGATTGAACAACAATAGCGGCGGTAGCAATAGCAACAGTAATGAATTCTTAAATAGCAACAACACCAACTTGCAACGTACCTTGAGTACCAACGACAACGGCAACGGCAATGGCAATGGCGGCAGCACAAATCAGCAAACGCCATTCAATACTGGCAATTTTCATTTCCCAACTACACCGGCCATATCGCGTACGCGTGTAGTCGATACGGGTGAGGATGGGGCAGTATGTTGTGTGCCACATTGTGGGGTCACCAAGCAATCCAGTCCCACTCTACAATTCTTTACATTCCCGAAAGATGAAAAGTATTTGCATCAATGGTTGCATAACCTCAAAATGTTACCCGAGCCCGGTTCGACATACAGCCAATATCGTATTTGTAGCTTACATTTTCCAAAACGTTGCATCAATCGGTATTCGCTTTGCTACTGGGCGGTGCCCACATTTAATTTGGGTCACGACGATGTGGCGAATTTATATCAGAATCGCGAAATTACCAACACTTTCACGATTGGCGATCGCGCGCAGTGCAGTATGCCTGGTTGCCCGAGTCAACGTGGTGAGAGCAATTGCAAATTCTACAATTTCCCCAATGACATGAAAACACGCATCAAATGGTGCCAGAATGCGCGGCTGCCAGTGCATAGCAGAGAGCCGCGCCACTTTTGCAGTCGTCATTTTGAAGATCGATGCTTTGGCAAATTTCGACTGAAGCCTTGGGCTGTACCCACACTTCACTTGGGCACGCCATATGGCAGAATACACGATAATCCAGGTGTATTCTATTTAGAGGAGAAAAAATGCTGTCTTCCACATTGTAAGCGCACACGCTCGTCCGATTTCAATTTATCTTTGTATCGCTTCCCACGCGACGAAGTGTTGTTGCGCCGTTGGTGCTATAACTTGCGCCTAGATCCGGCAATATACCGCGGGAAAAATCACAAAATTTGCAGCGCACACTTTATCAAGGAAGCGTTGGGCTTGAGAAAACTATCACCAGGTATAAAACCAACTTGCAATCCAATAAAGAACAATTCGCTTGAGTTTTTTATGAATATTTTTTTATAAATTATATTTCACTCCTTTCAGGTGCAGTACCAACCTTGAATTTGGGTCATAACGATCGCTTTAACATCTATGAGAACGAGTTGCCCACACCGCCAGTTGCGCCACCATCCAAAGTTTTTAACTTCCATAATGTATCTGCGCCACCTTCGGCCTACAACAGCCATCGACACAGCGCTGCCTCGAGCAGCAGCCACAGTGATAGAATGTACTCCAACCCAGTTTCAGGGCTAAAGTTCAGCATATCAAATATTACAGCGAGTGATGTGAGTGCCATGAGCGCAACTTCCACTCAAAATATGCTGGATAGCTTGGACATATGCTTTGTGCCAAGTTGCAAGCGCAATCGCCACACAGATAACGTAACACTGCACACCATACCGCGGCGTCCAGAGCAAATGCGCAAGTGGTGTCATAATCTGAAGATCGGAATCGAAACGCTACATAAGGGTGTACGCATCTGCAGCGCGCACTTTGAGCCCTATTGCATTGGTGGTTGCATGCGCCCGTTTGCGGTGCCTACTTTGAACTTAGGACACGACGATCAAAATATCTATCGCAATCCTGATGTTATTAAGAAATTAAATATACGTGAAACCTGTTGTGTGCAAGACTGCAAACGGAATCGTGATCGTGATCATGCCAATCTACATCGCTTCCCATCGAATTATGAAATGCTTACCAAATGGTGCGAGAATCTGCTGAAACCAGTGCCGGATGGTACCAAGCTTTTCAACGATGCCATATGTGAAGTGCATTTTGCAGATCGCTGCATACGCAATAAACGTTTGGAGAAGTGGGCTGTGCCAACTGTAAAACTAGGACATATGGAGGAGCCCAAGCATCGTTTGCCGACCGAGGAAGAGATCGCTGAGCAGTGGCCTAAGCCAATGATGCCTAATAAGGGTATCGAAGAGGGTGAGTGTTGCGTGTCGACATGTCGCCGCGACCCCAAAGTTGATGATATCAAGCTTTATCGCACACCCGAGGATCCGGATGCGTTGGCCAAATGGGCGCATAACTTGCAAGTGGATACCGAAGACCTCACAACGCTGCTCATTTGTAATTTGCACTTTGAAGAGCACTGCTTTAGCAAAAAGCGGCGCCTGCACTTTTGGGCTTTGCCCACGTTGAATTTGGCAAACAACGTGGAGCAATTGTATGAGAATCCAGAGCCACTGGTACCCCAGGTGATCATGAAGGCGGAATCAAAGCGCGAACGACGTCGCATGCGCGATCCCAACGAACCCTTGAAGCCATGGACACCACGTTGCTGTCTGCCCCATTGTCGTAAGCGGCGAGGTACGGACTGCGTGCAACTCTTCCGCTTTCCAATACTCAATCGCCCTATGTTAGCTAAGTGGTGTCACAATTTGCAGCTTCCTCTGGTGGGTAATGGCCATCGTCGTTTGTGTTCAACACATTTCGAGCCACAGGTGCTCTCCAAGCGCTGTCCAATACCAATGTCAGTGCCTACGCTTGATCTGAATACGCCGCCAAGCTATAAAATTTACACAAACCCAGCTCGTCTGAAAGCTGTCAAATTGCGCATGCAACAAGTCTGCTGCATTGCGTCATGCAACCGCACACGCGCCGATGGCGTACAACTCTTTCGCTTCCCACACAGTCGCACGGTTCTGCGCAAATGGTGCCACAATACGCGTCAACAAGCGCGCGAGGCCATACGCGGCCAATATCGCGTTTGCTCGCGTCATTTTGAGCCACATGCGTTTGGCGCGAAACGCTTAATGCCTGGCGCAATACCAACGCTGAATCTGGATCCGGAAGTTGAAGACGTGTTTGCAAATGAAGCGCAAAGCTTTGCTGAAACGCAATGTGTCGTTAACGGTTGTGTCGCTAGCAAAGAGTTAGATGGCGTGCGGCTGTTTAAATTTCCCAGCGATGATGAGGATTTGTTATGGAAATGGTGTAATAATTTGAAGATGAACCCAATAGACTGTCGGGGCGTACGTATCTGCAATCGTCATTTCGAGGCAGAATGTGTGGGTCCGAAGATGCTCTACAAATGGGCTGTACCAACATTAGCTTTGGGCCATAATGATGCGGATATTGAGCTGGTGCCAGTGCCAGCGCCAGAGGCTCGTTACAACGATGTGGTCACCAAATGTTGTGTACCAACATGCGGAAAAACACGTAAATATGACGACGCGCAAATGAACAGCTTCCCTAAAAACTTGCGATTATTCCGTTGCTGGAAACACAATCTAAAATTGGACTATCTTGATTTTAAAGACCGCGATAAATATAAAATTTGCAGTGATCATTTCGAGCCAGTCTGTTTGGGCAAATTGCGTCTTAACTACGGTGCAATACCAACGCTCAATCTTGGCCATGACGACATAGACGACCTATATCCAGTTGACCCAGCGCAAATACAAGTCTCGCTCTTCGGCAAAATTCGTCCGCGCATTGTCAGCGAAAAAGATGCCGCTGATTTTGATGTGTCTGGTGTGGGAGCAGAGAAGGAGGATGAAGTTAAATGCTCCTACCCAGATTGTAGTGCAACAAAAATGCTGCTCCGCGAACCGTATGATATGCCAGCCGCCTTACCGTTACATGCGCTTTGGTGCGCACAAATGAAAGTCGATGCGGAAGCGCTTAGCGAAACCCCAAAGCTTTGCGGTTTGCATTTTATAAAACTATACAAATCTACTTTAGACGCGGCTAATGCATTGGCCGATGGCGATGATGAACTGAGCGAGGCCATGAAATCTTTGGCGGCAACTTATGAGAAATGTTGTGCGTCGCCGACGGTGTGCAGCGCTCAATGCAGTGTTGTCGGCTGTGGCAGCAATCAAGTAAGCGGTAGCCGTACAGCCCAACGCCTCTACCTTTTCCCAGCAGCGGCAAGTAGTGGTACGGAATTAATTGAAAAATGGTGCAACAATGTGGGCGTTCAGGCGTCCGATTTGAGCCGCTATCAACATAGAGTGTGCGCGCGACACTTCGAGCCGCAATGTATTGGCCCAACACAACGTTTGCGCTCATGGGCCCTACCTACTTTGCATTTAAAACACAAACCCGAGAGTGAAATACATTCTATTCCGGAATTGGGCAGCGCTGTACGTCCACATGAAGCGCGCTGCTGTGTAGCCACGTGTGCACGGGAGCGCGGCGATTTTGAAACAATGCGTCTCTTCAGTTTTCCCATCATTGAAGAGGTTCTCGAAAAATGGCTGCACAACCTGCAGTTGACACGCAACCAGTGCGCTCGTCTGCGTATCTGCGAACAACACTTCGAGCCGCGCTGTATTATAAAGTCACGTCTATTGCGTTGGGCAGTGCCAACATTGCTTTTGGAGAGGAAGGCAGAGGAGCTGTTACAGAACGAACCAGCACCTGCTGCAGCACCAGCTACACAACCAACTGATGAGGTAGATGCCGCAAGCAACATAGACGATGATGAGGACGATGGCAGCGGCGAATTAGCTGCAGTACCTAATGTGAAGATGAAAAAATCATTGGATATTGCCAAGTGTTGTGTGCCAAGCTGCAAACGCAGTCGCCTTCAACACGGTGTACGTCTGTTCCCGTTTCCAGTAAGCCATCAAATTATACGCAAGTGGTGTTACAACCTAAAATTGTCACTCGACAAAGCCACCAAAGATCCAACATTAAGAATATGCAGCTTACACTTTCACAAGCGTTGTATCGACGGCAAGGAACTGCGGCCGTGGGCTAAGCCAACCAATGCTCTTGGCCACAACGGTCCTATCTATGAGAACCCCAAAAACCTTCCGGGGGTCTTTCTGCCCAAATGCTGTTTGGCACATTGCCGTCAACGGCGTACACTGGAAAATGATTTACGTACATTTGGCTTTCCGAAGGATGAGACCCTTTTGCGCAAGTGGTGCGCGAATTTGCGTATGGAGCCACGAGGAAATCATGCGCGCATTTGTATGACGCACTTTCCACCCGAGGCTATGGGCAACAAGAAGCTTCGAGCTAATGCGGTGCCTACGTTAAACTTAGGACACAACGAACCTCTCGAATTTGACAATAAGCTTTTGATTGCGACCTCACCATCCGGATTAAAGGCTAGAAATGTGAGTATATAAAGTAGTTTTAATGTATTGTAGAAAGTGCCGTAGATGGATTGATGATTCCCGGTAATGAAATACCAAAGTCAAGATTTCTTCTAATAGTGAAGGAAAAGTTTTTCCTAATAGTAGTCTCGCCTCGGCAGGCAATGGCAAACCTCCAAGTGTATTTCTGCCAGAAAAATCGTCTCATAAAAAACCATCTGGCGTTCGGAAATGGCATAAAATTGTAAGTCCCTCCATCTGTGGAACAGCATCAAGACGCGCACCACAATTAGGACGGAGAGCTCGGCAAAACACCCATTAAAGGATGTAAGCGCGTTTCCGTAATGGGTCATGCTATCAAATTCTTTAAGTTCATTAGAATACAAAATGTGGTTCCTTGAATAATTTTCGTTTTTTATAGTCACCAAATAATCACAAATTTCCTAAAATTACTATGTACATACATATTCCCCCCAAAACGCTCAAGAAAGCTAAAGTTAATACTAAAACGAAAACATAGGGTGAGGTACGGTGCGCTAGACCGGGCGGCATCCCTTGGTCGGGAAAAACCCGAGTCTTTCCGGTAACGTAGAATCTGCTGCCATGGAAATAAGGCAGATTCTCCTAGGGGGCTACCACAGGTGTCATCCTTGTAGATATTTTCTTGAGTGTGAGGCACCTCCTAGGCACATCAGGAGGACATCTCTTTAACTGCACAGACGAGATTCAGAACAAAATACAATTACAACTACTGGAACGGACAGTATAAAGATGAACACTAAACGGCATTCATCGGGAGAACCTTATCACTTTCCTAAACACCCGGCACCCGAATGCCGTTATCGGACTGCAATCTCCACCTATTGCAGTCGAAGAGCTTCAGCTACCTCATGCGACTCGCGTAACTTTCGCTCAATCGCGTTCTGGATATTGTAGCAGGTTAAACGCCTACCTATCCAGAATCGACCTCGGCATACCCCATACATGCCCAGTATGTGAAGGTACACCGCACGACACTAACCACCTATTCACATGCCCTATCAACCCTTCTCCCTTTGGACCCAACCTGCCGAGACAGCACGCTTTCTGGATATACCGTTAGATGAAGATAACTGATGACTACATCGCGCAGACTGGGTCTAGTAAGCGGCTACAGCAGCCGCAACTAAAACGAAAACCGCAAACATACCTCCACATTTATTTATATGTACAGATATCTTCAATTTTTATAATATACCAAATTTTTATATTTTTATATTTCTAGCCTCTGGAGAATAAGAAAGCGAGCCGTTCTGATGACAGCAATGCTGACCAGGATGAGGAGGATGATGATAATGAGGACGACGATGATGATGATGAAGATTATCGCGTCGACGAAGAAGACGAGGAGAATGATTTCTATGCTTCTGCCGGTGTTGTCAATAGCGATGAAGAGGAAGAGGAAAATGTCGAAGATTTTACTCCGAGCGTTAGTGCCGCCACTAACGATGATGATGAAATATACAGCAACGCCGAAGTTCACGATAAAGCCAACTACAATGACGACTCGGACGACGATGATGATGATGAAGATGAGAATATTGAAGATATCTATGGCAATGACGACGATGATGACGACTCCGAAGAGGATAATGAAAGCGTTGCCGAAAATGTTTACAACGACGATGAGGATGATGACGATGATGATAGCGAAAATGAGGATAACGAGGAAGACAATAACGAAGACAGCAAGGACGCAGAGGTTGATGATGATGATGTGGAAATGCTCATCGACGATGACGATGATAAGAGTAGCTACAATGCATGTGATCCACTCGATTTTGTTGATTGTGTAAATCAAAGCGAAGGTACACTGAAACGGGGAACGTCAAACGCGCTAGTAAAACGCAGTAGCATGCGCGTAACAAGCAAACATACACAAAAAAGACCAATATCCACTTCACCCACACACTTTGAGGATGATTCCAACACGAACTACAGCAATGCGGATGAAACAACACGTTTCACTACCACCACTTCCAACTCGCCATCCGCTTCAGCGACCATATCGCCTGTTTCAGTTTCGGCATCCGCATCGTTGTCGACGGCACATCATTGTGGCGCAGAGAAAATAAGTCGTTCGGTTTTTCGGCTTTCTTGCCTCAGACATCGTAGGAAGAAGAAAGCTCCTCCAGATCCGCCACCTGACCAACAAAGTACGCACAAAAGCAACGGTGCGCCGCAAACATATCAGATGATGATGCGTAAGATGCGTAAGTCACATGGCGACATGTGGCGGCGACGACGCGCTCATTGTGCTGTCGAGCGTTGCAGACGCGCGCCTCGCGCTGGAGTGGCTTTGTACCGTTTTCCGCCTACAGGCAGCCGCTTCTGCCGCCGTTGGTGCGCTTTGCTGGGCGCAAGAACGTCAGAAGCATCAAATTTACGCATATGCCCGCGACATTTTGCTTATAGCTTAGTGGATCGACGGCGCCGTTGCTTGCGTTTTGGCGCAATGCCGACACGCCACTTGCATAGTACCGCAAGTGCAGGCAGAATCGCTGCAGTTAATGCAACAACTTATGCTTCACAAAAAAGTAAGAAACAATTAAAAAATTATACTGAAAAATCAAAACGCGCCACAGCGGAATCGAATCAAGCCCAATCCGCGCAGCTTAATGCTTATAATCGTTGCTGCGTACCGCATTGCGGTAAATCTCATCAAGTTGATGGTGTAACATTGTTTCGCTTTCCTCGCCTGCGTTCACTTTATCTGCAATGGGCCACTTATTTGCGGCTGGTGCCTACTTCGCGCTTGGTGCAAGTCTATAAGGTATGCAGTGAGCATTTCGACCCCAGTTGCCTCAATTACCAGCGCAATGATCGTGCAACACTTAAGTACGGTTCTGTGCCAACACTGAAATTGGGCCATGAGGATGATTTGAAAATCTTTGGAGATAAAAATCTATTACCGCAAAAGCGGCGCAAGGTTGGCAAGCGCAAATGGTATCCACAAAAGGGTGTAAACGAGTGCGCCGTGCACGATTGCAAAGTGGCACAATTTCTGCAGATGCAACTTTTCCCATTGCCCAATTTACTAAAGTTACAAGAACGTTGGTGTAATTACTTCAATTTAAATTTCAGCAACACGGGTGGCAATGAGTCGGAGTTCTTCCAGAATGTGCGCTTCTGTGCCTTGCACTACATGGAAGGCTATCAAATGGCAACGCACAATGATGGCGCGCGCAAAGCCAAATCCACCGCTTTAGAAGAATTAGAGGCAAATTATGCGCGTATCACGAGCTCAACGCGCATTCAAATGCTAAAATGTTGCGTACCCAATTGTTCGACGAAATTCACCGACAACTTGCGTTTGACTGCGTTTCCCAGTTCGGAAGAGTCTCGCGCTAAATGGCAACACAACACGCAGGTGTCATTTAGTCCATCGCATCGCTATCTGTATAAGGTATGCGCGCTGCATTTCGAGGAACGCTGTTTCGCTAAAAAACGCCTGTTCATGTGGGCCATTCCGACACTACATCTTCCTAAAGCGCTGAATCAGGATCCAGAGCATAAGATATTTGAGAATCCCAGTGTGGATGTTGTAGGCACTGCGCATTGCTGCGTCGAAGGTTGCGAAATGGACGCTGAGAAACAGGGCCAAGCAGCAAATAACGAGGGAAAAGTGGGCGGCACGAACGCGCGCTTATGGCATTTTCCGCAAGACAATGCGTTGCGTGAGAAATGGTGTCACAATTTAGGACTTAGCGCACAAGACATAAGTCATACAAGTCGTCGCTGGCGCATTTGCAGCCGTCATTTTGAGACGTATTGCATTGGTAAGACGTTGCGAAGCTGGGCGGTGCCAACACTGCATTTACCCAAACCAGACAAGCATGCAAAGTCCGGCAAACGCTCCACATATATTTACCAAAATCCCGACAGTGCTGCGTTTTTTTATAGCTGCTGCATTAAGACTTGCCGTCAACAGCGTGATGTGGATGCTGGCATACGCCTCTACGGTTTCCCCAAAAAAGATACAATGCTGCAAAAATGGGCGCATAATGTGCGCATGCCTGCCGTGAAATGCCGTTACGCACGTATTTGTACACTACACTTTGAAGCACAATGCTTACGTCCGCAAATGCAGCCCTGGGCGTTGCCCACAATCGATTTAGGACATGACGAAGCGGATATATTCCGCATGCCGAAGGTAAGGCTAATGGTGACGAATGAACGTTGCTGTCTGCCGCACTGCAATAAACGACGTAGTCGCGACAACGTACATCTCTTCACTTTCCCACGCGACAAACAGGTGTTGGATAAATGGTGGCACAATTTAGCGATTGGTGTGCAGGATGTGAAGCGGCGACTGATTTGTGACTCGCACTTCGAGCCGCGCTGTATTAGCATGCGCCGACTGAAACGATGGGCCATACCAACTCTCAATTTGGGACATAAAAACGAAACGCTGGAGAACCCAACTCCCGCTGAAATACTGGCTAATGAAAGTACCGCATCATCACGACGCTCACAAACACCATCGAAGATGGCACGCACGAAAAAAAATCAACTAGCGCTTTCAGGCATTACACAGAAATGTTCCATAAATGGCTGTATGCGAGATGCTGACTCTAGCTTGCTTTATCGCTTCCCTACACCGGATTGGTTGCGACAGAAATGGTGTGAAAATACTCGGCTAACTGAGGAGGCAGCCAAGCAGGCAATGGTTTGTGCACGTCACTTCGAGCCGGACGTAATGGGCAATCATAAACCGCGACCATGGGCACTGCCCACTATGGAGCTGGGCGTAGATGAAAACGGCCTACCTTTGCAGCCTATACACATGAATCCAAAGCAATTTGCGCGCGTCCATCCTGAAGAGCATGAATGGGGCGAGTTAAGATATGTGCGCGCCAACCATTGCTCCATAATCTCCTGCATGAAATCGAAGTCGGACGGAGTGACACTATTTAACTACCCCACAAAGCGCCATATGTTGGACAAATGGGCCGAGAATTGTCGCCACTACCCGTATCAGGCCAAACGCTATCGATTCCAGCTATGCGGCGCACATTTCACCGCCGATTGTTTCAAACGTGAAGGCACACGTTTGCGCAAAGGCTCTGTACCAACACTCAATTTGGGTCATGACGATCCGCAGATTCATCAGAGTGAATTCGAAATTGCCACAGTGCCACAAATTGACGAGACACCGATAAAGCGTTGCAGCGTGCCACAATGCAATCGCACACAAGAACACGATGGCGTGCGGCTCTTCAAGTTTCCTTATGAACGCGCTGAGGTTTTGGAAAAGTGGTGCCATAATTTGCATATGAACGCTGCGGAATGTCATCATGCACTTATTTGCAATATGCATTTTGAGCCACGTTGCATCGGTGGCGGCCGTTTGTTGCTGCGCGCCATACCGACGATGCTACTGGGGCACAATGATTCGGATATCTTCCATAACCCAGAGTCATTTGAGCGGCCAGAAAAATTGATAAGCTGTTGCGTGCCTGGCTGTAGCAATACCAAACAAACGACAGGCGTGCAATTGAGCGCCTTTCCAAAGTTTCGCAGCCAGTTTGAGAAATGGGCGCACAATTTGCGTTTGCCAGTTACATCAACCGTTTGGCATACCTACAAAGTTTGCAGCGAACATTTTGAGAGCTATTGCTATGAGCATGGGCGTATAAAAGTCGGGGCGATGCCGACGCTTAAACTGGGGCATGATAATACCAGTGATTTGTACACCGTAAGCGAAGAGACGATGAGCCATGCATTTAAGCGCAAGCGCGTGGCTCCTAAGAATGAATCGCCAAGAGCGCCGCAGGAAGTGTGTTGCTATCCAGATTGCAAAGAGATGGAATTACGTTTGACGAACCAGCTCTTTGAGCCCCCTAAATTAGATGTCCTTAGGCGTAAGTGGTTTGAAAGTATTGGTTTGTGCGATGAGAAGGAAGCTGATGAAAAGTCTATGGCCAATAAAGAAGAGACAGTTAAGATGCCGGAAAATATAGTCGCAGTAAAAACTGAAGACGGAGTAGAAATCAAGAAAGAGGACGAAGATAAAGTTGAAACGTCATTTAAACCTACTAAAAACTCTCGCAAATTATGCCCCATGCATTTCAAATTACTCTACACAAAACATATGCCCACGCTTACGTCGCTGCGTGCTGAAAATCAACCGGAAACTATGAAATGCCTTCAAAAGCTGGAGGAGACCTTTACAAGAGTCTGCGATTTATCATGCGTACGCCGCATTAGCTGTGCCGTACCCGGTTGTAATTCAAATTATCTCACCACCGAGTCTGTCAAGTTCTTCAAATTCCCCGATAATCCGGAGTTGCGAGCCAAATGGTGCCACAACACCCAAGTGACGGTCGATCCGGACCGACTGTATTGCTACAAAATATGTGATCTACATTTCGAGCCGATCTGTGCTGGTAAACCGGATAAGAAGTTGCAACGTTTGAAAATGTGGGCTATTCCAACACTAAATCTACCGCCACGCGTTGAAGGGATGCCCAAGATATATCCGCTACCAGCACCCGAAACTGTAGCCGATTCAAAACGTGCTTCATTGCTTTTGCAAACGGCAATTAACAAATGTTGTATACCGACTTGCGTGCATGCGAAAACACCCGAAGAGCGCGAAGAAAGCGCTGAAAGCGATGTACAATTTTTCAACTTTCCCAACTATGCCGAACTGCTCTACAAATGGGTATACAATACACAAATTAGTATGGTGTCAGCTACGCATGCGCGCATATGCTCACTGCATTTTGAAAAGCACTGTATTAATAAGCGTTTACGCATGTATGCAGTGCCCACATTGCTTCTGGGTCATAATAAAACCGATATCTATCAGAATCCGTCGGACAAAAGAATGCTTGCAGAAGTGGAGAGCAAACCAGAAGAGACGGAGAAGGTGGTCAAGGATGAGAGGGTGAAAAAATCCGAGGTTATTAAAGATAAAACCGATACATCTCATGAACGGGAGTCACGCCAAGCACTCAAACCTGCAAGTGCGGAAAAATCAGATAATAAGCAGCCTGTTGAACATTCAATTGCGTTGAAAGAAGAAGCGAAAGAGATCGCGAACAACAGTAAAGTCGTTACGCCTGTAGAAACTTCAACGCAAAAACCATATCATAAACCATTTCCACTAAACATAAAACAAGAAAAAGATCTGGACGAAGCCGAGGAGGATATCGAGAGTCAAATGAAACAAGGATTGCTTGATATGTTCAATAGCTTCGGTGACACGGGTGACCAAGAGAATGAGGACGCCGCCGATTTAGGTGAGTCCACGCAAGTCGAACGCAATACAGCGCGTCATTGTCGCATTCACGGTTGCGATAGCTACGCACGCGATCCCGGCGTCACGCTCTTCAAATTTCCCTTTGCTCTTGATCAGTTCCGTAAATGGCTACACAATACCCAATTGGAGGTGGACTATACACGTCGTTGGCGTTATCGCATTTGTCAACGTCATTTCGAGCCGATTTGCCTACAATTTCGCAAATTGCCGCTCGGCTCCATGCCAACATTGAATTTGGGTAGTTCGCGTCCGTTGCACATTTACGAAAATGAATTCGATGCAAATTGTCTAAAGAAATATAAAACTAGACCTCAAGCAGCAGCTATTGGTACCAGCATTAGTGAGCTAAACGAAGAAGCCGAAACGAGTAGTTCTTTCGCAGCTGCTATTCATCATGAAAATGCGGACGCTGGCGAGCATAGCGAGAAGTATATGGACTTCGTAAATAACACGCCGATAGACCGCGATACCTCGCGCCATTGCCGCATTCCCGATTGTGATAGCCACGCCAAAGATCCTGGCGTTACGCTTTTCAAATTTCCACTCTCCGAATACCTCTTCCGCAAATGGCTACACAATACCCAACTTGAGGTGGACTATTCGCGCCGTTGGCGCTATCGTATTTGCCAGCGTCATTTCGATCCGATTTGCATGCAATTTCGCAAATTGCCTCCCGGCACAATGCCAACACTAAATTTGGGTCCTTCGCGCCCGCCACGCATCTATGAAAATAGTTTCGATATAAATCATTTAAAGAAATTTAAAACTAAACCGCCGGCCACAGCAAGAAAATCAAAAATTTCTACAAAATCAATTACGACACCAAATGATGACTTCAACGAAGAATCAGAAACATATGCGGCTGCTAACAATACACAATTGATGCCTTACACAGGTGCAGAAGGATTATCAAACACAAGCGGTTCACAGTCGCCGCTACTAGCTTGTACTATACGCAATTGCACGAGCAAGTATCACGAACTGCACGAAGGCATACATCTGCACAAGTTGCCGACGAATGCTATGTTACGCGAGAAGTGGATCTACAATTGTCGCTTCGATGAAGACACCCTTTTCAATGTGGGACCACGCATACGCATTTGCACACTCCATTTTTCACCCAACTGTTTCTACGGTGTTAAACGCCAATTGAAGCTCGGTTCGGTGCCCACTTTACGTTTGGGCCACACGGATCCCAATATCTATTCAGATGGTTTTTCCAATTCGAAAGAAACAATGCTAGACAGTCAACGTTCACGGCAAACGCAGTTAACATCAGAAACAGTACATGATATTTGCTGTCTAATCAACTGCAAGCACAGTAGACGTGAGTACACGCGGCATTTTGCTTTTCCAACCGAGAAGAAAATGCTTGATAAATGGCTTAACGCGCTCGGCATGGAGTTTAATAGTTCACGCCCAGACGATTACAAGATTTGTGAATGGCATTTCAAAACAACCGATTTTGATGGTGAAGTTTTACGTGCCGACGCGGTACCCACGCGTTATTTGAAGATTGATGAAATGAATCAGACGGACGATGACTATGATAATGATGATGATATGGATGATGAGTTGGATTGGAATACAGCCGAGGAGCCGCTGGATGAACGGTGAGTGTGGATACAATTTTTTATTTTCTATTTCTGTCAACCTTTCCACCGATATGTGAAAGATTTTATTCACAGATTATATGTCTGCAATTCTCACTTGGCTTTTGAAGCTTTCCTATACCTTCCAATATACCTAAATAAGTTTTGAGGTTCGATAAGAACCCCACAATTTTATGGTTTGAAATGCACTTTATTATTCAGAATAGCCTGCCTGAGCAGCAGTATACTTCTTCCAACGAGATTCCAATTTATGAAATCCATTTCTGAAGTGAGAATCTGAAAGGGCTGCGAAATACGCCTCCACAGACGTTATAAACTCATCATTTGATGAAAAACGCTTTCCGTGCATACATTTTTTTTAAGTCTGGAAACAGCTGGAAGTCGCTAGGGGCCGAATCTGGCAAATGCAGTAGATGCTCCAACAATTCGAACTTTAATTTATGACTTTTAGCCATTGGCAAAATACTCTTGTGACACGTTGCATAGTCCTGATGAAAAAGAATTTGTTTCTTTTGCAAACTGGCGCCCGCTGTAGCCGAATGGGTTGGTGCGTGACTACAATTCGGAATTCGGAGAGAACGTAGGTTCTCATAAAAATGAAGGAAACGTTTTTTTTAATAGCGGTCGCCCCTTGGTAGGCAATGGCAAACCTCCGAGTGGTTTTCTGTCATAAAAAGCTCTTCATAAAAAATATCTGCCATTCGGAGTCGGCTTAAAACTGCATATACCTCCATTTGTGGAACAACATGAAGACGCACGCCACAAATAGGAGGAGGAGCTCGGCCAAACACCCAAAACAAGGGTGTACGCACCAGTTATACATATATATATATACATATATAAAAGATTTAAAAGAGATGAATTTTTTCGTTCAGATTACATTAATAATCAAAATTCACTTTTACAAGTTTGGAAGTAGTCCACAAACATAATTTCTTTTCACATTCTTTTATCTAAAATATATTTTCTATTTAATTAATTTATTATTTATTTATTTTTATTTATTTATTACAGACCATCGACCTCCGCGGCAGCAGCTGCCGTAGCGGCGACTGCTAACAACTCTGGTGGCTACAATAAATTGATTCCTGGCTCACGTAGATGCTGTCTGGCACATTGTCGTAAGCAACTGTTTCAAGATAACGTGCGCACATTTAAGTTCCCTACAATGAATGAACAATTCGAGAAATGGGTACATAATTTAGGCATTAAATACGATGGGGATGCACCTTGGCGCTATCAAATTTGCAGTGAACACTTCGAAAGTCATTGCATTATACATTACGAAAACAAAGCGAAATTGTTTAGGTGGGCCGTACCCACCTTGAACTTAGGCAAACATGCGCCAGCTATTCTATTCACAAATGACAAGTCTAAAAAACAACAACAACAACATCAAAAAGAACCCGATTATGATCGAGTTTATAGAAATGCTAATGCAGGAGTCTATGCTGAGGGCTCACACAATGAGGAGACAATGGACACGACAAATGATGAAAGCTCCACCGCGTTGCCTATGGAAATGCCAAAGCATGTGGCTTACCAGCAAGAAGATATGGATTTGCTTGCACCAATTGAACGCCAACCGCCCAAATTAAGCTCCATAACGAAACGTAGTACTTACGCTTATACAGCAAGCGATGAAGATGGCGATGATTACGGTGATGATGACGATGATGATGATGATGCATATGATGGTGAAAATTCACTATTGAATGTTATACGCGAAGAAAAGCTGAATCCCGTGAAAGAGCGCGCGCCACCTTCGTCATTCTTCTCATTGACGCTGGTGCGTGGCGGTTCCGCAAAAATACGTGCTTGCTGTCTGCCACATTGCGGCCGTACACGTCAATCCGGTGTACGTTTATTCCGTTTTCCAACGGAGCCCGTCTTCCTGCAACGTTGGGAATATAATCTGCGCGTGCGCTTCAACGAGACGCAGCGAAATACCCATTTGATATGTAGTGCGCATTTCGAACGGGGACAATACAATAAACGCTTAGTGGTAGATGCTATACCAACGCTAAACTTGGGGCATAACAGTACCGATATTTATCGAAATGGACAGTATGATCCATTAAAAATGAATAAACGTGCCGTATCACCAGCACGAATGCAGCCTACAAGCAGCATGGGCAGCTTGATATCCAGCCAAAAGCCACTCAAATGTAATGTACCCGCTTGTGGTGACGAACAAACAAAGCGGCGCCTATTCCCCTTCCCCAGCAATAATATATTCGTTAAGATATGGGCCGAGCGCACACAAATCGCTTACGATGCGCGACAACATGCTGAATTGCGCGTATGTGAAATGCACTTTGAAAGCGATTGTTTTGGTGGGCAAGGTCTGAATAGCAATGCTGTGCCTACATTGTGTCTGCCAGCGCCAATGGCAGTTCCAACGGCTCCATTGGCACCGGCACCGGCACTGGTTGCACCAACTACAAAAATTGTGTCACCCATTAGCCGATCAATAGCACCCCTCACGGCGATGCCAAAACTCAGCGCAATCGCCTGCAGTGTAATCAATTGCGGCAATAATACCGCTACACGCCCGGATTTGAAAATATTCTCGAAATTCCCAGACGATTTTGAATTATTCACCAAATGGTGTTTCAATTTGAAAATCGATCCACGCACCTATGTAGACGGCAGCTATAACGTATGCAGCGAACATTTCGAGTCCTTCTGCATCGGTGGCCATAGTCTGCGAGTTTGGGCTGTACCAACGCTGCGTTTGGGGCACAATAGCAAGCTTATACACAGTGTGGAACGGCCTGCGGAAATGGAAATGAAGTGTTGTCTGCCGCATTGCGGACGCAAGAAGAGCAAAGATGGAGTCGAGTTCTACAGTTTTCCCAAAGGTGAGTTGAAGTGATGATATAAAAAATGACGGTGTAAGAAACAAACAGCAAATATTTGCTATTTTTTCTGATAACCTTCTTATTTAGCTTAGGGTTTTTGCCGTTGTAACAGCATAAACATTCCCCAAACATGTTTTGGGAATGCTGCTGAAGTGGTAGTCTTTGAGGTACAAGATGTCCGGTGACAGGATTAGTTTTAAATTTAAAGTTGTTTACGTGCGCTCGTAATCGAGGCATTTTTCAAGGCCGATGATCCGCGTGCAACTACTCTTCGTGATGGCCGAGGGAAGATTTGATTCGTTCATGAGTGCGAAGTTTCTGTTCAACAAGCTCGGTAGCAAACAGCCTACGTCCGGTAGTGCCCAGCCGGACATCGAGAACAAATAAACATACTGAACTCTTCGCTACAAGTTTGCACAATAATCCGCTTCAGTCCATGTACAAGAGAGCGGCTGCTCTGGGGCTTTCAAAAACTATTGTGCATGAAATAATCAGGCAGGATCAAAATTGTAATACTGCAAGCGCTTAAGCCCAATGATTACAATTTGCGTAAAAATTTATAGGAGACCATGTCGGAACGATTTTGTACGCTAAACACTAACTTTTAGAGTAATGAAGCCCATTTTCAGTCAGAACCCACTATTAAAATATCGACATCCACTTTTCCACAGTTCCACACGTAGTACGGAGGCCAGACATGCTTACGGATGGCACGAAGTTGAACAGAAGAGTTGGTGGGGAGTATTTTGCGAGGAGCTCCCCATCAAGCTCAAATTTATGCTTTCGAACCACTGTAGCCATTTCCAAGCGGAGGTAGCCGCAATTAAGGAAGCAGTGGATTGGTTGCTTACTTCGGTAATTACTGTAAAGAATGTAAATATCTACTCCGACAGCCAAGCGGCAATTAGGGCCTTGGGTTCGTTGTTTGTGCATTCAAAATTAGTCGGAGGAATGCCTGAGAAAGAAAGAGAAACTGCTGGACTGATGAGCTGGCTAGACAAGGGACCATGAAGACGGTTTCATCGCAAAATGAGAGGAGTGGGATCCCTTTAGAGCCTTTGGTCTGCTCCTTGAAAAAGTGACCTCACGTTAGCTCAACGAGTACGCAAACGTGCAAAGTCGCGAGATCCTTCTGGCCACGGGTAGATCGGGAGCGCGCAAGATAACTTCTAAGGCTAACAAAGCCGCAGCTCTCGAATTTGGTAGGTATCCTTACCGAAAATTGTCCGTTAGATGTCCAATCGGTGCGACTTGGGATTGCTTCAAGTCGTTTCTCCAGAAGCTGTCTGGAGGACTAGGTGGAATCATCTCAGCACCTTCTTCTCAGCTTCCCTGCTCGCGTCGGCACTACTCAATCGATCACGGAAAAACCTCTCTATGTTAGTTGCTTTGATCACAGGCCACTGGCTCCATGCCAGTGTTTACAGTTATGATTTAGATACTTTGGCTCATAGTTCTTGAGTGATACTGATAAAACAAAATCGTTTAACGAGAAGTAGCAGGTAAACTGCTGCTGTGGTATCACAATGTACCGGCATCAGTCTAAGTGAGTCGGTTTAAAGACCGACTACCATTTCAAACTACCTACCCACCTATGACAGATATCACTCCCATCTGGGTACCTGGCCACCAATAACGAATCTGAAGCGATAGAAATAGGCTGTCACCAAGGCGAGCGCAAAAGAGAGATCTTCTCGCTATTCCAGAAGCAGGATACGTGCAAAATAACTAAACAGACGTCGCCCAATTTCAACAAATCCAGAATTGACGAGTTGTTAGGAAAGCCATGAGCAGTCATATTCAGAATTACGTCAACAATAACCGGCCACTGGCCCTTGGAAGACCATGACAGGAAGATCGAGTGTCCGCACAACAATAAAAAATCTAACGAAACAGTCTCTTACTATCTGTGTGAGAGCCCAAGTCTGGGTGCTCTACGATATAGGATGGTGGGGGAATTCTCGATGGTTAACTTGAAAGAAATTGCAAAAAAGAAAATAGACGGCATAGGCAGGATAATAGCAAAATCATGATGGTTTGACTAATAAAAAGTAGTGGTTCTACAGAGATGCATCAAAATGACATATTTTGTGCTTATTGGGTCTGGGCTGTGTCACTCAGACAACAACTCCACCGCCACCACCACCACCTAGCCTTTAATTCCTAATTCTGCCTCCGGACCCCCATACATGTCACGTCATGGAAACCTTAGCTTAAACGCGGTTACCGGCTAGAAGAACGGATAGTTTATTTGAAATGTGTGCATAAGTATTTATCCCTTTAATGCTTATATTTATTTAATGAAACCGAAGCGCTGAAAATCATGTATCATCAAATCATCTAATTACGAGTATTGATTCTAATTCACTCATTTCGCTAAATTTCAGGTGACCTCTACCGGCAATGGTGTCAAATACTGAAAATCGACGAAGGTCTCTACCGCAACACGGACAAGAAAATATGCAGCGCCCATTTCCGCCCTGAATGTTTCAACAGTAACGGCAGTCTATCCCTGGGCGCACGTCCATCCCTGCAACTACGTAATCGCACCGCCACAGCCACAGCGCATATACTCAAACCACCGGCGCCGTATCGCAGCAAATGCATAGTGCGCATATGTCATGAAATGCAACAACTCTATAGTTTTCCCGCACAACGCAACCTTTGCACAAAATGGTGTCACAATTTGAAAATCGACTACTATCCCAAATTGCATGAGAATATGAATTTCAAAATCTGTCGGCGTCACTTCGAACCGAATTGTCTGTTGAGTGGCGGAAAATTACATGCCGAAGCAGTGCCTACCGTACAGCTGGGACACAACGATATGAACATTTATCAAAATATGGTGGGAATGAAGCATAGCGCTAGCACGCCCAGCTATGATGATAACAGCAGCTTGCGCACCAGTGTCAGTACTGTGCACACTTGGCTGATGGACGTCGATGCGGAGACGAATGCCCCAAATGTGCCGAATGTAGGAACGAGTGGAATGGCACGCATGGAACCGCCCGTTGATCTTGAACCAATAACAGTGGCGCCAGAGGTTGTTACCGATGATAATATCGATTTGACTGGCAGTGCGTATATGCAATTGGAAGATGACTCTTATTATGCGGACTTTGAAGAGCAGCGTTTGTTGCCACAAAGCAGCACTTTTGTTGCAGCTGAGAGTACGGAAGTGATCGATTTGGATGCTGTGGATGCGGTACAAGAGCAATTTCCCAATTGGTCACAGCGCGATGCAGTGTTGGTGGATGATGACGACGAGGATGATGATGCGCTGTTGTGGCCGTTGAATTGAATAGTTTTAAGGAGTAACAGTAAAAATAATGAAGTTTAGTTAGTTAAGTCAAAAGTTGCAAAGATAAGCAGAAAAAACAGTTATACTGAACAAGAGAAAGAGAGAGAGGAAGAGAGGAAAAATATGAAAGTGCGTGAGTATCATACATTAGACATAAAGAAAGAGAGAGGGAGATATATATAGTATATAAGGCTGTAAGGCAGCTTAAAATTGCAAATGCAAATATGTGCATGACTTTTGATTTTTTTACATGTCTACTTTACTTTGTATAAATGAATTCTTATTTAAGCTTACAAAATATTTTTTTTTTGTTTATCTAACGTTTCGTTTCAACTTTCAATTAACGTTTTCTTAGTTTCTAAATGCATTCGTATTTACATATTCCATTTTGACCATGAAAAATGTACTAAATTTTTGTATTAATGCAAATAAAATTAAAAAAAAAAACAGCGAGTAAAAAGCCTACCTAGGAAAATTTTAAAATGATTGGGATTTGCATTAAAAAGAATTTGCTATAAGAAAAAGTAAAAATTTATGCAACGAAGGTGTTAAAGCAGATAACAAAAATTGCATTTTAAGATTAAAACGCGTATTAATTAAGCAGCTTTAACAACAAATATTGAAAATTATTAGTTATGCATGCGTTGTGTACACAAATATTTAATCAGTGTTTTTTTCGGTTTTCGATGTGCTTTTTAACGTAAGTTTTTTTTATTTACCTTTTAAAATGAAAACGAGTAATAGGGACTATAGGGAAAAACATTTTGTATACTTCCTTCCGAAAATGATGTTTGTGCTGTTTTTTTTTTTTTTCAAATTTATAATATATTAATAAAAAAATATCCGATGAACGAAGAATTTAATGCTGCCAAAATTCAACATACTAAACAGTGATGAACTGGCTGGGCTTAAGAAGCAAACGCATGCAGAACAGATTTAAATAAGATTGAAAAAAAATTGAAAAATGCAGATAATAATATTTTTTTTTTTTTGTTTTCTAATTATTTTTTTTTTTAAGTTTTATTGTTTAGGGGTTAAACAATATAAAATAAAAAATAAAAAACTGGCTGGCTTTTAGGAGCAAACGCATGCAAAACAGATTTAAATAAAATTGAAAACAAATTTGAAAAATACAGATAACTATAATTTTTTTTTTTTTTTCAAGTTTTAATGTTTTGGGGTTAAGCAAAAAATGTCTATAGCTAAACAAAAAACAAAAATTATTTCTGCAAAATACATAAAAATTTGGCATTTTAAAATTAAAAAAAAAAAATTGTGAAAAAGTAAAATACAGTATCTTCTCGATATATGCAACTAAATGAAATTAGAACCATTCTTTGTCATCGAGTTGACGTGGCAAAAGCGATTTTTTTACTTACTATTTGCATAGGAAAATGTTAATGACCCCTTTTTTATTTTAAGCTCCTACATCTATTTGAGTCAATCATGGGAAAGTAATGTAAAAAATATGAACTTCATTTGTATTTACATATATTGTATTTTGTATTTGCTGTTGTTGTTGTTGTAGCAGCAAAAACGTTTCCCCTACATGTAGGAGGAGTGCTGCTGGAGTGACAGTCCTTGGTGGGAATCGAATGGGAAATATATTATTTTTTATATTTTTAAAATTTTCTATAGAAAATTCGAATAGAACATATTGATGCAGTTTCTAAAAAAATTAAAAACAAAGTATTTGTGGTCAACATTTTTTTCATTTTCCGGCTTAAAATGTATAATTTCAAAGTTTTACGGTTATATTGAGATTTTAATCAGAAATCTGCTTACTTTAAGAACATTTCCTAACAAAATTAAGATGAAAATTATAACTTATAATGGAAATATTAAATATTGCTAAAAACAAAAAATATTGATAGGTGATTTCCGCAAATTTTCACGGTTATGTGTTATTAGTATATACCTACATATATAATTATAAAGGATCATTCAAAAGTGACGCCTCGATGTCAGTAGTGAATAATTCCTAGACGGTACCTTTTTTATGTCATCTTTGGCATTTGTCAAGTAGATATTTGCACAATTTTAACCATGAATACTTGCACGAAACGACACGTTTTCTAATTAAAAATTAAAATTAAAATTATCGAAACTTACTATATAAAAATGGTCGATCTTTAAGAGCCACTTCGCGCAAGATTCGTAATTTTTTTCGGTAGAACTAATCGTCTGAATGAATCGAAAATTCAAGCGCTGGTGAAAAAATTTCGAGAAACTGGATCTGTTGAGGGTAGCAAAAGGACGAACAGACCAAGAACTGAACGTTCTGTTCAGAATATTGCTGGTGTTGCTGAATAACCTGCAACATCGATAGCTCGATGTTCCCGACAATTGATGTTGAATAAAAATAGTGAAAACTAAAGATTCTAAACATTTTGTTATTATTTTAAAACAACATCTAGGCGCGTCTTTTGAAAGACCCTTTATATACTATTTTTTTGTTTAAGTTTTGAAGTACCAACATGCATTTAGTATTCCTTTTTAGTTTCGTACCCTACCGATACAATTATTAAAATTATGCGCTTTTAAGCACGAAAAAACAGTGCGCTTTCTTCCACAATTTCACTCTGATTCCATTTATAATTTTCTATAATCCTTATGTACTATTGATTGCTAATTGACAATAATCGGTGCTTTTGGACTCCTCTCTGAATTGTGTAATTGTCATGACATTTTTGCACCGAAAAAGCAAAAAATTAGTATTACAATTAATTATCATATGCCTACATACCTACGTACATACATACAAATAAACATACATATACGTATATGCAATTTATACTTTTTCTTGTTAGCATTGCACGCCATAATAAGTTTTAAGGCCATCCAACTGTAACAATAAAAAAAATAAGAAGTGCATACACGCATACATACATACGTATATGAAGGTACTCCCTTCTACTTCTAAGAAAAGGAATTCGATTTTTTTTTTTTATATTATATAATGAAATATTTTTAAGCTATGAATTTATATGATATATTTTTCATAAAATATAAATATTTTAGCCTGTATCATCTTGACAAGTTTTGAATTTTTTTCTTCAAAGTGAATAAATATTAAATATGTAACTACTTAAGAAGTTGCTGGCTTTTTGAGATCAAAAAACGGTCTACAGTTATGAGAAGAAGAATTTTTTTCCAAAACAACGACGCATTTAGCCTAAAACTTAAGACGTATTTTGATGTTGCCACAGAGTTTAAAGCATGGCATATACGAGGTGTGTTCAAAAATAAGGTGAATTTTCATTTTTCTCAAACTCATCAATTTCTATTTCATCTTCTTCAAAGTAGTCCCCCTCAGATGTAATAGTACACTTGTGCCAGCGGTTTTTCCAATTCTCGAAGCAGTTCTAATATGCACTTTTTGGTACGTCCTTCAGCTCTCACCAGCGATTCGGTTTTTGTCTACTCAATCGTCGCAAAACGCCGTGCTTTCATGGGTCTCGTCAATCTTGGGAACAGGAAAAAGTCGCTGGGAACAAAATCTGGCAAATACGGTGGCTGAGACATGATATCGATGTTAATTTTGGCCAAATAATATCGCACAAGTAAAGAGGAGTGAGCAGGTGCATTATCATGATGCAAAAGCCATACATTTTTTTTTCCACAATTCTGTTCGTTATTTTTCGTATTGTTTAACGCAAACGGCGCATAACTTCAAGGTAATACTCCTTATTTACCGTAGGACCTTGTTGAAGGAATTTCTGATGTACTACGCCATGTTAATCGAAGAAAACAGTGAGCAAAACCTTGGGATTTGATCGAACTTGACGTACTTTTCTTGGCCTTGGCTCTCCTGGACTCTGCCATTGTGACGATTGGGCTTTGGTTTCGATGCCATATGCTTCATGCTCAAAATTTCCGAAAAGATTGCATGGCATGAGTCGACCCATATGCCGATATGCCGACATCCTCAGCAACTGCTCTAATTGTGATGCGATGATTCTCCATAACAATTTTCTTCACTTTCTCAACATTTTTGTCGGTTGTTGATGCGCTGGAGCGTTTAGAGCGAGCGTCATCATTCACTACTTCTCGACTTCTGTGAAAAGTTTGTACCACTTGTAAACATTTTTTTGACTCAGAGTACTCTCTCTTACCGTTTGGCAATGTCAACATTTCAAGTGTGTTTGAGCACTTAATTCCATTTTTTACACAAAATTTGGCGCAACTTCTTTGATCCATTTTTTTCGATAGCAGAAAATGGTCGAACACGCAGAACACTTGTCTTATTTATGCCTCTTACAAACAAACTAAACTGCTATGTATATTGCTATGTATATTGCTAAAACCGTGGACATATATTCGAGACGAGTGTACCGACACAAACAAAAAAAAAATAATAATAGTCGAAATAACCGCGAAATTTGAAAATTCACCTAATTTTTTGAACACCCCCGTACATTTTTTGGAAGAATGACAGACCTTAATCGCATATTAAATCGGCTAATGTTTACTCAAGCATTGTCGGAATATTTTTTCGAACTAAGTCAGTGTCACTGTACGGGGGTGAAATTAAGACAATCTAGGATGGCAGCATTGGGTCGACCGCCGTAGCCGAATGGGTTGGTGCGTGCCTACCATTCGGTAGTGCGTAGGTGCGAATCTTCGTGATAGAAAAAGTTTTTCCTAATAGCGGACGCACCTTGGCATGCAATAGCAAACCTCCGAGTGTATTATTATTATATTCTTGTGCTGTAGTTGCCCTGGCGAAAAGTGAATAAGCGGCTTTTTAAATAATTGAATAAATCCACTTTCGTTGGGTATTCATATTAACAACATTGAGTGGGTGTAAGTATTCAAGGCACTCGCCTCATTTGAAATGGTATTTTTTGGGTGTTTCTTTGAAAGCGTGTAAAACGGAAACGAAAAAATGTTTTTTATTTTTGTTTTCAGTACTTTATTTTTTGATCGATTGTTAAAAAATGGTCTTCCAAAACAAGGCATGTCGCTGGCGACACGAATTCCGGGACTCTCAAAAAGGCAAAAAGGTTCTTGTTCAGTATGAATGTCGTTATCGTGTGAACTACGATCTTAAAAAAAAAACGGTGCATGTAGCGTAGTACACATAACAGAAGTGAAACTTTCAAGTCAGACACAGAAAGGGGGAGAGACCCGAGAGGGAATGAGAGAGAGAGAGAGAGAGAAAGAATATATATCTAAATGAATTCACAACATTTGCAGAGAATGATAAAATTTTCAAAAAACGTAGTCGACCGGTGTAGGTAAACGTGGGACACAAATCGTGGCAGCAACGCGCACTACTCCGAGCGTTTATCACCCGCACAAACAAAAATATATTTCCCACAAGTTTGCACGAACCAACAAGCGCCAAAAAGTAGGCAGTATTATTTCTCACAAGAAATTAGTAACCACAAGGAAAAATAGCCTAAAGTGTATCTAAGATATACATAAGGTATAGCTCTCTCTCTCCTTTTCCTCTACGTTATATCTTTTTTCTCTCTCGCGGAACGAAAATGCCCAAACGTTGCATGGCCTTGAAATTTTACTCTCCATTTTCGCTCGTCTATCGACGCCTAAGAAGTTTCACTTCAAAAAGTTGACAAAATGGCGGACGTTCAAAGATGAAAAATCTTGTTTGACCCTTTTTCTTGATTTTGAAAGTCCAAAAAAAATACACAATTTTTTTTTCCGAATGATCTGATCGTAGTTCACACGGTAACGACATCAATTTTACGTCATTTATAACGTCATAATTTTATTTCATCAAAATCGGTTCAGTAGAATCAGCTATATTTGTGTCCATTGTCCAGGTGAAGACCATATTTTGAATGCTGACAACTTTTTGAACGAACTTCGTATGGCCAAAAAATTTTTTTTATTTTTTAACAATAGATCAAAAAATAAAATACTCAAAACAAAAATAAACAATCTTTTTTCGTTTCCATTTTACACGTTTACAAGGCGAGGGTCTTAACAATAATTTTTGGAAACTTTAGTTCTTTGAAATTTAAAAGTCCCTTTGAAAATTAAATCAATGAAAAATGAAAAACTGAGTATGCAGCATTACTATATAAAATCTATAGTTTCACATACTTATTTTGTATACAATTGGGGCGTAAATCGTTTCTCAGGCGTTTATCCGAATTGGTTATCATTAATGTTGCGTTCGAAAAATCAGGTGGAGAGGGACTTGGCTTTACTTGGTGTTTTCAATTGGCGCCGGTTAGCGCGAGCAAGAAACGGCTGTCGCGCTTTGTTAAACTCGGCCAAAATCGCTTAAGCGGTTATCGCCCCATTCAAGAAGAAGAAGAAGAATGTTGTCCCACAAATAGAGGGGTGTACTGCTTCATTGTCGTCTGCGAAAATAAGATGAGTTTTAAGCGTGGGTTTTAATGTCGAAAAGAAAGGTACATTGCCTGCTGTACATTTTCCAAAGAATCTGGAAAATTCTCACAGGAGTACCTATCTCTGTCTCTGTCTCTATTTCATCCTATATCTTTCTCTCTTCTACTTCTCTCCTTTCCTCCTCAACTAACAACCCTTTTACTTTCCAGAGCTCGAATACAATGGGCTTTTTAGTTTGAGTTTTTTAGGAGCTACCATTCTCTCGGTGCTTCTTGGCTTGCCTTTTTCAAATTTCAATTTCACACTGCCTGCTAAGGTGTGGTTGCTTTTACAAAAACAATTTTCTATGAGCTCGAATGGTAATCACGCACAAATCCACTCAAAACATCAAATAGTGGTTTGAAATTTAGGAACTTTCATGCAACAATATTCGAAACTGATTATCTGTTTTAACTATTGAATATTTAATAACCAAAAAAATATAGCTTTCGTCATAACACACGATAACATTTTTCCGAATTTGTTTTTTACAAACGTAAATATTTCTAGCGAATGCGTAACTGCAGTTGGTGACACAAAGCTCGAATTCGTTTTCTTCGTTCAAGTGTGCCCTTTCCCGAAAAATTATTTTCAATAATTTTTTTTTTTTTTGCTAGTCAATTACTTCATTTTACAAAAATAAAAACATAGCATTAATACATTTCGACTTGACTTTAGCAAGATTTAAAAAAAAAAAAATAAAAACTGCAAAAGTTATCGCTGTTTGTGTGGAGCCCGTTTCTCCAGGAGTCCCTTGCGGTAATTATCACAACTCCTTGGAGATTCATCTAAAATCAACCGCACAAGAGAAACTAGTTTTATTAATAGATAATCTTGTGCCTGATCGAAGCTTTTTTTCAAAATTAACAATATGGCGGCCTCAGGAAATATTTTTCGGATTTTCGAGAAAAAAGCCGATAATTAATTGTTTAAAACAAATCGAAATTTTTGAAAAAAAAATCGTTCGATCAGGCACGAGCAGTATAAATTTTATTAAAATCTACTAAGCGGTTTTTAAGTTACAGTGATCACCAGTTCAAAAAACCATAGTTTGTGTGGCATCTATTCCTGGGCCATATAATAGTTCTTCAGCCGTCATAGCAGCTTCCAAAATATCGATTTGCTGTTGCCTACGTATCATTCCGCCTTCTCGAGTGTTAGCGTTAGCGCGCTTATCTGCCGCTTTCATAGCTACTTGCTCTCAAACTCTCCGGTGCGCCCGAGCGACATTTGTTAATTGTTGAATAACTCGAAAAGTATTGATCGGATCCACTTCAATTTTTCATTGAATATTTTTAAGATATTATACTTTAAGAAAATGCAAAAAAAAATCCAATTTTTTGGAAAATTCTGACTAACCCTAACCCCTTAAAGACAAATTGTATCATAATAATGACTGTAGATTTCCAACTCAGGCTTTACGTGAAAGCATTTTCCAAAAAATATTTATCTCAACCATTGTTAACGTAAATATTTTTTGTTTTGTGCCAGTAAAATTAAGTTAACTCCGTGCTAAAAGACAACCCTCCGTTGGATAACTTTTTTAAAACCTTCGTTTGGGCACCGAGAACTGAACTTTTTCGACCTGTTCGGGGATCCTCATTAAAATTTATGTTCATAAGTTGATAGAAATCGAATTTTAGGAAGCTACCTGGAAGCTGAAGTCGTTAGCTATAATAGAAATATATCAAATTAACGCCCAAAGTCGAAAAAGTCTAACCAGACGCGAGGGCCCAACGGAGGATTAAATCACTTTGATGCAATGGCAATTGCATGCAAACTTAGGCAATTAAATGCGCTATTTAACCATAGTTAAGTGTAAACTGCAGTTAAAGCTCGATGAAAATAAGCCTTAATATTCGAAAAGCGTTCGCATAGTCATAAGACTTGCAAAGGAGGGTAAAGTGAGAGAGCTAAGCATCTCTTCATTTTCGGTTGTTAATTTTTGCTAAACGAATTTCTGCACGCAAAAATTTATAAGCAGCTGATCAAAGAGAAAAGAAGAAAGAAAAAAGTGTTAAGAAAAAAATTTGAGAAAAAGTAGAGAAAAAATTATAAATAATTAAGGGGGTTTTCTAGTGTAGAGGCTTAAATTTCGTCCGGGTTTTGAAGCGCTGTACAAATGAAACAAAAAAATTCTACCATCCATTTTTTTATCATTTGTTTATTGATTATTAATTAATAGATTAAAAACTAACCAAAAAAAAACATGTTAATTGACAAAATTATGCGCAGTCAAAGTAGCGGGTCCTGGCGTCATGATTCCAACCCAAGGACGATAGATACCAGGTTTGCTCGATAGGTATGGTGAAACAAACATTTTTGAGGGGAACTTTGGACTCTACGTCATTCGTTTTGTGGTTCACAAAATTTAGCTTTAGCTTAGTAAAACACAAAACGAATGACATCGGCATATCTATCAAATTCGCTCAGAGCCGAATAATGATCTGCTAAGTAGTACACCTCTAAAAATCTTTTCACCATGATTCCAACCCTCCTGGTGATCTGAAAAATAAAAACCGAACGGATCCTCAACGGACAAGTCAAAAAACAATTTGTTTCACAATATGGCGACTGTTAAAAAAAAATTTGTTTGCATATTTCCGATTTCCGATTTTTTTTAAATACTAAATGAAAAATTATAGTTTCTAGCTAGAGTCATCCGATGAAGGAATGTATAAAGAGCATTCTCCCCAAAATTTGAATTAAATCGGTCTATTAAAACTCGAGATATCCTTACCGCCAGCTCGAAAAAAGTAGCTCGCGTTCAAAGTTTTCGGAACCGATGCCATATCACCAAAAAGGCTATAACTCATGAAATAAAAGTTATTTTAAAAATTCTCTTAATGAAGTATTTTAAATATATAAACTTTTAAAAAATGCAAAAAAAATTCAATTTTTTCAGAATTCTACACTAGAATATCCCCTTAATTAATTAATTAAAGCGTCTGCGTGAGGAAAGTGAGGAAAAATGTATTTTATATAGTGGCAAATTTCTTAGGTAAATCTTGCTTGAGTCAGCCTCAACGCGAACAAATCGTTGCCAAAAATTACAATGCAGTATGAAAACCAATTTGGAAATTTTTTCCCACATATTTTTATTTTTGTATTTCAGGGTAATTAGTTGTTCACATACCATCCACAATAATGCCGAATGCAAGGCGCATCTATTCGAGGTGGTGACATTCGCGCAGCAACAACATTTTTTAAATTGGATCTGTCAAGCGAAAGAGAATTGAAGAATGGCAAATAGATAAAATTAGTTTGTCGCGCATTCGCAACACAACAACAACTTTCCGTCGTTCCGTTTCACTGGCATTTCTAAATTGAAGGCGAATGGAAGAGGAAGAAATCTGCTGCTCCTCTAACCAAACCACCTTCTATAGATACGCCTTGGCTGTATGTTTTTATAGAAAATTTTCGAGTTCAAACAACAAGGCAAGGGGCTTCACATTAAGGCAGTAGTCTGCTTTAGAAGCCGAAAAAAAAAAAAATTTTTTTTGAAAGGGAAGGAAATGATTGCGGTAAACGGAATTTTAAGACGATAGTGTACTATATTTAAGGTTTAAAAAACAATATTTATTTTTAAAAAATATTGAAATTTTTTAAAGTTGTAAGTATTTTTCTGGAGCGCCTGGAGTCTGCACTTGTAAATCGGTGCCGGTGATGGAGGTCGTGCGATGCATCTGAAACAGTCGAACCAAATTTTTTTTTAATTTTTATAAGTTTCTTTTCTTTATGAACTAAAAAAATACCGGAGAAGTTATAAAATTCCAAATTTTTTCGAAGTTTGAAAAAAAAATTCACTTTTTTAAGAAAACAAATTGACTTTAAGTTGCAAAACAAGTAGTTTAAATAATACTTTTGTCCAACTTTTTTAGTTCAAATAGAAGATAATTTAATACTGAAGCTAGATCACTTTGGTTTTTTTCGATCGGACATATATTCTTTTTGCTATCGCCGGCACCGTTTTCTAACACTTGTGAAAATGAAAACTCGAGAAAACGCGCTTTAAAGTTCTGCCTGAGCATTCGCACCTGCTCGACGCTCGGCCACCAAAACTGCTCTAGCTTCGAAAATATGTCGAATTGGCCTCTGGAATTTTAAAGACATATTCTTGGATAGTTTTGGAAGAGATTTAAAACAAAACAAAAAAATCGATTTTTTGAAGCCTGTAAAGCCGACTACTGCCTTAACTTGGAAATTTGTTGTTGGTTACTGGTACTGAACAGCCCTATTCTGTGAATGCTGTGCGTGTTGCGTAATTTTGTGTTGAGCTTCCATATTATATGTATACATATTTGAATTCAAATCTATATATTTTAAAAATATTTTAACCAGACAATTACAAGGTAGTTTCCAAATGTAACCAATATTAAGGCAGATCACCTCAAAAATCAAAACAAAACACAAACTGCAACTTTCATTTTTTCATAAAAAATAAAAATTTAATTAAAAAAAACCTGCACTTCCTCAATGCTCTCTCTCCTTTCGAGTACTTTGAAGTTAAAAAAAAATGGATAAAGTATTAAAAAATGGAAAGAACATTATTTTTGTGTTAAGCTGAATCGAAAATTCTTTAAATTAATTTCTGATTTTTATAAATTTTTTTTGCAAAGCATAAATTAGTTGCACTTGTATGACAATTTTTTAGAGATGCATAAAATTATTAAAAAATGCGCTATAAGCTATTTTTTATGAAACTAAAGATTATTGAATAAGAATTAATTTCAGTTCGAAATATTTTTATCGAAACTGAAGTGAAAGATTCCAATAGAAAATCAAAAATTAAACAAAACAGAAAATTAGATATAAAAAAAAATAGTAACTAAATTATTTGTTAAGGGAACGAAAATTGAGAAACTTCAAAATTAAAAAAAAAAAAACAAACAAGAACAAGAACAACAAAAAGCAGTAGTAAAACCGAAAACGAAGTGGCACTGCAAAATTATCAAACGCAAAGTGAGGATCTGAAAGTGAAAATAAAGTTTACAAGTAGATACTAGAATGATTGCAAAAGAAATGAAAATAAAAAAAAAATTAAAATTTCAAAAAATTTATTGGAAGTGGCACAAAAATTAGAATTAAAGCAAAATTTTTGACAATGAAAAAAAGAAAAAAATATAAAAGAAATCAAGGCGAATCTATCAAAGGTGGTGTTCGTAAATCAGCTGAGTTGTTCTTTTCTTTCGCCGTGTCCATGTGGCTATCAGCTCAGAATGAAGCAAGGCGAATTGATTTTTTTTCTAGTTTCTCTATACTTTGCTTTGAGAATCAAACGTACAGAACAGTGTTGTTTGTCTAGTGCCACCACCTTTAATGAATCTTTCAAAATAGAAAAAAATATTAAAATTTCAAAAATTTATTTGGAGTGGCACAAAAATTACAATTAAAGCAAGGCGCATTCATTAAAGGTGGTGGCACTAGACCAACAACAATGTTTACTACGTTTGTTTGTCAAATAAAAGAAAAACAGAAAACAAAGAATGAATTCGCCTTGCTTCATTCTGGGCTGACAGCCACATTGACATGGCGAAAGAAAAAACAAAAACAAATTAGGTGATTTACCGATACCACCTTTAATAGATTTGCCTTGAATTAAAACAAAATTTATGAGAATGAAAAAAAAACGAAAAATTACAAAAGAAATGAAAGAAAAATATATTAAAATTTCATAAAATTCATTTGAAGTGGCACAAAAATTACAATTGAAGCAACATTTTTGAGATAAAAAAAACGAAAAAATTACAAAAGAAATGAAAAAAATATATTAAAATTTGAAAAATTTTATTGAAGTGACACAAAAATTACAATTAAAGCAAAATTTTGGAGAATGACAAGAAGACGAAAAAATTACAAAAGATATGAAAGAGAATATTAAAATTTCAAAAAATTTATGTGAAGTGACACAAAAATTACAATTAAAGAAATAAATTTGGAGAACGAAAAAAGAGAAAAATTATAAACAGACACACTAAAAAATAAAAACGAAGTAACTTTGCAAAGCATGGGTTCAATTTTATTGTAGCATTACTTTGTATCAAAAATATATTTTTTTTAATCTATGCAAACAAATAATGTAATAAGTAGATTTCGACAAAACACAACAAAAAATAAATAAAAATAAAGACAAAAAATTTAACAAAATTATATTGCAAAAACATAAATATTTCTTCGCTTAAATACGCGATTTTCTTAAAGTGCTGCTAAATTAACTGGATTCGTGGCGAAATTGGGTTAAGTTAATAGTTGTAATTTTTGTTTTGTGTTGTTTATTGTATTTCACATAACCACAAAAATAAAAAATAAAAATCAAAAAATATGCTGCTAAATTAACTGGCAAGATTGTGTTAAGTTAGTAATTACAAGTTTTTTTCTATTGTACGTAAGTCTGTACAAGAATTTTTTTTTCACATAACCTCAAAAATAAAAAAAAATTATTTTGTTCATTAAATACTTGCAAAAATCACAAAAATAAAAACAATATACAATATTTTTTTAAATTAAATACTACTTGCAAAGTGCAAATTCAAATCAACAAACTTCCCATCTCAAGCGACAAGTAAAAAAATAAAATTTTTTTATATAATTTCAAAACTAAATTTGAGACAGAAAATTGAATTTCTATCATGTATAATACAAAATAATGAAAGAGTAACACAAAACCAAAAAACAAACGAAAAAAATACAATAAACAAATCAGTCTTAGCGTTTTATATTACTTATTGGCTATTATTTAATTTTTTTATATTATTATTTTTATTCAATTGTTTTTATATTTTTATTTAATTTAATTTTATTATTATTTTTAAGTTGATCGCAGTTTCAGGCACTCTAGGCACTCTTAGGAAGTATTTTGAATTGGAATACCCCCCAAAACAAAAAAAAACAATAACGTCTAAAGTAACTCATATAAACCAGTATACCTACATAAATTAATAAATAGCATGGATGTATATACAGTATTCAGCCAAAAAATTAGAAACCCTATATAATTATCAGCTCTCTCTAGGAAATAACTTAAAATGTAAAAACATTCAAATTAACTGTCACTTTTAGTTAACCAGCGCAAAGTAAGCTTAACCAAATAGTTTTTTTCACAAATCCTTACTTAAAAAAATACTACAATATATATATAATATATATTTGAGAAACTTACTTCACAGAAAGGCATAGAACGGCGAAGTAAGGTACATTTGCCTTGGTAAATATCATTTAAAGAAAAACAAACATTATTTTACTAAAATTGAAATAAAAATTTTTTTTTGGTTGGATACAGTATATTCGTCACACACTGTAGTAGTCGTACGTACATATATACATATGTTCAACTATTCAATGTAATATTAAGAAAAAAAAAAACACAAGCATGCATTCAAACATACATACATACCATGTATCTATACATAAATATGTAACTTGTTTTAAGAAAATGCAACATTCATTTGTGAAGTAAAATAGTATATATATATATACATAAAGTAAATAAAAAATAAACGTGTTTATAAAGCAAATAAATACATTTTATATTCACGATTTGTTGAATAAAAGGAGAGATAGCAAAGAAGGTCGCAGTACCCACCAAGGTTGGGTTAGGTTAGGTTGCGGTGGTTGCCACTTTCCGCAAGTGATACCACTCGTTTGGGCTCAAGTGTTATATGATATCTGCATTTGCTTTCCTTTCCCTAACTAAGTTGCTTAAACCACTTAGGTCTTTTCAAGAAGGTAATTAGTCCCTCCAGTGAGACATTTTGTAAATTTCCGTGGTCTGCAAAGAAATAATCGCCAAGATATTTGGCACGGCTTCTTTGAAGTGCAGGACATGCACAGGGGAGGTGTTGTACCAACTCAATTTCTTCTTCATATCCGGAGCTCCTGCAGAAGTTATTGTGAGGTACACGCATTCTATTAGCTAAGGTGCCAATAGTGCAGTGACCCGTTGATGATAGATTACCAGGTTTGATATTTAACTATGGTGAAAAAAACAAAATTGTGAAGGGAAGTTTGGCTGCTACATCACTTGGGAGATTCTACAGCCGAATTCCGATTATTTCACATGTATTTACACAGTCGTCCAATCATTCATTGTTCAGATGGTAACGAAGTGTTGTCGTTGGTTGATTTTTTTCGTATATCACTAACACAATCTCAGTTTTTTCGTAAACACACCGCCACGTCGTGACCTAAGTGACGTCAACTCATCAGCTGGTTCTGTCAAATTCGCTCAGAGCCGAATAACGGTCTGCTACGTAGCACACCTCTACAAATCTTTTCACCATGGGCCAGGAATGGTAATCTATCATTCTTCCTAATAATTCCCAATGTATGTATGAAACCCAATGTTCTCTCTAATAAACGTTAAGTTATTGTGGATGACTTTGCTTTAGTTTGTTATCGTACCTTTTAAACTACCAGATTTTATAGAAATTGTTAGAAAAAAATAATTGGATAAAATGTTTTAGCTTAAAGGAGATTTCCGTTACACGTACACACGCATGCCACGATCCCATTATTAAAGGTTTGACACCCCTTACAAAAAGTCGCAATTGAGAAGGGTGAAGAAAGTGTAAAAGTTAAATACCTTTTTGATAAAAATGGTAGTAAAAAAGTTTTTTTTACTTAAATTATAAATAAATATATGGCATGGTATTAAAAAAATGGTTCAACTTAATCCCAGAATTATATTTTGTGAATTAATTTTTAAACTCAAAACTAATCGCGAAGTTTCGCTGATAGGCGCAATCGTTCAAACTCAAAACTAATCGCGAAGTTTCGCCAATATGACGCTTTATGTAACCTAAGCATTGTGACCCTAATGAATTCTCTCATGGAAGGTGCGGATTCATCATCAACTTTGAACTTTGAAGGTGTCCACGTTTGGAGTTTTGACCCTCAAGTCACGATTATTCTTACATTCGTAACTACTGGGCAAATTAGTTGTACTTATTTAAATTAATTATTATTATATCGACTGCGGCCGCCGTAGCCCAATAGGTTGGTGCGTGGCAACCATTCGAACTACGTAGGTTCGAATCTCCGTGCACACCAAACTGAAGTAATACAGTTTTTTGAGAATGGTAACACAAATGACATGTCAAATGTGTTCATAATTTACTTAAAGGTTTGACATTCACGAAATGGGACGCTATACGCTTGAACAAAATTGGGAAATATTGAAAACCTATTTCCAAAGTGGTGAGTCTTCTTCTTCTTCCGCGGTTACAGTAAATGGCGAGCGTTACCGTGACATGATCAACGAGTTTTTGTTTCCAAAAATTGAAGAGGATGACATGGACCAAATTTGGTTTCAACAGGACGATGCAACTTGTCACACTGCCAAAGTTACACTCGAACTTTGACTACCGTTTTTGAATTCCGATATCAATTGGCCGCTATGATTTAAGCCCGTTGGACTATTTTTTGTGAGAAGCCGTTAAGGACAAATGCTATACGAACCATCCAGAGACGATTGATGCTTTAAAACACGAAATCGAAGTTGCCATTCATGAAATTGGAGCCCAAATAATCGAAAATGTGCTTAAAAATTGGGTTGATCGAATAACCTACTGTAAAGCCAGTCGTGACAGTCATTCGATATTATTTTTCATTCATAAATGACAATGGCCCCTATTATGAGTTGCATTCGATCTTCGATATTCGCTGGTTGTCGAAGATCGAAAATCGAATGTCAATTTGGTATTATGAGCGGTGCAACCCTATCGAAATTTTCGTTGTTTACCGAATTTAGAGTCGAATGCAATTTTGCTTTCGATTGTGTAGCGTATTGTGGGAAAACTTGTTAAAGTGTAAGTTGTTTGCGATTATTTATGGTTTTATAGTAACCATATAATAAATATATACTAATTTTGTTAATTTTATGCAGGTCGAAAGTCGTGAGTACCAAACAACAATTAGAAAGGCGAATCCACAATTCGCAAAAGGGATTTGCACCAAATTTCAAGCAGCAAAAAAATGGGAGGAATTTACAACGGAGCTGAATTGCTTGGGACCAGCAGTGAGAACGGCAGCAAAATGGATTAAGCTTAATAATGGTTTTTTTTTTGTGATGTTTATAGAAATACATTTTTATTTTCCCTTGTTAGGTATGGGCTGAATTCGTAGAAGAACTGAAATACATATTTTTTCGAATGACGAATAATTGAATAAAGAAAATTTATAACAAAAATAAAACAGAAACTGTGGCGTAAAGGTTTCTATATAATACTTTTTAGATTTTTCTATAATATTCTCGAAATTTCATTTGTTATGTTTTCTACTTCTCCGTTATTTGGCCCACTTCAATATCTTCAGCATCATCGTACACAGTGGGCTGAGCAAGTCCTAGCATACCTTGATTACTAATACTCAATTGGTACGATCCCTGAGCACAAAATCGCAGAACTGTGGCTAGCTTTAAAATATTTGGAATCAATTTGGCTCGGGTGCACTGCTGCAACTGGTTTTCTGTACTGGACAGTAGGTTCACCAACGCCTCTTTAGATAATCTAAAGTTCTTTAAAAATCTGTAAGGAAATTTCTGTAATATTAAGTACGTCAACACATTTTGAAAATTCTAAATTTACTCAGTGGAAGCCATTTCTAGGGGGTTGGATGCGTCCCTCAATTGTTTTCTACTTCTAGCTACTTCCACTAATCTTTCATCGTCCGATGAATCGTCGAACCACAACTCCGTTGTACTCATTTTCACAAAAAAATACTTTTTTTAACTTTTAAAAATAATGTTAGCAAGGAATTTCAACATAATCGGTTTTTCTTTTATATTGATTTGCTGTATCAGCTGAGAAATAATTATCTATTGTAAATGCGTCGAGCGATCGAAATTCACAATAGTTCTATTCTTCAACGAATGAGCACCATAATACCAAATGAAAATTCGTTCGATCAGCACTTTCGACTACAGTCGAAGATCGAATGTTGCTCATAATAGGGGCCAATATTTCAATCTTCAAAATATAAAAAAAAGTTTGCAAAAATATTTATGTATTAGTTTTTTTTTATAGCCGATTCAAAAAGCAAATTTTACATGACCCACCCTATAGTTGTTTCTAATAGCGGTCGCCTCTCGGCAGGCAATAGCAAACCTCCCATGAAAAACCTTCTCATATAAAATATCTGCCGTTTGGAGTCGGCTTGAAACTGTAGGTCCTTCCATTTGTGGAGCAACATCAAAGCGCAAGCCACAAATATGAGGTGGAACTCGGCCAAACCCCCAATAGAGGTTGTGATTCTAAGATTATTTGATAATATCGGATTTCGGGAGAGGCAACTTGCTTGGGTAATCTCACTATTTAATTATGGATTGGGAGTTAAATTCGAAAAAGTAGATAATCTAGTTATAAGTGAATCAATTATAGGTAATCTAAATATTAGCAGCAATGGAAAAGCCATATCAGGACAGTAAAAGCTATCGAACCATTTTGCTTAAGCTAAAGAAAACTCAAATACGAATTAAACTTCACATCATTTTATTTTTCCAATCGTATTTGTGCATAAAAATAGGTATGAATAGTCTTTAACAGTATTAGGTACGTAAACCTCAACCGCCTTATATTTTAAATGAATTCAGCTAGATCGAAATACTTAAGCCTCAGTCAACTTAAGTTATATATATTATATGAATATAATTTCTTTTTTTTTATTTCTTATACAAAGAATTATTAAAATTTTCGAAACTTGAGCAAAAAATTTTATTTACAGAAGTTACACTAAAACGATATAATTCTACCAACTAAAACTAAGCGCAAGATAACAATTTCTACATACACACAAAAATATATTTCAAATATATTATTGTATCATATCTTCTTTAGTTAGCAAGCTTCGCCTAAACAAAGCGTGTACTAAACTAACGTAACAAGTTTTGTTTTTATAGAAAAATACCATAGGTGGGCACTTTGCAGTAACAGTAAAAATGAAGTAAATATAATATTTTACTGATATTGCAATTTAATTTTCATTACCATTAAACGTTTACTGATTACTGGAAAAAATTTGCAGTAAAAATATTTTTTTACTGATTACTGAAAAAATTTACAGTAAAAATATTTTTTTACTGATTACTGAAAAAAATTGCAGTAAAAATATTTTTTTACTGATTACTGAAAAAACATTTCAGTAAAAATATTTTTTTACTGATTACTGAAAAAATTGCAGTAAAAATATTTTTTTACTGATTACTGAAAAAAATTGCAGTAAAAATATTTTTTTACTGATTACTGAAAAAAAATTTCAGTAAAAATATTTTTTTACTGATTACTGAAAAAAATTGCAGTAAAAATACTGTTAATATAATTTGATTTGCTATTAGCCAAAGTTGTGTGCATCTGTTCAGTAAGAAAATATGTAAATATAAAAAATTTCAATTAAATTGAAGGATTTTTTACCTTTGGAAAGAAAGAAAATAAGAGAAACCAAAAAAAAAAAGAAAGAAAGAATTATTGAGTACATAAATGATTGAATTTCGTGATGAGAGTGTATTACATTTTTACTTCCCATAAACAGTAAATATTATACTGATAATGCAAATCAAATTATATTAGTAATTTTACTGCAATTTTTTTTCAGTAATCAGTAAAAAAATATTTTTACTGCAATTTTTTTCAGTAATCAGTAAAAAAATATTTTTACTGCAATTTTTTCAGTAATCAGTAAAAAAATATTTTTACTCAAATGTTTTTTCAGTAATCAGTAAAAAAATATTTTTACTGCAATTTTTTTCAGTAATCAGTAAAAAAATATTTTTACTGTAAATTTTTTCAGTAATCAGTAAAAAAATATTTTTACTGCAATTTTTTTCAGTAATCAGTAAAAGTTTACTGGTAATGCAAATTAAACTTCATTATCAGTAAAATTTTACTGATTACTGCTATTTGTAATGCAATAAGTTTATAATGCAGTGTGCCCACCTATGAAAAATACTTAGATCCTAAAAAACAGGCAAACATAACCTCATGACATAGGCGACGCAAAACGGTGCTTCCACACCCAGTTTTCAGTCCATTGGCTGCTTAAAATCGAACTTCATGACGGTTGATTTTTTCAAATATCTCAGGTGTGAGCACTTCATAGCGTCCTTTAGGCGTTTGATAGTAAATCGTATCCTTTATCTTGTTTGGATCGAAGCCTTCCTTCTGCAAATCAACTTTGCGCAACTTAAACGTACCGGTCATATCGATTTTGGTTAGGAAGCGCAGAAATTGAGGTCGCGCATAGGCAGGCAATACCTTCGCCAACTTGTCAGCGAATAATTCCAAATCCACATCATGATTGGGATCGTAAATAGCAGCCATGCCGGCACGCCCTTCCGTGTGTGGTATGGACACACCATAGACAACAGTATCCTTATAGCCTGCGACATTGCTAACCTGAGCCTCCACCTCGCTGGTCGACACATTCTCTCCCTTCCAACGGAATGTATCACCCGTGCGATCCTTAAAGAACAAGTAACCACGCTCATCGGCAACCAATAGATCGCCTGAGAGGAAAGCCATGTCACCTTTGCGGAAAACATCACAAACTATTTTCTTCGCCGATGCCTTTTCGTCCACATAGCCGAGGAATTCGCGTGCCGAGTTGCCCTTAACAATTTTGCCGATAAAAACGCCAGGTTCGTTAGGTTTACACAGTTGGCACAGCCCGTCGGGACCGCGTATGGGTTCACCAGTATCGGAATCGGCGCGTAAGATCGATATAGGATATACTTGTGGTAGGATACGTGAGACAAAGCCAATCGCACCAACAGTGCTGTCGTTATTCATAATATTTGCATTGCCTTCAGTAGCGCCATAGAATTCACCCACCTTGGGAATATTGAAACGTTCGACGAATTGAGGCCAAATTTGTGGACGCAAACCATTGCCGAAAATGAGGCGCACCTGATGTGCGCGATCGTTCGGCGATGGTGGAGTAGCAAGTATATAGCGCGCCATCTCACCGATGTACTGACCGACCTGTAAAGGGTGGATGGAAGCAAAGAAATTGTGTAGCGTGCAAAAATAAATGGTTGGATAAGTCAGCACTTACAGTGGCTTCGAATTTGACGCAGTCAGCAAAATATCCTGAGGCCGAGAACTTCTTGCGTATAGCAACGGTGGAGCCAAACAAAAGCGACTGACCCATGCTCATGATACCACCGGCTGTATGGTAGAGTGGCAGAGGTGTATAAAATACGTCCTCTTGACGGAAGCCCATTGTGTAGTTAATGCCAGCCGCAATGAAGAGGTAGCTGAAAAGTAGTGAATCTAATAAATTAAGTAGGTAGAAAAAGTAAGCTGTACACTCATTAAGCATACCGCGCGTGGGAGATCACTGCCGCCTTGGGCAAACCTGTCGTACCCGACGTGTAAATGTATACGAGACGGTCATGATGGTTGGCACGCTCCGATGTTGCAGCTACCTTGCGCTTTTCAGCTGTCTCCAGCAAAGTAGTCATATCCTTCGCGGATTCGATCACTTTCTTATTGGCTTCCTCGTTAAATTGATAGAGTGTCACATGGGATGGCATATCTTTGCATACTTCCTCCATGGCGGCGGTAAAACCTTCACCGAAAATCAATGACTTGCAATGCGCTACGTTGATGCTATGCAAGAGTGATGGACCACGTTGGTTGGTATTGATTAGTGGTGTGATTACGCCAATTTTCGACAGACCCAACCAAATACCAACAAATTCGGCACGATTCTCTAACAATAAGCCGACAACATCGCCTTTGCGGAAGCCTTGTGCATGAAATAGATTCGCTACCCGGTTGGAAAACTCATCCAACTGGCGGAAAGTCCACTTCTGTGTGTCGCTGATGATTGCATTCTTATTTGGATTCTGTTTGACCTGCATCTGGAAGATGTCCGCAATGGTGAGATTCTCACGTTCATATTTCTTGGTAAGGCGTAAGAGTTTGAGGTAGGCCCAGAGGGCGCTGAAAATGGAGAAGAGGAGGAGTGATTGAGTTAAGTGAAATTTTGAAATTAATTTACAGTCTATGTCAGAAGAGAAGAACTGTTTTTTTTCTTGTAACTTCAAGATATATTTCGGTCTGCTTTTTGTAATACTCCCTACTCTACATATCCTACCTTCCCACATTATCAAACCAACTGCTCTCGGAAAAACACATTCAGAAACGCAAGGCTTGAGCTACTGAAAACATGGAACGAGATTGGAGTACGGTTGTGTTCTCGGATGAAGCAACTTTCTGGGCTTGAGTTCCACTTAAGCAAGCTGAATCCACGAGCCATACCAAAATCATACAGCGCACTGTTAAACACCCGGTGAAAGTGAATGTTTGCGGTTGCTTCTCCGAGCGTGGTTTCTGATGCTTGGAACTCTTCATCCCAAATTTGAACGCCGAAAAAATGTTCGAAATTTACAATCGCTGACTTTTGAAGTCGGTGAAAAATATGTATTCAGGAAGAAAGAATGATTGTGTGATAATGACCCAAAACACCAAAGTCGACTTTGTAAGGCCTGGAAACAAGAAGTCACAGTAATGGACTGGCCTTCGCAGTCCCCAGACGCCAAACTCATTCAAAATGTGTGGGGAATTATGAAAACGCATCTTGCCGGAAAGCCAGTCCACGATTTAGGCAAATCGTGCGTCAAGTTCGCAAAATCTGATACTCTTCGTCGACGAGCTACGCAAAAAAGCTGGTTCACAGCATGCCGAGAAGATGCCAGGCCATACTCGACAACAATGGAGACTACAAGGTTTATTGAGTAATTGCCACTCATATATACTTTCATGTAAAAGAAATTTTAAATATAAGTATATCTTTTATACTTTATGAATATTCGCGGTTCCTTTTTTGTGACACAGACTGTAAATGCATAACTGAAATGTTTTATGTGCGGTGTACGTGGTGGGTAAGTATGAATATTTATTTTTAGATTGCTATTAGTTTTATTTTTTTATTTTTTTTTTTTATTTTCTTTTTTAATTTTTTTTTTCAAGTGTGTTGCGAGATATAACTAAATACGGTAGCATGAACAAATATAAAAAAACATAAGATTCGTAAACATTCCGCACCATGTGGTCTTAAAATGTGTAGTGCACTTAATCTTCGCCGATAAGCATTTCCTTCAGTAAAAACAAAAAATAATCTTAAACCAGCTAATCACTCAGTAAATTGATTGATTGCATTAGGCGATCTGAAAACACGCATTCCATAACCATAAATTTTTATGTAGATGATGTCTTCTTTGTTTTGGTTTGATTGCTTAGTTCGAAATTAATGCTTCTTAAATGTGGTCTGATCATTGAACTTTAAACTGCATTGACCCAAGTGGACTTCTTGCATGCCCGCCTAAGCAAATACACAAAAGCACTTGTAATGTTCCCATGATAAGATTATTGCCACTGAGGTAAATATTGAGTACAGTCGAATAAACAAAACTGATTGAATTGCTATATTTTGAGAAAACACATCTTGCACAGGGTGTGTTTTTATCAGCGGTCGTTTCTTGCTCGATAGATTGCACGAAATCACTTAAGGCTTTATGCAAAGCTGGGGGATTTTGCAAATTCAAAGTGAGTGCTCAGAGGCGAGGAAACGCCGCACTGCTGAAATCAACCCAGCTGAAGGCAACTGCGCCAAAAAAAAAAAGCTTGACACGACCTGCCAGCAAGCGTAAAGTACTTAAAAACTCGAGAGCAATGAATTCTTCACCAGTAGCTGCGCAGAAAACCAGTTTAAATTCCACGAAACCTGGTGTTAGGTGTACTACCATCGTCAAGGGTTTAAGACTAGCTGTTCTACTCAAATCTTTTCCCAACACAAATATTCTCACGGGAGGAGCAGTGGTGGGTTGAGGAACTCCTCGTAGAGGTGTTGCAAATCCGAATTTAAATTCTAAGGTATACATTTTCTGCCAAGCTAGTCGATATTGCAAAAGAGGAAGCTGCCAACTGGTTGCGTGAAACGACGCCAAAACTGAATGGCTGGTAATGTCCAAATTTAGGCACATGTGGCGGGGGCAATATACCGGGTGTACACCTAATGACTGCATAACTACCCGCAGCGTTCAGACAAAGAAGATTCTGAACTTTATCATCACTCGGAACATATGTCTGTGTACACACCTGTGGAGTGTAATCAGCAGCAAGGAGCTGAAAACTGGAAAACTATTAATAGTTGACATCGACTAGTCAATTAATCAAGGAGAGCAACTGTAGGATATGCTACATTTTCGTTACGACTCCTGTCCACTTACACAACGGACAGAGAAGATGTGACTGAAACCACCCGGAGAACATGCGGAAGGGTCAGCTATAGAAACAGGCAGCAATCAAGACGTGTTAAATACCGTTCCCACGACAGTGGGTTCTATGTTACCGGAACCACCCGGTTCTATATCCGACCAAAGACTCTCTTTTCAGCAACATTTCCCGTACATGTATGGGGAATGTTTATGCTGCTACAACAACAACGGCGTCAATACTGGCACCAAAATGCCAGTTGAAGAATCGGCAAAGATAACAGCAACAATTACCGAAAACGAGGTCACTGTAAACGTCACGCTGCTACTTCACGAAAGTTGGGTACAAATACCTGGGAAAAAATATTTTCCCAAGCGAGAAGAAAAAAATCAATAAAATAGGACAAAATAAATTTATTGAGAAAGTTGGGCTCAGCGAAATACACTGAATCCAGAACGAGATACAGTAGATCTTTCACCTGGTTGTGCTAAATCCTCTTAAATAATAACAATCATGTTACCAGCCGCCCGCCCAGTAGAGCAAAAAACCGTCAACAAGGTTTTGGAAAATTGGTCTGACGAAACAGCAGCTCAACTGTGAAGTCATCGGAGTTAGCGACGTGAAATCCAATTTTATACATACATAGGTAGATAAGTAGGTGAAATGAAAATACTTCTCTGGCACTCCCTACGTGACACTAAAGCGCCGTTTTGATACCATTATAAGACCTAAAACAGGCAGATATCTACAGCCGGTAAGAGCAGTTGATGTAATGGAGAATATTGATGGGATTTTGCTTGGCGCACTGCTCAGGAGCACCCAGTGACCTTAATCGTCTAGCTGCCAAACCCGGACATTTACAGGGTAATCTCAGTCAACAGTCTCGTTCCCTGAAAGATCCCCTAAGCTTCTGCAATGGAGTTTAAATGGTAATCTAACTTTTCCGCGTATGCGCCGATCGTCCAATGACCGGAAAACACAGCTACGAGTTTGGAAGTTGAATGGCGTGGAATCGACTTGGACTTTCTAAATCATCCGCATATTGTAGTAGGGCCAAAGGGTTTTCGAAATAGCACATGCAGAAATGGAACTTCATCATTTCTGTGCTCTCCTGAGAAATAATTGGGCAGTTGACGCCATTTGCAAAAATTATTAATTTTCCGATTAGGCGATTAATTTTGCGTCACCTTATATTTGGTTTTATTTTATTTTAATGTATTTTGTTTAATTTATTTAATTTTTTTTCATATTATGCTATTGTAGATATTTCATTTTATTTTATTGGGTTGGGTCATATGTAATTAGCTTCTCATATTATATTTATTCATTCGATAGAACTCTTTCCGCTCTAGAAAACTGTGTTAATTGTATTTTTGAGTTATTTAATTTTTTATTAGTTTTGAGTCTTAGAAATGCAGAATACCCAAGAGGCAAAAATCAACATTTTCGACACCTGCTTTTCTTTACTTTTCATCGAGGTCAAAAAGCTACTGAAGCAGCCCGGGACATTTGCGACGTCTATGAAGAAGGTGTCGTAGGCGAATCTACAGGACGGAAATGGTTTGCAAAGTTCAAAAATGGAAACTTCGACGTCGATGGCACGTCCCACAGTGAAAGGCCTTCTGAATTCGATGAAGAACGGTCGACAAACCAGTCGTGAATTGGCGAAAAAAATGAACTGCGATCATAAAACGATTCTCAATCACCTTCATTCAATAGGATTCACCGAAAAAAACATAAAAAGTAGCCTTCAAATTGCTTCTCAGTATCTCGCCCGCCATCGAGCAACAGCGCTTTTTTTACCGAATCGTCACGGGAGATGAGAAATGGTGTCTATACGTCAATATAAAGCAAAGAAAGGAGGGGGTGGCTCTTGAAGATACGCCCAACTCGAGAGTCAAGTCGGATCTTCATCCAAAGGAGTTAAGTTGATATGTGTTTGGTGGGACTGGGATGACATGGTGCACTGGGAAATGCTCGAAAAGAATGTCACGGTCAACAAGGAGCTCTACACCACATGAATGAGGATATTCGACTGAAAATACCTGATCGACATGGTCAAACCATACTCCTTCACTACAGCGCCAGACTCCATATTGCACATGTCATCAAAGCCGCACACCAAGAGCTCGAATGAGAGGTCCTTCAGCATTCGGCGTATTCTCTGGACCTTACACCGACCGATTATTATATTTTCCGCTCCCTGTCAACCCATATGAAGGGCTAATAAAGAGGCCCTTAAAAACTGGCGCAACAATTTCTTTGACACCAGACCAGGCGATTTGTGGCGAAATGGCATCAACAAATTGGACGAGAGGTGGGAAGAGGTTGTACACAACCACGGCAAATATATAATTGATTAGCATATTGATTAGATTAGATTTGTGGGGGGTTGTACAAGTCCAAGCACTCAGTCAGGAGATCATTGTACTACACCCGTATAGATTTCAGTAGAAAGAATAGAGAGATAGGAAAGTTAAAATGTGGGTGGTAAGACAGAAAAATTAGTTTGAAGACACTCTTCCACAAATCTCTTGGACTCATTGATGAGTCAGAGAAAATGCTCTGCAGTGTCGCCATCCTCAAGACAGGATAAGTATATCGGGCAGCCCCTCATAGCAGCCATATGCCCTGTGATTACACCCACCAGTACTCCCAGGTCCTTTCTGCTAAGTTTTAAGGGAAAGGTCGCTATTTTCCTGTTTAGTTCTTTCACAAAGCATTGGGCTACTCTGCACGAGTTCAACCCAGACCAACGTCCTCTATGGGTAGACCTCATAAAGTCGTCAATCCTTACTTGAAACGATGCAGAATTGACCCCTAGAAAGGATTCAGGGCCTAGTGGCATACTTGCAGAGCCTTCATTAGCCAGTTTCTCAGCTAACTCGTTCCCTGTAATACCACAATGTCCAGGCTAACTTTGTTGTGTTTTGCAACACTGTTCAGTTTTGTCTTACATTCACCGACTAACAGTTTTATGCCACTTTTCAAAGCAGTTTGTCAATGTCACATTAGTAATAGAACTCAGTATTCTCCCCCAATATGCCACGCGCAAGTATGCTAGGCTACGACTATCGACGACGCACAACATGCATACTTACGCACATACTTATACACACACGCGAATGCATTTACAAGTGGCTCATATGCAACGCTTTCTGATTACATCCAGCGTACGAATTGTACCGCATGTGTATAGACGAGTATATCTAAGTATATACATATCTGCACATAACTACATTAATTACACTCGTCTGTGATATATAGTAGGTCAATGACTGCCCCGCGTAAAAGTGAATGTTTTAAAAAGTGCGCTCATTAATAAATTTAATGGGAGAGACTTTTAGAAGACTACTACACTTGCGAGCAAAGCGATAGAGCTACGTATAAGTTTAAACTAAAAATGCATTTGTATTAGAGAAATAGAGTACACACATTAAATAATAGGGGAAAAAATACAACTGCAATCAAATTGAAAGGTTACTTTTCAATTAAACCTTGCGGGCAATTTGATTTTGAAAAATATTTCTTTATATACATACATATGTACATATATTAGATGGGGTTTCATTCCACTTAATTGCTACTGTATTCAATTTTAAATGCTAATTCCAATAAAAATGCAAAATAAGCATGTTTTTTATTGAAATGTTCCTTGTCATCTCAAGCACTCAGACTCTTGCTCTCGAGAATTTCTATTGATTTATAAGCTACTAAGCTCTTACGGCAAGACCAAAGTTCTTTAAGTGGACGGAAAAAGTCTGGTGTTACATAATCTTTAATTCTTCTTTTGATTGGCGCGTTAACCACCTAAGCGACTTTCGCCAAAACCGATTTAACAAAGCGCGCTAGTCGTTTCTCTCTCGTGCCAACAGGCCAGTTGGATACACCAAGTGAAGCCAACCCCTTCTTGACCTGACCTTTCCAACGCAGAGGCGGCCTTCCTCTGTTACCACCAGCTGGTATCGCATCGAGTACTTGCAGAGCCGGAGCATTTGTATCCAAAGGTGGTAGTCATGAAGGTTGTTGCCTGAGAGACACAGCCCAGACACAATCAGTACAAAATATGCCATTTTGATACACCACTTATAGAATCACTACTTTTTATAAGTCAAACCATCTTGATTTGACTCCGAAACTGCCTACAAGGTGAAGTCCAAAATAAACAGACTGGCCTCATAAAAATGTTTTTGATGGCGCTATCTTTTTAATGAGTTTGTGTGTTGGAAGTTACATCACTAGCTGACTTCCAGTGAAAGCTTGGTGACATTCGGTTCAGTGGAAGCGAAGTTATTGCATCTAAAGTGTCAGTAAGTTTGTGTTATCGGTACAAAAATAAGTTTCGAACCAAGAGCTAATATCAAATTTTGTTTTAAAATCGGTAAAACGTTTACCGAAACATTTGAATTGATGAAAACAGTTTATGGCGATGATTGTCTATCTCGTGCCAGAGTTCATGAGTGGTTTACTCGTTTCAGAGATGGTTGTGAGGGCATAAATGACAATGAACATACAGGCCCGCCCAAAATCAGTAATCACCAAAAACTCCATAGAAATTGATCGTAAATTAATAAAAAACAAACCGAAATCATCATTGAAATTCAAGGAATTGGAGTTGAATATCTCTAAAACATTGATTTAACGTATTTTAACTAATCATTTGCACTTACGAAAGCTCTGTGCCCGCTTCATTCCGCACAAGTTAACTGAGGACCAAAATTTGCTCAGAATTCAACATTCGAAAGACCTCATTAAAGAGGCAAAAAAAAAAAACGATAACTTCCTTTACAACATTGTAACTGGTGATAACTGAAACTAAGTCAAAGCGCCGAATGGAAGGCCTTAGATGAGCCACCACCCAAAAAATGGCGTTTGGAGAAATCAAAAATCAAGTCGATGCTCATTTGTTTTTACGATTCCAAGGGAATTGTCCATTAGGAGTTCTCGCCAACGGGCTAAATCGTCAATTCAATTTTCTATCTTGACGTTTTGAAACGTTTATTGTATCGCATTCGTCGAATTCGCCCTGAATACCGCGAAGGAAGAAGCTGGCGCTTATTGTATGATAATGCACCATCTTATCGATCCACTCTTGTGACTGATTTTTTAACCATCAATCACTCACCGTATTCTCATAATATGGCTCTCTGTGATTTCTACCTATTCGGAAAATTGCATTTGGCTATTAAAAGAAAACGTTTTGCGTCCGTATACACCATCCAGAAGGCTTGTACCGACATCCTAAAGGGCATTCCGGCCTAGAACCTGAAACACTCTTTCGAAAAGCTTTTAAATCGCGCAAAACAATACTCGTATATCGATGCAAGAGGGGACTATTTTGAATAAATAAACTCGAAGATATCAGAACAAAGCTCCTGTCATTTCTATTTTAGTTCAGTCTTGCTTATTTTAGACTTTACCTTGTATCCCGTCTATTTTCTTTTCTGTTTCAAGTTAACCATCGAGAATTCCCCCAGCTTTCTATGGCGTAGAGCTGTCAGACTTGGGCACTCACACAGATAGTAAAATACTGCTTCCATTGATTCTGCTTGACTGCAGCTTCTGCATCTATTGTTGTACAGCCACCACATCTTCCTGGCATGGTCTCCCAAGGGCCAGTAGCCGGCTTTCCTAAAAACTCTTCAGTTCTAGATTTGTTCAAATTGGGCGACGTCTTTTTAGTTATTTTGCACGTATCCGTGTTAGTCCATCTGCCTATTTCTACCGCTTCAGATTCGTTATAGGATGCCTCTGTCTTGTCAGTTCATCAGCTTTCTCATTTCCTTCTATGTTCCTATGGCCAGGTACCCAGATGAGAGTGGTGTCTGTCGTACGCGCTAAAGCATTAAGTTCTTCTTTCCATTGTCTGACGATTTTTGAATTAATTGTACGTGACTAAGATGGCAGCTTGTTGTAAGTTGTTGTGGATGGTTTCTAATTATCCTTCAAGCTTTCCTTATCCCCTTATTCAAGCTTATTCCTTATTTCTGCTGGAAAGATACTATTCCAATTCCCCAGACGAAAAGACTTGGAAGTTTCGAGGTCTTTCGAATATACACAGGCGCCAACGCCGCAGTCCATCTTGGATCCGTCAGTGTAAAGTGCAGGTGTATTCTCTTTGACTATTAAATTCAAATCCCATTCCTTTCATGTGGGGAACTTTACCTTAAACTCTAATCTAAAGTCTAGTATCCGAAGGAGCACTTTTTTAAAAATAAATAAATAAATAATTGGCGCGTACACTTCTGATGTTGTTCCACAAACGGAGGGACCTACAGTTTCAAGCCGACTCCGAACGGCAGATATTTTTTATGAGGAGCTTTTTCATGGCAGAAGTACACTCGGAGGTTTGCCTGCCGAGGGGCGACCGCTATTAGAAAAATGTTTTTATTAATTTTGCTTTCACCGAGATTCGAACCAACGACCTCTCTGTGAATTCCGAATGGTAATCACGCACCAACCCATTCGGCCACGGCGGCCGCCGTAAAAAATATTCTGAATAAAGATGATTACATACATTCTGCAAAAAAATATCGGGAATTGTTACTTTAAAAAGCGCCATTACACATATTTCTAAATTTTTTTTGCTGGAATCTTGGTACAACTGTCCTCTGTAGTGTCGCAGAGTTTGCGCGTGATCTGTCAATTAGCTTGTTTTGGCATTTAATTATATCAGTCAACCGCAGGTGTGCTCTGCGAATTTCACTATGGATAAAAATATCGAACAAAGAATTTATGTGCCGAATCGTTGAAAATGTTGCAGAAAACCTATGGCGAGTGTGCTTTATGAAAAATTCGAAAACCACGGGTCTACGAGTGGTATAAGGCTTTTGCAAAGGGCCGAGAAGTCGTGGAAGATTTGCCCCGATCTCGTCGCCCATCAACGTCTTCAACGGATGAAAACGTCGACAGAGTCACGGAAATGGTGCTGGAAAACCATGATTTAAGTTCCAGGGAGATAGTTCGTGACCTTAGCGTGTCTCACGAATCAATTCGCAACATTTTACACCATCAACTAGGCATGAGACGCGTGGCTGCCCGACTCGCTCCAAGAGAGTTGAATTTCTTTCAAAAAATTCATCGGAAGAAGGTGGCTGAAGACATGCTTGAGCAAGTGAATACGGACCCAACGTTTATCCAGCGCATCATAACAGGTGATGAGACGTGGCTATATGAGTTTGACATGCAAGTCAGCCAACTGGTGATTGAATGGCGCTATCTACATGAGCCGAAACCCGAAAAACCACGCCAAAGTCGGTCAAAAATGAAAGTCATTTTCTTTGATTATCATGGTGTTGTGCACGTGGAATTAATTTCAAATGGTTCTACGGTAAATAAAGAATATTACTTGGAAGTTATGCGACGTTTAAGAGAGAATGTGCGTAGGAAAGGCCCAATTTTTGGAAAGAAAACTCATGGATCTTGCACCATGATAACACACCACCCCACAAGGCTCATATTATGAACACTTTTTTGACCAAAAACTCGTCAAATATCATCGAACAACCACCGTATTTACCAGATTTAGCTCCCTGTGACTTTTTCCTTTCCCTAAAACCTAAATTGCCCCTCCGTGGACGCCGCTTTGAGTCGATAGAGACCATTAAGGAGAATTCGCTGAAGGAGTTGAAGAAGATCTCTTCAAACGCGTTTAAAAGGAGTTTCGCTGACTGGACTAATCGTTGGCATATGTGTATTGCTTCGAGTGGAGCTTATTTTGAAGGCGACAAAATAAATGTTGATGATTAAACAATTATTTTGCGTTTTATTGAACAATTCCCGGTATTTTTTTGACAAAATGTAAAAGTAATAAATAGCAACGAAAACAGAAAAAATATAAAAAATTAACTCTTCTAGAGTAACAAAGCTTAATTTATCTTAGAATGTATTGTAGTAAATTTTATGAAATTTTTTATCTTTTTTACATTTTTTATGTCTGCAAAATTTATAATGCTTAACTTGCTTGCGCTTGGCTTCATACTGAGATTGCAAACATCGCGCGCCGACCTTTGTCCGTATGGCGGTTTCTGTGTCATAAAAACAACTGCGTTTTTGCGAAACTGGTTTTTGGATATATATTTTTTATGCTTTCTTAAACTTGCTGGTTGGCTACACACAGGCGGAGCGCGAAACTGGTTTCGGGGGATGTTTGAGCGAAGTGTTTTTTTTTAGAAGTTTGGAGGTTTTGGTTTGGAGGGTTTATTTCTGACTATAGTGCCTTTCTAGGATAGTTTTTTATTTTTACACACACACACACAAATGTTTTATTATATCCCCTGCCACTTTGTAGATCCGCCCATGTGTAAGCACAAATACTGGAGATTGACTGCTTAGTTATTAAATTTGCTAAAGCCATTTGTTTTGCTACAGCCTTGATGAAGCTGAGTTGAAACTTCGCAACGAATGCTTTGTAGAGATTGTTAAAATACGGCTAAGTAAACAAACAAATGCAAAAATGGTCGATATGCGCTTTTGAATTTGAATTTTCTAGAAAATATGCGCAATGTATTATTATAAGGAAGTAAAATGAGCTCCCTTGAAAAGTAAGTGTACAATTACCAACAAAATCTAAGTATAAAATTAGTATTCCCAATACTCGTACAATACTTCAATTCAATTACAAATGCACGGTAATTAGAGACCTTAAAAGTGGTTTGCTGGTCTACTGAAATTTTAAGATCAATTTTCACATGATTGAGCTTAAATCCATCTTATGAGCATATTCGTAGCACTGCATAGATGTGCACTGATAAAAATATTATATATACATAAGTCAATGCAAATATATTATATTTGTTCCTATATACATATAAATTTATTGCAAATATGCTGTGACCACAATTTCAATCTAGCGGTCGACCGAGTTATTTGATACTCGTTTATCCATACTCGAGTGCGAGTACGAGTGCAGCTGAATGGCAATATTTATTACCTTTTTATATGATCAACTATCCATGCGCCTATGTGCTTATGGTAGGTGTGAATGTGCGTTGCTGTGGAAATGATTGAATTAGCATTTTGTATTTAAATTGCATTTTATGTAATACCCTGTGGTTTGCTGCGGGGGCAGGCATATGTAAGTAGTAGTATATATTGCAGGAGAAATAATAAATTAGCCCCAACTAATATAAGGCTGAATTTGCTTAGCACGCAGAAAATAAAGGGTCTTTCAAAACTGACGCTTAGGTGTGAGTAGTGAATAATTCCCAGGGACGGTACCTTCTTTTATGTCATCTTTGGCATTTGTCAAGTAAACAGATATACAATTTTACACGACAGAATTAAAAAAAAATATTAAAAATTAGGAGGAAAATATTAAAATTAGGAAAATATTATATATATACAAGGTGAAGTTCAAAATAAGCAAGACTGGGCAAAAATAGAAGCGACAGGAGCTTTGTTCTGATAACTTGAGATTATTTATTCAAAATAGTCCCCTCTGGTCTCGATACATTGTTTTGCGAGATCTAAAAGCTTTTCGAAAGAGTGTTTCAGGTCATTGATCAATCATAAGGTCAGGATATCGGTACAAGCCTCTTGGATGGCCTCTACGGACGCAAAACGTGTTCCTTTCGTGGCCAAATGCAATTTTCTGACTAGGTAGAAGTCACAGAGAGCCATATTATGCGAATATGGTGAGAGATTGATGATTAAAATGCGATTTCTAGTATAAAAATCAGTCACAAGAGTTAATCGATGAGATGGTTCATTATCATGCAACAAGCGCCAGCTTCCTCCTTCGCAGTATTCAGGGCGAATTCGACGAATGCGATTCAATAAACGTTTCAAAACGTCAAGATAGAAAATTGCATTGTCGACTTGATTTTTTACTTCCCCAAACCCAATTTTTTGGGTGGTGTCTCGTCTGAGGCCTTCCATTCGGCACTATGACGCTTCGTTTCAGGTTCATGTTGGAAACACCACGTTTCATCACCAGTTACAATGTTGTAAAAAAAGGGCTCGTCTTTTATCGCCTCTTTAATGAGGTCTTGCGAATGTTGAATTCTGAGCAATTTTTGGTCCTCAGTTAACTTGTGCGGAATGAATCGGGCACAGAGCTTTCGTAAGTGCAAATGATTAGTTAAAATACGATAAATCGATATTTTAGAGATATTCAACTCTGATTCCAAGAATTTCATCGACGATTTCGGTTCATTTTTTAAAAATTTTCGAAAAATTTCGATGATTACTGATTTTGGGCGGGCCTGTATGTTCATTGTCATTTATGTCCTTACAACCATCTCTGAAACGAGTAAACCACTCATGAACTCTGGCACGAGATAGACAATCATCGCCATAAACTTTTTTCAAATGTGTCGGGACATGTTTTACTGATTTTAGAACAAAATTTGATATTTGATATTAGCAATAACTTCGCTTTCACTGAACCGAATGTCACCAAGCTTCCACTGGAAGTCAGCTAGGGATGTAACTTCCAACGCACTAACTCATTAAAAAGATGGTGCCATCAAAAACATTTTTATGACGCCAGTCTTATTTATTTTGCACTTCACCTTGTATATATATAACTGACGCGTACACCCTTTTTGGGTGTTTGGCCGAGCTCCTCCTCCTATTTGTGGTATTCGTCTTGATGTTGTTCTACAAATGGAGGGACCTACTGAAATATTAGGTCGGAAAAAATGGAATTGATTATTTTCTCGATAAATGGCTGTAGTGCTCGATATCTCGTAAAATATCGATCAAACAATTTAAAGTTTATGCTCGTTGTCCAGGTGATATTTCACACTAAAAAAAATCTTTTGCTGTTTTTTGGTTGTTCCATTCAGTTGTAATTTACGTAGTGTTACCAATGAGAAAATTCGGTACATTTCCAGGTTTTTCTTTGATAAAGGCGAAAATGCAAGCCAGGCCGCTGAAATTGTGAATGGTGTTTATGGTGCCGATACAGCTAATTACGTGCAATTTTGGTTTCGTCAGGCGTTTTTGTTGTTAAAAAAATTGTAGATAAAATAACAGAAATAATCGCAGTTAATCGGCATATTAGTAATCGTAGCATCGCCCAGGAGCTAAAAAGATCGGCCATAAAACAGTTTTAAACCATTTCCGCAACAATTTTACGCAAAAGTAATGAATTTTTTCTTCCCCAAACTATACTTTCTTGAACTAAACTAATTTTGTACTCTACTTTTTTTTCCAAAAAATGCGGAATACGCAGACGAAACCAATTTATCGAACTCTATAGTTCCCTTAACGTAAAGAGTGACATGATGAAAGTTAGACGGGGGTCCTCTTTGTGTCAATGTACATATCGATGAATGAAACGAAAATTTAGTGCTGCAGTCCATTCTAAGACTGGGAACTCTACATTTTTCCCTGCATCTTGGCGATAATATTTCTAAAAGCAGAGGCAGTTGCAAATCACGATGAATGTTTTAATCTGCTTCTTGTCAAAGTTTGTGCGGAAGTGCAAAGGATTTTGCACATTACAAGTTCGGTAGCAGTAAAACGGTAACATACTAAGTATTGTTTACCGAGTGATAAACGGAATATTTCAATACTAAATGCTTTGCACTTGCTTTTTCTGTATATTTTATTGGCAACAAGAAAGAATCATTGTGTTACCCCTTAGGATTCGCCCACATCAGATAGCCTGCCTTGGCCTTTGCGATCAAACCAATATAAAACTATCTACATATTTTTTCGTACGCTGATCACCCTAATGCGCATTAAGCGTGCAAAGAGCATTTAACTAGGCCCCCTGGAAACAGTAAGTGTACCTACATACATAAAGTATTGTATCAGCATGCATCGAGCATTTGCTTGGCTTTATCAAAACGTGTGCCGATGATTACGAAACCTAATAAAAGCACAGCGACGAAGATCGAAAATGACAAAATATAAAATAAAGCCACGAAACGAAAATGAAAATGAAAACGTTCTTCAAACTCCAAATTTGTCAGTAAAATATTCTGTAGGTCAGTGGTGGCGTCCGGTTTGTTGAACGGTAGCCAGAAAAGTGAGGTCTTATTGTTATTGTTGTTTTAGTTTACACTTTTTTTTGTAATTATTTTGTTGAAGCAGCAGTTTTACTTTTAATTTAACATTCAAAGCAACGAGAGACATTAGGAATTTTAAGTGTATTGAGGCTGGTAGCCAACGAGTATCTACATATGTATGCACGTAAGTATGTATGTGCATGTGTTTGATAGAGAGAAAAAATAAATTTAAATAAAGTCAACAAGAATAAAAAGTAAAATAGTATTGCGTAAATAAATAAAAATTAACTGAAAAAATGTATATTATATAATAAAATGAAATAAAGCTAAATGAATTGAAGCACAATAAAAAATTAAATAAATACAAAAATTAATTACAAAATAATAAAGGTAAGATAAAATAAAATCAAACAAAACAGAATAAAGTAATATTAAATAAAAAACAAAAATACTTTATTTAAATTAAATATATATGTATATGTATGATAAAAAATAAAAAATAAATAAATAATTAAATAAAATAAAAAGCAAAATAGTTTTAAGTAAAAGAAAATAAAAATTGTTTAAAATAAAATATATTATAGCAATATAAGTTAGATAGGTCAGGTGGAGTGGCTATCATCCGACCCACTTAGGCCTGAATAGTCCCATTGTGATACCACTGGAACTAGTCCTTTACATTCCTGAGTCTCCTCTGAACCAACCTCTGGCTTTAATGAACTTTGTTAAGCGTGGAAAGTCCTTTTCTGTATAGAGGAATGCATGTACACAAGCGGTATTCTACGGTATCCTCTTCTTCAATATCTTGACAGCTTCGACAAAAGCCATTCTGTGGTACCCCAGTCTAATTGCATGCGTTCCAATTAGACAATGCCCTTATAGTACCCCTATTGTATTTCTATATCCTGTCTCCTAAAATTCAGTAGCGATTTTATGGCGCCGTGGTTCCATTCTGGCCAAGTTTGCTTGCTTATGATAGAGTGTCGATCTACTAATAATTTAGGTAAGTAGCTAACGGAATCGGTACTGGTGAATATTTAGTGTTGGACCTTTCCTTGCAAGCTCATCTGCTTTGCAATAACCTTCTATATTTCTATGGCCTAGCATCCGCATCAGGTATATTTTAAAATATTGCGATACTTCGCATAATAATTTGTGGCATTCAACTGCCGTTTTTGACGAGTTTTTTACTGACTCTAAAGATTTTGAATTGCTTGACTAACCGCGTATATATATATACTTTCTTCGTAGTTAGGAGTCACTGCTTTAAGAGCAATAAACCCTCCATTATGACTATAACTTCTGTCTATAGCGAAAGGATGCACTGAAGCTTTACTTTTCAGGGTAAACTCCTCCTCCACCCACCCGTTCATCAATCTTAGATTCGTCGGTAAATATACTGACTCTACTTTCATCATCTACCGTACCTCTCTCCCACTCCTCTTTAGAAGGAAATACTGCTGTAAAGAGTTTATTAAAATGAAGCTAGACACTGACACTGTTACAAAAATCTGTAGTAGCTGGAATAGTGAATACTTTTCTAATATACCTATGTAGTCGAATGACCTTTGTTGAATGTTTTTAAGAGGGCAAGTTTCCTAAGCCTCAATGCTGACTGGGCAGTTGCTTACCACGTAAGTCAATTGGCAAGTAATATAAAATTACATTTAGTCGGAGTGGTTCTAACAGCTGTTCTTTGAATACGAGCCAATCTGTTCACAATAATATTTTTATCAAGTATCGATCTTACCACTGCTGAGTACAATCAGTGTACTCTGTTATATAAAGTTAACCCTACCGTTTTCTTGTGCCGTTTAAAGTACTGCTGAGGCTTTCTCTGTCTTCCATTCAATGAAATGATGTGCAAGTTAGTTAAATTAATATTAAATAATCAAAGTTAAATAAAGCTTAAAAATAGTTTAATGTTAAGTTTTAGATTATTAAAACAATAAATAATATAAATAAATTATTAAAACAAAGTTTGCAATTAGAAAAAAGAAACAAAAAATTAACTTATTGTAATTCGGAACAAAATAAAATAACTTTAAATCAAAAATAATTAAATTCAATAAATTTATTTAAATAAAGCCATTCAAAAAAATAAAGGAAAATAAAATAAAATATAAAATAATGTGAAGTAATAAAATCAAGTGAAATAAAATTAAAAAATTAAATAAAAAAAATTAGAATAAAATAAATTATTACTATACATCAAGTCAAATAAAACAAAATATCATTAAATAAAAGAAATAACTTTTAATTAAATTATTACAATAAACAAATTAACATAATACGGAACAAAATAAAATAACGTTAAATCAAAAATAATTTAATTTATTTAAATAAAACCATTAAGACTTCGATAAAAAAAAAATAAAGAAAAATAATAAAATCAAGTAAAATAAAGTAAAATAAATATATTTAAATTAAATTATTAAAAAAAACGCAAAATAAAAATAAAAATCGTAATGCAGAACTTAAATGAAAAAGAATTTATTTCAATAAAGCTGTATAAAAAATCCGCCTAAAAAATGCAATAAAATAAAATAAAATAAATATATTAATATAATAAAACAAAGTGATAAAATCAAGTCAAATATTATTAAATAACAGAATTAAACTCAAATTCAATAATAAAAAAAGTTAAATAAAATAACGTAAAATAAAAAGAAAAAAAAACTAACAGAACAAAATAAAATAAAAAACGCAATAAAAAACATTATTAACAGAATAAAATAATTTCAAATATGAAAAAGTTAATTTGAAATAAATAAAAGAAAACTAATAAAATAAAATAATATTAAAGTAAAAAAAACTAATATTAAAATCAAATAATTAAATTAAAGTAGACTCTTAAATAAAATGAAATAAAACAAAATAGAAACTAAAAAAAAAAAAAATTCAAAAATATTCACTATAAATTAAAATATTTCCCTTCGCCATTTCCCACATTTTGACTAACTGCCACTTTATTAGTCACGATCACTGAATATTCGTTCATATGCATATACATATATGTATATATGTATGGGTATGCCTTCATTATTAGGCATATTAAATGCCTTGGAGTGCATTAATTGCAAACATAGATATGTAAATTTGTGTGCATCTGTTATCTAGGTTTCCTTAATTAAAGTAATTTCGAGTCTAGTCAATTTAACAATTCTTATTCAGCTATGAACTGCCAAAATTGGTTGTTCAGTCGGCTGGCAAATGAACGCGCGCAACCACTTCCGCGCTACACAAGCGCAAGCAACAGTCAACCTCGTTGGCGCAGACGCAGTTGACATCACAAAACAAAAAAACACAAAATAAAAAAAATAGACTTTGTCTTTTGTGGTTGATTCATGAATAGACATCCCCACACACCACCCAAAGTGTGCAACGTCATTGAGCGACGCGTTTTTAATACACAATTTTTCATACAACTTAGATATGTACGTACATATGTATGCATGTTAAAAGTAAGCACTGAAATTATATGCTTGTATGTAAGTAAGTATATAATAAAAGAAGTCAACGATAGTACTATTTATAGCACACGTACATACCCATATACTTGCATGGGAGTGTTGTTAGTAATGTTGTTGGAAAAAGACCAACTCGGAAGCCACCGAGCCCAAGTCCTAAGTGATGGTGTATAAATAAGTAAATTCGATTTTGCATACTTAGTTTTGTACACGAAATCGTTTAAGCTTTGATTTTTGTTTAGTTTTAGCTTAATTTAACTACCGGCTACGTTGATTCCATGCCAATTGATTTTACTTTTATAATCACGATATTTACTTACTTCTTTTTTTAATTTATATGCAAGTGCCATGGTGTAGCGATGTTTTGTTGTTTTTGTATTATTTACCTTGAACCTCAAAAGGGCGTACGTGCATGAATTCGCCTGTTTTACATGCATACATACATAGAAGTATGTACAATGCACTTGTAAATATGAATGCAAGTTCGTATGTATGTATGCAGGTACATATATAGGCAAAAAAAACATAAATAATTTACAATAAAAATACGACTTTTATGTGTGTACTTTTTAGCTAAGCCAAGAAGTTCAAAGTACTCAAAATGCAATTACTATTTTTTATGAAAAATTTATTTTCCCTCCAATAGGTTAGGTTAGGTTTGGCAGCCGCATCGCACATTGAGACAGCGATGCCATTTAGACCACGAAATGAGTCCGTTGTGAGCCGCAAGGGCTGGGCTACATTTCCCCTTCCATATTAAACCATCCTGAGGTTTTGGCATAGCATAAAAGGTTTTTGATACCTAAAGTGTATATGTATATTAGATTATCTATATTCATTAAGAAGTAGGATCCTGAATATCGGTTCCTGCTTCTGGCTAAAGCAAGGCATGTGCAAAAAAGGCGTTGAATTGTTTTCAACTCCTTCTCCTTCCTGCAGCTACGACAGAAATCATGCATGCAACGCCTAATCCCCTTGCTGGCTTTCCCATGAGACAATGTCCTGTGAGGGCCCCTACTAAGGTCCTAATTTGAAGTCTACTCAATTTTATAATATTCTTGGACGGACGTAGATTTGCCTTGGCCATATTTGCATGGCAATTTCACAGGTATTGCCACTAAACCATTTTTGATTTACAGAACTGATTAATTGATTGATAATTAGAAGCTTACAAGTTGCGAGTTGGTCAGCCCTACGGCTCCCTGGTATCTCTCTGTGACCCGGAACCCAGCATAAGATAATAGGATATTGTTTGGCCATCTCATTAAAATATTGGCGACAATGTAAGACAGGGCCCGTAGGGCAGCTTGACTGTCTTATAGAATGCAGATATCTGTTGATAATATTCTGTTTATCGCTAACCATGAATAACGTTTATTTACACTTGAAAAACACTACAGTGATCCGGTAGTTTAAAGGATTCACTGATAGAAAGCTCTTCGCAATATAACCCTGATCTTACACCGGTGTCCATTTTAGATTCGTCCGTGGAGATCTTAACGGGTGTGTTGGGTGATGGATCTTCTTCAAGCCATACCAGTCTAGAACGGATTTTCATTAAGAAATTCCTTTCGAAGCAGAGAATGGGAGGGGGATAATCCAAATCACTGGATATATCTGTATAGAAATCAGAGATGGTTGAATGTCCATGTGTTACAGTCTTCCATTGGGAGCTCGCCCTGAACCTTAAAGCGGAACAGACCGCTGAGTATTTGCAGAAGAGATCTAAGGGTGGATGGCGTCGTTTTCATGGCGCCATATATTGCTAATTCCACTGATCTCTGCACCTTATTCAATAAATTGAAATAAGTTTTTTTCTGCACAGTACACTACCAGACAACATTTACATATAACGGGTGATTTTTTAGCTATTATCTTTTTAAACAGTTGGTTTAAACAGCTGACGCACGTTTCGTGTTTTGTTTCACTGTCAAACATCTTCAGTTTGGTCTATAATTTAACCATGAATCGTCTTACAAACGAACAACGCTTGCAAATCATTGAACTTTATTATAAAAATGCGTGTTCTGTTGAGAAAGTTTATCGCGCGCTTCTTCCATTTTATGGTCAGTTTAATCGACCCACTGAAGCGGCTTTTCGAGCTATTGTGACTAAATTTAGAACCAAATTTACATTATTGGACATCAAACCACCAACACGCTTACGTAGAGTGCGAACTGAAGAAAATATCGCAGCTGTATCGGCCAGTGTTAATGATTACCATCAATTATCGATTCGTCGCCGTTTGCAGCAATTAGGCCTCTGTTACTCAACAACGTGCAAAATTTTGCGAAAGGATTTAGGTTGAAGCCTTTCAAAATATAGCTGGTGCAAGAATTGAAGCCGAACGACCTACCGCAACGCAAAATTTTTGGTGAATGGGCTCTTGGAAAATTGGTCGAAGATCCAGGTCACAGTTTGGTGCGGTTTATGGGCTGGAAGTATCATTGGACCGTACTTCTTCAAAGATGCTGCGAATCGCAACGTAACTGTGAATGGTGAGCGCTACCGTGAAATGATATCCAACTTTTTTTTTGCCCAAAATGCAAGAGCTTGACTTGCACGACATGTGGTTTCAGCAAGACGGTGTCACATGCCACACAGCACACGTAACAATGGACTTGTTGAGAGGCGAGTTCGTTGAACATTTTATTTCACGTTCGGAACCTGTCAATTGGCCACCCAGATCGTGCGATATAACGTCTTTAGATTATTTTTTGTGGGGCTATGTTAAAGCCCATGTCTATTTACACAAGCCTGCTGCAATTAACACATTGGAAGACAACATTAAAGCATTTATATTTGAGATACCGGCCGAAACATTGGAAAGAGTATGCCAAAATTGGACTAAGCGGATGGACCATTTGAACCGCAGTTGCAGTCAACATTTGCATGAAATAATCTTCAAACATCAAATTATATGGGCTGTACTATCGATTTAAATAAAAATTTCAAGCATTTTTCTGAATTTTACGTGTGTTTTTTTGAAAAACTTTCCTATAGCTCTTAAAAAATCACTCTTTAGAAGAATGGGTTTACGACAGCAGTATAAAGCCAATGAGCAACCTTAGGTTTAATTCCCCAGGTCTAACCTAACGCTCTTTTACATGCAAAAAAAGCTAGGTTCGCTTTCCTTACACTTTCTAAGATGTTTGACTTCCACGCATTAATGATCAGTTTTTATTTATGCAGGGTGGCACAAAATTAACCACCCTCTCGGAAGATTTATAATTTTTGGCAAATGGCGTCGTACGTTAGTCATATTTGACACTTGTGAACTAGAAAGATGCTGTATACAAATCGACAAGTAACGAAGCACGTGAAGGTCAAAATAAAGATTTCTATTACTCAAAGCCATATTTTTCATTCAATAAAAATTGTATTTAAAAACAAAATTTGGCGCCACCATGTCTATATAAGCATACTGTGTGCGGAATAAAATATAGACTCAGTTATAATTTCACGTGGAACAAAAAAAAAGACAAATAAAAGAAATTAAAAGAAGAGGGAGGTAATATTCCCGCTATCGATCAATTGAAGAATCATTTTAATATTATAATATAAATATATCTAGTATACCTGTACCTGTAAATTTAAGAAAAATAGCTTTAAACTAAACCCAAATAAAATAACTTTAACTAAACCCAAACAATCGAAAATGTGCTTAAAAATTGGGTTGATCTAATGGCCTACTGGAAAGCCAGTCGTGGCAGTCATTTGAACGATATTATATTTCATTCATAAATGACAATGTTCAATCTTCAAAATAAAAAAAAAGTTTGAAAAAATATTGGTTAGTTTTTTTTATAGCCGATTCAAAAAGCAAATTTTACATGGCCCACCCTATAGAAGAGCCAAAATGGACAACACCGTCCAGGTCAGCGCCATTTTTTAAATTATTAAAATTAAAAAACATTTCCAGGGACCCCCTAAATTAAAATAATATTTTTTCCTTTTTTTTTTTTGTGTTTTGTCTTGAACATACATTTATATTTTTAGTAAAAATTAAGTTGTTTATGTAGAATTAAGGAAATTATGTTTAATAATTCTTCGCAATATAACCCCCGTTTTTGTCATACGACACGATTTCCCACAACACGGCAGTTTCTAGGAACCCATATTCCGTGTTATAGGAGGGTTACCAGTATATTAGTTTGGAATCGATCTTTAGCTCCTGGGCGATGCCATGACTACAAACATGCCAGTCAACTTCAATTATTTCTGTGATTTAATCGACATTTTCGACTTTATCGACATTTTCTTTAACATCAAAAATGGCTAAACGGAATTGATGAAACCAAAAATGCACGTAATTAGCTGTTGCACCATAAACACCATTCACAATTTCAGCAGGCTGGCATGCACTTTCGCCTTTAGCAATGAAAACCCGTAAAATGTACCGAATTTTCTCTTTGTTGATTCCCATTGTTGACACCCTGTAACTCACAACTGAATGAAAAAAACAGTAAAGAATGTTTTTAGTATGAAATGTCAGCTCGACAACGAGCATAAACCTAAATTGTTACTTTGCGAGATATCGAGCACTGCAACCATTTACCAAGAAAATAGCGGATTTTCTAATTAAAAATAACAATTTTGCGTGCTGCCGCTCTCTAGTTCACAGGTGTCAAATATGATTAACTTTGCGCCACCTAGTATAAGTTTGGCCAGATGTATAAATCGTTGAGTTCCAGCTTGCTGGCACTACAATTGTTTATATAGTATTCTTAGGAACAGTGCATTAGGGGGTTAAAATTTGCTTGTGAATAACTTCGGAAGTGCGTAGGTTCGAATCTTCGTGCATGAAACACCGAAATGATAGAAAAAGTTTTTCTAATAGCGGTCGCCCCTCGGCAGGCAATGGCAAACCTCCGAGTGTATTTCTGCCATGAAAAAGCTCCTCATAAAAAAATATCTGCGTTCGGAGTCGGCTTGAAACTGTAGGTCTCTCCATTTGTGCAACAACATCAAGACGCACACCACAAATAAATAGGAGGAGGCTTGGTCAAACACCCAAAAAGGGAAGCCTATCATAAGAGGTGACTAAAACCCACACCGAGTCTATTGATGATTCTGAGCATTAACTCAACGTTAATAGGCTGAGCCAAACAGGTACAGAAACGGCTTGGTGACCTTGGGAACCCTATCGTCATTGTACTAAAAGTTATTGAGGAAGTTGGGCTCAAAGAAATACTCTGGATTTCTGGATTCATGAAAGAAGCACAATAGATCTTTCAGGTCGCAGTGGTAAATACCCTCATAATAATAACTATATAGTCGGGTCGTTTGAAAAATCCATGCAAAGTCAGAGAAATGGCACTGCTGGCGCATATTGGGCATCTCTTGGAAGAACACACACCAAGTTTCAGCCAGATCGATAAATTTTTTTGTATTTGTCATTCGTATGATTGACGCATATATCTTTTATGAGATTTTTTAGCGAGTTTCTGCGCTAATTTACGATATATGATTTAATGTTGTCCTGCAAATGGAGAGACCTAAAGCCTTACATATTGAACAAATTTCAAAGGTGAACTACTTAGCAGACCGTTATTCGGTAGAAAAGGTCGTGAAGATTTCGGTTGGCAATAAGTCTCCCAGGCGATGTAGCAGACAAAATTTCCCTCACAATTTTCTTTTCCACCGCAGTTAGTAGCAAACCTGGTAATCTATCATCCTTGACAGCTTTAAACCACCACCGAACGACAAATGGTCTTTTGTTTTGACATACCGGAAATATACCCGTCGATTTTCAATTGTCTGCGGATGTCCGACCGCTTTTAAAACAATATTTTCAACAGTTTGAGATTGCATGCCCTTATTCGGCTTCTAGACCGGTGCTAATAGAATTGCAGTCATGCGAAAGCTCAATCGACTATGACAGGCGCTTTTTACTCAATTTTAGATCTATCGAATAAACATTCTACACACTAATAAACATACATACATACATATGTAACTAGTACACGAATATAGCAAATGTAATAGAATTTTAAATGTGAACTTAGAACGCCGTCATCGAACTGATTGACCTTTCTGAATTTAAAAGCAAATTTATAGCCCACATACAAAAGTTTTTGAAAAATAATGATATGCACGTATGTATGTGTGTGAGTATGTATTTTGCAATATCTATAGACACATAGAGTATTTATGTGTACTATAAAATGCTTACCTAAATTAGACCCACAATAAATACATATGCAGAAAGCCGTCGCAGAGGACTATGTTTGTATGTATGTACCATACTAGTTTTAGATGTCAGGTTCGGGTACCATTGAGGATCATAAAATACCGAAATCACTTCCTTCGAAGCCAGTGAAAAGCCTATGCGTGCATCTGTGCCAAGGAAAAGCTTCTCACAAAAATCAATTGAAGAAAAACTCGGCCTAAATTCCTGCTAAGCATACTAAGATAGTATGCGTCATACTAAACATTTTATTACTATTATTAGCTAAATGAATACTCGTCTACTTATGAGATTATAAATAGTATATACAAACGTATAAACATTTACTTGTAATAATTACTAATGATATACCTTTATACTTACTAAAGTTTATTAACAATCAACAATTTGTATTGAACACTTTTCATTTTAACACATGGGTTGAAATATCCCGGGCCTAGCAAATTGATAGCACTAGTTTTATTGCATTCACCTCTTTTGCAGTTAGTATGATCCTTAACGACATAACTCATCATCTCTTTGTCAATTATAAGGCTGCTTTCGATAGCCCGATAAGGGATAGCCTATATACCACAATGTCTTAGTTCGGTATTTCCGCAAAACTGATTCGACTTTGCAAAATGACATTGAGCAACACGTTTAGGTCTGTCAATAGGAAAAGACGTCTCCGAACCTTTCAATACCGAGTGAAGTTTCACACAAGGCGATCAAATATAGTGCGACCTCTTCAACTTCCTCGTGGAAAGGATACTGCGGAGAGCCGGTGTTTATCGAAATGGCACTATTCTCACCAAAAGTGTCCAGTTCCTTGCATATGCTGATGGCATTGACATCATAGGGAACTGCAAGCAAGATGTTACCGCAGCATTTTCCGCTATCGGAAGAGAGCCAACTAGGGTGGAACTGGCGAGGGCAAGACGAAGTATATGCTGTCCACTAGGAAAGATACACAGCGTTTTGGATCCAGCATTTCAGCGGACAACTAAATTGTCAAGGAATTTATATTATATATCTTGGCACCGCCGTCTCAACAAAAGATGGCAGCGTGGAGATAAACCGACGAATCACGCTTGCTAATGGGTGTTACTATGGTCTCACTAAGCAAATGTGTAGCAGAAACCTCTCTTGCCCGGCAAAATTAACGCTCGACAAGTCGTTCTTCTTGCCCCTGCTACTCTATGGCGCTGAAGTATGGGTTGTGTCGCAGACTGATGCAGCAGCTCTTGGGGTATTCGAGGGAAAGATACTACCGCCGAATGAACCACGAGCTGCATAAGCTCTACGACGATGTGGACATAGCGAAGGGCATCCATATTCAGCGCTTGCGCTGTCTGGATCACGCCGAGCTTATGGTTGCAGAAGCTCCAGCAAAAACGGTATTCGGATGGTAAGTTAAAGGTAAAGGAAGACCATGCCTTTGATGGCAGGAGCAAGTGGAGGAAGCCCTATGAGCGCTTGATGTAACAAATTGGAGAAGGCGCGCGCAAAGCTGAGTCGCCTGGCGAGACTTGTTACAGTCGGCCTTAATCCAGTAACGAGTTGTGATCCCTGAACAGGCCATATAAGTAAGTAAGTAAGTAACTTTAAAATGACAGCTGCTACAATTTCATGGTATTCTGTTCATTAGTTCGTGAGTTATTGTGCTAAGAGTGACTCTACCTTTGTTATTTTCAAAACAATGGATCAAAAAGAATTTACACTGCTTCTTGATGGGAAAAATACCGTTCAAGCAAAGCAATGGCTTGAAAAGGGTTATGGGGACTCCGCTCCATTAGAAACAACAAATAAAACGATGATGCACAACGCAGTGGACGTCCAAATGAGGCGGTAACAACAGAAAACATTAAAAAATCCACAGAATCGTTTGTAATGATCGAAAAACGAAGTTGCAAGACTTATGTAGCTGACATCGTAAAGATATCAAAAGAAGCTGTTAGCTTTATATTGCATGAGCATTTGACTATGAAAGTGGGTGCCGCATTTGCTCACTGTTGACCAAAAACAAGAACTTGTTGATGATTCTGTGCAGTGTTTGGCCATGTTTAAACGTAATAGACCGGAATTTTCGCATCGATATGTGACAATGGATGAAGCATGAATCCAGCACAAAAGCATAACAATCGGCTCGAAAGGTTATGGCCTCGATATTTTGGGATTTATGTGGTGAAATATTCATCGACTATTTTGAGAAGGGAAAGACCATCGACAGTGAATATTATTATATATAGCGTTATTGGAAGACCGAAATTGCAAAGAAACGTCCGCATATGGCAAAGAAAAAAAGGTGTTTCATCAAGTCCATCAAAACAATGGATGAATTGAACTTCGAAATGCTTCCATATTCACCGTATTTGCCAGATTTGGCTTCCAGGGACTACTGAATATTCGCAGACCTTAAAAAATGCTCGCTGGTAAGAAATTTCGCTCGAATGAAGGCATTTGATAAATCGTTCTAGCAAAATGTTGTTGAAATGTTAGAGTGGCGTTGGAATGATTGTTCTTGACGGAAATTACGTTGATGGATAAAGCTAATTTTGAACAAAAGAAAAAAATGTGTTTTCTTTGTTAGGTTCGGGACTTTTCAGCCCATGTGTTAAGCGGTAACACCACTGTAGAAATTTCAAAAAATTGATTTTTTTTTTATAAGCTTAACAAATTCTTTGAACCTTTTAAAATAGAGAACAAAAAGTTTTGTAATATACGTTACCGAAGTTTATTTCATAAATATTTTAAGCTTTTAACCAAGCGTTAGTGACTGCTACCTAACGACTTCTCCAAATTTCCAAACTTTAAACGCGTTTTTCTCAAAACACGTTTTCTGAAACTGGCACGCAGCATAACTCAAACAATTTTAAATATTTTTAATCAGGTTTTTCACTACGTCTGTATAATAACCTTCTTAAGAGAAGAGCGTAGGGGATTTTCGATAGATTAATTTAAACGATTGTTATAATTATTTAAGTGCCGTTTTTTTAGTCCAAAATAGAGTTTTTTCCTTCAAATGCTTGCTAATTCCACAAAAATAAATATTTTTTAAATCCCCTACGTGTTTCTCTATCTATTCTTATCTAGATTAAGAAAAAAAATGTTTCTTTGTTCCAGATTAAAATTTGCACCATCTGTGCTGCGTGCCACGGAGCTCTTTCAAGAGAAACCACATTACAAAAATGTCTCCTATGCCGCCATTTTGTAAAGTTTTCGATCAAACTTTGTAGTTTTGTATTTTAGTATATAAGTAATAACTTCCCAAATCAGAGTGATTGTTTTCCCTTTCCTTCTATACAAAAAAATTCTTTAAAAATCGTGTTTATTTTACGCGTGTACAGTGGTGTTACCCCTTAAGGACTTTATTTGCCGTTGAGAAATTATTATATAGCAAACAACTGCTTAGGTTTTTTGCATTGAGTAAACTATTTGAATCAATTTTCATTTGTTATTGCTGTTATTGAGTTTTGCTGCTGCTTACATATGTAAGTGCACACATTTTAGGTATGTATGTATGTATGTAAGAATGCACACTTATTATTTCATCTACATCCGTTGAGGCCGTTTTTATTGTAAATATGGCTATTGTTGAATTATTAAAGCCTAACTCAACTGATGATGATAATTTACATATTTTACATACAATGTAAGTATGTGTGGGGTTTGCGTTCACGTGTTTAAATATTGATTAAATGATGAACTGGTCAGATAATTAGTTCATTTATTATGTTCTGTAGACAATAGTAAGCAAAATATAACAGGTATATAAAAGCAGAAAATACAAAGCCAAGGATGAATGATTTACCAGATTTGGCCAAACAAAACCGGTAAAAAACAAAAACTGTGCGAGCTACTTCGGCTGCCACTTTATAGGGAATTCGCCAGTTGAATTCAATATCCTTAACGTACAGGTATAAAAATTCTCCATAAATTGTTGGGGAATGCTGCTAGGATGATATTCCTTGAACGAATTTAAATGCGAATCGTTCCAGCAACGTAAAATTAACTGTTGTAAGAACGCTGAAGATTTATCAGAGGCGATTGTTATGTTAAACCTTTTTTTTAACATTTCATTTCCACATTGGGATATGCGCGTAAATGGCTACAATAGCAGGCGGAGTGTCAACAATCCGGTCATTGGAAGGTGAAAAGTAAAGAGAAACAGTTAAAAAAAAAAGATAAACAAAAAAATTAATAAAAGATAAAAAATAAAAAAACAGATAAAAAATATAAATAAAAAAAGATAAAAAATAAATATAATAAAATAAATAAATATAATAAAATAAGAAAAAATATAATAAAATAAAATAAAAAAAAGATAAAAATAAAATAAAAATATGCACACTTATTCGGCAAATATGCACACATACACACTCATACACTTTTGTTGGCATGTTGTGCGCATTTTGGGTGAAGTCTAAGACTCAACGCAAACATTTAGTCTGACTTTTCTTCTTGCCTCCAATGAACAGAATGAGAAACTGTCGGTTTTGAAAAAACTTGTTTTTCTTGCGAAACAGCTTTAGAGAAGTAGACATATGTATATGCGTATAATAAATACAAACCACAAACCAACTTTAGCACCAAAAACAAAAAAATCGAGAATAGAAACAATCTTCCAGACGCGTATACACGAACACTTGTGGTAAGTCTAACAGTTTGTGCCACTTTTATTTGTAACCGCTAATTACAAAATCAACAACAGCTTCTTAAGGCAGATTTTTATATATATACAGTGCACTCGCGATAACTCGAACTAATTAAAACAGGCGCTGTTCGATTTATCGAATTTGTTCGACTTATCAATTGAGTGTGCTATGTTAAAAAAACAGTCATCGATATCGATTTTTTTCAATTAAATTTATTTATTTATTTACATATGGATATGAACATGAATATGTTTAAAATAATTAATTCGTTTCAATATTTTTCATCAAATATTTGGCAGTCTTTGTGTCAGTTACACAAAAAAAGTCAGCTTTAACAGAAAAGTTAGGCCGAAAAGAAAGTTGTAATGTGTGTTTGTCTTTTCTTGCCTGCAGCAATGTTGAAGAGTGTTAACCTTTGCGGGGCTTACTTGTTCAGTTGTGGCCCACTGAATTACCTTATTGATAGAGCTAACTGCCTCCTCAGATGATATCCGCTCACATGTCTCAGTTATGTTGTTAAACTCAGACTCAGAATCACTAGTTTCAATTATTACTTCTGTATCGGTAAATTCGGCACCATCATTCCATTTGTTAACATCATAAAGCGTAAATTCGACCTGTAAATTATGTTTTTCATGTTATTTTCTTTCAAGATGAGTCCACTTATTGGGTAATTCTTTTTTCTTTGGGACAGAAACCATTTGTATAAAGCGGCTTTCATTTTAGGAAACTCAGAAGCTTTTAAAGTTCTCCTCTTCCCAGGACCCAAAATCGTGTTGTTTACTGCTTTTAAAATTGCCTTGTCTTTCTTTTTTATAAGACTTATGGTGGACTTGGCTACCCCATATTCCTTCGCTAGAGAAGTAACACTACATCCACGTTTAATTTTGTTAAGGACTTCAGCCCTCTCTTTTAATGTTAAACACTTCAACCTTTTACGATCCATTACTCACATGCACTGATACACTACAAATGACAAATTTAAAGCAATTTGGTCAATGCAAGATGTTGTTCCCAGAAAACTAACGGGATATTAACGTATGGACAATACACTAGTATATATATAATTTATATACAAATACTATTACATATGTATGTATGTACAAAATGTACATGTTTGAAAAGAATGTGTGTACAAATAAATTTGTTTTTTTGTTCGAGTTATAGCGCTTTAATATTGTTCGAGTTACAAACTAGTCAATAGGGAAAAAATGTGTTCGAGTTAGCACGTCGTTCGACTTAGCGGCTATTCGAGTTACCGCGAGTGCACTGTATATACATATATATGTATGCATGTGCATACATTAGGATGGTCCGAGAAACAATTTTTTTCTTGGGTTACCCCCTAAATTTGTTCTATAGCCAAAAATATGAGACACCTATTTTTTAGTTTTATTTTTTTTATTAATATTCCCAACGTTATGTTTTGAAAATTACAATTAGATTTGAAAATTACAATATAGGAGATTAGGCACTTTTCCATACATTTGATTTAAAATATTTACAGTTCGATATTATTTACTTTTCCCTTTTAATTTTTCTCTACAAATGTCCAAAAAATGATACCAGAAACAAATAAAAACGAGATACAATTTTTTTCATCTTGGGGACGTTTTCAATTCAAAAATAATTAAAATTTTCTTAAGTAAAGCATTGCGTATCAGAACCAAGAGGAGAGTACGAAAAAAGTCCGTTTTGTAAACTAAAATGAAAAGTTACGTCAAGTTAATGTAAGCAAGAAAGATGATAGGAAAGAAAATAGAAACAGAAAACAAGGATGATAGCTTTACCAGGTTAGGCCTTTAACTATGGTTAAAATCAAAATTGTGCGGACAATTTCGGCTGTCACATCACACGAGTACTCGCAGCCGAATTCTGCTCGCCCATTTGGCGCGTATTCACACACTCGTCCAATCACTCGTTGTTCAATAGTAACGAAGCAATATGAGCTGTTGATTTTTTTTTTTTTTTGTATATCACTAACACAATCTTATCTTCAGCCGAATTTTGCACCATCATTTCACACGTATTCACACACTCGTCGAATCAGTCGCCGTTCAAATGGTATCAAAATGTCATTGGTTCATTTTTTTTCGAATATCACAAACACAAGTTTTTTTGTAAACATACCAAGTGACATCAGCCCATCCATCAGCTGATTATTTCGAATTCGCCCATAGTCGAATAATAGTATGCTGTAAAAATCGTTTCACCATGAGTACGAGGTGTGTTCAAAAATTTAAGGCGAATTTTCAAATTTCACGGGCTACGTACATTCGACTTTCGATTATTATTATTCTTTTATGTTGGTACACTCGTCTCAAAGATATGGTCACGGTTTTAGCAATATGGCATGTTTAGTTTGATTGTGAGAGGCATAAATAAGACAAGTTTCTGCGTGTTCGACGATTTTCAGCCATCGAAAAAATCTTCATTTAAAAAAATTGTCTATGATTCTAGAGCAACCACCGTCAATGTATTTTTATGTACGAAAATAACTGTGCTTTATTGACATTAGTATGATTTTTTAATGAACTCTATTTAGTTGAACAGTTAATGAAAAATAAAAATAAAAAAATTAAATTTTATTTGAAAAAAAAATCTACATCTCAAAAAGAAAAACTAAAACAAGAGTTTATTTTTATTTACGAAAATAACTGTTAAATTTGTTTAAGAATTGTTCTGGATATAAGGTAGTTAGCAGAAGAACATTAAATATTTAAATTTTTATTTGAGTAAAAAAAGTTATATTCCTCCAAAACACACCCGAAACTTTATTTTGATTTATGAAAATAACTGCAAAATCGTTTGGAAAATTGTTCTGGATTTAATTGAAGTCAGTTGAAGTACTTAAAATATTTTAACTTTTATTTGATTAAAAAAGTTCTATCGCTCCAAAAAACACCCGTTATTTCATTTTTATTTGAGAAAATAATTGTGCTTTGTTAGCATTCGTTAATTTTTCGAACTGTAGTTTTTTTAATAAAATTAATAATATACAAATTAATAAACAAAATGTTTTGATCTTTATTTAAAAAAAAGTTATATGCCTCAAACAAATCCTCGCTATTTTTATTTATAAAAGTAACCGTGCATTGTTAAAATTAATTAACTTTTTTAGCAACTGTATTCGGTGAATAAAGTTAATAGATACAAAAAAATAAGGAAAATTAAGTTTTATTTGGAAAAGATCACCCAAAAAATCGAAAACGATCAAGGTCCAAGCATGATGAAGCGCCACAAACCACTTCAAAGATTGATATTCACCAATAGAAGATTATGCTGTCAGTTTGATGGGACTGGAAGGGTGTGGTATATTTTGAGCTGCTTCAGAGGAGCCAAACGATTAATTCGGATGTCTACTGCCAACAATTGGACAAATTCAATACAGCCAACAACGAGAAGCGACCAGAATTGATCAATCGTAAAAGTGTCATATTTCATTAGGACAACGCTAGACCGCATACATCTTTGGTCACTCGCCAAAAACTGAGACAGCTTGGCTGGGAACTTTTGATGCATCCACCATACATATAGCCCTGACCATGCACCGTCAGACTACCATTTGTTTCAGTCTTTGCAGAAGTCCTTAAATAGTAAAACTTTCGGCAATGATGAGGCTATAAAATCCCACTTGGTTCCGATTTTTGCAAATAAAGGCCAGAAGTTCGATGAGCGCGGAATAATGAATTTACCGGAAAGAAGGCAAAAGGTTATCGAGCAAAATGGAAAATATATAATTGATTAAAGTTCATTCTAAGTTTTAATAAAAATGTGCTTACTTTCTTTTAACAAATCGGCAACTTCTTTGCGGACAGCAAAATAAGAAATTAAGTTTTATTTGAAAAACAAATAGTCCAGACCTCGAAGAAATCCCGTTATTCTACTTATATATTTGGAAGCAATTTTACATATAAAAAATATGAACAATAAAAAAACTATAATAAATTAAATTTAATTTGGAAAACAAAAAATAATACGCCTCGAAAAACACCCGTTATTTTATTTATTTATATTTATTTAATTTAGTTAGTTGTAAAACGTATAGTGCTTTATAATATTATATACAAAAAGAATTAAGCTTAATTTGAAAAGCAAAAAATTATACGCCTCAGAAAAGGAAGTAACTATGCATTCTTACATATAAAAAATATAAAAAAAAATTAAAAAAGTAAAACAAAAATATAAAAAATGTATAAAAAATAGGTTTAAATGAAAAATATAAAAAACTAAAATAAAAAGAAATATAAATATAAAATATAATAAATTAAGTTTGATTTTTTTTTAATTTTATATTTATAAACACATTTTGTTTGAATAAGCTTTATCCTATAAATTAAAAAAAAAAAAAAAACATTTACTTTGCTGAAATGTGTTATCGGAATTTTTAGCTACCCAATATTTTGTTCTTCAAAAGTCAAATTAAACTTCAACGTTAATGAAATTCAAAAATGATTTTGACGTACGTGTGTGTGTACGGTAATTATGCATTGCTGAAGGTAAACGTCAAACCTGTTGTGGATTTAAATATTTTTCATCATTTCTTTATGTGCTGCTGCGTCTTCTTTAATGTTTTAAGACGTAACAGGTACATCTCTCGCTTTTGACTTCGACATACGCAAATATAATACATTTGTAGGTTTGTATAAAAGTTAATTAGGAGAGGAGACTCACGTCAAATCACGCTTCGATGTTACAGCCGCAATGTAAAACCAACGCCAACCGACTTTCGACACCAATACAGCGATCAGAGTGACGGCTAATGCCGGTCCAACCGTGACCAACCAACTCATTGCAATTTTCCGAAATCAATATTTTTGTTTAAAAGTTTTTCCAAACTTCAAGCACCACAAACAAAGAATGAAACAACAAAAGTTATTGAAATTGCAAAATTTCACAATTCAATAAGTGGAACGGGATTAATTAATCTATTTACTCCGGTGCGTCTATATACAATATAATATATACATATAAGTATGTATGTACGACACTAGCGTATGTTAAAAGTAAGACAGCGGAAAAGATTCGACCGCCTTTGGAATGAATGAGCGAACCGCGCACACTGGCGTAACAGAAACGACTGAAGCGCTCAAGAAATGAACGCGGCCATAGTAATGAGTACAATATCAAATTTGACGTACATGTTTGTACGCACCTACATATGAATGTTATTTCAAAAAGAGAAAAAGCAAACAAAAAAGAAACAAAAAATGCTTAATACTACTGGCATGCATGGCGAGTGGGGTAGTCTCCCAAAAGCTGCTACTTATAGGTTTGTATGTAAGTATGCGCTCGTGTTTGTGGTTGATCCGCAATCCCAAGCGTTCACAGCCTCTGAGGGGGTCTACCGGCTCCAGCAATTTGTCCGCCTTTGAACCACTCAATTCATGCAAAAGAGTCCGAGTCGGTGCTGGAATTATGTTCTCTCACACTCGTTCTCCCGCTCTGCATTTCAGATTTCAAAAATGCTCTTTTTCACTCACAACACTGATCTCGATTCTTTTGATATTTGCTTACAAATATTTGCATTTAATTCGCCAATGGAGCGCAGCAAAGTGCTAACTACTTTCGCTCTGTTACACTCACGAGCATTCAACATTGGAGGTATTCACACGTTCATATTTTACTGCTTTAAAATCATAGATATAAATTTATTCATAAACTATCTTAAAAATAGCCATTGCGCGAGTGCGTTTTTTATATTTGCAAGTACAAACTTCTTTTGAATACAAATAGAAAAACTGATTATTTGTATTTTTGAATAAAAATCTGTTTTAATACAGACATCTATTTCCAGGCAACTCAGTTATCTGTGTGTCAGTTCCACATGGCCGAATATAATATATGGCAAACCGATTAACATAGTGAAATGTGTATTTTCCACTCACCTGGAAAATAGCGGATCGCAAAGTAAGTTTTAGCTGGCGTGAGGAATCTCAGTTTCGGGTTTAGATTGGATTAAATTCGAGTCAAACCTAAATCCAACGTAGAATCTCTCTTACCAACAAGTGTTATTTTGAACTAAGGAGGCAAATGAGTAGTAAAGTTCTCTCTCGACGAACAAAACTAACACTCTACAAGGCTCTTATCATGCCCGTCCTAACGTATGGCGCAGAAGCGTGGACGATTAAGTGACGTGTGTTTGGGGAAAAGTTTCTGCGCAAGATTTTTGGCTACGGTGAATATCGCAGGCAATGGAACGATGAGCTGTATGAGCTTTACGACGACATAGACATAGCGCAGCGAATAAAGATCCAGCGGCTACGCTGGCTGGGTCATGTCGTCCGAATGGATACAAACGCTCCGGCTCTGAAAGTATTCGATGGGGTTCCAGCTGGTGGTAGCAGAGGAAGAGGAAGGCCTCCTCTGTGTTCAGCTGGAGAAAGACTTGGTTTCACTTGGTGTGTCCAACTTTATTAAACTCGACCAAAATCGCGTTAGCGATTATCGCGTCAATTAAGAAGAAGAGGAGAAATCTAACTGAACAAATGGGATGAAATGTAAAGGTTTTCCACAAAGTTGATTGGCCGCTCCACTTGGGTAATAACTGTCAGGGAAGTTGACATTTTTCACGGCGTTGCTGAAATTCAGGGAATGCCTGCCTCCCCTCTCGACCGCATCCGAATACTTTGAAATTAAGCTCATGTGGGTACCTGGTCACAGGAGCAATGCAAAAAGCTACTGAGGTTATGAGCTGGCTATCCAGGGCTCACGTCAGGTGGTTTCTCCACGAGGCGAGAGATTTGGGTTTTCCTTGACAAACCGTGTTCTGCTCCTAGAAATGTTCAGCCAGCTAACGCTTTTAAGCATGCCAGTTCGAGTCTTTGGCAATGCAACCTATTGTCCTAGACGGATTCTCTACCTCTTGCTACAAATCTTTTTTCTTCTGGCTTAAAATTGATTGTTCTGGAAAAATCGTTTACTTTTAACCGGCTTGCGCACAAGCCCTTGGGATATTACTGGGTACGAGAATAAGTTTCCTATTTTTGTGTTCGCTCTAGTAATATACTGGTGATTTGAAGGTGTATATGTGAGGTCACGATCTCAGTAGTTGACATTCGTTAGAAGTGTAAAGATCCTTTTTTTCTGACGTCAAAAATTTCTACGTTCGTCCCGAAAAACAGCATTTGCGGGAAATCAGGCTTATTACCTTTTAAAGAAAAGTGCAGCTGAAACGTGTCGTATATTGTAAAGAGTAGTTTCGATGCTTCCAAAGTGGCAGTTTCGACTTGAGTGATAAAGATCGCGTACGCGCACCGAAATAAATCGAAGATACTGAACTACAACAATTGGATAAAGACGCATGTCGAAGCCTTGATTATATGTCTAAAGAGTTGAATGCTGACAGATGAACCGTCGGTAAACGTTTTAACGCGATGGGAATGGTCCAGAAAGCAGGTAGCTGGGTGCCACATCAATTGAAGGAGAGGAATATCGAGATACTAAACGTCTCTCGCAGATGATAACGCGTGAGATGATTTTTGAATGGCAGAAAAGAAAAAGTTTTTTGCATCGCATCATCACTGGCGATGAAAAATATATTCATGTATAGGCATCATTTCTCATATCCCGTGACGATTCGGTACAAAAAGAGCTGTTTATGAACGCGTGTTGCTCAATGGCGGGCGAGATGCTGAGAAGAAATTTGAAGGCGATTTTCTTTGATTTTTTCGTTGATCTCGTGAGGCACCCAGACTTCCAATTTCCAGGTAAAAATGAAAGAAGGTGATTGAAATCGTTTCACGATCGCAGCTCATTTCTCAAAACTGATTTAAAATGTTCTTCATCGAATTCAGAAGGTATTCCGGTGCGGGACGGGTCATCGACGACAAAGTCACCATTTTCGAACTTTGAACCATGACTCGCCTTCTCCATACACGTCGCAAATGTCACTGGCTGCTTTGGCAACTTTTTGACCTCGATGAAATTCAAAGAAAAGCAGGTGTCGAAAATGTTGTTTTTTGCCTCCTGGGTATTCCATTTCTAAGCCTCAAAACTAATAAAAAATTAAATAACTCAAAAATACAATTAACATAGTTTTGTAGAGCAGAAAGAGTTCTATCGAAGGAATACTTACCCTTTGTCGAACAGTAAACAAATCGTTGTAAAATAAAAGAAAATATAAAAACTCTGTTATTTTATTCCCCCACCCAATAGTTTCTTCAAAGGTAATGATTTCCACTTATTTCTATCGTTCGCGTTTTACCTCAATTGAGTCCAGGTAAAATCATTGCGAGTTATTTCGCCATGCAGGCTGCGTCACCAGGATCCTCTTGGTCTACCCCAATAGCTCAGCTCAAGTGAATTTCTTTTAAAAATATAACAACTATGCAAATACTTGACGTTTATCTCGCATTTGCTTATGCTGCATTTCCCTGCATATAATTTTGTACGTGTGGGTTTAGTGCGTCGCATATGTGCAACAACAATATGTTTTTAACAGATTAGCACGTTATCTCAATTAAACCGTAGCAATAAACATGGATTTGATGAGGCAAAAGGTCAGTTTTAGAAATCAATCTAGCAAACAGGTTTTCCCTCCATTGCATGAAGAAAACAGTTCTAAATTTTTTCTCCATAGATGTCTTTAGTAACTCATATCTCTTGATAGGTACTAAACGGTGATTTAAAGTGAATATTTTACTTCGGAACGGTTGTTTGATCATTTTTGTGTTTGGCGAAGAAAATTTGGTGTTACAGCCTCCCAAAATGGAAGTAAAAAAGAGTATTCGATACGGTCTTCAGTACGACTAAGGTGAAAAATCGGAGCAGGTGGACAGATACATACCTGTAAACGGCCTATTTTCATTAAAATTAAGAAGTCAATATATTTTTTTCAAAATTGGCACACAGTTTATTTATACATTACAATATAATTTTTTTTTTTGTATTTTAATCATTTAAAATGGCGGATGTACACACACGTATCTTCCAGGAAGGTCGCAGCGGGCTTCTCAGTGGGCGGGCATTGAGCATCGGCGTCAGTGACCTGAATACAAAAAACCCAAAACTTGTTTGTTTATTATGTCATAATTTCTATATGAATTAACAATAAATGAAAAAAATAATCGCGGAATAAAATGCTTAAAAAAAATTATTTTTGGAGCGAATTTTCCTTCTACTTTTGCTTGGAAAAAATTGTTTCCAAAAATTTTCGAAAACTTATATACACATAGAAAGTAATATCATAAAAAAGATGTGTGCAAAATTTCAGTGAGATCGGTCGAGTTATCTTGTACGCCAATTCGAAAAATATGGCTTTGAGAAAAACGCGTCTAAAGTTTGAATACAACGTAACTTACCTCTCCCAGCGCTCGAACGCAAAGAATAGAGTCGTCAAGGTTGACGATCTATAATATAAGAAATTCTAAAAATTTGTTAACATATTCTTAAAAGATTATATTAACATTTTATGAAAAAAATTTCGAAATTTTACAGATATCTGTCCCCTTAACTAAGGTGAAAAAAATGTTAAGGGGAACTTCGGCTGTCACGTCACTTAGAAGATTCGGTCGAATTCTGCACGATCATTTCACATGTATTCACATACTCGTCCAATCAGTCGTTGTTCAGATGGCAACGAAGCAACTTGACTGAAGGTTGTGTTGATTTTTTTGCGTATATCACTAACACAATTGCACAAGCATTTCACACATTCGTCCAATCAGTCGTTGTTCAGACGGCAACGAAGTGTCATTGTTTGCTTTTTTCGTAAATCACAAACACAATCTAAGTTTGTTTGTTAAACACATCCCAAGTGACGTCAGCCCATCAGCTTATCCTGTCTTATTCGCTCAGAGCCGAATAACGGACTGCTAAAGAGCACACCTCTAAAAATCGTTTCACCATGAATAGAATTATACGGTTTATGAGACTGATACAGCATGGTGGCCAAAATATCGAAATTGTTGATAAAATCATAGAAATCGTCTATTCGAACCGGCAGTGAGCACTTTTTCCATTGTTCAAGAATATAAGAGAAGTCAGAAAATTGCTTAGAACTATTTAAAGTTTACCATTTATGATATAAGTATATTTTTCTTGAAATTACTCGTAATACATACATATGTACATATGCTAGCGTAAGAAAATATTCTTAAAATAAAATAAAAGTTGAAGTTTTTCTTTTGTTAAAAACATTTTTGAAAGCGGCAATGCGGGCCAAAAATTCAAACGGTAAATAAAACACTAAAAAAATGATTTCGCGAAAAATGGAGCGATCATAAACAATTCCATACAATTTAAAAAATTCTTACTAATATAAATATATGTACGCATGCATATGGGCAATAAAATAGTTACCCGGCCTTTATCAATCGATTTCCTTGTGCATCTCGTAGAAGTTTAAAATTATTATTCAAATTTTTCTTTTTTACAATTGGCATCACTGCTTGATTGTGATTATTCAAAAAGGTCGTTATATCAAGTTTCGTTATTTATAATCGTTTTTTTTTTTCATAAAGCGCAATTTTGCGTGGCGACTAAAAATAGGTACTTTCCAGAGAAATCCTGCGGTTTTATTATTTGAGTGGAAAATATTGAATGCAACGTAAATAATTATGTAGAATTTCATTTAATAAGTAAAAATTAATAAGAATTTGTTTCAAGGATGGGTCGTGCTTGGCACTGCACAGTCGAAGAGCGGAGATTTTCGATTTCGATGTTCGAGAACAAAAAAAATCATATAATTAAAAAAATCCACAAAACAAAGAAGTGGCAAAAAGGGCACGATTCCCTCTGCCAATAACTTAATTGTGACCTTTTCAAAGGGGGAACCTTTTAAGGCACCTTTCTGGTGTAGACACGTGAAAATTGAAGGCGTTGAAAATTGAAGAAAAACAATCGGTATCAATTGAAAATCGTTTTTATTCATTAGATAAATTCTTTATTTACAAAAAAAAATCTATTTTTTTTAATGATTATAATAAAAACAATTGCTTCCTCCGGCTGCTCAGGCACGTCCGAAAAAAATGCGGTCGATTATTCATCAGGAGATAGTATGTCGCTATGGTGGGTAGCATATTTACAAAAAAAAAAAAATTGTCTAGATATTATATTTTATTTGTTTATTGGAAAAACAAAAAAAGGCTTTTTTTCACGTTCTCCCTCTTAAAAAAAATAGAAATATTGATTGTAAAATTATATTTCTGCTATTAACGAGAGCCACAAGTCTACACAATAACATACTAAAAATTCAAATCAATCGGTTCAGTACTTTTTGAGAAATTACCAACGCCAACTCAGAAAAAATGGTTTCGAGAAAAACACGGTTAACGCGCTTATACCTGGGCGTGGGCGTCGTATTCGAACCCGGTCTCGTTTTAAAGGACTGTACCGTCTAAACTACAACGAATTTCAATATGCAATAAAATTTGCTAGAATATTTTAGAAAGTATAAACTATCATAACATGAAAAAAATCGATTTTTTCGAAATTCTAGACCAGAAAAGTGCCTTAATTATGTTTTTAAGTTTTTGAAATAATTTTCTTATTTTCAACTATCATATATAACGACAAATGATGTACTCCAAAAGTCTACGCTTGCTTATAAAAAATCCAACTTTAAAAAAAAACTCTCAAAAAATATGCACTTTTTAAGCATCCTTCAACACTTCCCTAAGTCTTTTGGGCATAGAGTTTACCAATTTGGTTCGTCAAGTTTCTTCGACTGTAATCTTCTCCCACACCTCCCACAACAAAACATCTTTCAACACTTTTTTGCTTGTAATTTGGTTTTTCCTTATTAAATATTCCAGCAGCGCCCATAAGTGTTCAATAAAGTTTAAATTTGGCGATTGTTTATGATCGGCTGTGTTATAGAGCAGCAATAACTTTATAACTATACGAGCCGTATGCTTGTCGTCATTGTCTTGTTGAAAGCAGTATTTACATGTTTGATAACCCCAGCATCTCAGCCCCTTGCCTTGCTTTAAATTTTGTTTAAAAATATCGAAATAAGCTAATTTAACCATTCGTGATTCAATGAACTGCAATTTTCCCACGCCACCAGTTGCCATACCTCCCACCCACCCCCACACCATTACCCCACTACCATCATGCTTCACTGTTGGCTAAGTGGCTTATTCCTAGCAGCTCTTCCATAATGGCGGTCGTCTCTCGGCAGGCAATGGCAAACCTCCGAGTGTATTTCTGCCTCGAAGAAGCTACTGATAAAAATATCTGCCGTGTGGAGTCGGCTTAAAGCTGCAGGTACCTCCATTTGTGGAACAACATGAAGCCACACACCACAAATAGGAGGTGTAAGCGCGAATTGTATATATATATATATTTGTAGCATGAGTTATTTTGCTTTATATATAACAGCTTGTACATGCGTTGTACAACATTTTTGAAAATCATCAAAACTTTCAACTTTTTAACCAGATTTTTTTGAACTATTTAATATATGTTTTTTTTTATTATGTTGCACTAGCGGCTGCCAGCAGACCTCTTTAAAAATGATTAGTAGTTTATTCGAAGAGACCGAAGCCCATATCGTCGTCCTCAGATTCCGATTCTTCTCTTCTTGCTTGGCTTTTTTCTCTTCGGCACCGGCATCAGCGCACCAGCAGGCGTGGACGAGAGTTTCTCGCAAACCTGAGCAATCAGTTCTTCAATAGACCTGCCATTCTATTGCCAATTGTGATCACCTCTTCGAGAGATAAGACGGTCCGGAAACTGTTCCCGTAAAACATAAATGGTTTCGTTGCTTGTGTGGCACGTATTGTCGTCTTGTTGAAAATAAACGTTGTCCAGATCGACACCATCCAATTCCGAAATCGGTAATCATCTCTCGATAGCGCAATCCATTCACCAGTAACACCTGTTATTGGAAACCCATTTTTTAAGTCCTTTTTATCGACACGAAACGTCTACAGCACCTTCAAAGTGCGAAATTATTCAAAATTGCACTTTGTGTGAAAAGATGTGAAATCTCAGCGAAAAAAACAAAGGTATGTTTTAGTCTTGGTAGTTGTAGTATGAACTATATTTTTATAAAAAAAAATTAGTAGTGCCTTTACAATTGTATACAGTGACTCACAGCTTATTTGATGCAGCCAAAAAAATTATTAAAATATCAAATATATTTTATATTGTAGTATTTCCATTACAGAAAAAATATTTTATATTTTTTTATTGTTAAATAACATGTTTTATTTAATAACAAAAAATGTTTCTTCATGAGAAAGATATGGCAAATAAAAATAATTCAGTTACAGTTTTGAGGTCATAGCTGAAATGATGCACTAAATTAAAAATGTTCAAAAAACATAAGCACATTTATATTTCGATTTCATGATTACTGCTAATACATAGTGGGGTTTTGATTCAGAACAGCTTTTAATCGGGAATTCATAGATTCTACAAGTTTTGCTGTATAATCGGAATTAATTTTATCCCATTCTTCCTGTAGTGCCCGTTTCAGATCAGAAGCATTAGAAATATTGTAGTTTCTTATTTTATTTTCCAGCACTGACCATAAATTCTCAATAACGTTGAGATCTAGACTCTGTTGAGGTGTCGGTACCTACTACATGTGGGCAGTTCCAGATAAGCCAAGCTTTTACAATACCAGACGTATGCCTGGGTTCGTTGCCTTGGTAGAACCTAAACGAATCCCTAATTCCCATTTTATCCGCACTTTGTACTAAATTATCTTTTAGCAGATCCAGATACTTCGCTTTATTCATGTTAAATGATAAATGTTAAATTTCCGACGCCTGAATAGGGCATGCAACCCCATACCATCACACTACCCCCGCCGTTTTTATATGGTTGAAGCGCGGTGTTTGGTTTTCTCCGAACGCAGGACTTCCAATCAGACCTGAAAAGGTTAAATTCGCTTTCATCCGTAAAAACAACGGACTTCCAGAACGAAACGTCTTTCTACAAATGTTGTCTGCAAAACTCTACTCTTTGTTTTCTATTACTAGCATTAATAATAACGGCTTATTTCGGGCAATCCTTCCATGAACATTTTCTTCGCGCAGAACTCTACAAGTTTCAGGGTCACAGATCTTGCCTAAGTATTTTTCGACTTCGTTCGTTAATCTTGGAGCGCTTAAATCGGGTTTTTCTTTAACTTTGCGAACAATTCACTTCTTATCTGCATCATTAAATATTATATTTGGCGCAGATCTGCCCTTATCTTCTATCCTGTTTTCGTGGCGAAACCTTTCTTTAATGTGCTGGACAGGAACTAATAGCAACAATTTCTGTAATTTCGTTGGCTTTTGCTCTCTTTATAATGACGAATAACGTCTCCCCTTTTCCCCAGTGAGGTCCGTTCTGTTTTCCCATTATAAAAAGTATACATTTTTTCAACTTTTAAACAGAAAAAATACATTTGCATTGTTAGAGAAAATATAAAATACACTGCATCATTCAAGCTGTGAGCATATTTTGATGAGAAAACTATTTGTTTCTATATTTTTTCAGCAAGCTTTGTTTTTGCCATTGTTCTTTCTGCAATGGTAAACAGTACATACATATTTCACTACAAGTCGTATACATTTTTTTACTAAATTAAATAAACATCGAGTAATTTTCTTTTTTCTAAAAAAGTATTACCTGCACCAAATAAGCTCACTGTCACTGTATGTAAATGAGGACGTATATGAGAAGAAATCGTAGGGGTAAAAATTAGTAGTGGTTAGGGCAAGAATACATACACACACGGACAAAATTATTCACACAACAACTAATTTTTCACTTAATAGAATAAATGAATATATTGTATTTAAAAATCTTTCGCTAAAAAAATCCATAATTATATTTAAAACTTAAAAAATATTTACTCCATTATTAAAATTATTAACAAAAATCATACGATTCCATATAATTTTAAGGGACTAAATTATTCACACAAAGTAGGAATTTTAAATTTTAACGGATTTATTTTGTCGTTAGGAATATGATCATTCGAAATTCAACTCATGTGATCATTTGGATACTTGATTTTTCTTCCTGCATCGAAATCCGGCTAGTATATTTATCATACTGGATTGTTCAATTAGTATTGCGGTTCGATAAGAGAGGGCTTCGTCTAATTTTCTTATTTTTTGTTTTTTGTTACGTTGGTAAGCTCTTCATATGAACGTATAAGAAAACATCAAGTATGGTGCGGTGTTTTGAATTTTTATTCTTGGAAGGTTTAAAAGCAAAGAAAATTTATTAACGAATATTGAAAGTGTATAAGGACTTTTCGACATCAATTAGTACAGTAATAGTCCAGTAAAAATTTAAGACGATCCACGTCAAGGATGTCCGAAAACAACAACAACACCATAAATCGTAGAAAGAATACAGGATATTATATTGGAAAATCATGAAGTGACTGTAAGAGATTTAGTAGACGCCCCACACTGTGACTTTTTATCGTTTTAGGATGCCAAAATTAAAAAAAAAAAGTTCTGCGAAAATGATTTCCTTTCGGTATGTTGTGTAAAAATGACCAAATTTTACGACAGTGTACTCAAAATTTATCAAAACAATAGTTTTAAGAAAGATAACCGTTTACAAACACAAGCCGGTGCGTCAATTGAAAATTTTTATTTATTATCCCAGCATCGCTGTGAAGTTTGTCAAAAGATATAATACGAATAAGTATCAATTTCATAAAATTGAGTATTTGCTGAATAAATTTCAACAATTTTGTACTTCAGGGGTAAGTAAGAGGATTATAAAGTTTTTACTATCGATACAAATCCGCTCAGTAAAATATCACTAAAACAGCCATAGCTCAATATTTTTTTTGATATTTTACTGAGAAAAACTTATATTGGTCCATCGAGTTCCGTCCATTCTTTAACAGCGAAACGACCTTTAGGATTCTGTGTTTCAGATACTGTAATAAAATTTTGCTACAATTTGCTACCACAGCTTTAAAAGAAGTTTTCATGGCGATTCCGCGGAAAGAACTTTTTGAAATTTGGCTGACGAGCTCAAAAGAAACGCGTCGTGATGTGGTGTTAGAGAAAATTTTTGCGGTGATCGGAAGAGACGGGGATACTAAAAAGCTAGGAGAGCGTATAAAAAACTGTGTTACCAATACAAATGACGGAAACACAGCACGACGTTTTTTTAGTAATGCAGAAGTTACTGCAGACATTACAGGCATTAACTTATGTCTCTTAAAAAGGCTTTTCACCATATTGTCTTGCTTAGGGTGTGAATTTCAGATAAATGCTGAGGCCTTTGAGGTGTACGTGAGAGACACACGCGATCTTTATTTGAGGGAATATGAGTGGTACAATATGCCAGTAAGTCTGCATAAAATACTGTTCCATTCAATACATATAATATCGTCATGCATGGTTCCTATTGGTCAGCTTTCCGAAGAAGCGCAAGAATCGAGAAATAAAGATGTCAGAAATTATCGCGAATGGTATACAATGAAAAGTTCACGACCTCAAACCAATGAGGATTTATTGCACAGGCTTCTAATATCATCCGATCCCTACATTTGCAGCTTACGTAAGCCATCGAAAACCAAGCGCGGGACCTTGCCTCAAGATGTAATTGCATTGCTGGCCCAGGAAGAAGTATTATGAATAATTGCTTTCGAATAAGTGTTTATGTTTTGTTATGTTTAATCTTTAGAAACTGTTTATTGGCTTACTATTAATAAAATAAAGATTAGTGACATATTTATCATTGAAACAATTTGTGATTATCTCCTTCATTGATCAGTATAATGTAGTATAAAAAGGTAACCAAGGGCTGAATGAAATCTTTTAAATATTAGTCATAAGCCTCTAAGCTAAAGTTAAGAAATCTAAACAATTTGTATTTAAATTGGCACTAGAAAATGCTTTTAAAGTAGAAAATATGATTATGTGAAATTTTACCTTATATGTGGGCAAGGAGAAAAAGTGGGTTTATCACGCCCATTTTTATTCTCAAATCAGATTTAGGTATCTGCAACCACACTACAAAATTTGAACTGAATTGCTCCATTGGTTTGGCTGTTATTAATTTTGGCATCCTAAAAGTGAAAAAAGTCACACTGTGCGCCCTAGGCATCTCCTTGGTCAGTGTAAGGAATAATTTGACTGGAGTATTGGGTTTCAGAAAGCTGTGTGCACAATGGGTGCCGCATTCGCTAACAATGGAACAAAAACGCATTCGAATGCGGCTTTTCCAGCAACATTTAGAGCATTTTCGAAAGGTTAAAGAAGATTTTGAGCGTCGATTTATCACTATGGATGTGCTGAGGTCTATCACCATGATCCTAAATCAAAACAAGAGACTAAAGAGTGGTGTTAACTTGGTTCTTCGGCTCCGAAATGAATTCGTGATCAAAAATCGGCCAAGAACGTGTTAGCATCAGTTTTTTGGGATACTAAATGAATTTTGTTCATGTATTACTTGCAAACTAGTAAAACAATAAATTCTGAATACTATTGTAATCTTTTACACCAGCTGAAAAAAATTTTTTTTTAAATATCCAGTTTGCAAAAGAAAAAAAATATTTTCATCAGGACAATACATTTTGACAATGGCTAAAATCCATGAATTAAAGTTCGAATTGTTGGAGCATCCAACGTATTCACCAGATTTGGGCCCTAGCGACTTCCATTTGTTTCCAGACATAAAAAAAATGCATGCGCGGAAAGCGTTTTTCATCAAATGGTGAGGTCATAACAGTTGTGGAAGCGTATTTTGCAGCCCTTCCAAATTCTCAATTCAGGATTTTTTGGATTCTCGTTGCAACAAGTGTATGGATGCTCAGGTAGACTATAGTGAATAATGAAATGTGTTTCAACCCATAAAATTGTGTTTTTCTTAGTGAACCGCAAAACTTATTGAACACCCTAGTATATGCTTATTTGTTTTTATTTACCTGTTGCTTTATTTTGTATTCCAAGCATCCCAGTAATTTCATCAAAATTCCATATCCATGCCATATTCGTATACAAGTGAAAAAATTCTTCTCATCTAAATTAAAGAAAAAAGTTGAGTCTTTAATTTGTAGATATTTTTAATTGTCTTACATTTACGACAAATACTACATGAAAGTAATAAGTAGCATAAACAGGCGATAGCAGCATCAGCATCTCCCAATCTGAATTAGATAAAACCAGCTAAACAACGCTCACCAAAAAATCGTACGCTACACTCCCTTCTAAGAGTGTAACATTTGAGTTTGTTGACAAAATACGGATAAATAAATAAAATAATATATATACATTTTTCATTTTAAACTTCGCCGCTATTTATGGTTGTTAAATGAATGCTTCGTAAAGTTTTTGTTTTTTTATTGCGACTTTACACCAGCTTTGGAAACATCTCAACCCTGTTATTTTTTTTAATTCCTCATGAGCGCAAAGCAGAGCAGTCTCTGTCGTTTTTCGTTGAGTAACAAAAATAGTCCTCAGTTGACGTCGCCATATGCATTGCCATTTTTTTGAACAGTTCTGAAAATGTGGACGAAAATTAATCAATAGTAGATGCATTTGAAAAGCCAAATTTCATTTGTAAATTTAAAAACCTTTATTTCTTCTCCATCAAACTAGGCCTCCTCTGACAACAAAGCAAACCAATTCTCGAAGCAGTTGTTAAACTGCATTTTCCAAGCATTTTACTCAATGAATTTCGTTGAATCTCTGGCAACGCCTGATGTGCGGAACGTCTTTAATAGCTTACGATGGCCAGGCACAATAAAAGTACTGCGAGCAAGGTTTCGAATACCCACATACCTGCTAGGGATCCTCCCGAGCTATCGTGCGGGCGAGCGCGAACTGCTGCTCTCGAAAGAGCACAGATAGACACACAAGAAGACGAGCCTTTAGTATGAAAGCTGGCTGAAGACGACAGTGAAGAAAATAATAACAGGAGAATAATGAAATTTCAGCTGATGGTACAGTTTGGAAAAAGTGGATAGCAGCAATAAATGTTTCCTGAAACAATTAAATTTTACAAACGCAAAAAATTTGGGGTCGATATGACTGACCAAATGGCAAAAAAAATGTGGTGCAATATAGGTATACAAGGAGCTTTGTTCTGATAACTTCGAGTTTATTTATTCAAAATACTATCCTATGGTCTCGATACACTGTTTTCCGCGATCTAAAAGCTTTTCGAAAGAGTGTTTCAGGTCATTGATCAATCATCATGTCAGAATGTGGGTACAAGCCTTCTGGATGGTATCTACGGACGCAAAACGTCCTTCGTCCTTCGCGGTATTCAGGACAAACGCCAAGATAGAAAATTGCATTGACGATTTAGCCCGTTTGCACGAACTCCTTGTAAACAATTCCCTTGGAATCGCATAAACTTGATTTTTGACTTCTCCAAACGCGAGTTTTTGAGTGGTGGCTCGTCTGGGGCCTCCTATTCGGCACTTTGACGCTTCGTTTCAGTTTCATGTTGGAAACACCACGTTTCATCACCAGTTACAATGTTGAATTCTGAGCAATTTTTGGTCCTCAGTTAACTTGTGCGGAATGAAACGTGCACAGATCTTTCGTAAGCACAAATGATTAATGAAATGCGATAATTGGAGGTTTTGGAGATATTGAACTCCGATTCCATGAATTTCAACGATGATTTCGTTTTTTTTTTATAAATTTACGAACAATTTCGATGGAGTTATCGGTAATTATTGATTTTGGGCGTCCCGTATGTTCATTGTCATTTATGTCTTCACAACCATCTCTGAAACGTGTAAACCACTCATGAACTCTGGCACGAGATAGACAATCATCGCCATAAACTTTTTTCATCAATTAAAATGTTTCGGTAAACGGTTTACCGATTTTAAAACAAAATTTGATATTAGCTCTTGGTTCGAAACTCATTTTTGTACCGATGACACAAACACAATTTGGACGCAATAACTTCGCTTCCATTGATCCGAATGTCACCAAGCTTTCACTATAAGTCAGCTGGGGATGTAACTTCTAATGCACTAACTCATTAGAAAGATGGCGCCATCAATCAAAACCATTTTTATGACGCCAGTCTTGTTTATTTTGGACTTCTCCTTGTAAGTCCCGTAGATGGTCTTGGCACGCATTTTATAGGGTGGGCCATGTAAAATTTGCTTTTTGAATCGGCTATAAAAAAATAACTAATCAATATTTTTACAAAATTTTTTTTTTATTTTGAAGATTGAACATTGTCATTTATGAATGAAAAGTAATATCGTTCAAATGCCTGCCATGACTGGCTTTACAGTAGGCCATTCGATCAACCCAATTTTTAAACACATTTTCGATTGTTTGGGCTCCAATTCCATGAATGGCAACTTCGATTTCGTGTTTTAAAGCATCAATCGTCTCTGGATGGTTCGTATAGCATTTGTCCTTAACGGCTCCCCACCAAAAATAGTCCAACGGGCTTAAATAACAGCTCCGAGGCGGCCAATTGATATCGGAATTTCGGCTGATTATTCGGTTTTCAAAAACGGTAGCCAAAAGTTCGAGTGTAACTTTGGCAGTGTGACAAGTTGCACCGTCCTGTTGAAACCAAATGTCGTCCATGTCATCCTCTTCAATTTTTGGAAACAACTCGTTGAGCATGTCACGGTAACCGCGGCTCCTCGCTCATTTTCGAAAAAAATGGCCCGAGGTTGCCGCCAGACCAAAAACCGCACCAAACAGTGACTCGTTGTGGATGCATTTGCTTCTCTACAGTAACGTGTGGATTTTCTGAGCCCCAAATCCGACAATTTTGCTTATTGACGTAGCCACCGATGTGAAAATCAGAAAAGAAGAAGAAGACTCACCACTTTGGAAATAGGTTTTCAATATTTCCCAATTTTGTTCAAGCGTATAGCGTCCCATTTCGTAAATGTCAAACCTTTAAGTAAATTATGAACACATTTGACAAGTGATTTGTGTTACCATTCTCAAAAAAATAGGTGGTTCAAAAAGCAAACGCTATATGGCCCACCCTGTACAATATCCTCGAATTGAACGGAATAAACACATGGGCTCTATACAAGGAAACAAGACAGGCGAAAATATTCCACGAGCGATTTTTTTATTATTTTTTATTTCTGTTAGGAGAACTTGCAGCTTAGTATAAAAATGTCATGAAAGAACAACGGCGATAACGAATACGGCGGCATCTTCAAAAGTCTCATGTAAAATTACTTCTTTTTCAAAACCGCGGAAAAAATGTCAAGTAATATGTTGCTCAGGTAATAAAGCAACTAGAATTTGTTCTCAGTGTAAAAAATATATTATACATGCGGAAGGTGCTTTGTTGAGCAACCATTCATATGTATAAAGTGTTGTATCGAATAAGGAAATATTTTTTAGAGCATTCTTTTATGATTATTTTGATTTAATTTTTGATTTTGATTTATAATGAATATTAAATTTTTATATGTGAAGACTGAGAGTTTGGTAAGTTAATAATATTATATATTATATATAATATATATAATTGGCGCATACACCCTTTTTGGGTGTTTGGCCGAGCTCCTCCTCCTATTTATGGTGTGCGTCTTGATGTTGTTGCACAAATGAAGGGACCTACAGTTTCAAGCCGACTCCGGACGGCAGATATTTTTATGAGGAACTTTTTCATGGCAGAAATACACTCGGAGGTTTGCCATTGCCTGCCGATGGTAAACAAACTGCTTTTGGTTTTGTGAAAATGTCTGATTTTGTGCCGAATAATCGTCATTTGCGGAAAGTGTTGATTTTCCTCTTTCATTCGAAAAAAAAAAACGGCGGCTGAAGCTCTACAAAAAGTTTATGGAGATGCTGCTTTAAGTGAAACAACGTGCCGAGATTGGTTCCGTCGCTTCATGGTGATTTTAATGTTGACGCCCGTGACGACCACGTGAAGGAAGGCCAAGAACCTTCGAAGACGTTGAATTGAAGGCATTGCTCAATGAGGATCCATGTCAAACGCAAGAAAAGATTGCTTCAGTATTAGAAGTTACCCGTCAATCCATTTCCAAGCAATTGCATGATTTGGGAATGATTCAGAAACAGGGGACTAGGGTTCCTTATGAGTTAAAACCAAGGGATGTTGAACGTCGTTTTTTCGCCTATGAACAACTGTTCCAGCGGCAAAAAAAAAAAGAAAGGGGTTGCTTCATCGCATCGTGACGGGTGATGAAAAATCGATTTATGACAGCAATGCAAAGAAAAGTAAGTCATGGGGACTGCCCGGTCATACTTCTAAGTCACCTCGGCCGAATATTCACGCTGCGTAGGTTATGCTATGTATTTGGTGGGACCAAGTTGGTGTTAATTATTATGAACTGTTAACTGAAACCAAGCGAAACCATCACTGGGGATCGGTATCGACATCAATTGATACGATTGAGCCGAGCACTGCACGAGATGCGGCCGCAAAACGGGTAGAGGCATGAACAAGTGATTCTACAGCATGACAACGCTCGGCCTCACGTTGCCAAACCCGTTAAAACTTACCTGGAAACACTGAAATGGGAAATCCTACCCCATCCGCCATATTCTTCAGATATGGCGCCGTCCGATTATCACCTGTTCCGATCGACCGATCGCAAAAAGTAGTAGCCAGCGATGGGCAATACTTTCAATGATTCACTTGTAACCATTTTTTCAGAATAAATTTGTATTTTCATCAAAAAAAAAAAACAGCGAGAACTTAGTTGCGCACCTAATAATTAAAATACAAAAAAAAATATTTCCTAATAATTATCTCCACTGTTATTTGCAGTCAAACGCAAAGGTTCGAAATAGGTATACACAAAATCGTGGTAGATACTCGTATAGTGTTCGGAAAATAGAAATGTAAGAATAACTATTGTCAAAATAATGCCGATTTTTGTCAAAAATTTTGAAGGAAACTGAACATGAGATTGGAAATAAATCGACATTATTCTAACCACAATTATTGTTTTATTTATTAATTTTCTTTTCGTTTTTTTCATATTAATTTTTATTTGCATATTTCTTTGCTTAAAAATTCTTAGTTTAATCTAACCTCTAAAATCTAACTTCATTTAACTTAATTTCACTTTCAACACCGTCTGTTTGTTTTCTTGATATTTTAAAATTAATTAATGATTTCCAAGCAGAGTGTAGGTACATATACAATATATATTAATTCTTATATTATTCTTTTAGCGCCCAATTTTACTTATTTTTTTATTTTACAACTTTTTTTTTTGTGTTTTACAACTTGTGTTTTGTTTTTTTTTTGTTAGTATTTTACAACTTTTTAATTTTTTTTTATTTTACAAGTTTCTTTTTTTTTTGGTTTTTACAACTTTTTTTTGCATTTAACAACATGTTTTCTTCAAATTTTGTACACTTAAAATTATATTTTACACATTCTACATTCACATTTTAGAAATTCAAAATTTCATACGATAGTCTACTTAAATGCGGACATAAAGGGTGTTTTTTTAGAGGTTAGGTTTTCAAGTTGGCATTACTTTTTTCGTGGATGGTCTTTTTGACAGCTGTCACTTGATTTATGCTCAGTTTGGTTTGCCATTTCATAATGAATAGACTTACACCAGAACAACGTTTGCAAATCGTGCAAATTTATTACGAAAATAATGGTTCGGTTCGCGCGACGCATCGAAGAAAATTTTGTTCAGCGATGAAGCTCACTTTTGGTTGAATGGGTATGTCAATAAGCAAAATTGTCGCATTTGGAGTGAACATATAATAATCCACAAGCCATTGCTGAGACGCCGTTACATCCTCAAAAAGTCACTGTTTGGTGTGCTCTATGGGCAGAGGGAATCATTGTTCCATATTTTTTCAAGAATGAAGCCGGCCATAATGTTACAGTCAATGGAGAGCGCTATAGAGCCATGATTAATGTCTTTTTCGTGTCTGAATTGGACGATGTTGATGTGGACGGCCTTTGGTTCCAACAAGACGGCGCTACATGCCATACAGCCAACGCAGCAATCGATTTATTGAAGGAAACTTTTGGTGAGCGCATTATCTCCATTATCTCCGCCGTGGACCTGTGGCGTGGCCTCCAAGATCGTGCGATATAACACCGCTGGACTATTTCTTGTGGGGCTATGTGAAGTCGCTTGTCTACGCAGATAAGCCCGAGACGATTGACGTCTTGGAAGAGAATATTCGGCGCGTTATTGCTGACATACGGCCCCAATTGCTGCAAAGAGTGGTCGAAAATTGGGCCTCTCGGCTGGAATTTATTCGAGCCAGCCGCGGCGGCCACTTGCCCGAAATCATTTTTAAAACATAATGGCAAACCCTTATCTTTATAATAAAGCTAAATTCTTGGCCATAACATTAAATTATATACGTTTTATTTCATCTTGAAAACCTAACCTCTAAAAAAACACCCTTTATATGACTTTTTAATCCACTTTTTTTTAATTTCAGTTTTATATTTAAAAAACTTATTCAAAATATATTATTATTTGCAATCATAATTAATATAATTATAAAAATGTATATTATAGTGTAAATACACATGTACATACGTTTATTTATAGGTTGGGTTTGGTTATAGGTGCCCATGAGAGGGTCCAACTGGACGATGCTTAAGTTATCTTTTTGTTATTTCATTTTTTGTTCTTTTTTTTGGTTTTGAAAATTTTAATGAAAAAGATCTAACTCTAACTATAATTTCATATGATAGTGTGCGTAAATATTTACATACCGGGACCCTTATTTGATTAAACACACATCTTAGTTCAATGGTTTTTCATTCTATATTTAATTCTTTTTTTTTTTCAAATTTTAATTTCAGTCAATTTTTTAATAATTTTGATTATTGGGCTTAGTATACTAAAGTTCTTATTTTCACATTTAACTTAATTGAATCCTTTTTTAATTTATTTTTTTTCGTTTAATTGTGAATATTCATAATTTAATTTAGATTTACGAAGTTCTAAATTTTTATGAAAGCGATATGTTATACATTTTTATTTATGGTATATGTATATTATGTATTAAAGCTTTTTGTTTGAGTTGCTGATTCAATATGATTTTTTTAATTAGTTTTTTGTTTTTTTTTTTTTTTTAAATTGAGATTTATAAAGTATAAAATGCGACTGAAAATGTATATGACAGGTATGTTTAGAGATTTGTACACTATTTTAATCGTTTGCACCTCTTATAGATATACAATATTATAATATTTTTGTGTCAATGGAACATTCACCTATGCAAAACTATTTTATTGAACTAAATAGTTTTCGTTAAATAAAAGGTACTACAAAGAAATAAGTTCAGATGTTTGTCAACTATCTACCTAATTTTTTGTATGATTTTTTTCCGGCTAGCACATTCACAAGCGAGCTGAAAAAAAAAACGATCGCTGCTGTGGGATTTTAAATTTGTGCTATAAGTACAGTCTAATAAAATTGTTATTCAATAAATGCAGTGCTTGAGCAGTATTGATATTGGTTAGAAAGTATGAAGAGACTGTTACGCCAAATGGCGTTTCATTTAGATAATTTTCGTCAATTATCAATTCAATTTAATAATAATTTAATTTTAATATAATTTAAAAACAAGTATTATCATCAAACTAGAATTCTATAACTGTTTCATTTACCTGCAACCGTAAATTTTAAGTTTGCTGTTTATTTTAGTGCAGATAATGACACTATATGTATATGTATAAGTACAGTAATAACATAACACAGCGTAAAATACATACATAATACATATTTACTTTAATTATATATATAGCCCGTTAGTTAAGTTTAGGCTGAGAAATCCTATAAAAACATGAATTCAAAAATAAAGAGGTCACTTGTAAAGTATCACCGAACGCGCTCGCAGTTTATTTTACTTCCGCGTGATAGAAAGTACTCAACTGAACATTATTGTTTTTCCCTCCTTTTTAAACGTTTTCAGAATTCAAAAAAATGTATCAACTTGGTGCACTAACAAACTTACGTACCAAACGTTCTTATGATGTCCCAGTTGTATCAGCTGATAGACCTACCGAATTCCCTTGGAAGTGGTTTCAAGAAAACCCAAAAAGTAAGCCTATCTGCAGAATAAACATCTTCAAGAATTCTGATTTAAAAGTTGCAAGACAATATGCCGAATCCTTTATGAGTGGACATACTACAGGAGTCACAGCCATTGTTACTTATTTATACCATATGTTAGCAACCATAAATGAGACTTTGAACAGTGACTGGATTACATACGGATGTAAATTACCAAAAGGTAGTATGATAAATCCATTAAGCTTACTTGATATTGAAACAAAGGATATTGAACCACCCAATGTTTCTTTAGGCGAAGTCTTTGATCATACATTCGATCATAGTCTGCTGATTGGTATCGCTGGGTTGTATCGCTATTCTTTAACTCACACTTCAAATCAGGAGACCATCTCAAGTCGAATTAATCCTTTGATTGCCCAGGTTCGACCAGCAAGAGAAAATGCTGTATTATTAATCAACACGTCGACTAGTAACTCGAACATGCTTGCTGGGAATGATGGAATTGAGATTATGTTATCAGCTCTGGACATGTTCTTGACAAAATTCCCCCGGAACTTTTATGCAAATGTTCGGGTCGAAACAATCATATTACGTTATGGAGGATGTTCTGCTTTACTTGATTTGAATCACTTCAGGAAGATAATGGATTGTGATTCAACTAAAGAAGTTTTGGAATGGATATATGTTGCTTCAATCAGCACTGAGTTGGATAATATGTTAAATGAGACAAAGGATGAGATTACTCAGGATGATTCCTATTTCCCTTACCTATTAGGTTTGAGATTGTCACAAAAGACTTCTTATTCTGCTGCTAGTTCCCCAATCTTCATTGCCTTGTACATGCCGGACAGCGATGTCATTTTGAGTGTAAAAATATCATAATTCAATAGATTATTATATTTGGAAGAAGGTATTTGATTACAAGTTAAGCATAAAAAATAAATTTTAAAGGATAGACTGTCAGCTTTTCTACTAAGAAGAAGTTGACAATTGCTGCGGAATATTGTTGGAAACTCCGCCAACTTCTCTTTGGTATTCCCCTTGCGCCTATTGGCAAACCTCGCTATTGTCAGTCAGTAGGATGAAATTAAATAAAATTATTTTCGTCCTCATTTAAAGCAGAAGTGAAAGGAAAGCGCTTGGGAAACCAAATGAAAGTATTGTAACTAATTAACTTCAAAATGTACTTTAAATTAAACGAATGAATTTATTGAATAAAGATTGTAAAGCCTCGATGCATAAATTAATAATCACCGTGCTAAACGAATTGGTTGGACCGTATTCAACATTTATTTTAGTTGTCGCATTTCTTGGAAACATCGGAGTAACAACGAACATTGTAAAATCTGATGAAATTTGGTGTGGATCATGGAAAGAACAATTTCTTTGAAAAAGGGTGTTATGTCAAATGGCGTTTCATTTAATTATTGTTCATCAATTATCTAATTAATTTAACTCTTTTCTTCATGGTGACCACCACAGTTAACCACCTTAATTTTGATGTGTAACTGAAAACAGCGCCATCTCACGGAAACGTTGTGTATTGTGATGCTTCTATAAGGCAGCTTTTAGATTTCTGTCAAACAAATATTTCAAGATTCCTAGCGCAACGTTCATTTACAGTTATGAAATTTCAATCGAAATTGCGAATTTCAAGGCCGTGAGCGTTTGTGAATATTTTTTCTTTGCTGGTAAGCAAATACTATATTTAGTTGTTTGTTTTCGTGCAAAATACGTATTCTGATACTCTAAGTGTAAAATCCAACTCAAGCTTGCCAAAATTTGTGCAATAATTTGACTTTTTCAAAGTGGTTAGCAAAGGTAGCCACCGCTCGGTAAGTAGCTAAACTTTACACGAATTTTAGTGAAATACAATATAGAACAAAAATTTTGGGTTTTTAGAGAAAATGGGCAAGAAGAAGTTATATGATCGTGAAATTGAAAACTTATTGATATATGAAGATATACCTTACGATACTGCTGGCTGTGCGGGTGGAGATGAATCTGATGAAGACGAATCTGATATTGACTCGCAACAGTTTTCACTTGGTGAAAATATTTTTTCCATCTGATGAGGAGTTTGATTATAACGATGAAGCTCCGCACTACAGAAGATATTCCGCTACTAGCCCTTGGTGTAGGCCCTCAAAAATGGAAGAAAGCTTACACAATTTTAGCTCATGAAAACTTTTCAACTTCAAACCATTTGCCGGGCGAAACAACCAGTCTAACTGCACACCAACAGTTACCCATGTCATGAAATACTGAAAAACCCCGAAAAATTAAACGTAACACGTGAATATTGCTGTTCGCTGACCAAAAAGGATCCCGTCCACAGAGGAGCCTAAACCACGTTTTTCATTTTGCTTTAAATTGGATGATTTGGGACGAAAGCATGAAAATCTAACCATTGCTGAAAAAATCACTAAGTTCTACCAATTTTTGAAACACCTGCTGTGGTATCTTACGGCTTTGGCTGACCTTTGAAAAAATAATCTTTATGGATGTAACAAACTAAACCACGTGCTTAGAGAAAGTAAATTACGTGACTTGTTCAGTGCCTTTTTTCTTAATAAATATATTTAAATACTATGATAATCATTGGAATTCAATGAATTTTTGAAATTTTTTTATAAATCTAACTTGATTTGTGATTGAGATAGGACGGTATATTATTATACCGGGTTTTTGCGCGGTCAATACTTTAATGTGCGACGTAGATTTAGCGAGCCTTAATAGTTTAGTTCTGAAAGATGATCCAACCATAACCATACAAAATTATAACTTTGATCAAAACACACATAGACAGCCTTTTTATAACGATAGTTTCATTACATTCATCAAAACGGATACTACACTCTTTGAATACCTTAAAGCTTTTGGTGTAAACCTAACAAAAGTTCAAAAAGTAGAACTGCTTAGTCTCCCAGATTGTGAGAAGATCAAAAAATATTTAGACAAGAGATTTCCAAATAATAAGGTAACTCCAAAGGCATAAAATCCCATTTATCTGAGTTCCGGATTTTAAAACAGAAGACAAATTTGAGCTCTAAAAAGAAGATAACAAAACGTCTTGAGACAAAAAGCATACACTGTCAGTGCGATTTACAGCCCTATATCTGTCCATCAACATCTACCAGCACTTACAGCTCTCAGGTCTCAGTTTCAGACTCAGATAGCAGATATCTTAGAAGAAGTAACCGAGAAGCTAGAAACAAAGGCCAGAGGAGGACAAGGATTTGACGTTAACGAGGAGATCTCAGCTGCGATGACTACAAGGCCTTCAACTTTTGGTGTTACTGCATTAGAGACTGAGAGTCCTTAGCAAGATGACTTCATTATCATGATGATTTCATACCTGTCAGAAGAGGACAAAATCCATGGAATAATAAACGCAGTCTCCTACCAGGGATTTGATCCTGCTTTCATCAGAAAGTTGATGTCAAAGCTTCAGCCGGATGTGGAAATTAGAAAAAAGCAGATTTCATTCCTAATAGTTTTGATGCTATCTCGAGGTTCATCAATAATCTCGAAAACAGGGAAAGTAAAGCAAGAGACTCATAGATACATCTCAGAGCTTGTTAAGCTGTACCGCATAACTAAAAATGTTGTTGCCTCTCAATCGAACCGCGAGACCATAACTCTGCCCAGAATCTTAAACAGCTTTCCTGAGGTAGGGTTTCCGTCTTCAAAAAATTTCCAAATATCAACCGCCCTGTAATTGTAAAACATATGGTGTCATTAGGTTATGATGACTTCGAGAGCTATTTCCGTGGAGGGTTTACATTCTGAATGTTACATGAAGGAAGCCATAATTAAGGCTATCCTAGCATACCAAGTGGAGGAGACGATTGTGTTGTCTAAAACAAAGAATGGAACAAACAAGGAACAGATTCTGTCAGAAATCCTAGTTTATTCACTAGCGTCATACATGAGCGATGTAGTCTCTGACAAATTTCGTGAGGATAAAAATAACTTTTATGGCATCAAGAAAGCTAGCTATACTAAATGGAAAAGCACATTCAATTCTATGTTTCCTAACAATGTTGACATACACACCAATTTTGGCATTTAATTTCGAAAACAAGCGTGGGCGAACTAATGCGAAAGTTTGATTGAATAATTGTGAGAGCAAACAGAGCAGCTAACAGCGAGATGTGACAGAGAGCGAGGTTCAGCTTGTTCCAATTAGAATTAATAGCAGTGCTGCTGTTGCAACTAGACCACTTCTTGGCAGATCACTCCGGTTGTAAAAAGGAAAATAATATTTTTAGAGATCTTTGTAAAAACGCTTTAATTTAATAAAGTTTATATTTCAAAAAATAATTGTGTTGAATAAAACTTATAATTAATACACTCACTAGATTATAAATCGCTAGCTTAGAATGCAAAGGTGCCAAATGCACTTTTTCACAAAAATTACTTTTTAATGCAGAACTAAAGATAATTAAAAAATACATTATTTAAAAAAAAAAAAAAGATTGGTAACCTCGAGTTTCGTGTTGTTTTGTGTTGATCCGCAAAAGTGCCATCTACATACTTGTGAAAAACAGTTGGCAAAAGTGCCATGTGCATATGTAGTTGTCATAAAAGCGCGCGAGTTACATATTCAATTCCAAAGACAAGCTCATATTTTAAGATAGACGAAATTGATGAATTTGTAACTAAAATAATAAACAATAAATAAAAGTAATTTGCAGCATATCCTGTTTTGCAACAATTTAACTTACTTAACAAAATATAAGAAGGGAAATGCTGAACAAGACATTAACAATAATTTTGTAAAATTAAAATAAATATTAAATGCCAAATAAGCAATTACATATGTACATTAGTTTAAGTCTGAATGTAATGATTGAACAAGTAATAAATGAATTGTTGAGTAGCCCTTCAAGGCAAAAGTTATTCTTTTTTTTTTAAATTCTCCTGCTTGAGAAAATTATAAAATTGGCGCAGTCGGTAGGATCCTTTAAGAAATAAAAGGATCCAGTGAAAAAACTAAAAATTTTATAACACCCAAAACTAATCCTGCGAATCCGTAGCCAACTCAGGAGTTGACCGGACCCTCCAGGGTATAACTTAACATACGTAACGTATAACTTAACAGAACATTTATTCAGTACAAAGAAAATTGAACACCACAAAAGATAAAATGCAGTGAATACACAGGAAAAGAAAATCCGTGTACTAACCACTAAGCGATAAGCAATTGAAAACGTGCAGCGAACACTCAAGTGAAAATCTGAGTGAAAGCCACAAAGGAAAGTGAAAAATTTCTTGTAAGCAGCCACAAGAAAAACACTAAAATTCGGCAAGGCAGGCAGAGAGAATTTGACAAGAGATGAATGGAGCAGGCCCAGCAAGAAATGGCCCCTGTAGATCTCGTAGAGCAGCTTGCAAGAAGGGAGCAGCAACTCGAGCAATTAAGATTGGTCTACATAGATTTACAACAAAGACAGCAACAGGATCAACACAGACTAGAAAGAATATTGAAAAACATAAACCACCTTCCAGCATTCACAGGACAAGGAGATATAACCATAAACTCATTTTTTTAATGGCGTAGAATACTTAATATCAACGCTCGAAGATGAAGGACAAAAAAAGAAGCAGTGAGAACAATATATTACAAAACCATCTAAGGTGAAGCTAAAAATGCAATTATTAACATCCCCCAACCGGACAATTGGAAACTCATTAAGGACACACTAACATTGAGGTACAAACCAGACACAGAGCCTCATGAAATTTACAAGCGAGTTGCCAATTTACGAATCAATACGATAATGACCATACTCATACTGATAATGACCTCGACACCGATAACACAGGCCTGCGAAATTTAACTTTTTTCAGTTTCTAGAATGGCTGTACTTGTTTCTTGTAGTTTTTTATGCGCTGAAAACGAATCTGACCTTCAAAATGCTCCATCACGTCAGGATTTTTGGTAAATGTCAGGAAATGGTAAACGTCAGGAAATGGTAAAAGGTCAAAAAATGGCCATTTTAGCCATTTTTGATAATTTTTTTTGGGATAGAAATTTTTTTTTTCAATTTTCGACGAAAAGGTCGCATAGTACAACTCTTTAGCTTTAAAACCCATTTTTTTAAATTATTGTACGATTTTTTAAAAAAAAGTTATGACATTTTGAAATTAACAGTTTCAGTTACGCCAATAGACGTTATACCCAACGTATACGAAACTGAAACTGTTAATTTCAAAATGTCATAACTTTTTTTTAAAAAATCGTACAATAATTTTAAAAAATGGGTTTTAAAGCTAAAGAGTTGTACTATGCAACCTTTTCGTCGAAAATTGAAAAAAAAATTTTCTATCCCAAAAAAAAATTATCAAAAATGGCTAAAATGGCCATTTTTTGACCTTTTAGGCTTCATTTACCAAAAATCCTGACGTGATGGAGTATTTTGAAGGTCAGATTCGTTTTCAGCGTATAAAAAACTACAAGAAACAAATACAGCCATTCTAGAAACTCACCCTCGCAGGACTGTGTAATTAAAGGAGAACTGACCACAAATGAGTTAAAAGACCAAACAGGATTCACGGACATTCAGTTAGGACTTCAGGAAATATTCAAGGAGACAGACTTAATACTAGATATAATAGACGTAGAAAACTTAGAGAATATAGTAAACGAAATGACAGACAACATAATGTTAATGAGAACTATACATAAAGACATACTTCAACAAGAACTATTAGAAGTTAGAAATAAAGTATTAACTATGATACCAAAAAGTAATAGACAAAAACGAGGATAAATGAATGCCGTAGGAAGCATCATGACCAAATGGTTATTCGGTACAATGGACGATTATGACAGACAGGACATTCATAACCACCTTTCACGAACGAACGAGTCAGTTCATAGATTAGTAGATTTGAAGAAGCCAAATCATTTGGACAATTAAAGCTTAGCACACACTGTGTAATAGAAGAAAATTGTAAACTAATAAAAAACATAGAATTTGAAATAATATCAATAGACATAAAAACAATAGTTATTAAGTATGCAATAAATGTAACAGTCCAACATACTTGTAATGAAAATCAAACCATAGTGAAAGGAAATTATATAATTCAATTTAATAATTGCTCATTAAAAATAAAAGATTTCTAATATAATTGAGAAAGATGAAACAAAGATTCTAATAATTAAATATGAAAATATAAAAAACTTTACAAAAAAATTAACGTTCAGCGATATCATAGAAGAAAACAAATAAAAATAGATAAATGGAAATATCATAGTAACATATCCTATGGATGCATTTTTATATTAACAAGAACTGTAGTTATCACTTTAATTATCGTAATCATAAAAAATAAATATATCAAGATAAAACTAAACCAAAGAATTCAGGAGAATTCTACTCTAAAGGGGGGAGAAGTTACAAATTCAATTCCAAAGACAAGCTCATATTTTAAGACAGACGAAATTGATGAATTTGTAACTAAAATAATAAACAATAAATAAAAGTAATTTGAAACCCATTTGCTGTTTCGCAACAATTTAACATACTTAACAAAATATAAGAAAGGAAATGCTGAACAATACATTAACAATAATTTTGTAAAATTAAAATAAATATTAAATGCCAAATAAGCAATTACATATGTACATTAGTTTAAGGGGTTAGGTGGGTTTGAAAATTTCAAAAAATCGAATTTTGTTTTTTTGTCTCATTAAATAGTACAGTATGTTTAAAATACTCTCCTAAAATTTTAAGTCAATCCGAGTAAAATTCTAAGAGATAGACCCTCAGAAGTTCCGCCCATTAGGCCACGTCAGTTGAGCGCTTCGCTCGTATACGTGTTTATCTCAAAACTCCATTTTTTAAGTCGGTGGACACGATATCTCGAAAAGTTATGAAGCGATTTAGTTCAAATTTTGTACAAATCTTTGAAATAACATTATCTAGTTATTAAACGAAGGATTTTTTTTTTTGTTAATTACAACAATTTTTTTTTAGCCAATGTATGTCGAAAATTTCACTAAAAAATGCGTTTTTTGGTTCAAAGCCTGTCATAAATTCAAATTTTGATTTTTTTTTCCTTCGTACAACAACGAGATTTATCCATATACTAACGAAATCCGTTTGGTTTTCTGATTTTAGATGAACCAATAATGAGCTATGCTGTCCACGGCAAGAGCATTTTTTTTTGAGACGTCAAAGAAGATGAGGTATCAACGGCTGAGTTTTCGAAATTTTTAAATAAAAATTTCACAAAATACTGTTTATATATGTATCTTAGATACGGTGAATTGCTTAAATAAAATATATGATTTTATATACTAAAAAAAAATAGTCAAAATCTGCTTTTTTTCAACCTCTGAAACCCACCTAACCCCTTAAGTCTGAATGTAATGATTGAACAAGTAATAAATCAGTTGTTGAGAAGCCCTTCAAGGCAAAAGTTATTCTTTTTTTTTAAATTCTCCTGCTTGAGAAAATTATAAAATTCGCGCTATGCTCTTTAAACATATGTGATTGTTGATAAAGTGTGCTGGTTGTACGATCTCGCTGCATAAAAATTAATTTATTGCCGTTCTTAATATTTATTTTAGTCGGAAAATGTACCATATTCTTATTTGTAAACAATAAATATCTATTAACTAAATTATTGCTACATTTATTAAAAGGTCTTTATGGTAAAGAACAAATGGAATAACACTACTTTACAAACAATTGAAAACAGCTATAGCATTGACCACTTTGGCAATGATATAGACGAGGGTGTTTTAGGGCTCGCGTCTTATGGTTTCCACAGCGATTCGGATTATTCCATGGACATACCCGTAAAATCGGAAAAGCGCAAGAAGAGAGTGCAAGTTAAGCACGCAGATTGGATGAGCATTCAAAACAAATATCGAAGACAAAGTGGAAAATCATATTATGGAAAAAATAAAGAAAATCACGTTTGGTGTTATAAAAAAAAGAAAGATGCAAAAGTAATGAAGCAGCGATGTAGGTAAATGTATAAGTAAAACTGCCAAATCAACCATGCAATGCGATCAAATTACTGACGACGAGAGAGGTAGATTATTTAAACAATTTTGGAGTATGGATATAAAACAAAAACGAATTTATATAAATACCTTGATACAAAGCGCACCACCTGTTAGACGTGCAAAACGTAAAGAAAACGAACCACCAAAAAGATGTCGAGCTTTGAAATAATACCTCAAAATAGATAATAAAAATATGCGTGTGTGCAGAACGTTCAATTCAAACAGGAAACTGTGAATACGATATTTTAGAAACACTTAGAACAGAACATTTAAACAGTGAAGAAAAGTTACACCTATTAAAGCTCTGCCAAAATTATAAAGATATCTTGTTTGAGGGAAATAAAAATTGACTTTCACCAATCAAGTCAAGCATAAAATAACAACAACAGACGATATCCCTATACATACAAAATCCTATAGAAACCCTCAAGTACACAAATCTGAAGTAAAAAAAACAAATAGTAGATATGTTAGGATAGGGAATAATACGCTCAAGTTATTCTCCCTGGAGTTCCCCTGTATGGACAGTTCCAAAAAAACTCGATGCCAGCGGTAAACAAAAATGGCGGCTGGTTATAGATTACAGGAAACTTAATGAGAAAACCATATCCGATAGGTATCCCCTTCCCAATATAAGCGAAATTCTAGACAAATTAGGTAAATGTATGTACTGTACCACACTTGATTTGGCAAGTGGGTTTCACCAAATTAAGATGCATGATAAAGACATACCAAAAACTGCATGCACAGTAGAAGGCAGACATTTTGAGTATCTTAGAATGCCTTTTGGACTCAAAAACGCACCATCCACCTTCCAAAGAGTCATGGATAACGTTTTAGCTTAACTAGTAGGTAAAATATGTCTAGTATATCTAGACGATATTCTTATCTATTCCACATCCCTAGAAGAACACATACAAAACATCCAGTTAGTTTTCGATAAGCTTCGATCATCCAACCTTAAAATTCAAACAGATAAATCCGAATTTCTAAAAAAAGAAACAAAGTTTCTCGGGCATATTATTCAACAGAGGGAATAAGACCCAATCCGACAAAAATTGATGGTTTCTTTCCCATGACTTTCCAATCCCTGGAACTCAGAAGAAAATTCAAAGCTTCATTGGCCTCGGGGGCTATTACCGAAAATTCATTAAGGATTTTCCAAATTAACTAAACACCTAACGGAATGCCTCAAGAAGGGTAAAAACATAGACTTTAATGAGAGATACATGAACGCTTTTGAAACATGTAAATCTATCTTAACCAAAGACCCCATTCTACAGTATCTTGATTTTGCAAAACCCTTCGTCCGTGGTTAGTATGGACGCAAGCAACTTTGCGTTAGGAGCTATATTATCCCAAGGTCGCATAGGAAACGATAAACCTATATGCTACGCTAGTCGAACCCTCACGGAATCCGAATGCAATTATTCAACAATAGAAAAAGAACTATTGCCGATAGTATGGGCGACAACATATTTCCGCCCTTACCTGTTTGGACGTAAGTTCTTTATTGTGACTGATCATACACCACTCACGTGATTAATGAGTTTAAAAGAGCCTAATTCAAAACTGGTCAGGTGGCGCCTCAAACTGGAAGAATTCGACTATGAGATAGTATACAAGAAAGGAAAATTAAATACAAATGCTGATGCCCTAAGTCGAATAAAAATAGATACACCTAAATTATCAGAAATAAATGATCCTGCTTCAAATAAGTACCACAGTGCATTCAGCAGAAGAAAATTTAAATGACGGCATATATATCTCAGAGAAACCTCTAAACGACTTTAATCTACAGCTCATATTCGAAAACTCATCAGAAACTCCAGAAATGTCAGTTATCACGCCATTCAAAAACAAGCAACGTAGGATATTCAGGAAACCTTTATACACAGAAGAAATAATAATAGATATTTAAAAAAAAATTCTCAATCCAAATAAATTGTCCGCTATATTTGCTGACGATGACACTTTTCGCATTATTCAGTCCGTTTATTCAAAAAATTTTAAATAATAAAATGTTTCGTTTAATACAATGTAAAGAAATATTGTACGACATAACAGACACTGACAAACAAGAGGAACTAGTAAAGAATTACCATGAAAATAATAACCACCGCGGAATTAACGAAATGCTTCTCCATCTTAAAAGACAATTTCATTTCCCTTTTATGAAAAACAAAATAGCACAGATAGTTAACAACTGCAACAAATGCCAAACCCTTAAATATGACAGAAATCCCCCAAAACCCTTGTTTGAAAAACCGGATACCCCCTTAAAACCTTTAGATATCTTACATATAGACATTTTATTGACAAATTGTCAAAATTTGCAGCAGCATGCACACTCCCATCAAGACTGTATGTATACTAAAATCTCTAAAACAATTCATTAATCTTTACGGTATTCCAAGGAAAATAGTTGCTGACCAAGGCTCGGAGTTCACAGCCAATATTTTCCAAGAATTTTGTAGGCAATTCCAAATTAAGTTGCATATTACCTCATTTCAACAGAGCACGAGTAACGCTCCTGTAGAAAGACTGCATTCCACCCTAACGGAATTATACAGAATTGTATTAACTACCAGAAAAGAGAATCACCTCAGCGAAGACCATGATGCCATACTATACTTACAGAAACGTTGATCACCTACAACAACTCAATACACAGTACTACGAAATTGACCCCATTCGAACTATTTTTCGGTAGAACCTTCAAATTTAATAATACTGTCAAAATTAATAAAGATTCACACAAAACCAAAAATCTCTAAATAAACCTTTTCTTTATTAATAGGATACTGAGGGGTGGGCGACCGCGTGGTACCAATTACCGCGTTAGGCAGCGCGCTAGATCAGGCGTCGCAGGCATCGGGGAAAAAATACAACATACATATCTTCCCACAACACGCAGCCACGAGCATACGTGGTCTATTACGGTCAATTGTTGCAGGGCTGTGCTTCTTTGCACTTATGTACTTCTTCAAACGATACCGCTCAAACGCCCCCAGAGTCCGAAGACGAAGGGGTGGACCCGAGGCAGTTTGGTCTGACGGACCAAGAATACAGCAGGGTCTCAGCTTCGGAAAAGCTAAATTTGAAGAGGGGCAGAGGTCTAAAATTGATTGGGACAAGATCCCTAACTAGTGCAAAAGAAGCAGCACGCCTCGGGTGGTTAGAAGGAGGACTCTACACTCAGTCCTATGTTAACCATTTAACCCAAGAGATAACAGACCTGTTTACCTTCAACCAATCTGAGGATGAAAAAGTAACTATTCCTGTGGGCATAACAGAAATAAGCAAACATCAAAAAATAAGTAGATTCTGATTAGGACGCGCAAGAATAATCAGTAATCACAATAACCTCATACATATTCTTAACATTGACGAAACGCGCTTGCAAACCCGCTTGCAAAAAATCACCATATACTTAATATACAACTAACTCCACCTGCATTGCACAAATAATAAGCATCAAAGATGCTCTGTGCGACCTAGAAGATGTTGGCAATATAAACTTAATCATACAACCCGAACCAAACTATATACTCTTCATCAATACAAACAAGACTACCGTAAAAACTAGCTGCAACAACGACACCTACGAAGTTAAGGGTACAGCTCTCCTCTACTACAACAACTGTTCAATCAATGTCAACGGCGAAATCTACAAAGACAACCCCATGTTTTACAGAGACGATTTTTTTCTACTCCTCATAAGCTATTCCGAAATAAGCGCAAAAACAATAACAAACAAACTGAGCCTCGACAAACTTAGAAGCTATCAAATAGAAAGTCACGAAACAACATCAAAGAAAAACAACATTATTATTCTAAACTGTTGACTAAGCATCATATTTACCGCCGCCCTTGGGCAAAAAGTAAGGTGAATTTGGTTGTAAAATGAAAAATTTTTATTTATTCTTGTAAGTCAATTTCATCCCCTTCAAAATAGTCCCCTCTCGATGAAATACACTTATGCCAACGATTTTTCCAATCCCCGAAACATGCCAAATAGTCCATTTCCGGTATAGCCATCAGCACCTTCTTCGATTCAGCTTTTATCTCCTCAGTCGACTCGAAACGCGTTCCCCGGAGTGGTCTCTTGAGTTTTGGGAATAGCCAGAAGTCACACGGAGCCAAACCAGGCGAATACGGTGGTTGCGGAACGATACGCGAGGAATTTTTGGCGAAATAGTCACGAAGAACGAGTGCAGTGTGAGACGGTGTATTATCGTGAGAAATTGAGAGTTTTCGGTACCAAACGAGATTTGACTTTTCGTAGGCCCAAATGGTCTTTCAAAATGGTTTTCAGAGATCCTTCTGATATTCCGATCATATCAATATCAGTAAGGCCTTTAACAGTCAACCGACGATTTTTGAGCACTAAATCCTTCACTTTATTGACGAGTTGGTCATCTGTTGACGTGGATGGTCGTTCGGAGCGCTCCAAGTCATCAACACGTTCCACTTATAAGCATTTTTCTGCGACATGATCGAATCACCAAATGCCTTCTGCAACATGCTAAACGTTTCCGCAGCCGAAATTTCATTCCGCAAACAAAATTTGATGGCACTTCTCTGCTCAATCAAATCAGACATTGTGAAAATCGAAAAATGCACTCTTGGTCGTTTGGTAAACACAAGCGTAAATATATTACTGATAATGACATTCACATGAAAGTTGGCCCAGATGTTATTAACAGCGCTGCCAACTCATGAAAAAAATAACTAGAGCGAAATTTTAATCCCGCGAAGTTTGACAAATAAATTAACCTTACTTTTTGCCCAAAGAGTACATCGCAAGGACAAGAACTAAATTTTAATTCACGCCTGATCTTCAACTAAACGTTCCAGCCCCTACGTCTTCCTTGTGGTCTCACTTTACTCTAAGGGGGGAGGAGTTATAGAAACCCCCATAGCACAACCACCAACCAAACATCCAAGGTTACATATATAATATTGTAACTAAGTCAATGAACTAAATTGAGTTCATAAGAATTATTATTAAAATATAGAATAAGCAAATTGTAATTAAATTGAGTTCATAAGAATTATTAAAATACAGAATAAACAATTTTGCAATTAATTTACAAGCTTCATATTGCCGAATTAACAAAAACTGTAAAATGCTAATAAGCAATACTAATGTTATTATATGATTTAGTATTAAAATACAGAATAAGCAATTTTGTAATTAAATTATAAGTTTCATTTGTAAACACTTTAAATAAAAGAATCAGTTGTAATTCAGTGGTGAAAGAAAGGAGTGTATTGTTTTTTTCTATCCTTCAAAAGATAGGAACATAACTCGTGTTTCATCATACTGATAATCCAGTTAAATGCAAGTGCATAGTTGAACAAATCGTGAAAATTAAAGCGATATCTAAAAACTAAACGCATTTCATCATACTGAAAATTCAGTCAAATTTGAATCTCAGCTAAAAGTCATGAACCACCAAAGCTCATCGACCGACAGTCACCGAATAGTGGAATAGTATTAAAGCAGTGGTCGCCAACCCGTCGATCGCGAGCTACCGGTAGCTCGCAAAGGCAATTCTGGAGCTCGCGCTGCTTACGTTGCAAAAAATCCAAAAGTCTGAAAATCATACCAGTATTAGCAAATTTCAGAAATTTTCATAATAAATAGATAAACAGCGGCAACACCGCGGTAAGCGATTTCGCGCCGACGCGAAGTCGCGTCTCCGTTCTAGGATCGGCTGGAACCGATTAGCGTGTTCGAGAATTTTTTGGCTTTATATATACGCAATGCACGTCGACATTGCGCTCAGTTTAATACTGAACGGCATTATCAACGTTCTGCGTGCAGCGGTTGGGTTAGAGTTCGAAACATTATGGCAAGCAGTACTAAGAAGGCGAAGACATACCATTTCCATTCGGAATAGGAAGAACAATACCTACTTCTTCACAGAAGTTAAAGGCAAAAGTGTTTGTTTGTTATGTAATACATCTGTGTCAGTTCCTAAAAAAGGAAATATTGAGAGGCATCATAAAACTGTACACTCGAATTTTGAGAAGGCATTCCCGTTAAATTCTGCCACCAGAAAAGAAAAACTGAAACATTTAAAAATCCAGTTAATTGGACAACAGTCAATATTTTTGAAAACAATCGACAAAAATAAGGCTGCAACTGAAGGATCTTATCGTGTTTCCCAGATAATTGCACAAAAGAAAAAACCTTATGAAGACGGGGAAATCATAAAGCATTTTTGGAAGCTGCAGATTCTTTATTCGCCAACTTTAGAAATAAAGACGAAATAGTGTCTGCTATAAAATCTATGCAACTTTCTGCTAATACAATGATGAGGCGAGTAGAAGTAATGAGCAATGATATTTTTTTACAGTTAAGAAGTGACTTAGATAACTATTTATTTTTCACTGCAACTGGATGAATCAACAGATGTAGTTGACACCTCACAGATGGCCATATTTGTCAGGATGGCTTTTAGTGATTTTACAATTAAAGAAGATCTTTTGAAGTTTATTCCACTCAAAGAACATACTGTTTTCTCATTTAAAAAATCTCATCTGTTCTGAGAAAATTCCAATATCAAAAATGGTAGGCCTGACAACTAACGGTGCTCCAGCTATGGTGGGTTGTGATAAGGGGCTCGTGGCGCTATGTCATAAGGATGAAAGTTTTCCACAATTTCTTAGTTACCACTGTATTATACATCAGCAAGCATTATGTGGAAATTTTCTAAACTTGAACAACGTTATGAAACTGGTGGTGAAAATTGTGAACAAGATTAGAGCCCAAGCGTTACAAAGAATATTATTTAAAACCATGGCTGATGAAATTGACTGTCAATATGGAGAGCTACTTCTTCACTCTGAAGTGCGATGGTTAAGCAGAGGACGAGTGTTCAAACGTTTCAATGATGTCCTGCCTGCTATACTCCAATTTTTTAAAGAACGCGATGAACCGATTCCTGAACTGGAAAATTCGACTTGGCTCAGAGATTTTGGTTTTCTTGTGGACATTACAGAGAAATTAAATGAGCTTAACTTGCAGCTTCAAGGCAGGGATAAAGAATTAGCGGAAATGATTTCTGATATAAATGCATTTATTACAAAACTTGAATTTTGGGAACAAAACCTAAAAAACCGCGATAATAAGAATTTTCCTATTCTTTCCGAAAAGATATCAAAAAATCTATTAGAGCCCTATGACAGTAAATATCATATGGAAATAGTTTCTAACTTGAAGGAAAACTTCAAAAATCGTTTCAAGGATTTCAGCAAAATTGCTTTAGTGACGCAATTTGTTGTTTCACCCTTCATGGACATTGATATAGGTACAACAGTTTGCAACTTGTGTTATGAACAACTTTGGCGAAGACATTGCTGTGACAGAAATGGAAAGTGACTTGACTTTAAAATCTTTAGGACTTTATGGACTTTAGTAAGTAAAGATAAGTATTCAGTTTTATGTCGTGTTGCGTTGAAAGTGAAAGCGTTGTTCATTTCAACTTATTTGTGTGAATCTTCTTTTTCCAATATGAAATTTATTAAAAATAAATACCGCAATCGGCTTACAACTTACGACTGTATCAAATTATACTGCAAATATTAAAAAAATTATCGATGAGTCAGAACGTCAACCTTCTCATTAAATATGCTCTTTTTATCTGCCCATATTTTATTTATATAATAATGTACTATTACTGTTTTGTTGTTTTTTAAGTCGCTTGTGATTTGCCATTATGACTGCAAAAAATTTTGTTACGATTGATAGGTGTGAACATGGATGTATAATAGTTATGCATAAGTATAAGCACTATAAGTCATAAGTTTATTATATATAGAACGTATATTAGTAAAATAAATACATGTATTGTATGTCGAATATAACTGTGTATTATTTAATTTATGTTGGCTTGTGCAAGTAGCTCGCTGTTTATTTCGAAATCTTGAAAGTAGCTCAACACATTGAAAAGGTTGGCGACCACTGTATTAAAGTATCGCACCCCGCACCATAGTAGGGGAAGGAAAAACCCAAAGAGGATCATAGCGGAACGATTGGATTTCAAGGAGGCAGTAAACTTCATAATACGGTAAGATTTTTTTTTTTTTTGTAATTTTAAGCATTTTCATGTTAAATTTTGAAAAGAAAGTGTTAGAACAACACAAGTATACTAGTTATGAAAAGTGCAAAAGCAAAAATATCAAAGAAAACTAAGTACCAATTTTTAAAAAAGAAGTGTCAAGTATACTAAATAGTTTGCAAAAATTTCAAAAGTAATAATATCAAAAAAAAAAAAATTAATATAGTATATTACACAAGAAAATATCTAATTTTTATTAAAATGGAACAAATTGAAAATGCGATAACACAACTAACGGGGGCAGTTAACGCACAAGTGGAGCAAATGAGGGTCATGAGTACTAGAATAAATCTGTTAGAACCAGTGGTTAGTCCTCCTAACAAAATGGTAAATTCTAATAATCCCATCAACTTGACTGAGGCAAACTGTTATAGTAAAACCCTTAAGCATAATTTAATACACATAACAAATTCTTAATATTCATAATTTAACTGAAATTGCATTTCCGGCATATGCCAATACCCTTTCACATTTCATTATTATAGTTTGCATTTCCGGCATATGCCAATACCCTTTCACATTTCATAAATGCTGAAATGGCTAAAGAACCTTTTATCACTTATTAATCGAAAGAATATTGAACTTGCTTAGCAAATGCTGAATTTGCTAAAGAACTTTTTATCATATATTAATTAAACTTACTTAACAAATGCTGAATTTACATTTCCGGCACATGCCAATATTTTCACTATTTTTGTATAGCAAAACAATTCCAAAGAATCGATTTGCAAATAATAATTTAATTTCCTGCTGACCAAATATGCAAGGTAGACATAAAGAAAGGTATAAGTAAGACAATTGTAATAAGTTTAAGTCAGTCTGTAATCAGCCATCTAAAGATAGATTGGCAGTCTGTAATCAGCCATCTAAAGATAGATTGGCAGTCTGTAATTAGCCATCAAAAAGATAAATTGGACAATTAAATAAAGTGAAGTTTAAAATAAAAATCAATTCGTTGTTTTTTTATCTTCCAAACGGACTCAAATTAAAACTGCAAACCTGCGGGAAATAAATAGGATGCCCGTTAGTGTCGAATCGACATTAAAGGACTATGATGTAGTAAAAACAAAACCGATTTATCGAGCCATCCTTCGTCAAATTAAACAAAAAATAAAAGGATCTGCAGATGCAGCCCTTATTTCTTATATTTTCGATGAGGATTGGGGAAAAATTAAAAGCTGTTTGTCACTGCACTACGCAGACAAACGTGTCTCAGAAACATTTTTGCGTAGATCAATTGTACGCTTAATCACCAGTTATCACTTATAGTAAATAATAATAATAGGGCAAGACTACTCCAGGGAAACAAGCAATCCGCTTTTGTAAACCTACAGAAACAGAGCCCTTGATGTTTTTATTAGAGGATTGAGTGGCGAATTGTCCAGGATGCTAGTCATCCAACGACCCAGAAGCCTACTCATTCTGCCTTGAAATATAAAACCTTAATTTAAGAAACTATTCTATTACATTCTAATTCATTCGAAGAGAGTAAATTATATGAACCGAATAGGAAGCACGCCCATGGTAAGGCAATCAAACAATTCATCAAAAATTCCTAGGAAAAGCCAAAAGTTATTTAATGTTCAAACAGAAGATCCGGAACCCGAAACACTCGAAGTAGGCGAGGCGGTCAATTTTATGACGGACGCCTATCTAGTCTTCCCTATTTAGAACTTATTTTACAAAACGGTAACACTCTAAAATTTCCTATAGATACAGGGGCCAATAAAAACTTTGCTTGCAAAAAAATTGCCAAAAATTCATTGCAACTAAAGAACCCCTTCAGTTAGCACTGTCCTCTAATCATTGTACTGAAATGCACTAGCAATAATGTTGTTGAGTAAATATTATATGTAAAACAACATTGTTGACTAAATATAATATGTAAGTAAGTTAGCACGCACAACAATTTGCACACTAATCATTGTACTGAAATATACTAGCAGCAATATTGTGGGGTAAAAATGTAAACAATATTGTTGAGTAAATATATTATTTTAATAAAATGCTGCGCTATTAAAAAGCGCTCGAATTGCCAAACTCGTTCACAGAGTTAAGCACTTTTCTAATATCCCAACAACAACAATAACTTATAATTTCGCCTGTACTAACCTACTTCAAGCGAAAATTGTGCCGCCGTAATATAATTCGCTATTGCCCAATGAGTTGAATTGCATTGTTAGCAACTCCACATGTAAGAATCAGTAAATAAGAACACAAATAAACAAATGTAAAACTATTGTAAAGAAGAACACAAACAAAATATATTAGTGTGTTAGCAATTTATTGTATAAAAGAAGAAATCCCAATAAAATGTTTAAGTTCTTTTGCCAACTCCAACTCCACTAGTTTAATTTCGGTGAAGGGTAGCTAATTTGTATGTAAGTATGCACACTTGATGCCCTATTATATGTACGTACATATGCATACATTTTCGACTCCCAGCAAAACTATGCTTATTAGTATACACATATGTATGTATGTACCTACAACAGCACACACAAAGCTCTTGCTTTATGCCTCTGCATGCGTATGTTTCCAAAACTAAAATTATAAGCCCAGCGACTACAAGAACAAAATACATTCATAGGCGCAGTCGTAGCGGTCATGATTTTTTTAGTCGCAACGGCGCTGAAAAATCCAAAATATTCTATAACACTAAGTTCGGGCTCATATGCTTATATGCCCATATGCCATTTTCCTCGTCAATTCGAAAATATTTCGCGTTAAATTACTTGGCAATATTTGGTAAATCTTGAATTTTTGTGAAGTCGAATGGTCGCAGCTCCATACATATGTATGCACCCATATATGTATGTATGTAAATATGTATGTCTTCTAAATTCTCGACAGCAATATCTTTTCTGTGGTAAGTGCTCGCAGCCTCATATGTAAGTATGCCTATGGAAGTTTGTATGCATGTATTTATGTATATGCGTGTTTGCTTTTGCACGTCCATATGAACGATTTTTCATATGCAGATATTCATTTGATTTAGCTGAACGAATATATTGATTTTGTAACGAAATCCTGTCGAATTGTACTATTGGTATATGTTTAAGTTCCTCTTACCAAATAAATATTATTATCCTTAAGAAAATGAAATACTACAATAGTTTCTTTATTTTTATTTTTATCAACAAGTCAGTTAAGTACTCTTATATGTATGTATATGTACATATATATATTACAATACTGTAAATAATAGGTATACATTTACATTTCCTGAAATGAAAAAAATATATATGTATATAAAATTGTGAAAGCACGCATTACGAAATTGTTCTCATATTATAACAATTTCTCACACGACTTCGATATTGACATCGATTAAGTCATTGCGATTTACCTGATTTTTAAAACACTACTCTCAATCCATCATGATTAAGAAAAAATTGTTTTGCTTTCAAAATCTAGGCTAGGGTGTTACCTGAAAGGGAAGAAAAACTAAAAAGAAACCTGTGAAATAGACTTAGAAATAGAAAAAACTGAAATGGAAAATACCTATGAAATATATATATAAAACAAAAACCTGAAATAAACAAAACTGAGAATCCCTGAAATAAAAGAATAGGTATCATCATATGCAAAAGATAGCTAATACGATAATTAATTAGGTACCTATGTGAACGGTGCATCTCTTTTCGTGGGGCCCTGCCTTACAACCTACTACAGTTTTTTAATTTATTTTGGAGTTTTCTTACTTTGACACACCTCAGTTTGCAAGAGCCACTTTGCATTCTCGAATAGAAGGACAGTTAAAAGAAAATGGAATAGTTTTATGCGATGATCTCTACACTCGCCAGATCCTACAAACCAGTTGGGAAATATTTTTTGTGTGTTTTATTTTAAAACGGACAACATAAAACTTCTAAGACCTGCAATGTAATGTGGGCATATTTTTCGAAGAGCTGACGGTACCACAACATTTGGAGTCGACACACTTCGAATACCCTGTCTTCAGGATTATCAAGCCTTAAATCGCTGTCATCCATAAAGTTTTTGGATCCAATCAGGGCTTCTGAATGTAACTTCAGCTCTCCTTTTGTTTTCGTCATGGCGTGGTTGCATTCACATTTCTCATTTCACATTTGAGCTTGCACAGCACTTTTTGGTAAATACCATAACCAGTGAAGTAACGCTGCACTTGATCTCAGCTTCATCACTTTCGTCAGCAAATTTGACGTCTTCCACATTAATCTCCTCTAAAACGAGATCCTCATTTTGCTGGTCTCCTCTGTCTCTAGATGACAATCCTCGGAGCCTACATTCCAATCTAAATTTATATCGTCATCGTCTGTACAGTTTGAACCTTTTTTCTCAAATCTCTGGCGTAAAATTTTCATTGAGATTAATCGCGCTACTAAATATATATTGAGCTTCGTGAGCTGTTGGATGGGTATTCATACCCTGACTAGCTCGTATGCTATATAAACAGTTTTCTAACGCATCTTGATTTATTTTCCCGGTGAAAATAAATTTTAAGGAGCTTTGTTCGATAAAAAGTTCCTCGCATAACTTTTGCATCGCTAAAATCGTTATGCGGAAACCTTCGATGCACTTTACGTGCGTATTTCCCGGCAACTGGAATGACCGCAAAAAATCTAGATCTTTATTCAATCTATCAATTTTTTTACCAACATCTGTTAAAAAATAAACATAAACACAAATAAAAAATAAACATTTGTTGCCAATTTTATTTTCGCATTGACCTTCCACATGGTCTACGAACCCATCGATAAAATCTTTAGCTTTATTAATGCTCAAGTCCGATTTGATGATGATTTCATCGAATAATAGAACGCTTATGCGTTCGGTGTCGGACATAGTTGAAACAATTTTTTCTAAATTATCACAGGTATTGGCATCGAACCCCGGAACAACATATTTGATGGGGCGCCAACGCGAAAGGGATGATTTATGGGGCAAAGCAAAACCTAGATCGTCACACATAAACGTATATGCTTTGGAGGACATATAATTGATGTTTTGGGCCAATGTCTTCTCCTCCTCGCTATAACGATTTTTTGGCCCCTGACGATCATTCTTGCGAAAGTTACAGCATCACTGCTTGAAGTTTCTTCCGTAAGAACTGCACGACTACACAAATATTTATATTTTTGCTGTAGCTTCTCATTCTCTGCTTCTAACTCTTGAATTCTTTTTTTTTTTTTAATTTTATTTCGTTGCTCCGATAAAAACGAGCAGGCTGAGCAAATCGTTCGCGACTGCTAGTGATTTCTAAGTCCTCACAGATGTTTTTTTTTTTTTTTGGAACCTGCCTTGTTCCCTCTAGAATGGAATATTTTTCGAACTCTTCCAAAAAAAAAGACATGTGAGGACTTAGAAATCACTAGTAGAAATTAGATTAAAGAAAATAATTGAGGAATTAGAAGCAGAAAATGAGGAGCTGCAACAAAAATATAAATATTTGTGTAGTCGTGCAGTACTAGCGGAAGAAACTTCAAGCAGTGATGCTGTAACTTTCGCAAGAATGATCGTCAGGGGCCAAAAAATTGTTATAGCGAGGAGGAAAAGACATTGGCCCAAAACATCAATTATATGTCCTCCAAAGCATATACGTTTATGCGTGACGATCTAGGTTTTGCTTTGCCCCATAAATCATCCCTTTCGCGTTGGCGCCCCATCAAATATGTTGTTCCGGGGTTCGATGCCAATACCTGTGATAATTTAGAAAAAATTGTTTCAACTATGTCCGACACCGAACGCATAAGCGTTCTATTATTCGATGAAATCATCATCAAATCGGACTTGAGCATTAATAAAGCTAAAGATTTTATCGATGGGTTCGTAGACCATGTGGAAGGTCAATGCGAAAATAAAATTGGCAACAAATGTTTATTTTTTATTTGTGTTTATGTTTATTTTTTAACAGATGTTGGTAAAAAAATTGATAGATTGAATAAAGATCTAGATTTTTTGCGGTCATTCCAGTTGCCGGGAAATACGCACGTAAAGTGCATCGAAGGTTTCCGCATAACGATTTTAGCGATGCAAAAGTTATGCGAGGAACTTTTTATCGAACAAAGCTCCTTAAAATTTATTTTCACCGGGAAAATAAATCAAGATGCGTTAGAAAACTGTTTATATAGCATACGAGCTAGTCAGGGTATGAATACCCATCCAACAGCTCACGAAGCTCAATATATATTTAGTAGCGCGATTAATCTCAATGAAAATTTTACGCCAGAGATTTGAGAAAAAAGGTTCAAACTGTACAGACGATGACGATATAAATTTAGATTGGAATGTAGGCTCCGAGGATTGTCATCTAGAGACAGAGGAGACCAGCAAAATGAGGATCTCGTTTTAGAGGAGATTAATGTGGAAGACGTCAAATTTGCTGACGAAAGTGATGAAGCTGAGATCAAGTGCAGCGTTACTTCACTGGTTATGGTATTTACCAAAAAGTGCTGTGCAAGCTCAAATGTGAAATGAGAAATGTGAATGCAACCACGCCATGACGAAAACAAAAGGAGAGCTGAAGTTACATTCAGAAGCCCTGATTGGATCCAAAAACTTTATGGATGACAGCGATTTAAGGCTTGATAATCCTGAAGACAGGGTATTCGAAGTGTGTCGACTCCAAATGTTGTGGTACCGTCAGCTCTTCGAAAAATATGCCCACATTACATTGCAGGTCTTAGAAGTTTTATGTTGTCCGTTTTAAAAGAAAAACCACAAAAAATATTTCCCCCCGTTTGGTTTGTAGGATCTGGCAAGCGTAGAGATCATCGCGTAAAACTATTAGATTTTTTTTTAACTGTCCTTCTGTTCAAAAATACAAAGTGGCTCTTGCGAAATGAGGTAAATAGTATCAGATCGCAATAGGATCAAAATAAATTTAAAAAAACTGTAGTCGGTTGTTAGCCAGGGCCTCACGAAAAGGGATGCACCGTTCACAGGTAATTAATAATCGTATTAGCTATCTTTTGCATATGATAATACCATTCTTTTATTTCAGGGTTTTCCAGTTTTGTTTATTTCAGGTTTTTTTATATATGTATATAACGAGTTGGCAAACCATCGTCATTATTCACGCGAAAGATGAAAAAACCAACCAAAAACGTTGTCTACCAAAAAGTGTTACAATAAAGTTCGAATGAAAGTGTATCAAAGAATTTGCTTTGTTTCGTATTAATTTTATTTTCTTTCAGCAAATCATTGAATTTATCGTCTAGCGAAGCGGGCGAGGGTACGCTTGTATGTATATATTTCTTCTAAATGAGCTTGGGGGCATTGGCCCTTCAATATCACTCTCATTCCATCTTTTTGTAAATCAAATTACTTATTGTCTAACGACAGGTGTAATATTTTATGCAAGAAATAAAAAAAAAAATTTTCATTCGAATCATTTGAAATTTCTGTATACAATAACGAAAAATTCAAAAAAAGTTGTACACATAAAATGAATGTCGATTCGAAACTTACTTTAATCTAAGAATCGAGCAAGTTTTGTTTTGTACAATATTTTGATTTTTTCTTTTTTTTGAAGAAAATATTTATATTAAAAGAAATTTTTTTTTGCTAAAAACCTTCCCCTAGTGGATCCCTATAATATGAAAAAAGAACGAATAAAATTGGCCTCGTATAGGCCCAAAAAAATGCGTACAAACGAACATCATTTCATTTTTATATATGTATATAGATACATATATATTTCACAGGTATTTTCTATTGCAGGTTTTTCCTATTTTTTAGTCAATGACACAGGTTTCTCTTTTATTTTTGCTTCTCTTTCAGATTTTTAAAGCACTACACTCTTAATATGGATAGAGATTAGTGTTTTTAAAAAATTAGGTAAATCGCAATGACTTAATCGATGTCAATATCGAAGTCGTATGAGAAATTGTTATAATATGTGAACAATTTCGCAATTCGAACTTTGACAATTTTATTTTATTTTTTTCGTAGTATTGTAATATACTATATATACATATGAGTAGTTAACTAAGTTGTTGCTAAAAAAATATTAAAAAAATTAACAAAATTAGATTTCAATTTGCTTAAGGATAATAATATTTATTTATTAAGAAGAACTTAAATAAACATATACCAATACAACGCACGCTCGATAACGTGAACGCTCTAAAGCGTGAATACCCCAAAACGTGAACAAACATTTTTGAACATTGACTACTCTAAAACGTAAGCAAACCCAAAAAGCGCTATAACATGAACAATAAACGTTACAATTATTTGATTGTAGTTTACATTGATCTCAAGTAATTCTGAAATTGGGGAATCCCCCAATTATAAAGTAGGCATTTTATTCGTAGTTACATGTAAGGAGTAAAATATTTCAGTCGCGGTTTTGGTTTTGCAAAGAATGTTTCGTCTTATGTTTTCTGGTGGAAATGAATTCTGAAAAACCCGTGTGCTTGGCATTAAAACAAAAGGCTAAAATTCTCGGCTTTTAAAAAAAGGCTCATCTGTGACGATTTTAGCAAAGAAATATAATGTTGCTAAATCAACAATTTGTAACGTTAAGCGAAAAAGCAAGTGATTTTAAAATGCGTAAACGACACGTATTGTGGACCTGGAAATAGAAAAACATTGCGTTCTTCAGAGTTGCCCTAAATGGAGAGAGCTCTTTATCGTTGGTTTATCTGAATGCAAGATAAAAACTGGCCAGTAAGTACTCTAATGTTGAAAGAAAAGGCAAAAGCACTGCATGCAAAATTTAAAGAAAAGGAACAAACTCTCCGCTAGTGATGGATGGCTCCAAGGATTCGAGAAGAGGTACGGTATTCGTCTTCTTAAAATATCAGGCGAAAAACTGTTTTCGCAACCTCAGCTAGTGGATCCGTTTAAAGAATAACTTAAAGCTAAAATGGCCGAATTGGAGTTGTGAACTTTTACCAGAGAAAACGTACGCGTCAAGTTTGGAGAAGAGAGCCCCAGGGGTAAAGTCCGAGCAGCAGCGAATCACGTTTTTATGCTGTTCAAACGCCACTGGCTCCCACAAGCTTAAGCTTTTGGTAATTGGAAAGGCGAAGAATCCACGCTGCTTTAAAAACTTTCAGTGTCTCAACGTCGGCTATTTTCAAGCAATGGTTTCATGAGTCATTTGTTCCACAGGTGAATATTTCTTTTGAGTTTTGTCCGATTTTTAAGGTTAACTGGTTGTTTTTTATGGTTACGTCGTTTTTAAAGGAGAAAGCCTTACCATTTAAAGCTCTCCTCCTAATCGACAACGCTCCTTCTCACTCAAATGAAGCTGAACTGACAACGGAGAATGGGCAAATTTCGGCAATGTTTATGCCCTCAAACGTTACTCCCCTCATTCAACCGATGGATCAGAATGCAATAAAAATCACTAAGTTGCATTAAAGAAACAGCCTTCTAGCTTCAATAGCAGCGAAAAAGTCTGATTTGCTCGAGTCTTTGAAAAAAATTAACTTAAAAACAGCCAAAAATCTTTTGGATGCGGCTTGGTTTCGTGTTGGTGAAGCAACATTAGCTAAGTGCTGGAACAGTATTTTAAATTTTGCAGTAAACAATGATGATCCCGAAGATATTCCGTTGGCGGTTTTAAAAGAAAAATGGGAAGCTGAACTTCGCACCTTGATGAGTAACACCGTCGATCTCCTTAGTAGTTTAAATCCTTAGGCTCGTTCGTGTTCGCAGATATGCTCAAAGATATGTATGTGGGTTATTAAAACAACTTCTTTTTATTAAAAATTTCAGATCGAATTCACGTTATCAGCCATTCATGAATGGAACGAAGATATCGAGGAGGGCAATGGAGATGACGATCATCAACAAGAGGACTAATCCGATGATGACAGCGTTTCAGAGCAACTGGAGAAAATTAAGCCGACTGAAGCAGTTGAAATTTTCAACAAGGCGTTAATATGGGCTGGCCATGAAGACGTCGATCAAAATGATATGAGTGTGCTAAGACGGTTAAGGGAGAAAGCTGTGCTTCAAGTTTTAGAAAAACTGAAAATACAAAAAAGATTACTAATTTTTTTAAATAAAACCATCGTATGACTTAATTTTCAATTAATATGTAACGAAAACAAGAATAAAATGTGAATTTAAATGTGAAAAAATGTGTTAACGTGAACTGCATTGGTTTGAATTAGTTCACGTTATCGAGCGTGCGCTATAATATAATTCGACAGGCTTTCGTTACAAAGTTCCTGGCGCATGCTGAATCTGGTCCTGGGAAGAGAAAAACGTTTAAACCCGCAGAGCTTCCTAAAATGGAAAGAGCATTGATGAAATGGTTTGCAAATCAACGAGCCAAGAATTTACCAATCACTTCTGATATGCTTAAACAAAAGGCCAAGTTTCTCCATGCCAAAATTCAGGAAAAATCGGGGGACTTCCATGCTAGCAATGGTTGGATTACAAACTTTAAAAAAAGATATGGAATACGAAGACTAAAAATATGTGGAGAAAAACTTTCGAATAAGACTCATTCAGTTAATCCATTTTTACAAAAACTGAACAAAAAAATTGCTGATTTAGGTTTGACCAAGGACCAGATATACAATGCCGATGAATTTGGTCTCTTTTGGAAGCTTTTGCCTGATAGAACTCTTGTGCGGTCAAAATGAACTTCCGCTCCAGGACATAAAATCAGTAAGGAAAGAATAACTTTTCTGGCTTGCACGAATGCATCTGGAAATCACAGAGTAAAACTAATGGTTATTGGGAAATCATTAAACCCACGATCACTTAACAATTTTACGGATATTCCAGTTGTCTACAAAGGAAATAAAAGTGCTTGGATGACCTTGACTTTGTTTGAGGAATGGTTTCAGAAAACATTTGTTCTAGAGGTACATCTGGTCATCTTTGTTTGTAAAAAATTTCATTTATTAATTTAAATTTCATAAAATTGCAGGTAAAAGGGTTCCTTCGTGCCGAAAATCTTCCCGAAAAGGCTCTATTTCTTATTGATAATGCGCCATGCCATCCCAAAGACGGCGAGTTAATGAGTAGTGATGGTCAAATATCTGTAATGTGTCTTCCTCCAAACTGTACTGCACTGATACAGCCCATGGACCAGAATGTTATAAGAATTACGAAATTGAACTACAAAACAAGCCTTTTAAGTGACATCGTTCGCCATGGAAAAACAATAGACGAATCTCTGCGAAACATCAACACGCATTATGCTTTTTAGCTAATGCCTGGAAAGCTGTTAATGTGACCTCCATTCAGTCATCATTTCAAAAACTGTTTGAGGTAACATCCGAATGGGATAGTGAAGATGTCATCCCTCTTTCAGAGTTACGCTTACAGTTACGAACAAAGTTACACAGGAGGAGACTATATCAGCATATAATATTTGGTTAGAATGGGCTGATCAAAATAATGCCTCTTTAGACGATATTATGACGCTCCAGAGACTTAGAAGCAGCGTAGTACTGAACAACCGAGCTTGCACAAAACAAACAAAAATTTCAAATTTTTTTAGTTCACCATAAAGTATGTGAGTCTTTCTATATTTATGTATATGAACGAATTAAACTTAAGCGTATTGAATTAAAATACATATTAAAAATAATAAACTTATTTTCCAACCAAATTTTTTCATAAAATTGTCTTTTATTTCATACAAAAAAAAAATACTCGCTACTTGCGACAACCTCAATTCTTGCACCGAGCCCTGTTTTCATTTTGTGCAAGAATCGAGGTACTACTGTACATGCAAAAATGAACACACTGCATTATCAATATACAAAGCAGTGTTGAAAACGAACATTGTGCTCTATCATACTGCATTGCAATATGCATTTACGAAGTCAGCCAATATTACGATTTGCTATGGCTCTCGAGAATTTAGAAGACATATTGGCATACATACATATACTGATGCATACAAATGTACGGAGCCTCGGCCACTCGACATGGCAAAAATTCTGAATTCACGAAATATTGGCAAATATTTTTATAAGACATTCGCTACCGAACTGTAAAACCGTGCAGTCGCATTTAATTCGTTTGTGCTTTAGCTTTATACTCGCTACTTTCTGTCTGCGCTACTTAACCTAAGTTAGCTTTTTAAAGTTTTCCCACGTGCTTTTTTTGTACTTCTGTTAAAGCTTTAAACTTACAACTTATTTTGACAAAACCGTAATATTCCATCAAAATGCCCCCCGGGGCCAACAGGCTGGGGATAATAAGTTTGCACCTTTATCCTCAGCTCCCAAAAGCAAAAGGGAAAAACCAATAAACTCAACTCTTGATGTGCTCGCGGAATTGCCTGTAACAAAGAAGGATGATGCTAAGTATCTGGTTTTAAAATCTCAGGACGTCACTAAATCGATCGCATCCACATCTTGTTCTGCTGTCTACAAAGGTATACAATCAATTAGTAAAGACATTAACAACATAACAGCTCTTCGATATGGTAGTCTACTACTACTTGTAAAAAGTCAAAAAATTGCCGAAAAATTTTTGTCAACTACAAGTTAACACCTGCAGCCCAAGGGCAGCTGTAACATTTGCAGTAAGCGAATTTATCTTTAAGCTGGCAATCAATGTTACAAATTCACCAGCGGTCTGCCAACATTAACCGATTACGGCGAATCTGTAAAACGACACCAACATGCAGCTGCACGACTGTTTCGTATTAGAGTTTGGCAAACGTGCCAGCTCCCACGAATCTTAGGAATGAACTTATTCGAATATTGCACATCTGCTAATTCCACAAACATCATGACTAGCCAGTCAGTGACTGCGACGGTGGCGGCTGTAGTTTAGACTTTAGCATCAAGTAATATAGTTTATAAGTTTAGTTTAGTAATTGAACTCACCGAAAACGGCAGTGCTTGCGGTAATAAATTCTAATTCAAAAATCAACTCGTTCTTTAACTGTCGCCCTAAACGTGGGACCACGATAAACGTGACAGGACATAAGGACCTCCAGATCTATCCAGAAAGAGGACATCAGGATATACCTAAAGACAACAAAACTTTCCAGATTTTGCTGTAAAATTTATTTTTAAGAAATGTAAGTAGAGTGCAAAGAGAAAAATAATAAATAATGTGTAAATTAATGTTTTAATGAAAAAGAAGTACAACAAAAAAAACAAACTAAGAAAAAATTATGAAACTTTAATTACATTGTATGAAAAATCAAAAAATATATTGCCAAGTCAAAAAATTTTTAATTGTATTTTGCTGAAATCTCTGCAAAAAAGGCAGGAGATAAAAGAATAATAATAGTAACATGTTGAGAAAAAATACAAAACGAATTGTGAATCGTCGATCCTTGCACGGAAAGTCTTACTGTCGTTTTTTAGCTGAATGCTTTGAGGGCAAGTTATTTGCCAGGTTCATGAGTGATTGTGAATTAGGTGAATTGTTAGATAGGCTAAACAGTATAGCAATCGATAGAAGGATCGGTGGTGTTTATGATCAGGCAGCTTGGCATTCAAGTTTAAATATGTCTTTGGAAGCCATCCAGCTGAAAGCGCTAATAGAGAGTGCTATTTCCTCTGCACTCGCTGTACAGAGGTAAAACTTTGAAGAACGACTGACTACCATAAGTCAGCGTATAAATGATGTTAAGATTACTGTGCCAGAGGTAGAGGCGTATAAGGAAATAGAGGCATTGCCCAGTAGACAGTGTGACGAACCTCTTGACATTGTGAAGTCCTTACCAGACTTCGATGGCAAGCAGGAGTGCTATGTTTCTTGGCGACAGGCAGCCCAGACGGCATATAAGATTTTCGAAAAACATGAAGGTAGTAGTAAGCATTACCAAGCTGTCGCCATAATTAGAAATAAGGTGAAGGGGCCAGCAGATATGATGTTGGCATCATTCAATACGGTGTTGAATTTCAAGGCTATAATCAGTCGCCTTGATTTTACTTGCAGTGACAAAAGACCCCATCTACCTAATTGAACAGGAGTTCTCAACCCTTCGCCAGGGAAGCCTGACACTCCTGCAGTACTACGACGAGGTTGAGAAGAAATGAATCCTTCTCACCAACAAGACAATCATGACTTACGATAAGACAATAGCTGCGTCCCTCAACGAGAAATATAGGATGGACGCCTTGCGAGTGTTCATTTCGGGTACAAAAAAACCGCTTTGCGATTTACTGTTTTCGGCAAGACCTAGCGACCTCCCATCTGCTTTAGCGTTAGCTCAGGAAGTAGAGTCAAATCACGAGCGGTACTTATTCGCTAGCACCTACGCTAGGAACTTGGAAGATAAAGCCCAAAGATTTGAAGGTAGGCAACAGCATAGGAAAAAGGGTACTGGGGGAAGAGCCCCAGTCAGCCCCAGAGCTAACTCGATACACTACTAAAAGGAAGACAAAGAGATGGACTCTTGCGTTTTTTTACAATATTGTAGATGTGATGACGTTAGGAAGTTTTTTTATATGCAAAGAAAATAAAAATTACACTAAATTAGACGCACGCAGAAATTTTTTATGCGATTTATCGGAAATGTTAGCACTTCCGCAAATCGAGAGCAGACGTAACAACATACATGTTATGAAGCATTCCGCTTGTCGATCTGGAATTGAAGCTATTTTGGGAGAATCTAAGGTATGTATTCAAGAACTTGTACGTAGACAATTGTATATATAATAACAAGCACATTTAACAGAAGCTGCCCAAAACCCTCACAGAAACCAAAAGTGATACCTTAGAAAAAAAAACGGGATTGCAGTTTATGCCATGCTCAAGAAAAACATCGCCGTAAAACCAGATTCTTCTGCCAGGAGTGTGAAGAAGCTGTTTGCCAGCAACATTCGAAATGTTATTACATATGTTTTAATTGCATAAAAAACAAGTAATTTTAATTTCAATATTTATTTTGATTTATAGAATACTCTATTTAAGTTTTTAAAATGTTACAATAAAGGTAAACTGAAGTTTCCACAAAATTATGATAGATTTACTCCCACCCAGACCCATTGGGTCCAGCCAGCCCCATTGCTACTTTATATGACAATTCATATGTCTGTCAAAATAAGGGTTAAAAGCACGTGCTTTGTTTGGTTATTCGACTATTTATTTCGTAACGATGAGTGATAGTAAAAGTGAATTCTCTTTGGCCGCGTTTTCGGATGATGAGGAATCATGTTGAGGTTGCAGATTCTTTCGACAGTGATTTTAGTGATGACGAAAATTCTCTTGTGCCTTCTAAAATATTGTCGTCAAAAATGGTCAAATAAACTTTTCACAAACCCCTCTTGTAACAAGTACCGGAAGAGCTTCAAGAGAAAATATTATCAGCTTGATTCCTGGACAAACGCGTTACCCGTGCTCACGAATTACCGAAAAAGAAATTTCTAGCTTTGAACTATTTTTTCCACCTCCTTTGATACGTACGATATTGACCTACACAAACATTGAGGGAAAACGAATATACGGTGAAGAATGACTGGATATTGAAAACATCGAACTATTTGCATTTATTGGATTGCTAATATTAGCTGGCGGTTTTCGATCAAATAACGAAAGCTGTGAAAGTCTTTGGAACCCTGAATCCGGAAGACCAATATTCGCTGCAACTATGCCTTTGAAGACTTTCAAAAAAATATCGAGAGTGATTAGGTTCGACAACAGGGAAACTCGAAGTGAACGAAGATCGTTGGATAAATTTGCTCCTATACGTGATTTGTGGAATCAATGGGTTGAGATATTACCTAAGCTTTACAATCCAACGGAAAACGTGACCATCGATGAACAATTAGTAGCTTTCAGATCGCGCAATTTTTATTCCAAATTTTCAGTATTTGTAAAAATATTTTTTTTGTTATATATACATATGTACATATATTTGAAATCAAAAAAGGGTCGCAGGCGAAAATTTGGACTAAAAATCGCGCGATTTTTATTCCAAATTTTCAGTATTTGTAAAAAGATTTGTTTTTGTAATATATACCATATGTATATTTGAAACTAAAAAAGCGTCGCAGGCAAAAATTCTTTTTAGTATTTGTAAAAATATTTGTTTTTGTAATATTGTGTATATTTGAAACTAAAAAAGCGCCGCAGGCAAAAATTTGGACTAAAAATCACGCGATTTTTATTCCAAATTTTCAGTATTTGTAAAAATATTTGTTTTTGTAATATTGTGTAGATTTGAAACTAAAAAAGCGAAGCAGGCGAAAAATTGGACTAAAAATCGCGCGATTTTTATTCCAAATTTTCAGTATTTGTAAAAATATTTGTTTTTGTTATATATATGTATATTTGAAATCAAAAAAGCGCCCCTATAGATAATAAAAATAATAATAAAAGAATTGTTCCCTTTTGGTTGACTGGGTTTTTCTTATTTCGCTTTGTTCTTGTCTCTCTCATCGTTCGTTTGACAGTTCGCTCCTCAAATTTATTCTGCACGGTATTACAAACGGTTAGAAGAACATTTGTAATAATAGAATTTTAATAGAATTTGGACTATTATTTAGTAAAAATAGCTTTAAATCGAATCTTAATGTAGTAAAGAATGTTTATAAGTGATTTTGTTACTTTTCAGTGTTTGTATTTAAGTGAAATAAGCGTCTGTAATAGGGCATTTTTTCAAGCTTATGCAAAAAAGATGCATTTTTAACGTTGAATATTGCTATTAATTCCTAGTTTTAATTTATAAAAAGTAATATAAATCAAAAGGCTGATATAGTGACTACATTTGCGTGTTATAATATTTAAATTTGGTCCACGCACTTAGACATTATAAGCAAATATATCGTGGTAGAAAAGGAAAGCACAGCCAAAAGTGATAATGAAATTTACAATTTACAATTTCAATACTTCGTGCATCGCATTAAGATACATAACAGCGGTATAATTATAAAATATTACTTTAAATTAAGATAAAATGTATGAAAAGAAAACAAAACGCTTCCGCTGGTAATTATGAACAATTTGAACATCATAAGCACGTTGTTGGTTTATCACTTCATTTTCTAAATCATAGCACATTTTTTAAAACATAGCCCACCGCCAGCTCAACTTACATATTATGTAAATACTTAAATATACATATGTAGATATGCAACTGCTCTATGATTCTTGAGTAATAAATTAGAAACGTGTGCACTTTTGCATTGTAATAAAACTTCTTAATTCATTTTAACCTAATCTTTTATAAAGTGAATGTTCCGTATTTAAAACCCCGCGTCTAACTAAACTTACCTGCATGTAGATAATTTTGTAGCGGTAAGCAGGGAGCTTTGGTTTTTTCGTAATTTTGCCCCTTCTGCAATCGTGTTTTTGCATGTGGAAAAAATGATAAAATAACACCCAGAAATTGTTCGTTACTGCCGTAGTTGTATTTGCGTAAATATGGCTCTGAAAGTTGCATATGAAAAAAATGTTATTTATTTGAAGAGAAGAAATTATTTAATCCTCAATACACCTTTTAATGCATCCGTGTGTGTGTACGTATGGCTGGCCTCTCAGGTGTGCCTGTCCAAATGCTTGGCAACGCAAATAAAAAAAAATGCTATTAAAAATCAAATGTAGATTCCATATTAACTCCACGATGCTCGCTTTTTGGCTCATCTCTATTGATTTTAACATATTCTACGAAGGATTTTACTTTGCTTAAAATTGCTCATCCGACATTATACTACACTCGACCCAAAAGAGATAAGGGAGTCAATTTACCAATTGCAAGTTGCTATCAGTATAACTCGCTCCATATCTTCACGCTCATATTGAATTTAGTTGAAGAGTTCATTGAAAACTTGTGTTGACTCGAAGTTTTTAGCTAAATCACAGATGGTGTCTCAGAACTTGCGGTCTTTGAAGCCCTCCAATTAAATTGGATTGTAATGGCAGATGTGTCCGTTATGTAAAGCGGAGCTGCATTTGTGCATTTGCACTGAAGATGTAGACGCCAAATGCTGCAAATAAAAAACAATTTGGAATTAAGAATCAAATGAAGATTCAACTTTAACGCTGTTCTTTTTCTTGTTCATCTCTTTTAATATTAAAACATTCTACTATATCCAAAGCCGCACATGCGGGCCAATTTACCAATTGTAATTATCCATATAAAACGAAGAATATTAGTTCAAGAATGAAATCCGGGCACGACAAGTCCACGCCAGGCGGTTCCGTTTTACGTTATCGGAATAGCTTTGCGTCAACTGAAGCAAAAAGTTTTTTCAGTAGAAATACTTGGACATGAGGACTTCGTATTCTGCAAGTACAAATAGTACCGTTGGAAAGCTGGCGTCCTTCCATTTTCAAATGTAAACTTTAAACTGCTAGTTATTTGGAAAATTTTAATTACGCAACCACAATAGTTTAACGAAACTTTATACATTTTCAAATTGTTACCGCCTCTTTAAACTAAATATTTTTATTAAACCAATTATAAAATAAGTAATAACTTTTATTTGCACGACGTCAGCCAATTTGATTTGAAGCATTCCGCCAAGTAGCAAAAACACTTCAAAATTTACAGCTAATAATAGCGTTGCCAGAAAACAAACACAAACGCAAAGGCGAGTTCGAGATGTTTAAGCAATCGATAGAATCGCCATCTTTGCAAAAGTATCGGGAGTTTTTTTTAAGGGGGGGAAGTTACGTTTTTAAATTTTAATTTTGCATTTTTTTTTTTATTTGATTTTTTAAATGAAGAACCTTTCAAGAATATTCTGTGAGAATTTTAGATGAATCGGAGCAAAACTTACAAAGATACAGCCATGTAAGTGTTGCTACCTACCTGGCTCAACCGCGCGCCATTTGTACTTTAAAGCGTTCTTCCCACCACTTACGTTTTCAAAGTCGGTGCCCCTCATAACTTTGAAACTACTGCACCGATCCTTTCGAAATTTTGAACACTTTTTCTGTAGATGTGTTACAAGGTAACGCTGAAGAGTTTTTTTTTCGAATTTATTGATACTTTTGTTTTTACGGTAACTAATTCACCGATTTTTTACGCGAAAATGGTGTTTTTGACTTTAACGTGTTCGCAAAAATCGAAAAATTTTTAATTTCAAAAACCCTCTCGGCGTTACCCGGAGAAAACGATTATCTAACGAAATAACTTTGGTTTTTTGATTTCAGATGATTTAACACCGAGTTATGAGGGGCACCGCAAAACTACTTTTTTTTGAGATGCGTCCGAATAATTTCTGCCATTGCCGTATTTTTAAATATTTTTGGATGAAAATTTCACAAAATATACTTCAAATGCTATAGTTTTATGTAGTAAAAGATTTGACGAATATATTTTAACTGTGTCATCAAAAAAAAAAATCATAAAAATCTGCCTTTTTCCCCATGAATTAACGTTACCGCCTCCCCCCTTAAATTATCATCTATACAAACTCATGCATTTTCAATGCGCCGACACATTACTACTGACTTAATGTAAAATACTATAGCTATTTCTTATCATAATTCATTGAGCAGACTAGGATATATTACATGTACATACATTTTAAATACGTATCAAAATATAATATTTTACTTACATTCAACATTTACTCTCCGCTGATGGTTTTGTTGACGTGAGATTTTCGTAAACTACAGAATGAGTCTGTGGGTTTGCACGTTCATTTGCAGTGAAAATCTACCAACGGCAATCAGATAGTCACAATCAGTCTCCTTGCCGTAGAGTTCTTCAAAATTATTTACAAATTCCTTAAGTGGTTCTTGGAAGCGATCTCTTTGAATAACCGGAATGTGAGCAGTTACTTCCGTGCCATTTATTATAAGCAAATGCTGCAAATAAAAAAACAATGGAATTAGAAAGTTATTTTCAGTGGAAATACTTTGAAATGAGGACTTCCCACGTTGCCAGTGCAAATAATACCGTTGGAAAGCTGGCATCCTTTGATTTTCACATATGAACTTAAGCTGTTGGAAAGTTTTTAAATTAGATAACCACGCCAGTTTCACAAATACATACTTTGTAATTTTCAAAATTGTTAGCATCATTAACATTAAATATTGATTTTAAAAACTTATTAAAGTTCATTTATAAAATAAATTTTATTTGCACGACGTCCACCAACGCGAATGGACTTTTACTGCCAAGTGGCAATATAAATCGAAATTTACATTATCTATGAATTTACAGCGAATTAACGCGTTGCCAAAACACAAATACAGAGATGGGAGCGTCCGAGATTCTTAAACAATCGATGGAATCGGCACCGTTGCAAAATACAAGTGAATCAACAATGAACTCACTGCCCAAGAGGAAAAGTATGTTCACATATGCGGTAATTAGTAATAAATCCACAAAACTATTATTATTATTTAATAGAGAAATATAAAATATTGCACTAACAATTTTAACACACTGGCTACATTGGCCTTCGGTGTTATAACAAAATTAATCCACCCGTTCAAATATGGCAGATCACATGTAAAATTGACAATCAGCTGTCAATACTGTTTTGCAAAGTTTCTCCTCATAGAAATTACTTTGATGGACCATTGAATTTGTGGTTTGTTTAATTATCATTAACGACATGAAGAAATGAAATGGAGAAGGAATAGCTAATTTAATTGCACAATTGGCTGCTAGAAATAAAAAGTTGGAAGAGGTTTTAAAAAATTATAGCAGCAATAAGCATGCGAAATTCGATATTAGATTTTAAAATAATCAATGATAGGCCAAAGCGTCTATGGTCACACGCCTTTTTATGTGATATAAATGGATAATTAATAACATCTAAGAAAAATTTTATTAGAATTATATCTACAAACCGGCGTCTGTTTCATTTAGTTTTTACTTTACCATTTCTCCTTACATTCGTGAAAAAATTAATCGATAGCACAGGGTTGTATGTAAATAAGTATAATTCAACAGAGAAATTTTGTGTGGATAATCTCGCTATTTGCGGCCTAGCGTATGTGCCCTAGCTTGCCATTCCAGACGTTGTGCCTTCGAATCCCACGTAAAGCACGGTCCTCGCACTTTTCCAAACTAACCTACTTTCCTAGTTAAAAAAAAAAAAAAATACAAAATTCATTGCTCAACCTCAAAAACCTTAGCCTTCCAATCTTTACTCCCGCACAAAAAGTCAACGCATTACTTGCATTGTGGCTGCTAAAACAAGCAAAAACCAAATACACAGTTACACATTGCATCAGTGGCGCCAGCAAGAGGAAGTGGGCAATCGCGGTAATAGCACAGGCCCACCAAAATTTAGCGAGCTCAATCATCTGTGTGATCCTTCTGACAGAAACATTTGAAACACAGATGGCGCTCCAAGCAGTAAAGAAGGCATGGTTGCTAAGCAACGACAGGTGGGCATTTCCATTATTTAGGACTGGTAGCGGCAGGCTAATCACCTACCCTACCAGAAAGCAGAATAGATTAACGAAACCAACGTAAGACTGAGTTTTGTGGAGGCCCGAGAGCATAGTGGAGTGAACAAGTAAACAAAAATTCTCGCTTTTTAATTACGGATTTGGAGTTAATCGCGAAGAAGTAGATAATCTGCTTATATGTGAACGTAGTATAACACGAGATGATTTTCAGTTTTTCGATTCCACTTACTTTTTTGCTTCACCTTGTATTTTATTTTAATAATAATTTGCATAGTTTGAATTGCAATATAATTGCGCAACAGTGTGAGCGATATTTGGTGTGGAGCGGATGCTTGTCTTTTGGCCAAGACTTCTCTCTTTAGTTAATATTCGTAATACATTCGTAAAAGAGATATGTACATCGTTTTAAGTCCTTGTTATAAAACGTAAAAATCAATTATACCAAAAAAAGCTCTTAGAAGACCATATATTTATTACTAACCAGCAAGGATAATTGCAATGCTTCAATATTTTCTTCATGAAAATTTATTGCTTGTTTGTTCATAAAGTCTCATAAGCTTGTCAGAGATTTAGCTAATATGTTATAGTATTGTTACATTTTTTCCTCTATATACACGGGCATCAGCTGTCTGTTAGTTTGCTAAAAGACAGTCTAGAGCATTGTTTACAAGCGCGTGGAAGCATTTTGCCGAGAGTAAATGTGAAATAAGAAAATCAGTAATGGATTTCAAACGTGAAAGTGTGATTGTATTATATTTGGCTGGAAAATCACAACCAGCTATTGTTCGTGAGCTCGAGCACCTTAAAGTAAATAGAGATTTTTGTTTAGCGCACCATTACTCGTTACAGTGATACTTGTAGCATCGCGAAACGCCATGGAGGCGGTCATCAAAAGACTGCAACGTCACGTGAAATGGTTCAAAAAGTGAAGAACCAACTTGAACGAAATCTCTGACGAAGTGCCAATGAAATGGCGAAAGAACTGAAAATATCTGACCGTAGCATCCGCCGCATACTGAAATATGATTCTAAAGTCATGCCTTGCAAGATCCAGAAGGCGTATGATCTCACACCAAAGCAGCAACAAGTCAGACTTGAGAGAGCGAAGGAGTTGCTTCGTTTGGCCGAATGCGGTCAATTTCCGAACATTGTGTTTTCTGACGAGAAAAATTCTCAAATTGAGCAATTCGTAAACTCCTAAAACGATAGGATTCATTTGACCGACCGTTCATACGAGAATTTGAGTTATCGATTGGCCTCCGTGAGGCAGCACCTGCCATAGGTAATGGTTTTGGACGCAGTATCCGCAGATGGGCGCTCTTCAATCGTTTTCATCGAGCCTGGCGTCAAGGAAAATGCGATAATTCGAAATATTATCGGGAAAGTATTCTGGTGGTTGCTTTGAAGCCGTGAGCAGACAAACATTTCGGTGGCAGACCACGGACGTTTCAACAGGACTCGGCACCGTCTCACAAAGCTCGAGTGAACCAAGAATGGCAAAAAAAACAACGTACCGAACTTCATAACGTCCACACAATGGCTCTCAAATTCACCAGATGCGAATCCGATGGATTATTCTCTTTGGGTCATTTTGGAGAGCAAGGTCCGAACTAAAAGATTTACCAGTCTGGAGACGCTGAAAGAAGCCATTGTCCGCGAGTGGGCCAAAATACCTGCAAGTCACGTTCGGGCAGCTTGCGATTAGTTTCTGGACCATCTGTAGTCCATAGTCATAGTGATTTTTAATGTTCTATTTCATACAATTTTTACTTTGAATTGAATAAAAGTAATTTTCCAAACTAAATTTATGGCCTTTTTAATTGGTTACACTTCGAGTGCCGGACCCTGTACATTATTTTTTAAGTGACGTTGACGATTCGCTTGCTTGTCCGCACACAATGCAACTAGCTATTATACAAGTACGAGTTGTCAATATGCCGAGCGATGAAGAAAAATTTATTTAAATTGTATTGTCTTCTCCAAGTCTATCTTCGATGACGATACGGCCCGTGTTCGGAGGCCCTTATTTAATTTCAATGCTTAATCATTTTATGTTACGTTCACATGCTCAACTTAAGACTGACAACTTTTTGCGCGTGCACGCCTGCTTATACACAAGTGCTCAACAACTATCGTAATTTCTAGGTCTGGCTACTCGTATCTTCTCACAACTTCTGTCTTATCATCTGATATTAATGCCTGTTTTTTAGTATTTCATTCGCTCAGTATTGCGTATAAACAAATTCAAATCTTTGAACAATCAGATCCAAAACGAAATTCGTATCAAAAACAAAGAGATGAATCCCAAATTTTTTCGATTAACTCAAATTATCAGAGTTTTAAAAATCATGTGTGCACTATCCAAGGCATTTCTGCAAGTGAGTCAACGTTTGAGAAGAGGATCTGTTTACTTAATTCTTCAATAAGAGTTGATTTTAATACCAGCGGCAGCAATCTCACGTACTGAAACAAGGCGAATTGAGTACCATAGATGGCGCAGTCCTCAAACAGTTTATTTTTCGCGATTTTGAGAAGACTGACGTCAGTTCCCTTTCCAATACGAAAACAAACAAAACGAGGAGAAAATACATGTTTGTGAAAGTTCTATGAATGGCTCGGAAATATTGAGATTTGTGAGATTTAAGCTAATCAAACTAATGAAATCGAAAAGCCGCGTGCTAAATTGTGAAAGCACAAATTAATATAAAGTCTCCAAATGCAGTTTGTTTGCGTTTTTATGCGGAAGACGCCATGAATAGAAAATGTGAGTGTGTGCATATAATTTCTTGTGTTTGGTTATTTCCATTGCTTTCGCCTACTCTTCTTCTTCACAAACAAGTAATTCGTCTTCCATTTGTTTGTATATTGATGGACTCTTACAACACGGCGAGTTCGGAAGGCGCAATCGTGTATTCTATCATTTTTGATATTGGACTGTTTTTTTTTATTTTGACAAAGAAGTTCGCCCGACAACGTTCACTCAGCAATTTGATTCTGTATATATTATAAGATTAACTTGAGCAAGTGTTCTTATTGCAATTGGTACCAGAAGTGGGATTGTTAAATCAAGCCCATAGAACAGGAAGTAAAAACGGCAAAGTTGGGCGAAATTAAGAAAGAATTGGTGTAGATGTACACGAATATGTGTTCCAGCTAGAAGTTAAGGAATCATCGACCAAATTGGACGGAAAGGCAGAGCCTCCAGCACTTTCACCAGGTATAGACATGAGAGTGATTATAGAAAAGAATGATGAAGTAAAAGCAAAGCCATCGGATGCTGTCGATCAAACCAACGGTAATTGCAGCAAGTAGTTACAAGAAACACAAGCCATCGAGAAAAAAAGTACAGGCAGCATTTGTGATGACGCCGCTGAAGCAGAGATTAGCAGCGCCATTGAGTTAGTGGAGAATGATAGTCGCGTCCCTGGTGAGAAAACAGAATCTCGGCCACCTGCCAAAACGCATTCGACTAAGTGTTGAAGCAAAGCAATTATTGTGAGATGTATTTGGATTTTAACGAAACAAAATTCGTAACAGTTACATAGCGATACATCATCAGGTGTTACTGCGGACTGGTTGGCCTTAAACAGACCTTTAATTTGACCCCGAGAGGACAAATGGTTAATGAATTCGGATTCAGCAAACCTAAAAACGTGTATATGAATTTTTTTTTAATTTTTTCGGTGAATATTCTAGGTTTGACTTTGAAAAACATAGTTTTTAAGTTTTTAATTAGGAAATGATTTCACCTCTGAAGGGGAGCTGGAAATTTGCGTGCTTGCTGGGATGTATTACCGTTGATTAGAACTACAACAAAAAATGCCAAACTGAATTTGAATACATAAAATTGATCGGTTTTGAGGTTTTTCTGAATTTTTCACAGAGATACCTCTATTCAAGGTGGCCGTCGTAGCCGAATGAGTTGGTGCGTGACTACCATTCGTAGTCTCCTCTGCCCTCCGGTAGGCAAAGGCAAACCTCCGAGTGTATTTCTGCCATGAGAAAGCTCCTCACAGAAAAAGTCTGCCGTCCGGAGTCGGCTTGAAACTGTAGGTCCCTCCATTTGAGGAACAACATCAAGACGAACACCACAAATAGGAGGAGGAGCTCGGCCAAACACCCCAAAAAGGTGTACGCGCCAATTATATGTATATATATATATATAATTTATATATAATTTATAATTTATATATAATTTATAATTTATATTTATATATATTAGTTATTATTATTTTGTTATTAAAAATATTAAGGAAATAAAAACCAAGAATAACTATAGTCATAATAATGTCGATTATTTTCAAAACTTTTGTACTAAAATTTGCCACATCACGCAAAATTTTCTTTGAATCGACTTTATTCTAACCATAACTATTTTTTTATTTATTATTCTTTATAGTTTTTTTATTTACATAATTCTTGACTTACACAAGTACCAGTGGCACACATTAGTATGATATATGCTTCTTTTAATTTAACTCTACAATAGGGATTATACTGTGTTTTAACACAGCCTATTTACGCTTAATTAATGTTTTCTAATACTAAATTCTTTTTTACATTTTTTATAATACTTATTTTTAACACATATTCTAAAAATTCAAAACTTCACACGATCGTGTATTTAAGTACGTAGGTATTTATGTATTTATTTATTTATACGATTAAGTTCCCACTTAGCGCCTAATTAAATTTAGTGATTTTTTGTTTCGAAACTTGAATTTCCAATTTAAATTTTTAAAAATTCCAATCTTTACATGATGATGTATGTACATTTATTCACTATTTTATGCTTAAGTTAGGCTACGTTCTGTAGTTGCCCATAAGAGGGTTCAACTGAACGAAAGATCAAATATTTATGTTTACAAATTTATGTACTTAAGTTATTCTTTTTGCTACTAATATTTATAGCTTAATGTTTTTATTGCATTTGTTGTGTGTTGTCACAAATCTGGCATCACCTACATATATTATACAGACTAAATGTCAATTCATTGAATCACACTTTTTTCACTTCCTGTTGAATTGAATAAACAAGAACACGTTCTAGCAAGACTCTGCGTTTCACTATATATTTTCAATAGGTTATGGGCGCTTCCATAGCGCCTGGATAGTGCCCATTTAACTACAACTGGGAACATAAGCCTCAAAGAAAATCGAAATCAATAGAGACAGAAACGCAAAAACGTGATTTTTGGAAATATAACATTAAAAACGAGTTTTTCGACAATTAAAATTGAACCCTCAATAAAGAAAAATTTGATACCTGGAAAATACAGGTTGAGGCTATCTTAATAAAAAATGAGACTGTGTAAAACCAGAAGCACCACCCAAAGCAGTGAACGAATGGGTAGATAGCGATGCCAAAGCAAAGTCAGATTTGGTGTTATCAATCTGTCCAAGTGAATTACAGCAAATTAAGCATTGTCGTACATCGAAGGATATTTGGGATAAGCTTCATTCGGTATATCAATCCCGCGACCAGCACGTCTGGCGATGTTACTCAAATCACGCATATTGCACAAAATGACAAGCTAATAGAAATGGATGTGGTCGTCATAAATGAACTATTGACCACCCTGCTATTGTACAGTATTCCTAACGAATACGAAACGTTTAAAATTGTAATTGGGCGCAAGAAAAACTACCGAAACTTGAAATGCTGAAAGCCAAGTTATTAGAGGAGTTCGAAGCACGGAAACGAAATGAAGTGGCATATCCCGAAGACGCACTGTATGCCAGGAAGACCACCAAATACAGCAAGCGAAGATCACAAAGCAGTCGGGTAGATTGTGGTACTAAAAACTAGATCAGAAGCTACGAAATATGTATGTAAAAAAAGGAACTATTGTAGAAAAATTGTAATTTGAAACATTTGCAACAAAGATCTAATATTCTCATTTCCGCATCATCATTATTGGTCCTTAGAGTTAGATACTCTCCGCAACATATATAAAACCTTTAAGAGGTTAAAGATTTGGATTCTAACATATTTTTGTATGTTGACGACATAATCGTAGCGTCGAACAGCAAGCAAAAGTTAGAACAAATAAAAAATGAACTTGCAGCTGCTTTCGAAGTGAAGGATATAGGCCCGATTAAGTTTTACCTCGGAATTGAATTTAATCAATGTATAATATAAAAGCCAAACCTATTACAATGTGTAAATCAAAATATGTAATATAACTCAATTACTGAAAAGATTTGACATGGAAGAATGTAAGCCGGTCGCTACACTCGCTAATGTACTTGGCTGTTTTAACAAGGCCAGACATCGCACACATAATAAGCGTATTGAGTCAATTTAACACCAACTACGGACATGCACACTGGGTGGCAGCAAAGCAAGTATTGCACTATTTATTTAAAAGGTAAATCGAGTATTGGAATGACTTTTACTAGAACCAAAAACAGGAGGGGTCAAATATTGATGACTGAATATCATATACCGGGTTTTCATTTAAAGCGAACGGAACAATAAGTTGGGAGTCCAGAAAACACGGTACAGTGGCTGTGTCATGCAACCGAAGTTGAGTACATGCCGCTTTCTGATTCAAACAAAAAAGCAATACACTTGAAGAGGTTAGACAGAGAAATAACCGGCGAAGACAGAACTACTCAATGACAACCAAGGCGTTGGTAAGCTAAGCAAGAATCCAATTTTCCATAATCGCATCAAACACGTAGATATACTCGTACGTCATCACTTTGTCCGTGAAGTTGTTGAAAGAAAATACATTGAAGAGATGCCAGCGGACATTTTGACAAAAAGTTCACCAGCAACCAAGCCGCTTCACTATATCAAAAAGCTCGGAATGAAACTAATTTAAGTTTTATATTTCGAGAATACGTACTTAATTTAATTACAACTTGAACACACTTGTGTATATATAACATAAATTTGTAAGCGATGTCAGATTTGAGGGAAAGTGGAAATGAATAATATATCACAAATCTGGCATCGCCTACATTATATAGACTAAATGTTAATTCATTGAATCACACTTTTTTCACTTCATGTTGAATTGAATAAACGAGAATACGTTCTAGCAAGACTCTCGTTTCACTACATAATTTCAATAGTTTGTTTTAAGTTTAATTAAAAAAAAATATATATATATGTAGGAGTGCCAGACGGACGTAAGACAAGGAGAAGCGGACTCACCTTTTAACACTTTAACGCAACCAAATGCAACACAGCGAACTGACGAACACGGGAGTATAAGAACGAACATAGGACTGAAGCGAGGTATGCCGTAGGCTAAGAGTCAGTCGGTAAATTGGCATCAATCAGTAACGACAATCACCATAATATAATATTGTACAACCGAACTTCTATTGTAACTTTGATTGTTCAATAAAATAAATACGGTTACTATAGAAAAGTCTTACATTTGGGGGCTCAGCGGAAATTGGCGTATTTAAGGTATTGGAGGTAAAAAGCAAACATTGTTCTTGGATAAGCGAACGCGCTTTCATCATTAACAAGGGAGCAGCACGAGTCTGCTCAGTATAGTTATCGCCGTCATAATTCTGCAATAGTGCCGTTATTATTCTACAAAAATCGGCACTAAAATACTTGAATTGAGGCGATTTTACTGTCTAATTTAAACACATAAACGATAAAGCAGTATTCGTCGCGGAATTGAAAGGATAGCAGTTCCTAATACTTGTTGATACTTCAAAAGCAACCCTGCATTTAGGTACTGCCATTTTATTTTCCCTTCATTTTATCAAACGTCAAATTTGAATTCTTAACTATCATATGTAAGCGAATCTTGCCGGTATAAAAATACAAAGTGTAAGAGAATTTAAAAATTTACTTTGTAAACTTCATATGAATGTTTGAATTTATTTCAGTGAAATAAACGTTAAATAACCACAGAAAGAAGGGTTGTTTATTTCTTTTGTATTTATAATATAAGCAAAAGCTTACCGCGTAAGTTACATATGCACATAGACAGGTAAAGGAAAATGATAAGTTTGCAGAATTTATCAGTCAAATAAGTCAAACAACAGGAAATCAATAGAAAGTAATATGATATCATTTCCGTTGATTTCCCAATATTTCATCGATCTCAAAAAATAAGCATTTTAATAAATAAGCATTTTTATTATTGAGAAATATAATATGTTGAGTAAACATTTATGTACAATTGTAAAATTTACTGAATAAGCAATTATGTACACAGTTGTTAGCTTTCATTAAACCTAAAGTCAATTAATGAAGTCAGTCTGTGACTGAAAGCTTCTGGTCAAGCCACTGCTGTGTGTGTTTTTTTTTTTGAAAACCCTTTTGCATTAATCAATTATAAAATTTATACGAAACAATATCAATTTATTTGAATGGGTAATGTTTACCTATAGTGGCAAACTGCGTTGACATTTCCGTTCAGTAAGGTTTGGCAAGTCATCATGAATCGTTTAACGTCAGAAAAAGGCTTCCAAATTGAGGAAATTTACTTTGAAAAATATAAATCTGTTCGCGAAGTTTATAGAGCACGGCACAACTTGCCATACAGCGCACTAATAAACGATTTATTGTATTATGAATTAATTTGGTGACAACTTTCTTTCTAAAAGTGGTCTAGTTCACTGGCCCCCTCATTCGATTTAACGCATCTAGACTACTTTTTATGGACATATATTAAGTCATTGGTTTATGCTCACAATCCAGTAACTTTCAAAGCATTGGAAGCCAATATTCCAACTTTCATTGACGACATACGGTCAGATTTATTGGAAAAAGTAGTCACAAATTGGCATGACCGAAAGAACCATGTAACTCGTAACGCGACGGCCAGATATCTTATACAACTAATAAATGCCATAAAATTATCTACCAGAGTATTTAAAAACAATTTATTCCGACAATATTTCAAGTTCTCGAGCTCTTAAAAAACACTCTATATATGTTAGCATGAAAATATTTACATAATATAAAATAAAAAATAGTCGGACAAAAAAGTTTACATAATATAATATAAATACTCCAGACATATCAAAGTGACAAAATCACTTAGGTTGCAACACGTGTGAGTCAAACCGTGTGAACCGTATGCTTAAAATAGAAGTCACATTGAAATAAACAACTTCACTTGTGGGAAGCGAGCCGTCAGCAGTTTCAACCGTTGCGGCAGTAAGGCAAACATAGGTTAGATCGTAAGAATTATGATCGTAAAAAGTTAGTTCTAAGTTTTGGTTGATTTTTAAGCTTTTCAATATATATTAAAGAGTTTAGCTGGCGCCTGAGCAGGGGCCAGCGCGCGAAAGTAGTAGTATCCCGAAAATCAAAAAGTACGGCTACGCGAGTGTAAATTAATGTGAAAAAAAACCTGCGATACTTTACAAAGGACCGTGATAAAAGTGGCGGCAAGAATCCCAAGTACCGGAGAGGAAAAAGGACAAAATTCAAACCACCCAACAAACCCAAAGGACCTTCGCGGGACCGATGTTTTTAATGTAAATGTAATGTTTTTTGAAAAAGAAAGAAAAAAGAAATTTTAAAAATTAACTTCTAAAAGATTAAAAAGTAAAAGTTTTTGTAGAAAGAAAAAACAAAAGAAACAAAAGTAAATTTAAAAAGTGAAATCTTAAGAATTAACCTGAGAATTAAAAAGTAAAAGTTTTTAAAAAGGAAAAAGTGGTATGTTAAAATTAAAAATAATAAAATTAGAAACTGAAGAAAATCGAATTAAAAATGGCAGGTACTGCAGAAGAATTGGTTGACCAATTGAACCAACTTAGGTTGGACTATGGGTCTTCCCAGCAAGGAAACCCCCATACCTCTAATCCTTCATTAGTAGCAACAATCATTAAAGAAGTGATGGAGAGAATTAATGCTCCATCACTAAATGATTTTCATCAACCCTATCATAACGTGACAGTGAACGCAAATAATATTGTATTAATGAATTAGACAAAATATCAGAAAAATGTGTACGCGAGTTCTCGGAACGTCGAGGAGAATTTAACTCCTGACGTAAAAGCGTCGACAGAATATTTAAGGTTTATGAAGTATTAGAAATACACCAAAGGACTTTTCAATCCCCCATACAGTTAGGCACAAAATTATCGGCGACGCCGATATTGCTCTCGAGTCATAAAGTACGCCACTTGACTGGACACAAATTAGAAAATGCCTCACGATGTATTATTCCGACAAAAGAGATATTGCTACCCTCGAGTACTAAATGACAATTTTGACTCAAAGGAACAACGACATCTTGACGTTTTATCAAAAAGTCTATCAATATTATACCAGACAAGATATCTTGTCTAGATTTAGGAGATTGATCCAGCAGAGTGGGAAGACGAAAATGATTTACAAACACAAATTAATGGGTTGAAGGAGGCGATGTCTACGTTAACTATAGCCGTTAGCACAATCAATTCAACACGCACCATCGATACCACCATCCAAACGCAACAGAATACTGAAAACGCACGACTAACGCAATCAGTACCAGTATTAAATTTTAGTAATGCGCATAGTTTAACAACACATGGGATATTGTCAATACAGGATATGGTAGGGAGTATGCCCGATTTTGATCCCATAAAGGATCTAACATCAGCACAACAATTCATTATAAAAATCGAGCAGTTACGTGGTGCATACAATCGGCGTGAGGATTTAGTTCTCGTAGCCATTCAGCACAAATTAAAGGGTATAGCAAAGCGATGGTTGGATTCCCAAGTTGTATTTAATAGTTGGGAACAATTCGTTAGTGCCTTTGGAAGGGATTTCCCGGTCAAATGCAATGCAGCTGAAACGCACAAAACACTATTTAAACGAAAGCGTAAAAATGGAGGACTACGTGGAATACTTTTACGCGATACTAACTATGGGTCAGCAAGGTAGACTCGATGACAACTCAATCAATTCACATATCATAAGCGGTCTCAACGACAAGGCACTAACCAGAAGTTTGGCAACGATGAATTTTTCGACATGTAGTGAACTACTAATGGCACTAAAGAATTTGACAGCTATTACTGGAACTACAGCGGCAGCTCTACTTTATAATAATCCACAGGTAAAAACGGAAGGTCAAAGTAACAGCAAGGCAATGGAACCGAAGTGCTTTAACTGCAACGAGTACGGGCACATTCCAAAGAAATGTCCACCACCACAACGCAAGCAGTGTCGAACGATCACGTTTGTTTAACGTGGCCGTGAAACTCACATCTTCCGGGTGCTGATTTCGCGAACTAATACGCCAAGGAGTCAAAACTCCAACTTAAATTAAAAAAAGAAACGGGTTAACAGCTGCCAAATAAATTTGATATAATAAAGTTCTCATAGGGAGAATAATTAAATAATAACTTAGGAATTGCAGAGACGTTGCCACTGCGGGATACGGGCAATCACTATTACGCTGCCACCTACGGAACAGACGAAGAGAGAATTTCAAAGTTCAATTGGCAGGCTAACAAACAGACTTTCAACACTAGAGACGCGGCTGCGGTTGTTGAATACACACCCGTAGCGATCACTGGAAAGGTACAGTGTGATGAATCCTTAGACGTTATAAAATCGCTTCCCGAATTGAATGGAATACAATCACGATTTGTGTCGTGGAGGAACGCGGCTCAGGCTGCGTACGAGTATAAGTTGTATGAACCATATGACGGTAGTTCTCGCTATAATTAAGAAATAAAATTACTGGGGCAGCTAATACTGTTCTTGCATCGTTTAACACAATTCTTAATTTCAAAGCAATTATTGCCAGGCTTGACTTTACATACTCGGACAAAAGATCTGTTCATATGATCGAACAGGAAATGTCAACTTTGCGGCAAGGCAGTAGAAACATTTTGCAGTTCTACGACGAGGTGGAACGGAAACTGACCCTTTTTGTTAATAAGACAGTGATGACCTACAACGGGAATGCTGAACTAATCAGCACCTTAAATCAAAAGTATCGCCAGGACGCACTGCGTGTGTTTATTTCGGGGCTTAATAGGCCCCTATGCGATATTTTGTTCTCCTCGAGGCCTTCGGATATGCCTACAGCAACATTAGAGTAAGACACATTTTTATGCTAAAAGATATACATAAATTTAGTTTTTCTTAAAAAAAACCCAATTGCTAAGCGACATAAATTTTCATTGCCAAGTGACATAATTTCTCTTTTTGTTTTGTGAAACCTTTTGCTAAGTTTATCGTAAAATCATTTGCTAAGCAACATCATTTTTTTTAACATATGAGTGATAGTGATTCTTTGTCGGAATATCCTTCGGATTTTGAATACGAGCCAAGAGACATTGACTACGGTTCTACGAACCTAAAAAGAGGAAGTTATACCTTATAGAATTGAGGTAACCGTTAAGAATAGAAGAATTTTAAAAGAAAAATTAAGACGGTATTTTAGACGTGTTGAAAATAAATCCGATTGCAATGCGACTCTGTAGTACATAGACATTAACATATGTGTATAAATTAACACCGGCTACGTCTTCATCCACGAAAGCTTGCAAATTCCAGAGGAAGCTAACACTTGTTTTTCCAACTAAATTTAAATTGATAGAAACCGCACCTGTTTTTGTGTTGCATCAACAAAAAGCGCAGCAGTCCAAACACTCCTTTCTCATAGGAGATGCTGAACATAAGTCTGCTGCGCAATATTGAATTGCAACAAACACCTGCGGCGCAGAAGCGGAGGCGTTGGCTGCAGCAATGATAACAGCGTAGCGACGACGGAAGATAGGGTAGCATTAAGCTAGAGTAGGTGCAGTATAGAAAATTAAAAAGAATATTGTTTCGCTGATTTGGTTAGCTGATTTATTGAATTTTTTTTTAAGATCACTTCTCGGCAGACTGGCAACTTGTAACATCATAACTCGGCAACTCCTAGTAATAGGAGGAATAAATTATGAAACTGTATAAAAAGTGTTTCATTTAAGTAACATCGGTAAACTGGCGCCCAACGTGGGGCCATGCGTAAAAAAATCCTTATAAAAGGATTCGAAGTTTAAAAAAAAAACGTAGTCGTGGCCGAATTTCGATACCTACCTACCCTTTCCGGGTAGAAAAAACTTTGCAGTCCTAAATAAGCCGGGAAGCCAAAATTTAAAATTTAATTTAAAGAAGGGGTCGTCTAGCAAATGCGATAACAAGGTTCTCATAGAGAATTATTAACAATTAATTAAGGCTTTGCACGTCACGCAGCGACGTTGCCAGCGTTGAACCAGAAAGCAGTGAAGCAGTTTAGAAAATAAGATCATAATTTTAAAAATGTAAGTAGAGTGTTAAGTGAAAAGCGGTGTTATTTTTTTTAGCAATAAATCAGTGCTTGTAATTAAAGTGTAATTTAAAGTGTTAACCAGACAAAGCAAGTTGTGCTCATTTACTTTATAAAAAAAGGGGGGCCTCTGCCGTCCGTTGAAATCCTTGCTAGGGACATAATGGGAGTGTTTTTTCTTGCTTTTTCTCTTAAAAAGTTTTTTTTGTTTTTTTTTTTGTTTGTGTTAGTGAGTGATTGACAATGGATGCAGCCACTCTACAGACTTTAATGACAGCGGCCATAAGGACTGCTACCGAACAAACTAAAAGGGAATTTCAGGAGACCATTAACAGACTTACTAACAGACTTGCGACCCTGGAAACCACCCCTACTACAGTAATAGAATATGCACCAGTGACAATTACGGGAAACGTTCTGTGTGATGAATCACTTGACGTCATAAAATCACTTCCTGAATTTAACGGACACAATCCCGATATGTGTCGTGGAGGAATGCTGCTCAGGCTGCGTACAAATTGTATGAAGCCTACGATGGTAGTTACCGTCATTACCAGGCGGTGGCTATAATTAGAAATAAAGTTACTGGGGCAGCAGCCGATACTGTCCTGGCATCCTTTAACACGGTTTTGAACTTTAGGGCGATTATCGCCAGATTAGAAGTAGAACGGAAACTGACTTTGTTTGTTAACAAGACCGTAATGACTTATAACGAAAACGCTGAACTGATCAGCACTTTGAATCAGAAATATCGCCAGGATGCATTGCGTGTGTTCATTTCGGGGCTTAACATACCTCTATGTGACATTCTATTTGCCTCGAGGCCTGCGGACATGCCTACAGCACTCGCACTCGCACAGGAGCTGGAAGCCAATCAAGCCAGGTCTTCGGAATATGTGGACGAGGAACAGGGATATGATAAGGATTTTCATGATAGCCAAAACGTAAATGACAGTGATAAATTACAGTTCGACGACCAATACTTAGACCAACCAACGGACGAAATCAATTTTTTAGGACAGGGTCTCTCCTGCCTTACGTCAGCAGATTATTTGGAGGAAGGGACCTAAAGTTTTTAATACTGGGGCCGTGAAGAATTATGTTAGGAATTTTGATTTCCTTAAGGGCATTAAAAGAACGGAGAAGCCCTTCCTTGTCAGCTCAATACATGGAGCCGATAAAATTGAACAGAAGTGCACCATACATTTCTTTGGAAAAAATTCGCAGTTTTACATTCTGCCATCCCTGCAGACCTTTGATGGCATTATAGGTTTCGATTTTCTCAAGGACATAGGCGCAGATTTGGACATGAAAAACGGGGTTATCCACTACAATGGAGAAAAAGAGACCCTCAAGCATTTCCCTTGTCGCGACATGAATACTATACAGTCCGCTCGTAATCGTGAAGATCGAATCTCAACACTATAGGGGAATGTTCAGGGGCTTTCGCTGACCCAAATGAATCACTTCCCTATAATACGAGGATAGTAGGGACTATAAGAAGTACTAATGACGACCCAGTCTATTCCACGGCGTACCCATACCCGATGGCCTCAGCAGATTTTGTCAACAAGGAAATCTCTGATCTCCTGCATGATGGTATAATAAGACCTTCACGGTCACCCTATAACAATCCGGTATGGGTCGTTGGAAAGAAGGGTGTTACTGAATCGGCGGAAATAAGGATGCGTCTAGTTGTTAACTTTAGAAAATTGAATGAAAAACGGTTAGTGACAGGTATCCAATTCCCGACACTTCAGTAATTTTGGCTAATTTGGGAAGGTCATCCTTGTTTACCACTCTAGACCTTAAATCTGGTTTTCACCAGATAAAACTAGCAGAACGGGATAGGGAAAAAGACAGCTTTCTCTATTAATAACGGAAAGTATGAGTTTTGTAGACTTCCGTTTGGCCTTAAGAACGCACCCAGCATCATTCAGCGGGCAATTGACGACGTTCTGTCCGAGGAGATTGGCAAATGTTGCTACGTTTACGTCGATGACGTCATTATCTTCTCTAAAGACGAGGATCAACATGTTATGGATATAAAGCGTATCCTTGGAAAGCTTTACGAGGCAAACATGCGAGTTTCACTTGAAAAATCCAAGTTCATGAAGAGTGAGGTAGAGTTTCTCGGATTCGTCGTTTCCAGTGAGGGAATAAAAACTTGTCCGGACAAGATGCAAGACATTGTCAAGTATGAAACCCTTAAAACACTCCGAGCCTTGAGGTCATTCCTCGGACTCTCTGGTTACTATCGACGGGTTGTTAAAGATTATGCGTTGATCGCTAAGCCACTAATCAGGTATCTTCGCGGAGAAAATGGAAACGTTAGTGCTAATCGCTCTAAGGACATTTATATTCAGTTAGACGAGGATGCGTTGAGAGCTTTGGATAAAATTAAGAAAGTTCTTGTCTCGGAAGATGTCCTCTTACTGTATCCTGATTTCGAGAAACAATTTGACTTGACAACGGATGCATCTTCGGATGCATCTTCGGATGACGATTGAGAAACTATATTTATGGTGTTAAGCAGCTTAACATCTACACTGATCATCAGCCTCTTACGTTTGCTATATCAGACAGGAATCCAAACGCAAAACTAAAACGTTGGCGAGCATTTGTGGAGGAGTTTTCCCCCAAATTTTTTTACAAGCCAGGGAAGGACAATGTTGTGGCTGACACGTTATCACGTCAGCATATTAACGGTTCGGAGGACTCGGGTTCCTCTATGAATGCTACGGTGCACGGTAATCCTATAAATTGTTTTAAGAGTTAGATAATCCTTGAAGAGGGTAATTCACCTCGAGAACTTCAAAAATTATTTTTAGAACGCAGATGCGACACCACATAGTTTACAACAATAGAAATGAGCTATTGAAAAGCATAGGGGACTGTATTAGTCCGAGTGCTGTAAATGGACTACTTTATGACCGTGAAGTACTGGCACAGATTCCGAACGAGGTTTTGACAAGGCTTCCATCCGTAAAGATCCGTCACACAACGAAACAAGTAATAGATGTGAAGGAGAACCTTGGGGGAGTATTATATATGTGACAGCACCACAAGCTTTTACATTTTTCATACATACGCATATGCAAACATGCGCTAGTTTTTGACATTTGCTTTATAATGCATTTTCATTTTATTGTAATGTATTTGTTTTCGCTTTACCTAATAAAAGTAAAATTTGGTTCCGCCCTTTTTACTTTGGACCTTATAAAGTAAACACGTTGTTTAGGGCCTCACTACAAAGTGCTATAAATGGTGACCCCAGACGGTAAGTGAAATGGCGCTTAATGATAGCTTGGCAGTATCTGGTGGCACACACCATGGGAAGTTCAATAATACTTCTACAACATTTCCACGAATTCCGCTGCCATCGATGTCAGAGGATTATATCGAGGCTTATTTTTACTCCCTCAACTTTTGGTTCGAGGCACCGGGTGTCACAACTGACGCGGCAAAGGTCAATATAGTTGCCGCTAGCATACCACAGGCCAAGCTTATGGAATTGCGTTCCATCATTGATGCTGCTCCCGTTATAGGGCGATACAAATACATCCAGACAAAATTGACGGAAAATTTTACCGAGAGTAAACAACGCCGCCTGCAACGCGTATTACGCGATATGCCATTAGGTGACCGCCGGCCGAGTGACCTGTTCAACGAAATGAAGCGCGCTGCTGGATCCACATTAAGTGAAAGTAGTTTACATGATTTGTGGGTCAATCGTTTACCCCCCATATGCACAAGCAGCCATCATCGCAACGAACGTACCAATCCTGGACAAATTAAAAATCGCTGATTTCATATCAGAATCAATGCAATTGCGTGAGGGGCGGTTACACGAAGTAGCCGCACCAAATCATACAGACAACGATCTGAAGGCCGAAATAGCTGAACTCAAACAACGCTTCGAGAAAGTAATGAACATCAAGAAGTCCCGAGCGAGCTCCAGATCAAGAACAACGGCGCGACCTTATAACACAAATGCAGCTGACCTGTGCTGGTATCATGCCAAATTCGGAACAGAAGCTAAGAAATGTCGCCAACCGTGTAAACTCACTCAACAATCATCGCAAAACAACAAACAATAGGGGTGCTCCGCCAACCGCATTTCAGAGATCGGCAAACACTCTGAAATGTCTTCGAACTGTCGCTTACGAATATTCGACACATCAACTAAAATAACTTTTCTTATAGACTCTGGCGCTGATGTGTCAGTGGTGCCAAAATGTTCACCAATACAAGTTTTTGGGGAAGTCATGCTTCGCCTTAACCTAAATTTGCGCAGGGATTTTGTATGGAGCTTTGTGATTGCAGATGTATCACAGGTTATTATCGGAGCTGACTTTTTATCACACTATGATCTCCTTCCTGACCTCAACGGAAGATGTTTGCTCGACCGCAAAACAGCAATTAAGTCAGTCTGCACAGTGGCACGTATTGAAACATCAAGCATATAAACCATAACTTTTGCTTCTGATTTTTCAAACTTGTTGCGAGAATTTAATGGCATTACTCGACCACCGCCTCCAGACTATACGACGAAGTCTACAGTGGTTCACCGTATTATCACGAGCGGTCAGCCTGTTTTCGCTCGGCCTAGACGGCTCTCGGCTGAAAAGCTCAGCGCAGCGCGCGCCGAATTTGAACTACTAATGAAACTTGGCATATGTCGGCCGTCCAGCAGTAACTGGGCAAGTCCGTTACATATGGTGCGCAAGGCGGGTGGATCGTGGAGACCATGCGGCGATTATCGCGCACTTAACGACAGATATCCTTTGCCATTTCTCCTTTTTGAAGCCGGATACGCTCATCTTCGAGTAGACAATCAACAATTTTTCTTACGAAACAGAGTTGAAAAGAAACCTTTACAAAATTCGCAAGACTAATCAAACTTTAACCCACGCAGTTCTAGTCAAAATTTTAACCAGAATTTTAATTCACAAAATAATTCGAATTTCAATTACAACAGGCGAAACTTCCCAAATTTTAATCCACAAAATTCTAATCATAATTCTTATCGAAATTCGAACCAGAATTTCAATTCACAAAATAATTCAACTTCCAACCGTAACAGACAAAATTTCCAACAACGGAATTTTAATTCACCTTTTAGTCAGAATCCACAATATAATTCAAACTTCAACCGTAATAAGCAAAACTTCACCCCTCAAAATGGAGATGATAACCAGACATGATCAAATCAAGACTAAAGGGTAAAGCAAGATAGACCATTGAAATAAATTATCACGCCACAACCTGGCCAGAGATAAAAAGTATTCTCCAAAATAATTTCAGCGATAGGCGATAATGTGACGAATTGTTTGACGAATTAAGAGATGCAACATTTAGAGCTAATACCTCAGATTTACAATGTGATAAAACATAAACTACATAGACTTAATAATAAGTTAGTAGTTATCTTAGGCGAAACAGAAGCAACCAAGGTCAGTGCCACGAATAATATGCAGACCGCCCTCAGCATTTTCGAAAATAAGATTCCAGAACCAATAAAACCCATTTTGTTTTACAGAAATCCCACAAACCTGGAAGAAGCCATGGACATATTGTTTCAAGCAGGATACGCCCACATGGGGAGTGAAAATGCGCAGATACCTCGCAATAAATATATAGTAAAAACAATTTCAGCCGGTCCTAAACAATGTTCAAAACAAGAATAATCCCGCTTTGCTTTAATTGTCTAAAAGGTGGGCATCAGATGAGATTTTGCAAATCTGGATCCTGTAGAGCTTGTCAACTGAAACACCATACGCTTTTACATTTTGTCCGTACATCTTCTTCTTCAACTTCTATATCAGGCCACCCACAATGCAATCAAACACGATAGCTGCAACATCATCTGTACCTGGTCATGCCCTTACTTCGAGATCTCCATCTGATGCTGTGCTTCTAGCCACTGCAGTAATTTTTGTAAAAAATTGTGCTGGTACCATCGTGCCATGTCGGGAGCTTTTGGACTCGGGTTCCCAGCTTCACTTTATTACAAATCGTTTTACTAATCAATTACAACTTCGTAGGACCAAATATTCGGCGGCAATTTCAGGCATCGGGGATGCCAACCTGTCAACTGAAGGCTATTCGGTCGATGTTGTACTGAAGTCGCGGAATTCAGATTTCTCAACGCACATCACTTCCGTTGTTGTTCAAACAATCACTGACAATCAGCCTGGTTTTCAGTGAGCATCGATGATCCCAATTTCAACATACCTCAGCGTATTGACTTGCTTATCGGAGCAGAACTATTTTTCGAACTTCTCTGCGTTGGACAGATACAGTTCGCGCCCGGATTTCCAGTTCTTCAAAAAACTCGGTTGGGTGATATCAGGTGGTGGTCAACAGACTTCTAACCTTTCGTCATTTGTCGCCAATCAAAGGCCTTCGAGAGACATCGACTCTGATACCCGACTAGACGATTTGGTACGTCGCTTCTAGTAAGTAGATCACGTTTTTGAGCCAATCACTAATGTAGTGCTGATTATAAGTTGATCATGCCTAACGTAGTATACTCAGTTGTTTTTAATTTAATTAATGCATGCTTCATATTTCAAAGGTTCATTGCATGAGCTGCACAAGCTGACAACAAGCATTTTTCAGCATGTGCCTAAATTGTTTGTCCGCACACTCAGTGGAGGCAAATTACATTTCTCTTTGTTGCTAAAATTTTTTAAATAAACGTTAAGTAAACGTGTGTTATAGAATATGTAGAAATAAGTAAAATAAGTATAAAAACTCGACCATATCTTAATGATCAATCAATAAATATTTGACAATACAACCTGCCGGTTATCCAGCATTGGTTATCAAACAGAAATTCGACTTTTATTTATTACATGGCGATCTTGCCAGCTTGAGCATTGATTTTGCTAAGTTGTTAAATGCAAGTTTCTTGCGCAACCAAAGTGCAAAACGTTGCATGACTGCTTACCATATTTGCACCAAAATTGCAATATATTTGCAAGTGCCCTAAAAGGCAAAATCTTTACAGACCACCAGCCGCTCAAGCAACAAGTTTACGAATAGCTAGATGAAAAGGTGGAAATCAATTCTCGAAGAATATACTATAATTATGAGCTACACTACAAACCAGGGAATATGAATGTGGTAGCGGACGCATTATCTAGAATACCTCCGCAAGAATCACTCATGCACACATTGTCAATAGCGACAAACTTAGATGAAAGTTCGTCACATGGAATAATACATAGTGTAGAAGCCCCCAAAAATGCATTCAAGAACCAATTGTTCCTAATAATTAATTTAACTTCATCTTACCAATTTAAAATAATCTTTCCTACGTATCATCGGCGTATAATACCATTTTACTCCGAAGAAAAATTAATAGAGATTCTACGAAGGTATCTCAACCCGTTTGTTATAAACTGTATAAAAATATGTAATGGGATGTATTTACGATCTAAATATGTATGTTCTTAGAGTAGATTTAAGATCTAAGAAATGAGAAAAGGAGTTGTTGCCTTATAGTTGCTTAACCTCGGGCAGAGGGAAATACAAGTTTATAAAAAGTTCTTTTATAATAATATGAATAAATTATAAATAAAAAAAAAGTTATTAAACTATTGAGTTATTATTTATTAGCCGGATAACAACCCGGAAGTACCGCCACCAAATGTTCATCCATTAAGTGATGAACATAACTGGCGCAGTCGCGAAACGGATGTAAAAAAACACAAAAAGGAATAAACGTTACACATTTTTACGAACAGTAAAATCAAATTAAAATTATATAAAGTTTATAAAAATCAAATTAAAATTATAATAAAGGAAAGGGCAACAACTCAAATAAAAAGAAAAAAAAACAAGGAAAAAAACAATTTTTAAATAAAATCAATTAAAGAAATGTGGCGGCGTAACAAAGTGGAATCCGGCGGCGTATAATCAAGTGGAATACGGAAGACAACGACAAAAACAAATACTTTAGGCAGCAATACACCTCTGGTACACCAACTGTTGCGGGAGGATCTAAGAAATTTTAACACAAAACTACGGATTCGGCAGCTGTAGTGTTATAGTGCATATATAATATATTTATAACTTTATTAATTGTAATATAATATTTTTCCACAATACGCATATTTGTCCAAATGCATTTCCGCTAACGAAAATGCAACAGAAAGAAAAATAATAGTATTTTAGAAAGTGTAAAATAAAGAAAGACAGCTCATTATTGATTCAACCTTAAACCCGTGTGTTTTATTTTTTTTTCGTTGTTCCCCGCTCCGGGAATAAAACTGGCACAGTCGGTAGGATACCGCAATTATCATTCATAAAAGTGAAGATAAGTGAATATATATTTTTAGTGCGATACCGAAAACAATTTTTTCTCTCGCGAACTTGTTGGCTAAAGATTGCCACAACGGTAAGCAAAAGATTGCTACTATGAAGTAAAAACTCAAAAAAGTTTTCTTTGTGTGTAAAAATATAGTAAGCAAAAGATTGCTACTATAGATTAAAACCAAAGTGAAAAAAGCGAAGATCATTACGCCTAACAGAAGGACATCGAAAGCACCCAGCGTCTAGAAATCGTCCACTTAAAACAAGAAACAAGAAACAACAGCAGAAGATACATAAGTGGAGAGGATAACGGCATCATCCAAAATAGATTAAGCGGTACAGAAAAACAGCAAAAATCAAACAGCAGCAAATATTTCCCGATTTGAATTACCACCATCACACTCGAGAAAAGCAGCAACACAGGACATCCACCGCAAGAGGAAGACATCGCAGAAGGAGTAAATTAAGTAAAATTATCAAAAGTTATCATTAAATTATATAATAAGGTAATATTGTAAAATACCAAAAATGAAATGGCCCAAACAAGTTTCGACCCTCTTAAGTATTTAGGGACTCTTCCCGAATTTAATGGAGATTTTAGGGATCTCCGGACGTTTTTAAGTTTGATAGACTGTCACAATCCCTCTTTTCGGATCTAATAAAAAGCAAACGAAGTTAGAACAGAACTCTCATACACAAAGGTCCAATCCTACCAGTAGGCAAAATTACAACCAACCAGATAGAAGGCAGCACTATCAAAACAGGAGAAGTTTTCAACCACAAAATAGTGGACAATTTAGATCGAATTTCTACCCACAAAATAGTGAAAATGGCCGTCTACAAAATAACGGACAATTTAGACCAAATTCATACCAACGGAATAATGGACAATATAATGGAAATTTCCAACCAAGTAACGGACATCTGAGACAAAATAATTATTATGGGCATAACGAACAAAGAAATAACTTTACTCAACCAAACCAGAACAGTAGGATCAATAACCAAAATCCTTTCCAAACGAATAACAGTTACAATAAACAACCGCCACCCGAACCGATGGATGTTAATAGTTATGAATTTAGTATCAAACCAGATGAACGGACAATCCAAAATTTTCAGGAATCAGCCTCGGAGAAATACCATATTTAAAGATAAAAATAAAATTAGGGTACATAAAGTGTATCATAGATACAGGTGCGAGCCATTCCATATTAAATCCAGGTATATGTAATCCGTCATGGATACATCAAATCCAACCCATATCCATAAAAACTCTACAACATAAAATATTTACTGATAAAAAAGCCAGAATACCAACTTTTAAAGAGTTTGGAAACTCCTTGGAATACTTAGATCTTTACATCATCCAATTTCACGATTTCTATGATGGGCTTATTGGAAATGATATTTTAAGACCGTTAAACGCTTCTATCGACTATCGAACAAACACCATAACTATTGGTGAATCAACACTCCAAATGTATTTCCAAAATAAAAATAGTAACAAGTATAACCATAAGCTACAAGTAACACCTAAAACTGAGCTCATATATTTTAGAGAAGAAAATGACAATATTGGAATTGTCAACGAAGGAATATTAGAGGTCGAAAATGATGAAGTAGAAATAAATCTTACTTTCACTCAAAATAATATATTCACGCAGAAGGTAGATCACGAAAATTTTAGCATAATCGAAAATAAAGAATTTTAACCATTGAACGACCAAATTAGAATAGGACACTTGAACCCTGAAGAAAGATCACAACTATTACAAATAATAAATAGATATCATAATATTTTTTATCAAGAAAATGATGGACTTTCATTTACTTCCGCAATAAAACATAGAATTAGGACTACAAACAATATACCCATATTCTCTAAGTCATATAGATACCCGTACGTACAGATCTGTTGCAGATCTGTTACAACTGAATGCAAAGTTGGTCATGCTAATAAAATCCTAATATGGCAACCCCGTTACTTTGACATTTTGCTTCTTCACATATTTTGCGCACCCTCATGTTTTTCGATCTCTTCTTTAACTTTTCGTGAACGGACGTGCTGCTGCAGCTATTTTTGACAACGTTTGTAATATTTCTTAAATAAAGTGTTTAAAGCTCTTTAAAATTTGTTTTTAATTAAATTCTCTCAACATTTTGGCATCCTTTGCGGGGAACCTTTCCCTGCACATTGGAAATAATAAAAAGTAAGGCTGCAGCAGTCCAGCAACGTTCTACACTTCGAAGAAACGTAACCTCAAATACGGAAGATCCGCGTGTTCGTCGCACAATCAGACATGGTGCTTGGAAAGGAAGAGTCTTTATCCAAGCTCATCTTACACTTTGGTGCAAACACGCGTAAAATGGCAAAGTCCAAAAAAACAAAGGGCTATCTCGGAGCCAGGCGCAGTCTGCTGTCGGAGTATTGGTCGCGCTACCACGCTATTCGCGACGATCTTGGTGCGCTGGCGGTCACTGAGGCTAATGCAGCAGCGGTGCGTGACGCGCTGTCCGATGAGCACTTTGCAGCTATTGAAGTAGCATATTGCGAAGCAATGGGTGAACTCAACGATCGACGAGCTTTGGGATATCGGCAATGACAGTTTTAATCAATCTGCCACGTTTCGCTCAGTTACAGCAAGTGCACCACTCACAATTCTTCCAAAAATCGAGTTGCCGAAGTTCGATGGGTCTTTTGAAAAGTGGCTAAGCTTTAAGGACATGTTCACCACGTGCGTGATCAAAGATACGGCACTCTCCAACGTGCAACGAATGCACTATCTCAAAAGCAGCGTACAGGGCGAGCCGGAGGTTATGCTCCGGAGTTTTTCGGTTCTAGACGCTAATTTTATAATCGCGTGGGACCTACTCCAACAAAGGTATGACAACACACGACGACTTGTGAAGTCATACTTGCGAAACATTGTCAAGTTGGAGGCAATGCCCACAGTATCCGAAACGAGTCTGCGAAAACTGTTGGACACCGTGACTGAGTCAATGCGTGCGTTACAACAGCTTGGCCGTCCAACAGCTCAGTGGGATGATTGGCTAATTTTTCTAATCACCGAAAAGCTCGTTTCTGCCACAGTTAAAGAATGGGAGATTAGTCTTGGTAGTCCAAGTGAGCTGCCTGCTTACAGCGATTTAGTCTCGTTTCTAGAAAAACGCATTCTTGGATTGGAAGCAGTGGGGGCAGCTGCCAAGAATAAATCGAAAGATTTTTCACAAAAATCACCACACAATCAAGCTGTGCGAAGTCATCAAACCAGCTTTGGCCGATGCTCATGCTGTTCGGGTAAGCATAAGCTCATGTACTGCCCGGATTTCCGCAAGAAAACATCTTCAGCAAAATTAGATCTGGTTCATAAGGCAAAACTTTGCAAAAATTGTCTAAAACCAGGCCACACTCTTGACGAGTGCTCATCTACTTATACATGCCAAAGGTGCATGCAAAAACATCATACACTGTTGCATGACAGTCTTTCTACGCAACCCAACAATGTTGCTGCTCATCATACGCGTTCCGATTATTTAATACAAACACCAAACACAAATGATCTCACATCTGTTCTGCTTGCAACTGCGGTTATTGGAATACGCTCTCCCACAGGGCATGAACTCCAACTGCGGGCGCTTCTGGACAATGGATCACAGGCATCTTTCATCAGCGAGTTTGCAGTTCAACAACTACACCTTCGCAGAACCCGTCTTCAAGTACCCATCACCGGTATAGGCGGCTGTCCTGTAGGTGAGTCTAATGGCGTAGTTCATTTCTCACTACATTCACTTACAGAACCCGAGTTCAACATCTATTGTTCGGCTCTGGTCCTGCCCCGCTTGGAACATCTCATGCCGTTAAAACGTGTCGATCCAAAACCATATTCGGAATTTCTCGATCTGCCATTAGCCGATCCAAACTACTTCGAACCAGGGTCTATTGATGTCATCATCGGCGCTGACCTCTACGGTCTCCTTTTGCGCAACGTTGGGTCGTATCATAGACGTGCATCCAGGAACTGACGACGACGTTGTCAGAGTGGCAACCATTCGTACGCCAACTTCCATTATCAAGCGAGCCATATCAAAGTTAGTACTGCTGCCTATGGAGGACAACTGATGTCCTTACGGTGGGCGGCTGGTCCCTTATTTCGTCGCAGGACCTGGACGAGGTGGGCGGAATGTTACGACTGAATGCAAAGTTGGTCATGCTAACAAAATCCTAATATGGCAACCCCGTTATTTTCACATTTTGCTTCTTCACATATTTTGCGCACCCTCATGTTTTTCGATCTCTTCTTTAACTTTTCGTGAACGGACGTGCTACGAACACAGCTATTTTTGACAACGTTTGTAATATTTCTTAAATAAAGTGTTTAAAGCTCTTTATAATTTGTTTTTAATTAAATTCTCTCAACAGATCAAATCCAAGAGATGTTGGAAAATAAGATAATTAGGAATAGCAGTTCTCCCTTTTCAGCCCCAATTTGGATCGTGCCAAAGAAGCTCGATGCCAGTGGAAAACCAAAGTGGAGACTTGTAATCGATTATCGTAAACTGAACGAAGTAACGGTGATGACAAGTTCCCAATCAGACGAGATACTTGAAAAACTGGGAAGAAGCCAGCATTTCACTACGCTCGATCTGGCAAAAGGTTTTCACCAAATCGAGATAGAGGAAGAAGATATCCATAAAACCGCTTTTAGTGTCGAAGGAGGACACTACGAATTTTTGAGAATGCCTTTGGGACTAAAAACAGCCCCTGCAACATTCCAGAGATTGATGAACAATATCCTTTAGGTGTAGAGTACCTCCACTTCACTTCCAAATATTCCTAATACTCAAACTCAAATTATGTAAACCACTTCAATTCACTCTACTCTTCAATTTCAATGACATAATTCTTTTCATTTCAATTTACTCCACTTTAATGACATAATTCTTTTCAATTTCAATGACATAAACTCTTTGCCCTTTTCTTTGAAACCCGAAACATAAGTAAACACATGGCACACACCAAATATACTTTTTGTCACATGATACCCCACTCCAAAGCAAAGCCATAACTCACTGTGAAGTAAACTAACCCTGAACAAAATTTAAGTCAACCTAAGCAGAATTTCATTTGTATAGTATTTTAAGTGTTTACAACTTTGTTATTGATTTTTACTTGCAACAATGTTTAATTGTAATTATGTATATTTTATTGATGACAAGGCAAAAAGAAAGTATAAAAATAAAGCCATTCTATCAGAAGGCAGCTCAGTCAGCTCAAGCAGCTCAGTCCTGATAGTTGGAAGGCAGTTGTTTGCCCTAACTCAAAAAAATCTTTTATTCTCTAAGGAATCTTTAGTCGGCAGGTTTGCCCTAAAGCTCTTCCATAAGTTAATAGCTCCTTTACTTTGATGATCCTGCATCACTTTACATGGCGATCCTGCGGACGATCCTGCGGACGATTCTAAAAATAAATTAATAGTACGGTCAATCCCTAAATTTTGAAACACGTTAAATTTTAACAAATTCATGGAAGGTCCAAAGAAGCTTTCCATACACGAGTACAGAAATAGACTGGAAGACAACAAAGATACCCATCGTGTGGCTATCCCCAAGGTAAATTTGAAGCTCAAAACCCGAGGAGGATATAAAAAAACGCCTTAGAGTGGAAAAAGCTAAACTTCTTGATACAAAAAGAAGATCAGTAAACCAAGAAGCAAGCAACAACTTCTCAAGAGCGTTAGCAGCTGAGCATGCTCTAGAACACCTAAACAAAGAACTTAAGGCAAAACTACAACAGAGGAAGAATAATATTTGTGCAATAATAGAACATACAAAAAGCTACGTTTATGGGGAACTGGTGGTCAACACAAGAGAAGGAGGAAATCATCCTCAACCAAACAGCAGCCAACAACAGCAGCTTTTTAGAGAATAAGATAATAACACTAGATGTAATTATTTTATTCACTATCTTTATAATAATTTTATACATTGTACACAGAATTAATACATATTATAAAACATACTTACACAAACACTTGAATAGAAGTAGGCAGATAGTTTAAGACAAAAAATTTTAACAAAAATGTTAAGCATTAATAAAATAAAATAAAAATATATGTATATCATACAATAAAATGAAATCTATAATCACATTTTAAATGGAAAATATTGAAGAAATTGTAAGGACTTTGTCAGGGATATTAGAGAACATAAAAAAACAGGGAGCAAAAAAATATAAAGTAGAAACTTTATCACAAAAATTAAAAGACATAGAGAATTTGAAAATTGAATTTGAAAAACTTGAAACTAACCCTGACATAGACTACAAAGAACTCACGATCTTAAAAACAAATTTTCAGAAATTGTACACTGAGACAAAAGGACGATTAATAGAACAAAAAAACTACCAAGACAAATTAGAACAGAGCGGCTCACATAATATTTCAACACAAAACATGTCAGAATTCGATATAAATACATAATTAAAAGTAGTCCCAGAATTTACTGGAAACTACAGGGACTTACCATCATTTTTAAAAATCACAGAGTTGATTTACAAGACACTAAATGAACAGAGTAAAAAAAACATTTATAGAATTTTTAGGGAAGTAAAATTGAATAACAAAGTAAGGACAGCAATTGGAATGCTAGATCCAATTGACAATTTTGATAAATTACAAACTGAACTAACAAAGCTGTACAAGAACCCATTAACCATTCCACAAATATACTCAAAACTCAATTGCTGTACGCAGAGAAATCAAAATGTGGCTACATTCAGTGACCATATTCTGCAATTTATTTCTGAATTGAATACATTACACATCGCAGAGATGGAAGGAACAGTAACGAACGAAAGAAAAGACGACGTCATTAGAAATAACCAAAAATATGGCTTAACCATTTTCAAAACTAATCTAAACGACGACCTAAGACAAGCGATATGCTTAACCCAAACGAAAACACTACAAGAAGCCATAAACTTGGCAAAAGACCTAGAAAGAACTACCAGTACGTCTGGACAAATTATGTTTTTTAGTCAAAACAATGTCAGAGGACGAAACAATTACAGAGGACATAATAACTCAAATAAACAAGGACGTAATACCTTTAACCAAAACTATGTTGGATAAAATTCACACCGTGGAAATAATTACAGAGGAAATCGTGGACACCGTGGGCAAAATCACAATGCAAATAACTATTTTGGAACTAATAGTAACAATTATAATAGAAATAATTATAACAACAATTTTAGACACAATAATAATTTTGGAAATCAGTACAATCATGGGCACAACAGGGGACAAAACAATAACCGTGGGAACACTTATAACCACGGAAACTTTAACAATAATAATAACAGAATTAGAGTAATGCAACAGGGAAACGAGTTTGCCCCGGAGGAAGGACAAACAAACAAGAGTCAATCCCCGGGTACCCAAAATTAAATATTTTCAGAATTTCAAATAATGCTACGAATATAATTTCTTTAAGATGTGCAGACTCAAATACAAATCTAACTTTCATAATAGACACGGGAGCAGACGTATCTATCATAAAGCCAAAGAATCTAAATGGCGACTTATTTTTCAATGACCAAGATAAATGTAAATTAACAGGGATATCAAACGAAATTATCTACTCAAAAGGAGTAACAGACATAAAATTAGATTTTGGAGAGAAATCGCATATCCAAAAATTCAATATAGTAGACGACAAATTTCCTATACAAACTGACGGAATATTGGGACAGGATTTTCTGAAAGATTGCCTTTGCAAAATCGATTTAGAAACATATACTATAACACTCGTTGTTGATGATGAAGAGATCATTTTACCCATTCATTCAGATTTATCTGAAGTTTCGGATATAATTATTCCTGCAAGATCGGAAATAATTCACCGAGTAAAACTAGATCTAACTGAAGACAGCGTCGTGTTCAATAAAGAAATTCAAAAAGGCGTATTTCTAGGAAACTCCATAGTACCCAAGGAAGGATTTGCTCACATAAGACTACTTAACGTCAACGACAGTGAAATTCGTATAAAAAATCTAAATCTTGAAACAGAACCCTTAAATAACTATTACGTAATTAACCAGAAAAATAAAGATAATTTTGACAAAACGCGTTTTCAAAAATTAATAGAAATTTTAAATTTAGACACAGACGACAAAACCGCAAAGGATTCATTATATAAAATTTTCGAACATCTTTCCAACATCTGAATCTGAACGATAAAACACCTGTATACATAAAAAATTACAGATTACCTCAGACTCAGCTTAAAGAAATAGAAGAACAAGTAGAAAATTTATTGCAAACCGACATAGTGGAACCATCAGTTAGCGCTTATAATTCACCTCTTTTGATCGTACCAAAGAAAAGTAGCGGAGACAAAAAAAAAAATGGAGGCTTGTAGTAGACTATAGACAACTAAACAAAAAGATTATTAATGATAAATTCCCGTTAACAAGAATAGAAGACGTACTAGACAAACTGGGTCGCGCAAGATATTTTTCAACGCTCGACATGACAAGCTCATTTCACCAGATAACGCTAGACAAACACTCAAGACACCTGACTGCATTCTCCACAAGACAAGGTCATTACCAATTTAAACGCTTACCATTTGGACTCAAAATATCCAGCAATAGCTTTCAAAGAATGCTCACAATAGCTTTGAGTGGTTTAGATAGCAATGCATTCTTATACGTAGACGATATTATAGTGTTTGGCTGTAGTCTAAAACACCACAACAGTAATTTAATTGCAGTTTTTGTAAGACTACGAAAATATAATTTAAAACTAAATGCGAGAAAGTGCGTATTTCTAAAATCCGAAGTCGTGTACCTAGGACATCTGATCACGCAAGATGGCATAAAAACAGACCCATCAAAATTTGAAGTGATAAAAAAATACCCCGTACCCAAAAGTAGTGACGAGGTTAGGAGATTTGTAACTTTTGGCAATTATTATAGACGTTTTGTACAAAATTTTGCTCAAATAACCAAGTGCCTAAATAATCTCGTAAAGAAGGGACAAGTATTTGATTGGACTGACGAGTGTCAGAAAGCATTCGAATCACTAAAAGGAAAACTAATCAATCCACCTATCTTGCAATATCCAAATTTCGAGCAACCATTTGTGCTCACAACAGACGCATCTAATTTCGCACTCGGTGCAGTACTTAGTCAAGGAGAAATAGGAAAAGATTTGCCTATATCATATGCAAGCAAAACTTTAGTAAAACATGATATAAATAAATCAGTCATAGAAAAAGAACTACTCGCGATTCACTGGGGAATAAATTTCTTCCGTCCATACCTAATGGGTAGAAAATTCACCGTGGTAACGGACCACAGACCTCTTATCTCCTTATTTTCACACAAAAATCCTTCATCCAAGATGACAAGGATTAGACTTGATTTGTCAGACTATGATTTCGAAATAGTCTACAAGCAAGGCAAAATGAATACAAATGCCGATGCATTATTACGAATAAAGATAGACTCAGACATACTAAAAAAAATGATACCAACGAAATGTGATGATGTAATAAAATGAAAATAAAAAAAGAAAGTATAAAATAAAGCCATTCTATCAGAAGGCAGCTCAGTCTCAACCTGATAGTTGGAAGGCAGTCATTTGCCCTAACTGAATAAAAATCTTTTATTTGAAAAGGAATCTTTAGTCGGCAGGTTTGCTCTAAAGCTCTTCCCTGAAGAAAAATACTTTTCAAGGGTACTACAGAAAGTTCATAAAAGACTACTCATCTATCGCTAAACCAATGACTAAATACTTAAAGAAGGACTCAAAGATAAACATAAATGACCCAGAGTACGAAACAAGTTTTAACACCCTTAAGATTCTGCTAACACATGATCCAATATTAATAAAAGCAAAGGCTGGAACTCCTCAAGCCCCACTGTAAAATAAAAATATTTGGGAAACAAACAGCTGCCTAGCAAACAATTTTTTCAACTTCCGCTTAAGATAAATTTGAGATTTTTTTTTAAATAATAATAACAATAATATCTGGTTTGTAGAGCCAATAATATAATATAATTTAAAGCTGCGATTCACCACCTAACGGGGGACCCTCCAGCTTATAATAACAAACATTCTCTGCGATTCACCACCCAAGGGACCCTCCAGAGAATTGTTAAATAAAAACAAAAAAATTTAAAAATAAATAATAAGAAATAAAAATTCAATAATGTCTAACCCTAACAATCTCATCCGACCCCCTACGCTAAACGTACCCTCACCACCTCAACCAACTACCTCTACTCCAAATTCATTCAACATGGACCAACTTACTTCTATAGTTACAGGACTGGTTAACAATATTATGAGTCAGGAAACGAGGAAGAAATATGGCTCAGGCAGCATTAAACCCAAATGCAAGTTTTAGCAACATAACTGATGTGACTGTAGACGCAAGGCACTTGAACAACATAACTGACCTTGACAAGATACCAGACGTGGTTAGGTGCCCGCGTGACTTTTCAGGAAATCCAGGAGAATATAACTCTTGGAAAAATAGTGTAGATCGCATTCTTCAGATCTACGAGCCCCTCAGAGGAACGCCGATATACTACGGTATCCTTAATGTCATAAGGAACAAAGAGGGCCGACATTGCCCTCGAATCCTACAACACGCCATTAGAGTGGAAGGCTATTTCCAGATTTCTTACTCTCCATTACGCTGATAAGCGTGATTTAGGTACCCTCGAGTACCAAATGATTTCTCTAGTGGAATTCTACCAACGAGTATATTCCCATCTCTCCCTTATACTAAACAAGCTTGGATGCATGGAAGTCGGTGCAGAATCTATGCATCTACTTACGCGCACATACCGGGACAAAGCCCTCGACACTTTCATACGAGGACTGAAAGGTGACTTACCAAGACTCCTTGGTAAGAGAGAGCCAGCAGACCTTCGTCAAGCTCTTCACCTATGCCTAAAATTGGAGAACCAAAACTTCCTTTCTCATTACGCAATGAATAGCATATCCAAGAAATTGACTAATGAATTTTGAACCAACAAAACTTCGTAAACCAATACCGCCCTCAGGCTCCTATGAATAATTATCATCAGGCCACCATCAATAACTACCGCAATAACCAACAATATAGACCATTAGGTCAACCAACTCCTTTTAAGCCTCAACTCCCACGCCCAGAACCAATGGACGTCGACAAATCCCTACATTCAAGAGCGGTGAATTATATGAATAGACCACAAGCCAATAATGGTGTGAAAAGACCTCAAAACTTCTCACAAAAAGTGCCTCTAAAACAACAGAGGAATTTTCATATAGAAGCAGGTGAGCAAAATTACCAAGAGGACTACCAACAAGATCCACAATACAACATTGAGCAATACTATCAACAAAACTGGACTCCTACTACACAGGAGTACGAAGCCGCATTAGCAGCGGAAGAAAACGGACAATCAGCTAAAGAATATGCTGAAGAAATCTCACAACCTGAAATGCAGGACCATATCGATATTCATTTTTTAGAATGAACGGTTCTTCGTTACCTTACGTCGAATGCAGGACGAAGAACGGAAAAATTCTTAAAATGCTGATCGATACAGGATCGAGTAAAAACTATATCCAACCCTGCCATGTCCTAAAGAAAATACCCAACGACGAACCATTCTTTGCGAATTCAATTGCCGGACAAATTGAAATTACTCACCATACAATAATTAACATATTTGGCAAAAATGACACATCTCTGAAATTTTTTTTACTTCCCACATTGAAATCTTTCGACGGAATAATAGGAAATGACAGCCTTAAGCACCTTTGTGCAACAATTAACATACATGACGACACCCTGACATTATGTAATGGCCCCGCTAATACACTTAATAAGGGTAAAGGGAAAACAATTATATTTTGAAATAAATTTAGGCTTGTTCAACCAAACCTAATATTTTAGCTTTAGGAATGCTACTCAGCACTTTAGAGTTTGAAGTTAAAGATATATGCACATAAGTTCATTTCAAGAAATATAAAGATACATATATGCATATGCTTTAGCTGTAATCCGTTCATTGCATTTATGGATGATGTGAAATCATACATATACATATGTGCAGACAAACAAACATACTGGTGTCAACATTCAAGTATGCAAAACATACTTGATTGAAACCAGATATGAAAAAAAACAAAGTTGAAAATTAAATAGAAATAATTGCAACTATGTTGCAATTCAAAATAAAAGTAAATTATTTGGACGGTGCTGGGTAGGATATTAAACATACATATTTATGATCTAAATATGTATGTTCTTAGCGTAGATTTAAGATCTAAGAAATGAGAAAGGGAGTTCTTGCTTAACATCCAATGATCCATTAAATGATGAACATAGCTCGTGCGAAGTAGCTCTGGTAAGCGTTAATTTAATTTCAATCGTATATCAGACCACAACGCCTACGTCAAATCATAATTTTTGCTCGCAATTTGTTTCCCACAAAATATATTTAAAGTTAAGTTGTCAAAGCAAATTAGAGTAAAAGCCCAAATTTTATAAAACTGTGTCACTAAACACATAATAAAATGTAACTGAATATAAAATAAAATTGCTTGAGCGAAAAAAAGGAAAATTTCGTGAAAATCAAATTAAATGAGAAGCAATTTAGTTATTGAAAATACGGTATTTTGTGCTGGATTGAATATACCGTTAGATGGTCCGATCCGTGTGCGTTAGTTGCGGAATATTTGTTGTAGAAAGAGCGCTAAATAAGTACCGTATGTGCTTAAACACGTATGCGGCAAAGTACATCCTCACAAATGGTACAAAATAGTGCTGGGAAAACATCGGACCACTATCGATACTATCGATGTTAAGCATTTTTTTTAAGCCATCGATTGTTTTTTTACACTATCGATGTTTTGAGAAAATTTTCCATCTCTGTACATTTTGCGCGTGGCTGATTTGGAGTAAATAAAATAAGAAACAATTAAATAATTTTACTAATATTCTTTAATTCATTAGTTGAATTTTAATTGGTTTTGGTGCTCGGAAGGTCGTAAGGATGGATAAGTTCGTTGGGAACATAACAAAGGCTAATTATAACTTACAATTTTTACCATTTGATATTGCAAATTCATTTTTGTGTATGTGTATGCATTATATGTGCATATAGAAAACAACAATGCGAGCGCTGCATGTGAGTTAACACGCGCTTTGTTAATTCTTCAACCAATAATCGCTGATTTGACACTTACGCTAGTTATTGACCCAAAAGCCAATAATAGCTGTGTCGACTTAAAAGTAGAATGCAATAAATTGGTAAACAGGAAATTGTTTTCCTCTTTATTAATATTTGCAAATTACATTGTATTAACCAATAATTGCTGACTGATATTTACGCTAGCTGTTGACCGAAAAGCTAATAATAATATAGCTACGTCGACAGTAATATGTTAAAATTTACTAAATCAATAAACAGGAAATTATTCTTTTATTTGCAATTACATATTTATGCCGAGTAAGCGTCTGGTACATATTCAATGTAATCAATATTTTGTATAAAAACTAACTTAAATTAACTTCAAATAAAGCAGGCATACTGCCTAGCCAAAATACGCAAAAAATTATTTTATTTACGTTCCCTAAACTTAGAGGAACGTATTTTGTGCAAACGGCTCTAACGAGGAGAGCAGCAACAAAACAAGAAAGTTTGGAAAATTGGAAGTGTGGAAATTTTTTATCAAAATGAATGGTTGAAATGCTAAATACAAAGCCTGTGGTAGGGTTTATAAAACTTGCGGTAATAGTCAAACCTCTGAGATCATCTTCGGCGATTGCATCCGTATATAAATTATCAGACCTGTATGATCTACATTTGTAGAAAATATTATTTTCGCGGAACACACGACGTGTAGGAACGCACGTCATTGCGGACAACTATACTTTCGAAGATGTGCCAGAATTTATTTATCTTGGCATCGCCGTTAACAGCAACAACGATATCAGCCTGGAGATCAAACGGAGAATCACTCTTGCTAATAGGTGTTACTATGGGCTCAGTAAGCAATTGAGTAGTCGAGCCAAACTGACACTTTACAAGACGCTCATCATACCCGTGTTGCTTTATGGCGCAGAGGCATGGGTAGTGTCACAAAGCAGCCGCTCTTGGGGTGTTCGAGAGAAAAGTTCTTCGTAAGATCTTCGGTCCTGTGCGCGTTGGCGAAGACTACCGTTCAAGAATGAACCACGAGCTGTATGAACTCTACGCCGACATTTACGTAGTTCAACGCATCGCCATCCAACGACTGCGTCGGCTAGTGCATGTCGTGCGTATGGATGAAGACCCTCCAGCAAAGAAGGTGTTCGAGGGCGAAGTCCAAGGGAGCCGACGCAGAGGAAGACCATTGCTCCGGTGGAAAGACCAGGTGGAGGAAACCCTATCCTCGCTTGGTGTACAGAATTGGAGAAGGCGCGCGCGGAGCAGAGGCGCCTGGAGAGAGCTAGTGAGGTCGGCCGTAACTCGGTAACGGGTTGTTATGGCCACCTAAATAAGTAAGTAAATGATCTACATAAGTCTTCTGGCAGTATTTTGTCTTTTATAGAGAGAAAATACGATAAGAGTTCTGATCGTAAAATAGTAATTGATAATGCGATTTCCGAGTTCGTTGCCTGTAGCATTCAATCGTTCACCCTTGTTGAAGAGACCAGTTTCCGTAACTTAATGAAAGTGCTGGATCCCCGCTATGAATTGCCATCTAGGAAGACATTGAAACATGTGCAGATGGAAAATTTGTTCATTAAAATGAAAGCTAAGTTGTCTACCACTTTGGATAAAGTTGACCATCTTGCTATTACGACGGATCTGAGCACTTCACGAGCAAGTAAATCATTTATCACCGTCACATGTCATTTTATCGATGAGGACTATATATGGCGCTCAGCTGTACTTTCTACAAATCTTTTGCTAAACGAAACAAACCATTCAGCACAAAATATTGGCGAAACAGTGCGCTTGGTTTTAGATAGTTGGCAAATTTCCCACAAGGTCAACGCAATTGTAACCGACAACGATAAAACAATGACTAAAATATGCGGGAATATTCAGAAAAGAAATTTGCCTTGCCTCGCACATACACTAAACTTAACAGTAAAAGAAGCTCTTAAGATGGATGCGATACATTCGCTGATTTTGAAGTGCAAACTCATTGTAACATTTTTTAAACAAAGTAACATAGCATATGCAAAGCTTAGAAATGCACAGCAGTCAGGAAAATTTATAGCTTAAAGCAAGAGGTACCCACTAGATGGAATAGCGCCCTTGTTACGATTAATCGAATAATCCTCACCAAAGACGCAATTGACAAAGTTCTACTAAGCATACTAAAAGCAACTGCATCTCTGACTGCGGAAGAGGTTGCTATTTTAGTGGAGATCGTGGAATTGCTTGAACCCTACCATACCGCTACTGAAAAAGTTTCGTCATCAACAAATTTAACAGATTCGCTTATAATTCCGGTGATGTGTGGGTTACTTGACATTAGAGAAAGTTTAAAACCCAAAGTCCAATCGGAAGAAGGTTCCGAAATGCTATTAAATTTATTGGATAGCAGTAAACGCAGGTTGTTGGGATATGAAAAACGCACTGTAATCAAATTACCAACGTTGCTTGATCCTCGATTCAAAAAGATTTCTCACAACGTTTCAGAATTCGTAAAAGCGTTGGCAACCGTATTAACCCAGCACAACAAAAATCCTGCTCCTTACAACTCCGGGCCACCAACACCAACTGAGAAATCAGCAATTGTTTGCATTTTTGAAAAGGAACATTGCCAAAAAACCGAGGACTGAACGAGTTGACGCCATTTTAAGCCTTCGGAACTTTTATGAAAATTCAAATTTGGATGAAGATTCTAACCCACTTGATTATTGGAAGGTAATTTTTTGTTTATAATACTATTTTAGAAAAATAATATACTTGTAACTATGTTTTTTTGTAGATCATGAATGGAAATGACGCATTCCGGCAATCTCAGTGGAAAGCGAACGCATTTTAAGCAAAGCTGGAATTGTTATAAGTGAAAAGAGGGCTTCATTTAAAGATTCCACAGCAGATAAAATTATTTTAATGAGTCGAAATAATTGGCTACTAGAAGATTAAGAATCTGATCTCTGAACAGTATTGTGTTTAACAACTGAATTGTGATATTTTATTTTAAATTCTTTTTTATATAACTTTTGTATTCCAAGATTTAATACCTAATGATAAATTTATATATTCTTTAGAATATATTTTTATACAAATGAATTGCAACAGTACCTTTAAGTTTATTTATTTTTGTTATTTTTTATTTCATTACACGATTCTCGGTTTAGTTTTTTATATTTTGGTTTTCTTCATAATAAGATGTATAAAAAAATGTATATCAATCGCTAAAATGAATTGAGTTTTGTTTTAAATAAACTTAGCCTTAAATAAATGCATGTTCATTTTTAATTTACAAAGATTGCAAAGTTTAATTAGTTAGAAGGCGATAGTTTCGATGTTTATTAGTACAAAACATCGAAACATCGATTGTGCAAAACATTGATGGTTTCCCAGCTCTATTACAAAAGTGTTGGCAGCCAAAACGACGCGCAAGCGAAAAGCATCGCTATGCAGCTTAAGTGGGAATATCGGAGGAATCCGTATAAGAAATCGGAGAGTTTCAACTCTTTACTACCAGGAACAACAATGTTTAGAACCATACTTCTGATTTGGTGAGTAAAAATTGCGATTCAGTGGTGAAAGAAGCAAGTACTTTGTTTTTATTTTTTCCATCTATTGAAGTTCAAATTATAACAGGCGCAGCCGATTTCAAATTCCATTAAAAGTGCTCCGTGAAGGACTGTGAAGGAATATCACAGGAATAGTACAAAAAAAAAAAAATATCGAAGAATATTATTCCCATGACAGTCGATTCTGCGTTACCGGAATGACTCGTATTTTTCCCGATCAAGGGTTGCCGCCCCAGTAAACTAGCCCTGTCTAGTGTACCGTAGGAACATCAAGAAACAAGTTGACGGCAGCGAGGGATAGAAGAAGCTGTGTTTCAACATTTTTGGCATCCAACGTGCGGTACGTATGCAAAAAAACATGTAAGTCAAAATATACAATAAGTCCACCTTTGTTTCAATTAACCGGCTATAAACAAACAAAACTATCGAAATAGCCTGGCTTGCAATACCAATATCAGAAGGCTACGATTTTTTTGTTTTATTGTTACCGCTCCTAGCAGTGAATTTACAGTTGTTGATCCCGTGACAAAGTGGGCTTATTACAGGTGATGACATCCACACAGCTGAGTTTTGGCCATAAACTCCGACTCGATATCTTTTTGGGTGGACAAACAACAAGTAGCATTAGAAACTCGTTGACAAACATTAAGGCCCGCACAACTAAAACCACCAAGTCGCATACTTCGAACTTTCATCTGTCACGACAATTAATTATTACAACGCATATCGTCTATCAACGCGTTGCTAAAATTGGAACCTTCCGTCGCATAACCTTGTGTTGGATAACTTTGGCAGACGAAGAGTTTTCAAACCACGCCACATTGATCTCCTACTTGGAACAGAAGCATTTTTCGAAGCTCTTGAAGATGGTCGAATCCGGTCGGATCGTTTCTGGAAGATATCAACAACAACGTCAACGATGAAGCGGTTCGCAAAGATATCGGAACATGTATTTATTTCAGTGGTTCGTTTATATGAACAACTTTATTGTGTATGGTAACTCTTTGAATTTGTTTGGTGATAGCAAAGCGATCAAAATGCCAAAAGTCTACAAGCAAAATTTTCGTGATGCCTGGCTTCAAGACGAGGAGTTTAAGCAATGGATTCGCAAGGATTGCACTGATCCAACGCGAGCATATTGTGCCTACTGCAAATCCTCAATAGGCGCAAAGCTTTTTGACATTCGCCACCACGCTGCCTCAAAAAAACATGTAGCTGTGATGGGCGCATGTACCCAGAAAAATAAGTTGCATTTCGTTCCAAAGTCGACCAAAACGCAGGAGCAGGAAGCAGCACTATGTCTGCATATTGCCAAACACTCAGCGACTGCGACAAGTGATCATTTGTCGAAGTTGTGTGTTGAGCAGTTTTCAGCTTGCAAAGCTGCTGCAAATATAAAACTAGGCAGAACGAAGTGCACCTACATCATTAAAAATGTACTGGCAATGCATTTTATTAGCGATTTAAGAAGCGACATCGGAGACTCATGCTTTAGTCTTCTATTGGACGAGTCTACTGACATCAGCGTCGAAAAAATTCTTGGTAAGCTTTTTGTCTAAGTAAATATTAGCTTGTATATACATGTATTTATGTTAATTAATATGTAATTGTAAATATTGTTAAATCTTAAGGAGTTGCTATTTGTTACTTCAGTAAGAGTAAATGGGATGTAGTATCAACGTTTCTAGGACTCGAGCAAATCGATGCTGGAGACGCCATTTCCATAGCAGATGCTGTAAAAAGCTTGCTTTTATCAAATAATTTAAAAATATCCAATTTAATTGGCATAGGCACTGACAACGCTAATGTAATGACTGGCTCCAAAAAGAGTGTATACACAGAGTTGAGGAAATCAGTTCCCTCTCTGAAACTTTTAAAATGTGTATGTCATTCAGTTCAACTATTGGGAGGTTGAATTAGTTTTAAAGGTTTTTTTCGAAGATTTGGGGCTTTATTGTGAAAAAACGGTACAAAATATTGTATTCGAAGTATTGGCCATCGCTAGCTACAACTTTCGCCCATCTCTCGGGCAATTTCCGGATGCCGTTTCTCCAAAATTCTGGCCGCTGCTTGGCTTTCCATGACTCAACCCATATTTTGGTAGCCTTGTACGAGGAGAACCGCTGGTCCGCCAAATCGAGACTCATATGCCGGAACAACTGATAATCGGAGGGAGCTATGTCTGGACTATACGGCGGGTGGGGTAACACTTCCTAGCCAAGCGTTCCAAGGTATTTTTTGACAGGTTGAGCAACATGCGGCCGAGCGTTGTCATGTTGCAAAATAACCTTGTCGTGCCTTTTTACCGTTTCCGACCGTTTTTCTTTCACTGCATCAATTGCAGTTGGTAACGATCCCCCGTGATTGTTTCGCCCGGTTGGAGCAGCTCAAAATATACGACGCCGACCTGATCCCACCAAATGCAGTTTCTTGCCGTGAATATTCTGCTTGGCCGTCGACGTTGATGCGTGGCCGGGCAAACCCCATGATTTTTTGCGTTTTGGGTTATCGTAGTGGATCCATTTTTCGTCGCCAGTCACCACCCGATGCAAAAAACCCTTCCGATTTTGTCGCTCGATCAGCAATTCGCACGTAAAAAATCGCCGTTCGACGTCGCGCAGCTTCAACTCGTACGGGACCCAATGCCCTTGCTTTTGGATCATTCCCATCGCTTTTAGACGCTTGCAAACGGTTGATTTATCAACGCCCAATGATTCAGCAAGCTCTTCTTGGGTTTGGCACGAGTCCTCGTTTACCAATTCCCCCAATTCCGCGTCCTGGAACTTTTTGGGCTGGCCAAGACGCTCCTTGTCTTCGGTGTGAAAATCACCACTTTTGAATCGTTGAAACCAGTACTCACATGTTAAAATCGACGGAGTATAGTCTGGGTAGGCCTCCTGCAGCAATTCACGTGCTTGGGCTGTATTTTTTTTTCAAATTGAAGCAGAAAAGCAAAGCTTCCCGCAAATTGCGTTTCGACGGCACGAAAGTTGACATACTCGGAGCACGAAAATACTGCGTTGTTTATACTTCAGCGAAATGACAGATACTGATAAACAAAGCCTAGGGATGAGGCTTTGTCATGAATATATATTCAGTATTGCCAACGCGATAAAGTGATAAATAGCGCCATCTGTGTGTCACCTTTAAAACTAATTCAACCTCCCAATAGCTGTTACAAAGTCGTGCACAAAAGTTTTACCGGACAACCTGGAATTTCTTGTGCATGAGACTTACTCCTGGTTTTCGAAAAGTTGTAGTCGCTAATTAAATTATAAAAAGATGTATCAATGCATAAATGATAACAAGGTACACATACAAATATATGTATTAACCAAAAATAATCCGAATTGTGATTGTCTATAACTAATGTATTAAAAATGGATAGATACAGTAAAACTTTGTTGTTTTGTGTGTGTAATTGTTAAATGTCTGTTTTCTTTGATTTTCCTATTTTAAACTAATCGCTTTTTTTATTTAATACAATAGAATCCCTTAAAAATACCGAGAGTATGTGACACAAGATGGTTGTCGATAGAGAGTGCGGTTTCTCGTATCGTGGATCAGTGGACGGAGCTGAAGCTGCATTTCGAGTTAGCAGCTACTACTGAAAAGTGTCACAAAGCTCACATTCTAAACGGATTGTATAAAGACGATACAAATTATCTGTATTTGGTATTTTTAAAGCCAATTCTAAAAGAGATGCAAAGTCTTAATAAAAACTTCCAAGCACGGAATGGAAACCCAACCCAATTACTTTCCGATGTAATTGTGGCCATAAATTCGCTTAAATCTAAAATAATACCACCAGATCATGAAATTAGCATTTTAGAAGATGATTTGGAAAATGCAGCAGTGCCTAATATGTATTTGGGCTATGCTTTTGAGCAAAAAATTAAAGAGGCTCAATTTCTATCACAGGAGCTGGAAATTAGAAAAATTTGCATGGAATTTGTTAAAGAATTAATAATCCAACTACGTGAAAGGTAATATGGGAATTTTGGTTTAAGTTCATATCTTACAATAATTTTTTTGCAATTTCTAGGTTGCCAGATAATATAGAAATAATGCAACTGGTAAATTTATTTTCTGTACAAAACATGCTAAAAGTTTCAAAAAGTAAAGAAATTTTCAAAGTATTAGAATATTTTGAATGTAAAAACATTGAAAATATTCAATTGCAAATTGAAAAAATTAATTTTATAAAATGGGAGTTTGTAGAGGACACCAGCAAATTTTGGACGGAAGTTATTAAGTACAAAGACGCTGGAAATAATAATCCGTTTAGCGACTTAGCGGAATTCGCCTTAAAAATTCTTTCTCTGCCGTGGTCGAATGCAGAAGTTGAGCGGATATTCTCACAAATGAACATCGTTAAGAGCAAATTACGCAACGCCAACATTAAATGCAATAATGTATATAAGGTAAGACTTAATTTTGAATAATTTTCACCAAAATACAAATCGAACACAGTCATCGACTAACATTCGTAGCATACGGTTGTGTTTCGATAGTGTTCTCTGAGTTCCTTCATTCGCGGTGCAGTTATATCCCAACAACTACACTCTTACGTTTGGTTTTTTCCATTTGCTTATTTTCAAGTGTACCACGTGCTTAATTTATTTCTATTAAACAGTGACAGAATGCCCCCCGGGGCGCATAATTTAGGGGATAATAGGTTCGCTACCTTAGCGTCCTCCCCCAAACGGAAGAAAAAACGTCCAATTAAATTCGACGATTTTCCTGATCTTCCAGATCTTAGCAAAACAATATCCACCCCAAAATACATTGTTGTTTCTTCTACTAATTATCAGAAGCCCCTATCGCATTATTCATGCTTCGCAGTGCAAAAATCATTAAACGTGTTAAGCAAAAACATAGAAAAAATTTCAGAACTGAGAGATGGAAACCTTTTACTACTGGTCAAAGACAAGCATACTGCAGAAAAATTTATAGCTGCCAAACAACTTCCAGGAATATGCGATATCACATGCAAATACCACGATAACCTCAACTTCGTGAAAGGGACGGTCTTCGCTCCTTTTCTCAAGTCTCTTCCTGATGAAGAAATCGTAAAAGAACTATCAACGGAGGGTGTAGTAAACTGTTTCAAATTCACTAGGATAGTTGATAACAAAGCAACACCAAGCGGAGTCATCCTTCTTACTTTTGATGCTTTCAGAATTCCAGAAACCATCAACATATCTTGGTATAAAGTCAAGGTGAGGGAATATTTCCCGAATCCGATGCGTTGTAAGTCTTGCCAGTATTTAGGTCATACTAAAAAACATTGCAATAATGCTCCATTGTGTCAAGTATGCAGCCTCCCCCCTCATCCAGACTCAGAGTGTTCACGCGTAAGGTGCGCAAACTGCCATGAAGAACATCCATCCAGCTACAATAAATGCCCAAAATTTTTGCAACAAAAGGAAATCCTTAAAATAAAAACCCAACGTAAATGCACATTGAAACAAGCGAGAGAGTTTTACTCTTCTCAACTTCCCTCTACCTCAGCTCCCTTTTCTTTCGCTGGTGTCACATCCAGCAACAAAATCATTCAACCAGTAACAGAAACAAACACTAGCAAGAACGTATTACTACTCCAGCAAGAACATACCACTTCGAGTTCAAGCAAAAATATCGTTAAGCCAGTAAATACCAATGATCAAACGAACTACAACTCATCTTCTCTCTCCCTACAATCAAGTCAATCATCTAATGTTGATCAATCTTCAACTTCCATTAATCTAACAGCTTCATCAAGCAACACTACTTCTAACTCACCTACTTTCTCTCCACCACCAAGTAAATCATCCAACATATCTCAACCTTCAACTTCCATTAATGTAACAACTACTTCAAGCAACACTGTGCAATCACAACCGATCTCTAATTCTACAATCTCTTCGCCTATCACTCGTTTAACCCAGGAACTTTTAAATCAAAACCGCTATTTCTCTTCAACACGGATGACCTCTGACTCTGAAAGCGAAAGATCAGATAGGTTTAGTAACTCCATTGATGACCTTTGATATACTTCATTGGAATATCCATGGACTTTATAACAATTTAAATGAATTAAAACTACTAATTAAAGACTTATCTCCATCTATAGTTTGCCTGCAGGAAACTCACATCCCCTTCAATAAGTCTGCGCCTATTTCGAATTCGTTTCATAGCTACTTTCATAACCTGCCCCATAACGCTACCTCAAAGCAAGGCATATGCGTCATGGTAAAAAAAGGAACGCCCCACAAATTATTAGACATTATATCCCCGTTGTCAGTCATTGCCGTCGAAGTCAATTTAGGTTTCAAATTGACTGTCGTTTCCGTCTATATTCCTCCGCAACAACCTTTTAATCTAAAAATGCTTCTAGACATAACCTCTAGTATTACTACAGATATACTCTTGATCGGTGACTTGAACGCGTGGAGCCCCCTTTGGGGGTCCTCTTCGGATAACTCCAGGGGCAAAATAGTAGAGGATTTCATCCTTCTAAATAACTACATAGTGTTAAACGACTTGGCGCCAACTCATTTCTCAACTCACCAGACATTTACCCATGTAGACGTTAGCATGTGCTCGGCGAGCTTGGCCCCAAAACTCTCTTGTTCCACTTCGCCTTTTCTCCACGGCAGTGATCATTTCTACCTTCTCACTAAAGTTGTAGCCGCCTTGTCCAATCCAGGGACCCCTAAACCAAAGTTTATAACACAAAAGGCGAACTGGGAACTTTTCCAACGTACGGCAACTGTAACGTCGTTTAAGTACAACCAATCATCTACGATCAGCAAAGAGGCCAACAATATAACTAAAACTATTCGTACAGCTGCTCACCTATCTATTCCCCAAACACAAAACAAATTTCACAAAACCATGGTGCCTTATTGGTCTCAATTTCTTTCTTCTTTACGTAACAAAAAACAAACCCTTTGGCATAATTATAAGAGGCATCGTTCCCTTTCCAATCTATTGGAATACAAAAAAAGTAACGCTTATTTCAAAAAAAAACTGAAAGACGCAAAGAGACAAAGCTTAGAGGTGTTAACTAGTACAATAACCCCAGATTGCAGCCCCAGAAAAATTTGGTCTAATATAAAGATGCTGTCGGGTACTTTCTCCCCCTTATCCATCAAAGTATTAGACACCCCTCATGGCCCTATCAACTCGTCTGCGGACATGGCAAATCATTTTGGCTCAGTTTGGTCAAGCTATTCAAAGGACTCCAATTTCCACCCTAATTTTGTTGCCGAGAAAAATCTAACTCTAATAGAAAAGTACGTTAATAACTCTCCATCGCCTTCAGCCCAAAAAATTGAGTCCCCTATTACCATTTTCGAGTTTGAAGTTACTATTAATTCCATGTCAGGTAAAACCCCAGGCCGTGACTGTATTTCATATTCATTGCTGCAAAACTTACCATCGGTAGTCAAAACTCGATTAGTCAACCTGTACAACGCCATCCTAAGCCAAGGCACCCTCCCACACACGTGGAAGAATGCACTAGTACTTCCCATTCCAAAATCGTCTCAATGCGGAACTTCTGCTTCTGATTATAGACCTATATCACTCTTGTCATGTTTAAGCAAAACACTAGAGAAGATTGTTGCTAACCGCATTGTATGGTTCGCACTTTCAAACAAACTATTAGATGCCCATCAAGTAGCGTTCAAGGAAGGCCAGGGAACGATGGACGCCTTACTTATTTTTGAACATTTTGTCACTTCTGCCCTTTCCACAAAAAACCACGTATCTGTTCTTAGTATTGATTTCGAGAAAGCCTACGAAAGAATCGGTCCGCATGCCATTCTCCGAAATCTTGCGTCTTGGAAAATCGGTAATAAGATATATAACTTTGTCAAAAACTTCCTTACTTGCCGTCTTTTTTCAGTCAAAGTCAATAATAAATATTCAAACACATACAAACTTTTTAATGGTATCCCACAGGGGTCACCACTATCAGTGATCCTCTTCATTATTGCATTTGACGACATAAACAAAATTATATCGACGCATAAAAGAATTAACCACATAATATCGAGCCATAACCGCCGAAAAAATGTATCCCACAAACTCGAAATTTTACAGGGGAAGGTTTTTTTTAAATTAAATCAGTTTCAATAAAGCCATTATTTTAAAATTTATAATGTAAATATTTTTTTGTGTAATACATTTAATTTTAATAATTTTAAATAGATATTTGCATCATAAAGGTTGTTTTTGTGGGATACATTTTTTTTGCATTCCTTCTGGCAACCTATTATTAAAAAAGTGTGTGGGTTACACAAAAATTTATTTTAAGGAAGTGACTTCCCGTTTTTTTTTATTTAATTTTTTTTTTACTTAGTCCTTAAAATTAAATTACATTTGATTAAAAAAAAAAATAAATGTATACATTTCTTAGTATGTATATTCGATAAAACAAAAATAAAGTAATGTAATTCATATATTTAAAGTTTTCTGTCAACAAAGTAATGTTGTTCATATTAAAATCTTGTAAACTTGAATAACAATAGATAAAAATATATAAAGAAAGCTAAATATTGTCTTCCTGGTCGGTTTCAGGTAGCAAATCTTTAACAGATCCCTCCCATTTTAAATTTAAATATTCGTGTTGGAATTTTACGGGTAAAGTTTTTTTATCGCAAAGCGTTTTCAAATCCTTATATTTTTGTGAAATGTTCAACGTTTTCAATAAAAATTGTTGACAAACTTTAAAACTGCTATTATTGTTATTGATAAAATAATTAAAGCTGCACTTTTTTCTGTCACTTTCTCCATATCGCCTTTTAATATCGACTTGTTTAACACAAGAAGACAGCCAATCTTTCTGTCTAATTTTGTTGCCGATTCCCCAAAAATATTCATTTATTCTTACTCTTTCATCTTCAGAAATTATATCATGACACGAATTTGGACATTTTTTCTTTAAACACGGGTTGGGCAAAGCACTCGCATTTTTTTAACTTAACTTTTTTTTCTTAACTTTTTGCAGCCTTTTAGGTATTCTCTTTTGCTTTCTGTAGCCCCTTTTCCCAACACACGTTTCCTCCTCGACTTCTTTTAAACTTTCCAAACCATTTAAATCAACGGAAGATTCATCTGAATCGCTATACGGTACCAGGGAGAGCTGTAAAAATATCCAATAATTGAAAACAAAAACATATTTTGCAAAAAAAACAAATTCATAACTTCGACATATTGTTCTAAAGCTTTATCTTTAATTAAAGTCTCAAAAAATTGTGTTTTTTTTTATTTTTTCCCCTTGTGTTTCATTTATTTAAAAAGAGAATTTAATTGTATCCCACACAAGCGTTCAAAGAAAATGTAAACAAGTCACCATATGCATTTACATTAAAATTGTTTTTGTTATAAAATCATAACGGTTTAATCTACAGTCATGAAATTTTGACAGATGATGCAAGTGATGTTGAACTATCGATTTCGATAACAAAACAAAAATCGATTATGGTGTGGGATACATTATTTTGGCGGTAATGGCTCGATATATGCCGATGATTTACTTCTCTCCTCTAAATGTAAAGATTTATCGGTGGTACAGAATGATTTCATACAAATTTTAACGGAATTAACAAACTGGTCGAATACGTCTGGGGCCAAAATATCGTTTAATAAATGCAGAAACTTTCATATATGCAATAAGAAAATGTGTCCACCGATGAACCTATCTTTCAATAATGTTAACCTATTGTTATGTAGTACTTTAAAAATTCTTGGTATTATATTTGATTCTAAGCTAACTTTCAAAAGTCATTGTAAATACCTTAGACTAGCTCTAGTTAAAAGATTAGATATAATCAAATACTTATCGTCGAAACACTGTCTTGTCCATCCAGCATCGCTCATCAATGCGACCAAAGCGCTACTCTTATCTAAAATCGACTATGGCCTACCGATCTATGGGCACTGTGCGAAAAACAATGTTAAGCTCATTCTTCCTCCATACCACACCGCAGCCAGGAGAAGCATACGTGCCTTCCCGACCTCACCGGTTATTTGCACTTTGACAGAAGCTGGTCTTCCAACCATCGAAGAGAGAGCTACTGCCAACACCATCAAATTGATCCCAAAGCTCCTTCGGTGCAAGAATGCAGTATTGCTCAAGGCGGTTTATTCGGCAAGCAGAAAGAAAAAACACGGATATCGACCGTCAACGATTATGAGATGTTTAAATGCTGCGAATGAACTAGGTATTCCTATCAAACCAGAGAAATTCGATTACAAACGTCCTGTGCCATGGTTCCAGTTTAATAGTCTGCTGTACCTAGACATGCATTCTTTTAAGAAAAGTACAACTCCTCCTACAGTTTACCGTCAAGCCTTCGAACAAATTGCCTTAAATCTAAAAGAACAAGGATGGAAATTTTTGTACACGGACGGGACTAAAACTGTTTCCACCACAGCCTTTGCGGTAGTAGACTCCGACCATAATACAATTTCCGCTGGTCATCTACTAAACTTCTGCTCCGTTTTTACTGCAGAAGCAAACGCCGTTCTGCTGGCAACGCAGTATGCTCTCCGAACTGGTGAAAAATACGTTGTATGTACTGACAGCATGTCCACCATTCGTTCAGTAACCAACATACCAAAAAGCAACTTTATCATCTCAAAGATCCGCAACGTTTTAGCTGGTGGAAACAATTTAATCAAAATCATGTGGGTTCCAAGCCACGTAGGAATACCTGGCAATGAAGCCGTTGATGAAAGAGCAAGACTGGCAGCAAATCAACCACTTATCGCCTTGAACGTGATTCTCAAAGAAGATGTTTTTAGGCTTTCAGAAGCAAAATTTTTCAAAGCCAAACTTTCTGAGTGGAATAATTTCCGGCATCACTACTCAGCATTAAACTCGGTAAGGCAGTCACCCATCTTCCCGAGGGGAATAAACTGTAACGATCTTAGAAATTTCTCCCGCCTACGAATTGGTCATACGACAGCAACGCATAACCATCTCCTTAAGGGTCTTCCTCCTCCACAGTGTCCATTTTGCAACAGCGGTTCAATCTCGGTCATCCACTTGCTCGATAATTGTCAACATTTTTCAACAATAAGATTCAACGTCTTCGGTTACAACACCCCTTCCGATGCCCTGAAAAGCTATGACTCCGAATCCATCAAGAACATCAACAAGTACCTTACGTTAGCTGAGCTTAGCAGGTTAATTTAGAGTTAATTGTCTAATAGCGTATAATGTAAGATATTAATACTATTTATTGTTACTCTGGTAAATTCATTAACAAGCGAGCCGAAGGTGTTTACACTAGTGCTCCATTTAAATGTAAAGTAGTGGATCTCCTCTACTTTTCTTATATATAACAAATCGAACATATTTAACTTCGAATATTAATACAGATATGGACTAGAAAGACATGGCAAATGTTGCCATAATTATGTCCTGCCAAATGAATATTTGAGTCAAATAACAAGCAGTGAAAAATATTCTGATGTATGTGAAGCTGACGAGCTAGACAATATTTTAAGTATCCTTTAGTTTAAGACTGATTTAGTTTATAAATTGATTAAGTAATGAATTTTAAATGTAAATTGTTTGGTTTTTTTTTATTTTTAAGTGTTTTCAGTAATAATTTCTACGTTTCATTAAATAAATATGTACATTTGTTGAAAATTAAGATTTTAATGGCTTAGCAATTTTTCTAGCAATTTTCAGAAAATTTTTAGCAACTTTTAGCAATTTTTCTTCAAAAATCTAGCAATTTTAGCTTGGAAGATTCTGGCAGCACTGATGCCCATACACTCTCGGAGCACCCTAATGGTGCATTCATTTTATGTTTAAAAACTCAATTCGTAGATCGTGAGATGAGTAAATTGAGTAACTTCTTTATATATACTTGAATATTTATAAGTACACAGTATACATCAACGTTCACTGTAAAGCGGGACACAAGTCTCGTAGATCCTATTAATATTGTGGAGAACTGCACTGGAGAGTTAAGAGTGAGAGCCTACTAACGACAAGCAAGATACTCACATCTATTGAGCAACATACATACTTATCATATATACATATGTAAATAATTTTTAGTTTATCATACACAGTGAAGTGATCAACACGTTTCATAGTTAATTTGGTTTAATTTTGGAGCTTAATATACTAGTTAACACAAACAAAATTATAAATTCCATTTATTAAAGTAAACAAAATTATTAAATTCATTTTATTCATTTTATTCATTTTATGCTGATATGCAACTTTTGCATATCACCTAATTTAAGTTTAAACTCTTTTATATAAATTTCGCAATAATTATTATTTGACACTTTTGTTTACCGCAATTTGGTAATTCTTGCGAAAATCAATATTTGCAATAAATGCAAACTCAGAATTAACCGGAAATCACGCCACCTCGTTAGTACGTTACCATAATAGTATAAAGTCAGAAATTTGTAAATTTAGTTTCAGTTTTTAGAATAACTCGAATAAAATCGGTCGTAAAGACCTTAACAATTTTTTTTAAGCTTTTTCATTTCGTAAAAGCTTAAGTGCCCGAGCAGTATAAATAGCCTTTAAAATTCGGTTTTCGGTCCTTTAGTAGCGAAAAGCAAAACGGTGGTACTACGTGGCAGTCTTACCGGAGGCTAAAAAAAAGTGGAAAAGGAGAAATCCTTATCTAAATAAATATCCATAGAAAAAGTGACTTTAAAGTATCTATCCTTAAGATGGGAAAAAAGAGAGTTAAGATTGACATTCCTTGAAAAAATAAATGATTTTCAAAATATCCTTAGGAAAATTAAGGATCTAAAGCAATAAAGAACTAATTAAAAAGTAACTTTAAGATATATGAAAAAGTGACTCTACTTAAAGAAAAATTTTATGGAAAAAGTCAATTCATAAAAAATCTATAAAAAAACCCCAAAGGGAAAATCTAAGTGTAAAGCCAACCAACAGAAGTCCTGAAATCTCATCAACAAATTTAGCCGTAAATATCTAAGAAGGAAGAAAAGGGTAAAGCCAACCAACAGAGGTCTGAAATCTCATCAACCAATTTAGCCGTAAATATCTAAGAAGGAAGAAAAGGGTAAAGAGGTCCTGAAATCTCATCAACAAATTTAACCGTAAATATCTAAGTGTAGATTACCTTCACTTCACTTTCAAACTTCTTTCCAATTCTTTAAATATATTTTTAATAGGTAAATGAACTCAAACTTAAATTATTTAAACCATTCCAATGTCAATGTCATTGTTGTCAAATAAACACTTTAATTTCAATGACAAAATTCTTTTTCTTTTTTTGAAACCCAAAACATAAAGGCACACGCCAAATACATTTTTTCTGTCATATGATACCTCACTCCAAAGCAAAACCATAGCTTACTGTCAAGTTCAGAGACCCATTTAAATTTAAGTCAGCCTAAGCAAAATTTTATTGTATAGTATTTTTTTGAATTTATAATTTTGTTATTGATTTTTACTTGTAACAATGTTTAGTTGAAATTATATATCTTATTGTTGAGAGGACAAAAAGAAAGTATAAAATAAAGCTATTCTATCAGAAGGCGAGCAATTCAGTCTTAGCCTCTTTTATTTAAAAGGAACCTTTAGTCGGCAGGTTTGCTCTAAAGCTCTTCCCCGATAATAAAGACTTTTCATGGCGATCCTGCGGACGATCCTTAAATTCTGAAATCCCTTTTTGAACTTATTTGAAAAAGTCAATTTTCAACCAAAATATTAAATTTTTAACAACTATAGTATATGGAAGGTCCAAAGAAGCTTTTTATACATCAGTACAAAAATAGACTTGAGCATAACAAAGGTACCCATCGTGTGGCTATCCCCAAGGAAAATCTGAAACTAAAAACTCGAGGAGGATATAAAAAACGCCTTAGAGTGGAAAAAGCTAAACTTCATGACATAAAAAGAAGAACAGTGAACCAACAAGCAAGCAATAATTTCTCAAAAGCGTTAGCAGCTGACCTTGCTCTAGAACAAGTAAACAAAGAACTTAAGGCAAAAATACACCAGAGGAAAAAAAATTTGGGAAATCATAGAAAATACAAAAAGTTACGCTTATGGGGAACTGGTGGTCAACAGAAAAGAAGGAGGAAATCATCCTAAACCAAACAGCAGCCAACAACAACAGCTTTTAAGAAAACAAAATAATAAATGATGTAATCATTTTGTTCACTATCTTTATCATAATTTTATACATTGTACACAGAATTAATAAATATTATAAAGCATACTTACACAAACACTTGAATAGAAGTAGGGAAATAGTTTAAGACAAACAAAAAAAAAAAAAAAAAAAAAATGCTAAGCAAAAATTAAATAAAAAAAATAATAATACAATTTTTTTCAAATTTCAATATTAATAAAACAAAAAAAACTATATATCATACAATAAAATGAAATTATATAAAAACATTTTAAATGGAAAATATTGAAGAAATTGTAAGGACTCTGTCAGGGATATTAGAAAACATAAATAAACAGGGAACAAAAAAATATAAAGTAGAAACTTTATTACAAAAATTAAAAGACATAGAGAACTTGAAAATTGAATTTGAAAAACTTGAAACTAGCCCTGACATAGATTACAAAGAACTCACGATCTTAAAAACAAAGTTTCAGAAATTATACACTAAGAAAAAAAGGACGATTAACAGAACAGAAAAACGATCAAGACAAATCAGAACAGAGCGGTTCAAATAATATTTCAACACAAAACATGTCAGCATTCGATATAAATACATCGTTAAAAGTAGTCCCAGAATTTACTGGAAACTACAGGGACTTACCATCAATTTTAAAAATCACAGTGTTGATCTAAGACATTAAATGAACACGAAAAAGGCAAAATTTAGCCAAATAATATCCCAAAAGAAAATCCAAAGAAGAAGGAAAAGTCATCAAAGCCCATCTACAAATCAAGGAAAAAATAAGGACTAACAATGTGGACTTCAATGACTATTTTAACTTTAACTACATTAGTACATACCCAGCAGATTCATATTCAAGACGTAACTAACAATAATGGATATATATGTTACCATGACACATGTTCATATAAATACCCCAGACATAACAAAGTGACAAAATCGCTGAGGCTGTAACACGAGCGGGTCAAACCGTGTGAACCGTAAGCGTGAAATAGAAGTCACGTTGAAACAAACAACTTCACCTGTGGGCACCGTCAGCAGTTTTCACCGTCAGTAAGGCAAACGTAGATTAGATTACAAATTATAAGAAATATTATTTTGTAAGGCAGTACTAAGTGAATGGTGAATAAAGGAGCACGGCTTTCGAAAAATATATTTTTTTTAAACTTCTCAATTACGAGAAAGTTAACTGGCGCCCGAGCAGGGACATCAGCGCGTGTGTCGAAAGTAGTAAGAGCCTGAAAATTAAAAAGTAAGGACACGCGAGTGAAAATAAAAAAAAAAACTTTGTAACCGACTACGCCTGAAAATACAAAGTAAGGCAACAGGGCGAAGAATAACTTCGACTATCGAGCAACTACGGGACAACGAGGGACGGAAGTAGCTGCGAAGAGGGACCCAAGGACTAAAAGGAAAAAGGACATACCCAGAACGCAAAACAAATCCAATCCCAACGCTGGCGATGATATTACTGTAAGACATAAATACATTAAATATACATATTTATTGAAAGAAATTCGATTTGATAAACGGAAAATATATTAAAGATCTATTTTTGAATAAATAATTTGATTTGATAAAAATAAAAAGGAGAAATTGAAAGAAAAAGGAAATATTAAATATATTAAAAGTTCTATTTTTATGAAATAATTTAATTTGATAAATAGAAATGAATCAATGTTTATAGAACAAAAGTGAAATTTTATAACCTTGATGCTTAAAGTGAAAAGATATTAAAAGTATACTCGGTAATAAGTTAAATAATTTGAAGATTTAGAAAACAATATTTAAAGAAACCTTTGAGAACGGAAAAGGATTACGCTACTAAAAGTAAAGATAAATTGTGAAAAAAATAAGTAAAAACTAAGACCTAAAATCAAGTTATTTAAAGTGAGTAAAATTTTGCTAGAAAATATAAATCTTTTATTCTAACCTTGAAATACGGGAGAGCCCCAAATACAAAATGACAGAATCTGCAGAGCAATTGGTAGAACAACTAAGCCAGCTCCGCCTCGATTACGCGAATCCGATAAAACCATCCACTCCTAACCCTAGTGTTGTCGAAACAATAGTGCGCGAAGTGCTCGTAGAAAGTATCAAGTGTTTTGAATACATCTAAAATTGGTAGCTTCAAATCACGTCGTTCATTGAAAAAAACAGTCACCAAAATTGAGAAAATCATGCCTCGTAGTCCATCGAAAAGAATTGCTGTTATTAAGCAACTCGCTAAAGACGGTCCCTTAAAATCTATAATGCCCTCAGTAAGTACAAGGGTGAAAACTCCGATTGACGATATTGACAAAATCAAAAGCTTTTATTTACGGGATGATATCAGTCGACATACACCTGGAATAAGGGACTAAAAATCGTGAAAAATCCATCAACGGGCGCTAAGCAAAAAGTTCAAAAACGATACCTCAACATGACTGTGGGCGAGTGCTATAGTTTATTTAAGGAAGAAAATCCAAGAATTAAAATTGGTAAATCTCAATTTTATAATTATCGGCTGCTAAATGTGTGCCTAGTGGCGGAAACTCTCCTCAATATGTGCCTTTGCATCTATCATGAAAACATTAAGTTTATGACAGATGTTGCTCATAAAACTTTTTTCACTACACCGGAGAGTCCCTCAAAAGTTTTGCAGTCAACATGCTGCAATATTCACAGTGAGAAATGTATGAGAAACGAATGCCTTTATTGTGATAATATATATGATCTGGTACCATTAAACTACAATGAAAATATGATAGTGTCGTGGAAGTATTGGACAAGTCAGGAAGGGCGTTTCCATATAATTGCTAAGGAAGCAGCTGTAGGAGAATTGTTGAAGCTTTTTCAAACACCGCTGGACTGTTTCAAATATCTTGTTGCAAAGCACAAATTGAATAAGATCAATGTTTTTTACGCATCAAAAGACGACATCGATCAGAATAGTTCTTTCTTAAACGAAAGATGGGAAAGCGTTAAAATGGTAAAGAACCTTCAAAAAATGCATGCCTTTAAAAGAGCAGATGCGGTCTCTGTATATGCTTCCTATTCATATTTATCTGAATTTAAACAAATTTCCTTGAAAAAATACAGGTCTAGAGTATTGTGATGTCAATGATAGCGAATAAAAAAATTAAATGTTATTTTATGCGTTTTTATTCATAATTGGATTCAATAAAAAGTTTTAGTTCAGCAGCAAAATTTTTGAATTTTCATACTAGGTCACACCCGTCACATAGAGTGGTCACACCCGTCCCTTTTTTTAAGCTTTTTGTTTAAAGAAAAATATAATTTTTTTAGAAAAGTAAGTATGACATACAACCAGAAAGACTTCAAACAATGTGCTCCTCCAACATTTCTATACGCATTCTTTGGGAAATTTTACAATAACTTCAATGAAAGTAAAGTTTTGTTGAAAGCTTAAATATGTAAGCTCACACCCGTCACAGTCTTCAAATGGCAGCTATGGTCGGAAATGATGCATTTTCAGTATGTACTTGGTATCAAACAACTTTAATATTCACATGGCAGGGATTAGTGTCCTTTAATTTAAATAACAGTTTTAAATTCTAAAATTATAACGAAAAATGTCAGTAACCCGGTCACACCCGTCACAATGGAAATGACCAGATGTATGTTATAAAAGCTTCAAATTCGGCATGTGAACGGATCACAAAAAGCGTTCTCACGAAATGCCAACAAAAAACATATATTGTATTTTTATATATTTTCTAATGTTAGTTTAGCTTGAAAATTGTTTTGAAGCGAAAATAAACGCAGTTGAAGAAATCTACCGAAGAAGAAAGACTTCTTTCAATTCAACACTTAACTGGCGACGAGGAAAAGCAAAATCAATTCGATCATCAGATTAACCCAAAGAAGGATTACTTCAAGCATTAAATTAAGCTTACAAAATTCGAACATCAAATTAAGCCAAGGAAGGACTAATTCGAGCATCAAATCAAGCCAAGGGAAGACTAATTCGAACATCAAATTAAGCCAAGTAAGGACTATCAAACTAAGTAAGATACATTTATTTTTAAGTGCAAAAAAAAAAAAACAAAAAAACGAAAAAAACATGGATAAAAATACAATAAGAGTGTTAACTCTTGTATTAAAAAAAATAAGTGAGCTCAACGGCAAAGATGTTGATCAGTTGCCTGACTTCTTTACACAAGTAGAAAATATTCTGCCGTCAGTGGAAGCGTTTGACGCAAATAATAAAAAGGTGTTGTTCGATTACATTAAAAACAAGTGTGTAGGTGACACGCGAAAAGTTTTGCACCGGCACACAAATACGCGAAATTGGGCCGAATTGAAAGAAATTTTAAAAAATAACTTTGGTGAAAAAGAAAATATCAACAATTTAATGGATAAATTTAAAATGTTAAAAGTGTATGGTACTATTGAAAACTATCACTACAACATAACTCAATTAATAAATAGGTTACATAACAGAAACCTAACGCATAACGACGGAATTTATACGACCGACGAAATCAACAGAATAGGGGGGTTTGTTACCATGACACATGTTCACATAATATAATACCTATATATATATACCCCAGACATAACAAAGTGACAAAATCGCTGAGGCTGTAACACGAGCGGGTCAAACCGTGTGAACCGTAAGCGTGAAATAGAAGTCACGTTGAAACAAACAACTTCACCTATGGGCACCGTCAGCAGTTTTCACCGTCAGTAAGGCAAACGTAGATTAGATTACAAATTATAAGAAATATTATTTTGTAAGCCAGTACTAAGTGAATGCTGAATAAAGGAGCACGGCTCCCGAAAAATATATTTTTTTTAAACTTCTCAATTACGAGAAAGTTAACTTATACCTATCCAGGTAGGAGGAAAAAATACGATACAAAATTACGACAAGGTACTGCATTTCATTAACATGAACACATACGACGAGACCGTTCTTATAATCTTTGAGAACATAAAGTCCTTGAAGGCCACAACATTTGAGGACAAACGACTTTTGGATCCACTTAATAAAAATCGTATACAATTAAAAGCAAAAATAAGCAGTCTGCACGTACATTCGAAACAAAAGCGAGGCTTAATCAATGTCTTAGGGAAAGGACTAAAGTTTATAGCGAGATCCATGGACAGGGACGACGAGAAATAAATATACGCTGCAATAGCAAACATACGAGACAACGAGCGTAACACTACCGCAACGCTGAGTGAGTTAGTACACATTAACACAGGCATGACAGAAGAGATTAGAAATATTACAACCCATACCAACAGACAGCAGACACTCATTAGGAGCTACATAAATAAATTTAAAGACGATTCACTAAACAGGGTGGCAACTTCACAGGACGAAGTAGAGTTTATTGAACAGACATACAGAATTGACAACGATATATCCCTCCTACAAAACCACATCGACGCTATTGGACAGATCATTTTTTCCTGCAAAGTAGGCATAATTCCTTCCGATATACTCACGGAAAAGGAAATCAATTTATTAGTTAGCGACTATGACAGTTACAGCAGAATGAAAATTGTGGTCATGACCGAAGATAGTAATATAATACTAACATTACTGATACCTCAATTCTCCAGGAAGAAATTATCCAGAGTAAGATTTGTCCCTATCCCGAATGCGGCGAACAAATCCATAATCTTGGATACATATGACATATTGGTTGAGAATGATACCAACATATTTAAAGCAACTATTGAAGATGAGTTAGAAAAGAATTTGGTCAAAACAGAAAATATGTGAATGGAAAATATTTTAAGGTTCCGGGAAGCACAGTGCGAGCTAGAAACTGTGCAAGAATCCTCCGTAATAGAAGGAATACTTGTATTTAAAAATTTCAAGGAAAATATTTCTCAAGATTGTAATGAAAGAGATATAAAACATACAGGCACATTCCTTATTAAATTTGAAAACTGTAATGTAACTACACTAAACACAACATACACTAATATTAATATTGGGTAGTCGAAAAAGTCTTTTCGTATTTTGTCAATAGATGCCGTTGGAGCCATCTATCTCCAATGCTACCAATCACATTGTGTCATACCATATGGTGTTAGAAAGGTGATATTTTAAGCTTCATTTAACAAAAAAAAACAATAAATTCGGAGAAGTTGAAAAAAAGTTATAGCTGTTCAAAAATGAGTGAAAATAATGAAGAAATTCGCAATATTTTGAAATTTTTGTATAAAAAAGGGAAGAATGCCACGCAAGCCACCAATGAAATTTGTGAAGTTTACGGAGACGATGCTGTATCAGTTCGTGTAGCACAACAATGGTTCGCTCGCTTCCGTTCAACAACTGATGAGATTGAAGCAAGCAATGGAAAAAAACGGCCAGAACTGATCAGCAGAAAGGGCGTCGTCTTCCATCAGGACAACGCTAGGCCACACACATCTTTGACGACTCGGCAAAAACTGGGAGAGCTTGGCTGGGAAGTTTTGATGCATCCACCATATAGGCCTTTCCTTGCGCCATCGGACTACCATTTGTTTCGGTCAATGCAGAACTCCCTTAATGGAAAAAAGTTGGCTTCAAGAGAAGCCTGTGAAAATTACTTGTCACAGTTTTTCGCCGAGAAACCACAAAAGTTTTACACTGATGAAATAATGTCTCTAGAAGAAAAATGGCAAAAGGTGGTCGACCAAAATGGTACATATTTGGTTTAATAAAGTTTATTATAAATATAAAAAAAATGAGTTGAAGTTTGATTAGAAATACGAAAACACTTTTTCGACTACCCAATATAAAAATTCATGAAACTTTTATTATGCCAAATCTAATATCAAAAATCATAGAAAAGAAAAATATTAATAAACTAGATCTTAAGCTTGAAAGTCTGTATGTTAATCAATTAAACAACGAAGACAACATAAAATTGTTAACTTATAAAAGTAAAAATACACACATAATAAGTTTAAGTTCAGACATTACAATAATATCATTTTTTATCCTAACAATATTAATTCTCTACTACAGAGTTAAGCCAAAATTATATATTGCAAGAGACAATGTTGCAAATAGTATTGATACAAATAATCCATATCTTCAGCTTGCAACAAAAGAGCCTAATTCTTCCCCACCTAAGCCACCACGATTGTGGACAATCGACTTGAGAGGGGAAGAGTTAACACAAACAAAATTATGAATTCCATTTATTAAAGTAAACAAAATGCTGATATGCAACTTTTACATTTCACCTAATTTAAGTTTAAACTCTTTTATATAAATTTCGCAATAATTATTATTTGATCCTTTTGTTTACCAGAATTTGGTAATTCTTGCGAAAATCAATATTTTCAATAAATGCAAACTCAGAATTAACCGGAAATCACGCCACCTCTTTAGTAGGTTACCATAATAGTATAAAGTAAGAAATTTGTAAATTTAGTTTCAGTTTTTAGAATAACTCGAATAAAGTCGGTCGTAAAGACCTTAAAAAAATTTTTGTTTTTAGCTTTTTCATTTCGTAAAAGCTTAAGTTATACGAGTAAGTGTAGGGGAGACCCGGGATGGTTGGCTATAGGGGCAGGTAGACTAAGTAACAATAACTCGTCATCATCACGAGATTTCCATCAACCAATCATGAATATCGATGCCTCCCCATGACCCGCGAACTTGTGCGAAGTGAGCCGCGGCAGTCGCAAGGCGTTCGTGAGTGAGATCACATGTTGTGTTTTTGTTCTCGGTAAGTAATTTTTTTAGCTCGTACTTTTTTTGTTATTGTGCCTATATATCTGTGAGAAACAATTTTGTTCTTATGCCAAATAAAAACATAATAGTTCTACTATATATAACTCAGTATTGCTCCTATGTTAGTGCCAGAGTTTGCATATTATGAGCAATTAAAATGCAAAATGGCGTCAGGGGCTGGTTGACAAATTTTGTTCGGGGCAGGTTGACTAATTAGTCAACCAACCACAGTCGCTCCTACTTTCATGATCATCTCTCATGGAATTGCTCTATAATCTTCTGTCGCATTCTAATTTACTGTTGCATTTTTACAGACAATGAGGACTTACAAAAGAAAATCTGAAAGGGGTAATTCTCCAAAAGAGATCATAGAAAGAGCTTGCCACGCGATTATCTTCGATAATGAAAGCATAAACGCCACGTCAAAGCAATACCAAATCCCGTACAAAACGTTGCATCGTTATGTAACTAAACTAAAAAATAAGTTAGAAAGTAATCCTAACCTCACGAGAGCTGATTTGACCCTGGACAAGGCCGGGTACATAAGAAATAGGCAGATATTTAGCGATGACGAACAAAACAAACTAGCAGCTTATTTGAAGACGGCTGCTGATATTTATTATGGATTGACACCGTATGAAACACGCAAGTTTGCATTTGAATACGCAAAAAAGAATAATAAAACTATGCCTGAATCTTGGAAAACAAAATTAATGGCGAAGATTGGCTTGGTAATTTTTTAAAACGTCATCTCTCATTATCAATAAGATCACCTCAAGCTACGAGCCTGTGTACAGCTACGTCGTTCAAGCAGAAAAACGTAAATGATTTTTTTGGTAATTTGAAAACAGTTTACGAACGATTAAATCTTACCCCAGGTGATATCTGGAATGTTGATGAGACGGGACTTACAACAGTTCACGTGCCTAATAGAGTCATAGCTCGCCGAGGTATTAAAATCTTGCTGAAAATGACATCGGCTGAAAGAGGCACTTTAGTAACGATTGCAATAGCTATATCAGCTCTCGGCAACATGGTTCCCCCTTTTTTTGTTTTTCTAAGGGTTCACTTCAAGAACCATTTTCTTACTGCGGGTCCTGTAGGTTCAGAAGGTGACGCTTACCCATCTGGCTGGATGAAAGAAGAAAATTTCATAAAATACGCAAAGCATTTTGTGAAACACGTCAAACCTAGTAAAGAAAAGCCTATTCTTCTTCTCTTGGATAACCACGACGCGCATTTATCTATAGAGGTGCTTGACTTTTCAAAGACAATGGGGTTACTGTTTTGTCATTCCCACCTCACTGTAGCCATAAGCTACAACCACTTGACTGAAGCGTTTACGGCCCTCAAGAAATATTTCAATAAAGCCAGCGGCAACTGAATGTTAATATTTTTTAAGGTTAGATTAGGTTTATTGAATAATATTAATATAAGGGCAATGTGATTTTTGATTAGCGATTTATTACAATAATTAAAATTACAAATAAAGTTGAAAAGAAAGTACAAAGAATTAATCTTACTTATGGTTATTTTTAAAGTCTTTTTTAAGATTTAAAGTGAGTTCTTTGTGACCTGAAAAATAATCTTGAATTTAAGTTTGTTCATTTTAATTAAAAAAGTTTCTACTATTTAGTAAATTTTTATGTTTTATTTTATACTAATCCTCTTAATTTATACTAATTACTGCCTAAGTCAACCTACCCCATGCATATAGTCAACCTGCCCCGGACATGGGGTAGGTTGACCAAGCGTCAGCAAAATAAGTATTAAAATAGTGAATATATAGGTCATATTATAGTATTTTAGGTACCTGAATAGTTCTTTTATCGGTAGCAGTTGTTGTTTTTGTTATATTAAATTAAACATCAGAGATTTACGAGCTTAAGTCAAAAGTTAGTCAACCATCCCCGGTCCCCCCTACATTAACGATGTTGAAAATCAGGACACAAATCTCACTCTAACACATGTATGTATCATATACATATTATATATAAAACATACATACAAACTTTTGTAAATTGTTCTGTGCAGCAATCAAAACAAATTACAAAGAACAAACTGTTAACTTGCTGTATTTAAATTAGTACATACTATTCATATATTTGCGTTTGCTGATCCTTCACCTTATGTGCAGGCTCCAGCAAGTATATATCTGTGCCCAACTGCAGGGAAATAACCAGTCGCAATTTGATCATATACCATATCGCGCAGACTAGTTTGAGCTCGCCTACTGTAACTTTATATTTGCTTGTACTTTGAAGATATAGGTAAGTTAACCCAAACCAAGCTAACAAACTCTTTGCTTCTTATATTTTTCATTTATTCTTTTTAATTAAATTGCTTATTCAAATTTCATACTGATTTCTGCAATAAGCTTATAATGCAAGTATTATAAAATTGCTTATTTAAGTTCCTAGAATTAAGTCACGCCACTATTTTTATTAATATAAATTAAGAAGTATTGAAGTGAAAAATAGAACGACCCTTTATACTCTTAAATGCAACCCTGCTCATACTATGTATCTACAACTTTGATGAATAAACATGTCTCTCTTTTCCGGTCTTGAATTTCTACCAAATGTGTTGTGTTTTATTTCACTGCGTACAATTTTCTAGTTTTTCAACAGGTTATGGGCCCAGAGCCACAAAATATAATTGATAACGGTTGGAAAAGTGCGTGTGCTAAACGATTAAATATTTGTTACACTCGGATTAATTATTTTTAACCGAATAATCACAGCTTTATTGAACATGGCGACAAATGCGGTAGCATTTCCATTCGAGAAATTAAAAGGTCGCGAAAACTTCGACATTTGGAAGCGTCACGCAAAATCCTATCTTGTCATAAAGAACTGCTGGAAGGTAGTTGAAAATGAGCTACCTGCAGAACCTTCAGAAAAGGAAAAAGACAGTGATGAACGTGCTCTAGCTGAATTAACATTAAGGGGTAACACCACTGTAGAAATTTCAAAAAATTGACCAAGCGTTAGTGACTGCTACCTAACGACTTCTCCAAATTTCCAAACTTTAAACGCGTTTTTCTCAAAACACGTTTTCTGAAATTGGCACGCAGCATAACTCAAACAATTTTAAATATTTTTAATCAGGTTTTTCACTACGTCTGTATAATAACCTTCTTAAGAGAAGAGCGTAGGGGATTTTCGATAGATTAATTTAAACGATTGTTATAATTATTTAAGTGCCGTTTTTAGAGTCCAAAATAGAGTTTTTCCCTTCAAATGCTTGCTAATTCCACAAAAATAAATATTTTTTAAATCCCCTACGTGTTTCTCTAGCTATTCTTATCTAGATTAAGAAAAAAAATGTTTCTTTGTTCCAGATTAATATTTGCACCCTCTGTGCTGCGTGCCGCGGAGCTCCTTCAAGAGAAACCACATTACAAAAATGTCTCCAATGCCGCCATTTTGTAAAATTTTTCGATCAAACTTTGTAGTTTTGTATTTTAGTATATAAGTAATAACTTCCCAAATCAGAGTGATTGTTTCCCCTTTCCTTCTATACAAAAAAATTCTTTAAAAATCGTGTTTATTTTACGCGTGTACAGTGGTGTTACCCCTTAATGATAGAGCCAAATAACTTTTCGCATATTGCGACAGCTACAACGGCTCATCAGGCATGGAAGGCATTGTTTTCCGCATACGAGGACAGCGGCCTTACACGAAAAGTTGAGCTGCTTAGAAAGTTAGTGCAGACCAAATTGGAATACTTTTCCTCTATGCAAGACTATGTAAATGAATTGGTGATGACATCCATTAAAGTGCGTAATGCAGGCTTGAGCATTGATGAAGAGGTCATTGCATCTTTAATGCTTGCGGGATTGCCGAGCGATTACCAAGCACTAGTGATGGCTATAGAAAATTCAAAATCCAAATTAACAGTGTGAAGGGTGTATTGATACAAGACGTAAAATTTGACCGAAGCCACGATTCAACGGAAAATGCCCTGTATTCGAAGAATCACCAACAAAGAAAAGGTGACCGAAATTCTAAGAAAAAAAAGTTCAGATGTTTTAATTGTGGGCAAGAAGGCCACATGCGTAAAGAATGCCATAAGGCTATACAAAAAGCGAATGAAAACGAAGGTAAGAACAAGACGGCGATGTCTTCAAATTCGCTATTAGCAAATTCGTGCTTTTACTCTCAGAGCGGCAAAAGCTCGTGGTATGTTGATTCAGGTGCAGCGTCGCATATGACAAATGATCGCCGGTTGATTTCGAAAGAGAGAGCGGCAGAGCACAGTGAAGTAATTTTGGCAAATAAACAACGAGTAACTGTCAAGAGTGTAGGCGACGTTAGCCTAATTCTGAATGTAAGAAAGAGACAACTTTTAACTAATGTTCGAAACGTAGAGTATGTTTCTAGCCTTTGCGCTAATCTTTTGTCAGTGCGGCAAATGACAAAGCAAAACAAAAGGGTTGTGTTCGAAGGCAATGTGTGTAATATTTTGGATTCGAAGGGAACATTGATTGCAACAGCGCATGCGGATGGCGATTTGTATAAGTTAGACTGCGAAAAAGTTCCAGTTGGAAGAGCAATGACAGCGATGAACAGTTTTGAGCTTTGGCATCGTAGGCTAGCACACATTTGCCCAGAGCATTTAAGGGGGGACCCTCATTTATCGGGTCAAAAAAATCGATTTTTTGGAAATAATTTTAATCTATTCTACAACTATTTAAGAATATACTTTCAAAATTTCAAGTCGATATCTGTATTTTTGAAGGAGTGACAAAATTTTTAACAGGACGCGACGGGTGGCCTGATCGCCTGGCTCTAGCCACCATCGGCTGGTCGCTTTCATTCCTGCGTTATCGGAGGAAATGTTTACCTGAGTTCGGAATTTCTTTTGTTTGGCATTCCGTCTGCCTTCCGCCTTCATTCCAGGTGCCACTTTCAGTATAATTTGTAATTTCTATGTGGCAACCCTGCTTTTATTTGTATGAACTTCACTTTAGTTCGTTTCAGTTCGTTTCAGTTTGTTTTCATCTCTTCTCGAGTGAACAAGTTTATGTGTATGCGTCATGACTTCGTATCCGAAATCCAAGCAAGGGGAGACCCAACGTTCAACGAGACCCCGAAAAAGAAAATCTCCTTGGTGTCGAAAAAAAGAAAATGAAGCAGAAGAAGAGGATATAGGAAATACGAGTGCTTCGAGTAAAAAACTAAATAGTGGTGATATTTTTGATGCACAAGTGAATATGGCTCATTCGTATAAAATTATCGAATTTTTAAGCGTCTTTCAAACGCTCGCGCAGTTGCTTATATGCCGAAAGTGTAAGAAAAATATCGAATTTAGAGAATCGGGAATTCGTGGTTTTGGTTTTAAGATAGTTGTGTTGTGCTCTTGTGGTTCTACGCAGATCAGATCTGGACCTGCTATAAATACCGGTTATGAAATTAATAAAAGAATAGTTTTTGTTATGAGACTTTTAGGCATCGGACAAGAAGGCGTCAATATTTTTGCTGGACTTATGGATATGGGGACAGGTTTGAGTAACAGTGCGTACGAGCACATTGTAAAACACCTGTATAATGCAGTAAAGTTTGTCTTTGATGCTACATGTACGAAAGCAGTTGGCGAAGAAAAAACATTAAATGAGCAAAATGGAAGACCGGAATCAATTCAATCAATCATTTGTGTTTCTGGAGATGGATCGTGGAAAAAAAGAGGTTTTACGTCGCTGTTAGGTGTTGTAACTCTCATTGGTAATTTTACCGGAAAAGTGATCGACCTTGTCGTTAAAAGTGCAATATGTAAGGCTTGCATGACATGGAAAGAAAAAGAAGGTACAGATGAATATACTAACTGGTACGAAGAACACGAGCAAGAATGCCTACTCAATCATTCCGGTTCTTCAGGGAAAATGGAAGTCGATTCCATGAAAGAAATGTTTTCCAGATCAGAAGAAAAGTATGGCGTTAAGTACGAGAATTATATAGGCGACGGTGACTCAAAAACCTTCAAAGCTATCTTAGATTTGAATCCATACGGCAATGAATGTCTTGTAAAAAAAAGTGAATGCGTCGGACATATCGAAAAACGAATGGGCACAAGACTTCGAAATGTAAAAAAAGATAAGAAGCTCGGAGGACGTGGAAAGTTAACCGATGTACTGATAAAAAAAATAACTCGATACTACGGATTAGCCATACGTCGAAATACTGATTCGGTTCAAGGCATGAAAAAATCCATTCAAGCAATACTCGATCACCTAACATCTACTAACGATAAGCCGAATCACGGAAATTGTCCGGCTGGAGCCGATAGCTGGTGCAAGTGGCGCAAGGCTGAGGCAGCAGGTTGTGTAGGATCGTTTAATCATCCCCTTCCTCTTCACCCAGATGTGGACAAAAATTTACGACCGATCTTTGCCGATCTTTCCCAAGATAACCTTTTGGACAGGTGTTTAGGCGGTTACACGCAGAACGCGAATGAAAGTTTCAATTCTACCGTTTGGCGATTATCCCCTAAACACACCCACAGCGGAGCAAAAATAGTCTCCATTGCTGCATATATTGCTGCGTCGATATTCAATGAAGGCTACAAGGCAGTTTTAATGATAATGAATCAAATGCATATGGAAATTGGGATCCAGGCACACAATTTTGCTGAATCACAGGACGAGAAGAGAATTTACCGACAGAACCGCCGAAGCTATAGCAGCTCAAAAGAAGGACGAACGGCTAATAGAATGAAGATGTTGGCTCAAAACGAATATTACGAGGAAGAGGAAGGGTTACTTTTTGGAGCTGGAATTGCTGATTAGCAAGAAACTGAAGTAAGTTATATTTTTATACAACTTTTATGTATTCAAAACTTTAAACGCGTTTTTCTCGAAACATCATTTTTCGATTTTGTGTACACAATTGAGAACGCTGTATTGAACCAATCAGGCTTTACAATAGCTCATTTTAAAGATAATTAAATTGTTTTCAATGTGACATTAAGTGTTTTTTTAAAAAAAAAGATTTTCATATTTTTTTGTAATTTTAAAGTCAATTTTTATGCATGAAAAATCACTTTTAACATAAAACTGGGTAAAAAATATCAATTTCGACATTTTTTTTTTAAATCAAAATGTCACATCGAAGGTATTATCCTAAAGTTTTAAAAAAAATTTGGTTTTTTTATTTCAGAAAAAAATTCAGAGCGCTAGAATGTACACAGATAGAATGAGGTGCCATGGACGAGGTGTATATTTCCATACTTAAAATGTTTTTTTTCTTCTCCGAAAATTTTTGTAGACAGTCAAGACATTTATTAAAGTACTTTATGAATTACAAAACGTTTGAAGTTATTTTACCTGAGAAAAAAATTCCCAAAAATGATGCATTTTTCGACCGTCTAAATGAGGGTCCCCCCTTAAAGAAAGTTATGCGTGCTTCTATAGGTATTGATTTTGGAAAGATTAGCAACGAAAAGTGTGTGGTTTGCGTGAAAGGAAAGCAAACGCGTGCTTCCTTTAAAAGCAGTGGTATTCGGGCTGAAAATTTACTAGACTTAATACATACGGACGTAATGGGTCCGTTCGCAGAAAAGTCATTTTCTGGTGCTCGTTTTTTGTTGACATTCGTCGACGATTTTTCGCATAAACTGTTCGTGGTGCCAATTAAACACAAAGCAGAAGTGTTTGATGAATTCGTGAAATTCAAGAAACTTGTTGAAAACCAGTGCTCGCGTAAAATAAAAATTATTCAGTCAGATAATGGCTCTGAATACATTAATGAAAAATTTCAGAAGTTTTGTTTATCTGAAGGTATTGTACATCAAACTACCTCACCGTATACCCCGGAGCAAAACGGCGTTGCTGAGAGGATAAATCGAACAATCATTGAAAAAGTGCGGTGTATGTTAATCGACTCGGGATTAGAAAAAAGGTTTTGGGCTGAAGCTGCAAATACGGCTGCGTATATATTAAATCATGTTCCGTATGCGATGAATTTGAAAAGCCCTTACGAAATATGGACACGCAAAAAACCGAACTTGAAATTTTTAAAATTATTTGGATGCAAAGCCATGGTCCATGTACCACGGGAAAAACGAAAGAAGTTAGATGCTAAGTTTTTTGAGTGTATTATGCTTGGTTATTGCAGCGAATTAAAATCGTATAGGTTGTTCAATCCTAAAACACAAAAAATCATAATTAGTCGGCATGTTGTTTTTTTTGAAACACAAGATAACTATACGAGAAAAATGAACTGTACGCTTGAAATACCAGATGCGGGTGAATTATTCAACATTGTCAATTCAGAAGAGGCAAATAATAAAGAATCGTCAATTGTTGAAGAAAAGCCGACAAAATCAGATTTTGAAAGTGCAAATGACTCTGATGAAGTTGAAGTTTCGGGTGGTCATATTATAAGACGTTCAGAAAGAATCGCGGCAAAAAGAGATGGTGTAAACTTTTGTGTAACTGATTTCATATCAGATGACCCTCAAAGTCTAGAAGAGGCTCTAGCTGGTGAGCATGCGAATGAGTGGAAAACCGCAGTTGATAGTGAAATGAACTCTCATTATTTGAATAAAACGTGGTGTTTGAGTGAACTGCCATCTGGTAAGAAAGCCATCAAGTCCAGGTGGGTATTTAAAACTAAAAGAGACGCAAATGGCGCAGTAATACGACGGAAAGCTAGGCTGGTGATCAAAGGGTGTAATCAAACAAAAGGTATTGACTACGAGGATACGTTTGCTCCTGTAGTTCGATACACTTCCTTGCGTTTTCTTTTGGCGGTAGCAGCAAAACACCACCTACCTATCCATCAGATGGATGCAGTCACAGCATTTCTCAATGCTGAGATTGACGACGAAATTTACATGGTACAACCTAGCGGATTTGAAGATGGTTCTGACCGTGTTTGTAAGCTACTGAAATCTTTGTATGGACTTAAGCAGTCAAGCCGACTGTGGAATGAAAAGTTCAACAACGCTTTACTAAAGTTGGGTCTTACACGTAGCAATGTAGACCAGTGTGTGTATTTCAAAGTACATAACGGCGAGATGCTGTTTGTTGCCGTATATGTCGACGACGTTTTATTGTTTTCAAACGACGAGTGCAGCATGAATATGCTAAAAAAGCAACTTTCATCAGAATTTAGTATGACGGATCTTGGTGAAGTATCCTTAGTGTTGGGTATGCGTGTCACCAGAGACGCACATCGCGGTCGACCAGTCGCAGTATATCACAGATATGTTGAATCGGTTTGGAATGTTAAATAGCAATCCAGTTGCAACACCAATCGATTTGAATCAGCGTTTGAGCGCCACAATGTGCCCTACTGACGAAGCGGAGCAGCGTGAGATGAGTAAAATTCCGTATATGCAAGCTGTTGGGTGCTTATTATATGCAGCACAAGTAACGCGGCCTGACATCAGTTTCGCTGTGAACGTTCTAAGTCGTTTTTCGACAAATCCAGGAAAAGCACACTGGGTTGTAGCAAAGCGCGTGATGCGTTACTTGAGGGGTACCGTAAACAGCGGTCTTGTATTTCGCAGAGAAGCAAGCAATCTTACTGGGTATTGCGACGCAGATTGGGCTAGTGACCTCGATGAAAGGCGATCGACGACAGGCTATATATTCACGTTTCAAGGAGGTCCGATCTCTTGTGTACTCGACGACAGCGAACTGTTGCGCTGTCATCAACTGAGGCAGAATTTATGGCCATGACATCAGCAATCCAAGAAGCAACGTGGCTAATGCGATTACAACAAGAGCTGATACCAAATATGGCGAATGGTATGGTTCTTTACTGCGACAATAAAAGTGCCATACAAGTGGCTATGAACAATTCATATTCACCTCGCACAAAACACGTTGATATAAAAGGTAAATTTATTCGACAGCACTTAGACAGCGGTAAAATTAAATTAATATACATACCAACTAACGACATGCTGGCTGACATCCTGACCAAAGGTATAGTTAAGGTGAATCATATCAATATTTGTAAGTCACTTTGTCTTATTAAAAAGTAAATAAAATTTGTTTGATATGCTTTAATTTGAATTGACATGTAATGTAATTAACGATAAATTTTTTAAATAATCTAAAAAAAAAGGTGTCGTTCAGGAAAAGTATTGAAGTGAAAAATAGAACGACCCTTTATACTCTTAAATGCAACCCTGCTCATACTATGTATCTACAACTTTGATGAATAAACATGTCTCTCTTTTCCGGTCTTGAATTTCTACCAAATGTGTTGTGTTTTATTTCACTGCGTACAATTTTCTAGTTTTTCAACAAGAAGTTTACTTGTTTAAGCGGCTTTTTGGTTTAAGGACTGTGAGTGAATAAAGTGCGGTCAGTTGGACCGATAAAAAAATTTTCTTTAGAACTTGTATTTTTCAAGTTCTTAACTTATATAAAAATAAATTGTATTTCCTTGAGTTGAAATAGCGTTTTTTCTTCATTTGCATAAAAAATCAATCCATCATTTGCGAAAATCACTTCTTAGCCACCACCCATCAGGACGCTACACGATGCTTTCAAAGATAATCCTACGTGTTTGGCAAACTACTTTGAAACTACGCGTCGCCGATTCATTTCAATAGAGAAACATCTCTTGAAATCACTTGGCATCCGCTCGGAATACAACTTGTTTATGGCCGAATACGAAAATCTCCGTCATATGTCTACTGTGACACACGTTTAAGCTGTCAACGAAGCCAGACGTATTTGCGAGTGAAAGGACTGCTCGATCCTAAATCGTCGATTTTAGTTATTACATACCACATGAATTTCAAAAAATTTAAATACAACGGAGGCATTCGTAACAGCGTCAGACGTTGGATTTGAATTTTAGTCTGCAGATCAAGACAAATCGAACAAGGATCACATACATTCGTTAATAGGGAGAACTGTAAAGAGTATTAGACGCAAAGAAACGAGAAAGGAGTGTTAGTGTAAATACTAGTTTAATTCTAAGTGATCTGAAGCACCCAATGTTTGCTAAATGATTTAGGTATATGAAGTACTCTGTTACATATGTCAGGTCGGCCACCTAGACGTAGAACGAGCTTAAATGAAATCAATTTTTATTTCGAAAATCCCTTCTTTAGTAAGTCCGATAAAAAACTAAACAACAGCCATTTTAGTGTGGTTAAATCAAAGGATGAAACAAGCATTAGTGGCTTTAATTAAAACGGTAGAACTACATTATCAAAAAGTTATTAAGTATTTCGCTTATGATTTATCGCGTAGAGAGGAGGTAATGAGCCCGCACACAATGGCTCCTCGTTTGCTCCTGCATGTAGACAATTATTCGGTAAAGAGAAAAAGCTATTCGCTTAACTCCAGACTTGGCTGAGGACCTAAATTCTCAGCTTAATAGTCAACTTAGAGGTTCCAGAATAACAGCGATTGGACACACGACACGAAAACAGGTAAATTGTTATAGTGCATATATATGTACATCTACAACTCTATTCTTCCAAAATATGTATATTTGTCCAAATGCATGCAATTGTAAGCAGACATAAGGTCAGCATAAAATATTTAAGCGTGCCGGAAATGCAAACAAAGCATTTACATATGTATGTAATTACCAATATAACATTTATTATATAACATTTATTATATTAAGTTTAATTAGGCAAAATAATTAAATTTCATTTCCGCTAACGAAAATGCAACAGAAGCAAAATAATTGTATTAACTTTATTGATTGTATTCTTTTTCCACAATATGTATCAATACGTAAAGTGCATTTCCGCTAACGAAAATGCAACGGTAAACAAAATAATAGTATTTAAGACAATGTAAAATAAAGAAAGCCAGCTCATTATTGACTCAACGTAAAACTGTGTGTTTTATTTTTTTGTTGTTCTCCGCTCCGAGAATAAAATTGGCGCAGTCGGTAGGATACCGTAATTATTCTATCTAAAAAGATTTAGTAAAGATAAGTGGGTTTTTACCCTTAATACGGTCCTTCGAAATTTTTCTTTTTTGCGAAATTGCTGGCAAAAGATTGCCGCAACGGTGAAGAAAAAAAAAAAAAAACTTTCAGTAAGCAAAAGATTGCTACTATAAAATAGTTTCCTTGTGCGATAATATAGTAAGCAAAAGATTGCTACTATAAAAGCTCAAAATTTTTTTATGTGTGTGAAAATATAGTTAGCAAAAGATTGCTACTATAGAACCAAAGTGAAAAAGGCGAAGAATAGCTTCATTCCGCCCAACAGAAGGAAGAAGGCGAAGAACAGCTTCATTCCGCCCAACAGAAGGCGAAGAACAGCTCCATTCCCCCCAACAAAAGGAAAAAAGCAAAGACTAACTTCATTCCGCCCAACAGAAGGACATCGAGTTCCAGTATCCACCAGTACCTAGAAATCATTCATTTAAATTAAAAAAAACAACAGCAGAAGATACCTAAGAAGAGAGGACTTCCGCGACAACGATATGGTCTAAAACAAACAGATTAAACAACAACAGAAGATACAGAAATGATTAAATGGATCATAATAATAGTAACAATTGTTCCAACATTCAAGGCTCAAACATTAGACTTTCAAGATCTATCGAACAATAACGGGTACATACCAATAAAAACAGGGGAAACCAAAACTATCGAACACTACACAAAAGTACTGCATATAATAAACACCACAGAATACGAACGGACTATGGAAATAATCAAAACCAACATTGACACTCTAAAGACATCCAGTAGCGAATCAAAGAAATTAATAACTACAGTAAACAAGAACTTTATGCTACTAAGGGCAAAAATAGAGAATCTTAATCCTCACTTCCGAAAGAAACGGGCCCTCTTAAACATTATAGGTAAAGGTCTTAAAATCATTGCAGGTACAATGGACAGCGACGACGAGTAACAAATAAGTAAGACTCTTAAATTATTACACACAAGTGACGAAAACATAACAAAAAAGGTGGACAAACTAACTTATATAAGCAATGTCATGAACTCCCAAATCCAGAACATAACTAATCATATAAACTATCAACAAAAAACTATCGGAGATTACTTAATTAAAATCAAGAATATTATAGGGAACAAAATTTCAACCATAGAAGACGAGATAATATTTATAGAGCACATATATCAGATTAACAACGACATTTCACTTTTAAGGCACCATGTAGATGACATCGGACAGATTATTTTCTCCGGAAAACTGGGAATCATCCCCACAGATATTCTAACACAAACCGAACTAGAATTAATCACGAACTTTGACAGCTATACCAACATAAAAGTAGCCATATCACTTCACGAAAATAACATTATAATAATCCTTTCTATGCCACATATTCGCAAGACCCACTATCCACGGTGACATTCGTACCCATTCCTGACAAGAACAATAAGTCCACAAAGCTTAACCATTCTGATGTTCTCATAGATTTAGAAAACAATATTTATAGTACATATGTTAAGGACAATCTAAAAAGAAATCTTGTAAAAATTAATGATAATTGTTTAAATAATATACTAAACTTTGAAGAAGCTAACTGCAAAACGCAAACATTAAATACACAGGAAATAATCGAAATAATTCCTGGAATATTGATACTTAAGCACTTTAACAATACAATATCCCATAATTGCAACAAGGCTAAATTGGAAACTACGAGAAATTGTTTAATCAAATTTGAAAATTGTGAAATAAACATATTGAATAAAACTTTTACCAATGTAAAAATAAAATTGTACGATAAAATTATCTTACCTAATCTTATAACAAAAATTAAAGACACTAGTAATACAACACTAGCAGACATAAAAATTGAATCCTTATATCTAAAACAAATAGAATACGAAAAAACACTACAACAAGCACTACATACAGATAAAAATTCAAGAATAATTAGTTATAGTATAGATATCTTAACTATCATAGCAATATGTATCTTAGTTACTTTTATTTACTTCTTTAAGAACAGACAAACAACATATATCCCAAACCTGCAACTAAAAAATGAAACCATTATAAACCACCCTATAAAAATAATATAATTTCGTCGGAGCCTCAACTCTATTCTTCCAAAATATGTATATTTGTCCAAATGCATGCAATTGTAAGCAGACATAAGGTCAGCATAAAATATTTAAGCGTGCCGGAAATGCAAACAAAGCATTTACATATGTATGTAATTACCAATATAACATTTATCATATTTACCAATAAGTTTAATTAGGCAAAATAATTAAATTTCATTTCCGCTAACTAAAATGCAACAGAAGCAAAATAATTGTATTAACTTTATTGATTGTTTTCTTTTTCCACAATATGTATCAATACGTAAAGTGCATTTCCGCTAACGAAAATGCAACGGTAAACAAAATAATAGTATTTAAGACAATGTAAGATAAAGAAAGCCAGCTCATTATTGACTCAACGTAAAACTGTGTGTTTTATTTTTTTGTTGTTCTCCGCTCCGAGAATAAAATTGTAAATCTTGTAATATTCAAGCTTATTTAATTGTAAATTCTGCTTTTAGATCAGCAATGGGGAATATCCATGAGTCAGTCATCCATTAGCCGTAGCACACAACGTGCAACAGATGCAATCTACCGCTCCATGATTTGCGCAAAGGTGAGGTTCCTATAACCAAGTGGAGCGACAAGCTGTAAACGAGATTTTTCAGGTCCCGAATTATGGCCGCTTCCGCTACGGCAACCTCAACGACTACAACAACACCAACACGACAACCACCGGTAAAGCACCAAAGGCAAGAAGCTAACCGGTCATCAACACCGGAAATGTAGATGCAGTGTTATAGTGTCTCCCACTATTACCTTAACGTTATTTTGGATATACACATATACACATGCTGTTGTAACTTATTTTACCAATTATTTTTTATACTTTATCCGCTACAAAAAAATACTAATTCCAAGGAATTTATGTATACATATAAGTTATGTTGCCAAATACCACTATACTTCCCAATGTCGCACCCTGTGATCACATTGCACTACACGTGACTTCATTGCTCCAATTAAAGTTCACAGAAGAACTTTCGCTGACGCGACACACGCGCAAGCGATCAATAACAATATCCAATGTCTGGGAATTGCAAGGCCAGCATATTGGCCAACACGCGCAACCCAACGATTGCGAAATACCGGCAAGTGGTGGGAACTGTAACGTTGGCAAATTAGCTTAGGTTAAGAAGTTAGTTGGTAAGAAGAATGATTTGTAAGTGCAGTTAGAATTAGAACCGCAATGAATGCGGAATAAATTAATAAGTTAAGTGACTAATTGAAATCGTGTGTTTTAATGTTATCGGTGAACAGTTGGTTCACCGCATCTTTATTTGTTTTGAAACCCCTGTCGGTCAGGGCATAAGTGGCATGTTACTAGTTGTTTTATTTTTCTACAATTCAAAATGTAAAAAATGTAAGGAAAATGTTAGTAACGCTAACACTAATGTACCATAAAAAACAAAAAATTACGTATATATTATATTTAAGTTTATACTACTTGTTCGTGAGGACACGAACCTCTCTAAGGTTGGAGGAGTAACGTATGCGAATATAGCATACATATTTTATAAGACAAAACCTAAGCGTGTGAATATGCTGACATGCACATTCACACGCTTAACAAAACGTTCACTTTGCAATTTGTTGAACAAGTGTAAGATTTCAGTTTGCATTTTTTGCCGTTTTGTCTAACTTAAGTTAGACTAATAACAAATTTCATGTATGAAAAATATTTCAGTAATAAACTCACTTCGAACCAAAGGGGTTCAATTTATTATTTCTATATACTTATAACTTTATTTTTATTATCATTGCCCAAGTGCATTTCCGTTAACGAAAATGCAACCATTAACAAAATGCACCATTAATTCCAAACAATTTTAATAACTTCATTAATTGTATTTCCCTCATTATGTAACAAAATCTTTAATTTTATCGGTGATTGATCATGGCTTATCCATTTATGGGCAGTGTTCTAAAAAGACCTTCGCTGGCATACAACAACTTTAACACTCAGCAGCAAGGAAAAGTCTACGAGCGTTCCCACCACTCCTGTAAAAAACCTGCTAGCCGAGGCGGGGCTTCCGGAATTGAAAGACCGTGTACATCAAAACACTCTGCGTTTAATCCCAAAACTGTATGTATCCAACAATATTATACTGAACAGTGACATAAAAAAGGCGATCAAAAGGAACACAGAACTAAGGCGACCTTCCACTATATGCAAAGTCATAAAATACGCTGGAAAAATAGATCCTTTTCTTAAGCCAACGTTATGTGTTGCTCCACAATTTCCACCCTGGAAGCTTCCAGAAAACACCTTTATCGCAAATCTTCTTGATCATGCCAAATGCAATACCTCTTCCCTGATATATAGAAAGCTTTTTTACGAAATACATAGTGAGTGGAGCACTAATGGCTGGACCTTTGTATACACATACGGATCCAAAGACAACCTGAACACCTCATTTGCGGTGGTGAATGAACAAGGAGTACTCATTAAAAAAGGTCTACTTTTCCCGCATTGCTCCATCTTTACCGCAGAAGCTCTGGCGATTACCTTTGCAGTCGACTACGTTTCCAAAGCTTAAGGCAAATACATAATCGGCTCGGAGAGTAAGTCTTCCTTTCTTGCTCTTACTATATATACTATACAATGAACCCAAAACCCCAATGCTCAAAATCCACCATTCCACAGACTAAATTTTAGGACCCAACCAGAACCGATGGACATCAAAAAATTAGAAGCGTTACGTCAGCGCGAAATGCACTAACAGCAACACTGTCACCGAATTTGTGCCAATCATAGGGAGAAATGAGTAGGTGAAAATATTTTTAAGTTTAGTTGTAATTAGCTCATAAAATAAACAATAGGGCATAGCGCTTAAAATAAAAATAGTGTTTCAATGAGCACATAGTGTGCAATAACTAATAATAAATAACTGGCGCCCAGATAAGTCGCTATCCCACGGGCATACGACACCACATGCACAACTATTCAATAGCTGACCGTGCATTATCATTCTTGGGAACCAACAGAAGTCACCTGTTAACCAACGTGACTTCGTAGAATAAGTAGAAGTAAGAAACATATTTTATTTTAGTTATTAAGTTGCTTTGAGTAAATAAAGAAACTTCTGCTATTATTATACAATATATATTATTATTTTTTTAGTTCCTCAATAGAGAAACCAATAACTGGCGCCCAAACGGCCAGATGTTTGTAGTAAAAGGCCCTCAAGTAGTGCCTCGCGATTCGTTGCAAAAGTGTATACCTACAATAAATAAGTGGCTCTAAAGAAGCGCCCCAATGCAACGGATATTCTAGCGGAGAACTAGTGGCCCTAAAGAAGCGCCCCAACGCACTGGACAAGAACCTTAAATACGGTGGTAAAGCTCGGAGGCATACAACCACCAACCCGAAAAATAAGCCAGCGAAGACTACCAATAGTAGCGATATGCAAAGAGGATTACCAGCTTCGTTAGCTGCGGGACTACTAATGTAAAACTAAATTTAAGTGCGCAAGTAAAATTTTCTTATAATTTTTATGAAAAAGTAGAATATTTTAATACAGTGCAAATCTAATAATTAAAAATTTGAGTTTCAAGTGAAACTTTAATGAAATTAAAGTAATTAATTTAAATTTAGAAAAGAAAAGAAAAAATATATATTACTATTTTAAGTAGAAACTCTAATAGCTAGTAAATTTTTTTCAAAAGTGAAGATCTAACTTCTTTTGTGATTAATTTATTAATACATGAACAACAGGCTCGTACAGCCTATAAAATAAAAATAACCTTTAGGATAATAATAAAAAACCACTCTGCGATTCACCACAAAAGGGTCCCTCCAGAGATTGTTAAATTGAAATAGTTAGCGAAAAAGTATAAAATAAAATAAATTAAAATGGCTCAAAATAATTTAATAAGACCGTCTATGCTAGGCAACATTAACACACCCCCGGCAGGACCACCACCGCCACCACAACCCCCTGGCGACCCTATCCAACAATTAGCTAATCCAACTCCTGAAATCAGGAACATTATAAAGGACTTAATGAAAGAATTTTTAGCTACGGACGAAAACTGGCTGATTCGGGATGCTATGTACCCAACTCAACAACCTACGGCCGATCAAATGATCGAGGATCGATTTAGGAATAACCTCTCTGACATGGACAAGGTACCCGACGTGGTTAGATCCTTGTGAGAGTTTGGTGGAAACCCAGCTGAGTTCAGCAGCTGGAAGAAAAGTGTTAAACGAATATTAAGGATTTATGAGCGATGCGCAGGCTCGCCGAAATATTTCGGCATCCTCAATGTAATTCGTAATAAAATTGTGGGCAGTGCTGACGCGGCAGAAGAATCCTACAATACCCCGCTTAACTGGAAGGCTATCTCCCAATGCCTTACCATGCATTATGCTGATAAAAGAGATCTTAGCACACTTGAATATCCGATGACTTGATTAATTCAAGGTCGGAAATCCGTGCAAGAATTTTATGGTGAGGTTTACTCACACTTCTCACTAATATTAAATAAAATAACCTGCATGGAAATCAGCGAAGAGTACATGCGTGTCCTCACACACTCATACCGCGACAAGGCGCTAGACAGTTCAACAATTCTCCACTAAGACCCACCCAACCAAAACCCCCAGTCTCAATGGGCATAGACAAACCTCTCAGGACAAAGAACGTGAATTACTTGAATAGACCGACCAATAACTTCCTTGTCGGAAAACGGCCCACAACTTCTTCTAATCAAATACGGCAACCCTTCAAACAAAACAGGATACAAGCGTAGGATAGCAACCTGACGAACCAGATCAACAGACATTCCAGGACCGTTACAACTCCCACCACCATACCTGTATTAACCTCTTCGGATTAGAAGACGAAAACGTTAAATTTTTCTTATTACCTACACTTAAATCCTTTCACGGCATTCTCGGTAATGACAGCCTAAAACAATTAGAAGCCGTAATTTTTACTTAAAAAAATCACATGCTAATAAAAAATAATAGGAAAATAGCCATTAAACAACAAAAATCAAAATCAGTAAACAATATCGAAATAAGGTCAGACCATCTTATGAACGAGCAAACGGGAAAACTCCGAAATTTATGTTATTCATACCCAGAACTTTTTTCTGATCCGGATGAAAAACTAATGTACACTTCCGCCGAAATAAGAACTACAAACCAAGATCCGGTATATTCCATATACTACCCATACCCAATGTCTTGGGTGGAATAATAAGACCTTCAGGATACCCATACAATTCTCCCATCTGGATAGTGCCAAATGGTAATAGATTACCGCAAATTAGATTCAATCACAATACCCGACCGCTACCCAATCCCAGACACGAACGAAGTACTTTCACAACTCGGAAAGATCAAATTCTTTACAGTTCTCGACTTGAAAAGTGGCTTTCATTAGATTTCCCTAGTTGAATCCGATATCGCGAAGACAGCTTCTTAGTCAACAATGGTAAATACGAATTTACCAGACTACCCTTCGGCTTTAAAAATGCGCCATCCATATTCCAACGAGCATTAGATGATATTCTTAGAAACTACATCGTATGCACTTAAAATGCTTTGTCTACATAGAAGACATTAAAATTTTCGAAAAAGACGAAGACTCTCACTTGAAAAACGTGGAAATAATTTTCAGTACCCTACAAGATGCTAATATGAAAATTCAACTTGATAAATGTGAATTTCTCAAAGAAGCGCTCGAATTTTTGGGATTCGTTGTCTACAAAAATGGAATAAAAACAAATCCAGAAAAAGTGGAAGCAATTTTAGACTTTCCACCGCCTCAAACTATAAAAGAACTTCGATCCTTTCTAGGACTTTTCGGTTATTACCGACGTTTCATTAAAGACTACGCCAAACTCGCCAAACCCCTGACGATACTTTTGAGAGGCGAGGAGGGACGTATGTCCAAAAATCTTTCAGCTAAAATAAAAATTTCTCTCGACAATAACGCAATGGAAGCGTTTAACAAACTAAAAAATTCGATAGGATCCTCTGACGTCATGCTACAATACCCCGACTTTGAAAAAGAATTTCACTTGACAACCGACGCATCAAACCACGCCATAGGAGCAGTCCTAGAGCAAAGTGGTAAACCCATAATATTCATTTCCAGAACATTGACAAGGACCGAGGAAAACTACGCAACTAATGAAAAGGATCTTTGGGCTTTAAACCTTTAGAAATTATTTGTATGGTTCAACCACAGTAAAAATTTTCACAGACCACCAACCCTTGACATACTCACTCAGTAGCAGAAATACTAACAGTTAACTAAAAAGATGGAAATCAATACTAGAGGAATATAATTATGAAATCAAATACAAACCTGGCAGTAACAATATTGTCGCAGACGCACTTTCTCGACCACCACAACAAATAAACTCCTTGTCTGCAAGCATAAGCATAATAGAGCTCATCGCAATCCCACAGAAAATAAAGCCCAACTCTTAGAGAGATGTTACTTCCCACAAATGAACGCCAAATAAAACGAATTACAAAACAGTGCAAAGTTTGCTTAGAAAATAAATATGAGAGAGATCCAGTAAATCCTATCCTGAAACCAACTGCCGTTCCTAATTACCCAGGTCATATCGTTTATTTAGACTTATACTATACTAACAACAAAGTAGTGCTAACGGCAATAGATAATATAAATTTTCCAAATACGCACAAGCAAAAATTGTGCGCTCCAGAGCAACGGAAGACATAAAGGCCCCTTTAAGAAGTCTCTTAACAACATTCGGAATCCCAGAAAAGTTCGTTACGGACAACGAAAAATCCCTAAGCGCAGTCCCTATAATCTTTATGCTAGAAAACGAATATGGCATTCAAATATTTAAAACTCCTCGATACAGAAGTTCTCTATAAACGGACAAATAGAACGATTTCATTCCACACTTACCGAAGTGATGCCTTGCACTAAAGCAGAAAACACCCACAGCGACTTTAAAGACCTCCTCCATAGAGCCATATTCAAGTATAACTATTCCATTCATTCCACTACCAAACGTAAACCTGTAGAAGTATTTTTCGAGAGAACAATAGGACCAAACCCAATGCCATTGGACAGAGAAGAAAATGTCCAAAATCTTAAAAATAAACAAGAAAAAGACTTACGACTCCATAATAAAGATAGGACAGAGTTCAGGACAGACAACAATAACGACGTTACTTATGTGAAAATAGATAAAAGAAATAGTACTAGAAGACCAAGGCAACACAATTTTGACACAATCTGGCCGCACCGTTCACAAAAGCCATATCAAAAAGTAAACTCACACTCTTTTTTTACCGGATACTATTTGCCTCCTGCAATGCGGAAACCCAAATTTTGGACTTTACGACTAGTCCCATAGTAACGATAGAGACAGGAACCGCGTAGGTTCAAACCGGAACATATCGACTGATACACACTATTGACACAGTGCAGTGAAAGTGAATTGGTTGTGTTTTAGAAGGCTCTTGGTTTTAGAACCCTAAACGGTCATCTTAGTGAAGATTTTTATACGCGATTAGTGCGAAAGTGTAGTGATTCGTTTTTGGCAAAAGAACGTTCACGTTACCTGGGACACATAAAGAAAGTAAGTGCTTAAAAACAAAAAATTAAAAAAAAGCGACTTGAAACTTTAAAAATTGCGCGCGATCCACTAAACAGCTGTTTAGTATTCAGCAAGTCAGCGATCCACTTTTGAAGGTATGTGTCCCAACTACCACCCACACTGAAGGTAGGTGTCTTGGCTAAACAAAAGGTGGCGCTGCGAACGCAGCAACGGGTGAATCAGCTTCTTCAAAATGGAAAGTACTCCATCGGTAACCAGTTTGGAATACGTCGGAGAGGACTTTTTAAATCCGTTTGAGCGACGACCGCGTTTATCGCATTCTCCTGTGCGCTCAACTTCGTTAAATACTGCGCCCGCTCTCACGGCCCCAGTTGAAAAAGAAAATGATGAAAATGCTTTCCTGTGCCTCGGTCACCTTATAAATGATCTGAAGGGTATCATTGGTAGTGGCAAACGGTCCATAAATCAAAATCTCAGAGATTTAGTGAAGGCGTTGTCAATGCTTCACAAAAGACAACTATGGCAAATATGGAGGGGGAAAAGGCCACGGAGGGCGCGTGGATAACAGTAAATAAACGGCAGCGCACAAAGAGTAAACCTGCTCGTCCCGATGCCATCATTGTTAAAAGCACGGGCGAATGTTCTTACGCCGAGATTTTGAAGACAGTCAAAAATGAGGATTCTCTTCAAGGGATGAACGGGCTGGTTCAAAAAATCCGCAAAACCGCGAATGGCGATCTACTGTTCCAGCTGACTAAGCCATCTGACGCGAACACGGCGAAACTACAAGCAGCGGTGGGTCTGGCTCTCTCAGGGAAGGCGGAGGTTAAATCGTTAACCGAAGAATCACTTCTCGAGATTCACGATGTTGATGAAGTAACTACGCCCGAAGAGATTCGCGTAACACTAAACTCGCAACTCCTCAACCTCAACGTAGAGCCTTCGCAGATTCGCTCGATATGGAAAGCATATGGTGGCACGCAAACGGCAGTTGTTTCACTACCTTCTGAGGCCGCTAAAAACTTACTAAAAGTGGGTAAAATTCGCATTGGCTGGGTAATATAATATGCCGTATTCGTCAGAAAATCCAACCTAGACGCTGTTTTAAATGCCTAGAATTCGGGCATATATCAAGAAATTGCACCAGCGGAACCGATCTCCAAGGAGTTTGCTTTAAATGCGGAGGAGAAGGGCATGTAGCAAAAACATGCACAAACACTCCAAAGTGATTATTATGTGAGAAAAGACGTACCAACCGCACTGATCATGCTACCGGCGGCAATAAATGCCCGGTATTTCAAGAAGCGCTTAAAAATATAAAACGGTAATGAGATTGCTACAACTCAATCTCAACCATTGCGAAGCCGCACAAGATCTCTTGTCGCAAACAATTGCAGAACTCAAGGTTGATGTAGCCATATTGAGCGAACCCTATAGAGAAAGGTCAGCCAACTGGACGTAAGACGCTTGCAAAAAGGCTGCAATATGGTCCTGCGGACCACGTCCCTTACATCTAGAGAGCGTAGCAAAAGAAAGAAGCTTTAAACGATAAAATAAATAATATAGTCACATACATATAACCTTTATATTTCACATATTCATTTTCATGCTTTAATTTTTATTCCCACAAAACGCTAGACGCAGACGTCAGCGTATTCTTCAAAATTCTACAACGGTTTAGCGAAAACAAACAAACTTCTAATATTACAACATGAAATTTGTTTGGCAAATGTGCTTATTATGCACATTTATTCTTTCTCACAGTTAGAATTGTAAACTCTACTCTTAAGGAAATGAGAATCAGTTGTTCAGTTTGAAATAAAGATTCATGCTCGTTCGAACTCATTATTGGCGCAGTCGGGAAAAACGGCGTTCGTTCTTAAATAAAACTATTAGCGCATATAATAGAGCCGCGAACAGTAAAGAGGATAGTTAGCGAAAATAACTTTTAACGAAAAATAGTTAGTGAAAATAACTTTTTAAGAAAAAAAAGTTAATGAAAATAACTGTTAACGAAAAAGAATAGTTAGTGAAAATAACTGTTTAAGAAAAAAAGTTAATGAAAATAACTGTTAACGAAAAATAATAGTTAATGAAAATAATTTTTAACAAAAAATTTTGGTGAAAATAACTGCTAACTAAACAATAGCTAATTAAAATAACTGTTTACGGAAAAGAATAACAAAATAGGAAAAATTGACAATACCCACAAAAAAAGGAAACAAAAAAAAAAAAAAAACACGCACATAAGCTTAAGTGTGATACATCGAGAATTGGTAGAGATCCGTGTATGAATAAACATCAGTGAGGTACCATAGGAAAACCCACAGGAAGATCAAATCAACCAACTCCAACAGAAGGTCGGTCAGGAAGATCAAATCAACCAACTCTAACAGAAGGTCGGTCAGGAAGATCAAATCAACCAACTCTAACAGAAGGTCGGTCAGGAAGTCCAAGGCACCAACTTTATCAACCTGTTTATTCTACTTTTAGTATTTTTGCAGAATGAACGTCTTTACTTTCACCATGCTGATGATGGTAGCAGGACCTGGGGCAAATGAAATTGAAATCTACGAAATAATACCCAGATGGTAGATTTGTGATATATAAAATGGAGCCCGAGGCAGTTGTAGACAAATATCTCAATGTATTACACACCGTAGATTTAAAAACCTTCCAAAATTGTTTGGAAAAAACGGAGGAAAATGTAATAAAACTTAATCTTGTGGACGAACATGATAATGACTTGATTCAACGAGAAATTAAACTAACAAGGACAGCTTGAGCAACACTAATTCCACGCGTCTGTAAGAATAACAGAGCAAAAAGAGGACTGATAAACATTAGTGGATCGTTTTTGAAGATGGTATGGGGAACAATAAATGAATGAAGAACAGTTACGGATTACGGTAACTGTTCGCAGCTACAGAAAGAACTAGGGCAACATATGATAGGACAATAAATCAACTGACGGAAATACTAAGGATTTTAGAGACTGCAGTATCGGTTGAGGAATATCATTGATGATTATAGACCAAGCCGTTCGATGCGTGGAGTTACTAGAAATTATTAAATTAATTATAAAATCCTTGCCCGAATTCAATGGGGAATTGTCGCGCTATGTAAGTTGGAGGCAAGCTGCATTTGCTGCCTATAAATTATTTGAAAATTATCAGAATAGCTCTAGGCATTATCAGGCGGTGGCAATAATAAGGACTAAAATTGTCGGTTTGGCCGATCAAGTTTTGTCATCGTTTAAAACGGCTATAAACTTTAAGGCATTTGTCGCTCGTTTAGAATTTACTTACGCGGACAAACGACCGGCCCATTTGGTAGAATAGGAGATGTCAACGCTCTGACAAGGAAAATTGTCAGTTCCCGAGTTCTATGATGAGATCGAGAAAAAGTTGACTCTAATCATAAATAAAATTATTATGTTGAATGAAGGGAACGATATTTTAATAGCATCCTTGCGTCAAAAATATAGGCAGGATGCCCTTAGGGGGTTTTTATCCGTTTTTGCGAAGGCCAATGAGTAAAATTGTGTTTTCCTAGCACCCGAAGGACATGCCTAATGCCTTAGTATTGGCTCAAGAATTAGAAGCGAATCATGCCAGATATTCGTTTGCAAACTCTTTCTCCAGTAAAAATATAAGTGCCAAGAATGGACAAAATGGCGGAAGAACAATTGCTCTGTATCATTCTCTTCACTACAGGTAGGTTAATCGACAGCTTCTACAGAGTATAATCCCTATGGAGATCGATCCAACTCTCTCCCACTGTAGACGGAGCGCAAATCATAACCCAAACTCAAGAGCGGAGCAAGAATTCGTCAGCCAGATTCTAACCAAAGGCCTATAGCCAACAATCATCAACAATTTCAACAAAGAGAAGCAACCGAACCGAAGCAAAAATATAATGATTAAAAAGAGAAGGAACTATAATACTTTAACCTTATATTTTGTTCTGTTCTTTAACACGAAACCTTTCTGTTGATTTTGAAGATGTTCGGTTATTTTTATTACTCCGATTATTAGCGTATATGAAGCAAAAACATTTTTGTTGAAAAACTTAAAGATTGATGTTTTTAATAAATAAATTAGCGTGATATCCTAAATGTTATGGGCCCAGTCTACGTTTAAATATAAACTGTGTAAAATTTGTAAGTGGAAACTATGGAAAAAATAAAAAGGAATATAAAACCATTTGATGGTGAAAAGTATTCCATATGGAAGTACAGCGTACGGGCGCTTTTGGCCGAAATTGATGCGCTTCAAGTAATTGACCGTGAGCCGCCGAAAGAAATTACTCAAAAATGGAAACAACTCGAACGAAACGCAAAAAGCGTTATTATTGAATATTTAAGTGCTTCATTTCTCGGATTTGCAACAAGCGAAAGCAATGCTAAGCAAACTTAAATTCTTAAAAATTCTTAAAAGTTTAAGTTTAGTCATTTATGAGCGAAAGAGTCTGGCATCGCAGAAGAAATTGCTCTCGCTAAAATTAAAAGAAGAAATTCCGCTTTTACAACATTTCAATACATTTGATGATTTGGTAACGCCATTATAACCGCCATTGAAACTTTAGCGGAAGATAAGTTAACATTGGCTTTCGTAAAAACCGTTTGCTTGATCACGAAATCAAATTAAAAAATGACAGCAAAGATACAAGTGCAAAAGTGTTGCAACCAGTGCACAATAATAAACAGAACGAAAACAAACTTAATAAAGTTTACAATTTTAAAAATAAATATAAACCAAAGGCTCATAAAAACAATTTCAAGACAAATCTCAAGTGTCATCACTGTGGTAAAAAGGGACATATTAAAAGCAATTGTTTTATATACGAAAAAGGTTTAAATAATCAAAATAGTGAAAAATCTGGAACTGCTCAAGTTGCAACTGAATGCACAATGAGAAAGAGGATTTGCTTTTATGTTGAGAAATGAGATGCTTAAAGAAAAATCAGGAAATGCGTCTTTCCTTTCAGACTCCGGTGCTTCTGACCATTTAATAAACGACATAAATCTATTTGCTAGCTACATTAACTTAAGTTCACCGATTGAAATTGCTATTGCAAAGTGTGTAGTATTTAGTTATTTCATATCAGCTGTCATATTTCAATATTTAGTCAGCATATTTAGTTCGTTGTACTGATTTCTTGACTGCTTACATTGCAGCTAAATGCTTATAAATCATTTATGTTTACTTTTGCTGAACTGTGCCAAATAATTAAAATGCTGATCAATAAAGAATTATGTAAAAGACCAGCATAAGTTTATTTATAAGAGATATTGTAATTTTAAGTCACAGTGTAAAAAGATAACTCAATAAATAAAGAGCTAAGCTCTTAGATCTTTTTTAAAAACACAAATAAATTTATAATTTATTAACTTATATCTATGCTACGAAAAAGGGGTTAGTGAGACTCCGCAGCAGTTCGAAAAATGAAATTACTCTAGAAGATGGTCTATTTTGTGCCGATGTTCCGAAAAATTTCTTATCTGTGAAGAAAATGTAGGATTCAGGACTAACAATTGAGTTTCATTCAGGAGGTGCCAAAGTCAGTAAAAATGGCGAAGTACTCTTTACAAAAGTTTATATAATATACCAATGATTGATTTTACACTATGTATAGGAGCAAGTTAGCACCACTTAAGTTATACCCACACCCGTAATGCAATTGCAACATCTCAGATGCTGAATAAACAAACTCAACAATGTAAGCAATAAACATCCGCCATGCGCCGATGTAAAGCAATTGTAAAAAATGCTGAAACTAGCTTTAGCAATAAAAATCAATATCCAAATATACTGACACTTCGATCAGCAAAATTAGCTTTATCAATAAATATAAGTTTAAGTAATAAACATCCGGCATGCGCCGATGTAAATCAATTGTCAAAAATGCTGACACAAGTAGAAATAAGCTATATTAAGGACAGATTTAGTATTAAGTTTTGAGTTGTAAATTGGAATTTGAAGAATAAAGGTCTGTCGACCAACAAAACTTGTGTTTTTTTTCCATCGTCCAATCTTTCGGACGATAACTGGCGCCCGAGTCAAATAAGCTTGGCAGCGTCTTGCAAAAGTTGTTGCAGAAATAAAGTGCCACTAAGCTATAAAAAGAAAGTGCCACAAATTTTTTCTAAGAACTACAAATAAAGTGCCACTAAGCTATAAAAAGAAAGTGCCACAAAATTTTTCTAAGAACTACAAATAAGTGCCACTAAGCTATAAGAAGAAAGTGCCACAAAGTTTTTCTAAAAACTACAAAGTGCCACAAAATTTTTCTGAGCTACAAAGTGCCACTAAGTTATAAGAAGAAAGTGCCACAAATTTTTTCTAAAAAGCTACAAAATAAAATGCCACAAAAACACTTCGAAGAAGCAATCAACATAAAAGAGGCGTGAAAGGGAACGTGGAACTTCCCTGACGCCCCAACGATAAGCCAGACAAAGCCAGCCCGGACAACAACAACAACTTCATCAGCAAGGAGCAAGCCTAGTGCCCCTCAGTACCCACGGAAAACAGGGCCACGCACACTTGCCGGCACCCAAATGCAGCTGAGATTAATGTAAGAATACAATAAATTATATAATATAACATAATACATTAGATTTAAGAATTTAACTCACATAGATGAGATTATTGTAAGAATATAAAATTGGAAAATGTAAATCGTGCCTAACTTGATAATATTTTAGCTGAAAGAAATTGCAAAATATTATGAAATTTTTTAAAATAGTAAAAAAAACGGAAAGCGTAGAATAAAATTTAAGCGAGGAATATTGCCACAGCAAATTAAAATTTCTAAATCCTACAATAGTAAAAAAGAAAAAATAATTAAATTTAAAATATTAAATCGCGTAACGTTAATAGAGGAAATTAAATTTCTCAAACGTTCAAATATTTTCCATTTTTGTAAAAATAAAATAAATAATAGAATTATAAAGCAACTACAAGTGTTTATTGAAAACCTGTTGTTAATGTAAAAAATTGTATCTTTTTTTTAACGAGTATTAAATAATAAACCATGGCAAACCCAAACAATCTGATTAGACCACCAGTGCTAGTCGCACCACCTTCACCCCCAAACCCCCAAATTTCCCCAGACTTAGCTACTCTCATTAGTAATATGATTAGGGAAACCATAGCATCCAATGGACCTCATCTTATACAAAATGTCCTTAACAATAACAGCCCCCCCATAATAACAGACCAAACAATAGAGGAACAATTTAGGAACAACATGAATGAAATGGACAAAATTCCTGACGTAGTACGTTCACTACGAGAATTTTCAGGAAATGCCTCCGAATTTAGTTCATGGAAAAAAAGCGTTGAACGTATTTTAAGGATATACGAACCCTCAAAAGGCACTCCTAGATACTTCGGTATCCTAAATGTGATCCGAAACAAAATTATAAGAAAAGCGGATATAGCCCTTGAATCGTACAACACACCTTTAGATTGGACAGCAATCTCCCGCTGTTTAACTACCCACTACGCAGACAAACGCGATATAGGTACCCTGGAATACCAGATGACGTGTCTCATTCAAGGAAGAATGACGATTAACGAATTCTACCGGAAAGTTCATAGCCATTTATCCCTGATCCTTAATAAAATAGGATGCATGCAAATAGGAGAAGAGGCAGTCCATCTATTGACAGATAACTACCGCGCTAAAGCCCTTGATACCTTCATCAGAGGACTTTCTGGAGATCTTCCCAGACTCCTAGGCATAAAAGAGCCGAAGAGCCTTCCAGAGGCCCTACACCTTTGCCTCAAACTAGAAAACCAGAGCTTTAGAGCGAAGCATGCAAATAATCAGATGCCGCAACCAACCTTCAGAAATCAAACCTTTAATTCTTCTATCCCTAGACAACAACTTCCCACCTCAAGATATGTGCAACCTACAAACTCACAATTAAGGTTCTACCCCGAACTAGCCCATATACCTCACCCTCATCCAAACTATAGACAACAAAACCAAAACCAATCAAACCTATACAATATATACCAACCACAAAATCCGCATTACCAACCACAAAATCCCTATTACCAACCACAAAATCGCTATAACCCCATCCCTATAACCAACAACAAAACTAACCCCCTCCAAGACCACCTAAACCACCTCAACCTATGGATGTGGACGAAAGTATCAGGACGAAAGCAGTAAACTATACAAACCGTCCCAAACCACACGAACCAGGTAAACGCTCACCAAACGCATCAATGATAAACCACCCCCCCCACGAAAGTTCAAAGGAACTTTCATATAAGTTCCGACGAAACCACAAACGACCAAAACTACGAAGACCAATACTATGACGAATATGATAACGGCCAGCCGACAGACTACAATATGAAAGAGACCCACGACCTGACGGACGTACATTTTTTAGGCTAAACAGCTCTTCGTTACCGTACTTCAGATGTAAGACGAAGAGCGGCGACATACTAAACATTCTAGTAGATACAGGATCAAACAGAAATTATATACAGTGCAATTTAGTAAAAAAATATATGGAAAACGAAAAGCCTTTCTTCGCTAACTCAGTCGGAGGAAGAATAAAAATTACCCACCACACCTTTTTAAACCTTTTTAATTTAGAAGATTGCAGACTTAAATTTTTCCTGCTACCCACACTAAAGACATTCCATGCAATATTAGGGAACGACAGCCTAAAAGAACTCTCAGAAGTCATAACACCAGGTATAATTTTACTTAATCAATACAAAGGTTCAATCGAAATTGACAGCCAGAATATCACCCTTGACGGGACATACGCAGTACAATACCATAATTCTACAGTTTTCGTAGATAACCACAAATACTCCTTTAACGAGATACTAACCAATAAGCCATTGCCAGCCATATTACAGTCAAATATTCCCTCAAATATAGAAGAAGAAATACTTAGCTTAGAGATGATGAAAGAACTCCATATCAATAATACAAAAAAGTTAAATTCATTACAGACAGCCCATGCAACAGCCTTAATAACAAATTTTTCGCTAACCATAATTAGCATTATTTTAATAGCAGGAGTAGTCATCAAATTGACCATAGAAACATTTATTAAAACAAAACCAATAGCGCCATCGAGTTACAAAGTCGACGTCAATGTAACCGACAGCAAACGGGTCGCAACCCAAGAAACGCCTGCAGAGTCCTTAACCGTATGCTATTAGTTTGAACGAACGGGGACGTCCGTTTTTAGCGGCGGAGGAGTTAGCACCAATTAAGTTATAGCAATACCCGTAATGCAATTGCAACATCTCAGATGCTGAATAAACAAACGCAACAATGTAAGCAATAAACATCCGCCATGCGCCGATGTAAAGCAATTGTAGAAAATGCCATGGGGGGTCATTTTTCCCAAAAAAATTTGTTCCCAAAATTTTTTTTCCCAAAAAAAAAATTTCCCAATATTTTTTTTCCCAAAAATATTTTTTCCCGCTTTATTGTTTTTTCCCGAATGCATGTTTTCCCAAAATAACTTTTTTCCAATAGATAGCTTTCCCGAACAAATATTACTGAAATTAATTTTTATTATTCTACTATTTGACATTTTTCGACGATTCCGACAATATGAGTGTATATAATAATCAAAAATCTTATACTTAAGTAATCGAAAAAGATTCGAAAAAGTTGTTCAATATACATTTTTCAATTCGGATAAAAAGACAAGGTAACGAATGTATCCAATTTCACTCATATAAACAAGTTTTTTCACGTCATTCTTTTCGTGTCAAAATTTCATGAGCCAAAATTTGCTGCCTAAAGTCAAAATTTCTAATTATGGCGGAATTAATTGAATGCAAAAAATCATTTCTTTTGCACATTAACGGATATTTGTACTACAAACACTCAGGTAGAATAGGAGAAACTGCGTATTGGAATTGCCGAAGAAAACCTGAGTGTAATGCTAGAGTGACAACATACGGAGGACCACACAATATCAGAGTTCTGAAGGGACTTGATGAATCGAAACACATCCTTCATGCACCAAACCCCGAAGAAGTCGAAGCGTTAAGAGTCATGAATAGGATCAAACGTAAAGCTACAGAAAATCCTGAAGCTCCTCCAGCTCAAATATTACGAACTGAATTGCGAAACGTTTCACCAGGTAAAAACAAAAAAACGAAATTGCATTCGATTCATAATTACAAAATATGATAACTCTCTCTTTTAGCGGTATTAGCGGAAATGCCAAACAGAATTAATTCCCGAAAAAGTCTTAGTCGTGAAAGATTAAAAGATTTTCCCTCGAACCCGCGAACGCTGAGAGAATTGCAGGATATTCCAGGCTTTTATCAAAATTCATTGAATGGAGATAAATTTCTAATTTACGACTCCTATGAAAATGACGAAGACTCAGAATTTGGGAGAATACTCGTGTTCGCGACGCCTGAAAATTTAAGGCAATTATTCAGGAGCATATTGTGGTTTGCCGACGGAACATTTAAAACTGCGCCAAGTATATTTTTCCAAGTTTTCGCAATTCTCGGAGCAGTTACACAACCGGATTCAAGAGGAAAACCACAAACTATTGGTTTACCTTTTGTCTACGCATTATTAGAAAACAAAGAGCAGAAAGTATACGAAAAAGTATTCTCGGTTGTTTTGCAAGAGGCAGAACGTCTAGGTATCGATATTTCTCTTCCGATTAAAGTGATGACAGATTTTGAGTTGGCTATCATCAATGCTGTAAAAATCGTAATGGGCGAAGACAAGGCACGCTGCTGTTTTTTCCACCTCTGTCAAAACATGTACCGCCATATCCAAAGTGAAGGACTTCAGAAAATGTATTGCGATCCTGAAGATCGATCGGTCAAAGTAGCCACTCATATGATATGTGCCCTTGCTTTCGTCCCACATCAAAACATCGCCCGAGAATTCGAAACCTTAAAAAATGAAATACCGGAGGAAATGCGACCAATTTCAAAATACTTTGACGCTACGTACGTCCGAGGAAAACCTGCAAAAGGCCGACGTAAACAGGTGCATCCTCGCTATGCTCCAGATTTGTGGTGTCAATATGATGCAGTCATTCAACAAACTGCGAGAACGAATAATATATCCGAAGGATGGCACAACAGGCTTCAAGTTGTTATAGGGAAAGATCACCCCAGCTTCTACATTTTTCTTTCCGAGTTGCAGAAAGAGCAATCGGACACAGAAATAATGATGCGACAATTGCAATCAGGACAGCAAGTTAAGAAAAATAAAGATTCCAAGAGGTTGAAACATGAACAGAGAATATTTAACATTGTTTCGAAATATCACGAATATGTTGATAACAATGATATTGTCACATACTTGAAAACTCTAGGATACTATATTCGCATGTGATTGTATACATACAAATTCAGAAATAAACTGAAATCTTGTTTCAAATAATAAAAAATGTACTCGCCCATTCATTGCAAATGTATATGCGATATTTTACAGACGAACGATATTTTGGGAAAAATATTTTATGGGAAAATTTATTGGGAAATTTTTAGTTTGGGAAAAATGGCATTGGGAAAATTATTTTTTGGGAAAAAAAAATTTGGGAAAAAATATTTTATGGGAAAATTTATTGGGAAATTTTTAGTTTGGGAAAAATGGCATTGGGAAAATTATTTTTTGGGAAAAAAAAAATTTGGGAAAAAATTTTTTTGGGAAAGTGATTTTGGGAAAATTGTACCCCAATCAGAAAATGCTGAACTAGCTTTACCAATAAAAATCACAATATCCAAATATACTGATACTTCGATCAACAAAATCAATAAGCAATAAACATCCGGCATGCGCCGATGTAAATCAATTGTCAAAAATGCTGACACAAGTAGAAATAAGCTATATTAAGGACAGATTTAGTATTAAGTTTTGAGTTTTAAATTGGAATTTGAAGAATAAAGGTCTGTCGACCAAGAAAACTTGTGTTTTTTTTCCATCGTCCAATCTTTCGGACGATAACTAGCATACGCATGTAATGTAAACAAAATTAGAGAATATCGTTTGTGGCATGAGCGGTTGGGACATATAAGCAAGTAACGTATGCGAATATAGCATACATATTTTATAAGACAAAACCTAAGCGTGTGAATATGCTGACATGCACATTCACACGCTTAACAAAACGTTCACTTTGCAATTTGTTGAACAAGTGTCAGATTTCAGTTAGCATTTTTTGCCGCTTTGTCTAACTTAAGTTAGACTAATAACAAATTTCATGTATGAAATTTACTTCAGTAATAAACTCACTTCGAACCAAAGAGGTTCAATTTATTATTAGCAAAGGTAAATTTATAGAAATACAGTCTAATCTTGGTAATTCGGACACTTGATAATTCGGACAGCGCGGTAATCCGGACACCAAAACGTTTTCTATTGAAGTCTCTGTAATCCGGACACCACGTATTCATGTACCTCTAAAATTCGGACACTTCTTTATTTTCCAGTGAATATGCTGAAATAAAAAGGAATTCCGTTATTTTGTATTTTATTTTATAAAGGGGACTCCCCTGCTAACTACTTTGCGTGAATAGTGCGTTTAAGTGCTCGTCAGCCTCCTAGTTCATATTCATAAGCATATTTGCGTAACGTGTAGTTCAGTAGCTAATTTCAAACATTAACTCCATAATTTCTTTAACTGTGGACTGTATAAATTTAACTATGGCACCAGCAGCTAAGAAAAAACATACGTTTTTAACGATAGACCAGAAAAAAGAAGTTCTTAAGAAACTAAGTGAAGGACAGTCAATTCGACAGCTAGCTGCGCAATACAATGTAGTTAACAGTCTCCGACTGTCACTCAAAGCGAGCGGTTGCCTTTCTTTCGTGTGCTCTGTGCTCTCTAGTCATTTCAGGTGTAATCCACGTGCTTTGCCAGTACTGTGTTTGTATCACTGCATATTAATTTCATTTACCAAGTGTAATAAATTAAACTTTAAAGCCAATCGTTTCCAGTTATTGTGCAACTATGACCCCCGGGCCCCCCTCCCATGGGACTCTAGAGACGGATCGGTTTGCAATGCTGGCCGATAGTTCCAAAATAAAAAAGAAAAAACAAAAGCAAAACAAACAGAAAATAGACATTACTGATATCTTTGACTTCCCAATTTTACCAACAGTAATAAAAAATACTAGTGACCCCAAATACATTACTATTGAGTCGACCGAGCAAAATAAACCAATTTCACAATTTTCCTGCTTTGCTGTACATAAAGCCATATGTGCAGTCAGTAGCGAAATCAATACAGTGAGTGAGCTTCGTGATGGTAAGATTTTGTTGCTAGTGAAGAATAAAAAAATAGCGGAACGCTTCATTGCTTTAAAACAACTCCCGGGAATTTGTAGCATAAAAGCCAAATATCATGATAATTTGAACTTCACCAAAGGTACAGTGTTTGCCCCTTTCTTGAACAACGTCAGTGAAACTGAAATCGTGAGTGAGCTAGGTTCACAAGGCGTAGTTGCTGCCTACAAGTTTCAAAGGAAAAATGAAAGTAATCAACCTACTCCAAACGGAGTTGTGTTGCTAACATTTAACCTATACAATTTACCTGGACAACTCGATATCGCCTGGCGCAAGGTAAACGTCAGACAATACATACCCAACCCCATGCGCTGCAAAAATTGTCAGTTGCTTGGGCATACCATAAAACATTGTAAAGGCAAAGCAGCTTGCAATAATTGCATCATCACTTATTAATCGAAGGAATATTGAACTTGCTTAGCAAATGCCGAATTTGCTTAAGAACTTTTTATCATATAAGTTAACACCGGCTACGTGTTTATCCACGAAGCCTTGCAAATTCCAGAAGAAGCTATCATTTGTTTTTCCAACTAAATTGAAATCAACAACAAGCACAGCTATCCGAAGATTACGATAGTTAACACCGGCTACGTGTTCATCCACAAAAGCTTACAAATTTCAGAGGAAGCTAACTCTTGTTTTTCCAACTAAATTTAAAGTAATATGAAACTGCACCTGCTTTTGAGCTGCTTCAATAACAAGATGTGCTACGTCAATATCAAGGGCAGCTACCCACACACTATTCCCACAAGAAATGCTGACGATAAGTCTGCTACCATGCAAAACATTTAAACAAACAAAACAACATGTTGAATTGCATCAAATAACTGTGGCAATAGCGGATGCGCTGGCAGAGGCAATGACGGCAGCGCAGCAACAGAGCAGGGTAGAATAAACATTATTATTATAACTATTTAAAAATTGTAAAATCACTTTCCCGGCAGACTGGCAACGTGAAGCATCACAACTCGGCAACTCCTAATAATAGGAGGAATAAAAATTAATTGAAACTTTATAAAAGTTTTTTATTTAACCAATATCGGTAAACTTAAATTAATTAAACTTACTTAACAAATGCTGAATTTACATTTCCGGCACATGCCAATATTTTCAATATTTTTGTATAGCAAAACAATTCCAAAGAATCGATTTGCAAATAATAATTTAATTTCCTGCTGACCAAATATGCAAGGTAGACATAAAGAAAGGTATAAGTAAGACAATTGTAATAAGTTTAAGTCAGTCTGTAATTAGCCATCTAAAGATAGATTGGGTAATTGAATAAAGTGAAATTAAAATAACAAATCAGTTCGTTGTTTATTTTTTTTTCTTTGCAAACGGACTCAAAACAAAAGTGGCGCAGTCGGTAGGATCCCGTGTATCCTTATGTAAATTATTCAGTTTCGAGGATATTGGATATTTTAATATCCGTAACGGGAATTTTAGTTAAAGTGACGTTTTCGATTAAAGGAAATTCTTCGTGAAAAGAAAAAAACTTTAATTAAAAGTGACATTTCCGAATCGTTTAAAAGATTAAAGGAAGCACAAATTTTTTGTGAAAAAAAGGAAAAAATAGCTTTAGTTAAATTTTCAAATCCTTCAAAGATTAAAGGAAACACAAAATTTTAATTGAACTTCAAAAAAAAAAAAAAAAAAAACACAACAACGATAGGACACCGTAATTATCCTATCTATAAGATTAGTAAGGATAAGTGGGTTTTTTTTCCTTAATACGGTCCTTGGACTCTCTCGCGAACTTGTTAGCTAAAGATTGCCACAACGGTGAGGATACATTAAGTAAGCAAAAGATTGCTACTATAAAAGCTCAAAATTTTTTGTGTGTGTGAAAATATAGTTAGCAAAGGATTGCTACTATAGAACCAAAGTGAAAAAGGCGAAGAACAGCTTCATTCCGCCCAACAGAAGGAAAAAGGCGAAGAACAGCTTCATTCCGCCCAACAGAAGGAAAAAGGCGAAGAACAGCTTCATTCCGCCCAACAGAAGAAAAAAGGCGAAGAACAACTTCATTCCGCCCAACAGAAGGACATCGAGTTCCAGTATCCACCAGTATCTAGAAATGGTTCACCTAAAACAGATTAAACAATAACAGAAGATACAGAAATGACACCCTGGATTTTGACGATTACATTTTTAACGACCATCTATGCACAATCTATCGACATTCAAGACTTAACTACCAATAATGGATACATACCGATCAAAACAGGAGAACAAAAAGTGACTGACCGATATTGCAAAATCTTCCATATTGTCAACGTAACTGCCTACGCGGACCCATTAAACTTAATCTTTGAAAATATACAAACACTTAATGCTGGCACGGTTGAAGCGAAGACACTATTAGATACCATAAGTAAAAATTTTGCGCTATTAAAAGGAAAAATAGAAAATTTAAATCCACACTTTAGACAAAAAAGAGGACTGATAAATGTACTAGGAAAAGGACTTAAGTTTATTGCAGGTACTATGGACAACGACGATAAACTAGAAATAACCAACTCACTGAAATCATTATATAAAAACGAAGAATCCTTGACAAACAAAATTAACAACCTCACCTACGTCAACTACCTCATATCCTCTCAAATACAAAACATTACCAACCACATAAACCAAAAACAAATTCTGATTGGAAATTATTTAAATAAATTCAAAGACTTTATGCAAAATAAAATAGCGACAATAGAAGACGAAATAACATTTATAGAACAAATTTACCAAATAAACAATGACATTTCACTCTTAAGAGACCACATTGATAATATTGGACAAATAATATTTTCTAGCAAACTGGGAATAATTCCCACGGACATTCTAACAAACACAGAGCTTGACTTGATAAATGACTATGATAGTTACACAAATATTAAAGTAGCCGTCGCCTTACACCACAATAGTATCGTAATAATTCTTCAAATTCCTCAATATTCAAAAGAAATTCTATCGAAAATCAAATTTGAACCGATTCCCAATGTAAAAAATAAATCAATTATATTGAATACCTACGAAATACTAATAGATTCCAAAAATAATATTTTTGATGTAAACGTTAAAGATAATCTTAAGAAAAATTTAATTCAAATTTCGAACGAATGTATTTCAAACATATTAAACTACGAAGAAGCATACTGCGATATGCGAACCTTAGACGAATCAGTCGTAATCGAAATTTTACCCGGCATACTAATATTCAAAAACTTCTACTTCAAAGTCGAGCATAATTGTAATAAAATTGATATCAGAATAAACGGAAACTTTTTAGTAAAATTTGAAAATTGTGAAATTAGAGCAATGAACAAAACTTTTAGTAATGTCAAACTAAAATATTACGACCAATTTATTCTACCTAATGTTATAACAAAAATCAAGGATTCCAAAGAATCGATTTGTAAATAATAATTTAATTTCCTGCTGACCAAATATGCAAGGTAGACATAAAGAAAGGTATAAGTAAGACAATTGTAATAAGTTTAAGTCAGTCTGTAATTAGCCATCTAAAGATAGATTGGATAATTGAATAAAGTGAAATTTAAAATCAATTCGTTGTTTTTTTTTTCCTTTAAAACGGACTCAAAACAAAAGTATTATACTGTAGTAAAAAAAAAATTTCTTTGATGATGTTAACTTTTGAAAGAACCAGATGATAACTTATGTGAGGCTCGTATAAATGATAAAAAAACAAGATTACCCTTCGCAAAATTTCAAAATAAGGATCACATAGACCGACCATTATTTGTAGTTTACTCTGACACTTCTATCACAACTTCTTCGATTGATGAAAAAAAATATTACTACTTATAAGGGTTGGTACTCAATGGTTTTACTAGCCCTCGTTGACTACAGGTGAACTGTTTATATTGTATAAGTTAACCCGACACCCTAGCACACAGCCAGCATTGTCGGCTTAACGTCCGTGCGCGGGACAAACAGAGAACAAATTACCTTAGCCATGTGATCCGCTCAACACACTCACAACACCTAAGCAAGAGAGTGCAGAAAAGATGCAATAACAAGACGCGGCGACAATAGTGAGGGCAGTTAGGGTAATATAAGGCGTAACTCACTTTGTAAGAGTAGTTTGGAATTAGATGTTACAAGACCAACCGTTATCCCCATAACAAGGGTTAACATAATATGAAAAGCATATGTATATACATATAGCATATCATATATACATGCATTCATACATATCTATGTATACATATTTATGCAACCTAATTTATTTCACTTGACAAAAATGCAACTTAATTTTAATTTTACTCCAATACATTTAATTCCAGACATGATTCCTGGAAATTATTTCCAAATCAACTGCATTTCCGTTTTCACAACGAAAGTGCAATTCAACCTAATTTATTTTAACGAATTATTTCATTTTGCAACATAAGTTTGTTTTGTTCCCAACACCAAAAACGGAAACAAAACACACTTATGATTAGTAGGCAAAAACCGACGAAAACAACATTTTTAGTTAATAAGTAAATTGTAATTTTATAATATAAGAAAAGAAATTGAATTATAAAGCGACAGTTGTGAAAACACAGCCAAAGACAAAAGTCTTAAATTTTGTTTAATAAGGAAAAATCCTTAAAACATTTCGATTAGACTCAATAAAGTTAACATTCAACTTAAAGTAAGTGACGCCCAACTGAGGCCCGTACATCGTACCGTTATTTAAAAAAAAAATTTAAAAAGGGATAATAAAAATAAAAGCGATTGTGCGTGGCCGCGAAACCTGCAAACTTATCCCGAGATAAGATATCGTTAATTGGTGGTACGTGCTGTTGGGGATCCTGATACTATTTGGTGGAGTGTGCTGTTGAGGAGCCTGATATTATACTGCTGATACGATTGACACGAGCAGGGCGACCCGAGTTTAATATACAAGGATAACACAAGTAGGATAAATGGAATATTTAAAATTAATAAAGAATCTAAATCTGTAAGTAGAGTGTTCGTTGTGAAACTATAATTTAAAAGTGTAAAACGTGTAGTTTTTGCGCAACTTTGGCTTGTTTCTTTTCCTTTTTGCAACGATTTAATGAGCAGTAACGACTGCAAACTAGACGAATTATTAGATAAAATAAACGGACTAAAAATTTCAAAAAGGAATACAATGAAAGTTAGCAGAAACTAAACTAAGTCACACAGTAAACAGTTCCTAAAAATCCAACAACAACTGCTTCACATTCCGTCGCACTAACTTTAAGCGGAAGTCGTGCAGACGTTATGTGAAACCGTTGTTGAGCAATTGAAGTTACTTGCACTTGCAAATAAGTGCATACGCAAAATAACATAAAACCAATAATAAGCTAAAAGCCAAATTTCAATTTCAACTTATTGCATTGTCAGCAATTTTAGTACCTAAGTAGAACAGTAAGGAAAATAATAAGCAAAACACAAAAATAATGTTCACAATTATTTTAGTATATTATCAGCAAAATTATGTCTGCTTGTATAAACGTAAATTTATAAGTATGTAATAAGTAAGCATAAGAAATGGTATAAAAGAGAAAAACTTTCAATAAAGAAGCAAGTTCATTCCAATCACGACGACGGTGCGTTCTAATTTCCATACATCGTCTCGCAACAACCGAAGCCCTACGCTCACTGGATCAAGTAGATCTCACTTTGAAATTGGAACTTGTAGACAACATACGAAGTAATTTTGAGCTCACACAAAACCGCCTGGAAGAAGAAGATCCTGACGAATTAGATACTGATGCTCGACAGCAGTTCTTGAACATCTTTATTTCGGTCAAAGGCGCCATCACTCGCGAGCTACAGTCCAACCGCTTAGATAGCCATTTACATTGAACCACACGCAATTTTTCGCCTCAGGACTCGCAATCCGTGGTTGTTCTTAAGCAACCAAAATCTTGTTTACCGGAACTGAAGTTACCAACTTTTAGAGACAACTGCTCAGATTGGCCACAATTTTTCTCACCATAATTGACCGAGAAGCTGAATTAACTAAAGTGGAAAAACTCCAACATCTCCGCTCATGCCTTGCAGATGCCGCGTTGGACACCATAAAGTCCTCAGAAATTCGCGAATCTAACTATGATAAAGCTCTTGAATTACTAAATAACCGATTTGATAACAAGCGTTTAATTTTTCACGTACATATCCGTGAGTTGTTTGGACTAGAAAGTGTCGAAGGAAAGGTGGCAACAAATCTCCGGCGGTTAACGGATAAATTTTTGTCACATATTCGTGCATTACAGACTTTAGGCAGTATAGAACAATTGGCCGACAGCTTGCTGATACACATCGTTATGCAGAAACTTGACTCCGCTACTCAAAACATGTGGGAGGAAAAAGTGTCATCCAATGAGCTAGCCACTTGGGAAGGCATGGCGTTGGTCCTAGAAAAAAGGTGTCAAACTCTGGAGAATGTTGCGTTTGCTACGCTCGGTAAGACTCCAATCAAACAGGTGAGCAAATATGTGTATCGCAACAAGTCTTTTGAGGTCTCGAAGCCTGCACAAAGGTCATGTGTGTTTTGCAAGCACCTTGATCACCTCATTTATACTTGCCCGTCATTTGCGAAACTCTCCCCAAGCGAGCGCTGGAAAGAGGCAAAAAATGCTGAACTTTGCCTGAACTGTCTTAAGCTTCGACATCGATTACAACAATGCAAATCCACTCACTGTTTTCGTTGTAAAAGTGCTCATCACACCCTTTTACATAAGGATATTCCAGAGCAACCCATCCAAAATGCCTCATCGGCAGAAAAGTTTCCTCAAGGATCAGCAGCATCTTTGGTTTCCATGGCGCCTCCATGCATATCAAACGAGCACTCAAGCATTAAACTAAACGAATCCGTACTACTAGCTACCGCAACGGTGTTTGTAAAAAAAAGTGTTGGATGTTTTATCCCCTGTCGTGCTATTTTAGACTCAGCTTCGCAACTAAATTTCGCTACGAACAGGTTATCCAACCGACTACAGTTGAAGAAATCGAAGTTCCCAGTAGCGGTTTCGGGAATTGGACACTCAGGTACAACAGTTGAGTACACAATCAATATTATTTTTAAATCTATTCACAGCGATTACACAAACACTATCACGGCGTCAATAATTCCCACCATTACTGAGCAGCAACCAACCACCACTTTCAGCATATCGCAATGGGTCATACCTGAGAACATAAAATTGGAAAAACAGAAACCATCGCTCAACTTAATATTTTCAGCTGTATGTTTTATTGTTGGTCAGACTCCAGTATTGTGCTCTCATGGTATTCGCAGCTAATCGCATTAACAGTATTCAAAATCTCACAGATGGTATGGAGTGGCGTTATGTCCCAACAGCTGTAAACCCTGCTGATATACTATCACGCGGAGCCACACGAACACAATTACTAAATTCTTCGTTGTGGAAACATGGACCGCCGTTTTAGTCTAATCCCACAATGAGTGGCCTAAATGCTGGGTTCGAACTCAAGAGCTTCCCGAAATGCGCAAAACCTTTTTGCTAACTACGCGCTTCTGCTATGTCAATAAACTGCAAATACGTAAATTATTTTACATCTATGCAACGCATCTACGGTTACGTTTACAAGTTTGTGAAAAAGGATATCTCAGGTCATTTAACACCTAGTCACATTCAGAATGGAACATACTATACTTCTTAATTCGCATGATAGAAATGGTACACTTTTCAGCTGAGTATACCTCACTTCAAAGAAAAGAAACAATTTCCTCTAAAAGTGCATTGTTTTCTTTATCACCTTTTCTGGACCCGGTTGGGCTTCTGAGAGTTGGTGGCCGTCTCAAGAACACAAACTTAGATTTTGATTCGCGACATGCTATTATAATGCCAAAACATCATCCTCTTACAACATCTATGATTAGTTATTTCCATTAAAAATATCTACATGTATGTAGGCCCTCAGGCATTGCTTGCAACGATTCGTTTACAATATTGGCCAATAGGTGGTCGGAAAACGGTGGCACAGGTTATCAACAAATGCATCATTTATTTTCGTGCGAAACCAAAATTGATGGAACAAATCATGGCAGATTTACCGGTGGAACGAGTAAAAGCGGCCAGATCATTTTTTACTATAGGAATAGATTTTTGTGGCCCGTTCTATTATCAGTCGGAAATTCGGAACTGAAGTGCTACATCGCCTTGTTCATATGCTTTGCCACGAAGGCAGTTCATCTTGAACTCGTCAAGGATTTGTCGACACCCGCGTTTCCAGCTGCGTTGCAAAGATTCATCAGCACACGAGGTAAACCTAAAACAATTTGGACGGATAACGCAACAAACTTTGTTGGAGCCAAAAAACGAGCTGCTGGAACTATGGCGATTATTTCTGAGTAGCGAACATCAACGTGAAGTGGCCAAACATTGTGTCGAAGATGGAATCGAATGGAAGTTTATACCGCCAAGATCTCCTCATTTTGGTGGACTTTGGGAAGCTGCTGTTAAGTCAGCGAAATTTCACTTCTACAGAGTCTTTTGTTCTTCGAGGTTGTCCTTCGAAGAGCTCCGCACACTTGTTTGCCAAATCTCAGCAGTAATTAATTCACGGCCTCTTATTCCTCTTCTAGAGTACCTCCACTTCACTCAAACTATGTGAACCATGTCAATTCAATTTACTCTATGTACTTTAATGACATAATTCTTTTCAATTTCAATGACATAAACTCTTTGCCTTTTTTTGAAACCCGAAACACATGGCACACACCAAATACACTTTTTGTCACATGATACCCCACTCCAAAGCAAAGCCATAGCTCACTGTGAAGTAAGCTAACCCTGAACAAAATTTAAGTCAACCTAAGCAGAATTTCATTTGTATAGTACTTTTAAGTGTTTACAACTTTGTTATTGATTTTTACTTGTAACAATGTTTGATTGTAATTATGTATATTTTATTGATGACAAGGCAAAAAGAAAGTATAAAAATAAAGCCATTCTATCAGAAGGCAGCTCAGTCAGCTCAGTCTCTACCTGATAGTTGGAAGGCAGTTATTTGCCCTAACTAAAAAAAAAAAATCTTTTATTTTTAAAGGAATCTTTAGTCGGCAGGTTTGCCCTAAAGCTCTTCCATAAAATAATAGCATCTTTACTTTGACGATCCTGTTTCACATACATGACGATTCAGCATCACTTCACATGACGATTATTCAAGCACTTTACACTCTTACAGAGCATCCTGATGATCTTGCAGTTCTTACGCCGGGACATTTTTTGATTGGCGGCCCTTTCACAGCTACAGTAGAACCAGACATCACTGATCTGAATATTAACAGGCTCAGTCGTTGGTAGCGAATTTCTCACATGCAACAAATATTTTGGAAGAAGTGGAGTACAGAATATCTTACCCAATTACAACAACGATCCAAATGGGGAACCCATAGGGAAGGACTTAAAAAAGGTGTTCTAGTACTCATAAAAGACGAAAAGCTGCCGCCGCTTCGTAGGCCTCTGGCACGATAGTGTAGGGCCAAGATAGTGTAGTACGCGTAGCAAGCCTAAAAACAACTTCAGGAATCACAAAAAGAGCTATAACTAGATTGTGCTTGTTGCTATTAGACGATCATCTTGAAAGCTTAAACTTTCAACGGGCGGAGGATGTTGGGAACCGCTGTAATGAATAGAACCCAGCACTTTGACTTTGCAATTTCTTTCGTTTTTTTGTCATTTACACTCAATGCATACTTATATTACATACATACATGCACATACAAATTAAGCGCTCTCATTTTAATCATTTTGCCTATTAATTATATTCGTTTCTAATTTACTGTAACATCTTGTACATACATTTTTGCTATATAAGGTCATACTCAACTTATGTACATTACCATTAGAAAAAATACACTGTCGAAATAAAGTAAACTCGAAGTCAAGACAAATCAGTCTTCCGACTCTTAACAACAATGTTACAGCAAAAATAGAGGGGCGAAAATGGGGTCGATAGAGCAATAAACGGCACCATTTTGTTGACTTTTGACCAAGCAGTAAAAATAAATGGCATCGAATATCGCAATAGAAATAATGCCGCTACTCGATCATTCCACTATTCAGCGAAAATCCAACACTCCAAGAATTTATATTCCATCGCCACATCCTAACCAAAATTCAAGGGCCAGCTTTACATGCAACAAGGATTCCAGGACCAACACCCAACTGGACCCAAATAAAGGAAGAATTAATCAGAAACTTTGGAATCGAGGAGACATATCACAACCTCTATCACCAGGCCATCAACACCAATTATAGAAATGTAAGCGATTATTTCCATTGCCTCAAATATATTTTAGATAAGCTTAATTCCAAATATGAGCAAGACTGAAATAAACCTACAGAATTTTCTCCCAAAAATTAATGAATCATTAATTCTAAAAACTTTTCGAAACGGCATTGAACCACATTTAAGTAGTATTGTATACAGTAGGAACATTACTTGCCTCAGAGACGCATATCACCTACTAGAAGAAACAGGAATGATTAGGAAATACGATCATAGAATTAACAGGGAAAATAGATTCACACAAAACCACAGATGCCACGAGAATAGACGGTCATCGTTACACATTACTACAGCAAAAACAAAAAAGAGGATTAATCAATATAATAGGAACTACGATGAAATGGCTGTACGGGACAATGGATGACAACGACCGACAAAATATTATATACCGTTATATAAGTTGGTTTAAATGAGTGGCGCGTCATTATTCATGTGTTTGTTCCTTTCTCGTAAATTTTGAAAACTTTATTTTATTAAAGAAATATGTTTACGTTTTTTTGTTGGCTATTATCTATGATTTAAGAAAAATAAAAAAGGATTGCCGCAAGCGACGAGTATGTGGTATATCGTCGTGTAATAAATTCCACAATCGCTTGCTTCATAGTTTCAGTGACAATAACAAGAACAATATTTCATCAGCTGATAAAGCTGTGGCAACTGTTCAACCTGTGTATCAAAATCCACAACATCTACTCGCTCGATCAAATTCACCACAACGTAATAAAACACTTCTCAAATATTTCCCTGTCAAGCTAAAAGGTCCCAAAGGGGAAATTAACATTTTCGCTTTCATTGACGAAGGCGCAAAACTATCCCTATTAGAGGAAAATATAGCAAACGTTCTCGGCCCCAAAGGCAAATCTAATTTACTTCGGCTGAAGTGGGTAGCCAATCAAAGCATAAAAATTGAAATTGCCGGCGCAAGTGAAGCAGTACGAGTTATCAAATGAGGGGAGTGCGTACAACAAAAAAGTTGTATTTCCCCGCAGCAGAATAAAATTTGAACGAGTTCATGCAACGTCACGAACAATTGGCAAATATACCATTCGTTGATTACAATAGTGCAGTGCCGCAAATACTTATTGAATACAATTAAAATTGTGAATTTGGATGATGGTTTTGCAATCCACAAACCAATGTTAGGTTGGACATTATTTGGATCGAACGAATATCGTTCTAGTGATGGCACTATTGGTCATGTCGATATTGAAAGCACACAATTGAATGAGATTAATAAACAAATTACAGAATATTTTTTAGCAGAAAAGTTTGAAATAAAGCAATTGCCAAGCGTACGTTCGGAAGCTGATATAGGGTGGAAAAATTATTACACGAGACGACAAGGTTTGTAAACAATAATAGATATGAAACTGGTTTGGTTTGGCATAAAGATAATGTGAAATTTACCGAAAGTTTCGGTATGGCCATGAAACGCTTAGAGCAAGTAGAAATGAAAATGGCACGGTAAAAAGACTATGGACAATCGTATGAAGGAAAAATCAACGAGTACATCAAAGAGGAATACGCAAAGCGACTTTTACCTGATGAAGTTAATGTAAATGCTGATCGCACGAGTTACATACACGTTAATAATTAAAATATTAATTTTAATAAAGTTCAATACCCCTTGTCGCAATTCAATTGCTGATACATTTCCTTAGTTAATAATTAATAAATTTATTTTAATAAAGTTCAATACTCCTTGTCGCAATTCAATTGCTGACACAGTTCCGCTTGTTCCAAATTTAATTATTTACCTTTCTTACAATATTAACTCAAAGTGCTGACGACCTCAAATAAGGTCACGTTGCATTAAACGTGATGATTGCTGTTCGATAGTTAATATAAAGTAGTAAAAAAACAATGTAAGTAGTAATTAAGCAAAAGTCCGATTAAGAAGAAATAGTCTTCCGGTAATAGTTTATTTAATAATAAAAAAAATATACAATAAAAGATATAGAGGACATAGTCCTCTCTTTTTAAACTAAAATAAAAAGTATTTTATTAATTTACATAAAAACTCAAATGCACACCCTCATAGAAAAAATAATAAGTACAAAATAAAATTAAAATAAACAAAAAAATAATAGCAAATCCTTTCCGCTTAAGTTCAGAAAACAAAATTAATTATCGGTCACAATTTTAGGAATTGTAATCGTTTAATTTTAATATGAAAGAATTGAGAAATAATGTCAGCATTATGCATAAGTATAGTAAACAAAAAATTTGAAATATACTCTAGGCCAAATTAACAGAAATGGATGTTAACAATAAGTTTAATGTTAATCAAAGAAATGAAAATAAAGTCAGTTGTTAAAGATCCACAGTTGAAACTTAACGGCATTTCGGTTGATTTACTGTTTTTTAAAAACACTCCCAACATGACTAGTTATTAGATTGCTCCTTTAAAAAAGAGCGTGAAAATAACTAAATAATAGTGCAGTGACTACACAGTTTAAATCGGTGTACGAACCACTACAAGACAAAGAAAAACTATCGGAAATGTCGTGAAGTGCAGCAAACACCACAAAAAAAAACGTCCAAATTCGGCAATCAAGACAAAGGAGATTTGACGAAAGGAGAATGGAACAAATACAACAAGAAATGGCCAACGTGGATATCGTAGAACAGCTTGCAAGAAGGGAACAGCAGCTGGAACAACTCAGACTCGCTTATGTCGATTTACAACAAAGACAACAGCGGGACCATGACATTCTGAGCAGGACACTGAAAAATGTTAATCATCTTCCAATCTTCACAGGACAAGGAGATGTAACCGTCAATTCATTTTTTAGAGGCGTACAATACCTGATATCAACACTACAAAACGAAGAATATAAGAAAGAGGTAGTTAGAGCTATATATTATAAAACGATCCAGGGTAAAGCGAAAAATTTAATTATCAACATACTCTAACCGGATAACTGGAAAATCATCAAGGACACATTAAAGTTGAGATACAAGCCGGACACGGAACCTTCTCAGATCTAGGGGAGATCGGGGGGTCGTGAGACACGGGGGGTCATGAGACACGCTCACAGCCCTGAACTGAAGAGCGCGGCATCTGTCTGGTATCTGCGTAACTTCTTGCTAGCTTTCAATCATAATATTTACATGACAAATATTTTGTTCATGCAGGTTATTTGTGTGTCCTCATACCGCGACTCCACTTGTGTGATTGAAAGTTTTGCTGATAATCGTTTTTGTTGTTTCTTACACTTTGTTGAACAAGCTAATTATAAAAGTGCATGCATCAAAACCTTCCTTGGTGAGTAGCCTTTTGACCCACAACAAGAGTTTTGCGTAAATATTAAATGCATCCATAAAACAGTGGCCACATTGAAAATAAAGCAATTGGGGGGTCGTGAGACAGCGTATTCGGGGGGTCATGAGACATGCTATTTCCGTAATCTAGGAACATTTAATAGTATTCTACAGCCGTATCTCGCATTTCTGTGTTACGTTTAGTGTTATTTACACTGTATTGGATAAATACAGGGTTTTTGATAATTAATTATTTATTTTTCAGACATTATGGTGCGTCATAAGTATAGTCAGACTGTTAAACCTGCGATTGATGCCAATGTTTTTGTGGCTGCTATTAAGGAGGTTACAATCGCGAAAAAGTCTCTACGATCCGTTGGTAGCGCATATAAAATCGATAAGTCGAAATTGGCGCGCTACATTTCAAGTCTGATGGAAGCGAACATAGACCCCACAACCACTTCGAATGAAAAACTTGTTGATTTTGTTTCAAATTTACTCAAGAGAACTGGTGGAAAAAAGGTTTATATTTAATCGTGATATAATTGAATTTTCGTTATTTTTCAACCTTCAGACAATTTATTTTATATTCGACAGATATTTAGCGTAGAACAAGAAGACGAGTTAGTGCAATATCTTCTTCGTGCCAGCAAAATGTACTACGGTTTGTCTATTTGTGAGTTTTCCAAATTGGTCTACGAGTTTGCAATGAAGTGTAACATTGAATATCCAGTGGAGTGGGACATTCACGGCAAAGCGTCGTGGGACTGGTACAATGCATTTATGCATCGGCATCCAAATCTGTCTCTTCGTACGCCAGAGCAGATAAGCGCGAATCGCACCAAGGCCTTTTCAAAAGCCAATGTTGATGCATTTTTCGTTAACCTTGACCATGTGATGTTTCAAAAAAATATAAAATACGAGCCGCATCGCATATGGAATATGGACGAGACTGGCTGCCCGACGGTACCCACAAAAGCTGTACGAGTGATCACATTAAAAGGAGAAAGAAGAGTTGGACAGAAAACTTCAGCGGAAAGAGGCACAAATGTCTCTTTGGCGTTTGCCGTGAGTGCAGCTGGACAGTCCATTCCACCATTCTATATCTTTCCTAGGAAAAATATGCAGTCAACCTTTATGGACAATGCTCTTCCCGGTGCTATGGGTGTAGCAAACGAATCAGGTTGGATGACAGCACAAGAATTTGTCAAATATTTGGCACATTTCATCAAACACTCTAAGGCATCAAAAGATTCTCCAATTTTATTGCTTTTGGACAATCATACTTCTCATCTGAGTTTGGAGGCTATACAAATGGCGATCGATAATGGAATAACAATGCTATCTTTTCCTCCACACTGCTCTCACAGATTGCAGCCTCTTGATGTCAGCGTGTTCGGCCCATTCAAGAAAATGTTCCATAACATGTGTCAAGTTTGGATGAAGAACAATATTGGAAAAACTTTAGAACTAAGACATATAGCGCCTATCGCAGACAAATGTCTGGAAGCAAGTGCTACACCCAAGAATATCAGGTCCGGATTCCGTGCGGCAGGTATTCAACCATTCAATCCAAATGTGTTCTCTGCTGAAGATTACGAAGCAGCTGAGTTGATGGAGACAAATCTGACCTCTGCCGATGCCGATGCCATTAATTTGGAAGTACCCAGTCCATCAACGATGCCAAGCACATCGACGATTCCAAACACATCAGCTGCACCAATTCAGCATATATTACAAGAGGTTGGTCCTCTGAAACACAGCGCTCCGATCAAGAAATCTAATCGAGGTCGAAAATCAATGGGCAGCACTATTTTGACTTCGGAAGTTAACGTGGCCAATTTACGCCGAAAATCTGACGAAAAAAAAGCAAAAGATTCTCAGAATAAAGAAAACCAGAAGAACAAGGCAGCAAAAGCATTACCATCGAAGCGCGGACGTCCTAGAAAATCTTCGGTTGTAATGACGATTCAAAATATGTCGGACTCTGAAGATGAAGACTTTTGTATTATCTGCAAAGGTGTAATGCCCAAAAAATTAAACCGAAACAATTCGATTCACTGTAATACTTGCGATAGACCTGTTCACTTGAAATGTGCAAATTTAACAGCCGGCTATTACACCTGCATCCATTGTGAATCTGATTAATCTAATATTTTCTTTTTCGGATATTCATTGACTTGATTGATTAGGTATATTATTCATATTGTTCATATCAATTATATTGTAGAAGCCAATATATGCCTTTTTAACGATTGAAATAAAAAATTTTTATAAAATCAGGCCGTTTTCTTTCTGATGAAATTTGTGTCTCACAACCCCCCGAACATGCGAAAATCCGAAAAAAATGATTTTTGAGCAGGCAGGCAAAACTTAGAGATTTTTCTATAATTTTAAGAAATTAATCTTTTGTCAAAGTGTTGTTATACTTAATCACAATTAAAAAATTTTAATGTGCAGAAAAATGGATAGGTTATATTATGTTTATGGTCAAAAAACAAAACCCGTCTCATAACCCCCCGATCTCCCCTACAGAAGAATTGCCAATTTACGAGTTAACACAGTAAGTGTTAAGTATTAAATGAAGTGATTCAAAGAAATTAGAAGTCAGTCCACATTCTGCAGTGCTTCGATCGGGTTGATTTGAAAAATAAATTTGCTTTACTCTATTTGGCGCCCGAGTTAAGGTAAAAAAGTGTCACTTTCAAACAGTTTAAATAAACATTTAATAAAGTGCCATAAGAAAAATGCACTTCTAAAATATTTAAATGAACATTTTAATAAAGTGCCACAAAAAAGTGCCACTCCTAAATAAACATTTCCATCAAGTGCCACAAAAAAACTAAGGCAAACGAAACTCGCCCGAATAAGAGCAATAGTTATTCTAGGAAGGATCCCCAGTACCGCTAAGAAGGAAAAAGCAGCAACTCACGGAATCGAAAAGGATGTGGATTCACGTAGTGGAGTAAGTTATAATTTAAATTGGAATACTTAAATTAAATTGTGAAAAAAAATGTCTAACTTGATAAGAATTTCGTTGAAAGAAATTGTAAAGGGTTATGAAAATTTAATGAATAGTTAAAAGAAACGGAAGGCTAAGAATAAAATTCAAAATTTTGAAACGAGAAATATTCCTACAGGAAATCAAAGTTTTTAAATCTTATAATAGAAAAAAAAAGAAAAAATAATTAAATTGTAAGTTCCTGTATTGAAAATATTAATAAAATATCTAAATTCGTAAAGGAAGAAAAAGAAATTGATAATAATCTTGCATTACAATTAAAGTACAAATTGGAAATATTAAAAGAAGAACTTTTTAAAATATCAAATATCATAATGCGAACATTTCATAAAGTTTTGTCCCATGAATAAATGACACTACACGCGCTATAATAAAGTGATGACGACGCATCAACCAAAATAAGGAATTTTCCCAACACATGCAGGTGTAACGTAATCTGACCGAATTTTAATTGTTAAGCTAGTTAAGTCCCAAGTTGACAGTTTTACAAGTTCAAGAATATCTAGTCCTACATTTTGTAGGACCAGCAGCATTAGCCGTTGAACATAACCTTCCTCAAAGGCCTTCAATTTCCTCTAGCGCTTCAGGAACTTTAAATCATTTTCCTGGACATAGCCTGCAAAAAATTCCACGAAATATTAACAACAAACTTGTACGAAAAAGATGCACTGGGTGCTACATCAAATTGAAAAATCAGGGAGAATTGGCTAGGAAAGCAAAGCAAAGTGCATACTGAGTGCATAATGTGTAAAAAGGCCTATTGCTTGGAATGCTATAAAGAAAAAAGACCCGCTGGATTTTATTAATTTAAATGAATAAAAACATTGCCTTTTGCATTTAATTTTTATATATTTCATGCTTCGACTATCGAATAAAAGGTTACTTTCAGAAAAAAAATTTCGAAATTTTCTTTCACTTTCCTAAAGTTTAGGTCTTCTGATATACGCTTACATATAATTCACAAATATATAACGACACGTTCTCGAAGTTGTATAGAGAAATTAGTCACATGTGACTCATGCACTTATTTCAATACGCTCTCGTGAGTCACATATGACTCATTAGACAGGGATTTGGTTAAAGTGATCTACGCTCAAAACCTTCAAACGACCTGGAAACAACTATGGTTTGCAGCTACATATAGGCGTCTCCATTTAATTTTAATATTCAGCGACAAAGCTCATCACATACAATCGACCCTTAAGTGACGATTCCGCAATATTCAATTGAACAACAGTATCAAAAAGGCGAATTGTTACACTGTTAATGTGTAATAGCATGGTGAACAGCCCTTGCCAGCATGAATATTCTAACAACAACAGAAAATACTCGTACAAATGCAAGACAAGACAGCGAAAAAAGCGCAGATAATAGAAGTAAGTTTTACTAATACGCGACAACATGATCCCTACAACATAAGAAGCGAAAAGAAGACAGAAACTTATCAGGGTATAAAAAAAATATTGTAAAATTCACTTTAAAATTACAGAACACTAAATTATTCCTAATTTTTCAAAGAAAATATTTGTACACATTTTTTTTACCTTTAATAGTTTATAACACTCAAAGTTTGTTTAAAGAAAGAAAATGGTAGAACCACAAGCCCCACTATCCCCTATCCATTACCATTAACCCCCTTAAATACCTGAATAATCTCCCCGAATTTAATGGAGATTATCGGGACCTTCAAACTTTTATCAACCTAATAAACAGAGTTCATTCTATCCTTAGGGCCATCCCTATGATCTGCTATTCCAATAACTTTTCTTAGACATAATTAAAAGTAGACTGAAGTAGGGCTCGTGAAACAATCGAAATTAATTGCCAAGCCCAATCTTGAACTGATATAAGTTATCATAAGTTAATTCCCACGGCTGCCTTTCTCACCTAGACATCGCGTCAGCGGGTTTTATGCGAACGAATATTAATGAAATAGGAATATTTCATAAACAAGTGCAGAACACATGAAATAGGAATATTTCGTAAACAAGTGCAGAACACGGTTGCCAGCACACTTTGCGGTATCAGCGAAGTATCGACATTTGACACCGCTTAAAGTCACTACACCAACGACGCTACAGTTCTGCTAACGTCATGACTTGCCGGCGCTGCTCGACGTCGTAGGTTAAGTGGTAGCATAGTAAGAAATGAATTGTTAGTCCTAAGATAGGCTCAACACCGAAAGCTGACCAAGACGGCAGCTGGGAAAATGAAATAAAATTATAATAATTTAAAAACGAATAACTTATATAAACGATTCTGTTAAATAATTTTGGTGACAAAAACAGCATTGAGGAACTTTTTGACAAATTAAAGGGGGTAATCTTTAAACAAATTTAACAATCCTTAAGGAGTTTGAATAATAAGACAGTGACGCCCATCTAAATTCGACAACTCACGGCAAAACGCTTCCACATAGTGGTACGCAATTAAGTATATAGACCACCAACTAGCAGAAGACCAGCTCAGCATATTCGCGCCCAACGACCACACACAATATTGTCGAAGCATGGAAATAGGCCCCCAACAACGAAATGCAGTTGCAGCAAAGCCTTAGTTTTAGTATAAATATTGTGAAAATTGTAAAATCTTTGGTCAATCTTTATTTATTTTTGAATAAAGACGGTTGTTATCACCGCAACCCAAAATAGAAAGACTGGCACCTGAGCACTCGGTCAGTTTTGATTAACTGATACCGGATTAAATGTCTCGAAGTAAGTTACGTTTAGTGTCCTGATAATTCAAAAAAAATTTCTGAAAATACCAAGTAAGGACTCGCGAAAATTTAATTACACTAAATAGTCCTGAAAATACAAAGTAAGGACTCGCGAAAAAATAATTACGCTAAACAGTCCTGACAAAGTAAGGATTCGCGAAAATTTATTCACACCAAATAGTCCTGAAAATATAAAGTAAGGACTCACGGAAAAAAGTGCGTACGTTAAAAATTCCTAAAACAAAGGAAAAGACTTGTGACATTTCAGACAAAATCCCTAAAGAGGATACGCGAATGGCAACAAAAAACAACATCCTGCGATTATAGTGGAGAGGCTCCGTAATAGCATAAGGCAAACAGAGGGTACAACGTACCAGCCTGCATTATATATAAAAAAAAACAGTTATAAAATCAGTATAACTAGGGGAAAAATACACATTGTGTCTAAAGTGTAAAAAAAGACATTTTCCACAATTAAAACAGTTCTAAAAGTGGAAAAACACACATTGTGCCTGTTGGGATGTAGTTTAAGTATAGGTTAATTGCACAGTTTTTATATAATAATTTAGTATTGTAGTCTAATTTATAACATTGTAATATTTTTTACTCGTTATATCTGGTCACTCTAATTCTTGTACTTGTACTTGCATTATATTAATACACATTATCCCATATTTGTCATTTCCTAACATTCGTATCGAAGGACATTCTTATGTACATATATTATATAAGTTAACCCAAACCAAGTTAACAAACTCTTTGCTTCTTATATTTTTCATTTATTCTTTTTAATTAAATTGCTTATTAAAATTTCATACTGATTTCTGCAATAGGCCTATAATGCAAGTATTATAAAATTGCTTATTTAAGTTCCTAGAATTAAGTCACGCCACTATTTTTATTAATATAAATTAAGAAGTTTACTAGTTTAAGCGGATTTTTGGTTTAAGAACTGTGAGTGAATAAAGTGCGGTCAGTTGGACCGATAACAAAAATTTTTTTAGAACTTGTATTTTTCAAGTTCTTAACTTATATAAGCTGTGCTAAGCAAACATTTCGAGACTTGCATTTCGACAGCAGCTGGGACCGGTGAACTTAAGTAATGGTAAAAAGGACAAAAAAACACACGGACGCGTAAATTCTAAATGTGAAAAATAAAATTATAAAATTTCATGAAAATAAAAGTGTTTTTAATAAATTTTAAAACTAATAGCTACCAAAGAAGCTTGGCGGCCGAACAGTACCTGTAAGTGAAATATAAAAAAAACTTCAGACCTTCAACAGCTACGCTGGAATATCAAATGACGACGCTAGTACAAGATAACAGGACAATCTCGGCTGACCCATTAACTGTGAATGTAGCAGATGAAGTGGAACGGAAGGATGCACAACTTGAGAGGTTGCGCAGTGCATACATGCACTTACAAAAACAATTTCAAGATGAGACAATGAAGAAAGAGGCGATCAAAGCAATATACTACAGCTACAGGAACATCCAAGGAGAGGCAAAGAATATCATCATCAACGTTCAGCAAGTGGACAACTGGCAGATGATAAAAAGACTTCTTAAACTTAGATACAGACCAGACACCGAACCACAACAGATATATAACAACAATCTGTGTGCAAGAACAGTAAGTGAATTAGCTGTAGAATTACAAAAAATAAAGTACAAATCAGATGAATTAGTAATATACCATAGTGATGATCAAGGTATAGATTTAAGCAACAGACAGTATATTGGTAAATACCGTTAAAGAAATGACGCAAGGCACTTTGCTATGACGTGAGGGATTTAGGTAGCATCTAGGACATTATGACAAGACGACGATACGAAGATAGTTGCATTCTGTTGAAAATTAATCCGATTCCAATGCGACTCTGTAGTAAGGAGAAAATAAAAATTGTTTGTGAACATACACACTCACATATATTATATGTAAGTTAACACGTGACTCCCACGCATACCACATTTCCACTAGAAGCAGTATTTGATAGTCTGCAACGCTTGCATTAGCATTAAGTCAATACATTTAAGAAATTTTGTATTCTTAAGTTTAAGATATTGTTCAATAGATTCAGTTAGATTCCGGCAGGCAACTTGTGCGGGACTACTCAATCACATAACTTGTACCTATACAAATTTATATTGTCTTAACTGTGACATGCCATTTTTCTATTTTCAAAATTTTAAGTCAGTTACTTAAATAAAGCGATTTGAACAGTGTTAACACATGGCAACCGTAAATGACAGCGATGTATGGCAGTTACAAGCTGTTGTCATGATATTTTAAAATCGTCAACGGTAGCAAACGAACGAACGACAAACACGACGGTCGCTAACAGATCTATGCGCCTCGAACATATTTATATTATGTACTGCATATTTCCAAAGACCCGAAAAATTCTTCTAAAGTGGTAAAGGAATGGCTTCTATATAACGTCAGACGAAAGCTGGAACATCCCCCACAATCTCCTGAGCATTTGAGGGATATTTGGAAGCGGAATTTAAAAAACGGCAAATAACATCAATTCCAAGTCTGAAGGTGGCATTAATGGAGGAGTGGAGTAAAATGGCAGATGTAATAAAAGCCAAAGGAGGCCATACCAAATATTAATTTAATTTTTTTCTGTATAATTTACTATGCATATGTAAACTTATGTAAAGGCTCTTCAAATGAAAAAGTGAAATATTTTGTGTTATTCAAAACAAATTTATAAAATCTAATTATTTTTAAGCTAATTTTTCAATATTTAATACTTTGATATAAAATAAATAAATATAAAAATAATTTTACTTGCATTTCTCTTCATAAAATTGTCAATTTGAGTGTCGTACGTAAATTTTTGTAAAACTGTGTAAGTAAAGTTTGATAAACAATTCGGTGAAATCGTCCGAGTGACTGCATGCATTGAAATAATATTTTGAACGATAATATACGGAAAAGTTAAACGGCTCTAATGGCTAATACAGTAAAGATTACAAGTTTAAAACTCGAGAAGATAAAAACTACAATATTTTACGCCAAAATAACTTGTTATAAACCTGAGTGAATTGACGAGCATAAAGACGATTCCATTCAAGATGAATTAGACCAACTAAGAGCTATGATGAACACAATGATGAATGCAATTACAGAAGTGCAGGAGCCTGTTGTGCAATTACTAACTGCTGATTCACCATGTTGCAGTGATGGAACATACAAGTTAACACATCCGGTCAGACAAAGTCAACGACTGCAGTTCTGCACGATCAGCAAAGCTGCAACAATGTTTAATGCCAATTATGCCAAACTCCACAATACGTTGCCGTCAACATTCCATGCGCCGTCGCGACGTTGAAACATAATCCATTCAGCATAATCGCTGACACAGCGATTATAGGTCAGGGCTAGCTTATGTTAAGAATATTTTGTCATTTATATTTCAGTACGGATTTGACCAATAAACGAACAAGTAATAATTCTATTTCGCTGATTTAACTTCGTGCAGAGATCACAAGTGAACAGTCCGAGCATATTAATTATTAACTTACATACATATGTACAAGGACGAACACGAACGGCTTCAGTGAAATAAATTGCCGAGTCTCTTCCTGATTTCAATCCATATGCAGAAGATTCGGTTACGGTTGAGCAGTTCATAAATAGTGTAAACAATTCACTAAAGTTTAACGAAAAACATAAAGCTAAAATGGCCGAATTGGAGTTGTGCAACGATCAGTTATATAATGCTGATGAATCGGGGTTATTCTGGAGACTTTTGCCAGAGGAAACGTACGCGTCAAGTTTGGAGAAGAGATCCCCAAGGGTAAAGTCCGCGAAGCAGCGAATCACGTTTTTATGCCGTTCAAACGCCACTGAATCCCACAAGCTTAAGCTTTTGGTAATTGGAAACGTTGCTTTAAAAACTTTCACCCACCCAATATAAGAGCTCGAAATCCGTCCCACCGACTATAAGAATTCGAAATCCACCTGGATGACGTCGGCTATTTTCAAGCAATGGTTTCATGAGTCATTTGTTCCACAGGTGAATACTCCTTTTAAGTTTTGTCCGATTTTTAAGGTTAACTGGTTGTTTTTTAAGGTTACAACGTTTTTAAAGGAGAAAGCCTTACCAATTAAAGCTCTCCTCCTAATCGACAACGCTCCTTCTCACCCAAATGAAGTTGAACTGACAACGGAGAATGGGCAAATTTCGGCAATGTTTATGCCCTCATACGTTACTCCCCTCATTCAACCGATGGATCAGAATGCAATAAAAATCACTAAGTTGCATTACAGAAACAGCCTTCTAGCTTCAATGGTTAAGGGAGAAAGCTGTGCTGCAAGTTTTAGAAAAACAGAATATGTAACGAAAACAAGAATAAAATGTGAATTTAAATGTGAAAAAATATATTTATTTAGTCTTTTTGGGCATTCCAAAACGTGAACACCTTTGTTAACGTGAACTGCCTTGGTTTGAATTAGTTCACGTTATCGAGCGTGCGCTGTATATGATCGTAATAAAAATTATATGGTCGTTCGTAAAAACAATCAATCAATTCAACTTAAACAGCACATTGGTCAAAGTGCAAACTGAATAAAAATGCAGGACAATCAATTGAATATTAAACAAAGGAAAATGATGGACTCATTAGTGGGAAATTTCCTCACACTTTTCTCAAAACCGGAGGAGAAATTAACATACACTACTAAAGTAGTTGGGGAAATCCGTACATCATCCGATTCCCCTGTTTACACTAAATTCTACCCTAATCCAGCTGCGTCGAAACAGGAATTTGAAAGCTAGGTGAACAAATTACTAAATGACGGGATCATATGTCCATCAAGATCGCCATACAATTCCCCAGTATGGATAGTCGATAAAACCCTGACTCTCGGGGTAATAAACAGTTTAGAATGGTACGAGTAATAGATTACAGAAAACTAAATTCTGTTACAATTTCGGATAGATACAATAGATTTTCGACGTTCTAGCGAAACTAGGAAAAAGCAAATTTTTTTCTGTTCTGGATCTTAAAAGTGGATTTCATCAACTTCCGCTTAGAAACTCTGACATAGAAAAAACGGCATTTTCAATTAATAACGGAAAATACGAATTCACATGCTTACCGGTTGGATTGAAAAATGCGCCTTTGATTTTCCAAAGTGCACTGGACGAAATTCTCCGCGACTACTTAGGGAGAACATGTTACGTAGTATATATGATGATACGAGTATATAGCAAGTCTGAGGAAGACCATATTCGGGATATTCACAACATATTCAGAACACTTGAGGATGCCAATATGAAGGTCCAATTGAACAAACGCCATTTTTTCAAACAAAAGGTTAAATTCCTTGGGTTTATAATTTCAGAAGCTGGTATAAAAACCAATCCTGGAAAAGTCGAGGCCATTGCAAACTTTCTACAACCTAGAACAAGCAAGGAGCCCTGATCCTTTTTGGGCCTTTCAGGTTAATTATAGCACGCAGAAAGTAAGTATAACGTAACGGGCCAAGTGGTTGGCCCGCAACTTTAATTTTTTAAACGATGTCCTGCGGGACACGTTAACTGGCGCCCGAGCAGGGACCCCTCTTTTTTTCAAAAGATGGGGTACCTAACAAGGATCTCCGCAAGGGAGTCCTTATGGTATAGTGGAAGTGGGAAAAAAGTGAAAATAAAAAAGTGAGTGCGCCGTGTCATAAAAAAAAAAAAAATGTAAAATAAAATTTAACCTGATAAAATAAAATAAATCAAATTGTAACTAAAATTAAATTAAAATTAGACAAGAAACCAAAATTGGGATCATAGCTAAATTTTTTAATGTAAATTAACACAAAATAAATTAAGTTCAAATGAAATTAAATTTAATAAATAAATTAAAAAACGGAGTTAACCAAATAAACTGAAATTAAAACTGAATTTGAAATAAATTCAAATCAAATTAAGTGTTTGAAAAAAATTCTCGACGGTTCACGGCGCAAAACGAACAATCACTTGAAAATGCCCTTCCACAATGTGAAGCCGCACTTGTGCAAAATAACAGCCGCAATGCGAGCTTCACAAAGGATTCCCACGAGGACGAAAGGAAAATTGCTAAATTTGTCAATGAAATAAAACAAATAAATAAATATAAAACTCGGAGTAATATTGCTCAGCGATTCACCACCCACGGGGGGACCCTCCTGGCAATTTACTCACGAGGATGAAAGAAAATAAAACAAAGTGTTACTTGTTACTGCACCACAGCAATTTTTCGTCTGCGCTCGGTGACATTAGAATTGCCACAGGAGGCCGTATGCCTACGCCTACTAGGACGGACTCCTGCGACTATAATGTCGGTCGGTTACAGTCTTGTGTGCCCGCAATAGTAGTCATGCTACACCTTCCACATTGGAGATTGCATGGGGCCAAGTACTTGTTAATTAACTAAATGCCTTATTTTATAAAAAGGCTGCAAAAATAAAAAATTTAAGATAATTACGCAGAGAATCGTATTAAAATCCCTGACAAATTGGTGGGCACCGTGATACATTCATAGTGCAAGGTTCGACTCCTCGTCAGAAGGAAAGAATATAAAAAGAATAAAAAAGAATACAAAAAGATGCTTGAGAAAAATTACATATTTTAAATCTGTGGCGAATTGGTGGGTGCCATTGGCACAAGGTTCGACTCCTTGCCCGGATTCGTAAATATCAAAAAAAAAAGGAAAAATGTTAATTGGCCGGTGTAATTACAGCCATGTTCATAAGTAAATTGGATAACGTCAACGATCTTGGCATGATAAAGCAGCTGCAGCCAGTGGACTGGATACGCCCTATCTGGGTACACGTTGTCGTTCACATGGGAACACGCCAACTATTTCTGGCCTCTGGCAGCTAAATTAGAGGTTGTTTAGGCTTCCGAGAATCGTGTGAAGGAAGCGTCCTAAGTAGGTTGCCTGCAATCTGATTGTAGGACGACTAAAAAGGGTTCCCGCGTCCCTTCCGTGACCTTAACCAATAAAATATAATAAAATAAAAAAAAAATAAAAAAAACAAAACAGAAAACATTACAGTAAAAAATAATAAAGAATTATTCTGAAATAAACTAAAATAAGAAAGTAAACTTGATACAAAGGAAATGGTCATTACTACAAGAGCAGGCTTGTTAGTGGGATGAATCGTGCCCTAGTAGGCTCGTAGTGCCATCGAATTTGACAAATGGCTACACTACTTCCAAACGGGATTCTGGCGAAATCTCCGTAGCTGGTTCGATAACAGTATGACTCTCTGTCCTATACAAGAATTGAAAATGCCTCCCTCGCATAATCCGTTGGAGAAGAAAGAAAAAAAAAAAAAAAAAACAAAATTTAAAATGCCTCCTTCGCATAATCCGTTGGAGAAGAAAGAAAAAAACAAAATTTTAAATGCCTCCCTCGCATAATCCGTTGGAGAAGAAAGAAAAAAAAAACAAAGAAACAAAATTTTTGAAAAACGAAAAAATTGTTACCAACAAAACATAAAAGAGGAAAAAACTCAACATATTTACCTTTTTATTTTTTCCTAATTTTTTGTTCCTTTTTATTTTTATTTATGAAAACTTTTGTAATAACAATATAAAGTAAATTTTAACAAATTTTTCTTTTTAATGTTGGAATACCCTTATCCACGCTAACACCTTTAATAAGGTAGTTGTCCCAAGGAATCGTTCCAAGGAAAAATTGAAATGGATAAAATTTAGTTTATCTCATTATGTATAAAATATATAAACTTTCAAACTGTTTAAAGGAAATAAAGTTGCTTTTCTAAAGCGTTGCTTGACAAACGATGAATGCTTTCAACAACAAGGAATGCAAGTTCGTGCGCGTATTGGCACACGGCAGGTACACGGCAAGTGCCACTCCAATTATAATACAGATGGGTCATTTTGTATGTTAAAAGCTGCATTTGATCTGGTGTTAAACGAATATTGCTGTATACAATATTATAGTTTGTTGGGGACACTGTTCCTTGTCGCACAGACTGAGATACCAAGAAAAAGTCATAACGTTCTGGACACGTAACTACATCATCGACTATTGTACCAGGAGGCGAATTTCGGCCTCGTGCAAAGAGTCGGGTATTAATACTTTTTGGTACCACAACATATGCAAACATAGGTGGTTTTTCAGAGCCCACACGCTTATACTCTTGCTCGAGTTTCTCAACCACGGAACCTGGAGGTGGATTCCTGCCATTAATGAAGTAACGAGTATTAATTCGCTTCGATACTACTATAAACGCCAAGGGGCAAATCGTAGGTTTCTTCTCATAATCAGAATACATTTTGTTTAACCTTTCTATCAAAAATTTCACTTCGGTGCTAAAAACTTGATGCAATTGCCCATCACCGACTCCGTCACGATAGAAGAGGATTTTCTTTGGTAACATACCATGCTCTTGTTGATATGCTTTCAAAGCATAGCCCATGCGCAATGCTATTTCGTTTGATAGCTCCTGGCCTTTCACATGCTCTGAAACTGAAGAGAAGTAGATGGGCTTCGACTTCAGATCCATTGTGGCTACTAATGCGCCGTAAGATTTAGTTTTCTCTCTGGGAGAATGACAAACATCGAAACCAACAGTCATTAGACCACTTACTGGAATTTCGGTTAACCAAGGTGCTCCCATGAGTTTTGCATTCATTTGTATAACAACTTTAGTGGCTATAGACATCAAACCAGCGGCTTTGTCTCCACGAGGGGCAATAGTACGTAGTGTCACTACCTGAGATGGCATTGGACGGTCAACGCAACACTTCTTTTTGACGCAACCATATTTTTTCTTCATTTGCAGATACCAGAAGTACCATCACGATTTGAGGATCTCCAGTAGAAAACTGATTGCTTGTGAATAAGATCCACTACGATCGTCACTAATTTGTTGATATATAGGCTCTGCAATGCCCATACGCATTCCATTAGCTGCTCTTATACACATTTGTACGAAATTTTGAACTTCACGTAAATTCCGTGATGGCGTAATCACGTACCACCTCTTAATGTCAACGTGTTTGTACATTGAATTATTTCGAAATTCTCGCGTCCAATCTGCAAATTCATTGCAATCGTAACGTTTTTTATAATAGTCAATATACGAAATCTCTCGGTCTTTGGTTGGAAATTTCGACTTGGGCGACTGTTGGAAATCCACGTCATTTATCCGATATGTTTTATTATTATAGTCGGTAAGGATTATTGTTCCAACGACTTCTCTTTTAAAAGCATCATGGTAGTCTGGTTTACCGACGCAATCTTGTAGAATTTTATATAACGTATCAGTGCGCATTACTTTATGAGCAATTTCAGCACATAAGGGAATGTCTTGCTCATGTTGTCGTATTGAAGTTTGATATCCAGGTCATAATTCGAGGTAAAAACTGTTTAGACAATGCTTTGCCTTCGGATCAAAGAAACTACGCCCAACAAGTTCTAAATTCAGCCCTGCCATAGCACGACGTAAAATAAGATTTAGCACTTGTAGCTGCTGTGAATCAGTCATCTCCAATTGCCCAACGTGTTTAATTTTTGGATAGTTTCACCCTCACGATTTTTATGGGGGAGGCACAGTACAAAGAAAAGCAGCTCTCTTCCAATCCATAAAATTTGTGGATATTCTTTGAATATCGGGGTTCGACTCCTCTTAAGGAAGAGTGAATGAGTAAAATATATACAAAAAAAATATATATATACCTATATATATACAATATATAAAAATGGCACTTTAAAAGGCACATAAAAATTAAAAATACAAATATTTTTTGGCACGTTGAAATAAAAAATAAATACAATAAAAATAACTCTCTCAACCCATAAAATTGGTGGATATTCTTTGAATATCGGGGTTCGACTCCTCATGGGAATGATGAAATAAAAAAAGAACGAGAGCAGCTCTGTATTTAATATAGTAAGCTATCTAATACTCGTAATTAAGAATTATAAAAATAAAATTTAAGTATCCTTTTAAACATATTACGTCTTTATTTTCCCCATTAAATAAGAGGAAAAAATCTCTAAAAACAGTTACTTGTGCTTCAGTTAAAATTTTTTTTTTTAAATGGCAAATCCGAATAATTTGGTAAGGCCCCCCACACTTCCCTCAAATTCCGCTCCTAGTACTTCGCAAAATGCTCAGTTAAGTTTAGACGATTTAAGAGTTCTTATTTCGGATATAGCGGCGGACGTTTTTAGAAACCAAGGACTTCAGGCTATCCGAGAAACTCTCAATCCAAACGCTGGATTAGCCAATATTAGGGACCAACCAATAGACAGACAGGGGGAAAATCTAAATGATATGGACAAAATACCGGACGTCGTGAAATTTTTAAAAGAATTCTCTGGGCAACCAGGAGAATTTAATTCGTGGAAGAAAAGTGTGGACAGAATTTTGACAATATACGAACCTATAAGGGAACGTCGAAATATTACGGAATTTTGAGTGTGATCGGAAATAAAATCACAGGTAACGCTGACATAGCGTTAGAATCTTATAACACACCGTTAAATTGGAGTGCAATCTCACAATGTTTAATCACACATTATGGGGACAAACGTGACCTATCTACTCTGGAATATCAGATGACAACTCTGGTACAAGGTAGTAATAGCATCCAAGAATTTTACCAAAAAGTGTACTCACATCTTTCACTAATATTGAATAGATCAGGATGTCTTGAAATGGGTAATGAATCTCTTACTCTGCTGACAAAGGCATATAGGGACAAAGCTCTCGACACCTTCATTAGGGGTTTAAATGGCGACTTGCCTCGCCTCTTAGGGATCAGAGAACCGGTGGGCTTGCCACAGGCTCTCCACCTTTGCCTCAAGCTGGAGAATCAAAGCTTTCGCTCGAACCATGCTTACAACGGAAGATGGAAACCACCTTCACAGCAATACTCAAAGCGAAACTCTGGACAACAGCAGAAACCAATATTTCACCCACAATTAGCCTATATTCCGCAACCAAGGCAATTATTTTTTAACTAACGAGAACAAAATAACGCGATCCCTCCTCGTCCACCTAGGCCACAGCCAAAGCCAGAACCCATGGAAGTGGACTCAAGCATGCACTCTCGTAGAATAAATTATATGAATAGACCACAACCAAACCAACATTTTGGAAAAAGGCCACAACAATTCGGTAATCATCAACAAGCAAAAAATCAGAGAACGTATCATATTAATACGACTGGAATAACAAACGAACAACAGTTAGATGAGGATCAGCAGTTTGGCGAACCAAGTGACATCCATTTTTTAGCGTGATAAGCTCTTCGTTGCCATATTTCGAAGTAAGGACGGAGAGCGGAAAGACGCTAAAATTTTTATTAGATACAGGATCAAGCAAAAATTATGTTAAGCCGGAATTAGTGAGTAAGCGTATAGCAAATAAAAATCCATTTTTTGCCAAGTCAATAGTAGGCGACATAAAAATTAGCGAGCATACATTTGTAAAACTCTTCAAGTTAGATAATAATATAAAATTTTACCTAATGCCCTCTCTAAAAACATTCGATGGTATTTTTGGGAACGATACCCTTAGAGAAATAGGGACAGTTATCTATACCAATGAAAATATTATGGTATTAAGTAATGGTTTCAAAGTACACCTTAAGCAACTCCCGACGCAATGTGTAAATGCAATAAACATCGAAGAGGAAAATTTGTCAAACGAACAAAAGAAAGGAATGAAAATAATTGCAAATACATATAGTAACCTCTTTTCAGAACCGGATGAAAAGCTTACGTATACACCTAGAGTAGTGGGCGAAATTAGAACCACGACAAACTCGCCTGTGTACACGAAGCTCTACCCTTACCCTGCTTCATTGAAATCCGAAGTAGATAGTCAAATAGAAAAGCTTCTAAAAGATGGAATCATAAGACCATCTAGGTATCCTTTTAACTCTCCGGTATGGATAGTTCCTAAGAAACCAGACCAAACTGGAAAAAAACAATATAGAATGGTCATAGACTATAGGAAGTTAAATTTAATCACAATTGCCGACAGGTATCCCATTTCAGAGATTTCAGAAGTCATCTCTCAACTACGAACTAGTAATTTTTTTTCAGTTCTCGACCTTAAAAGTGGATTCCATCAGATTCCACTAAAAAAATCTGATATGGAAAAAACTGCGTTCAGCATAAATAATGGAAAATATGAATTCACACGGCTGCCATTTGACCTAAAAAACGCACCGTCAATTTTCCAGCGTACGCTTGACGATGTCCTACGGGAATACATTGGATGATGCTGCTATGTTTACATAGATGACATCATTATTTTCAGTAAATCAGAAGAAGAACATTTTAAACACATAAAAAACATATTCAAAGCTTTGGAAGAATCTAATATGAAAGTGCAATTAGACAAATGCAAGTTTTTCAAAAAAGAAGTAGATTTTTTAGGCTACGTTATTAAACCCCATGGGATTAAAACTAATCAGGAAAAGGTTAGGGCTATACAAAATTTTCCTGAACCACAAACCCTTAAAGAGCTTCGTAGTTTTCTTGGCATGTCAGGATACTATAGGCGGTTCATCAAGGACTACTCAAAACTTGCCAAGCCCCTGACATCCCTTTTAAAGAGGAGGGAGGACGAACGTCCAAAATAAATCCGCAAAATTACGAATAAGTTTAAATGATGATGCTAAGGAATCTTTTGCCAAAATAAAGAATGCACTCACCTCAGAAGATTTAGTACTTGCTTACCCAGATTTTAGTAAAGATTTTGAGCTAGTAACAGATGCCTCAAACTTTGCTATCGGTGCAGTCCTTTCACAAAATGATAGACCAATACCTCCACTTCACTTTCAAATTTCTTTCGAATTCTTTAAATATATTTTTAATACTCAAACTCAAATTATGTAAACCATTTCAATTCACTCTACTCTTCAATTTCAATGACATAATTCTTTTCATTTCAATTTACTCTACTTTAATGACATAATTCTTTTCATTTCAATTTACTCTACTCTTTAATTTCAATGACATAAATTCTTTTCCTTTTTTTTTTGAAACCCGAAACATAAGTAAATACGTGGCACACACCAAATACATTTTTTTTGTCATATGATACCCCACTCCAAAGCAAAGCCATAGCTTACTGTGAAGTAAGTTAACCTAAACAAAATTTAAGTCATCCTAAGCAAAATTTCATTGTATAGTATTTTTAAGTGTTTACAATTTTGTTATTGATTTTTACTTGTAACAATGTTTGATTGTAATTATATATATTTTATTGATGACAAGGCAAAAAGAAAGTATAAAATAAAGCCATTCTATCAGAAGGCAGTTCAGTCTCAGCCTGATAGTTGGAAGGCAGTCATTTGCCCTAACTGAATAAAAATCTTTTATTTGAAAAGGAACCTTTAGTCGGCAGGTTTGCTCTAAAGCTCTTCCAGGATAATAAAGACTTCCCATGGCGAACCTTTAGTCGGCAGGTTTGCTCTAAAGCTCTTCCCTGAAGCAAAACACTTTACAATTTATCTCTAGAACTTTAAATAAAACGGAGGAGCATTATGCGGCTAACGAAAAGGAAATGTTAGCTATAATATGGGCTCTGAACTCTTTGAAAAATTACCTGTATGGGTCGGTTAAGGTCAAAATATTCACAGACCACCAGCCGTTAACCTATGCGCTAAGCAATAAGAATAACACCAGTAAAATGAAGAGATGGAAGGCTATACTCGAAGAGTACAATTACGAAATGTTCTATAAGCCAGGAAAGGCGAATGTTGTAGCAGATGCTCTATCTAGGATAACGGAGCAAGAGTTAAACACGCTATCAATAGCCACGAACTCAGACGAAAGTTCGGCTCATAATTTAATCCTTGGTGTTGAGGCACCTATAAATGCCTTTAAGAATCAAATATTTCTGAATAGAGACGTAATGTCATCTTATCAATTTAGAATAATATTCCCCACGTACCACCGTCATATTATAACAGAACATGATTATTGCGAGGATAAATTGATTTCCATTTTGAAGAGATATTTAAATCCATCAGTGATAAACTGTATAAAAACGGACGAACAAATTATGGGAAAAATACAGGAATTGTACCCATTACACTTCCTGAAATACAAAATAAGATTCACCCAAGTAATGGTGGACGATATAATTAGCAAAGAAGAACAGGAGAATATCATAATCAGGGTGCATGACAGAGCACACAGGAACTGTAAAGAAAATCGTACTCAAATTCTTGAAAGGTACTATTTCCCCTCAATGGCGAACAAAATAAAAAAATTATAAAAAAATGCGTAATTTGTAAAGAAAACAAGTATGATCGTCACCCAATGAAACCCCAAATCCAGCCAACACCCATACCACCCAGATAGTTCACCTAGATATATTTGTGGTGGGAAAGGAACTAGTGCCAACCGCAATTGATAAATTTTCTAAATACGCTATGGCAAAGCCCATAAAGTCCAGAGCGGCAGAAGACATACGGCAACCTCTAAGAGACATTCTCTTTTCACTCATTCCTGAAACGTTGGTCATGGACAACGAAAAATCCTTCTATTCAGAATCTATTAAGTTCATGATAGAAAATGAGTTCGGAACACAAATTTTTCGAACAGCTCCATATACAAGTTGCTCTAACGGTCAGGTCGAACGATTCCATTCAACACTGCAAGAAATAATGCGTTGTCTACAATGCGAAAAAATGCACCCGTCATTCCAGGAATTATTAGAAAGAGCAGTAAAAGAATATAATTTTTCAGTGCACACAGTTACAGGGAAAAGACCAATGGAAATATTCTTTGGTAGAAGAGTTAGTAGCAACCCAGAGCTGCTAGAAAAAGACAGGCAAGAAACAGTGAAAAAACTCTCGGAAAAACAAGCTACTGACCTTGCGTACCACAATAAAAATAGATCTATTCCCAAGGAATATGTAAAGGGAGAGGAAATATTCGTTAAAATAAACAAAAGATTAGGAAGGAAGTTGTCAGCTAGGTATCGAAAAGAAATAGTTGCCCAGAATTATTGTACAACACGACAGTAAAAACTAAAACTGGCCGAGTCGTACATAAAAATAATATCAAATAGTCATGATAGCACTCATAGATACATTATACTTAATACCTTTCGTTACAGGACAGAACATGTTAACCTTTACAATCTTGACGCTGGTACTAGCAGCTACTGCTCAGCAAATCTTTGTACAGGACCTTACAAACAACAATGGGTACAGACCCATCAAGACAGAAGAAGTCAGGATAATTAATCACTATAATAAAATCCTACATTTTATAAATTTAAAGACGCATTAATTTTTAATAATCTAAACACATTAAAGGGAATAACATTTGAAGATGAGCGACTTCTGGAAACGGTAAATAAAAATCTAATATTGCTGAAAGCAAGAGTGAATAGTATACACATTCACTCTAAGTCAAAAAGGGGACTAATTAACGTCCTAGGAAAAGGCTTAAAGTACATCGCCGGCTCCATGGACAGCGACGATGAACAGGAAATAAAAGACGCGTTAACCAAAATAAAGGACAATGAAAAAGGCACCTACAATAAACTAAGTGACTTGACGTACATAAACAATTTCATGACCGAACAAATAACTAACATAACTGCCCATATAAACAAACAACAAACTTTAGTCAGTAGATATATTAACCGTTAGAGTGCTAAGCGGCGCAAAACTGACTTTAGAGTTTGTGTCGAAAAATGCTAAGCGGCGCAAAACTGCTGCGCTTTTAGTGTGCTTTTGATGCTCCGTGAGAGTAATAAGTTAAGAGTAAATATTAAGTTTTTGTGATTTGTTTTGTGCTCTACTTTTCCCTTATCCGTTTGTTTACAATTTGTTATTATTTTGTTTTGTGCTCTACTTTTTTAGTCGTCAAGTACCATTCAAAGAGTGAGTGTCTTCTTATAATTTTTAAAATAAGTTTTTACAGTTATTTTAAATTATTTATCAATAAATAACCATGTCACGTGCTTCTAATTCGAATGATGATTCGATCTCCATTGATTGTATGGAGATTGAAACAACGGACAGTGATGATAGCAGTATAATACTTCACCGAAGAAGAAGATTGAGGATTGTAAGTGAGTCTTCTACTTCAAATTCAAATTCATCTTCAGAAACAGACGACACACCAACTTTCAGCAATTTTCCCTTGACAAAAGTGTTTTCCAAAGCAACAAATAATTTTTTCGAGACTCCGGGACCTAAATGGGCACCTCCTCCTGATGCCAAACCAATAACCTATTTTAATTTATTTTTTACTACGCCATTGCTCGAAACCATCGTAAAGGAAACAAATCGAAATGCTACCCAGTTTTTTGCTTCACATGCAGTTTCTGCCAATTCTCGAATAAAAAAGTGGAAACCGACTACAGTACTCGAAATAAAAGCCTTTATTGCAGTATTACTGGAAATGGGGATTACGAGAAGGCCAACAGTCTATAGTTATTGGACAAAAAATTCCCGATACATACAATGGTTTGGAAAAATGTTTTCAAGGGATCGATTTCAGCTGATTTTGAAGTTTTTTCACTTGGTTGACAATAGTTTATTATTTGAACCAAGCCATCCAAATTATGACCCATGTGGCAGGTTTGATGTGCTTGTCAAACACGCAAATACTGTATTCCAGCGACATTATATACCGAACCAACAATTATCTATCGATGAGTCGTTAGTTGGTACTCACTGCCAAAGTGCCATAAAACAATACATCCCAAACAAAAAACATCATAAATGGGGGATCAAATTTTGGATGCTTTGCGATTCGGTTTCTAAATATTGCTTGGGATTTTACTGCTACAAGGGAGCTAAAAGCACAGACGATAAAGATTCTGTGGAAAAATATGGTCTTGGATTTACAGTAGTGGAAAAATTGCTTTTGATGGGAAATTATCTAAACAAAGGTTACCATTTGTTTACAGATAATTTTTTCACAAGCTTACATCTGGCCAAATCCCTATTGAAACAGAATACATACCTAACTGGAACAATAAGACGCAATCGAAAAGAGATTCCTCCAGAAGCTAAGAAAGCAACCGTAGGAGAAGCCAAATACTTAGCACATAAAGATATTTTGATGTGTTCTTTTAGAGACAAAAAGTCCAAACCAAATCCAGTCATATTGATCTCATCCAATACAGATACTGATAACGTGACGATCAAGAAAAAGAAAAGAAATTTTGAATACGAAAAGGTGAAACCGAGCATGATTGATGACTATAATAAATACATGGGAGGTGTGGATGAGTCGGACAAAATGTTATATGTATATTTGGACGAGCGAAGAACCCTAAAATATTGGAAGAAAGTAGTATTCAATATATTTGGAAGAATGGTGCTGAACTCTTATATTTTATATGTCTCAAATACAACTGTAAAACAAATTACTCGGCTTCAATTCACATCGGAAATTATCGAAGCTATCGAAAAAGAGTGGATGAATCATAAAAATAGCGTGTCAACACAACCATGCTCATCAACCCAAAAATTTGCTCTGGAAAAATTGCCTGGACGTAGCTTACGCCAGTGCATGGTGTGTAGCAAAACAGGGAGTATTAAGCGATCCCGAATTATTTGCACTCGTTGTAAGAAAGGCCTACATGCTGTTTGTGCGGCAAAACATACTTGTTGACATATTTTTTTTTTATAATTTTTATTTTCAAACACGAAAAAATGAAGAAAATAATTTTGCAATCTTATGTTTATTTTTTTATTTATGTAAAAAAAACATTTTTCTTAATAATAAAAAAAGAATTATGAAAATTAATTCATATTTGTCTGAACTAGAGTGTTTTATTTGAAATAATTATTTTTTCCTTTAAAATCATCAAAACAGGCATAGCACTTTTCGCACACATTTACAAAAATTGCTTAGCACTCAAACGGTTAATGAGTTCAAGGACGGTGCACAGAATAAAATCAAAACACTGGAAGACGAAGTCCGATTTATCGAACAAACTTATAGTATAAACAATGACATATCGCTTTTGAATAACCATGTTGATAACATAGGACCAATTATATTTTCCAGCAAATTGGGAATTAGTTCCACGGACATTTTGACGCAAAAGGAACTTAGTTTTATTAACAACTACGATAGCTATAGCAATACGAAAATTGTAGTACTTTTCCAAGAAAATAACATTATCCTAACTTTACTAATACCTCAATTCTCTCCTAGTGCTCTGGCCAAAATCCAATTTGAACCATTACCAAATATTGCAAACAAATCAGTGTTTTTGAACCCATCAGAAATATTAACAGATAACTCTAATAAAATTTACAGTACAATATAAATGTGAAAGACAAATTAGAAAAAAACTTGATTTCATTACATAATGAATGTATTGCAAACATTTTAAAATTTAAGGAAGCACAATGTAAAATGGAAATTTCAGTAAAATCTGAAGTAGTAGAAATGGTACAAGGAACACTCATATTTAAGAATTTTAAAGGAAAAATAACTCACGATTGTAACAAATTAGAAATAAGACAAGAAGGAACCTTCCTCATTAAGTTTGAAAATTGTAATATTAATGTTCTGAATAAAACCTATACAAATGTAAACTTAAAAATGTACGAAACAATCGTATTACCAAATTTAGTCACAAAAATCAAAGAAACTAAAAATGCTACAAAATTGGACTTACAAATTGAAAATCTATATTCAAAACAAATACAACATGAAGATACCATTAGAAATTTAGTAGATGAAAATAAAAAAATGAATGTAATTAGCTTAAGTTCAGATATATCTATTGTACTTTCAGTTATTATTGCAACTCGTATTCTCGCTTGCATTATTAAGTATAGACAAAAACTGTATTTATCACCTCAATCAATAATAACTACCGAACATATGCCAAACACCCAAGCGGGGCCATTTCTTGAAATTAAAACACCATAATTCAATACTCGATTGCGGACAATCGATTTAAGAAGGGAAGAGTTAACCCTAGCCAAGTTAACGAACTCTTTACTTCTTACATTCTTTATTATAAAAATTGCTTACTCAATTTTCATATTAATTTCTGCAATAATGCAAGTATTATAAAGTTGCTTATTTAAGTTCCTAGAATTAAGTCACGCCACAATTTTTATTAATATAAATTAAGTAGTTTACTTGTTTAAGCGGCTTTTTGGTTTTGGGAAGTTAGTGAATAAAGTGCGGTCAGATGGACCGGTAATAAAAAAATTTATTTTTTTAGAACTTATATTTTACAAGTTCTTAACTTATACACTGCATACATATATACAAGTTAAGGCGACTGCCTGACTGCCATGCGCATCAGATTGCACATGCGCTGCAGCGTTAGTATATAACCACCGCTGCACCATGTGAACCGCTATGCCAGCAAGTTAAGGCAGCCGCCTGACTGCGATTCGCTAGCAATGCGTATCAGATGACACATGCGCAGCAGCATTAATATATAACCGCCGCTGCACCGTGTGAACCGCTAGGTCAGCAATTTGTTAGATTAAGAATTAGCTTAGCTTAGGCATAAGAATAAATTGTAAAAGCATTCTTGGTTCTGGACGTAAAGAAATCACAAGGCATTTTTCATTGGCAGCAAAACAGGAGTAAGTATCGTAAAGGGGCCGAGTGGTTGGCCCCCAACTTTAATTTTTTCAACGATATCCTGCGGGACTCGTTAACTGGCGCCCGAGCAGGGACCCCTCTTTTTTCAAAAAGATGGGGCACCTAACAAGGATCTCCACAAAGGAATCCTTGTAAGTGTAAAGGATCCGCAAAGGAATCCTTGTATTGTAAAGGAAGTGGCAAAAAGTGAAAGTGAAAAAGTGAGTGCGCCGTGTTATAAAAAATGTGATGAAATAAAATAGAATGAATGGAAAATAAAATTAAATCTCATAAAATAAAATAAATCAAATTATAATTAAAACCAAATGGAAACTAAACTTGAGATCCTAGCTAAAGCAAATTTTTAATGTAAATTAACACAAAATAAATTAAGTTCAAATGAAATTAAATTTGATAAATATATTAAAAATCGGAGTTAACCAAATAAACTAAAATTAAAAATGAATTTGAAATAAATTCAAATTAAATCAAATTAAGTGTTTGAAAAGATTCACGGCGCAAAACGAAAAATCACTTGAAAATGCCCTTCCACAATGTGAAGCCGGACTTGTGCAAAATAACAGCCGCAATGCGAGCTTCACAAAGGATTCCCTTGTTTAGTAAGGGAATATCCGGCAAAATGGAGCGGAGTGCGACGATAATTTTGTGAGGTGCAGTGAAGAGCGAATGCTCAAATAAAAAAAAAATTTTAATTGTAAAATAAATATGAATCTCGAAGTAAATTGCTCAGCGATTCACCACCTACGGGGGGACCCTCCTGGCAATTTACTCACGAGAATGAAAGGTTTGTGAGGTGCAGTGAAGGGTGAATACTCAAATAAAAAAAATTTATTAATTATAAAATAAATATGAATCTCGAAGTAAATTGCTCAGCGATTCACCACCTACGGGGGGACCCTCCTGGCAATTTACTCACGAGGGTGAAAGGAAATTTCTAAAATTTATGAACTAAATAAACTGCACTACTGCAATAAATAAATATAAAACTCGGAGTATATTGCTCAGCGATTCACTACCTACGGGGGGACCCTCCTGGCAATTTACTCACGAGGATGAAAAAATTTTTTTTCTAAAATTTGTAAATTAAATAAAACATTACTTATAACTGCACTACTGCGATAAATAAATATAAAACTCGGAGGATATTGCTCAGCGATTCACCACCTACGGGGGGACCCTCCTGGCAATTTACTCACGAGGATAAATGAATATGGCTAAAATTTGTCAAGGAAATAAAACAAAATGTTACTTGTTACTGCACCACAGCAATTTTTCGTCCGCGCTCGGTGACATTAGAATTGCCACAGGAGGCCGTATGCCTACGCCTACGAGGACGGACTCCTACGACTATAATGTCGGTCAATTACAGTCTTGTGTGCCCGCAATAGTAGTCATGCTACACCTTCCACATTGGAGATTGCATGGGACCAAGTACTTGTTAATTAACTGAATGCCTTATTTTATAAAAAGGCTGCAAAAATAAAATTTTTTTTTTTTTTTATGATAATTACGGAGAAAATTGTATTAAAATCCCTGACAAATTGGTGGGCACTGTGAAACATTCATAGTGCAAGGTTCGACTCCTCGTCAGAAGGGAAGAATACAAAAAGATGTTGAGAAAAATTACATATTTTAAATCTGTGGCGAATTGGTGGGTGCCATTGGCACAAGGTTCGACTCCTTGCCCGGATTCGCCAATATCAAAAAAAAAAGAGGAAAAATGTTAATTGGCTAGTGTAATTACAGCCATGTTCATAAATAAATTGGGTAACGTCAACGATCTCGGCATGATAAAGCAGCTGCAGCCAGTGGACTGGATACGCCCTATCTGGGTGCACGTTGTCGTTCACATGGGAACACGCCAACTATTTCTGGCCTCTGGCAGCTAAATTAGAAGTTGTTTAGGCTTCCGAGAATCGTGTGAAGGAAGCGTCCTAAGTAGGTTGCCTGCAATCTGATTGTAGGACGACTAAAAAGGGTTCCCGCGTCCCTTCCGTGACCTTAACCAATAAAATATAATAAAATAAAAAAAAAATAAAAAAAAACAAAACAGAAAACATTACAGTAAAAAATAATAAAGAATTATTCTGAAATAAACTAAAATAAGAAAGTAAACTTGATACAAAGGAAATGGTCATTACTACAAGAGCAGGCTTGTTAGTGGGATGAATCGTGCCCTAGTAGGCTCGTAGTGCCATCGAATTTGACAAATGGCTACACTACTTCCAAACGGGATTCTGGCGATCTCTCCGTAGCTGGTTCGAGTACAGTATGACCCTCTGTCCTATACAAGAATTTAAAATGCCTCCTTCGCATAATCCGTTGGAGAAGAAGAAAAATAACACAAAAAACAGAATTTTTGAAAAATGAAAAAAATCGTTACCAACAAAACATGTAAGAGGAAAAAACCCAACATATTTACCTTTTTATTTTTTATTTTTTTCTCCTAATTTTTTGTTCCTTTTTATTTTTTATTTATGAAAACTTTTGTAGTAACAATATAAAGTAAATTTAACCAAATTTTTCTTTTTTAATGTTCCCTACTAATCATAATAAAGAATCGTTTTATCCAACAAAAAAAGAAAAAAGAAGCAAACAAAATTTTTTTTATTAAAAATATTAAAAGAATAAAAAAAATAAAAATGATAGAGAATCATATAAGATAAAAACTCATTAATTCTCATTTATAGGAAGAAAGAACCAAAAGAATCCGAATGGAAAAAATTCTGTGCCGTGCCGTGCCGATAAAACAAGAAAAAATAAAAAACAAAAGCAAGGTAACACTCAAATTTATTCATTCTTTTTTCTATTGTACTGTGCCTTAAGGTTTGGGGAAAGAAAAAAAAAAAAAAAAAAAAAAAAAAAAAAAAAAATGAAGGACCTAAAGAAGTTAATTCTTGAATTAAATGGGGCGGTTAACGCTATCCTCGATCAACAAAAAATTTCCATAATGATTTAGGAACTTATAGGAATCGGGCGTTGGACGTGTTTATTCGTGGCCTGAATCCTGAACTTTCGAAGATGTTAATTGTACAGGAGCTGCGATCGTTGCCAGAGGCATACTCAGCCTATCTAATATAGATATACAAAATTTGACAATGTGAAATACCCTTATCCACGCTAACACCTTTAGTACGGTAGTTGTCCCAAGGAATCGCTGTATATTGCAGTAGATAAAAAATATATAAGGAAAATTGAAATGGATAAAAATTAGTTTATCTCATTTTCAATCTGTTTAAAGGAAATAAAGTTGCTTTTCTAAAGCATTGCTTGCCTAACGATGAATGCTCTCAGCGACAAGGAATGCAAGTTCGTGCGCGTATTGGCACACGGCAGGTACACGGCAAGTGCCACTCCAATTATAATACAGATGGGTCATTTTGTATGTTAAAAGCTGCATTTGACCTGGTGTTAAACGAATATTGCTGTATACAATATTACAGTTTGTTGGCGACACTGTTCCTTGTTGCACAGACTGAGATACCAAGAAAAAGTCATAACGTTCTGGAGGTTTCTTCTCATAATTAGAATACAACCTTTCCATCAAAAATTTCACTTCGGTGCTGAAAACTTGATGCAATTGCCCACCACCGACTCCATCACGATTTGAGGATCTCCAGTAGAAAACTGATTGCTTGTGAATAAGATCCACTACGATCGTCACTAATCCATTGATATATAGGCTCTGCAATGCCCATACGCATTCCATTAGCTGCTCTTGTACACATTTGTACGACAAATTGAACTTCGCGTAAATTCCGTGATGGCGTAATCACGTACCACCTCTTAATGTCAACGTGTTTGTACATTGAATTATTTTGAAATCCTCGTGTCCAATCTGCAAATTCATTGGAATCGTAACGTTTTTATAATAGTCAATATACGAAATCTCTCCGTCTTTGGCTGGAAATTTCGACTTGGGCGACTGTTGGAAGTCCACGTCATTTATCCAACATGTTTTATTATTATAGTCGGTAAGGATTATTGTTCCAACGACTTCTCCTTTAAAAGCATCATGGTAGTCTGGTTTACCGACGCAATCTTGTAAAATTTTATATAACGTATCAGTGCGCATTACTTTATGAGCAATTTCAGCACATAAGGGAATGTCTTGCTCCTGTTGTCGTATTGAAGTTTGATATTCAGGTCATAGTTCGACGTAAAATAAGGTTTAGCACTTGTAGCCGCTGTGAATCAGTCACCTCCAATTGCCCAACGTGTTTAATTTTTGGATAGTGTCACCCTCACGATTTTTATGGGGGGAGGCACAGTACAAAGAAAAGCAGCTCTCTTCCAATCCACAAAATTGGTGGATATTCTTTGAATATCGGGGTTCGACTCCTCATAAGGAAGAGTGAATGAGTAAAAATATATACCTATATATATACAATATATAGAAATGGCACTTTAAAAGGCACATAAAAATTAAAAATACAGATATTTTTTGGCACGTTGAAATAAAAAATAAATACAATAAGAATGACTCTCTCAACCCATAAAATTGGTGGATATTCTTTGAATATCGGGGTTCGACTCCTCATGGGAATGGCACTTTAAAGAAAAAAATTATAAAAAAAAAAAAAGAAAAACAAATATTTTTATATGAAACAATTTTTTATATTTAAGAAAAAAGAGAGAAAGAAACTGTTAATCAAAAAAGAAAAAAATACGCCAAATATATTCAAATAATCTAAGGCGTTGTAAATTGTACAAAAAAAATATGTTTTTGCCAATATTCAAATAATGTAAAGCGTTGTAAATTGTACAAAAAAAAAAAAATATTTTTTGCCATATATGTAACGCTCCTCTTTTCCTAAAAGCCACTTGTTTTAATATAAACGATGAAATGCTTTTTCTCCCTTTTCCTTTCAAAGGATATTCTGATTAGGAACAAGTTGCTTTCAAGAAAAGAACACGCGCAACTGGCAATATTAACTTAAGACATTACAATAGTTTTAAAAGAAATTATTAAGAATATCTTTAAACTTTAAAATTCATTGCAAGATAGGTTAATGCTAATTTGAAAGTAAAATTAAAAATTTAAAAGAAAAATAGAACATGTTAAAATCGCCTAGAAGTTTGAAGCACTGTAATAGTTTTAGAACAAATTATTATATTTAAAAATATCTTTAAACTTGAATCCTCAATTGTTACGGTGGAGCACGGTAGCGGCTATGTCATCAGCGGTCATTTTGAATTAATCCACGCTATTGACCTATAATACCTCGACACCGTATTGCAGAAGCTAAACAGCGTTGTGACGATCACAAATGACGTCGTCGATCGAAGAACCAGGGAAAGGCTCGAGCAGGATGTCCAAAACAAGATAGCTATTCTGAGGGAAGACGTGAACGAGCTGGCTGATACGCGCGTGCCAAATGGCTAAGGCTGGCATCGTCAATAGCAATCTCTCAAGCAAGGAAGAAGTTAACCAGCTTGTTGGCGAGATTGACATCCTTCCATACAGTAATGCTATTGAAGCCATCGAGTATAGCAAACCTTCGATCTACACCAACAACACGCTATTGCTGTACGTGTTATCTCTGCCTAAGGTCACGGAGGAAAGATTCAACCACCTTATCACACGAACTAATGTCCAGAAAGGCCATCGGTTAGAATTGACGTACAAAACTATCCTTATAAGCAAACAGGAGACGTTTGGCATAAGGGGAGACTGTTTGCACTTATCCTCAGCAAGGGTATGTGAAAAGAAATCCTTGGACCTGTTACCGGAGGCTGATGTTTGGCTCGTCTTCTCAAGGGCGGAGAAACAAGTTGTCCTTACCTGACAAGCAACGCATCTACCGTCGAAGTAATCAAAGATGATACTATTTTCCTGAACAATTTCGTTGGCAACATAAGTCCAGCATTACCACCTCAGGAGTTCAGGTGCTCCCACCAATCCTAACTAGCGTCACGAACCGCACAATGGCTATAAACCTCGATTTGGTACATGGAATAGCAATTGACAACTTGGAAATATTGAAGCACCTCAAGTCTGAGACGAATTGTTTTATATTATCCAAGGGATCAGGACTACTGTTACTTATGGTGATAATTTGGTTTATCTGGAGGAAGCTCATAGCAAGGATCCATTTACCCGAAATAAAAATCGAGAACCAACTTAGTCGAAAGATCGAGAAACGCCCTTCGTCACCCAATCTGCGGGACGCAGATATTTAAAGGGGGAGGAGTTAAGGCGACTGCCTGACTGCCATGCGCATCAGATTGCACATGCGCTGCAGCGTTAGTATATAACCACCGCTGCACCATGTGAACCGCTATGTCAGCAAGTTAAGGCAGCCGCCTGACTGCGATTCGCTAGCAATGCGTATCAGATGACACATGCGCAGCAGCATTAATATATAACCGCCGCTGCACCGTGTGAACCGCTAGGTCAGCAATTTGTTAGATTAAGAATTAGCTTAGCTTAGGCATAAGAATAAATTGTAAAAGCATTCTTGGTTCTGGACGTAAAGAAATCACAAGGCATTTTTCATTGGCAGCAAAACAGGAGTAAGTATCGTAAAGGGCCGAGTGGTTGGCCCCCAACTTTAATTTTTTCAACGATGTCCTGCGGGACTCGTTAACTTACATGATTATTGTTTACAAACAAAATGCCGATAAACAACAATATGCCCTTTAACCTTTTATGATAACAATATACACAACACCAAAACAACAAAACTTCTCACTAAGCCAAACAATAGCTATCTACTAGTAAACAGATAACGACCGACGCATCTCAATAGTATAAGTAGCACTAAGATTTAAGTTAAGGCGACTGCCTGACTGCCATGCGTATCAGATGGCACATGCGCAGCAGCGTTAGTATATAACCGCCGCTGCACCGTGTGAACCGCTATGTCAGCAATATGTTAGATTAAGAATTAGCTTAGCTTAAGCATAAAAATAAATTGTCAAGACACTCTTGGTTCTGGACGGAAGAAAAGCACAACGCATTTTTCACTTGCAGCAAAATAGGAGTAAGTATTGAAAAGGGGCCAAGTGGTTGGCCCCCAACTTTAATTTTTTGGTGCTCCCTGAAGGGAGCATCTTAACTGGCGCCCGAGCAAGGACCCCTCTTTTTTCAAAAAGATGGGGTACCTAACAAGGATCTCCGCAAAGGAATCCTTGTAGTGTAAAGGAAGTGGCAAAAAGTGAAAGTGAAAAAGTGAGTGCGCCGTGTTATAAAAAAAAATGTGATGAAATAAAATAGAATGAATGGAAAATAAAATTAAATCTCATAAAATAAAATAAATCAAATTATAATTAAAACCAAATTGAAACTAGACAGGAAACTAAAATTGAGATCCTAGCTAAAGCAAATTTTTTAATGTAAATTAACACAAAATAAATTAAGTTCAAATGAAATTAAATTTAATAAATATATTAAAAATCGGAGTTAACCAAATAAACTAAAATTAAAAATGAATTTGAAATAAATTCAAATTAAATCAAATTAAGTGTTTGAAAAGATTCACGGCGCAAAACGAAAAATCACTTGAAAATGCCCTTCCACAATGTGAAGCCGCACTTGTGCAAAATAACAGCCGCAATGCGAGCTTCACAAAGGATTCCCTTGTTTAGTAAGGGAATACCCGGCAAAATGGAGCGGAGTGCGACGATAATTTTGTGAGGTGCAGTGAAGAGTGAATGCTCAAATAAAAAAAAAAAATTAATTGTACAATGAATATGAATCTCGTAGTAAATTGCTCAGCGATTCACCACCTACGGGGGGACCCTCCTGGCAATTTACTCACGAGGATAAAAGAATATGGCTAAAATTTGTCAAGGAAATAAAACAAAATGTTACTTGTTACTGCACCACAGCAATTTTTCGTCCGCGCTCGGTGACATTAGAATTGCCACAGGAGGCCGTATGCCTACGCTTACGAGGACGGACTCCTACGACTATAATGTCGGTCGGTTACAGTCTTGTGTGCCCGCAATAGTAGTCATGCTACACCTTCCACATTGGAGATTGCATGGGACCAAGTACTTGTTAATTAACTAAATGCCTTATTTTATAAAAAAAAGGCTGCAAAAATAAAAAATTTTTTTTAAAGATAATTACGCAGAAAATTGTATTAAAATCCCTGACAAATTGGTGGGCACTGTGAAACATTCATGGTGCAAGGCTCGACTCCTCGTCAGAAGGAAAGAATATAAAAAGAATAAAAAAGAATACAAAAAGATGTTTGAGAAAAATTACATATTTTAAATCTGTGGCGAATTGGTGGGTGCCATTGGCACAAGGTTCGACTCCTTGCCCGGATTCGCAAATATCAAAAAAAAAAAAAGAGGAAAAATGTTAATTGGCTAGTGTAATTACAGCCATGTTCATAAGTAAAATTAATCCTTCGCATAATCCGTTGGAGAAGAAAGACAAAAAAAACCAAAATTTAAAATGCCTCCCTCGCATAATCCGTTGGAGAAGAAAGAAAAACAAAAAGAAAAACAAAGAAACAAAATTTTTGAAAAACGAAAAAATCGTTACCAACAAAACATAAAAGAGGAAAAAACCCAACATATTTACCTTTTTATTTTTTTTTCCTAATTTTTTGTTCCTTTTTATTTTTTATTTATGAAAACTTGTAATAACAATATAAAGTAAATTTAAACAAATTTTTCTTTTTAATGTTCCCTACTAATCATAATAAAGAATCGTTTTATCCAACAAAAAAAGAAAAACAAATTTTTTTTATTAAAAAAATTAAAAAATTAAAAAAATGATAGAGAATCATATAAGATAAAAACTCATTAATTCTCATTTATAGGAGGAAAGAACCAAAAGAATCCGAATGGAAAAAATTCTATAAGGAAGCAAAGTCGATTAAGCAAAAAACAAATCCGTGCCGTGCCGTGCCGATAAAACAGAAAAAAAAATAAAAAAGAAAAACAAGGTAACACTCAAATTTATTCATTCTTTTTTCTATTGTACTGTGCCTTAAGGTTTAGGGAAAGAATTAAAAACTGGAGGACCTAAAGAAGTTAATTACTGAATTAAATGGGGCGGTTAACGCTATCCTCGATCAAAAAAAATTCCATAATCGATTAGGAACTTATAGGAATCGGGCGTTGGACGTATTTATTCATGGCCTGAATCCTGAACTTTCGAAAATGTTAATTATACAAAAGCCGCGATCGTTGCCAGAGGCATACTCAGCCTGCCTAGATATACAAAATTTGACAATGAGGAATACCCTTATCCACGCTAACACCTTTAATAAGGTAGTTGTCCCAAGGAATCGCTGTATATTGCAGTAGATAAAAAAAAAAGAAAAAAATATATAAGAAAAATTGAAATGGATAAAATTTAGTTTATCTCATTTTCAAACTGTTTAAAGGAAATAAAGTTGCTTTTCTAAAGCGTTGCTTGGCAAACGATGAATGCTCTCAGCGACAAGGAATGCAAGTTCGTGCGCGTATTGGCACACGGCAGGTACACGGCAAGTGCCACTCCAATTATAATACAGATGGGTCATTTTGTATGTTAAAAGCTGCATTTGATCTGGTGTTAAACGAATATTGCTGTATACAATATTATAGTTTGTTGGGGACACTGTTCCTTGTTGCACAGACTGAGATACCAAGAAAAAGTCATAACGTTCTGGACACGTAACTACATCATCGACTATTGTACCAGGAGGCGGATTTCGGCCTCGTGCAAAGAGTCGGGTATTAATACTTTTCGGTACCACAACATATGCAAACATAGGTGGTTTTTCAGAGCCCACACGCTTATACTCTTGCTCGAGTTTCTCAACCACGGAACCTGGAGGTGGATTCCTGCCATTAATGAAGTAACGAGTATTAATTCGCTTCGATACTACTATAAACGCCAAGGGGCAAATCGTAGGTTTCTTCTCATAATCAGAACCTTTCTATCAAAAATTTCACTTCGGTGCTGAAAACTTGATGCAATTGCCCATCACCGACTCCGTCACGATAGAAGAGGATTTTCTTTGGTAACACACCATGCTCTTGTTGATATGCTTTCAAAGCAATGCCCATACGCATTCCATTAGCTGCTCTTATACACATTTGTACGAAATTTTGAACTTCACGTAAATTCCGTGATGGCGTAATCACGTACCACCTCTTAATGTCAACGTGTTTGTACATTGAATTATTTCGAAATTCTCGCGTCCAATCTGCAAATTCATTGCAATCGTAACGTTTTTTTAATAGTCAATATACGAAATCTCTCCATCTTCGGTTGGAAATTTCGACTTGGGCGACTGTTGGAAATCCACGTCATTTATCCGATATGTTTTATTATTATAGTCGGTAAGGATTATTGTTCCAACGACTTCTCCTTTAAAAGCATCATGGTAGTCTGGTTTACCGATGCAATCTTGTAAAATTTTATATAACGTATCAGTGCGCATTACTTTATGAGCAATTTCAGCACATAAGGGAATGTCTTGCTCATGATGTCGTATTGAAGTTTGATATTCAGGTCATAATTCGACGTAAAATAAGATTTAGCACTTGTAGCTGCTGTGAATCAGTCACCTCCAATTGCCCAACGTGTTTAATTTTTGGATAGTTTCACCCTCACGATTTTTATGGGGGGAGGCACAGTACAAAGAAAAGCAGCTCTCTTCCAATCCATAAAATTGGTGGATATTCTTTGAATATCGGGGTTCGACTCCTCTTAAGGAAGAGTGAATGAGTAAAAATATACAAAAAATATATACCAATATATAAAAATGGCACTTTAAAAGGCACATAAAAATTAAAAATACAGATATTTTTTGGCACGTTGAAATAAAAAATAAATACAATAAGAATGACTCTCTCAACCCATAAAATTGGTGGATATTCTTTGAATATCGGGGTTCGACTCCTCATGGGAATGATGAAATTAATAGAGAGCTTTTCAAAAAAAGAATGGCACTTTAAAGAAAGAAAAAATTATAATAAAATTTTTTTTTAACTATTATTAATACACAAAATTTTAATTAATTAATTAATACACAAAATTATAAAGTAAAACTAAAATTTAAAAAACAAAATAGAACATATTAAAATTGCCTAGAAGTTTAAAACACTACAATAGTTTTAGAAGAAATTATTAAGAATATCTTTAAACTTTAAAATTCATTGCAAGATAGGTTAATGCTAATTTGAAAGTAAAATTAAAAATTTAAAAGAAAAATAGAACATATTAAAATTGCCTAGAAGTTTAAAGCACTGTAATAGTTTTAGAACAAATTATTATATTTAAAAATATCTTTAAACTTGAAATTTCAATATGAATCCCCAATTGCTATGTAGTATGTTGTATGCCTAATAAGCATATGCCCACAGTATTGTAGAGTATACAATACATCAAGTGGTCATATGCCATACTCACAACATAGCGACACTTTGTTGCTATGTTTATACAATCAAATATATAAGTGCAGCAATATGATCCGTCACTTATGCGGACTGGCCTGCAGCGTGGGATCTGCAGTGCAAGCACTTTGACGCTTCGACCGTTCGGTCCCAGCGCATTATATATATGCCTTCTGCATGTATATACAATAACATACATACATACATGCATACTACGCTCTCCCGTTCTGTCGCTGCTCTCAGCGGCAGAACTCTATGTATAAGCAGCATGTATTTAGCCTAAGTAATTTTTGAAATAAAAGATTGGATTCAGTTCCATATTAAAAGACAAAGAGTAAACGTGTTTAAAGATAACGAACCACCTTTTTTCCTACATGGCGGCCGTGACAAGTTTTTAGTTTTCGTTTAAAACGTTCGCGCGCCAACATACAACAAAATTAAATTTCAACCAAATGATTTGGCCAAAATACTTAAAGTGCCCAAAGTCGTAGTGGGAGGTGTGAAGCAAAGTGGACAAAAACAGCTACAACAACAACAACACACAAAAAAAAAACGGGGACGCCAGTCAGCGACAGACGACGGCGATGGAGGGATAGCTGTGGATGTCAAAATTAGTATCTGAGTGAGTAGAGTGTAGATGGATAGGAATAAGAAACAAAAAAAGCGCGGCGGAATAAAACAAAAACTGAGGTCGGAAATTGACCGTCTCAGCAAAGAGTTGAGCAATCAAGCCAACCCGCCAGCATGGAACGATTCTGTTTCCATGCATGAAAAGCGCTCGTTTCACGAAGCACAACTAGTGCAATTGATAAATAAAAACAAAAATCCATCTATCACCTACCACCAGATTAAAAACTTGAAAAAGAAAATAATACCTCCATTACCAACAGCTATCCCAGAATACAAGCGACAGTGCCCGGATGACTGCGAGGGACCGCTGGACAACCCATTCTGCAACTACACGTGCAAACATTGCACAGCAGCCTGTGCGACCAGCACCGGCACCGCCTAGCGTTACAAGCTAGGCCAAGGACAAGGACACCACCGAGGACCGACAGCGCTCCCAAGTGCGCACACCAATATATTTTAATTTTCATATATTATTATAATAAAAAAAAATACATTGTAAAATTGAGCGAGAACTCGCCCGATTAGAGTACATGTCGGAAGGCTGTACAAAATATAGGCAGGAAACATTGTAAATTCACCTGCGAGTGAATAAAATAATAACAAAAAATTTTTAAAGTAAAAATATATAAAAATATATTTGTAAAAACAGCAAATGTAAGCAATGAAAAAAAAAAATTGATTGAAAAACAAAAAAAAAGGGATTAATTAATTGTATATATATATATATAGAAGAAACGAAATGACAAATCCATAACTAAAACAAAAAAAAAAATTTTAAAGAAGACAAATAGAAATTTTAAAAATGGGAGGAAAAACTTCCAAAGTTGAGGATAACACAGCCAATGTGCTGAATGTTATATCAGTTGTCGATACAACCAATCATTTAGACATTCAAATTGTTCTTCTTGCTTTAATAGTAGCAATTTCGGCAGCAAATTTATTAATCAAAATTTACTTAATGTACAAACGTACTTTAAAAAAACGATATCTAAGCCGTGCAAACGACTTAGATAAAGTCTAAAATTCATTTTACTGATTTAACCGATTTAACGAACCACCTTTTTTCCTACAGTTACGGTGGAGCACGGTAGCGGCTATGTCATCAGCGGTCATTTTAAATTAATCCACGCTATTGACCTAAAATACTTCGACACCGTATTGCAGAAGCTAAACAGCGTTGTGACGATCACAAATGACGTCGTCGATCGAAGAACCAGGGAAAGGCTCGAGCAGGATGTCCAAAACAAGATAGCTATTCTGAAGGAAGACGTGAACGAGCTGATACGCGCGTGCCAAATGGCTAAGGCTGGCATCGTCAATAGCAATCTCTTAAGCAAGGAAGAAGTTAACCAGCTTGTTGGCGAGATTGACATCCTTCCATACAGTAATGCCATTGAAGCCATCGAGTATAGCAAACCTTCGATCTACACCAACAACACGCTATTGCTGTACGTGTTATCTCTGCCTAAGGTCACGGAGGAAAGATTCAACCACCTTATCACACGAGCTAATGTCCAGAAAGGCCATCGGATAGAATTGGCGTACAAAACTATCCTTATAAGCAAACAGGAGACGTTTGGCATAAAGGGAGACTGTTTGCACTTATCCTCAGCAATGGTATGTGAAAAGAAATCCTTGGACCTGCTACCGGAGGCTGGTTGTTTGGCTCGTCTTCTCAAGGGCGGAGAAACAAGTTGTCCTTACTTGACAAGCAACGCATCTACCATCGAAGTAATCAAAGATGATACTATTTTCCTGAACAATTTCGTTGGCAACATAAGTCCAGGTAAAACCACTACTAATCTTAACGGTTCCTATATTCTCCGGGTAGACAACGAGACGGTAGTAATCAACAACCAAACATATTCAAGCATTACCACCTCAGGAGTTCAGGTGCTCCCACCAATCCTAACTAGCGTCACGAACCGCACAATGGCTATAAACCTCGATCTGGTACATGGAATGGCAATTGACAACTTGGAAATATTGAAGCACCTCAAGTCTGAGACGAATTGGTTTATATTATCCGAGGGATCAGGACTACTGTTACTTATGGTGATAATTTGGTTTATCTGGAGGAAGCTCGCAGCAAGGATCCACTTACCCGAAATAAAAATCGAGAACCAACTTAGTCGAAAGATCGAGAAACGTCCTTCGTCACCTAATCTGCGGGGCGCAGATATTTAAAGGGGGAGGAGTTAAGGCGACTGCCTGACTGCCATGCGTATCAGATGGCACAAGCGCTGCAGCGTTAGTATATAACCACCGCTGCACCATGTGAACCGCTATGTCAGCAAGTTAAGGCAGCTGCCTGACTGCGATTCGCTAGCAATGCGTATCAGATGACACATGCGCAGCAGCGTTAGTATATAACCGCCGCTGCACCGTGTGAACCGCTATGTCAGCAATATGTTAGATTAAGAATTAGCTTAGCTTAAGCATAAGAATAAATTGTCAAGACACTCTTGGTTCTGGACGGAAGAAAAGCACAACGCATTTTTCACTTGCAGCAAAATAGGAGTAAGTATTGAAAAGGGGCCAAGTGGTTGGCCCCCAACTTTAATTTTTTGGTGCTCCCTGAAGGGAGTATCTTAACTTTTATGTAAACTAGTCAGTCTAAATATTATGAATAAAGAGTGCAAGTTAAGATATCAGATATCATTCCGCTCTCGCAAAATATTTTGCGCTCCCACGAATTTTTGCAACTAGACAAATTTTCGTTCCCACAATGTGACTGCATTCCTTTCTTGAATGCAACGTGACTTTATGGTATAATTAGGCTTTTTGCAAACAGATGAAGGTAGTGCTAAACGGACTGTTGTAAGCTTCAGACTAAATGTATGAATTAATAAAGGTGAGAAAAATGTTAATAATGTGTTTTTTTTTTACTAAACGAATAAACTAATGAAATAACTAGAGGCTCAACCGGGATGCCCCATCGTATAATATTCTGAAAATAAAAAAGTAAGGATTCAATAGAGACATTAAAAAAAAATAAGTATCCCAACCAGTGGAGAAAAAATCCTAAAAAGTATCCAACCTGTGGAAAAATTTTAATAAATAAGTATCCCAACCAGCGGAGAAAAAATCCTAAAAAGGATGTCCAAAACAAGATAGCTATTCTGAAGGAAGACGTGAACGAGCTGATACGCGCGTGCCAAATGGCTAAGGCTGGCATCGTCAATAGCAATCTCTTAAGCAAGGAAGAAGTTAACCAGCTTGTTGGCGAGATTGACATCCTTCCATACAGTAATGCCATTGAAGCCATCGAGTATAGCAAACCTTCGATCTACACCAACAACACGCTATTGCTGTACGTGTTATCTCTGCCTAAGGTCACGGAGGAAAGATTCAACCACCTTATCACACGAGCTAATGTCCAGAAAGGCCATCGGATAGAATTGGCGTACAAAACTATCCTTATAAGCAAACAGGAGACGTTTGGCATAAAGGGAGACTGTTTGCACTTATCCTCAGCAATGGTATGTGAAAAGAAATCCTTGGACCTGCTGCCGGAGGCTGGTTGTTTGGCTCGTCTTCTCAAGGGCGGAGAAACAAGTTGTCCTTACTTGACAAGCAACGCATCTACCATCGAAGTAATCAAAGATGATACTATTTTCCTGAACAATTTCGTTGGCAACATAAGTCCAGGTAAAACCACTACTAATCTTAACGGTTCCTATATTCTCCGGGTAGACAACGAGACGGTAGTAATCAACAACCAAACATATTCAAGCATTACCACCTCAGGAGTTCAGGTGCTCCCACCAATCCTAACTAGCGTCACGAACCGCCAATGGCTATAAACCTCGATCTGGTACATGGAATGGCAATTGACAACTTGGAAATATTGAAGCACCTCAAGTCTGAGACGAATTGGTTTATATTATCCGAGGGATCAGACTCATTGTAGAAGTTGCAAATTATCAAGCAAGTGCTGCCTTCATTCGTGATAATAAAGTTTTCGATCAATTCGTCTCACTAATTGATATGTTTTTGTTTAAGTTCCCAAGCAATCCGTTCGCCAAAGCACGAGTCGGTTCTATTGTATTGAGGTATCTCGGATGTTCAGGATTGGAGACCTCGCTTATCTAAGACGTTTATTGAAGAAAATAGAGTTAGGAGAGGCTCCGATTCCAAAGAAGGAAGGGGAGCACTTGAACATAGACATTTTTTTCGCAGAAAACCTAAAATTTATAACTTGCATCGATTCATAATCAAAATTCATGGTTATTAAAAATATAGAAGGAAAAACAAATTTAGGAGAAAAGGTTTTAGATGTGTTTCAAAGTTTTCCGAATGCCAAGAAAATAACACTTGATAACGAACCAGGACTTTTGAGTGCCCAATTTAAATCACTAATGCAAAGATTACGGATTGAATTATATTATTGTACTCCACGACATAGTAACACAAATGGCCAAATTGAAAGAGCAGTTACACTTTACAATCATACAATTCTCTCAGTTACACAGAATAAACCCGTAGACATTTTCTTTAATAAGACCCCACAAAATTTAGTTGAAATTTTGAAAAAAAGCACAAGACAAAATGATTTTAAAAAATAATCCAAGCAATATAAAAACTTACCAGCCAGGAGATGTTATTTACGAAAAAATCATAGGACAAAGGAATAAACTACTGCCACGTTACAGGAAACAAAAAGTCAAAGAAGATTTATGCAACAAAGTCAAAATACAATTTCGTGACAGAATAATTCATAAGGATAATACTAAATAGGTTTTACCATTCCTTCCTCTACAGGAAATGACGAACGTTTTTTTAATACTTCTTGCAATTCTTAATATCTGCAATTTGGAAGTTCAAATATTGGACTACTCACATTCACAACTAATTTCAATTCACCTCGAACAAGCGCGACTACAAAACGGAAACTTTCAGCGCTTATTCATGTTTTAGAGTTGACCGAGTACAAAAGGACTATTGACGGCATAGAACTTGAAATTCAAGAAAAAGTACTGGGAAACAGCACCGTATTGCCTTTTCTTTTATATGACATAAAGCAGCTTAGAGATGCTCTAAAAAGGATTACTCCAAGGAAGAAACGTTCAATTGACATCCTTGGAACAGCGTGGAAATGGATAGCTGGCACCCCTGATCACGAAGATCACTCTGTGGTTGTCAAAAAAATTAAAGGTTTATTAGGTAACAACGAACGACAGAAAGTAATTAACAAGGACACCATCGACAGAATAAATTTACTAACTAACAGAACTAACAATATACTGAGGACGTTACAATCACTTCAAGAAGTTAGAAGAACAATAGAGGAATCAATTGCCAATAAGTTAAAGATTGTTAAAGACGAAATAGTCAACATCGAATACGCTCTACAGTGGGCTAAAGTAGGAGTTATAAATTCTTTTTTATTATCAGAAAAGGAAATGGGAGAAGCAAAAACGTTTCTAGATTTCGAAAAATTCCCTTATAATAATTTAGAAGAAGCATTAAGTTTCACTAGTATAAAAATAGGTACGAATGAAAACATGTTAATATATATTATAAATTTGCCAGCAATAGAGCAATTAATTTGTGCAAAATTGCTAATTAAGCCTGTAAAACGAAATAATTTTTTAAAATGCAATAATGATTTATATGAAATCAAAAAACAATGTAATAAAGTTAACGAATTGACTATTTGTAATAGGGATAATTTACTAGAAGTAAGTAATTCTAATTGTGTGAAACGGATTTTGAACAGCAAAAATCATAGTTGCACTATAATAAACAAACACGTACCTTCAGTACAAGCGCTTTTTCAAGGAACGATCTTTTTGAACCAATTCGAAGGGTTCGTAGAAATTTCAAGGAATAAATCCTACCAACTTTCGGGAACGTATCTACTTCAATTTCACAATGAAACCGTAACAATAGATAACAGAACTTACATTTCAAGAGAAATTTCAACTTTGAAACCACTTCCAGCCGTATTGCAATTGACAGCAAATAAATGTAATATTGAAGAAGTCCTCTCCTTGGGGATGATGAAAGAACTTCACTTAAATAATATAGAAGAAATAAACTCAATATCCACTAAAGAAAATTTAACACTGTCATTTAATTTGATCATGTCAGTAATACTCGTACTACTTTCCTGTGTGTCCGCAATGTTCTACAAGTTGAGCACCAAACCAAAGTCAAAAGTTGAAATAACAAATATAGTTAACGAAGGATCAGAGCCGAAGGCGTTGAATCCTGATGAACTCTCTTGTCACAAGACTAAATGCGGATTCCGCAGCATTAATGATTTACCGGTCTACTAACAATCGGGACGATTGATCTTACGGGGGAAGGAGTTAAGATATCAGATATCATTCCGCTCTCGCAAAATATTTTGCGCTCCCACGAATTTTTGCAACTAGACAAATTTTCGTTCCCACAATGTGACTGCATTCCTTTCTTGAATGCAACGTGACCTTATGGTATAATTATGCTTTTTGCAAACAGATGAAGGTAGTGCTAAAGGGACTGTTGTAAGCTTCAGACTAAATGTATGAATTAATAAAGGTGAGAAAATGTCAATAATGTTTTTTTTTACTAAACGAATAAACTAATGGAATAACTTGTATGTATGTATAAATTTATGTTAAAGTAATAAGTTGCAATATTGTTAGAATTCAAGTTGATTCAGAGATAATCGCATAGATGGCGCGTCGATGTCGATTCAAGCAATTCAAGACCGCTGGTAACGCTGCCTCTTGCGATGATTTGCATTTTTATATATAAGTTAATGCAACATTTATTCATATTTCAATATTTAGTCAGCATATTTCATGACTGCTTACATTGCAGCTAAATGCTTATAAATCATTTATGCTTACTTTACTGTGCCAAATAATTAAAATGCTGATCAATAAATAATTATGTAAACCAGCATAAGAAATGCTGATCAATAAGAATTATGTAAACCAGCATAAGACTATTTATAAGAGGTATTGTAATTTTAAGTAATCAGTGTAAAAAGATAATTGAATTAATAAAGAGCTAAGCTCTTAAATATTTTTTAAAAAACAAAAATAAATATATAATTTATTAACTTATATATAGTTACACTTGAAGCGAAAAGAGAAATTCGAAGCTTTGCCATTTTTTTATTTTTTACCGAAGAACTTTGTAACGCTATTAAATCGAACAAGAAGAATTTTGTAACGCTGTTAAATAAAACAAGAAGAACTTTGTAAACCAAAAAGGTGGTGGCATGAGTTTTATTAATTACTCGGAACTACAACAATTTATACACCACATACATATATACACTGCTTACATATAAGTTAACACCACACCTTACAAAACCTCAAATTGGACAATAACCCCATGGATTAGTGGCACCGATAATACATCCGGTGAATTCGTTATGACCGCTGACGCTGCATCAGCATTCCACGAACATTTACATCAAATTAATAAATGTATCGATCAGCAACAATAATGAGTCAACAATAGTCAGCATATTGATGGTCGAAATAGGTGTAATGTAGAAGTAAGAAACATAATGTAATTAATCTTAAGTTGAGCTTAAACGAATAAAGACAAATGAATCGGACAATAGTCCGATTGTCCTTTTTAAAAATTAAAATCGAAATGTAAAATATTAACTTATGTATATACAAGTTAACACCACAGTTAACTCGCTCACCTGCAGCAGAAACACACATGTCTATTGAAATATGCTGACAGTGCGTCTGCCTAATGCAACGTGACCCACACGCGCATCCGGCAGACAGTAATTTCACCTGGAATACACAACATTGTGGGAACCGCTATGTCAGCAGAGTTAGGGTAGGAAAGTTAACACAGTCAATATTCTCTGTTCATAAAAATGTAGAAACAGCTAAATCACATTTTGTGCGAACGAAGGTGATCGCGACAAAATGTGAAGAACCTTACTTACCTGTTCCATTTGCAATTTGATGATTAGCCAATATTTACTTACATGCAATATTTAGCGGAAGCAATCGCAACGGAATATAAGCCGCCGCGACTTCCAACAACAACAATAATAATTATAAAATATTGAATTACACAAATAACAATTTAGCAAGTAAGCAATTTCGTTGTAAATTGTAGCAAAATAAGAATTTAGTAAGTAAGCAAATTGTATTAGCAAGTAAGCAATTTTGTACTATATAAGACATTATCAAATAAAGCAAGCAGGTTCAGTTCAAACTTAAAATCAGTTTTACGAGTCGTGGCCTGCAGTCGATAACTGGAATAAGGCTAGCTTAAGTATAAAAGGTTCTGAGTGTGGCGCTTCGCGGGCAATCTTCAACCAGTTAAGTGGCTTGTTATACAAAATCTAATAAAGTGTACCGTTCAAACATATTTAACATAAGGGAGAATTAATTCCAGGATAACAATATACACAACACCAAAACAGCAAAACTTGTCACTAAGCCAAACAATAGCTATCTACTAGTAAACATATAACGAACGACGCATCTCAATAGTATAAGTACCACTAGAATCTATGTAAGCGTCGGCGTCAAGAACCTTTTTTTACACTAGAATGTACCAATTAATTAAAAATTTAAACGAATCATTGCGAAATAAAATACATTTTTAAAAAATCCCTTTAAATACAATAATAATTAACTTAAATAAGTACAGTTAGTTATTCAAATAGTTAGTAACATACGAAAAATTTTGACTTGGGGACCAAAACTTTAAACTTACGTAGGCAAAGTGTAGTCTGGTATGGCGTAAGTATGTTAAAGTGTGTTTTTAGTCAATTCAATTTGTGATTGTGTGAATTAAATTCTTCTATGAAATAATTCATTATGACCCGGAACTACGCGGAGTTATATCACAACATTTATGGGTAATATTAATGCTCTCGCAATCACAACAACTAGACAAATTCTGCTAAAAACTCCTTTTTGTGATTAGGATTTACATTGTCCATGAACAATGAATTTTAAAATAACTTATTTACATTTAAATATTGTTGAAAATAAATCCGACTCTGTAGTACATACACATTAACATATGTGTATACAAATACATATTGCCATGCAATTTTCCATTTTAAAATTGAAGTCAGTTACTAAAATAAAGCGCAGTGAACAGGTTATGGGCCCAGCCACGAGGGTCTCGCGCTTTGAGTAATCGGGATATCAGTGGATTAGAAGTTGTTCGAGAATCTGCAACTTGAGTGGATTGTGTGCGGTCACCATGGGGTCTATGTACCAGATTGAAAAATTGGATAAAGGCAACTATGACTCCTGGAGCATCCAAATGCGCAGCGTGTTGGTGCATGCAGAGATATGGATGGTGATGAACGGAGAGCGACCACTAGCAGAAGCGGCGAGCTGGAATGCACTCGACGAAAAGGCATTGGCAATGATCACATTGAGCGTGAAGCCATCGCAGTTGTGCTACTTGAAGAACTGTGCGACAGCGGCGAGCGCATCGAAGAAGCTCAAGGATGTGCATCAACCCAGTGGGCCAGTAAGGAAGGTGTGCCTTTATAAGAAGTTGCTTGGTTTGCGGATGACGGACGTTATGTGCAGCTACATCAATAAGTTTTGCTCAGCGGTGGACAAGCTCTCGGAGCTAGACATTAAACTCAGCGAGGAGCTAGCAGTCATAATGTTGCTTTCAAGCTTGCCTAAGCAGTATGAGAATTTTGTAATAGCCATGGAAACACGAGACAGTTTGCCTTCGCTAGAAGTGTTAAGAATAAAATTATTGGAAGAAGGTGAGCGCAGAGGGGCACCGAATCCAAGGCGGTAAATTGCAGCGAGCAACAGGCATTCCATGAAGATACAAAGGCGTTACGGAAAAAGAGAGGGGAAAAGAAAGATATCGAATGCTATAGGTGCGGGCAGCGCGGTCATTATAAAAATCAGTGCAAAAATAAAATCAAAGAAGAATCAACAAAAACGCAACAACAACAACATCGACCATTTACAGTTTTAGCAGCGGCAGATGTAAGTAAGTTAGAAGATTCGAGTTGGTGTCTAGACAGCGGGGCGACAGCGCACATGAGTTATAACTGGCGCAGTCGGTAGTTCGGTCAACGGTTCTGAATAGATAAATTTAAAGTGTAAAAACTGAATTAGTGATTGTGGCTTGATTGTTGACGGCATATCAACAACAAGTACTGCAAACCAAGTACACCAATTAAAGTGAACTTTGTTGAGGGCATATCAGCATTGCAGAGGACCACTTTAAAGCCATTTAGACCGTGGAGTTTTGACTCCTTATGACTAGGAAGAACTGAATCATGGAAAAAGGCTCCTGATAACTCTGATCCCGTAACTAATGTAAGTCAATTATTGTTTTCTTGTTCAAATTGTACAAAAACCATACATACTTTTATACAATATAAAAACATACGTGATTGTTATATACAATAGAAAATTTGAAACATAAACGCAAATAAAGAAATTTGGTAAATATAACTATATAAAAAAAAAAAAAAATTTTAAATATATTGTATATAAGAAAAAATAAGTGAAAAAAAATGTATATAAAAGGATACTTTATTTAATGAGCAAAATACAAAAAAGATTGAGTTTTCTTCCGTATCCAAAAAGACACAAAAGTCTTACGTCAATACCTGAAAATATCGAAGTTGATAAATTTACTTTTGATACAATGAGTTTACCACAACTAAATACAAATACGGGTGCCTCCTCGGTTTCTCCACCGCAAAATACTCAATATAAAAATTTGTATGACAATTTGAAAATACCGGACGCGATCAAAGATCTGCCAAAATTTGATGGTAACCCGAATTCATTACACGAATTTATAACTAACGTTGAAGAAATTCTGCAATTTATAAGAGGAACCGATGGGACACCCTACGGCCAAGTATTGTTGCCAGCCATCAGAAACAAAATCGAAGGGCAAGCAAACGACATTCTAAACATGTATGGCACTCAGTTAATCTGGGATGATATAAAAAACAATCTGATACTACATTATGCGGATAAACGCACAGAAACTTCTCTTATAAGAGATCTTCATGACCTCAGGCAAGGAAGTACATCTGTCAATGAATTCTACAGCGAAATAATAGCTATACAATCGCCTTTAAGCAACAATTTGCCTCTCCAAGAAATGGATCCGAGTGCAACTAAGGCAAAAAAAGATTTATTCCGAGAAATGTGTCTTAATGCTTTTTTGGCTGGCCTAAGAGAACCTTTAGGTTCAAATACTAAAGCAATGCGTCCAGAAACCTTAGCAATAGCATTCTCTTACTGCCTTGAAGAACAAAACATACAATACCAAAAACCAAACGAAAGATACTTCTCTCGCAAACAAAACTTTAGAACTTACCCCAATAATCACTATGTTAACCAGTACACTACACAACTTAAACAACAAAACTTTAACAGAAATTTTTCAACACCAAACACTTGTGATATTGCTGTCGAAAAGGTGACTCGTTATTTTTTTTTTACATTGCTGTGGAGAGATATTATAATATAACTGGAGAGATATTATTACGGCCGCTATCGCAACCTCAACGGAACACAACAAGCACCAGTAAAGCCACCTAGTGCTAATGTCTCAACCGGTCATCAACACCGGAAGTGAAGTCCCAGCAGTAACGAACTAAATATTATATAAGTTATATGAAATAAACGCTTATCTAAACTAAAAGTTAATACAATAACATTTCCATTCAATTTAGGGCATACAAAATAAATAGCTTACTAATCAATTATTGTAATAACATTTCCATAGAATTTAAGTTATATGAAATAAATTGCTTATTAAACATCTCCAATATTTTAATCACAAAAATGTATAAATAGTAGTTAAGAATCAATAAAAGAATCACTTGTCATATTGCTGTCGAAAAAGTAACTTGTTGTTTTTTTTCATATTGTTGTGGGGCGATAACGTAAATGGCGCAGTCGGTATCCCAGTGAACGGTCCACGAAATGCAAAAGTGAAATATCCTGAAGTGACCTCTGACGGGACATCAGAGCAGGCTAAAAGGAAATCATAAAGGCACAATTGAATCCAGCTGCAGAAATTCCGAAGGCATATCGAAAGAGGCAAACCATTCAAAACAAGTACCGGATCGGAGTAGCTTCGACTACTTACCGCTGGAAGAACCTGGGAATGCGGCGTATATTTGTACTGGCCTTATGGTAAGTCGAAAACTGTTAAGAACCGTTAAATAACATATATTACATAAAAAACCGTTTGCACATCTGTATGCACGCCAAACATAAATTAAAGCAAATATAACAAACGTGGACACAAGTTCCACGCACACAAAAACCCAAGCCTCTACCCAAAGATCCTTTAGAACAGACCAAACTATGCGTTCTATTACTCCAAGAAAACCCGAGTTCCAAAAGAACGAACTATTCAACTTCCAACATTCCAATCCATTAGAACCCCTACCACCAAAACCCGGACGAATACCAAGATACACGTGGAATCTTAGTAAACATTGATAACCAAAATTTTCGCTACTCAGCCTCGAACTACTAACAGGATACCTAGACATTAACAAACACGGTTCTGAACTAGGTTACATCAATATTTCATCTCCCTTCGGCAGACCGCTCAAGTTTTTAATCGACACAGGAGCATCCGCATCATTCATAAGTCTAAAATTTGTTAACCCTTCAGACCTTACTAACTGCAAACCAATAACTATAACAACAATTCTTAATAAATATAAATTAGACAGAGAAGTGACGCTTCCAAACTTTATTGAATTTAAACAACCAGGAAAACAAAGATTCTTAGTATTTGATCTCCACAACTATTTTGATGGTCTAATTGGCATCGATATCCTGACTCAGTTAGAAGCTAAAATAGATTTGCAAAAGCAACATGTCAAAACGAAAAACGCAGTAATTCCGTTAAATTTCAAACCAAACTTTTCCTCTGGCAAACATATCATTCCTCGCAACTCAAAAGTAGTTCTAAAAATCTCTGTAGACCTCCAAGATGGAAAAATTTTCATAAATGTGACTTATATCAACGAAACGCTTTACATACCAGAAGGAATATATTACGCGAAAAACTGGTATAGTCTCGTGGAAGTAATAAATATTTCAGACGATCAACAACTGCTACTCATCGAACAACCCATAAAAGTGGAAAAATATAATGACGAAGAATTCATTGAAACCTTTAATTTTGATGCAAACCTATCAAATGGTGAAAATATCGACCTTCTCCCATTAATCCGAACAGAACATTTAAATATTGAAGAAAAACAAAAACTTCTAAAATTATGCCAAAACTACACGGACATATTTTTTAAAGAAAATGAAAATTTAACATTCACAAACAAAATTAAGCACAAGATAACTACGACAGACGATATTCCTATACATACGAAATCTTATCGCTACTCTCATACACACAAAACGGAAGTACAACGCCAAATCGCAGATATGCTTAAACAAGGAATCATCCGCCCAAGCTATTCCCCTTGGAGTGCTCCAGTATGGATTGTATCCAAAAAACCAGACGCAAGTGGCAAACAGAAATGGCGGTTAGTAATTGATTGCAGAAAACTAAATGAAAAAACTGTTTCAGACAGGTATCCTCTTCCAAACATTAATGAGATTTTAGATAAATTAGGAAAATGCTTGTACTTTACCACGCTTGATTTAGCAAGTGGTTTCCACCAAATTGAAATGGATGAAAAAGATATTCCTAAAACTGCATTCACAGTAGAAGGTGGTCATTATGAATACGTACGGCTTAAAAAATGCACCTTCCACTTTCCAACGAGTAATGGACAATGTTCTAGGCGATCTTGTAGGCAAGATATGTCTTGTCTACCTTGATGACATTTCATATACTCAACTTCCCTTCAAGAACACATCCACAGCCTACAATTGGTGTTCGATAAATTGCGATCCTCCAATTTTAAAATTCAGCCAGATAAATCGGAATTTCTCCACAAAGAAACCACTTTCCTCGGACATATTATTTCCACAGATGGCATTAAGCCAAATCCCGCAAAAAAAGGCGCTACAAAAAACTTTCCAATACCTCAAACCCGAAAACAAATCCAAAGTTTTATAGGTTTTGTAGAATACTGCCGGAAATTTATAAAAGATTTCTCAAAACTCACCAAACCCCTAACTGAATGCATGAAAAAAGAAAAAATAATTGAACTAAATGACCGTTATATAAACGCCTTCAATACATGTAAATATATTTTAATTAACGACCCCTTACTACAATATCCTGACTTTACAAAACCATTCATATTAACAACAGACGCTAGCAATTTTGCACTAGGCGCAGTTCTATCCCAAGGACACATAGGGAGCGACAAACCAGTCTGCTATGCTAGTCGCACACTCAGTGATTCAGAATGCAATTATTCGACAATAGAGAAGGAACTATTAGCTATAGAATGGGCTACTAAATATTTCCGTCCTTACCTTTTTGGGCGCAAATTCGTCATTACAACAGATCACAGACCCTAACATGGTTGATGAGTTTAAAAGAACCCAATTCAAAACTGGTCAGATGGCGACTCAAACTAGAAGAATTTGATTACGAAATAATTTACAAAAAAGGGAAATTAAACACAAACGCAGATGCACTTAGCCGAATCGAAATAGACCCACCAACCGAAGTAGACATAAATATAAACGACACACTCTCCAATCAAGGCACCTCAGGTAGCACTGTACATTCAGCAGAAGAAAACCTCAATGACGGTATATATACACTTAGCCCACAAAGTCTGCGTTCACCTCACTAAATATTATATGTTATATTAATATACAGCACTTATGTATTTTACAAAACAATGCTTTTCGTTTATTTATTCTCTACATATTCAGTTGCAAAACTGTGAAAAAATTGTTCAGATTCGTGCATGCATATGCGAGATAACGGCATTTGAATGTCGCGACAACTAAATACAACCGCCAAAAAGTCTGCGTTCAGTTTATTTGTTTAAATGATACCGTTAGTTTTAAGAATGCTTCTTGCTTTTTATTGCGCAGTTTTTATTATTTGCATATTAGTCAGTTGTTTAACGCACCCAATGCTGCATCTTGTTTACGGAAAGGATTAATTTTTAAGCATGGAGTCAAAAGGAAAAGAAATTAGTGTTGGAGAAAGAAAAATAATTATCAAATTATGGAAAGAAGGAAAATCCTTTCGAAAAATAGGCCAAACTGTTGGAAGAACGTATTCCTCTGTACAACGCGTTATAAATAATTTTAAAGCAACTGGGATTTTAACATCTAAGCCGAGAAATGGTCGTCCAAAAAAATTATCTTTTCGAGAAGAACGCAAAATAATATGCATGGCGAAGACAAATCCGCGAACTACGTCCACAAAAATTGTTGAAAACGTGCAACAGACGTTCAATAAAAAAATTTGTGCGGAAACTGCAAGAAAAATTTTACATAAAGCTGGGTATCATGGTAGGGTAGCCCGTAAAAAACCATACATTTCACATGTCAATCGGCGTAAACGTATTGAGTTCGCTAACGCCTATATAAATAAGTCTCCAGAGTTCTGGAAACAAGTTATATTTTCAGATGAAAGTAAGTATTGCATTTTCGGCATTAAAGGACGTCAAATTGTTTGGCGGAAACCAGGAACAGCGCTGGAAAAACAAAACCTTGTAGGCACTGTCAAGCATGGTGGTGGTGGCATTATGGTGTGGGGTTGTATGGCAGCTGCTGGTGTGGGTAAACTGAGCTTTATTGAATCCACAATGGATAGGTGGGGGTATCTTAATATTTTAAAACAAAATTTAAAGCAAAGTGCAGAAAATCTTGGATTGTCATCAACGTTTTGGTTTCAACAAGACAATGACCCAAAGCACACAGCGGAGGTTGTACGACTTTGGCTATTGTATAATGCTCCAAGACAGCTTAAAACGCCCCCCCCAATCACCCGACCTCAACCCCATAGAGCACCTTTGGGATTTACTAGAGAAAAAAATACGACAGCATGTAATAACTAGTAAAGAGTCCTTAGGAAATGTTCTGCAGACAGAATGGGAGAAAATTACAACAGAAGAGACAGAGAAGTTGGTATATTCGATGCCAAACCGATTGGCGGAAGTTTTAAAACTACGGGGCTACCCAAGTTGATATTAATTTTCTTTTTAAGATAATATTTTTCATATTTTTCATACTTGATGTAAAACTGAACGCAGACTTTTTGGTTATTTATTTCTTTTGTTATGGCACTTATGTCACGTTATATCAATATCGAGAAGATTAATATAATTATTGTTTCTGTTATTTAAACTTAAGAAAATAAGAAATAAACTTATGGCAATAATTTGATTTGAATTATAGATTTATGTTTTATTTTCACATTACACGCAAAAAGTCTAAGGTGAACGCAGACTTTGTGGGCTAAGTGTACATATTTCAGAAAAACCTTTAAATGATTTTAATCTTCAATATATATTCGAGAAAAATCCTACCGGTTCAGAAACATTAACACAAATGCGTTTCAAAAATAAACGACGGTATTCACTGAAGAAGTAATAACCGAAATTTTCAAAAAATTTCTTAATCCAAACCGGGTATCAGCTATATTTACGGACGATGACACTTTCCGAATAATACAGACAGTGTATTCAAAATTTTTCTCGAACAGTAAGTTTTTCAAGCTATTGCGCTGTAAAGATTTACTAGATGACATAAAAAACACTGACGAGCAGGAAAAGGTAATAAGAAAGTATCATCAGAACAACAACCATCGAGGTATAAACGAAACCCATCTCCACCTTAAAAGAAAATTATATTTCCCATTTATGAAAAATAAAATTACTCAAATACGACAGAAATCCCCCGAAACCTGTTTACCAAAAACCAGAAACCCCAGAAAAACCCATAGATATCCTTCACATGGACATTTATAGCATAAAAGTTAACACAGTCAATATTCTCTGTTCATAAAAATGCAGAAACAGCAAAATCACATTTTGTGCGAACGGAAGTCATCGCGACAAAATGTGAAGAACCTTACTTACCTGTTCCATTTGCAATTTGATGATTAGCCAATATTTACTTACATGCAATATTTAGCGGAAGCAATCGCAACGGAATATAAGCCGCCGCGACTTCCAACAACAACAATAATAATTATAAAATATTGAATTACACAAATAACAATTTAGCAAGTAAGCAATTTCGTTGTAAATTGTAGCAAAATAAGAATTTAGTAAGTAAGCAAATTGTATTAGTAAGTAAGCAAATTGTATTAGCAAGTAAGCAATTTTGTACTATATAAGACATTATCAAATAAAGCAAGCAGGTTCAGTTGAAACTTAAAATCATTTTTACGAGTCGTGGCCTGCAGTCGATAACTTAAATAACCAACAAATTCTTACAATAATTGACAAATTTTCAAAATTTGCCGCAGGATATACTCTACCATCCCGAAATAGTATTTGCATATTAAAATCTCTAAAAAACTTCATTAACCTATATGGCATACCACGAAAAATAGTTGCAGATCAAGGATCAGAATTTACTGCAAACATTTTTAAAGATTTTTTTCGTCAATTTCAAATTCTATTGCATATTACTTCATTCCAACAGAGCAAAAGTAATGCTCTAGTTTAGAGACTTCACTCCACTCTTACTGAAATATATAGAATTGTGGCGACAACTAGAAAGGAAAACAACCTAAGTGAAAGCCATGATGATATATTAACTGAAACTCTCATAACATATAACAATTCAATACACTCCGCAACTAAATTAACTTCCTTCGAATTATTTTTTGGTAGAACTTTCAAATTTAATAATACAGTTAAATTTAATAACGAACATGAATACCTCACAAAACTCAATGAATTTCAGAACATCCTATATCCTCTAATTAAAGAAAAAATGAAACGAGATACCAACCTTGTCATACAAGGACGTTCAATAATGTGTGTGACTGACACATAGATGGCGGCACTAGTACTAAATCAATATTTTTTCGAAAGTTGGCAACCTTTTTAGGCTTACTGTCAAAATCATATGTTAATCCGACCATTTGTTTACAAGTTACAGTGCTTTAAGTGACGCTACTTTTGAGTTAAAAAAAAATGAATTCAAAGCAATTCCGTGTGCTGATTTATCATTGTTTTTTAATGAAAAAAACATACTGTTCAATGCCAGGAATGGCTTGAAAAACATTATTCGGACTCTGCTCCATCAAAAAGAAGCATTTGTTATTGGTATGCCGAATTCAAACGTGGTCGTACAGACACCGATGACATTCCATCTACTGGAAGGCCAAATGACGCTGTTATTCCGGAAAACGTTGAAAAAACACTGAAAAAAAGTGAAAGTGAGGGAGATTGTTGACATTCTAAAGATATCAGCAGGCAGTGTACACACCATAATACACGAACATTTGGGTATGAAAAAGGTGCTTTCCAAATGGGTGCCGCGTTTGCTCACACCGGAGCAAAAACAACAACGAATCGATGATTCAAAGAGCTGTTTTGACATGTTTACGCGCAATAAGTCGGAGTTTTTGCGTCCAAAATGATGACCAGATTGTATTCAATTTTCCAGCAGAAAATTCAACAGCTGATACACCAGGCCATGATAGAGTGAAGCTACTTCCATGTAGTGATGACGATGATTAGCAGGCAGATTCGTTCAGTGATAGTATCGGTAGTGATCAATACGCCAGCGCAGAAGAGTCAGAACTGATACACAAACAAGGCGTGAAGATTGGACCCGGTAGACCGAAATTAATTCGAACTTGTATGCCAGGACGTCCAAAGAAAGATTACAATATCATCCACGCAGCACAAGCTAAAGAGATACAGTTGCCGCAAACATTTGGTGAAGCATGTGGCAGAAAGCAGGCAGCCATGGACGCAGAATATGAGGCACTGGTGGCGAATGGTACGCGGACGCTGACAGACTTACCCAAAGGCCAGAAGGCGATTGGCTGTAATGGGTTTACACAGTCAAGAGAAACGAAGTTGGTGATGTTAAAAGTCATAAAGCACGTTTGGTAGCTAAAGGGTGCTCACAAAAGTTCGGCGTGAACTATGGTGAAACATTCTCACCGGTGTGTCGGTATGAAACAATACGCTTAATTCTTGCGCTTTCTGTTGAACTGAAACTGCACCTGCATCAAATGGACGTTTGTACAGCACATCTTAATAGCGAGTTAAAAGACGTAGTCTATATGAGGGGTATGCAGATAAGACCTGCCCCGGAAGAGTATTGAGGTTGAACAAAGCGTTTTATGGTTTAAAACAAGCAGGGAAGGAGTGGAACTCCAAGCTGAATGCAGCGCTAGTTGAAATTGGGTTCACTCAGTGCCAAAACGAGCCATGCTTGTATAAGCAGGACATGAAAGGTAGTCTTTGTTTAATTCTAATTTATGTAGATGATTTTCTTATATGTAGCGTGCCAGAAGAAGACAGATTTGATACAAATCAAATCAACGATTTCAACAATGTTTGAGTGCGTCAACAAGGGTCAATTGCAGATGTTCTTAGGTATGTAGATACAGAGCGATGGTGATTTAGGCAACATATCGATGAACCAATCATTTTATATCAAAGATGCGTCACATGCGTCACAGCATGCAGCAATGTAGGGTCGCAGCAACGGCATTAGATGCAGAGTATCAAGTAGCATGTGACAGCGAAAGATGCGTGGTAGAAGATCCAACGGCATATCAATCAGCGATCGGCGAGCTAATGTGGCTATCCAGACCAGATATTTACCATTCAGCTGTAAAGTTGGCACAGAGGAACAAGAACCCACATAGGGAACATGTCGCAGGTGTGAAGCATGAAATGCGGTACCTAGCAGCCACAATAGATCTGATTCGTAGATGCTGACTGGGGCGGTGCTATAAGCAATCGCAGGTCATACACCGGATATGTGTTTTTTCTGGCCGATTTCGTGGAAGTCCGAGAAACAGGGATCCATGGCCTTGAGTAGCACGGAGGCTGAGTACATGGCATTGTCGCCAGCTGCGAAGGAAGCGTGGTATTTGAGGCGCTTAATGATTGAGATTGGCTGTGGTAAAGCTAATACACCAATTGTTCAATATGGTGACAATCTCAGCGCCCAAGGCTTAGCTAAAAATCCAGTATACCATGCAAGATCAAAGCACATCGACATCAGAAAACACTTCGTCCGAGAGCTTGTTCAGAATGGCGATATAGAATTAAGATACATTTCAACTGAGAACATGATAGCTGATGTACTAACTAAGAATTTGTCGAAAACGAAGCACTCTAACTTTGTAAAATTATTGAATTTATATTAATTACTGTGAAATTTTAATGTAAACAGATTCACATTGAGGAAGGGTATTGAAAATAAATCCAATTGCAATGCGACTCTGTAGCACATACACATTAACATATGTGTATACAAATTCATATTGACATGTCATTTTCTATTTTAAAATTGAAGTCAGTTACTAAAATAAAGCGCAGTGATAAATATTAATTTTAAATTGTTTTAAACCCTTTGCTGCTTATTACCATTTATGTAAAAAAGTACGTTTTTGCTACCATTATCATCAAGAGGGATTTAATTTTTTCCCCCTTTCTCACCCTTCTTAAATGCCACTTTTGTGAGGGAGTGTCAAAATTTTAATGTCACAAGTGAGCAAACCTTTAATAACACTGTGGAACAAATTCAGGTTAGTGGTGGTAAAATTAGGTCCATTCTGAGAGTGGCGGGTGAAAATAGAGGCGAAATTAGAAGACCCGTATCGCGCCGTTTTTTTATGTTAGTTCGAATTTTTTTTTAATCGGCCTTCGAAGTTTGCAGTCAAATGCCGATTTTCAGTATATTGTTTCATAAGTACCACAAAAATTTTCGAAATCAATTATTTCAAAAATTGTAATTGTTGCACAGGTCTCTTGCAATAATTTGGCTTTTACAGATTGAAAAAATATCAATTAGTCGACGAGTTATAGCCAAAAAACCATATAAACAATTTTGCTCCGATTTCGAACTTTGAAGGCCGATTAATAAAAAATTCGTACTAACATAAAAAAACGGCGCGATACGGTTCTTCTTATTTCGCCTCTATTTTCACCCGCCACACTCAGAATGGACCTAATTTTTGCTAACCTGAATTTGTTCCACAGTGTAATTGAATCAAGGCTTATTATAAGCACATCTGCTCAGCCAACTGTGCAACAAAAAAAAATACATATGCATATACATATACATATATATAAAATAAAAAATAAAGAAATTATTTAGCGAACGGTGCAAAGTGTTGGTGCGAAGAGAGAGAATAGCCGCTTATCATCTGCACATCTGCCCAGACATCTACGCAGATGAATGACATCTGACACCCATAGGGATAAGCAAACTACCCAACAACATGCCGAATAAGTAACCGAGCATATGCGGAGAATCGAAGGAAATGAGCGACGGGGAGCCGCTACGTTCGATGGGAGAAAAAAAAAGAGCTTATCAGTATGATGAAAATGCAGAGGCATATCAACATGCCAATGAGAGACATGGTGAGTGTAATAGAGAGGCAGCATCAGAAAGCACTACGCACACAACATATCTAAGCCACCCACTGTGCGCGCCAATCAAAGCACACAAACCGATACAATGGAGAACGATCGCAAAAAGCAAGCAAAGAGAACCCGCACGGCTGCCAATAATGGGCGGGATGCACCCGATTCGCCGCAGCAAATAGCAAAGTGCTCAGCACAGAATCGGCGAGAGGACCAATAGAAGTCAAGCCCAAAGAGCAACAACGCTGCTCCAACCAACCAAAAGAGATGGCAGCTGTAAAGAAGCAAAGCGCGGCAGGTGTAGGCATGAACTCGCCCCTAGGCGCGGAGGACACCCGATCTCGTCAAGGTTGGTCAACAGTGGTCAAACGTAAGACCAAAATCACGCAAAATAGACCAATGAAACCTGACGCATTGGCCCTGAAAAAAGTCGGTGCACTATCATACGCAGAAATATTAAAAAAAATTTAATCGCAGCCTGAGTTCACAGAACTGAGCCATATCGTAAAGAGCATTAGAAAGACGGCGAAGGACGAATTATTATTCGAACTAAAGCGGCAAGCTGATCCATTAGTTCGCATACGTAAAACTGGCGACGAGGATGCGATGTTGTACAAAAAATCAATAACAGCATACACACATACATATGTACGTATTGGGCGCACACCAGTCGAGAAGTGAAACAAAACAAAACGACAAAACCTACCTGCGCACAACAATAAGAACAGTGAATGTGCACGGTTTAGCCATCCGTGAACAAGAGCAACCATTAAATTAATCTAAAAAAAATCGTTTGGAAAAGAATGTCTAGCGACCTGCGAGAACGAGTACGAAGTTGTCCCACATGCCAACGATGCAAGATTATGCACCACACGAAAGGACAGCTTAAACCTTTTGCTATATGTTAAATGTAGATACCGTCGAGCTTTTTGCCCGCTCACGAGGTTATGCATATTGCTTAACCTGTGTAGACCACTTTCCAAGATGAACTGATAAGATAACTGTCAGGGAGCTGTTAAATGGTTAGATGAGTCGATTTGGAACGTTCAGATACATCACTACCGACCAAACACGACCATTTGAGTGCATTGTTCCAACAATTAGCTAAATTGCTTGGCGCGAAGCACATTCACACAACGCTTTACCACCCGCAGGCGAACGGAATAGCGGAAAGGTGGCGCCGAATGCTAAAGGCTTCACTTAGATGTCACTCGGCGGACACGAACTGGGTCGACATACTACCCATCGTTTTGCCTTGGGGTCTAAGAACTGCCATAAAGGAAACTTAGTTGTATATGTGGCAGAGATGCTCTACGGCCAACCAATCCGCTTACCCTACGATTTGATAGACATCGACGAAAGAGCTCCGGTATGCAAACAAAGTTTCCTACGAAAACTACGGCAACATTTCGAAAACAACAGACCAATACAGACTTTACAACACGGAAAACCCGCTATTTTATACCGAAGGACCTGTGTTTCTGCAGCCACGTTTTTTTACGAGATAACTCGATACAGAAGTCTCTAAAAGCACCGGATAGTATCCGGTTGTCAACAGGTATCTTACAACATATACCACGTCATACGATTTCTGCAGCATATCATATCTTTTGTGCAGTTAATATTAGATGAAAGGCGGCATACTCCGAACGGAGTACCGAATGGTAGCCACGCACCAACCCATTCGGCTACAGCGGGCGCATAATGGGCATTTTTTTCTTGTTCACTCCACTCGGGTGCATAGGGCCTCGACAAGACGCGTCTTGCGTTGATTTCATTAATCTATTTGATTTCTAACAGGGTAGGTGATTAGCCTGCCGCTACCAGTCCTAAGTAATGGGAATGCCCATTTGTCGTTGCTTAGGAACAACGCCTTCTTACTGTTTATAGCGCCATCTGAGTGTCACATTTTTCTGGCAGAAGGATCACTCAGATGGTTGAGGACTTCGCTAAATTTGGTGTGTCGGCGCGATTGCCCGCTTCTCTTGTTGGCGCCACTGTTGCAATGTGTAACTGTATATTTTTCTTTTATTTTTTTGCGTGTTTTAGCAGCCACAATGCAATTAATGGCTGACTTTTTGTGCGGGAGTAAGGATTGAAAGGATAAGGTTGTTGAAGTTGAGGAATGAATTATTATTATAATTTTTTTTTCTCGCATTTTTCCAAAGTTACCTACTTTCCTAGTTCCTCATAAAAAAAAATAGGCATACAATAACGCTTTTAATAATATTGGTGTCAAGATGTCATTAAAATTGAACATTTTTACATTTACTTTTACATTAGATCTTGAGGCTGTTAGTATTTCTTGATCTTTTGTTTAAATGAGAATGCTGCGAGAATTTTCATGTTAACAGATATCAAAGCTCTACCTTCTAAAATTCTATAAATTGCTTATTTTCTTCGTTTTTTGTTTGTTTTAGAATGGTCCAATTATGTAGATCGCACGACCAGTCGCGTCACATTTAGATACACAACAGCGGTATGATTAAAAAATATTACTTTAAATTTAAAAAAAATTTAAACAAAAAAAAAAAAAAAAAGATTTCGCCGGTAAATAGCCAACGATTTGCACATCAAGTGCACGTTGTAAATTTACTACTACTTTTTTAAAAGTCATATCACAAATTTAAAATATGCCTACCGCTAGCTCATCTTACATGCTATGTAAATACTTAACTATGTAAAGCTAAACAAGGTGCATTTATTAAAGGTGGTGGCACAAGACCAACAACAAAGTTTTTTATGTTTGATTGTCCCGGCAAAGTATTGGAAAAGTAGAAAACAAAAAATTAATTTGCCTTGTTTTATGTTGTGCTGACAGCCAATGGACACAGCGAAGGAAAAAAAACAAATCAGCTGATTTACCAACACCACCGTTAATAAATTCGCCTTGAAGCTAAATAGATGGCCTCCTCTTCGGGCCAAAAACGTATAAACACAGTACTTCGTACGCACATGTACATACATCGTAACAAAAGCTCCTGAAGCATTTTAACCTAGTGTTTTATGAGTTGCATGTTCAGTGTTTAAAATTGCTGCCTCTGGTCAAACTTACATACTATGTACCTGCCGTGTCCGTAATTTTATAGTGGTAAGCAGGGAGCTTTGGTTTTTTCGTAATTTTGCTTCTTCTGCAGTCGGGTTTTTGCATGTTGGAAAAATGATATAATGATACGCTGAAATTCTTCGTTACTGCCGTAGTTGTACTTGCGTCGATAAGCCTCTGAAAGTTGGAAGCGAAAAAACGAATAAATTTTTGAAGCAAAAAAACTATGTAATCATCAATGCACCTTTTAGAGCATCTGTTACGCGCAGTGTGCGTATGGCTGGCTTCTCAGGTGTGCCAGTCCAACAAAAATGTTTAGCAACATTGTCGGTCATAATACGACGCCAAGATGATTTTATAAAAGCCACGGTATGGTTGGATTTTTGCGCAGCGAATTCATTTACCTGCAAGCCAATAAATATGTACTCGTATGTTAAAAAAATTCAATAGAGAATATAAACAAAATCTGACTTACTAAATTTTTATATGCTTCGGCAGAGTCACTAATTAATTTTTCGAATGCTTTGAATTCCGAAACCGTATGAAATGGGTTTTCAGGTAAGATTTCTTTGTAAATAACATTCACGGGATTTATATCCTCATGAGCTTCTTGATTCAAAGAATTTCCAACTTTTTGCTGTTCTACAAAAGAAAAAAATAATAAATATATATGATTTGATAAATTTCCCGTAGGGTAACGGGTACTTCGGTACGAATCTCGGTGAAAGACTAAAATGAAGAAACAGTTTTTTCTAATAGCGGTCGCCCCTCGGCAGGCAAAGGCACACCTCCGTGTGTAATTCTGCCATGAAAAAGCTCCTCATAAAAAATATCTGCCGTTCGGAGTCGGCTTGAAACTGTAGGTCCCTCCATTTGCGGGTGCTTTTTTAGGGGCATATAACACATTCGACCTTATTGTGAATTCCGTGTGAACAAATCGTTCCCACGGGGGAAAATAATTTTTTTTTTGTATTGGTCATATTGAAATTTACGATGAGGCCGAGTATTACATTAAAACTCAAAAAATCAATAAATTAGCCAATATTTTGGACTTTTCAGCTAACAAGTTCTATGGCATTTAGTTGTTATTGTTATTATCACCCGGCAATATGTGAGAGAAATCCTACACAATGCTAACCACCTATCAAAACTTTTTTTATGAGTGAAAATCCTTGGCCGGATATAAATCCGGGTAGTTCCGACTGTGTAAAATCGACTGCCGTAATTATTGTTTATATAACACATGAGCTGAACAGTCCCGGGCCGAACACATAGGTGCCACTAGTTTTATTCACCACTTTGTCAGTTAGTATTTAGCTTAAAAAGACAGCTTTTAAAATTTCATGATATTCTATTCGTTAGCTCAGGAGTTTTTGTGCTAAGACTGACGCTACTTTTGTTATTTTCGAAACAATGGATCAAAAAGAATTTCGTCTTTTAATTTTACACTGCTTCTTGATGGAAAAAATACCGTTCAAGCGAAGCAATGGCTTGAAAAGTGTTATGTGGACTCTGCTCCATTAGAAACAACAATAATGCGATGGTTTGCTAACTTCAAACGTGTTCGTAGAGACACCGATGTTGCACAACTCAGTGGACGTCCAAACAAGCCGGTAACAACAGAAAACATAAAAAAAATCCGCAAAATCGTTTTGAATGATCGAAAAGTGAAGTTGCGTGAGTTAACTGACATCGTAAAGATATCAAAAAATGTGTTGGCTTTATATTGCATGAGCATTTGCCTTTGAGAAAGCTCCGTTCAAAGTAGGTGCCGCATTTGCTCACTGTTTTGTTTCTTCAAGACAACGCACCGTGTCACAAGTCCATCAAAACAATGACATGAATTAAACTTCGTATTGCAGGAAAAAAATTAAATTAAATTAAATTAAAATAAATAAATTAAAAATAAAATTAAATTAAATAAAACCCGTGTTCTCTTTGTTAGGCCCAAGACTTTTCAGACCATCTGTTATAAGCAATATCGGCCACGTGGCTACGTCGACTGCATTCTACGAAGACCACCATCCCATTGGTCCAGTATTTATTTTATAATATATTAAGTAACAATAAAATTATCGTACAAAAAAGGAGGAGGCAGCGTTAGCTTTAGATGGGCATAACGCATACTCACAAAACGCCATCAAAGTGCGCTGTTCGATATTTTGTACGCGTTTGGCACTTAGACAATTCAGTTATTCACGTATGGGATCAAAAAGTTCCGAATTATATCGCTGTTACGCTCAGCCTTGGTCGTATCGTCGGCTTTATCTGTATGTACCAATGATGCCTTCGGTGTGCGAACGATATTAAACCGTATATTTTCCGAAACGAAATGGGGATTCGCGAGTCTCGAGAAGATAATTTTCACTACATATGTGGCAATTTTACTTAATCTCATAACCATTGAGTCAAAATTGAGCCTCAATGTAATGCGTGCCAGGTTGTCTGTAAGTTTGGCACACTAAACTTTGGGCGATTTGTAAACATTGTTCAGTTACAAAACTTTAAATGGCAACTTGATGGAGTCTACTGAGCAGAAATATCGAGAACGTGAGCCTAATGGGGCAGTTGGTTTAACAAATATCTCTGCCTATACGTTTAAAAAACAACATTTTCTTATTAGGAAAGTAAATCTACCTAAACGCCTTACTAGGTTGTATGTATCCATTCTAGTATTATTTTAAATACTTATTAAAAGCACACCTTTGTAGAAAGTTTTTGGAGAATCCTTTATAAGCGATTTGAGTTCCGCAATATCTAAAAAAGAAAGTAATGTATATTGATTAATACATACATATGCAATAAAGTGAAATAATATAGAAAAACGCGTTGGTCACCTTTTTTAGTCACAATCTCATTCAGTTCCTTTTGATGGTTAGAAGGATGATTGAAGTTCAGCTAGAAGCATAAAAACATTATTTTTTTAATTTTGTTCTTAAAAATGGACAATATAATTTTCCGCTGATATTATTAGATATGCTATATAAATTATTGTCATTTCCTGGCTTATTGCTCTAAAAAAATTTCGGCAAACAGATTAGCTATTGGGTTGGGGGAATAAGTTCATAGCGTTTTTATATTTTCTTTTAGTTTACAACGATTAGTTTGCTGTTTGGCAAAGGGTAAGTATTCATTCGATAGAAATCTTTCCGCTCTACAAAATTATGTTAATTGTATTTTTGAGTTATTTAATTTTGTATTAGTTTTGAAGCTTAGAAATGGAATACCCAGAAGGCAAAAATCAATATTTTCGACACCCGCTCTCCTTTGCTTTTCATCGAGGTCAAAAAGCTGCCGAAGTAGCCCGCGACATTTGCGACATGTATGGAGAAGGTGTCATAGACGAGTCTACATCACGGAAATGGTGTATAAAGTTAAAAAACGGTGACTTTGATGTCGATGACACATCCCGCAGCGGAAGGCCTTCTGAATTCGAACAAGAACGTCTCAAATCACTTTTGTACGGTCGCCAAACCAATCGAGAATGAAAATGAGAAAAATTAGCTGCGATCATAAAACGATTTCAATCACCTTCATTCAATGGGATTTACCGAAAAATTGAAAGTCTGGGTACCTCACGAGCTCAACGCAAAAAACAAAGAAAGTCATCTTCAAATTGCTTCTCAGCCTCTCGCCCGCCATCGAGCAACACGCGGTCATAGACAGCGCTTTTTGTACCGAATCATCACGGGAGATGAGAAATGGTGCCTATATATCAATATGGAGAAAGAAAGGAGTCGGTGGCTCTAGGAGGTACGACAAAGCCGAGAGTCACGCCGGATCTTCATCCAAAGAAGTTTAGTTGATATGTGTTTGGAGGGACTGAGTGGGAATGGTGCACTGGAAAATGCTCGAAAACAATGCCACGGTCAACAAGTAGCTCTACATTGCCCAGATACACCGCGTGAATGAGGCTATTCGACTGAAAATACCTGATTGACATGGTTAAACCATACTCCTTCACGACAACTCCAGGCCCCATGTTGCACAAGTCGTGAAAGCCGCACTCCAAGAGCTCGAATATGAGGACATTCAGCATCCGGATACCTGTCAAGCCATATAAAGGGAGTTACCTTCGATAAAAAAGAGGACGTTCCCACGACAGTCGGTTCTACGTTACGGTTACGGGGAAAACCCAAAATTCAATAGATGCATATGGCTCCGGTTATAGCTACGGTGTTATGGTGCGGCACCTATAATCGTTTACAGTAATGCCCATATGTTTAATCAGAACAGCTGATTTCTATGGTTACGGTTATGACTAAGGTACGGTACCACTAATCGCAGCTTAAATAACCTGCATGAATAAAGAAACTAGCGCGGTCCCCTCCCCGCTTAGCGGTTGGGGAGAAACTTTAAATTTAAAACTAAATTCTGACACCGGACACCCTGTATATTATTTGAATTTGTATCTAGAGCAAAAATTCAAGTTGTTTACCATTAGTTAGAATTCATTGACAGAAACTAGGATATATTATACATTTATCTACGTTCCCATGGCAGTCGGCTATAGCAGCATTCTCTGAGCATGTATGGGGAATGTTTATGCTGCTACAACATACATTTATCTACTGTACATAAAGGCTTTTCCAATAACAGGTGTTATTTTGAATAGCCCGCAATTTCGGTAGATGTTACTTGAAGCTGTAATTTTAAGATATTTGACAAGTAGAAACTACGCTATTAATAAAAATCGACCGATACACGCTTAAATAACGCATTGAAATTATTAAAATTCACTATAAAAATGCTGAAAATTTGGCAGAGAGGGTTCGATAGCTCGAACAATTTTGGGTCATCGTGAAGCACCTTGTCGAACCGCATTACAGAAATTGGTGAAAAAAATTCGAGCTGTTGGGACAAGTTAGTGATGTGAAGTATAAAACCCGTGCACGTCGCTCAAGAACAGCCGAAAATATTGCTGTTGTAGCCGAAAGTGTTGAAGAAAACCCAGGTTGGTCCATTTCTCGTCGTTCTTTGGAATTAGGCATTCCACAAACGTCATTACACCGTATTTTGCATAAAGATTAGGGTCTTAAGGCTTATAAAGTCCAGTTAACACAAGAACTCAAATCGGCCGATCATCAACAACGTCGTGTCTTTGCTGATTGGGTCGTTGAAATGCATGAAAATGATCTGGGATTCCATCGAAAAATCATCTTGAGTGATGAGGCCCATTCCCACCTCGGTGGTTTCGTCAACAAGCAAAATTGTCGGATGTGGGGCTCGGAAAATCCAAGAGTTATTGTTGAAAAGCCCCTCTATCCCCAACGTGTGACTGTTTGGTGCGGTTTATGGTCCGCGGCCGTCATTGAACCTTACTTTTTCGAAAATGAAGCTGGAGTAACAGTTACGGTGAATGGATTGCGCTATCGAGAAATGATTAACGATTTTTTATGGCCGGAAATGGATGGTATTGATCTGGACAACGTTTATTTTCAACAAGACGGCGCTACGTGCCACACATGCAACGAAACCATTGATCTTTTACGGGAATACCACCTCTTATTGGAAAACTCTTTATATAGCAAAATATTTTACTTACATTAGAGACTCGCCAGTCTTGCACTAGGCCGCGAAATCGTATACGCGCACCAATATCGCACCCGAATATATCCCTTAAATCCACCTCACGTATAGCCTTCATACAATCCAAATCAACATTCAGTGCTCTCAGTTTAAGAAAATAGTGTTGAAGGTTATACTTCGTTAAAAGATTTAAAAAGTCATCGGCTGAATCTAGTTCGAGAAGAGAATAAAAGATTAATATAATTAAATAGATAAGTTTAAACGAAATTTCAAATAATTAATAATTAATTACTTTTCTTATTTAACGAAATAGAAGCATCATCATCGTCCTCATTATTAATATCCGAATCGAATTCTTCATTCACTAAAAGCGGAATGTCATCACAACTGCTATCGATACTATTATTTTTAGCATCACTATTATCAAGCATATCGTGTTTATGGTGTTGTTCTTCATTGAAATCAATTGGGTCTATAGCTGACTCAAAATTTGCTGTTCTTTTATGCCCTCTTGTTATATTGAATAATAATCGATCTTCATTGGAGGTAGCCGAATAAGAATTGGCAGGTGTGTCGGAAATATCAAGCGTAGGTTCCAATTTTATTTGTGATGCCAATGTGGAGACGGCAGTATGTGAATCACTCTCCTTGCTTTCGTGTGCTCCAGAACTATTTAAAAATTGCTCAACTGGTTCTGTGCCAATTTGAATGGCCGCAATGTTGGCAGAACTTTTCGAGCTGTTTCCTATAGGCGAATGCTGCAAATAAGAAACAATTTAGAATTAGAGCTTAAGAGTGACTAAAAAGGTAACATATAAATGAAAGTTTAAAAGAAGTCAGCAGAAAATTAAACAACGCGTCAAATTACTTAGAAACGACTATATTGGTTCAAGTTGCCCTCTGTAGCTTACGTATGTACATATTTACATACAAACATGCATGTATTCGAATACACGAAAATTTACATAACGTGAACATTTGAACAAGTAAACTCAAATCCCTTTTCAATTTTTATACTGCGACTATTCACGCTGCAGGCTACAAAATTGCTGTCTCAGCAGAAACAGTGTCAATATGTTTACGTGCATACGTATGCGTAAAAGCACTATACTGCCACATCAGCAGTAAGGTATTTTTCATTCTGCAACTGTCGCTCCTTGTGCAATGTGATTTGATTGATACACCATCAAGCAGAATATAATAAACTTAAAAATGCGGCAACTGTTTGTATTAAAATCTTTATATGCACCCATACATATATGAAGGCTTTATTGTTTATTTATTCGATTTGAATCCATTCTTTAACCAACGTTTGAATTCCTTAGGATCGTCACTTCAGCAGCGTTCCCCGTATTTGTATGGGGAATGTTTATGCTGCTAGATGAAGACGCCCGGTAATCTGTAATAACTACATTGCACTGACAGGGTTTAGTAAGCTGATACAAAAACAACATAATCCCCTTAATTTTAGGTAGTCATGGGCGATTGCGTACATGACTTTTCAATAATTACCTTAAATTTCAGCTCTAAAATATGCATTTTCAATTTGGCTTCCTTTAGCTCCACTTTTTGCTTTTCAACCAACCATTTCTGCTTCTCCAACTCCCATTTATGCAATTCGGACTGACGTTTAAATCTCTCAGCTTCCCACCGGTGCTTCTCTGCGGATCGCAATTCCTCGTTTTCACAGAAGATGTGCTTTGGTTCAATCGAGGTGTCTTTATATTTCCTTTCCCAGCTATGAAAAACTGATCTTACATTTCTACCTTCTATTGACGGTGCCGAGTTCCAAGATAATTCTTTATTAGAGTGTTCCTACAAATATTTTTTATACACATATCTACATACATGCGTTGTTTTCATAAAAGAAATAGTCTCCATACATATTCTCCGGATTCAGACTCTTGGATAGGATCATCTAAGCTGCAACTTTGCGCTGTTTCATCGAAGGCGTTGTGATCAGTACTAAATGTATTGATTGCTACCAGGAAAACAACGATTATCAATATTGAAACCTTTCTGCCGGTCAGTTATAAACGTTTTTAAGTAAAAAATTCTAATTCTCATGGCTTAAAGTATACCGGTATCGTCACAGCAAAATGTTTCCAATAAATAAATTTCTATTATTTATTAATTTACCGTCGCTATCAGCGTCATCCGTGTTGCCGACTGCAGAAAACCTTGCTAGTGCCGCTATCCTTTCTGGAGTCTCATCAACAATGTTTTTACATTCTGCTGACGCTTCCTCTTTTACTCCGCTCATGCTCCTTCTAAGCTTACGTTTTATATTGTCATACTTTTCTCTTAAATTTTTTGAACCTCTCCTCAAACCAAATTTTTTGGCGAATTCTGAATCAATTTTGGCCCATACTTTCCGCTTCATTTCCCAGGTAGGCCCATCTGTTATTTTGCATTCAACTACTTTAATGTGTTGCTGCGCCAACTTCAGCAAAAAGTTTTCTTCAACTGATGTGAAGTTAGGCAATCTATTTCGTTTTTTATACCCGAACATAGTTCAGCTTTTTATCACCTCATGCGGCACAATCATACAAGCATTTACGGGTGTAAGGTGGTTTAAAAATGTGCAATTAAAACAAAACTTCCAAAGACGCGTTTACCATAGCTATTTAAGCTGAAGATGCAATTGGATTTATAGTATCAGAGTAAAGATTCAGAGTCGCAGGACCAAATTTAGTCACAAGAAAGTCTAAATGAGTACTAATCGGCGCGTAGTGACCCCAGTATATCATCTGTGACAGTTATATTAATCCAAAGGTTGGAAGTGATTTCTTTTTTCACTTTTTAGAAGTCATTTACAAAAAACTGTTATTTTCTATTACTAATTACACGAAAGTAAAGACATTTTGTGGTCAAACTTGATTGTTCCTCCACTTATGGTACTATATTTGAACTGTATTTTTCAAAAAATTTCGAAAATATTGCCAATAACTCTAATATGTCGCTAATAGAAATGTATGTAAAACTGGAGTACCGAATAAAGAACTCAACAGATGATGCTTGGTATTGCCACTTTATTTAGTTGTAGAAATAATTTAGTTTTATTAATAAGGTGTTGAGAGGATCAAAACAAGTAAAAGTACGTTCACATATGCATTAATTACCAATAAATCCACAAAATTAATCTACCCATTCACATATGGTAGATTACCTGTAAAATTGACAACCAGCTGACAATACTGTTCTCAAAGCGTTTCCACGACAGTCGGTTCTACGTTACCGAAACGACCCGGATTTATATCCGGTCAAGGACTGTCACTCCAGCAGCATTCCCCGTATGTAAGTATGGGGAATGTTTATGCTGTTACAACAACAACAACAACTGTTCTGAAAGGTTTTTCTTTATAGAAATTATAAATAATAAACAGTTGGAGGAAATCCGTAAAAGACGTTTACTGAGGTTTCAAATAAGAGGATACACGCAGGAACAAACATTATTGGAATTATGTCTACAAACCTGCTTTCTGGACTGGCATCCATTTTATTTAGCTTTAACTTTGACGTTTTTCTTTAAACGCGTAAAAATAATGATCTATTACGCAGAAAGCACACGGTTGTATGTCAAAAAGTATGACTATTATCTAGGATTATTTATAATCTCAGATTGTGAGAGAGATATTTTGTTTGGGGAATCTCGCTTTTTAATTACGGATTGGGAGTTAAACACGAAAAAGTAGTTCATCTACATGTATGTGAACTTATTATAACAGAAGTGTACGCGCCAATTATTTTATTTTATCTTATTTTTTAAGAGGAGGAATTTCTTTTATGGACGCTTGTAACACATCCTGAAAAGTTTGCAGTAGATTCGGATATGTTTCTTGTTTCTTTGTCTTCCAGGTTTTGACTTTAGAAATCATTTCATTTGTGACACTTACAAAGTGGTGCAACTTAATTATCTGTCACTAAAAAACCTTGAAGTCGTGAACTATACCATGTTTTCGTTGTAAGTTTTCTTCAGTGTAGCCTGCAGTAAGAATGAACGTACCCTAAGAAAAAATGGGCACAACTAGAAAACTGTAGGGGCTGCACTGGTTAGAAAAACAAATGCGAAATTGTCATAAAGCAGACTGACTGACGTTACATTTGTCAAGCTTTATAGTGCATACATTTTGTATAAATCGCGTTTTTAACAAAATCGAAGTTCCGTGTTTTCTTAAATCATTAGGATTAAATAGAAATTAGAAAAGCTAGCTAAATAGTTGTTAATAAAATGAGCACTAGCGGCGATTCACAACCTTATCTGAATGATTTCATGATGCGAGACGATGAGGATGTCTCAGGTGGTAAGACTGCGTCTTAAGTGGCGAAGTAACTCTAAACAAGGGAATATTCGTAAGAGTATTAATTTATCACCTTTTATATCTGTAGATGATGAGTCCGATAATAAACATAGCGGTAGTAATTACATGCTGCGTGAACAGGATCGTTTTCTGCCTATTTGTAACATCATCAAAATCATGAAGGTGCCTGTGCCGGAAAATGGCAAAATCGCTAAAGACGCCCGCGAATGCATACAAGAGTGCGTTTCAGAATTCATTTCGTTTATAACTTCAGAGGCGATAGAGCGTAGTATTGCAGAAAATCGAAAGACAGTGAATGGGGATGATTTACTGTATGCATTTGCAAATTTGGGTTTCGATAACTACGTAGATCCATTGTCTATGTACTTGCACAAATTTCGTGAGGTAAATGAGTGTGCTAATAAAGAGTATGCGATCTAAGTAATTATTTAGTTTACCATCTAGTCTACCAAATCGGATCGTAATTTATATAATGAGCCCAATATGCTGCAAGACGACTCATCTACCGAATTTCGTAAGACCGATCTGCCGTAAACAATGCATACATATATATATTTTTGTTTAATTTGTTAAATTGGAATAATAAAATAGCAATATACTGTTAATGGAAACACTATACAAAAAAAAAAGTGTAAAAATGCCCGCATGCACTCATCTACAACACTTTCACCTATAAATGGGGAATATGCAAAATATCACAACGCACCAAACATTAACCAACTACCCAGCACTCACACCAATTGAAATTCCAAAGATTTAACTATTTCTACATATTTTTATTTAAAAATTATAAACTTCATCAAAATTACAGTATACAAGTTACTATTTTCATAAAATTATCTTACGTTACTGAAAACAATGAACAAGTGAAAAATCTATTTGTGCAAATTTTAAGTACAAAAAAGAAACAAAATTTCTACAGCAACAATTGCGGACAACAGTAATTCTACAATAACAGCGAAAGCATTAACAACATTAGCCGGAACACTGACAAATACAAATCCTGCGATCATCACCACCAATTCTGTGGCCGGTACTGCAAATACCTTTTCGGATGTGAAATTGTTCGAAATAATCGAAACAAATCAGCAGCAGCATCGTCAACAAAATGGTATTCACGACATATTGCCCTCTCACGGTATCACAATAACACCGACATCAACATCGACCTCAGGCGCGTCAGTTAACTTATTAAGCACAGGTTGTAATCAAACAAGCGACAGTGTCAGCAATACGAACGCAACATTAGCATCCGTGCGACGATCGGCGCGTCTGCAAACACGTCCCCAGCTGCCAGTAATAACGACTGTAGCGAATGAAATACCGAGTAGTATCATGAATGCCGCCGACCAACTGATATACTTTGATGCCGATGAATTGCATCAACATGTTTTGCAACAACAACAGCAACATCAACTTAATAATAGTGGCGATCATTTCATGCAGATGTAAAGGGCAAATATTCAATAGACGAATTTTTCTAGAACGTTGACGTCATTAATTCTATTAATTTATTGTCATAAACTAAAATTCTTGTTGTAAGTGCAGACAATTTTTTTTAAATATTACGATTAGTATAAACGACAATGTGCAAAATTGACAAGCGCAAATTATTGGCAACAATCCTACAACAAACACCTAAAACTGAGAAACGTAAATTGAGGGTTTTTTATATTTTTTACTGCACCTGGGAATAGAGGCGTATTAAAATTTAAGATATTCGATTTATTTAGTTTACCTAATTTGGTAGTTTGGAACATATTCAACGAAGTTGATATTACAAGAAAAAATCGCAAAAACAAAAATACAATGGGAAATATTTATAATACTATATAAATCAATTGTTAATTTGTGTTTCACATATTCGGAATATAAACTTTTTATGCTATTTCCAGTATTATGTATACATTATTTTATCATTTTTCTAAATTAATAGTTGGCATTATTGAAAATAGACTTAGTTTTTGCGGTCATTGGCACTTTTAGCTAAAATTTTTTTATGGTTGTGTTTATTGAAAAATTCATATAAAGATATGGGAGGCGTTAATTTAAACAAAAATGTACTCATCACTTTAATTTATAATAAATTGTGTATACATATGTCCACTTAGATCCACATATGTATGGCCCATTTAACCATTAGAAATAAATAATTTCTGTTTTTGGTATTTTTATTTGCCTTTGTGAGGAAAACTCACAATTGTTCAAAGAACTAGGTTTTTCTTCTGTAATAGGTGAGTTTTTCATACGTTTGCGAAGTAGGACCAGAGTTCGCAAAGTTGAATTGATCAGCTGTTCTGTGTCGGGTGTGCATTATTTGAGTTACTGGACGTGACTGACGTTCTTAACCGTAGGTCACTAAACTTGAATCAGTGTTACTTTGTCACTAATCATTCGTCTAACGGAGTACAAATTAAAAACGAGTATATTTTTATAATTCCTTTTTTCATTTCAAACAAATGCGTGTCTATTGAGAGAAGTATTATATTATTTCTATTTAACTATTTGTGAAAATTCTGTTAGTGAGATGGTGTGACGGGAATGTGTCGAATTCGCGAAACTTAGGCGTGAGTTAAAAGTTAGGTTAGGTTTTTGTGGCAGTTGGTTTCAAAAATAGACATCTCCCTGCGGAGCACGAAAATTTCAATATTTATTTACCATGGAACCATTTAAACGCTCCTATGAAGCGTAGGATGGGTTTTATGCCAAAACCGGATAGTTTCATAAGAGAGTCAAGGGAATATTTTGCTAACGTTCCCACGACCGTCGGTTTTACGTAACCGGAATGACCCGGATTTATATGCGGTCAAGGACTGTCACTTTCGCAGCATTCCCCGTGCATGTATGGGGAATGTTTGCGCTGTTACAACAACAACAACAGATGTTCTCTCTTGAGATAGACTTAATTACTGGGATTTAGGCCAGACCAAGACCTTATAAAAAATTATAGGTAATGTACAAGCATAACAACAACATGGAGAGAAGATTGTAGCTAATTTCCAAAATGTGGGGAGCGCTGAAATTTCGAAAAAAACTATTTAAAAAATATATTACATGATTGTTTTTCGACGAAATTGTAGGCTATAGGAGTTTGTAACCGCTTCATTTTTTTATTGTTAAGTTCTGTTGTATCCGTTATAGATATGAAATTATAATACTTTGTTTAATGAAGTTAATTTTATTTAATCATGTAAATATTAAAAAAATAATAATAATTTTCATTCCAAATGGTCACCATTTGCTTTTACGCAAGCCTTCAAACGATTAGGCCATCCAGCTATGGCAGCACGCACGGTTTCCATGGATTGTTTTAGACTCTCCAAATTTCAGTGAGATCTTCGATAGGTCATGTTCTGTATATGCTGCTACAACAACAGGCCATGTTCTCCAATTCTGACCACAAACTGTAGTCCACTGGATTCAGAACTGGACTTCCAGACGGACAATCTTCTACGGCTATGAGCCCAGGAATATGTGGAGGCCATCTCTAATTAGTCTTGACATGGATCTGGTTATTGTAGTTGTTGTTGTAGCAGTATACTTGTCCGCGTCAGTGATATGTAGATCGTAGATCACCGTTCCTCTTCGTTTAGCTCTTCTAACAAAGGCCCAGGAAACAATGCTATTTCGATAGGTTAGGTCCAGGTGAATGGGCTTGATGGGACATGTGGAAAGGTGGTTAGTGTCGTGCAGAGTGTCTTCACATGCTGGACATATGTTTAGTATGTCGGGTTCAATTCTAGATGAGTAGGAGTTTAACCTGCTACAGTATCCAGAACGGGTCTCTCGGGTCGGCTGAAGCTCTTCGTCCGCTATGGGTGGTGGTTGGACTCCGATAACTGCTTTCGGGGGTCGAGCGCTTAAGAAGGTGGTAAATGCCTCTTGATGAATGTCGTTTATAGTCTGTCTGTACACTGTGTTTTGTCCCCGATCTCGCCGCGCTAATTGAAGAGGTGCCTCCTGACGTGCCTGGGAGGCGGCTCTGGTTCAAGCAGGTGTCTGCATGGTTGGGACCTGCGGTAGTACCTTGAATGGTCGATACATTAATTTTCCTGGACATGATTTTCTGCTTCCTAAGGGAATTTCTGCGAATTCTCGATAAACAAACATTCTCGGAATATTAAGTTTTTTCAGCAATTCTTAAATCTCACTTGCACTTTTACCACACTTTTGCAATGCGATTTTCCTTAGCTCGCTACTCCGATGTTAACAAGCGGAATTTGCCACAAAACTGACTGTAATTTATGAGGAGACAATAAATACGAACAAAATTTGTCAAAGGGTTTTTTTTAGCAAGACTAAGTACATGTATATATGTATATATCGCTAAATAGGACTCTAATCTGGTATCGCTATGGACCATAATGGAATCTGCGTGTCTTCGGCCAGCCAGTATAACCTAACCTAACCCAAGTATATGCAGTTCCCAAATACATAATTTGTAAGTAAAGTTGTTTTTAATACGCATTGGCATATTAAATAGATAAATTTCTGACTTATGTTAATTTTAGCTTGATTAATTCACTCACCTTAGAACTCTCGATCAGACACATAAAAAGAAAGTATTTTAGAAAAATATTTATTATCCACTATGCGGTATATATGTATATATATAATTATGCAAGTATGTGTATACAAAAAGCACGCAATTCTATTTATTCTATAGTTTGAGTAATATACAATAACCTACTGGCTAAAATTCCAAACAAAAATATTTAAGTATATAGAGACATTATATACCATATGCAGTGTAGCATTAACGGCCCTTCAGTACGTAATCATCATATGCAAATTTCAGAATATTAACACAATTTAGCTCTTCCACTTCTTCTACTTACTAAATTTTAAGTAAATAACTTGGTAACAATTTAAAAACAATATAAAAGCATTCGTTATTTATTTTGTATTTCCGTCAATACCTCTGTTATCGGAGAGTTTCCACCATTATTCATACCACTGCCGTCGTCCACCCCCTCATCTATTACATCTGTCGGCTGCGGTTCGAATACCACCCGCCCACGGATGACGCGAACCCGCGGCCCAACTGCACGAGTATTCAGCTCATATTGGCCACAAGTGTCCGGACGTGTTGCACGATGCATACTTAACCCACTAATACAGGAAAATTGTTTGTTACATCCATAACATTTGTAACGTTTCATGCCAATGTGTCGTGACAAATGCGAAATGAGCGTTTCACGATGTGTAAAGCATTGCGAGCATATCTAAAAGAGGCGAAACAAACGATTTATAAACAAATAGAAGTTATATAATTTTGTATTTATTTTAAGTTTATACCTCACAAACAAATGGACGTTCACCGGTGTGCGTACGATGGTGCACGGTGACTTGGCCGCGTGTGCGAAAACGTTTATCACAGTAGTTGCACTTGTGTGGCAAAACTCCGGTGTGGATGGTGCGATGGCAATTTAGTGTGCTGGTTGAGAAGAAACACTTGTGGCACACATCACATTGGTGCTGTGGGTTGCGACCACAATTATTACGCAGATGCTTTGCGATCATAGAATGCGTTGTATAGCGACGTCCACATTTAGGACAAATATAACCATCAGGTACACGCTTGGATTTGCTTCTGGTTATTTGAGGCGAGCGTGGTGTTCGTGAAAACTCTGCAAGTAGACCATTATTTAGATTAGTTTGGAATAATAATAATAACATTTAGAATTGGAATAATTAAAAATGGAACTACAAAACTGCGGGTTAGAGTGACATCAAATAAGATGTGTACTTGCGCAAATCGCGTGATTCCAGGTTTGAACCGAATTCTGATTGTTATTGAACAAAATGTGCATTAAAGATTATATCAAGTTTTTTATAACAATATTTTGCAAAAAATATCTGCATCATAATTGATCGGTCTGTTTTGCATGGATTTTCATCCATGTTTTATAGTTTCTAAGGCAATCTGTAGCAACTTGTTTTGACATGTGAACTTTTTTTTAGGTTCACAGGACTGTTGAAATATATTGAGAGGGACTTTTTTTGCGAATACTGCTGAAGTGACAGTCCTTGGCTTGATATAGGTTAGGTTAGTCAGGCTGCTTGTTTAAGACAAGACACTCTATGGCGCTAAGGCCCATTGTGATACACCTGAATTTGCTTTCCTTCCCCCAACTAAGTTGCTTAAACCACTCAGATCTTTTTAAGAAGGTAACCAGTCCCTCTACTGAGACTTTTTGCGAATTTCCCAGCTCCTCAATGAAATAATCGCCAAGATATTTGGCACGCCTTCTTTGAAGTGCAGGACATTCACAGAGGAGGTGTTGTACCAATTCAATTTCTTCATCTCCATTATATTGGCTAGGGTGCCAATTGTGTAGTTGATCTGTTGAATCCAAGCGGACATGTTGTCCTTTTAAGAATCAATTTTAGCCAGTCGCATCGTATAACTCGTTTAGAGGAATGCTTATGTCCTTTACTAGTCGCTGGAGTTCCAGCTCAGAGCCTATCCTTGCACACTTATCTGCCCTTTCATTTCCGTCCACTCCAGAGTGGTTGGGAACCCCGAGTGTGGTGCTGTGTTGTTGGATGAGCAAGAGTGACTTTCTGCATTCTTTAACATTGGCTTGATATGTAGGTCCGACTGTCGTGGGATTGATGTTCAGAAGATTGTTGATGTTTACATCAATCTCACCTCTACGTTTCTGCGACAGACGGGTGATGTTTATAGGAACAACCCAGAGTTGTGACTGCGCAAGAACGTATTCAAAAAATATTTATTAAGAACGCCTTTGTATAAGTTACCATGGCCAAGTTTCCGTCCCTCTTATGTCGGGCGGCACAAGTACTTGCATAGCAGGTTTACTAATTGATTGAATTAATTATAGAGAGATAGATAGATGGATATATGAGGTTTGCACTTCGACCTCATGGCCGTTTGTGCCCTCTACTCATCACAGTACCTCTTTCAAGCCCACATATCGATGTACATAGACAAATGGCATACATCCCCGCTTGGAGGACGCTTGGAAAACCGTTTGGTTCTGTGCCGGAAATTTCACGCCTATGCCTTCTGAGCTCTTCGAGCCATCTGTGTACCAGTGCAGGATACTTCAAATGCAATTCTACTCTAGTTCAACTTATTGTTCAGTTCAATGCTGAATTTCTTTTCGAATTTGATCATCTTAGTGATATCATCTCTGGGTAGCTGGGTGAGTGGGAGCTGCATCCTTAGCACTCTCATGTTTTTAGATGACATCACTTCTCCGCTCCCGAAACCTTCCCTGGTAATATTCCGTAGGGTACTCTTGGCTGATTGCTCAAAGACTATATGGAGGGGTGTTAGCTCGAGCACCTTCTCCATCGCAACTGTAGGACAGGACCGCATCGCTCCCGTGATGCACACGCATACTAAGCGCTAAAAATAAATAAGAGCTGTCAATTCAACGTATGCATTCTCTTAAAGTTGTTGCTTTTGTTGTAGCAGCATAAATAATCCTCATAATGTCAGTTATTGGCCGAATATAAATCTGGGTCGTTACGTAGAAGCGCCTGTCGTGGAAAGATTCTCTCAAAGTAGATATATCCCGTTATCTCACTTTCTTTAATCTACATTTTTTCAATAAATAATTTCATTTTTCTCTTTTATTACTTATATTTACCTGCGCTGCTGTCTTCGAAAATTGTATTTTGTATTGTCGCATTGCTGCTACTTCCCATTGAATTGTCACTGAAATTGCCAGCACCCAATGAATCGTCATATTGTTGCTCTACCAAATCCTCATCTAATTCGGTTTTTATTTGCTCAACTTTTATTTCGACCGTTTCTTGTTTCTCCACTTCGTCATCGGTTATCGAGCTCTCACGTACTATAACCTCATTTAATAATTCCGTTAAGCTTAATTCTGTATTGGTTTTTGTAACAGATTCGAGCTTAGCAGCAGCTACCGTTTTATCCAGGGATGGCACTTCAACTTCCTTCAATGCAAATTGTCGACTGGAAACCCCATTTTGTTGTATTGCTGTATTTCCTGGCTGTCCCAATAGAGTGTTGGCCGCATTAGAGTGTGTGCTGTTTGCTAATGCATTGATTGGCGTGCCAGAATTCACCATCTGAACTGGTACTGGTTGCGCTGTTGGCAACATTCTAACAATTTTAAAGTTCGAGGGCAATTTTAAAATTTTTTTTGGCGGTTCATTCTGTGTAGAAACTGTTACGGCATGGGTAGTATTTAAATTATTTTTCAGTAGAGATTGGGCAAATGTTGTGGGTGCATTGCTTTGATCTTTGGTTTCGTTTGTTTTGTTTGCTAGGTGAAACATCTTTGGCACACTTTTCAATGAGAATTTCGAGGTGATGCGCTCGGCGAGCATATGTCCCAAGGTATCGGATTTTACTTGTTGATGTGTTTCTAAAGCTGCTTCTTTACTTTCAGTTGATGTTGTGGTAGACAGCGGTAGTTTTCGTAAGCGTAATTTTAAATGTGGCGGAAACAAACCAGTTTTGCCCAATGGAGGTCTATTTTTTTTTACTACTTCATAGTTATCCACTGATGTTGTGTTATTAACCTTCACTGGGAAATCGGGTAGAATAGTCTCGTAGTCTATAGGTTCTTGCTTAATTTCAATTGCGGTAGCTGGCTTTTCAGAATTTTGTTGGGCATTATTGTTGGGCAATGTTGGTTTCAATTTCAAACCGGGCGGAACAACGTTGGAAGCTGAGGATATGAAGAAATTAAAAATTTTACGATTTTCTATTGCTGTCTAGTTGCTTTTTCCTGAACTACTTACCACTTTTAATTTTATATGAATTCAGTGTTTTCTTTTGTGTTTTTTCTTTCAGCAGTTCCAGTATTTCCATTGGCGTTTTAGTTTGTACAATTGAAAGACGGCCACATCCATAAGGTAATGATGCCCAATGTTCCTGCATCTCGGCCATACTAATAAACCAATCACGGCACAATGAACAAACAAAACGTTGCAGTTTACTGTGCATTTTAGTCTTATGTAGACTAAGCTGTTCGAAACTTTGAAATTTATGATTGCAAACCTATTAGAGATAAGCAAATTAATATTTTCCTTTTAAGACATCTTTTAAAGTTAGAGCAAATAATTTAAAAAAATTGCACTTACATTGCATTTCAATTCATGAATATCATGCACTTCATATTCATGACTTTCACAATCCTCCAAAGAGTTGAACCAAGTGTCACAAGTTTTTCTTAAGCAAAAAATACGGTTTTTTTTATGCTGTTCCATGTGATGCGTGTAATGCACATCTTGAAAGCACCGCTTCATACAAAGGTTACATATAATAAAATTTCTGGGTTTTCGAACACCACTTTGCTAGGGAAAGACGACAAAGTGAAAGAGATGAGCTTTTGTGTATTGTATTGAATTATTTAAAACCTACATTTTGCTTATTAACAGTTTCTAATGATTGCTTAAATGCCAACTTTTCATTTTGTGGTGACAACTCAGATGCGCTTATAGTTATTATATCCTTGTCTTCGTGAACAAAGTGAAAATCATTCACTATGGCAGGTGGCAGCTCCTGACCATCTTGGATATATTTAGTTGGCTGGGAAAGAGATTCGGACATGCCTAAATAATTTGAGGCACTAAAATCATAATCTTCCGGTTCCGCTGTGAGGTGGAAAAAAATTATTATTTAAATTATATAAATAAAAGTAACAATAAAGTAAGTTATTGTGTGCCTTTAGCTGTGAATTTTTGAGTGGATGAAATTATGTATATATATATATAATTGGCGCGTACACCCTTTTTGGGTGTTTGGCCGAGCTCCTCCTCCTATTTGTGGTGTGCGTCTTGATGTTGTTCCACAAATGGAGGGACCTACAGTATCAAGCCGACTCCGAACGGCAGATATTTTTATGAGGAGCTTATTCATGGTAGAAATACATTCGGAGGTTTGTCATTGCCTGCCGAGGGGCAGGTGTTTCACCGAGATTCGAACCTACGTTCTCTTTGTGAATTCCGAATGGTAGTCACGCACCAACCCATTCGGCTACGGCGACCGCCGAAATTAATTGAAATAAATATTCGGTTGATCGTAATCAGTATTTAAAAATCATTTTTACGTAACGTTTTAAATAAATATCTCTAAACATATGCACTGATATGCATTTTTAATTTTTTGTATGTAGTAATTTCAAGCGCCAGAATTTTTTTAACAGGACTATTTATCATTTTATTATTCAAAAATTAGTTTTGAAATGTCTACTACACGAAATCGACTCACATTGGCAACAAAGTCGCACTTTAAATTGCATTAACTGCAAATAATTATTTGTTGTGATTGACACGCGGATATTTTTCAAATGAAATCATATTTCAACTGTTTCACTGCTTCACCTACCTTTTACTTGCACATCATCTTCGCCCAGTATCATCTGCGCACTACAGTCAACAACACTATTACCATTTTCTTCAGAATATATGTAAATGTCAGGTTCAACTTTAATTTTTACATTAACAGGTAACTCAGCAGTATCACGAATATTACTAATAACAAACGCCCTTCTGCCATCTCCAACGGCGGAACTATCTGTGCTTCTGCCGCTGCTAGTTGTGAAGGTGTCAGTCTCAAATTCGTCTATTTCCGCAGCGTAGATTGTCTCTAGCGGTTCTTGCTTTATTCGTACCGTCTCTTCAGCCATTACCGTTAATCTATGAACTATTCCAGACGTGTAGACAAATTCTCAATGCGCTAGCAGTGTATATTTATTTTCCAAACAGTCATTACAAATTGAGAATCGTCGACTCCTTGTTATACAAAATTTTACGGTGATCTTTTACCTGCACACAATTTAAAACCGCGAGAAATTATTAGCTTCAGGGGCGATCGACCAAATGTCAACATCAAGTGTCAAAAGTCAAGCTGCAGCCTGTTGAAAATAGAGGAGTGTGGAAATTTGTGAAATGGCAGGGATATTTATTTACCAGATTGCTTAAATGGAATGCTGCCATATCGGGAAGAGAAAACGAACCAAAAAAATATATGCTAATAATTTATTAAAAAAGTAGTGAGGAATATTCAAATAAATAAATATATGTTCAATAAATTATCGGGTGGTAAAACAAAAACGAAAGAGCAAATATAAATAATGTTTTCCATAAAATATTTTGCTTAATATATTGTAAGATATCCTAAAACTAAGTTCTATGGGCAGCACTATAAAAATCCCGGTAAATTTTGGGAAATTTATCGATTTTAGTCTTTTGTTAAATCTCAATTCAAGGGGAATTTTTTGTATTAATAGCAGTGTTTTTACGCGTTTCTTTAAATGCTAGCTTGATTGTTTCCCTTGTTGCTTAAAATGTTTATGTAAATTTTATTTGGAAAATTTTGACCTGTTGTGACTAGCCCCAATAATTATAAGACTTCCACTTGTGATGTTGGGATTGAATCACTAAAAAAAATAAATAAATTATTTAAAGAAATGTGTATTTTCGCTTAAACTAAAAACAAGGCTGCTTGTTAATTTTTGGAATTAAACATAATTATAGACAACGAGACTTAAAGCTTGGACGGTTGAGAATTTAATCTAGTCTTATAAAAAAGTGGGTTTTATCCCATCTCAATAATATTTATGTCGGATCGAGATGAGGCGGGGGACAATGTATGCACTTGCGCCGAGTTTATTTACTTAAGATCAGCGTTTGTGCCAAAGTTATATAATTTGAGATCATTTATACGACAGATATATCGAATTTTTCTTTTTGAATAATTACCGTTATAGGGCAGGTAGGCGTGGTTGTTGATAGAAATGACAGGAAATCGTCTATAATCGATAAAAAAGTTGATTTTGTTCGATTCGATATAAATATTATTAAGATCAGATAAAAAAATTTAAGTTTTAAGCGATAATTCATAAGCAGTTATATAAAAAAAAAAATGGATGTTTCAGCTAGTGCGAGGCTGTATACAATTATTCATGCGTTCATGCACTCGTATGTTCAGTTGCTACTGCTAGTTTTTGTGTTAAGAAGCGAATAGCCAGCTGAATATTAATGATCATCATTATTTGTAAATAAATATATATTAATTGTTCTGAATTTAGAAGCTACGCGAACCGTCTGGCAACAATAGCGAGTGAAAGAGTTGGCAAAACAAAAACTTGAATTAGCCTTGATGGCGATAGCAGATAGCAAGACAGAGCACGCTTTGTGGGTTTACCGTTAGGTGAGTTAGACGAAGACGATAGGTGACTACATCGCACACATAGGGCTTATAATAGGTTCACATTTAAGTAGATGATCTAGTTTTTCGGGCTTAACTCCCAAACCGTAATTTAAAAGCGAGATTTCCCATACAAAATTTCTCTCCCAAAATCAGAGATTATAAAACAATCCTAGATAATAACCATACTTTTTGACATACAACCCTGTGTTGTTTGCGTAATAGATCATTATTTTTACGCGTGTAAAGAAAAACGTCAAAGTAAAAACTAAATTAAATGGATGCCGGCAAAGAAAACAGGTTTGTAGACATAATTCTAATAAAATTTTGGATAGGTATTATTAACTATGCATTCTTATAACAGAAAATGCGTGAGTCCATAAACGCTTTATCCTCTTATTACTTATTATAAAATGTAATATCGAATTCCGAATGCGTATTGCTGCCATAATTTTTTGAAACCTCAATAAACGTCGTTTACGGATTTCCTGCAACTTTTCATTATTAGCAGCCGGTTGCGCAATTAAATTAGCTATTCCTTCTCCTTCTAAATTAGCTATCGTTAATAATAATTAAACAAACCAAAAAATCCGAAATATTCCACCAAAATAATTTCTATGAAGAAAAACCTTTCAGAACAGTGTTAACAGCTGATTGTCAATTTTGCAGGTAGTCTGCCATATGTGAACGAGTAGATTAAGATCTAAAAATTACGATAGTTACTAAGCAGATGTATATAAGCACAGGTGCATTCGCATTGATAGGCCTCTTCTTTTCGCCAAGCGTTAGGAAGTGGCGAATAGATGAAGCAACTGTTATACGGCAATGAGTTATACTACTACTAGTCTAATGAGCTATATCCATAACTTTGTTGTTGCTTTCGCATGCAAATTTTTCGTTAAGTTAATCGAGCATAGAGATAGTGAGCGGGCAAATGGCGAATAGAAGAGGCCCAATGTGTAAGTGTTTGCCATCTAACTGTTTCTGTTCCCAAGCAGTTTTATTTTCTTCAACTGTTGTTTGGGTGATTGTGGCGGGATATAATGCCACAACAGGAAAGGGAAGAGTTTCAGGAAGCAGGAAGAAAAACCTTCGATTTCATAAGGACTTGGTTGCAGAAAGGAAGAGGGCTAGAGAAGACGAAAGCTAAGATATTGCTGGAGAAATGCATCTACCTATTCAATGGCAATTGTGGAAAGTCTGGAAGAACTTCCATCGTGAAACATTGAATGGATACAGGAGATGCAAAGCCAATTTCTCAAGTTCCATGTCGAGCTGAATGAAGTCGCAAAAAAGCACAGTTATTCATTACCACGAATAGATGACACTGTGTTTTATCCGGGAAGAAATGGTTTTCCACGCTTGATTTAAAAAGTGGTTACTGGTAGGTGAAAATTGAGTATTGCGATCGTGAGAAGACAGCCCTCAGCATAGGCGATGGGTTGTGGCAGTTTTCTGTGATGCCTTTTGGATTATGTAACCCACCAGCAACCTTTGTGTGCCTGTTGGAGCATATGCTGAGGGGACTCCACTGGAAAACGTGTTTGGTCTATCTGGCTGACATCATTATCATGGGTAAAAATTTAGCGACCATCTAGAAAATTTTGAAAAAGTCTTTCAGCGCATTGTCTCAGCGTGATGACGATTGTATCCGAAGAAGTGTGCCTTCTTTAAAACTGAAGTCACGGCTCTTGGACATAAGGCCACGACCGAGGGCATCAAGACGGACAAGGGGAAAATAAAAGCAGAAAAATATTTATTTATTTTGGGCCATTTTGGAGAGCAAGTTCCGAACCAAAAGATTCACCAGTCTCGAGGCGCTGAAAATAGCCATTGTCCGCGAGTGGGCCAAAACACCTGCAAGTCACATTCGGGCTGCTTGTGATTCGTTTTTGAACCGTCTCAAGGCCATAGTCAAGGCAAAAGGTGGTTATATCGAACAAAAGTGAATTGGTTCCTAATTTTGTATTATTTTCACATATTTTTTACTTTGAATTGAATAAAAGTAATTTTCCAAACTAAATTTATGGCCTGTTCAAATGGTTACACTTCGAGTACCGGACCTGTATCATTAAATTAAATTATAACTTACCATTTACCAAATATTTTTAATAAAAATAGTTTCCGTTTTATTGTTTAATACTTTTTTATTTAGAATGGAATAAGTTTTTATATGTCATTCTCTGGTTTATATTCAGTTAATAATATTTGCTAATATTTATTTTCTTTTTCGTTATATCAGCTTCTTCAATAACTAATTGTGTGTATGAGTGTATGTATGTGTGTTTCAATGTTATTATTGCAAAAACAACTTTTATATGCTCATCATATTTTCTATGATGACTTGTAACGAACTTTCGCAGTTATCGCCAAATTTTTTTCATTTTTTCTTTAGATCTTACTTATCTTACGGTTGTATTTTTGTATATAAATATTTGTATATATCATTAATCAATTGTTCATACTTATGAACTGTTAATTTTGCTAAATAGTGTATGAAATTAATTTGTTGTTATTTATTATTATAATAAAACAAATTAAAAAATACTTACGTAGATTCATTGTTGTTCATATTTTGTATTATCATATTTAACATATTCATTTAATGCATTCCGTTTCATTAATTTTGATGCATTTTATTATAACATAATTGATTTGCCTTGATAAATCAAACACATACATGTGCATAAATGAACTGTTTATAAAAAAGATATAACGACCCTTTCTACCCTTTAACTATTTTATTTGTTTCCGGGCACGTTCGACGCGCATTTTTTTATAGGTTTTAGAGAAAAAAAAACTTTTTTAAGACAACTAAGATTTTTAAAACTAAAAATTATGCATGAGTGACTTTCTGTTGGTAATTTAACTGCATAACTGATTTTTTAAATGCTACTATTTTTCCAAAGTTACTAAATTATGTTATGAATTTTATGTTACTTACAAATATGCGTATTTTATTTGTTTTATTAATATTAATATATAGTATTAATAATTTTTATTGCATAGCTATTTGTGCTATTGTTTTAGTAAACCACTTATATTTAAATATATGGGGATTATATTTTTTTCATTTAAAGTAATGCTCATACTCTACTTCTACTCTTGCAACTGTTTTCATAAATTTTCCTTTTAATAATTTGAGAGCTAAAATTCTCAAACACACCAAAGAATTCAAGTAAGGAATTTGTAACTAAAAAAAAGTCAAATAAATTTAAACCACAGAATACTTAAATAATAACAGTTAGAGCTTAACAAAGCAAATGTAACATAAATTTAATGTACGGTAAATGAGAGACTATTTAATTGCACGTTTAGGGCGAGTTTACATACAGAGGCAAGCGCTGGTCACAACTAACAAAAAGAGATCAGAAGCTAGCAAAAGGTCATTTGCAATAATTTTGTAGAAAAATATTTACCAAATAGCGGGTGCAACCATTCCAGTTGCTCGAATTTTAATACAGATTTTTTTGAGAGTTTCGACACAAATTACCAGTGCAAAGTTGTAGCAAAGTTTTATTGATAGATTGTTTTACTAAGAGAAAATGCAATGATGTGGCAACTTTAATTTTGGTAATATATACAATTTTAAAGACGCCCGCCGTAGCCGAATGGGTTTGTGCGTGATTACCATTCGGAATTCACAGAGAGAACGTTGATTCCAATCTCGGTGAAACATCAAAATTAAGAAAAACATTTTTCTAATAGCGGTCGCCCCTCGACAGGCAATGACAAACCTTCGAGTGTATTTCCGCCATGAAAAAGCTTCTCATAAAAAAAAAAAAATACCAGTCTAACGGTTAGACGCGATAGAAGTGAAACCTTCCGTAAAACAAACTGAGAGAGAATGAGACGAAAGCAGCATTAGGAGCGGGATAATTATAGGTTCATTATAATATTGCTATGAAGTTCATATTATTTTCTCCATTTTATTATTATTCATCCTCAATGTTTTCAATTTCAACAAATGATGATGGCTTATGATAGCCAAAATATGATACAAATGCTTTGGTTTCGATGTTGTCAACATATCTTGGAAATACCGCGTCAATTGTTGTTTTTGATCGTGTTGTCGATTCAGTGCGATTGTTGAACATTTTTAAATTGAATGTTGTATTGAGAAAGTCAATTAAAGGAACCGCTATGTCCAATGCAAAATTTACGTTAAAATCGCCACTTAAAATCATTGGAACTTTATTTTAATCTTTTCTGAGTATCCGCGATACTTCTGGTGTATACTTTATTAAATTTTTGTGAATGAATTCCGTGATGCTATTTATTGATTGATTCGGCGAAATATAAATTGCCACAATTAAAACTGTTTTTCCATTGCTTAGTCTTTGCGGTTTTTTAGTTTTATTTTCTTTTTGTTTTTTTTCTGTCGATATTCACGACACTTTTCTGCATTATTTTTCGGCAATATTGCGGTAAATATTTAAAAATGAAAATATTTACGAATATAAAAATACGGATGCAATACAGCACACGCGGTTGCTATTATGAGCGTCGTAACGAGTATATTACACAGACGTACTAACATACACATAAACATGCGTAGAACGCTTGGTCTAAGCAAGTATTAGGTAGTGTAGTATAGGTATACATAATGCCTTCTCGCTCATCGTGGCTCCGTAATACGCAGGCGCGCACACATACGTACTAGCATACATACAAACATACATATGACGCTTGAACTAAACACCAAAGCAAGTAATAGGCAGTGTAGCATACATACTACAATACTCACTATACCAGCGTGGCTCAGCAGTAAGCAGCCACATACATATACGTATATCAACATATAACGCTTCGTAGCCAAGAGTGGGGAGGCTACGAAGCACCGCACAAAGAGGAGACGGAGAACAGGGAACGCTGTATAACTGTTCTATCTCATTCTCTCGCAGGCTATATACTATAAGATCTATATGTATGTCTCTTTTTAGTGTCGCTTTTTCGTTTCATCGAGTCCCAAATCACTCCCAACGATTCTAAAGAAGTTTTCACTTCAAAAATCTGCCGTTCGGAGTCGGCTTGAAACTGTAGGTCCCTCCATTTGTGGAACAACATTAACACGCACACCACAAATAGGAGGAGGAGCTCGGCCAAACACCCAAAAAGGGTGTACGCGTCAATTATATAAATATATACAATTATACAATTCAAAAAAAAGTTCTAAAATATGAACTTTGCATTTGGGTCATAGTTGAACAGCTTATGCGGATTATGAAGTCTAGAGTGTGCTATAAATAGTGGGAAATAGGAAAAACTAAGATTTTTTAGATTAAATTTAAGCAAATATTCGATTATTAGTGACGAATGAGAGTGGTGGCGCGGCCTGGGGGCTGTGGGAAGGGAGTTCCATCATAAAAACATGCCTATAACCTTCATTGGGTGAAAATATTAAGTGTATAAAAATTTTTACGTCATTTTGTGTTGTCGTTTCGTAGTGATGCGCGGATAACGTACAGACATTCACCTTTACATTTATTTCTAATATTTGGGTTTTGCATTTCAGCAAAGAAAAAATAAGTAAAAGGTCTTTCTAGTTACGAAACCGTTGCTTTTTTCGTGGCTTTATTTTTAAAAAGCGCTTGATTTAGCCCTAGAAGCATATGGGGAAAAGATATCAAAAGTGAGCTCTTTGAGAGACCGTTATTCGGTCCTGAGCGAATTCGGCACAATCAGCTGATGGGCTGAGTATGTTTACAAAAGGTCATATACGAAAAATATCAACCAATGACTGATTGAACGAGGGTGAAAGATATCGTGCAGAATTCGCCTGCCGAATCCCCAAGTGACGTCAAAGTTCCCCCCACAATTTTGCTTTTCACCCTAGCTTAATAACAAACCTGGCATTTCTATCATCCTTACTAGAAGTACTGCGCCGGTAAAGCTGTAATTAGTGGTGCCGTATCCATAACACCATATCTGCAACAATACAGCATTTGCCGATTAGTCATGACGTAACCGTAAACAGCTGATATTGAAGTAGAATTAATGACAACATTTGCATTTCGTCATAAAAACATGGATAATTTTAAACTAAGTCAATTAATTTTCCATTGTCATTTCTAATATTCTAATTTTTATTGCAAATATCGAAACAAATGTGAAGTATTTCACAGCTGCTACGGTTACAGGGAAAAATCAAAATCCAATACATACATATGGTTACGGTTATGGTGCGGCACCTAATGCCAATGTATTTGATCGGAAAAGCTGATTGCTATGGTAACGGTTTTGGGTAAGGTATGGCATTACTAATCGCAGCTAATCAGTAATTAGAAGTCAAATGAATATCGTTATAAACTCACCCTTACTCGCAATTTTCCTTAGCGATTATTCATCTGGTGCGATACATTTGTACTGAGTAATCACGTGTGAAGACCGCTCATCGCTAAGGGTACGTAATAACTTCACATCTCTTTTGCGATGAGTTATCGCATGCGAACTGTCCATTTCATGGCATGCAGAATGAATATCGTAGATGTATTTTTTACGTGGGCATTTCAACGTAAAATTTTTCAGTGTAAAGAAGGTTCCATATAAAGCACTCCTTGTATTTTCGTTCGAAGGAAAAACAGTTTGTCAAAAAAAAAAAAAACAATTAGATGTGTATATCGGTTAATAAAACTAATCGCTGCCTTCATGCAGTAGTAAAAAAGTTAAATAGGCTAATGCCATTAGTAGAAATACTTCATTTTTAAATTTCTCTTTTGAATCTATAAGTTGTCACTACAAAGGCTTTGTATAAATGAAAATATAGCTATCAAAACAAAAAATTGGCAGTTCATATGCTCTGCGATCTATCGCACGAAGTCTGCGATGAGCGATCTGCGTTCCGTTATATCGCATGCGATGATTTGCGACTGGCGCGCTTTGTTAAACTCGGCCAAAATCGCGTAAGCGGTTATCGCGCCAACTAAGAAGAAGCTGATTTGCATGAGTTCAGTGTCCGCAAGCCGAGGCAGGAGGTAAGTAACAGGAAATACCGTTTGCGAGCTATCACATATCCGTAGTAGTGGTACGTCTAAACCTTCTACTAAATGTAGCTTAACATTTTTCAAATTACTTTTTTGACTTTATCCCGTTTTTTCACGCGGCTTTCCTATTTCATTTTAAATCAAGTTATTAGATCGCTGTGTTTGCATGCGATACAATTAAAGTTGTCTAACTACGACCCAACAATTGATGTTAATACAGTAATGGCGGGAGATTCAGTGAGACAGATATGTAAATTTTTATTGATTATCGTTGATCAGATAGGCTCTCATCATTCCCGTCCTAACGTATGGCGCCGTCCTTGGACGATGACAACATTCGATGCGGCGTCCCTTGGAGTGTTTGAGAGAAAGATTTTGCTGCAGATTTTTTGACCTTTGCACGGTGGTGACGGCGAATATCGGAGGCGATGGAACGATAAGCTGTATGAGCTTTACGACGACATAGACATAGTGCGAATAAAGATCCAGCGGCTCCGTTAGCTGGGTCGAGTCGTCGGAATGGATACAAACGCTTCGGCTCTGAAAATATTCGATGCGGTACTAGCTGATGGTAACCAACTGGCGCCGTTTAGCACGAGCAAGAGGCGTGTGACGCGCTTTGTTAAACTCGGCCAAATCAAAAAGAAGAAGAAGACTTTAACAGGTTTTGGTTTAAGATTAATTAGTATTCTGATCTAACTAACATCGAAAAATTTAGTATTTTATTCAACTTTTATTAAGTTGTTTACTCGACTATGAATGATTAATTGATTAAATATTTCGAGACAGCAACCAAGCGCAGATATAAACGAGGGCGGTTCTATAAGTACCCGTGTTTGATGACAGAGGGCGCTCCTGGGGAAAGTTGGTGTTAGCAGCGTGTGCTGCCATCTATCAGACGGCAAAACAAATTTAGACTGATTGATAGGTAAGTTTGGTTTTGGCAGCTATTCGAGTAATACGTGTTTCGTGATTTTCGCTAAGATGGAAAAAGCAATATCGTTCAGTGATTCGCTTCTTGTTTTTGGATGCGAAAAAATGCGAGGAGATAAAAGCAAATTTGGACGCTGTCTAAGACCAGAGTTAGATATTGGTTCAACGAATTTAAACGTTGGCGAACATCCGTTTTTAATGAGGAGTGATCAGGACGTCTGGTAGACGTAGTTACCAAGGAAATCATTCAAAAAGTGCACGCCATGATTCTCGCTAATCGACAAACGAAAGTGCGTGAAGTAACAGAGGCCATAGGTGTGTCGACCGGAACGGCAATTAATATTTTACATGATAAGTTGGCGTTGAAAAAATTGTCTGCCCGATGGGTGCCGCGATTGCTCACAAGCAACAACAAGCGGATGCGCCGATTAACTTCGAAGCAGTGTTTGGAACAATTTAAACGAGATCTGAAGAATTTTTGCATCGAGCTGTCACCGTTGATGAAACCTGGATTCATCATTACACGCCAGAAACTAAGCAACAATCAAAACAATTGATTTCTCTCGATGAATCTGCTCCAAAGAAGGCGAAAACAGTCCCATCGGCCGGAAAGGTCATGCCAATAATTTTTTGGGATGCGAACCTTGTCATCCTCATGGATTTTCCAGAAAAAGGAAGAACGATCACTGGGCAATACTACAGTGAGTTATTGGACCGTGTTCACAAAAAATTGAAGCAGACACCGCCGCATTTGGCGAAACGATAGCGCACCAGTACATTCATCCGTAGTTGTCGCCGCCAAACTGCATGTATTACGTTATGCATTTCTGCCGCACCTCCGTATTCACCCGATCTGGCTCCCTGCGACTTTTTCTTATTCCGTAACATGAAGAAATGGCTCGCGGAAAAAAATGTAGTTCAAGTAGAAGTTATCGCCGAGACAGAGATTGGAGAGTTCAACAAATCCTATTTTTTGGAGGGATTAAAAACTGGCCGGAGCTTTGGGAGAAGTTTTTCTTTCTAAAAGGGTACTATGTTGAAAATTACGGGTACTTATTGAACTCCCCTCATATATAAATGCTTCGAGTGTCTTTCGAACTGTAGCAGTGTTAGCTACAAAATAATAATTTAAAAAGAAATGCATGGCTTCAAACTTCTTTGACGCCATATGAACTATTTTTTTTAGATACAGAAATTTATCGATATTGAGTAGAAACAAAAAATAATTGCCGCGTACACTTCTGTTAGGTGTTTGGTCGAGCTCGTCCTCCTATTTGTGGTCTGCGTGTGTCTTGCTGTCGTTCCGTTAATTGGGGGACCTACAGTTTAAGCCGACTCCGAACGTCAAATGGTTTTTTAAGATTAGCTTTTTCATGGCAGACATACACTCGAAGGTTTGCCATTGCCTGCTGACGTATTTTACTTCACTGAATATCACAAATGGACAAGAATGCGAAGAAGTGCTTACTCGAGACGATTTTTTTTAATCAAAATTTTATGCGGTGAAAGAAGCGCCTAAAAAAATATCTCTGCGATAATTATTTCGCTTGCGATGAATTTGACAGATCGCCTGCGATGACTGAACGCTAATGGAGACAGCGAGTTGCACTGCCAAGTTCGGCAACGAAAACTTGTTTTCATTTTTATGTATTGTAGTGGTAGATTATTAGTGTCTCGAAAAATAAATTTCGGAGACCACTAAATCGAGTTATAGTACAATTTTTGTAAAACATAAGCAAATGTCTCTGACCAAACTTTATATTTGCATACTTACACAAAAGTTTTAAAATTGTAAGAAATAAAAATCATTAGCTTTAAAATATTTCTCTACACTACTACACTTACATACTTTCATTATAACACAATATTCGCATTATAAATAAAATTTCATCTAATCACACCCATACTCGTACACATAAACAAATATCGTGTACATAAATACGTCTAAAAATTTGCTATAATACATTTTTTTCACTTAGTAAAAAAAAAATATATATATATTATATATTGTATATACATACATATATATGTACATACATATAGATATATAATACGCTAAAAATTCTTTCTGTATTATTGCCACGTTGGTAGGTACACAATAATTTTAAATTATAAATTTTCTCTGCCATTATATACACATACACATATACTAATAACTTTAATACACCCATATGTAAATATGCACTTAGACAATTTTTCTAATAACAATTTTCTATACTTGATAACGGCAACTGTTGGAATTAATACAAACATATCTACACCTATATTTCAAGGCAAATTTTTATGAATTTTTATAAAAAAAATAATTAAAATCATCAAGCTATTTATTTAATTATTAATAAATAACTTTTTTTTGAAGTCGTTGTTTCTTATTCCAAGTACATTCATACATTTTGGTTTATGCTGATACTTTTTTTGTTGCTGCAAGTATGTTTTTTAGGCGAGTTCGTTTTGCTAACCTTTCTTTGATATTTTTCATATCTATTTGATTTTTACTTTTTGTATAATTTAATGAATGAATTATTTTTTTTAATTTTAAAAGTAGTTTATTCACTATGGAAAAAAGTAGAAACTTAAAGAAAAAAAGAAAACATTTTTTTCACAAAGCTTTCACTTTTTAGTGCTAATTTTGTAAAACGAGATATAACTGAACGATGTAAGAAATATTTAAAACTTTAGAGTGACGTACTAATAATTTGGATGCCACTGTACATACGTACATTCCACTTCAAAGGAGTCGCTAAAAAAGCAGTTGAGAAAAAATGAAAATTGAAACTTCTAATGCCAGTTGACGAGCAGTTGGAAAGCAAAGCGAATCTATTAAAGGTTGTATCGGTAAATCAGCTAAGTTGTTTTTTTCTTTCGCCGTGTCCATGTGGCTGTCAGCTCAGAATGAAACAAGGCGAATTCATTATTTGGTTTCTAGTTTCTCAATACTTTGCTTTGAAAATCAAACGTACAGAACAGTGTTGCTGGTCTAGTGCCACCACCGTTACTCGTAATGAATGCGCCTTGTGGAAAACACACTTTCATGCAATTCTTAACAACCATCTAATCGAAGAGAACGTACCTTCCAGCAACACTTTACTCAAACTGCAAGTGAATTCTCGCATCAAAGCCGATGTGCCCGGCATTGAGGAAATTAAGGATGACATCAAGGAGTTACCGAACAACGAGGCTGCCGGCTTGCCGAATTTTATAAATGCCAGCCCGTGGAATCTGCCTCACTTTTGTGCCCTAATATTCAAGCTGACCACTTCCCGAAGAAGTGAAATGAGGGCATAATCGTTAAGAACACAAAAAAAGACATTTGCATATCTGCAACAACTGGCGTGGTATTTGTGTACACCCCGCTGTGGCAAAAATCATAGCAAAAACTATCCTTGAGCGAGTAAAAACGGCTTTAAACGATTCCGTATGTGCAGAATAGGCGTGCTTTCGACCGGGCTCCTCGTGAATTATCATCGAGCAGATTGCGGAATATAACACAGACTTGCTTGTGGTATTTACAGATTTTGTGAAAGCTTTGGACAGCGTTAAGCGGTACTTCATTTGGGCGGTTTTACGACGAAAAAATGTACCTGATAAAATTATATCTTTAATTAAAGCAACATACGACAATGCTTGCTACCGCGTGCTGGTTGGTTGGTTGGTTGGTTAGAGTGGTGATTCATCCAGAATCCAACTAGCGCTTCCGCACCATTTTGTTGCCACATCCTCGTTACCAAATTGTTTAACAGTTATTTACAGCAGGACTATATCCAGTCTGTGCGGTTTAGGAATCTTATTAGGTTGTTGACTTCTAAGCCAGACAGCTGCTCGAGACTCTCGAACAGCGGTTTGCCCAGGATTAACATTCTGTCCTTCCATAGGGCAGGGCATTCACAGAGGAAATGGAAGATTGTTTCTTTTTCCCCCGGTTGTTTACAACTATGACAGTATGTGTTGTGAGGGATGCCCATTTTGGCGGCTTGTTCTCCGATAGACCAGAAGCCAGTTATGACTGCCGTAAGTCTACAGGTGTCCTGTCGTTTCATGTTTATTAATGTCGAAGATTGCTTGAGGTTGTAGGTGGGCCATAACGTTCTGCTGATTTTGCATTTCGTCTGGTCTCTCCATCTACAATCTGCAATTCGAAGGTATTTTAGGGAAATTGCATTCTTGACCGCACCTAGTGGAGTGAATACTGGTACTGCAAGAGCGCTATTCATGGCAGATTCCCCTCTTGCCAGTTCATCAGCTTTTTCGTTACCTTCTATGTTCCGGTGTCCCGGGACCCAAATTAAGGTTACTCTGTGGTTTTCACTCAAGTTGGTGAGGCTACTCCTACTTTGCTCCACCACTTTAGAGGTTGTTATAGTCGCGTCCAGCGCCTGGATTGCAGCTTGGCTATCCGAAAGAATAGCGATATTGCCCTTAAAAGAGAAATCTGCGATTAGTGACCTACAGGCTTCCCCAATTGCTAGTACTTCCGCTTGGAAGACGCTACTGGTATTAGGCAGACGCACAGATTTTTCAATTCCAAGTCTCTGAGAATATATACCAGCTCCGACACCACAATCCATTTTACTGCCATCTGTATAGACTGTGGTATCGAAGTTGTTCAGAGAGAATCCCTTATTCCATTCTTTTTTAGATGAAAAGAGTGTGGCAAAATTCCTATTGAACGTTACCATCGGGACGATGTAGTCAGTCCTCACCGAGGTTAACTGAGTTTGTCGCAATAATAGACTAGCGTGACCATAAGTTTTTTCTTTCCAGCGACCCGCTTCATTTAACCTAAATGCACTCATGGTTGCCGTCTTCTTTATATGTAGGTCTATTGGAATAACGTGTGTCAGAGCATTGAGAGCCTCTCTAGGACATGATCTGATTGCACCGACCGTTATTGCACAGGCTGATCTTTGTATTCTGCCGAGTAATTTGGTATTGTACTCTCTCCCTAGAGCTTTCCACCAAACTACCGAACCATACGATAGAATGGGTCGTATAACTGCCTTATACAGCCATATACCGCGTACTACATGAAGGGAAACTGTCTGACCCCTTTGATATACAAAGCGGCGTTCGCCTATCACCTGTGCTGTTTTTGCTTGTTATTGGTGATGTCTTGGAAGCTGCACTGCCGCCGCATCGAAAATGCCGACTGAGATGGGACATGTTGAGCTATCTTCAACATCTTGATTATGCTGACGGCGTATGCTTCCTAGCGCACAAAACCCCAGAATTGAACGGTATGGTTGAGTCAGTAGGGAAAAATGCTATAACTGACGGCTTAAAAATTAATTGCAGTAAGACAAAAATTTGAAGTTTATTTAGCAATTCAACTGCAACTGTAAATATTTCGGTTGCACCAGTGCAATGTGTTAAATACTTTACATATCTTGGTAGCGTGGTAGCAGCCTTTGGCGGGACCGACGAAGATGTCAAAAATTCGCATTGCCAAAGCTAGAGCCGCCTTTGGTATGCTGCCATCTGTGTGGCGCAATAACAACATCAGCGTTAACATAAAAATTATAATTTTCAAATCCGATACTACGAAACGATTACTACGTTTCTACTTTATGCTTCCTGTACATAAAATATGACCAAATCCATTACTTCGAGCCTTCACTTTCCGGCTTTTTTGGCCCAAAACAATTGCAAACTCAGATCTACTGAATGCCGAAAATGGAGATGGATTGCGCACACTCTACGCAAAAACGATGCATGCATTACACGAAAGGCCTTGGAGTGGAACCCTCTGACGAATGTTGGTCGCAAGCCTGGTAGACCAAGGGAAACTTGAAGGCGGATAGTTGAAAGGCAAAGGCTGGAAGCAACAGAAAAAGCTGGCAAAACTCGCACAATATGGCGGGCAGTCGTCCCTACAGTCCCTACATCGCGCACGAGGGATTAAGGACCTGAAAAAGAAGTAGATCTGGATAAAATGCAATCTAGAACACAGTTCCAACAGTATAGTTTCAGTAAAGGGCAATCAACGCTAGGTGCTACTTTGGGCGCGGTCGAAAAATAATTTTTTCCAAGCAAAGTTCACAGTTAGTCTCATTAAATTGGTAGGTAGGAATGGTAGAAATGCTTTTGACTCGGCCAGAAGGACTTATACGTTCTGATGCACGGACCACCATATCTACTGGACATATTTGCTGTGTGTGTGTAACTGTAGCCCCCTTTTATTGCTGCTGACACTGCATAGCACTCTTCAGAACGCTACTTAGCATCATTAGCTCGACATTTTTAATCCTTTAAGGAACGAATAATTAAAAAATCTCAAGCCTGCGTCCCTAGATAATCTCTTGGCATTTCTGTGGTGGCCGCCGTAGACGAATGGGTTGGTGCGTGATTACCATTCGGAATTCACAGAGAGAACGAAGGTTCGAATCTCGGTGAAACACCAAAATTAAGAAAAACATTTTTCTAATAGCGGTCGCCCCTCGGCAGGCAATGGCAAACCTTCGAGTGTATTTCTGCCATGAAAAAGCTCCTCATAAAAATATCTGCCGTTCGGAGTCGGCTTGAAACTGTAGGGTCACTCCATTTGTGGAACAACATCAAGGCGCACACCACAAATACGAGGAGGAGCTCGGCCAAACACCCAAAAAGGGTGTACGCGCCAATTATATATATATATATATACGTATATATATTTTTATGGATCTGTTCAGTGATCGTTATTGATCAGGAAAGCTAATTTAACCACGACTGAGTATGAGGAAGTACTGAACCAAAGGCACCTTCTGTACCTTAATTTATTTGTGAATGATTTCCTGTTACCCTTACACTCAGCATAGGAATGGATTGGATTCTCGAAAGAGGGATTTGTTAATGTTCCTGTTATGTTGATGCCGATTTGGTGCTAGTGATGGAACTATTGGGCTAGTGCGCAAACATGCAAAGTCGTGAGATCCTTCTGGCCACGGGTAGATCGAAGGCGCTCGAGAGAACTTCTAAGGCTAATAAAGCTGCAGCTCTCGAATTTGGTGGGTACCCTTAACGGACATTCCATCCATTAGGTGTCTATGTAGTGAGACGTGGGTCTAGAGGATGAGGTGGAATCATCTCCCCTTCTTCTCAGCTGCTCTGCTCTCTTTTAGACATCTGGGCTTTCACTTTTTTGCTACACCTGCTGATATTGCGGATTTTAATGTGACACATCTGGTGAAACGGTTGATACGAAAGTAAATCACCACTGTTGGTAAACCAAATCCCCTCTTTCTTTTTCCCATTTGTCTGGTTGCTTCCCTTCTTCTTTTCCCCTCTCCTCCTTGTATGGTATCCCAACGATTAAATTTTGAATATTTGTCCAAGTGGGCCCACTGCAAAGGCAGTCTTACTCATTATTTTTTTTCGAAAATTTGTATTTTTGTAAAATTATCCTGCTAGCGGTTTCCTGAGTAACGAATCGAATTTCATGGTGATAGTTACGAGGGTCGGTGAAAAGTAAGTGCAGCGTCAGAGAGATGGTACTTCTGGCGACGCGTATTGAGGTTATGTTTAGTTAGTAGCTTATTTTGGAAGAACACAAATCAAGTTTCATCAAAATCGGTATTTTTCTCTATGTTTGGCATTCGTTTGAACCGAGTAACCCGACCGATTTCCTTTTCCATCACAACAACGTACCAGCTTACACCTTAACTCGTTCTAACTCATTTCACATCCCCACTATTCTTCAGATTTGGCTCCCTTAGGCTACTATTTTTTCCCCAATTTGAAGAATGTCTGGCGGGAAGAAGATTTTATTCAAACGATGAGGTGATTGCTGAAATGAATGGGCATTTTTCAGACTTGGAAAAATCCTACTGTTTGGAAGTGGTCAAAAAACTAGAACAGCATTCCACGAAGTGTATAAGCCTAAAAGCAGACTATGTCGAAAAATAAAAAAAAGGTTTATCCCAAACAATGAAGTAGTCTTTATTTTTGCATGGACTTTGCAAACGCCCTTCGTATACCGCAAAGAGCTGCTCGCTGTCACTTCAACACACAAGTATGATAAGTGTAACTGATGTCAATTTTCTTTTCTATATATCAAATAATAATAAACTTGTAATTTAAGTTGTTTCAGTGGCGGTGGCAAAGTGATAATGGAAGCTCAAAATATAATTACCAATCAGCTGCTGCGGAACATCCTACCAACAAATAGAAGTTAAAAGGTGAAGATGAAGTTACTGCATATCAGCTGAAAAATAATAAAATGGGTGTTTCGTAGTACACTAAGGTTTTCAATTCAGTTAGCAAAGCAATACCGTTTAATTTTTGTGTTAAGTATTGTATTTTTCTTAAATTTAATATAATAACAAATTTAATACAATTAAGTCTTACTTATTTAATTTTCTTTTTTATTCATATTCTTTGATTCTCTTTATACTCCAAATATTATGTATGAGTATGTGTAGCTATGCATTTAGTATATATAAAATAATCTTAAACGTTTAACCTTTGTCACCACCCTAATATGCTTCATTTATGATTTGCAAATTTCTTATTAACGAAAATGCACTTTTCCATCGTTTCTGAATTTGTCATTAGCAATTTTGTTCGCCTTTAATAGGTGTTTTTTGTTTTTGATATTTATTTATTCACATAATTTTGTAGGTAGTTGTGTGCAAGTTGAATTTAGATTAGATTTTGCTGATAGATATATTAAAAATTTCATTTGACCGATAACCTTTTGCGATCGCTGTGACTTTAGCAAGACATACATACACACATATAAGTATATATACACATATATATAATTTTTAATGTCCATTACGTTTAACATGTCACTTGACGCCGTGTTGTTGTGGTTTTTGTTGCTGTTTTGTTATGCCCTTTAATGTAATTAGCATTCTGCAACAAGTATGTGTTCACTTAATTTTTACTTAAGAATCATGCACTTAAATTGTTTTCTATTTTTATCTTACCCTTTTCTAACTCCTATTTCTCTTATTCATTAGTACTTAATATTTAACTTAGTAACTAAAAGCGTATTAATTACTTAAGTTTAATTGTTATCGATTATGTCTTCGCAGCACAGTTTTTTACTCCATATTATTTTCTGTAATAAATTTTCTCCCCTTCTTTCACATTGGATTTTTGTAGCACTTTTTTTAAAATACCATTCTTTAATTTATTTATTAAAAAAATAATTACATTTGGTTTACTTAAGAGGCCTTACAGCGACATTTTTCTGTTTCAGATTACAAAAAAAAAATAATAATAATAAAATAAGGGTGTTGTAAAATGTTTTGCCGTCTCTGGTGTTAATCAACAGGTTTTTCGTGCCGCAAACAGCACTTAGATATTTGCCAGTGACAAACTGCGATCACTTTAATGTGTCATGCCCTTACTGCAATTTGATGCCAGTACCTGCTGTGAGTGGCAGGCCACTCACAACAAGCATATGCCGTGAGCGTATAGCTCATCACTCGGCCAACGAAATTGGTGAATGCTTAGGAAGCCTCATGTTATTCGTGATTGATTGCCTAAATGTGTACTTATATCTGTGGGCTTTTGATAAAAAACAACTTACGCCGACAAAACACGTTTAACTAGTTCACCATCAAGGTTGGGCATAATGCACTAAAAAATAAATAAAGTAAGCGTTTAACATTAACATTAACATTAACATTAACATTAACATTAACATTAACATTAACATTAACATTAACATTAACATTAACATTAACATTAACATTAACATTAACATTAACATTAACATTAACATTAACATTAACATTAACATTAACATTAACATTAACATTAACATTAACATTAACATTAACATTAACATTAACATTAACATTAACATTAACATTAACATTAACATTAACATTAACATTAACATTAACATTAACATTAACATTAACATTAACATTAACATTAACATTAACATTAACATTAACATTAACATTAACATTAACATTAACATTAACATTAACATTAACATTAACATTAACATTAACATTAACATTAACATTAACATTAACATTAACATTAACATTAACATTAACATTAACATTAACATTAACATTAACATTAACATTAACATTAACATTAACATTAACATTAACATTAACATTAACATTAACATTAACATTAACATTAACATTAACATTAACATTAACATTAACATTAACATTAACATTAACATTAACATTAACATTAACATTAACATTAACATTAACATTAACATTAACATTAACATTAACATTAACATTAACATTAACATTAACATTAACATTAACATTAACATTAACATTAACATTAACATTAACATTAACATTAACATTAACATTAACATTAACATTAACATTAACATTAACATTAACATTAACATTAACATTAACATTAACATTAACATTAACATTAACATTAACATTAACATTAACATTAACATTAACATTAACATTAACATTAACATTAACATTAACATTAACATTAACATTAACATTAACATTAACATTAACATTAACATTAACATTAACATTAACATTAACATTAACATTAACATTAACATTAACATTAACATTAACATTAACATTAACATTAACATTAACATTAACATTAACATTAACATTAACATTAACATTAACATTAACATTAACATTAACATTAACATTAACATTAACATTAACATTAACATTAACATTAACATTAACATTAACATTAACATTAACATTAACATTAACATTAACATTAACATTAACATTAACATTAACATTAACATTAACATTAACATTAACATTAACATTAACATTAACATTAACATTAACATTAACATTAACATTAACATTAACATTAACATTAACATTAACATTAACATTAACATTAACATTAACATTAACATTAACATTAACATTAACATTAACATTAACATTAACATTAACATTAACATTAACATTAACATTAACATTAACATTAACATTAACATTAACATTAACATTAACATTAACATTAACATTAACATTAACATTAACATTAACATTAACATTAACATTAACATTAACATTAACATTAACATTAACATTAACATTAACATTAACATTAACATTAACATTAACATTAACATTAACATTAACATTAACATTAACATTAACATTAACATTAACATTAACATTAACATTAACATTAACATTAACATTAACATTAACATTAACATTAACATTAACATTAACATTAACATTAACATTAACATTAACATTAACATTAACATTAACATTAACATTAACATTAACATTAACATTAACATTAACATTAACATTAACATTAACATTAACATTAACATTAACATTAACATTAACATTAACATTAACATTAACATTAACATTAACATTAACATTAACATTAACATTAACATTAACATTAACATTAACATTAACATTAACATTAACATTAACATTAACATTAACATTAACATTAACATTAACATTAACATTAACATTAACATTAACATTAACATTAACATTAACATTAACATTAACATTAACATTAACATTAACATTAACATTAACATTAACATTAACATTAACATTAACATTAACATTAACATTAACATTAACATTAACATTAACATTAACATTAACATTAACATTAACATTAACATTAACATTAACATTAACATTAACATTAACATTAACATTAACATTAACATTAACATTAACATTAACATTAACATTAACATTAACATTAACATTAACATTAACATTAACATTAACATTAACATTAACATTAACATTAACATTAACATTAACATTAACATTAACATTAACATTAACATTAACATTAACATTAACATTAACATTAACATTAACATTAACATTAACATTAACATTAACATTAACATTAACATTAACATTAACATTAACATTAACATTAACATTAACATTAACATTAACATTAACATTAACATTAACATTAACATTAATATATTTACAAACAACAAAACATTTTTTTAAGTAACAATTTCGACTTACTATTTAATACAAGAGTGTAAATACTTTACCGATTTGTTTTATACAACTTTTTTCTTAAAATTTTTCTTGCTACAAAATATTCAGCTAAAATACTTGTACCCACAAATATTTATGATTTAAAGAAATTTGTAGTGGAACTCGTAGGTCCGTCACAAAGCGGCAACGACTTTGACTGACAGCAAAATAGATTATGCGTATTTGAGTCGAAGGCGCCACATACGTGCCGTACGTCGGCAATGCACAAAAACTGGCAACTTTCTACTTTTGACGTACGAAAAGTGCGGCGAAAATGGAAACTGTTTAATGAAAACACATTTTGTATCACGCATAAAAGTATCGATGGTGTCTTTTATTAAATCAAACTAAATGTCAATTCAAATGCACCCTTATCTTTTCGATAAAAGTTTCAAAGAGTAGAGAATATGCTGGGCTTAACCAAGTTATTCTGAAAAATGAATGTGCGACCCGACCTTGAAGTGTTGGCCGCACCCACCGCCAACGATTAACATAAATTCTATTAAAAAACTCTTTCGCTTCAATAAGCATATCTGTTGCTTTTTTCTTTATATGCAGCAATAAGTTCATTGTGGCACCCCGGTAGGTTTACGCGTCACATCAGCTAAATGCGTTGCCGCAACAGACGCAACGGACCAATTGTGACACCCCTATCAGTGGGCAGTCAGTCACAAGTCATGAGAGAGTCAGTCAGATTAACACGAATTATACGAAGTTATTGATAATTGTAGGCAACGCTGATGGCGGATGGTGTTGGCAATCGGTTAAAGTACACAATGGAAATTATTGAAAAAATTCTGATCGCTAGGAAAAGTTAAATCATTTTCTTCACTCTCCCCACTTTGCAGCTCAAGGTTTTGGCTGTCGCAAGCGTTCAGTGTAGCAAGTGTTGAAGCTGTATGTAGACGGTGCTTAATTGTGACCATTGACTAGTCAGCATATTTAAAAAACCACGAAGTCAAATGAATATATAATTAAATGCTCATGGGCTTTTCAACTTTTTTTATGTTTATAGAACAACAACAAGGTAACAAAATGCACCAAAATAACTGAAAACTCTAATCGAGAAGTTAATTAAACACGCATCCGTTAAATATTAGTGGCCAACGGTGCTGAAAGAGATGCACTAAATCGCTTCTAGCTCTAAAAGGCATATGAAAACTTTTGATTGAATTGATTTAGGAAAGTAACTTCACTACTTTTACCACTTGTTTCAAAATTGTCAGTTCGCTAATTATTTTTTCTGCTGGAATTAAAAATGTCACATGAAATCTAATGATATTTGGAAATTATTTTTGTAACGGCTAGATTTTTCGCACGTTAGTAACCAGGAGATTTCTTGCGGCTGCCGTAAAAAAGAAATTTGCTTCTTCCGACTGCCGCTATGTTGACGAATTTGTATATTAGTCGAACCCAGAACTTTCTTGTAAAAAAAGTTAGCCTTTGAGAATAATTCTGAAATGGTTTTGGAATATTTTTTTTCAATCGCTTAATATTTTTAACTAAATAAACTTCAAAGTTCTTCAATTAAGAAAATATATTGAACGATAAAAAATTAATCAGATATCTGTTTTGTTTTTCAATCATTTATTCAATAAATAAATAAAGTTTTCAATAAATTTTAATGCGACATATAAACCGTTATTTTCAGTGCCAACAACTTACTTAAGTGCTTACGTTCTGTATATTTCTACTATTCGACATAATTTATTTATCAAATTAGTCTAAGTATATGTTAACTATTTTTTTCTTTATTTATTCATCAATTATGGTTAAGCGCTGTCAGATTTCTAGACAATACAAAAATTGTCAGAGTATTAGTCGAACGCAGACAAAGAGAGGAAACTAAAGCGTTTTTTGTAAGTATATATAATATATGAATATTTTAGAATAACTATTTTGAAAATTTATTACGAAATTTAATTAAAATTGTCAAAAATAGTGGTTAAACAGAGTAACATAGAAAAGAAAATTGAAAAATGTATTCATGGGTTTTATGAATAAATTTCATAATATTTTTATAATGTTTTTTACTGATTTTTTTGCACACTTTTATTACTTAGTACAAATCATGAAAAACATATTCAGTTTCATTAAAATTTTTATTTTTTATTTTTATTCAAACGGACGCAATTTATTATTTAAAATATTATTATACATTTTTCATAAGTTATTTACTTTTGTAAATATATGTACATATAGTTTTTGGTACGGTTTTTACGATTTTATGATATTTAGTAAATATAATTATTTGCGTATAAGGATATAAGTATGTGCGCTATAAGAAAGAGTAAATAACTTGCTAATAGTTGGATTAATATATATTTTATGATTAATTCACGTTTTTTACACAAATTTATTTCTATTCACCAATACATAGTATTTAAAGCTGTATTTCAACAAGAATTCGAGTGTTTTATGCCATATAAGTGCGGTGATTTGATTGCGCTAGGTTTAGGAAGCTCCGCTGTGCTGTGTTAATCAAATCATAATATAATACACAAAAATAATGTTTTACAAAACAAAAAAAAACACAAAATAGTAATTAAAGCACTTTTAATAAATCCGTATTATTTAATATATGTAAACCAGTCACTCTCATTTTTGTTTTATTTTTGTAGTCTGAAATTAAGCAATGCTATCAACAGTTTGGAACGCAGTGCAATAATGGCCTCGTACATTGCTCGTTGTGCATCGATCAATCAACACCACCAACAAGTGTCAGCCATTTATCTCCGTTCGGGTGAATGGTAGTCGTGTAGTACAAAAAGTGATAATTTAGCAAAAACAAAAAAGCGTAAATTGAAATAATCTTATTGATTTATTAAAAACTACTATTATAATTAAAAAATTACAATCTAGCGCAATATAGAACGATAGAAATTGAAATAAATTTATTATGTGGAGGCAAAAGTTATGAAATTCAAGCCATACAAATAATGGTTCAGATGCTGAAAAAGATGATGAATCTTAATACAGAAGTGGAAGAGTTTTTTTTTTAGTTGCGTATATTAGTAGCTAGAAACTAAGTGGTACATACATAATTATGACGGACTTTTGCAGAAATCACGTGCATTTCATTGGATCAGGCAAATCAATTTCAGTTGTGAAACTTGCTAAGAGCAGCAGGTTAAAGTTGACTTCGCAGATCACTGCATGCAGGAAGAAATTAAGGGGTTGAGTTAACCCGTTTCAAATTTTGTGATAGAAAACGAAAGGAAATAAAAGTTGAAGCTCGAATGAAGCATGGTTTTAAATTAAGGATAGCAAAAATGTTAAAGTGGCCAGCATAAAAGATCAGAGAGGGAGGTAATGAAATGTATGGTAATTAAAGGATTTAGTTAAACGAGAGTGGATGTAGGTTAAGAAATGATAGCAAAAATCCAATGAAAACAAAATGAAAATAATAGAGTAAAGTGATTAATAACATAAATAGTAATAAAATATTAGTCTAGAAAGATAAACAAAAAACAAAAACAAAAAAAAAAAGAACAAAAAAAGCAAACTTGAAAGAATTAGTAAATATTAGTGACTATATTGATTATTATTGATTTATGGAGATATGATTTAGTGTTTGAGAAGAAAAAAAATATAAAAAATAAGTAATGGTTTGAATTAATATGATTCATAAAATTAAAATTGTCAAAAATAGAAAAAAATAAGAATAAAAAATAATAATAATTAGAGAGAATAAGTAATGGTTTCAATAAATATTATTCAGACTTGAATTACATTTTCAACTTTTTGTTTTGATATTTATTTAATAATTACAGAGAATAACTAATGGTTTGAATAAATATGTTCAGACTTAAAATACATATTCAATTATTTATTTACGTTTATATTTTCATAAAATGTTTTAGAAACTCAAAAAAGTTATATAAATAAACATAATTTAATAAAACTAAAAAAAATTAGTTTAAAAAACTTTATTTTAAATTAAAAATTTTAAATTTCTAAGTACTTGCAATGAATAAATGCGTATTTTTGCACGTCTCAAGAGAAGGGATCAGTTTCAAATACAAAAAAAATTTATCATACGCCAAGGTTTTGTCTCTAGAAAGCGTGGTTAAAATTTAATTGATAAATAAATATTAAAAATAAATCAATAATTGCTGCGTACACTTTTGTTAGGTGTTTGGCCGAGCTCCTCCTCCTATTTGTGGTGCGCGTGTGATTTAATATTGCCTGCCGAGGGGTGATCGCTATAAGAAAAAACTTTTTCTATTATTTTGCTGTCCATGCACGGAGATTCGAACCTACGCCCTCCCGAAATTTTATGGTGGCTGCACTTTAACAATTTATTAATTATTAATTATGCTTTCAAATTGTTTAGAGATTTACTTGAAGCATTGGTGGTATTTCTGAAAATATTATCTTGTCATTTTTGGCTTTTGTGCATTTTTGGCAAGAAATAACGAATTAAAAAAAAAAAATAAAAAATTGTAAAAGTTTGCGATACCAGAGTTTTGAGTAATAGCTGACTTTATTGTGCGAGGAAAAATTTAAAAACATCCTAAATATTAAATTCAAAGTCGCCATAAACAATAGACAATTTTATAAAATTTTAGTCGATATAAAATTTTTAACTGTACTTCAATCTTGGAGACATAACCTATATACGAGTAAATAGAACGAAAGAATCGAAAAAAAATTGTAAAAAAAAATAATCTGTCATCATGACATTTGGAAATTACAATGTAACAACAAACAACGTTAAATAATGGGAGCAAATGTGAAGTGGCTCAAAATTTATTTTTTACTGCCGTAGTCTTTAATTAAAATAATCGAAATTGTGATGAATTTTTATTTTATTACAATTTTTTTTATTAATTTTACTGAATTTTTTGTTTATTTAGACAAAGTTTAAAACTTATATTTAAAAAAAAGGAATATTAAAAAAAAAAAATAAATAACACGCAAAAAACTTATTTTATAAAAAAAAATACCAGTTTGAACAAAAAAAAAGGAATGAAATGAAAAGAAAAATAGAAATCCGACATCAATACCAGAGGAAAACAACATCGACGGCTCATGTACAATGCATACATACACACATGGGAAGGAAGATAACTCCATAGCAGGCTGAAAAGGTAAGTTCAAGAAATCAATATTTTTATAACATTGAATATAAGTAGGTATGTAAAAAGTGAAGCAGAAAAACAGAAAATTTTGTATTCCAAGAGCTGGCTAAGAGGAAAAAAAAGAAAAAATTTAAAGAAAGTAATTTGGTTAAGGATTTAGTAAAGCATAATTTTATTTAGTGAAGCATTTAAGCGCTAGTGTATAAATTAATATGACAGCATTAACTTTGACATTTCAAATGCAACAAAAGCTAACACGCCGCAATTGCCCATTTTTATTGAAATTTTTTAAATGGCTCATTAAGTAGAGGGTATAAAAATTATTTCTCAATGTCTGGTTAGCGAGTCTCAGTCAATTAACTTCTAATGAAGTTTTTGAGAAGCTGAGCTGCTATCTGACATAAAAATAATAATTTATATAGTTAGTAGACGATTTCACGTTTCATTTTCTATTTATATTTAATTAAATTATTATTAAATTATAAGAAAAAATACAAGTAAAATATGCAGATGACATATAAACAGACAAAATTGTAGGATACAATAATGCATAAAATACGTAATTGTATTGTAACAAAACTCAGCTAAAACTCAGGTATTCAAGTATTTATTCAGTTCGCGTATTCATTTAGTCCAAGTATTCAGATGCGAGTTACTATCGATTCAGATTAAGTTACTATCGGTTACTGGCCTTAGTATTAACCAGACATTGAGAAAACGGTGTTAAATTACCCTTATACAAGGTGGCGCAAAATTAGTCACTCTATCGGGATATTTATAATTTTTGCAAACGGCATCGTACCTCAATCATATTTGACGCTTGTGAACTGGAAAGTAAAGGTCAAAATAAAATCATCAATTACTCAAAATCATGTTTTTTATATGAAAAAAAAAATATTCACAAACAAGATGGTATTATTAATTTTGCGCCACTTTGTAGTACATGCCATATATACGAGTTTAGAGGCTGTTTTGGTGTTTAACCTTAAACACAACTTATCAGCGGCGCACCTGGAAACAAATTTTTGAGTCGGGTTTGAGTTTGTTTTGTAATAAAACCTAGTAAAAATTAAAAAAAATAAACGTTGATTCAAATATTTGTAAAATTTGTAATTTATTCGTGACTTTCACTTTGATTTGCGGATTTGGGTGTGGTTCTAACCCTCCTATTCAAACCTAACTATCAGCTAACGCATGATGACTTCTTTTATAAATTCGCTAATTTTGTGTATGTGCAAAAATATAGTTTACGAAAAAAAAAATTCGGAAGGATTTTTTCAAACAACGCATTTTATTCAAATATTTCATTCAAAATTCAAATAGTTGTATGTACGTTGGTAATGATTTTGTTATATGTATGTATATAAGTATAATAGTAATCATAATAATAATTGTAATAATAATAATAATAATAATAATGATAATAATATTCTTCTTTTTATTTATAGTTTTGTTTTGTTTTTTTAATTAATTTATTCATTTTTTTTTCATTAAGTATATAATATGAAGTGACTAATTTTCAACAATTTTTTATATGCAATTCTGTTGCTTTCTTCTGATTTCTCCCCTTCTCTTTATCTAGTAAATGTTATGCTTTTTGGTGTGTTTATCATTATTATTTTTAATGTAACTTTTTTAAAACTCTATAACCATAACAACTTTTTCGCTATACATATGCCACTTTGTATTTGTGTGTAAACCGTCGTCGTCTCATTTGCTAGCATTTTCAAGTCTATGCAGTCTATGCAGCATATATTCTCTATTTTACGCATGAACGAACAGTCGCAGTCCGAAGAGAGCCGACTCTAAAGTTAGTAACTTTTTTGATTGATATCTCATACATGATACAAGTTTTAAAGTCAATTTATTCTAACTATGGCTATGGGGCCTTACGGTTTCGGTCCAATTTGGTCAGTAACGGTATGATATACGAGTACGATTCCATTTTGCGTTTTAGTCTCAATTAAAGCATTTTCCCGATCTTGTTTTATTGTTACGTGTATTACAACAGTTGCGTTGAAATTCAAATTTTTCTGCTCTCTTTTTTCTTTGCTTGGTTCTCATTTCACGTGCATGTTGTTTTTACTGTACGTACGGTCCCTTAAATTGGTTAGTAGTGTAAATAGCGCATGAGTGAGTGAGGAGATATGTTTAATATGTGTTTTTTGTGTTTTTTTTTTTTTTTTTTGTTTTTTGTTATTATGTATATAACACTTTGAAATGGGCTTTTGTTTTAGTATTTTGGGTATGTTTTTCGCTTATATTTCTTCTACTAAGTTTGCTTTGGTAAATGTATGGAAGATTATTCATTTTTGAATTCGAATTTATTTGTTTTTTTTTGTAATTTTTTAATATATTTTAATAGTAATTTAGTACCATAAGTCAATTAACAAAATGAAAATGTGAAAAGAATTAGATTTTCGCGTTTACATTTTGTTTATTAGAATTGAATAGTTGTTAGTTTTTATTTGGACTCCTTATTAAGGTAAAATGAGTTTCTATGTTTTCATTACTTAAAATAGTCTAAGTTTATAAAGTGTAATACGTATTTGTTGTTTCAAGTAATTTTTTTTTTTGTATTTTCATACAATACTTTGCGTAATTCTTTTTATCAAGTTCATCGAATATGAATCAAATTTTCAGATAGTTTTTAAGTTGAAACATGCTTTTAGTTTACATCTTTCTTTTATTAGTTCTAGTGTAGTTTAGTTAGTTTTGCTGCATTTATAATAAATTATTGCTTTTTTTATAAATTATCATCTTTTATTTTTACTACCGATGCATTTTTCTCATTTTTCTTGCTTTTTCGTATAGGGTAAATTTTTTGCTTTACATCGGATATAGCAAGTAAGATTAATGGCTGTTTTCTCATTGTTAAGTCATAAATGCTTATAGATTTTTAAGTAGATTAAATACTATCTGCTTGCGCTTTTGCAAAACTTCAACGGGTTTGTATTAATTTTTTTTCACTTTGTACAAATTTCTTCTATCTTTTACAAATTTTCTAATTTGCTAAATTGTTAACAATTGGGCTGTTCACAGTTCAGAAGAAAATGTGTTATGAAATTTCAACGCACAGATTTAGTAACTTTTTTATTACAGCAATCTGTGGTGTTGCTGTTTCTCCATGCAAAATTTATACATGTGCAATGTATATCGTTAAGGGAAATGCAAAAGGCCGTAGCTGACAAAAATTCCAAAATTCACTTGATGCGTTTCATCGAATTACAAGTCACCACATAATTTTATGAAATGTATAGGAAAAATTCCCAAGCATGGGTTTCATTTCTAAAATACAGCCAATTTTATGAAGTGGTTTGACTGTGCCTTTGATTGTGCCTTTTGCTATTATGTAATTTGAAGCCGCCAATTGTCAAAAATTTGAAGACTCACAGCAGAGTTACATAATAGTAACAGGAATCAAAGTTTTCGGCGTAACGCATAGCACTAAGTACGCGTTTCATGTGAATTGCATTGCCGTGAAATATGCGTGCAATTTCGTATGTATCTCACCGCAAAATGTACTCAGTTCATGGCGTGAAAACAACGCGCAACATGCCAGCAACATTTGCTCACACCTATTTAAAATGCACATGTCGTTTGAAATTGAACGAAAACTGAGTGAAGCGCAAGTGAAGTGCATGAGTTCGAATATGTCTTCGCAAAGAGTGTAAGTAAATCTTTTTTATATTTTTTGATTATTCAGAAATACCTTTCTTACCAAAATTTGCCAATTGCATCTTGGGCGATGCTCATTAATTTGACGTTTCTTCTTATGTGACTATCAGTGTTGCTAGCAACATATCACAGCAAGCCAAATGCATATTGCTGGGGAAATTTTGGAAATTGTACGCATTTAGAGTGGAGCATTTTACTTCTATTTGGCCTTTTGATTTCGTAATGAGAAGTGAAAATTTTCAATATTCCTCCAAAAATACCAGTTTTATAACAAATAGGACTGTCATCGTGGTATTTACAAACAACAAAACTATAATGACGCAACGCCATTTGCTATTACAATAATTGCCAATTAATGGCTCTTATATAAATTGAAGTGCCACTACTGAAAATGGCTACTCATCGTCTGATTCTAGAACGTTACCAAATGCTAACGTCAACATTTCGTAACACATTTTGTAACGAACTGCGCATACGCTAAATTAACACTGTACGTCTTCGGAGTTCTACGTTTTTTTTAACTATACTAAGTTTTAAAAGAAAATAGATGTTAAGGAAAATTATCTTGATTCGACAACCAAAAGATAAAGTTTGAATGTACATACATGTGTGCGTTCTCAGAATGAAATACGTTGATTCGCTGATATGAATTCAATACATAGTTTGCAGAAAAACGAGCATCGACGTAAATAAAAATTAAGCAATGCAGCTCTGATGATATGAGGATGTGGAGATGGTGCAACGGTTTCAAGAATGAAAGAGTACATCGTGTATTCGCAGATCGAAGTGGAGAGAGTAATTTCAGAGTAATTCAGCCATCAAGATATTTTCGAGCGCCACAAGAGAGGAAAGTAGCAAAACAGCAAACGCATGTAAACTTCAATTAAAGTTAGGTTAGGTTAGTGTAATTGGAAGTGTAGAAAAAGAGAAGAGAGGCGAATATTAAAGACACTCTCTCCATCGCGATAGACACTACTCTGTAGCAAACTCAACAGCTGATGGTGAGAAAATCTCATAGCACCGACATGCGCAACCTTCTGTATTCCATCAATCGTGTGTGTGTGCGTGTGTATGATACATAGTAGTGTATGTGTTCGCTGAATGCATAATGTGAGCAGTGAAATAGTAAATAAGTGCTAATATCTATGTATATAATAAATGTAACGCCAACTTACTAGTTTTTAAGCTTTATATAAAGGGTTAAACTTTATAATATATGTTTCTAGTGGCTTAATAGTAACGGTATTTTAGTAAGGTTTAATTTTATTTGCAGCTTGCCTTCACTTCGGCGGTCGTGCGTATCGTTAATGCTCTCTTATATTAATTTTCTTTGGTTTAGTTAGCTTTTATTATCCGATTTGGCTTAGCAAATGAGTAGAGTTTTAATAAAGTAATTTTGGAGTTTACTCTGGCTTCTTTTCCAATTAAATCTAAATAGTACAGCTTTTAGCTTTTTGAAAATGTTTCGTTAAAATACTTTTTTGTATGCATTTATATAAATCAACTTAATATTTATGTGTGTGTTTAGGTATATTTTTCTATAGGTTTACTGGTCAAATAAAATGCTTTTGACTATTGCAATTTGAAAAATTATATTATTAATTTTGTTTTTTTTTTGCATTTTGTTTTGTTAAATAAAATTGTAAAGTCTGAAAGAAACACAACATCAGCGTAATTATATTAAATTACGTCATTGAAAGTGTGCTATAGTATGAGAGTTGACCAATCACAGCAATCTTGGTAATGTGGCTTGAAATTTTTCCGTTATTAAGTAGCTTTTTAGCGCTTTTTGTATGTAAGTGTGTGTACGTAAGTAAGCATTTGCGCGCACAGCTGAAAGCTTAAGTTCTGCACTTTATTGAAGTTGCAGCTCTGAATGTTTCAAAGCTATTATAAAAATCACAAGCCTTTTCATGTTGCAGCTTTCGAAGCTGTGAAAGCTTTTTCGATTCAAATTAATTAGATGAAAGCAATTTTTATTGGGCTAGCGGTAAAATGCAAATATGTAAGCTGTGTACTGACAATTTAAAGCACATAAAGAAATACGCTTGTATGGTCATGAATGTGACATTAAGTTGTTATGCGATAAATTAAGAATGGTGAGGTGGATTTGTTACTCAATAATATTGCCCAATACATATATATATATATATATATATGTTTACACATACATACATATGCATGTAACATATGTATGTTGGTGTGCAATTTTGCATTCTTAAAATAAAATTATAATTATTTGATTTTAATAGTAATTAAAAAGAAAAACGCCTATAAAATTGAATAAACACTCTTTACAATTTGATATTTGAGAGAATAGAGGAGCGCGTGAAAAAGACGAAGTCTAACAATTACATTATTTATATCATTAGTTATAGCTTGTGAAAGTATTTAAGAGTTACAATTGTTTGCTATATAATTCATATTTGTTTTGAAGTAACGCTTAGTCTACAACTTTTATGCACTTGTATATAAGTATTTGTTGGTTTGCTATGTGAAAGCTGATTGGCAACACTCATCAATTGCCCGCCTGTTTGTTTCGCTTGGCTTTCATCATTTAACTTAAAATTTACTTCGTTTTTAACTATTTTTTTTTTTTGTTTTTTCGCTAATGTCTCAAGTTTACATTTTTCCTGTCATTTATTAACAATTTTTTAATTTCTTATTTCCTTTTTATTGATATAATTTTTAAATTTTTTATTTATTTTACTTAAAACTATTTCAATCAATCACCTATTTTTCACTACATTTTGGTCGCAATTATTCTTTAAATTAGTTTTTATTTCATATTATTTACTATTTTGCTATTATGTTTTGTTTTTGTTTTTGTTTTTCTATTTCTTGCTTTTTTCTTCTTCTTCTTATTTTCTTGTCACATTTTACACTGGACATTGGAGTGTATCATATTCGAACATTAACGAAACAGCAACAAAAACGAAATACAACAAAAACATTGTAAAACCGAGTCCTCTATTCATTTTCCAACGGAAGCAGGCAATCGACAAAACGACAAAGAGTAACATCATAAAGAGTATCGTTATGGAACAGACCATGCCCACAGAGTTAACCTCAACAGGTGCATCATAGATGATGCCATATATCAGCCAGGGAATAGGCAAACTGTAAGTAGAAAAAGTGGAAAAGCGTAAATATGAATAAAATATTTGAATTCGTTTAACTGTAAAATAATTAATGATGAGCTACAATTTTGTATAAGAGCGATGCCATGACAGGTGAATTTTTTAAAAATTGGTTTATTTGCATAATAAAAATTGAGCGAAAAAATTTTGAAAGAAATTTTATAATTTTGAAATTTATGCAATATTTTGCAAAATTTTGGCATCGAGTTTTTTTTAAATAATATAAAACGTTGCTGTTCTTCTTAATATATTTTTTTTTCATATAATATGTTTTTCTTAAAGTTAAATTATCAAGCCGAAATTGCTTATTAGTATCCTTTTATGTGCATTGGGTTGGGGAATAAGTTCATAACGTTTTTATATTTTCCTTTATTTTACAACGATTTGTTTGCTGTTTGGCAAAGGGTAAGTATTCATTCGATAGAACTCTTTCCGCTCTACAAAATTATGTTAATTGTATTTTTGTGTTATATAATTTTTTATTATTTTTCAGTCTTAGAAATGGAATACCCAGAAGGCATAAATCAATATTTTCGACACCTGCTCTTCTCTGTTTTTCATCGAGGTCAAAAAGCTGCCGAAGTAGCCCGCGATATTTGCGACGTGTAAGGAGAAGACGAGTCATAGGCGAGTATACGGCAAGAAAATGATTTTCAAAGTTTAAAAATGACGACTTTGGCAGCGGAAGGCTTTCTGAACTCGACGAAGAACGTCTCAAATCAATTTTGAAGGAGAACAATCGCTAAACCAGTCGTGAATTGGCGGAAAAAATGAATTGCGATCATATACACCTTCATTCAATGGGATCTACTGAAAAATTGGAAGCCTGGGTGCCTCACAAGTTCAACGAAAAAAAGCAAAGAAAGTCGACTTCAAATTCCTTCTCAGCACCTCGTCCGCCATCGAGCATCACGCGATCATAAACAGCGCTTTTTGTACCGAGTCATCACGGGAGATGAGAATGATGCCTGTACATCAATATGAATCAAAGAACGGAGTGGGCGGCTCCATGAGATACGACAAAGCCGAGAGTCATGCCGAATTTTCATCCAAAGAAGTTTAGTTGATAAGTGTTGGGTAAGACAGCGAGGGCATGGTGCACTGGAAAATGCTCGAAAACAATGCCATGGTCAGCAAGGAGCCCTACATTGCCCAGTTACACCGCGTGGATGAGGCTATTCGACTGAAAACACCTGACCGACTCGGTCAAACCAGACTCCTTCACGACCAAGCCAGGCCACATGTTGCACAAGTCGTGAAAGCTGCATTCCAAGAGCTCAAATGGGACGTCCTTCAGCATTCGCCTTATTCTTCGGACCTTGTACCGGCCGATTATTATCTTTTCCGCTCCTTGTCAAACCATATGAAGGATATAATCTTCAATAACAAAGAGGTCCTTAAAAACTGGCGCAACAACTTCTTTGGCCGAGAGGTGGGAAGATGTTGTAAACAGCAACGGCGAATAAATAATTGATTATTTTATTGTTTTTTGTTTAATTAAAAGTCTTCGGTAAAAACGCTACGAACTTATTCTTCACCCTATTACATCACAAATGCCCAAATTTCTCACAATAGCCGAAGCTGGTACCTCTTACAATAAAATACTTCAATCACTCATAAACCCTTTAATCAGAGAAATTACTCTCAATCCCACTTCCTTTAACATACTGAAGAGGAAGTCAACAATGGATTTATTATGCAAACATTTTAGGAATGGTTGCACCACTGGGTGCTTTCCATAATGTTCCATAAAATGTTTTATTTTTAAGTACAAATATTGCTGAATGGTAGAAGACTAGGTCTTCAAAGTAATACTCGCCAAGATATTTGGCCCGGCTTCTTTGAAGTGTAGGACATTCACAGAGGAGGTGTTCTACCAATTCAATTTCTTCATCTCCATTCTACTGGCCAGGGTGCCATTAGCGCAGTGACCCATTATAACACCTGTGAAGACGCTGTTAGATGATTTGTTGAATCTTAGCAGACATGTTGTCCTTTTAAGATTCAGTTTTGGCCAGAACGCCTTGGGGACTCTGCAGTTAGTAGTCAAAGACCAAGGAAGGTTTCCACGATTACCCTCAGGTCAATCGCAGTGTATAACTCGTTTAGAGGAATGCTTATGTCCTCCATCACTTGCTGAAGATCAAGCTCAGAACCTTTCCTTGTGTGCACTCATCTGCTCTTTCATTTCCTTCACTCCAGATTGGTTGGGGACCCAACAAAGTGTGGTGTTGTGTTGCTGAATAAGCGAGAGTGACCTCATGCATTCTACTATATAACACATTTTGAATTGATGCGCGATGAGGTCAGTGCCTTGATCGCTGTTTGACTATCAACAAAAATGGTAAGGTTTACTGGAGATAAGTCCATTAGTCTAATCGTTTTTGCTGATTTGTCTATAGCGCAGATCTCAGCGTGGAAGACACTACACAATTTGGGAGTGTAAAGGAGCAATTTAAATACAAGACTACACTTCCGTTCCAGTGCCATTGTCTATTTTTGAGCCGTCAGTATAAATATCTGAATTGACTCTGGTCTGCCAATCCTTTCTGTTGGGTATTCGTATTTTATGGTCTTTGTTCTGATCTATCTTAGGAACCAGATAGTCTGTTTCGATGCATTTTGCAGGTGCTCCACAGATAGTAGAACTGATCCATGACCGTGCGTGTTTTATTTTCGGATGTCTCCTTCATTAATCCGGGAAGCAGATTTGGCCGTTATTCCATATGAAGGGTTTTTAAAAATAACAGGTGTTAACTATCGCGATCGAGCGATGATTAACGATTTTTATGGCCGGAATTGGATGGTTTTGATCTGGACAACGTTTATTTTCAACAAGACAACGAAACCATTGATATTTTACGGGAAAAGTTTGCGGACCGTCTTATCTCTCGAAGAGGTGATCACAATTGGCCAACGAGATGTTGTGATTTAACCCCTTGTAACTTTTTCCTTTGAGGCCACATGAAAGAGAAGATCTACGCCAACAGCCCAGTGGCCATTCAAGACCTCAAAGATGGAATACGTGAGGCTATCGATGTCATAGGGCATCCACTTTGCAATTCGGTTATGGAAAATTTCATGAAAAGGATATTGCCCTGTAAGCGTGTTCGTGGTGGTCATTTGCCTGATGTTATTTTCCACTATTAACGGCATACCTTCCTCTTTATAATGGAATAAACATCCGATCATTTATATTAAAAAATAGCATTTTTCTTTGAATATCAAAATAACACCTCTTATTAGAAAACCCTTTACGAGTATATTTATGGATGGAATATGTAGGATGAGAATATGAGGCGTCGATCGGAGCGCATCTGTTATTCCTACACAAGCTAATCGTTGGACTTTCATGAGATTCTTTAGGTAGGATTGTGTCTGCACCGCCTCCCACCACTCGAAAACTCCATAAGTTAAAATTGGTCTGATGGTCGTATTTTACGCCCAGTGGTTGATATACAGTTTCAGACCTCATTTTTTGCCAAATGTTCTCTTACACATAAAAAGGGCATTACAAGGTTTCTTCATCATTTCCTAGGTGTTCCTTTTCCAGGGAAGTTTTGAGTCCAGAATAATGCCAAGATACTTGCCATAGGATTAGTGCTACTCCATCTATGGACAGTAATTGAAAACTTGGTATCTTATGTCTTTAAGTAAGCAGAACTAGTTGGGTCTTGGTTGGGTTAACCACTAGACCGTTTGAGGTCACCCACTTCGAGAGTTCCCTTAACGCGGATAGCATGAGCCCGCTGATAGTCGAGAAAAATTTCCCCGTCATCAGGATGACTACATCGCCCACAACAACATGGCTAACCTAACCTGATGCACGGGCATCAACTGTCTGGTAGTTGGCTAAATGACAATTTAGAGTAATGTTTACAAGCGCGTGGAAACATTTTGCCGAGAGTAAACGTGAAAAAAGAAAATCAGTAATGGGTTTCAAACGTAATAGTGTAATTGCATTATATTTGGCTTGAAAATCAAAATCAGCGATGGTTCGTGAGCTCGAGCACCTTAAAGTAAATCAAGTTTTTGTTTTTCTTCCTATTACTCGTTACAGTGATACTGGTAGCATCACGAAACGTTATGGAGCTGGTCATCAAAAGACTGCCACGTCACGTGAAACAGTTCAAAAACTGAAGAAGCGACTTGAGTGAAGTCCCGACGAAATGCCAATCAAATGGCGCAAGAACTGAAAATATCTGACAGTAGTATCCGCCGCATACTGAAAAATGATCTCAACGTCAAGCCTTACAAGATCCAAAAGGCGTATGATCTCACACCAAAGCAGCAACAAGTCAGACTTGATAGAGCGAAGCAGTTGCTTCGCTTGGCGGAAAACGGCCAATTTCCGAACATTGTGTTTTCTGATCAGAAAATTTTTGAAATTGCGCAATTTGTAAATTCCCAAAACGATAGGATTTATTTGACCGACCGCTCATACAAGAATTTGAGTCATGGATTGGCCAGAAGGAGGTAGCACCCGCCTCAGGTAATGGTTGGTTTTCATCGAGCCTGGTGTCAAGGTAAATGCGAATTATTATCGGGGAAGTATTCTGGAGATTGCTTTGAAGCCGTGAGTAAACAAACATTGCGATAGCAGACCATGGCCGTTTCAACAGGACTCGGCACCGTCTCACAAAGCTCGAGTGAACCAAGAATGGCTAAAAACGAAGTTCCGAACTTTATAACGTCCACACAATGGCTCTCAAATTCACCAGACGCGAATGCGATGGATTATTCTCTTTGGGCCATTTTGGAGCACAAGGTCCGAAATAAGAGATTCTCCAGTGTCGAGGCGCTGAAAAAAGCCATTGTCCGCGAGTGGGCCAAAATATCTGCAAGTCACATTCGGGCTGCTTGCGATTTATTTCTGGACCGTCTCAAGGCCATAGTCAAGGCAAAATGTGTTCATATCGAGCAAAAGTAAGTTTATTCTTAATTTTGTATTATTTTCATAAATTTTTTACTTTGAATTGAATAAAAGTAATTTTCTAAAATAAATTTTTGGCCTTTTCAAATGGTTACACTTCGAGTGCCGGACCCTGTACTCGCCAAGGTAGGTGCAAATCATCCAGTAGCTAGCACGGACGGCCAAGTCTAACCTAAGCTAACGCCAAATTTTAAGGAAATTCCGAACTTCGGTGCCAATATTAAATTATATTTTCTTAAAACAACATAGTACATAGACAGAAGCTACTATGAATTGCGTACCTTACTAAAACTTTGCTTTTATTCAGATGAAACTACTTATGTTGGCAATACCTTCAGGATAGAACAAAACAATGTCATTGCAATGAAAAACCCAGACTCAACTCAGAATAAATGTCAAAAGCATACGAGTTGCATATTAGCAAACTAGACTCATTGGCTGCAGTCATTCCATGGTGGGCTACATTTGAAATCATTTACGAGTGGCCTCAGTGCGTTTAAGTGAAATGAAAACAAGATGAGAACGAATTTTTGCAAAATTCATATACTCATATGCACATCATAATGGAACCACGCAAACGTAGGTAGTGAATGGTATGTAAATAGGTATGCAAGTATGTATATATTTCCTATGTATGAGCGTATGAGCAGGAACATGAATGTGTGCATAGAATACCCGCTACAAATCATCGTACTAATCACACCAACAAGTGCAGAGCAAACTCCTCACACACACATACATTTGTATAGTAGTGGCTTGTCTTACGCATATGAATGGGGTTATACACATGCGTATTGATAAGGGGAAATGTATGCGACAAGGTCACAATTGAGCAGCATACTCGCCTAGACAAAGGTAAACATACTCGTACATATGAATGTGCACGCTCCAACATTTTTGTATATGTATACATTCATACATACAGGTATATAAGTATATGCATCTCAGTTACTACTCGCCATTCAAAATATACGTAGGGGTTTTTAATGTGTGAGTCTCAATTCAAATATGTTCATGACAAGTCGTAACGGAAATGGAAGTTGACATTTGTGGATTGTGTGTTGAGTGTAGTGAGCCAACGCTTGAAGCGACTGCTAAGGGGTCTCGAGAATGGCTATGCGCCTTGTTAATAGAAATAAATTTACAAAAAATAAAACCAAAGTACTAGAACGAGAGGTCAGATAAAATACTAAACACACCGAATTTGAGAAGAATAAAATAGGACTCAAAGGCCTCGGTCAAAATTGATTTCGACTTGCTTGGTGTGGATCGGAAGCTAAGTGTAAAAAGTTTAATTAGCAAATGTAGTACAATTTGAGTTGAGGAAGCCGTTTAAAAGTATATATTATATACACATAGCCTATAAAGTCTGCCTATAAAGTACACCTTACAAATATTTTGAAATTGATTGAAAGCACAATTAAATTTATAGTGGAAAATATGTTTTATTAACATTTTATATCCATATGTAAATATAGCAACCAAAAAGCCTGCCTACAGTTTGTTTCTTTTAATAATATCCTTATTATTATTTTTTTTGCTTTTGCGCACTTTCCGTTATTTATTATTATAATTGCCCATAAGTGAAGGCCGAAAATTAATCTTAAATCACTCTGCCACACAATCATACCTCAAAGAAATGTTACAAAATATCTCGTAATGCATTTTTTTTGTGTTGGGTGATGTTGGGTTCAAAACACTTCTTACGCACTTACAGCGACCGCCGTCTACTATGTCGAGTGGTGTGGCCAGTAAAACAATCCCTCCTCTCCTTCTGGGGAGACACCCTACCCGGGACTACTTTCTGTATTACTCAGAATGGCATCCATAAAAGACTAATTCTATTCACCCACGTCTAGGTTCACTATATTTGTAGCCAGCTTTCGTGCTATAGGCTCGTCTTCTTGTGTCTCTATCTGTGCGGCTTCGCTTTGTTGTACTGCGTTGAGGTTTATCTTTTAAGTAATACGCCTTCAATGTTTTTTAATTGCAAACCAGCTGTTCTCGCGTTCGAGCATCTTGCCAATTATATTGGTCGGCACGATGTCGCTAATCTGCTCCCTCAGAGCATCTCTTTCCACGAGTTATCTGTCACTATTAAAGAATGTGTGTTCAGCATCATCGCTCGGCGCTTCACAGTATATGCATCTGGAAACGCCTATCTTGTCCATGCAGTATAGGTATCTCCGGAATATCCGTGGCCCGAGAGGAACTGAGTTAAGAAGTAATTCACTACCCGAAGTTCCTTTGGACCCATTTGCCTATTGATGGAATAAGTTTTGTCGTCCATCTGCCACTCTATTCAGTGTCCCATTGACTTTGCCAGCGCAGCATGGTTTATAATCCACCAATTTTTGCCAATTAGCATTCCCGTGACCTTTGCTGCTTTGATAGCCGCATGATGTATCTGAGCCCAGAAAGTAAGTCTGCCATCAAGTTGAATACTTCGGTATTTAACTACTTTTTGGGTCACTAAGGGCGTGTCGTCTATTTGCACGCTGACCTTGAATGGCATGTGACCTCGTGTCATGAGGATGACTTTTGTTTGGTGAGTTCTCGGCCGTGGTTCTCAAGCCATATTTGCGTTCTTATGATGACTTGGTTCCTAGCGTCCTCAGTGTGGTATGACCGTCGCTATATCGTCCGTGTATACCAATAGATATGTCATCATAACTCAGATTCCAGAGATCGGGGTCGAGAATAGGTCCTTGAGCTGCGCCAGACGTTACCGCTTCTGTTTTCTAACCACCTGGTGTGTCGTACAGCAGTTCACGATCACTGAGGAAGCTCTGGAGAATCCTTAGCAGGTATTCCGGTATTCGAAATCTTTCTCGTAATGCTTTTATAATTTCTATCCATCGTAGGCTATTAAAGGCGTTTCGTACATCAAGCGTTGCCAGCACGATGATGCGCCTCGGATAGGAGCGTTCGCATTGAGCGCGGTCTACGTTGCTCCTCTATTGCGCTAAGGGTCAATTTTTCACGACAAAAGCCGTATTGCCTTGCTGACAATCCTCCTGCACTCTCAACAGACTCTGGTAGCCTGCCCTGTATAAGTTTTTTCAGCAATTTTCCGGCGCTGTCCAGCATGCAAAACGGGCGCCAACCTGACGGTTGCGCTGGGTCGCCTTACTAATTTGCGTTATCTTCTGTCTTTTCAGCTTGGGGAAGATGCTTTGAATGTCTTTAAGCTCTTCTTCAGTGAAGGGCGAATCATATCGTCATTTTGAGAATCTTGGTCCCCGCGAGCAAAGGGTGTGTGGGAAACTGTTTGTCTACGATGTTGGTAATGGCATCGCTGCCTAGATGAGGCACTGCAGCGCTTGCACGTAGATTCCCCCATACAATCTTATAGCCCAGTCTGCAAGGGTTGCTGTAAAGATCTTCCCTTCGAAGTTCTTCCCATTTTGCTTTGTACTGAAATCGTCGGCTTTCTGCTCTGCCTCTCTGTTTCGCCTGATTCTGGTGCAGCTTTTTCTATTGCGAAAACAAGTTTGTCTGAGCTCTGCGATTTCTGGTGCCCACAAGTACATCATGGTGCTTGCAAGGGAATTTGCGTCACTACTAATGTGGGATTTGCAGCAAACCGAGCCGGGAGAACTTCAGTGTTAGGTTTGGCTATGCTCCATTTGCGAGTTTCCTTTATTTGTTGGTTTGACACAGGGTTGATTCTCATTGTGATCTGGAAGGTGATGTATTGGGGATCCTTTCCAGAGGACTCCCTACTTTTTTATTGCCCCTGCCAAGCTATCAGTTGCCAGGATGATGTCCAGTGTGATGTGTTCACATCTCGGTCTTCTGAAAGTGAAGCTGATGATGATACCTGTGTTTGCCAATACTTGTCCCAGTCTGGCAGTCATCACCAAGATGGGCCTTCCGCGTGTATTCAAGAGGAAGTTGGCGCTTATTGCAAGATAATGTACCATCTCATCGATCCATTCTTGTGACTGATTTTTTGCTTAGAAATCGCATTTTAACCATCAATCACTCACCGTATTCGCCTGATATGACTCCCTGATTTCTACCTATTCTGATTGCCTTTTACCATGAAAGGAACACGTTCCGCGTCCATAGAGGCCATCCAAAAGGCTTGTACCGGCATCCTGAAGGACATTCCGGTCAATGACCTGAAACACTCCTTCGAAATGCTTTTAGATCGCGCAAAACAGTGTATCGAGGCCAGAGGGGACTATTTTGAATGAGTTTTTTTTGGACTTCGTCTTGTAAAGACGATTTTTTAGCTATTATCTTTTTAAACAGTTGGTTTAAACAGCTGACGCACGTTTCGTGTTTTGTTTCACTGTCAAACATCTTCAGTTTCGTCTCCAATTTAACCATGAATCGTCTTACAAACGAACAACGCTTGCAAATCATTGAATTTTATTATAAAAATGCGTGTTCTGTTAAGAAAGTTTAAAGTCGAAAAATTGTGTTCAGCGACGAAGCTCATTTTTGGATCAATGGCTACGTAAATAAGCAGAATTGTCGATTTTGGAGTGAAGATCAGTCAGAAGAATTGCAAGAGCTATCAATGTATCCAGAAAGGGTCACAGTTTGGTGCAGTTTATGGGCTGGAGGTATCATTGGACCGTACTTCTTCAAAGATGCTTCGAATCGTAACGTAACTGTGAATGGTGAGCGCTACCGTGAAATGATATCCAACTTTTTCTTGCCCAAAATGAAAGAGCTTGACTTGCATGACATGTGGTTTCAGCAAGAAACATTGGACTAAGCGGATGGACCATTTGAAGCGCAGTCGCGGTCAATATTTGCATGAAATAATCTTCAAACATTAAATTATATGGAGTGTATATCGATCTAAATAAAAGTTTCATGCATTTTTCTGAATTTTAAGTGTGTTTTTTTGAAAAACTTTCTAATAGCTCTTAAAAAATCGCCATTTATAATATCATTTAAGTTAAATTAATTTCATTCACTACATTTTATATAATTTAATTCCCATTTAATTACAGCTCAGCTCTTTTAATTCAATTCATTTCGCTTTTACAATTCTTTGCATGCTTTATAATCCTTTTTATTTCATCTCATATGCTTTAATTTCCATTATATTTAATTAAATTTCGTTACTATTTCACATATAAGGTCTAATTTCAAATTGAGCTCCAAATTAAATAAACTTTGTTTTTTGATATTCCAATTTTCTTTTACCTTTCTTCATCGAATTTTGCCTTAGGCGTGCAAATGTTTTTTGCCGATAATGGCTTACACACTTTCTAGTCAAGCAACAAGCTCGTGGGCTGTACTATGGTTTTGCCTTTTAAATTTCAATGGCTGTAGCGATTTTTGTTGCCTCAACCTAGGCGGTAGTTTCAATCACCCCTATTATGGTATCCGCCGGATGGTTGCGGAGGGAGTTATATTTGATCCGACAGTATTCGGTATCATAATAAACGTCGGATAAAGCAGTATGCGGATCGGTAATGTGGTGTACGGATCGAATAAAATAGTGGCATCACTGATAACGTATGCGATTCGCGTCTCAAACAAATTTACTCGTTTCTCATCCGCAGGTCATTGTGTTGCGGATATTATTATAATAAAGATGGAGAGCAATAAAATGTAAGGAAAAACATTTTTATTTGTTTTTTTTCGGATTATATGTATATAATTGAGGTAGAGCAATTTTGGCAGAGTGTGCTGGAGGAACTGAATTCATTAGGGCCTCCATCGAAGAGTATTTCAGAATGGAAAAAGTTTTGTTGATAATTCAAAAGTTCATTGAGAATTTAAGTACTTATTTGCGTTTTAATTAAAGGTTTGGTCAGATTTTAAATCAGCAGTAAAGAAAAAGTTGGCGCACAATAAAAGGGAATTACAAGCAATTGGTGGAGGCGAAAACAGGGAACTATCTTTATCGTCGCTAGAAGAAGATGTTGCTGCTCTAGTGGGCCTAAACGACTGTGTTGGGTGCACTAAAAATTCAAAAGAATTTGGGAAAGGTGCGAATTGTCTCCAGTAGGTTTCAAAATTTTTATGTGGGTGCCATCTACGCACATAACTATGCCGGGAATTCTTGTTTTTCCAAAAAAATATCTTTTGGCTTCAAGCTCTTCAGTCTCGGTCATTGCCAAGCTTATCCATCTGGGGCATTGTGTTGCCTCTAAAATATTTAAAACTTCTGACAGTACTATGGATACTGTGGACTGCGCCATGCCAATATTAAAATCTTGCCCAGTACCATTTTGATAACCCCCTTCAGCAAAAAATCTTAGACAGGCTTCTAGTTTGAGCTCTGGCGATATCGACCATGTTTTAATAACAGGAGGCATTTCCCTCTTTAATATGTTAAGAACATATTGGAAAGCTATCTTATTAAGGCGGAATTGCTTAACAAATCTACAAGAGGAGTTCACATAAATTTTCGTCAATTGTCCTTAAAAAGTGAACTTACACATCATCAGGCAACTGGAACACGTCAACAGCATTATCCCTTACTTTTTTCCGGGTTCGTCTTGCATCCTTGCTTGTACTTCCATTAAAATCTGTATAAAACGCTATTGAATCCATTTTACACACTTAACAAATATTTATTGGTCTTTTGAAATTTTTGCACAGCTGATTATGCTGATAACACAGTTCACGGATTGTAATGCAGTGCATCCGTCGGTAACAATAATGCTATTTTAGTGAAAAAGTGAATCGAGTGCGGATCGAGTTAACTCCCGCCGCATATCATCCGACGTTTATCATAATAGGCATGAATGATTCCAAAAAGCATAGGTGCATTGCTGCATATCTACTTGGTATGATTTGACTTATAATGTCTTACTTATGCATTTGCATGTAAGTATGTGTGAGGTAAGTAAATATGAGTGTATCATGTACGAGTATATAAATGCATTCAATACGTAGTTGTATAGTAATTAGCTAGGGACCATCCAAAATACGCACTTGCATGTGAATATTTAAGCCCATATGTACGAAGCCAGTGCCTTGTGAAATTACTTATACGCCATGTTGGGCGCGCGCATTTACAAAGCCAACAATTTAATTATAGATTTTTGCTTGCTCCAATTTTCATATAATGGTTGTAATCTGAGTGCGCATTTTGTTACTTAGCATTTGAAATTAGGTTAACTTATCATAATAAGGTTTGCTTATGCCCATTGGTACTAATTGCTTTGTTAAGCTGTCCGTCACGAAAAAATGATTGGGAGCTGATAAAGCATAACAAATCTGCGTTATATTTTTTCTCATTCCGCATTTCTCTACGTTTTATATTTTTGAGAAGTGGCTTGGCATGATATTTCTAAATACTCGTATGTATGTATGTATGTATGTAAGTATATATATATATATATAAATATATGCCGCCTTAATATTTTACGAATTCTGCTTTTTTATGATGCGTCAAGGTTTACATTGAGCTGTAGTTAGCGATGTGTTATTTACGTCTTAATGTTTGCTATGTCATGACATACTTTGCACTACACTTGAATGCCGTCCCTGCGCACCACACACCTTTACTTTATTCGTATTTTCTTTTCTCTTTTTTAGCATCTTTCATTCATTTGTGGCTTCGTGTTGGCGGCTACTTGCATGTATTATTGCCGCCAGCACAATTCAAGGCCATTATATGCCACTTATCTCACGCACTCATTGGAAATAGACGCGTGCATGCGTAACCCAACTTTTACACCTGCACACAGCCATGCATGCATACTCACACATATGCACACTCACACGTATGGGAACTTGTGGTTATACAAAAGTAGATGCAAATTGTATGCTATGCGGCGTGATGAATTGCATTTTCTGTGCGCTAAGATACTCTTTATCATCCGGTTGTGTTGCACGAATGTTTTACCCAGAAATATATGCACATGCCATGTATGCACACAGCTATGAGGTGTCTTAAATAGTAACCGGAAATTCTACATTTTAAATTTATTGGATACAAATGTAAGAACTCATAAGTATCTGAATATATAAATGGCGTGACAAAATACAGCATTGTAGTTTCCAATTTCGTAGGTAGCTGCCAATTACGTAGAGCATTTATTCCTATTCCGATACTTCGTCTTATCTGTACATGCTGACGTTTTTCTGCTTTAGTAATGCAAGCTTCACTTTATTTATCACCCTTTTATGTTTCGTAAGTGATTCTTCTTCGGCGGCCCTCATTTTTTGTATGAACTCCTGTTTTGGAGAACTGTGAGAGCACAACAGTGGTCCGATTTGAATAAGAATGGCGCACTGTGTTGGCTGCTTCGGTGCTTCAATTTGGGTTTCTACTGCCGTTTTTCTATGCCTCCCTTCGGAAGCCTCTTTTGTACTCCTTTTGTATACGCTTCTCCCATTGGGGGTTTCTTTATCTGTTTTTGTAGCTGTTGTTTATTTTCCGTTTTATTTTACTGGGCCTCTGCTTCAAGCCGCTATCTCCGCACGATGTACATTTGTCTTAAAAGTAATTCCTGTGGTTATCTAAGCAAGTGCAGGGAGGCCACGCGAGGGTTGACACGAGCCTTTATGGAGTTGTCTAGTCAGGAGTTGTCTCAACTGAACCTGTACTACCAACTTAATGGTGATGTAGCGCCGAACGTACTTGAAGACCTGCCAGCGTTTTAACGAGATGTAGGCGACTGTAGCATTCACCTCTCAGCCATTTCGGTGAGTCGTCATCCTCCTGTACTGAGGTGATAGAATACTACCTTCACCAGCCCCTAGACTGTTTAGTCCGAATAATTTTTTCTGTTATACCATAACCGAGATCTAATTGGTCTCGATCCTGATGAGTTTTCCACCTCTGTCGCGGGAGGTACTCAGGGTTTAAGAGGCCTTTTGAGCCGATCCCCTTCCTCTCCTGCCGCATTTTAGCCGCCTCTTATGACAGGCAGCCTAACGCTGGTGTACTCTTTACCCCTACTCAATGGGGGTTAGAAAGCTATTGTGGTAAAGGTTAAGAAGGTATTAATTGCGGTCTATCGACTCTTACACGACCAACAACGTTGTTGTGCAGAGAAAACTCTAGAAGAAGAGGTCACTCTATTTCTAGCGTTGCGCTTAATGTTGTACCCGCTGACAATTTTGATACGCTGCTTGTGCTTATTTTGGGCCAAGAGGTGCGATCCATAAATTCTTCAACTTCGGACACTTCTCAAATGTAGAAACTTCAGGACTCACACTACTTTTTTTCAAGCGCTTCTTTCTCTAGTGATATTCATTTGTAGAAATGTAGCAACATTTGAAAACAGGTGTTAGTGAATCTGAGATTGCTTTGTCCTCTCCGAACCTTCTTTGAGCTTAAACTTATAGTTCGGCAGGTATTGTAGTACTTTCCAACGAAGGTAGCTACTATCAAAGAAGCAGTCTACTGATCTCCGACTATTATTCTACCTTTCATAGTCAGACGGAATTCACAGCACTAGGATTACTGAAAATGCAGTCAAAATTCGTGACTTAATGACTTAATTAACTTTCGTTCGTATCTGTATATAATATTTCGTTACCAAACCCATACAAGGCACCAAGCCAACTGCATGACGGACGAGGCGGATTTTTTTTTGTGGGTGAGGTAGGGTTTTAATTACAGCGATCGTTGTCTACTGTGTGAATGGTGTGGCTAAAACAATCGTTCGCGCTCTTCTGGGAAGACTCCCTTCCCGGGACTAATTTCTGTATTACTTCGGGCCCAGAATGGCCTCTATGAAATGTACCAGTTCTATTCACCTATATCTGGGTCCACCATATTTGTAGCCAGCTTCATGCTATAGGCTCATCTTTGTTTGACTCTGTCTGTGAGGCTTTGCTTTGTTGAACTGTGCCGACGAGGTCTATCTTTTTTTCCATAAAACGTCGCCAATGCACCTTGTAACCGCATTCCAGATGTCCTCGCGTTTAAGCATTTTGCTTATTATATTGGTCGACCCGCCGCTGCCAATTTGCTCTCTCAGAGCTTCTCTTTCCATGAGCGATCTGACGCAATTAAAGAATGTGTGTTCGGCGTTATCGCTAGGGGCTTCGCAATATATTACCTTACCAATTCGGTATAGGTATTTCCGGAAGGTCGCGAGTCATGAAATAGTTCCATCTGCCACTCCGTTAAGTGTCCCATTGGTTTTGCCACAGCTGCCTGGTTTGATATCTCCGTTCCGCGGCGTGCTTTTTTTTGGAATCCCACGCATCCATTCGTTCCCAGTCCATGCGGTTGACAAGTATCTCTCCGCTGATCACAGAAACTGCCGCCCCGGAGAGAGTGTGGTAAGCTAAAGCAACTCTGAGTGCCACCAGTGCTTTGCGCTGGTTTTGCGCAACACCTCATGCTTCACTGCCATACAAAAGTAGGTCTGAGATATTTCAGCCAACGTCATGACGGGCGAGATAGCTAGGCAACGCAATTTTAAGGTGATTTCTTCGGGAAAATTGTATGTTGGGTTTCCTTCGGGTATCTGCGGTTCGCTTTTCGGCTTTTCGGGAGCACTTATATGAAGGAGGGAAAGTTGAGAGAGCTTCTTAGGCTATCTAAGCCGCAACACTCGTTAGTGGTTTGGGTTATAAATGTACACTGCCCGATAAGAATTTATGCGGCGAGAATAAAAGTAACTTGCAGTCAAGGGGCGACCGCTATTATTTTGAGGTTTCATTCACGGAGACTCGAATCTACGCACTCTCGAATGGTAGTCGCGCACCAATCATTCGGCTACGGCGGCCGAATACCTGTTAGGCTTAGATATTAGTTGCCTCCAGAATTTTCTTACGCGGTTCCTGCGGTTCTTGATATGCGATTCCTCATCGTTCTTGTTTAAATAATTTTTTTGCACCTGACGTTTTTCTATCCCTCCTTCTCGTGTTTAATCTCTCCTTCTTCTGGTTTAACCATCCACCGAACCTTGGACGGTCCCTTTTTTGCCTGCATAAGTAAACCGCTCCTTCTCCAGGACAGAGGCGAGGCTCAAGCTTTATAAAAAGCTATTTAGGGATCCACATTGTTAGCACTTGAATCCCTGCCGAGCCAGACTGGAGAGAGTATTGACGGTAGTTTCTTGTTCAGAAACTATGCTCTACTTATATTGGTAATGTGCAAACTTCGTCTCATCCAGCAGATGACAATAAAAAGAAGATTTTTAGCATAGAGATGAGATATTTTTTTATGTTCTCTGTCTTCCACTTCCACTAGTCCATACCCCATTGCTTATATTTAGCGTGCGCTTTCGGCAAGTCTCCCTAAACAGAATTTTAGGATTTCGAATAATTTCAGTTGATTTTAGCAAACCTTTACGTAAATATTTTCAGAACTTTTGCTTATTTATTATGACCTGAATTAAATAGATGGGGTTTTGGCAGTTGAGTTAAGGGTTCTATAGGGTCTGCTGTTTTTGGTTATACGCTGCTGGTCAACTGACCTATCAAGCGCGTGAAAAGACTTCTGCCGCACTTTTTGAACTCGGTTAAAATCTTTTAAGCAGTCACAGTGTCACTCAAGAGAACGGCACTGCTGAAATAACAGATTTTACTATACTATGAGTCCTCTTATCGCGCGTCTCCTTCCAGCGACTTGACTACCATCCCAAAGAGATTATGTGTCATAAATATTTTATTTATCTTCAGAATACTTACGCACCTTGGTTTGTATGTAAGTATGTCTGTCCGAAAGTCATTATGCCATATACAAACATATTAAAGCATAAACTACTTTTTTATATTCAGACATCTGCGTGTGGTTAACCACGGTTAACCACGGTTAACCACGATTTTTTCAGCGCTACCAAAGGTGTTTCTCCATTTAATTTTTACGAGTATTCGTGATGCGTATGCAAATTTAAATAATAATTTTTATCTTTTAGTGCCCTTACGTCGATAAATGAAATATGTGTTTCGAATACAAAATTCAGTGAGTTTTTAAGTGTTTCCACTCGGATCAAAAAGGATGCTAAAGAATAAAAAATAAATAAAAATGTTGAAATAATTGAGTTCAATAATTTAAATATGGAATATTGAATTCCTGTTATTTTTATCATCAAAAAAGAGCTATATTTATACCTATATCCATAACCATACTCCAACTTTGTAGTCAACGAAGTGAGCTTGAGAATGATTATCGTTTTTTTACAAATTACTATCCAATTATGACTAACATTTCTCAGCCGTGCTTAACAATGTTTCAGACCCTGCTTTATACAAACATTTCCTCTCTAGTATAGTACAATAGAAATTAATGTCAATATCGAAACTGCACCACCTGACTTGTCAGATTTCGCTTCTGCGATAAAACAACTTCCCAAAAATAAGGCCATGGGCATCAATGGCATTCTAGCTAAACTCTTTAAAGCCAATGTAATGTTCTCTGACGAAATATTGCTCTCACTTATAACACCTGTGTGGGACAATGTAGCCTATCTTATCCACGAGTGGAAAGAAGGAATTATTGTGAAGCTGAAAGGTAAGGAAAGGTGACTTGAAAGACCATAACAACTAAAGGGGTATTCGTGTTCTCCTAGTTGTTGTAAAAATAATTACGCGCATTATACTTGACCGGTTAAAAATCCACCTGGAAGCATCGATTAGTTACTACCAAACTGGATTTCGTAATGCTTTTTCCTGTGCAGACAATTTCCTCACACTCAGTAGTAGCATAGAACAATGTACCGAGTATAACTCGAAGCCTCACCTGTAGTTCATCGTAAGTAAGGAGTATATCTGGACTGCTTGCGGAGGAGAGGAGTACCAGCTAAACTTGTAGCCTTATCAAGGAAACCTACAATGACGCTTGTCATCACCTCCTCCATAAAGGAAAATTATCGGAACACTTTCTCGTGCTGACTAGCGTTCGCCAGGGTTACATTCTGTCCACAATTCTTTTCTTGTTGGTAATTGAAGACGTTCTTAACGTTTTAGGGTCTTTGGAAAATGTTTGGAATGAATTTAGCAGAAGTGTATGCGTCAATTATTTATTTATTTTAAATCTGTAGGTAGACTGCTTTCCATATATTTAAGTTTAGCAAATAATCAACCTTAAATTTTACCCGCGTAAATCTCTAAGAATTAAGTTTTTGGTGTTTGATCGCGCTAAAATGCTGTGAATTCTCTGACAGCATTCATTTTTCATTGCCAGTTTGGTGGCTCTTTATCAGCCACATGTGGTAAAAGCATTCACCCACGCAGTCGTATATTTTTATCGGGTATTTGGTGTAGTAATTGGCGGAGCATTTTCTAATTTCACAAATAAAAGTACAAATACATAAATCCTCTATTAAAAAAAACCCAAATTTTAAAACTTAAAATTTTTGAATTCCAAATTCGTATGCCAGGAACTGGGCAGTCTGCGGATATAATCTATAATCTATTATCTATTATTTATTATCTATTATCTATTATCTATTATCTATTATCTATTATCTATTATCTATTATCTATTATCTATTATCTATTATCTATTATCTATTATCTATTATCTATTATCTATTATCTATTATCTATTATCTATTATCTATTATCTATTATCTATTATCTATTATCTATTATCTATTATCTATTATCTATTATCTATTATCTATTATCTATTATCTATTATCTATTATCTATTATCTATTATCTATTATCTATTATCTATTATCTATTATCTATTATCTATTATCTATTATCTATTATCTATTATCTATTATCTATTATCTATTATCTATTATCTATTATCTATTATCTATTATCTATTATCTATTATCTATTATCTATTATCTATTATCTATTATCTATTATCTATTATCTATTATCTATTATCTATTATCTATTATCTATTATCTATTATCTATTATCTATTATCTATTATCTATTATCTATTATCTATTATCTATTATCTATTATCTATTATCTATTATCTATTATCTATTATCTATTATCTATTATCTATTATCTATTATCTATTATCTATCATGAAATATTTGGTGGTTTCAGTATGTTAAAGATTCTGCTTGGTTTGTTTTTTTGGAACAGAGGGTGCACACAATACATACAACCATGCATGTCTGCATGGCACGAAGCACTGTTTGCCCGCACCCCATTTCTATGGCACATTTTTGGGACAGTGAAAAATGTGGTTAAATGAAAAATACCACAAAACAAAATTCAACAAAATCTAATGTGGCATACACGAAAATGCGGTAAAAACGAAAATTGAGAGACCAAAATATTTCCAGTTTATGGAGTATTCTAAAAAAGTATGTAGGAGTATTTATGAACGAGTGAGTATGCGGGTATGTCTGTGCTTCAAACCCTGCACGAAAAACGAGAACCAGTGACCCAATTGAGTGGTTCAGAACTAGTACTAAAGGTCCTAGTTTGGCTAGATTTTATTTAATTTTATCAAAGCCCCAGAATAAAGAAGTTTTGAGGGGAGTATAGGTATTAGGGAAATCAAATGAGGAAATTTTAGATGAGTTTTGAGAGGGGAAGAGAGAGTTTTGAGGTTCATAGAATACAAGAGTGTGCAGTCGAAGTGGAATTTTGACATTAACTTTGTCGAGACATAATTTTACTATAGATAATTTTTGAGAGAGATTGGGGTGGAAAGTGTCACTATAGTGAGCTTTTGTAAACATAAATGAAAAGTTAGGTTAGGTTGATATAAACTTGGTTGACAAAAAAATTGGTTGTATTATAGATAAAATTGAATTGAATATAGAATATAGGATTGGTTTAAAAAAATTTAGATAAACTTTTAAAATGGTAACCGATCATTTACTTTTTTCGACAAATTCACCCAGAACTGAGTACTTTTTGAATTCTCTCAAGCATCGAACCATGATGCAGTTTTTCAGGTACAAATTCATTTGCAAGTTTTTATACCATTTTCAAATTTAAATCATAAACATAATTAAAAAAAAAAAAAACAAAAAAAAAAACCAAAAACAAGAAACACATACATTAAATGTTTGAAGATTCAAATCTACGACTCCATAAATATTATGCCAATGCTCAACCACATCAACCATTGCGATAACGGTAATAGCGCGAGCTAGTTTAAAGATTTTTTTCTCATGGATTTATTATTAACTGAATTTAACACTGCCTCAGAGCTACCGAAAAGCGGATGGTTAGCGTGCCAGATTCCACATGTAGAATTTCGCACATCGAAAAAAGGCACATCCTAGCACACCGCCACGTATTCACAATTCAGTAGTTGCTGTTATGAGAAAGCGAAAGGATGCGAACCAGTTTGGGTACTAAATTCATTATAAGCGCACCAGTGCCGTACTCGGCAAGGAAGCGATTGCAAAATTTGCTAAAGCAAAACTACGCGCAGTGCGGCTTCCACCCTCTGCACACTTAGGTACATATGTGTAGGTATAACTGTGTATGTGTATATTTATATATATCCCCACATATATTCAATTGCGATAGTTTGTTGGTATTTTTTTGCTATTCTCCCATTTGCTGTTTTTCGGTTGAGTTTGCGCTTGATTTGTTCTATGCACGAATTTTCAACTGCATTGTCAGCGTGATTTATTTAGTGTTATGCATTTTATTCAATACACTTACAGGCGCAGCTGCAGCAATGTACTGGGTTTTGATGTGTTTTCTTTGCTACAATGGCTTGCTTGTTTTGGCTTTGTTCTTCTAACTCATTTCTGGTTCAGTAAACTCCAGGGAAGGACCATTTCCTTTCTGTGTGAATTTTCGTATTTCATTTGAAGAATTTCAATTTAAATTTGCCGTGCAAAGAGTGCGCCCTGCATACTTGTAAGAGATTTAGCATTTCAGTAAGTTAGAGCACAGTAATTTAAAGCTTTTGCATTGGAGGATTTTGTGCTGTCAGTCATATGGGTTTTTACGACTTGTAGCCACGAGTTCGCACACCGAAAAGTAGGCTAAGCAAATAAACTTGTACATATTGCTTTTGTGGATTGCAAAGCAAAGGAATGTAGGCGTGTCGTACGAGGGTTTTCCTTTTGTGGAATTAATATGCGGAGAGAGGATAACACATATGCAATAAATGGGTATTTAGGCGTGTGCAAAATTTTTTATTGGTATCATCAGAAATGTATTTTAAATGCATATTTCATCGCGATCTTTTGTAACATTTTTTTATGAAAAAAAAATTATGTATTTTGTTATTTGAAATATGTGAGTAGACATTCACTCTCTTCGGAGCACTTTTAAGCACATGCGGATATAATACATACAGATATATATATTAAGAGCTTATTTTCGCTGAATTATATATCGCGAATTCGAGTCACTTTTTCTAGTGAAATGAAAATGTAGCGAAATTAATTATTGCATAATTTAAGGACTTAGTACTTTTTAGTACTACTTCTTAACCTAGTTCTAACGTGTTTAGACTAAGAATAATTTTTATCGCCAAAATCAAATTTATATTGGGTTTGAGAATAAGTTTCCGTCCTTTCTTAGTAAAAGTTACGAATTATAGGGCCCGCCATCTATCGTTACGGATTTGAACTAGGTATTATTTGAAGAATGGTAACACTTAGCGGTCATCTGATTTGACAGAAAATTAGTTTTATTCTTTCGCTGAACGAAAATGGTTGTGTATACGCTCAAAGAACGCTGGGAAATATTGCGACATTACTTTGAAAATCATGGTAATGTTGCAGAGTGTGGACGAAAATTACGTACGGCAATGGGAAGAAGAAAAGCACCGAATGAAGCGTATGTGCGTTACTTTGCGAAAAAAGTAAGAAAAACTGGGTTGCTTATTGACAAACCAACGCGTGACCGACCAAAAACCGTGCGTACACCCGAAAATATTGCTGCTGTGGCCGAGAGTGTTCGTGAATCACCAGGAACATCAGTTCACGGTCGTTCTCAACAATTGAACATTTCGAAAACATCGTTAAGACGAATTTTGCGTAAAGACCTTGGTATGAAAATCAAAATAAAAAAAAAACAGTTTGGAAAAATATTGAGTAGTTTCTTTTTTATAGCATTTTTAATTCGGTAAAGTTATATGGCGGACCCTGTATTTAAACAATTAAATAATACACTGTATTATGTGAAGTATGTGCCATTGGAAGCTACAACTTTACTCCATCTTTGAGGCAGCATACGGATTCCTCTGAGGAAAAATTCAAGTTCTGTTGACTTGATTCATTCATTGAGCCAGTTTGCGATGCTCCGCGTAAGAAGTGAATCGCGCTTCAATAAGGGCTGACCGCATTGATCGGAACAGATGGTAATCCGAAGGTGCAATGATAGTGCAAGATTTTCCAATTCAGTCCCTCTAAATATTTCTGAACCGATTTGCAAGGTGTGACCTGACGTTGTCATGCAGCAAAATCAGTTTGTCATGTCTACCCTCCCATTCCGGCCACTTTTCTTCGAGAGCTCATTTCAAACGCATTAGCTGCAGTCGGTAACGTTCGGTAGTGATGGTTTCAGATGGTTCAATGAGTTCATAATGGATGTGATCCCACCAGATGCCCAACATAACCTTTGAAGCATGAATATTTTTTTTCGCTAAGCCTGATTTACCTGTTATCTGGACCATTCCCACCACGTGCAAACGTTTACCTACGGTTGATCTATCAACATCCAACTCTTTAGACATATTATCAAGGGTAATACATGCGTCTTCATCCAATAATTGTTGTAGGTGAGTGTCTTCGAATTTTTTCGGTGCCCCTTCGCGATCTTTATCACGCACGTCGAAATTTCCACTTTGTAAGCGTCGAAACTACTCTTTACAAGTTGTATGTATTTGGTGTGGCTTGATTACCGTAAATATTTATCAATATGCGACACGTTTCAGCTGCATTTTTATTTAAAAGCTAATAATGAAACATGACTTCCCGCAAGTGTTTTTTTTTCGGGACGAGCGTAGACATTTTTGACGTCAGATAAAAAAGGCTCTTTACGCTTCAAACGAATGTCAACTACTGTGATCGAGACCTCACATGTACACCTTTAAATCGCCAGTATATTACTAGAGCGAACACAAAAATAGTCTCGGCAGCGACGCCTCTTTTACGAGGGCGGAAACTTATTCTCATACCCAATAAATTCAAATGTTCCTTTCTTCGATTACGTTTATTTTTACTCCTCGAATCAAACTGTATGGTAAACTAAATAAAAACAAGTAGGGTTGCCGAACACCTAACACCTTTTTCTCGGGCTCCCACCCAAGTAATGAGCAGATTAGCCTCTTTACCCTAAAAATGAAATGTTTCAGAGCAAAATAAGTACAGCCTCCAAAACGTGTAACGACTACCTCAACCTCATTTTTAAGGGAAGCCAATATCAATTGGGCAAAAGAACAATCGCGGCAAGTGGTGGGGGGCAACGTGTGTTTTGGTGGTATAGAAAGGGGCAGTAAGAAGGGGTTTGTCGTTCCACTGCAGCACCGCAGTCGAGAGATACTGCTAAGTGTCCTAAAGCTCAGCTATTTTGGATACTCTAACTTTGATTTCGTTGCTGATGTTCTTTTGACGTCTGAACGCCTGCTGCATAGAACTTAACACCCGCTTGTGGTGGGGTGACGAGCTATTCTGTCGCTGCAAGAGTGCTGGTTGGCGTATACTGCGCTGATTGTAGTCCTCGAATAATGTTACTGGAGGCATTCATCCTCTGAAAGCTCATGTTAGTGTGCCCGCTGCCGTTTGCGAGGCTATGCCCTATGGCATTTTTGAACGCAGGGCGGGGTGGTCTGCTTTCAGTTGCATTCAGAATGCGTGTGTTCTTTGACGGCGGGGCTTTTAGCAGTATACTACTTCTTCTGAGGGCTGCTCTTGGATCCACATTGGTATTTCAACCATCTTTGCTTCCTTCTTCTGTTTTTTCCTGGGTTGTTTGATTTAGCTTATTCCTTTTCTGTTCTTGCAGTTCTTCCACGAAAGTACAGTTTCCCTAAGTGTCCCCATGGTTAGCTATGCAAGCAGGGAGCCAGAAGAGGATTGACTCTAGGTTCAGTTCAGATCCAAGACAGGAACTAGTCAGGATTTCTCAACTGCAACCTGCACCACCAACTTAATGGTGGCGTGTGAGGCACGTCCACGAAGGCTTGCCATCCTCCTATACTGAGGGGATGGAATATTACTTTCACCAGCCATATTAGTACTTTGTAGTGTACCGTAATCAGGATCTTACTGGCCTCGATCCTGATGAGCTTTACAGCCTTGTCGCTGGAGGTTCTCGTGGTATCTGAGGCCTCTCCTGACGGATTTTAGTCCTCTCTTAGAACAGGCATACCTTACCGTGGATGTATTATTTTCCCCTACCCCGCTAGGTAGGTCCTTGGGTTGAGCGCTAAAACAGGAATGTAATGGAAAAAGTTTCGCAGTGGCGACCCTTAGGTAGACAAGGACAAATCTGCTAGTGTGTATTTCTGCTATGGAAAGGCTTTGCATGAAACTCAAGGGCCATTGTGCGTCAAAATCAATTTGCACATCATGAATTGCAGCAAAAGCTTGGCCTTAACACTTATCAAGGCAGTATGCGCCAGTCTGTTATTATTATTTCACTTTTGTTTACTCATTTTATTGTTATTAACAGCTTGAATTGCAGTATAAATAATTCAACTGAAAATATTTGCATATTTTCGGGCGGTATATGTCGCGCATATTTGAGTATAAATAATAGATAACCAAATAATTGCCGTAGCGACTAGAGCTCATAGTTAATAGGTGTAAAACAAATATGTAATTATTAAAATGTTGCAATCGAATATAAGTAAGTTACAATATGGCAGTTGGCATGATTTGTTGAGCGTAAATATATGCAACAAAATAAAAGCTTTAAGCGCTTCAAAATTTTATCATTTCCAGTAGAAGAAGAGTTTATTCAACAAGGGCAAGCGATTATTGACGAGGGCCTTTACGAGGGAGCTTAATGTTTCAGAGGGTCTAGGTAGGTAGGTAGGATGGCAAGAGTACCCCAGGTACACTACAAGTAGCACTTACGTGCCATTTTGATACCATAATGTGGACCACTACCTGTGAAAGGATTTAGGGAGGAGAGAAAACCGTCTACAGCCATCCAGTGCTGTTGATGTAGCGGAGGAGAGAAAAGGGATCTAGGCTGGAGAATTTCATCAAGTCATCCCCAAAAGGTACGCTAAGGAATCTCAAGCGCCTAGCCGCCAGAGCCGGACATTTGCAGAGAAAGTGTTCCACAGTCTCTTTCTCTGCAGGATCCCCACAGCTTCTGCAATAGGGGTTGTACGGAATTCCAAGCTTCTCCGCATGAGTGCCGATCACCCTGTGACCAGTGATCACCGCAATGAGTTTGGAAATTAAATGGCGGGGGTTTCCCATCACCTTAAGCGTTCTGTTTCTATCGTATTGAGGCCATAGTGTTTTTGAAATAGCACACGATGAAACAAACCTCCATCTGTTTTGCGCTTTTCTTAGAAAGAAGTTGTGTAGTTTCCCTTTAACGACGGCCAAGGGGATACCGATGTCTAAGAAGGGGGCAGCTGGAACCGGTTCTGCCGCCCCCTTCCTGGCAAGCTCATCGGCAATTTCATTTCCCTCTATGTTCCTGTGTCCAGGAACCCAGATGAGGGAAATGTTTCCTGCACGTTCGAGACCTCCTAACAGGAGTTCACGAGAAAAGAGCTGCAATACGGCGACGACAGTGCCTTGATTGCAGCTTGGCTATCGCAAAAAATATTAATGTCTCCCTCCCAACAGCGATCCAGAAGCATTTTGCATGCCTGCAGGATCGCGAAGATCTCTGCTTAAAAGACGCTGCTTGTCTCCGGCAGTTTAAAGGAGACCGAAATGCTGGCTGATTTAGAGTAGACCTCCGCTCCCACTACAGACTCCATTTTGGATCCGTCAGTGAAAACAGAGGCATCTATATTATATCCGCACCAACTGTCCCCTCTTTCCAATCTTGCCTGCTCGGAAAGATAGCCCTAGCACAACCCTCAACCCTCACAGTTTGCGGATGGAGAGGTCGGTGCGAATATCAGAGAAGGGAGGGGAGATCTACTTCAAGATGCTACTATGTCCTACAGGAAGTTGTCTCCAAAGGCCAATCTCCTTCAGGCGAATAGCACTCTGAGCAGCAATGGACTTAACATGCAGATCCACAGGAATTAAGTGGAGAATAACGTTGGTGGGACATGTTCTACAGGCACCAGTGATGCCCACACATGCAGTTCTCTGCACTCTCTCTAATTTAGTGGTGTTGTAGCCCTTCTGAAGAGCTACCCACCAAACTAGGCAACCGTATGTCAAAATTGGCAGAACCACTAAGTTGTACATCCAAAGTACGACCCGTGGCTCGAGACCCCATTTTTGCCGAACATAGATTTACAGGCGTAGAAGGCTATATTGGCCTTCTTAACTCGATTTTTTATGTGGAGCTTCCAGTGGAGCTTGGGGTCAAGTATTATACCAAGATACTTGACTTCCGATGAAAGAGTAAGACACTGGTTGTTAAGTCTAGGAAGCTTAAAAGGTGGAGGCTTGTATTTTCTGGTGAATAGCATCAACTCCGTTTTGTCAGAGTTGACTCTGAGACCGCTACTGGCGGCCCATCTGCTGAGTGTAGTCAGTGCATCTTCCAAAATTTCAGCCATTCAGAGGGTCTTATCTGTCGAGTTTTCCATGAAGATCTTCGGTATAAATCCAGTTTGTGTCGGTGTAAACACGAGCTCAGCGAGTTATCCGATCAAAACGTCTGCTAAACCAAATTAAACACCCTGAAGCGCCTGAGATGCATTTGTCTGAGGAAAAAAATGTTGGTTTAGACTTTTGAGCTTTCAGACCAACTGCAAAAATGATAGATGGCTATGCTCCAATCTTGCAGAGGTTCCTGTTGTCATGTACACGAAGGTTTTCAGCCACTTTTAGGGTTTTAGGTATTGTGAGCAACAATGGACATGCCATGCCAGCATACTTCTTTACTCAAAAATTTCGAGTGAATTCCGCTGCATATATCAAGGTTCTGCAGACAGCAGTGAATCCCTGAATTGATTAGCACGCGATGACAGCTCCACACTCTGCTCCTTCACACAGAGCGATAGCGACACAAGATTGGATGGCTGAAAATTTCCATGAGCGCCAAACTCCCTAAGCCTTAATAACTGGGATTACTAGGTATGGTGCGCAGTTGAGCGCGCGACCGGTAAGCATCCTTATAACACCATTTCTTCTCTGAAGACTGCAACAAATACCATTAATGTCAATATGAATAAGAAGCATTTGATTCGGGCAAGCAATCGTTTCTGAACCCAGATGGAGGAGCTTATTGCAGCTAGAAATTTTATTGCATGATATTATAGATTTATAATAAGTTAATGTTGTGTAAAAAATTCGTGAAATTTCATTAAATTTTGTTCAAAATAAAAGCTAATTAGTTTCATTCTCAAGTTGTCTTAAATACCGTACGCGCCCTGTATACTCGTATATGAAAGTGGAGAGACCAGCTCAATAGCAAATTAATGCATCTTCCTCTTTAATCTAGCCGTATCCTATTACAGGTTGGCTGTCCTTGCGCGAAGTCTCCAGGTCCGCGATCCTGAGTCGTGTCTTCGCTGATGTTTCTGCACCGCATGTCGTTTTCAATGGTGTTTTTCCAGGTTTTCGGTGGCCTGCCTGGCTCGCTTTTCGCTACTTCCATCTGCAACACTTGTCTCACTGTGCGAAGCTCTGGTCTTCTCATTACGTGACCGCACCAGCGTGGGTGGTTTTTCTGGAACTTAGTGCTGATTGGAGCAACTTTATTGCTACCAAGAATAAAGGTGTTTTGAATCTTGTTCAGCAGTACAACGCCGCTGGCTCACCTTAGCATCCGCATTTCTGCCGCATACTTGAAATTTGTAATTGAAATTTGAAAGGTCGAGCCAAGAAGCACCGACAGATTTAGTAAATCAGCCTTTTGTATATATTACAATATTATTCTGGAAAGTGAAAGGGTAAGCTCTGGTCCTGGGGGTAACTGCTGATCCACAGTTCGCCAATTCGTAGGCATTTTTATTCCTTTCAATCCCGCAGTGTCACAGAACCCATAAAGGTACGAGCTTATTCTGTTTTGCAACAGAATTAAGCTTCTTCTTACATTCTTCAACAAACTTTGAGGCTGGCTTTGCGTTCTTCAGAACCTTTAGCACAGTCTGACTCTCACTAAAGACTCCAATCTGTTTCCCGCTCCATCTCCTCTCAATTATCCATTCTGCTACTTTCAGAAAGGGAAAAATTTCCGTTTGGAAAACAGTTGCCATTCCTCCCATAGGAATATATCTATCAAACCTCTTTGAATGCACTCTGGATTACTCCATTCACATCAAATTTCCTTCCTTCTGCCGCTGGTACAGCTCAGCACTCGGACGCATATGCCATTGCCGGCCCGATCATGCTTAAGTAGATTTTACCTTTACGCTGCTCCCCAGCTTTGCCATCCACATTGAATTCGGTGTGCAATTTCTCATTCGAAGGTGCCATCTTCGCTACTGATATGCGAGCCCAAGTATTTAAAGCTATCAACGACTTTGAGGCGGGCGTTACTTCTTGCAAGAACTGGACTCTCACAACTCACTGTAGCAAAATGAAACTCGTTTGCTTCGGTCTTTGTGTGGCTTACTCGTGGCCCATTCGATTCAAGCACGGTAACCCACCGGCTAAAATTTTCTTGGAGCATGACTTTGTCGCGTGCGAGAAGGACTACATCGTCAGCATACAGCAGTGCCCAGGGGAGGTTGCCTTGGGTTTCGATAACAAATCAGTGCATACGAGGGCTGTTTAATAAGTACAGGAAGGAATTTTTGCGTCGAGTTGTCTCCGTTGCTGAAACTTGGATTCATCATTACATACTAGAAACTAAGCAACTATCAAAACAATGGATTTCTCCTGGTGAATCTGCTTCAAAGTAGGCGAAGACATCCATCGGTCGGAAAGGTCATGGCTACGATTTTTTGGGATGCAAACGGCGTCATGCTCATTGAATCTGCCAAACTGCATGTATTGTGTTATGAATTGCTGCCGCACCCCCGTGTTTATTTAAATTTAGTTCAAAAGAGGAAGTCATCGCCGAAACAGAGGCGTATTTTGTAGAGTTCGACGAGTCCTATTTTTGGAGGGGTTAAAAAAATGGCCGGAGCGTTGGGAGAAGTGTATCTTTCTAAAAGGGTTGAAAAGAAAAATAAACAAAAAAAGGGTGCTCACCTGGGTACTTATTGAACCCCCCTCGTAAATTGTTATTTTTTGCTTTATGATTGCTTACTGCTGCTTCTACGCTAAGTAGAGCTTTACACACAGCGAACATACAAACGAACAGATAGTTTTTGAGATAATGTTCCTTTTGTTTTCGAAATTTGAATAGTAGCACAAAATAAAGGGTAAATGATCGGACGTTCATTTCATTATAAAAGGAAAGGTATGCCGTTAATAGTGGAAAATAACATCAGGCCAATCACTACCCCGACCACGCTTACAAGACAATATCCTTTTCAAATTTTCCATAACCGAATTGCAAAGTGGATGCCCTATGTCCTCGATAGCCTAACGAGTTCCATCTTTGAGGTCTTGAATGGACCCCTAGGCTATTGGTCTAGATCTTCTCTTTCATGTGGCCTCAAAGGAAAAAGTTACAAGGTGTTAAATCACAAGATCTCGTTGGCCAATTGTGATCACCTCTTCGAGAGATAACACGGTCCGAAAACTTTTCAATGATTTCGTTGCTTGTGTGGCACGTAGCGCCGTCTTGTTGAAAATAAACGTTATCCAGATCAATACCATCCAATTTCGGTCATAAAAAATCGTTAATCATCTCTCGATAATCTTTTATACATACTGTGGGCAAAAAGTAAGGTGAATTCGGTTGTAAAATGAAACATCTTTATTTGTTCTTGTAAATCAATTTCATCCCCTTCAAAATAGTCCCCTCTCGATGAAATACACTTATGCCAACGATTTTTCCAATCCCCGAAACATGACAAATAGTCCATTTCCGGTATAGCCATCAGCACCTTCTTCGATTCAGCTTTTATCTCCTCATTATTAACAGTTTGGCCAGGTGGAAGGAATTCATAGTTCACCACACCACGAAAATCGAAAAAAACTGTCATCATGACCTTTATTTTTGAACGACTTTGACGTGCTCTTTTCGGTCTGGCCTCGCCTTTAGCACGATATTCGCTTGATTGGTCGGTTGTTTCAGGGTCGTAAGCATAAATCCAAGTCTCATCTCCCGTAATGATGCATTTGAGCTTGTCCTGATAGTCTGAAAGCATTGTTTCACACACATCAACGCGACGACTTTTTTCCAAGAAATTGAAAGTTTTCGGTACCAAACGAGATTTGACTTTTCGTAGGCCCAAATGGTCTTTCAAAATGGTTTTCACAGATCCTTCTGATATTCCGATCATATCAGTAAGGTCTTTAATAGTCAACCGACGATTTTTGAGCACTAACTCCTTCACTTTACTGACGTGTTGGTCATCTGTTGGCGTCGATGGTCGTCCGGAGCGCACCAAGTCATCAACACGTTCTCGACCCTCTTTGAAGTCTTTGTACCACTTATAAACATTTTTCTGCGACATGGTCGAATCACCAAATGCCTTCTGCAACATGCTAAACGTTTCCGCAGCCGAAATTTCATTCCGCAAACAAAATTTGATGGCACTTCTCTGCTCAATCAAATCAGACATTGTAAAAATCGAAAAATGCACTCTTGGTCGTTTGGTAAACACAAGCGTAAATATATTACTGATAATGACATTCACATGAAAGTTGGCCCAGATGTAATTAACAGTGCTGCCAACTCATGAAAGAAATAACTAGAGCGAAATTTTAATACCGCGAAGTTTGACATATAAATTCACCTTACTTTTTGCCCACAGTATATATTTAAATAACACTTGTTATTGGAAAACCCTTTAATTGGTAAATTTTTGCTACAGCAGAGCGATAGTTAACACTTCCAAGTCATATATAATAGCAAAAAACAACGTTCCAATCGCTTGAGTAATTTTTGATTTGCTGCAGTTTAAAAATTAATTTTATGATTTTTCAACATATTTGTGCTTATAAAAACGTATCTTTTTTAATTTCATGGCCTTAAAGTCGAAACAAACCTTCCGCGAGCGACTAGCTTCAAGATGCAAAAAACCCTGCGCAAATCGGTGCATTCAGCGCTTAGTTATTAACACACAAACTTATGTTATTTTAAAACTTTATTTTACCTGATGTAAAGAGGCAAGATTAAAAAAAATGGTATCCATGCTTCAACGGAAAAAGTTACTTAAGTTTTGCACATTACTGTACATTAGTATGCATACTTTCAGGCACCATCTGCAAACTGGATTCCTATCTTCATAACTACCAGTTTCTTACCAGTTTTCTTTTCTAAAAGTACGAATATGCAGCAACTTTTTCCTCCCTTGGTTTATGGCGTCTATTGTTGTTGCACTCGCATTTACCACTTCCTTCCATTGCTTTGCATAGTACAAAAGTTGAAATTGTGCTTTCCTTTATTGTTTGCAGAGTGAGGATACGAGTCACAAATTTGCATATGAGGGCTAAGTAAGGTACAGGAAGTTACCGACGTGGCTTGAAAAGTGCAACAAAAGTTTTTGTTTCCGTTTTCTTTTGTTTTCTATATTGTGGATTTTTTAGTTTTTACGGCCACTACTATGCAAGTGCTTTGCAATGCACCCATGCCCCTACAATGCTGGCGAATATATAATTTTTAAAGTGTTTTAAAATTATCTGTGCACTTTAAGGCAAATGTGTAGGCAAATAGTAGTAGCAGCGAAACTAAATAGAACCATTTTTCACAAAAAATATAAAAATGCAACTTTTGATGCAACAAAGTGCTCAAAGGAAATATTCATTTCGGAAAATCGCTCCCTTTGAGATGATTCGGCTGGTACTCTCTTGATAATAATCGACGTTGTTGTTTGAGATTGTGGATACCAAGAACATCGTTCGTGTTCTTAGTTTACTTTGAGTGCCGTGGAGTTTCCTTAGTCTAAGTCCCTTATTTTTTTTGGACAATCCACGCACTCTTTTTGCGCTAGCAGTTTCTGCATTTTCTTTGTTATAAAGCCTTGCTTTTTCCGATTTTTCCTCAAAACTTAAGACGTCAATCAAAAACAAAGGAATTAGATTTTTACGTTTCGAAGCACTGCCCGCCGTTTGTCGCTATTTTTCATAACTTTCTGGTAGAGAACGAAGTTCACACACCTGAAGAACTCTTCGGACCTTTAAGCTCGTTGTCTATGAGTTTGTTTGATTCAAAAATTAACTGCCAGCCCAAGCTAATTAATCAGTTAACCCAAACAATCAACCTGCTTTTATTTTTGTAGGGACTTTTGAAACTAGCCTCGCATAAATAAAGTACGGCGACCTCCGTAACCGAACAGGTTTCTGCCTGAATACCGTTCGGAATTGCACAGGTTCGAATGTCCGAGCATGAAATGAATTAATAGAAAATTTTTTTTCTAAGTGAGAGAAGTGGAGAGATTACCCTATCTACTGGCAATAATCTTCTTCAAGGACTTAAAAAAATGGAAGGTAAGATAATTTCATATGCCGATGTGATTGTAATAGCAATCTTGGGAAAACACCTTCCAACATTATGTGATCTTCAACAAAGATCTCTCAACAGCCTATCACTTTGGTGTAAAAGTCGAGGACTAGAAGTAAATCCTGAAAGAACGGATGTGATATTGTTTGCAGGAAACATAAAACACTTGCTCTCAAACAAATATACCTAAGGGGTAAACTACTTAGAATAACAGAAAGGACGAGAAATATCTATGACTTGTACTGGATAGGAAGCTAAATTGGTTGCGTTCCTGCGGGAGGCTAATTGGATAGAAATGGGGGTTGGAACTCAGAATGATACACTGGTTGTACACAGCAATGGTTAGGCCTATTCTCTACTATGGTATTGTAATATGGTGGAATGGACTTTAGAAGGGTGTGAACATTAAAAGAGTTGATAAGATTCAAAGACAAGCATCTGTTCTTATGACTGGTACGAAAGCACTAAATGCGACATTAAACTTCCTGCCGGTAGATCTATATGCAAAATATATCGCACGTAGCGCGGTAATAAGACTGAACACTCAAGGTAAGGTCAAACACGGTTTACGGTTACGGTAAAATCCTGGCCGGCAGTTTGGAGCGTCCCGGACTGGTGGACTATGTACTCCCTATGTACACTTACAATTGCAACGTTCACGACCCTCTAGGGAAGAGTGGAAACGGGACGATGTAAGACAGGGCGAGTCCATCCATGTATACACAGATGATGCAAAAAGGCTCGAGAGCAGGATGGGTGGATATGTAAACTCCAAGCATTTGGGGATCTTCCTCAGTTTTCGGGGCGCCGAACTACTGTAGTGTCTTTCAGGCTGAACTGATGGCAAGAATGAAAGCCGCGACACTGGTACAGTGTCATGTGATACCTGGGGATGATATCTATATTTTCAATGATAGCCATGCGGCGATTAAACCCCTCACAAATCAGCGATGAACTAGCGAGACTCGTCATCAAATTGACCGATGAGTGCATAGACACTGACATGGGCATACTCTCGCAAACATGTAAGCTACTTATCCTTGAAGAAATCCTAAGGAAAGCAAACGAAAGATGGCGTAATGAAACCGGCTGCAAAATCGCCCGACAATGGTGGCTGACTCACAATGCTAAACGCACAGAATCTCTGCTAAGTCAAAATAAGCACAGTCTTAGCACACCGATTTCAGTCATAACGGGACACTGCCTATCAAGTAAGCACGTCCATCCAAAGGATGGGTGTGCAAACACATGACTTCTGTAGACGTTGTCTAGAATGCGAAGAAGAAGAAACAATCTTGCACCTTCTGTGCCATTGTCCTGTTCTATCCAGACGCAGATTAACCATTCTAGGTAGATAATTTTTTAAGGGATTGGAAGATCTCAGTTCTGCAGAAATCGGAGGTATTCCAAAATTCTTGAAAAGCACACACTGGTTTTAGGGGGCATAGGGAAAGCTGGGGAGCTTTCATCACAGCAGCATCACAATAGGCTATGAGCCTAAGTGTGTGCGACAGGACAACCACTTCAACCTCACCTAACCTAACCTAATGTGGTCGCCGGCAGTGGCCAACATCCGAATGTATTTCTGCCGTGAAAAAGCAAAAGCCCATCTAACGTTCGTAGTCGGTTTAAAACTGTGAACCCTTCTATTTTTGCAACATCATCAAGACGCACACCATAAATAGAAGAAGGAGCCTTTCCAAATATACAAAAAAGGGACGGCACCTAATTTAGTTTCGCTGTAGCTTGAGAGAGGCTGAAGATGGACTAAACTGACGTTACCTCTCATGCTCGACAGACTGTCGCAAATTCTCCTATCTTTAAGTCGGAAGGGCTGTAGACAGCTGGTTCGACTGATGACGGGCCACTTTCTGTGGGCGAAGCACATAGAAAAGGTAGGCATCTCAGACAGCGCACTCTGCTGGAGAAGGATGAGACGGCAGACCACTTTCTGTGCGCCTGTCTGGCCTTCGCTGGAATCAGGCTTGAAGTCTTTGGCACTGATGTGTTAAGAAGTGACCACCTTGGCTCCATGGCTCCTACTCAGATTTCTTCAGAGGTCGGGTGGATTTAAGGAAAATTACAAGGGAGTACAATTTAGAGAATATTACTCTCTAAAACCTATTGCCACTCGATTTAGTTCAACTTATAGAAAATTCTAGTTATAGTAGTTCGAGTTATGTAAGTTTGGCTCTATTCCGATAAAAAGGGTTGCACAAAAAATTGTTTCCGTTAAGGTTGGCGTAAAGTTTGTAATAGCCGCCCAGCATTCACTGCTATTCTATAGTGTCGGCTATTAAAGCACTCACACATATGTTCATATGTTCATACACACATTCATACATCCATGCATATAAACATATTTAGACACACGCACACATATTTAAACACAGCCATAGAGCGAAAGCGCAATCTTTACTTGAAAGTCGTTAACCACCAGCAATCCTGGGAAATTACATCGAATGCAGCCGCTATCTGTGCTCGCTTGTGCCCACACCTACACATACACACGTACACGCAACAAGCACTCGCCGCCCTCTATTTCACAGGCTTTACGTTTTCACTTGAAAGTGTGGTTTTAACGTCACCACTTGCAGTCAGTTGAACCTTCAATCAATAATGGCATCGCCTCCTGTTACGTGTACTGAACTTTATCTGCTGAAAAATACCTACATTTATGCTGCAGCTCTATATCAGGTATGCTTACATTGTTGTTGTGGGTCGCACACATTTTCCCTTTAAATTTGCCATGGTTTCTGCTTTGCAAATATGAAAATAGTTCAAATTTTAGCTTTACCAGCTTCTATGCTCCTCGGAAAGAATTCCTTTGAAAATCCATCAAATCACTCTAAAAACTCTGAAGTCTTATTTACCATTTACCAGGCCACACGGGCAGAACATAATCAAACGTCAAACAGAAATCATCGAAAGCCTTTTTGGTTTATTTACATTCGTGGGTTATATACATCTCTGGTCTATGAAGCTACTCCTCTTTTTTACCACCAGAAAGAAGCTTTGAAGGCTTACACTTCGTCAGTCTTGTTCGCACGACAGTCGGTTCTACGTTACCGGAACGACCCGGACTTATATTCGGCTAAGGACTGTCACTCCAGCAGCATTCCCCGTACATTTATGGGGAATGTTTATGTTGCTACAACAATAACAACCTCAACAGTCTGCAACATGAACCCGAGCTAAAATTACTGCCGCCACAAATTACTGAATCCCAAGGTACTACGAGTATTGTTAAGTATTTCTGTCGCAATTAACGAGCTCGCACTTAAGTCGAACCTCGTCTGTTTTTTTTTGTTTTGTCCGGACAGACTATCAAGTACAGCACTCAGACACAATTAAGTCTATTGTACTGCACTCGGGTTCCCTTTTTAATTTTGTTTAAATCTACTCGACCTCCGAGGTAATCTGAATATATTTTGTGGTGCCAAGGAGCCAAGATGGTCGCCTCTTAACCCATCAGTGCCAAAGACCTCAAACTTGTTTCGAGCGAAGGCGGAGCAGACGCACAGAACGAAGTTCGCCGTTTCATTCTTTTCTCAACATGCTGGGCAGAGTGCAATGCCTGAGATGCCCACCTTTTCCATGTGCTTTAGCCATAGAAAGTGGCCCGTCATGAGTCCAACCAGCCGCCTCTGCTTAGTGACAGGAGAATTTGCGACAGTCGGTCGGACAAGACAGGTAACATCAGTTTGTACATCTGCAGCCTCTCTCAGCCTGCCAAGCTCGCTTGTGGGTTAGAGTAATCCATTTGCTAACAGTGGCTTTGATGGCTGCAGAAGGAAGTCGTAGAACGGGCTCGGGGCCAAAGAAGTTGTTTAGTTAATGATCGTTGGACACTGTATTTTGACACCTCACCTCTGTTTTCATGAGACGCCCGGCAGTTTAGTACAGGATTGAGGATGATATTGATCATGTTTTTTTGGACTGCTATGCTTTGTCTCTTTGTTTGCCTGAAGCTCGTTTCGAAGCTTAGGGAAGAAAAGCGTTCATAAAACTGTGGTCCTCCTAAGGTGTTGATTTTTGATACAATTCATCCACCCTTTGCCACAAGACCGTATGTAGAGGGTCCAGGCCTTCAAACAAGTGAGCGTCCGAAATCGCATGCACTTTCTTTGAAGTGGTGGATATTTGCGCAGTAAGTGACGATATTTATTTAGGGGCTGGTTTTTTCATAACTCTTGGAAAGTGATGGACTAAGGTTAAGCTTTTTCTCAAATTTCTTGTGTAAGCCTTGCTGAAACGAAATTTCTTACTGCCACCGAATGGCAGATAGTTTTTATAAAAACTTCTAGAAAGGAACACGGAAGTTTATCAGCGTCGGCAGCTGCGGATCCCATTAGTGTGTCTGATGCATTCGAGATATTTCTTGAAAAACAAATAACTGAGCGTCCTTTAAATCAAAAATTCAGTCATGCTTAATCACCGGTCACACAGGGTTAGGAAGAGCAGATCCTTTTCTGAAATGATAGACTTTAGCTTGATGGAAACATGGAAGGCGGTGTCCATTCAATATCCGCTTCTCGCCTGTATGATTACTTTATGGCTGAAAATGATTTCGTGCTATGTAATCTGAATTCCCACTGCCAACTAAACTCACGGAAAAAACGTCACTGAATTCACAAGTAGTCATAAAATGCCACTGATCTGTTAGCAAGACTACTGAGATTTTTCATGTATTCAGTATTTTCGTTCCTTCCTTTTTATTTCCGCCAACTGCTATTCAATTTGCAAATGCAGATTACAAGGGGCGTGTGGAATGCACCTGATAATTGGCTACAAGAACTGCTAAATGCAGGAAATCTCTGCTGATTTCAAGTTGATTGGACATTCTCCTAATAATCGCGGTTCTTACTGGAGATTGTTGATTGGTCCTCATGAAACGACTCCTGTAGTAGTTGTCGCATTGATGAGACTATAAAATACCTTCTCTGCCACTTTCGACCTTACCATAGGAAACGGGAAGGCTCAAACGTTCGGCTTAAGAAACTTATGCTCTCAGTTCATGAATATAATCGATTTAACGGAATTCATTTTGGGTAAAATTTGGTTTTAGGGGACCGGCCTGCTACAAAGGCGAAATACGTTCCGCCAAGGATGACTCAAATTGGCGCAAGTGCTTAAGTACTTGACTTAAGTTAGAGTGCACCATAGGAATACCCATAATAATAAACTATAGGAACACTAAGAAATAAAATATTTCTGGCCAAAAGATCAAAAAAGTTTCCAGAACATAAGGGAATCTCAATTAAAAATAATCCTGTAGTTTTCCTGCCCTAAAAGTCACTAGAAATTTCAAGATTTCTATTTTAATCAGGCGCTCTGAGAGACCGGCCATCCAAACTTCCAACCTAGAAGGGTTGTTGTATTTGCTTATTAAGCACTGCCGGGCGCGGTGAAGTCAATGGTCCTTATTGTCATGGAAACATGCGATTTTGACGGGGAGGGTCTAAAGTGAGACGGGTTCTAAATGAGTGTGTTTAAGTGGACACGTGAATATTTGGTTAGTGTCCTGCGGGGTACTTCCTAATGATGGATATCTGTTGAGTACATCGGGATCGATTCGAGATAGGTAGGAGTTAAGTCTACTACAGTATCCTGAACGCAATTGTGCCAAGATGACGCGTGTCGCAAGAGGCATCTAAAGTTCTTTGTCCGCGATGGGTGATAGTTGGACTACAACAATGACATTCGGGGGTCGGGAGTTTAAGAAGATGGTGAGAAACTCTCGATGAATGCCGTCATGGGCATTCTGATAATCAGATGGTTTGAAGTTTGAGAGTGATAGGTCTGGTGACGGTACATTCGAGCCAAATTTTGAAAGATCAATACTTATAGGCGGTTATCCCACAATCCTTCAAGCGGAGGATGTCATAGAAATGTGAGCATCTGCTTTTTCTTAGACAGCCAGGAAACGCTATATGCAATACAGTCTCCCATAATAGCATATAAACTCGTTGAGGAATGCTTCGCTGTCATCAATATCCTGAGTGTAAGAAAAATCGTCTTGATGGGATGGGTACCAGGACATGAAAGTCAGGACGGCAACGAATAGACGAACTGTGTAGACTAGAACCCTTTTACAGACTTACCAAAGCCTACATGAAGAAGATTATCGAGAGCCAAAGACACTGAGCTCATACAACACTGGACGAAATCCAGGACAGATGCAGACAAAAAATGTATCGTCCCTTCGCGAACAGCATCAAGTACGCTTCTAAATCTGGACAGAGATGACTTACGAACTCTCACCGTATACTAAACGCGACATTTTAGCCTCCCTTATCATTTCAGAAAATTAGGACAAGCAGTAACGAGCGTTTGTCGCCTTTGCGAGCTGGGCGACGAAACACCAGAGCACGTCTTCTCCGAAAGTGCAGCTCTCACAAAACGGAGACTCACTCACCTAGGTGGTGTGACTGCAAATCTATTAGTGATATGGAAAGAAGCACGAGGAAGTGCTCAAATTGATTAGAAGCTTTCAATTAAAGACTCGCGGTCAAGTACCATAGACCACACGAGGGATCGCAGTGCACTGTTTGCCGAGTGAAATTAACTAAGTTAGAGGGAAATAGAAAATCTAGTAAAAAACCGTTAAACCATTAAACACCCAAATATGTAATTTTGTTGCTTCAAAAGAGGGTGTTTTTTACGCTTGCCCTGTTCTTGCCGGTGTAACCTATGCTCGCGTAGGCAAATTGCCAGCCGACACCAGCATTATTGGTCGCATTCAAATTTCACTACTCGCTACCGCACGTGAACACGTGTACACTTTGCAACGTCACTACATTCTCGTTATTTCAATTTATGGGTGTGTGTGTGTCTAGCTTTGAGGGCAAGCCCATTTATGCCTTACATACATAGTTGTATTTGTTGTTGTTAAGCGGCAATTTATTCGTTTTTTATTACAGGGCTTAACTAGGCATATGGCCCGACTCGTCCCAGATACTTATTGCGTGTTGAATGACTTTGTAAAGGGCCAAGAGGAGGCGCTATAAGCAAAAAGCGTTGATAGAGAAGAGGGAGACAAAGCGGAGGCAGTTTTGTGGGCAAAGCTTGACTGCTTGAATGTGGGAGCTTTACTCGTTGGCTGCACGAACTCAACTACTTATTTGCATGACTGTGTGTATGCATATATGTGGCCTGCAGGTATGTGTGTGCGTGCGTATATATTTGAGAGTGTGCGCGCGGATAGGTCGGCTTTAGAGCAGATTTGTGGTACTTTGTTAAAAATTGATGTACCTCAACTTGTCACTGTCTCACTGATTGTACTTGTCTGGGCCATATGAACGTATGAGTATTTGATCACATACACGTTTTTGCGTGTGCCTAAGTGTATGTGTGTGTGAGCTTGATTGCTTCTGTTAGCGACTTTTTGGTTACACGAGTAGAAATAAGTGGACCTCCATTTGAGCCCCGTGCATAGGTTTACAACACGCGCTACACTTTTTTGGTCGATTAGTGCGTACATATCTACATATGTCCATGCATATGTATTTGCATGTGCGCATGCATGTGTGCATATGACTTTATTGCTGTGCATTTCGTATGGCCTGTGAACTTTTTCATTATTCAATGTCATTTCAAATGTTGAATGGTGTATTAATGAGTGTTTGTGAGACTTAATGGCTGCTTAACATATACAAGTACAGGCAAGCATACACACACACGCATACATGTGTATGTGTGTATGTATATGCGATTGCCTGGGTACGTAAGGTTTTAAGTTCTTCCAATTGTTCGACATATTTCGCATTTTGCTGGTTGCCTTTTTTTAACTGCCTCTGCACTCGAAAGTTAAATTGGCGTAGGTGTGCGGCATAAGTACTCAAGTATTTGTATGTATATCTGCATATGTACGTATGCACACCAAGCTAAGGTTAAGTGCTGAATGGTTACAAGGCTTAACAAGGCTTAAATTTTGCAGCTTATGTCTGTCAAAGTATTTTTTCTTTTGGTTTTTAAATGATAAGCCACATGGGAAAAGCTTTAAGTAGCGTCGCTGTGGCGCCCTTGTCGATTGGACTTTAAAAGTAATGCGTAGAACTACTGATCATGTTCAAGAAAACTTAAATCTTTACCCAATTTTTCTAATTTTCTACGAATATATGCAAAATATTTAACATTTAGGAGAGTTTGGGAGAATTTTCATAGGATTTGCTGTCGCTCGCTACCTTTAAGTGGCTTTCTGAAACCAGGCTAACCCTGTTTATTTTCATCACCTCTCGCCGTGGGTCTACCGTCAAACATTACATCGCGGAAGGCTCTTAACGGCCGTTGCTGTGTCTCAGTCTTTCTAGACGCCACATCTCTTGCATAGTCTTGGTCACTACGTCGCATACCGCAATCCACTTTCCCTTCGAGCGCCACATATGTTGCACGGATGTTTCCGGTGCAGGAGGGTCATCAAAGCCTCTATTGTGTTTTTCGCTTGCACAATGGAAGCGCGAATATGTGAAAAATGTGTGGTGAACATTTTCTATAAAGTTTTTGGCGCAGTAATCGCAATAGGGATTGTTCCCGTGGTTAAACCTGCATAGGTATGCTTTGAAGCAGCCATGGTCCATCAAGAACTGGGTCAGGTGAAAGTCCACTTCCCCATGTGATCTCGTTAGCCACGCCTTAACGTTGGGAATGCATTTGTGCATCTAACGCCCTTTTGTGCAGTTCGCTGCAGTTGTCTTGTAAGCCACGAGAAGTCGAGCTTATTGGCCTCTGTGTCCTCGCCATTTGGGTAGCTTGCATTGCCGGTATGTCTAGCAGATACATGCCAGATATTACTAGGGATTCATTGTCCGAGAAGCGCTACATACGCGTAGTACGCATAACCGGTATGTTGTAGTCCTCTAGTTCTAGTTGGCCCACATATGTTCTAACATCACCCTCGACAGCACTGTCACAGCGGTGGATGATTTTTTGTTGTTTCTATTATTATTTCCAAGTATTTGATTGCGGCTCAGGACATTTGATGCCAAACGAGGGTTGAGACAGGCTGACTTGTTGTCGTGTGGCTTCTTTAACCTGATGCTGGGAAAGATCGTGCGAGTCACAGAACTTAAACGATCAGACTCAATTTTTTATAAGATAAAATATTGATAAGATAAGATATTGACAGCATCGCCCTTACCAACTGCGCTGTTAGTTCTGACTTTTTCAAGCTTGATAAAAAACCACAGCGAATTGTCTGGTGGTGAACGTGGACAAAATGAAGTACCTTCTGTCATCAAACAAACAGTCGGCGAACTCACGTATTGACACTCACGTCACTATCGACAGTTATGATTTTGACGTTTTAAGATACTTTGCTTATCTAGGAACCCGCATTAACACCAATAACAATGTTAAGCTTGAAATCGAACGAAGAACCTCTCTTGCCAACAAGTGCTACTTTGGACAAAGTAGGCAAAACTCGGCGAACAAAACTAACACTTTATAAGGCTCTCATCATGCCCGCCCTATCGTATGGCGCAGAAGTTTGGGCGATAACAACATTAGATGTGGCGTCCCTTGGAGTGTTTCAAAGAAAGATTCTGTGGAAGATTTTTGGATCTTTGCACGTTGATGACGGCGAGTATCGTAGGAGATAGAACAATGAGCTCTATGAGCTTTACGATGACATAGACATAGAGCGGCTCCATTGGTTACACACGCTCCGTCTGTGAATTCAATGCAGTACAAGCTGGTGTTAGCAGAGGAAAAGGGAGGCTTACTCAGGCTCTGGAAAGCAAAAGGGTAGATAATCAAAGAGAAAAGAAGAGAAGTGACAGAGAGAAAGGGAGAGGATAGAATAGAGACAGAGACAGAGGTAGCTGCTCCTGTCATAGTTTTCCAGACTCTTTGGCAAATTTGTAAATATCCTCCAGTTTGAGAGAACGAATATTACTTATTCTCACGCGATAGGAACCCAAAATTCGTAGTCTTGTTCTAGCAAAGGCAGGACACTCACAGAGAAAATTCTCAGGGATATCCGCTCCTCCGAGCCAGACAGGCACACTGGATCCTCAATGATTCCAATGGTGGTTATATGTTAATCCCATGGGTTGTGACCTGTAATAATACCGAGCATTAACCGAAGTCTTTTCTACCAAGTTTTGGAAGAATGGTCGACAGTTTTCTTTTCGGGCTATTCACAAAACACACAGTTCTCCAACGTTCTAGACTGGACAATCGCAGCGCTCTGTAAGCATCTTTGAGGTTTGCTTTGCGTTGCCCGTTGTGATCCCATACAGAGGAAAAGGAGAAGGAAAGGAGCCAGACAGATGGAAAAATAGAGGCTTTGGAACTAGAGTTTTAGACCAGTTTCTGCAGGTGTGCGAATAAAATTTAGAAAGCCCGTGTTTTTTGCACGGAGTCAGAGTGATTCGTTTAGACTCCAGATAGCGAAACAAGAAATATTCATTATTGTTATATGTTTCCATTATTCAGTAAATAAACGCATTTTTATACATTACATCAAAACCAACATCTTTCAATTTGTAGGGTGTGAAAAAGCGCCGCGTATTAAGTCTAGTTTCGTAGAAAAATTTAACTCAGCGGAAAAAGGCAAATTTGCTTTGTTCAATCGTTACTTCTGCAAGGCATAATTTATCGAAAAAAAACTATTATGAAATGCTTGACCAATGCTGACTAAAATTGTATGAAGGTGAGTTTGCTACTTACCCTACAGTGACGTCGAAAATATTGCTACCCACTGAACTGGAAACCGCCATATCACCAAATCCTTTACGCGCCACAATCACCGATGTTATCAAATCGGGTATTGATGTGCCAGCGGCAAGGAAGGTCAAACCCATTACCTAGAAAAAGGAAAAAGAAGTGAGCAAAATTCGAAATCACGTACCAGAGCTAGCCCAATTGCTGAGATCGAAAAATATTGCTGTGCTCAAAAAAAAAACAAAAAAAAAGAACAAACCTCCTCAATAATGAGGTGATGGGAAGATGCAAAAAAGTGCCATTATTAAAAGATAAAATTCTCATGTGCGCAAATAAAAAGAAGGTTGACCCACATAACAAGTCATACAAGTAAAGAATATGTGTGTGGGGGTATAGGTTTTGTGTAGGTGCAATTGGCGAGTAGGCACATAGACACAGACAAGCACGTACAATCATTTTTGGTACTCACCTCGGGTGGTATGCGTGCCGTATCGCCGGCAACGTTCGCCCACCACACCATCAGATACGAGAAGGCAGCGATCCATAGTATTGAGCCGATGAACGTGACTGGGTAGAATTTCTTGCCGCGCGGTGTTCGCGTATCGGGCAACGTCAGCCACATGGGTATTAGCAGTGGCGCCACCAATATGTAGGTGAGCCGTTTGCGGGCAGTATCGGGCCAAGCCATGCTCAATGGTTCCGGTTCATCTTCAATTTCATTGGCCTAAATATTTGAGTCGATTTTGTTATTGTGTATGTGTGTGTGTGGGAGTAAGAGTGGTTGGTATTTTTTTTAAATTTTTTTTTTCGAGTGGTAATATTGCATCACAGGCAATGTGGATGGTGGGGTGGGAGTGTTTATGAAAGTGGGTAATTTATTGGAAGTTAAGGGAAAAGAGGCGTAAATAAGAAAACTTGGATTAGTAAATGTTATTTGAAAATTTTGAATTGTGTTTTTTTAGAAAATATAATTTTTTAGTATATTTATATTAGTAAGTATTAAATTTAAATATGGTTTTTAATAAATTTACAAAAGGGACTTAATTTGGATAATTTTGTTCAAATTTTCGTTTAAATGTATAAACGTATGTATTTTTCTTTTATATGGGAATTAAATCGATTATACAAAATGCAGTAATGACGTGTTGTGAAATATGAAATTTGAATAATAATTATGCGAAATACTAAGAATATTTGTTACAATTTATTAGAAAAATAAAGAGATTTACATTTTTTCATTTGGTTGCAGAGTGAATGAACTGAATGCAGATTTAAAAGAAATGAGCTCAGTGAAAAATGAGAAAAATCCAGATTATAAAATATTTCATTCGAATATTTTGCTCAATTATTTTATACAATTTTTAATACAACAATTTAGCGCTGAATTACATATCTTGAAGTTGAGCCATATTTTAGCGTGACACTAAAATGTAGCGAAAGTATTTATTGCATATTTTTAGGCACTGAATTCAAAGGCAAACTAATAGGAAATTGATGATAAAGATGCACCACTTAAATAGGCCACATATGGTGGTTAAATAGCTTCTTGATTAGACGAAAAGCTGATTCGATGAGGAGTTACATCATTAAGAGGGTTGTTTGAACAGTCCGTGCAAGGTCAGAGAGATGGCAATTAACTCCTCTTAATACTCGGGCAAACATTTTCATTGATAGTTAGGCGGCTATTAAAGCAATTATGGCTTCTTACACTAACTCGGAATGTATTCAACAGTGCATATTCAAAATGGATGAACTCTGCGGAAATGGGCAGGTCACTTTTTACTAGAAGGACTTGGAATACGAAAGCAAATACCAACTTTTTTTATCACTCTCTAGAAAAAACTGCTAAATATTGGTTGGATTACAGACACTGCTCAAAATGGGATTAGTCCAGAGCGATGCGAGTAACACATCCAACGAAGCGAGTCCTAGGGGTAATTTGGAACACAAACTTTGCCACTACCCTGCTCTTTGTAGAACTCGACAAATGCGCCTGGAATCAACATATTTTTCATTCTTGCCACTCCACATACTGCCAACACAATGCACCCTAAAGGTCTAAGTAAAATCTTTTTACAGATCAGCCAGCACTACCTAACCCACTAACCTGCTCTCTTGTTCAGCATGTTCGCCAGATTTAGGACACTACAACTATTTGCTGTTGGCAAGAGATTTGGGTGGAATGAAAAGAAAATCGATGCATGGAATACTTGCTTTCAGGCTCCCGAGAAATTATTTGGAGTGCATCATAAACAATATAAATTCGAGAAACGTTTGATGAGCTATCGAGCTAATAAGCGGTTTTCGGAGAGACAAAGAATCGGGGGTTTTGACGCATAGAGGGCTTCTTATTTACATTTTTAGGGACTTATTGACACAATCTCGTATTGGAAATGAATATTTTATACAACTGCTTGCCTGATAGTTAAATGGAATAACTCTCTAACAGTTTTTACTTACCGCTATTTCTTAAAAAAAATATCAGGAAATATATAAATGACATCTAATCGTTTGTTGCTCATTTTTTCTTCGATTTTTCACTGAACTCTTCAGAAATGTGTTTCGTAAAAAGTAAAGCTTATTATAATCTTTTAAAAATGTGGTGTAAAGAAGTCTAAAATATTGTTTAAATTAAAAAAAAAATGACAGCAATCGTGTAAAGATTTATAAAAAAAATGTAATTCGTAAAGTTTTTTCCACATTTTTGGAATAATGTTTATTTATATTTTAGAAAGGTTTTGCTAGGATATTTTTCTTAGTAATATTTTAAATAGTAAACAGAAATTTGTATGAAACTAAATTTTGTTAGTACGAAGCGTAAATTTTTTATATATATAATAAATGCATAAAGCAGGAGAAACTTGGACTATTATCGAAAGAACAAATTTTACAAATTATTTGATTTCTTGAAAATACGTTAGTAGGTATAATTTGTTTTTTCTTTATACTCATTACTCATCTAGGTAATTATATTTAACATATTAACGCTAATTATTTGGCTTACTACATTAATTATAGTGCTTTTGTTCTAACTGGAGTTTTTATTACTTTTAATTTTTAAAATTTCTATTAAATTTTTATCAATTTTTTATGCTATATTTTTTACTTTTTGTTTTAGTTTATTTTTATTTTTAGTTTTAACTTTAGTTTAGGCTTTATTTTTTACCTTACATTACATTTTTTATTATATTAGATTTTTTTTTAAATATATTTATGTAGGTATATGTTTGTTTTTTATTTTTTTACTTTTTATTTCTTTTATTTTTTATTTTTTATTTTTTAAATATTCATTTTTTATATGTTCTTAGTATTTAGTTCACTGATTGTTAGTATAAAATTTTAATCATTTTAATAATTAAAAAAAAAAAATTTTAAATTGTAAAATCTGATTTTAATCATTCTGAAGTACTGATTTTAGTTGTTAGTTTAGTATGGAAAAATTTAATTAGTTGGTTCTTGAAAAGTTGGTGGTGATCAGTGATTGAATACATGCCAGTGCTGATGAACAATGTATGATTGTGCTTTGTAGTAATGCACGTGCAAAGGTGATTTATAGCAATAAAGCGAGCAATACTTTATAGTCCATATATACAATTTGAATGAAAAATAGAAAATTAAGTAATTGAAATGAACAAATTATGCGAAAAGTTATACCAAAAATCGAAGCATATCTTTTTCCATTGCCTTTTATTTAGGCTGCATTTCAATAGTAATTTTACTTTGCCAACACTGAAAAACCATTCCCAGAAAATATCCTTAAAATTAAGACACCAATTCTACAGCTGCATTTTGGTTGAGAGTTTCGCTATTCACTTTCACGCTTGAATAAATGATTTTCCCAAAATCTTCTGCCACTTATAAAGTTTTCAAATTTACTAAAAAAAAATAAAGAATAAAAAAGATGCAGCCAAATGATCTAATAAAAGCAAAGCGACGAAGCGGAAGAAAAACTTACGCAGCCAATCTCAGTGTAGATTAAAAAGAAAACAAACACAAAAAAAGAAGTACTGAATTTCCGCTAATGAAGGACATCAACGTAATCGCATTTGGTGGCTGCAGCGTCTGCCGCTGACATATTATTATCCTTCACACTTGAATGCAGCACAAATGCAGAGGAAATCATGCAATTTTTCACAATTGAGTGCATTCAGCATGAGCATTTAAATCCTTGGATATGAATTTGCTTTTTGTCGTTTTTTTTTAGTATTTGTGCCCAAGCTAGACCGCAAAGCACATACTAGGTACGATAGTAAATTCACTATCGGCCGGAAAATTCACACAGACAGGAGTTGTTGCCTTGTAACAAGATAATAAGAAACTTTTAATTTCACCAGCATTAGTTGCAATTGTCTATTTATGGACTCGGTAGAAATATGCATTTGCCAAAATATGCAAATAGTTCAGATATTCACTAAATATCCACAAATGCAGAGTTACGTACAACTGAGCCCGTTTCTTAATCCAAGCAACTCCTCATGGAGATATGGCGTATACGTTACTTTAGAGGTTCGTTTTTTAGCTTGGAAATATGACTTCTAGTGACAAGCATTGCGGCAAAGGACTGCTGATGTGTATTAGGTGAATTTTAACGCTTTACCATGCTTCGATTTGGCATCAAAATAGCATTTGCAAATTGCGCAAAGGGATTTTGAAAATGATGTTTTTAATTCTCATTTCCATAAAAAGAATTTTACTAAGAGATGAGATCCATTTAGCGTTAAAGTTCATTTCAGGATTTGATGTGGAGAGAACGCAGAAAGCGGCATTACTAATAAAAACACAGTAATATTTGCCGCTTTTAACATGCAGGTGTTAAGTGAAAATATGTTTATTATTATTATTATTGACATGTTCAGGTATTACAATACATATAGGTATATGTACTAAGAACTTAGTCTATCTACAAAAGATTTCCACATATTCCGATTGCTGGCTAGGAATTTTAATTCATTGAATGACTTTTTGGATTCCTGGTTAACGCATCTACGCCAAGTCATTTTGGGACGCCCTCTGTTTCTAGTGCCTTGCGGGTTCCATTGTAAGGCTGAGTAGACAATTTCCTCGGGTTGTTTTCGGAGGGTGTGCCCGATCCATTTGTACTTTCTGTGCATTATTTCCTTTTCAATAGGTTTTTGGTTCGTCAGTTGCCACAGGCGAGGGTTAGATATAGTACGTGGCCACCAGATACCGATAATGCGTCGCAAGCATCTGTTTACGAATGCCTGTAGTTTTCTCGTTGAGTCTTGTTTCATGTGCCACGTTTCGCTACCATACAGTAACACAGATTTTACGCAAGCATTAAATATACCGATTTTAGTGTCTCTTTTAAGCGCTTTGTTAGACCACACTCGTGACATCCCCGCAAACGTGTTCGTCGCTATGGATATCCTACGCTGAATGTCAGCCGTTGTACCACCATCGGGGGTTAGGGTGCTGCCTAGATACTCAAATTTGTTTACATCGTCAACTTGTCCTCCGTCTATTTTAAACTCTGTGTTGTTGATTACGTTAACTCTCATAGACTTGGTCTTCTTTATATTAACTTGTAAGCCAAGTTTTAAGCAGTCGTTTGTTGTGTTGGAGAGTCTTGTTTGTAATTCGTTATAAGAGTTACTAATTAGAACGACGTCGTCCGCATATGATAGGTCGCCAAGCTTTTGAGTCATCTTCCAGTTTATACCACATCGATTATAAGTTTCGAAAACTATGTCCAGTGCTGTTATGAAGAGTAAGGGAGAGAGTGCGCAGCCTTGCTTCACGCCTGATACAGTAGGGAAGGACTCGCTTAGTTGTTTTTCGTGCAACACTCGGCAGCATGAGCCGTCATACATGCATTTTATGATGTTAATTATTTTATCTGGCACACCTCTCGCAGATAGAGCAGACCAGATTATATCCCGCTTTAGGGAGTCGAACGCCTTTGCAAAATCGATAAATGCCAGGTAGAGTGGTGAGTTGTACTCCGCAGATTGTTCTATCAAGATTCTAAGGGTATGTATATTGTCGATACACGAGCGTCCAGGTCTAAAACCGGCTTGATTTGGTCTGATAAGTTTATCCAGCGGGGCTGATATTCGTTCTAGGATAATTTGAGTAAAAATTTTTGTGATTGCTGGTAGAATAGATATTCCTCGCCAGTTCTCGCATTTTTTCCGATCGCCTTTCTTGGGTAGCTTAATAATGATAGATTCTTTCCAATCACTAGGCATCACTTCTTCTCTCCAGATTTGCTGGAATAGTGGCAGCAACAGGGATGCCATAGCCTCAGTATCGACTTTGAAGAGTTCAGCAGGGATACCGTCCTTTCCAGTAGCTTTGCCGTCTTTCATCATTTTGATTGCTGTTGTTATCTCTCCTATATCTGGCGGTTGCACGCTTATATTTCTGTTAGGGTGACGCCGTGTTCTTATTTCGAAACTTTCTGAACTATCACCGTACACAGAGTTGAGAGTTTTTTGGAAATACGTTTTCCAAATGGCGAGCTGTTTTTCTTTACATGTTTCTATTGTGCCGTTTTCGTCATATAGTGGCGACTCGTATGTTCCCTTGAAGCCACTCAGTTTACGAATTGCTTTGTAGACGTCTCTTATATTACCTCTGTCAGCTGCATTTTGCGCGTTCCTTCCTAGTTCATCATAGAAATCTTGTTTATCTTTTACGACTTGCTTTTTAATCAATTTAGTTAGCCTTCTATATTCAGAGTCAAACTCTGTCTTTTTTCTTCTGCTGCAACATCCTGTTAGATTCACCTTGACTTTTCTGCGTTCTTCTATAAGGTTCCAGGTTGTGTGACTTAGCCATTCTGCACGCTGTTGTGGGACTGCCTTGATCGTATCGTCACAGATCTTCTGTAACTCGTTTTTAAGTTTAGCCCATATATGGCTTGTATTGCGTATTGGGTTTGTAGTATCTATGCGAATATTATTTATTTTGTCAACAACCCTTGTTCTAATGGATTCGGTCTTTAGTTTGGTAGGGTCGTATCTCTTAGCTTGTTGAGCGCGCTTTCTGGTGTTCGGGAAGAGTTTGATACAAAGCTCTGCGATAATTAGGTGATGGTCGCTTCCTATATCTGCGCTGCGTTTATTACGTACGTCGCGAACAATATTAAAATACTTTCTTGACACGCAAATGTGGTCGATTTGAGTTTCTACATTCTTCGTTGGTGAAACCCACGTAACTTTGTGATTTAATTTGTGTGGGAACACGGAGCCTCCAACTCTGAGATCGTGGTTGCTGCAGAGCTCTAGTAATAATTCTCCATTTTCAGACCGCGTGCCTATCGCATGCTTTCCTAGAACTCTCTCAAAATTCTCGTTATTTGGGCCTAATTGAGCGTTAAAATCGCCCATTAGCACGATTATGTCATTAGTTGGAATCGTAAACAATGTATGATCTAGTTGGCTGTAAAAGTTTTCCTTGACTGATAATTCGCTGTCTTCTGTGGGAGCATAGCATTGCACGATAGTGATTTTATGATACTTTGTGTTAAGTCGGGCAGTTATAATTCTTTCTGAGATGGCTTTCCATGTCATGAGCGAGGTAACGATCCTTCTTCTGAAATATATGCCTACTCCTCTATAGTGTGGATCTTTTTCGTTAGGCATACCTGAGTATATTAGCAGTCCTCCTTTGTTGTTGCGCTTTTCTCCACATCCATTCCATCGGACTTCACTGAGTCCCATTGCGTCAATTCACTGAGTCCCATTGCGTCAATTGCCGCTTTTAACATGCAGGTGTTAAGTGAAAATATGTTTGCATAAACAAAAAAAAAAATACTAAAAATGTTTGTCTGTTGATAAATTAGCTGCTGACTGTATTAGATTACATTTTCAAGAAGTGGAGAGACAAATCGTTTGCTGAGGGATCAGTATTATCAAAAAAAAAAAAAAACAAAGAAAGCAAATTCCCCATCATTTTATATCTCTGCAAAAATTGCAATCTAACACATGACTCTCGGCTTGACAGATTTAATAAGCGGAGCTCTGTAAAGAGTAAAAAATAATAAATATGGAAACACCAAATGATACAAAAGGTTGTTTTATAATAGCGATTCCCTTTTCGGCACGCAATGGGCAAACCGCCGAGTATATTTCTGTCATAAAAAAAGCTCCTCCGCTGCCATTCCGAGGCGGCAAAAAAGAGTAGATTTTTCTATTTGTGGAACAACATCAAGACGCTCTATCAAAGACGCTCGGTCAAACACCGCACAAAAGCGCTAAGCGCTCATTATATATCTAAATGTAATGTGCAATAAGGAATTTCTAAAACCCACTTTAATCATACAGGTCGTATACGTAACAAAAAATATCGTATTGGACGAAAAGTTGGAATCGAATACACAATCCTTGGATTGACTTAATTATCAATTGACCTCATTTCAGCTTAATTTTTTCTACCTATTTTCGAAAACAAGTTTTTAATTTATATATTGATAATACAGCTTGAATGTATACGTAAAAAAATCTATAATACGTTTGTCCGAAAATTGGAATCGAATACATGACGCTCCGATTGGCAGTTTTCAGGATTAAAACAATGTAAAAGCGCATTTGATTGAATTAAGGTAAATATAAATTAAACTACAACGAATTTCTAAAAACATTTCTGGTCGTGCAGGTCGTATACGTAACAAACATTTTTACGCTTCATAAAAATATGAAAGTCGCACAAATGACCCACCAAATGATGTTTTTAAGTATTAAACATTGTACAAAGTCCCTCTTGTTAATTTCATTTCGTAAAACGTATTTTTATTTTCCATATTGGTGATACAAGTCGTATACGCAACAAAATATTTCCTATTTATCAAAAAGTTGGCGTCGAACATATAACTCTCGGCATGACATACTTATTAATTTAACATTTTTTACTCCACTTACACTTTCGAAACCAAATTTTTAATTTCCACATTGATCATACAGGTCGTATACGTAACAAACATTTCAAACCTATGCGAAAAGTTGGAATCGAACACATAACCCTCCGCATGATGGGTTCAAGTATTGTAGAAGTTTTTGTATTAAATTTACGTAAACGTAGGTCTTAATTCATGATTTGATTGCATAATTCATTTCAAATCCATATTGGACGTACAGGTCGTATACGTAACAAATATATTGAACGTGTCCGAAAATTTGTAGTCGAACACATGACCCTCCGTATTCTTATTAATTTAAAAAAAATGCACAAATTTTTCTATTATTATAAATTTATGCAAATGCAATTCTTAATTCATATTTGACTGCATATTTCATTTCTAATGCTATAACATCAATCAATTTTCGCCATACAGGTCATATACGTAATAAAAAGTTTATGCTTGCGCGAAAAATTTTAATCGAAGACATAACCTGTGAAGTGATAGATTTAACAATTTCAACATTATAAAGCATTGTTTGATTACATTTAGGTGAATTCCATTTGTTATAACGAGTTTTTAAAATCCTGATGGGCCATACAGAACAAAAACGTTACGTTTGCCCGAAAAGTTGAAATTGAAACATAGCCTTCAGATTGAAATAATTAGTAATTAATTGCACTCTTCCGTTACCTCTTCCCATATACTAACTTGTTTTGCCTAACTATACTAACTTTTGATTGCCTATAATTTTTAAGCACACATACACACACTGCAAGTGTATGTGTGCGTATTCAAATTGAAAATTTTCCAGTTTTATTATTACAACTTTACTTTATTACTGCATACGCACACACACACGAAACATATATGAGTACACTTTGGAATTGGCTTGAGAACATATTTTAAAATTTTCTTCACAAACTTAAATTCTCTTTTAATAATTTAACACTTAAATGTCTTTTGGCGCAAATCTACTACTCGATTCCACTTTCCAAAGCCAGCTTCAAGGACGTGCGGGCGTGAAGGACATCAGTGAGCATACATATTCGAACATGAATGCTCGGAATCACACCTTGAGGGCGGTAAGGGTGACATTCGTAATATATTTGCATGCGTACAAGATGGTTTCATACCAAAGCTTCGTTCCACACATGGCTTCTATTTTACATATAATCGTACGTATGCGAGCAAAACAGTTTTTGCCTGACATTGGCATTTAGTCCCTTGCTGAGAGTACCTCTAAATGCTTATCTGCCTACAGCGTTTAACATTTGGAATTCAAATTTCATTTCACTTATGATGCCATCTATTTTTTGTTTGTATGTCTAATTCCTCGGTGACAAGTGTCGCCTCTGTTGTTGCTGCTGCTGCTGTTGGCGCCCCATTGCATATGAATAGGTTAACACATTGTCGGTGGTTTGTGGGGGTGTGTTTGGTTTGTACTTTTGACTTTGTGTGTGTCTACTGGAATATGAAGGTGAATTTGATTGTTATGCTATGCTGGTGTGACGGTTAAGCAATTTTTAATTTTTATTGCTAATAGATTCAAGTTTAATTTTACAGTGTCGAAAGATTGGATTTAATTGTTGTCCATTGCATAGGAAATTCATGTCGTTGGATAGGAAACACGAAACAATTATTTAGTTCAAAATTTTTTTTAGTAAAAAATATTAATATTTTTTATTTTTAATATTAATATTAATATTTTTTTTTTAAATATACTAAAAAATTTTTTTTAATAATGTTTAGTAAAAAATTAAAGAAAAAATGTTTGAATGATTTTTAGTAAAAAATTAAAGAAAAAATATTTTTTAGCAGAAAATTTTAATATCGCATTTTTAGTGAAAAAGTTTTGCAGTCAAGTTTTTTTAGTAAATTTTTTTAGTTTCATTAATAAATAGAACTTGTAGAAACTCATTAGAAATGTTCGTAGTAACTCAATTTATTTTTGTGCCTCTTTTATTTCGATTTCATAACGTTCCCATCATTGTTCTCTTGCCGTATTTAATAGTTTTGCCCTATTTTTTTTGCCGGACTTGAAAAATAAGTATTCCATTTCCATTTTGTTTCATTCGGAGTATGAAAGTTTTTTTTGTATGAAAGTTTTTCTTCGAGTCCATATCGTTCCGTTCGATTCCATATCGTTAGTTTTGCTCGAATTTCATTGCAGGGTTTGAAAAATAAGTGTTCCAGTTTCAATTTGTTTCAGCCGGTGTAGTTACTTACTTTTGCATTTGAGGGGTTAGTTTCTTGTAAATAGTTGTTAATGCAACCTAATTACATTTCAATTCCATTTCATTCCAGATGTTTTTTTCTTAATACGTTCAATATTATTGGCCCATGCAGTTTCTAGGATTTGTGAAATAATCGTTCCATTTCCATGCTGTTGTTATTAAAAAACTTTACTTTTTTGCAATACATAAATTTATGCGACTCATTTAGTTCAAATAGTTTGTTTATAACTTAGCTCATTCTTATTATTAGTTTCCTCGTGTGCACGCTAATTTCGCTCGTCTTCTTGCTAATTTTATTTAGTAGATGTTTTCTGATCGTTTCATTTGATAATATTTATTGGCCTGCTTCCCTTTTGTTGCACATTTAATCTCTTAGTAATTCCTAGTGTGCCGTGATGATTCAAAAGCACTCAATTTGATTGAGTACATCGTTTCTGGTTGCGACTGTATCCAAGCAGATCCCGGGTGCACGAGTACTTTGCCAAAAATGGAATAACAAGTACCAGTTGCTTGGCGTTTTGAGCAAATAAATTTGAATAGAAAATTTACCTAAACTTTTTACGGTTTTAAATTTGCATGTTAAGAGCAGTTGGGCTCTATTAAATTTGCCACTACTTTAATTTAATTCGATTTCTAGTGCAATAAAATAATTTAGACTTTTGGTTGCAGTTTTGCTATCCAAGAAAGTAAGAAAGTATTTTCAATCTCACATTGCATCAGTTTTTATGCCTGACTTAATGAATGTAGTACGACAAAATTTTTCCTCAAAATGATTGTTCCAATTCCATTCCGTTCCTATAAAATTTTGTATTTGTGCATACCATGCGTTCAACATTTGACCACCTCTATTTTTTTATAAAACTAGTGTTCCAATTTCATTTTGTTCCTCTGATATTTTTAAACTTCTTTGCATATGTCGAAGTTCTATCTATTCAGACTGATAACTTTTGCTGTTACTTTACTTTCTATGGCATTTCATGTCATATGACTAAATTTTCCCACAAAATTATTGTTCCAATGTAATTTTGTTCCTCAAAGATTTTTTATAGTGTGTTTGGTTTAAACCATACATTAAATATTTGACCTCCTTCCTTTTTCTTATAAAACTAGTGTTCCAATTTCTAGTGTTCCATTTTGTTCCTCTGATATTTTCAAACTTCATTGTATATGTCGAAGTTCTATAGATATAAATATTTCTCGACCGGTAGCTTTTGCAGTTACTTCACTTTTTATGGCATTTCATGTACTTGAATGAGTGAGTAAATAAATAAATAGATACATAAATAAAAAATAAATAAATAGGTAAATAAATAAATAAATAAATAAACAATTAAATAAATATAAAAATAAAAATAAAATAAATAAAAAAATAGAAAAATAAATAAATAGGTAAATAAAAAAAAAAAAAAATAAATAAATAAATAAAAAATAAATAAATAAAAAAATAAATAAATAAATAAATAAATAACTAAATAAATAAATAATTAAATAAAAAGTTCAAGAAAAATAAATATTTTGATTGTATTTTAAATTTGAACCCAAAATACATGCTTAAATAAATAAAAAAAAAGGAAATACTAAAAATTAAGCATAAATCTTGCACGAATTCACAGATTGATTGATAAAATTGATTTTAAATATTTCACTAAATACTTTAATCAATCATCAATTAAAAACCTACTCTTGTGTGTAATTCATTTCAAAGAATTATTTAAGTACTTTCTTTCATTGGCCTAAAGGCTTTCTGGTAATTTATTTCCAAGCTTTTCTCAATTGAAATAATAACCCTTTTTCCTATCTGAATACTTCAAATGCTTTAAAAGTGTGATAAACGCCATAAATTTTATTAATCCCCTTCACTACTTTTGTTACTATACAAACAAACAAACGCTTTTATGCAGCTGTCGTTACAACTGTCTGCCGTCAATAGCTTTTAACTTAATTTTCCCCCAATGAATTGAAATTCATTGGTATTCTCAGATTTTCTCAGAAAGGGCGCAATCATTTGAATGGACAAAGCTTTTATGCATGTGGAATATATATATATATATATATATATATATATATGTACACATCTTACACCATGTGAGAACTCGTATGTAGTTTCAATTTGAACGCATACAAATGGTAAACAGGATAAAATATTCCTTTTTGTTTGCTTTTATATGCCAGAGGCTCGAAGTGGTCGATATGTGAGGCATTTATCAAGTGGCTGGCGGGCCAAAAAGCTTCCTTTAGAACATCTGAAAATGAATGGTTTTAGTTTCAAGTGTGAAGAACAAATAAAAAAAAAAACAAAAAGAGAACAAATTTTCAAATGCTTGTTTGCTCCTTCGACGTAAAACAGGTCAATTGGTAGGCTGTTTTGTGTGAAGTTGCGCTTTTTCAATACAAAAATTTTGCCTAAAACGTGAAATGTTTTGTGCATTTGTCTTTATGTATACACTAGTGTACATGTGTACATATGTATTTGCGAATGGCCCAGATGCAAAAATTTTGCACATAAATCTTATGAAATGAAAATCAATCTGATTGAATTGAATACCCTCAACTGCCTTCCCTTTCTTGACGCTTCAACATAAATAAATTTACTTTGTAGGTATTACGAAAGCGAAGAAATAAAATTGGCAGCAGTTCTGTTGAGCTGTCAAATGCCTGTTAGGTGCACTCATACACATAAAGAAACACACTAAACTACATACGTACATATATATGTGTACGTATCTAGGTATATTTATGGACGCAACAGCAGGCAAAAGGTAAATTGATGACTGCGCTGATTGATTTTTGGTACTAATGGAAGCAATTGGTTGGGTTATTGGGTGGGTAGAAGAATGCTTGGTTCACTGGTCCAGTGGCTGATTTCTTTAGTGAGTAGCTCGCGGTAACCAGCATGGTAGGGGGCAGCTATTGCTGTTTCCATTGCTTCGTCGTTGTGGCGGCATTTGTGTGCATAGAAGCAGATATGCTTTTTGTTTTCTTTTCTTTTTCAAATTTAGTGGCTCAAATGGATTTTTGTTGCTGTTTTTGGCACTGTACTATGTACCTATAGGAAATAAGTTTGATATCAAGGACATTTTAGCGTACAACGATGGCGAAACGGGTAGTAGAAAATCACTTAATCGCAGTAGCAGTGGGATTTTTTGTGCAGAATAATATTTAAAATCTATGGCAGGTGGAATAGTGAAGTGTTCGGACACAGTGGATAGTTTGAGTTTTTAATGAAGCAGTTATGGCATAATTTGCGGCGGATTGAAAATGCAGTTTCTGACGAGCTCTATAAAATATTAATAGTCATGTAATAGCATTACTATTTTATTGTTAAAAGAGATTTTGTGTTCCGATTCCATTGCGTTTCATAAACTTTTAAAGTTTAAATTGCATTGAATGCTGTTAATAATTGAGTTTAATAAAAAACTTGCATTGAAACTGCGTTCCAATTCCAGCCTGTTCCAAAATGTCACGTATTTGTTTATAAGGGCTGTTAAATAGTGTTTGGAGTATAAATTATTTAATAACTGTGCTCCAACTCCATTAATTAATTATGTTCCATGTAATAACATTAGTATTTTAATGTTAATAGAGGCGTTCCGATTCCATAGTGTTTCATGAATTTTTGAAAATTTCTTGAATGCTGTTAATAATATAGTTGAACAAAAAAAGTTTCCATTAAAACTGTGTTCCAATTCCAGCTTGTTCCAACATGTTATGCCTTTGATTTATAACGGTTGCAGTAGAAATAATATAATATAATAATTATGTTCTAACTTCATTCATCAAATGGGAATGTTTATACCAATAATTATGTTGCGATATCCTTCGTCGCATAATTTATTGTATAACCTTACAATTTAAAGTAGAGACAACTAAGTTGCAGACACAGCTTGAGTTTACTAGTTTCAGGAATTTTACCAAGCTCCGGACATACTCCTTACCCAAATTGTGGAACTTTCGTTCAACACCGGAGATGGAAGGCGGCTTCACAGTTTTTTTTTATTTCCTTTACAGTTTCTATACCTTGCTATGTTGCCGTGCCCATTGATCTAACTAAAAAATGTCAGCAGGCATGTTTTAATTTGTTTTGATTCCATTTCGTTCCATACACTACTTCGTCATCAAGTAAGTTTATGGCATAATTATTCTTTAGTAATAGAGCTGTAATAATATACCTGTAAATATATTTTGAAAAATGGTGTTCCAATTCCATTCGTTCCTCACATTATTTTTTAAGTAAATTTCGTTTCTCTAATCAAAAATAATGTGCAAGCGAAATTTGTTTCAATTCCATTTCGTTTCGCTTACTATTTTGCCCTGAGGTTGAAAATACTTAAATGAATTAAAAATTTTAATTTTAAAAATAAAAATTATTTATTTAAAATAGAAATGTTAAGAATAAAAATTTTACTTAACTTTCAAATGATAAATTTAGCCGACATGACCTTTTTCAATTTCCATAAAAGATTTAACTTTTCCTAGTTTGCTATCCATTATTTCACGTACTTATCGCCATCTTAAACACCGTGCCATATGAATGAATTTTTCTTTAGTTCCTTACCAGTCCTGATGGTTTCCAATTTTAACAGCAAAGCAAAATCGATTTGCTTTTCGTTTCGTTTTCCTTCATTTGCCGGTCTATTTGGCGCAGTCGACAACGCTTGTTTGTTTTAATATTATTCCAGTAGTACACACACACATAACATGGTACATATATTGTACACAGTACATACATATACACATTGAAATAAATGTATTTGTACTAACTACTAACGGACCAAGTAAACAGCAGCGGCAACACAGCTGATGGTGTGAGTCTGAAAGCTTGTCGAGGCCAACGGCTGCGCTAATAATTGCACAGACTTGCAGGCGCTAGAAGTAAATAATACATACACATTTTTATACAAATATACCTCCTTTCATTTGTGTGTGCAAATGCGCCAAAGTTCAAATGATTTTTTCTCCTGTTTCTCCTCCGCCACTCCCTTTGAGAATTAAAAGCGAAATTGAAGATTTATTGCTGTCACTACCAACAAATACTCACATCAGCCAAATTAAGCGTCCTTGAGCACAGTTTTGCTTTTACTTTAGTACATTTTTTTACTTACTTATATAGAGCACTGTACAAATATTCTCTGTATGCAGTAGTAGGCAAATAATTTTTACATTTTTTGGGACATACCATTTTTTGTTGGCAGCAAAAAGGTCCCTCATACTTATATCTATAATTGATGAAGAACGACGATTTTCACTTTTTACACCCAGTTGGTAAGGTTGGTACTGCAATACCATAAGTACTTAAGAGTCTTAGCCGCGGGATATAATCGAACAAGTACTTAATTTTAGTAGTAAAATAACCCACTGGATTTTTCACGCCAACACGACAAAATTTCCTACAACGCATTAAAATCGCATTAAAGTAGGAGTCGAATATAAATATGTATATTTCTATATAAAGAACAATTGAGTAAAACCACATTTAACATGAATTTTATTTTTCAAAGCCCGCCGTGAAATTTAACGACGCATATTTTTATAGCACAATTGAAGCCGTTGGATTGTGCTTCAGTGAATCTTCTTCAATTTTTCTTTGAATACAAGTACTTTGGCAAAACATTAAGGCATAACTCATAGACGTAATTCAAACATAAAATTTGAAGACACCTAGTAGATTTTTTTTACGCAACTGTTAAGTTACAGAAAAAATTCATCAGCTGCACGAAATGTTAGAGACATACCAGCGTCAATCGTTTTTAGTGAATATTGAGCCTTCTCAGCAGGGCAGCAAATCGACTGCATTTACATGGACTCTGCCAAAGTTTTCGACAGAGTCGCTCACAACATTTTATTACATAAATTATCTTTACTTGAATTTTACTGTTTTCCAGCAATTGTTGGTGTATCCTGTGAAACATTCATTGCCTGCTTTGGAGTGCCTCAGGCAAGTGTGCTAGATCTGCTACTCTTTGTGTTATTTATCAACGACATTCGCGGCAATTGCTTTTCATTTGCTAATTTTCTGTTATATGCTGACCATATTTTTAAGTTCAGTCATACATAACACAATTGACGTATGCAGGCTTCAAGCTTCAAAAATCTCAATTTTCAATATCAAAAAACTGCTGTCATATCACTTTTTCCAAAATCCCTATTGTCTTTCACACTTCTTACAGCGTATCTAATATTGTACTTCAATCTGTTAAAGAATTTAAAGGTTTCGGTGTAAATTTTGACAGCCGTTTTTCAGTTAGTAGTCACATTAATTTTATCTTATCAAAATTATATGCTGTCTTAGGCTTTGTAGGACGGAATAGCTAAAATTTTGCGGACCCTTGAACCCTGAAATTCCGGTTTACATTCGTTCGCTCCAGGTTGGAATACGCCGCCTTTATTTGGAGGCCATGATGGGGAAAATATCGTTTAAGCGAGGCAATGGCTCCGAAAAATGTAATGGAGACTCCACTCCATCAGAAACAACAATAAAACGATGGTTTGCTGACTTCAACATCGATGAAGCACAACGCAGTGGACGTCCAAATGAGCCGGTAACACCAGAAAACATAAAAAAAAATCCACAAAGTCGTTTTGAATGATCGAAAAGTGAAGTTCCTTGAGTTAGCTGACATCGTAAAGATATCAAAAATGTGTTGGCTTTATATTGTATGAGCATTTGACTATGAGAAAGCTCTGTTCAATGTGGATGCCGCGTTTGCTCACTTTTTTATTTCATGAAGACAATGCACCGAGTCGCAAGTCCAGCAAAACAATGGCAGAACTATTGCGTATGAGAATAAGTTTCTGCTCTCGTAAAAGAGGTGTCGCGGCTGATACTATTTTTGTGTTCGCTATGGTAATATACTGGTGATTTGATATTCATTTGAAGCATAAAGATCCTTTTTTATCCCACGTCAAAATTGTGCACGTTCGTACCGAAAAAACATCCCTTTCGGAAAGTCATGTTTCATTATTACCTTTCAGCTGAAACGTGTCGCATATTGATAAATATTTACGGTAATCAAGCCACACCAAATACATACAACTTGTAAAGAGTGGTTTCAAGGCTCCCAAAGTGGCAAATTCGACGTGAGTGATAAAGACCGCGAAGATACTCAACTACAACAATTATTGGATGAAGACGCATGTCGAACTCTTGTTGATATGAAAGAGTTGGATGTTGATAGATCAACCGTCGGTACACGTTTGCTCGTGATGGGAATGGCCCAGAAGGGTAAGCAGGTAAAGCAAGTCCATCGACTGCGAAAAAAACTATTCATGCTTGAAAGATTATGTTTTACATCTGGTGGGATCAAAAGAGTGTCATCTATTATGAACTCCTTAAACCATCTGAAACCATCAACGGCGACCAGTACCGACTGCAGCTAATGCGTTTGAATCGAGTTCTCAAAGAAAAGCTCGTCGTAATGGGACGGTAGGCATGACAAACTGATTTTGCTGCATGACAACGCCAGGCCACACGCTGCTAAATCGGTCCAGTATTATTATTAAGGGAACTGAACTGGAAAATCTTGTGCCACCCGCCGTATTCCCCAGACATTGCACCTTCGAATTCTCATCTGTTCTGATCAATGCAGTCAGCTTTTATTGGAGAGCGGTTAACTTCTTACGAGAGCATCGGAAACTGGCTCAATGAATGGATGAAGTCAAAAGAACTCGAATTATTATTCAGAGGAATCCGTTTACAACCTAAAAGATGGAGTAAAGTTGTAGCTTCCAATGGCACATACTTCGACGGTGGATCTGTAAACAATTCGCCATATTTGGTTCCCAAGGACTACTGGCTGTTCGCAGACCTAAAAACATGCTCTCTGGTAAGAAACTGCGCTCGAATGAAGACGCCTATTTTGAGGCAAAAGATAAATCCTTCTAGCAAAGTGGTATTGAAATGTTAGATTTAATGGAATGATTGCATTGTTTTCGATGGAAATTACGTTGATGCGTAAAGCTAATTTTGAACCAAAAAACGGTTGTAGTAGTCAGCCTGAAGTTATAGAGAGTTAAAATCTTGCCGGCCATTTCTTCTAATATTGTAACCCCTTAACCACTCCATAAGCTTTTGTGTTTGCAGTTTTTCAAAGTATGCAATTTTAATGTGGTTTCTCTGATGATTTTCCATTTATCATAAATTAGTTCGACAATTTGACGACGCACTTGGATTTTATACTCCTATTATTTATTGCGGCAGCCGTCGTAGCAGAATGGGTTGGTGCGAGACTACCAATCAGGAGTGCGTGGGCTCAAATCTCCGTGCATTAAAAAGCAAAATGAAAAAGTTAACAGCGCTCGTCCCTCGGCAGGCAATGACAAACCTCCGAATGTATTTGTGCTATGTAAAAACTCCTCATAGAAAACCATGTGTCCCTCGGAATAGGCTTAATATTGTAGGTCCCTCTAGTTGTGAAACAACATCAAGATGCATGCCACAAATAGGAGTAGAAGCTCGGCCAAATACCTGGAAAAAGGGTGCGTGCCAATCATTTATTAAGTTTCTTTATTTATTGCTCACTTTAGCTTTGTTTAGGTTTCATACATTTCCTAGGTTATGCGGTGTAAGTTTTTTTTTGCATATTATAATTTGCGGTTACAATTTCTATTGAAATTCAGGCGCTAATTGTAATTGACAGGCGCAAACAGACTACAAAGTAGTCACTCAGTCCTGCAAATAATTGAAAGATTGAGCAGATAAAATAGCTAATTTCACATGTAGACCAGCTAGAGGGAATAAAAATTCACAGAAAAAAAATCCATCATTGAGAGAAAAATGGTGGCTAGTACATACAAATCATGGGTATTCTCGTTATTAGTTAGTAGCAAAATCCATGGCATCCCATAGCCTTACCTACCACGTGTTAATTTGTGAATATTTGCTGAGCTCCTACGCAAAGGCACTAAGGTGATGGCAAATGCCAAGGCAAGCAGCTTAAAATCGATTAGCATCAATTTCCTGTCATTGGCAGTGCTTGTGTAGAATAAGCTTGCCGCCTCTACTGCCTCCATTATAGTAGTAGTGCCTATGCCTTTTGTCTTAGCTCGCCTGTAGCCAGGCATATGCACAGTAAAGTGTTTCCGCTGGGGCGGATCAATTGACCACTTTACCTTCGGCTAACGCACACATATATCACACTTGCATGTATTTAAGTTCCACAAACACACACACACACACACAAACATAAGCTCGTGGTCCCTGTTGTTGAATATTCAGACCCAAAGCTGCATGTGCTAGTGTATGTGCTCATACATATGAGTTTCTGCATGCGGGAGTACATTAAATCGTTGCAATTAATTGTGGGCGTCGCTTACGAGTTTGTAAAATGGCTTGTGTGGTTTTAATTAAATTTAAGCCGCTTTTGTATGAAGCTTACTTAAGTACATACCACCCGCCAACGATAGCACAAACAGTTACGTATAGCACATGTGTGTATGTAGTTGTGTAAGTACTTCATAGGCATAGTTTGCGTGCATGACTTGGCGTAGCAAATGGAGCATAAGAAAGTATAAAGAGTAAGATTTGAGTATAGTGGGATGTCTTGAAAACAATCGCAGAAAATATGTATGCACATTAAAATAACACTTGTCTACCTAAAATCTAATTAAGCACATATTTTAACAATATTTAGATATACTTTATGCGTTATTCATTTTCATATTATATTTACATTGGACTTATTTAAAAGTGCAGTTTATGAAACAAACAATATTGCCAATATTTTTCAGTAGATATATTAAAATGTGTGTTCCAATTCCAAAATGTTTCTCACATTACTGTTTCACATTTTATGAGACAAACAATATTGCCAATATTTTTCAGAATATTAAAATTTGTGTTCCAATTCCAAAATGTTCCCCACATTGTTTTGTCTAGTAATCAAGTTTGTTTAATTGAACGATTTTTCGTGCGGTATTTCAAAAAAACTGTTTCGATTCCATTTTGTTCCGCACTTTGTTTCTTACATAAATAACCTTAGCGTAAATGAAAATCTCTTTAGGCCGCAAAAATTGTGTACTAATTAAATTTTCTTCCCTTGTTTGGGCTTAGAAATTGGATTTTTTGCTCAAATGCTATTCAAAAAAATTTTAGTAATAGAGAACTGTAGGTAATGGGCGAATTGATGACTAATGTTTGCGTCTTAATATCACGGTACAAATCTTATTAAGAAAAAACTACTTCGAAACTGTTCAAGTGGATGATGTCCGTTCTGCTCGACGTCGTTATTAAGAGAGAGAGTTCGGATTTTAGTTCGTAGTTACAAAATGTACAAGTTACAATAGATACTTAAATTATGTATAAAATACTGTAGAGGGCGCTAAAACAGGGTTGTATTTAGGCATTGGAATTGCTTCATATTTCCTAACAGAAATCTTTTAAAATATGTGAAGGTCTCATTTATTTAAGACCCTTTGTTTCCATTCCACTTCTTTATATATGACTTAAAAATTATCTATACTCGTACAAACATTGTTTTGCTTCATTATGGCAGACAAATTTTGCAATACACTACACTGTTGTTAATCTCATTACAACTTACAGTAAATATAAAAGTGTTCAAGTTTCTTTCACGAGTTTTGTTAAATTAGACGCACTTTCATTATTTGTTAATGAAACGTTCCTTTCTTGTACTACTTTATAAATATGCTTATTCCGATTCCTATTATGTAGGTCTATGCAAGTATTGTGGTGCTTAGACTCCACCTATATTATACTCTGATTGAAACATATTTTCTTGTAAAGAAAGCAAGCGAGCAATTTAAAAATGTTGTTCCATTCATTTCCATTTCGTTCCCCACACATTTGTCGCATAAAATATGCAACCTAGCAACCTAACGGTACTACTTTTCAGTTCTATTTAGTTCATTTGATGGCTTTCATTAGGATACACTCACTAAATATACTCACTAGTTATGAAAAATATATAAATAGTGTGCAAACATTCAAGTTACACGATTAAAATATTTTGTTCCAATCCCACTCTGTGCTTTACTTTTTCTGCTTAAAATTCCTCACCATATAAATTTAATTTTGTACCTCACATACACAGTTTTTTTTCAAAAAGAGTTATTCGAGTTATGTGACAAAGTATTTCCTTGTTTCAATTCCACTTCGCTGTTTCACTTCTTTGCTTAAAATATAATATTTCCTGTCAAGTGTTCCAAAAGTTTCATTTTACATATGTTGTAGCTTTTGAACAAATAAAGTGTTCAAGACATGCTTCGATTTTTCCAAATGTTCTACATATACAAACAGTATAAGGCTGAAGTAAAATGGCATGCCTTAAATTTAATTAAAACATTAATACTTAAACACATTTCTATACAATCCGAAGCACATTAAACATTAAGCCACATTTAGGTATATGCATTATTATAGTTAAAGGATAATTTTACTTTCAACTGTGCATCAGCCAAATTCGATTTTATTCTCTCTTATTAGGTAAAAATAAAATTATCCTTTTTCTAAGTGATAGTGTGGTTTCTATCTTGTATAGTGAGAGAATTAAGGCTCGCTAAGATATGCATTTTTTCGTTCTTACTGCAGCTATTATGCAAATTTCTAATTGAAACAAAAGGTATGTGTGTTAGTAATCAACGAGAGGTCAATTTACAAATTCAAAGCTAAAATTTTTTAATTGAGGGTAATGCGGAATTTTTTGTTTTATGGTAGATAAGCAATTAATGAAAGTAAATTTTGAATATTTTGCAATAAAAACGCTAATATCTATATCAATAATTATAATAATGAAAGTAATAATATTTAAATTTAATTTTTTTTTATAAGTATGTAAAAAATTTCGAAATTAATTAAGAAGAAAATTTATGTGATACTCAATTATGGTGAGACTAACTTTGATGCTAAATTTGCGTGTCTGAATTTTGACCCTCTGATCAATCCAGCTCGGACGACGACCACTTTGGCTTTGGATGGATGGCTTTATGTGTTACAACGTGTGAACGATAACGGTAACGTTTAACGGGAAACAGTAGTAATAAATCGGAAAGCAAATTGTTTCATAACGGGAACAGTTTCAATTTATTCGAATCGTAACAGTTTGACAATTGACAGTGGGTACGGATTTGAAGAAAAGAATTTTTGAAAATTTTCATTTAATAAAAATTAATTTTTTGCTTAGTTTTTGTTTTTTGGTTCTGATAAACTAATTACTTAAGAGTATTGAATAGTAGTTATGTAATATTTGTAGATGTATAGAGAGTAATACAATAATGGAATATTCGAATAAGTATTTAGAACTTATAAAATAGTATAAGAATACGAATATATGGAAGTTTAGAAGAGAAGAGTAGCATACGAGTAATTGCATAGCATACAAGAGAAATATAAAAAGGGAAATGAGCGATCATAAGGCACTTTCCAAATCAAAATTGTATTGGTACGAGTTTTCAAAGGTAGAATAGTGAGTAGTTGGAATTGTGAAGTAAACCGGCTCAAATCGAAGGAAAGGTTTGAGTAGAGATTTTATAAGAAAAAAAACTTATACATTTTCCGCTTTATAAATAAAAATAAAGATAACTTTAAAAAATAATCTGTGTACATTTTTGCCTACTGAGAAAAATTAATTTGCTGTGCCATTTGTGGAAGGAAAACTATTTAAGAATTTAAAGGCATAAAGACAGTTCTAAATGGCTTAAAATGAATACGGTTTTTAGTATTAATAAAATAAAAAATGCGCCTTTGCTTGTAAAAGAACTTTTCTTGAAAAGCTTAAGGTGACAATTAATAACCGAAATATTTATATTATTTAGAATTATAATGAAAAAACTGATTTTGATAATTTAAAACCACACAATTTAGGTAAACAAAAGAAGCAGAGAAACAAAGTATTAATAAAAAATAAAATAAAAGGATAAAGAAAGCAAATTAAAGAAAAAAATTATTAATAAAATAATCTTAGGAATAAATAACAATAGATCTTGATATTTTAAAATTTAAAAGTACATAGTTCGATATTCCTAAGAAAATTGTAATAAATAAAAGAACCAGAGAAACAAGGTAGCTAGTTGCAGAAAAAAAATTAAAAAAATTATAATTTTGTTTAAATTGAAAGCAAAAAAAAAACAATTTAATAAAATAATATGAGAAAGTAATTATAAATCTACGAAAACGCCTAATCAAGAACGAAATTTCGAAATTTGGGAATCATAAAAAAAAAAAATTTTGATATTTCAGTATTTCAATATGTGCTTACATAACTTGAGGAAATTTCCAATAAACAAAATAACTAGAGAAACAAAGTAATTAATTTCGGGAAAAATTGAAGAAAAAATATCAAATAAAAGTTGCGTTAAAAAAAAAACTAAAAGAAATGAATAAAATAATCTAAGAATATAATTTGATATTAAAAGTTAAAACAAAAATCATAAAATAACATTTTATTAATTTGTTTCGATATTTAAGCTTTAAAGCACATGAAAATTTAAACAAAAAGTGTTTAATCATAAGAAAATTTATTTTGATATCTTAAAACCTTCGAGCACATAATTCGATATTTACAGGAAAATTCCAACAAGTTTCAAGTTTGGTGTAAATTTAAAACCAAAAAAAGAAAATTTGTTTTCCAAATAGCATAAATGATGGGAAATTTACAAAGCTTATAGGAAAATTTTAATTGTACTTAAACGTTGAAAAAAATCTTTAAACAAGAAAAGCATTGATTTTGATCCTAAAAATTTGAAAAGGACATGAAAATTAAAAAAAAAAAATTATGATGAAAAAAATATATATTTTGATATTTTAAAACCTTCGACCACATAATTCCATATGTTTTGAAAAATTCAAATCATAAGTGAATTAAAAGTTGAATAAAATAAAATAAAGTAAAATGAAATAAAATAAAATAAAATAGAGTAAAATGAAATAAAATCTATTTAAAGCTATCGCTATGGCAGATAATGGCTTTACCCCGCTAAGTCTGATAGAGCAGGATTTCCCAGTACCTGAGGGGGTTAAATCCCCAGCAGGAAAGATCGCAGCATGGAAGGCAAAAACAATACACGGTGCCCATCCCCATGATCTCGAAATGGAATGGATAGACGCACAATCATCCAATTTATGGTTGAAAAGAGGAAAGCTATTTTCTGAAACAGAAGGTTTCGCAATCGCTATCCAAGACCGAGTTATCCCAACAAGGAATTCCCGAAGGTCGATATATGTCGAGGCAATAGAAGATAGGGGCCGAAGGTGCGGCATTTACGGTGAAACAATCGACCATATAATTGCTGGATGTAGCGTACTTGTCATGAGGCATAGCAATATAGCAAAGATCCTCCACTAACAACTTGCGATAAAACACGGTCTCTTACAAGAAGAAGTCTTGTATTTTAAATATGAATCAAAGGCAATATTGGAAAATGCAAATTTTAAACTGTACTGGGACAGATTTATTTCAACAGACCAAACCGCAGCTGCCAACAAACCTGACATCATCTTGTTCGACAAGATAAATAAAACAATCGAAGTAATCGATATAGCGGTGCCCCTTAATCGCAACATCCAAAACACGTACTCCACCAAAGTATCGAAGTATGCAGCTTTGGCCATAGAACTAAACCGGATGTACAAATCGAGGGAAGTGAATATAATTCCAATAATTATATCGTCCACTGGATTAGTGCCTAAGCATTTAATAAAAAACTTGAAGAAGTATGACTGCCAACACCTCTTAGAAGACATGCAGAAGTCGACCATACTGGACACATGTGCAATAGTTCGTAGATTTTTAAATATTTAAGCAATAGTAATCGCATGGGCCTACAACTTGGACTACGCTCCACCAGAGCACAATCCCTTGAAAATTTTATCCGGGATGTGTAATCTCCGGCAATAGCCGAGATGGATTAAGCTCAAATAAAATAAAATAAAATAAAATAAATTAAAATCAAATCAAAAATGGAAAAACAAACAATCAAAAAAAATTACAAAAGAGCTTACAAAAATTACTGGAAATTTGCAATAACATTTCAGGAAAAACAAAATTTTAATTATAAGTTAAAAAATAAAATTTTAATCAAAAAAAAAATTATTTTGATATTCCAAAACTCTCAAGCATCTATAGAAGAATTCCAACAAATCCAAAGTTTGGTGTAAAATTTAAGAGCAAAAAAATATTAGACAAAAAAAAAAATTAATAAAATATATTAGCTTAAAAAAATTACTTGAATTCATTCAAAAGCTTTAAAAAAAAAATCAAAAGTCACAAAAAAAAAATCTAATTATAAAAAAAATTATTCTGATATTTTAAAACATTCCAGTTTCTATAGAAGATTTCAAATAAATTCACAGTTCGCACTAAATTAGAACAAAAAACAAAGAAAGATTAACAAAGTAGCATAACAAAAGAATTCGAAACTTACAAAACTTTTCAGGAAAATCAAGTGTAAGCAAACTCAAAATTTGAGTTAAAAAGATTAGATTATATAAAATTATATATTAAGAAAGACCGCAAATTTGAAAAATAAAATAAAAATATACACAAACCTATATAATATTTCTTTACATAAAGTTATCGAACTTATAACTGATTTATGTTTCAAAATTTTTAAAATTGTTAAAATTTATAATTTAAAATTATTTATTTAGTATAATAGTTTAAAATGTTAAAAATATGAAAAACATTTAGGCAAAATCAGAATTTTAAATTAAAATTAAAGAAAGAAATAATAAAAAAATTAAATAATAAAAAAATTGATACAATAAATTTAAATTTTAAAGCAAGTAATCGATATTAACCGAAAAATTACAATAAATAAGAGAATCAGAGAAACAAAATTATAGAGAATATAAAATTAAGCTTTTTTGTTATTTTTTAATGAAAGTATGATATAGTAATTTTAAAAAACATTTTTAATTTTAACTATAAAATTCCAAATTTGCTTAAACTGATTAAATGTGAAATTTTTGTTTAAAACATTTTTCTATAAAATTTTAGATGTGTGTTGAAAAACAATCAAACAACACGACAATTTTTATAACAAAAAAAAAAAAAAAATTGAAAAATGAGGAACAGCGAAACAAAATTTTAGAAAATATAAAATATATTTTTTTTGATATTTTTTAATTAAAATATTTTTACGTGATATTATAAATAATTAAGAATATAAAGAAATTTGTGAAAAAAAAATTTAATTTGAATTATAAAATTTCAAATTTGTTTAAGTTATTTTAATTTGAAATTTGTGTTTAAAAAAAAATTTGTGTTTACAAATCACTTTTTTATAAAAGAAGTAAAATAGCGTCTAAATAAAGGGTATTTCAAAAAACGCGCCTAGATGTTTTGAAATAAAACATGCAAAAATTTAGCTTTGTTCATAGTTTCTTTCTCTATTCACAATACGGCCCTTAACAAATATAGGTATGTGAAAAATGGCATATCATAGATGTCCACCATGAGCTCACGGCCTACTGGTAAAATCCGTCAAACAGACAATTCATTACTGCCTAATTGCTGAGAACGTCGAGGTATGGATGTTGGAGGTGCAGTTGAAGTTTTTTCAGCGACATATTGCCCTACAGCAGCTCTATTCTCAATATTGCCAATAGAACGTCCAGTTTTTGGTCAGCCAGTTCTATCCTCGACAGAACCAGTTTCTTCAATTTTTTTGCCAACCTTTGAATTTTCGACTCATTCGGACGAGTATTTCCATCAAAATAATCATCAATTTTGCGATCGAATTTTGTTCTTAAAGAAGGACCTGTTCTAATTGTCTGTCACAATCTGCCATCATCACTCTCTGACTGAATGTCAAAGATGACATAGAAAACGGTACCGTCTAGAAATTACTCACTACTGCCCTCTGGGCGTTTCTTTTGCAAGACCCTTTACTTGACAAAATAAAATTTTCAAACCATTTTTTCTGCTAATGAACATTTTTAGCTTGTTTTAGCTTTCATGAACTCGGCTTCTAAGTTTTAAAAAAATTAATATTTTGTCTTATTTTGGAAAAGAAATTAATTTTTTTAATAATAATAACAACAAAAATAATAATAAAATTACAGTTATGAAATGAAAAATAGGTATCTTTGCATATTTTTTAGTGTTTTAAAATAATTTTATTCAAAAATTTTAAAAGTTACAATATTTATTAATTTAAAAAAAATTTCCGGCTTGAATTATCAAAATACGTATTAAGAAATAATTTTTTTATTAAAAGATATAAATTAAGCAGTTTGAAATTTTTTAATCCTTTCAAAAAGTAAGTGACTTAGAGTTTTTAAATAAATTATAAAAAAAACATTTTTTTTTGTTTTGTAAATTTTTTTTTTAATAGTTTTTAGATATAAGTAAATCTTTCCTTCATAGAAACTTTTCTTATGTAATTTTTCTTGCTGGTGTAAAATCTTAAATTTTACATTTTTAGTGGAAAGATTAATTTTAAAAGTTAAATATTTTACTTGTCAAAAAAGTGGAAATTTAAAACATATATATATGTAAATTTTTATTAAAATAACTCTTAAAAATATTTAATTAATTAACTCTCAGCTGGGCACCTGGGTCTGGTCAGCGTTTTTCGACTTTGGAAGAGAATTTAAGATATTTCTATTAAAGCTATCGACTTGAGCTTCCAGGTAGCTTCCTAAAATTTAATTTTCTATCGATTTACGGATATCACTTTTTAAAAAGGATCCTCGAACAGGACGAGAAAAAGACCTGACCCTGGTACCCAACCGAAGGTTTTAAGAAAGCTGTCCAACGCTACTTTAAACTCATAACTTGAACAGAAAAGTGATATTTTTTAATGGCTTTGAAATCATTCGAAACTGTTCTTATGCATCTTAAGTTTTTCCTTACACAAACTTTGTGGAAAAAAGCCATTAACAAATTTGAAATTCCAATTTGCATACTCAAAAAGCATTGCAGTTACTTGAACAAACTAAACTTGTTAGCCTAGAAATTTTTGTAAAACAAAAATAAGCTAAATTGAGTGGTTCAACAAATTTTCAACCAAAAAACTTAAATGAGCAGTCAAGTAATGAATCCAAACAATAAAAAGCTGATCCAAAAAAAATTCGTTTGATAATAATAATAAAATTTATTAATCGGCAAATTGGATTGTTTTTCTAATAATTTTTTTGTTATTTTACATTTTTCATAGCGTGTGCCCAGAAGGAGGGAATGAACAAGTTTGCAATGCTAATTTCGATAAAAGCAGGAAAATGCTAAGGTACGAATGAATTTTTTTAAATTAAAAACAATGAAGTGATTTCAGAGATTTTTCTGTTGCATCATCAGGAAATGGTAAATGAACAAACATTTTAAATGCCAAATTTGGTTTAATTGTAATTTCTAAAAAATCTAAACTTTTCCATATTTAAAATTGAGCGCTAATTTAAAAAATTTTTCGAATTAGTTCTAAATCGCCTGTGATGGCTAATTAATCAAAGCTGGGCAAATTAGATAGTGGCACAACAAAAAATGTTTTGGAAAAGTGTAATTTAATTGAATAATTTAATTAAAATAATTCAAGTTAATATGTGAAAGAATTGCGAGAATTAATTGGAATGGGCGGCTTGAAAAATAACATAAGGCATATTGCTGGTGAGCTGGTTTAATTTTCGATATAATTTTATAGAATTAATTGCATAAACGAGTCCCGATGGCCTTAGATCCCCGTACTCTCCTTTATATTAAGTTTTACATTTGCCATCCTACTTAAAAACAAAAAAATGTAATAATACTTAGATTGATAAATGGAGAATACTGAGCGCAACAGAAAACGAAGGGACACCGACGCCATAAAAGTATTTTGCAACTCGCCCACGTCAGTTGCTTCTGGCTGCCTCAGATGCCCTGAAATTCAGGGCCAAAAAGCCAGTCTTATAAATGCTAAGAGACCCATGGCGGACAAGCTCGTAACTAAAGCGTTTTCCAATAACAGACAATAAATTAGTTTGAATAGCCCGCTATTTCGGTAGAAGTTACTTTTGAAGCTGTCATTTTTTGATATTTAACAAGTAGAAACTACACCATTAATAAAAATGGAACGATACACGCATTGAAATTATGAAAATTCACACAAAAATTTGGCAGAGAGGGTTCGTAAAACTCGAACATTTTTGGGGAGAGGGTTCGTAAACTTCGAACAGAAATTGGTGAGAAAATTCGAGCTGTTGTTGAAATACATGAAAATGATCCCGGAATTCCATCGAAAAATCATCTTCAGTGATGAGGTCCATCACCACCTCGGTGGCTTCGTCAACAAGCAAAATTGTGCTAACCGGCGCCAGTTGGAAACACTAAGTGAAGCCAAATCCTTCTCCACTTGATCTTCCTAATTAGAGAAGGCGAAGTAACCCAGAATATTTGGTTGTGCGCTCGGTTTGGGACCCACCACGTAAAAATTCTCCGCAATAAAAACGAAAACTAAGCCTCGGTCGAGAATTACCTACACTGATGACGCCCACTGCGAAGGAACTAAGGATTACGATTTGAGGGCATACATCAGCTTCTTAATAACGATGCCTGTACGCTATACAATAAAACTTGTACGTTGAAAGAGACGAGAAAGGGCTTTACTACTCTCTATGACGAAATGTGGTTAGCCGCCGGTGTTTAAGACAAAGGCAAAAAGAGAGAGGGCTTTAGTGCGGCCACTCGGATGCATTTGGTTTCAGAGTCCACTAAAGTAAGCAGCATCTCCCATCAGATTTGGAAGCAGGCGGTTCGCTGCTTAATTTTTACCTGAAATTTAAGCGAAGTAGTTTCCCAGTGAAAGCTATACGAACGCCTCGAAGGAGGACAAATCCATTTCGTCATCACTGAGAAATGATTTATTTATTAATTTATTTAAGTCTGTGATGTAGGCGTCCCCCGTAGCCGAATGGGTTTGTGCGTGACTAACATTTCGGGAGTGCGTTGGTTCGAATCTCCGTGCATGAAGAGCAAAATAATAGAAAAATGGTTTTCTAATAGCGCACGCCCCTTAGCAGGCAATGAGAAACCTCCGAGTGCATTTCTGCCATGAAAAAGCCCCCCATCAAAATCATTTGCTGCTCGGAGTCGGCTTAAAACTGTCGGTCCCTTGGCATTTATTTATTTATTTATTTTTAAGTATGTGATTTGAGGATATGTGCCAGGAATGTCGGGCTCCTTAGAGGGAAAGTAGCTCTGCCTGGCTCGTTAATGCTTTTGTAAGAACCAAAACGTGAAGAATTAGCTCTTTAAGAAGTCACTTCCTACGTAGAGAGAATCCTGCTTAACACATCGTTTTGTCTGCCATCGGTTGTCATTCAGCTCAAGTTTGCTCAAAAAACTAGTATTTACTTATATGTCGGGCTGCAAGACATATGAATGCGAATGAAGAAGAAAAAGTTGGCAATCATATTTTACGCAAAGAGAACAACATTTTTGAGATGAAGGCAATTCTTTGCTTCATCTCTATAGAATGCCCAGCGTTAACTGGAAGAATGGGCTATCCAGTGGAAGTAAGCACCAAAGCAAAATGAGATGAGAGATAAAGCAAAGGAAGATGAGATAGGCGAAAGTAGTTGCTAGAAATAAAATGAAATTACCAGTAGGTTAGGTGAGGTTAGCCGGGTTGTTTGGCTGAGAGTGGCCCTAAGGCACTTTGTGATACCTGCACTTGATTTCCATCCCCTAGCTAAGTTGCTTAAACCACTTAGACCTTTTTAAGAAGGTGACTAATCACTCCACTGAGACATTTTGCAAATTTTCCGGCTCTTCTTCTTTGAAGTGCAGAACATTTACAGAGGAGGTGTTGTACCGACTCAATTTCTTCCTCATCTTCGTAATTCCTGCAGAGGTCATTGTGAGGTACAGCCAAAATGAAAGGTACGAAAGAATGTCCCATTAACCTGAATTAATTGAAATGCGCGACCAACTAAATTATAATTTAAAAAATTTTGTATATCACATTTTTGAGGCCAAACCGCCTATTAACCAGCTCACTTAATATGCTTGATGTTATTAATGAAAAGTTTGAGCAATCAATAAGAGGAAGCGCTTAAATGATACGTAAAGGTGTATTTTAGCAAATTAGTATAGAGAAAATGTACAGCCCATAAATACAGGTTGATTCTTGAACATGTTTTCATAAAGATAGGGTGAGTGGTTCAATACGCTTAAATACGAGTACATACATGTATGAATAAGTATGTGTAAATTCTAAGTTGTTGTTGTATTCATTTTGATAGTCACACATAGTCGTTGCAAAAAAAAAAAAAAAATACACAAAACAATAAAACTTTGAAAGCGTACTCGCTCGCCTTGGATGGAGTGACAATTTAAAAAAATTTTATTTTTTCGAAAATACTAATTTTGGAGAACGCACAGCTAAATACCCAAAAGAGCTTAAAATAGTAATAAAAGCAAGTACATTCAAAACATTTTCCAGCAAGACGTACCATCTGGGAACATCAAAAATAAAATGCGAATGGGAAAACTAGATTAAAAATATTGCGTTCAGATTTGAAAAAAGAAGGACATATATTTAGGTGTTTTTGTGTATAAAAGTTGAATGCAATATTTTGCTTGTTATTATGCACGTGTTAGTGATATTCCGTATGTGACTTTTGGCTAAGTTGTGATTTTTTTTGTGTGTTTTTTTTAGCTTAACCATTTTGACTGCTCCTAACCAGGCTAATTAGCGTTATAATCGTTGCGCTGACTTCTTGCGTCAAAAGATTAAAGTACACTTTAGTGCCACTCTACACACACGTATGCATGTGTGTGTGTGTGTAATGGTTTCGTGTATGCCATTTAATATGTTGCTACACTGCAATCAGCGCACATGTTGCAACTGCGAACTTGCCACAAGTCTTCCTTGTCACATACATACACATTGCTGTTGGAGACGAGTATATAGGATCGGGGGGTTGCTCCCTCTCTTGCATGACCTATGAGCTAATTTTATGCTGATAGCGTAATTAACGAAATTGTGGCAGCTAAGTTGTGGGCTGTTTCACTTGAGTTGGTTTGCATTTACTGCAGCGAAAACTTTATATACCAACATATGTGGAAATACATACCTACATATATAACGGTATATATCTACCCGTATTTACATATATACATATGTATATACTCACAGTCGTGCGCTCACTTTATTGGTAGTGAATATTTTAAGTAGTGCTTGCCTAAGTGTGAAAATAGGCAACGTTGTATGCCAGCGCACTTCGAGTAATCAGGCCAACCTGTTAATATTCAAGTGCACTCTAAATAAATGTTCTAAAACCAATTGACGAAATCATTCACGAGCACAAAAAAGACACAGAAGTGAAAAAAGAAGTAGCAGCTAATTTTCACTACCCGAATTTGCTGATCAATAGCTTTTGTAAGCTGCTGGCGCTTTGGTGTATCCTTAGAGCATAAATCTTCAATGTAGTCGAGGTAGTTAAGCTAATGCCAGAAAGTACCTCATAAGATTTCAAATCGAGAACAAGCCGTCTGGGACTTTAATCTCGTATGCTTGAATTGGGTTTGTTGAGGACTTCAAAGAAGTAGTAGAAAGATTGGCAAAGACCAGGGAACCATGAACGTGCAGTTTTAATAAATTTCAGATACATACGAGTGTAGGTAGCAGAGGAAGAGGAAGGCCTCATCTGCGTTAGAAAGATCGGGTGGAGAATAACTTGGCTTCACTTGGTGTGTCCAACTAGCGCCGATCAGCACGAGAAAGAAACGACTGGCACGTTTTGTCCTACTCGGCCAAAATCGCGTAAGTGGTTATTGCGCCAATCAAGAAGAAGAAGGCCAATAATCAAATATGGAAGTGCTGGTGGGGAGCGTTTTAAAATTATGTTCCCTAGCCATAGTTCAAATCAATCACACGCAGGTGCATCCTTGGCTCATCTCCTCAGTTAAAACATGGCTCGAGAGAGAGTATGGTGATGTAGATTACTATCTTACCGGAATTCTCACCGATCATAGCTGTTTTAAAGCAAAGCTTCAGCATAGTGCGAGTAGTTCGAATCAGCTGTTGCGGAAGATGCGGAACTTGGGCGTTTCATATGCTCCTATTTCAGAAGGGTAAAGAACAAATGGAGGACAGTTTCGGCCGCGCGTCATGGTCGCGAATCTAGTGCCACTGATGTTGAGAAGCAACGACGCATGGGATAAGCTGTATTTGACTCTCGAAGTAATGTATCGACTCCAGTAGAGTGAGATGGAAAGGAAAACCAGCCAGTATTAGCTAGCAAACTGATGTGGTGTATTTTTCTTGAAATGGTTCAAACAGTGGGTGGGGAAACCAATAAATGCATCTTCTGATATTTTACATCAGCACTTATTGCTGAGTCTTATGTTTTAATCACCTTACAACGAAATGCTTGACGGTGGTAACGGAGGAGATCGGTACTGTTACGGTAAGAGATTTAGGTTGGCCTAAAGTCTTACATTGACGAGGTTAGGCTTTCGATGCTTCGTCCTCGAAAAACAAAACTTTGTGTGGAACATTTCTAACTGGTATAAATCTATGCTATCAGATTTAGCGCTAGTTCAATTCCTTGCCGCCATAGTAAGGTCGATGAGGTTTATCATCCTACCATTTTCTAGTTAGCTGCCCTAATTTTAGCTTGTCTCTTAAGATTGTTCCTTAGGCTTGCCCCTTATTTTGTCAGCACTCCTGGGAAACTTATGGGGATGTATTATAATTTCTATCGTCGACTTTTGAAATTTCTTGTCAGGTCTAATTAATTTTACCATTAAAAATTTAGTTTCCATATCTACGTTTTTTACCTTTCCTACCACGGTGGCCTGTTCTGAGCCTGCATTTAAACATCGCCGACAATCCATGTTAAGAAGATACCAGATAGGAATGTGAGTTATACATATGTACGCTCTATTTCTACATTTCTTCACTTATTGTCTTGGCTCGCGAGTTATTATGGGGCAACCTTTAGTTGGAAGGCATGAGAGGGGTAAAATGAGTTTTGGGGTGATTTCGTTACACAATTTTTTTTTTTTCCATGACGTACTATCTATGATGGCCTTATGGCGCCTGCGATTAGTTTGGGTGCAAATACAGAAGCCATGCAGTTTATAGGTTAGCTTTTACATAAGCCTCTTGTGCAGGGCGAACGTTTAATTCTTCCAAACTCATAAGAGAAAATTGTAGTGAAAGTTATTGCTCCGTAAAGATTTTACTTCGCTGCTAACTACCTTAAATCTACAGATTCTTTAGCAAATACCGGAAGAGTAAAAGAAAATATATACAGGTATATTTTTAACTATGCGGTAACCCATAAGCTTTAGAATAGATGACAGATCAAGCCTTACTTAACCATTTCTTAGAAGAGTATGCGCGTAAAAGAAACTTATTTAGTTTAGTAGTTGGATGGCTTTTTGAAATTGGAGTTGATATTTTAAATTAAGCAGCGCATGCGCAGAGCAGATGGTTAATGTTTGTTTTTGTTATGTAATGTGTTTATATGTATATATGTATATATATATATTGATATGTAGGTGTGGGTGATGGTCTTGTGAGAGAGTATGGGTAGTAAAAGAAGTCTTTGTTTGTACTCATTAACTAAACTTGGGTAATATTTTGGATTTAATTGAAAGTAATAAAACTAGCAAAGAGTATAAACTAAATCAAAATTCAAAGCAGAAACGATTTTGTTTTTTCTTTTATTTTATTATATTAACTATCCAAAAATTAAAAAAAAAAATTAATAAATTTCTTATTCCTAAATTTAATTAATTAACAAAATATCACATCCGCATACATCCATACATTCATAAACAGTTGCATAACACACACCACATTAAACAGTTATGCACTTAAGACGAAAGGGGCAAACACTTTTGAAGGAGAAAATTGAGAGAGAGGGAGAGAGTTACTCATTATCATATGTATGTAGGTATATAGGAGAAAGTGTTATTGGTTTGCCTATGAGAGAAAGAACGGTGATGTATTTTTTGGAAATGTAATTCTATAGATCAGTGAACGGCAAACTAACACATTCAAATATTTTGTTTTCTCACTTGGCCGTTAGTCACATAGCCACTTTTGCGGTCTTCTTCTCGCTGTCAGTTAACATGTGTTAGAGAAGGGGCAATCAAAAGCCACGTGCCAACCAGTGCCGATTACCGATACAGATGGTGGGTTTCATATAGAGGGGTTTTTATAGACGATGCAAGACACAAAATGTTAGGATTGGAATGACGTAGGGAGCTAATGCTTCAGGATTTTGTTTTGTTAGTTTGGACATTACTGTATTAAATCGAAAAGTGATAATCATTGATTTAAAAAAAAATATTTATTTATTTATTTCGTTTAGACAACAGTGGGGCCGAAAAAAAAAATATTCAGATTTTAGAACTTTGGCATCATTTAAGAATGGTTTTCATACTATAAAAAAATACTTTTTTTTCAAAAATTTTCCGAAAGAAACTTCTTCTCACTGGGACATGCGGCCAATGACCGTTGAATCACTGAAAATCACAATGGATTCAAGAAAATTTAGCTGTAAACCATATTTATTATCTTATTTTTGATGTACATATAATATATATGCACGTATATTTTAGTGGTGGAGATTGACTCGGTACATAACTCAGTGCAACAGAAGAGTACAAAGTAGACCAGGAAGTACAACGAAGACCAGGAAGTACAACGAAATCCTAATGTCGAAAATCTTTAGCTGCGCAAGCGCATGAGAGCTAGGTCCGTTAGGGGCAACCACATAATAGACGGCCAAAAAATCTTCTAAACTATAAATTGCGCGGATACAACCACTATGAATCCCACTTTAATGGGTTAGCCAGAAGGGAAACTATTAAGTGGAATAAACCATATAAGGAGGCCAGCCAATTACATATGTATGCTGTACAGTATAAAGCTACCTCGAAAGAAATTAAGAGGGGCGGCATAATGTAATCTCGTTGCGTTGATTTGAGAATTCTGTTTTAAGAAGTGTGGCCAATTGAGTAAAGTCAGAGTGTACTGCAATATGATGCAGAGGAGGACCAAAAGAGTCACTACGTGTCTGGTAGTGTTCCGCAAGGATCTGTTCTTGGACCAACCCTGTGTTAATATCAGTTGGTGATCACGTTAAAAAAATCCCAAAAGTCTATAAAAAATCTTGGCATGCACATTGATCCCACACTTTACCTCGATAGCTGAATGGCAATCAAAATGGGGCAGCCACCAAAAGGCCGGTGGATGCATAGGTTGATCCCACGGATCAACGAGTGGATCTGTCAAAAACACGGAGACGTCGATTTCTTCTTGACGCAGCTATTAAGCGGACGTGGATGCTTCCAAAAATATCTGCATCGGCTTGACTTGGCTGGTAGTTTTCATTGTCCAGAATGCTTGGACGAAGAGCAGACGGTCGAACATGTGGCCTTTTATTGCATCAGGTTTGCTAAAAAACACGTTGACCCAGTAAAGAAAACTGGTTTGTTTCTAGTGCCTAATAATTAAGTCCCACAAATACTTGAATCGGATGAAAAGTAAAGAGCGGGACAAGCTTTTGCAACACGAATTATGGTGTAACCTCGCAACATTGATTGGAGGCGAAGGAATGCTACTAGACAAACGTAGCAGCAAGAACAACTGCCGTATTGATAAAATGCAGCAAGACGAACAGCTGACGAATGTAACTAACTTTTTGCTCACGACGGCCGCCAGACATAATTACCAAATTGGAATCCTTGTACAATGAAGCATCGGACTTGAGGTGCTTTTAGTGGCGTAAAAGTCGCTCACTGACTAAGGTTTTCGAGTGCTTTTACACCTCGTAAAAGAAAAAAAAACAAATGAGAATTTTGCTCAGTGGAGAGCTCTGCTATATAGAAGGTCCTCTTAGGCATCAGGTATTAGATTGTAATAAGTATGAAAATTTGAAAGTACGAAAATTTTTAAAATCTTCGCTGTCAGTCAAGCCGCATAGAAAGCAATGGAATCCATAATAGTGAAACCAGACAAATATTTTGCGTCCTTGATGCCACTCAGCCGTAGGAATGCACTCTCCTCACATATTCACATCGGTTAGCAAGAAATGGTATGTCGGTAGCTTCAGGCAACCCAAGCCCTGAGTATACTGCACCGCAACTGAATATGAAACCGTAGAATGCAGAATATATTATGAGCTCTAAAATTTAATAAGAAATAAATAGCTGAGCAATCCTTAAAGCATTAAAAAAATACTTATGGGCTTTGCCCCAACTGGAGACCACTTGGGTAGGGGGATACCAGAATAGGACTAGTACAGAAAAAAGCAAGCAGCTGTTCCCATTTTCAGGCCCAATTTGGGGGAGCGCTTCTTATTACCATAGGTTAGGTTGATATACACACTTGATAAATCTATCAAAGTGGCTATATTTGATGGTTTAGCTCTAAAGTGAGAGAAGAAAATAGACTAAGCTCCTTTTCTAAGCTGATTCATACAGCATGGATTGTCAACCCTGCTACACGCATACATATCTACATATGAGAGCTGTCACGCAGAGCTCTGGGTTTGTGTTGAGGGAAAGGGATGCCACTGCTGTAAAGGATGGCGGGCATCTGGCTACAGGCCGCTTCAAAAAGGCATCTATTGGATGCGGGTAGACAATAAAACCTTGTGTTTTGTGACTTCTACTTATTAATGATGAACAAATCTGATACCGAGTTCGAGTTGAAAGATAATGAGTTAATGGTGGGTGAGCATTTAGCCACAAGCCATTTGAAAGAGAGAAAGTCAAGAAAATCAATTGGCTTTGCTGCCACACAAAGAAACACAAAACTGTTTTCGAAAAGTATGCAGCTGCTGCAGTCAAATGGGTAGGTGCGTGCCTATAATTTGGAAGGGCACAGGTTCGAAATCCTAGGCACGAAACACCAATTTATAAAAACAGTGTTTTCTAAGAGCGGTTGCCTCTCGGCCGGCAATGCCAACCTTCCGAGTGTAGTTTTGCCTTGAAAAAGCTCCTCATAAAAAAAATACCTGTCATTCACAGGTGGCGTAAAACTGTAGATTCCTCCTTTTTTGGTATGCGTCTTGAGAACTCGGTCAGACACCCAAAAAAAAAAAACAAAAAAAAAGAGAGAGAGGTGAGAGAAGAGAAAAAGTGTAATGTATACGCCGAGAGAGCACCAATACAAAAAGACATCTGGCGGACGAAATTAAGACATGAAAATTGCTAGGCCAAGGGGCAAATATTTAGTAAATATCAATGGGAGGCGCGACAAAAACTTGTAAATGTGAGTTTTTCTTAGTTTTTTATCCATATATAATACTAATAGCGGTCGCCCCACGGCAGGCAATGGCAAACCTCTGAGTGCATTTCTGCCATTAAAAAAAGGTCCTCATAAAAAAACCACCTGCCGTTCGAATGCGGCTAAAAACTGTAAGTTCCTCCATTTGTAGAATACTTAAAGACGCATACCAAAAAAGGAGGAGAAGCTCCGTTAAACACCCTCCAAAAAGGGTGGAAGAGAGAGCGGTTTAAAGGTGCGGGGAGAAAGCACCAAATACTGAGGGCGAGCATCTAGCCACAAATTATAAAAAAAGATAAAACAGACGAAGGCATGAGAATCACTGCGGTAAGGAGCGCATATTCAGTTTCGCTTTTATGGTGAGAGAGCAACAATGGTTGTAAATATCAGTGGGAGAGCAGCGTGACAAAGACATGTAACAAATGATGATTTATTTTTTTATTTTCAGCCAGATACTGGCGAAAAATAAATGTGGCCAAAGAATATTTCCATTAGTGAATGTCCTCGTCGAGATAGTAAAATTGGTCACTTAATATAAATATTATGATTTTGCGGGTATCCAGTCCTTTGTAAGCAATTTGCGGCTAACTGAAGCTGCTAGGCCAAAAGCACGACGACTAAATGAAGCCTGAAATCTTTAACGTTTTGCGACGTCTAATCAAAGAAGCGCAAGTTTGTCTTCAAATTTGTAGTGGCAGAGCGGTGTTGCGGCCGCGACCTTACTTTCAAATACAAACTTAATTAAAAATAATTTTTTAATACGCCGCTTTTCTGCTCAGGTCAAATAGAAAAAGTGGAGACTTTTGAGTATACCGAAATTATCACAACTGGAATAAGCCATAGAAAATCATACAAGTAACTCATACTTCGTATTTTTTGTGCGCTTCAATTTTTTCCATTTCATGCTGCCGAATTTTTGTAGTGTAAAATTTGCAAGTGAATAGCATTGGTGACACATTGGTGTACGGCAAAGGGGTTAGAGGTGCTCGCATTGCCGCCGGGCTTACATATTCCAGTGCGCGCATGGGTGAAGTGTATTTGTGTGTGTGGGTGTGGGTGTGTTTGTGGTTGTGGTTGCTTTGCACTGCTTTCTTAGACTTTTACTAGCACATCAAAAATCTGGAATGCAATATTGTTGAACTCGCACAAAGTGTATGTGTGTGTGTGTGTGCGTGTTTATTTGTGAAAAAACCAAACGAAATACGCACATACAAATAAACAACAAATCTATAATTAATTTCAGTAGATTAAGACTTCTAAAAAATGAACCAGCACTTAGTCAAATTTAGGTGTGCTTTTGCTCTTCAAACTACAGATAAAAGAATTTTCGACTATTTTATTATTTGTTTTTTTTTTTCAACTAACCGATTTGCTATTAAAAAATGCTTTGCATTCGTAATTAAATACTTTTTTATGTTTCTTGTTTTTTGTGTAATAAATTTATAGTAAACGCATTTGACGCAGAAAACTGTTGAAAATACTAAAACATACACTTATAACTGACAGCAAAAAACAATATTTTGTTCAGAAAATAACAAATGAAAATTCGCACAGAGCTTCAAAAGTAAGTAGACTAGCAGAGAAAGTCAAAAATATAGAGCTAATAGATGCAGCGAATAGTGTGTGACTTTTCGTATGGGCGCCTAATTACCTGGGTAAATGAAAAGAAACGTATGTATGTATGTGTGTATGTAGGTACATAAGCACTTATTTTGAATGCGATCGGTGATGAAATCGTTAGCCTCATTGCTTTACTTCAAATACACTCAATATTTATGCAAATAAAATATTTTGCAGTTATAAAAATACGGATTTTTTTATGGCATACTCTGGGGTCTGAGTAAATATGTTTGAGTTCAATTTGATTTGCATTAAATGACTTGAATATTTTACGATTTTACTGAGTAAATAGTAGAAGCATACTTCTTGGCTCTTAAAATTATTGAATTGTGGCTTGAGATAGTTTCACCCAAGAGAGAGAGAGAGAGAGATTTTTCCCAATTTCTTAGGCACATTGAATAGGTAGGCAGTAGAGCAAAAACAACAAGTACAATGTATTTTGTTTTTGTCTTTGGCCTCTTAAATGACAAAGTCTCTAAACAAAAATTGGCAGTCTAGAGCAACTTCAACAATATTTGACAATTTAGAGGACAAGAAAATGGAAAGGAATCCAATCAGCTGCTCTGCTGATACTACTAGACTTTTCTGGCCAGACTTTTTCGACTTTGGCCGTGAGTTTAACATATTTCTATTATAGCCAACGCCTATAGGAAGCCCAGGGTAGCTTCCTAAAATTAAATTTCTATCGATTTATGGATATAACCTTTGCGATCCTGCAGATATGCAAAACTCTTAGGGAGCGAGGGGATTTTAATATTTTGCCGATAGTCTAACCGCGATCAAGGCTCTGACGACGACGCCATTTTGAGAAAGAAACTAGTAAACTCCTGTAAGGAGGAGATCAAATCTCTTGGGCCTGTAGAGCACTTTCTCTGTAAATGTTTGGGTTTGGCAGCTAGACGATTAAGATCACCGGGTGCTCCTTTCTTCGACAGCCTTGGGCAGTGCGCCAACCTAAATCCCATCAATCCTCTCAATTACATCAATAGCTCTGTCTGGTCTATGTCTCACAATGTTATCAAAACGACGCTTTAGTACTACTTGAGGAGTCCTAGATGGGCACTTCAACCATTTTACCTACCTACTTATGGATATAACCTTTTAAAAAGCATGCTCGAATAGGGCGAAAATAGGCCAACCCAGGGTGCCCAATCAAAGGTTTTAAAAAAGGTGTCCAACGGAAGATTAAAGTGTCTTGCCTATTTCTAATTGCTTATTTCCCACTCTCAGAGTGAGTTTAACTCATGTTTTCTACCCCAGCAAAAAATGCTTCCCATCATAACATTGACGTCGTTCCTACCCTCAGGTGCAGAGGAGAACGAGACGTTGGAAGACAGGGCGAGCACATTTATTTATACACAGATGGATCCAAGCTTAATTGTTTTGGGTTAAATCTTTTTTTATTTATCGACGTAGTCTGATTTTAGGCTGTAGACATTGCGGGAAAAACTGCCGCTGTACGTACAACAATCTGGTGGAAAGTCTTGAGCTTCAGGCTCCACCTCACTTACGCACCCTCAGGTATACTTAGAAACTTTGGGTTTATCCTCCTCACAACGGATCAGTTTAAATTCTCGCTTAGTCCAAGCGGAAAATTCACATCCCCCCACATTCCATCAAAGGAGGAGTGGACTGCATACAACACTTAAAGACTGGTCTTGGTGAACTTGTTCACGGATGGCTCGAAGTTGGATGGAGGAGAATTCTTCGAAAAGCTCCCATTAGACTCAAATTCAGGTTACCGGATCACTGCAGTGTGTTCCACGCAAGGGTAGCCGCCACTCACTTGCTTAATAACTGTTTGAGAAAGTAAATATTTACTCCGATAGTCAAGTGGCAATTAGGGCCCTGGGCTCATTACGGGAACACCCGGTTTCACTTTCGATCGCATCCGAATTCTTTGACATGAAGGTCATCTGGGTTCTAGGTCACTGCCATATTGCGGAAAACTGTGAGGCGGATGAGCTGGCCAGACCAGTGATCTGTTAGGTTGTTTTCTCAAGAAAGAAGAGGATTGGGATCCCCTTGACAACCTGCGCTCTTCTTTTCCTGGAACGATGGGATTCGCATCAACTCAGCGATCGCTGGGCAAGTACACAAACTTGTATGGTCGCGAAATCCTTCTGGCCACGTGTGTATTGGAGGCTTTCAAGGGATCTGCTGAGGGTGAAAAAATCTCAACTCTCAAGCTCCGTGGGTCAGATCAGTATGAAACGAAATATGCATGCCGTGAGACTTGGAATTGCTTCAAGTAATTTTAGCGTCAGCTGTATGGAGGATGAGATGGAATCATCTCAGCACCTTCTCCCCAGCTGCCCTGCTCTTGCGTGCCCTGCTATTAGAACTTAACCTAACCTTTTACGCTTATAAACTTCGTTCAACCCTGTGTTAGTTTGTTAACCTCTTCCGAATAATAGGATTTGTTCTCCAAGTCTGAAAAGTGGCAATTCGATTCTGCAATCACCCGTACCTACTTTAAACACCTAACGTTGCATTTCTAAAAGTGTGCTAATTTTAATAAAAATAATGGCTGATTTGCCGTTTTGGTTAATCACTTCGAATTTCATAATTTCTCTATAGCCAAAAAGTATGCTTTGCGTTTTTAAAGGATTTTGTTTTCATGATTTCCTCTCGTTTTCTAGCTATCGGTTTTCCGACAGCACAACAGCACGTGGGAAATAGTTAAATCAATTTAAAAAAGCATGAAATGTTTTTCAGAATATTAAATTCTACTTCAGACAGCGTTAACTATACTTCAATTGCATAGGTTGATATATTCCAGAAATTGCGAAAAGTATTTAAGAGTGCGCGAAATGTACTTTAGAATCAGCTAAAGCAACTATGCACTTTGAAATGCATTTAAAAACACGCTGAGCTAAAATTTTTTTCTTTTAAATTAGAGTCAATGGACACTGAAGTCCATCTTTCTGGAGTATATCTAAGGGGTCTAGCATAATAATTGAATAAATTGGAGTATATTTAACGCTTTTAAGGAGCATTTAATTATTTTTCTTCTGTTTTTTGAAGTACTTTTGACTTCTCTGAAATATATTTAATGCCCTTCAAACACTTGTAATGATTTTGAAATATATTTAATGCCCTTGAAATGCCTTTGATCATTTTGAAATATGGATTATTTACCGCTTTTGAATTACTTTTAGAGCAGTGGGTTGCAAACTGAAGGTTATATCCCTACTACTCATTATTTTCTTAATTGCCGCGCCCAAAAGTATGCCGTACTTGTTTGATTATTATAGGTAAACTTTCTAGCTAAAAATATGCCTAATATACATTTATATAGATTTATTTTAGCAGCTTCAAATACACTACTAATTAATTACATCGAACCAAATGTTAATAGACATGTAAATATGCAAAAATATTGTAATCAATATTGGAACAAAACAATTGCCACTTACCGAGTCCAGTGTCGTGTCAATGTTGCCATTGGGTCGATCGGCCAATGTCGTCTCCTTCAAGTTGATCTTAACATGATTAGCAGCCGATGTGGTGGCGCCACCGCGCTGCGGTTTCGTTGCATCGAGCAATACCTTGAGCGAGGCGATCGCATGCAGTTGGGTCGCCTTCTCGTCCACCTTGCCTGGAACATCATCTTTGTCATTGTCATTGTGTGCATTTGTTTTTTGAATTTTTTGATTTATTCATTTATTGATTAATTGTTGTGTGCATTTTGATTTGCATTTTGATTTTTGAGATAATTGAAATTTTGATTTGTGTTTAATTTGTTTTTTTTTTTTTTTGATTGAATTTAATTTAATTTAGCATTGCAATTTGCATTGGAGGTGGAAAAAATAATTCCAAATTTTCATGTAATTCAATATAGAAATATTTCAATTTTATTACAATTGCAATTGCGTGATTGTTGGCATATGAGCATTGGCATTGGCATTGATTTACGTTTTGCATAGAATTTAGTTTTCAGATGCATTTGTTTTGATTTTGTACGTGATGCGATTCGATACGATTTTACAATAGACGATTGTTTGGAGATTGTTTGTGTATTAGATATTTTAATTTGTCAAATATTTTTTAATCAGAATTCGATTCCGATACGGTTTTCGAGAGGTTACGATACGATCGTTTTGATTTGTTTTGAGTAAACGCAAAAATCCGAGTAGAAAATAATTTAAAAAAGAAGAAAAAAAGAAAAAAATTTATCGATTAAAAATCGAAAAACGAATTGAATGCAATTGAGTTTATTATTTGAAATTTTACAATTTTTTGTTTTGCTTTTTTTTTATAAATCATTTTAACAATTTAATTTATACAATTGAATTTAGTAATTGATATTCATATAATACAATATTTTGATTATTCAATCAATTACTCAATCGATTAATCATTGAATTAATTAACAATCAAACAATTTTTAAACATTTGCATTTAAAAACTTTCATTGTTTCAATCAATTAATTCATTCAATAACTTTGTGTTTGTCTACTAATCAGTTATGGAGAGAGATAGAGGGGTAGATAGAAAGAGAGCTCTAGTTAACGTGATAAAAATTCGAAAACGGGCAATTCAAAGCAGAGCAGAAGAGTTGAAGTAAACAGTAAAGTTATGGAAAGAGTTATTGCTAGCAAAAAACTGCCGCTAATTGGCTTAAAATGCGTAACTAAGGAGAACTAATGGGGTAATGTAATGAGTAAGACAGAGAGGCGGGGAGCGAGCAAGTGAAGGGGCGTGAGTGAGAGCGATACCACCAAAGGTTGAAAATAAGAGCTAAATTACAGCGGAGCACAGAGAAGGTGCACTGCAGGAGAATTCTAATCTAATAGCAAACACTAGGAGCCAGAGAATTTGATTAATATTTTATTTGGAGAATGTACTGCTATTTCTGCAATCAAAAATTTAACTACGCCTTTAAGAAGCGAACAAAGTAGAAATAGCGAGTAAGAGAGAGGGAGAGTGAGAGCGAGAGAGAGAGAGAGAGAGAGAGAGAGAGAGAGTGAGTGAGAAAGATAGTGTGATAGCGCGAGAGGAGCAAATGGAAAACTGTGAACATAGCGCACAAAACAGGCAGAAGTTGAGTGCCTGCAGATAGAGTAGGTGTGAGAAAAAGAGAAAGCACTATCAAAGTAGCGGCTAATAGTGGAGTAATATTATATATTGTATTGGGTGAAGTAAAAAGTTCTCAATGGTGGTTAAAAGCAATATTATTTTTTACGCACTTTTTCACGTTCTTCAAACAAAAAAATTATTTTTTTGTTTAAGTAACGGTAATACATAGCTCTGCGTGAAGCAGTTTTTTTTGATGCTGCACATCTTTTTTTTAATATTTTCTACATAGAGCGAAAGTTTCAGTCAAAGTTCTATAACTCTCTCAGTTTTCCTCTAATTTGCTTGCAACGTTGGCACTAAATTACGGAAGTGTTATCCTTTTTTAAATGTGTAGAAAAAACAAAAAATTGTTGCTAATCAATGGCAAACCAGTCAAATGAACCTAAAGCCTCACTAGTTCCATGTTCCTAGGCGGTCTTGCTAAATTTTTTCGGTCAAAGCTCTATAACTCCCTCAGTGTTTCTTTGATTTGCGTGAAATTTTGACACAAAATTGCAGCAGCATTAGCCCTTTTAAGTATTTAAGAAACACAAATATCGGTTGTTCAAAAAAAAAAAGGGGAAATGAGCGTAAAGTCTCAGTTGTTCCAAGTTCCTAGTCGCCTTCGCGTAATTCTTTCCGGCAAAGTTCTATGGAGTTATCTCCCCCAGTGTGCCTCTGATTTGCTTGAAATTTTGACACATCACGGAAGCGTTAGGCTTTTTAAATATGTAAACAAATAGTCATTTACTTGTTTCAAATAAAATATTGCGATGCTCATTACGGCCACCATAAAAAAGTGAGTTTTGAAAATGCACATTTCCTTGGCTTTTAAAAATTTCTTCCGTATTACATTTCATCTGTACTAAGCGCAAATAAATGTTAAAAAGTTCTATGACTAATAGTTTCAGCAAAGGAAAACTGATTATTTGCTACTTCTTAATCTTCAAACCTTCAGGCAGGTCCTGTCCTTTAATTCGACGATGAGATTAGTTTGCAGAAAAAGAAATTCATTAGTTTCTCTGTAGATGGCCGTAGTGATCGATATATTGTAAAGTATCGATCAAACAATTTAAAGTTCATGCTCGTTGTCAGGGTGACATTTCATACTAAAAAAAATTCTTTTGCTGTTCTTTGATTGTGCGTTCAGTTGTGAGTTACAGGGTGTTAACAATGGAAGTCAACAAAGAGAAAATTCGGTACATTTTACAGTTTTTCTATGATAAAGGCGAAAATGCTAGCCAGACCACTGAAATTGTGAGTGGTGTTTATGGTAATTACCTGGTATTCAGGCATTTTTGATGCACCGAAAATTGTGAAAGATGTCGAAAATATCGATAAAATCACAGAAATAATCGAAGTTGATCGGCATGTTAGTAGTCGAAGCATTGCTCAAGCGGTAAAGATTGACCTTGAAATATTGTTAAAGCATTAATAGACTCTTATGTGATGGCGCAAAATTAACTTTTTTGCCAAATAAACCAAAATGATTTTGAGGGATGGGAATCATTATTTTGACATTTAATGGACCGCTGGTCTGTTTGCAACTGTAGCTGTTTAGTTGACAAGTGACAAAAATGACCGAATCTACCGATAGGGTGAACCATATGAAATTCATTTCTTCATGAATTTCGGCATGCTGACCGAATCCGATGATTTCATTGCTTATATCAACATTTTCAACGATTCATCTGCGAGAATATTTGGAACCATCGCTTTGCAATTGGATTCCATACTGTATTTGGCCCGTAAATAGCAGGAAACACAAGACTGTCAAAGACATTTTTTTGAAGCATAATGATGTCCCTTTTAAATCACCGTACAGCACGATCCAATGCTTTGTATACTACATATATCGTGAGGTAGGTTACACTGAAGTCATTCAGAACTTTTTACTTCACCTTATATTTTATTAGCCTTTTTTTACTAGGCCTTTAAAAATTTTTTGTGCACCACATTTTTCCCAGCTTCTCTTCCTCTTCTAACTTGCAAATGTCAACGCTTTTGGAGCTTAGGTATTGGCAAATTGCTAGTAAAAAATGCGTTTCTTTTATACAGATTTGACGCTATCACTAAATAACAATGCAGTACTAGACATGCTACTAAGTTCAGTAATTAAAAAAGTACTAGAAAAATTGGTTCACTACGTTTTCTTTTTCATATTTACCACGCCACGGCCAAACTTTAGATTTTCGCTTTTCATTTCTTGTATTTCATGTAATTATGTGTGTGTTTTTTTGTGAGTTCGCTGCTTGTACTATGTGTGTGTGGATGTGCGTGCGCGCATGAGAGTGAGTGCGTGTTTTCCTCAGTGTTGGTTAGTCTACTTTTCAGCGCAACTTTCACTGATTTTGTGTTTTGCTGCCGGATTGGGAGTGTTGGAGTGGGGAGTTGTGTTTCTTTTGGGGAATTAGGAGTGGATTTTGTTTGTAGTTGTTTTATGTTTTTATTTTTAGTTTAAGTTAAATTCAATAGCTTGTGTTTGTTTTTTGTGTTGTATGAAAATGAAAAGATAATGATTTGCATTTTTTTCTTTTATGGAAATTCTACTTTATTTCACAAATTCATCTTCTTGCCTTCATATTGCGGGTTTCTGCGAAAGCTTAGCACACACTACGGGGAATGTGACATTTACAGGACGAATCGCCCATGATTTGGTAAACTTGCTAATTTGGTGGCGATAAATATAATTTAAGTGAATATAAAATTGCTTCGAAAGCGCTGAAGTTTTGAGCATTGCCGCTTTGCAAAATAAAGAAAAAAGAAAAAGTAAGCATCCTTAACTGCATTTGTAGTAGTGCAAATAAAGCTCGTGGTTTCCAACTTAAGCCTGGCAATGAAAGCTGAGCGAAAACATTAAAGCATTGGTGAGTTTTTTTTCTTTTTTTTGATTTTTTGGTTTATATACAATAATGCCATGGCGAGTGGGTGTGGGGCGAGGGTTGCTAAATAAATTGGTTGGTTGGGCCTACAGTAATGCTTTTATATATTTATGTGTTTTTTTTCTAAAAATGTTTATTTGAAACGTTTTGATATAACACAACTTTTATTTGAATTTTTGTCTACTTTTACGAATAAGTTGTACACATTTGAATAAAACTACAATAAGTGGTAATATATATGTACATGGATATAAGGGGGTTTAGATTTATTTATATAAATATACGAGTACGAAAACGAAAAAAAGCGACAGTAATATTTTTTTTTTGAAATTGTTAGCATTTTTTGAATTTTTTTTTGGGGCATTTTCAGGGTTACTATAAAAAATAGTTAAATTTTGGTTTTTTAAATAAAGTATAGGGTACCATTTTTTGGAGGCTTGTGCAGGGAAATTAAAAGAGGAAAATAAAAATATCGATCTGCAAATATTTTATATGAAATTCACGGAAAAGCGTAATTTTTCCATGAAAATTCCAACGTTTCAAAACGTTGGCAAATATTATTATATATTAACTAAAACAAAAAAATAAAAAATATAGGGGACTAATTTTTTTATAACATAGAACAAACTTCGGCGGTAGCATCACGAAAAAAAATTTTTTTTGGGATCATAAATACTCGTAAAAAATATAGCTGAATAGGTTTTTGTACCATGGAACAAATTCAAGCGTTTGAACCAAGAAAAATAAAACTTCATAAAAAAATTATTGCTCAATAATTGTTTTGCATCAGAAATAAATTTAGGAGTTTGAACCAAGAAAAAAAGATTTCATAAAAAAATTGTGGCTAAATCATTTATTTGGATCATAGAACAAATTTAGGTTTTTTTTTACCGTAGAACTAATTTAGGGGACAGCACCAAAAAAAAAAAAAATTAAATAAAATTTATAAGCTAAAAGTATTATATATATTTGTTTGTAGCATAGAAAAAAATTTAGGTGGCAGCACCAAAAAAAAAAATATTTTGTTTTGGGAACCTAAAATAATTAAAGCTGAATAATTTTTTTTGCACTATAGAACAAATTTAGGAGTTTAAACCAAGAAAAAAGCTAGCTGAATAATTTTTTTGTACCATAGAAGGAATAGCTCCAAGAAAAAAAAAGTTTTTGGGATCATAAATAAAAAACAAAGCTGAATATTTTTTTGTACCATAGAACAAATTCAGGCGTTTGAACCAAGAAAAATAAAACTTCATAAAAAAATTATTGCTCAATAATTGTTTTGCACCAAAAATAAATTTAGGAGTTTGAACCAAGAAAAAAAGGTGAATAATTTTTTTGTACCATAAAAAATATTTAGGGAGCGAACAAATTAAAAATTTACTCTTATTTGAGATCATCCTAACGACATATTTATGGGTAAAAAACTTATATCAAGTTTACAAAAAAAAGTTTGCATGTTTAAACATATTTTACGCATTTATTTTCCATGCAATGACATCGTTAAGTTCTGCACAAAAGTGTGCAGGTTTCCTCAAAATTCCTGTTTTCAGTTTGTTTAGAGTATTTTCTGTCCATGCACCTGTGCTGCCATAAGGTCTGTTATGCGATTTTCAAACCAGTAGGTGTTCTTGAATCGTACGAATATTTTATTTTAAAATAAATTCAAGTTCGAGTATTTATTTGCCGTACCATCACCTAATCTTGGAGTTATCTCAAGTGGAGGACTTGGTCGGAATCAGATGTACGCGCATTGTTCGTATGGTGAAGTCATAAAATTAGAGCACTGAATGTCTCTTTTAGAATCATGTTGCTATTAATCCATGATGAGACTCATATGAACGATTTTCGCAGGAGTACTGGCTATCTTTTAGCTCGGCCGTTGAAGCAAATTAGATTGGGAAGAAGCAAGAAGCTTTTGCAGTGGCAGGTCATTAAGGGTTGTGAAAATATTATCTTTACGGATAAACACATTTTTATGGTGGAAAAAGGTTTTAATAAACAAAATGACAAAGTCTGTGCAAGAATATCACAAGAAGGTGCCAAAAATACCAAAGCAAAGCTGCCAAGAGTTCATCATCCGGTATACGTCAGGGATGGGTGGGGTGTATCCCATAAATGCAAAAGCGTACCAATTAGATGCCTTGAAAGAGGTGTTGAAAAATTTAACAGGAACACTTTTTAATGCAATACATTCGGTACTTCAATAAGACTCTGCACCGGCACATAAAACTAAAACAACCCAAGCGTGGGTACGGCAGAATATTCCAGCTTTTATTCCTGCTGAAGATTGGCGCTTAGTGAGTCCAGATTTAAATGCTTGCGACTGCAAAAATATATATATCTGAATTAGGGGGTACCGTGGTCTGCAAAGTTCGCTATATACATTTGGGAAAACTCAATGAAGCGCTTATTACAGCAGCATCAGCCATATCTGTATCGAAGCAAAAGGGAATCATTTTGAATATTTTTTTAATTTTACAGGAATAAAAAGTCAAAGCTGCAATGAAATCTAAGAACTATGCAGTTTTTTAAGTTTTTATTGTACATTAATTTGTAAGTTGTAACAGATCTTATGACTAGACCAAGAATATGCAAGATGGCCCATTTAGTGGTGTGATTTAAAAAAAAATTGAGTAAAAATAAATTTTCTTCGGTATTTTACTGGTTTCTCCGAATTCGTAAACATTCCATCGGTACAACGAACGGCAGCCCTAAGAGTTGTGTCCACCTACCGCACAATATCACGGCTAGCAGGAACGTAATAAGCGGTTCAATACCGACAGACTTACTAGCTTTTAAAAGGAAATAGTTGTGGGCTTTATAGAAGAGGGAATGGAAGATAGAGTTAGCAAACGTGCAGCGCGCGAAATAAGGGATGATACGCAAGGCTATAGCGAGACTGCCGGATTGACGAAACACGCGGCAGACGGACGGCTAGACTTCATAAAAGACATTGCCCCATGGAACAGCAGGAACTATGGTGAAGTCAATTTTTATATAACCCAAATGCCTTCGGGGCACGGGTATTTCCAGAGATACCTGTTAAAAATAAGGAAATGCGAACATACCCACATGCATATACGGGGATGCCGTCGAAGATGACACTGAACACACATTCTTCCGATAGATGCGTTAGGAACTGGAACTTCAAACGCTGGAGAATGCAGTCGGTCACATAACCACTGAAAATGTAATCGGCAAGATGCTAAGTAGCGAGGAAACGTGGGAAATGATCACTGGTTTCGCGGAAAGAATTCTCCGTATAAAAAAGCGAAACATAGGCAGGCGCTTGTACTGAGGAAAATGGAACGCCAGTCTGAAGTAATGTGAAAACGGTTCCAGAGTGGGCGATAGTTCTAGAAGAGGGGGAGTTTTTTAGTCTCCGGACATATCCTCGCTGCGACGGAAACATTAGGCATTTTAAGCCCTCTCATTGACAAAAAAAAAAAAAAAAATTAATGAAAAAAAATTTAAAAGTTTCCATAATTTATAGAGCAAGAGCATTGCGTGTGCATTAAAATATATATAAATATGCAAACCTTTTTTGTAAAGGACTTAAAATTTTCAAAAGAATTTTATGAAAAGATATTTTTGTTGCAATATTTGATATTTCATTGTAGAAAAAATGCATATAAGGTAAGTACAATTTTTATGAATATATTTATGTTGTTCTCCCAAAGCTACGAAATATGAAGCAGATAATTTTGCGGTAATTTACAAAAAAGCACATCTATGGATCTACAATAAACGCTCATACCAGAACATTAAATCTATATATATATATAAATACAGGCTCTTATAAAATACCTTGAAAGCTTTTCGTAATCAAAACACTCAATAATATTGAAATCCAAAAAAAAAGTGCCTGTAGCGTAGTACACTTAACAGAAGTGAAACTTTCAAGGCAGACAAAGAAAGAGGGAGAGACCCGAGAGAGAATGAGAGAGAGAGAGACAGAATATATATCTAAATAAACTCACAACATTTGCAGAGAATACAAATAGACAAAATTTACAAAAAACGGAGAAGGTTCGGTCGGTGTAGGTAAACGCGGGACACAAACCGTGGCAACAACGCGCACTACTTCGAGCGTTTATCACTCGCACAAACGCAGCGATTACAGGACCGCAGCAACGGCACAAATTACCGCAAGGCAATACTAATAAATCCGACGTCGGAATGGATATCACTTTATAGTACGCACAAGCATTAGCCAGGAAATGGAAATAAGCGCCAAAAAGTAGGCACAAAAAAAAAACGCCAAAAAAATTGGGACCAAAAACGCCACAAAAAGTAGGCACCAAGGAAATATAACGCCAAAAAGTAGGCACCAAAAATATATTTCATACAACTTTGTACCAAAAAACAAGCGTCAAAAAGCAGGCAACCACAATGAAAATCTCAGGAAAAATAGATTAAAGTGTATCTAAGATGTATATAAGATATTTCTCTCTCTCTCCGTTTCCTCCACGTTATATCTTTTTTCTCTCTCGCGGAACGAAAATGCCCAAAACGTTGCACGGCCTTGAAATTTTACTCTCCATTCTCGCTCGTCCATCGACGCCTAAGAAGTTTCACTTCAAAAAACAAATATTATATATTTTTTCAAATTTCAAAGATGTGTATATTTATAATTAAGAATATAAGATTCTCTAACGCCTGTTAGAACAAAGGGTGTCAGAGATTTCTAAAAATGGAAGTTGTTGACCTCGGGGAAAAAATGATAAATTAGATTTCTTCGAGATTTAAATGCAATTTAAAACGAAAAATGCACGTAGTGAGCATTTTTCAAAAACTTTAAAGCCTAATGTTTTATGGCGAATTATTATAGGAGTGAATTTTGTATGATCTGGATAATTTTTATAAGACAACTTTTTTTTTTCTATATTTTTTCTGCAAAAGCTTGAATTCAAAAGCAGGAATTTAATACACAAAAATTAATAAACCGTCACATCCATTGGGTATATATGACATTCTTGACATGCATGACCTTCAAAGCTCTAGGCCCAATCAAAATGCCCCTATCTCAGTAACAAAGCTTCAGTGTCAACATAATTTCCCCCCTTCTAAGTAGAATGGAAAGCATATAGAGCTTGTTTTCGGCTAGCAACGGTAAAAATGCGAAAAAGCATACGCCGTTCCGAGACGGAGTTATTTTAAAATTTACGCTTCTCCTTGAAGTTTCGGCCATATTTAAGCTGCATTTGTAATCAGCGAGCCAGAAAAAGCAAGAGTAGTTATTTTTATGAGCTTAGCGCATATTAATTTCTAATTCATTGGAATTTAAAGAATGAATACCATTTTATTCAAAGTTATTTATTTTTCTTGGAACTTGCATAAATGGTTATTGTAGTGTAAGATTCGAGTTTTGTTTTTTATTTCGAGTTTTCATTTGAATTATATCCAAATAGAAAGTAAAGTTTTTGAGACAAAGAGGTATAAAAATACCCAACAATTACCCCACAACCATATGACGTGATGAACACTTTTGGAACTCAGACCGAAATTCGTGACCGGTCCATAAAAATATTATATATCGGAAACCAGTCTCACACAAAAAAAAAAAATGTATAATCTCTCATTTGTGTTCCAATTTATGGCCTTTTTAATTAGTTACACTTCGAGTGCCAGTTCCTGTACTACCGTAAATCCCTCCATGAACATTTTAAGAATCTTAAAAACTAGAAAAATTGATAAAAATTGAGTACTTTTTAGAAATAATTAATAAATGTTCATGAATTATTTCCTTTAAGTTATTGTTTCAAATAAAACTCAGAGCCCTTTATTGCTTTAAGTCATTTATAGGACAATCAATTAATTTTGGAAATGGTGTAAGTCAATTAGAGCTTTAAAAGCAACATTTTCGTATGAAATTCATACAAAATTTCATATTGCTAATGAATTTCCATTAATCAAGATTAAGAAAATTATAAATTAAAATGTCACTAATATAAAAATATTTTCTAACTCGTTCAAGCACAATTCACTAAATATCTCGAAACAAGAAATATATGACTTATATCACTTTCATAATTATGGAAAAAAGTTTCAATAGTTGATAAGGAAAAACGTTCAAAGCATTAGAGAATCTATTTACAACTTTCATTAGCTTTTCGAACGTATTGATTTTATTTGGCGGCCACCGAAGCCAAATGGGTTGGTGTGTGTCTACCATTAGGCAATGCTCCGGTTGGAAACCCCGGGCGTGAAATTCCAAATGATAGAAAAGTTTTCTTTTAATAGCTGTCGCCACTCTTTTTAAATATCTGAGAACATAAACGAATTTGTTAGATAGATTTTTAACTGAAGGCCTTGACAGCTCGTACTGGTTTTGTATACAAATTTGATTTATTTTTATGCATCAAAACTAACAAATAAATAATAATAAATATACTAAAAAGCTTCATGAATGTGAGAAGGTGTTGAAAGCATTTTTGAATGCTTTCGAAAATACTGAAATCACTTATCAAATTCAATCAGCATTGATGAAACCACTGACGAATATATGTGGGTGCGAACCTAACTTTCCCCAAACGAAACAATAAAAATGTTCTTCAAAAGCGATATTCTTACTATGAAAGATTCTATTATTCAGCTTTTATTTTATTTAAATTTTTTATTTTTAATTCATCTGTTAGTCGACGAGGGTATGCAATTGTAGAACTCCAAACTGCAGAAACAGTTCGAAAGGCAGGTTCTAGGAAAGATCGGAAGAAAAAAAGATAGAGGTTACAAATACGGCAGTTTTATCAATTAAAAATTGCTTCACACCTGAGAATGAAGTTTAAAAAATGTTGACGAAAAAGTGATCTTAAGCGTTCCATCTATCTGTTACAGGCTGCTGAGGAAATCCCAAAATCTCACTGTAATTGCCTTTGACCTTAAACACTTCAAGCGCCAATTAACTTCCCAAGGATATGTAAATTCATTTCTTGCTCAAATTAGTTACATAAATAAGTTTCTGTGTATAAATTTGTGCAAAAGCCCAAAAAACAAAAAAAAAACATTTATTTCGAACTTGGCTCTAATATTTATCTCTTTTCATATATATTTTTAAAATAAGCTTTTGGCTTCACAAACACAACCGGAGCATACATAAATTTCAATGTAATTTATTACATTTGGCGGCCTGCCATAGAGTGACAGTGTCATCCACTGTTTCTACAACAACCACAACAAAAAATAAGTAGGCAGTAACGATTTATGCCAGTTTTGACGCCTTAAAAAGCTTGCCTGCCACAAAAAAAAAACAAAAACAAAGAAAAGTACAATGCAATTAGAAAGTGTTTAACTGTTTGTTGGGTGGTAAGGAAAATACAGCGAAGTTGAGTATTGCCTTCGCAGACTATTCATTTGCTTTGTCCCTAAAGGTCAGCTTTGTGGTGTTCAAGAGAATTTTCTAAATATTCATAAATCTCTGTAGCGACCACAAATTTATCTAATGGCGTGTAATTAGTTGTAGAAGCACTTCTATGTATTTGTGTGATTGCCGTATGCCCTGCAGGAAAAACCTAATAGTAATGAGACACATTTTCTGTGTACAACTGGAGCTATGTACATAGGTATTTCGGAAGTCAGTTAGGCATTAGTTACTGAAGAAGAAGGTTTCGTCTTGGACCTGTAAGTTAACTATAGCAGCATTCGAATTGAAGCTTCAAAACTAGATCAAAAAGTGGCCAGTGAGATACTTTCTCACTCGAATAATTTCTGCTGACTTTCCGGTAAAGAGGTTTTCAAGCTAATCTTATAGCAAATTTATTGAAAAATATTTCTTTCAGACAGATGACAAGTCGATAGCTTGTAAATTCACACTATCGCAAAATTTCCTATATACCATTTACTCCAAGAACACTGAGGAAGAAATGTATATTATCCAAGGCGTAGAGTCTCCATGCGCCCGCAGGAGAGGAACTTGAACGCTGGTACCTGTTGTGTCAGCAGACATAAACGTGGCTCCACTCTGGAATAATATCTTTAGTTCACGGAGTGGAATTTAGCCAATGTGGAGGATTGTAATAGTATTAGAGGGTGCATGCCCCACATACCACTGGTGCGACAGCGCCTTTGATGATGTTTCTGATATTTTGATTTAAACCTCCGTCCAGTCATAAGCGAGGAATTGGCGATTGAAAGAAGATCTCTAATTGACCTCAATACCTCTCATAGTGCCGATAAATCTTTAGATTCTGTAGTTTAAAACTAACTTCCTCAGATGCAAACAAAATGATAGTCAATAGAATGGATTTAGAAGATAGCACGACAAATGCGGGTCGAAATCCATGAGAGAAGATATGGTAATCTCATTAACTTGGAATGCGTTTCATGGGATTCCATACCAGCAGAATGGGTTTACCAGCAAATGACTTTTGCGGCATGCTAGGACGATGAACATATTGAGAGTGTTGAAGGATATCTTTGCCATTGCCCTGCTTTTGTTGTCTATCGGACCTGAGTTTAGCGGTTATACCTCTTGCATTAAATTCATTTAAGCCGCATAAATATGTGGCAGCCGAGATAGACGTGCGTGAAACCACAAAGTGATAGAAAAAGCTCTTTCGCTATAGGCCGCTGATTGAAGATTCTTCACTGGAAACAGAGCTATTGCAAAAAAATATTAATTTTGGGGATTAATGATAAAGTTATTTCTTTTCTCTTGAAGTTTTAAAAGATTAATTCTTATTTTTGATTTACAAGACCAATGTTTTTGATAAAAAAAAGTTATTGGTATAAACGCAAATCCAAAAACAAACTTAACTACATGCAGTAGCATTTCGAAAGTCAACTCGCGAATCCATGGATGATTTAGAGTTAGTATACAGTGACGCATGCGATGAAAACGCAATCTTTTGCTGGCCCACGTTACTTTCTCACATTCATGGATGGCAAGGGTCGATGGTGCGTAATTTACTTTCTAAAGCATAGAAGTGAAGTTTTAGAGAAATTCAAAGAATATAAACGCTTAATGGGAAACTAATCTGGTAAGAAAATAAAGTGTCTGGGGAGCGATGATGGGACTTTGTTTTTCCACAAATGGAGGGACTTACAGTTTTAAACCGACTCCGAAAGGCAGATATTTGTTAGAGGAGCTTTTTCATGACAGAAATACACCCGGAGGTTTGCCATTGTCTGCCGAGAGGAGACTGCTATTAGACCAATTTTTTTCTTAATTTTGGTGTTTCACGGTGATGCAAACCTACGCCATGCATTTTTCCGAATGACAGTCAAGCACCAACCCACGTAGACACCTTAAGGCGGCCACATAAAGGAGTAGCCGAACGAAATAACCAAGCCATCGTAGAAATGATCAGATGTATGCTCATACGATCGGGACTGCCTCCAGCATATTGGGCAGAAGCCATCAAACTGCAAACTATTTACGCAATGGGTGCTCGTCACAAAGTTTAAATGGTGAAGTTCCCTACCAAATATGGATGGGGAGGACTCCACAAGTCGGCTATTTGCAAAAGTATACATGTTAGACAAAACAGCAAGGAAGTGTAAATTTAAGTTGAAGTCCACAAAATGCATATTTGCAGATTATTGCGATGCGTCCAAGGGTTACCGCTTGTGGTACCCCGTAGGCAGTAAAATACGCCGAAGTAGAGATGTTGTGCTCATCCTGCAGCCGAATATATACGCATTTGAAGGTTTTCTAACGAAAGACATCGAAATGCATTCCCAGTTCGAACAAATGACATCTGTAAGCCTTCCCGAAAAGAGCAACAACAACCTCAAACCACTGAAGATTTGGACGTCCAAGCGCCAGGGAACCCATAACCTGTTCAAAATATGTAATAAAACGCAGAGTTTTTATTCGACGTGTTTTCGTTCATTGATTTCAAAAAGGAAGTGAAAAAATGTGATAAAATGAATAGACATTTAGTCTCTATACTATAAATATTTAAACAGAATACATAGATGATCTTTATTTTCAACTGGATGGAACTATAAGTCACACAGCATGGGGAAAGTATTGCATTATTGCATGGTGGGCATTTTCACATACTACTGTGGGCAAAAAGTATTTGTTTGTCAAACTTCATAGTTTTTTTTTCATGAGTTGGCAGCACTGTTAATAACATCTGGGCCAATTTTCATGTGAATGTCATTATCAGTAATATATTTACAGTTGTGTTTACCAAACGATTCGATTTTTACAATGTCTGATTTGATTGAGCAGAGAAGAGCCATCAAATTTTGTTTGCGGAATGAAATTTCGGCTGCGGAAACGTTTAGCATGTTGCAGAAGGCATTTGGTGATTCGACCATGTCGCAGGAAAATGTTTATAAGTGGTACCAAGACTTCAAAGAGGGTCGAGAACGTGTTGATGACTTGGAGCGCTCCGGACGACCATCGACGTCAACAGATGACCAACACGTCAATAAAGTGAAGGAGTTAGTGCTCAAAAATTGTCGGTTGACTGTTAAAGACCTTACTGATATGATCGGAATATCAGAAAGATCTGTGAAAACCATTTTGAAAGACCATTTGGCCTACGAAAAGTCAAATCTCGTTTGGTACCGAAAACTCTCAATTTCTTGGAAAAAAGTCGTCGCGTTGATGTGTGTGAAACAATGCTTTCAGACTATCAGGACAAGCTCAAATGCATCATTACGGGAGATGATGCTTACGACCCTGAAACAACCGACCAATCAAGCGAATATCGTGCTAAAGGCGAGGCCAGACCGAAAAGAGCACGTCAAAGTCGTTCAAAAATAAAGGTCATGATGACAGTTTTTTTCGATTTTCGTGGTGTGGTGCACTATGAATTCCTTCCACCTGGCCAAACTGTTAATAAGGAATATTAGTTGAGCGTTATGCGTCGTTTACATGAAGCAATTCGTCTAAAAAGACCAGAATTATGGGCCAACAACTCCTGGTTTTTGCATCACGATAATGCACGGTCTCATACTGCACTCGTTCTTCGTGACCATTTCGCCAAACATTCCACGCATATCGTTCCGCAACCACCGTATTCGCCTGATTTAGCTCCGTGTGACTTCTGGCTATTCCCAAAACTCAAGAGACCACTCCGGGGAACGCGTTTCGAGTCGATTGAGGAGATAAAAGCTGAATCGAAGAAGATGCTGATGGCTATACCGGAAATGGACTATTTGGCATGTTTCGGGTATTGGAAAAATTGTTGGCATAAGTGTATTTCATCGAAAGGGGATTATTTTGAAGGGGATGAAATTGACTTACAAGAATAAATAAAGATTTTTCATTTTACAACCAAATTCACCTTACTTTTTGCCCACAGTAGTATAATTCTTATAATTCGGCGTATGCCGATGATATTGACATCATCGGCCTTAACAACCGCGCTGTTAGTTCTGCCTTCTCCAAACTGGATAAAGAGGCAAAGCGAATGGGTTTGGTGGTGAACGAGGACAAAACGAAGTACCTCCTGTCTTCAAACAAACAGTCGGTGCACTCGCGTATCGGCACCCACGTCACTGTTGACAGTTATAATTTTGAGGTTGTAAAAGACTTCGTGTATTTAGGAACCAGCATTAACACCGATAACAATGTCAGCCTTGAAATCCAACGTAGAATCTCTCTTGCCAACAAGTGCTACTTTGGACTAAGTAGGCAATTGAGCAGTAAAGTCCTCTCTCGACGAACAAAACTAACACTCTACAAGACTCTCATCATGCCCGTCCTAACGTATGGCGCAGAAGCTTGGACGATGACAACATCCGATGAAGCGACGCTTGGAGTGTTCGAGAGAAAGATTCTGCGTAAGATTTTTGGACTTTTGCACGTTGGCAACGGCGAATATCGTAGACGATGGAACGATGAGCTTTACGACGACATAGACATAGCGCAGCGAATAAAGATCCAGCGGCTTCGTTGGCTGGGTCATGTCGTCCGAATGGATACAAACGCTCCGGCTTTGAAAGTATTCGATGCGGTACCAGCTGGTGGTAGCAGAGGAAGAGGAAGGCCTCCTCTGCGTTGGAAAGATCAGGTGGAGAAGGACTTGGCTTCACTTGGTGTGTCCAATTGGCGCCGGTTAGCACGAGAAAGAAACGACTGGCGCGCTTTGTTAATCTCGGCCAAAATCGCGTAAGCGGTTATCGCGCCAATTAAGAAGAAGAAGAAGTATAATTCTTATGGTAAGAGGCATATTTTGTATAAAATAGTGAAGCCTGAAAGAATCTAAATTTTTAATTTTTTTTTTTCACGGTTGTTATATGGACGATATCGAATAACATGTGGAATAGTTTTGGACTTGATAGTTCCAGTATCTAGCAATTTATTTAATTACTCAGCTTTTATGCCCGCTTTAGTTGTATGCCCTTAGTGCAACCTTGCTTCAGACAGGTAAACTGTTGTCTAGTCCCCTATTTTTCAGGACATATCCCAAGGCTTATTTAGAGTAGGAATACTTGGTGGGTCTTATTCCAATATATTGGAAAAAGATTCCAAATTTTATAGTTATGTTAAATGGCTCAAAAAGTGTGGCAGTGAAATCGTGGAGTTTGAACTAAATTTCCCACAAAGCTAAACAATTGTTTTGTGAGAAATTCAATATAGTACTTAGTAGGTCCACAAGCCCACTACTATTCAAGAGCACTGGCAAATGGGAATGCGCTACCACTCCATCTCTAATATATGAGAAAAAGAGCGCATATGAACTAGTCATGTTTTCGAGCCTGCAAAGAGAGCCGTTTCAGGGAACTCTACATTCTCTGCAGAGTACTTCTTTTGGGCTGTGAAATCTTTTTATTTACATACATTTATTTTTTACTAATCTATTTGTTGGCGCGCTAATAATTTATCTGCATATTTTTCAAATTAAATTCTTGTTGGTAAATTATTTATTTTCTTCAGTTGTGCTATAATTTTGGCAGCATTTCAAATGTGGCTCCCGAATTGCTAGAGCATAACGCCCTCTGACGTCTCCTGCTGACCTTAAGATTCTACTAGGAAAACACAAAATTTATTTATTTAGTATAAGCCTTGGAGTATAAATGCAGTTGTTTTATGAAAATTGAATTTGCGGAATAGCAGTGCGGAAAATATGCGATATTACTGGCTTAAAAATAAAAAATAAAAAAACAAAAAAAGGTACTTAGTAGTCGTAACGGCGGAATGAGTGCATAAGCAGTTTTGTGGTATGACTGAAATGATGCAGCAGCAAAATTGGGAGTGAGTGAGTATGTGTGTATAACATGTGTGTGTGTGTGTGTGTGTAGCTCTATGTTTGTGTGCGCATTGGCATGAGCTTGTCATTTGCGAATTTAGCGCATACCCAAACTGACGGCTGAATGCCATTGCCAATGGCGCTGTCAGTTATTTTATCAATGGTTGCTGTCGTTGCTGGAATTTGTAATCGACATAACAGTGACACGCCGACATAAGTATGGCGGTATGGCGGCATGGCGGCGGCAAAGAATAACGACGATACATCATTACGGAGGATTTTTACTGTACTAGTTTTTTCTTGTTTTTGTGCTACATACATAGTTACATGCACTCCACAATGCTGCTGTAAATATGTACCTATACCCGCATACATAGAAGATCTTTTAAATGGCCATTTTGCTGCTGCTCTTCAACTAACTATTAATTTCAACTACTCTCCAAACTACAATGCTTTCTCAGTCCAGTGTTTTGCGTTTTGCTTTTGATAAATGACAGTTGTCAGTTTAAAGCACTGCTGAAAAATGACAACCGAAAATGTCAATACGAGTACGTTTGTTTGCATGCTTGTTTTTGGCGATAAAGAACAGCGCGTAATTTTTTGCTATGCAAAGTCGTTACGCCGGAAAATTGTGTCAAACAATATGAGCTCGTTCATGCAGTCTTCAAAAGAAAAATCTGAATGTTAGTTAAGTAAAGCATGTTTTGAAGGAGATGTGGGATTTTGCATGGCATTTCACAAAAAAGGATGATGAAGTTTTTAATTGGAAGACATTACCAACAGAAAAGAGTTTCTAGTTCTGAAGTTTATACGTGAAATGTATAAGTATTTTTAATAAAAAAATCTCCTAACAAAAAAAAAACCAAAAAAACAAAAACAAAATCTGGAACGGAATTCTAAAATTCATTATATTTTAAGACTTACGTCAAAATATTTCGGAAAAATATTAAGATTTACGTGAGATAGATCGGATCGAAAGTATCTATAGGGTTTTTCAATAAGGGCGGGTAGATGTTGAAATGGAATAAAATGGCGTTTGCTGTGTGGCACGTAGCGCCGTCCTGCTGGAACCACATGTCGTCTAGGTCCATATGGTTCAATATGGGCCATAAGAAATTGGAAGGGCCACCATGTCTATCGAAAAATGGGCGCAATGCGCGCAACGTTTGCGTTAATGAACACTCATTTTGATAATAAAGTTTTATCATTTGAACGTGCTGTTCAATCGTGTATCTTACCATGATGATTTGGCATAAACAACTAAATAATAAACAAAAGATTTGATAGATGTCACCAAAACAAAATGGCTGCCACAGGGCGCCAAAATCGACCCACGCCAATTGAAAAACCCTTTATAAAAATCTCATTATTTTGATTCCTAGCTGGTTTGTTTGCATTTTGATTGAAATTTTGTCATACAAACCAACAAATTGCAAAAAGAAAATACATGGAAAAAACTGGCAAATTTTGGATTTGTACTACCGTTATTACCTTGTATGCTAACTGCTGCGTCTAACTGCTGGATACACACATAAAACGAAACAAATCCACGAAATTTTGGATATGCAGGTAATACACAACACCGTCAGGGGAAAAATTAACGAGAGTTTTCAGTCCCTTAAACATATTCAAAGAAAAATGCTATTTTTTCATATAAATGTTCGGATGTTTATTTCATTATAAAGAGGCATGTATGCCGTTAATAGTAGAAAATAACATCACGTAAATCACTACCCCGACCACGCTTACAGGACAATATAATATACTTTTTATGAAATTTTCCATAATCGAATTGCAAAGTGGCTGCCCTATATCCTCGATAGCCTCACGAGTTCCATCTTTGAGGTCTTGAATCGACCATGGGCTGTTGGCGTAGACCTTCTCTTTCACGTGGCCCCAAAGAAAAAGTCACAAGGTGTTAAATCACAAGATCTCGTTGGCAAATTGCGATCACCTCCTCAAGAGATAACACGGTTCGGAAACGTTTACCGTAAAAGATCAATGGTTTCGTTGCTTGTGTGGCACGTGGCGTCGTATTAAACGTTGTCCAGATCAATACCATCCAATTCCGGTCATAAAAAATCGTTAAAAATCTCTCGATAGCGCAATCCATTCACCTGTCACACCTGTTATTGGAAAACCCTTTAGTTATTCGCTTTCTCACTAATCAGACAAAAATATATGTAGCCATAAATGCCTGCCCATAAAGAAAAGTTCTGCACTGCCAAAACACATGAACTTGGATACTAGCGTGTAGATACAGCGTGCAGATTGAGACAATTTCCTTCCTCTTAATGATGGTTCATTGAATTTTTTCACACTTTTGATTTTAGATTTCGTAAGAATGCTTTAGAAATAGCTTTGATGCATGGTGCGCCATCTCAATTTCTTCTTCTTCTTAATTGACGCGATAGCCGCTTAGCCGATTTTGGCGCAGTCATTTCTGTCTCATGCGAAGCGGCGCCAGTTGGACCCAAGTTAAACAAAGGAGGATAGTTCCATATGTAGAAGTTCCCAAAAGTGGAGAAAGTCCCTTATCGCCATTCACTTGGGAGTGCTCAGGACGATATTTCTACATATGGTCCAAGTAGCTCAGAACTTCTGATCTTCGTCCAGGCTTCTTCTAGGTAACTTCCGATTAACTCTTATTAATATTCAGTATTCTTTAAATTATTTAAGTAGACCCCCAGAACCAAAAGGGGTTTTTCGGATGACGAACTTTCGGTGATCCCAGATTGAATATCCACAGTGGAGTTTGAAAAATCGAATAATGGATAAATTTTATTTTGAAAGCGCTCTTCCCTTGGTAGGCAATGCCAAGCATTCGCGTGCTTTTCTATCTTTAAATAAAGTCAATTATATCTGCACTATCACGACAGATGACGGAGCAGATGGATATGTCAACCGTAGGCTTAACAAAGCAACACCGGCGTTCGGGCGAATACATAAATTAGGGGCGAGTTCGCAAATCTCCAGGCGTCTAAACTGCGAATATTCAGCTTATGCGTGAAGACAGTCTTGTTGTACGGAAGTGAAACATGGCTGGTCCTAACATCACCACACAGAGGCCACAAACTTTCGTCAATAAATGCCTCCGCATCATCTGAAGAATATTCTGGCCGAACACCATTAGCAACGATGAGCTGTGGAGATTAAGGAATGAGGAACCCATCCTTAGGCAAATCAAGCGCAGAAAGTGGCGATGGACAATGACACCTGCAAGGGAGCCTAACGGGAGCCAGCATGGGAGCAGAGTTTGCGGTCGGCGGAAGAATACTTGGACCGGCGCAAGAGCAACATCCCAAAACCGTAAACGATGGAAGAGTCTTGTCGAGGCCCTATGTTTCCAAGCGGAGTGGGCAAGGAAAATAAAATAATAATACTTATACAATATATAACCGAGGTACCTCTGAAAAACCAAGAGTTTGTTAAGCTTAGGAGTCTTGAACTCATTATTGAAATTATACCCTTTAACAGTTACTTCAGTTGGCTGTTTATTTCATACACCTTCCAAAGAGTGTTCCGTTTCAATTTTCATATTACGACTGTTAATGAGTAATTCCTTTCCTCATTCTTTCGATCTCGCCATTACTTGTATTGCAGCAAACAATACGCACCCTTCCACTTATCCTACTTATCTACTTTAAAGCTCTTATTCTCTTCTCTCGTTTTTATTTACTAAGCAACTTTTATGCTTTCGTTTTCAGCGATATCATTTTGCGCTTGGGAGCTGGATTTACGACCATTTTCCGCCTACTTTTTTTACAGTTCATCTACACTCTGTTTATCCGTGCATTACTTGATCAGCTAATGTGTTTAAAAGTACCATTAAATCCAGGCGTCTCATTCGGCTTGCCTTTTAAGTAATTTAACATAATGATGACCGGTCGAAGGTCATTATGGCGCCCCTTTGTTCTCGATTTTCATTGTGTTTGTTTGCCTCCTCCCAGCTTCTGTTTGTGACAACAAAATATCTACTAAAAGCTGTGTTGAAAGAAAAGAAAAGTTGCGCCTTGATTACTCACATTATGGAAAGCCACAAATTAGGCTCGGTAGCGTTGTTGGCGATTTGTGTTGGAGAGTGGCGCAAAAAACTTACAAAATGACACAGCGTTTTATTGCGAAAGCTGCCCTAATCATGACGCAATCAAAACCAAAACGTCTCTAATATGTCAATGGCATAAATAAATTTTGACAATTTCTTATATACTGACTCAATTCTCTTTCCTGTTTACGTCTTCTTCAATGGCTTACTGAAGCAAAAGGTTGAGTAATGAGCCATGCGCCTCCAAGCGTGACCCATTTATTTGCTGCTAAGTACTTAAAAGGAGGGTCACTGCAGCAAAGACCTTCACAAAATGCGCAGCAATTTTCTTACTCAGACCACAACAAATTTCCGAAAAATATAGATGAAAACAGCAAGTCATGGATTCGGAAATTGTCTATGGTGTCTAATGCGATTAGTTATTGAATTATGTTGGAATTGTATGAATTTAATCCTAATAAGTGACTCTGTACTTTTAATTTTTTACAAGAAAATGTAAGTACCAAATCTGTAGAATTATTAGAATAATAAAAATGGATAAATCGTGTGTCCTTCTGAAGAGTCGATTATGGGATCTACAAAATGGTAGAGCAATTCTCTACCCTATCGGCTCTATCGAAGCGGCATCAGCGCAACTTGATTCATAGTTGTACTTTTTAAATAACATTTTAAAATATTAAAAATTGATTGCAGAGCGTGCTAAAACTCATGTGTTGAGTAAGTAACTAGTTGCGAACTAGTTTTATTTATTTTCTATTTTTCTGAAACGTTTAATAACATTTCCAAATATCAAAAATGGATTGTAGAGTGTGCTAAAACTCATCTGTTGAAAAATAAGATACAGTGAGTACTAGATCGAATGTGGTGAAAAGAAAACTAGTTTGAAACTAGTTGCATTTATTTTGATATTTTCTTAATGAGTGAAATGTAATTTAAGACTACCAAAAATCGTATGCAGAGCGTACTGGATCTCAAGTGGTAAAAAAGGAACTAGTTCCGACCTAGTTTCATATGGTTTAACAGTTTTTCAGTAGTAAAATCTAATTTGAGACTACCGAGAATGGTATGCAGCGCGTGTTATATCAACATTATTGAAAATAACTGAACTACACGAAACTGATTTTGTTTATATTTTTTTAAGGAGTTAAGTATGATTTGGAACCATCAAAAAATTGATCTCTGCTTAACTAGTAAGGAAATAGTTTATTTTTCATTTATAAGTGGTTATATATAATTTATATCTATCAAAAATTGGATACAGTTTATAATAGATACCCTGTAGTGAATAAAGAACTAGTTTTCAACTAGTTGTATTTATTTTGATATTTTTTTTAAGCAGTCAAATGTAATATGAGATTCCCGAGAAGGTTATGCAAAGCGCAATAGATCACATCTAGTTTATTAAGTTAGTTAAGTTTCAAACTAGTTTTATTTAGTTTAATATTTGAGGAGTTTCATATAATTTGAAACAATCGCGTACTACATCTCATCTTTTAAAAATAACGAAATCTTTTTTGAATTTGAAACTATCAAATATTTGATGCGATATATACCAGATCGCATCTAAATTAGTAAGAGACTAGTCCGGAAATAGTTAAGCTTTATTTTCGAAGGTTTAATATAATTTTAAAGTATCAGAAATGGGATACAGTACATAGTAGTGAATAAAGAACTAGTTTTGAACTAGTTGTATTTGTAACTAGTTGTATTTGTAACTAGTTTTGAACAAGTTTTATAAAACTTTATTCAAGTCCGTTCATCTGAATTGGAAACAAAATTTAGATAAATATTTCAGGAACAGTTTTTAGCGAGAATTTTGTTCGCCTCATTCCGATACCACAGTAACTACAGTAGACAAGTAACTACATTAATAAAACGTTTTTATTTTTGAGTAATTGCGTTATGCCTCGATTACTATGATTTATTTTATGGTTAAATGGTAGCACTACTTGTTCCGCACTATTGAAAAAAGACGAGCTCAGTTGGCATTTTCCTTAATAACTTTGTGTAAAATTTATGAATTTCTTATAAGAAACCCGAACTAGGCGCAATTCTAAAATTACTAGAATAATTCTGTAGCTTTCCTTGCAAGGCATATACACCTACTTGTATACTTATTTATATAAGTTGAAAGTTGTTTGTGCATGTATACCATAGTTAAAATTTCCAGACTAGTTATATGCATGACTTGCTTACTTTACTTGCTTAAGATTTTCTCCCGCGATTTCGAACTGTCATGCTTGCTTTCTTTACTATTTTTCCACCTCACGAGCTCCCGCTAACTTCTGTTCAAGCATTCCTTCATATCTTTTATTTACTACGATCTTTAGTGCTTGTGCCTGCGCCTAATGACTCAATTGATTTTGTCGTTTCCACACACCACACACATCAGTAAGCCATCTACCCAAGGAAATACGTACACACACACCCAGTTGCATATATATAAATACGCGCTAATGTATTTGTGCACGTACATATGTTGCATGTTGTTGACTTTCTGCTGATTATATAATCTTTATAATGATTTGTTTGCATTACAAGCATGTTGTGGCGTGCATGTATTCACAGGCTGACATGTGTGGGTTAGTAATAATATAATTCTTAATGGATTTTCCATTGACGTTAGCAATAATATGGCAATAAAGCTTAAATATTAATAATGCGCCAGGAGTAATATATTATTACACAATTGTTGCTAATGGAAAGTCTCAATACGAGACTTGAAGATGGTGAAAACTCTTACAAGCTTTTATTTATTGCTGTAATCTACTTATGGGCGCATTTGGTGAAACTATGACATTTGCGTGCCTCTCGGCAATAGAATGCACTTACTTAAATATTTCATCAATTGAGATATCAGAATTTGTAATTGTCAGTCAGAAAATGGAAGAAATAAGGTAATTTGAGCGATTCCTGAAGGAAGTTTCTCATTAATTGCTAGGTAAATTTGTGTGTGCATGCGATTAAGAGAGCTGAATCGATAATTTTGTGAAAAACAATGGAAAAGTATTTGAAAGATGAACGAAAAAAACGATAGCTTTTTTACATGACAACGGTCCAGTAGTCGAAAGTCTTTGAAATACCTAAAGTAGCAGACTGTATAGCTGGTGAAAGCTGGCGAGGACTTAAGACCAGCGTCTGCAGTGACTGCCGAGCTGATCTATAGGCCTTAAAACCTTCAGAGCTCTTCAATATTTAAAGAAATGTAAGTTGAGCCTGAATTCCGTGTAAGGTGTAATGAATTTGAACTTATGTGGGTGTCGGGACCCAGTGGTTTTAAAGGCAGCCAACTGGCTGAGGAGTTGGCGAACTGCGGTTCTTTGGAGCGTTCAAATCAGAGTAAATGTTTTATTTATTTATAATTGGCTCTTATACATTTCATTCGGTGTTTTATTGCGCTCCTCCTACTAATTGTGGTCTTGATGTTATTCCGCACATGGAAGTGTCAATTTTAAGACTAGGAAAAGGGGTACTATTCGAGTGCTTCAGGGTTCTCATCAATAAAGCTCATGATAGCCATAGTTGTGGATCTCATACTTTCAAACAACTAGATATTTCCTGAAGAAACCTGAGAGGGTGAAAGTAAACTTGCTTCTCAGACAGAGAAAGACTGAGCTGCTAGCTCTAATAGGATTAATTATGAAGCATAATCCCGGGGGAAGACGTATGTTCAATATAAGCATAATCATCAACGAGCTACTATGCTCATCTGGTTTGGAGAATGACGATGATATAAAACACTTTTTTTTAGATGATGCATTTTGAGGTAGGCTATAGATGGCTGGCTGTAGGCCGTACCGACCATGTGTTGACGCCGTAAACAGCCTTCGGGTAATAGTATATCAAAGTGTGGAATATCAGTCACCGCTTTATCTAATATTTATTCACTTTGTTAAGATATTCAACACTATTGGACACGACTCTGTTTGGGCCACGCCACGTTGTAAAGGCACCAACGACACAAAGGATAGGCCATGCTATAAGTGTAAAATTTGGAGTTAAACAAGGCCGCCCGCTTTCTTCAACTCTCTTTAGCATTGTCATAGACGTCAGAGAGGCAATGAGTTTTGTTGTGGAAAACAGATGGAGGGGCAGATCTGTATGTGTCTGCAGCGATAGCAAAGCTGCGCTCATGACCTTAGGCAGCCCACCAACCACTTAAAGGGTGTTGAGTACTGTAAATCCAGGCTGAACTACGGCGGTAGACATAATATCTTGATGCTAACGTGAGCCCCGGGATACGTGGGTATGCTGTGTAATGATACCTCTGCCCCTGTAGCTAGGATTCGTTCTGAGGCGAACTTCTTTGGCCCGGAGACTGTCCTGCCACCATCAAAGCCACGTTTAGCAAACGGCTTACTTCAACTCACAAGTGAGCTTGTCAGGCTGAGAGAGGCTGCAGATGGACTGTCATTAAGCAGAAGGAACTACCGGCAGCTAGTTGGACTGATGAAGTCGTTTTCTATAGGCGAATCACTTTGCCTCTGCCCGGCCTTCGCTCGTATCAGACTCGAAGCCTTTGGCACTGATGTGTTAAGAAGCAACCACCTGGGCTCCTTGGCTCCTCAGATTTCTGCGGAGGTGGAGTAGATTCAAACGAAATTAAAAAGGAAACCTGAGTGCAGTACAATGGACTTAATATTGTATGAGTGCTATACTTGCTTGATCTCGATTACGCTGACGATATTTGCATTCTTGCGCACAACAACATCGACATGGCACGAAAACTCGAATTAATATCGACACTGGCATCCAAAGTAGGACTCAACATCAATGTCTCTAAAACCAAAGTCATGCGCATAACTACAAACAACACCCTTCCATCCCAACTAAACTCAACACCTACAGAAGAAATTCAAAGTTTCTGCCATCTAGAATTAATTATTTCGACCACTGGCGGCTGTGCCGAAGACATCAAAAACAAAATAAATAAGTCACAGTAATCATTCGGGCAATTGAAAAACATCTGGAGCTTCTGATTTCTATCGCGAGACCTTAAATTAAGAATATTTGATTCCAACGTCATATCCACTTTACTATAGAAATTCGTCAATTTCTAAAAATTCGTTGAGCTTCTATATTCACTTGTGCAGTCTTCCTTGTTTGAGAAAGCGTTCTTGCATTCCTTATTACAATTCATGTCCGTTCTTTCATTCTAAAAGTCGTTGCCAGAGCTCGGTTGCCTTTTCTTTTACTTGTTTCGGTTTCAGTAACAAATTTTAATTAAAAGAGTCCCTATTCGCATGATAGGTGGTGGGAGCAGCATTTCGTTTTTCAGTCGCTTGCTACAAGACAGACGCCGTTAGAGGCTGAATCCTATCGAAAGGCGGCACTTCCTCGCCTTGTCGGATTTGCTCAACTTACTATGCCCGTATGCCCCACCTGCTACTTGTTCGGTAGTGGTTTTTTTTAAGAAAATTTACTCCCCGCAACCTGTGACTCGTACAAGCACGCATTGCATCCCTTTTCCATAAAATTTGCTCTTTAGGAAGTTCCCCAAGCGGCAAGACTCAATACATTTGAAGAAACGAATGAGTCAACGTCGTAGCACAGGCAATTCACTAGCTTTTATTTGCTTCCCACTGTGCGTAACAACAAGAAGATTACTGACTTGTTGACCCTTGTCGCCAAATCTTAAAGAGGATATCAGTGTTATAAAATTATTTTCAACAGCATGGACTGACCGTTCCGACTCTTGTAAGGTTGTCAGCCTAGTATCAGTAACCTCTGTAGGATTGGAACATGTCCGTTTGCCATTGTGGTCATTTCTGTGGTTGGTCTTTCTGTCTAACATCTCCAACATCTCAGACGCTGCAGGGTGTTTAATATTGTTTAGAAGACGTTTTGATCGGATAACTAGCTGTTCTCGTATTTGGCTACTGCAAATGGAGGATTTATATCTAAGATCTTCATGCACAACTCGACGAATAAGACCCTCAGAATCTTTAGTACCCTCACGAGGACCTTCATAGATTTTGAAGGAACCACGTAAATGACTGTACTTCTTCAACAAATTTTGCAAATCGAACAGTGTCAGAAGCTCCCTCGAGTTCGTTTGCGTTTTGCAACACATTCTGCATCGCCGCCTCATGCTTTCAATTCACGGCGAACCTTATGAGCAATGAATGCGGCACTTAAGAAATTTATAGATTTATAAATCGGTGTGATTTGCACATATAACGACGATAACTGCATGCCCCTTCATTTCTTTCGCTAAGTTGTAGTTCTTCCTGTTTTATATGAATAACATTTGGCGCTTTTCTCTCGTAAATGAGTTGTACATTTAATTTTGTGGGCACCTGTATGCGTGTTTATTGCGCTGTGTTGCGCCATTTCGCTACACTTGGCCACACTTGACGTTTATTTGTCGCTCTTCTGCCTTACGTTGCACACAAAAAAAAAAATAAAGAGTTCATTGTGTAATGTGAATGCAAATAATTTTTACTACCTGCCACACTACTTGTATGCCCTTATGCTTTGTTACTTCTGCTCTTTACTCATTTTCGAACTCTTATACTATTTCTGCCCACTTTCAGCTGTCAATGCGCCAGTGGCATACATTTTGTCTCTTATTTTTAGTACTAGTTCCAGTGGCCTTTGCCACGGGCAATACTTGCGGAGCTCTGACCATTTACTTTGGGGTGAGTGTCCGTTAAAATATGTTGCCGGTTTTATCTATTGTCATTTCTGTCCGCTTGTACTATTGTTATTTGTGAATGGCTGTTCTTGAGTTTTGCAATCAATTATATGTGTGTTCTGTGGGCTCAATAGTGATTGGGGGGTCTTGTGGTTTGCACTGGCATTTCAATTTGCTGTAGTCGTCGGGTGGGAATGAACTCGATTATCATTGCAAATGAGTTTGGTGTGAATGTAGTAGAAGTGAGTAGATAAATGTATGTATGGATGTATGTACATACTTATATATGCATATGTTTAAGGATATCCACTTAATTTGGTGTTAGTCGTGAAATTTATAGATATTGTTTTGTGACTATCGCTCAAACTTTCCACATAACTCAAGTACTCAGAAAATATGCGGGAAAGTTGTAAAAATCTGTAATAAGAGTTGAAGGCTAGTAAAAAATTGTGCATAAGATAATTTTTCTAAACTAATAGTCAAATAAAACAAGATTTTAGTGCACGGGATTAAATTGCATGAGAAAGCAAAAGAAGGAAAAAAGATATGTATTTTAAGATTGACGAACTATTAGCTAGAGTGGCGTCCTTTGGAGACTATTGCAATAAAACGCATTATGGGGGCAACAACGCTTCTGAAATAATTTATTTGCATAGATAGTGTGCGCTTACCCACGAATGTTAGACTAAAAGATGGCGACATTCGGGCGAGTATTTCTAGCTGTGACGTAAGGATTAAATAAAGAAGAAAGAGAACGGCGTGGAGCGATAAATTCTCGCATTAGTATAGCCATATGTAGAAGAACATTCGAAATTTTAATGAAAACCGCAAAATAGAAACCGAGTATTTGGCTGGTCATCGTTAAGCGCACTCAGTATGGAACCGAACTTAAGCGCAAGCTAAAATTCTTCGGACCGTACAAGGTAAAAGAGAAAGGAAACCATGGTCGTTATACCGTAGAAAAGATCGGCGATATTGAAGGAGCGTGAATAACGCATACAGTGGCAGAGTATATGAAGCCGTGGAACCTTCATTTTAGGCGAGTGAAACGTAAGGATGGCCGAATGTGGGATTGACAGACGAACGAAGGACTACTAGAAATGAACATAACTTTCAGATTATAACATATAAGTAATTACATCCCTGCATATTTATCGAATTTAATTGAAATGGCCATCACTAACCGAACGATAAGGGCTCGGAACTAAAACGTTAGAAAAACGGACATTCATTCAAACAGAAGCACAGGACTGGCCGGGCGCGTTTGGAACATTAAATAAAATAACTAAAGCATTAATCTGTTTTCTTAGTCTGTAAGAAATACTGCATTTTTTAGACTGTTCATTAATTAAATAAATAAATAAAGATTGTAATCGAGTAAAATCGGTTTTTATTTAAACTGCGGAAAACGAGTCCCACATTAATAATACATATTTAAACCATGTAGCACAAAAATAAAAACCGATGCCCAAATATTACGTCAACAAATTAGCTGATTCTGTCAAATTCACTGAGGGAGATATACTGGTATACCGGTTCCCGGATATCGCCCCATTCAACAAAAGAATTCAGAAGGAATGACCGAAGTCAGGCTGTTAACCGGCTCTCAGTGAATTTGAAAGAACCAGCTGAGTGGCTGACGTCGCCGAGGTCATCACAGCGGTTTGTTTATGAAAAAACTGAAATTGTATTGGTGACAACGAAAAACAATCAATACAGTCTCCGTTCATATTTGTCTCGTGTGTGAATATATGTATGTAAAATGACAGCCGAAGTTCCCCTCACAATTTTCTTTTTCACCATACTTATTGGTCAAGCCTTGTAAATCTATCATCCTTGGCCACCATTCGTATTCTCTCAACCGTGATTTTTACTTCAAAGTCCAAGAACTACTTGTATATCTCTCATCAAAATAATAAATGGTATAAGTACAGTAACTGAAGCTGCAATATCACTTGCCTGCCTTCTACAATTTTCATCAGACTGAATAAATGAATGGCTTATTGGTTGTGTGTTGACAAACTATGAAGGACTCATCTGTGAAGTTCATTTAGTAGTTGGCATGACCCACAACTCTGCGGAGTTGGTAATCTGGGTGAAGACCTTTTATCGACATTTACCGTTCTTGAAGTTATTAAGCTCAAATAAATATCTTTTGATCGCCCGAAATCAATAATGTCCAAAAATAATAAATTCATAAATCCATGTAAACTTATCATCCCAATTCCATTCTTGTCTACATACGAGAATTCCCATTCACTCTACTATATGTTAAACTAGGATCCTAACACATAGGTGGGGTAACTAAAGCATTGGTGTTTTGCCCTGCTTCGATTCTAAATTATGTACGAACTACGGATGATCACCATTCAATGCAAATTTGCCTAACGCTTTAAAGCAAAACCTTGCGTAGACTGAGTAGAAAAGCGCAATGAGCGTTACGCAGAAGAGTTATCATGAGGATATCCCAAACGCATTCAGAAGTTATTTGAGTTATTTGAGAACCAACTGATTTGCTTGGAGTAAGTGAGAGGTCGAGAAAAAGGTTTTCTTTTTAGCTCATTTGTTACTCGCATACTTTTATTTGTTTTTCTTTACTTCGATACTCATATAATAGTTGACTTGTCAACTTTTTACAGAGAGATTCTTACGAGCTATTAAGAGTAACAGGCGTAACAACCATCAATGAGAAATATAAGCGTTTTTCGAGTGGATGAGTAGGGCCAGATATATATTATGGCTTGCATGATTGCCTTACTAAATTTTATTCTTCTTCTTAACTGACAACTACAACCGAAGGTCGGTTTTGGCCGCTACCAAAATGATGCGCCAATCTGCTCTGCATTGCGCGCACTGATACCAGTTAGAAACACCAAGGGTGGTCAGGGTGTCGTCGACATGGTCTTTCAAACGCAGATGAAGACGTCCATGTTTGCGAGTTCCACCAGTACATTTCAAACTGAGCATCTGCTTTGCTGGATCGTTATTGTCCATTCGCGCAACGTGACCTAGTCAGCGCAGGCGCTGAATTTTAATGCGCCTTACTACGTTGATATCGGCGTACAGCTCGAGGCTTACAACCCCACTGATAAATCCCAATCAGTTTGTTGACGAGGGGTTTCAGCCTTTCACAAAGTTTCCCTTGTTTGCGATACTGAGAAGGTAATTGACGGAGTTCATGGGGTCACCTTTCTTGTGGATTGGATAGAGCATGCTGAGATGCCAGTTGATGGGCATCAGCCGATCATATTTTGCCCATGAGTATTATTATGCTTTTCGATAGCTCACTCGTTCCGGCCTTGAATTCCTCTGCCGGCAAGCCATCTGCACGCAAGACCTCGTCATAGTCGGGCAGTGGAACGTGGACACTGTCATTTCTTTTTTTGGGGTTATTTGAAAATATTAGTCAGTGGCAATCCTGTAGTTTAGCGTAAGTGCTCTAGCTTGCCATTCCATTCCTCAATCCTAAAAATTTTCCTTTCCATCCTTACTCCTGCACAATAGTCTGCGCATTATTTGTATTGCGGCTGCTAAAACAAGCAAAAAAACAAAGAAAAATAACAGTTACACATTGCATCAGTGGCGCCAGCAAGAGGAAGCGGGCGACCGCGATAATAGTACAGACACACGAAATTTAGCGAAGTCTTCTGTGCGATCCTTCTGCCAGAAAAATTTGAGGCACAGATGACGCTCCAAGCAGTAAGAAGGCGTTGTTCTTAAGCAACGACAAGTGGGCATTCCCACTACTTCGGACGGGTAGAGGCAGGCTAATCACCCACCCTGTCAGAAATCAAAAATAGATTAACGAAACCAACGCAAGACTGAGTCTTGTCGAGGCTCTATGATCCCGAGAGGAGAGAACAAGGAAAAAAATCCTGTAAGTATAATTGAAAAGAAGTAGCTACGAATTAATGAAACCAAGTCCAACAATGCCAACAAATCCAAGCCACTGTGGGGTTTCAGAAGAGTTTGAAAATGGGCAGGCAAATATGATGAACCTGCATGTAAATGGAAGAAGATTGTAGCTTTGTTTTTTGCTTTTGTTTTGTTGTCTTTGTACATAATAAATAAATAGATGATTGTACATAAATGTTTCATAAAAGAATATCTCTAAAACCGTTAGTTTTCGGACCCCTAATTTTTAATACTTTTTTGCTTCCTTTGGTCCATAAAATTCCTTCCTTCCTTAAATATTTCTTAGTATATATGGGATACTCGAATTCAGAATTGGACTCAATTGAATTGTTGCCAAATCAGGTCACCAGGTGAATACATGAGGGTAAGCGTGACTCTTGCGTTATGTGAGCCCCTTCATAGAAGTCTTACTCTTGTTGGATATAATATGCTGTTGGAAACCTAGCCAGGTGAAAGTATTTAAGCAACGTGCGCATTCAATATAATGTGTCATAAGTTTGTTGAGAAGTTCAGATGGTTGCTGGGTGAATAAAACAGTAAGCAAATCGCGCAAATTGCAGTCGAGGGCTTCGCACGTGCAGGCAAGAGAAATAGTTCGCAAAACTCGGTTTCGTGATAGCAAGACATACCTTGCAACATTAAGGAATTTACGAGCTTAGCTCAACTAGAGCCCCTTCATGCTTTCCAGTAATAACTTAGCGAAAGATTCCCCCGGTTATTAAGAGTGCATTTAACGAAGAAGGAATTGAAAGAACATCATTGTTAAAACAAATTAAATTATTACATGTTTTATTAGGTCTTTCGAAGGACCCTTTACTTAAAAAGTTTTCTATAGAAAGCTATGGTTGGCTGGTTGGTTTATGGTGACCACGCATCGAAGTGCCACATAGACCGCAAGTTGGGTCCGTTGTGTCCCTAGAGCCCATTATATTATATGATTTCCCCACCTAACCGAGATTTTGACTATATATTTTGATCCAAGATATTAATTCGTTGCGAAAATTTAATGAGAGATTCGATTTTCAGGTCCGAGAGTACTGAAAGATTGTCAATTGTTGGAGAGCCTAGAAGAGCGAGTCGACTTCTGCCTAGGCCGGGACAACTGCACAGCAAATGTCTGCTCGATACTTCCTCATCTTCGTCCTCGCAGTATCTGCACAGGTCGTTTTAAGGAACCCCGAGCCGACGTGCGTGAGGGCCTTAGTTCGTGTTTCGAAAGACTTATAAGGGTTTGTTTTTGTCTGTTTCAGAATGTAGGATGGCCTGATTTGTCTGGTCGTAACGCAAGTAGTTTCCACTCGCCACCTCCAATCAGCATTGCTGTGAAATTCTCGATAGAAAGCTATAGTTTTATTGTTTTCATCTTAAAAAAGTATGTTTTTCGTTAAGCATTTAAAGTGAAATTTTACTATTAACAATTCTTTTTTAGTTTCAGAACAACCAAACCTTTTACAGAGGCCATGCCAATCACAAATCACTGCCGCATTACTCCGGTATTATTTTAATAAAAAAATAATTTTCAGTAAAAACAACTTACGATGAGGTATTTTTTTCATAGATATATTTATCACCCCAAAGAAAAGTTTAAAACTTCATCTTCGCGCTTCTAAAGTAGGATTGCTTCTTAAGAGGAGTACTCGCATATTTAAATTAGTATATAAATAGCAAGAAAAACCATCATCAGAACCACTTTTCAATTTCCATAAAAACCGCTATTAAAGTAGCAAATATTTGCGAGAAGCCATTTTTGGGCAATTTTATGGTTTAACGCTACTGCTATTTTAAACAATAACAAATAATAATAAATCCCAAATGCATTCCGGCCGAATTCTCAAATATTGTTGATGTACGAGTATTGCATTGTGCAGAAGCGGGAAAATGTGAATTTTCGAAACCATAAAGCATGAATTTCGCTTAACTACATCATTTGCATTGTCCGAATGTGTCTGTGTGTGTGTGTGAGTATGCAAATGAGCGCACGATGTCATATATTCTCATATGCTCATCTTTGCATATTCACTTACACACATACACATACACATTCATTCATTCGTACATATTTTTATGCAATGGCCGCATATCACTTTTACATTGCGTGAATGTCTGCGGTAAGAAAAATATTCAGTGTTGATAAATGTAGTGATGATAAATGCAGTGTTGATTTCTGCGGAAATGCCTTTTTTATTTACTTAACATTTTTATGAACGAGTTATTCACACACACATATACTCACACACTCATACAAATTTATGCATTTGAAATGGGCACTTTAAAGCATAACTTTCTTTATGTAAATACGGAATTCTTGAGTGTTTTGTTAGTTGAAAGGTTCTCGGAATTTAATTTCGTTTGCAATTCGAGTGGCAACATCGTTTTTGTTAGGAAATGCAACTAAAAATGATATTAAAATTGTTAATATTTCTAAACGTTGCACAAATGTATCAGGTCAGTCCATAAGTTCGTGCGTATTTTACCCATAATTTCACTTTTGTACGATTTTTGCATACAAAAAATTATTCGCGGAGTATAACGGAACTATTTATATTTTCTTTGATATATTGTGCATTAAACAAGTGATTTTAATCGCGGATAGAAGCACGTGTTGTAAAAAAATAAAATGGAATCTTCGAACGCGTATAAGAGACATTTTAGTATTTTTTTTATAAAAGTGGTAAAAATGCAACAACTGCTGCTGCAGAAATAAACACTGTTCACGGAGAGGATACCGTGAGTGTAAGGACTGCACAAAAGTGGTTTTCAAAATTCCGAAGTGGTAACTGCGACGTGGAGGATGCTCCGTGCGCTGGTAGTCTTGAAGTCTTTAACTCCGACGCCTTGCTCGAGCTCGTGGAAGCTGAGCCAAATTCCACAGTCGATATGATAGCTCAGAGGTTAAATTCATCGCATGGAACAGTTCACAGGCGCCTGGTTTAGTTGGAAAAGGTTTCAAAGATGGAAAAATGGGTTCCACATAGACTTTCCGTCGCCAACCTTTAGCAGAGAGTTAAAGTGTGTTCTCAGCTGCTGCAAAGGTTTCAAAGATGGAAAAATGGGTTCCACATAGACTTTCCGTCGCCAACCTTTAGCAGAGAGTTAAAGTGTGTTCTCAGCTGCTGCAACGGCTTGAAAATGGAAATTTTTTAAACCGTATCGTTGCTGGTAATAAAAAATTGGTCCTTTGCAATAACCCTGTTTGCAAACGCCAATGGTTAGATAAAGATGAAACACCAGAACCGGTATTGTTTATTGTGAACTTCTGGAACCCAATCAGACGATAACTGCTGATTATTATTCCCATCAGCTATCGAACCAGAATAAGGCACTTAAAAAATCCACCGTCTTTAGTGAATAGACGCAAATTTTTGTTTCACCACGACAACGCAAGACCTCATACCGCAAGGCAAACATTAGGCAAGCTGAACGAGCTCGGATGGAGGCTAATGCCGCATCCACCATACTCTCCGGATATTGCACCTTGTGATTATGACCTTTTCCGTGGACTTCAATCCCATATGAGTGACAAAAACTACTCCTCAAAAGAAGCTATAAAAAGGGATATCGAAGCGTATTTTGGCTCCAAGGATAAACAATTTTTTGAGTAGGGAATTAAAAATTTTCCTAAACGTTGGGAAGACATTGTAAATAATAAAGGAAAATATATTATTGATTAATAAATACTTTTAACATTTTTTATATTAATTTTTAAACCACGTTTAAAAAACGCACGAATTTAAGCCCTGACCTGATAGAAGGATTATAGAAGTAAACTAAAATCCACATTTTGCAATTAGACAAGAATACGTTTTTTTCAGCAGGCCGATTCATTGCACTTATTTTCCTTTAGACTACTTTAGGTATGAAGCAGTAGGCATTTCAAGTCTCCTCATCCATAAAAAAAGAAGCTTTAGTTAGCAGTTTGCTGCCAGATCACATGAGTAGTGCCATAAGTATCCGTGCCATTTAAAATTAGGCAGTTTTGCAGCTACTTAAACATTATTTAGATGCATTAAGTTATGAATAGTTTTGTTTGCTGCTTGAATTATAGGTATAGAAGAAAAAATCCCAAAACCAGTAATGGCTGAAACTTTTTGGTGGTTAAAAGATATATTTCATGAGCAGTACGCAAACGGCGATAGAGACTTCAAAGTACCATCTGACCGATAGTGTATTGGCTCTTGTGAAAAAAAGTACGCTTCCTGATCACAAATGTAAACCCATGTGCTGAAAATGTATGGAAAACTTATTGAAACACCAGTTCAATTACAAATTTGTTGCTTCATTTGAAGGAAAATACAATACAGTGTCGAGCACAAATCGAGCAGTGTTGAAAACAAAAACAACAATGCTGGAAGAATATGAGAAAAGTCTAAGCATCTGTAAAATGGAGTGTTCTAGTCACGCCAGGTTGAGGCGATTAGAAGCAGTGTAGACTGCCAAAAGGAAAGGAAATGAAATATGCAACAAATTTCTGAATCCCGCTTAAGAAGAAGAAGAAAATATTTGTAAGTAAAGCAAGTAAAATGAGAGTATCTTTGTTTTTAAAATAATTTTACCCCCACGCCGTAACAAAAATTACGATAAATGTCTTCTCGGATAGCTGGGCGGCCCTCAAATTAATGGAGGCAGCTCTAAATGATATTAGCACCATTTTCCCCCCTGTGGGTTCCGTCAAACAGAGATATTGAAAGAAATTTCTGGGCCGATGAGTTAGCCAGAAATGGTACTAATCTTCCACTGCTTGAAAACAGAGGCAGTATTGGGATTCCAATGGCCACTTGCAAATGAAGGATAAAAAATAATATTCTCCAAGAGGTCAATAGGTCATAGAGAGAAGAAAAAACTTGTGTTACAACCTGGCTAATTTGGGTGCAATTACATAAGAAAAGTTCCGGAGAATTGCTCAGCCTCTCAAGAGAAAACATCTCGAAGGTCGTGGCTTGGGCCACCGGTCATTGGCTCTTAGATAGACACTCTTCTAAGCTAAGAGTACTTTCTTATGAATACTGCAGAAGTTGTAAAGACGAGAAGGAGAAAGAAACAGTAGAGCACTTCATCTGTAGCCTTAGCTAGGATTGGGGCAAGGTTGTTGAAAAAGACTCTTTTGAATCTTTTACGTATTGCATTAAAACCTATCTTACGTTTCACAAGAGCTTCTAAATGGTTCTATGATGAATAAACACTGAGCTGCCCGTGTTACACAGTGGTACCACAATGGATCTACTAGTCCGAACCGAATCCCATTATTTTGATTAACAGAGATTAAAATATAAGTATATATTTATAAAAGTTTGGAAATGTTGATTTTTGGTTGACAACATAATGTTCCATAATAGATTACAGTGGGCCAGCTCATTTCCCTCAGAATATATGGATAAATATTACTTATGTAGGCTGCAATTTTTAGATTTAAACTCTTTCCAACAACCTAAAAATTATAAGTGCAATTTTATCGTTCTGCCATGGAGCACTTCAAAGAAAATTGTGGAAAAATATATATGTATAAAGAAACTATGTCAAAAAGTACATCCAGTTGTTGAACAACATCATCAAGGCGCACACCACAAATAGGAGGAGGAGCTTGGCCAAACACGCAGAAAAGGTGTGAGCGTTAATTCCTTATATATACGAAATTTAGGTATACACACGAAAATTTAAAACCTTTTTGGCAGCGAGCTAAATATAATATTTAAAGTGGCGCGCTGTGAGCTGTCGAGCAATTAGTTGTCATCACACATCCAGTATGTCGTGAAAGCTACTGAATATTGAATGGGGCTTAATAAGTTTATGACTGTTAAATAACAGCAAAACAACCGCAGTAGGGACACGATGAAAAATTATGCGACAGCAGCGGCTGTAGAGCGAGTAAAAATATGAGAGTGTTGGTGCATTGATTGAGGTTACAGGGAAGACACACAATGCACAGTAGTATGCAGTAAAAGTTGCTCATACGCTACGTGCGCCGCGGTCCATCGCCTACCGATGAAGAAAAAACTTATATTACTTATATAAATCCACAGTTGCCTGCGTGCAATTCTGCATACACATCAACACATGCTTACATATTTACATATATTATTGTATTACATTTATTTGCATTTTTCATGTGTGCGTGTGTGTGTAGTTTTATGCAAGCGCTGCAGTTCACACCAAATTGATTGAGTTGCCAATTAATAACTAGATTGAGATCTTTTATGCAAAATTTGCAATAAACGACATTGTATTGATATAGCGCGTAGGAGTACATGGAAAAGCAAAATGTGAAAAAAAACGTTACTTTAGTCGTTAACGTTGAAAAGTATGCAACAAATATTTTTTCACAATTTCCCCTGCATGCTCCTGTGAGTAGACGAGCGAGAGCAGTCACACGGAGCGCTAACGACTGACATTTGCACTTTTTGCGCTTGACTCTTTTTTTTTTGCAGTTTTGTTGTTTTTGTTATCACATACCTCTATGCCAGTGTAGCTGTTATTCCATATTAAGATTGCTTGTGTTGTTGGTTGACAACGTTATTGTGATGTTTCAATTCAATTTCGCGCCACTGCGCATTTTAACAATATTTTCACCGTCATTCTGGCTACTGTTTGCAAGCACTGTGGTTTTTCTTTTTTGTTTTTTTTTTGCTGTTTGTAAGCAAAGCGCCAATATGCAATCAGTGTTATACCCACCTATCTATTCGCTAGATCCATATGCACATAAGCATGTTGGAAAAAATTACGCTTGAATTCATACGTGTGGTCGTATTCACACAGCCAAATGTACAGGGTGAGCCATATTGCATTTGCTTTTTGAACCACCTATTTTTTTTGAGAATGGTAACACAAATGACATGTCAAATGTGTTCATAATTTACAAAATTGGGAAATATTGAAAACCTATTTTCAAAGTGGTGAGTCCTCTTCTTCTTCCGCGGTTACAGTAAATGGCGAGCGTTACCGTGACATGCTCAACGAGTTGTTTCCAAAAATTGAAGAGGATGACATGGACGACGTTTGGTTTCAACAGGACGGTGCAACTTGTCACACTGCCAAAGTTACACTCGAGCTTTTGGCTACCGTTTTTGAATTCCGATATCAATTGGCCGCCTCGGAGCTGTGATTTAAGCCCGTTTGACTATTTTTTGTGGGGAGCCGTTAAGGACAAATGCTATGCGAACCATCCAGAGACGATTGATGCCTTAAAACACGAAATCGAAGATGCCACTCATGAAATTGGAGCCCAAACAATCGAAAATGTGCTTAAAAATTGGATTGATTGAATGCCTTACTGTAAAGCCTGTCGTGGCAATCATTTGAACGATATTATTTTTCATTCATAAATGACAATGTTCAATCTTTAAAATAAAAAAAAAGTGTGAAAAAATATTGATTAGTTTTTTTTTATAGTCGATTCAAAAAGCAAATTTTACATGGCCCGCCCTATACATACATGCATATACACATACATACGTACATAGATATATGAGTGCGGTATGTATGTCTAAGAAGCTCCGCACACCGTGCATCAAATACTTCAGTGCGCTTGATTGCGCGCTGCGATGTTGAGGTGTTGACCAACACAAACAATAACAAAAACCCAAAACAAACGCAAACGCAAACACCTTCACTGCTTCATATCTGTGCATATAAGTATATTGCATCATATGCATGCAAACTCACACATATTTGCATATACGCGGATACCTACATTAGGGTACTTCCCAAAACAAGTTGCGGCTTTCCCCCAGAATTATTAAACTTAGTATATTTTAAAAGTTTTGGGTAAAAAAATTAAAAAAAAAAATTTTCCAAAAACACTAAAAAGGTCTGCAAAAAATTTTTTAAAGTAAAAGAAAAAATTATTATAATTCAATACATTCGTCACAATGCTTCTGAAAAATATTAATATTTTGCGTAAACTAAGCCCACCTCACTTATATACCTATATACCTAGAAAATTTTAGCTTTTTATACATAGAATTAGTTTATATTTTGTCCAAAAAAAAAAAACCAAAAAAAAAAAAAAATATATAACCACAGATGATAGAAGAGTTTAAGCTTAAAAGGCCTGAGAAAAACTGTTTGAATTTATAAAATTTATTATATTTTAGGGCTTTGGCCTAATTTTTTTCTGAAATATACTAATATTTGCGTAAGCTAAGTCCATCTGACAATAAACTGGAGTTCTTCCTTAAAAAAGTATTTTCTCCAAAACATTGCCACAGCTGATAAAAAGAGTTTAAGCTAAAAAGTTTACATGCAATGTTTAGAATTTTGAAATTTATTATATTTTCTGGCTTCGTTCACCAGATTTCTGAAAAATTTTAATATTTGCGTGAGCTAGCCCATCTGACAATACCTAGAAAATTGGAGTTTTTTGTAACTAAAATTGGTTTAAAAAATTTTTTTTCTAAAAAAACGCCACACGTGACAGAAGAGCTTAAGCTTAAAGGTCTGCATAAAAACATTAAAAAAGGCGAGTTTTTTATTTATAAAACTATTTTAAAAAAATTATTGTTTTTAAATCACCACAGAAAAGATTTATATAAAAATATTGAGAAATTTCATTTACAGAAAGAAATTACTGAATAAAAGTGGGACGTGAATGGGTTAATTTTCTGAGAAATTAGAATACTAACATCATATCTTTCCAATGATACCATGGAAGTCTGAAGCGGCCAAAATTGGCTGAGTTACTTAAGTTTTCCGCAAATCCAACTTCTAAACCAACTAAAAAAATGGCATCAAATGTCCCTTTATTTGTTTACGTTTATAATATATAAAAACATTGTATGCAGATCTTTAAGCACTAACTTTTCTATTATCTGAAGTAGTTTTTAGAAGCGATATTTTTAAAAACTAATTTTATTTACTATATAAAAAAATCGATTTTTGAATGTATTTTCATATTATCTCATTTTACGTAAATCTTAGTTTATTTTCAATATGATATTAAATTTTTTTTGAATGTCCGAAGGCGTAAAATTAATAAATTTTTAAATTCCCACGAAAAAGTCGTCAATTCTTAGAGTTCCAAGTTGGAGCACAGGCACATATGGAAGAAATAATTTGGTTTTTTTTTGTGAAAATTGATGCACCCTAATGTACATATACAATACATACATACACACGTATGCTTGGTTTCTACCAATAAAGACATTGCGCTATGCAGTCACTCGCGCTGCGCCGTTTAACGCTGCTTCCAGTCGCGTTAGACCACATGGCACCAGCTAAATGTGCTTACCTTAGCCAGTGTCACCACAGGCCACACATACAAACCATTAGTACATCCACTTGTACATCCATCCACATATGCATACATTCACGCACATTCATTATGCAGCCTAGCTATGGTGGTTTGTAGCTTACGACGCACAGCGAACACACCCATTTGGCCTTTAGCGGGTTTTATTAGTTGGCGTCAATTACCCATCGCTGGAAAATGTAGAAATGCTTGAAAATGGCGCAAACACCTAATTTGTTCAACGACTAAGGGAATTAATAAAGCATAAGATTGAGCATCACTCACTGCATATCTGTAGTTTTATGAGAAAATTGCTGAGCAATGAAAATGTGGCAATTTTCTAATTGAACTTAGCCCCAAATGATTGTTCAAATAGGAATATGAAAATTATAATTTTTATTGAACATCAAGCAGGCAAATAGATGGAAGCTATGTGAAGAATTCAAATAGAATAGAAAACTTTTTTGAAACTTAAAAGCAAACAAAAACTAAACTTTATTACAGATGCAAACATTTTTTTAAAAATGGAAAAGTAGACCTTTTTGTTGATTTGCCAGCTGCGTTATAGTCTAATGCCCACACTCAGAAACTCTAATTATATTTCTGCTAACGAGCACATAACTAATCATCATTAAATTCAGTAATAAGCTATACGACTACATCCAACTACCGTTCACGCCCCATTTTATTGCCACATCCTTGTTACCCACTACTATTTACGGTCTAAGCCTGACAGTCGTTCGAGACTCTCGAACAGTGGTTTGCCCAGAGTTAACATTCTCTCTTTCCATAAGGCAGGGCATTCGCAGAGGAAATGGAAAATCCTTTCCTTTTTCTTGGGTTGTGTACAACTGTGGCAGTGTGTGTTGTGAGGGACGCCCATTTTGGCTGCCTGCTCTCTTATGCACCGGACGCCACTTATCACTGCCGTGGTTCCGCTGGCATCCCTTCGCTTCATATTTGTCAGTATTGACGTTTGTTTGTGGTTGTAGGTGGGCCATAATGTTCTGTTAACTTTGCATGTAGTCTGGACCCTCCATCAGCGTTTCGCGATTTGTAGATACTTTAAGGAAATATCATTCTTGATTGCATCCAGTGGTGTGAATACCTTTATTCATGGCAGATCTCCCTCTTGCCAGTTTGTCCGCTTTTTCATTTTCTTTTAAGTTCCGATATTCTGGAACCTAAATTAAAGCAATGTTATGGCTTACTCTTAAAGTGGTAAGGCTAGTTCTGTTTTGTTCCACCAGCTTAAAGGTTGTTGTAATTGAATCCAGTGGCTATCTGAAAGAATAGCGATATTGCCTTTAAAAAAGAAGTCTGCAATTAGTAACCTTCCCCTATGGCCAGTACTTCCACCTGCAAGACAATGCAAGTATTGGGAAGACGAAGAGATGCTTCAATTCTAAGTCGATCAGAATATACATGAACGATATGAAGTGTTACCTATTCATAACACTTTACTTGGGATGGGAAATTGCTTCGAGTGGCCATACGTAGGCTCAAATTCTCGTATGAGCGTTCGGTCAAGTAAACACGATTGTTTTGAGTGTTTATGAACTACTCAATTGCGACATTTTTTTCATCAGAAAACACAATGTTAGGAAATTCGCCACGTTCGTGCAAGGGCAAAACCTCCTTTGCTCTTTCGCACTGAACTTTTTTTGCTGGGGTGAAAGATCGTGTGCTTTTTGGAACTTGTAAGCCTTGACCTTGAGCTCATTTTTCAATATCCGCCAAATGCTTCGACGTGGATTTCGTTCCAGTTGAGCCTTCACTTTCCGAACCATTTCTGGCGTTGTTGCGTTTTGTCCACCTCCATAGCGTTTTGCAATGCTACCAGTATCATTATAATGTTTTATAGTGCGATGCACAAACATTTTATTCACTTTGAGGTGACTGAGCTCACCAACAATGGCTGGCTGTGATTTTCCAGCCAAATATAACGCAATCACACTATTACGTTTAAATTCCATCACAAAAAAAAATGCAACAAAACTGAGACGCAAATGCTTTTGATGGCTTATAAACAATATATATGTCTGGATTAGGCTTTTCAGTGAGAAGGAACAATTACCTATTCACTTTTGAATAAATAAATAAAAAAAGGCTCTCTAAGTTGTCTTGTATATTATATCAAACAAGATTTGAAATATGGATGGAGGTGCTCTGTAGATTATTTTCCAGATATGATTGTGAAACATACAGACCTGAATTGCAATGGTTGGGTAAATTATTTTAATAACCACTTAGCGACTAGTTGGTCTTGAACTATGTTGAATTTAGAAGCAAAAGTGCCTATGCTATTGGTGGATTTGTTCAATAAGTTTTGCGTTTCAGTCAGACAGAAGTTTGTTACGTTGGTACGCATGGGAAGTTTCATTTCAATCTGTCAATTCATTCATTGTTTACAAGTCATTTAGTATCGACTTGTCACAGTATTTTCTACAGTGGAAAAATTTGAGTAACGTACAGAGATTGAATTTTCACCCTTGGAAGGCTAAAATCAAAGAAAATTTACGAATGAATTTTGAAAGTGTATAAGAACTTTTCGTCATCAATTAGGACAATAGAAGTATGGGTTGCTGAATTTAAAAGTGGTCGTACGAGCCTTGAAGACAATTTACGTCCACGAAGTCCACAGAAACAACACCAGAAATAGTAGAAAAAATGCAGGATATCGTATTGGAAAAACATCGGGTGACTGAAAGATATTTAGTAGGTACCATCTCATTGTGCAGTGGTAGCAATATTTTGACTGAAGTTTTGAGTTTCAGAAAACTGTGTGCACAATGGGTGCCGCATTCGCTAAGAATAAAACCAAAACACATTCGAATGCGGGTTTCTCAGCAACATTTATAGCGTTTTCAAAAGGATAAAGTAGATTTTGTGACTTGACTCATCGTTACGGATGAGACTTGGGTCTAACCGCATGGTCCTAAATCAAAACAAGAGGCTAAGGAGAGGCTACTCTTCGGTGCCGAAACAAGTTCGTGTTCAGAAATCGGCCAAGAAGTTGTTAGCAGCATCAGTTTTTGGGATGGAAAGGAATTTTGTTTGTGAACTACTTCCAAACTAGTAAATAATAAATTCTGAATATTATTGTCATCTTTTAGACTCGCTGAAGGAACAAATTCGTAAAAGAGATCCAGTTTGCAAAAAAAAAAAATCTTTTTCATCATGAAAATACATTTTGACGATGAAAATCCATGATTTAAAGTTCGGGGGAATTCATGAATTAAAATCTCGTTGGAACAAGGTGTATTCATGCTGAGGCAGACTATATTGAGGAGTAAAGCGTATTTCAAGCTATAAAATTTTGTTTTTATTATCGAACCGCAAAACTTATTGAATAACCTAAAATCACAGATCCCAGCTAAACAGCTTAATTTTTCACTTCCGGAAATTTCCTATGCACACCCCACCTTTTCTTCAATTCATAAAACTTACTTGCATTTCAATATCTGTACATATAAACCACTTTTCCACCACTTCCCGCCTCATTACAATTTTTTTTCATTTCATTTACTTTCAATATTTACTCATATATTCGCGCGCGCACACAAAATCCACAAATCAAGGCAAATAATGAAAGTTTGACGAGTTATAAATGGCCGTACGTATGCATGTAAGTATATACTCTACATTTGTATGGCTTTAGTAACGCTTTTCCACACTTCGAAATAAAATAAATATTCGGGTATGCAATTCAACTCGAAAAAAGCAATTAATCCCCATGGAGGTAGAAAGCGAAGTGTGAAAATTGGAATTGTAATGAGATTAGTAGGTTAACTTAGCGAAGTCTGCTGTCCTTTCGTTCGTGAAATTCAATAGTGGGTCGGGAGGTTTTTACAAAATGTAGCTGGAAATTGTAAGGAAAATATATGGTCCGGTTGCAACAATAGATGGCAGCTACCGCATTCGCTACAATAATGAAATCGAAGAAATCGTTCAAGGACAAAATATAATACGTTTTATCAAAGCCCAACGAATTAGATGGATTGGGCACGTACTGCGCATGCCGAAAGAGCGAAATGCTAGGAAAGCTTTTATTTTAACACCAATTGGAGGAAGAAAAAGAGGACGCCCACGAAAGCGATGGTTAGATGACGTCGAATCAGATCTTAAGCAAATGAACGTACACAACTGGAGAGATGTAGCCATGGATAGAATAAAGTGGAGAAAAATTGTTGATGAAGCTATGGTCCACCACGGACTGTGAGGCTAAGAAGAAGAAGAAGAAGCTGGAAATTGTAATATGTGTATATGAAAGTGGTTAAATGTTAGAGAGCAGGAATACAAAATAGTTATTAAAGGCATTGCTGGTGGTTTTTGTTTATTCACCGTGCTGTATTTGGGTCTTGGCTTCAGTAGGAGGTACGAAAAAGAGATCTTATGAAAAAACAACTGAATAGCGAAAATATTCAATTTTGGTGTCTTCGCAATGGATATAAGGGGTCTTTTGCATAAAAACGACCTTGCGAGTCACAGTAAAACAGGAGAGCCCAGCTCACCTTGATAAGCTTACTTTCTTTTGTTTGCTGTTGAAATGACAGCAATGGAACGAATTTGGTGCCGGAAGAGTAAAAGATTAAAATTTATTTTATTTTTGTGCTTTGAGGATAAACCCAATTTCAGAAAGGAGTTGGTTAAGAATTTCTTGGTTGAGTCTCTGGTTAAAAAAAAAAAAAAAACAAATAACTAATAAACCAAAAAATACAATTTTCGAGTTTATCACTTCGCAATATTATTATGCTTTGATAGTTCTAAAATTTCATGTTCTTCGCATGCACATTTTGTTGCTGTTTGTATGAAAGTAGATACAGCAGTGGTGACAAATTCCGCATGAAAACTGTTGTGCAGTCCAATTCTAATTGTTGTTGCTATCGTTAACATCGATTTTATGTTGCTCTAGCCTTGTGTGTAGTTGTGCTTATATGTGCTCGCGCATTTCATCATATGGCGCATTATTACGCATTATATTAATGCGAGTAATTGCACATTGCGTGCGCCCATAAATATGCAGTGGTTTATGAATAAGTGTTGCTGGTCTTTGCATATTAGTACTTTCGCACACAAGCGCAGTCGTAAATGCACATATGGCTACGTATTACATGCAATATACGGTTGAAATAAATTTCGAAATGCCCATTTAACCAGTTGGGGGAACTTTAGACACTTTGAATTGAAGAAGTGAAACTTTGGAGCTTTCGTTCGCGTTCACACTAATATTTCAGAGGAAATATGTATATGAGAAATATAAAACGTAAAGTAAGATTTTAAAGCGAATCTGACCGATTTTTAAAGAAAATAAAATTAACAAAATTTAACAAAAAAAGAAAACTGTTTTATTATATCGCACTTGTTACGTTAAAGCGTAACAACTCAAAAAGAAAAGGAAAAGAGTAACCACTCAAAAATTTGTTACTTTAGCGCAACTACTAAACAAATAAGAATGAAACAACCGTTATATTGTTTTTAATAATATTTTCGTGCAATTGCATATTTTTTCCCTTGTAATACCTATATTATTAATATTTACGGAAACAGTTTTTCGTCTCTACTAAAAATGTTCAGATTTTGAGTTGTTACGCTTTAACGTAACAAGTGCGATATATTTAAGTATTTGTTGTCACAAAAAAAATATATATTTTTGCATTAGAAAAATAGCAAAATTGATGAAACTTATCGTTGAGCAACGCACAGCCATTAAACGTCTTCACTTAACGTTTAACTTTTTAAAAGCGACTTAATGATGGGGTCACAACATATTGGCGTGTTTTTACAAAATGTTTTTCAAATTAAAATTTTTTTTTTATTTTAATTATTTGTTTTATAAAAATATATTTCATTGCATAACAAAAACTAAATAAATTCAACTCAATTCAAATCAGATTCCATCACAAATTCACTCATATTTCTTTATTCAGAATATTTTGAACAATTTTGGGTATGCAGTTTTATAGTCTATTTAGTTTTATAATAATGAGGTGCGAGTTGAAGTGGTATAATACTTGTGTTGATTTCTGAAATATGCAAGGCTATGACATTTGTATTTTAATTTAAAATTTTTGAGTTTGAAATTTGCTGAATTTTTATAAATCTTTTAAACTTAAATCTTTTAAATCTATAATTAATAAGGTTTTTGCTATAGAATGAATAAAAAAATATTTTGAGATTAGGAAATAGAAATGTAAATGTTGTAACTTCTCCTGACGGACACCTATATTAACCGGACAACTCCCGTGAGCGGATGTATTTTTATACACCAAACTAAATCAAATGTATCTTCCTTTAAGTGGATTAATTAAATAAATAAATATACACAAAAGTGAATAAATAAAAAAATAAAAAAAACAAAAAATAAAAATAAATAAAAAACAAAAAAATAATTAAGTAAATAAAAAAATCCCTTTGGTTGGGCACCTATTGCGGCGCGTCCCAGGTGGTGGATAGGGTACGCCACAGTTATCTTCTGTGGTTAAGTAGGTCATAGCCTTGGTAAAAGCCTACTCGCGAACCAGCCTAGTTCTCGTCAACCAACAACTATGGTAGGGGGAACAACATGTAGTGCAGTGTTACTGCACGCGTGCCGTAACTGCCATAATTGCTGGCAGTGACCCATATCCACTTCGGTGGAAGGCGAGAAGCCACTCGTATTAGTAGGTCATGTCTCTGCTAATACGAATGGAGTAAACATGGACTCACGGGGAGAAGGCCACTTCCTTATATCAAAGGCTACCAATCCAAGGTGGAACAGCATACGCCGAGGGATGCATGGCTTAGGGTGAGCTAAGTCGCTAGTATGCGGACTCTGGGGCACCTGTCGCACCCCAGTTTAAATTAGACTTACCACGGCATAGGGCTCTGGCGTGGCGAACCCCATTATTTCCCTACTAAAATCTCTGGTTACGACTGCTGACTCGTCAGCTGAGTGACCGCCCCGCAAAAATGAACAAAAATAATTTAAAACAAACAACAAAACAAAAAATTCCTTCCCGACGCGGAAGACCTGTTGGCTCCACCAAACTAATGGCGGAGTCAAAAACCACCCCTTCGGTGGCTAAAGTGCTCACTAAGAGCAAGACCGTCAGGGAGACACCACCGCACTCCCAGGTGGCTTCTACTTCCTCCAAAACCGACTCGGCTGCGGAGAACCCATTGAACACCAAACCTGTTTTGCCAGAAACTGGGAAAACAAGTCGGACAGAAGTCTCCAGGAAACCCATCCCTCCTCATCTCCGTCGATACAGAGATCGAAGACGCGCCACCTTCCTTACGGAAAAGTTCGGCAAAACCCCTGAGGAGGAGCTGTCCGACCAACAAAGGTCAACTCTCGGTTGGGCCCGGGAGTTTCTTCGGAAGTATGAGGCGTCCAAAGAGAAACCGAGTGCAGCTAAGCGGCAGCGGTCTTCAGAGGATCCTCATAGCTCCAACGACCCCAAGAAGCACAAAGCTTCCTCTGAGGTCAAAATACGCAAGTTCTGCGAAGTTGCCAGAGATAGTCTGGTCATGGCGGTGGTGGATAAAAGCCACCCTGACGGTTTCATCTCTCCATCAAACTGGAAGATTGTGGAGAGAAAACTTCAGTTGGGATACCTGGACGTTCTGAAACAGAACCCAGGGCCTCCTCCTTTCTGCTCTGACGCGGGATGGTTCCAGGCAAGGGTCAAGTTGATCGCGTGCTCGGATCAACGTTCGGTCAGCCTGTACGGCAAGGCCCTCGACCGACTCGGCGAGGTATGGCCCGGAGCGAATCTCCAACTCATCAAAAAGAGTGAAATTCCTAACAAACCCCGCGGCAGAGCAAGGATACCTGTAGAGCCATCCGATCCGGAAACCATCCTGGAGCTACTGAAGATCGGAAACCCGAACCTACCCACCGAAAACTGGAGGGTAGTTAAGGTGGAAGAGCCTTCAGGAAACTCCAGACATGTCACGCTGCTCCTGGACCAGGAAAGCGTTCAAGCACTGGACGACCGCAAGGGGATTGTGGCATTCGGGTTCACTACCACTACCATTTGGACCTATCAGCCGAAAAATCTCCTCGCACCCAGCGAAGAGAGTACGGCGGCCCCAGAGATGGATGTCGATAAGCCTCTCTCACAAGATTCGACGATTGAGTCCGACTCGGAATCAAACAGCGAACTTGTGGGAAACTTATTTAACATTCAACTCGAGGACGAGGATAGTCTTTTAGACAGCGGTGATGACGCGAACGCCACAGTCATCGAATGCCCCTCTAAAAGTGCTGCAGATTAATCTGCACCACTCTAAGGCTGCCTCGGCAGCCCTCATTCTTCGTCTCTCTGACCTCAGAGAAGACATCATTCTCATCCAAGAACCTTGGATATCAAACAACAAGATATGCGGCCTGAAAGATAGGCACTACACCTTGTTTCAAGGTGAGGCTAACGGTAGATCGCGCTCTTGTATTCTCATTCGAAAACATATTAATGCTTTTCTTCTTCCCCTTAGCAATGCTGACACCACTGCCATAGAGGTTGAAGCAGTCCACGGCCCGATCTGGATTGTGTCGGCTTACATGCCTTACGACGCAGCGGAGGCGCCTCCTCCTGAAGCAGTGAGGAGGCTCGTCAATACGGCGCATCTGATCCAGAAACGCGTCATTATTGGAGCAGATGCTAATGCACATAATACTGTTTGGGGCAGTACAAACAACAACACACGAGGTGAGCAACTTTTTGATTATATTCTAGCAAATAAGCTTGATATATGTAATAGAGGGGATGTCCCTACGTTTCTTAACTCGTCTAGAAGAGAGGTACTCGATATTACTCTTGCTAGCGAATCATGTACACAACTGGTGCAGGACTGGAGCGTTGATAAACAGCACTCTTTTTCCGACCACCAATATATAACATTCACTTTAAAAGCCGAAACGGCAAAACCCATGAAGTACCTTAACAAAAAACGTATGAATTGGATCAAATATAAAGAACATCTTGCCAATGGACTTCCTGATATCAGGCAGTTTGAAATGGCAAATAAAAACGATATCGAAAACGCTGTCAACATAATAACGAAGACGTGTCAAAGTGCAGCACGACAATCTTGCCCCCTGACGAAAACAGGAGGTAAGCATAAACCTTTTTGGTGGACTCCAGAAATCTCAGAACTTCGCAATCGAACTCGGAAACTCTTTAACCAATCTAAAATAACAGACGAATGGGAAGAATATCGACAATGTCTCAAAGACTTTAAGAAAGCCGTCAGAAGTGCAAAACGCACATCCTGGCGATCATACACTCAAGAATTAGAGAACACCTCAGAAGTAAGCAGACTACGCAAGATTCTTGCTTCAAACCCAGTCTCTCCCAGTTTTATCATGACTCAAGATGGAACTTGGACTACTTCAACTGACCACACTCTTAGAATACTTCTAGAATCTCACTTTCCAGGCTGTGTTGCCAACTTACCTGCACTTCCCAGCACTTTTCAGAGTAATTATGGGAATAGATCAGATCTAATCAGCTCTAATAGCATCTCTACAGCAATACTAAGCTTTAAAAAATTTAAATCACCAGGTCCTGACAACATCATTCCAGCAGAACTTCAAGAAGGACTAGAAATTCTACTGCCTTGGTTAACCAGGATCTTTAACAAGTGTTTAAATCTGTCTTATCTTCCGACAATTTGGAAGAAATCGAAGGTAGTATTCATTCCGAAAACGGGGAAGCCTTCACACTGTAAACCAAACGACTTCAGGCCCATTAGCCTAACCTCTTTTTGCTTAAAAGCTTTTGAAAAAGTCTTAGATGAGCAAATCAAAACCCAACTTGATACTAAGTTGATCTCAGAGGCACAACATGCCTACACTAAAGGGAAATCGACTGAAACGGCACTTCATTCACTGGTGCAAACAGTGGAAACTTCCCTTCACAATAAGGAGTACTCTCTTGTCGCATTTATGGACATAGAAGGTGCTTTCAATAATATTGAACCCAACGCTATTTTGTCTGAAATTGCCAAATTGGGTATCAATTACTCCATCCGAAAGATGATCGAACAAATGCTCCAAAGTAGAATAATCACTGCAGAGCTTGGGTTAAGCCGCATGAGAATGTACGCCGTCAAAGGCACCCCTCAAGGCGGAGTACTTTCACCCCTTCTCTGGAATCTCGCTGTAAACAGTTTGCTCCGAAATCTCGAAAAAGCAGGCTGCAAGGTTGTAGCCTATGCAGATGATATTGCTCTCTGCGTGTCAGGCAAACACCTGAATACTCTTACTGAGCTCATGCAACGCTCAATCAATATTCTGTCAAAATGGTGCACCGAATGCGGACTAAATGCGAATCCAGCAAAGACAGATCTTGTTCTCTTCAATAGGAAACAACAATCTCCTCCACTGCAAACAATAACCTTAAAAGGGGAATCATTACTCCTATCTGACTCAGCTAAATATCTAGGAGTTATTCTAGATAGGAAGTTGAGTTGGAAATTGAACATCGAAAACAGATGCAAAAAAGCCTTCATAGCTCTTTATACTTGTAAGAAAGCTATAGGCAAAACCTGGGGTTTTTCACCTCGGATCATTTATTGGATATATACCTCGATCATCAAACCGATACTCTTCTACGGTGTGGTTGTATGGTGGACAGCACTCGAAAAACGGTGTAGAGTAGCCACAATTGATCGAGTTCAAAGAACAGCCTGCCTCCTGATAACAGGATGCTTAAGTACAACACCTACTAAGGCTCTAAATACGTTGCTTCACTTGCTCCCTATCGATCTGGCTGGCAAAGCGATTGCAGCGAAAGCAGCGACACGCATGAATGCTATATCGAAATGGAATAAGTATCTTGGCCATTCGGCCATACTGAACAGGAACACTGTTATCTCTTCCGACATAGACTATCATGTAAGTCTCCCATCACCACCCTTGCTATTCTCCTGTTCACTCCCAACTAGGGAAGAATGGAAGACAAATCTTACCGAAAGCGATGGCCCTCTGACTATATATACAGATGGTTCAAAACAAGACGGCAAAGTGGGATTTGGAATCTTTTCCAATTCCCCTCACATCAATCTATCATTTAGATTACCCGACTACTGTAGCGTATTCCAAGCGGAAGTATGCGCTATCTGGTATGCTGCGAAAACTCTCTTAGAAAATAGAATATCACTAGAGGATATCCGCTTTTTCACCGACAGTCAAGCGGCCGTTCGAGCACTCAGCTCCTCTTATACCCACTCAGATGTGGTTCGATCCTGTCTCTTATCTCTTAACGAGATAAGTGTTCAGAATTCTGTCCAAGTTATCTGGATACCGGGTCACAGTGGATTCGAAGGTAACTGCAAAGCTGATGAGCTCGCAAGAGCTGGAGCTGCGCAATCATATGTCAGTAACTTACCCACAATCCACATTCCGCTCTCAACATGTAAATTACTCATTGATCGAGAATTTCACAGCGTTGCTGATCGGAGGTGGCGAGTGGAAACTACTTGCGTTACGACCAGACAAATCTGGCCATCCTACAATCTGAAACAGACAAAAACCCTTATAAGTCTTTCGAAACACGAACTAAGGCATATAACATCTCTTATCACCGGCCACTGCCTTTTGGGCACTCACGCACGTCGGCTCGGGGTTCCTCAAAACGACCTGTGCAGATACTGCGAGGACGAAGATGAGGAAGTATCGAGCAGACATTTGCTGTGCAGTTGTCCGGGTCTAGCCAGAAGTCGACTCGCTCTTCTAGGCTCTCCAACTATTGACAATCTTTCAGTACTCTCGGACCTGAAAATCGAATCTCTCATCAAATTTTCGAAACGAATTAATATCTTTGACCAAAATCTACAATAAAAATCTCGGTTAGGTGGGGAAATCATTTAAAATAATGAGCTCTAGGGCAACACAACGGACCCAACTTGCGGTCTATGTGGCACTCCGATGCGGGGTTACCCTTAAACCAACCAACCAACCAAATAAAAAAATTAATGAATAAGTCGCAAAATAAATAATAAGCAATTAAATAAATACAAAAAATTAAAAAATAAATAAAAAATAAATAATTGAAAAAATAAATAAAGAAATGAATAAATAAATAAATAATTAAATAAATAATAAATAAACAAATACAAAATAAATTAATAATTAAATAAAAAATTACAAAATAAACAATTAAAAAAATAAATAAATAATTAAGTAAATAAAAAATAAATTTAAAAAAATAATTAAATAATTAAGTAAATAAATAAAAAATTAATAAATGAATAAATAAACAAATAATTAAATAAATAATAAATAAATAAGTAAAAAATAAATAAATAAGTAAATAAATAATTAAAAAAATAAATAAATAATTAAATAAATAAATAACTAAAAAAAAAAATAAATAACTGAAAAACAAATAAATAAGTGATAAATAAATAAGTAAGTAATTGAATAAATAAGTAAACAAATAAATAACTAAATAAACAAATAAACAAATAACTAAAAAATAAATAAATAAATAATAAACTAAAAAAATAAATAAAAATAATAATTGAATAAATAAATAAATATACAAATAAATAATTAAATAAATACAAAAATAAATAATTAGAAAATAAATAAATGAATAATTAAAAAAATAGTTAATAATTAAATAAATAAATAAATAAATAAATAAATAAGGCATTTGCTGTGCAGTTGTCTCGGTCTAGCCAGAAGTCGACTCGCTCTTCTAGGCTCTCCAACAATTGACAATCTTTCAGTACTCTCGAACCTGAAAATCCAATCTCTCATTAAATTCTTGAAACGAATTAATATCTTGGACAAAAATCTATAATAAAAATCTAAAATAGAAATCTTATAATATAATGAGCTCTAGGGCAACACAACGGACCCAACTTGAGGTCTATGTGGCACTCCGATGCGGGGTCACCCTCAAACCAACCAACCAACCAAATAAATAAATAAATAGTCAAGACTAGGCACAATGTGGAATTTTTATAATTTAAGCTTTATCTTTCTTGGCACGATGATCAGAAAATTGAACATAGAAAAACAAGTAATAATAAGTTTACTACTAAATGCATGGAGTAGACGGACGGATTTCCGAAACATCAGCGGCTATTTTATTATCACGCATCGATTATTGCTAATTCTTGGCTTCTTCCACTATTTTCAGTCCCATTTTACTCTCTAAATTTTACATTTCTTTTCTGTTTTCCCTTTCTCTATCTCTCTCAGTCGTTTTTAATCTAACTAAATCAAGTTCTGTTATGTCGTATGTCATTGCTTAGTCAATTTTCGCACCGAGTTTATAGTAAGTGATGAGTCTGCAGGTGTTTGTCATACTCATACGTATACAAGGTGGCACGAAATTAATTGTTGGATAGTTTTTTAACTTTTGTTAAGAAAAACGTTTTTTTTAACTTTTGCTAAAAAAATAAATCATAAATATAATAATAAAAATTAGTAAATAATAATAAAAATTAATTAATGAAAAAAACCTTTTTTACCAAAACAAAAAAAAAACACAAAATTGTAATTTTGGGTAATGCAAATCTGTATTTTTACTTTTACGCTCTCCATTGCTTGTCTGTTTGCATACTTCAGCTGCCTAGTTTACAAGTGTTAAATATATCAAATATGACGCCATTTGCAAAAATTATGCATCGTCCGATAAGCTTATGAAATTTGCGCCAAAATAAAGATTTTTATCATTCAAAAAATTTTTTTTCTCATTTATTAATAGTTATGATGCAAAAACAAAATTGGATGCTTCATTTTCTTTCACATGTTTCATGATATGTAGTGTGTTTCGCAACAATGCGCAGGTATTTAATGACAAATTTTGACATTTTGTATTTAATTAAAACACTCCGGTGCTCAAGGAAATGAAATCCCCGACGAATTGGTCAACCGTGTATCAGCGGTGCCCCCACAGGGGCCAGAGCCAATAATCGGAATCAGTTCTGCAGGAATCATGAATTGGATCAGCGATTATGTAGGCAATCTACATAAAGAGCGATGGTCCGGTTTAGAACGCTGCAGGACTACAAATTGTTTTGTGACAAGTCCGAACAGAAAACTGTAAAACTTTATACTAAAACTTAGAAGGGAAGGCGTTTGGTTGATGATCGGTATCATTACAGGACACACCCCATGGGTTCAACATATGACCACCATTGGAATAATTGAGGACCCAGTATGCCTGTCATGCTTGGAGGAGGCGGATAGCACTGAGCACTTTCTCTGTGAGTGTCCTGCCTTTGCTAGAGCACGGCTACGAATTTTGGGTTCCGATATCATAAGAATGAGTAATATTCGTTCTCTAAAAGTGGAGGATATTTACAGATTTGCCAAAGAATCTGGAAAATTGTCACAGGACTAACTATCTCTATCTCTGCCTTTATTCTTTCCTATCTCTTTCTTTGATACTTTTCTCCTTTCCTCCTTGAATATCTACCCCCTTTCCAGAGTTTCAAATACAATGGTCTTTTTAGTCTGAGTGTTTTAGGAACCACCAAATCTCCTGATGCTCCTTAGCTCGACATTTTCAAATTTCAATTTCATTTAATTAAAAATTTTTTTTTTAAATAATTTTCAGTATAAAAAAAATTTGGAGCATATAATATTTTACGTAGAGCAAGTTGTACAGACAGCAAGCAAAAAAGAAAAAAAAGTTTTAATTCATTGCGATGTTTGTGGCTCTTAAATTCAATTTACTATAATGCTGAGTGTTAAAAACTTTTCTAAACTTTCTGATTAAAAAATTTGAAATTGTTGATTAAATTTGTGGATTGTTTTTTAGTTTCCGCACTGTTTGAAACTTGGAGTTTCAAAACAATGAACTATAGTTTCGTTTAAAAAATATAAATTAAAAAAAATGATCAAATAAATTGTCACAACTTGTCAGTGAGCCCCTATGCTACAGTTATGAAACGCACTTGACATTTTTCGACACTGCATCTTCACATATCCATACTTCTACAAGCTTATTTATAGTCATTTATAGCAATTTATGGCAGCACAAGCTTTATGGCAGACTTTAATGCCGTTTAATGCCGGTATGAGTGACTCGCCCAAAGCAATTGAGAGTCTATAAGCAGCAGTATCGCTAAACTGCGGCATTAAAGCTGACACAATACAGCCCCAGCGGTTTGCTAGTTGTTTGTTGCTGGTTTGTATTCGCTTGCGGAGGGATTATTATGTATTTTCAATTAAAACTGGTTAGTGTTTATGGCGTTTATGTTGATATGTTTTGGTTTTCTGATAGGACCGCCCGTTATTGCCCCACACAACTGTTAATTCCCCCACAACTTTATGAGATTTTATACACAAATAATTTGCGCTATGTTGTCACTTATTTAATGCCGTTTCTCTACTATTTCTATGCCAATGACAGGTAGTCATTCATTTCCATATTAATATTTATTTTTAATATTTTTGTTTTGTTTTGCCGTCACTTATTTCACGATGCTTACTTTCACTAAATTTTTAGTGCTTTGATAAGGCCCAACGCAAAACCGGTAACAGCAAAAGCGAAAGTTATGTGCAATGCCAATAGCATCCATTAGCAAGGGGGGCACATGGTGGGGCATAGTTTTAGGTGCCGTACATTGCTTTTATTCAATACAATTGCAAAACCCACCGGTTTATATACTACTGCATTTGTGTGCGTTACTTCACTGCCTGAGTTTCTAAAATTTATGTATTCATTAATTGACTTTTGCATTTGTTAGTGCACTCATTCATACATACCCAGGAATATTGAGATTATTCTAACGCCTGTTAATGTGCCTGTAGCTAATTTAAATGCTGATTGTATTAATGAAGCTTTGTTAAATAGGATTTAAAAGTAACATTTAATTAACGGTGCTGCCGGCTTGTGAATTAATATATTTGTATATAACTGCTCTTATATTTTATATTATATAATGGCAGGAAATATACCATCCGGGTTAAAAGAAGGAGTTGTTACTCTTCTCCCGGAAAAGGGCAATCTATCAGAACCCAAAAACTGGTGTAACGCTGTTAAGTATGGATTATAAAAGGCTTTCCAATTCGTTGATGTAGGAGCTACGCAACCAAGAAGCTGGCTACGCCCATGCGTCGATCACATTAACACCCTAAGAGTTATTGTGGAGTAGTCGTCTGAGTGTCTGTCACTCTCAAGTTTTTGTCAACCCCAGTCTAAGGATTATATTCCGAATATGTCCAAATATAATGCCAAATAAGAAATTACTCGAAAAGCCAAGCTAGGAGCCGCTAGACATTTCGATTAGAAGGCACAAATGGAATTGGATTGGTCACATCTTACGCAAGGAAGACGGTAACATAGCGAAGAACGCAGTGGAATGGAACCGACTCACAGCGAGGGGCTGACTCGAGTTAAGCTGGAAGTAAGGTAAAGGCGTGATCTCGTATTCGGACGAAATGGCGCATAGGAAACATGATGATGATGATAGGTCGGCGAGTTGCACACTCCTCTCTATCGCTGCTAGTTGTGACACAATTAGGAGTACCTTTACGTGCAAAGGAGTGCCTTATGAAATTATGTATTATCCTCGAGAATTGTACTCGGGTTTTAGCTGACGCGTGAAGCACAAAAATGCTCTGTGCGGAAAATAATGGAATACTCTAGGGTCTGAAGGGCCATCCTGAAGACCTAGACTATGCGGACGATATTTGTTTGATGGCAGAGTGCGAGTGTTTGACAAATATCAACGAAGATCCATTTAGTTACTGATTTTGTAAAGTAGACAGGTCTGAAAATCAGCATCGCCAAGACAAAGCTAATGTGTATTAAAACCACCACAACGCAAGCAATACATATTGTCAGCATGCCTCTAGATGAAGTAGACGAGTTCTGTTATATTAGCAGCATCATTACAAATAAATGGCGGGTCGGCAACAGACATACACAATCGCATAGTAAAAGGACGAGCCACCTTTATATGGTAGGTAGGTAAGTAGGCAGATAGAAGTGGCAGTAGGTCTCTGAAGTAACTCACTTAGACTCTTGCCGATCCGTTGTGATACCACAGTAGCAGCTTATCTGCTACCCCTCGTTAAACCATTTTGTTTTAAGTGCAAACCTATTTATCTAGCTGACACTGGCATCCCTAAGGTCATTAGTATCATCTAAGAACGATCAGCCAAAGTATCTGACCCTAGTGGCATTACATGCAGGGCAGTAACTGCGAAGATATCTGACGGACTCTTCCTTCTCCTCATTCTTGCAGCTTCTACAATAGTAATGAGGTACGTTCAATCTTTGAGCATGTCGATCTATGAAACAGTGGCCTGTGATCAAAGCAACTAACATAGACACGTTTATCCTTGACCGATTAAGTAGCGCCTTTGAGCGCCTAGCGTCTCATTTGACATGTTGGATAAAGTTTGGAGATTGACACACATATCCAGCCGTACGAAGTTAAGGATATTCGACGTCAACGTAAGTCAGTAGTATTTTATGGTTCTGAAACACAGAAGCTGACAGCATGCGTCCTGCCAGCGTGCCAATCCTTTTTCAATCGTGTCTTCGCAAGTTCATGCGGTTATTCAGACCCAACTTCATAAGCAACCCTGAGCTTTGAGCTGCAACTCAACCAACATCTATCCACCTTGAGGTACGGCGTCGTAAATCGAATTGGATTGGTCATACGCTGCATAAGCCCTAGGAGGATATTACAAGAGCTGCGATAGATTGAAATTAAATTTCTAGCTGCACACAAATCAAATTACAATCCATTTATTGCGGGCCTATGTTCTTTCTATGGATAAAGACGGAAAAAGAATGGGTGTGGTGGTCACCGAGGAAAAAACGGGGTACCTCCTGTCATCAAATAAACAATCGGCGAACTCTCGTATCGACATCCACGGCATGATTTTGAGGTTGTAAGAAACTTCGTTTATTTAGGAACCAGCATTAGCACCGATAATAATGTCAGCCTTAAAATTCAATGGAGAATCTCTCTCGCCAACAAGTGCTACTTTGGACTAAGTAGGCAATTAAGTAGTTTAGTCCTCTCTCGGCGAACAAAACTAACACTTTATTAGCCTCGCATCATACCCGTCCTAACGTATGGCGCAGAAGCTTGGACGATGACAATATCCAATGAGGAGTCACTTGGAGTTTTTGAGAGAAAGATTCTGCTGAAGATTTTGGGATCTTTAAATGTTAGCGACGGCGAGTATCGTAGGCGATGGAACGATGAGCTGTATGAGCCCTACGACGACATTGCGTAGCAAATAAAGATGCAGCGGTTACGTTGGCTAGGTCATGTCGTCCAAATGGATTCAAACGCTCCAGCAGTCAAAGTATTCGATGCGGTACCAGCTGGCGGTAGCAGAGGAAGGGGGAGGCCTTCTCTGTGTTGGAAAGATTAGGTGGAGAAGGACTTGACTTCACCGGTCCAATTGGCGCCGGTTAGCACGAGAAAGAAACGACTGGCTTTGTTAAATTCGACCAAAACCGCTTAAGCGGCTATCGCATCAATCAAGAAGAAGAGGATGCTCAACCTAAGAACTGAGAACAGACATTCATAAGAATATGTCTATAAGTGTAATGGTGAACATTAAATAAATAAGAATAAGTAAGGGGAAAAATATTTAATTACAACAAATTTAAAAACCAGTCAACATAAGAAACAATACCGCGGTAAAGTGAATGCTAAACGGTCTGGAGTGTGGATCTGAGAGTCATTGTACAGGGTGGGCCATATAGCGTTTGCTTTTTGAACCACCTATAATGTGTTCATAATTTACTTAAAGGTTTGACATTTACGAAATGGGACGCTATACGCTTGAACAAAATTGGGAAATATTGAAAACCTATTTCCAAAGTGGTGAATCTTCTTCTTCTTCCGCGGTTACAGTAAATGGCGAGCATTACCGTGACATGATCAACGAGTTTTTGTTTCCAAAAATTGAAGAGGATGACATGGACGACATTTGGTTTCAACAGGACGGTGCAACTTGTCACATTGCCAAAGTTACACTCGAACTTTTGGCTACCGTTTTTGAATTCCGATATCAATTGGCCGCCTCGGAGCTGTGATTAAAGCCCGTTGGACTATTTTTTCTGGGGAGCCGTTAAGGACAAATTCTATGCAAACCATCCAGAGACGATTGATGCTTTAAAACACGAAATCGAAGTTGCCATTCATGAAATTGGACCCCAAACAATCGAAAAAGTGCTTAGAAACTGGGTTGATCGAATGGCCTACTGTAAAGCCAGTCGTGGTAGTCATTTGAACGATATTATTTTTCATTCACAAATGACAATTTTCAATCTTCAAAATAAAAAACAGGTTTGAAAAAATATTGATTAGTTGTTTTTTATAGCCGATTCAAAAAGCAAATTTTACATGGCCCACGCTATAGACGCTCAAATGTAAATTTGTTGCCAAGAAGTGGCTTCTCAGTGTTCACATTTTGCCTTATTCATTGACGGGTTCTTGCCACATTAAGTTTAAAAAAATTTATATAAAAACAAAAGCAATATGCAGCGCTCAACGTCAGCAATCAACCAGAGTGACGTGTTACTTCGCCACCGGTGTACTTGGCATTGTAATGAGTGATGAATGGCCCATATGGTACGCAGCGACGCTACAGCCACCGCAAGCCTGCTCTCCCGGCCTCACTGCGCTCGTACATAAATAATTACCAAAACGGCCATGCATACACGGCTGCACTCATATGTGTAATGAATTTCAGGCCATACTCTCACACATTCACTACTTTTGTAAACGATTTTGGTGTAACATATTGCAATTTTCGGCGTACATAGTTTTGCCTTGCTCGTGAACAAGCTGCCCATGCCAGTTGTTGCATTCTAAAATGACAGCTGAAAAATTTATTGCTCATGTCATTTTAGCTGATTTGCGGTACTCGGTTTGTATAGGGAAACAACATTTCAGTGCTGTTTATTCTCGGTGCACCAAAGGCTGATGCATGCTGCACACCAGACAACGCTCATTTGATAGAGGAGAGTGAATGCAACCGTGAATGGAGAGAGTGAGAGAGTTTGCTGTATGTTCTAGAGCAGCAATATTATTGGTATTCATTTTTCAAAAATGCTGCGGATTTGACAATTTTTTAATATCAGCGATTATGTATGCAATTTACATAAAGTGCGATGCTCCGGTGTGGAACGTTGCAGAACTGCAAAGTGTTTTGTGACAAGTCCGAACAGAAAACTGCCAAACTTTCCACTAAAACTTAGAAGGAAAGACGTTCGGTTGATGGTCGGTATTATTACAGGACACATCCCATAGGGTCAACATATGACCACCATTGGAATCATTGAGGACCCGATGTGCCTGCCTTGCTTGGAGGAGGTGGATGGCACTGAGAATTTTCTCTGTGAGTGTCCTGCCTTTGCTAGAGCAAGGCTACGAATTTATGGTTCCGATGTCAGAAGAATAAGTAATATTCGTTCTCTAAAATTGGAGGATATTTACAGACTTGCCAAACTATCTCTATCTCTGTCTCTATTCTTTCCTATCTCTTTCTCTGATACTTTTCTCCTTTCCTTCTTGCCTATCTACCCTCTTTCCAGAGCTATAAATGCAATGGGCTTTTTAGCCTGAGTGTTTCAGTAGCCACCAAATTTCTTGGTGCTCTTCTATCGGCCTTTTCAAATTTCTAATTTAATATTAGCATCAAACAATCTACTTTTTTTGTGTGATAAGTTCAACAACTAGCAGACTTAATAATGTCAATTGACCACAATGAAGCCAGGCATATGGTCCAGCTAGACTTCTTTGTATGAGGTATTCTGAGTGATCAAAGTTTTGCGAACAAATCAGAAAATAATCAGACTCTGAACTCGATATTTGCTCAGACGATCGTGTGATTGAGCCAAAAATCACCAACTAGTTGCAGCGAATGCCACTGGATCATTGATGTGAATGAAATGTTATTCTATAGATAGCCATGAAACTTGGAAAATAAGATATCAAGTCATTTTTCTCATTTAAAAAATATTTTTGTTAATTTTTAATATTTTCTTAATCGCTTCTTCTGATCTAGATAGGGAAATATACGTCCTGGGTCTTGACTAGGTGTCTGGTGGTTTGTGAAAACAGTGGTTAGCCACATAAATACCACCATAATCAAAAAGTCCCCGGAACAACCAGTAATTTGATTTGAGTTCTGTTTTTTCTTTGTTAGGCTGCCACATCAGTGATTAACTTTCCCACCAAAATTTTATAACAATTTACTTGACATTTGTAAAAGTTACGCCGTCGTGAGCAAATCTGCCAATAGTTTTTTGTAATCGTTTTAAAAATGGATTTGAATTTGCATCGTGAATCCATCGAAGATGACAAGCGGTCTTTGTAGTGGCAGGTCATCGACATCGTAAACTGATAAAAATAACTATAAAGTAAAAGAAAAGTTGATCAATAACCGCAAATTAACCTTCAAAGAATCGGAAGCGTACTTGAACATTGCTTATGAAACCGTTCAGGACATTGTAGTTAATGATTAGGATTTGCGCCGTATTGCTGTAAACTAAATTTCTTGCGAAAAAAGGATCGCGTTGTTATCGCCAAAGACATGATTTCCAGGGCAGAATCCGACCCAACATTCATCAAACGCTTTACAACTGGAGACGAGACGTAGGTTTATGAATACGACATGCAATCCAATCATCAGGCGAGTGAGTGGAGAGCTCCGAATGAACTAAGACCAAAAAGTCCATGTCAGTCAGGAAAGAAGGTGTTGCTTCCGGTTTTTATGGATTTTTTTGTCAGAAGAAGATACCATCCAACAGCCATCGAATTCTTTTGTTACGGCTTACTACAATTTTTTCTGTTTGATTGAGTCGAAAAATCATTACAAGGAAAGCATTTTAATAGTCGAAAGGAAGTAATGGAAAAAGTAAGACGGCACTGATGGTTATAGAACTCCAGAATAGAGTTGCTGAGCTGGATAAAACGTTGGCATAAGTGCGTTGCAGTTGATGGGGAGTTGTTGAAATTTTTTTCGAAGTAAATTGAAAGATGAATGTTATCGGACCTTATGCAAATTACGCAGCCAGTGCTTCTTAATAGGCTCATCACACGACAAAGACCTCGACTGGGTTGTCCCTCTGTCAAGGGGATATTTACCTATGTCATTAACCTAGTCCGAGAATTGTTTCTTCTCTTTGTAAAGGAGCCAGTCTTCTGGGCCATCCACAGAAATGCGATATTTAATCAACCACTTTCCGCAGCTGTCAAGGGAAGTCAAATATCGCATCAGATAAGCCAACTAAGTTGAAGGCAATGAAGAAAAACCGATACCGAATCAAGTATCGTCGGCAGGATAGAGATTAATGGTACCATGCGCACAAAGGATGCTTAAGACGTGCTGCGTTTCCAAGGGGTGGGCGAAGTGTATAGAGCACATCCCACGCGAAAGTGAAGCGCCACTGTCTCAGCAGGTCATCAACCAGGCTAACCTCCATATAGCTGGTCGTAGAAATAATTGGGTAAATTACATCCTTCACCATGTAAGTTTTTGAAATTTGGTTTCTTTAAGAAAAGGCTTCGAGCTATTGTAGATTAAGTTATAAAGATTAATAAGAGAATGATTTAAAAGTAGCTATTCCTAGATTCATTAAAATACTCTTACATACGCATCGCCCCCATTTATATCGAAGCATGTGACCAATCAATTTGTACTTTCTATACTTTTCTGCAGTTTCCTTACCGATTCTATCTTTAAGTTCACCTTTTTTTGTTTTTTGTTGTGACAGACTAGCAAGTGCAGCACTCATACACAATTTAATCCATTATATTGCATTCGGATTCCCTTTTTAATTTTCTTTAAATCTACTCGACCTCCGAGGTAATCTGAGTAGATCTTGTGGTGCCAAGGAGCCAAGCTGGTCGCTTCTTAACACATCAGTGCCAAAGACCTCAAGCCTGTTTCAAGCGAAGGCGGGGCAGATGCACAGAACGTGGTTCGCCGTCTCATCCTCCTCTCCACATGCTGGGCAAAGTGCACTATCTGAGATGCCCACCTTTTCCATGTGCTTTACCCATAGAAAGTGGCCCGTCATGAGTACAACCATTATCCTACAGTCTCCTCTGCTTAGTGACAGAAGCAACTGCGACAGTCGGTCAGACATGACAGGTACCATCAGTTTTGTCCATCTGGAGCCTCTATTAGCCTGCCAAGCTCGCTTATGGGTTCACCTTGCGTTCCGATAGAGTAGATCTGATTTTACACAAGCATCAAAAATCCCTATTTTTCTTACTTTTTTATCGTTTTATTATATCACACTCGAGACAGCGCGGCAATCGTACTCGCTGCTGTGGAAATCCTTCGCTGTATGACAGACGCGATACCACCGTCTGGGGTTAAGATGCAGCCGAGATACTCAAATTCGTTTACACCCTCCACTATTTCTCCATGTGACATTTATACAATATGTAGGTACATATCCCAACAAATTCATGAGATAGAGAGCGTGAACCTTTTTCTTTGAATCAATTATTCAAATATTTTGTTATAAATGCTCATAAGCCTGTGGAGAATTGTGGAAGGTGTGTGAAAAAAAATATTGGCGCGCCCTATTTAAACTGTAATGAAAACTCACTGAATGGTATGAAACTACCAGATTTGTTTGTCTCGCTTTACTTGTATCTGCACTTCCATTGTTAAGCACACGCGTTGCTAAACTTAATTGTAAATGACAGGTGGCATCTATTTTTAGTCGTGCGGAAAAACACCTGCCTATTAGGCGTATTCTCATACTTCAGCATTTTTTAAATTTAAACATTATGGTTAGTTGTCAACGGACGCAATTTGATGGTGCCTAAAAATAGATTTACCGTATTTTTGTATTGTAGTATTTGGAGGCTTGTGGATGTATACACATTGTTGCTTTGACGTAATAAACGTAAAGTGAAATTGATTTCTGTCTTGTAGCAACAACAGCCAGAAATTTAAAATTACAAAGTATGCAGCAAAAGCTATAAAGTAACCCTTCGACCTGTAAGCGTTGCAGATGTGTTGTATTTTTTTCTGGTTTAGCAGTGCATTCAACTCAGAGAAGCTGAAGTTATGTTGTTGTAAAAAATAAAAAAGGGAACAGGCAAGATATTGGCATTGACGAAAAAGGTATTGCACACCTTGTTGAACACATAAATATAGTCATTGGGGTTTGGTATTCAACGCTACCATGAGCGGATATTGTTCGCAGAGAAGGCAGGACGCTTTAACTTTTTGCAGGAATTATAAATTGCTTCTTGTTGATGCTTACTTACCTGTGTGTACAAGTATATGTGGGTAGATATGTATATGTCAATATTCTCACCTAAGTAGTTGGTTGTGCGTGCATCACATGCATAGAGGCATTTATTAAAACCTGTAGAGTAATTACTTTTCAGAATACATTGCCTTCGCGCCGTAAATTAAGGCAGAAAGCAACTGTCTGTTAAATAGTTTTGAACACTGAACTTCAGTTAAGCTTTTCATTATAAGATTGATAGAGGATGGTAAATATCCTCGCGTTTACTCAAAGTCAATGCTTTTTTTTATGAAGTTATTTCAATATTGTCGACAGTTTCAGTTAATCATTTAAAAAATTCATGAAACAAAATATTCAAAATTTTGAGTTAACCTTATGGAGCTCTACTCTACTCCTGTTCAATTGGAGAACTCAAGTATACAATAATTTTACTAAGAAGAAAAAATTACGGAATACCAAGTATTTTATTGGGAAATCCGACACAGCTACTTGGACATAACAGTTCGTAAAGAAATAGTTCAAAAATTAAAAAAAAAATTACATACCTCCTACTTTACACACTTCTGTATGAAATTTTTTAGTAAACGCAAACATTTTTAAAGTCAACATATTTTTTTTTGTAGAAAGCACACAAATTTGGAAATTTTGGAGACTTTGGAGAGTTTAGAGTTTGCCTCTAAAATCGCTTTAAGTTTAAAAAACCGTCTAATCAGTTTCAATAAATATTTGGAAACAATTTTTTTGGAGAGTTTAGAATTGGAGAGATAAGAATTCTTTGGAGATTTTGGAGTATTTAGGTTTCTGCTGAAATATTTCTAAGTTAAAATAAACTCGATTTAATGCCAATAAATATTTGGAGACTTTGGAGAGTTTTGAAATTATAGCTGTGTTTGAACCAGAGAGCTGGGTAAAATTACGGAACACCATGAAGGCTTATGTATGCAAGTTCAGATATTAATTGGTATAACAAAACTACAAATCCAAGGCAGCAACACAAAGTTTCTGCATTTAATGAATTGGTGCTGCCGTTTTAGAGCCGGCCGAAATCAATATTTTATATTATCACAGCGGCTTTTAAATAGGAAAACTTCTAGGAATTGTATTGATTGTATAACAAATAGCAATAACTTTTTTGTGTAGAATACAAATACACAAACATATTGGACTGTTTTTATGCTTCAGTTCTATGGTGGATAGTTAGTTGTTTCTCTACCCAAATTTAGTGCTATATTAGATATACTTTTTCCTGTGATTCCTAGTTTCTTTTTGTAGCGCTTCTGCTTCCACTAGTCGCCGCCACGTGTTAGATGGCCTATCACATCTCCGACTGCATTGCGGATTCCAGTCTAAGGCTGCTTTGTCATATCTCCATGTGGTTTTCGAAGTGTTTGACCGATCGATTTCCACTTTCGCCGTCCATCTTCAAGATGAACGGGTATCTGCTTTGTTAATGCCCAGAGTCCGTGTTAGTAATGACATCTGGTCAGTAAACGCGCACAATATTGCGAAGACTGCGATTGATAAATACCTGGGGTGATTGTATGCGTGATGCATTACTGTGCTCCATGTCTCACACCCATACAGAACAACAGACTTAACATTAGATTCAAAGGTCTTCAATTTCGTGCGCCAGCTGCTGAGCCGCAATTTTTGTTGACTAAGCTTCTGAGATAGATGCAATCAACTACTACTTCGAATTTAATGCTGTTTATCTGAAAAGTTTGGCAGCCCGCAATGTTGACACAATTCGCCTACGCAATTTTGATTTTCAAACCCACTTTCGCTGCACATATCGCTTATCGCTGCCGTCCTTTGCTTTATACGAGTATCTGGGTATTTGTGCGACAGCAAATATATGTCATCGGCGTAGCCAAGGTCTTCAAGGTAGCCGCCCAGACCCCAGGATATACCTATGTTAGCCATGGATACTTAACGCATTACTAGACCCAGTACTAGGTTGAATAGGAGCGGGATAGCACGCATCCCTGTCTTACTCTATCTGTGTACAATTCTTTTAGGTTGATGATTTTTTCAGGTACTCCTTTAGAGACGAGAGCTCTCTAGATCGCATCGTGGAGGATAGTGTCGAAAGCCTTTTCGAAGTCGATGAGCGCCACTCAACAGACTGCTCTGCGATCACTCTTAAGATGTTAATGTGGTCGATGCAAAACCGTCGTGGCCGAAATCCGGTTTATTCTTCCGTTAGGCTACCCAGCATGGCGTCGGTTAGTGTTTTGTTGATTGTATGAGCTATGATTTCAATCACCAGACTCAGCAACGTAATGCATCTTAAATTGTTGTACTCAGATAGATGCCCTTTTTCAGTAAAAGCATAACAACGCCTTTCTTTAGCTCAAAATGCAACTTTAAAGCTTTACTTTTAAAGCTTTAATCAATATATAAAAAACAATATCTGTTTTAAACAAATCGGCATCTGCTTACCAATCTACTTTCCATCTTTTTGTCGTCTGGTGCGCTTTGTCGCACATCGTCCACTTGCCATTTAGTAACTGTGAGCTCTTCAGCTTGTCACAGTCGCCTAACAAGCGGATCAACAAAATATAAATACACATATCTGTGTGCATTCAACAAAATCAGTCAAAGAGCTTCTATTTCTCTTCCTCCATCTTAAGTTTGTTCCATATTTTTGGTATAAGCCTTTAGGCCCAAGTACTTGTAATTTCCTTAGTTATTCAGGGAGTGTAACATAAGTTGAATTGCAACTGTAGACTGCACGTGCATACATACATACGTATGTATTTACATTGTGAGTGTGGATAGTGAGTCCTAGCCGTTGGTGTTTGCCGCTTAACAAGACGTTATGCTGCACCGGCACGTCTTGAAAGCGTTGAATAAATTCTATGCTGCATCCTTTATTTTATTAAATAGATATACACTAGGTACATACTTATATACTGTATATGCTTGCATATTTGGATTGGACACTTAGTTAAGCTTATTTAACAAGCATTTTCTGTCGCTGTGCATGCTCTTGTGCACTGGAGAATTGTTATGTTACGCAAAGGATTGCCAGATTAGTAGCAAGAAACGTAGATGTACATTAAGGCTTAAAGACTTTAAATTGAGTATGTTGTTTAAGAATTCGAGGCAGTAAATATAGAAGTAATACATATCCATTTATATTACATCTAATGAAAACCAATTTATGGAGTGTGGGCTTCAATGTATGTACATATGAGTTTTTATATAAATTTAAAAAACATTGTGGCTTATCGTAAATGAAAAAAATAGTAGTTAAGAAATTGGAGACTTTGTAGACTTTTCTTAAAATTGGTTTAGTAACTTTTTTTAGGTTGTGGGAAGTCATGACATGAAGAAAATATGTATTGCTCATATAGATAATCTTTGGAGACTCTTCCCAAAAATTTTAATTGACATTTCTTACATTGTTAATTGTGGTTTTCGACATTATACATCAGTATAAGTGCAAACAAGATTGTATGGACTTTGTAGAGTTGTAAAACTAAGATCTGAAACTTTAAGGTTATATAAATATTTTACAATTTTATTAATAATGCTTGAAAACTTAAACTGAAATTTCCATAGTTTGAAAGTCAGAGTTTTAATATTTACTTTTTTGTGATTCTTCTATCTAATATCTTTTAATATATATTTTTTGTTCGACTTGCAAGCGCACAATTCCAGCATTGAAAGTGTAGAACTGAGTTGAAGAGTTTTACTTATAATTTTTTTGCAAATGTTTTTCTTTTTTTAGGTTTATACACATCAATATAGTTTTGGAGAGTTTTTAAATGTATCCGCGTGAACTTTTTCACATGCTTAAAGAGAAATTCAGTGCATCAGTGCAGTTGAATTTTATTGTAAAATTTTTGGAGACTTCCCAGAGTTGGTGTAATCATGCGGGTTTTAATATTCTCTCCGTGGTAAAGTTTAAAAAATCTTCGGTTGCGCGTGTTAGCTATCATCAGATCACATTCCATTAAAAATATTTTTTTTATGTGTAATAACCTCTGCAAATTCAATACTAACAATCCAGAGGAGATTATCGTAAATGGGAAACCACACCGTTATGCGAGCCCTGCAAACGCCAACGAATTTTAAGTATGAAGTGTAAACTTGCATAGTAAAGTTAAACGTGGCAGCCACATATCACAAGCATTTGGTGTGCTTTAAAATTTATTGGTGATAAAGTGTGTAGGAAAACGTTTACGGACAGCTCCTTGAGAATACTGAAGTGTAGTTTTAAAGGGTGCCAGCGCAATCGAGTTGATGCACGAGTGCCGACAATCAGTAACCCAAACAACTGCAGGTCACTTAAATAGCAGCCACTGCAAGCAAGAAAATGGGGTTGCTACAAGCAAATGCACCACGAGCCAGTGAGAAGTATAAAAAATATTCGCACAATTATCTGCTAGCAATAGAGTAAAGGAAGTGCTAAAGCACGTGAACGGAATAAGTTAACTACCACATCAAGGGCAGGAAGCAAATGAAATTGGTAATACGTTAGCGTATGTTGGCTTGGGGGACTGCTTCGCTGTTTGTCCTTTGATTGGCTGAGGTGGCGTAATGAAACATTGGCAATGAATTACATTGAACTGCAGCGGTAACAATTCCAACGAAATGCGAATATCTAAAATGCGCTGCTGGCTGAAGCAGAAGCAGAAGGAGCACCATCCCAAACTATAGCAGCAGCAATAAAAGCTGATTTTGCTGAGCGTAAAATAGTCGAAATATTTTTGACAACAATTGAAATTGAAATCGTTTGGAGGAAGCAAATTCAGATAGTTGGAATTGAAATTGACAGTATTACTAAATTTTTGCGCACTCTCAATGACACAAAAAATTGGTGGAGCAAGCAGTGAGAAGTTGAAAGTGGCCACTATTTTAGGACACTGCAAATTGTTTGGTACTGAAAATTTAATACATTCTTTTCCCTTGCGAAAGGATTATTTTCATTTAGTGGTTATGAGGTGAACAAGTTTAGAGAGTTGTTTTTGCTTTTGTACAAATTTGATTTTTATTTACATAGCATATCCTGTTTAGTATCGTAGTGTAGATATATGTGTATGTGGTATAGAATAACTAAAGTTTTCCTTCAGCTAGCGGGGAATGTAAGAATTCAATTGAAATGTATAAATAAGGTGCAAGTATTAAAGATGCTGCGCTGAGGTCTGATGTTCTAAAGAGATACTGAGAAACTTCGTAATTAATACAAATCATAGCAGTAAATAGATCAGACAGTGAAGTAGCGAAATTTCACTTCAGGTTGATCCGCTTTAATGCTTAGTAAGATTTTTCAAGAGGGTAGAGAAGCAGAATTTGTTTAAGTGGGGAGGCTAAAGCTGATGACTCTCTTTGAACATTTTGATTTTTTTCAGTTTTTCAGGTGAATCTGGGTTCAGATAAGCTAAGAGTGGACATGTGGCTATGCTGTATATCTAAAGATTCCCAAATTTGTTGAGAAAGCAAAGAAATTTTAAGACAGTAGTGTAGGGAGACCTGGCTTAGTCTGTACCTCATTAATAATTTAAAAAAATACATAAATAATTGGCGCGCACACTTCTATTAGGTGTTTGGTCGAGCTCCTCCTCCTGTTTGTGGCGTGCGTCTTGCTATTGTCCCACAAATGGAGGGACCTACAGTTTTAAGTCGACTCCGAACGGCAGATATTTTTATGAGGAGCTTTTTCATAACAGAAATCCATTCGGAGGTTTATCATTACCTGCCGAGGGCGACCGCTATTAGAAAAAATGTTTCTTTTATTTTGCTGTTTCATGCACGGAGGCTCGAATCTACATACTCCTGAATATGTATAATAGAAAACTACTCGTGAATGTTTAGGAAGTCGAGTTTTCTCTTTAAATCTAAACTAATTCAATATAATTTATGGAGTTTTAGTCGCTTAAGCGATCTTGTTCGAATTTAACAAAGTGCGTCAGTTGTTTCTTTCTCGTGCCAACCGCCGTCAATTGAATACACCAAGTGAAGGCAAGTTCTTCACCACCTAATCTTTCCAACGCAAAGCAGGCCTTTTCCTTCCTCTCCTAGATACTACCATCCGGTATCGCAACGCATACTTTAAGAGTCGGAGCGTTTGTATCTATTCGGATGTCATGACCCAGCCAATGAAGCCGCTTGTTCTATATTTGCTGCACTATGTCTATGCCACCATAAAACGCATACAGCCCATAGTTCCATTGGCGGCGTTACTCGCTGTCGCCTACGAAGGTTCAAAAATCTTACGCAGAACCTTTCCCCCGAACTCTCTAAGCAACGCACCATTGGATGTTGTCATCGTCTGAGATTTTGAGCCATATATACGCCGGACAGGCATGATGTCGAGGAAGAATTTTAGTACTGAACTGCCTACTTAGTCCAAAATAGCATTTGTTGGCGGGCGAGATTTTCCATTGGATTTAAAGGCTGACATTGTTAATGCTGGTTTCTAAATAAACGTAGTCTCTTACTACTTCAAAATTAAAACAATTTATGGAACACTTATAGATAAAATGGAAAAGCTGAAGCGCTTTTAATGATTAAGTAAAACTAGTATTAAACTTTTAATACAAAAAAAAGCAATACTCTGCAATATGAATTTTGGAGACTTTCATACATAGCAGTAAATTGCGAAATTCTTTATATTTATAATTGATATAAAAAACTAGTATATTTTTCGAAAACCAATTGAAGCTAGAAGTTTTGGAGACTTTGTAGTGTTATTCGGAAACTTGTAGGAATAGTATATACAGTATATTTTTCCAAAATCAATTGGAGCCAGACATTTTGGAGACTTTGTAGAGTTAATCGGAAACTTAAAGGGTTTTGTTACACATAAGTTTTATTATTAAGTGTCAAAACTTATAAGCGGAGACTTTGTAGAGTTGCGCTGAAGGCTATATTATTTGATAAGAATTTCTCTATACTAATTTATTGCGAAGAACGAGTTTTTGCTACTATTGGGTGTCTAAAAGTTCAAAAAAACAAATCATTTAATTTTTGTGCTAAATATAAATATGGATACTTTGCTCCGAAACGTATATTTTAATGAATGATGACATCTGTTAGATGTAAAACTTCAATATGTAAAAAAAAAATAAAATCATCTATTGGATGTACATATGTGGCATTTTTATTTCCAGCAATCTATTATTTATCCCTGATCGCTAGGGATTATTCAGTTTGGAATAGTTTTTTAATGATAATTTACTAAGAATTAAAATCATCGATTGGAAGTAAGTGGCATTTAAGTTTCAGGGAGTCAATATTTCTGTACACCTTTTGTCTAATAGTAAATAATTCTTGAGCTTGGGTAAATTTTTTGCACTGTTAGTTTTCCTTGATCGCTGGGAATTATTCAGCTTCGAATAGTTTTTAATCATAAGGAACTAAAAATGGAATTCATCGATTGGAAGTATGCGCCGTTTCCATTTCAAGCAATCAACACTTTTCTAGGACTTTTACAGGATTGTCGGGAGTTGTTCAGTTTGAAATAATGTTTTTTTTGCTATAAAGTAATAGTAATTAATTTCATCGATTGGAAGTATGTGATATTTCAGCTCTAGGCAGCCAATATTTTTGTAGAACTTTTATCTGACATTAAAGAATTCTTGAGTTTGGATTAAGTGGCATTTTTATCTCCAGAATTCAACCCTACTCTACTAATTTTTCCAGATCGCTAAGAACCATTCAGTTTCGAGTAATTTTTTTCATAAGATCACAGGTACTACGTATTTAATTCATCGATAAGCAGTATTTGGGTTTTCTATTTCGAGCAATCAACACTTTTCTAAGACTTTTACAGGATTGTTGGGAGTTGTTCAGTTTGAAATAATGTTTTTTTAATATAATAACAATCAAACTCACCTATGGAAGTAAGTGAAATTTAAGTTTAAGGTAGCAAATATTTCTGTACAACTTTTATCTAATAGTAAAAAATTATTGAGTGTGGATAAATTTTTTGGTTAAAAAGAAATAACAATTGAATTTATTTATTGGAACGATTTGGCATTCCCGCTTTAGGGAACTGTAGAACCTTTGTCTAATAATAAAGGATTCTTGAGCATGAATTAATTTTTTGATCATAATTTATTAATTCATATAATGGAAGTAGGTGGCGTTTCTATTTTAGGCAATCAAAACTTTTTAAAATTTTTACTTGGCTATTGAGAATTCTCCAGTTTGATTATTGTGATTTCGTCATAAAGCAATACCAATTAAATTCATCGTTTGGAAGTATGTCACATTTTTATTTTATGAAACCAATGTTTCTTCATAACTTTCATCTGACTGCACGTAGTTTGGTGCTTTCTAACATTACAACATTTAGAGCTTTAACTGCAGTATTCCACTTCGTTTTTTACTACAACTAGAATTCAACTTTAACTTTATGTCCTTTGGCCTCTTCGTTATGGGAAGTGCATTGTAAAGATAAAGAATTTAGCAGCGAAGAGCTCGCGAATTATTCAACAAGATGTGTGTCTTCTTTAGAAATTCTCGCAGCATGGAAAACTTTGTATTTTACAACTTGTATACCAGCATCACGAGGTTGTTTTGAAATTTTGACGACAAGTAACAAAATTTTATATACTCGTACATACATTCACTTTAAGTAGAGTCACCACACAATGTACTTGTATGTACGAAAATCGGTATAAGTTACTTGAATATATACGAGTATATATAGGGGATTTAGCTGCTTGAGATATCGATGTCTATGGTTTGATAGCTGGGAGTGGCAAATTGTATTGGCATTTTTGTTCAGTAAAGTTTGGCAAGTCATCATGAATCCTTTAACTCCAGAATAACGCTTTTAAAGTGTGGAAATTTACTTTGAACAGAAAAAAAAAATAGTAATAAATCTGTTCGCGGAGTTCATAGAGCACTGGCGACATCATCGGACTTTATTTTGTTTTTGAAAATGAGGAAGGAGCTACCTTTACGGAGAAAGGTGGGCGCTATCGAGCCATGCCAACTGAAGTTTTGCTTCCAAAAATTGTTAATTGTTGATGACATTTGGTTCTCACAAGACGGCGCAACTTACTATAGAGTGCGCTTAACAATCGATTTATAGCAATTTTCAAGCCATCACTGACGCCATACGGGCAGATTTATTGCAAAGAGTAGTCAAGAATTGGACTGATCGAATGGACTATCTACCTATCAGCCGCTGTGGACATATGCAGAATATCATATTCAAAGAAACAAATTGCGTTAAAGTATCTAATATACCAGTTTATAATAAAAGAAGCAATATCTTTGTTTTGTATTATTTCCGTGATACACCAATGATAGAACAAGTTTTCTCTAATAACGGCCACCTTTCGGCAGTCTCCGAGTGCATTTCTGCCATAAAAAAGCAGCTCATAAAAAAACTATCTGCGGTTCGGAGTCGGCTTAAAACTATAGATCCCTCCATATTGTGTTGTTGTTGTGGAATTTCGTTTCACTATTCTGTTTAAAACATCAATAGTTATCGTCTTAAACTTAAACTCTAAACACAAAGAAACTCACAAGAAGTTAATACGAGGAATTGTTGAAAAAGATAAATTTTCCTCATCGGAAAACATAACAAGTATATTAGAAAAAGAAAAAAAGAAGACGGTTTCAGCCGAAACGCTTCGTCGAACCTGCTGTAGCTTCGATTTACATTGTAGAGCAGATGCAAAGAAGCCATACATATCTGAAAAGAATAGAAAAAAGGCTGGAATTCAAACAATTCGCAAGTTTTGGGAAAGAGTGAATGCCAACATTTTTATTTCGTAGTCATTTTAATGCACATTTTGTTCACAACTTCAAACTTCGAAAACAAATTCAACTTGGAAGGGTCCCATTTTGTATGGTGACGTTCTAACGAAGCTCATTTGCCAAAACATACAAGAGCAACACTTAAGCATGGTGGTGGATCGGTAATGGTTTGGCGATGTGTAGCGGCTAAAGGAATCGTCAGTCCTAATTTTTTGCGAGGTATTATAGATCGTTTTCAGTACGTTGACATATTAATGAAAAATGTAAACGAGTCATGTACTAAATTGAGAATGGAAAACAATTTTATATACTACCAAGATAATGATCGTAGGGACAATTCGGAGTTCGCCCGAGCTTGGTTGTTAGATAATTGTGCTCATGTATTGGATATGCCTTCCCAATTGCCAGATTTGGTTGTTTGGAGTTGGTTGAAAAGTGTACCAAACGCAGTATTCCAATACTGAAGAGCTCAAGTCCTCTATTTTGGACCTAAATTTTTCCAAAATCTTGTATATTTTATACCAAGGCGACTAAAGATGTTATTTTTACCAAATTATATGTGACAAAATATGAATACATATCAGCTAACAAAACATCCTGTTAGTTGTGTGGAACGAACTTTGTATGTTTTGAGCTTTTTTTCAAATTTTTGCTCTGTGAATTGATTTATTGTAACTTTTTTCCTTATAAGAATATAGTAGAGAATATTTCAATTTATACTTTTTCTATTCAGATTCCCAAGCTCTCAAAATACCCCAGCTTGAGGTACCTGCAGCCTCTTCTGTCAGCTATATTCTTTTGGGGAATTATTTTCAGCCCACAAGTAACCACTATTGGAAAAATAATTTTTCTTTATAAAATGTTTTATATCCTCGATGGGCATAGAACCTGCGACCAACGCAATGTTAGATACGTACAAACTCACACGTTTGCGTTGGCTATATATATGTACATATACAGATACATATACAATGTTGCCAATTTAAAAATATGACCATTTTTGGCCTTTACATGAAAAAATCAGCTAAATGGCTATGTTTTTTCTTTATTTTTATTTATTTACAATATAATAATATTTATTATTTATTTATAATAATATCTACTTTTTTGTCTTAAGAAATTTATTTAGTCAGAACATATGTAAATGAAAAAATTAATTTAAGTGAGTTATAGAAAAGATACTAAAAAGTTCGAACCAAATTGGGGGACATCAGAACTCGTTTTAGAGGCATGATTCCTTCGGCAAAGTTTCTTATTTTGATCCCTAGAATGGGCGATTTTTTTGCCTCCCCATAAATCGACCCGGCCTAATATACATATACTTATACAACCCATAACATAGCAGAGTACTTAAGTTGGTTTATTTTACGAGCAAACGATGAAATTCAAAGCTTCTTTAAAGGCATTTTGTAGCAAAGGTGAGATATGCGGCAAAATGTTCAACACAAAATATTTAAAAAAACTTTACCACTTTCTAAAACGTCGAAGATTCTGCAACGAAGAGGAAAAGTTAGCAGACAAGTTTGCTTATGTAGTTCAGTAAGAAAAAAGTAAGCATCTTTAAAGTCACACGATTTTTTTTAATATACTTCAGAGTCTGCATGCATAAAGAGTTTGTATACATACTGCAGATCATAAAAAAAAATGGTATATTGCTGAAATCAGAGCGTTATGCGATAAATACGAAAAGCTTTCATGGTTTATAGTTCTATATAAGTATGTACATATATACTTTTATAGGTAAATAATTTAATATCGACAATATATTTTACGTACGGCTGAAAGCGCTTGCGAAAGGTTAATGTAGAATCAAAATTATAAGTATAAATAAATTCGTAGCTTTTAACTCACTAGTTCTATACATTGTTTTAGAAAAATGCCGCTTTTAAAAATCATGAATATCGAGAAAAATTGCTTTAAAATTCTTAATTTAGTATTTCCCTCCAGGTTGAAATGGCTGCCCATAGAGAAAGCTCACTTGGACGAAAATATCTGGATGATTTTTTGCTCTAAGTAAATACAAATTTTTCTAATGAAATACTGCATAAAAGTGGTTATCTTTGTATACTGATCTCAAATTGATTCTTTTTTACGATTTTTTTTTTATTTAGTGCACAAGTAATATGTATTTATATGAAAGCTCTTAAACATTTCTGAAACGTAAACATTTCAATTGCAGCTTTCATATGTTTTGAAAGCTTTGGATTAATGATTGCTTGTCGTAAGAGCTTTAACAGCTTTGAATTTAAATTTCTCTCTAATCTATCTATCAAAGTTTTAAGGCTTGAATTTCTACTTTAAAAACTATTTCTTGATTTTGCTAAGGCTTGCCTTCGCTTTCATCTAAATTTTGTTTTAAAATATACCTTTGAAAACGCTCCCTAATTGATTTACCGCAGCTTGAAAAATTAACTTTCATATAATTCTCTTATAGCTCTAAAAGCTTCAACTCTTACCTAGATTAGATTAGATTTGTTTGGGGTTGAACAAGTCCAAGCACTTAGTTAGGAGACCAGTGTACTACACCCAGTTAGATTTAAGTAGAAAGAATAGAGATAGCGAAGATAAAAACTGGGTGGTAAGATGGATTCATTTATGAGAGGAAGTGAATGAACTTTATCCATACTCAGTATATCGCAACCTGATGTCCTAAGTCTGATTCTGGTAAACACCGGACAGCTATAGAGAAAATGCACTGTCGTTAATCTCAAGAGAGGATAGGCATGTCGACCACCCCCATGGCAGCCATATGCTTACCACAGGAGTTGTGCCCTGTGATTACACCTACCAGTACTCTCAGGTCCTTTCTGCTGAGTTTTAGGAGAAAGGTCGCTATTTTCCTGTTTGGTTCTTTCACAAAGCACTTGGCCACTCTGCACGAGTTCAACTCAGACCAACGTCCTCTATGGGTAGACCTCATGAAGTCGTCAATCCATAGTTGAATCGATGCAGAACTCCACTGAAGCATACTTCCTACTGAAGCTAACGGTAGGCACCAGATTGTCTACTGGCATCGATAACAGTGTGCATCGCTCCGATAACTGGTGGTATATCTGACAGTGGCAAGTGCTTTCTTCATTTCCCCAGACTCCGTTTAACTTGAGCCTGTACGTCACCTTTATCACTTCCTTTCGGATTTGCAGATCTAGAGGTTGCAAGTTCAGAATGACATTAAGGGCATCACCAGATGTCGTACTCATGGCACCGGCGATACCCAAGCACACACTTCTCTGTATCTTGTTTAGGGGTTTTACTCTGGAATTAACCATTGCAGCCTTCCACTCTACTACGGAGACGTATGTAATAATGGGTCTAATTAGGGTGATGTCCAACCAGTGTACTATCGCCGGTCTTAGACCCCATGTCTTTCCCAAGGATATCTTACACTGCCAGAACACTTTTAGTGTTCGAGGGACCTTCTGCTCGACGTGCTTCTTCCAGGTAAGTTTACTATCTAGGATTACTCCTAAGCACTCAACCTCAGAAGACGGTTGCAAATTGTGTTCTAAATTATAGTTCTATAAATCCTCTCTAATCGTTTGAAGAAGCTCGAAAAACGTGCTTTCATTTAGCTTTATTTTGTGTTTTTTTGCGTATTTTTTCGCAAAAACTTGTAATAAGAAATTTATGTGTTTATTTACTTATAGTTTCTTTCAGTTACATTTTCTTCAAATTTTGAGTTTTTTGCAATCAATTTTCATTGAATATATGAAAGCTTGTAATAAGAGCTTTCATGTGCTGCCAGAATAGCTTTGAGACTTTCCGTATTCCAAGCTGAAGTTTTGGCGATTAAAGCAGGCTTTTTAGCTTTTTAGCTAAATAAAGACGCAATTACAGTCAGAAATATCTACATATATTCCGATAGTAGTTGAGTGTTATGAACAATTATTCTCAATAAATTTTCTCTATAACTCTATTCTGGGTGCCGGGCTATAGTTACTTTGAAGGCAACTGTAAGGCGGATGAGTTAGTTAGACTTTGCACTACGCTCCAAATTACTGAAGACGCCTTTGGCAACATGTAAGCTGAAGCCGAATTCTCGTTTCCTTCGTGTCCCTCTTGGCCTGGTACCCAAATGAGGAAATCCTGTTTAAGAGTCGCTAGTTTGTTGGGTGCATTGTTACACTCTATAGGAACTTTTGAGTTAAACGTATAACTAATTAAGGCTTTGAGGACTGCTTGACTCTCTGAAAGTATTTCAATTTTTACTTGTTCGAACTCTCTTTTGGATACGATATCCTTTTTTTCCATTCTAGTGAAAAGCTCAGCAAGGAAAATTGTGGTATTATTTTACATTACATTACCAAGGATGGGATAGTTCTGGTGGTATCAGAAGGGCCCTCCATTTGGCTTAGGTGCGTCGTTAGATAGCCACTTTGCCTAACCTAACCTTTTCTTTCATTTTCACATTTTCGAAAGCTCGAAAGTTGAGTTTATAGCTCTTAAATAAAAATATGAATTCTACAAAGCTATTTCAGCTCGAAAAGCTTTCATTAACATTTAATTCTCGCATATACATTCACAAACGCTTTTGCCGGCTACACATAAAGCATGAATATAATAAAAAAAAACACTTCTATTGTTTAATAAACAGCACATTAAGCTATGTTAGTAAATATAAAAACTAATAATAACTCTCAGCTCAATGCTACTTTCGAAAAGCAACGCTATGAATAAACACAACCAACCAATTTATTTAAGGGTAATATTGTAAATATTTTTTATATCTATCAAATATTCCACTTACGAACGCAATTAGTATTAAAAATACGTACGAGTATTGAGAAAAAAAAGAAACGAACTGGTTGCACCAACAATTGCAAGCAGCAAAAAGTTAAATATGAAATTTTTATTGTAGAAAAAATTAATTTTTTTCCATAATCAAAAGTTTTAATTAATTAACTAACTTCGTAAACTTATTTGAATAATTTCAACTCCAAACTGACATTGAACAACACAAAATATGATAGTTTTTTACACATATTGAGTAAATATTTGTTTGCTTTTTTTTTTGTTTTCTTTTTTTGGATGAACGAATTTTGAAACTCAATAATTTATTCATTATTTTATTTATATTTTTTTCTTCTAATCACACAAACAAAAACCAAACTAAATGCAAAAATCATATATTTAAATACATATTTTTATAGATTATACTTATAAACAAACGCAGAAAATTGCAATTTTTTTTACATAAACTGACGTAACGTAAATTAAAATTTCGCTTTATAAAACAACGGTCTCACTGGTATTATATACAGGGTGATGTGTGGGTGTTGTTACTTTGATACTTAGGTAATAGTTTTACGTTTTACAGTTTCATAGAGTTTATTTTATTTGAAAAAAATATATGTATATAATTTTTATAGATTTTTGTGAGAAGCACAGAGAACGCAATTTCTTAATTTTAAAATAATTACAAAGGTACAATGAAACTACGCAGAGAACGGTTAGTGGAAACTTACAGTTTCGCTTACTGATAATATACATATTTTTAGATTCGTTGCTTAGATGGTATTAAAACGTATTTACAAGTCACGTTTGTATGTATGTATGCTTGGGACAATTGAGCGTTGAGTTTGATGTTGGTTTTTATATAAAATTGCAGTCGCAAAGAGCTAAAAAATTTGTCAAATTCGGTTGCAGAAATTGAGAAAATTTACAAAAAAATTGAATATGCCTTTTAAGGAAAGCAGTGGCGTCAACATAACGCACAAGGTGGTCCATCTAACATTTGGAATTTGCACTTGTCTTAGCGACTTTTGAACTCAACTTTGCTACAAAAGCTATTGTGATGTATCAGAAATTTAGTTTATGGGTTTAAGGGTATTCAAAATATTGGTCGCTTTGCTGGAACAAAGTCGGAATAACGCAGGGCTATATGTTTTTTTTCTTTCTTGTCAGCTATGAAGCTGGCTCCCGCCGCTGTATCTGCTCGAAACTATGACGCCATCGACACTTTTGAACTTCAAAATCGCCTACAACGCACAAATTTATAGCTGAAGCCAGTTTCATATAAAAAAAATGCATTTTGTGAAGATCTGTGTAGTCAACTGAGATCAAAATGTCATTTGCCTGCGTAAAAGCTGCAAATCGGCACTATTAGGCTATTTTTTACGCGGGGCAGCTAAAGATAAATTTTACGCCTAACATCTGAAGACTACTCAGCAGTTGAAACACAAAATCAAAGTTGCCATTAATGAGATAAATGTCAAATATTTGTAAAAATAGAAAAAAAAAATCAAAAACAATTCCACAATATTCACGCGTATTTTATTTATAATGGAAATTAAATTTCAAATGCTACATGGACCACCCTGTGTATAACTGTATAGCTGCAATATATACATATATCTTATATACACCTTTGTGAATTATTTAATTGCTTTACTCTCACTCTGAATACTTCGCTTCAAAAACCAAATTTTTCCAGTAAATATTGCCTAGCCTTACCTGGTATTTTTGCTTGTGAAAGTTTAAGTTTCCCTTTAAGAGAAAAGGTGCCCTTGTGAGGGGCACTTTCTATGGAGGAAGAACATGGTAAGGTAGGCATCTAAGACAATGCACTCTGCCCAGCATGTGGGGAGGAGGATGAGACGGTGGACTGTGCGTCTGTTCGTTTCTTTCGTTCTTTGCTCAAATCAGGCTTGAGGTCTTTGGCACTAAAAAGTGACCACCTTGGCTCCTTGGCACGACAAGATCTACTCAGACTTCTTCGGAGGTCGGGTGCAGTAAAATGGACTTAATGTTGTCTGAATTCTGTACTTGCTAGTTTTCCCGACAAAAAAGAAAGTGAAAATTTGGGAGAGAGAGAGGTTGCCAGCGGTGGTCAGCTGTAGCCATGGATGCATTTCAAGATGATAGATATAAAATATTGAGTTAACTCACTTTCTTTGTAGTTTTATTTGAATACCTGATGCCAGAGAGCGTGAGGAGAGCTTCGGGACTTAACATCTCTTTTAGAAATTCTTTTAAAGAAGATGGACGCAGAACCTATATCTGTAACGCCTCGTGTTAAATAAACATAGCTTCTTTTAAAGTTGAAGGGTGCGAAATTGACTTTAGAGCTGAGCGAGATGTAGTGGGTAGCTTCAAATGATCTAATGATTAAATCAGCCAATGCCGAACTAGTTCCTATTACTAGAAGATATAAGATAGTGAGTTTTCAGGACTTAAAGCTTTCTTCGAAAAGGCACACCTAGAAAAAAATGAAGAAAGCTTGTAATGCCCTCTTTATATGTAAACGGACATTTGCCAAAAAATGGGGTCTGAAACCGTAAATATATCACTGGGCGTAAAATACGATCATCAGACCCATTTCGACTTATGGAACTTTCGTGTGGTGGAAAACGGTGCAAACACAATCCTACTTAAACAATCTCATAAAAGTCCAACGATTAGCTTGTGTAGGAATAACAGATGCGCTCCGATCGTCACCTCAGTCAGCGCTGGCAGTGATTCTATATATCCCTCCCATTGATGTATATGTTCAAAAGTTAGTGGCCAAATCTGCTTCCGGGATTAACGCAGCAGACATGCTAAAACAAAACACGCAGGGTGCTTCAGTTCTACTATCTATTGAACAGTTGTAAGACGCACCGGAAACAGACTTTCTGGTTTCCAAGATAGATCTAATAAATACTATAAAATACGAATACCCGTCAAAAAGGATTGGCAAACCAGAGTTGAATCGAATGATACTGGTCACCATATTTATACTGATAGCTCAAAAATGGATAAAGGTACTGGATCGGGATTGTACTCGGAACAGTTATCAATGAATTGCGCTTTTAGACTCGCCATCCGGCATGGCCCTTTCCAAGCTGAGGTCTACGCTATAGAAAAAACATCAAAAAACAATAAGACTACTGGACTTACTCCCAGCAAACCTAACCATTTTTGTTTATAGTCAAGCTGTCATCAAGGCACTGGCCTCACCGCGCATCAACTCAAGATGTGTTAAAGAATGCATGAGGTTCCTCTCGCTTATCTAACAACTTAACACCACACAGTGGAGGGCAACGAAAGAGCGGATGAGTATGTAAGGAAAGGCTCTGAGCTTGACCTTCAGCGAGTGGTAGAGGACATAAGCGTAATTGCGGAAACTAATAGAAGGTGGTCTCTGATTAGTAATTGAAGGGTATCCAAAGCGCTCTAGCCAAAACGGAATCTAAAAAGGACAAAATATCTACTTGAAATCGGCAGATCAAGAAGTTGAGTTGGTACAACACCTCCTCTCTGAATGTGCTGCACTTTAAGTAAGCCATGCCAAATATCTTGGCGATTATTTCTTTGAAGACCTGAGAAATTTGCAAAATATCTAAGTGGAAGGACTAGTTACCTTTTTAAAAAGACCTATGTGGTTTCACCATGGGCTTTAGAGCCATCGAGTGTCTTGTCTTTGTGAAGCTAACTGGGTAAGCTAACCGAATCTGTGATGTGGGACTTTTCCTGTATTTTTATGCAGGTACAATACAAATCTAGAGACTATGGCTGGTAGTTCTCGCTAAGTTAAACCGCCTCATTAGTGCCGTTTACTGACTCCGAACTGGCAGTGCTACACAAGGACAACATTAGCAACCCATTCACCACCAACGCAGACGTAAGGCAAGGTTATCCCCTGTCGCCCCTTCTCTTTGCCATCGTCCTAGACGACGTTATGAGCCAATTGATCCTGCAGAGGATCTGGACTTCGCCGATGACATTTGCCTCCTCTCTCGCAAACTCACTGGCATGCAAGCGAAGACAGACAGACTTGTCACTAAACAAAAGTGATGACCACAAGGCAGATATTGGTTGATGCATGCTCGGTGGAATTTGTTAAAGCTTCTACTACCTCGACTGCATCATCACGGCAGATGGTGGAGTAGATGAAGATGTCAACTGCAGGCTAAACAAAGGGAGGACGGCGTTCGGGTGAATTATTACAATATGGGCGAGTTCGCAAATCTCCAGGCGCTCTAAACAGCGAATTTTCAGTTCTTGTGTGAAGTCAGTAGTGTTATACGGAGGTTAAACATGGTGGGTCTCCAACACTATCACACACATGCTTTAATCTTTCGTCAACAAATGCCTTCGATTCATCTGTAGAATATTGTGGCCGAACACCATTAGCAACGACGCTCTCTGGAGTTTAATGAATGAGGAACCTATCCTATGCAAAACAAACGCAGAAAGTGGCGATGGATAGGTTACACTCTGAGAAAACCACCAGATTGCATCACGAGAATGGCGCTGGAGTTGAATCCGCAAGAGAGCGAGGGTCGCGGTCGGCCAAATAATACTTGGAGAAGATCGATGTTGTGCGAGTTAGCAGAAGCCGACATAACATGGAACAGCGCAAACAACAGCCCAGAACCGTGTACGATGGAAGAGTCTTGTCGAGGCCCTATGCTCCCGAGCTGAGGTATAAAAAAATAAAAATTAACGATACAAATCTGCTTGGAGTGAAGTCGAAAAAAATCGTTCCTTACAAACTGACCTGCTCTAATATATGGTATATATATTCACAGGTGTATATTATATATGCATTTCAGATATTTTAAGCTAATTACTTTTACCTAGTTTTATAATAAAATATTTTTTAATTTTTTATTATCATTTATTTTTCAAGTGTTATGACTCAATATTTCGAAAATGTTATGCAATTCTTGAAAAAGCAGAACCCTTCTCTTACTATCACCCTGTATATACTCATACAACAAAAAATACTATGTATTTTTGAGAAAGCAATAGCAATTCGTATTTCTCTAAATATATTTTTATTTTTTTGTATGCTTTTATTTATAATCTAATTTTGTATGTAAAATTTCGAAACATTTAACCGAAATAAAGTAGTGATTTTCAACTAAGAATCTAAATGAAAACATTTTCACCCCATTAACTGGGGTTAAAACCTCTTAGAAATTTTGAAAACATTTATTTATAAATAACTTGAATCACATGATTTTAATTGCAGCCAACGAAATTTTGGAACTGAAGCAACACTAACAACAATTAACGCAGTTTTAATCTCAATTGCGGAACTCAAAAGCAACAATAAATATTCTTTTTGCTAAATTTAAAATTTCAACTAAGCTTTAACGGGAATTTCGATAAAAGTTTTTTTGAAAAGAATTTTGCTTAATTAATATTATTTTTTTATTTATTTTGTTTTTGTAAAACACAATCAAACAACATAAAACGGAATTTTGCAAATTTTCTTGCTCTTTTTTACTGTACTTAAATTTTCTCTCAAGCACATTGAAGCTTCTATTTTTTCAATTAGTATTTTTGATATTCTTTTTGCATATTTTGCTTTTATTGAATTATTTTCATCAATTTGCTTTTTTATGTTAAATTCTATGTTATTTGTTATAGGAAAGCAGTGGGATCTGTTGTATTGTTTTCATATGTATGTATATGTATGTATTTCTTGGGGAGCAAGGGATTTTACGTTAAATATTTGGGATATTTTTACGTGGTTGGGTGTTGGTTGAAGGGAGGGGTTTTGTTTGGGGATGTGTGTATGGGGGAAGTGCAAAACACTAATGGAAACGTTATGAACTCACCATCATGTAGCGGATCTATTGTGTGTATCATAAGCTGCAATAGGCCATGACGGAATTTTGCACCGGTGTGTGTACTACCAGCAGTTCCACCACTGCTATTACCTGTTGCGCCAGCGCCGCTGCTCGATCCTGGCGGTCCTGAGCGTGTCTCCGAGGCGGCCCGCGATGTCACCGAACCGCCCGGCTGTGTGGCCATTGACGTCTCCGATGAGTTCGCCGCATTGCCCTGTGATTGGTGGTTTGGTTGATAGTAGTAGATAGTATTGGTAGTTGTAGTTGAAGATGTGGTAGTTGGTTTGGTGTTGGTAGTTTTGTTAGATAGAGTTGTTTGAGGTTTAATAGTTGATTGGCATTGTTATTGTTGATGATAGAGGTAACGAAGTTTGTTTTGTTTTTGTTTCAAAAAAGAGATGAGAAAAAGAGCAAACATGTTTGTGTTGTTGAGAGACATTTTTGTTGGTAGTTGAGAAGGGCATATAGTAAATAAGGTAGGAAGAGAGAAAGAGAGAGAGAGGGATAAAGAGACAGAAAGATAGAGAGAGAGAGAGATAATAAAAGAAAGCGAATAGAAGAAAGAAAAAGTGTAAAGGAAATATTTTTAATTGTTCAATCAATTTACATATATATGTACATAGCTACTTATATACAAGCAAAACTGTTACATAGTTTTAAAATACAATCAAAGGCGTGAAACAAAAATGTGCCTCTTATGGATGGCCTGGCTAGTTTGCTTTCTTAATTATTGCTCTCGAAAATGAACGAAAAAAATACCAAATATTTTCTTAATTCTCGCTTATAAAGGGTTTTTCAATAAGGGCGAGTAGATGTTGAAATGGAATAAAATGGCGTTTGCTGTGTGGCACGTAGCGCCGTCCTGCTGGAACCACGTGTCGTCTAGGTCCATATGATTCAATATGGGCCATAAGAAATTGTAAGGGCCACCACGTCTACCGAAAAATGGGCGCAATGCGCGCAACGTTTGCGTTAATGAACACTCATTTTGATAATAAAGTTTTATCATTTGAATGTGCTGTTCAATCGTGTAACTTGCCGTGATGATTTGGCATAAACAACTGAATAATAAACAAAAGATTTGACAGATGTCATCAAAACTAAATGGCTGCCACAGGGCGCCAAAATCGACCCACGCCAATTGAAAAACCCTTTATTTTGTTAAGTCATTGCTGTTGGTTACCTTCTTCTGACCGGAAAGGTAAAAAAGTAAAGGGTTTTCCAGTAAGAGGTGTTATTTGTTATATTCAAAGAAAAATGCTATTTTTTAATATAAATGATCGCATGTTTATTTAATTGTAAAGGAAGGTATGCCGTTATTAGTGGAAAATAACATCAGCCAAATGACTACCACGACCACGCTTACAGGACAATATCCTTTTCATACCCGAATTGCAAAGTGGCTGCTCTATGTCCTCGATAGCCTCACGAATTCCATCTTTGAGGTCTTGAATTGACCCTGGGCTGTTGGCGTAGACCTTCTCTTTCACGTGGCCCCAAAGAAAAATGTCACAAGGTGTTAAATCACAAGATCTCGGTGGCCAATTGTGATCACTTCTTCGAGAGATAACGCGGTCCGGAAACTTTTCCCGTAAGAGATCAATGGTTTCGTTGCTTGTGTGGTAAACGTTGTCCAGATCAATACCATCCGATTCCGGACATAAAAAATAGTTAATCACCTCTCGATAACGTTATGCATTCACCTGTAATACCTCTTATTGGAAAACACTTTAGATCCTACTACTGATTGAATACCCATGTAGAGCATTAAAGGAAAATTACAATAAATTACCGTAATATCAAACTAAATAAAAATAATGAAACCTATCAAAACCTTGTCTACTAGATTGAGTTTGCCTCAGCAAACCTAATGGGGCCCAAAAATAAATGAGATCTGTTGTTGTTGTTGTTGTTGTTGTAGCTGCATAAGCATTCCCCACACATACACGGGGAATGCTGTTGAAGTGACAGTCCCTGGCCGGATATAAATCTGAACCGACTGTCGTGAGATCCCTCCTGAAAGTTACTTTGCCTTGGGTTAAATTGTAGGTGAGTTTTCTTTATGGAACCCTCCTCTTGTTTTGTAAATTAGATTAAGCAAGAGACACCAGTAGAGCATAGCTCTGTAACCTCAAATGCGAAAGTCTCAGAAGTTGTTTGATGGCATGATTGAACACTTACATCTCTAGTATTGAGTTTAGAGTTATAACTCCAAAGTAGTGGAGAATTTAGTTTATTTCGTATTCATCAGCATTAACACAGATATCAACGTTAGCCTAGAAATCGGACAATAGTTCACTGACCCTTGGCGTAAGCAGCAACTGATGCAGCGAATGAAGATCTAAGGATTTCACAGATTAGAGCGTAAAACTACTAAGCCATGAAACAAAAAATGGTGCGTGTGGATTCCCAGGAATTACAAGGCAAGATCGTTTGTAGGTATTTATTATTTTCTCACGTGTCTACAATACATTTGTATGTGCATATGAAAAACTGCAGCCAGTCGATATTGTTCCACATATCTTTATATAAAAGATAACAGGAAAAGAAAGAATTCATTTTAAAAGGTACTCTTAAGAAAGCCTTGCCTTAATCTAACTAACCTAAATCTTCGAAAAGAAATAGCAAGAAAAAAAAGTATTAGCTGGTATTCAAATGGTCTTAGTGCTAGTCATGAAATATTTTGAGTGAATAAAGGCGAGGCCACGCGCTGAGCAGCTGAGCGGGTGAAAATTAAAACATTAGAATGTATTGAAGTGGTCACTCAATGAGTGACTTGTAAGCGGCGCCGCTCATGAATATAATTTGTTTAAAATTTTAGTTGATCGACCGCTAATGTTGCAAAAAAAGATTTATTTATTTATTTATATTTTTTATTAACGCTTCTTATTCATGTTGTAGAAGCGATACATTGCACCTGGTATATAGTTATAATAAAATGTAATAATAAGCAATTTACATTTCATAATTTAGGCAATTTTTTCAGCTAAAAAATATAAATAAATACAAATTTCAATTAACGAAACGGTATTTTAAAACTAGCCGCTTAAATTCGCCGTTCAGCTGCTCATTGGCTCCGCTCGCGGCGTCAGCCAAAAAGTAACGTGAAGCGGTTTAATATTACATTTGGACCTGCAGCTGTTATTAAGTGAGTGAGACGGTTGAGCTAAAACAAAAAAAAAAAAAAAATAATGAAAAAATAATAGCCTAAATTCTAGAAAGCTTTAGTCTCATTGATTATTCAAAATAATAAAGAAATATCCTGTCAGTGAGCTCTAGCTCGAAATACAAAGTGTTGGGCTCATTTAATCTTATCTTACTTTGGACTGAATAAAGTAATTAACTTAAAACAATTCAATTCAGTTGATTCAGTGTAATTGGATTAATTTTATTTCACTAAATATAATTTAATTAAATTTAAAATAATATAGTTTAACTTTTTCCAATTTAGTTTAGTTAATTTAATTAGCTTAATTATTTAAAATTAATTAAAATTAAATTAACACCATTTAGCCTAACTGAAATTAATTTATATTATTTTGAGTTAAATTGTTTTAACTAAAATGTGGCAATTTTTTGAAATTTAAGTCAGTGTTAATTTATTTTTAATAAATTTAAAATAAGTAAGTTAATTAGACCAATTTAGTTTAAATTAATTGAATTTATTTTAATGTATTTCAATTTAGTCGAATTTAGTTAAGCGGAATTTATTTTATTTTGATTTGTTCTATTTTATTTCATTAATTTCTTTTTCATTCCATTTTATTTCATTAATTATTTCTTATTGCATTTTATACTACTTTGTATTATTTCAATTATTTTTTTGTTTCATTTAGTGTGATTTAATTTTAATTAATTTTAAAAAATTAACTTACTTAAATAAGAATTATTTAACCTAATTTTATTTAATTAAGTAATTTTTTCATTTTAGTTTAAATTATTTTAACTCAATTATTATTATTTTTTTTATAGTGCGAATTCAACTTAAAAAAAATAAAATAAGTATATTAATTAAATCAGTATATTTTAAATGAGTTAAATTTCATAAAATTCATTTTAATTGAATTAAGTTTAGTGGAATTTACTTTTAATCAATTATTTTTTCATTATATTTTAATTATTTAACCTGCTTTTTTTTCGTTTAATTTAGGTAAATTTTTATTAATTTTAAATAGTAAACTGAATTAAATCAATAATAGTTCACATAACTTAATTTTATATTGTATATATTTTTTTTCTGAGTTAAAGTATTTGAACTAAATTATTACTTTGTTTTTTTTATATTTTTGTGTGAATTTAATTTCATTAAATCGAATTTAGTGAAATGTAATTTCTTTCATTTTAATTTTTAATTATTAATTATTTTTCTAATCAAGTTTATAATTTTTTAACTTTTTTTTATTTTATTTAACAGTATTGTGTTTAAGTTTTTTTCGTAATTTCGGTTAAATAATTTATTTAATTTTAGTATTTCATTATTATATTTAAATTATTTTTTAATATCGCTACATTTTATTTTATTTTGTTATTTTTTTATTTTAATTTATCACATCTACTTTAAATTAAATGATTTTATTTAAAATTAGAAAGAATTTTTGCGTTAGAAATATCATTTAAATTTATTTATTTAATTTTAATTTTTCATTATTACATTCTACAAAATTTGATTAATTTTGCCACATTTTGTTCAACCTTTTTTATATAAAGTTTTGATATCGCAGCTAAGAAGCTGGGCTTTACATTAATCCCGGGTAAATTTTGCATGGGATTATGGTCTGGTAGGGAGGGAGCAGCCTAAGTTCTACTCTCATTAATATCATATTACTTATGTGTTTAAGAATTGGAGATAAAAAGAGATAAAAGAAATTAAAAGTTTTTAATGAGTGATTTTGGTACCACGCCGGCTGCTGATATTGCGAAAGGCTTTATGTTTACGCATACCCAACTCTGGTCACCTGTTGCGTCTCTATTGAAAGCGTGCAATATTTAGTCAATTTGGTAGAGTAAGTTGACTGTATATTTCGGTTAAGTGATGTGGCCAAATCGATAATGTCAATTCCTTATCGTAAATAACGATATCCGGACAGTGCGCCATGATTGTTTTGTCACTGTAGATGGTGCTTGGAGTTTGATATTATCGTGCGCTGACATTTAGCGAAGTGTAGCTTTCGTATATTTCTCTTCAATTTCTGATCATGATGGATATATTTATTAAACCTCCTCATCCAATTTTACGTAAGCGCCATATTCGCTCTACAGCATTCTGTGGATGGTGCGCTGGTCTTTTAATTTTCTTGAAGAAATCCTAGATACTTGTAGGATTATTCCTCAAGAAGATTTTCAATAATTTCATTTTCGTGCACTACTGCATATTCAGTGTCAGTGTCATAGTCAGTGTTGCGTTGTCTCTTTTCTAAATGTCTTGCCCTACATATATCAAGGCCAAAGGACATCTTTATATCATTGCTGTCCCACTGCGCGTACAACTTCAACTTTACGGTTTTAATAATGCAACCATGTTTTAGACGATTTATAATTCGGCCAAAAGGGCTGAAGCATATGCAAAACCGAGTAGACTTAGAGCATCTCCTTCATAAGTGCTTCGTTTTACGCGTATTAGCTTAAATTCTGAGCCTTGCTGAAATAATTTGGTACTCCATTTTGATTTAACCTGCGGAGAAGCGAAACAATTGCCGAATCCACTTGAAGTGTTTTTAAAATATTACTAACTTAATTTTATTTCATTTTATGTTTTTTTTTTATTTCAGTTTATCGCATTTAGTTTTAATTTAAATTTTCTATTATTATATTTGAATTAAACAATTTTTTTTCGAGCTTTCACTACAATTTAAACATTTTTTTAATCTTTCATTAATACAGCTTACGAAATTTTGTTAATAGCGCTACATTTAATTTTCCTTTATTTTATTTTGTTAAATTATTTTATATTTTACTTTAATGCATTTCGTGTGAATTTCAGTTTTTATAATTATATTTGAAATTTAAAGAAAATTTTTTTCTTTTAAAAATTTCTCTTATATTTGTTTATTTAATTATAATTTTTCACTAATATATTTTAAGAAATTTTATTAACTTCCCTAGACTTTATTTTACTTTATTTCATTTTATTTTGTTTAATTATTTATTTATTTTGTCGCATTTAGTTTTAATTTAATTTTTTTAGCATTTTATTTGTATTAAAAAACAGATCCCTCTCTTCCTTTGAATTCTTAATTTTTCATTAATACATTTTACGAAATTTTATAAATTTTACTAGACTTTATTTTACTTTAATTTTTTTTCTTTTGTCTTATTTAGTTTTAATTTTTTTTGTTATTACATTTGTATTAGAGAAAAATCCGAATTTTACTTAGATTTATTTATTTAAAGATTTTCATTATTACATTTTACGAAATTATATTAGTTTCACTACTTTTTATTGTATTTTCTTTTTTTAAATTTTTTTATTTTATCTTATTGCCTTTAGTTTTAATTATATTTTATTTTTATCATACGATTATTTTGAAATGTAAAAAAAAAATATTTTTTTTTTCGTAATTTCATAATTCTTTTATTCTTTAATTTTTTTTTTGAATACCTGTTTTTCGTAAATTTATCTGTATAATTTTGATTTATTATATTTTATGAGATTAGCTTCATACATTTTATTTAATATTAATGGGTTCATTTTTTTAGATTTTATTTTATCGCATTTAGTTTATTTCATATCACTTGATTTTATTTCATTTTTTTTTAATTAGACATTTTCGGACTTTTTATAATTTTGCGTAATTTTTTAAATTCAATTTGTATTCTTTTCTTTGTGCATTTTTTTTATAGTTTGCTAGTTAATTTAATTTAATTTAATTTAATTTTATTTTTTTATTTTATTTTATTTTATTTTATTTTATTTTATTTTATTTTATTTTATTTTATTTTATTTTATTTTATTTTATTTTATTTTATTTTATTTTATTTTATTTTATTTTATTTTATTTTATTTTATTTTATTTTATTTTATTTTATTTTATTTTATTTTATTTTATTTTATTTTATTTTATTTTATTTTATTTTATTTTATTTTATTTTATTTTATTTTATTTTATTTTATTTTATTTTATTTTATTTTATTTTATTTTATTTTATTTTATTTTATTTTATTTTATTTTATTTTATTTTATTTTATTTTATTTTATTTTATTTTATTTTATTTTATTTTATTTTATTTTATTTTATTTTATTTTATTTTATTTTATTTTAGCTTATTTTACTTTATTTTACTTTACTTTATTTTACTTTGTTTTTGTATTAATATGGTAGAAAAAGCTATTTGAACTAAAAAAATGGTAGTATCTGCTTCGCTCTTGGAATGATGTTTATTCACCACTTTGGATCAACCAGCTCTTACCTAAGTTACAAATGAATAAATACGCATATAATAAAGTAATCACAACTGCATGCTCATTGATCCAATATCTTCTTCAATGCTTCTCTTCTATTCACAGGAATGCACATTTTCGTTTCACACCTTCACCGAAAATACTTAATTTCTATATTCTAATTATATGCTGCCAATTAGTTTGTTTCGAAAAAAGTATAATATTAATAATAATAATATATTAATAATATTTATATCTGAATCAAGAACGGAAATAAGAAAATATAACTTACAAAAATAGCACACATAATAAAAATCACAATACAAAAATCCTTACAATAAACATTAAACATCAAAAATTTGAACTGAAAAATTTTGAAATAAATTATCTGGGCATTTGGTTGCGACAAATAGATCAATTACATAAAGCACGGTGTAGTTGTTGCTTTGCAAAAATTTTGACATTACATCAATTGCTGTCTTGGTTTTTTTAATAAGTATTTGATTAGTGAGTGAACAAATAAAGCGCGTTAGTAGATAACACCAACACATTGAATTTGAGATTTTTTTGTGGTTGCAAATTTGTCGTTAATGTGACTTAACTGTATAGTTTTCTAGTAAAAAAATGTGTTTTGTTTAACGCTTTGGTTTCAGTAGCTAAAAGAAGTTAGAAGCTTTATTGTGACTGGGTATTGTTAGAAAATGGTTCAGTTTCATCGAAAATCAAAAAAAAAAAAACAAAAAAAAAAATAAGGAAAAAAATAAAATAATATATAATAAGCGGCATTGGCAAATTATATAAATAAATTTGCTGAGTTGAGCTTAAAGCTTAAAGGGTTGTGGCTGTCGGTTTTGAACCAGAATATTTTTCTATTTCCTTTACTTGGGTTTTCTAAGGAGAAAAAGAGCATTTTTGATGCAAATAATTTGTATTTTATTACGAAAGCTTTTAAAAAGGATCATTAACATATTTATAGTTTTTTAGTTACCTATTTTATTTATCATTAAAATCTGCTAGATTATCTATTCTCTTAAAAAATCATACTCGTTCTCTTAGTCCTTAAGTTTCTCTATTAATTAGATTTCTTTAGAAGATTTAGATTTAGATTTCAATAGAGAAAAATCTAATTTGTTTTTTTTTTTGGTATATCGTTTTTTATTCCAATAAAGTGCGTAAAGCTCGTTTACAGCTTTTTCGAAGGTGGTTTTTTATGAAGTTTTAAAAAGTTGCTACATACAAATTATTAAAAAGGGTTTCGTTAAAGAAATATTTAATTTACTTCTGATCCAAAGCTTCATAAAAAGCTCTTATTATATTAGTTTTTAAAAGCTTCTAGTTAAGCTCGGGCTTTCTTAAAGCCGCTGGTAAAGAAGGTTTTGATCTTCTCAACTTTATTCCATTGCTAAAAATAATTTCCTTTGGCCTCATGTCGCCTAAAAAACTGAAAAAGGTTTATAAAAGCTTGATTTGCATGTCTATTGTACTGTCCAAGCAGCGAAGCTTTAATGAGGCTATAACTTGAGCTTTGTGTTAATTTAGGCTTTCGATATTATATGGGTGCTGCTTCTAGAAATTTTCGTGTTCATACCGCGACTTTTGAAGACGCATTTGTTTTAAGAAAAGCTCAATAACAACTAAAAATTTACTTTGTGTTCAATACTCGCTGTTGTGTTTTCCTAAGCTTCTTTCCAATAAGCATTTAAATATACTTATAAAAGCATTTTAAGCACGATTTTTGAGTGTTGTTGGAAAGTTTCGAAAGCACAGTAGTGTGCTTGCATTACATATTTACATGTATTGAAGAGGGTTTCGTGATTCAGTTAAACGTAGCTTCTTTTTATGTGAAATAAAAATTGTCTATGGTGTATTTTGTGCTTGAAAGCATCAAAAGCTCTATATGAAGATCTCAAAAATTAAGTTCAGTTCAACGAGACGAAAAGTTAAGCCAAAAATTATATAGAAAATTCATAACACTAAATGAAATGAAATGAAATTCAATAAGTAATAAAAGATTGCTTGAGTTTTTGAATTTTCTTAGTAGTTAGTTACGTTAAGTGAAATTATGAAGATTTATAATTATATACAATACAAATATATACTTCAAATAAATAGGCTTACTAGTAAAGCTTTCTTTATACAAGATAAGGAAGGGAAATAAATTGGAAAATTAAGATAGAAAGGTTTATTTTCAACAAGTTATTAGTAAGTTTGTAAAAGCGCAGTGGGAAGTTTTTGTTGTATTTATTTATCAAATATTTTCTCGACTTTATTTAGTCTTAGCTTTAATTGCATTGTAGTAATTCATTCCTTTTTTCTTTCTTTTTTCGGTTCTCATTGCAGTTGAGGTAATTGTAGAAGTTGTTAAAGAGAATATAAATAGTAGTAAGTAAATATTTACTGAAAACCAAAAAACCAAATGAACAGCGCAAGAGAACGTAAAATGTTATTGTATTTGAATTAAAAATTAAATATTTAAATTAATTGAAAATATATTCAAAGCTAAAGCGCAACTTAACTTTTTATGTTATACTTTTAAAATGCATACCAAAGTTCGCTAATAATGTTTTAAATCTGTTAGTTAATTTCGTGTATTAAAGAGTTTTCACAGTAAAAAAGTTGGTGTAATGATTCTTGAGATTTAATAGTAAAAAATTGATGGAATGGTTCAGGTTTGTGTATGAAAGAGCTTTCATAGTAAAGAAAGTTGATGGAATGATTCAGGTTTGTGTATGAAAGAGCTTTCACAGTAAAAAAAGTGGATGGAATGATTCCGATTTGTGTATGAAAGAGCTTTCACTGTAAGGAGAGTTGAAGGAATGATTCCGGTTTGTGTATGAAAGAGCTTTCACTATTAGGAGAGTTGAAGGAATGATTCCGGTTTGTGTATGAAACAGCTTTCACTTTGAGAAAGTTTGATAGAATGATTTTCAAATGCTTTAATAGATGCTAATAAAAATGAGGGAAATCGCTGTGAAGCTACGAAAAAATTACTTACAATGAGTTTTGGAGAATATTACTCGATACGTTACTTGCAAATGTATACTGCAATCAAATAGTTTTCTTACAAAAAAGTTCTACAGGGTGGCTAAAGTGAACTGCAATTAATGCATCTGCAGCTTAAATTGTTTTAAGAGGCTATGTCTAGTTGCAACTTTCAAAATTAATCGATTTTTTTCCGAAGAAACATCTATTTAATCCAAAACTAGCTGTTTTATTTACAGAAAATTAAAATTTCGATTAGTCGCCATTTTGCTAAAGTTTGTTTTTAACCTTTCAATTGAAAAAAAGATGATCCAATGGTTGTTGTTGTTAAAGTGCGTGAGTATTCCCACTGAAAAGACTTTCTTTCTCCCCCTCTGCCTTACAGCTTCTGCAGATAGGATTGAAAGGATGGCTAAGTCTGGCTGCATGATCGCGTATCTTCCAGTGACCTGTAAGGGTTGCAGTTATACGTGAGACGTAAGGCGAGAGGTGAGAGGCGAGAGCATCCCAGCAGGTAATTCGTCCGCTGGATATTGTATGAATGCCATCTCTTTCTTGTTGCAGTGCATGCAGTTAACTGCTCCCACCTTTTTTCGGCTAAAGTGTGAAGCAATGGATATTTTTATTGTGTTGAATGGGGTATCAACTGCTACCAACTCTGCTATGCCTAGTGCCGATTTCTTGCTAGCTCATCTGTAGCTGTCCGGGGTTCTCTAGAATCAGACTTAGACAGTTGGGCTGCTATGTTCCGAGCATGGATAAAGTTTATACTTTTCCTCTTCCGGATCGCTTAAATTTCACCAAAGAATCCAAAAGATTCGCGAAAGAGTGACCTCGAACCAATTACGAGAAAAAAAGGTAAATATCAATAAAAAGCTCAACGAATTAAGCTCAGTGTATGCACTCTTAGATGGTTTCGAACACGTGTCCTACCGAGTGGTGGTCACGCGTAAACTCATGAACTCAAAAATTCAGTACTTCTTTGCGCTTTATTCGTATGAAGAATCATAACAAAGAAATTGGTTCATTGATGTGAAAATGATTATATTTATAAATAAATAGCGCTTGCATCCTTTTTAGGTATTTGGCCACGCTCTTCCTCCTATTTGTGCTGCGCGTCTTAATTTTGTTTCACAGTTTTAACCCGATTCCGAACGGCAGATATTTTTTATCAGGAGCTTTTTCATGGCAGAAATACACTAGGAGGTTTGCCATTGCCTGACCGTTTTTAGAAAAAACTTTTTCTTCATTTTGGGAAATTCGAACTTACGTCCTCTTTGAATTTCAAATGGTAGTATCGCACCAGCCCATTCGGCTATGGCGGCCGTTCGGATATAGATGAAGGTAAATTGGTTTCTCACTTCGTTAGATCACATAACGCGCTTTCAGCGTACAACCTATTTGCACAGTTAAGACTTTAATTGGGGTAAATTTACCGTACAAGAACTCAATTAAAGCCTTGTTATTATAAAATCGTTCAATGAGAAGAGCATGGTCAAAGAGGAAACGAATCGTCAAGCTAACAAAAAAGAGAAAATCCATCAGTGGAAGGCGAAAATTATATTGAATGAGTAAAAGAAAAGTTAAGTAAAAACAAAAACCAAAAAAAAAAGAATTATTACATTTTTTTCAATTATCAAATTCCTTTAAAATCATACAAATATAATAAGTTGTATAATTATTATAGTATGGCTTGATGGAATCCGTCCATAATATACATACATACATAAACGTGTGTAGATTTTGTGAAAATGGCGCAAAATGGAGTGTACGAATATATCACCTTAATTAGTCTTGAAAAAATGGACAATATAATATATGGTGAGTAGTAGGTTTTTATCAAACTTAGTAAGTATTATTAATCTCTTAACTACTTTCTACATACAATTAACATTTAGAAGCTGGAAATGAAAAAAAAAAACGAATTGAAATTGAATGAGTTGTGGTATGTAAATATTTAACATTCTAAAACATATGTACGTTTATATGAAAATGCTTCACGTGAAATTCTACATGATATATACAATTATTTGGGAAGCACATTAAGAGTACAGTACCCGCTTGTTTCTATAGATGATCGCTTTTATGAATGTCGGCCATTAGGCACACTACAGATACTAAATTATGAATACCCAATAAGGTGAACACAAGAAAAAGCCCAAAACATTTTGTACGCGAGGCTTTTAAGAGTAAACGAAGCCAATCTCGATTAAGTTAATGGGACACAAAAAATGCGTAACGCAATGTAAGGTTTGACCATCCGAAGTAAAATTTTCAGAGAAACTTTGGCTGTTAAACTTCGGTCATTATTTTTGCGTAAAATTCAAAACTGTGTATTTTGTTGCTGTACCTATATTTTTTTCTTCTAGAACATTTCATTTATGTGAACAATACCCACCTGAATTAGTTCACCTAAATAAATGGGTTTTTCTAGGAAAGTATGCAATCATCCCAAATCTTAAATATATTCTGAAATTTTCATAGCTTCAAACAGTACAATGAAGACCACATACACCCTTGAAAGTTAAGTTTAAGCTATTTTTCTTCTAATTTGTTTCATATAGAAAAGCAGCATCACAGCTTTATGTGGCTCACCCATTTTTTGATTGTCTCGCGCCCAACTCACAAAGCAACATTCAAAGAATTCAAGCAATTTGATGCGATCAGAGCAAAGAGCAAACCTATCCATCTCTACCCATCCATATCTCCCATACTAATTAAGAATAAGACGTCTCTAAGTGTATGCAAACACAAACATGGTTTGGTACTTGTGTGATACAAATCGTCATTGTTAGTGCAATAATTTTTCGATTACTCAAATTTATTGATTTTCAATTAATTGTAATTTCAAGGTGGCGAATTATGTCTTGTGAAGTCTGAAGTACTTAAATGTATCCATGACGTCCATACATTAGGATAGGCCGCTTCTTTTTAAGAAATAAAGAAATTCACAAGGTATAGTCCACTAGATTAGAATGCTGTAAACTGCAGGCTAGAAAGTAGTTTGATGAAAAGATAAATAAATATCTGAAAAAGATAAAATAAGATATTGATTCTTAGAGTAGTAAAAAAAAGGCACACTGTAACCTAAAAACTCTTTTGCTTCCCGCTAACGTCCCTAACTCCCAATAGTCAAACAACTTCGGATTTTCCAATTAAGTATAATTAGTAGCTAAGGAAGATGCCACCACACTTTACACCGATGGATCCGAAATGGATTGCGGCGTCGGAGCGGGTGTATATTTGAAAGACCTCGAAACTTCCAAGTCCTTTCGCCTCGGAAATATTGCATGGTAGCGATTTAATGTATAATTTTTTATGTGTGCAATTTTGTATGCTCCTAAGTGTTTGTAAATATGAATGTATACTCCTATCTGCTCTTGTCATTTACGCTATGCCACTTACAATTGTATTGCTTTTGTTTTTGTACTCACGCTGTTACATACGTGGGTGCTCGCCGCCTTGCATATACATAGCAATATAATCGCATCGCACAAAGCTGCTTATGTATGTATGTATGAGTGTGGCCGGCTATTTAAACAACGTACTTGCATGCATCGGAACATTGTGAAGGTCATGCCAATCGATGACAATACAAAGACAACAAACAAAACAGCAGGACACTTAACTACTCACCAAAGTGCAGACGGTTGTGGCGCTAAGTAGGGTAAGGACAGTGTGCATGATACGTGCTTTGCAATGACAGCCACAACAACCAGCAGCAGTTGGAGTGTTGTTATAATTTAAAGCTGTGAGAGAGGACGGTTTTTGGAAGATTTCATTTAAGGACATTCATGCATGAATAAGTAATGTGTATGTAGTAGTGGTTGTGATAGCGACATTTGCAGTTTAGTTCCAGTGCTTCTTCTTATTATTATTTATTGTACCTTGCCAACAATTTGGTTTGTGTTGTGTTTGTTTTTGAATGAGCAGCAGGCATTGCTTATACAACGCCACCCTTAAATTTGGCCACTTTTGCTGTTGCGTATACGCAGTGACACATACTTTTGCTCTAATATAAAATAAAATTAATAAAATTTTTGGAATATTGACTAGTTGACTAATTAGTGCTCTCCAAATGTAGAAAAAAATATATATAAATCAGAGGTCGACAAAATTACTCGTGCGAGCCGCGCACTCAACACACGCATTCTTACGCTTTTAAAATCAATTATTGTTATAACAAGAACGAAGCAACTTAAGCAGCAACTATACTAGTAATTTTTTTATGCTGCAGTTGACATACTTGGATATATGAATAAAATGACTGAAAAAGAATAATGAATGATTCCGAATGGGTTTGGTAATTTTATGAAGCGAAATATATTTTTATCATATCAGGCCAGTCCATAAGTCCGTGCGTATTTTACCCATAATTTCACTTTTGTACGATTATTCGCGGAATATAACGGAACTATTTATATTTTCTTTGATATATTGTGTATTCAACAAGTGATTTTAATCGCGCATAGAAGCACGTGTTGTTAAAAAATAAAATGGAACCTTAGAACACGTATAAGAGGCATATTTTGTATGTTTTTTATAAAAGTGGTAAAAATGCAACAACTGCGCTGCAGACATTGTAAATAATGAAGGAAAATATATTATTGATTAATAAATACTTTAAACATCTTTTATATTCATTTTAAAACCACCTTTAATTAACTGATTTAAATTTTTTTTGTTCCATGTAAAGAAATAAATGAAATAAGACCCATTTTAAAAATATGCTTCTGACCAGGAATTGTCTCAACATAAATATTAATATATTATTATCTCTAAACTAGGTTTCAAAGTATATGGTTTTCTCGTCGTGAATTTAATTTCCTTTAAAATAAATTGGGATTTATTGCAAAATAAATGGTGGACATGTTTGGTCTTTAAATTTTTCTCTTTTCTCCATTAGGCAGTGCGATTACTCTTTGCTCACAAATCCACTTGTAAAGCCAATTTTCTCCTGTACCGCAGCGGAGCATGGGAAGATGCGCTAAATTGCTAAGTCAAGCACAAAGCACTGGTGGCTGTGCAACGAACAGCGGCACTCAGAGTTGCCTTAGCCTACTGCACCGACTCTGGCTCTACAGTTTTTGTGATTAGCGAGGAGATACCTGTCAACCTAATGGCCCGAGAATGAATGGATGCGTAGGACTCCAAAAAGAAACACGTCATCACTAGCGTCGTGGAATGGAGATGTCAAACCATGCAGTGGTGAGATAGCCCAAGGGACGCTGAACCGAGTGGCAGATGTACGGCAATATGCAGATGAGTCTAAAAGAACTTCGGAGAAGCGAATAACTTCTTAACTCAGTTCCTTACCTATACCACATAGACAAGGAAAGCGATACCAAGAGCATCTACTGCGAAGCGCCGAGCGATGACGCTAAAAATATCTCAAAAAATTTTTGTGATACGAATTCAAGTATGTTATTAAGTTAATGCATTATTTATTTACACTTTGGTTTAAAAAAAAATTTTTATAAAGTTTGATCAGATTAGAGACACTTTTCTCAATAGGCGATTTTTGATAAATCACGCGTGACTACTGTCAAATTAAATACATAATTTTTTCAGTAGGTGCTTTCCATTTCAATTCAACCCGGCTATTCGGGTCATGTTCTTCGATTTCGATGAAACTTAAATATGTTGCTCTCTGGTCAAAATAATGAGACACGTATTTTTTTGTTCGCCCGAAAAATTTTTTTTTCAAGAGTTATCGGCAATTTTGTTTTTCGGCTCAAACTCGATTTTTTTTAATTATATAAGAAAAAATTTTGTTTAAATGCCCATAACTTAGTCAAATATGAACCGATTTTAATAATTCTGGGTTCAAAATAATCGTAATTACTTACACGAACGACTTCGTGTAGAAACAATTGCAAAAAAGTAGTTGAAAATTTTTTATTTAGCAAAAAAAAATTGAAATTTCTTCGAAATTCAATATTTCAAAAAGTGTATTTTTGTTTTTTTCATATCTTTTTCCTAATCAAGAGGACACCTCAAACTTCAATTAAGCTGAATGCCCAGTAGCTAAAATGAGTTGTTATTGAGTAATGAATTTTTGAGTAAAAAACCTGTTTCGCACTATTTGTTTTTTGCAAAATAAAACATTTTCAACTACTGTTTTGCAATTATTTCTGCATGAAGTCGCTCGTGTAAGTAATTACGATTATTTTGAATGCAGAATTATTAAAATCGGTTCATATTTGACTAAGTTATGAGTTTCATCGAAATCGAAGAACATGACCCGAATAGCCCGGTTGAATTGAAATGGAAAGCATCAGTATTCATTGAAATTTCATCACGGAAAGACTTGCGTCTCAACAGCATATACAAATCGTTCAGCTGTATTTCGAAAATCGATTTTCTGTGAAAAGCGATGAGGCCCATTTTTTACTAAATGGCTACATCAATAAGCAAAATTGCCATATTTGGGCTGAAGAGCAGCCCGAAGCCATTTAAGAACAGCCATTACATCCATTGAAAACAACTGTTTGGTGCGGCGTATGGGCTAGAAGAATCACCGGCTCATATTGCTTCAAAGACGAGACTGACACCAATGCAACAGTGATTGGTGAACGCTATCGCGCCATGATAGATGACTTTTCCATGCTGCAAATTGAAGTCCGTGACGCTACGACGCTACTTGCTTTCCAGCCCGTGAAACAGTGGATTTACAGCGTCGTCGTTTCAGTAAGGAATTTATCTGTCGCCTCGGACCAGTGGAATGTCCCCAAGGTCGTGTGATATCACACCTTTGGACTTTTATTTGTGAGGATGTGTAAAATCAAAATGCTTCATGGATAAACCAGCTTCGATTGAGGCATTGAAAGCTAACATTACTAAAGTTATGCACGAGATGTCGACTGAGGTCCTCCAGAGAGACATTCATAATTGGTATTTACGGATGGCCGAATTACGACGCAGTTGCGGACAATATTTGGAAGAGATTAAAATTAAAAAATAAATGTCATGAATGGTTCACATAAAAACAATAAAGATTGCCCAATTAATTTCGATTTTAGTTATTTTATTTCAACTTAAAATCGGATACATTTAAATTTATCACCCTTTATTCAAACTAAAGCTTAGACTACAATGAAATGACTGAATTAGTTTTAGAACAATAAGTAAAAAATGGAAGGAGTTTCTGATATTTTATAACTAAGAAAAAATACTTCCGAATACTTTGCTGAGGCAGTGTACATCTATAAGTATACTATAGGGTGCATTATATATATATAATTGCTGATTCCACCATTTTGTGTGTAAGGCCGAGCTCTTCCTCCTATTGGTGGCGTGCGTCTTGATGTTATCCCACAAATGGAGGGATCTATAATATTATGCCGAACGGCACATATTTTTTAGGAGGACTTTTTTTATTGCAGAAAAACACTCGGAGGTTTGCCATTGCCTGCCCAGGAGCGACCGCTATTGCAAAGACTTTTTCTTCATTTTGATGTTTCACCTAGTTTTGAACCTACGTCTTTCGAATGATAGTGACGCACCAACCCATCCAGCTACGGCGGTGCATTACACTCCATCAAAAAAAGAAAGGTACTATTTTGCTATCAGAATTATAAAATGTATTCCATGTTAAGAATTTGGTCAAAATTTCTTGGAGAGTTATTAAGATTAACGTGAGCTGGCCTGACTTGAATGTATCTCCGAAAATTTCATTATTTTGATTCTGTGAAAAAAAAAGTATAGAATATTTTTATGCAGATTTTTTAAGCTAAAACTCCTCTCACATTGAGAAAATTTTATTCAAAAAATATGTGTTAAAACCAAATTTTTCAAATATTCATATTTTTCCCAAATATTTTTCCGGAAGCCTTAGAATATAAAAAATTTTATAATTCCTCTCGTAAAACCGTCACTTGTGTTTGTGCGCCACCTTAATGTACATACATATGCCTCCATATAATGGAATATACAATAAATCGTGGCTATGTTTTTTCCACAAATGCAACCAGCACTTTAAGACTTAAATTTACTTTGCGTGTTCAGTCGCATTTGCTCAGCCTTCGTTTATATCACCGCCTCTGTTAAATTCACCGCCTGCAAGTGCTTGTGCTTGACTTGCCATGATTGCTGCACAATTTTCCGATCGTATTGTAGTTCTTGTTGTTTGTTTTTCCTTTTTTTGTTGTTTCAGAAACTTAATTCGCTTACTGGTGTGCTTGCAGGCAATCAGCGACTGATTACCAGCAGCAATAATTGACTGTAAGTCGCGCTGTACAACATAGTAGTTCATAGTAGTCAGCAGCTCCGCAAGGCTGTCTTGTATTTGTATATACAAACATACACTCGCGCTTTGCCATATAAAATATGCATTACTTTAATCGAACTTCAAATCGATTGTGAATGTTTTCTGTTTATATTTCATGTGCAAATGTGTGCGTCGTTCCAAATAATTAGTTTCGGTTTTGTATGAAAATAATTGATTTGAGTTTCCTTCGCTTTGGATTCCCTTTAGTATCAAGAATTTTTGTGTGCTATTTTAGACACTGAAAGGTCATGGTGTTCGAGCAATCAGTTGTCACTAAGGAATTATATTTAGCATAAGCTCTTGAAGTGGACTGGAATGCATATTGCTGTAAGGAAAGCAAATACAGGAAAATAGCGTATTTATTAAAAAAAAACTATTCAATGCTGACACTTATTAAGTATTCTTGCAGTTAAATAGGTATTGTTACGAAATTTCTGTTCTTGTCTGCCGGATTGGCAATTCCGTTGAAAGGTCTTATTGGCGCGAGTTCCATTTCATATTTTATTTGATGAGTATTTACGGGCCTTTGGCTTAGCTTAGGATGGTAATTTGCATACCAATAAAACATTATGACCAGGGCAACCTAAAATATGCGCAAAATTAATCATCTAATTTATCTCATTCTATCAATTCATCTCAATTTACCAACATCTAATATTCAGAATAAATTTTTTACTAAATAAAAAAGAGGTTGTCTGTAAAGTCGGTTTACTGACGGTAGTTTAACGTGACAACGTCATACGAAAATATTGATGGAATGGTTGCAATTTTCAAAACAAAATTTTAATTTTATTTGTTTGATAGATATTTTGCATGGATATAGAGAAGGTGGTAAATGGAATCGCAATGGAATAGGTCAAGTTACATTTACACAAACGTGAGAAATGACGAAACATTTATCAAATTCATGAAAGATATGTTCAATTTCGATTGTGCATCAGACGTTAATAAGTCAACAACACTAAGAGGCAACATCATCGATTTGCCTTTTTCAAGACACATTACACTCGAAACACCCCCTTTCATTTCCTACTTTTCCTATCATCTCCTATTCTCAACTGAGAAATGGTTCATTACCATGCACACAGGAAGAAGGCATGTGCAAATACAAATATGTGAATTTATATACATAAGCGCATATATATACATACATATACATACATATATATCCTCACTCAAGTAGTAGAGAGCCAGATGTCGAACGTTGTCGAACGCAGGGGCCGATTGTGCTCTTTGTCGTTCGTTCCGCACTCTCGCTTGCAGTTTAAGCAAGGTAACGACGAATGAGCAAGATAACGACGATTGAGCAAGATAACGACGATTGGACAAGATAACGACACATTTTTTCGTGCGTGCAGCCGGCTAAATCGAATTATAAGACGTTATCACGTCAAAATGATTTTGAGTGATGAAAATCTTTATTTAAACCTCTTCGCACTCCATTGTTTCTCAGTTCGTATACTGCAGCCGCCTAATTTATAAGTGTCAAATATGAATGACGTATGACAGCATTTGCACAATTAATAACTCTTTCGATGGGGGTTTGATTTCGCACCACAATGAAGTTAATTTAAGCGCTTAAAATATACCATTCAATTCTAAACATATACTCCAAAAATGCTTTTAAAATCTTTGTCAGCGTTAAGATTCCAAATGCTTTTAAATTTCATATACAGTGCGTTCCATAACTATAGCACAGGGGCTTATTGGCGCGTTTTCATAATTTATTTGTTAATTATATAATTTTCATAGTTTTTGTATGAAAAAATAGTTCATTCTATTACGAAAATAATATAAATCCAATTTCCAAACATTTTGCAAATTTACAAAAAAATTATTCAACCAATTTACATAAAAATTTCAAACTTTTTAATCAGAATTTTTCGAATAATTTGGAGTACGCAGGATTATAGCCCATTGAATTTCCGTACGATAAAGTGCACGTTTGAAGTAGTTCAAAATTTCTGTTAATTTTAAGTTTTATTTTCTAGCCGGTGGAAACAAGCTCGCACTTTATTGGGCAGACTAAACTTTATAAAAATAATTTTAGCACAGTGTTACGTATCAATAAAAAAAACTTTTAGGTATTATTTATTATTTTGTATTATTAATTTATTTTTCATTATTTATAATTTTTTATTTAAACTTATTTATTTATTATTAGTTTTAAATGCAAGAAAGAAATATTAATTATTTTGCAAAATACACTAAAATGTGTTCACATTTTTTTTTTGTTTTTTGTAAAACGAGAACATATTCCATCACTCGCGAGTGAGCGCACCCCAACCGATAAAGTTTCTTATACTCTTATACTTCACACATTAAGTTCATTGGTTTAAAGACACTTAAAGAAGAAATGAAATGTGTGAAAGTATTTAAGTCTATCTTTAAATATTATCTTAATTTTGTACCTCTTTTTCTTTTTAATAAAATGCAATAAAATTAAATGCAATTGATTATGATAGGATTTCTCTGAATTCAAATGTCGTCATCGTCCTTACTGATTATTTATTATAGTTGATGGTGTTGAATTACATAGTTACAAATAACCAGCGCAGATCTTTCCGAAATTTCCTTGAAAGTAACAATGAAATGACAGCAAAATGGTACTCCTTCCTGTTTCGAAAACAGATACATTCAATTTTATTCGATTAATTTTAGTCAAACTAATTTAGTAAAATGAACTTTGTTATTTCAAAGCAATTTTTTAATGCAAACTGTTTTGGTCTTCAGTAAAGAAAGAATTAATCTTAAGTATCGGGTTTTTTTAGCTGCATAAGAACTGTCGATAACGATAAGTTTGGTTTGATAGCTTTGAGTGAAAAATTCTGTTGACATATCTGCTCAGTAAGTTTGGGCAAGTCACAATGAATCGTTTAATCCGTTTGCGAAGTTCATAGTACACTGGTGGCATTATCGGTCCTTATTTCTTTCGAATTGAGAAAGAAGCAGACGTTCCGGAGCGCTATGACGAGCCATGCTGACTTGTTTCCAAAAATTAATCAGCTAAACATCGACGATACTTCGTTCCAACAATTCCAAAAAGACGGTGCAGTTTGCCATACAGCGCGCTTAACAATCGATTTATTGCAATATTGAAATCACCATTGACGCCATATGTCCGGATTTATTGAAAAAATAACCAAAATTGGACTGATCGAATTGGCTCATGTAACTCGTAGCCGCGGTGGGCATATGTAAAAATCATGTAAAAATAAAAAATAAATGGCAGGAAATTATCTACCACATTAAAAAAAATATACTCAAAAAATATAATTTAATAGTAACACTGGGCTATTGGAAGGAATAGTCTTCATTGGAGCGTCAAACAAAAACAAATGCTCTTATGAATACGAATAAGAATTCGAACGCGATTACTTATACGATTAAAACTCAAATTTTAAGTCAACTCGAATACGAATCCGAATATGAATATCAAAGTGTTTATTTGCACCTACACAAACACGAATGAGAATATCATAACAAATATGAATGAGGTGGTCAATACGAATACGAAAACTAATAAAAATCCGATTGAAAGTGCTGTGGGATATTCATCATCATTAGCATTATAGCCTTGTGCAGACCATTCCTTCTTCAATGACTGCTCTCCACTTTGATCGCTCCTATGTTGTTATTGTTGTTGAGGTGGTTGAACATTTATGAGCTGAAATGCTCCTAATTAGTGACCAGCACCGTTTTACTACCACTATCTCGTGTGATGATGATGTTGTTATTTTTTTTATTATTATTATTATTTTTTTGTTTCCAAGTCAGATCCATTTAGTGAGGCCCAAGTATAGCAAATCCTTTATCTCGACGTCTGAGATCTCCTTAATTGCTGGATCGCTCCTGTACTATGTCTTTACAGTGTCTTCTCTTCTTTTGCTCAGCCTTATACTATTTCGGGTCAGGTCCCCTTGTGTGATATCTCCAGGTTACGCGGACCTGAGTCCTATTTTTACACATTCTTGTGCATCGCATGTCGTTTCATATAGTATTTTCCATGTTTTTTGTGGTCTTCCTGTCTTTCTTTTTAACTCCTCCATTTGCAAGACTTGCGACAGCGCGTTGTCTTCTGGTCTTTCATAACAGGGCCGTGCCAGCGAAGGCGAGTGTTTTTGAAATTTTGCCCTACTTGGAGCAACTTTCCAGTTTGTAATTTGCAATTTCCGCAAGTCGACTTTGACCTCATCAATCCAGCGTTTACTTGCTTCCCACGTCCTCTTCGTCCAATTCGTTGTCTATACTGACAGCTTTGTTTTTGCGCATTGTGGGTGTGAGCGCAAATCTTATTCTTTGATTTTTAATGAAACGTATCGTATTTTCAAGATTTATGAACGCATCGAGCTCGTTATTATATCTGATTCAATATGTTCCGTTATCCAGTCGCAAGGGATTATCTACTTTTCGTAGTGCCTTTCATTCAAATCTCAGTAGTTGGGCGGTGTCTGCTGCCTTAAGAGTCCATAACTTGCTACTGGGTGTTAGTATGGGCTTCACTAACACTTTAAACATTTTCACTTTTTGAACTCTCGATAGTAATCGAGATTTGAATAACTTTAAATGAGCGAAGAAAGTTTTATTAGTGGCCTCTACTCGCTCGTTTATTACTTCAGATATGTCGGGATTACTATTGATATCGGCCTTAGTAGTTAAACTTGCCAACTCTTTCTATGGAGTTTTCGTCGATTTCAATATGAACTCGTGGTTATTAATGGACATATGAAATATCTGACCAAAGGAAGCTATAATATTTCTGCATTTCTATTGAAATTGAGTGAGACTGCCTATTATTCTAGGAAGTTTTTATTTAATACTAAATTTACTATAGATAATTTCGATGCACTATTAAGTTTGCCTAAGTAACTTAACACACACTTAAAGTAAAATAAATTTGGCTTTGCTTATCTTTTTTATTACATTTTGTCCATGATATCTTCCCATCAGTTGGTCATAATTTTGGCAAAATCAAACCAACAACTACTTTAAGTCACCAGAATTTCGTGGTAGTTGAGCTGGCTTTAATTTTCCATATCAATGATAGTTAAAATAATAAATCGAATTAAAGTATTAAAACTCGAAACTTTCATGCCTTTCGTTGAAGGGACTGCTCAAAATTACTTGTCACATATTCATGCATACATACATAACATAACATACATGCATACGTATAAACATACATTAAGACTGAAATCCATACCACTCCGTTATCCGCATATACCAGTACTTAAGTACTTTAGAGAATTTCATTATTCTTATCTCACGCAATGCGATTCCTGAGTTTGTGTGAAACACATTTACATGCACTCATAAAAGGAAATTCGTAAACACGCAAACTTGCGTACATAAACACACTCTCATGCACAAACACACCTGCATAGTAAACTCTCGTAATAGTTGTGAAACTGGTTAGCATATATTCGTACTTATGTGGCTTGAAGTTTTTCAGTACACGTGTCTATGCGCCTAAAACTATACTCTTTATCCTTCTACGAATTTTCTTCTGCATAGAATGTAAACCAGATAGTTTGTAATGGAGTTCATATTTCAAATGGAAATACTTAAACTTAATTGCCTCAAAAGTGTTTCCGTTCATCTGATTACTTGACTGACTAACTGGCTAACTCTCTACCAAGCTGTTGTGTTAATAACTGGTTACCTGCTAGTGTTGCATGGCACACATACCAACGCACACTGCAGTTCATACTGGTAAAAACAACCACGCCAAATAAGGACACGTGAGAGTTATTATAACGAGAAGTTTCTCAAGTTAAACTGAGTTAGGGAAGAAATATAACAAAAATACTCAATGAACACTTAGCAAACTTTTCTTCGCAATTCTTCATTCTCTCTTTAAATGCACGTGATAGAAAACCCTTGCTAGGGATCTACTGGAGTAAGGACACCTTTTGTCCCATGCGTCTACGTGACAGCGCAACTGTAACAGTTATTATCTCTAGCTAGAGTCACACATTAGAAAAATTACCATTTTCCATTTTCTTGAACTCCACTAGTAGAACTCCATCTCTAGCTAGAGTCGCATTAGAAAAATTACCATTTTCCATTTTCTTGAACTCCACTAGTAGAACTCCACGATAGAAAATGTAAACCTTGAGGTAAGGTTGAATTTACTGTTCTGTCCCACGCATTTTCCCGTGAGTAAACGCGAAAAAAGAAAATCAGTAATGGATTTCCAACGTAATAGTGTGATTGCATTATATTTGGCTGGAAAATCACAACCAGCGATTGTTTGTGAGCTCGAGCACCTTAAAGTAAATAAAGTTTTTGTTTATCGCACCATTACTCGTTACAATGATACTGGTAGAATCGCGAAACCTCAAAAGACTGCAACGTCACGTGAAATGGTGAATGAATCCCCGATAAAGTGCTAATCAAATGGCGAAAGAACTGAAAATATCTGGCAGTAGTATCCGCCACATATTGAAAAATGATCTCAAAGTCAAGCCTTACAAGATCCAAAAGGTGCATGATCTCACACCAATATAGCAACAAGTCAGACTTGACAGAGCGAAGGAGTTGAGAAAATTGTTCAAATTGAGCAATTCGTAAACTCCTAAAACGATAGGGTTTATTTGACCGACCGTTCATACGATTGGCCACCAGGAGGCAGCACCCACCACAGGTAATGGTTTGGGCCGCTGTAACCGCAGATGGGCGCTCTCCTATCGTTTTTATCGAGCTTAACGTCAAGGTAAAGGCGAAATGTTATTGGCAAAGTACTCTGCCGCTTCGTACTCTCTTGCTTCCGTGGGCAGACAAAAATTTCGTTGGCAGACCAAGGATGTTTCAATAGGACTCGGCACCGTCTCATAAAGCTCGAGTGAACCAAGAATGGTTAAACAATAATGTTCCGCACTTCATAGCGTCCACACTATGGGTTTCCATTATCATTCTCTTTGGGCCATTTTGGAGATCAAGTTTAAAACTAAAAGATTCACCAGTCTCGAGGCGCTGGAAAAAGCCATTGTTCGCGAGTGGGCCAAAATGCCACATTCGGGCAGCTTGCGACTCATTTTTGGACCGTCTCAAGGTCAAAGTCAAGGCAAAAGGAGGTCATATTGAGCAAAAGTAAATTGATTCTTAATTTTGTATTATTTTTACATATTTTTTACTTTGATTTGAATAAACGTAATTTCCCAAACTAAATTTATGGCATTTTTAATTGGTGTATACTTCAGCTGTCTAGTTCACAAGACAAGTTCTAGTTGATAAGAGTCAAATTTGATTGACGTACGATGCAATTTGCGAAAACTATAAATCTTCTGATAGAGTGATTAATTTTGCGCCACATTGTCTTAATCCCATGTTCCCATGTATAATACTAGCAACTTGCAGCTTGGTTCACACAAATTTATCGCAAAATAAGCCTTATAAATACAAAATTTACTATAATTAATGAATTATAATAAAAATGAAGATATTATAAAGAAATATTTTTTTGGATCATTTTAATACTATGGATATGATTGAACAGAATAGAAGATGAAATGAGTTCCAAAAAGAAGCTATATATACATTAAATGGTGGGTACATCCTTTTCGGGTGTTTGACCGAGCTCCTCCTCCTATTTGTGGCGTGAGTCTTGATGTTGTTCCACAAATGGAGTAGCCTACAGTTTCAAGCCGGCTCCGAACGGCAAATATTTTTATGAGGAGCAGAAATATACTTGGAGGTTTGCCATTGCCTGCTGAGGGGCGACCGCTATTTGAAAAAACTAATATATACATAAGTACTATTATTATTTCATCTTGAATACATAAGTATTATATATTCGCTCGCGGATTTCCCAAATCATCAAAACATATAAAGTTACTTTAATTATAACACAGGATAGAACTACGAAACATAATCGGCGGCCATGTGTAATGCATTGATATGGTCTAAATCGGTCACCTTAAGTGTTTGTCTGGGAGCATAATTCGACTGGGTACTGGATTGGTTAAATTGAAATAGAAGTTTCGTCTGTATTACCGGGATTATTGGAATCAAATGTTTACTTCAGCATTACAGCTAGTCAAATTTCCATACTCAATCAAATGCATTTTAACCGCATCAGCTGATCAGCAGTCTAGACCTATTGCATAATATTGGCAGATTTTTAATAATTATTATTATTATGTTTATGTGGCGGCATTTCGGGAGGGTTGAGAGAATTTAAAATGTGTATTAGGCGATGTACTGCCTCGTTGGTATCTGTGCGTATTGCATAGAAAGACTGGGCTTTCTCATAACATTTTAAAAATACTAAGACATTAACTGCATCCATCTGCTCATTGGTAGCTGATAATATTGCTCGCTCTTTAAAGCAGTCCACCAACTAAGGTATAAGATTGCTAATTTTATGCTAAATTTTCTCAATGAGATCTTCATTATTATGCAATTTTGCAAATACAAATATTTGTTAGATCGACGTATCCATTTTTTTAAGCTGCAATGTATTCATATACAGCTCTCTCTTCCTCTTCAGCTCCAGCTTCCCTTATGACTACTGGCGAAACCAATTGAAAGTCTCTAGAAAACAAAATCTTATAACCGCTTATTGCAATAATCTTCTTGCTAAACTTATATAACATATAGACCTTTATAATACATAGAAGCTTCATCTTAAATAATCAATCTACAATCACGTAAAAATTTTTAAGTAAAGTTTTCCTTCGGCCCATTACATAGACAGACGCATCTTCATCGGTGAAGTGCGATTTTAAACGCAGCATAAGTTTCTTGCGAAAAAAGTTGCTGCTTGATAATTTGGCAATTGTCGAATGCCCTCAAAGTCAACATAATCCACACCATCAGTCGAATCTATGTAGGAGAGTTAATAAAAATTGCACCTATTTAAACAGTGCCATTGTACAAAGCCGCGTGAGATTGTTGAACCAAGTCATATCCCAGGGTTTTTCAATAGGTGCGCCTCAACTTTTTTCCGATAGGGAGGGCGAACGACGCAATATTTTTTCCTTTTCGTTTGTCATTTGTAAACTTCATTAGTATACATTTCATCATGGAACGCTACACACTTGAACAACGATTGCAAATCGTGCAAATTTTTTATGAAAATAATCGTTCTGTTGCTGCTACTTTAAGAGCATTACGGCCATTTTACGGTCCATTTAACAAGCCGTCCCGTTTTGGGGTTATGTGAAGTCATTGGTCTACAGTAACAAGCCGGCGACGATTTGTGAGCTCAGAGCCAATATTGAACGCGAAATTGCTGGAATTTCGGCCGATTTATGCAAAAGAGTGGTCGAAAATTGGGTTCAACGATTGGACTTCGTAAAACGTGCACGCGGTGGTCATGCAAAAGAAATCGAATTTCATACTTAAATGTATATGTTCAAACTCGATAATAAAAAAAAAATAGTTAAAAAAGTCAAACCGTTTGTTTTTTATTCAAAAAAGTTCAAAAGTTGAAGCGCTCTTACTGAAAAACCCTATAGAATAGCATACATCGAGCTTCTACAGTTTGTGTTAGAAGAGAAGAAGCGGTTTTTTCTTGTAACTTCCAGATATATTTCGTTCTGCTTTTTGCTGCGTAATAGTCCCACTCAAGGGCTACGACGCCAGTCTAACTCAGGTTAGCGTCGTTCGAAACTTTCCCGTAAACGCAACCAAACAAAAATGAGTGAGAAGTACGTAAAGCGTTTTTTATGCAGGCATTCGAAAGGGCGGAAATTATCTTACGCCGCGACTGTAAAAGGGATTGACAAATCAAAAAAAATTGTTGTTGTGATGTGGAATCAGCGGTATAAGGTGTATGACTGGCTTGATGACTTTTTCGAGCGCGGCTTGAAGCGAGTGACGAGGATAAAGTGAGCAGGATAAAGTGATCGTCCAACTTTTTAAGCGGGACCCTTCTTTGTGACCACGCCAACCACAGTTCTTGCTAAAAAGGGAATAGATGTGAGTATTAATACCATCGAACGTTGACTGAAGGAGGCGCACATATCCTACCGTCTTACATCATCAGAACCACTGCTCTCAGGAAAACACATTGCGAAACAAGAAAATGGCGTCACAGTATTGGACTGGCCTTCCCAGTCCCCAGACGCCAACCCCATTGAAAATGTGTGGGGAACTATGACTGTTTGTCGACGAACTACGATGCCTGGCTATACTCGACAACGATGAAGGCTATACGTTTTAATGAGTAATTGCGACTCGTAGTTTTGTACATACTTTCATGTAAAAAAATTTTAAATATATATCTTTTACACTTCATGAGTAATCGCGGTTCTTTTTTTCTGCCACAGACTGTAAATGAAAAGAGTTTATTTAATACCTCACATAACATTCAGCTTTTTTTATGTCATTTCGATCCGTTCTAATGAAAAATCCTATACGAGTACAACCCCAAAGTATGCTAGTAAGACTATAAAGGTTAACTTTAATTATATCGACTACATTAGTTTTATTCCATTTAAGGAAGCTTCGCCGTGGTTACGAGTAGAAATTTATTTTAGATAACCTGAAGTGTCAATTAGGTCTTTTGGAAAAGTAATGTGACTGGTTGGGTTCCTATCACGCAACGACATACAAAAATCAAATCCTGACCCTCGCATTCTAGCCAAGTCACAACCAACAGAAATAAGTTCTACTCTGTGATGTATTCTTTTTAACTTTATTTTGAAAACGTAACATTTATTTGGAGTACCCTTTATGTGCATTATTGCGTCAGGCCAACAACAAAAAAACCAAATAAGCGCATATACAACTTTTCAACAGTGCATAAATCACTTGATTTGTTTATAATTTTGTCGTTTCATGTCAAAACCCATCGGCAATCAGCACTCAGTGCGCGCCAATATTTGTAAGCTTAGTTTTGCTTCTTGCCTGTGATTATTTTGTTGTGAAAGCAAAACACCGAAACAACAATGAAGCGAGTGCACAACACAACAAATTGAATAGAAAGAGGCAATGCAAACAAAAAGGCTTTCAAATATTGACTTGAATTCATACAACTAGACAAACATACAAATATTCATACATACACACACATATTATTTTATTTGTTTGTGTGTTTGCTTGTTTATTCTTTGGTATAATAAAATGCAGTTCCAGTGATGGCATTGAAATTTGGAATTATGCATTTTCTTGCGTACAGCCAAGTATTTTACTTACATCCATAGATATAAAGTGGGGAAAAAAGAGAAGTGAAGGGCATGGAGAATTTCTAGCTACAGGGCTAGCAAATAAGTGGTACTCGTATGGCAAAAATTTGCATTTGCCTTACAATTGTTAACTGAATGGCATGGATGTTTGTGTGTTTGTTTATATTTATTTTTGTTTATAAATGCATACATACACACGCACTCATACGTATGCACTCATGCATTTATTAGCATACATATTTGCTTGTGTAGTTCAATGTGTTTTATTTATCATTTGGCAGCTGCAAATTTGAATTAAATTTTGTCTCTTAGCAGAAACTTTGTATTGATTGGCTACCATAGATTAAAGACTTCGAATTTTGTGCCTTTTAGAAAATGTCTGAGGTCATTCTTAGCTTTCGGAATTGCGAGTGAAATATCGAATTCTGTGAATTGCTTTAATTTGCATTTCAAATCATATTTATAGGAATGTTTTATGACCGTTCCGTAGGCAAATGGACGCATGTTAGGGGGGGATGTATGCGTGGGCGTTTTTGTGCATGCCTCAACAAACTCTGAAATCAATGAACCGATTTCGAACTGATTTTGAGAAATACTCTAGTCTGGAAAGTAATTCATTCAGTTTGATGGCGATCAGAATAAAAATAAAAGGGTTGCCATATATTTAAAAATGAAATTCTATATAATAAGTTAAATAAAATGTTCCAATATGAGTCTAAAATAAAATGTTTTTAAGAATACTTTAATTCATATATTTTTTATGGGGGTTACCACCTATATTTAAAACTAAATTTAATTGAACATGTAATAAGTTAAATAAAATATCACAAAATGGGTGCCAAGCGATATGTATTTAAGTATGCTTTTGCCCAGAAATTTTGGCCTAGATGGGTTGCCACATCTTCGAAAAGTGCAATAGGTAATAAGTTAAATAAAACGTTGCAACATGCATATTGAATGCAATCTATTTAAAAGTCTATCTAAAAAGTCTATCAGCAAAATTTTTCAATAGGGTTGCCATCTATATATGAAATTGAATTTAATTAAATATGTAATAAGTTTAATAAAATATTGCAAAAATAAAGTATTAAAAAAGTATTTAAGTAAAGTTTTGTCCACAAACTATCAGCAAGTTTTTCAATAGGGTTGCCATCTATATATGAAATTGAATTTAATTAAATATGTAATAAGTTTAATAAAATATTGCAAAAATAAAATATTAAAAAAGTATTTAAGTAAAGTTTTGTCCACACTCTATGTAATGGGGTTGCCACTTTTCTAAAAACTGAAGTATGCAATAAGGTAAATGAAATGTTCCAGTATGGGTATCAAAAGAAATGCATGGTTGAAATGTAAGGTCGCCACCTATATATAAATAAAATTTGATTTAATTAAATATGTGATAAGTTAAGGCCGGCGGGCCAATTAAAAGGTCAAAAAAATCGATTTTTTTTTCCTGAAATCAATAACTTAGATATTCAAGAACATGAGACACAAATTTTCAGAGTTAAATTCCAAGTATTTGCAGAGCTACAGAGCCGAGCGTAGTGCGGCGTCGAGCAACCGTGCGTTTATTGTTGTAGCGCTCCGCCCATTTTCTCGGCTTTTCATTTTCACGATTTTACCTAATTTATGCACACGATTGCAAAAAAACTAAACGAGCTATCCATTTCATTCAAAATGCGTTATCTTCAGTATTGTTTTCTCTTCTATGTGAACTAAAAAAACATCCAAAAACTTTTTTTAAGCGACTTTTTTACCCAGTTGAAGAGTTTTTTTTCCCTTGAAAAACCACTTTTTTTTCTACCTTCCCCAAAAATTCGAATTTTACGTGTTTCTCCCAATCTTCTTAGTTCACATCGAAGATAATTACATCAAAATTAATAATCTTTTTTTTTTTTTGTTTTCAGATGAAAATTGCAAGTTGTATCTTGTACAGAAGTTGGATACTTCAGTGGCAAGGCGCTCTGGGAATCTACTGAATTTAGGACATCTAATTGGCCCGCCGGCCTTAAATAAAATAGTACAAGTATTATTTTACCAACAACCCTTGTAATAGGGTAGCTACTACTCAAAAAAACAAGGATACATGTAAAAAGTTAAATAAAACCGTGCAAGAAGAGTAGCAAACGCCAAGTTAATATGTATAGTTTTGTTCACAAATATGGCAATAAGGTTGCCACTTCTTCAAAAAAAGGAAACATATAAAAAGTTAAACAAAAAATTCAATATGTGTATCAATTGAAATATATAATATATATACCTATATATGTAATTGGCGCGTACACCCTTTTTGGGTGTTTGGCCGAGCTCCTCCTCCTATTTGTGGTGTGCGTCTTGATGTTGTTCCACAAATGGAGGGACCTACAGTTTCAAGCCGACTCCGAACGGCAGATATTTTTTTATGAGGAGCTTTTTCATGGCAGAAATACACTCGGAGGTTTGCCATTGCCTGCCGAGGGGCGACCGCTATTAGAAAAATGCTTTTCTTAATTTTGGTATTTCACCAAGATTCGAACCAACGTTTTCTCTGTGAATTCCGAATGGTAATCACGCACCAACCCATTGAAATATATAAATATATTAATATTATATTTTATTTAAGAAAACTTTAACCCACAAATTTTTCAATAGGGTTGCCACCTATGAAATTGTATTTAATTAAATACGTAATGAGCTAAATAAATAATTCCATGAAGAGCAGCAAAGAACGTGTAGTTAAGCATTGGTTTTCCGGCAAATATTGCAATAGTGCTGCCACTTCTCTAAAAATTAAACATGAAATCAAATTTATTATGAATTTTTTCATAGGGTTGCCATATATATAAAACTAATCTCAATTAAGTGGGTGATAAAACCCAAAAAAAAAACCTCTCCTAGGTGTTTGGCCAAGCAAATGGAGGGACTTATACTTTGAAGCCGACCCCGACCGGCAGATAAGTTTTACAAGAAGGGTAGCAAATTAATTTTTTGCCCGGAAATTGTGTAATAGGGTTGCCAGTTCTTTAAAAAATTAAACAACTAATAAATTAAATAAAAAATTGCAATATGGGTATCAAACGTCGGATTGTTTTTGTGAAAAGTTGTTTACTTTGCGAAATGTACTTCCCAGGTTTGGCATTGACTTACAAGAAAAGATTGTTATTCGAAAATAAAACATTTCTTTCACTCTACATTTCATCTTCCCAGCCCCCGCCGAGTATTGGACGCGGACATAATCGAAATGTAGTGACGTTCAAAATCCTCAGTACAGCCTAAATTTTTAATTACTTTCGTGCTTCTACACTTCATTTCTTCCATTAATTTTGCAATTATTTGCCATTTAATTGTAGATTCGTACAACACAAATGGCATTCCCAAATAGCCCCAGGGCGGCCTTTCAATTATAAGAGTATTTGCAATTTGATTAAGTGTTCGATTAGCATATCACTTACGTACGTACATAAGTGGATGTATTTGTTTTTATTGCATCATAAGTTTTAACCATTTCAATTGGAGTTGGATTTATCGCTCAAATGTTTTATTTAGCAACTGCAGAATTTAATACACAAACACACAAGGCTTCGAGGGAATTAGACAAATGCTCGAATTTATTAGCTGAAACATACCTATAAATTATTAAATTTGTGATTCGGCTGATCGCCTACAAACTGTTGCTTTCGTAAATAAATAACTCAGCATGCAAATCAATGAAATTCTCTTGCGGTTACCTCCAAATGAATATTAGTTTCACAAATTTTGTAAACGATTTTTTATTGCAGAAATATATTTATTAAATTGGAAATATTTTGCCATTGGGAAAAGTCGAAATTGAATTTGTGAGTAGATTTTGTTTTTTTTTACGCAAAATGCTTTATATATTTATGAAAGTTTAATATAATTGCGACTGGCTGCCAAATTAACATCAAGAAAGCCTTAAAGAAATGTTATAGTAGAGCTAAGAAAATATTAGGGAATTCTTAGAGCAATGTTGGAGAAATATCAAAGAAATGTTATAGAAATGCCAGAAAAACTTAAAAAAAATGTTGAAGTAATATTAAAAAAATATTAGAGAAATGTTAGGGCAATGCTGCAGAAATGTTAAATCAATATTAGAAATAAGGTAGAGAAATGTGAGAGTAATACTAGAAAAAGTTTAGGGAAATATTAAATGGATATTAGAGCAAAGTTAAAAGAATATTTAAGACATATTATAGTAATTCCACAAAATTTTTAAAGAAATATATTATTAAAATTACGTAAGAAAAATATTACAAAAATGTTTGGGCAATACTCAAGAAATATTGGAGAAATGTAAAATCAATGTCAACAACATTTTGGAGAAACATGAAAGTAATGCTGGAAAAATATTGGATAAATGTTAGAAAAATATAAAAAAAATTTAAGTGATACCAGATAAAACTTTAAAGAAATGTTAAAGTCAAGTTAAAAAAATAGTACAGAAATGTTAAGGTAATGCTGAAGAAATATTAAAGAAGTGGTATTGTAATGCCAGAAATATATTATTTTAAAGAAATTTTAAAAAAATATGAGGGCAATGTTGGAAAAATATTGTAGGAATATTAGATGAACGCTAAAAATATGTTATAGAAATTTTAAAGCTATGGTAAAAAAGTATTAGAGCGTTTTTAGAAGAATGTTAACCAGATTTTCTAAATCAATCAGATTCTTCGTTTTTGTAGGAGGAAAGTTTTCGATTGACTTTACTAAGACTCTTCCAGTAGTCTAAATTACTCGACCAGTTCATCAATTTTACTGAATTAGTCCCAAAGGGTATCAAGCAATTGGGATTTGAATTATCAATTACTCCAAAAGAGTCATTTTACTCTTCTGCAGGACGCTGTTATATATAAATAATAGACAGGTACATGCTTCCTAGACGAACGAGAGGGTACTCTTGGAGACAGGACCTCCTGAACCGTGTCACGGACAGCTCGAAGTTGGAAGGAAGAGTTGGCGGAGGAGCATTCCACGACTCAAGTTCAGGTTACCGAACCACTGCAGTGTGTTTCAAGCAGAGGTGGCCCCATTCAAAGAAGCAATCACCTGCGTATTAAGTGTAAAGAAAGTAAATATTTACTCCGAAAGCCAAGCGGCAATTAAGCCTTCGGCCTAATGTTGCTGCATTCGAAATTGGTTAGGGAATGCCAAGCTTCACTTTTGATTGCATCCGAATTCTTTGACATAAGGCTCAACATCAAATTTACCACTGGTGTGCGCCGAAACTCACGCAAATAGTAAGGTGGGCATACAGTAAGGTGAATTTATTTGTCAAACTTCGCGGGATTAAAATTTTCATGAGTTGGTAGCACTGTTAATAACATCTGTAGCGCTCCGGACGACCATCGACGTCAACAGATGACCAACACGTCAATAAAATGAAGGAGTTAGTGCTCAAAAATCGTCGGTTGACTGTTCAAGACCTTACTGATGTGATCGGAATATCAGAAGGATCTGTGAAAACCATTTTGAAAGACCATTTGAGCCTACGAAAAGTCAAATCTTGTTTGGTACCGAAAACTCTCAATTTCTTGGAAAAAAGTCGTCACGTTGATGTGTGTCAAACAATGCTTTCAGACTATCAGGACAAGCTCAAATGCATCATTACGGGAGATGAGACTTGGATTTATGCTTACGACCCTGAAACAACCGACCAATCAAGCGAATATTGTGCTAAAGGCGAGGCCAGACCGAAAAGAGCACGTCAAAGTCGTTCAAAAATAAAGGTCATGATGACAGTTTTTTTCGATTTTCCTGGTGTGGTGCACTATGAATTCCTTCCACCTGGCCAAACTGTTAATAAGGAATATTATTTGAGCGTTATGCGTCGTTTACGTGAAGCAATTCGTCTAAAAGGACCAGAATTATGGGCCAACAACTCTTAGTTTTTGCATCACGATAATGTACCGTCTCACACTGCACTCGTTCTTCGTGACCATTTCGCCAAAAATTCCACGCATATCGTTCCGCAACCACCGTATTCGCCTGATTTGGCTCCATGTGACTTCTGGCTATTCCCAAAACTCAAGAAACCACTCCGGGGAACGCGTTTCGAGTCGATTGAGGAGATGAACGCTGAATCGAAGAAGGTGCTGGTGGCAATACCGGAAATGGACTATTTGGCATGTTTCGGGTATTGGAAAAATCGTTGGCATAAGTGTATTTCATCGAGAGGGGATTATTTTGAAGGGGATCAAATCGATTTACAAGAATAAATAAAGATTTTTCATTTTACAACCAAATTCACCTTACTTTCAGAGTAGTATTCTGAAAAATTGGATTCGCAGAAAGGGAAGCCCATTTGAAATAAATTGTTTGCCAAGGAAAGCCATTAGACTAAAAACAAAAAATTAATTAACAAATATAAGGTGACGCAAAATTAATCATCCAATTCTGTTTTCGATAAAAAAGGATCTTTATGCTTCAAACGAATGTCAACTTCTTCGCCAGTATATTACTAGAGCGAACACAAAAATAGTCTCAGCAGCGACACCTCTTTTACGAGGGCGGACACTTATTCATATTACGAAAATCGACGCTCTGTGAAAAGTGCTAATCGCGCGCTTAGGCAACTTTATGGTGTACAGTGTTAACTCCAATTTTTGGCTTAATGTCTACGTCAATATGCAAAACTTGCCATATTTGAGCTGAAGAGGAACTCCATGCCATTGAAGAACAACCATTACATCCATTGAAAACAATCTTTTGATGCCGCTTAAAGGCTGGAGGAATGCTGGAGGAATCATCGGCCCATATTTCTTCAGAGACGGGACACATTTTGAGTTGAGCAGCCTCTTCCTCCTTATATACAGAATGTTCTCGCGCCCGAGAATACATACAGCATTCCTAATATACTGCATGGATAGTTCAATTTCTATTATATTTAACCATCGACAGAGTAGTATTGCATCGTAGATGCTATATCAATCAAAATGCGGAATTTTTAACCTTGTTAATGCTATTGATTTACCATACATCAGTGGTGTGACAACCGTACACTTAGGCTCAGGAGAGCGCTTTCTTAATGAATCCACCTACCAACCCAATCACTTACCTCTGAACCATCAGTAGAGTTAGCGATAGGCCTGGAGCCAAGACTATTCAAGCTTTGTTTACTTTTATCAAAAAGACAGCATTCGGATGTTTGGTGAAAAAGCGAGCAGTTGTTATTAGTCAAAATTCCTGCCATCACCATTCGTAAATGCAGTATTTTTGGGTCTGAATTATGGTATCCTTCGTGTGTTGTATTCAGCGAATTTGTTTTCGGTAACCGAAATCTTCTTTATCTTTTTGCAAGTAAAGCCAAGCTCTTCTTCTTTTCGTCTTTCCATCACTCCCAAACAGATACCACATGAAATATTTCCAAGGAGGAAGCATTTGTATCCATTCTTACATGACCTGCCCAGTATAGTCGCTAAATTTGTTGTTGTTGTAATATGTCGACGAGCATGTCCACGTGCATGACCAAATTACGACGCAGTTACGGCCAACTTTTGAAAGGGATTATCTTTAAAAAATAATTGTCATGAATGGCTCTACATAAAAATAACAAAGATTGCCTAATCAAATTGGATTTTTCGTTGTTTTATTTCAATTTCAAAGCCGATACCCTTAAATCGATCACCCTTTATATCTGTAATACCACTCATAAGAAGTCATCTCTGGCCCGTTGGCAATAAATGAAATATTCTTCCAACTTTGACGGGAAATTCATTTCAATGGACCTATTTTGTTATTTCCAGTCAAACCACAAACGCAAGGAAAATTTTGTTCTAGAAATTGAAACTTATCCAATTAATTATGTACTTCGAATTCAAATGCCATAAATTTGCCACTTTTTGATTATTTCTAATTTAATTGCATTTATGCGGCCACCCGCTTGCACTGTTTCATTAATTCAATTCCGTTCACACCAAATAGAGTTTTACTTAAAATTCAGTTGGGGATGACAGCGGGTGCTGACTTCCCAAAGCTTTACTGTGTCTCACAGTTAAATTCATAATTAAATTTATGGTGTGTTTTTGTATGTAACAGCAATTAGTTGTGTTAGAACTTTGTTTATTACCAGCAAAGCAAAAACCTCAAGCTCATAACTTTGAAATTTCTAAAATGTGCAAAACTGCAATTTAATATGCATTAGCGCGAAAACACCAAAACAACAAACTTGCCGCATACAAATATTCATACATACGAATGTAAATAAAAATGAAATACACACATGGAGTTATGCGCGTGTATGCGTGGGCAATAAAACATACAGGCACACTCACATAACTTGCAAAACATTTTGTATTTATTTTACATCATAAAACCATACACGCTTGCACCCGCACACATAAACAAATTTACACAGAACTACGAGTCATATTTCGGTAACATTTCGGCATTACTTTAGTCGCCAGAGAAGTGTTGCATTACTGTTGGCTTTTGGTTTTTAGGAAGTTAGCATACTTTGAGGCAATTAAAAATTCAAAAACTACAAACAAAATGCTATTAGGGTGTTGATACAATAGATTTTGTAGGAGATTTCTGTAGCAAATTGGCAAATAAGCAAAATGCGGAGTTGAAAAATATTACTTGTTTTTTTTTGGTATTAAGGGAGCTGGAATTCATGAGCGAGGCAGATGAATGCAAATGAGATTGTAACTGGCCTTTGCCAAATTCATAGTAAAAATGAGGAAATATTGTAGAACGCAAAGGGTGTAAGCGCCAATTATTTGTATTTATTTACTTTTAATTGAAGTGTCAGTTGAAAAGGAGTTTATGTGGAGAATACTAAAGCCCAACAGCAAAAGGATGAGGGTTTGTGTAAAAGCAAGAAAAAGGGAAAGACTTCAAATCACCAAAGAGTTGTTAAAGACTCACCAAAGAGTTTACTTCTTTGGCCTCTAAAACTATGCAATATCTGAAAAAATGGTTCTGGTGCAAGCTGTTGGTTTTACTATTTTATGACGTTAGGGGTAGTCAGAACTTTCAAATTTTTTTTTTGCATTTTCTTAAAGTACAATATCTTAAAAATATTGTGTGAAAATTTGAAGTGAATCCAAAAAATACTCTTCGAGTTATTCAGCAATTAACAAAGGACGCTCGGGCGCTCCGGACTCTACATGAATCGGTAGCAAAACTTTAAATGTGTTTTCCTCAAAACTATGTTGTTTTTGAACTGGTAATCACTGTAACATAAAACCCGCTTGGTAGATTTGAATAAAATGTATACTACTGAGAAGCTAAAAACTCGTGCCTGATTGAAGGATTTTTCTTTTTTTTTCAAAAATTTCGATTTTTTTAAAGAATTAATTGTCGGTTTCTAGAAAATCTGAAAAATATTTCCTGAGGTCGATATATTGTTAATTTTGAAAAAAAGCACAAGATTATCTATTAATAAAACTAATTTCTCATGCCCGATTGATTTTAGATGAATCTCCAAGGACTTGCGATGATCACCGCAAGGAACTTCTGGAGAAGCGGGCGCCACACTAGCAGCGATAACTTTAACAATTATTAATTTTTTTTTTGAAAGTTTGCTAAAGTAAAGTCGAAACATGATGTATTAATATTAGGTTTTTATTTTTGTAAAATAAATCCATTAACTGGCGAACAAAAATTATTGAAAATTATCATGTTTGCGGGCCTCTAACTACCCCTAACCCCTTAAATAAATTTATGTGAAAATATGGTCAATTTACTTCCGGCATCAATCAAGTTCATTTTAAAGTTTAAAATTAAGTTAAAAAAAGTTTATATTTTATTAAATTAGCCGTCCAATTTTGTTTTTGAGTGTTTTTGTTACTAAGTAAAAAAAAAAATATTTTGTGTGATAGATATCTTTATTTGGACCTTTACACGCTTCACTGCTTGTCTGTGTGTACTAAGTCTTACCAAAATTCTGTCGCAAATTTTACAAAAAAGTTCCGTTATTTTTGCTTTTCTTCGTATGCATTGTTCACTCATAAATTATACTCAGTTTCGTGGTGATGTTCGCCTGTTAACAATGGAGTGGGGAGCTAAGGAAAATCGCATTCCAGTGATTGCATTAAAAAAGTAGGGTCAAAGTGCAAGTGAGATTTACGAATTACTGTTTTGTTAATGTTTGTTCAACCCACGATCAATTGTTTTTCCTAAACGTTTGAAGTGGCAGTCAGAAAAAGAACCACGCGGGGGCAGCCAGTAACCACCAGTGCAGCCACAAAAGCCGTTCGAGAAAGAATTCGCAGAAATCCTCTTAGAAAGCAGAAAATCATATCCAGGGAAATGAATGTATCGACCAGATCGATGTCAAGACTAATTACAGATGATCTCCACATGAAGGTCTTCGGTCGATCAACTGGTCATCGTTAGACAACCCGCTTGAAGAAAATTAGACTCGACAGATGTAAGTAGCTTCTTCGGTGGCACGCGGTCAACAGCCATAAAAAAAAACCTTTTCACAGATGGGGAAATTTTCACTGTTGAAGAAAGTTTTTTTATAAGCAAAACGACAAAATCTATGCTTAAACTTCTAAAGACGCGAAAAATGTTGTCCCAAGGATTCCGCGTGGCCACCGTTCAGCCTCCGAAATGTTTTGGTGGGGAGTGCCTTGTTAAGGCGTTACATCCCTTAATTTCAGTGAAAAAGGGATTGAGACCGGTGCAAAAGTGTACGAGGAGGATGTCTTAGAAGGCGTGGTGAAGCAGTGGAACAATACTTCAATGGAGAGCGTAGATTCTTTCATTAAACTTACGGTCCAGCCCATAGCTGCAGTGGCTAAAAATCCGTATTCCTGGGTTCATAGCCGCAGAAGATTGGCCGTCTGGAAGTCAAGTTCTGAATCCGATTTGAATCCATTGGTTTACAGTTTGTGGTCAGAATTGGAAAACATGACCTGTCAAAGACCTCACAGAAATTTGGAGAGTCTGAATCAATCTTTGGCTCGAACAGCGACGGAAGTATCCATGGATAGGTGTAATAGTTGAATGGCCTAATCGTTTGAAGGCTCGTGTAAAAGCAAATTTCGAATGAAAATTAAAATCGATGCATGTTGTCAAGGTAGCATTTCACACAAAATAAATTATTTTGCTATATATTGTTTGTTCCATTCAGTTATGAGTTACAGGGTGTACATAATGGAAGTCAACAAAGAGAAAATTCGGTACATTTTGCAGTTTTTCTTCGGTAAAGGCGAAAATGTGGGAATGAAAGCCAGCTCGCTGAAATCATGAATGGAGTTTATGGTAACGATACTGTAATAGCTAATTACGTGCAATTTTGGTTTCGTCGATTCTGTGTTAAAGATGCGACTCGTACGGACAGGCCCATCGAAGTTTACCGGCATGTTACTTGTCGTAGCATCGCCCAAGAGCTAAAGATCGAACACAAAAGAGTTTTAAACCATTTGTACAAAAAGTGAACGCAAAAAAAATGAATTTCTTTTCCACCAAATATTATATATGAAGTGTTTGAGATTACATGTATTAGAATTTATTTCCTGAAATCTTAACCTATAATGCGCGTACAAAAGTAATACCTTGCATTTTAATAGCTTGCGTAGTTGAAAATTACGTTAATTTTAATCAGCTTTAGCTGCTTTGTATTAGTACAATCCCTGCTCTGTCCATGCTTCCCGAAAACCGCGGCAAACAGGCACCGTCTGACAATACTATTCGTCGTTTTTTTCGAAGTCGAATTTTTTTGAGCACGAGACAGTAGGAGATCGTCAACATGCCGTTCATTAACGCCCAAGACGTTCCAATGAACTTGTTGAAGCAGTGTGGGAAGCGTTGCCCAGGAGCCAACAGTGTCGTATCGTCGTCGCGCTCAGCATTTTGGCGTCAGTGAAACCACAATGCGGTGCATTTTAAAGGATGATTTAAATTTGTTTCTGTATAAAGTGCAATTGACACAGAGAATATTGCCGACAGACCATTCACGTCGCTTGGAATACGGCTGAGCAGTCGCTCGAATGGTTGACACTGAACCTAATTTTTGGAAGCAAATGTTAATGAATGACGAGGCAAATTTTAACCTCTCTGGCAGTGTGAATAAACGAAATTTCCGCATTTGTGGAACTGAGAATCCACATGAGATCCATGAAACGCCATTGCTTGACCGGAAAGTAACTGTTTGGGCTGGCATTTGCGCCAAAACCATCATTGGGCCACATTTTTACCGAAAAAACGAAAAGGGTCGCTGGAAACCGATATCGAAGGGTGTTGGCTCATTATGTCTGCCCGCAAATGCGTGAGAAAGGTTTAGACAGTCACTACAACGGTTTTAACAAGACGGTGCGCCATGCCACACTGCGAATGCAACAATTAAATTTCTGCAACGAAAATTCCCGGGACGGCTCAGATCACCTGATCACCTTACGCCTCACTAAGGTTTAAATGTATTTGCCGATTTGTTCTTGTGCTGCTCAGTACCCCTGCCTATGCACCGAGCATTCTGCAATAATTAATAAATTAAGCTAATACATCCATTGGTTGTCCGAAACATATACTAAAATATCTCATTAACTCCTTCACAAAGAAATCGCATCCTGCTAATTTGGGTCCCAGGACATTGGGTACTTGGTATGCCAAGCGAAATCTTTATTGGTAGCGCTATTGCAGTAGGAAAGCTTGACGTTTTTAAAACACAACACAGGTCTTAGAAAACAACAAAACCATATCCCTGATTTATATTCCGAAAAGTATGCTGTGGCATACTCGCAGGCGTAGCTCTCATTATTTACCATTTACCATGTTAAGGGAAGCACAATTTTATTTTATTACAAATAAAAATATGCATACATAAATACACATATGCGTGTGAGAATGAATAAAAATTTATTTTGTGTATATGTAAATTGAAATGGCCGTCACATTTGTAGGCATGTGTGTATATGCCATAGCCTGCATGTGTGGATTTGTGGCATGGGTAGCCATTTAGCGAAAGCGACCATAGCACTAAAGGGATTTGGTAAGACAACTACTGTTGTCGACGTAATAAATGAAATGTCCGAAAAAAGGAAAACAAATGCCAAAAAATAACTGCAAAAAACACAAAGGAATGCTGAAGGACCAAAAAATGTAACATCAAGCAAACAAACTCAAGTGAGTTTTTAATTATAATGCACGTTGCTAATTAATGTTTAACAGCAGCGTCGGGGAATAATTAATTATTATTTTAGTCAGCGAGCAAGCGAGTCTGAAGTGTGCATGCGCATCTAGCTAAACGTGCATATGTACATTAGGGTGTTTGTTATTTCCCAAGTTTCCCAGGTTTTTGCTGGCGCCATATGAACTTTTAATTTTTGAACGAAGAATAATATGCAAGCTAAACAAACTCTTTATTAACAAATAAAATCCGGCCAAGATCTATTTACATTTCACATAATAATATTGGGTAGTGGAAAAAGTATTTTCGTATTTTGTCAATAGATGTCGTTGGAGTCATCTATCTCCAGTGCTACCAATCACATTGTGTCATATCATATGGTGTTAGAAAGGTGACATTTTAAGCTTCATTTTACCAAAAAAAATTTAATTCGGAAAAGTTGAAAGAAAGTTATAGCTGTTCAAAAATGAGTTAAAATAATGAAGGAATTCGCTATATTTTGAAATTTTTATATAAAACGGGAAGAATGCCACGCAAGCCACCAACGAAATTTGTGAAGTTTACGGAGACGATGCTGTATCAATTCGTGTAGCACAACAATGGTTCGCTCGCTTCCGTTCTGGAAATTTCGATGTGAAAGTCGATGAAATTATGGTAAAGATTGACCACGACCGTCACATAAGCTGCCATGACATCGCCAAGGCACTAAACATTCATCATCAAACGGTTTTGAACCATTTAAAAAAGGCTGGTTACAAAAAGAAGCTCGATGTTTGGGTACCACATGAATTGTCTGTGAAAAATTTAATGGACCGAATTAACATCTGCGATTCTTTGCTGAAATGGAATGAAATCGAACCATTTCTGAAGCGAATGGTAACAGGAGACGAAAAGTGGATCAAATACGACAATAATGTGCGAAAAAGATCATGGTGCAAGGGTGGTGAAGCTCAACAAATGGTCGCAAAGCCAGGATTGACGCCTCGAAAGGTTATGCTGTGTGTTTGGTGGGATTGGAAAGGAATCATCCACTATGAGCTGCTCCAGCCTGCTCGAACGATTGATTCTACACTTTACTGTCAACAACCGATGAGATTGAAGCAAGCAATCGAAAAAATCGTCGTCTTCCATCAGGACAACGCTAGGCCACACACATCTTTGATGACTCGGCAAAAACTGGGAGAGCTTGGCTGGGAAGTTTCGATGCATCCACCATCCACCTGACCTGGCACCATCGGACTACCATTTGTTTCGGTCAATGCAGAGCTCCCTTAATGGAGTAAAGTTGGCTTCAAGAGAAGCCTGTGAAAATTACTTGTCGCAGTTTTTCGCCGAGAAACCACAATAGTTTTACACTGATGGAATAATGTCTCTAGAAGAAAAATGGCAAAAGGTGGTCGACCAAAATGGTACATATTTGGTTGAATAAAGTTCATTATAAATATAAAAAAAATGAGTTGAAGTTTGATTAGAAAACGAAAAGACTTTTTCGACCACCCAATATTAGGATAGGATTTTTGGACTTTTGCATTTAATTACAATATTTTCTCTGAAAATAATAAAAACTTACACAGTTACACTTACAGTTTTTCAAGTTTTTCTACCGCTCATTTCATTTTAGAGAAATAAAGGGTTTTCCAATAACAGGTGTTGTTTTGCGCTATCGAGAGATGATTAACGATTTTTTATGACCGGAATTGGATGGCATTGATCTGGACAACGTGTATTTTCAACAAAACGGCGCTACGTGCCACACAAGCAACGAAACCATTGATCTTTTAAGGGAAAAGTTTCCAGACCGTGTTATCTCTCGAAGAGGTGATGAAATCACAATTGGCCACCGAGATCTTGTGATTTAATACCTTGTGAATTTCTTCTTTGGAGCCACGTGAAAGAGAAGGTCTACGCCAGCAGCCCAGGGTCGATTCAAGACCTCAAAGAAGGAATTAGTGAGGCTATCGAGGACATAGGGTAGCCACTTTGCAATTCGATTATGGAACATTTCATGAAAAGGATATTTTCCTGTAAGCGTGATCGTGGTGGTCATTTGCCTGATGTTATTTTCCATTATTAACGGCTTGCCTTCCTCTTTATAATGGAAAAAAAATCCGATCATTTATATTAAAAAATAGCATTTTTCTTTGAATATCAAAATAACATCTCTTATTAGATAAAATTGATTTTGAACTGTTTATTTCGTAAGCAAATACTCTATAAAAGATTGGCTTATTCTTTTGCTTTCAAGTATCTTTAAACTAATGAACTTACAGTGTCTCTTATAGACGAAATTTTATATATATTAAATAGCAAAGCGAATGAACTCAAAAAAATAGTATTAAGTAAGCTCAGTAGTTAAAATTTGTATTGAAAATAATATTAAGGAAGGTTTCTTTTTTGTTTTATTAAAATTTTTTGTTAAGCAGCTTTTAGACGTATTCGGTAAGGCAGCTTTGTGCTCACTTAAACACTTAGTTAAAATTTCGATGTACTTTTGCGCCAATTGAACTTCTTCGGCTACATCACTAATGACATGCAGATTAACTCATGTCTCAATGTCTCAACAGCAATTTCTAAAAATTTGTATTTAATTAAGCGAACCTGAATTAGCAGACAAATCAATATTCCTTTTTTATAAATTTGTAATTTCACTATACGTGCTTATTATCTAGCATTTAGTGGATTCAAAATCCGAGCCTTCATTATGTTTTATGGGAAGAGTTACGTTTGTATCAAAAAAGCCAGAGCAGCATTTTCGGTATTCAGATGCTACAGCCGATTCCTGAACTTACGCAATATACCCTCAGATATTTTTCATTTAGAAACCCTGTATTGATACACAGGTTTTGTGAAATTTAGATTTGGATCTGAAGTTTTTATAAGCTGCTCATAGTTGCCAGGAAATTGTTCAGTTAATGCAAACTAATCACAAACACGCAAATATGGTACCTCTATTATTTTCCTTTTGATCAACCTTTAAATAAGAAATAAACTCGAAAGTTTGCCATTATCTTCCGAGGTGACGGTTATTAGAAAATACCTTTTCTTCAATGAAATGGGGTCTGGAGCCGGATGGTACTTAAACGATAGTAATAAGTATCACTATGCTATGGGGGAAATGGCAACTGTTTTCCAAACGGAAGTTTTTGCCATCCTGAAAGTAGCCGAATGAAGATGGAGCGGGAAACAGATTGGAGTTTTCAGTGACCGTCAGGCTGCACTGAAGGTCCAGTAGAACGCGAAGCAAGCCTCAAACATTGTTCAAGAATGTAAGAAGAAGCTTAATTCTGTCGCAAGAAAAAACAGGCTTGTACTTATATGGGTTCCAGGACTACGGTGTTCAAGGAAACGAAATTGCCGATGAATTGGCCAACCGTGGATCAGCGGCTCCCCCACAAGGGCCAGAGCCAATAATCGGAGTCAGTTCCGCAGGAATCATGAATTGGATTAGCGATTATGTAGGCAATCTACATAAAGAGCTATGGTTCGGTCTGGAACGCTGCAGAACTGCAAAGTGTTTTGTGATAAGTCCGAACAGAAAACTGTCAAACTTTCTACTAAAATTTAGAAGGAAAGACATTCGGTTGATGGTCGGCATCATTACAGGACACAACCCATGGGGTCGACATATGACCACCATTGGAATCATTGAGGACCCAGTATGCCTGTCATGCTTAGAGGAGGCGGATAGCACTGAACACTTTCTCTGTGAGTGTCCTGCCTTTGCTACGAGTTCTGGGTTCCAATGACACTGGATCACAAATTTCAACTTTTTTTCTGCACCAGAGACGCCGTTATGAAATTCCTATGTAAAATCACCGTCTGATTCCGAAAATCAAGGTTATTTTTTATTCTATGGTAACGTTTTTGAGATATTTACGAATTACCGTTATTTCAAAAAAACAAAAAATTGGGCCCACTTAATCATATATATCTCGAAAACGAATTGAGCGATTCCAAAACCGTTTAAAGCTTTTAAAAGGTAATAAAATTTCCTATAAACTGTGTGTAAAACACTTTTTGCTAGGCCCTGCAGATTCAAAGATAACGAACTATCATAACGGATTTTTTAAATTTTTTTAGTAAAAATATAAAAAAATTTGTACTTTGAGAGAAAGGATCTCGAAAACTTTTTACTTTTTCGTGTATTTTTTGTTTTCAATCTAAGCTCTGTTTTATTACAAACAAAATAAACTTTGATTAAACAAATTCGATGAACTAATACAAAAGTTACAAGCATTCAAGTAAATATATCCATATAGTAAAACTTAAGTACCCTACAAATAGTAGCATATGTACATATGATTCTGTCATATGTACATATGATTCTTAAACTATCTATTTAGGCGACATATGAAATTTATTACACCAATGAAGAGGAGGGAACCAACTTGCCATTCAACGGACTGCTATATTTGTACTACAAAAGTATTTGGGGTTGGAAAGTCAAGAAAAGTAACCTATGCGAGCGTATCTACAGTGTCATTACCAGAACTAAATTCAACGGAAGCTACATTGCCAGAATCAAATTTAACTTTAGTTTCGGCTCCAGTTTCATTGTCAACAGCAGTATCTGATTACGCGGCATCATGTTGTACTGAATTGCAAACGGAAAACGAAAGAAACCCTTTGTCACAAGCACAACTCAATGATTGGATAAGGGATTTGGAATTGTCAAAAGAAAAGGCCAAACTACACGCCTCTCGTATGCAACAATTTAAATTTGTTTCATCCGGTGTTAAGGTAACATATTATATGACTCGTCACGAACAATTCTCCCAGTACTATACGAAGAAGGACAGTGTTTGTTATTGCAAAAACATTGCTGGTCTATTTAAACAGTTTGGTGAACCATATGATTCAAAAGAGTGGCGATTGTTCATAGACGGCAATTAATTAAGTTTAAAGGCCGTATTATTGCATATTGGCAACCAAAAGCCATCTATCCCGATCGCGCATGCAGTAAATGCGAAGGAAACATATGAGACAATGCAAAAATTGCTTGAATTAATTAAATACGAAGAACATGATTGAAAAATATGTACCGATCTAAAAGTCGTTGGAAAGCTATGTGGTCTACAACCTGGATACACAAAATACTGTTGCTTTCTATGCAAATGAGATAGCCGAGCACGTCAAGACCACTACATCATAAAGGATTGGCCAGAACGAATCGCGTTTCAAGTTGGGGTGGATAACATAAAATACTCATACTCCGCTCCACATCAAGATCGGCCTTATCAAAAACTTTGTCAAGGCTTTGGACAAAGAAGGCGAAGCTTTTCATTATTTGAAAACAATCTTTCCACAGATTTCAGAAGCAAAAATAAAGGAAGGGATTTTTGTGGGGCCGCAAATAAGGAAAATAATGGTCAATACCCATTTCAAAGAACTATTGTCACCAGTGGAGGCAGCGGCGTGGGACTCTTTTGAAAAGGTCGTTACTTCTTTTTTAGGCAAACACAAAAGTCCTTCGAGCTGATAGAGAACGATTTAATCAAAAACAATGCGGAAATGGGTAAATAAAAAACACATATAAGACCGTTATATATACAATATATATATATATGTATATAAGACCGTTTTCTCAGTTAACTTTAAAACTAAACAAAAAATTTTAAAGCAAATTTTTAAATTTACATGAGAATATATAGCTCTTAATCTAAATTTATTGCCCTGCTCCGAACAAACAAGAACGACCAAAATTTGTTCTGAATTGGAAGATTAACCCAGCCTAAGAAAATTATATGCTAATGTGTCACTTACGTATTTATCTAATTCCTTTTTTAATTTTCTTTCAGGAGTAAATATGTCTTTAAAAATTCATTTTATGCACTCCCATTTAAATTTTTTCCCGCAAAATCTTGGCGACGAAAGTGACGAGCATGGCGAAAGGTTTCACCAGCAAATGAAAATGATTGAAAGTCGGTATCAAGGATTCTGGGATGTCGCTATGATGGGTGACTACTGTTGGTTTCTCATAAGAGAAACCGATCCTTATATAAATAAGCGTCAAAACAAGACACATAACTTTTTCAATTATAAAATAAGATCATAGAGTTAAGACAGAATACATACAGTACATATGCTATTATTTGTAGGATACTTAAGTTTTACTATATGGATATATTTACTTGAATGCTTGCAACTTTTGTATTAGTTCATCGATTTTGTTTAATCAAAGTTTATTTTTTTTGTAATAAAACAGAGCTTAGAGTGAAAACAAAAAATACACGAAAAAGTAAAAAGTTTTCGAGATCCTTTCTCTCAAAGTACAATTTTTTTTATATTTTTACTAAAAAAATTTAAAAAATCCGTTATGATAGTTCGTTATCTTTGAATCTGCAGGGCCTAGCAAAAAGTGTTTTACACACAGTTTATAGGAAATTTTATTACCTTTTAAAAGCTTTAAACGGTTTTGGAATCGCTCAATTCGTTTTCGAGATATATATGATTAAGTGGGCCCAATTTTTTGTTTTTTTGAAATAACGGTAATTCGTAAATATCTCAAAAACGTTACCATAGAATAAAAAATAACCTTGATTTTCGGAATCAGACGGTGATTTTACATAGGAATTTCATAACGGCGTCTCTGGTGCATTTTGGCTGTAAACCAGTGTGACATGAGATTGAGTAATATTCGTTCTCTAAAACTGGAGGATATTTACGGATTTGCCGAAGAATTAGAAAATTCTCACATTACTGACTACCTTTGTCTCTGTCTCTATTCTTTCCTATCTCTTTCTCTGATACTTTTCTCCTTCCCGCCTTGACTATCTACCCTCTTTTCAAAGCTTTAAATACAATGAGCTTTTCAGCCTGAGTGTTTTAGGAGCCACCAAATCTCCTGGTGCTCCTTGCCTCGTCCTTTTCAAATTTCAATTTCAATTTCATTTTGTTGTTTCACGAAGATTCGAACCTACGTACTCAGACTTCCAAGATTAGGGTGAGTGCAGAGGATTGCATGTATTGGCATCACTGGGGCATGTAGAATATGCCCCGCCGCCGGCCTTAACATCATTCTGCGCTTACATCACGTTGATCTTCAAGTTCAATCCATTGCAGCTCAAAGCTCTATTAGGTTGAAGGATGTTGGTCTCTGGGGCAATCTTCTGAAAGACATGGTAGCATTTCGAGGCAGATTTTTCCTTCCTTCTTGGTACTTCGCACAGACCTCTCCATCCACAAATGGGTTTTGAGGGTTGTGCTAGAGCAGGCTAGGTACCACTGTTTTCATCGGCGGACCCAAGACGGAATCTTTTCCGCTAGCCAAGTTGCGATCGTCGCCATGTTGCAGATCTCTTCTGGTCAACTCCTCTTGTCTAGGAACATTGAGTGAAATGAAACTGCCGGTGAGCTGGCCAGGAAGGGATCGACAGAACCGGTTCCAGCAGGGCCTGCTGAAAATTTTTTTTTTTTGCATATCTCTGGGTCTTGCGGCTAGGCGCTTGAGGTTTCTTAGTGTGCCTTTTGGGGATAGCCTTTTCTCTCCTCCGCTCTAGTGCTACTTGTAGTGTACCCGTGGTACTCTTGCCATCTAACCTACCTACCTACGTAACCTTTAGGTGGTTTAGGATAGGTAGATTTGTAAAGACTTACTGGCTGAGAAAAATACTGTTGAGCCTGAACTCCACTTTTAATCTTGAATAACTTTCGTGTAATGAGTTTGTCGAAAAATCACTCCACACCCTTTTCGTACAGGGGAAATGTAAGTGGATTTCTTCACTGTTGAATCTGAAAATTAATAATTAATAGTTTGTTTTTTGGTCCGCATATCATTTTAAGAGCAAAACTTAAATCCTCAAGTGGAAGCAGCAACAAAACAAAAAAACAAAAAAAAAAAAACATCGAAAATAGCGCATACCCTAATAAAAATATATGTAGCGCGTGTGTATGTGTACGTGAGCTCAAGAAGACATATGTAAATAAACACAAAAGAGTGAAAGTGAAAAAAATGTGCGCGTAAAAGTATAATTTAAATACAGGTATATGTGTGTATGTATGTAAATGGACACTCATAAATGAGCATGCGCTTGTGTGTGTTTTGGACCAGACTAATTAAATTATGGGCAAAGTTCTGAGCAATTGTGTTTGTGTAAGTGCGGAAAGAGAAAAATATTATGCATTGCTGCTTGGGTTTTGTATTTTTAGTATCAGTAAATGTGTATATTTATGCTTATGGAATTTTGAATATTTTGTTTCGTAAATAATTAATGGATGTCATATGCGCACTGTTCCGAAAAAAAGTCAAAACGAGAATAACCATTTATTTAAATTTATTAAGCACAATTTCAGTCAATTTAAATTATGTCATGTACACATAATCAAGTTAAGTGTTAATACGTGACAGGTGTTTCGCATTAACATAAGTACAGCCACTCCTCAGCTATGTGGAAATGCAACTAGCGAGAAACGAGAGGCCATCAATATTTCCATCAGTATTGATCTTTTCTGAATGTTCATAACTATTTTTACATTATGAATAGCTGGACCAGGGGGAATGCATTGAATGTCTACACCAGAACTCACCAAACTCAACTGGTGCCGAAACATCGAAAATAGGTCAAGAAAAGCGGTCACTGCATTTTAAGCATGCAAACCGGCTATAGGTAAAATATGGGATTTACACTCGCCCATAATTATTATGCTACTATATAAATGTAGAACTCATAAAACATGGCGGAAAAGAGTTAATAAGACAGATACATGAAATAATACTTCAAATTTGGGGAACAGAAAACATGCCTGAAGAATAGTATGCAAGCCTAATAGTCCCAATTTATAAAAAAGGGGACAAATTAAATTGTGTAAATTATAGGGGGATATCTCTTCTCCACGTGAGCTACAAAACTCTATCAAACATTCTGCATGACAAACTAAATGCGTATGCAGAAGAGATAGTGGGAGATTATCAATGCGGTTTTAGAATCGGACGCTCGACAACAGATTAATGCTTTATCATGTCATAGATATTCGAAAAATGTTATGAGTTCAACATTAATATAGACTTTAAGCAAGCGTTTGATAAACTCAACAGAAAATATATTGACCATTACCTAAGTATACTGGAAATACCACTAAAATACTAAATTTTATTAATATGGCTTTTATACATTCAAACGCTTAAGTAAAAATTAATGGCGAAATGTCTGACGAATTCGAAATGAAATCAGGCGTGTGGCAAGGTGACTCACTATCTCTAGTCGCACCAAATGGCGGTATCACCAAATGTTGGGTAACTTGTAACAATAATTCTATTAATACATTTGTTGTGCCAAATAATAAATGCTTTTATTCATGTAATTTTTTATACAATTCCAGTTTATCTATATACAAAATCTATTTATTTCAAAGAGGAAAAAAATTCTTACAAATCGTAAAATTCCTGAATTGTTAAAAAAAACTCAGTTAGAGTATGAAATATAAACTCCTGAGAACTCCCCCTAATTACAAATACAACTTATTTAAATACAATAGCATTTTACCCACACACTTTGTTTGCACATATTCGCCTACAAATGGGTATTAACTGAGGCCCAATGGCCACAGAAGGAGCCGGCATGGGCTATGAGAATACAACAATAAAACGCAGCAATGCAAAAAAGAAAGAAAAGTACACAAAAGAGCGATCGTCTGCAAATTACGACACCCATTATGGGATAAGACCGGCTGAAGACCACAGAGGCTATTTACGTATGCTTACATACTCACATACATATAGCAGAGCTCAACTAACGCAAAACGTATTTATAAATGTAATGGAAGTAAACGGAGGATGTGGTGGAAAAAGTGGCACACTGCTATAAATATACGATTGCTATAAATATACATATGTATGTAGGACAAGTGAAGACAATGCGTAATTTCTGAGGATAATATTATAATAATAATTTAATATAAGCGAAGCGCATACAGGGATTCGGTACATGGGGGTAGTGGTGGGGCGTATGAGTGATGTACATTTGTGTGTAAATGAACGGCAAAAGGGAATTGAAGATTTTCACATTTTTGTTGCAGAATAATACGCTTTACTAACTAAAACCAATATTATTAGCACTTTTGAGAGTCTGCTAGGAGATGGAATGAAGTTATTTGGGCCGTTTTCGTGTGGCTTGCACCGACAACTTTTTTGGAGGTATCGGTTAAAGGGAGAGTGAACCTGATTTTTAACATGTGGAAGAAGGTGTCCCGTGCCATCTTAGATAACATAAAAGTCTGTAATTTCGTGGAAGAAAGCTATTACTTTTACTTATGAAGCAGATCTTAGCAGACGTTAATTCTCCTTTTACTCGGCAAACTGCTATACAGGTTTTGGTAGACTTACTCGAGGGATCACTCGGTCTACGTCCGCTGGTTATAAGATTTAGTGCCACCTCGAAACAGTGTCTTCAAATTTAGCATGCAAAGGTCTAGTAGCTCGACCAATGCGAAATATGTGGAGGAATCACAAGCGAAGATGTCGAAAATGCTTTCTTCATTACTTGTGATAAGATGCGCACAGAATGGCATTCGGAAAGTGGGAATCTGCTAATATTAATAACACTAATAATAACAATTTGCGCTGACACATTTTGCTTAATGTTTTGTCCGAGCTCGTCTTCTACTTGTGGTGTGCGTTTTTTCATGGAGAGACCTAGAATTTTATTCAATTTTTTTTTTAATGAGAAGCTTTTTAATGAAAAAAATACACTTGGAGTTTTGTCACTGCCTGACGACTACCGACAGCTGTTTGAAAAAAAAAACAATGTCTATCATTTGGTGTTTCATGCCCGGGGTCTCAAATTCCGGCACTACTGACTAGTAGTCAAGCACCAAGTGATACAATTACGGCAACCAACGAGTCTTTGTTAATCAAACCAAAAGTGACGATACTTTCTTTGAAGAATTGCTTACATACACTGCGAAATCCCCATAATTTTAATGAACCAAATGTGTTGCGATGAATAAAGTTGCCATGGAACCTAATTTTGTGAATGAATTTTTCCGTCACGGCGAGTCAAGATACTAACACCGTAAATAGTTGCCCATCATGCTGAGCTCTTGCAACGTGCTGTTTCTGCGACATACTCGGACGGTCTGAACAATAATAATAAAATACCTCGCAAGGCAGCGAGCGTACAATTGTTGCCGCCATCGGCCGTTTCAAAACTGAATAAAGAAGCAAGGCGACATCCACGTCACTGTTGACAGTTATGAATTCGAGGTAGTAAATAATTTTGGTTATCTAGGAACCAGCAGTAACACCAAGGACAATGTCTGCCTTAAAATCCAACGTAGAATCTCTCTTGCCAAGAAGTGTTACTTTTGACTAAGTAGGCAATTGAGTAGTAAAGTCCTCTCTCGGCGAACAAAACTAACACTCTACAAGGCTCTCATCATGCCGATGAGGCATCCCTTGGAGTGTTTGGGAGAAAGATGTTACGGAAGATTTTTGGACCTTTGCACGTTGCTGACGGTGAGCAATCGAACGATGAGCTGTATGACCCTTACGACGATATAGACTTTACGCAACAAAAAAAGATCCAGCGGCTTCGTTGGCTGGGTCATGTCGTTCGAACGGCTACGAACGCTCCGGCTCTGAAAGTGTTGAATGCAGTAACATCTGGTGGTAGCAGAGGAAAAGGAAGGCCTTTGCTTTGGAGCGGTCAGGTGGAGAAGGACTTGGCTTCACTTAGCGTTTCCAACTGGCGCCGGTTAGCACGAGAAAGAAACGACTGGGGCACTTTTTTAAACTCGCCCAAAATCGCTCGTTATCGCGCCAATTAGGAAGAAGAATACCTCGGAAGGCTTCGAGGTAGGTAAGAAATTCACTGACAGGTACAATTTCGAACCGATGAGTACAGCATACTCTTTTCTGATAATAATGCTAGACCTTGCATACAACTTATATCCGCTTTGCTTGATACCCAAAGTTCTTCGATGTCACCTGGGTTTCGAAACAATAATCAACTTCGAAATAAATACTCATTCTTTAATAAATTGCAAAATTTCTGATGACTACCGGCAGTTAAAGTGAGAATTGAATACAACACAAAATAATTACAAGTGCATACACAACCAGCAATAATGTTTGCAGTAAAAATATTGATGACATCTCTATCGCCATTCCTACCTCTGCACATAACTACTTCTATACTTTTCACCTGCACTTCAATTATTCTTCATTGTATTGCGGTTACATCAGCATCGAAACCGGCTATGTCTCGCCACTCTGTAGCGCTGTGCTTTTACATTAAGCTCAGCTATTATTATCTGCTCTGCCATGTCGCTCATATTGCTGTTGTTGTGGCTTGTGTCATTGATTGCTGATTACTGCCAGTGATTTGTGTGATACTAATAAACAACAACAACACATGCAATGTCTGTGGCACATGCGCATATTTTATTGCACTTGTGGTTAATCAAAAGCATAATAGCTTATTTGCTACACAATACAAGTATATTCGGTTTTATGGAGGGTGTGGTCGATGCACCACAAGATTTGTGTAGCTGTGGCGCTGGTATTGCTAGCACACTCTGACAATTAAAGCAGCAACAATTAGCGTGGCTTAATAGCAATGACATTGACAAAATAATTGTTATGGTAATGCTAAGGAATATGGAAATGGATGTGATTAGATTTGAGAGAGGGAGAGTGGAAGCTACAGTCAACATAATAGCTATGAGTTTTGATGTATTTAGACAGCTTCCAGCTATTTTTGAGTTTCCACCCAATTACAAACTTTTGAAGAATTTGGTTAACCTCAAAAGGGAGTTATAGTCACTGGTTACGTTATACTCCGAGGCGGAATTTGGGTTTAGTTCAGTTATATACACCTTTTTTGGGTGTTTGGACGAGCTTCTCCTCTTATTTGTGGTGTGCGTCTTGATGTTGTTCCACAAATGGAGGGACCTACAGTTTCAAGGCGATTCCGAACGTCAGATATTTGAGGAGCTTTTTCATAGCAGAAATACACTCGGAGGTTTGCCATTGCTTGCCTAGGGGCGAACGCAATTAGAAAAATGTTTTTCTTCATTCTGGTGTTTCACTTAGTAAAATCAACAAAAGATTTGTATTGCTTTTTTACTCAACTATGAACAACTTTCACTCATATATGAATCAGTATATGTGTGCACATATTTAAGTAAATTTATGGTATTTGCAATGTTTGTAGGAACTTTATTACAGTGATATCCCCTGCTATAAAACTGGTCAATATTATTATGAAGTGATTTTGTACTGCGGCCTGAAAGGTCACCTCTTCATGTATTCAAAGTATTTTTTTGAACCCACTTCCTCAATAAAATTTTAGAATTTGCCATATTTTACTGAGCCTATTTCCACCTCTGCTACATACAGCCAGTTGCTTATAGCCAGGTAAACCTATTCAGTGTAGTGGTTTAAAGGGTAGTATTTCTGTCCGTTAATTCCGAAATAGATAGAGAAAATTTTAAATTGCATCTCAAGAGCCCAGTTTTTCATGCACACTCAAGGTCAACTAGGATTCAATGCCCCAGCTCTTGCTTGTTAATGTATGATCCCAAGCTGGTGCTTTAGGTTTCTGCATTACTTCTTGAGCATTCAGAGAGATTTTCCGGAGCTTCACTTCATTGGAGAAGGTGTCATTATTCACCTATAACCTGAGAAGCTGCGCTTTCATTTCTGTTACAAGCCGGGTCACTCACAGGATAGATACTTGAATGTCCTTGGCTCTGGCTCGTCGTAAGGAATGTGTTATATAATCAACCTCATGGCGCTTTTGATATTTCTTTCCTCATCAGTGTGAAAAGTTCTTGCAATCTTTTCGTGGTTGACTTTGTTACAAGTGTTGTTGTGCTTCCACGACATACCTCCTTCTTTGTGGTAATACTTCCATCAAAACTTGTTCTCAATGGGGTTCTCAACTTCCCATAAGATTCCAAGGAGTGCTTGAACCTCGCTAATGGCAATGGTGTTTGAAAGGGTAATTGAGATAAAACAATGGTAAACGTACTGGCTGTAATATCATATTAGTATTGGTAATGTTGGTGGCAGTAGTAGTGATAATGGTAATCGTAATAGTTTTGGCTTGGTAATAGTAATGGTAATTACAATGTTGATAATAATGAAAGTAGTAATTGCAATGGTTATGATAATGCAAAAGATAGAAGTAAATTATCTTCAATGGTAAATCTGTACTGGTAATGGTACTGGTAATGAAAGTAATAATGTTACTGGTACTTTAATAATAATGGTTATTCTTATGTGAACAGTGTTAGAATTAGTAATTTTAATAGATGTGGTAATGGTAATGTTGTGGTTAATGATAAAATAAGTAGTTATTTACTTGAATGTTAAAACTGTAGGGGTCAGAGTCATGGTAATGGTTCTTGACAATATTAATGGTATAGCAGGTAGTAACGGTAATAGTAATTTTGATGGTAATACTAATGATGGTTTTTATGGAAAGACTAGTAATCCAACTAGTAATTTTAATGGAAATAGTAATGATAATAAAAATGGTAATGGTAGTGAAAATGTTAATAGTAATAATGATTTTTATGGAAATAGGAATTTAAATTATTTGAATTAGTATTATAATTCATTGGGAATGTATAAGTAATGGTGACACTATTGCTGAAAATGGAAGTGGTGTTGGTAACGGTAATTTTAATCCTAATGGCAATCACAATGGTATAGGTAATTTTGGCAATTTGAGGGCACAATTTTAAGACTATATAACAGATGCTGAAAAGCTCTCCACCAAACTCTCCTACTTTTTTACTCTACCGTGTCCTAAGGCATGCATTTGATCTTTTGCTATCACTTCCTTTCAATCAATTCTGACCTATTGGTATGAATTACTGGCTTCAATATCATCATTTAGTGACAGTGACAGGCTGTTATATGCTGATAGATATTATACAATCTTAGTTGCACCTTCCAAAATCCAGAATGTTTATCAGCTCTAATCTGTTATGTTATATTTAATCTAAATGAGCTTCAGGCCTTTCGATAGCACTCTAATTCCATCTCATTATAAATAAAATTACTTAGGTTTGACGACAGGTGTAATCTTTTAAAGAAGCAAAAAACAAAAAAATGTCTAATCGATGGGACGCCCAAATTGCCGTTTACAAATGGCTCAAAAATGGTTCGTGATTCATGTTCAGTATACTTTTTATACCGGTTATCCTTAATTTTTCATGATCTCATGGACTTGACCAATCACTAAAGTTTGCCCAGGTTTTTGCATAGAAACGATAGCCCATTTGTTTTTATTTAAATTTGCAAAAAAAATAATTTTAAAATATAATTAAATAAAAGCGTAATTGACCTCAAAAAAAAAAATATATATATTAAAATAGAAACAACAAAATTCAAAGTATTTTCCACCATTGCATACTGCGCACATACTTTGTCTGCATTTGCATAGCTGCTATTTTTGGGTGAATATTAGTGAATGCTCATATTTTTACATTAGCGCCACCTATGGCACTTAAAGCGAAGGTGCCGAAATATTTGACATAAAAACCAAACACTTCAACGTGCAAGTGCCGAAGCAAATCAACATAAACGACTTTGAAAAAGTAAAAGGTTGAGTTTATGAGGATAGCTCGGGTGCTTATGCTTTCTAGTGGCCCTTCTGGTTGCACCGCTTGAGGAGAACATAAAATTTCTTCAAGAGCAGTAGAGCTATTTTATTGTTTAGGTGTATTTTTCCCCCTTTAAAGTAGTGGAAAGGTTTGTGTGAATTTCTAGATGGCTAATAGAAATTAAAGTAAGCAGCAGCTGTAATGCGTGCAAGACTGATAACTTTTAAGATTTTTTGAAAAAAATCAAAACGGCTTCTAAACAAAATTAAACACCCTCAATAGGATGAATGATATATGATATATTTTGTACTCAAAAAATGTTGACCAATACCAAAACACTACCCGCAGATGTGACAAGAATGACAGATGGAGACCAGAATAACATTTTTAAGCCGACTCCAAATGGCAGATATTTTTATGAGGTTTCGGCGATGTTATGTGCAGGACTTTAAGGATCCTTGTACTAGAAAAGGCCTTTATAACTCCCTAGAGATATGAAAGTTGAAATATGCCTCGGTAATTTGGTATCCATTGTATGCTATTTACTACCAAAGGATGTAAGATTCTAACTTATATAATTTAGGAAATTAAAAAAAGTACCCTTCTCCAGAATTTTGATTTATTTTTTGGGTGTGTTGAAAACAATTTTCAAAATATGCTCATTTTTGCCGCCACTACCGTGAGCTAACACCTCAATAAACTCTTAGCGCTCATAATTCGATACCAAACAACAAAGAAGAGTCGTATATCTTGCGGTCTGCGCACTACGTGTCAGTTGACTCTATTACCATAAAAGGAAAAACCGAAAATACCAGGAGAGACAAAAATGAGTTCAGGTAGCAAAGTTGCTTACATTGTTGTTTCTACATATTTTTAATATTTGTGTACATACATATTTTTCTTTCTTTTAACCATGTCATGCAATCAATCTTGCTCGGAAAATTCGTAGAAAAAGTTTCGTTGAGACATCAATAATATCAACAAAAGAAAATCCCAAAACTACTTGAATTTATTTCAATGTGGTCAAAATAAGCTTTTCTGTTGTCTAAAACCAAACAAGTTTTTGTCCAAGAGTTAGCTTTACATTTTCTACCATCCTTACAAAGTTTTGCTTTAATAAATATTTAGCTTCTGTCTTTTCGTATTTTCTTGATGTTTTTCTTTTTGGTATATTTGGGCTGTGTTTATGTGGGTCAACAGAACGAAAAGTAGAAAAAAAGAGTAAGACACAGTAAGAAATTGTAGAAGAAGAAAACGTATGCGTACTAGTGAGTGTATACAGGTGTATTCAATTCATATGCATGCATGTGTGTAAGTATGCATTTTAAGAAAGGATTCTTCAAAGTTTAGCTACCTACACATAACTGCACTCACTCACAAACTCACATACTGACATATTTTACTAAAAGAAAAGACTTCGTATCAACGCGCATGCATGTTCGCTTATATGTCTTGTACAAGGTGGTTCAATAGGTGCACTGAAATATGGGCACTGTAAAAGTTATGCAACCTCGGCCAAAAGTATTAGGTACCCCATTAATTAGTGAAATTTTCGCTTTGAAAAGTAAATTAATGACCTTTTATTAATCAATTAGTACAAATAAAAGGAATTAGAGATAAAAAATTCATATTTAGTAGGTCCACCCTTTACTTTGATAACAGCAGGAACTGTCTGCCCCTACTTGTATTTTAGTGGGGTGCCTAATACTTTTGCCCAAGGCGATTGCATCAGTAGTTGCCAAATTTGGGGCGAGAATAATTATTTTGCCTTGACGCTTAAGCATCGAAGGTTACAAAATTTCAACAGCTGGTTAAAATTATTAAAATTAATTAGAAAAAAACTTTAACTCAATATTAAAAATCAAAAGTCAGTACTGAAATTAGTGCTCCGTTCGCCGAACGCAATTCTTGATTGACTCTGACTCCAGGAAGAAAGTTTATTAGCCAGTAAGAACTTTTGTGTTTTTGACTAAAATTGAAATTAAATAAATAAATAAAAACTCGATTTCTTCATGAAATTGAGCACCAATTATACGAAGTTGTCGAAGATGATACAAAAATGCTCAATTAGAACGCGCCAGAACAAGAACAAAATGCTGCAGCCATTTGCTCGAAATTATATTTCACACAGAATGTTAGCGAGTGTATATAATATATTAAAAAAAAAAACAAAAACAGAAAATTAAGAAAGTAAAAAAAAATGTTAAAAAAAGAATATTGTGAAAGAAAAAAAACTTTTTTTAAATTTTTTTCAGAAAAAAAAATTAAAAAAAAAAAATTTAAGAAAAAAAAAAATTTAAGAAAAATAAATTTAAGACACAAAATATTTTTGTTAATATCGCATAGAATGTCAGCGCGTACATATGAAAGCAATGAATCAAAAAAAAAAAAAATTAAGAAAGTAAAAAAATTTTTAAACAAAAAATTTTAAGAAAGTAAACAAAATTAATAAAAAAAAATTCCGAAAAAAATTAATAAAAAGAAATTTAAGAAACAAAATATTTTTGTTAATATCGCATAGAATGTCAGCGATGTACATATGAAAGCAATGAACCAAAACAAAAAAAGTTAAGAAAGTAAAAAAATTGGTAAAAAGAAATATTTAAAAAAGTACAATAAAAAAAAAATTTTAATAAAAATTGTTAAGAAGCAAAAATTTTTTTATAAAAAAAATATGTTAAGAAAAAACATTTTTTTAATATCACTTAAATCTTTCGCTTCATATTAATATTATAATTTCAAAATGTTAGCGCTCTTAATGGAAAACCCTGTATAAATGTTCAGGTAAGCAAGCAAGCAGTTGTGCTTCCCAGCTCCCAGTTCCCAGCTGTTTATTATAATACTGCCGTCCAAAACTAACTTCTTCGCTTACTTTTTCCCAAGACTACAACTACTGCTTTAAAATTTTTCCATTATTTTCCTGCTTTCTATATGAGTTTTCTTGCCAAAAGCGGCTGAAGTATTCAAATTGTTAAAGTTTTTCGTTTTTCGTTTTTGGTCTTTGCACAAATAAACTTTGCCTCTTCTAGTTTGAGTGTCGAAGTTAAATATTGAACGGACGTACATAAATGCAGAATGTTTTGCATAAGAGCACAATTTTCAAGGAAAATTATTCAAAATATAGAGAGATGCTTGGGGATGTTTAAAGGATGTTTGTTTTCTGTAACATTCAGACTCTCGATTTTGCATGTAATTTCTATGGAGAAATTTTGGCGCAAGACGTTTTTTATGCATGAGAATCTGCATTTTCTGACTTTAATATGATATTATTATTATTATTCTTTAAATAAAAGGCGAGCAAATAATTTAGGTGTTTTTCGTCTTTCAAACAATATTTGTTTGGTTGGTCAGAATAACACGCCAGTCATCAAAACGGCAGTGATAATTAAACTTTAGAAACGCTATCTTGATAAATAGAGAGTCTAAATATTAGAGATAAGAGCCAACATGTAGTCAAAAATTTATTTTTTTGTTTTATTTGCTTCCATAAAATATTCCACCTGTCGTTACATAATAAGTAATTTAATTTTCAAAGAGCGTTAATGAGAGTGATGTTGAAGGGCCAAAGCCATCAACATCGCTACATGGCATTTAAAACGAGTGACTAACAAACAATGACAAATAAGATTAGTTGACAATTAAAGCCCTCGCCTCATTTGAAATGGTGTGTTTTGGGTGTTTCGTTAAAAGCGTGTAAAACGGAAACGAAAAAATATTTTTGTTCTTGGTATTTTATTTCTGATCTTTAGGGCTGCAAACGCCATAAAGGGTGTAAGGGCCAATTACATATATTTGCCAGGGTGAACATTTTCAGGAGGTGTGGCTGCGCTGAAACATTTGAAAGAATCAGCTGATTGACCCTAATCGGGGTCATGACAATGTCTTGGCACGAAAAAAAAAATTAGATTGTGCTTGTGATATAAGAAAAACCCCTTCCTCGTGTTGTTTCGTTGCCGTCTGGACAATGACTGATTGGACGAGTGTGAGAGTACGTGTTGAATGAGGGAGTAACCAGTGACGTGGCAGCTGCAGTTACTCTCATAATTACGTTTTCCACCATAGCTGAAGGCCAAACCTGGTAATCTACCATCCTTGTACATTTATCATCAGAAGAGGGGTTTTCGGGTGCGAGAAATCTGAATTTTTAAATCTTTTAAAAAAAGACCGATGGCGTGTGTTTTGACATAAAAAAACATAGAAAATTCGACACACCAACAGTTTTTTCAACGAAGAAGGACATAAAATCCAGTCGTCACTGGGCTGGGTGCTTTCAATTGACAAAAACAAGAAATTCTTAAAAGCGCCAATCTGTGAAAACTGAGAAATTAATTTTCCATATCAACTCACTTTTTCAGAAAACCCTTGAATTCATCAAGTTTCCAAAAAAAAAAAAAAAGAATCGGAAAAGTTCTAAACAATAACAGAAAATGTTCGACAGTGTAAGTATTGAAGTAGCACTCGATACAAAAATTTCAGACTGTCAGCATCTTTTATAAATTGCAGCTTTCGAATTTTTTTTAATGAAATTAGTTTTTTTTTTATTATATTTAACTTCATTCGTTTCACATCATAATCCGCACAGTAATTCAATTCATCACACACCAAATTGCCTGCCAATAAATAGCCTGTAGCATTTGTAATAAACATATTCAATTCTGATGAATCATAATATAATTAAATACAGTTTTTACATTGTTCCAGCATCTGTAAATCTAAAATTGACAACTAACGATTTTCAACAAATCTGAACAACAATGAATGATTAATTGCCATCAATTCAAAATTAAAATTTTAAAAGCTGTTTTGTGTTGGTGGTATTGGTCGCATGCAAATGCATGGAGCGGAATTATCAATACCATAGCCACCAACACACATACTTCTTCTTCTTAATTGGCGCTATAACCGCTTACGCGATTTTGGCCGAGTTTAACAAAGCGCGCCAGTCGTTTCTTTCTCGTGCTAACCGGCGCCAGTTGGACACACCAAGTGAAGCCAAGTCCTTCTCCACCTGATCTTTCCAACGCAGTGGAGGCCGCCCTCTTCCTCTGCTACCACCAGCTGGTACCGCATCGAATACTTTCAAAGCCGGAGCGTTTGTATCCATTCGGACGACATGACCCAGCCAACGTAGCCGCTGGATCTTTATTCGCTGCGCTATGTCTATGTCGTCGTAAAGCTCATACAGCTCATCGTTCCATCGTCTGCGATATTCGCCGTTGCCAACGTGCAAAGGTCCAAAAATCTTGCGCAGAATCTTTCTCTCGAACACTCCAAGCGTCGCTTCATCGGATGTTGTCATCGTCCAAGCTTCTGCGCCATACGTTAGGACGGGCATGATGAGAGTCTTGTAGAGTGTTAGTTTTGTTCGTCGAGAGAGGACTTTACTACTCAGTTGCCTACTTAGTCCAAAGTAGCACTTGTTGGCAAGAGAGATTCTACGTTGGATTTCAAGGCTGACATTGTTATCGGTGTTAATGCTGGTTCCTAAATAGACGAAGTCTTTTACAACCTCGAAATTATAACTGTCTACAGTGACGTGGGTGCCGATACGCGAGTGCGCCGACTGTTTGTTTGAAGACAGGAGGTACTTCGTTTTGTCCTCGTTCACCACCAAACCCATTCGCTTTGCCTCTTTATCCAGTTTGGAGAAGGCAGAACTAACAGCGCGGTTGTTAAGGCCGATGATGTCAATATCATCGGCATACGCCAACAATTGTACGCTCTTATAAAAAATTGTGCCTGAGCGATTAAGTTCTGCGGCTCGTACGATGCTCTCCAACATCAGGTTAAAGAAGTCACACGACAGCGAGTCACCCTGTCTGAAACCTCGTTTGGTATCAAACGGCTCGGAGAGGTCCTTCCCAATTCTGACGGCGCTACTGGTGTTGAGCAACGTCATCTTACATAGCCGTATTAGTTTTGCGGGGATACCAAATTCAGACATCGCGGCATACAGGTAACTCCTTTCCGTACTGTCGAATGCAGCTTTGAAATCGACGAAAAGGTGGTGTGTGTCGATTCTCCTTTCATGGGTCTTTTCCAAGATTTGGCGTATTGAGAATATTTGGTCGATGGTAGACTTTCCAGGTCTGAAGCCACACTGATAAGGTCCAATCAGTTGGTTGACGGTGGGCTTCAGCCTTTCACACAATACGCTCGCTAGAACCTTATAGGCGATATTTAGAAGACTAATCCCGCGGTAATTGGCACAAATTGCAGGATCGCCCTTCTTATGGATTGGGCAGAGCACACTTAAATTCCAATCGGCAGGCATGCTTTCATCCGACCATATTTTGCATAGAAGCTGATGCATGCACCTTACCAGCTCCTCGCCGCCATGTTTGAATAGCTCACCCGGTAGTCCGTCGGCGCCCGCGGCTTTGTTGTTCTTTAGCCGCATTATCGCTATTCTCACCTCGTCATGATCGGGTAGCGGAACGACAATTCCGTCGTCAACGATTGGGGTATCGGGATCTTCACTTTCTCGGTGACATGCGCAGCTGTCACTGTTCAATAGGTTGGAGAAGTGTTCCCTCCATAATTTAAGATTGCTCTGTACGTCAGTCACCAGTTCGCCGTCTTTGTTCTTACAGGAAAACGCCCCGGTCTTGAAACCTTCTGTAAGCCGCCGAACTTTCTGGTAGAATTTTCGGGCGTTGTTCCTGTTGGCCAGCATCTCAAGCTCTTCGCACTCACGTATTTCGGCCTCTCGTTTCTTCTTTCGGATAATACGTCTCTCTTCCTTTTTCAGCTCTCTGTAGCGATCCCACATGGCTCGCGTTGCGCCCGATCGCAGCGTGGCTCTATAGGCGGCATCCTTTCTTTCTGCGGCAGCATGACATTCCTCGTCGTACCAATTGTTTTTTCGGGCTCGCCGGAATCCGATTTCTTCTTCGGCGGCGGTACGTAGAGAACGAGAAATGTTGCTCCATTGTTCGTGGATGCCGGTTTGTTGGGCAGTGCTCTCCGAGAGCAGGAGTGAGAGTCGAGTGGCGAATCTTCTGGCTGTCTGTTGTGATTGCAGCTTTTCGATGTCGAACATTCTTTGCGTAGGTAGATGCACGTTTTTTGCTGCACTGAGGCGGGTGCGCAGTTTGGCTGCAACAAGGTAGTGATCCGAGTCAATGTTGGGTCCTCGGATCGTACGTACATCTAATACACTAGAAGCGTGTCTTCCATCTATCACAACATGATCGATCTGGTTTCGTGTTTTTCGATCAGGAGACAGCCAGGTAGCTTGGTGAATCTTCTTATGCTGGAATCTGGTGCTGCAGACTACCATGTTTCGGGCCCCGGCGAAGTCGATCAGCCTCTGTCCGTTACCGGATGTTTCGTTGTGCAGGCTGAATTTTCCGACTGTGGGACCAAAAATTCCCTCCTTGCCCACCCTGGCGTTGAAGTCGCCAAGCACGATTTTTATGTCGTGGCGGGGGCAGCGCTCATAGGAACGTTCCAGGCGCTCATAGAAAGAATCTTTGGTCGCATCGTCCTTCTCTTCCGTCGGGGCGTGGGCGCAAATTAGCGATATGTTAAAAAAACGTGCTTTGATGCGGATTGTTGCGAGACGCTCGTCCACCGGAGTGAACGACAGTACTTGGCGACGAAGTCTCTCTCCCACAACAAATCCGACACCGAATTTGCGCTCCTTTACATGGCAGCTGTAGTAGACGTCGCAAGGTCCTATGGTTTTCTTTCCTTGCCCCGTCCATCGCATCTCTTGGATGGCAGTGATGTCAGCCTTTACTCTCACGAGGACATCAACCAGCCGGGCAGAGGCACCTTCCCCATTAAGGGACCGGACATTCCAGGTGCATGCCCTCAAATCATAGTCCTTAGTTCGTTTGCAGGGGTCGTCATCAGTATAGGGAGGTCTCATCCGAGGCTTTTTTAAAGTTTTCATTGGGGGGGATTTTTAAGTGGCGGGTCCCAAACCCAACGCACAACCAGCTATGCTGGAATGTTTCGCCTTCTCACTTTAGCTCACTCCCGAACGGGTGTTCGGAAGCTACCCAGAGGATACGTGGGCTAATCCCGGCCGTTGTGAGCTGCTTGAACCATATGCAGAAGAATCGTCCTGGCCATTCCCAAGTGAATGGCGATCAGTAACTTTCCCCACTTGCGTGGACTTCTACACATGGAACCATCCTCCACCAACACACATACACTCACAGATAAAACCGCATGCTATTGCATGCCCGCTTGGAAGAAACACCCACATTGGCTACTCAACCAACAGGCAGCAGTGGCTGAGGTAACCGCAGAAGATGATAATGATGATGAAAGCTAAGTTGATGACGAAACGCGTCAAAGCGATGACGACGTAATTGATGAACAGACAGCAAGTGGCCATGAAATGGTGCGACAGAGGTGACGGCGATGAAGACGACAATGACGCCATTGAGTGTTGGTAGCAAATTGCTTTCGCACAAGAAGTAAATTTCCAGCTCAAGAATTTTGCCAATTAGACAATTATGTATTGTAAGTAAACGTAGAGAAATATTATGCACATACATACATATATACGCCTACAATTACGATTTTTGTACCTGCAGGAAAAAAATTAGTTGTGAAGTAGAATACTACCAGTGCACTTTTGAGCTCAACCAGTTATAGAAAATGAACTTTTGTTCATATTACCAACTGTTGTTTTTATTATGGCGATATCCTACGAAATATTAATTTTCCGGTCATGCAGTTAAATGCAAAATACTAGTTTAAATACCAATTCATACTGGCCGAAAAAATTTTAAAAAATATAAACAGTTCTAGACCTATTGAAAACATGAAGCAATAATTAAAGTTGATGCAGGATGTGTAATTTTTTTTGATGTGTGTGTGTCACCCATCTTCTGCTGCCTGCCAGCCTGTGACTACTTAGTAAAACCTGTCCTGATGTCCACTTAGAAAAGCTACTTTTTATTTCAGCGCACATTCTAAAGAAAAAGCTCTAAAAGGCATATAAATAAAAACTTTTACTAAAAAAGTTAGCAGGGAATAAAGTGTTTGTTATGTAACAAAACCTGGGCAAAAAAGGGCGTCAATTTTGTTCATGTTCCAATATACAAAATGAAAAAAAAAAACAAAGATTGGGTAAAATCATGTGGAACTTCATTGAAATCAGACGAAAAAGTTTTCGTGTATCACTTTTCGGAAACGGATATCGAGATCGGACCAGTTCGGGAGAGGGCGAAATTATATAGTGATACTCTTCCGATGCCTATCTAAATTTTGTATTGCTGGAATCAGCCCGAGACGGCTCATCCTTTAATTGACGCTTCTACGCAAACAGAGTGAGTCCCTTTCTACGAGTATTTCAAAAACTTAATTTTATTTTGATTAAGATCATATGCTGATTGTAGTGTATTTCACCCAGATATGGAAGTGGTCTATCTTAAGGACCAACTTGTGAAGCTGGATAAATTCAAATCCAACATCGGCCAAATACTATACCTATGAGGGGCAGAACAAAGAGTTAGGAGATCTAACCAAAACCATTCATTGGGCCTTGGGACGATATGGCAGAGGCAATATCCAAAATTCGTACATGGAATTGTTTTCAGCAAGGGGATAAACGTATGCCATTTTTCCCTTACTTACAAATTGCATCAATCGATTAAGTAGCACCAGCTGTCAAACTTTATATAAGCTTCTATTATTGTATCATGGGCTTGCAAAAATAATGGAAAAGGACGTTATGATGGCGGGATCAATTATATTAGAGAAGGTGTGGCAATTCGCAATAGGTTTCACCTGAAGTTAAGATGGAAGAAAAAATACAATATTAATTTGAAACTAATGCATAGGGACTCAGTAGCTCCAAATCAATTAGGAGCTATTTCTTTCAAAGAAAATACCCTCCTATTGTAATTAGAAAGATATACAGCAGATAATATAATATTTATAATGCTGATGAGGCTGGAATTTTTTATAAAGCAATGTACAAGGCATGAAAAAATCAAAAGACCGAATAACATTATTGATTATTTGCAACTCATCAGCAAGAGATAAAGGTATTTAAACTATCAAAAGATATCAAATCTATCGCTGTTTTTGTTGTAAGGATGTTCATTTTTCTTATAAATTCAATTAGAAATCGTGGATGACTTCTATTACCATGACTACATTAACGAATTTATCAGAAAATTGGAGAAGAAGAAATTCGTTGAACACTGGCGACATTTTATCAGCCAGCGACAAGCGACAGAGGAATTTCTGATAAGCTTCTTTCACTTAGCGCAGTATACTTAAGACTTATAACTGATTACTTTACAGGCCACTGTGGCCTGAGATATCAGTTAAACTAAATTAGTCTCTCTGAGAACATCATCTGCCGAATCGTTGAAATGGACACTGAAAATTCAGAACATATCCTTTGTAAATGTCTTGCACTAGGCAGAAAAAGACTACAGCACTTGACGGTATTGTCGTGCTTTCATATAATTAATGAAACAATAAACTCCAGAATGTGCCAAAATTTTTAAAAAGCTTTAAAATCTAAATTACAACAACAACAAGCTTTTTACCATAGATCTCTTTTGGTCGCAGTGTGCAGTAGCATAATAATAATAATAATTATGGGGACTAAAATCATAAGGGAGTTTAACAATAAAATGCAAAAAACAATAAAAAAAAATATAGAAATAAAAACATTTTGCTTTTTTATGCCAGAAAATATTGAAATAATTATTTTCTATTACCAAGTCGTTTACTAGTACCGTTGGCTTGGATCAAGAAAGAGTCCAAGTCTAAGTCCAAGTCTTTCAAGGCTCATTTAGTTCGGCAACAAGTATTATCTGTAGAACGAGGGTACTTGGATAAATTTTTGAAAAGCACAATCACTCTAAAAGTCTTTTTTTATGCTAAGCGACCTTGGTGGCTAGTTGCACCTCAAATTACTTAAAGTTGTTTCAAAAAAATCGAATATATTTAAAACATTAGAAATAGTTGATGAATATGTATTTATGACTAGCTAATATCCGGCACAACACTGCTGCGGAAAAACTAATCTAAAAAAAAGTTAGTTTGTTTAGCTAGAACATGCAATGGCCAGACTTGTTGAAATTTAATGATTTATTAATGAGATTTTATTCAAGTGATTGAGGATAAAAAATCTTTAGCAAAAACAAATACATTTTTTGGCGATAGATATATCTATGTCTCTTTTCCCCCTTATTAAAAAAAACAAAACAAATAATGGGCGCTTACATCCTTTTTGGGTGTTTGGTCAAGCTCCTCCTTCTATTCGTGGTGTGCGTCTTGATGTAGTTCAACAAATATGGATACCTACAGTTTTAAGCCAATATTTTCTTAGTTTTTAGGTATTTTTTATGAAGAGCTTTTTCATGGTAGAAATACACTCGCAGAACTACCATTGCCTGCCATTGCCTTTTTCTATGAATTGGTGTTTCTTGCACGGATATTTGAAGCTACGCACTTAAGAATGGTAGTTACGCATACGTAATATTGCTTGCCATAAACTTTGTAAAACCCGTGATATTAGTGTGGATATCGTTTGTTGTGTTCAATGCATTGACATGGCATGGTTCGAAATCATGCAATATTAAAAAAGAGATTTGTATGGGAGGTGACACTCCTTCATCAATAACTGGGTTCGAAACTATATAATAATAAGAAATTGGCTTATATGGGGACTGTCACGCGTACTTTACTAATGCCGCCCACCTTTCTGATCTGTTAAGGTATTCATATTTTATGGTCTTATACCAAATTTCAGTATTCACGCCCTCTTATTTTAAATAAATTTTACTATACCTATATCCTTTCGTCAATTTCAAGCAATAAGTTGCCGAAGTTTCATTGGAATCCGATGATGGGTTGGGCCGCTTTCAAATTACATACAAACAAACAAATATTCATTTTTTCAATTAAATTTATTTATCAGTATCTACTTGCTTATCCAAACTTAACATCTTATCTAAAAAACAAAATCAACTAATTTCCAGACAAAATTGCCATTTTACTACTGGTATTATTCTAGTCAGTGACAAACTAATATGATTTCTTCTACCAAGTACCAGTTCTTCGAAGTACCAGCATCAGAACTAGAATATTTTAATACTAGTTCGCCTTTTCCCTGCAGGGAGCCTACAGGCATTTGCCTGCACTTGTGCATCAAACGAACTGCTTGGTCACATACCCACCTGCATCACCATTATTCCCACTACCGGCATCGACACCAGCCAATAATTATGCATTTGCCTTGGCACTCGGGTAGCTCATACGTCTCCAAGGACATGAGACAGCACAAAATGAAATGAGCGGAAGTTTCATTGGTGAAATGTCAAAAGTGCATAGGCCAGTGTGTGTGTGCACCGTGAGGACAACGCTGTTACACTACTTTGGCAGTAAAGGATATATATTTTTCTTTCATTGTTTGTCATTCCCACGCTACTTACTTACTTTTCGTCCTTCCCACACTCAGCTTGCATTTTTGATAAATCATCATTATTTAAAGACATTTGGGCTTACTATGCATTTTGTAGTTAAAACCCAAAAAGTAGATAGTAATCTGTATAAAAATGCAGTGAACCAATCAGCCAATGCCACAAGGTAAGAATAACAACTACAACAGCAAGAAAGGAAGGCTGAATTTGGGTGTTCCGAACTTTTTATATCGGCGCACATTCTGGTAAAATTTAATATGAATTGGCTGTTAAATTGTGGAATAAAAAAAACTCATTAAAAATAGAAGGCAGTTATTAACAAGAACATAGGTGGGCACACTGCATTATAAACTTACTGCATTACAAATAGCAGTAATCAGTAAAATTTTACTGATAATGAAGTTTAATTTGCATTACCAGTAAACTTTTACTGATTACTGAAAAAAATTGCAGTAAAAATATTTTTTTACTGATTACTGAAAAAATTTACAGTAAAAATATTTTTTTACTGATTACTGAAAAAAATTGCAGTAAAAATATTTTTTTACTGATTACTGAAAAAACATTTCAGTAAAAATATTTTTTTACTGATTACTGAAAAAATTGCAGTAAAAATATTTTTTTACTGATTACTGAAAAAAATTGCAGTAAAAATATTTTTTTACTGATTACTGAAAAAAAATTGCAGTAAAATTACTAATATAATTTGATTTGCATTATCAGTATAATATTTACTGTTTATGGGAAGTAAAAATGTAATACACTCTCATCACGAAATTCAATCATTTATGTACTCAATAATTCTTTCTTTCTTTTTTTTTTTGGTTTCTTTTATTTTCTTTCTTTACAAAGGTAAAAAATCCTTCAATTTAATTGAAATTTTTTATATTTACATATTTTCTTACTGAACAGATGCACACAACTTTGGCTAATAGCAAATCAAATTATATTAACAGTATTTTTACTGCAATTTTTTTCAGTAATCAGTAAAAAAATATTTTTACTGAAATTTTTTTTCAGTAATCAGTAAAAAAATATTTTTACTGCAATTTTTTTCAGTAATCAGTAAAAAAATATTTTTACTGCAATTTTTTCAGTAATCAGTAAAAAAATATTTTTACTGAAATGTTTTTTCAGTAATCAGTAAAAAAATATTTTTACTGCAATTTTTTTCAGTAATCAGTAAAAAAATATTTTTACTGTAAATTTTTTCAGTAATCAGTAAAAAAATATTTTTACTGCAAATTTTTTCCAGTAATCAGTAAACGTTTACTGGTAATGAAAATTAAATTGCAATATCAGTAAAATATTATATTTACTGCATTTTTACTGTTACTGCAAAGTGCCCACCTATGAACAAGAATCTTAAGGTGAAAAAGGCGCCAGGTTATGACGCAATAACACCATTAATGATAAAAAATCTACCACAAGTCGCTATAATTGTGCTGTCTGTAATATTTAATGCAATCAGCGAGGTAGGCATTTTTCCAAAGAGCTGGAAAACGTCTTTAATAATAATGATTCCTAAGCCGGGCAAAGACTTAAATGTGCCATCGTCCTATCGACCAATCAGTTTGTTGCCGTGTTTGTCAAAATTATTTGAAAAAGTTTTGAGAAACAAAATGATGCCGTTTTTAAACGAACGTAATATAATCCCTCCACATCAGTCTGGTTTTCGAGAACAACATGGGACAATCGAGCAAGTAAATCGGTTAACTGCGGAACTAAGAAAATGTTTTGAACTTAAAAAATACTGTTCAGCAATTTTTATAGATGTGGCACAGGCATTTGACAAAGTTTGGCATGAGGGTCTCATACATAAAATAAAACGCTGTTTGCCACCTATTACACACAAAGTTCTGGCATCGTACTTAACAAACAGACAATTCAGAGTAAAATGCAACGATTATGTGACTCATGAATATGAAATTGAAGCTGGTGTCCCTCAAGGCAGTGTACTAGGCCCAATTTTGTATTTAATTTATACTTCTGATCTGCCCGAGTGCGATAGTTTGACTATATCTACATTCGCTGACGACACCGCTGTGCTTAGTTCTCAAAATGATCCGTCTCTGGCATCTAGAGAGCTAAATAAATATCTCAGACTTTTAGAAAAGTGGCTGAAAAAATGGAGAATAAAAGTGAACGAAATAAAAAGTAAACATGTCACATTTTCACTTAGAAGAGGAGACTGTCCCTCGGTTACCCTTAACAACGTACGCATACCACAGTCTGATCACGTCACATACCTTGGCGTTCACCTAGATAGGCGTTTAACATGGAGACGCCACATCGAGGCAAAGCGGCTTAGTATGAGAATCAAAGCTTCAAACCTTCACTGGCTAATTAATGAGCAATCAAGATTGAGCCTTGACTGTAAAGTACTCTTGTACAAGGCAATTTTGAAACCAATTTGGACTTATGGAATCCAATTGTGGGGAACGGCCAGCAGTTCCAGTATCGATCTTATACAGAGAGCACAGTCGAAAATTTTAAGAACCATAACTGGAGCGCCGTGGTATATAAGAAACGACAACATCCATAGGGACCTAGATGTACCGATGGTGAAGGAAGTATTCAAAAAAGTTCGTGAAAACTATCAGTTGAAATTGCAAGATCACCCGAACCCGTTCGCACGTCAACTCCTGAGTACGCAACATACGACCAGGCTTCGAAGAAATGATCTACCACCCCGATGAGTAGAGGGCCATTTGATAATTATTTATTGTAGAAAATGAGATAAAATAAAATTTTTCTTTTTAGTTCTAAGATTTGAATACTTATTGTGAGGCCTTTGAAAAGGCATATTCAATAAACAAATAAAAAGTTAAAAAAAAAAAAAAAAAAATAGAAGTTATGGTTTGTAACATCAGACGGACGGATGGAAAATTAGTTTTGACATATAAAAAGTGGGCATGGTTTTTATTCAAACTCAATAATATTTATGTCCAATCTAACTGAGGTGTGGAGCAATACGTGTACCAAGCTTTAGGCGCGTTTTATTAGGTCGTTATAGAAATACCCGCATGTACCCGTGGTGAAAGGAATTGAGAACCAGCTCTGAGTAAGCTTGAAAGCTGATATGTTGACGTAATGGCGAAACAAATAAAGAAGATGTGGCCAATATCAGAGTGCTAACCGGCTGTCACCGAATTTGAAATAATCAGCTGATTGGTTGACGTATCCGTGGTTATGACAGCGGTTTGTTTACGGAAAAACTGAGACTGTGTTGGTCAGATACGGAAAAAATCAACACAGTCCCCACAAAGATACGCAAAAAATCAACACAGTCCCATCCCCACAGACCGTTATTCGGCTCTGAGCCTATCTTACAGAATCAGCAGACGGTCTGACGTCACTTGGGATGTGTTTATAAAAAAACTGTGGTTGTGTTAGTGATATACGAAAAAAATCAACCAATGACACTTCGTTGCCGTCTGAACATCAACTGATTGGACGAGTGTGTGAATACGTGAGAAATAAGCGGACAGCCAAAGTTCCCCTCACAATTTTTTTCACCATAGTCAAAGAGAAAACTTTGTAAATCTATCTATTAGTTCGCGCTCATATTGCTTCGTTGCCGTCTGATTGGGCAAGAATGGGAATACGTGTGAAATTAGCGGGCAGAATTCTGCTGCCGAGTTCCGGATGACGTGGCAGCCGAAGTTACTCTCACAATTTTGGTTCGGACAGCCAAACCCGGTATCTATCATCCTTGCATGGCGAATCACCGAACACTTTTAAAAAATTTCCTTGCGTCGCATTCAGTTTTTTGCGTTCGTCATTTATACCAAAATTGAGTATTGTTTGCGTCGTTCATAACAGAGAAATCAGGTTGTCATATTTGAAAACTTACCGTCCAATTTTCACACTTACCTACTTTGTCCAATTTTCACACTTACCTACTTTGCGTAAAGAGTGATATGTTTCATTGAAATACAATATCTTAATTTTTACTCGAGTCATCATGGGACACTGAATCGAGTGTACATAAGGCAAATGAGTTCCAAGGAACTTCGGGAAGGTAGGCTATTTCATGACTCAGCTCCTCCTGGACCACGAACACTTCCGGAAATACCTATACCGCATGGATAAGGTAAGCGACCTCAGGTGCAGATACTGCGAAGCGCCGAGCGATGACGCTGAGCACACGTTTTTCAGTTATGACAGATGGCTCGCGGAAAGAGATGCTCTGTGGGAGAAAATTGGCAACATCGCGACGACCAATGTGACCGCCAAGATTTCTGAACGCGAACTGGCAACACAGTAAATCAAAGCGCAGCTTCACATCTATAAGAAGTCGAGCCTATAGCGTGAAGCTGGCTACAAGCATGGTGGAGCCAGACGTGGGCGAATAGAACTGGTCCTTTTATGGAGATCGTTCTGGACCTTTACAAAGTAATGCGGAAAGTAGTCCCGGAAAGGAAATCTCCCCAGAAGAAGAGAGAGGTTTGTTTAATTGGACACTACTCGACACAGTAGACGACGGTCGCTGTAAGTGAGAAGACATTTTAAACTCTAACTAACCTCGAAAAAAAGTGTTCCACTCGGGCGGAGCGTCAGACATGTCCAAACCTATTTTGGAATATATAAGTCAATATTTATCTCCATGCTTTATGCTGCTACATGCAACCGGTACGAGAACAAGATTATAATACCTTTTTGCGAAAGTGCGCTCGGGTATAAAATTGCAAAACTACAGTCAAAGAATTGTACGCTGATTTTCTTGTTGCTAGTTAGCTCATAAAAAGAAAATAAAAATGGAATGATGATTACTGTTGTCTGGCTGAACTGACTGAGTCATTGGGGAATATTCAACTACTGATTGAAAATTCTCTGCTTGCCGTTGGGTGTTGTATTATGGACGAGAGGTTTTCGTGAATGCTCTAAAATTGGACTCCATAGAAGGATTCACCTATCGACTGCAAGTGCGACAAGTCCAATACTGCTAGCACCTTTGTTAAAACCAGTGATGATTTGATTAGTGCTGAACTCAGAATTGCTTACTTACGAACTGATCTGCGGTAACTTCGGAGCGCTAAAAACCACAATGTTACCAGTTGAAGTGCTTAAGAAATGTTCGATTGGCGCAACTAACACTTTATTATGTCGAGCTTTTTATTAAGGCGATGCAGATATACAAATCTTCAACATTTCATTATTAGAAGTTCTAGTTATTAGAAAAGCAGGTTTAAGCTTAAACAGAGTTGCAGCGGACAGCGGGTTGACGGTGGTGATCAGCTGATCCACTTCCGCCGAAAAATTCGGTCGGTTAAACACAATCACGACGAGACGGTTGTCGGCTGCCATTTTGTGATTACAATAAAATTAATTTTGTAGCGAAATATTTTAGTCTGCTATATCTGTGAAGCAACTCGTTGAAGCTCATTATTAAAAAAAAAAACTTATTTCCAAATTATTTATATATTGCGGATTTTCTTGTTCAAATCGATTGAATATTATTTGCTTCTTATTTGACTGCTGCTGCTTGTAAACAAGAAAATTGCCATCAGAAAAGCAATACTGATGAGAGATGCTCTGAGGCAGCAGATTGGAAACATCGACCAATGTGATCGGCCGGATGGTTGAACGCGAGAGTAAGTGGAATGCGGTTAAAAGATACGTTGAAGGCGTATTACGGAGAAAAAGATAGTCCTCGACGCAGTACAACAAAGGGACATAAGAAGACGAGCCTATTGCATGAAAGCTGGCTACAAATACAGTGGGCCAAGGCTTGGCTGACTAGAATTGTTTTTTTTTCTGGATGCCGTTCTGGGGCCTGCCAAAGTAATGCAGAAAGTAGTCCCGTAAAGGGTGTCTTCCCAGAAGGAGAAAGGAGGGATTGTTTAGTGGCCACACCACACAACACAGTAGACGAGGGTCACTGTAAGGCATTTTGAACCCTACCTCACCCACAAAATTAAAGGTCTGGTGAAATGTATATTCAAGGCATCAACAGAAAATGTATAATGGATCTGAAGATTTGTTTAAGTATGTAACATTTTATCAATTCTAGCAATAGAAGACAATCGATGTTACTATTAAAAATATCATAGATAAATGTAACTGACTGGGATTTCACAACAACCTTGTTTTTATGAGTTCTGGGTTACAGTAAGAATTGTTTTCCCTTCGACTTGAAATAAAGCCAAAATTTGACCTGCTGCATTCATGCCACGCGAATTCGTGCAATATATTAATATTTTGCCTAGAGCTCTATAGAATATCTTAACTCTGCAATCTAAACCAATCGTTGAACAAAAATAAGATTTCAAGTGGTTCATAAGACTTTCTCTTTCGCACAGACTGGCGCACCAAACTGATGCTCAAAACTATTTGCTTCGCATAATGGCCTATAATTTACATAAATGAACACAGGTTAAGACCGTTTTATTCTTATTTAATTTATTTAGTAATTAGCATAATATTTGTGGAGAAAATCTGAATAATTTCAAACAAGGCATCAGCATTCCAATGAGGTGCTTGCATACATATTTTGCCAGTGTAACTTGCCAGGGGTAGCGGGTGCTAAAAAATGCATTGGCTTGCCGTTGACGTGACAAAAACACTATAGACACAACCGCGCGAACGGTTTCCATACGTTTCGCAGATAAATCACAAATATGTATACACACATACTCACACGCACACATACGGAAAAATCGTTTTGTTTGCTTACTGCACGTTTAACAGACAGCTTGACTGGCAAACCTGCCGTACGGGTTAGAGCATTTAAGCATTTAAACGATTAAATTTTTACATTCTCATTGACACGTGTCCGTTTAATAGTGTGTGTAATACCTACACACACTCATATGTACCCGTATATGCACGGATTTGTGTATTATTTACCAATAAGTTATTGTTGTTAAAATCTTTAATGCAAACAATCATTATTTTAATTAGCAATTTTTTTTTTTGGTTGTTGTTGTTTTTTATTTTCTACTTTTTTGTGATTTGTGTAAATTATAAGTTGCCATTTTGTTAATTGATTTGGGGGCTTGAGTCATAACTGCATTTTTAGCGGCTACATATGCGTGTGTGTGTGTGTATGTGTGCTTGTGTATGCATAAGCAGCCAGTTATGTTTACATCTGCGTATGAGTACATACATACATTTATATAAATATTTATAAATAATACGGCAGTTTGTTTTTATGACTAACTTTAACCCAGTTTAGAGGTGTGATGAGTTAATCAGGCGCTAGTTTCGCCACCGAAGTGTTAATACAGAGCTTAAGAAATTTTTATGTGATGATATTTGAAAACACTACAATGAAATTTACGTGACAATGCAAAATTTAAGTAATATTTCCTGCTTAGTCACAGGCCAATTTTTCAGTTACCGGGTGCTTAATATAAAAGTTTCAGTGGCACAAAATTAATCATCCAATTTTGTTTTTGAATAACTTTTTTAATAAATAAATTAAATAAATGGTTTTGAGTGATGGAAATCTTTATTTTGAGTTATTTATTTGCTTAATATAAAAATTTCAATGGCGCAAAATTAGTCATCCGCATGGTATATTCAATAAATTATTATCTCAAATTACAGTTACTAAGTTAGTCACTCTCGAATTTATGCAATTTAGCTAATGTGTAAACACAAATATTTTTGTTAGTCTTGAAAATCTCAAATTAAGTACGAATAAAGGAGTTTTTGCGGCGAAATTTACTTATCTTCTACTAGATTGTTCAATAAATTTTGTGGCTCGATAAGAGATGGCATTTTTACTAGTGAAGTTGCTATTTGAAGTTTAATTTCAATTTATGAGTTTATTTTTTATTTACAAGCCATTTAGTATCGACGTGTCACAGTATTTTCTACGATGGAAAAATGAGGTATCGCGCTGTGACTGAATTTTTATTTTTCAAGGTTTAAGAACAAAGGAAATTTATGAACGAATCTTACAAATTTTGAAGACGCTTCACGATACGGATGTCAAAAAACCACAACAACACCAGAAATTGTAGAAAAGGTACAGGAAATCGTATTTGAAAATCATCGAGTGACTGAGAGAGATTTAGTAGAAACCCTAGGCATCTCATTGGGCAGTATAAGAAATATTTTGACTCAAGTATTGTCTAACAATGGAACAAAAACACATTCGAATGCGACTTTCTCACCAACATTTAGAGCTTTCTCGAAAGGATAGAGAGGACTTTGTGAGTCGATTCATCACTATGGATCAGACGTGGGACTATCTCTATGATTCTAAATCAAAACAAGAGGCTAAAGATTGGTGTGAACCTGGTTCTTCAGCTTCGAAGAAATCGTCTTAGGAGGTGTTGACATCAGTGTTTTAAGACGCGAAAGGAATTTTGTTTCTGGATTACTAGAAAACTGGTAAAACTAGAAATTTTTAATATTATTGTAACCTTTTAGTCCAGCTGAAAGAGAAAAAAAATTTTTTTTCATCAGGAAAATGCACCCTGTAGCAAGAGCATTTTGACAACCGGTAAAATCTAGAAATTGTTGGAGGATTCATTATATTTGTTTCCAGACCTAAAAAATTCATCCGTAGGAAGGATTTTTCATCAAACGATGAGGTCATAAAAACTGCGGAAGTGTATTTTGCAGCCCTTCCAGATTCTCTCTTCAGGCATACATAACTTAAAACTCGTTGGAATAAGTGTATTACCGTTAAGATTGGAATCGTATGTCGTGCGATGTGGCGTATTGTATTATTTCTTCAAATATTGTGGGTACTTCGAGATTAATTAATTCCATTTTTTACACAAAATTTGATGCAACGTCTTTGATCGATTTTTTCGATAGCAGCAAATCGGCGAACACGCAAAATACTTATCTTATTTATGCCTCTCACAAACAAACTAATCTGCTAAGAGTATATTGCTAAAACCGTGAACATATCTTCGAGACGAGTGTACCCACACAAAAAAAAAAATAATAAATAATTGAAAGTCGAATGCCCACGAAATTTTAAACCTTCACCTTGTTTTTGAACACACTTCGTATTTCGATGTTGGAGATAGCAGTGCCCCAAAGTTGAATGTCATATGTCCATATCGGTTTCAAGATAGCTGAGTAAAGTGAGCGCTTACTTTCGAGCGAAACATAAGAATTTCGACGTAGTGACCAATAAAGGCTTCTGAGTTTTTTTCCTAGACCTAGCTTTCTTGGTGGTTTGACTTTCCGTTTGGTGGCACGGGTTTTCCATGCAAGTTTGCTATTAAGATGCATGCCGTAATATTTTGTGACGCTAGTTTGGGGGATGATTATGTTCTTGAGCTTAACCAGTGGGCAAGTTTTTATTTATTTGACAGCCTGAAAAGGCCCGGCCACATGTAACAAACTTTATCAGCACATGTTTAGAAACGCTTAATCGATAGCTCCTATGCCACCCGACATAATTATCAAATATTGGGCATTTCGATTGCTGAATGTTTTGGTAACAGCAGAAGCTGGGTTTGGTAACGGCCATAGCTTTAATACAAAAAAAAATAATAATAATAATTAAAAATTTGATAAATTCATGGATAACGTTTCAAGATAGTAATTTATTCCATAAGAAATCCAATAATTGATGGACGATGATATTAAAATGTTCAGTATGTAGAGAGAAATGTGCCATGTATACGGGTACACGGTTTCGACTGAAAATTGCTATATCTAAAGCAATTTTGTTGAACAACATGAAGACACACGCCACAAATAGGAGGAGGAGTTCGGCCAAACACCTAACAGAAGCGTACGCGACAATTATTTTTTGTTAAATTTAATTTGGTGAGCACAAATGTTGCCCTTGACCCAAGATAAATTAGTATTGAAAATTGGAAAAAATAAAAAAGATCGACCACTAACCATGTCCAACTTCCATAAAATTTTTCAAAAACCCAAAAGTGCAATATTCCAGTAATTAGTAAGGAAAGTTTGCTCATATTTTGGATACGTGATGTCAGAGAAGGAAATACGCTTGTAAACGCTTGTACGTGACACCGCCAACGAACCAAATTAAAATTAAAATTAACACTAAATTCTAAATTTGGAATTACATTTTTACATTAATGTAATAGTAATTTTAAACATACATTTTTTAGTGAAGAGGCGCATTTGAAATTTTTGCAGGGGTAAGTTTATAGTATGTGTTGGTTAACAGCATTCTGTTTTTATTAGCAGAAAATGTAACGTAACAGCAACTGCAGCAATAGCGTCCCTATTCGGCAGCAACGAGCAGAACGAATAGAACGAACAGAACCGAAAAGTATAGCGTATCGAAGGGAATGATAGAAACATCGTGGCATATGCAGAGGACTTATAAAAATTCTATTTGTATGTTGGTTTGTCGAAGGGGTAGTGCGTGGTGTAGTCAAATATGTAAACAGCGCGTGTACATATGGATTGCTTGCGACTGCGCTTATGAATAAAGTATGTTTTCATAGGAAGATCTAACATTAAGTACATTTGTCTATTCCAATTTATACAAATGTTTTTCTACTAAAAGTTAAAATTAATGCAATCAACTAGAACCTGTAATCTCATTATATCAAAACATAATTTTCGAGTTTCCTTAAGCATGTGTTTGGAATTGTCGACAAACTCTGCAATTTTGGAACTCTGGATGTGTTTAAGTTTCAAATGATCTACTTAAATGTTTGGCTCATTTTTAATTAATTTATCCTTTCTTCTTCATCTTTCAAGGTATCAATTTTATTTATTGTAAGTATAGAAGTAAAACCAATTACAAGTAAAAAAAATATGTAAGCAGGGAGATTCTTAAATGAGTCTTTCAGAATGTTTTGATTTGATTCCTAACCTAAAAAAACAGCCCTACTTATTTTATTTATTATTTATTATTAACGATTCTAAACTGTAGTAGTAGGAGTAGTTTTTTTTTTATTTTATATAGGGTGGGCCATGTAAAATTTGTTTTTTGAATCGGCTATAAAAAAAACAAACTAATCAATATTTTTTCAAACTTTTTTTTTATTATGAAGATTGAACATTATCATTTATGAATGAAAAATAATATCGTTCAAATGACTGCCACGCACATTTTCGATCGTTTGGGCTCCAATTTCATAAATGGCAACTTCGATTTCGTGTTTAGGTGGTTCAAAAAGCAAACGCTATATGGCCCACCCTGTAATATTTATAATACAGTGAATATGATATAACTCTCTAGGAGGGTTATCACTTTCGATAAACCGAAAATTTTTTCATCAAAGTAAAGGTGGATCAATACATAGGTCAAACGCCAATAAAGTGAGTAGGTCACGGAGGAAGTATTTTTAAAAGTTCTTGCGTGAAAGTTGAGGACTCCGCCTCTTGTTCGAAAAATTAGATCAATGGCATAATCAGAGAAATCACCATTAAAATAAGGTACATTTAAAGGTATAAGTTGCTGATAAAAGTTCGTGTGAATTTGTAACAGAAGCTCTTTGAGTGAACAAGATTAATTAATTTTCAATCAGTTTTTTTAATAGTGTTGCCTTGAACTGCATTATATGAGTCGAAGAAATTTCTGATAATGGCGTCATGTCAACACTGCATGCTAGCTTCTTCCATTCTTTTACGCAGTAATCACCTAATTTAATCGATTATTCAGCAAGGATGCGAGGAAGCATTCGAGGTGTATCATATATGTAGTTTGAGGTGCTGGACCGCAAAAATACTACTTTCTTAATAAAAAAATTTTAAAGCTTCCAATCTTGCTCCAACCTTTCAACCTCCAAAAACTGTGCACCATAAAACATGATAGACCTAGAGGTTGCCTCAAAGATTTTCAGTTTCTTTGAGGTATTTCTCTTGGATTATTAACATATTTTAACCATGTGACGTTTATGGTTATTTTGGCATCTGTTAGTTTCTCATATAGATGTTTGGAAAACGTGTAATTCCTGAGAATTTGTATTCACTAACTATTTCTATTGGGACATTCCCATATTTCCAGTTACATATAGTTGTTTGAGACTGTACCACCTATCCTAAAAACGACTACTCTTGATTTGGCAACATTAACTTTTAATGCCCATTGCAAGCAATAACTGTGCAGTGCATCTACTATTTCTTAAAGGTCAGAGGGCCAATAAGCCAATAAGACCAAATCGTCAGTTCTAATGTAACTTTTACATCAATTTTTGCAATATTTATGCCTCCTTTCAGGTAATCATTGAGCTCTCTTAGGCATAGTGAGAAGAGTTCAGCACTTAAAACACAACCTTGCCTTCTAAATTGTGTTTTTATTTATATCCAAATTTTATTTTAGAAGTTATACGCCAAATTTAATTCTATTTTAACCTAAATTTGGATTTGGATTTGAGTTTCAAATTTAATGTATTGTATATAAGAGTAATAATTATTCATTAGTTGTCGCTAAATATCAAAAATTACATAAGTAAAAAAAATATGTATTTCAATGCAAATTTTGTTATAATTTATAATATAATTTTTTTTAAGTTGTACGCAAGTATAATTTTAGTTGAGTATTAACGTGAGTTTGAAATTTTAATTTTTATTTAAACTTTACATTTTTTAATTATATATATACATAAATGAAACGTTCATTTCTTAATTTTTTTTTTTAATTTTGATTTTAACTTTATTCGAACGTGAATTTTTTTTGAAATTCAATTTGAATTTGAAAGAAAATTTAGTTTTTATTTAAATTTAAATTTAAATTTTATATTAAAATATATTTTAAAGTTTAAATATAATTTTATTATAGAATTATATTGTAATTTTACAATCCATTTCAATTTTAATTTAAAGTGTTTTTCTGTTTTTGGTTTGATTTTATATTGTTTGGATTTTTATATCAAAAAAATATGTTAATTTACCTTTTTTTGATTCCAAATTTATTTATAATTTCGAGATTAATGTTTTATGTTTTAATTATAATATTAATTCTCTTTTAATTTTAAATTCAATAGAATTGTACTTATAACGCCCCATTTACTATTTACTTCCAATTTCAATTATAAAATAATAATAAAAACATGGAATTTGAACCGCAGCAGTGTCGTGAATCAACAGAAATGCCAATGCGTATGCTTTGATCTTCTATGAGTCTCTGAATCTATTTGTGTTAAACCTCATTTAGAACGCAACTTCGCTTGTTTCCTGCAACAAAAACAAATGCAAAAAACAGCCAACAAACACACTCCCACCCATATAAATCCCAATGTTGACATATTTTTGCGATTGCGTTCCAGCATTGAAAACGCCCAAGGCGCCAATGAACCATCTAACTTACATTCAAATCGAAAACTTGGCGAACAGACAAAAGAAATGACACAAAAGAAGACGAACGCGAAAGCGGCAAAATACCCAGTGACAACAAAGCGAATGAAGATAACAGCGGCGGGACGTCAGACGCCAGATGATTTAATATGCATCGTGTGGCACAATCACAGTTTTATTTGTACTTATTGCATTTGAAATTAAAACTAATAGGAATAAAAAAAAATAGCAGCTCGAAAGCTTACAAAGTGCTTGGGGCGTTCGCGAAAGCTTGTAGAGTTGTTGTGGCATGAGTAATTGCTTACGAAAATGCCACAAGTTACATACGTACAAGTTGAAGTGTTTTTGTAATTGAGCTGATCGATAAATCGGTTGGCCGGTGGCTGATCGGCCCAGCAGTTGGACGGCAATTAAATCAGCTGTTGATGACAACAGACAGACAACTGATCAATAGGCGCTGGTGTTTAGCTTGGCGTGTGGCGAGCGTGCGAATTCGCTACGATCGAATGCTACCGCTCAGTCAACAAATCGCAGTCAACCAGCCAGTTTAATACGTAAACTGACGCGGCCAATAGCACATCAAGTTGCCACAGTGGGGCTGCTAAAAGTGATACCAAAAAAAAGTGTGAACGAAATTACGAAAAAATTACCACCCAAAATTTTATAAAACTTTCAACTATATTTTTCCCACAAATGAGCTACACAAAATGTTTCTGCGTCGCGCTATACAAGTCGCCACAGTGTTGATTTATTGGTTTGTTATTGTGCCGGTGATTGCCAAATATTTGGAGGACATTAAATGGATGCGTCGTGGCAAATGGACACGCAAGAAATTGGGTTTCTACGGCATTGCTGCATTCACCTTCATTTTCACCTACTTCCTGTGCATGTACGCTTATATGTTGTGCAAGCGTTGGGAGCGTAAAATACTCACCGACATGAAACAGTCTACCACCAAAACCGCCGAATCTGAGGTACCATCCGCGGCCACATCAATGGCTACAGTAGCCGAATTGGAGCCACTCGAACGCGTGCGTCCAGCGCGCCCAGCAATTTTAGCAGCACCAGCTGTCTCTAGCCCGAGCGCACAGCTATTGGCCAAGGAGCAACAGATGCAGGAGCATGACGCCAGCCAACAACAAAGACAAACAGGTGCACGAAGTAAAGTGAAAATTTTACGTTCAGCGCCTAAAATACCAACCGTACATCGGCTGCTACCTGCGCCAACCACCACTACATTGCCAGTGATTGTGACTACACCGCTGGCACCGCTGCAGGAGCAGCCGTATGGTGGTGAGCTCGAGGCGAAGAATAAAAGGTTAAGTCGCGCGGAACGGCTGACAACAGAATTAGCGGAGATTTTGCGTCGATACTATCGTATGAGTACGGGTAATGGCAATAATAAGGCAACACCAACGATGGTGGAGCCCGTGTGAGGTGAAGGGAATGAGAAAAATTAAGTTTAAAACGGGGACATTGAATCCTTTAAACTTTTTCTGCGAATCTCAAATGGAAGTTTGTTGCGAATGTGACGTGAAATATATGCCAATTTAAAAATTATGTGGGAATAATGTAATTGAATAAAACGAGCGATATGTAGAAGTGAAATATGCAAGTTTGGCGGATCAGATTTGATGAAAATCGAAAAAGAAAATATTGACGAAAGTGATTTATTTGAAGAAGTACATTTAAATAACGCGAAATACGAAAAACTATGTTGACATCAATATGAAAATACGACAGAATCTAAGAATTCTACAAAATATTTATTCGGCGAAAAGTGACACTTACGCAGTAGAAGCCTGAAGCCTTCTAATGGGAAATAATGTGAAAGTTTGGTTGCAGTTACAGAATAGAAAAGCAATAAATGAGCACATGAACACAATCACTGGTGAAATATTTGGTGATAAGTGGCAATTGGGCAGTGGAAGTTCGACTGAAAGCTTTTGAAAGCAAAACTCATGTGAAAGTTTGAACGATAGTTAGAGGGTCGAGAACAATTTCATATGAATACAATGAATGGTGAAATTACAAACAAAAGAACAGAAAATGTTGCAGCTAGAACACTTACGCAGTAAGAAAAATTATATTGGTATATACATACACGAGTATGTATGTAACTGAATAAATTGTTGTAGTAAAATACATGGAAATTTGACGAAAACTTTTGAGGAGCAGCAAAACCACCTGCAGTAAACGAACAATAAACCTTTAATAAAAAGTAAAGTGTAGAAAGTAGTCATTAAAAAATAGTGAATGGAAAATGTTTATGTAATAATAAGCAAAAGTTTGTTTTATAGCGAGAAATAAAAGTGAAAGTTGAAAAAGTTGAGAAAAAAGATAGCTTCGAACAAATTTTTAAATGAAAATGCATAAATTAAAAAAATAAAAATTAAAAAAAATAAAATTAAAAAAATAAACATTAAAAAAATGAAAATAAAAAAAATCAAAAATTAAAATTAAAAATATTAAAATTAAAAAATAAAAGTTAAAAATATAAAATTTTATCTGTAGTTAAATTTATTTAAAATAAAAAATGTATTAGTAGAAAACAGAATAGCGAAGAGGTGAACGACAGCCTGTGTTGATAAATAAGAATTCACCAACGAAAATAAAATGTAACAAAACGAAAATAAATTTTACAAAATCAATCATTGTAAATACAATTCAACTAAATTACCTCAAATTTGTAATGAAGAAGATGAATTGAGGCCTACTCAAATTAGGTGATAGGAAAATATTGTCAGTATTAAAAGTTGGAGCACAATATTGAATAATAGCCTCGATCTAAATTGCAAGCCCAACAAAATATTCTCAAAATATTAAGAATGCGATACGAAAATGCTGCCTACAAAATAAGACTGCAAAATGGGATAATTCGAAGCCCGTAACAATGAATAGAGTGCTTTAAATTTTAAAATGCTAGCTTGCGTTTCTTCACCAAATTAAATGCAATGAAGTTTTCACTTTTACTTTCCGCAATGCAATCAAATTGGCAGAGAATTTGAAAAAGAAAGTTCTGTCCTTTTTTTAAATGGCCTACAAATGTACAAATGTAAAAGTACGGACATGTTTTAAGTAAAAATTGTACATAAAAAATTTCAACAACTGAAAAGAAAGAGAAACCGCGAATCCATTACACTTTAACTGCCTTAATTGCACGCTAACTTTTTACAGAAGTCTAAAAATAGTTTATTTTATTAAAGCATTTGCATTTCTGAGGTTCTGCTTGATATTGAAATATGTGGCGCTTTTGCGTATTAGACGTGTTAATTTGCACGTCTTCGCATTGACAACTCTAGATTTGGGCACTCATTAATATTGGACTACACATGTCGATATGAATGCCGATAAGGGTATCCATTTTTGGCGCACAGCGCATGGAAGTCTACGCATTGAAATGATAGTAAAATTAATTTTCGTTGGATTGGCGTTTGTGAAAAGGCTTTGAAAAACGACAACTAAAATAAAAAATTGAAAAGCATTACAATAATAAAATATAAATTATTAAAAAAAGGAAATACAAAATGACAGTTAACACCAAAAAAACAAAAAAAAAATAATTATAGTACATATAAAAATAAATAAAAATGGAATGAAATCAAATTAAAAAAGTTTAAATGAAATAAAATAAAAATATCTAATTTAATCTAGGCGAAATTAAATTGAAAAATAAACTAAAGTAATCAATATAAATTAAATTAAAATGAAAATTAAAACCCTAAAATAAAATTAAAATGAACTAGCTCAAAATTAAATGGAATTTAAAAAAAGGTGAAAAGAAAATAAAATAAAAATATAAAAAAAGCGTTTAAAAATTTAAAGATATATAATTAAATTTAAAAAAATAATAATAATATAAAATAAAGTATGCAATAAAATAAAACTAAATTAATTTAAATTAAATTGGAAAGAAAGTAAAAGTAAAATAAAAAATAAAATAGGCTGCAACCAAAAAACATAAATTAAATTTAAAAAATTATGTAAAATAATACAAAATAAAATAATGTAACCTAAAATTAAATTAAGATTAATTTACACAGAAAAAGTAAATGAACCAAATCCATAAATATTAAAATTAAATTAAAATAAAAAAATAAAATGAAAATGAAATTAAAAACAAAACCAAAAAAACCTAAATACACTAAAATAATATTCAAATAAATGTAGTAAACTGATATAAATAAAAAACAGTAAAAGTAAAAAGAAAGTAGAAGTAGTATAAAAAAATTAAATTAAATTAAATAAAAAATAAAATAAAAAAATGAAATGAAATAAAAGGAAAACTATTTTCTGAAACAGATGGTTTCGTCATCGCTATCCAGAACCGCGTTATTCCAACGAGAAATTTCCGAAGGTCGATACATGGCGAGGCAATAGAAGATAGGGGCCGAAGGTGCGGCATTTACGGTGAAACAATCGACCATGTAATTACTGGATGTAGCGTACTTGCCCCCCGTGAATATGTCATGAGACATAACAATATAGCAAAGATCCTCCACTAACAACTTGCGATAAAACACGGTCTCTTACAGGAACAAGTCTTGTATTTTAAATATGAATCAAAGTCAATATTGGAAAATGCAAATTTTAAACTGTACTGGGACAGATTTATATCCACAGATCAAACAGCAGCTGCCAACAAACCTGAACAAACCATCATCTTGTTCGACAAGATAAATAAAACAATCGAAGTAATCGATATAGCGGTGCCCCTTAATCGCAACAGCCAAAGCACATACTCAACTAAAATAGCGAAGTATGCAGCTTTGGCCATAGAACTTAAACGGATGTACAAAGCGATGGAAATGAATATAATACCAATAATTATATCTTCCACTGGATTAGTGACTAAGCATCTAATAAAAAATTTGAAGAAGTACGACTGCCAACACCTTTTAGAAGACATGCAAAAGTCGAGCATACTGCACACAAGTGCAATAGTTCGTAGGTTTTTAAATATTTAAGCAATAGTAATCGCATGGGCGTAGAACTTGGGCTAAGCTCCACCAGAGCAAAATCCCTTGAAAATTTTATTCGGGATGTGTAATCTCCGGCAATAGCCGAGATGGATTAAGCTCAAAAATAGGAAATAAAATAAAATAAAATAAAATAAAATAAAATAAAATAAAATAAAATAAAATAAAATAAAATAAAATAAAATAAAATAAAATAAAATAAAATAAAATAAAATAAAATAAAATAAAATAAAATAAAATAAAATAAAATAAAATAAAATAAAATAAAATAGATAAAAAGCCAAAGAAAAAAATTTAAACGAAACGAAATAAAATAAAACACAATTTAAATACAACTAAACGAATTGATTAAAATAAAGAAAAAAGTTGATTTTATTAAATAAAAAAATTAACAAAATTAACCGAAATAAATAAATAAATTAAGAAAAATAAAATAATATGATATCAAAATAAATTAAATTGAATAAAATTAAGTCAAACCAAATAAAAATAATTAAATTAAAATAATTTAATAAAATTAAATAAAATAAAGTAAAAAGTTAGTTTTGTTAAATATAATAAAATAAAAATGAAAATAAAACCAATTAAAAGTAAAAGTAAAAAAGAAACAAAAATTTAAGCTAAATAAAATAAAATTAAAATAACTGATTGATTGAATAAATAAATTAACATAAAGAGGACAATTTTATTAAAAAAAAAAAACTAACAATAAAAACAAAAATAAAAATAATTTTGTATAAAATATTATGGAAAAAAATTAAAAGAATTCTTTAAATTAAAAAACCTAAAGTAAAAGCAATACAAAATTAAAGAAACTGAATAAAATTAAATAAAATAAAGTAGAGAAGTCATTTTATTAAGTAGAAAAGTGAAATATTAAAATAGAAAAAATTAAAGTTAAATTAAATTAAATTAAAAATTAAAATTAAAAAAACGAAATAAATTAAAATAACTAACAAATATGAAATAAATAAAATAAAGTCATAAAATTACATAAAATCAAATAAAATTAAAATAATTGTTTAAAATTAAGTAAAATAAAAGAATAAGTGAATTTTTTTAAATAAGGAAAAATTAATCAAAAAATAAAAAAACTAAAATTAAATTAAAGAAAATAAAATAAAATTATATAAAATAATATGAAACAAATAAAATAAATTCTTAAAACTAAATAAAATAAAATTAAAATTAAACTAAAGTAAAGGAATTGAATCCGCCGTAGCCGAATGGGCTGGTGCGTGACTACCATTCGCAATTCACAGCGAGAACGTCGGTTAAACAGCAAAATTAAGAAAAACATTTTTTTAATAGCGGTCACCCCTTGGCAGTCTGTGGCAAACCTCCAAGTGTATTTCTGCCATGGAAAAGCTCCTCATAAAAATATCTGCCGTTCGGAGTCGGAGTTAAAAATGTAGGTCCCTCCATTTGTGGAACAACATCAAGACGCATACCACAAATATATATATATAAGGAATTGAATGAAATTAATTAAAAAAGAATAGAAAAGCTAGTTTTATTAAAAAGAAAGTAGAAAAGTTAATTTTATTAAAGAAAAAAATTAAATGAAAAAGGTATAATAAAACTAAATTAAATAAGAAAATAAATAAAAGAAAATAAAATACAGTAAAACATATAAAATAAAATTAAATAAAGTGAATTTTAATAAAACAAAAATGAAAATTTAATTAAAATAATTGAAAAAATGTAAATAGAATCGAGTAAAGCTAATGTAGTAAAATAAAATAAAAATAAAATAAAAAAATTAATGAATTAAATAAATTAATTAATGAGACATAATCCTGCAATTACAACAACGTATGATAAAAAAAACCAAAGACTTGCTTAACTTTAATTAATTATAGTAAATAAATTGCTTTGTATAAATAATTAAAAAATGTATTAGAAATAAAATCTTCTTATGGGAAATCTTGTACGAATCAAGATATGTAACTAAAAATGTAAATATAATGCAGTAAAAGCGTCTATCCGCTCGCGCTAAGAACCAGTTTGTAAAACCTGTTGTGGGCAGCAAGCTACAACCAGAATTACAATGCGTTTTTTCACTCTTTCCACTCGAAACTGTTGTTTCACAATAAAATAAAATATTAGTAAATTCATAGTGGGTACTGAATAAAAAGACGTAGTTTTATTTTCAAAACATCTTGAAATTGTGTTGAGTATTTTACATTAGCAGAACTCACTCCACCATGGAATGTATATATGTATGCACATTACAGATTCCACTTTATTCCAATAAAATTCCTTTTAAATATGCATCTAATACGCTGACTATGTGAACGTGATGTAGTGCGTCGCTATTACGTGTAAATAAAATTAATGAACTAAATGTAAGTGCGTATGTGTGTACATATATGTAATTTATAGATATTTCTACGTGTGGCTAGGGATTTACGATTAGTTTAAGTCTTGCATATGTTACTGATATGTAATACGTGCATGTGTGTTTGTATTGTTTTTTTTGGTTTTTTTTTTTTTCAAGGGAAACCCCTCAATGACTGTGCGATGTTTATCACGAAATCTTTGCGGTTGAGTAAAGATTAGCGCTGGTAAATGATATATTTTGCATTTGGAGTAAAATGCGTAAGCAAAACAAAGAAAAAAAATTATTGTGATAAAAAATTGGCTTCAAACTTTTATAGTTATTAGTGGCGGAAAAAATACCAAATTCGAATTCAAAAACTCATAATATACGAAATATATATTATTATTAATTTTTTTGTAATGTACTTTATATGCACAAAGTTTTTAGTACACAATTTAGGCATTAGCGGTGATAGGTTTGTAATTAGTTAACTTTGGTTTTTTGTTAAAAACCATAAAAAAATTAAAAATACATAAAAAATTTACAAGAATATTAAGAGGAGAATATCAAAGTACTTATACACTTTGGAGTTGCTTGTATTTAGAACGAAAAATTTTCGAAATAAAATATTTGTTTCATATTATAGATATGCATACGATTAATATTGTTTTAAGTGTTCTTCGAATATAGTTTTTTAAGCGTTTTTTACTGTTACTTTTCACTGTCACTTTTAATTATCTTTTTAATTTTCTACGATTTATTTAATCGATAATAATCAACTCAGCTGCTAACACAAATTTTTGAAGACATTTTTTTATTTAAGAATACAAATATTTTGTTATTGAGTATAGATTTTAAGTCCGATTAATAAATAAAAATGAAGTAATAAAGAAAAATTTTGCACTACGTTTCTTATTATTTTCTTGAAATTCATCCAAGTATATTTCAAATAAATATAAAAATTATCAGACTAAACTCCCAAGTATTGGCAGACCCGCTGGCACTAGTAAGTATCTTTTCATGCTCAATAAGACCTATTCTTGAGTATGTAAAGCTTCATTTGGGAACCTTGGTCCACTGTATATTTCGACCGATTGGAGAGTGTTGACTTTTTCCATACTTCTTCGCGAGTATCGGATCTACTAATACTAAATTTTCATTCATCCGAAATGTATGGTAGTGTATTAGCGAATGCCATCTGGTTATGTCGATTGTAACTGCTCACGAAAGGCTTGTTTCTACTATTACGTTCGTACCACACTGATGTACGTGAACAAACTTTAAGAGCTATAAAATAAATATAGTGGGTAACTTTAATATTCGTTTTTTTTTTATATGGTTCTAAATTCTCCATTCTCCTTAATGTTAAACACGGATCGATATATGCAGAAGTGTAGTCGGAATCTGGCTTTAACACTTCCAAAGCTGCAAACGGATTCTAAGTGCGTCAAATTGCGGGCATAAACCTCAATGTTTTCATATGCTTGTAAAATACTAAAATAGTCCTTGCGTAGCTTGGTAGTGGTTACCTTCTATTAATCTGCGATGCGTTCATGTTACAGTAACTTCTGAGACTAATAAATAGCTGTATTTAATTTGAAATGGACTAAGCCATTTGAAATAGGTTAAATGGTTTATTTCCTGCTCGGGGACAAGCAATTCATTAATTCAGTTGTAGGTGACAGGGTTCTGTGTAAGAAGGCTCAAAAAAAGAGATACGAAAAAAAGTGAGATAAAAAATAGCAGTGCTCATAAAATCTTCTTATGTGTTGCTTATTCGGTTGCGAATGTATAGCGATCATGCAATATTTGATATTTTCTTGCTTCTTAACTACATAACTCAAAACATATTAATTTATATTATTTACAATTTCTTTATAAATATCTCTATTTTTAGCTGCATCCCATAATTCTACTACATTGCATATGCCCGTCCAATGCCTTATATTTCGTAACCACGTTAACTGCTTCCGGTCAACGCATCGCTTCCCTTAAATTTTTCCTCTAGTACATATTAATTGTTACATGTGGTATTTGATGTTTCTCATGATATGGCCAAGATAAGCTGTCTTGCGACATTTTCTCGTTCTCGATTAACTAGTCGTAGAACCTTTAAGTTAGAAACCAGATCGGTCCACGGAATTTTCAAAATTCACCTAAAAGTCCATATTTCGAAGGCCTCTAGTCGGTTAATATCAGAGACTTTGAGTGTCCAACATTCCATGTCATATAAGAGCACAGACCACACATAACACTTCACAAAACGAATTTTAAGATTTATATCTAAGTCATGGCAGCTTCAGATCTTTCTAAATTTACCATTCTATTCTTCAAGCCATTTCTATTCTAGTTTTTATATCGGTTGGTGTGTCCCAATTTCCATTTTTCATAAATAAATAAAATTATTCCTCAGCGAGGTCCTAATGATACAGGTTAAGTATGTAGGCCTTGGAAATTTCCTTCACGAGAACAATCTCGTCAACATTGACATACAGTTAATATAGAATACAGAATTACAGAATATAGTTAATAGAGCTACTTAATACAAATAGTTAAATATCATGTTGATGAAATCATTTAAAACCCAATACATCACAAGGTTCTTGTCCAAATGAAAAAACAATGCTTCTTAAAAAAGCCCTTTAAATTTTAATAAAAATTAATACTTGTGTTTGTTTTCTTTCTATATAATTTCACTATTAAAGAACCATTCTATACAGAAATAAATGAGTAACCAAATGCAAAGTAAGGCCACTTAAATTACCACCTTTTTCAAGTGAAATCTCTACTTGCGGACAACCGCCCTGAGCGCACGAAAATTGTGGCACCCTGATCCTTTGACTATGGTTTTAGTTAGCTCTTTCATTTTGCTACCATAAAAACCACACTCGTAAAATATTTAGCGTGATTTGTTCAATTTATTTTACACTTAGAAAACTTATCTTTCTAACAAATATCCTGAATAAGTCGCCAAGTCACTGACGTAAGTAAAAACAAACCGTCTCCCCATAGCCTCTGACACCAAAAGGTACTTTCAAATTAATCACTTTAATTAAGCTAATAAATTATCGTAGCAAAGAAAAATAAAAGGAAATAAAAAAACAATTGTTTATATTTGCGGATGTGTTTGAGAGGCGCGATTTGATTTTAACTTTGAATGAATGTGAATGGATGTGTGTGTAAATAAGTATCATACGAATACCGTGCAGGAAAACTTGTACGAGTGAATGAAATTACTAGTTGACAACTATTTAAGCTGTATGCGAGCTCTTTAAATTATTACCTAAATAAAGCAAAATCCTACATCACTGGTAGGGTTTGTAATGCAGTGATGAAAAGGAACAATTGAATTATTTTTGGGTCTCCTTTTTTTAACAGTTTTTGTAATATTCGTAAAGTTATGGCACAAAATATATTGTATGGCCAAATAGGCCCAACCCCACCACAAAATAGTTCATTTTATATACATGAATACATTTGATATGGCAGCTGCTGTAGCCGAATGAGTTGGTGCATGACTATCATTCGTAAATGTGAAGATTCGACAACGTGCATGAAACAGCTAATAAGTAAAGAAGAATTTTCTAATAGCGGTCGGTGCTCGGCAGGCAATGGCAAACCTCCAAGTGTATCTCTGCCATGAAAAAGTTCGACTTAACCCATTTGCAGTTCGGTGTCGTCTTGAAACTGAAGGCCTCTCTATTTGCTTCAAGACATACGCCACAAATATATAGAAGGGGCCAGTGTTGCATGACTTGCAGGAGGAGTTCGGTCGGTATCTCGTGAATAACTTTAGTTATGTTGGTTTCCAAAGCCAAGCAATTCAGCAGTTTCTCTGTAAATGGTAACTAGACGATTAAGGTTACTGACTGCTCTTTTCTTCGACAGTATTTTCTCCAACCTAAGCCCCATCAAGCTTCTCGTTATAGCAACAGCTCTGGTGGTTGGCTGTAGATATCTGCCCGTTCAAGATCTCAAAATGGTACCAAATGGCGCTTTAGTGCTACTTGGGGAGTACCAGAGTGGTACTTTAACCATTTCGAGTACCCAGCTCCCTCCTTAAAATTTTATAATTTATTAATTTAAATAAATATATGTTAAAGATTTTTATATGTGGGGGTACATAGCTCGACTTAGTTCTTTTAGCTGTGTTATAAAAATGTAAAAAAAAATATTATTGAAATTTTCTCCTACGGAATAAATCAAATATACCCAGATGAGATCCAGGACTTTTTGCTGTCGAAAGTCGTTAAGCGAAAAATTATCCATATGTGAAAAAAAACATATGGAAAGCTATTTTATTATATATTTTCTGCAAAATAATTCGTTATCACATATTTAAGGATACATTATTCAAATGACATTATTGTACTATATTTGTTTTGGTCAAAAGTAAATAAGAACTTATTTTTAATAGCTGGATATATCCCCTTTCGCTTGTTATCCACATTCGTAACATAGATCGAGTATAAGTTTTTGAATACATTTTGTTTTAATTTTGTTAATTGAAATTTTAAAGTCGTGCTAGGAACTTTTTCCCGTATAACAAAACGAGCAGAAAAAAATAAAATAAAGAATTAAAAATGGAAATCAAACTACCTAGTCACGGAGTATTTCCCAGCAGGGTATTATTTACAGGGTAAGTACGTTCTTGAAATGGTGACAACGCGAGTTGTAAGGGTGTCTGAAATGTAATTCAATTACGACTAAAAAGGAGAATGAAAAACTATGGAAGACGCCTACAGTGAAGTCAAGCAGACACCTTAAAAATAAATTCATATATTTTTATAAATATGTAGAGCAAAATAATAAATCAATGGCAATTGCTATAGGAATAAAAGTTAATTAAATGAGAAATGTATACAAGTAATACTGACCAGCGTAGGCATCACACAGATATGGATTTATGACTATAATTTATTGCACATAAATTTGTATTACATAACTGCTAAATGAAATTAGGAATATGAGAAGCGTTTTGAGAAAATAAGTAATAGTAAATTATTAGTCACGAGGGAAAAATTAGTAGGGAAAATGCGAAATCGGAACACTTTAAATAGTGATGATTAACTGTGAGTAATTAAATGTGGTTAGCAATTAAATAATTGGATTTACACATTAGTTGGTGCGTGCCTCTTAGATGTGTACAAACGTATACATTTTGTTTCCTGATGGCTCATAAAATTGTAATATAAGTGTAATTGTAAGCATCTCTCGCTCAAATTTGCCACTATTTAACTTTTAATGAAAGTACAAATATAGTATAAAACATATTCCGGGGGTCAAATGGTTTGTGCATGACTCCCATATGGTTGCCTAGGGTTCGAAACCAACCGGACGGCACGAAGCAACGAATGATAGAAGAGCTTGTTTTCTTAACAGCGTTCGCACCTCCCCAGGCAATGGCAAACCTCTGAGTGTATTTCTGCCATGAAAAAGCTGCTCATAACGAAACCATCCGCTTTTGGAGGCTCTGTAGGTCTCTCCACTTGTGGAAAAACATCCAAGATGCTTACCATAAATTGGAAGATGAGCTCAACAAAAGACTCTACAATAAAAAGTTGCTATCATTAAATATATAAACAAGGTGGCGCAAAATTAATCAACGTCTCGGAAGATTTATAATTTCTGCAAAAGTTCAATGACGCAATCATCAATCATATTTGATACTTGTAAACTAGACAGCTGCAGTACAAAAACAGACTAGCAATGGAGCGTGTAAAGGTCGAAATAAAGATTTCCATCTCTCAAAAATGTTTGTTATTTAGTTAAAAAGTCATTCAAACACAAGCTTGGGTGTTTAATTTTGCGCCACCTTCTATATATACATGTAGATATATATATCTTCCAAGCAACATGACTGTGTTCCTAAGATCAACCAAACCTGATATATATTATCCTGTTTAATATAGATACTTACTTCCATCAACTTTGGAAAATTAAATTTGACTGACGAGGATGTCATTGTTGTCCGCTTAAGCCGTCCACTAATACCGGTATTGATGATCTGTCGGTTATTCTAATTTCAAGTTGTCTTGCTTTCATTACGCCTTTAAAGTACATTTTGAATATGTCACTTCTCGTTGGAGTCTTCATTGATGGCTGGAAATTAGCGCTTATTACGCCTATCCTTAAAAGCGGCAATAAAAATAATATTGAAAATTAAAGACCGCTTTTCAGCTATCTACAGTTTCTAAATTATTTAAGTGTTTACACTTTTGTTATGCCCCCATCAAGATGGGTTTGGGTTTCGGGCAGATCTACGTTAACTAATTCAGCCTTCTTTACGAAGAATTTATTGAATATATTTCGAAGAGGTTTCCAAATGGATGCAATCCAAACAGACTTTTCTAAGGCTTCTGATGGGGTATCTCATCTAATAGCTAAACTAGAGGGTTCCGGTTTTCACTCTCAATTTCTTAAATGGTTAATTTCCTATCTTTATAATATTTAGATTCTGTGTCGTTCGATATGATAATGTATCGATATCGATATTATACTTTTGTTGCTTTGTTGCTTCGTCTGGTGTCCCTCAAGGTAGTGTCCTAAGTCCGCTACTAATATATTTATCCTCTTCATTAACGATATTTCTTCTTAATTTTCTGTGTGGAATTTTCTTCTATACGCGGATGATTTGAAAATCTATTATGAAATTAAAGGTCCAGAAGATTCATCCACTCTGCAGCATGAGTTGAATGGTGTGTGCGTAATCGTTTGTTCCTTACCTTTAGTAAATGTCACTAAACTTCGTATGCGAAAGTTTTTAATAATGTTCCAACAGCTTACTACATCTCAAACTCGTCGCTAAAGAAAATTAGTGAAATAAAAGGGTTGGGTGTTTATTTTGACTCCAATCTCAACTTCACCACCCACATAAACTATATTCCTTCTAAATCGTTTGCAATGTTAGCCTTTATTCGTCGAAAAAGTTCTTCGATCCATATACCCTCTAACTGTTGTACTCAGTTCGGTCCAGGTTATTGTATTGTACAATACGCGGTATTCCATTGGAGATCGTTTCATGCAGTCTATATTAATAGATTAGAGTCTGTTCAGAGAGCTTTTGCGATTTTTACTTTGCGCTCGATGAAATCCGTTGATCCCATTCCGTCCGCCTATTGCGCCAATTATTAATAAATCTAATGTCCTTAGAATCCTTGTGCGGGCTCAAGAGATGGTCCCTATCTGCTCAATAAAATTAATTTGAAAGTTTCCTCACGCATTTTTTGTTCTAATAAATTTTTTTTCTGGGGTATTGCGAAAACTGTTTATGGAATGATTGCCTCTTTTAGAAGGGCGCCAGCTCAATTTAATGCCTATTCTTTTTCCTTAGTCTTTAACTTCTTTTACTCTAAGTTTACTTTTAATTTCTCTTACTCTGAGTTTACTTATTGTTTTAAGGTCTCTGTTTGTAACTATCCATCTAAGAGTCTGTAAGCGTCTTGTTTGTTGATTAAATAAATGAATAAATATAAATAAGTGAGTAATCGGCAATGCACCTATTCTTATATTATGTCAAAAAAGTACTAAATGCCTCTCTAGAAAACCCCTCAATACTTCAACCTTTCAAAAAATCTAGCTTGGCGGCATTATTATCAATTATGTGCCGATGCTACTTATTTCTTAATAGCTACTCACAATACGTCTACTAATATAAGCGGAGAATATAGCAAAAGTCATAAATATCCGTCACATAAAATTTGTGAATGATAGAAAAAAATTCTGTTTTATAAAAGAGTATGCAGTAAAGTTAGTTATAATTAGCATACAGAAACCGTGTGGCAAAAATCGTGCCGATCAGTGAAATACTCGGGTATTTTGATGAAAGTCGCTTCTGATTTAAAAAAGCTTATTACTTAGTAGTCAAGTTTTCATTGTATTTTATTATCGCATACTCGTACACTCGCCTAACTGAACAAATGAATGTATCTACATATTATTTTAACCGCAAGCAGAAAGCCCCGTATAACAGCTGGCTGTTAAGTGTCGGCAACGAGGTGCGGTATCTAATAAAATGTTACAGGTTTCTACGATATTACGAGTATATTTGCTATGGAAAGTTGGAGAGTGCGGTTTAAGTTGATTTTCAGTACTTAGAATTTAATGCACCTGCGAGATGACTAATCAGTGGTGGCTGCTTGATTACTTTGTTCCACTGTATGCACTTATTAAATATTTGCGGTTTTTCTATCAGCTGGCAGTCAAAGGAAGTATCGGATGTTAAGTGCGGTCAGAAAATTAAAGGGAGATCGTTGAAATAGAAAAAAAAAATAAGATTAGTTAGTAAATGTAATACCACCTATGACTTATAATACATGACCTATGATTTATGATTTATGGTTAATGAGTTTTTGATTTTTATAATATATATTATTTATTATTTAAACATTATTATTGACTTAGGTATAGCGACTTGGGGTTTAAGTAACGAGAAATCTTCTTGATTTATGGTGCATGATTTATGATTTATAATTTAATATTTAATATTTATGACTTCTGATTATTGATTTATGATTTAAGAATTGAGACTTTTGATTTATGATTTTTAATTTATGATTCATGATTTATGATTCAATTTACAGTTTATGATTTATGATTTGTGAGTTATATTCTGTGATTAATGATTAATAATTGAATTAACTATTTATTATTTAGAATTTTATTTATCAAAATATAATACAATATTATTTATTAAAAATTAATAATGATTTATATTTTATGATTTATGATTTATGGTTACTAATTTCTGATTAATGATTGACTATTTATCTTCTAGACTTATGATTAATTATTTACGATTTATAACTTATGATTTAGGGTTTTTGACTTATGGTTAATGATTAAAAGTTAATGATTGAATTGACTATTTATATTCTATTGATTATCTATTTATCTTATGATTAATTTTTTATGGTTTATAAGTTATGATTTTACGATTCATGGTTTATTGCTTATGATTTATTATTAATAATTTATTATTTATTACTTATTATTTACTTATTACTTATTATTTATGATTTATAAACTGTAATTAATGATTAAAATTTGTATTGACTATTTATCTTGTAGATTTATGATTAATTATTTATGACTCATGATTCACGATTTATAATTTATGGCTTACGATTTATGATAAATTATTTATGATTGATGGCTTATTATTAATTATTATTGATTGAATTGACTATTTACGATTTATAATTTGTGATTTATATTTTAGGATTTATCGTTACTAATATTATATATGATTCATGATTGACTATTTATCTTCTAGAACTATCATATTATTAATTATTTATGGTTTATAATTTATGATTTTATGATTAATGTTTTATATTTTTTGATTTATGACTAATTCTTGATTTTTTTTCTTCTGGACTTATGGTTAGTTATTTATTCCAAATTATTAATGATTTATGATAAATGATTATTGATTGACATTTTGTCTTCTAAATTTATGATTACTTATTTACGATTAATTATTTTTGATTTATGATATATGATTAATTATTAATGATTGACCATTTATCTTCTAGATTTATTATTAATTTTTAATTACTTATGATTCATGATTCACCATTTATGATTTATTATTTAAATCTATGATTTAGGATTTATGGTTTTTGATTTACGACTTATAAGTGATGAATTATGAATTACGATTTATGATTTATGATTTTTAATTTATGACTAATGATTATATTTTTTATTGTAGATTTATGATTAATTATTTATTAAAAATTTTTAATTATTTATGAACTATAATTTATGACTCATGATTTGCGATTTACGTGTAATGATTTATGATTTATAATTAATTTATTACTTGTTATTTATATTTAATTAATTTGGACTGAAATATAGCGACTTGAGCTTTAAATAACGAAGAATCTTCTTGAGTACTAACACAACACATAGAAGAAAGTCAGAAATCAGCACAGTGAGGACGAACAAAATACCTATATCAAATAAAAACTTGGACAAACTTTGAACTTTTCTATTATTTTCGTATAAAAACGATAGTGCACACACGCAAATAAATCCAACATCCATACAATCATTCATACAAGGAAACTCTGTTCGGAGTATTTGAAAAGTAGCTGGCGAATTCACAGTCAAAAACAAGAAATAAAATATAGGAAAATATGAAGTAGCTGAGAGGATTGCATGTATGAATGTTTGTGGGAAAGAGAATCTTTGGGTTTGGTGCCGTTGGTCATTTATTTCTTTTTTCAAATTTCTCAGCTTAAAAACAAAAGGAAATTTATTAGTTTGAAACCGGGAAAGGAAAGAAAAAGGAGGGAAAGGTGGAAAAGAAGCGAGATTTACGAGAGCTGATAAAAAACTTACTGAGTCATAAAAAGGAATCACTAAAAAATGGGCAACGAAAACAAAAAACACAAAATGTTTGCCAAGTGAACGTGTGAAAGAAAAATATTAGAAATGCTTTGCAACTGAAAAATATAAAGAAGGTCAAAAAGTTTTGAAGGACGTTAAGCAAAAGAAGAGTCACAATACATATACATTTCAAACGGTATGTAGTTATTCATGTGTACATACAAATTTCTTTTGCATTAAATAACCGAATACCACAAAATGAAGTTACTCTGACGAGCTTCTTAAATAGCGGTCTAAGTGTAGATTTGAATTCCTTTTTGTGTAACACAAAAATGTATTAGAGTTTCTTTTTAACTTTTCAAGTAACTTTGCTGTGCATATGCCAAAAAATCTGTACAGCAACGGGAAACATTCAAATTCAACGTCATGACATGTAAGCACGAAGCGGAAATGAGATGTAATAAAACTCGCTTTATTACACTTTTTAATGGTGGGAGATAAGCCAAATGTGTTCAAGATGATGTAAAAGTGTGTGTGTGTGGAAAACTCAGCATATTTAGCAGCTCCTTAATTCTTAAATAATTATTTATAGTTAGACGTTCCTATATTAATTTATACTCATATTTTATTTGAAATTAATTTATAACATTTATTATAATTTGGATGTTATCTATTAATTTTTTAATATTTTCTTAAATTAATTTACCAATTATCCTAGTCAGACATAAATGATTATCTACATATTAAAGGTGGTTAGAGGACTTAGATTACTATTCCGTGCCTTACTATTTCCCCGTTTTTCCAATTTCTACCTTTACTTGCCTCTAACCCAATCTGATCTTATAACGAATCGAGAAGCGTTCTCCCAGAAACCATAACAGAAGAAGAATCATGGCAGTGGGAGAAGAAATTATAATAGTAGTTGTTTAAAATAAAGGGAAAGCCTTTATCAGCAGTTCTTTTTTTTTGGCTTTTGGTACCTTCAGTTTTTAAACTAAATACGCCGTAGCTACATTTAAATATGCATATACAGATGAAATTTAAACTAACGTTCCAGCGTTTATGGAGGGGTACTGCCTGCAATCAAGCGAAATAATTTTGATGTTTGCAGTTGATTTCTTAAAGTTGAGATGAAAATTTTGACAGCGCCGCCAATACTTTACATACCCGGCGCCGTTTTTCTAGAAAAACTTTACGTATTACCAAACTAATTACTTTGAATATAAAAAATAACTAACAGCATTCCTACAGGCTCCGCCACTCGAAGTGTAACCAACTTCAGACCGCTCTTCAAATGTTATAGTGTGATTGCATTATATTTGGCTGGAAAATAACAACCAGCGTTTGTTCGTGAGTTCGAGCACCTTAACGTAAATAAAGTTTTCGTTTATCGCACCTTTAGTCGTTACAATGATACTTGTAGCATCGCGAAACGTCATGGAAATGGTCATCGAAAGGCTGCAACGTCACGTGAAATGGTTCAAAAAGTGAAGATGCAACTTGAGCGAAATCCCCCACGAAGTGCCAATCAAATCGCGAAAGAACTGAAAATATCTGACCGTAGTATCCGCCATATATTAAAAAATGATCTCTATGTCAAACCTTACAAGATCCAAAAGGCGTATGATCTCACACCAAAGCAGCAACAAGTCAGACTTGACAGAGCGAAGGAGTTTCTTCGCATGACCGAAAGCGGTCAATTTCCGAACATTGTGTTTTCTGACGAGAAAATTTTTCAAATTGCGCAATTCGTTAACTACTAAAACGATAGGTGTATTTGTCCGACCGTTCATACGAGAATTTGAGTCATCGATTGGCCATCAGGAGACAGCGCCAGCCGCAGGTAATGGTTTTGGTTTGTAACCGCAGATGGGCGCTCTCCAATCGTTTTCATCGAGCTCGCCGTCAAAGTAAATCCGAAATATTATCGGGAAAGTATTCTGGAGGTTGCTTTGCAGCCGTGGGCAGGCAAACATTTCGTTGGCATACCCAGGACTTTTCAGCAGGACTCGGCACCGTCTCATAAAGCTCGAGTGAACCAAGAATGGCTAAAAAACAGCGTGCCGAACTTCATAACGTCCATTCAATGACTCTCAAATTCACCAGACGCGAAACCGATGGATTATTCTCTTTGGGTCATTTTGGTGAGCAAGTTCCAAACTACAAGATTCACCAGTCTCGAGGCGCTGAAAAAAGCCATTGTCCGCGAGTGGGCTAAAACACAAGCAAAACAAATTCGGACAGCTTGCGACTCGTTTCTGAACTGTCTCAAGGCCATCATATCGAGCAAACGTTTATTGATTCTTAATTTTGTATTATTTTTACACATTTTGTACTTTGAATTGATTAAAAGTAATTTTCTAAACTATATTTATGGCCTTATGGCCTTTTTAATTGGTTACACTTCGAGTGCCGGACCCTGTAGCTAATATATCATGCGATTTCATTTCTTGAATGAGTTTACAGCATAATCATTTAGGAAATCTAAGAAATCCCTGATAATATATTCTTCCAGCAAAAATGGAGCCACTGTAATTTGTAAAGTGGCCAGAATTGTCTAAGAATGGATAACAGATTGAGAAGATAAGCAAGTTTGCTTTTATTCGTATTTATTAAATATTGTATTGAAAATATTGCCTTACTTCATTTTCACAGAATTATTAAATCGAATACATCAATTTCGCTCTTTTTTTTAAATAAAATGCAGCAATATATTTCTTTGACAAAATGGAATCTGTTCCTTTTTGAGAATAAAGACTAGTGAGCAGAGGCTGCATGCTCAGTAGCAGTGAGGACAGTGAGAATTCACCGCTGAAAGACTTTATTTGAGACTAGAAACTGCTTACTGATTACAAGCATAAGATTTACAAACATTCAGTTAGATTTAATTTGCTTATAGGTGATTGTATTAAATACCAAAAAACAACAACAATAACAAATGAAAGAACTTATAAAAAAGCTGACCTTGTAAAGCAGCCGTTGAGTTCATTCCTTAAAACATTTATTTTTAATATGTTTGAAATTTTTTATACTGAAAAACAAGTCACACGAGATAAGCCATTGCTATTCATACACGTAAGCTTACATACTCAACTGTGCAAATTACTAGGGTGTTCAAAAAATTTCGCGGTTCGAAAGGGGAGGGCTTTGTTACTAGCCAAATTTATTTTGTTATGTTGGCACACTCTTTCATTTCAATCGGTCAATTCATTCTTTGATTACAAGCCATTTAATATCGACGTGTCACAGTATTTTCTACAGTGGACATTAAATTTTCATTTTTGTAAGATTTAAAAGCAAAGCAAATATTTGACCGACTCTTGGAAGAGTTCGGACTTTTCGCCATGAATTAGTACAGTCGAAAGATGTGTTGCTGAATTTACACGTTAAAGATGTCAAAAAACTCTGAAAATTGTCGAGTGACTGAAAGACATTTAGTAGAAGCCCGAGGCATCTCATTGGGTAGTGTAAGAAATATTTTGATTGAAGCATTGGATTTCAGAAAGCCGCATTCGCTAACAAGAGAACAAAAACCAATAAGAATGCTAGTATCTCAGAAACATGTAGATCCTTTTCGAAACGATAAATTGAATTTTGTGCATCGATTTATCGCGATGTACGAGACTTGGGTCTATCACTATGATTCTAAATCAAAACAAGAGGCTAAGGAGAGGTGTGAACCTGGCTCTTCGGCTCCGAAACGAGTTCGTGTCCAAAAATCGGCCAAGAAGATGTTAGCAGCAGTTTTTTGAGATCCGAAAGGAATTTTGTTTTTGGATTACTTGAAAACTGGTAAAACAATAAATTATGAATATTACTGTAACCTTTTAGACCAGCTAAAAAAAAACCCAGTTTGCAAAGCAAAAAATTCTTTTGATCAGGATAATGCAACCTGTCACAAGATCATTTTGACAATGGCTAAAATTCAGTTCGAATTATTGGTGCATGCAGCGTATTCACTAGATTTAGACTGTAGCGACTTCCAATTGCTTCCAGACCTAAAAAAATGCATGTGTGGAAAGCGTTTTTCATCAAATGATGAGGTCATAACAGCTGTGGAAGGGTATTTTGCAGCCCTTCCAGATTCTCACTTCAGGGATAAAATTCATAAGTTGGAAACTTGTTGGAACAAGTATTATTCAGGCAGACTATACTGAATCATAAAGTGCACTTTAAACTATAAAGTTTTGTGTTTCTTATCGAACTTAAAACTTATTGAGTAACCTGGTAATTTATGTATATTTTGTAAACGACAAATGTACTTACCCTATCAATTATTATTTTTGCAGAAATCTTATTTTAGAGCCTACTATATTTAAGTCAGAAATTCGTCCGAAAATACTTATGCATAGCACACAAACCTACAAAACAAAGTTATCAGCTATTCGAGAGGGTTCAGGGTTGTAATGCGGGAATTGGCGACTTGTTTGAGTGCAGCACAACTTTATCTGCATCAAAAAAAAAAAAAAAAAAAAAACTCTGACAAAACTATCGCCACCATAAAACCACAAACAACAGCTTGAGCAGGGCAAAGAGCCGTTATGTGCACACACAAACAAAAAAAGCATATTTTTCATGAATCATACTCCAAGCTCGCTGAACGACCAGAGTAAGCAATGACTTCAGTACCAAGTAACAACTACAGGCAAATGGATAAATTTGTGTCAGGAATCGCGGTGAATTAGAAAAATCCTATTTAATCAAAAACTAATAATTAATGAAGTAGTAGATAAAGTAATTGCAAAACAACCACAGCAACACAATAAAAAAACAAAAAAAAAAATGGCGAATAACAACAAGAGTTTCAATCACTTGCAATGGACACTTCTCATCGTTTTTAGCATCTATTGGTTCATATTTTTCCCACTTATTTGGTTCGTCGTGCAACCGGCGGCCTTTGTAGCGAGCACATTATCAACGATTTTGTATGCACTGATCTTCATTGTAACTTACATAGTTTTGCATTGCATCATCTACTGCTGTTTGAAGCGTTGTGAGAAAAAGCGCGCCAATGAGCTGGAGAGCTACGCTGCTTCACAACCCGAGGACACTAAATATATGCCACACACTTTGGATACCGCATTGTACGTGTCGAAGGAGCGACGCGCTAGTAAACGAGTGGAACCACCCAGAGTTCCACCCAGAACGCAAATTGGTAATGGAACAGATTCAAATCGGAATGGCGTAACTATACCGTTGTATGTCAATCACACTGATGAAGACGCGGACAAGCTGCGCTTCGTTTCCAGTTATGAGTTATACTTTGACGGACAGAGATTTCTTGATTGAGTGCAAGTTATATTACGTGAGAAATAAAATATGACTCACATGCAGATAAATGTACAATAGTTATAAGTTCATTAATTTATAATTATGAAAATAAATAAAGGCAGCATTTGCTGATCGAATCTCTATTGTCAAGTGTCTACATGCACTACAGCTACGAATGTGGCAATCAAAATGTCAACATAAATACCTCATAAGAAACAAATGTTTGTTAGATATATACGCATACATAAGTGAAATAAATTTAAAAAATTATTCAAATATTCAAACTGTATCAATAATAGCGGAAGAGTAGTGCAAACTTCGTAAGTTGAAGTCGAACTTTTCCCTTTAAATTAACGGCGCGCTGTTCAGGCTAGCGAACCACTGCAGTGAGTTTCAAGCGGAGTTAGCCGAACCATAGAAGCAGCTGATTGGTATGTGAAGGTAGGCAAGTAGGTAGGTAAGGTGGTTATCGTAATGACACACTTAGACCTGTCGTAGATCTCTCTGTGATACTCTTCCTTATACTATAGCTTCTTTTTTAAACTATTTTGTAACTTTTATAAACGAGCAGTCCTGTTTTCAGGCCACGTACAACTATAGCAACTTCAATCACATTATTGGAACCATAAGAAATATCCCGATTTCTCACCCTCATAAAATCAGAATCATGTGAGTACTAGCGCATTCATGCAGCAACGGCAATACAATCGCTGATACTGCTGCTAAGGATATGAGCATTACTCCTACTACCACATCAAATCTTATCATCACTACTCCAGGATTAGCCTTATTCGTAACTTGGTTTATTATCTATCATTCATCCCTTCTAACTATACTACGCCCTACACTCACCTATGCTGTGGTCACATTGTAATCCCTAATGCATATCTACTACAAGGGAGGTAACCAAGCCTGCGTCCATTTTGTAATACTCCAGTCAGTATTTTGCACTTATTAGCCTTCTTCCCTAGACTAGATAGGCAAAGACATCAGAATTTTGACGGTAATGATGTAATATACTATCGCAAAATTTCCAAAATCTGTACATTTCTGAAGACTCTGATCTTCTACGACGTACATGAACCAGGAATTCTTCACCAGCCAGCTGAAAGCCTTCGTTGCTAGTGCTGCGTTATTTTTTGTTTATTTAACACTTCTATTGTTATTTAAGCTTTAAGAAAATAAAAATAAATAAAATAAGTATACTCTTCTTCTGTATTTAGAGAGCTTCTACAAAAATTGTAATATGGGAGCCCTAACCTTTTGGTCTGGTTACCTATTAAAAAATGACCAGTTAATACACCTTCTCTATTAACTCTCAACAGGCTTTTTGAGCGACCGCTGTTCCATTTCGGCCATGTCTGTTTGCTTAGTTCGCGTTTAGTGAGGTTTTGCCAAATTGTATTTACGATGGTTTGACTATCTATTAGTAATGTACTACAGATTAAACCCCTCCACCTATTTTGTTATTTAATTTTGAGCCATCTGTATAGATGTTTAAATCATTTTCGTCTGGGAAGTAAACATCTATGCCGACAGTCAAATGGCAATTAAGGCCCCAGGCACGATTATGATGATGCCCTCAAAATTGATCGACCTTTCGACTCCATCAGAATTTTTTGGAATTATACTCATCTGTGTATCTGTTCACAGAAATATTGTGGGAAGCTGCTGAGCAGATCACCCTGAGCGGATCATGCTAGGTCACCTACTATTGCTAGAAATGTGGCAAGTATGATACATCAATTTGCAAATTCACGAGATCCTTCTGGTTATGGGCGGATTGATGGAGCTTCTAAGGCTAACGAAGTCGCAACTCTCGATTTTCGTGGGTATACTTACCGGACATTGTCTGCTAGGTATGCGTGCTGTGGAACTCGGCAAGATTATTATTATGAGGCAAATTAGCACTGTGAAAAATCTATTGTGCCCTCTTCATGGGTTTAGAGAATAAGCATTTATCTGAGCCCATCTTCCTTAATAAATTTTTTCTTTTTTATTGAGTTTTATTTCATCTTCTGGCGTGATGCCAATACATGTTTGGCCAGTTCATCTCCAGTTCTGTTCTGCAAGTTCCATTGAAGTATATTTACAAGTTAGTAACTCAATCTGCAGTGCCATGTTAGAGTTCCCGTGATGATTCCAAAATTATTCTTATTAATTTCCATACAATCTTTAAATTGGCTTAAGTTAAAGCCGCCTGTCATTGAGTTTGATTGCGATAAACCTGGTAGATTATCCCAGTATGATATTCTTTGAGTTTCCATTATTTCTTGAATAAGAGAGGTGAATCTGGTTTCCTCTCAGTTTTCCCTTCCTAGACCTCAAACTGGCGCTGGACCTACAAATGGGGAGCCCACCCCTTTCTTGGCTAATTTGTCGCCCATTTCGCTCACCATCATTTCTATGCTCTGGAACCCTAGGATATGTACCTAATTGTTGTGGCTTAAGATACTCAGTTAATCAAGGCATTCCAACCGCAGTTTTGATGGAACCAGGAAAGAGTTAAGAGCTCTGATTGCTGCCAGGCTAACAGTAACAGAAGCATAGCTATTTCTGATGTCAGAGTTTCGTTCAAGGTTAAAGTGAGCGCATCTTTCTGTTGCGCAGACTTCCACTTGAAATAAATATATTTGTATTTTTGTCTAGTGCATTCAAGTATCTTTTCCCGGCCCACAAACACTTATCCCTGGACCTTCCTCGGTGTGGGATCCGTCTAGACATTACTTCGAGTCTTTTCTTCAACAGCTTGCTGGAGAATGAGTCGGCTTCTTCATCTCAGCAGCTTTTCCTTAGTTGTCCTGTTCTTGCGGGGCTGGAAGTAGGTATCTTTTGCTAACTTCTTTTCTACACCCACAGAAATACTGTATTTGGTTTATGTAGATATTAGCCACCTGACGAATTTCATCAGCAGCATGAAATGGATAATATAAGCCTAATTAGACATTTTTCGATCAGGCCAATCCTTTCCGTCCTGTCAAAGGTATCACAAGAGACGAATTTAACTCTTCGTTGGTCCTCTTCGTACCATTAGTTCACCTTAACCATCCTGTGACTCCCGCCTTTTGTTATCCTGCCAATGGGTCTCCATTAAAGTTCTATGCGCTCTTTTCTGGATTTACAAACCTTATAAAGGGAGTTTTCGTTAGCCGTGACACGCGTAATATTTCTCCATGAGCTTTCGGTCATAATTAATGTGCCCTGATCTCCTTTTTATTTTCCAATGTATTAAGTAATGTTAACATTTTAAACCTCTATCGTCCCTAAGAACTTCATATTTTTTAGATTTTATAAAATATGGGACCAAATAACCAACACGAATAAGAAATATTGGGCTGAAATATTCCGCAAAATATGATAAATTAAATTTTTGTTATGCTCTTGAAGACAATATCCGTGGCAAATGTAGCTTTATAAGAGTTTTTCCAAATAATTTGAGACTAATAACTTGAGACTAAATTAGGAAAAGTCAATAGACTGTAATCAAATTTGTGATGTTTAGTGACAAAGCAGCAGGTGGTCCAATATTCTACGGCATTTCAGAACGGCTTTCGTAATGGCTTAATGGCAAGCTTCTCTTTCTTTTTTGGCTGCTGCACAGTGCTGTTGAGCGTGAGTGGAATTCGGCAAACTCAGTTGCAAACGAGTAATCGATACCGGCCTCATTTGGATTTTTATAGACCCAATGGCTCTTACCGCAGCTCTATTGCCTAAACACTACTTAAGAACAACAACGACAAAATAAGACTAATATTAATCCCTCAAGCCGCTCGCTGCCTCTTTACTATAACTGAGTAAATATATTTTGCTTGCGCACTTAAATCGTTCTTAAAATGAAATTTCCAGCATTTTTTGTCTAGAATTCTCAATTCTTTTATTGCTTATCTTATTTCATTTAATATCAGATTTTTGAGTTTTTATTTTTTGTGCCTTTTTTGCCTTTGTGGTGCATTTCGCTATTGTTTCCTTTGAATCTTTTGATTTTGCATCTACTTGAAAGCACCAATACCTATGCAAGTGCACGGTACATATAAGTATACTAGTATGTGTATTTGTGTCTACAAGAATAAATATACCATATTTTGGGAATTGGGTTAAGACATTTGTTTTTCAGCCACTCTTACTCTCTTCCATTCATTCATGCATTTATTCATTTTGTCGGCAGTTGAGCCGTTTGTTGGCTGCTTCTTTATTTGCAGATTTTCTACGCTTTTGAGTAAAACTAGAAATGTTTTATTCATGCTTTAAAGCGTATTTCTTGTAATCTCAGCTTAGTGTGGTGACTGTGTTTAAATAAAAGATATACTTATATATTTATGACTTTGATTAAAGACGTCAATTCGGTTCAAAAGCGCTTTAGAAGCACAAAGCAAGGACACATTTTGTAGTAGGAGCTAAATAAATTAGTTAAAGAGCTGACAAAAAAATGGAAAATTGAGAAACGAGAAGAAACTGCAAGAAAGTGGAATCTATGAATAAGCGCAATTCGTAAACCTAACCTAAAGCGCCTGTAGATGTGCAAGTTTTTATGTAAAATGTGCACTTAAATGTGTGCCTGTAAAAAATCCAATTTTGCAACATAGCTGCAACTGCGTGTCATACCATGTTATTTTTAGCGATTATTTTTATTTTTATTTTTATTTATTTATGTTGTTTATTTCTTTGTTTGTTGTTTTCAACTCAAGTTTCGGCTGTAATAGGACAATAAAAATTGTGCAAGACTGAGTGAAGTGCTGGAATAGCTGTGTGTCACGCACACACTCGCAAGCACTAGGAAATATTACCTACAGCTATGCGCGCTGCAACATTCGCGTAGAAATACAATTTTGACGTAATTCACGGAATTCCAAATAATTTTGGGACACTCTTGGCACGTTGTTGCGGTTTATGTACGAGTATGTACGAGGTTGTATTATTTTTGCTTGGCTACGTTTGCTACGTGCCGCATTTGTAGCACGCATAAATTTTCCACAGCCAAGCAGATTATTATTAAACGTGTGCAGTTGCATTAACAAATGGTGGCATGTGCATGAGAGTTCATGTCTGTGTCTGTGTGTTAGTGCGCTTTTAGAGCAAACTGTTATCCCTGTAATACTGCATGTAATTTATGTTGTTGTTGTTGCTGCGCTCCCATGGAGTTTACTACAGTTATGCCGCAAATGTGGCATAGAAATGTACTACGTGAGATTATGCTGCAACATATTAAACATGCACCGCTTTTGAGAGTAGATGTGAATGGGAGTTATTCTTAAGCATAGAATATGCATCATTTTATTTTAGTGATTAACTTTTTAATCTCGGACTGGGTGAAGTGACAGATGTAATTGAATGAATTTGTAAGTGCGCTAAAACGGACCGTAACAGTGAAAAATGCAGTGAAAAACCAAAAGAATCAGCAAACATTCCCATTTATGAACTGATATTTAGTAAAAGTAGTCCGGGTGGGACTAGTTCGAAAGTGCCTAGTTCGAAAGTCACTACTTCAAAAGTGACTATAACTATGCCAGTTGCTAGATGACCTACTGGAAGGACGAAGTTATTGAAATTGAAATTTGAAAAGGTCGAGCAAAGGAGCATCAGAAGATTTGATGGCTCCTAAAACACTCAGGCTAAAGAGCCCATTGTATTTAAAGCTCTGGAAAGGGGGTAGATAGTCAAGGAGGGAAGGAGAAAAGTATCAAAGAAAGAGATAGGGAAGAATAGAGACAGAGATAGAGATAGTTAGTCCTGTGAGAATTTTCCAGATTCTTTGGCAAATCTGTAAATATCCTCCAGTTTTAGAGAACGAATATTACTCATTCTCATGACATCGGAATCCAATACTCGTAGCCATGCTCTAGCAAAGGCAGGACACTCACAGAGAAAGTGCTCAGTGCTATCCGCCTCCTCCAAGCATAACAGGCATACCGAGTCCTCGATGATTCCAATGGTGGTCATATGCTGACCCCATGGATTGTGTACTGTAATGATGCCGAACATTAACCGAATGTCTTTCCTTCTAAGTTTTAGTAGAAAGTTTGACAGTTTTCTGTTCGGACTTGTCACAAAACACTTTGCAGTTCTGCAACGTTCTAGACCGGACCATCGCTCTTTATGCAGATTGCCTACATAATCGCTGATCCAATTCTAGATTCCTGCGGAATTGGTTCCGATTATTGGCTCTGGTCCTTGTGGGGGAACCGCTGATCGACGGTTGGCCAATTCGCCGACGAAGTTATAGAACTAGTTGGAAAGTGACTATAATTGACCCAGTTGCAAAATGATTAATTTTATGAAAGAAGTTAGATGGTCGAAAGAGACTAATTTTGAAAGTGACTAGAATTGTCCTAGTTGCAAGATGTCCCATTAGATGGAAGAAGTTATTCTTGTTCGAAATGGACTAGTAGTGTACTAGTTACAAAACGATCAATTAGATGTCCTATTAAATAATATTATTTCAAAGGTTGGGGATGTACGAAATGAGTATTAGACGAATATAAGTAGAAATGCAACAGCTGTAAAATTAGTAAATAGATGGATGAAGTAATACTACTCGGGAGGGACTAGTCCGAAAAGGACTAAAATTGGGTCAGTTCCAAAATTATCAGTTATTTTCTTCTTCAGCTACATATCCGAAATAGCACAAAATTAATCACCCCATCTGAACATTTATAATTTTGGCAAATGGCGTCGTACGCCAATCAAATTTCACCGTTATAAACTAAACAGACAATCAGGGCTCCATGAGGTAAATTTTGACGTGAGTATAGGATGGCGACCGCCGTAGCCGAATGGGTTGGTGCGTGACTGCCATACGGGAGTGCGCAGTTTCGAATCTCCGTGCATGAAACAGCAAAATGGTAAAACAAGTTTTTTCTAATGGCAAACCTCCGACTGTATTTCTGCCATGAAAAACTCCTCATAAAAGAACCATTTGTCGTTGGGAGTCGTCTAAAAATGTATGTTCATCCATTTGTGGAACAACAACAAGACGCACGCTACAAATAGGAGTAGGAGCTCGGCCGAACACCTAACAGAAGTGTAAAGAAGACTTAAAAACATTTTAACGGCGTTATTTTCCTACGAGACTTAAAGCATTTCCTTCCATGTAATGAAACGCTTTGAAATGATACTATGAAGTTCTTTAGCTAACTTTTAAATTTCATACATATTTTTAATTTTATTCTACTTTTCGGTATCATCGCACATGAATAGAAACGACAAGCGGGAAATAATACTTCTGAGCTGCCTACTCTGAATTTTGTTTCAACTTTGACTGAAATAGAAATGCACAACTAAAAGGATTACCACTTGGCGTGACCTTCATTCAAAACTTGAGCAACGTAGACAAACTAACTTTGAAACAGGTTTGGAAAAAATAAATAATTTCTAATATACCAGCGGAAAATCTGTGTCTACCTTGATAATAAGTTAAAATAATAATCCCAGTGGGACTGTGCCTATGTATGTAACACTTGGCCATGTTTAGCTCAACAAGGATTTGCTAGAGGTGGCGATGTGATTGCACACATACATACACACTTATTAACGAATTTTTTGCTATTTTTGTTTATTTTACTTTCGTGTATAGCAACTATTAAGGTTTTAGATATGTATAGGCAGATTTTTGTACGAATGCTATTTACCTTGAAGTCTTCTGGGAGGTTTTTTCCTGCTATTATTTGTTGTTGTTTTTTTTTTGAACAGAGAATAGTTAGAGAATACAATATTGAAATGTCAAAGTTCTGCAGTGAATGGTCGTGAAAAAGTTTGGTATGAGTTAAATAGTAATAGTAGATTTGTGGCTTTAAAGTGGATTTAAGGTATCCAAATGTAACTATCTTTGTGTATGTAAATATCAGCTACTTTTATATTTTTTTTTTATTCTTATATTCGTTTATAAAAACGCAGTTACTTTCATTTCACAAAAACGCTTCCAACTGCAGCATAGTCTGGCTCAACACAGTGCAAATTCACGTACAGCTGATTTTCTGATTTTGGTTTTTTTTGTGTTGTTTGCGCGCCTAAAAGTCTACCGCAATTGCAATGTCGAAAATGAAAAAGAGCGCAAAGTGAAAAGTCACGAAAAGCTATATTTTCTGCTCTTCACTTCTCCACCTGCGGGTGAGTGCGGAATGTGAAAATCTATTTGTGTCTAATTGGGGTTGCTTTAAAAGTTGTCTGCTTGAATTTCTTAGACGATATCCACAAAATTCATCTTTTCCACGTAAAAGGTGAATGAGAACTAAATTGTAAGAAATTCTATTCTTTTGAGAGAAAGATATGAAAAATTAAATGTGCATATCTAGTTTTGCATTTTGCTCAAATATTTCGAAAAGAAATGAATCACTAAAGAGTGATGTGGCTTTTTTAGTCTTAGCAGTTCTCTTGAGCGCCTGTGATTCGCGAATGGCAAAAAAGATTTTGCGACCTTAAAAGTAAGCGCACGTTGCCTGGGCACGTTGACCCATTGATATGTAGCGCACCTCTCCAGAAGTAGACAGTAGAGTAGTACAAGACATAAAGACATCGCTGTGGTCGAAGTAGACCTCAGGTAGCCTAGAAAACCGTCATCCTCTTTTTGCTCGGCAAAACCATTTTGCAGGTTGCCTGCACCGCCACCTCATCAGAGTTAAAAACTGTTTTAACAATTATCTAACAAATTATCTAACGCTTCAAAAAAGGCAACCTGTACTTTGTTGCATAAATAATGGAACCTAATTTCAGTATTTATTATGCCACATATACATTTAAACATAAGCTTAAGCACTTAATTGCCTACCGATTATAAACTAATTCCTCACTGAATTACGAATAAATAAAAAATAAATGGGCTTAGGTGTCAATAACTTCGTTTAGTTCAACACAGAGTAATATTTAAATAGATTGTTTAGGGTTAATATTTTATGAGAAATTCTACACATACATATGTACATGCCTACAAATACACACCTACACACAAACAACGTTGAAACTGAAGTATAGCACACTTGTATCCCGAATGCATGCGCAGCAGCATACACCGGCGCTCACGCACATACGGCGTGCACGCCCGAAAGATTCTATTGGAAAATTAATATACCATATAAAAAAACCTATCGTGAGGTAAAATTTTCGATGTAGAAAGGTGATGAGTAAACCCAATTTTTTCGTATTAATTTCGTGAAGAAATTTGTTTTCGTATTTGCTCATAAATTAAAAAAAATTGTCTGTAACGCTTTCCCCGCATGTCTCTACTTTCCCTGAAGTTATTCTTTTTGGAAAATTTAAAAAATTTATTGTATTGTGTAAAGTCAGAGAGATGGCGCTACTGGCGCATAACGAGGTTTTATTTAGTTAGTAGAACCTCTGGCAATAACACACCATCAAGTTTTAGCCAGATTGGTGCATTTCTTTGTGTTTGGCATTCGTTTGAATTGAGAAAGTCGAGTGATTTTCCTTCTCCATCCCAACAACGCACCAGATCACGCCTCAGCAGTTCTGGTCGCAAAATTAAGGGAAAGGGGGTTACAACTCATTTAACATTTCTTTCTTGACTCTTGCGGATCCCTCGAACTACTATTTGTTCTCCAATTTGAATGTAAAGGTTTTATTCAAACGAAGAAGTGATTGCAGAAACGAATATCTACTTTTGAGACTTGGATAAATCCTCTTCGTATATGCCTAAAAGTAATAGCTAATAGTAATAATAATAGTAAAGTAAGCTGTTTTCAGTTCTGCATGCACTTTTCAAACTATCCTCGTATATCTTTAAATCTTTAAACGAATTCACCCATTTTACATAGCTTCTTAGCCATCTTTACCCCTTTGCTGTGCCATTTAGCTCGACGAAACTCGGGCCGAAGTGTTACGCGTCAAGGCGTGGTAAACAGATCAGAATAATATAAACTAATTTGTAACAGCACTCGTGACTAACTCTGGTAGTATACAGATAGAAACTAACATTCAATCACGACCCAGGCTCGTGATGTTTATGTTTGATCTGACTAGTTTTTACACAACCTCGGCTTGTGATATTTACGTTTGGCCCGATGATCTACTCACGAGCCTGGCTTGTCATATTCTTGATTGGACCAAAATTCTGTCACGAGTCAGACTCGTTAAAGCACGGCAAGGGGTTAACGTTCATGTACTTCCTACTTACAAGGGAAGAGAGGTAATGGGACGATGTCAGACAATGTGAGTCCATCCAAGTATACACATGTGGCTCAAAGCTCGAGAATAAGGTGGGCGGAGGTGTATATTCCAATCATCTAAGGATCTCCTTCAGCTCCCCGGCTCCCCGACTACTGCAGTGTTTTTCAGGCTGAGCTTAAGACAATAATAAAGTAAAGTATGATCCGATAAGTGAAGATAAAGAAAATGTAGATCATTTTCACTGATTGCCTAAGGTAGCCACGCAATGCCGCACACTTGGGATGGCTCGGCTCGGCATGGCTCGAGTTGGCTTGTTACCATTCGTCCAAAGGTAACATGAGAAACTACTAGGCCTATGCAGTAGCGAGACTTGGCACCCAGTTGACTAACGAGTACACAGACAAGGACATATGTATTCTCTTACAGACTTGTTAGTTACTTATTTTAAATGGTGAAGAAACACAATAGTATGAACGCGAATGATAGTTGCCGTAACGCGCCCATCTGCAGAATCGCCCAACAATTGCAGCGGACTCCCACTGCTAAACGCACAGAATCTCTGCTAAGCCAAAATAATCATGGACTTGGCTCACTGATTTCCGTTACGGGGCACTGCGTAATAGACTGTCTAAAGATGAAGAGTAAAAAATGTTTTTGCGGCTTTTGTGCCACTGTCTTGCTTTATTGGGTGTACGTTGGAAGATCTCAGTACTGTAGAAATCGGAGATTTTATAAAATGTTTGAAAAGTTCTCACTGCACTGACTATGTTATCTAATAGACAACTGCTAAAGCCTAACCTAATCTACTTTGGATCATATTTTTTTAGTACAAGTTTTTCATGGCAGACGGATGAAAATAAAACGAACATGAGAGCAGCATAAACATTCTCCATACATGTTCACAGAATGCTGCTGGAGTGACAGTCATTGGCCGGATATAAATCGAGGTCGTTCTGGTAACGTATAACCGATTTTCGTGGGTAGGAGGGTTGGGATGCTTTCTGATTTTATTTAATAAATAAGTTTATCTCCTTTGACTCTTTCTTGCTTAATTCTTGAGTAAATTTTACTTACTTTCTTATTTCTTATTAAATAGTTAGTAAGCAAATTAAATTTATCCAAGGAGATTTAAACATCTCACAAACCCTTCTAAGAAGAAACTTAAATGCGGGAATGTCAGTCTTACGGACCACTGCAGATTGCGCACCCATCTGTGCCGGCTCGGGTTATGTTCCATTAACACCTGTCGATCCTGCGATCTATCTCCAGAAATCTCGAATGCGAAGCTATAGTAAGTAAAAAAAGTAAACTTTTCGGCCTGGTAGGGCTAGAAAAAGGGTACATTATACTCAGCGTAGCACAGCTCCACCCTAGGTTTATTGAAGGCACTGCGTTTGGATATGGTATTGGGATTAGTTCGCCCGCTACTACTGCCCTTTACTCTAAAAGACGTTAAGGTTGAAGTGTATACCGAAATTTTATTCTATTCTATTCCATTCCATTGAAGCTATTTTCGATTCTACCACCTTTTAGCAGGCATCAAATAATTTAAGAAAAAAAATTTATATTATATATATATATATATGTATATATATATGTTTTGATAATGATATGATGTTTTGTCGAAAGTAGCGCTCACTCAAATCTCGTTATGTCTGTAAATATTTAATATTTTTTGACTGACGTTTTGACCCACTTTGTGAGCACATAGGCTATTGTTATACTAAGGGGACGATATATTGTATAATACAGATTGGTTGAAAAATAGGAAAGTAAAAATAAAATAATGTGAATTTTTTAAACGAAACATTTTTTTTATTCAAGATAATTTTCCTCAACTTCAGCTCACTTATTTCAAAAATCTTCTGTAAATATTACACCATCTTCCTAATGATTTTCCTCCGTTTTCTTGAATTGTTAACAAATAAATGCCTTACTAATTTTCCGACCAGCGTTGTACTGAGCCACAGAATTCAATTAATTTGCAATGGATCCAATGGTTTCCATACAATTTTGAAAAGGTTAAAGGTGAAGAGTAGATACGGGTTAAGTCAAGATCAAATAAAAAATGTTGATGTCAGAAGTAACTATATTAAGAAGTAGGCTAAAGTATCCTTACTTTATATTTTCCAGATAAATGAAGAATCCAAAGTCTGCCCGCCGTCCAGCTTTAGTTAATAACGGTGTCATTTTTAGAGAATAAAGATCCTCCTACAGAGATCCCCCTTCTTCAAAAACACATCAGGCTTCACAATCCCCGGCCTTAAATTCATGAAATATTTCATGGTACGTTTTCCATCGAGAGCCGAATTGAGTAAAGGGAAAGTGATTGGTAGATTCGATGTCGAAATGTACACTACGGTTCTAAGATGAGCTGTGGTGTGGGAGCTGACCTCTATTCGGAGCCGTTCAGCTTAACCGAATCAATTCGACTTCCTGACTATGCCAGCGTGTTCAAGATAGAAGTATTAGCAATCATAGAAGCATGCAAATCACTAAAATACTACATAGAAATTGGGGCAAGAGTAACTATCTTTTCACACAGTCAAGCAGCTCTCAAGGCGTTAGATTCCAATTCGATTTCACCCAAACTAATTTCACAGTGTAGAAAGGAACTAGAATTGCTTGGTCAGTGACTTCAATTTGCTCTGATATCGGTTCCGGTCATAGGAATACAGAAGGTAATGAGGTAGCAGATGAGCTAGTAAGAAATGGTTCCGCACTAGGCATGCTTTAGCCGAAAGAAGGTGGCAGTAATTAACTAAACGCACTACAACAAGAAAAACATAGCCATCGTACAACATCCAGAGAACGAATTAATGTTAGGATGTCGCACCCAAGCATCTCACGTATCTGAAAGAAAGTATTTTCCACTAATAATGCGAATGTCCAGGTGTAGCTAAAGCAAGAAAGAAATAAAAAGTTTGCTGCTAGACTTCAAACCTCACGAAAGGGATCTGACTCATCAAACAAACAAAAAAAAAAAAAATAGGACGAGAACAGTAAAGCGGCGCTACTCGCTAGTTAGATTATTACAATAGAAGTACTCCACCACTTCAACAACCACAACAATAACTTAAGCATATTTAAATTTTTTTTTTTGTCATTTAACTAAAATTTTTCATTATTCTATTAATGCAGATTTGAGTAATGCTTATTTTGTTTTACTGCAAATTATATTCACATAATTATGTTGTCATTTGCAATTATGCAAATGCTCATTTCGATTTCAACATGTACATATATGCATACATACATATGTACATAGAGACATATGTATATAATATAGTATACATGAAAAATAACTTAAAAGCCATCAGCTGAAACAATTTAGTCGCTTAGCATTAATTTTACGCATTATAATACAATTAGTAGGATCACTTCCTTCCGATTGAGAAATATAAATTGGTGCTTAATATCATAGAGACTGCAACTGGGTAACATTAGGAATTACAAATTCTTTTATATTTCAACCATCCCCCCCCCCCCCCCCCCTCCCCCCGCAGAATATTTTGGAAATTTAGACTTACGCGAGTTGGGCTGACTTGAAAGTATTGTCAAAAATCTAAGTTTTTAGAAATAAAATAAATAAATTTGTTTTAATAAATATTTTTTCCAAAAATCACCTCAGATCGCAGAGGAGTTTAAACATACAAAGTTTGCATAAAAATGTGGAAAACTTTCCATAAAAATTAAAAAAATAATGTTAATCTACGGAAGCAAAATAATAAGATTTTTTATGCTATTTTTTACTTTATTCGGAATTTTAATGAGAACTTTAGCTATTTTGCCAAATTTTGCCCGATTTAGACTTTTAAGGTATCACTGAAAATATATTTGCTCAGCCTTTTTATTTCTTCTTCTTATTTTCTTTTACTTTTGCGCAAATATCAACACACCTCTATTCTATTTATGTATATGATTTTTAAACATTTTTATGCAGGCATTTTAAATTTAAAATCTGGGATGATTTGTCGGTAAAAATATTTTTAAAATATATATGTAGCTTGGAAGTTTTAGGATGGGGTAGGTTAGGATGAATGGTTGCCCTAAAAAGGGCCCACTTGGACAAAGAATCAAATTCGCTCTTTTTTGGTGCCATATAAAGAAGAGAAAACAAAAGAAAATCCGCAAAGGGGGTAAGAAGGAAGAAGTAGGATGATGACCAAATGGTGACTAATTACGTCAAGCACTTCAGTCTGCTGATGAAATTCACCAAGTGCGTAATATTAAAACCTGCTACACCCGCAGATAATGGTCTATGGATAAGTTCGTGCGGTTTTACAACAGATGGCGTAACTTGATTATTATTCCATCGATCCACATTTCCAAACATTCATTGGAGAGCTACTGTCGTAAGGCACAAACGTCAGTATAAGTTTTTTATTTGAAGCGTAAACAACAATATTTTTACCACACTTGAAAATGTCGAATTTCGTGCCAAATAATGTGTTTTTGCGGGGAATTCTTTAATATGAAGAAAAAAGCAAAAGTCATCGTATCTTGGTGGAAGTTTATGGTGAGCATGCTCTAGCTGAGCGAACGTGCCAGAAGTGGTTTGCACGCTTTAAAAGTGGTGATTTTGGCCGCGCCGCCAAAGTTCATGGATACCGAATTGGAGGAATTGCTCGATCAAGATCCGGCTCAAACGCAAGAAGAGGTTGCAAAAACTTTGGGAGTTGATCAATCAACCATTTCCAAACGTTTAAAAGCCATGGGAATGATCCGAAATTCAAATTTCGAAAAAAAACCGCACGAACTTATTCATAGACCTATTATAACAAAGAAGTAATAGCCCAGATATCTGAACCTTATCTCGACGAGACCAGGGCAGCTTAGGAGAAGATGCTGAGATGATTTCATCCTGTCCTCCAAACAGCTTCTGCAGAAAGGACTTAAGGCAATCCCAAGTCTCACTGCATGGACACTTTATGGACAATGCCCGCTAAGAACACCAATCAAATTTGAGAGCTGCGGCTTTGTTAACCTCAGAAGTCACCACGAGCGCCGCTGATCTACCCGTGGCCAGAAGGATCTCGCGACTTTGCACGTCTGCACACTGACGCAGCGCTCACTGAGTTGACGCGAGGCCCATCTTTCCGGGAGCAGACCACAGGTTCTCAAGGGAGCCCCAATCTTCTCATTTTGCGGTGAAACCGTCTGGAGGGATATCTGTTTGGACAGCTCATCTGTTTTCCGCTATGCCACTGTGACCGGAGACCCTAATGCGCCTAATATCGAAGTACTCGGATGCAGTCGAGAGAGGTGTCAATTTCACAAACAACGAGTTCAAAGCCCAAAGCAACAAATCCGTTGCTCCTTTAATTGTGGCTACCTTCGCATAGAAAACACTACAGTGGTCCGGTAGCCTAAATTTGCGCTTGTTGGAGAGCCCCCGCAGAATACTCCGCCAGCAACCCTTTCGTCCAACTTCGAGCCATCCGTAAACATGTTTGCTATCCATTGTATCCAAATGTTTTAAAATATATAAAAAAAAATTTTAATTCCAAAGGAAAAACCTCAACTTTTTTTGGTGAGACACCCTAATTTACGAATGCCTATACATATATTTTTGAATTCCCAGATGCACACAAGAAATGCCTACAAACCTTAAAAGTTCATTTCAACAAAAACAACATATCCAGTTATGAGTTACGGCCTAATGCCTGTAGTTCCTATTGAGAAAATTCGTGTAACTGCAAGTTATCTGTTACAACCTTAGTCTCCGCATTCGTTCACTCAATAACTTATCTGAAACTTTCAACTTCATGAAGTACCAAAAGAAAAAAAACAGATTCAGACTCACACGAACACACATATACCTACATATTTATTATTGTCATTGACAGCGTTGCGTCTTTACTGCCAAACTATTTGAAAGTTTACTTTAATATGAAGAGCTGCAAAGCAAACACAAGAAAAGTTTAATAAAAATGAGAAATGAAGAAGCAAAAGGCGTAAGAAAATTAAAAATAAAATCACAGTAGGTAATACTGTAATATGACGTATAAAACTCGTTTGGCGCATGACAAACAAGTGAACGACATGAAAGTATGCAAATAAAGTTTCCGAGTTTTACAGGATTTGAGCAGAAAAATACGCAAGTAAAACTTATGACAATAAAGGGAATAGAGAGAACAAAAAGAGACACAAATAAGTGGCGCACAGTAGTGACGAAAGGAAGAAAAGGTAGAAGAAGAAGAGCGGTATGTGGGGGCGGAGAGTAGGTGCAGAGTTTGTGTGCGGAGATGAATAGAAAGAAGAAAAATCGATATGGCACCAAAAGAACGTTGTATTTGAGACGGACATTTAAGGATTATCTTGTGTGCCGTATGAAGTTTCGAAGATATTAAAGAAAAAGGTTTTAAAATTAAAAAAAAATTTAAAATATAAAAAAGAGTTTAAAATTAAAAAAAAATTATTAAAATCACTTATTAATTTTTTTTCCTTTTTTATTTTCTTAATTCTTTTAAATATTTAATTTTAATTTTTTTTTATTTAAGCAGTTTTTTTTACAATATAATAACTTTTGAGTTTTGAATTGAATTCGAAAAATGAAAATGTTTAATTTTTTGTGATACTTTTTTTTATAGTTTCATTATATTTAAATTTTTTTTAATCTTTTTAAATATTTTTTATATATATTTTTTTAATTTCAAACTCTTTTTTAATGTAACATTTTTTTCATTTAAATAATTTTTATTTTTTAATTTTTTAATTTTCAAATGAATTTGAAAAAAAATTTTAAGTTTTCATATTTTTCTGGTGCTTGAGGAAGTGCCCTAGTTTTTTTTTTTTTTATTTCTTCCATAAAATATTGCACCTGTCGTTAGACAATAAGTAATTTGATTTACAAAAAGATGGAATGAGAGTGATATTGAAGGGCCAATGCCCCCAAGCTCATATAGAAGATATATACATATTATTTAAAAAACAAGTGGTTAACAAACAATGACGATTAGTTGATAATTGATTACATGGATTTTGCAAGATCTGTTGGTGTTTGGCGGTTAAGCCAACTTTGGGTAGATTTTTCTTTTTTTGGTAGTCTTCTCATCATAGGATTTGTGTGCGTTAATAATCTATTTACGTGTCGTGCTTGAGGAGTAAACAAATATAATGGCCCTAGTCACTTCCAAAAATTAACAACTAAAAACTGTGTTTCTAAAATTAATAAAAACAATTTTTTTAATTTTGCATAAGAAAAACATTTTTTTTTAAATTATTTTTTTTTATGTTTAAATTTTGAATTGAATTTCAAAAATTTTGTTTCAATTTTTATTCTTTTTTTTTAGTTTTTTTTTTAATGTTTTCTCTAGTGCTTAAAGACAAGAAAGAAATATTGTATTAATAACTGTAAAACCAATAAAAATAATAGCAGTAACAATAATAATAAATGAATGTTTGGTAAAACCAAGACTGAAGATGTCAAGACAATTCTCACTACCGCTTTCTGGTCACAGCAAAAAGTTCAATTTGGCAAAATGTCTAGCGACATTATAGATCAAAAAGGATGGCAGAAAGGTCTAGAATCCACATACCACTCACACAATTTCTCTACAGATTGGTCCAAAATAACGAAAGGAGTAGGAGCGGCTGTCTTTTGCCCGCAATTCGATCTCCAAAAGTCTTTCAGACTCCCCAATTACTGTAGTACATAAATTTTAAGCTGAAATCTATGCTGCAACAAAAGCAGCTGAATTTGCATAAATTTGAATAAACTCTTCTTAATACTCGGACAAACATTTTCATTGATATCTAAGCGACTATTACAGCAAAGGAACCATTTCTTGGACTAACTCGAAATATGTTCAACAATGCAGATCCAAAATGGATGAACCCTGCGGAAATGGGCAGGTCAGTATTTACTGGATACCAAGAGGCAAAGTAATAGAAGGATATTAGGCAATTAGCAAACAAAACGGCATTGATCCAGAGCGATGCGTGTATCACATCCAACGAAGCGAATCCTAGGGGTACTTTGAAACTCCAACTTTGCCACTGCCCTGCTCGTTGTAGGACTCGACAAATGTGCCAAGGATCAACATATTTTTCATGTGCTGACAAAAGAACTAGCGAGGAAGTGCATTAAGATTTATTCAAAAATATATTTCGACTCCAAATACATAGCACTGGCAACGCAATTGACCCTAGAGATCTAAGTGAGATGTTTTTACTGATTAGCCAGCCCTATTTACCCTAACCTTGGTAAAATCATATTCGACCTCTAAGCACCCACACCAGGGGGTAAAAGGAGTCATAACTCTAATAACCGCAGGAAATTTAAGATTTTGTAGGTGCAAATAAATTGAAATGTGGTGCCTATAGATATATACATGTATATATAATACAGGGTCTCTCAAAAAATGCGCCAAGTTGGTGGTTTAAATAAAAGATGTAAAAATTTAGGTTTTTGTTTAGGTTTCACTATTTTTTTTTTTTTTTAATGTGGCTCTTAACAATTATATGTGAAAAATAGCATCATTGAGCACCGTCTGTAGGCTGACATACGTCAATTTTCAAGGATTCGCACACACAGTAACGAACTGAGTTCAGTAATCTCGCTCCGAATGTTGTGTTTCAGATCTAGAATAATTATTGGATTATTCACATAGACTTCACATCTCAAAAAATCTCACAAACGTGATATTAATCTACCGGGAAACTGAGGTCGCAATAATGCAGTGTTTCCTCGTGTTGCGTGACTTGTGGCTCCATCCTCTTGAAAATAAAGATCGCCTATGTCTATTCCTTCAACTTCATGCCACAAAAAATTTCCAATCAGTTGCCTGGAGCAAAGTTCATTGACAGTAACAGCTTTTTATTTTCGTCTCCGAAGAAACACGGACCAATTATTCCACCAACCCAAAGACTATAACAGCACATTTTAATGGATGTAATGATTTTTCTGAAATTATTCCTCAGATGAGCCAATTTTGCTTTTTGACAAATGCATTCTGTGTGAAATGAGTTTCATCACTAAAGTTGATTTTACGCGAAAAATCGGCATCATAATCAAATAACCAATTTACAAAATTTCTTGTGATACATAAATGAATTTTGTAAGGATGCGAATACAAGTCCTTATGTAAAACCCGTCGAACAGACGATTTATGAACGTCTAATTGTTGAGAACATCATCGAGCTATCGCTGTTGATGGTTGCTAAGCAACACTTGGCGCTACAGCAGTAATATTCGCAATATTGCCAACAGAACGGCCAGCATTTGATCTGCCAGTCCTTTTTCTGTTCTAGACTGAATTTGACCTTTGTATTGTTGACGGACGGTTATTTCCACAAAAAAATCACGAATTTTGCGAAATGTTGCTTCTAAAACTCGACCATTTTCATAATAAGTTTAAATAATTTGAATGCCTTATTCTATTACATCAAGGATGACATAAAAAAAGTTACCGTCAAGGAATTAATCAGCACTGATATCTAGTCGTCACTTTCGAAAGACGCTTTACATTAGAAATTCCAAATAAAAAACTAAATTTTTCTTGATGCTAACGCCTAAATTTGTTGTATGCCATCTACTTCCTAAGTTTGCTAGTTTAATATTTATTTGTGGCCCCAAAGCTTAGAAAATTTCTACTGAATTTCCATAAGAAAAATATATTTATTCCTAAATTTAGATTGAACTTTTAACAAATCGATATTATTTAGAATTAAATTATTATCAAATAATAAGTTTTTTCCTTTCAAAAAAATTATTCTAATTTCAACTATTTTTAGGGTACCCTAAAAAACCACAATTTTCTGGTTAATCTAAAGAAATTATTAAAGGTCAAAAATAAATTTTTGACAATTAAAAATACCATATAATTTAAAAAAATATATATATTTTTTTTTTTGTACTCTTTAACATTTTTGTCGTGTCTTCGCTGAAATTTAATGGATTAGAAAATTGCGCATCCAATGCTTTTTGTTTTAGTCCATCTGGAATTTCGGTTAAAACTTGTCATTTTTCGGTTAAAACTTGTCGAATTTTTTTTAAATATTTACCAAAAGTTTGATCCCTTGATTTTTATAGTTTTTATTGTAGAATTTTCTGCATGCTTATAAATAGTAAGCAACATTCATTTTGCGTCAGCTGAGAACAGCAAAGGCATTTTTCTAAAAGGCATATTCAGAGTAAAAATATATGCGAAGGTTTGCTATGGCCTACCGATGGGAGAGCGCTATTGAAAATAAAACTTTGTCCACCATGAGCACAGTGCCCCGGGACTCACCGCATACATAACCCACTCGACTACAACTGCTAAAAACTACGTAATAAATATGTCCATTTTCTTCACACATAATGAACCTTTCCACCATCGGTATAACCCAATACATATTAAATAATATATTTGTATTTTAGTTGTTCGTATGTGCTTACACTGGAAATTGGTTTCGCAATAAAAATATCTTTGCTTACCCAAAAGGCACTGCACGGGATGCCGACAGCGCTGGCATTTAGCGGCGCTGCTGAATTTAACAGACCGAACATTGAAACGCACAAAAACGTGCATGTATGTGAGACTATGCCAATGTATGATCGTAGATAGACAGCGGGTATCTACATACACAAAAAATAAAAATAAAAGAATAAAAGGACAGAAAAAAGAATAGAAAACGAAAAAAGGCAACGAACTTCACATGACTAGGCGAAGTAACATAAATACATACATAAGCATATGCATATATAAATTCAGATTCGAAGTGAAGCTATAGACAAATACGCACACGTGCGCTTCATGTGAATTTTACATGCGCCAAATGTGTCTCTGCCTAAATGTAGGCACGAATATTTGGCGAATACCGAAAAAGAATCCACACCAACTTGAATAGACCAAATGCATATATGTATGTGTCTGTATATCAGCTTGATTGTTTGTACATTCCTTAACATTGGGTAGGGAAAGGAGTTTGGTAACGAATTTAAAGTTGAAAAGTTCTTTACTGTTTTTTTAAATGAATTTTACTAAAAAAAATTTAATGATTATTTTTAAATGAATTTTATTAAACAGAATTTAATGAATTTTACTAAAGAAAATGTAGTCCTTTTTTAATGAGTTTTAGCAAGAAAAATTTAATGCTTTTTTAGTGAATTTTAGTAAAGAAATGTTAATTTTTTTTAATAAATTTCAGCAAACAATATTTGTTCCTTTTTTTAATAAACTTTAGCAAAGAAAATTTAATCATTTTTTTTATGAATTTTAGTAAATAAAATTTAATGAATTTTAACTAAGCAAATTGAATTCTTAGTAAATAAAATTTAATGAATTTTAACTAAGCAAATTGAATTCTTTTTTTTTTTTTGAACAAATTTTAGTAAAGAAGGTTTATCGCTTTTTTTAAGAGAATTTTAGTAATGTTTTTTTAAATGAGTTTTTATAAAGATAAGTTAGTAATTTTGTAAATGAATTTTAATAAAGAAAATTTAATCCTTTTTAATGAATTTTAGCAAAGAAACGTTAAAAAAAATAATGAATTTTTTAAAGAAAATTTTATCTTTTTTTAATGAATTTTAGTAAAGAAAATTTAATGAATTTAACCATAGAAAATTTTATTTTTTTTTAATGAGTTTTACAAAGAAACTTTAATCCTTTTTTTAATGAATTTTTTTAAAGAAATTCCAGTGTTTTGAGTTGAATTTTAATTTAATCGCCGTCCTTTGAATGAATTTCGGGAAAGAAAATTTTATGTTTTTTGTTTTAAATGCATTTTCGTAAAGAAATGTTAATTTCCTTAAAAATTTTAGTAAATAAAATTTAATGAATTTTAGCAAAGAAAATATAACCCTTTTCTTAATGAATTTTAGCAAAGAAAATTTAATCCTTTTTTAATGAATTTTTGAAAGGAAAATTTAATGCTTTTTTGAAAAAAATTTTAGTACTGAAAATTTAGTGCTTCTTTTAAAAGAATTTTAGTAAAGAAAATTTAATACTTTTATTAAAGAATTTTAGTAAAGAAAATTACATTTTTAAAATGAATTTTAGTAAAAAAAATTTGATACTATTTTTAAAGGAATTTTATTAAAAGAAAAATGTAATGCGTTCTTAAACGAATTTTTGATATGAAAATTTTATGTTTTTTTAGTATTTATGAATTTTAGCAAGAAAATGTAATGCTTTTTTAAATTGAATTTTTGTAAATAAAATTAATCTTTTTTAATGAACTTTAGTACAGAAATGTTAGTTTTTTTAAATGAATTTAGTTAAGAATATTTAAAGATTTTAAACAAAAAAAAAATTTTAAAGAAATTTTAATCCTTTTTTTAATGAATTTTTGTAAAGAAAATTGTATGCTTTTTTTTTAAGAATTTTTGTAAAGAAAATTTAATGCTTTTTTTAAGAATTTTTCTAAAGAAAATTTAATGCTTCTTTTTAAAGAACTTTTGTATAGAAAATTTCTACTCCGATTTTTTGATATTTTTTAAGTAGCGCCATTATTTCAGCAGTGTGCATACTCGTAAGTCGCTAGAGCGAAAAATTGGTTCAAATGAATTTCGAAGGTCTGTATTTAATTTCACCTTACTGCATTAGGTGATTTTCGCAAATTCCGAAGCAATTTATATTCTGAGAGTTCAAGGGGAGTTCTTTATAAGTAGCTTCTTAGCTAAGCAGTCGAAATTTCTGCAGCATTTCACGCAGCTGTTAATGTAACTTGAAATTACATTTTGCCTATCCACGCCACCTCTATGAGCGGAAAAAAAACTCCCAAATCTTTCATTTGCAACTACTGCTTAATTGTGCAATTTCGCTGATAGTTTGGCATCAGTGACTCAATGAAAAGCAACAGCTTTGACAGAGGCTGCCACTGCTTGCCAACATCGACGCGCGCATATTAAAATGTCTCATACAAACAACTTTGAGGTTTAAGACCGCATATTGATTACCGAACTTTCTAGACTACCCAATACAGTACATACGCGTATAATATAGAAAATATTTTCATTTTTTTTATACACAAATGTATGTGATAATAAAGTTTTGCGCATGAGTGTACATATGTAAACACATTTCCATTCCGTTTGCTTACTTCCTTTTTTAATTTGTTTTGTACATTTACAAGTACTTATGCGATTCACTAAATTTTTGTATGCGTCCTCGATGTCATTTTTATCCTACTTGAGTGAGTTTTTATACGGTATTTTATTGTTATGCCTGAATAAAAATGCCAAAATCATACAAACACGACCGAGAAAAATGTGAAATGTGGGAAAGAGGAATGGAGCCATGCAGGTATGTGTGTCGCTGGCGTATGTGTATGTATGTGAGGATATACTTATTCAGATCCTTTTCGCATTTGCAAAGGCAAATAGTGACAGAAGTACTCGAAATAATCATTAACGAGTTGGAATGTGCGTTTTGTGGCCTAAGTAGACGGGCACATATGGCTCTCGAAATGTGGGTAATATTCTGCTCTTTTAGGTGCAGGATTAAAGTTGTACTTCAAGGACTTTAAAAACAAGTGTTTTATGTAAAGAAAATTTACTCAATCTTCAATACTACGTTAGGCTAGGTTTGGCAGCCGCATCGCACATGGAGACAGCGATGCCACTTAGACTACGACATGGGTTCGTTGTGAGCCGCAGGGGCTGGGCTACATTTCCCTCTCCAGATTGAACCATCCTGAGCTTTGGACAAAGCGTAAAGGTTGTTGATACCTAAATTGTATAGATTATCTACATTCGTTAAGGAGTAGGATTTTAAAAATCGGTTCCTGCTTCTGGCTAGAGCTGGGCATGTGCAAAAAAGGTGTTGAATTGTTTCCAAGTCCTCATGCATGTAAACACCTAATCTCCTTGCGCGATTTCCTATGAAACAATGTCCTGTGAGGCCCGCTACTAAGATCCTTATTTGAAGTCTTCTCAATTTTATAATATTCTTGGACAGACGTAGATTTAGCCTTGGCAATATTTGCCTAACAATTTCACAGGTATTGACACTAATCCATCTTTGATTTACAGAAATGATTAGTGCGTCCATAACAAGAAGCTTACAAGTTGCGAAAAGTACCCCCATAAAATTGTTTATGTTTGGCATTTCAGCAGCGTTCCTGAAATAGTTCCCTGTGACCTGGAACCCAGCATAAGATAATGCTATACTGTTTAACCATCTCATTAAGAGATTGGTGACAATGTAAGACATTCCTCGATATTATTTGGAATACATCCAGAGCCCGTTGGGCATCTTGGCTGTCTGATAGAATGCAGATGTCTGTTGATGTTATTCTGTTTATCTCTAATCATCTTAAGGCTTCAGGAATAACATTTATTTCCGCATGAAAAGGACTAAAGTGATCCGGTAGTTTTAAGGATTCAGGAATAAAACGCTCTTCGCAATATAACCCTGATCCTACAACGGTGTCCATTTTAGATGCGTCCATGTAAATCTTAACGGGTGTGTTGGGTGATGGATCTCCTTCGAGTCATTCTGGTTTAGAAAGGATTTTCATTAAGAAATTCCTTTCGTAGCAGAGAATGGGAGGGTGATAATCACAATCACTGGGTATATCCGTATAAGACTTTAAGATGGTTTAATGTCCATGTGCTGTTTAATGTACCCTGATCCTACACCGGTGTCCATTTTAGATGCGTCCATGTAAATCTTAACGGGTGTGTTGGGTGATGGATCTCCTTCGAGTCATTCTGGTTTAGAAAGGATTTTCATTAAGAAATTCCTTTCGCTGCAGAGAATGGGAGGGTGATAATCACAATCACTGGGTATATCCGTATAAGACTTTAAGATGGTTTAATGTCCATGTGTGATAGTCCTCCATTGTGAGCTTGCTTTAAGCCTGTGGGCCGTTGAGTATTTGCAGAAAGTATCAACACGATTAGGGTCAACAGAGAGTGCAACAGATATAAGTGCAATAGCTACATTATTTCTTTCGGCAACATATTAAAGAATTGAATGTGAGCGAACACTGATTCCAATAAAATTTCGCAAGAGCCAGAAAAGTGTTTCAGCATTCGGTATTTATCGGACCACGCTCGATAATCGTGTAATCAGCCCCTTTGGTGTAGTGAGTTGCCCGTTTAGTAGCTGTTAGGGTACAATTCAACTTTTTTGTGAGGTATTGGTTTAGTTCAGCGATTTTTTTTTTGTTATAAAGCAAGTGAAATATATTCAAGTTTTGTAAATTTACAAATAAATATGAGTTTCAGAAAAAACTACAGCAACATTTTTGTTTTTTCAATTATTGTATAACTTCTGGGAAATAAGAAAATATGCTACTGTAAGTAGACTTAAGTTCCTCACTGTACTTGTATATAAAAACATGGAGTAAAGTCGGAAATTTGTTTCTTATACTTCACATACCACAAATAGTATTTTTGTTTTGAAAAGCCCGCTAAGGCAAGCGAAAGAGTTGTTTTTTTTTTTTTTGTTTGATATTTTTGTGCTTTTTCCTGTATTTTATTTCTTACGTAGCTGCTCTTGACACTTCTGTGCCTGTGCGGATGCATGTTTATTGTATTTTGTGGCTTTTGTCTAACCTCACTTTCAATGTCCTTTTCAACTGTCTTATGTTTGCTTCGTCCACTCGATTGTCTTCAGTCCCATCTAAACAAATATAATTTCCTATTGCTTTTAGTTGCTTCCTGGCTTCTTTCATACCTTCTCCTTACCTCTCACAGTTGTTGTTCTTGCTGCGGCGCTTGTTAGTCCTTTTATGTTACACTAAACTACTTGCGGTTAGACAATATGATCGAATATACATAATATATACATTAGGGTGGTCCGCTCAGAATGAAATTAATTAATTATTTATTAAATTTAAAATATTGCACTCATTATTATAAAATACACAATCAAAAAGTGATACATAACGGGAATAAAAAACAACATATTTTTTTATTTTGAAATCGTTTGATATTACTTGAGTCAAGTTGCATAGCCCATGAAATTTACCATGCACTCCAGTGGAAGAAATTGAGCGTTCAAAAAAAATTTTAATTTTTACCGATTTTTCATATAGTTAGTTGTATCCTGGTTAAAAAAGATCTGCCGAGATCCTAGTTGGTTGGTTGGTTGAAGTGGTGATTTATCTAGAATCCTTAGCGCTTCCGTACCATTTTGTTGCCACATCCTCGTTACCAACTTGCTTAACGATTATTTACAGCATGACTATATCCAATCTGTGCGATTTAAGAAACTTATCAGCCAGACAGTTGCTCGAGACTGTTGAACAGCGGTTTACCCAGGGTTAGCATTCTGTCTTTCTATAGGGCAGGGCATTCATAGAGGAAATAGAAGCAAGGAAAGAACTCTAAAAAAGATCTTCGAAATAAATCTACAACACGACAGAAGAAGAGGCCGGCCGAGCAAACGATGGAGAGATAACATTGAAGGCGACTTTGGAGCTATGGAGATATCTGATATCAAATGAAAAGGTGATGACCGAGTGACGTGGAGGCGAATTGTGACGAAAGCAATGGTTCACCCTGAACTGTGATGCTGTGATAAAGATGATGACACACAATCTTATATATATTATATTTATATATTTTTATATTTTTTTCTACCTATTCTGAAATATTATATCATATGTTGGTGTTGGTGTGTAGGTGTTTGGCCGAGCTCCCCCTCCTATTTCTGGCGTGCGTCTTGATCTTCCTTCACAAATGGAGGGACCTACAGTTTCAAGCCGACTCCGAGCGGCAGATATAGGTTATAGGCCATTAAATATCAACCATCTCAAAATTACAAATAGAAAAACAAAAATAAAATTAAATAAAAATCTACGCGTGTAGTTTTTGTTCAAAATACGAGTAGAAGGATTTTAAAAGGATTGTTAACAATTTTAAGTATTTCGAATTTTTGTGGCCCACCCTAATGAACACATGTAAATGAAAATTACAAAAGTGTCAAAAATTTGGTAAATCTCAATAACACCAGCTACTACTTCCTTATATAAAGACTTCTATAATGAATGAATGTATGGATGTATGTGTGTATGTATGTTTCTGTGTGTGCATATAGTGTACATTTTAAGTTTGTTGAAAGTGCTAAAAATGCGAAGGAAATAAATGTAACACTGAGCTGAAATTTTCATTTGTCCGAATTAATAGTTGCGGTTAGAGGGCATGAAATTCAACAAAATTCCGTCAAATTGTGGTCAAATTGAATTGAGATTTAAAGACAACAAATTTTGGGTTTTCATGCTTCATTTTGAATTGGTTTGCTTAAAAAATGTTCGTGTTTCAAGTATTGAAATTGCAATGAAGATACTCAAGTGAAATTTTTTGTTAATACAAGTGTGTATTTTTTTTTTTTTAATAATTAACGATTCTTATTCATTTCATATAAATGATATAAAAAGATACTAACAAGTTATTTTCATATAAGATAATAATAAGCAATTTTTTACCAAACTGTTTTGTGAATTGCAGAGTAAGCAGCGCATTGATAAGTATATCGATTTCATCAAGACGAAAGTGAGTCCTTGCCCTTTTTATAGTCAGCTATCCGTGACCGGCTTTGGCTACAATTTTAACGCGACAATTTTCCGCCTTCTGTATCAAGTGAGCTTTCGATACCCTTTATCGTTACTGTGAGAAGAATATTTCAACTTTTCTTAATCACATTTTTGATGGAGGCTTGAAAACTTCACTACGGTTCTCGAGCTACATATATGGCGTAAGGGTTTTTTTCGGTAACCTATCGTTATTTTTGAGGATAAGTTGGTTCTTAGATAAGTTGGTTGATCAACACTGTCGTCACTTTAGTTTCAAATCTATAACCCAAATAATACCTTTTTATGCGCTTCCTGCGGGAACGCATGACGGCGCTGTTTATTGAATTTTTTGTTGAGTTTGATCAGTAATCATTTTGCGATCTTCCATAGATTTTGTTTTAAGAAGAACATATGTCTAGTATTTCTGGTGCATTGAAGTTCGATATTCGCAGAAAAAATGATTAAATTTTAGTACATTGGTTATTTATTATTATTACTCTTACTAATAAAAAAATAAAGTAAATAAAAATAAATATCAAATATTTCCTTTTCGTTCTCGAGTTTGGCAGCTGCGGAAGCGAGTGTTTTACGGTATACTCATTTTAACCGTATATACATTTTATTCGTGTATATTATGGTCTGCCAGGAGTGGGGTATTTTTTGATGCAGTCGAGCAGTAAGTAAGTAAACTTGTCGACTTCTATTCTCATCTCTGACAATTATAAAATTTATTATCGTTCATGTTAATGGCAAGATTGGTTTCATGAAATGGTTCAGTGAAAGGATGCTTAATTTTTGTACGAGTTCCTTAGAAGCAGTCTCAGTCCACTTTACTTATATTATATATACTTTCGCTGGGGAGATGATAGCTAACTTATGTAGGCAGTCAAAACAAGAGAGAGAGACGCCTAGAGCTTTAAGCAGTACCCAAGCTCCTATGCCAATGTATAGATAGCAATAGTATTCTCCCGATTTGTTCTGCGTCCACTATAGTTGCTTCTAGTCTAATATTAAGTCAGTAGTGCACAGGCAACTACCCCCACTCTGGTGTTGAATATTATGCCAAATATTAAATCCAATGAAATCACAGAAAAACTGCAACTACAGTTAAAATCAAAAGGTGCAGACTTTATGTTTTACTAATAGTTTGGCTTAGGTTGAAATGAGTGCAGTCACAGTAAACTCCTGATTAACTAATCCCCCTAAATTTTTCAGTGCCCTTGAGTTAATTGATAAGTCTCGTTGAATCAATGTCTGCCAACTGATTAAAAGTGTCTAGAAACCGCAGTATCTGAAGCCCAATTTTTTTACCTCTTCTCTTCACATCCACAGCTGAATTTGCCGTGGTGTCACGCTTTGAATATATAGTACATTCTCAAGTTGCTTAAAATTATTCAAAGACCGATGGAAAGGCTCTTCGTTAGTACCAAGCCTTAACTATTTCTGGTTGGTATTCTGTGTTCTATGAAGGCCTGGGCTCTATCATCGGTTTGCTTAGGTACACTAATATTGGTGCAAAACTGGGAAGGATGGTCACTAAACATCCCGCCCGCAATCTAAGTTGGCACGTGCCCCTCAGACTCATTTGCAATCAGCAGTAATTGAGCTTTGCATCTTACTCATATCTGCCTACCACATCTGTTCTTCTGGGGGCTACGACACAGCGGACTTTATTTAAACCACACTAGTTTGATTCAATTGTAGACCAAAAAATGTGGCAAAAGTAATAAAGGATGCGGGTTCGAAAACCACATTTCAACTGACCGCTCTAGTGCAGCTCGGTACAAATTCCTAAACGAAGAGCATCATAATTGACGGAGGGTAAAGAAGCACCACCCTTATAAATAGATAGGAACACTCTATCTAATTTTAGGCTCAGGCATTCAAATCATATACCTTTGTTGGGTGTTTAGCCGAGCTGCTTCTCCAATTTGTAGTGCGAGCTTCTAGCTATTATTTCACAAATGTAGGAACCTACAGTTTTATGCCGACTTCATACGGTAGAGGGTTGTTTTACGACCACTCAGTGGTCTACATTTGCTTGTCGAAGAACGACCGTTATGAGAGAAATCAGGGTCTGCTGAATGGTCATCAAGCACTGACCCATTCGGCTACGGCGGCCATCAGATTACTGTAGCCTATTTTAAGCAAAAGTAGCCGCTATAAAAGAAACTATCAACTACTTTCCCATAGGTGTATTACTCTTTGAAGGGCAATACATTTATTTTGGCAAGATTTGGGGTTTATAATGTTTTCAAAATTATTCAATGAATTACCGATTTTCCTTGAGGACTCTTGGATTGCTGGGAAAACTTTCATATCAGTCTGATATGGATACGAAGCCACAGTGACAATTCCTGTATTGTCGTATATTACAGGAAATGGTATGGTATATTACAGGAAATGGAATATTTCACGAAGTGGCCATACCACAATGGAGGAGATCACTTCGAGCAAACTGGGCATGGATAACTCCTTAAGCTACTAGCGAGCTCTTCTTGGTACCCCATTTGCATTAAGTCAGCTTAGCAATCGCAGGGTCAGTGCATTGCCTCGTTAAGTCCTTCGAGACAGGAGTTAATTGAAGAAGAGCAAGCTTCTAGGGCTAAGTAAGAGTTAAATCTTTACCAGATCGTTGAGAATTCAACAATTCTCTCACCAATTCTTGTTCTTCCTAAGGCAGTGGCTCTTTGGGGGGCGATTAGCTCATGCTTTCACGCAGCTGCGGTTCGTATATCTTCGTTTGCACTTTTAATCAAACTACTGAGAAGTTATTAGAGGGTTTGTGAAACAAAAATATTTGCTAACTTTTTCAATAGGATATATACTCGTATTAGATGACCGCACAACTTAACTTTGCTAAAGAAATTATTTACAAATCTTGTTTTAAGTAAAACAGGATTTAAATAGCCAGACGTCAAGAAAAGAAGAAAAAATAATTTTAACGGAGAACACTTCAGCCTGTCCGACATGAAATTCAAAGCACAAACATTTTACTCGCTCTAGCACAACTTGAGTTTAAGCCACTTACGTTGGCATTTATGCACGCCAGTAACTTACATTAGAGTGACACTTACAAGCTCAGCACAAGCGGTAGCCGGCGAAGGACCAAATTACATAAGTACAACAATAACAAGAAAAGGAGAGCAATAAACAAGTCAAAAATAATACCCAACGAAAACAGGCGAAGGTTTATAAGCGAGTACACGCGTGCTTCTACACATACATACATACATATACATACATATACATACATACATACACACTTACATGTATAATATATATCTGGTATATATATAAAGTCTAACTGGTCAGCAAATATTCTAGTTCGTGCACTGATATTTGATGGAATGAGTGATGCTAGTTCCAAATGAACTTTAACTGTACCAGTCACAATATCTCTATTTGGAGAGGTAAATAGGAAAGCAAGGCGAAATATTTTACTCTAAAGCACTGGTATTATTTATATTTCTGTTTATCCCTCTTTTGCAAAAATGAAAAAAAATATCTCGAATTTCCCACTCGAGACCAAGCGACATGCGAAAACATGGTTTTTCGATATCTAATCCATAAACCTATGGAGAAAGCAAGACTGATTAGAAAAGAAATTTATATATTTTGCAAACGGCGTTACACGTCAATCATATTGAGAACCAGACAGCTCCAGTATACAAAAAGGCGAGGAAAGGAGCTCGTAAAGGTCAATATAAAGATTTCCATTACTCAAAATCATTTTGTTCTACTTAGTAAAAAAGTTATTCAAAATTGGGATTTCCTATGCGAGGCTTGTTAGTTTTCTTTACTGAAACGTTTATATTTATGAAGTGAGTTTTAAGCCCAACGCACAACCCTACTCGGTAGTTTGGGACCCAGATATTCTGGTTTAAATTAGTTCGTTCTCAAACGGATGTTTGGAAGCTACCCAAAGAATACTTGGGCGCAGCCTGGAAGTTGTAAACTGCTTAGACGGCATGCAGAAAAATCGTCCTGCCCACTACCAAGTGAATGGCGTTCAGTGACTTTCTCCACTTCAGTGGACTTCTACACATGAAACCATCCAAATTCTTCGCAAGAACTCTGGTCCGATTTGCTTGACTGATGCATAATACCGAATAAGATGAGAACCACGAGCTATATGAGCTGTACGCCGACATCAAAGTGCATTAAAATTCAACGCCTGCACTGGCTAGGTTCTTTTCGAAATGTACTGGTGGAACACGCAATCAAGGATGCCCTCGTCCATCTACGTTGGAAAGACCAAGTCGACGATGACCTGACCGCCCTTGGTGTTTCTAACAGACGTTAACGCGTGCAATACACAGGCGATTGGCGCAACATTTTGGTAGCGTCCAAGACCGACCATCAGTGGTAGTTGACAGCCGAACTATAATAAAAAAAAAGTTATTAAAAAGTTATTATTGATTTATCATTGACAATTGTCATTACGATAATATTGGGCAACAGTTTCTTCTGATAAAAAATATAGTTTCATTACAAAATCGAGGTGGATTTATGTTGTGGAGAAGAGTTTTAGACCTACCAACCTTAAGTGAAGGCATATGGCATTTCTAGTAAGTCCAAAAAATTTGAAATTTTCAGTAGTATAGTTAACGAATTCATCCTCTATGCGGAAAGTCGGGCTGCAAACCCTGCTGAGATGCTACAGGCAACCTTTAGAACTCTCGCGTAAATCTTTATTATTTGGAATGCCACGATTATGTGGTTCCAGTTACGAGTTTTGGAAAACCACTATAGACTGTTATCGAAGACAATGGATGGCGCAAAGGTTAGATCCGAAAAATAGCACCATCAATGCATTTACCAATGGATTAAAAGTGGAAGATGGGGTTGGCGCTGGCATACATTAGGCGGAATTAAGTATCAAAAAGTCATTTAAGTTCCCTAACTAATGCACTGTGTTTCAAGCTGAGGTGCTTGCTGGAAAGAAAGCAGCAGAGCTTGCATGTACAGAAGCAAAAACTAACTGCGCAATAAACTTCTACGTGGATAGCCAAGCAGCTATAAAAGCGATCAAATCATACCGTCTATAATCTAAAAATGTCCATGAATGCAAGGAAGCAATTAACAAGCCCGCTCGTAACCGCAGGCCTTGTGCCTATGGTGTGCCGGGGCACAAACGCATACAGGGAAATGAGATAGTAGATGAAATAGCAAAACAAGGCGCGTGGCTTACAGAGGATCAAATAAGTCAAACCTCTGAGTACAATTTAAAACTAACTAGAAGAGCACATGTTGAGAAAAGCGGAGGGCAGATGGCTTAGTTTAACCACTTGCAAAGTTGCTGGGATAACGCGCATACGATGCGCGTGCCTATAAGCTAAATCAAACTCTTAACGATGCTTGCAGGAAATGTAATAAGCCGGGTATAAAAGAAACCCTGTAGCACCTCCTACTGCTGCTGTCTATGCTGGACTATGTTACCTGGGTGCTCTCAGTTTTGAAAGACTAGAATGTATCCCTGAATTGGAGCTTGAGCGACTTCGAAAATGCGTGAACATTGCGCGCATCTTGATCGATGGCTATTTTCGCCAAAATTGGACTCTGATCCTGGTATCGCTATGGACCCAAAAGGTCTCTACATGGCTTTGGCCAGTCAGTATAACTTAACCTAATGATTTCATCAGCATTCAAAAATGTATCAAGAAATGCATTAAATGAATGTGAAGTTTCAAACTTCTGCTTTTATGGACTAAATCTCAATCGCTGCGGTGGTGGCCAAATTTAGCAATTTAAATATTTATTTTAATATGTATAGTTCAATGTAATTTCATATTTTGCAAAAACAATTATTTCTTAGGTACCCAACTAAGATTCGGAATTAAATTATATTATAAATACGAAAATAATGGTGTATATGCCACACACTGCGATAAAATGCTAAGGAAGTCTGCTGACAAGCTCTTGATTGAAAACCCAAAGGAAGCCGCTAAAAGAAATCGTTGAATGCAGAAAATCGTAGAACGAATTAAAATTGCTAGCGGAAAACAAAACCCGGTGGAAATGCTTTACTTACGCCCTATGAGAGACCCTATTTAATGGGAGATAAAGGAAACGATGATGATGATAAATAATAGTTTTGCAAATATATCGGCTCTAGCGTCAATTAGCGTTAATGGCGTCATTCATTTGCTTTTCTGTCCTTTATGAAATCGTTTGTTTGTTTTTATATTGCTGAGGCAGTTTGAATGGTATGATGCTGATGATTGGACAAGGAATTGGCATTTCGTAGACAAACTAGGTTGCTAGGTTATTCAATAAATTTTGCGGTTCGATAAGACAAACACAATTCAATTTAATTGCTTGGAATACACTTTATAATTTAGTATAGTCTCTCTGGACATCAAAAGACTTGTTCCAATGAGATTCCAATTTATGAATTTTTTTAGGTCTGGCAATAAATGGAAGTCGCTAGTGTCCAAATCTGTTGAAAATGGTGGATGTTCCAACAAGTCGAACTTTAATTCATGGATTTTAGCCATTGCCAAAACGCTCTTGCGACAGTTTGCATTTTCCTCATGAAAAATAATTTTTTTCTTTTGCAAACTTGGTTTGTTTTCAAGAATTTTTTTCTTCAGCTAGTCTAAAAGGTTACAATAATATTCAGAATTTATAGTTTTACCAACTTGCAAATAATACACAAACAAAATTTCTTTCGCATACCAAAAAATGGAGGCTGCTAACACCTTCACGGCTGATTCCTAGGCACGAACCCGTTTCCAAGCCGAAGAATCCGGTTCACATTAGCCTTTAGCCTCTTTTTTTGCTTTAGGATCATGGTGATAGACCCAAGTCACGACGCACAAAATCCACTTTAACCTTTCGAAAACACTCCAAATGTTGCTGAGAAAGTCCCTTTTGAATGTGTTTTTGTTCCATTTTTGGCAAATGCAGCACCCATTGAGCGCACAGCTTTCCGAAACCCAATACTACACTGCCCAATGAGATGTACAGGGCTTCTACTAAATCTCTTTAAGTCACTCGATGATTTTCCAATGCGATATCCTGTATTTTTTCTACGATTTCTGGTGTTGTTGCTAGTTTTTGATATCCTGAACGTGGGTCGCCTTCAAGACTTGTAAGATTCGTTCACAAATTTCCTTTGCTTTTAAACTTTTGCAAAAATAAAAAATCAGTTACTGCACGATACTTGTTTCTTTCTACCCTAGAAAATACTGGGACACGTCGATATTAAATGGCTCGCAAGCAAAGAATGAATTTAGAGGTTGCAATGAAACTTCACATACCTGAGGATGATGAGTGGACCAATATAACAAAAAAATGTAGGCTAGTAGCAACGCGCCACAAAACTTATTGAACAGCCTAGTACTGAATTAAAAAAGCCATTTCAAGCAAACTACTTCAGCAGGACTGGTTGCAAGCTAAATCAGAACTAGCGCGTTTAACTGCTGGGTACATGCACACATATATAAATATTTTATGACGGTAAGTGTGTTCTACTACCAAGCTACTTGACTTTGTTCGTTTGATACTGCTGTTGAAGTTACCCTAAGCAGATGCCCGCTTTGCTTTGCTAGTTTGCTGCTGTCCAGCAGCCTGCCATTTGCTTGGTTTCGTTTGGCTTGGTTTCGTCGCAAAACACTTGAGCTGACATTTTTGCGTCAGCACTGTGCATGAAGCAGGCGACCTTCTTCGTACAATGACTTTTATATGCCCACTTACATACATACATGCATATCCAGTAGTTTGTTAAGTATTTATGTATTTGGGGCTGCAGAATTTCTTAAGTTCTGCGTCTTTAGAAAAGCTGCAGTTGAAACTCACTTCTCGCCGCATTCGACAATGATGCAGCCTTCGCTTGGAAAAATATCCATTTTGCATTACTCACAATGCACAAGCCAAACTATTTTTAAAAGACGCATTTCTCATACGCTTGGTTAACTCAAACACTGCTGCTTGTGTGCGCCAGAAAGTATGCTTTTACTTGTATTTTATCTGCTCCCAAAGCGTTTACAAGCATTCAAAGGTGGAAATACTTATGCGAGTGTGGCGAAAAGTTCGGTAAGCGCAGTCAATTTCAACTTTCGTGTGAAATATATGTTTGTACGTACAAGTGTACATATGTATGTAGATCTCATATTTTTCATAAAACTTTAAATTAACAGCTCGCTCGCTAAACTTTTCTGTGGAATTTCCATTGTTTCTCTGCTTTATTTTTCATAATCACACTTTCTGCTTTATGCAAAAGTTGTTAGTCTTAAGAGGGAAAAAGCCAGAATCTCGGCAAAGCGCAACGGAAAATGTATTAATCAGTGTCTGCGTCGCAAAAGTGACATGTTTATGACTGTGTAACGCAAACTCTCCACTTTTACTTCGCACGTGTATTGTTTCGGCTTGAGTGTGAGATTTTAAATGCGGGTTCTTATATGTGGGCTTACTTAAGTGTAAATGCATGAAAATGTATGTGAGTGTGTATGCATGCCTACATACGCGCTTGACTGTGGCTGACACAAAATGTCAAACACACTTTTGATGCTAATTTATTTGACATGGGCGGATTTTTTCGCAATGCATGCGAAGAACACATACCCAGCATGTATGTGTGTGTGTGTAAGTATATGTTTTGTGTACTGATACATTTTTAAAGCTAGTAATGATAGACAAGTAAAAAGGCGAATAGTGCAAACTGTTGTTCGTCCTTAAGTTTTTTGTTTTGATCGTTTAAAAATAATGCTTTGGATATTTTGGTGTTTTTTTGCGGAAAGTGAGAAATCCAGCCACACTGGGAGTGGAAAGGCATATTTTTGTGCTTTATCTAGTTTTACTGTTGATAAAAAAAGGTGAGAATGTGGAAAAAGAATTTGTTTCGCCTTCGTAAGTTTGGCTTCTTATAATAGAAGGTGGCGCAAAACGAATCACCCGATTGAAAAATTTATAATTTTTACAAATGGCGTCACATGTCAATCATATTTCAAATTTGTGAACTAGACAGCTGCAGTAAACAAACAGAAAAGCGGCGGAGCGCGTAAAGGTCAAAATAAAGATTTTCATTACTGAATTTTTGTTTTATTCAATAAAAAAGTTGTTGAAAATGATTAATTTTGAGCCACCTTATGTAATAATAAAAATATAGTTTAAGAATCATACACCTGCTAAATTTGGTGAGTTTTCCACACACACTGGTATATCAACATGAGCACATTTGGCTTAAATTAGATAAGATTCTTTATGAGGTTTGCACTTCGACCTTCTGGTTTTTTGCGCCCTCTTATTAAACTCAGGATTGAGCTGGGTTGGACTAAGCGTGACTTTCTTCTGGCTGCAGTTGGCCTATATGTCTCAAGCTTCTCTGAGGTATACTGCCACATTCTAGGAGAAGGTGCATTGGACTCTTGGATTGGTAGCAGAAACACCAAGAGTGTGGACCATATCCCGATTATAGGCAGATAACTCGGCAGCCTGCAGTGGCCTATAAGAATGCCCGTGAGTATTCTCAGTTTATCCTTGGAGAGGGTTATGAGTTTCATAAACCTCTTTTGGTTATACCACACCCAGTAAGGATTTCGCCTGGCGTAACCCCATAGTTTAGTGCCACTAAACCAACTTTAGCTCTACCTCCTCGCACGTAAGCTACTCCTTGATGGTGTGTTGTCTCATAGCAAGGAAGGGCTCGGATCCTATTAAATACGAGGCCGCAACCTCTTTTACCAATGCATCCACTACTTCGTTCCCAGTTTCATCCCTGTGTCCTAAGACACAAATCAGACAGATGCGATTGTGTATCGTGAGGACTTGATCTCACAGGACGATAGCGCCTTGAGTGTCCGACAGTCGCTCAAAACGGCAATTCACATATTGACTTATCTACCCACTTATAAAAGTTATCCAAAAGCAAAATGGGGTGGTACGCGATTCCCATTCACTAAGGCTTGTGTTCGAAATCCATTAAGGTCATGAAATATGAAATCATACAAAAGTTTTTTTCTAAAGGCGGTCGCCTCCTGGCTGGCAATTTGTATTGCTGCCATGAAAAAGCTGGTCATAAAAAATCATTTGTCAAATTCCTTAGAGATTTTTAAAAATTTTTTCTTTTGAGCTGTCAACTTTCCCATAACAGGACGCGAACCGTTTTTTCCTTCACCAAAAATATTTTATTTCTCTAATAGGCTCACAAACTCTGCCTAGTCAATAACTTTGCTGGTGGTTGTTTATTTCATTCACAAAGCATGGGAGCAAGTGAATCCACAGCCAGTGAAAAATGATTTAGGGAAAGCTAAGTTTGAGAAAACAAACTTCCCAAATCACGCAAAAGATGAACTTCCACTTTCGGCAGTTGCTTAGCTTACCCACATTATAAATCTATGTCAGAAGAAAATTAAATTGGGCGTTGAAACTGTCTTAGGTCTTAGGTAATCAAGTATTCACAAATTATGAAGGAACAAACAATATAAATATTGCACTGGCAATTCTAGCTGGCTAAATCTTCTGAATATGTACTATAAAATAAGATTCAACAACACTCAACTTCTTATAATGAACGCTATTTTTTATATCATAGTGACCTCGAAGACTTATTGATCTTTAAATACATTTCCAATATATTTGAAGGAAAATCTCGCGAAGCTAACATTTCTGCCTTTTTTAAACGAGTTTGAATGCATTGTAGATAAGTATTTTAAATTTCTCATGTGTCTCTATCGTAATGAATATCCTGTTTATTTTGTTAAATATCCCTATCGGAAGCTTTACAATTTCTAAAATTTTTCGACACTTGCATCATTACTTAAAACCATTTTTTTGTATTTAGTTGAAAAGTTATTCAAATCCGAAGTTGGAAGATTAATTTTAAGTAAGTTGCACGGGTAGTACGTCCAGCGCTTGATAACCAACATCAAATCTGCACACAAACCTGCATCAAAAGGCAAACCTCCTACCAAAGAACTTCTCACTGAACTGTAAACCTGGTATATCAAAATTTCTCTTATGTGGGTGGGAGGGGCTGCCGGTCTTCGTTAGTTTGCTGTTTTGTAAATTTCTAAAATGTGTTAAGAAAAATTTCATTTTTTTTAAACGTATCTTTGTTCTAAAGGTCTCTTTTTAGGGAATTGTTTCTCGCTATAACTCTTCAATCTTCATAATAAATTTTTTTATTGAATCACTAACTGGTTTTTGCCACTTTCTATGGGCGAAGCACATGCAAAAGGTAGACATCTCAGACAGTGCACTCTGCTCAGCATGTGAAGAGGAGGATGAGACGGCGGACCAGTTTCAAGCTTGAGGTCTTTGGCACTTCGCAGGTCGGGTAGATTTAAAGAAGATTAAAAAGGGAATCCAAGTGGAGTACCATGGACCAAATGTTGTCGGAGTGCTGTACATGCTAGTTGTCCCTACAAAAGCAAAAAACAAAAAAAAGAGTGATATTTAAATAGGTTATAAGAATTAAAAACGTTTTTTTTTAAACTGCCGCATCTAATATATAAACCTCGCTAACATCGATAAATTTTGAGAGTATAGTAGAACTCTCTTTATAAACTAGGGGGTCACATATTAAGTCCATTTTTTTCATTTTCTTTCATCAATAGACGCATCTATTAGTAATTTGAAATTTCTGAACGAAATTCAGTAAGCCAAAAACAAAAATGTGTGCAAGTAAATTAACAATAGCTCCTCTTCCTCTCAACACCTTCAGAAACTTTTCCTACCACCCAAAGCTACGAGGTCGACACTCAATTGCAAATTTATAGCTCTATTGCCAAGCAATAAAAATGAGTGAGGCAGAAAACAAATAAATCACAGAATGCCATGTTGCAAAGCATGTGTGGCAAATAGCGTACAGCTGTGAGCACGAATATAGCAAAATCATAATTTTTTTCATAGGATTTTTCAAAATTCGAATTATTTTCGAAGTTACAACTATTTTAGTGACGCCACAGCTAGACTGGTTTGAGCGGACGGCGAACTTTAAACGTATTTCTCTCGAAACTATTTCTTTCGATACGGTCGACACGATATCTCAAGTTCTTTATCATGAATATTCTTTAAATATATCTCTATCGGATGAAGCACGAAAAACTGGAAATTTCAATTTTTTAATATGTGTCAACAATTCGAGAAAGCTTAAAAATTAGGGAAAAATCGAGCTCAATTTTTGATTAGCCGTCATTTTATGACAACAAATTTTGTCCCCTTTTTTTCTGCGTCATACGATAATGACACTCATATTATTTAAGAATTTGTCATCGTTTTTTTTTCAGATGACCACAAGGGTAGAAATCGTGACGACGAGGACACTGCCTTTTGTTTTCCCCTTCGACTTCAAGGACGCATAATTCCATGAAATTTTTTTTTTTTAATTCATCTTGTGTGCTCTTAACATATAAATAAATAAATGACAAAAAAATGGGTAGTAAAAATGTCAATAGCTTTTTTTTATTCACCGTCAAAAAATGCTCGAAGTTCGGGCGTCTAGACTAGAATACCCTTTAAACCTAATTATGCCACCGGACACCTTGCAAACCATTACCAAAAATTAGAATTGCTTTAAAATTAGATGCATATATAAAAAATATTAAATATTTAAGTGACTTAAACTTTGCTTTTAAAGAACTTTTTAGTTTTTAATAATAATTTAAAGCTTCAAAAATTCAAAAAAAAATTTAATTACAGGATTACATATGTCCTGAATTTTCAAAAAATCGATTTTTTTATAGATTATTATTTTCTATAGTTTTAGGCGTATTTCTGTGGAAGTTGATTGAAAAACTCCACATAGATACAAAGTTATGGTAGAAAATGTAACTGCCCGGCAGGAGTTTGATCAGCACAGGCAGCTGTCCTTCGTTTGAGGCATTTGAAAGTTTAAACTCGTTTTTCTCGAAACTACTTTTTTAATATCTTTTGATGCGGTTTTTTTTTAAATATTCGAGACTGTTTCTCTATAGTCTATCGACCCCGATATTTTTATTAAAAATTTTTTTAAACATAATTAAAGTGTGACATTTACGACGTAAAACACATACTTTTTTTAAAATGTCATAAATTGCAAAATTTTTCGAAATTCAACAATCTGGCTCCACAAAATATAACTACAACTTTATTTGCAAGAATTAGTTTTATTTTTACAGATCCATCAACAACTCAAGAAGAAATGATGCAGACCGTGAAGCAACTTTTTTTTTCATTGTACTTTGGGTCACGTGATTTTTTATATACTAATTTTTTTAAAGAAAAATTAAAATAAATCTTTTTATAAAGTTAAAGTGTGAGGAAACAATGTATAGAATTTTTTCTATAATATTTATTTCCATTGTTATCCTTTTTAAAAACAGTTTTTCTTTTAACGCATTTGTAACTCCTTGAATTGCGTAAAAAATATTAAGTAAATTTTACAACCATTCTTATATACATTTTTAGCAAACAAGAAAATAAGTGCCCACGCAAAAAGTGTTCATTGTTTTCAGAATTACCATACCTTCCCAAATCACGCAGTTCTCATTTTAAGTGCCTTAAAAAACTTGAAATGACCAGTAACCATAAACATGAAATGGCCAGTGCGATGCTATTTTCACATAAACACTCGTAACTGTACTTATATATTTTTAGTAAGGGAATCAACAAAAATAAAAATCAGATTAATAAATAAAAAAAGACAGGAAATTGCGTACATCAGCTCATAAAAATATAGAATCGTATCGCTTAAAGCTGCAAATAACACAAATTGGCTTTGAAGCCTTTAATAGTGCCTTGGAGAAATATTTATGTATGTATTCCCTATTGAGTGTCTTTTATTATATCTGTTTTTGAGTTTTTTATATTACCAAATATGTTTGTGCGCGGCATGCTGGCAAAACGTACTGATTTTAAAACATACCTCGCATGTAAAACTTTAAAACGATAAAACAAGTCAACCGCTAAGGGTAAACCGTCGATTGTATATCTGCCTGAGAAAAAGGTTCATCATTGCTATTTTATATTTTGTGGGATAACTTCGAAATTCACATCGCAAAAGCTCGGTCAAAACTTTTGGTCTGCACTATACATGTTTGTTTTTGTTGCAAACTGGGCACGTGTCATTGATTGCGAAAGATTTCCAGCAAGAGTCATTTTAATTTATATTGCGTGCACTAAATAAGAGACACAGGACCAGAGGCAAAGGAGAATAATAAAAGTAATAAATAGGCTAACAGAAAACCAGAAGAATAAGAGAAAATCTGTCAACATTAAATGCATTAACAATTTAAAATTAACTCAAAGTTCGTTCGTTTATTGGATGTTGAGTAGACAAACACTGGGAAGTTGCGTATGCGCCAATGCCAACTAGGGAATATATATGAATGTATTATATTTTGGATAGCTATTTTTATAAAGTTGGAAACTGAAAGAAAGTTAAGAAAAGTGTTTTTGAATATGTGTAGATACAAAAAGTGAAGTAATAATAGATTTGAGGTCCTTCTGAGCTTGGCAACTTTAAGTGATTAATGCACTCTGGTATATAATATTTAGGATTGCGTTAGCCACTGCTTACGCAGATGGCCTGTAAATTTCTGTTAAAAGCCTCCTAATGGATATTCCTCGCTCTAACATGGCCACGTTTAGAAGCTGGACTGAGAGTTGGATTAGTAGTAGTAGTAGTAGTAGCAGTATAAACCCCGCAAAAACTGAAATAATTCTCTTCACAAAGAAGCATAGGCTTCCCATAAACTCCCCGCACGTTTTTAAAGGTGTTGAAGTTTTTTTGACGAAGAGTGTCAAGTTCTTAGGACTGATATTAGATGAGAAACTCTCGTGGATACCCAATATTGAGTAAAACAGGTCTATGTTGCTTTATATGCTTGCAAAAAATCAGTCGATATCAAATAGTGGTTAACACCGCGCATTACACATTGGCTCTATATTTCTGTAATCAAGCCACTCTTAATATATGGAAAACTTCTATGGTGGCCCTCTACCTGAAAGATGAGTTATACTAAAGTCATAAGTAAGGTCCGAATAACATCTTTTTATGCATCTCCGGTGCTTTGATGACGGGTGGTTTGGCCATGCTTCTATATTAAATCCCATGAATATTGTTGAAGTTATAGAAATGAGGAAGAGAAACAAACAGCTGAGCATTCCTCTACTAGCTTTAGCTAAAATCAGGAAAGGTTTCCTTTGTAAATATTTTTCCAATTCTCTTGTGGAACTGTCTGGCGTGGGGTTTTTTTCCAATCCTGCATCTCATAAGAGTCACAAAATGGTTTCACGAAGAAAACTAAATGAGTTCCCCATGTCGAACAGTGCCAGCACTACGGCCCTGTAGGATCTAAGTGACTTAACTTAACCTAACCTAGCCCCAACTAGGGATCTTGTGATGGATAGCAGACGAACTGAAGTTCAATTCTACCTTTATATTGCAGACTTTTACAGTTACTAAGAAGCTTATAATATGAAATTTCAGCGTTATAAACTTGGCGCAAGGAATTTGTAGCGCACAGATCACTGATTTTGATAATAAATTTTAAAAATGTTAGCATCTTGTTATTTTAGGGTTAATTGGTAAGACTAAGTAAGTTACTCCCGTAGGACACAATGGCACCTAAGGTTCAAGTGACTACTCTTATTTTCATGTGTAAGTATGTTTGGCTGAGTCATGTCGTCCGAATGTATACAAACGACCCGGCTCTGAAAGTATTCGATGCGGTACCAGCTAGTGGTAGCAGAGGAAGAGGTAAACCTCCTCTGCCTTGGAGAGATCAGGTGGAGAAGGACTTGGCTTCACTTGTTCACTGGGCACTTTGTTAAAGTCGGTCAAAATCGCATAAGCTAATCAACAAAAAGAAAAAGCTTTAAGTACGTGGCTGCTATTTGCTTTCAAAGTCTCTTAATGGAAACATTATACTTGTTTACTTTTCTTGTACAGAATTATAAGTATAGGTTTACTGCTATCCTGTTAACTGAGCAGTTACTCGCATAGATTCGTGATATGGTCTAACGACTGCGTTTCTGCAACGGAAAACCACAGCACTTGCTTTACGAATGCGATGCCACAGAGAGAAGAAGTGGAAAATATATTGGAGGTTGAATTAGTTTTAAAGGTTTTTTTCGAAGATTTGGGGCTTTATTGTGAAAAAACGGTACAAAATATTTTATTCGAAGTATTGGCCATCGCTAGCTACAACTTTCGCCCATCTTTCGGGCAATTTCCGGATGCCGTTTCTCCAAAATTCTGGCCGCTGCTTGGCTATCCATGACTCAACCCATATTTTGGTAGCCTCGTACGAGGAGAACCGCTGGTCCGCCAAATCGAGACTCATATGCCGGAACAAATGATAATCGGAGGGAGTTATGTCTGGACTATACGGCGGGTGGGGTAACACTTCCCAGCCAAGCGTTCCAAGGTATTTTTTGACAGGTTGAGCAACATGCGGCCGAGCGTTGTCATGTTGCAAAATAACCTTGTCGTGCCTTTTTACCGTTTCCGGCCGTTTTTCTTTCAATGCCCGGCTTAAACGCATCAATTGCAGTCGGTAACGATCCCCCGTGATTGTTTCGCCCGGTTGGAGCAGCTCAAAATATACGACGCCGACCTGATCCCACCAAATACAGAGCATGATTTTCTTGCCGTGAATATTCTGCTTGGCCGTCGACGTTGATGCGTGGCCGGGCAAACCCCATGATTTTTTGCGTTTTGGGTTATCGTAGTGGATCCATTTTTCGTCGCCAGTCACCACCCGATGCAAAAAACCCTTCCGATTTTGTCGCTCGATCAGCAATTCGCACGTAAAAAATCGCCGTTCGACGTCGCGCAGCTTCAACTCGTACGGGACTCAATGTCCTTGCTTTTGGATCATTCCCATCGCTTTTAGACGCTTGCAAACGGTTGATTTATCAACGCCCAATGATTCAGCAAGCTCTTCTTGGGTTTGGCACGAGTCCTCGTTTTTTGGGCTGGCCAAGACGCTCCTTGTCTTCGGTGTGAAAATCACCACTTTTGAATAGTCGAAACCAGTACTCACATGTTGAAATCGACGGAGTATGGTCTGGGTAGGCCTCCTGCAGCAATTCACGGGCTTGGGCTGTATTTTTTTTTTTCAAATTGAAGCAGAAAAGCAAAGCTTCCCGCAAATTGCGTTTCGACGGCACGAAAGTTGACATACTCGGAGCACGAAAACACTGCGTTGTTTATACTTCAGCGAAATGACAGATACTGATAAACAAAGCCTAGGGATGAGGCTTTGTCATGAATATATATTCAGTATTGCCAACGCGATAAAGTGATAAATAGCGTCATCTGTGTGTCACCTTTAAAACTAATTCAACCTCCCATAAAAAAAATATTTGCTAAACAGTACTCGCACACAAGCAATAAAATTCTTAAAATAAAATAAAATCAATTAATAAATTTCTTTCAAAGTAACCCAAGCATTTTTGTTTTCAGTAAAAAAAGTCCTTAATCTTTCGAAATAATTATTTGGACAAAATTCTCGAAAAGAATCTTCATTCATAAGCATTTGTTTAACTCTGCAAAGAAGGAAAGAGTTGTCCTGAAGATCCGTAGGCTACTGTTTGTAGGCAATAATCTTCCTTGACTACTGCAAAAGATTACCACCTCATGAGTCATAATGACAAAGAGTCAAAGTCAAAGAGCCTTTTACTAAAGTTGCTCAGAAGGGTCTCGTTTCATATTTACTTTTTGTATTACAATCCGACAACATTTCCTTATAGTTCACATAGGAGTTCAATTTGACAAATGATTGAAATGTCAAATCAGAGTCCCATCGAGGAAAATTACATTTCGCAAACCACTGTACTTCTGTAGAACAAATATATACAATATAGGATTTCCATCCTTCAAATCCATAACTCAAAAATAAACAATATTTATAATAGTAAAAAGGTTATGCAAAACAAAATTGGATGATTAATTTTGCGCCACCTTGTATATATTATGTCCACAATTGGCCGAGCTCCTCTTCCGCTCAATTTATTTATGGTGTATCTTGATGTTGTTCCACAAACGGAGGTACCTGTCGTTTTACGTCGCCTGCGAACGGCAGATGGTAGAGAAGCTTTCGCATGGCTGAAATACATTCGTAATGATATTCATCCATCAACCCATTCGGCTATGGCATCTGCAGTCGCTTAAATCATATTGTACGTTCCAGGCGCAGGAGTTTTATCGAACCACTTTGACGCCACTTCAGGTGTCCCCCAAGGGAACATCTTAAGGCCTCGTCTTTTTGTCATTTTTTATCTATGTATAACATAAGTAAATAATTTTCCTTTCGAATTTCTTGCTCTTTGCGGATGAATTAAAAGTTGAAACATCTGGTAAGGAGTCAGTGCTCCGAAGCTTCAACTTGACTTGAACAATTTTCATTTACCCGATTTGCTTGTCTTGCTTAGAGGAGGCGAATGGCACTAAGCATTTTCTCTGTGAGTGTCCCGCATTTGCTAGAGCACGGCTAAGAATTTGGGGGTCCGATGTCATGAGAACAAGTGAAATTCGTTCTTTCAAACTGGAGAATATTTTACCAAAGAATCTGGAAAATGCTCACAAGTCTAACTACTTCTATTCTTCTATTCTATCCTATATTTTTCCTCCTGTTACTTCTCTCCTTCCCTTCTTGACTATCTACCCTTTCACTTTGCAGAGCTTTAAATACCATGGGCTTTTTAGCCTGAGTGTTACCAAATTTATTGCTGCTTCTCGACTCGACCTTTCAAATTTCAATTTCATCGATGGTGCATGAGGTCGCGCCTGTCTTTGAATACTAAAACATGCTTTCATTTAGCATTTACGAGGTGTCAATACATTTTTAATACATCCGAGAGTATTTCTAATAACTTACTACAAAGTATCACAGAGTTTAAAGATCTTAGAGTTTTATTCGATATGAAATTTTTCTTCAGTGGTCACATTAATTTTGTTCTGCAAAAATCGAACTCAGTTCTGGGCTGAATTCGTAGAAGTAGATGCGAAATTTCTGATCCACATACCTAAACTGCTGTTTATGGCTCTTGTGCGTTCTCACTCAGAGTCGACACCCTATTTTCATGATATCTTTTCGTTAAATAGAATTGACGCATTTCCTCCGATTTGAGTCCCCTGTTTCATCCCATAATTCTCGTCTAAGGCCAATTAATTTAGAATATCTAGAAAAGTGAAGGAGAGACCTTGCATTTTCGTTTATTTTCAGTGTTTTTAATGGCATCGTCAACTGCTCACTTCAACTTGAGCGGATACACTTTAATGTTCCACAAAGGAGTCTTTGCTATTTTTACCCTTTTTATGGGAAAACTTTAAGACTAAATTTGCGACTTAGTGCACCTATTGCTTGCGCACGTCGAGGCTATAATTAATTATTAATTCCAGTCTGCTTGATTTCGCTTCATCTAGATTTCATGTTGCAAGAATTTAAAGTTTAGTTGCTTAATTTGTATTTATATTATTGTTAATATTTTAGTTGCCAAAATTGACTCATTTTTCTTTACACTTTTTTCTAGTGAATGGCGAACGCTGGTAAACAAATTTTTGATGCCGGAGGAAAGGAAATTGAATCGTGATCTCCACAACATTTGATTCTTTGGTTCCAACAAGACGGTGCTACTTATTAAATAGCCCGTGAACCAATGGATTTACTGCGACGTCGTTTCGTCGTTTGGATTTACCGAGTCGCTCGTCTCGGACCAGTGGATCACGCCTTTGGACTTTTATTTGTGGGGATATGTAAAGTTTAAATGCTTTGAGGGAAAACCAGCTTCGATGGAGGCATTGGCAGCCAACATTACTAAAGTTATTCACGAGATACCGACCGAAGCGAACCATTCAAAATTGATCTCTAGTTACGGCCAACATTTGAAGTGGGTTATGTTAAATAAATAAATGAATGATTCTACACAAAAAAAAATAAATAAATAAAAATTGCCGAAACTTTTTGAATTTTCGTTGTTTTATTTCAATTTAAAATCCGATACCTCTTAACTAATTACCCTTTACATGTACACTTTTTATTTTGTGCACCGCTTTTAATTGCCACACTCGTATCAAAAAAAATTTTGAGAACAAAACTTTTGTCTACTCCGCTATCTATTCCAAACAAGCAAATATATAGGAAGAACCATTGCCTTTTAATAGGCTTCAGGCAATGTTCGTCAAATATTCCACTAGAAGAGTTATGCGCTTATCGCCTAGAAAATTGATCTTTCAATCAGCAGAAAGCAGCTCATGAAAAAAGATATTTCAATTGTCATTATTTCCAATATTGGATTAACCTACACCACAAAACTGGCCTTCTACCGCTGCTCCAAGTTTCATATGCGCCACGTGCTAGCGAATTACACATCAAAAGGCACAAAATCGGCATCTTTATTCGACTTCGTATTTTTAGCACACGCCTACGGCTACGCGCCTGTCTGATATAACAAATGGGTAAAAGCTTCTACCGCACTACGCTCAGAATTTCCTTATTAGCAAAAATTCGTGCTGAGAGTAAGTTGAAATACAGGCGGCTGCGTGATATCGCTTATCAATGTTATCATATGAACCTCTCTCCATCTCACATCTCACTTAAAGCGCAATGCCTAGAACTATGTTAAGCTATACGTTTCGCCATCGTTAAAGTGCACGACATGGACAGGAAACGATATTTCGCAGCGTAGTGAAATGTGGTGGCAACTCACGAAGGTCATCAACGCAGGATGCCCTAAAAGCGACAGAGATAAGCTAAAGACTCCATCACATAACCGGCATATTACATAACTAGCAAGAAAATTGATGCTGTTTCTCAAAAACAAAAACAAAACCAAAAAAGGCGTATGTGTCTACTCGAGAGAAACATTTTATTCAGCGTGTGTAACCAATAAAATTGATATATAAATATTTATAGAATCAGCGCGTCATAGTGGCATACATAAAAGCTCATGTATTTTTATTGTGAATGTACAAAGGAAATTTGTATACTCACACATACACACGTAGAGACTATGTACATGCAAAACCTATTGGCAGACAAATACTTTTCGCCTTTACAAGGACTCGGCGATAAGAAAAGATGTATTCACCCGCTGGCAGCTATTTTAAGATAACGACACGCACTACCACTACAACACGTACGGATGCTGGAATGCTTATTTGTGCGCTGGTATTTTATACACAAAAATGTGCTTATACATATTTATATTATTCACATATACATAGCCATGCATACGAGTAGAGATATTCACACGCTAGAAGCTGCTGTGAAAAGTAAGTCCTGCGTGGAAATTTAGCTGTGCTCAACTGGAGCGCTTATAGTGAATTTAAAAGCATGACTAGATCAGATTGGTTCCATCTGTTCCCTCAGAGGTTAGGTAAGATTGAAGATTGGAAGTAAGTAAGGTAGGATTTGAGTTGCTGCCGCTGAAGATGCTTAGAATTTTGCGTAATCGACGAGTACTATATGGCATAACGTAGAGAAAATTGAGGCACGCTAATAATTTACGAGAGTGTTAATGTTTTCGCCCTGAAATTGAAGTACTGAGAGCTTTGGTAGCTCCTAAAACACTTAGGCTAAAGAGTCCATTATATTTAAAGCTCTGGAAAGTAAAAGGGTAGCTAGTCAAGGATGAAACGAGCGAAGTAACAGAAAGAAAGAGATAGGATAGAATAGCAACACTGAAATGAATAATACAAAAAAATAATGTTTGAGAGAATTCAATCACATGGCACCGGAACCCAAAATTCGTAGCCTTACTCTAGCAAAGGCAGGACACTCACAGAGAAAATGCTCTGTGCTATTCGCCTTCTCTAAGCAAGATAGGCAAATCGGGTCCTCAATAATTCCAAAAGTGGTCATATGCTGACGCCATAAATTGTGGTATGTAACCACCAACTGAATGCCTTTTCTTCCAAGTTTTAGAAGAAAGTCCGAGAGTTTTCTACTCGGGTTTGTCACAAAACTCTTCGCAGTTCTACAGAGTTCTCGACCACACCATCGCTCTTTATGTAAATTGCATATATAATCGCTGATCCAATTCAGGATTCCTGCAGGACTGATTCTGATTATTGCCTTTGGTCCCTGTGGGGAAACCGCTAATCCACAGTTGGCAAATTCATCGGCAATTTCATTCCCGTGAATGCTGCAGGGTCCGGTAACCCATATAAGTGCAAGCTCAATCGGTCTTGCAACAGAATTAAGCTCCTTTTTACATTCTTCAATAATCTTTCAGGCTCACTTTGCATTCTCCAGGTCTTTCAGTGCAGCCTGACTATCTATTGTACTACTTTCAGAGTGATATCAATTTCCGTTTGGAGGACAGTTGCCATTCACTCCTCTCATAACGTAACGATTCTTATTACTATCGTTTAAGTAACCTCCGGCTTCAGAACCGGTTACATTCTTGAACCCATCAATAAAAAAAAAATATTCGCCAAATCTTTTTGGTCTAGTAACATTTTTGAAAAATACTGATATATATAAATAGATACTGCAGCTGTTTAGTTCACAAGTGCCAAATATGATTGAGGTACGACGCTATTTGCAAAAATTATAAAACGTTCCACTATGGTAATTAATTTGGCGAAACCTTGTATATATTGGGTTGGGGAATAAGTTCATCGCGTTTTTATATATTTTTTTTTTACAACGATTTGTTTGCTGTTTGGCAAAGGGTAAATATTTATTCGATCGAACTCTTTCCGCTCTACAAAACTATATTAATTCTATCTTTGAGTTATTTAATTCTTGATTAGTTTTGAGACTTAGAAATGGAATTCCCAGAAGGCAAAAATCTAAATTTACGACACCTGCTGTTCTTTCCATTTGATCAAGGTCAAAAAGCTGCCGAAGTAGCCCGGGACATTTATGACGTGTATGGACGAGGTGTCATAGGCGACTCTACAGCAAAGGCTTGCAAAGTTAAAAAATGGCGACTTTGACTCGATGATACGTCCCGTAGCGGATGGCCCTCTGAATTCGATGAAGAACGTCTCAAATCACTTTTGAAGGAGAACGGCCGCCTAACCAGTCGTGAATTGGTAAAAAAAATTTGCGCGGGATCACATGACATGGAACATGGAGTGGACGAAACAAAGTTCAATCTCGACGGACCGGATGGCTACAACTACTATTTTCACGATATGCGAAAAGGGGAATGCTTTTTAAGTCGTCATCACTCCTGTACAGGAGGTGTAATGGTTTGGGGAGCCTTATCGTTTTATGGAACTTGCGAGCTGTAGTTTGTTCAAATCAAAGATGATTGCAAATGTCTACAAGACTGTGCTCCAAAAGGCTTTTCCCAGTTTTCCGAAATTTTTGGACCTATACAATGGACGTACCCTCATCCATACAGCCCGGGTTACAAAACAGTGGGTTAAGGACCAGAATGTCACCTTGCTCGAGTGGCCGCCATACTCCCCAGACATAAATATTATCGAGAACATTTGGGGACTTTTATCCAGGAGAGTGTATGAAGGGGGAAGACAATTTCAAGACTCGGCGACCCTGGTTGAAACGATTAAAAAAGCCTGGTCAACTATTTCACTGAGTGAAATTGAAAAATATTACGATTCCTTATCAACTCGAATGTTTGAAATAATTAAGAATAAGGGTGGTCATACCAAATATTAAATAATGCAGAAATAGTGTATTTTATTATTTAAGTTACCAAGTGCCATGAAATAATGCTGTGAATAATTTTTTTTTCCTATTTTTCAAACCTATTCACTTGACCCAAAAATAATGTTGATTTTCAGCTATGTTTTTGAAAATATAATAAAAAAAAATATAAAAACCAAACCAAAAAAAAAAATCGTTTGTATTTTATAAATAATTGATCGTTTTACTTAACAAAATTTATTTGGTTTAAATCCGAGTGCTCGTTATGAAGATATTATGTTCTAGGTCTAAAAAAGAAGTCAAACCTATTCAGTTGAGCGACACTGTATTTACGATCTCTTGTACATCTCCTCACCTCTGTGACCACTAAATTTATGCAAACAAAAAAACTGCAAACGAATATAGAAAAGTCGGTTGAAAATGCAGTTTTTCCATTACTAATTAATAGACGACTGAATACAAAAATTAGCGGTACTCGTACTAGTCATAAAAAAGTACCTTAAAACATTGAAGTGATTTTCAAAAATTACATAAAGTGATACGTGCACTTTATATTATAAAGTATTTCAAATCGATCGCGGTTTTAATGCCTTTTCCTGTAAGCTCGTGAATTTTAATATCAATTTTAATATAGGTTGTATACAATTTTAATTCCCTGCTTCTATCTCGTCGGCAATATTAAATGACACTCAATTTGACACTGAACCCAAAAATGTAATCTACATAAATATTCGCCCAAATACACAAACCGAGTATGGCATTTGACGGCTTTAGTTAAAAGTGCTGTGGCATTGAAACACAATTACGAAAACCACAATTGCACATTTGATAAGAGTAGCATGACAATAAGAGCTAAACTGGTGAAAGCCAGCTTTATTGAATTAGGAAAATTTTCATTTTAATTAACATACATATGGATATATGGTATGTAGTACTTGTACATGTATGTATATAAATGAATATAAATGAATTCCATCTCGACTTACTTTCTGTTGATAAATATTTCGTTTTTTTTTTTTAAAGTTTGTTATTTCAAAAATTTACTCTGTAAACTTTTGATTTCCAACCCCTTGTGATATCGAGCGTATGCGAATGTCATTGCATTTACAGAAAAGTTTCTAATGAGTAATTTTTGTACACTATTCTTAAGGGAGGAAAATAGGTAGATATACCTAGTCTTGCCATAAATTCCGCTATTTTTGCTTGTGTTCGTATGCATTCTCTACTCATAAATTATATTCAATTTCGTGGCAAATTTCGGTTGTTCACAATGGAAAATCGCAGTGCAGTGGTTGCATTACAAAGTTAGGCAAAAGTGCAAGTGAGATTTACGAATTGCTGAAAAAACTTAATATTTCGAGTATGTTTGTTTACCGCACGATCAATCGATTTGCCCAAATAGAAAAAGAAGTCGTTGTCGTTGCGTGGTTCGAACCAGTGCAGACAAAAAAGCCGTTCGAGAAAGAATTCAGAGAAATCGCCTAAGAAATCAGAAAATCATGGCCAGCGAAGTGAATGTATCAACCAGATCGATATCAAGACTAATTAGAGATAATCTCCACATGAAAGCCTTCCGTCGCTCAACTGGTCATATTTCGACAACGCACTTGAAGAAAATTAGACTCGACTGATGCAAGCAGCTTCTTCGGTGGCACGCGGACAACGGCTATAAAAATATTCTTTTCACGGATGAGACATTTTTCACTGTTGAAGAAGTTTTTAATAAGCAAAACAAGAAAATCTATGCTAAAAAAGACGCGCAAAATGTTGTTTCAAGGATTCAGCGTAGCCACCATTCAGCCGCCGTAATGGTTTGGTGGGAGTGTCTTGTAAAGGCGTTAAATCTCTTCATTTCTGCGAAAATCGGGGTTAATATAAATAAATAATACCGGAGCAAAAGTGTGCCAGAAGGATATCTTAGAAGGCGTGGTGAAGCAGTTGAGCAGTACTTTCTTTAATGAAGAGCGTTGGATCTTCCAGTAAGATTCCGCTCCTGCCCAGTAGGCAAAAACCACCCAACAGTGGCTAAAAAACAATATTCCTGGGTTCATAGCCGCAGAAGATTAGTCGTCTGAAAATCCAGATCTGAACAATTGGACTACATTTTGCGGTCAGAATTTGAGAACATGGCCTATTGAAGACCTCACAGAAATTTGGAGAGTCTCAGACAATCTTTGGTTCGAGCAGCGACGTCATTATCCATGGAAACCGTGCGTGCAAATGGTGACCATTTCGAATGAAAATTGAAAATTTTTCTTTCTTATATTTACATAATTAAATAAAACTAACTTCTTTAAAAAAAGTGCTATAATTTTATATCTATAACGGAATTAACTTGTTACAAAACTTCTGGCAGCACTAAGTAAATAGGAACCTTCAAATCCTCTCTGGAGCATAGAGCTTCAAAACAAAATAGGTATAGATAATTCCAAAAAATTTTTTTCATCTTTCTATTATTATTTTTATTTAAATTAATATTTTCCATTGCTAAATGTAGAGTGGTCAGTTATCATAAATCATTAAACAGTGTGATAATATTAAAAAAAAGTTCTTTGAATCCTAAGTCTTAATAAATAAATAAGTTGCTTCTAAGGCAGAAATAGTATGGAGCACGAGGCAAGTGAAACTCACTAAAATCTCTTAACTAATGTGGGGTGGCATAACTTTAAAATTCGCTACTTGAAGCTAAATAATTAGCAATTTTCATTGATTCCAGTTGCGGTTGTCAAAACAAAGTTGATGATATAGAATGAAGAAGAGACCAGCAGCCTACAACATTTGAAAAGTGCCTTTGAGAAATCCGTGGACTAAAACCAAACGTCTTACCTCATTTATATTAAAAACGAAAGAGAGCAGTGAAAATATTGTAGACAACTACAGCAGGTCCATAATTCCAGCAGATGCGCCACTGCATTGATGCCACCACGCATACAAGCCTGGGCGATCAACATAGTCTGCATAAATTACCTAATCAACATATGTACTTGCAGACAGTGTAGAAAAGATGGAAACTGCAATATGTGTCTTCTTAGATAGAAGATGCCATTGATAGTACCTCATTTGAAGTCATAAGTAGAGCTCTAGTTAGGATAGGCATTAATAATACTCTCGCTGAATGAATGGGCAATACGATAAGTACGATGAATGTAGATATGTTAAGAGGCTCGGGGGGCCTAACAGTAAATATACAAACAGGGTACCTAGATGGGTGTATTATCACCACTAATGTGAAACTTAGTAGTAGATAAGTTCTTGATGGAATTAGACAGCAACGGAGTTGTCGCTATGCTACGACACAGTCATAATACGAGTATGAAGACGAAAATTCGAAGAGACTCTAAGTAATAGAATTCAATTAGTTTCAAAACTAATTAGAAGGTGATGTGAAAAGGTGCGGCTGAACACAAATCAAGCAAGAACGACCATCGTAATATTCAAAAGGAAATACAAACTCAAGCATCTTAAGCCAATTTGCTTAGGTGGTGGAATTGGCGTAAGAATGCAAAAGGAAGTAAATTTTCTGGGTATAATATTTAACGGCAAATTACTATGGCAAGCAATCATAGAAGAGATGGCGAGATAGATCATTAGAGTATTCACGACGATGTAAGGAAAAGATCGGGGAAAATACTCAATACTTAACACTTAATTTCGAAAAAAAAAAAAAAATTTTTCATAATATAAAATGTTGATACTATATAATCTTTGAAGAATATGTAAAAAAAAATTTTAGAACGTAAACTTAAGTATTTCTTATATTATAGATCATCAACCGTGACGACTCTATTCTTTGCGTTCAAGCACTGGAAGAGGAGTTTTCATGTATTCAAACTTTAGACGCATTTTTCTCAAAACTATATTTTTCGAATTGGCGTACACGACAACTCGAAAAATTATTGACCGATCTCCCTGAAATTTTGCACACATCTTTCTTATGATATTAATATACTTTCTATGTGAATTTACAAGTTTACGAAAATTTTTCGAAAAAAAAATTGGTTCGAAGCAAAAATAGTAGGAAAATCCGTCTCACAATTCGTTTTTTTGTTTTTAAGCATTTTATTCCGCGAATTATTTTTTCATTTGTTTTTAATTCGTATAGAAATTATGACATTAATAAACAAACAAATTCCTTTTTTTTGTATTGAGATCATTGACGCCGATGCTTCAATACCCGCCGATTAAGAAGCCCCGCTGTGACCTTCCTGGAAGAATTGAATGTACATCCGTCATTTTAAATTATTAAAATAAAAAAAAAGATTTTATATTATTTTAATGTATAAATAAACTGTATGCCAATTTTGAAAAAAATATTTTGACTTTTTCATTTTAAATATTGTAATATTAATGAAAATCAGGGAAAATATGGCCGTTTACACGTATATTAAGGGGACATAGTTACACGAAAAAGCACGCTTCGTGTAGATAATGTCAATTAAGCGGCCCTGCAATGGGACTGCACTGAACGCATTAAGTCTTCAAAACTTATATAACTTATATATAGGGTGATTTATTTTTTGCCAAGAAGTGACAAACACAATTTTGTACAATAGGCACTTCCTGAACAAGCATTTTTCGAGAATTTGGTATGTGCTTTCTTTCATAAAAATAATTCTCACTACAACTTAAGTTCCGTGACGAATTTCATTGAAATAGTGCCAAATTTTTGGGTCTCACGTTGAAAAATTGTCGTTGAAAAAAATTGACGCCCGTCAAGTGCTTTAATTTTGAAATTAAAATTGTGAATTTGAAGTGTTTTGAATAGTGGGTCTCATACAAGTATTTATTAAACTATTGTGTGTTCAATTTTAGACTAAAAACAAAGCAAAAGTATATATGCTGTAGTTAGTAAAAGAGAACCTCGAAATTTAGCTTTGTGGATTTTCAATTGAACTAACAAAAAAGGTCAAGATGGGGCTTATTCGTGCGCGAAGTTTTCCTTGCCGTCTTCGACCCACCAACTTACGGCTTTCTTCTTCTTTACCTTCACTTTCACTGCATTTTTTTTAAGTAAAGTAATAAAATGCGTACACTTAATAATATAAATAAATTTAATAAACTCTGCGCCGCAGCTATTAGTTTTGTCACAGTAAAAATTGTCAGCGACCATGGAGAAGATTGGAATTCAATTTCTACACGGATGGGTCCAAGCTAGAAAATAAAGTAGGCTATGAAAGTTTTTCTGAAGAATTAGGTCTATAACTATCTGTCCAACTTCCGGACTATTGTGTCCTCTACCAGACAGAAGTCTTAGCCATAAAGCAGGTAACAGTGTACCTTAACACACGCGCCGTAACAAAAACTACGATAAATATCTTTTCGAATTGCCAGGCGGTCACCAAATCAATGATGACAGTTATACTAAGATCAAAGTTTGCTCAGCAATGCCTGGCAGCTCTAAATAGTATTAGAGGCAATATTGGAATTCCTATGGCAACTTGAAATAATATTCTTAAGGAGACCAACAGGCCATGGAGAGATGGCAATGGCTGTTAGAACCAGGCTAATTTGGCCGCAAATGGATAAAAAAGGTCAGGAAAATCGCTCAAACTCACAAGAGAGAAGATTTAGAAGGTCGTGGCGTGTGTCACCGGTGATTCGCTATGAGGTAGGCACTCTTCTAGACTAGGAGTATTTTCTCATGAATGCTGCAGAAGTTGTAGAGACGAGGAAGAGAAAGAAACAGTAGAACACTTCCTCTGTAATTGTCCAGCCTTAGCTAGAGGTAGACCAAGGTTGTTGGGAAAATACCTTTCTGACTCTCTTACGGACCTATTTGGTGTTGCGATAAAACCCATCTTACGTTTCATAAGAGCGTCTAAAGGGTAATACCACAATGGACCTACATGGCCTAAGTGAGTTGGCTATTCTAAACCCACTGCCACAAAAACCTAACCTAACCTAATGGGCCAATGGGCAAATATATTTTTGAATGAGAGACAATTCAATTTTTACTACTACAGTTTAGCCGCTCTTTCCTTTAATGGAAAATTATAAAATAAGAAGAAACCCATTTCAATAAATGTCTAAGAACTTTTTCAGGGTCTCCTTTGAACAATTTTTTGCAAACAAAATTAATATTTGTAATTTCTCTTCCTCTTTACCGACATAACTATGCTTGTGTAAATGAAGTGTGGCAGTAAGTGTATACTCATACAAGTTGAATTCCAAAAACAACAAAAAAAAAAACAAGCAACAAAATTACAAAACCTATAACATTACAGTTGGTATTCTTCTTCCTTCCCTACGAATATCAAGTATTTGCAAATAAGTATTCAAAAACAATAAATCTTCACAACGAATATATCACGAACTCTGTCATCATTAGCGTCAATGAAAATTAAATAGCAAAGCGAAAGGCGGAAGCGGAAGTAGCGCGTCAGACAGATACTAAGGCAGGAAGTGTAAGAATATACACAAATAGTGGGCAAATGGTGGCTTGGCTTGGTGAAAAACTGCACATTTGTGCGGCCGTCAGGCAGAGTTTTGCCAGTTAGCTGCTAACACAAACGAAGGGATGAATGGAGCGCAATTACCGGGCGGGCAAAATCACTAGTGTCAAAGGTGTGCCTATTCCGCGATTTTCTTTTTCATTTGTTTTTAATACATATAGAAATTATGACATTAAAAAACAAAAAAAATTTTGGTTTTTTGTATTCAGGTCATTGACGCCGATGCTACAATGCCCACCGATTGAGAAGACCCGCCGCGACCTTCCTGGAAGAATTGAATGTACATCCGTCATTTTAAATTATTAAAATAAAAAAAAAGATTTTATATTATTTTAATGTGTAAATAAATTGTATGCCAATTTTGAAAAAAATATATTGACTTCTTCATTTTAAATAATTTTAATGGAAATCAGGGAAAATGTGGCCGTTTACAGGTATCTGTCCCCTTAAAAGTAACTCATAGGATTTACAAAGTGTTCAGCTAGAAAGTGTCAATCGTACTCGGTACTTGTATATTTCTACTAATGCTTTTTCTTCAGTTAATATTTTATATTTTATTAAATTGTTAGTAAACAAATACTTAAAATTTGGCAAAGTGGTCCGCAATTGGTGATATCTGCACCAGTTCAGGATTGTACTGCAAGGTAGTACCTACTGCACTTGTATATTTAATACTTAGTTATATCTTTTTGTTGTTGTTTTCCCTCCTCTTTTATTGCCTACATATGTGCAAAAATACCTTTTACTTCTCCTCGTTTAACCATTTAACTTACAAAACTGAAAACTTTCTTAGACGACAGCTGCTCTCTACTGCACCGCTTTTATAATTAGACGGGTTGTGCACTAAGTTTTATAAGCAATCACTTCGTGTGCTCATTCACTCAATTAATGAGCTTTTCACACGATGACAAACTGTATTTCCATTTCAATTAATTCACAGTTAACCCGCTACCGCGCTACTCTACCTTCTCCTACCTATTGTCATTTATATAGTTTTATGCATAGCACTCCTCTCTCTCGCTCTCCCTCTCCCTCTCTCTTGTTTACTGTAGGCGGGTATAACTTAGAAAGTTGTTGCCTGATGCCTTCCACTTGCACTAAAATGTTTTATTGTTGAAGAAATTTCTTAGCATACTCTCAGGCGTTGGTTTGCTGCATGAATTATTTGCTATGCAAATATCATCCGATTCATATTCGCACGTAGCCATTCATGTGGAAATGCTTGCTTGTATACAGACAAATGGAAGGTGAATTCTCTCACACGCTTTGACTAAGCAAGTTGATGAAGAAATGTGCGTGAAGAAATGTGGGTTTTGCAGTTCTTTGCGCGCAAATGAATTTTAAGTATAATTACGGTCGCTCAAGTAGGCTCTCATGTGCGTGTAAATATTGGTGAATGAAGTTCTAAATGCGTATTCTCATATGTGTGCTGTTACAAATGCGTTTCCATAAATTACAACCGATTATAACGCATGCGAAATAACGCCTTTTCAGCTCTGCTTATCCAGTGTACGAGTAGAGGCAATGTTTTATTATATTTATAGTTTTTTCAATTGTAAATGCAAATTATAATTTTCGCTGGCAGAGCGCGGAGTAGGTTTTACTTGTGTCATGTTTGGTATTCTTTTGTGTTTTGGGTATACATCCATGAAACCGGAATTTTTCAAATAAAAATGTTTTTTATTATTTGAGATAGATTTAAATGTATTTCGTGACAGAAATTAAATATATATATATATATATATAATATTCGAAGTGATGGCCATAAGGTCTTGTAGATATACGCACATTTAACAAATCTCGTAGAAAGTTCGTGAATTTCTCACCGTTTATGTTTTTGTTTTTGTACCAGCTGAAAGCAACATTTTACTAATTTTTCTAGGAAACGAAGTGCTACTCAGCATGTGTCGCATCCTTCTTTTGGCTCTACAGCTCTTTGTGAGCTTTGGCCTGCTGCACTTAAGCAGAACGACCACCATTAGATAGGATCGTGGTTCGACATCAACTGGAAATATGAAACGCTAAATGATTCTCAAATATTTCTTCCAATAAAAATCGAATCTCGACAGGCGACGGCAAACTAGATTGATCTAAAACAGACAGTCACAAACCAGCTTGGAGTTACAAAATCAGTCGGTGCTTTACCTTCCTACTGCTCAGTATTCACAGTATTTTATGCTTCCGACAAAGGCGGCAAATTCATTATTTGCAGCAATAGTAAATCTGTTTGGGACGCTCTATTGACACATTCTAACGAATCTTCTTTAATCACCAAAACCCGAAATAATATCTTACTAAATAAAAATTCCATAAGGTTGATGTGGGTTCCGGGTCATGCAGGAATACAAGGCAATGAGTGCGCTTATACCAGAGCCAAAGAAACCGCCCAGAAATCCCTTTACTACAGTGCACATTTTACTATCAACGATTTTGGGAAAAATATACTAAAATCTCTTCAGGAAACGTACAGTCGTCAATGGATTAATTACCAACCCATATACTCGTATGCTACACACATGTCTTCTCAGAACCTGAAGATATTTACACGCCTTCAAATCGGTCACACTATAGCCACCCGTGTTCACATCCTAAACGGCACAGTCACCATATTTAAAATTATTAAAATTAAAAAAAAAAATCATTTTTGTATGTAAAAGAAGCTAAATAAAAAGCCTAAAAATTTTAATATCGTTTTTCATTATTTTTTTTGTAAAAACAAATTCATGAAAATTCCCAAAGTTTTCAAGCCCTAGACCACCGGGACCCCTTAAAACGTCTTGAAAATCAAGTATTTTCTTATATCCTCGTTTATATTTTTAAATTTTAAATTTTTCCCCCCTTTTGCTTCACCTTTAATTGGAAACAAGTTTTATTGGAACTACAAGGCATTCAAAATTAAGTGAAATAAATCATCCTCGCATACGTAGAAGCGTACATTTTCTTATTAACTTACTGCTACTCATTTTTCTACTTCTCAATCATTTCAAATTTAGTGGAGAATATCGAAATGTTGAAAACTCGAAACTTTTACACAGCAATTCATGTGAAGAAGGTGTACGTGTGTATGTGTGTGCGTGTGTTGCTAAGCACTTAGTCCAGGGCATTTGTTATGCGGAATGCATGTGCCTACTTTCAGGCGCTGTAAGTCCCACAGCTAGTAATTACTGCAACTGCACTTTGGAAAATGCAATTACTTTGCGCTTCGGTAGGAGACTTGTATGTCAAGAAAAAAATGGAAAAAAAAATTATTTTAACTAAGAGGCAGAATTTGAGGAGCTCAACACGTGAAGCTCAAACTTAAACTTTCTTTCCAAATACATACACATGCATGCATATACATTTGTATGTATGTGTGTATGTACATACACGCATATGTGTGTATGTATTTCCATGCATGGCTGTCGCTTCTTGTAAAGTTTCCTTGCAATTTGCTCCTTGCAATGTTCTTCTTCTTCTTGCTAACGGCATAACACTTGCTACTCATTTTTCATATAAATTTCTGCAAAATAAATGAGTTTTAATTGCTCTATACACTTTTGAAAGTTTTATGGCGCAATTATGTGTTTTTGTTGCCACTTACAACTACATATGCGCCCCATTTCTGTCTATCTGTCTGTCCTTCCATGGCACATTTTGCTCATTAGGCACTCGTTTAGCCCGTTTTCAGCGTTCGCTTACGAGTAATGGCTACAATGACATGCATGTGTGTGTGTGTGTGTGTGCCTGTGTTTGAAAATCACCTAAATTTCACTTTATGCCAGTCACGATTTTGCAATAAATGCAGCCACCACATTTTTGACAGCAATTATCTGACTTTATGAACTGTTAGATGCGCATAGATGCACACACATACATAGACGCATACCGATGTTACTATAAACATATATAATTTCTTGTCCTGTTTTTTTTTTAAATAGGCGATTTCGCTAAGCTTTGTTACTCGTCATTGAAGTAATTTGCGCCGGAAATGCGGCAATTAGGTGTTGTGACATGAAGAAGATGAAGCAAATGAATTATATTTTTTATGAGATTTTAATATGAATAATATCTTTGAAATAACTTTTTAACGAATCGATAATTTTGCGAATTTACAAACCATAAATCAACAGTTTAAGGATATGACTTTCGGCTCGTAAAGTTATTATCTAAATTATTGATATTATTAATATTAATATTATAATATAGTTGATCTTATTTGGAGGCAGATTCCGTGTATAGAAGTCCTCGACGACTTCCTGGGGAAAGTCTCTGATTGCTATGCACAACTTCAGGGCTTCGCCCAAGCATCCTCCGGGTAGCTCCCGAGCATCCGTTTTGCGAGCGAGCTAATGTGAGAAGGCGAAGCATCTCAGGATAGCTGGTAGTGCGCTGAATTTGGGACCCAACACTTAAAAATTGTTTGTAGTGTGTAAGCGAGAGACTGCTCTTAGTCTAAAAATTCCGTAGGACGTAAAAAATGTGGTAAAAGCTGAAAAAGTTCATTGAAATTGTGGAATACTTTATATAAATTTCATAAAAATTATTGGGTATGGGAATAAGTTTCCGCCCTCGCAAAAGAGGTGTAGCTTTGGTGCCCTCTTTTCTTTGACGTCAAAAATGCTTACGTTCGTCCCAAAAAAACAGCATTTGCGGGAAGTCAATCGTCATTATTACCTTTTGAAGAAAAGTGCAGCTGAAACGTGTCTCATATTGATCAATATTTACAGTAATCACGCTCCATCAAATACAACTTGTAAAGAGTGAAATTTGAAAATACTCAACGACAACAATTATTGGATGAAGTCACATGCCGAACCCTTGATGATATGTCTAAAGAGTTGGATGTTGACAGGTCAACCGTCATTAAACGTTTGCACGCGATGGGAATGGTCTAGATAGCAAGTAACAAGTAACTGGACGCCACATCAATTGAAGGAGAGGGATATCGAGAGACGTTTGGTGACGTGTGAGATGCTTCTTGAACGGCAGACAAAAAGGTTTTCTGCATCGCATCGTCGCTGGCGATGAAAAATGGATCTATTATGACAGCCCTAAGTGTCGAAAATGTTGGAGCCTGCCACATGAACCAGGTCCATCAACAGCGAAAACAATTTGGATGCTTCAAAGGTTATGTTGTGCAGCTAGTGGGATCAGAAGTATGCCCACTATTATGAACTCCTTAAACCATCTGAAACCATCACTACCGAACGTTACCGACAGCAGCTAATGCGTTTGAATCGAGCTCTCAAAGAAAAGCGGCCGGAATGGGACGGTAGACATGACAAACTGATTTTGCTGCATGACAACGTCAGGCCACACGTTGCAAATCGGTTCAGAAATATTTAGAGGGACAGAATTGGGAAATCTTGCACAATCTTTGCACCTTCGCGTTACCAACTGTTCCGCTCAATACGGTCGCCCTTATTGGAGAGCGAATCAAATCAAAAGAACTCGAACTTCGTGTCAGAGGCATCCGTATGCTGCCTGAAAGATGGAGTAAAGTTGTAGCTTCCAATGACACATACCTCACAGTATATCATTTTTATTTGATTGAAGAAAGAACGGAACTTATTCCCATACCCAATACAAAAAATGAAATTTTTTTGCTTGAAACCCCCCGTTTTTCAACTTGTCATTTAAGAGAAAATGCGCTTAGCGAAATCATACCAATTTTTCTTATGTGTATTGCGTGCGTGAAAGAAAATTTTTCTAAGAAACAAGTTTTTAATGCTGCCAAGTTTAGCTTCTACATTTTTGTGCTAATTGCAATAATAACTTGAAATAAAAATGGATTTTAAGTACATATGTGCTAACACACATGCGGTATATATTGCGGTGTAAATTCATGACATACATACATATATATGTGGAAATAAAAAATTAAAAAATTTAACAAAAAAATTTACCAATGTTTGGAAAAAAAAATAAAATTTTTTAGTTGCGAAAACAAAAAAATGCAAAACTATAATTTGTGATTAGATTGTCACCAACAAAAGAAAATTATATATATTTCATTAAAATTAAGAATCACTAAAATATTTCAATTAATAAAATTAATTTTTTTTCTAAGCAAAAATTTTTTTTCTAGCACATTTGGAAGGCATGCGCATTTGTGCTTAGCTAAATTGCTTTTGTTTTGAAATACAAATCGAAAATAAAATACACAACTGAAAATTCAAAATACTACAAAAGTTAAACATTTAAGTTACTGTCAAAAAAAATAAGCAGTGTTTATGTACTGTTTGTTCGATTTAATGTTAAGTTTGACTTCTTTTTTTTTCTGTATTGACATATAGCTTTTCATTCATAAGCGAATAAGCCAAATGCTGTGTTCGTATCGAAGTTACTGTGTGTTGTTGCATCTGTTGTCTCTCAAATTTATTAATCGAATTAAAATTTGTTCATTGTTCAAATGTTTCTTCTTCTCAAATTTTGTTGTTAATTTTCTTTTTTTTTTTTGCAAAAAAACTTCCCAACTACTTACTGCTGGCATAAGCTGATCTGTACTTCTGACGCGAGTCACCTTATTTTTCGTTACGAGCCTCTTCACGAATCTCTCCACTTGGACGTTCCACTTCATGAAGGCCACATATGCTATGTAGATGCTGAAAAGTATGAGCGCTTCCCACCAAAAGATGAAATTATCGCGAAAAAAGTAAATGAGCACCAACAAACTGAGACTGTAGAAGGAGCAATCCCGAAAGAGTGGCCACCATGTCAGCGACAATATCGATTTGGAGAATAGCGCGCACATACCGATCACGAAGAGTATGTTGAAGACAGCTGAGCCGACAATTGTACCAATGCCCACATCATCGAACGAGATGAATACGCCAATGACACTGGTAAAGAGTTCGGGCGCACTACCGCCGGCTGCCATGAACGTAGCGCCGGCTACATCGTCCGTGATGTCCAATTTCTCGATGATCACATCCAGGGAAGGCACGAAGAATTCATCGCACACAATGGCGAGCGCTACAAACATATAAATTACGCCGATTATGTGAAAGATAACAGCACCATTTTCCAGCTGCTCTTTTGTGAAGAGATCCTTGGGGAAGAGCGGCGCTTTCGTCACATTCGGATGGATGGTTTCTGTAATAAAAGAAGGAAAAAAGATATAATTAATTAGACTTTCTATAAAAATTTTTGCCAAACTTATAAATATAATATATAAAATCGTGAGTAAAAGCTCAAGTTCTTATACTAAATTGATACAGAAGCCAAGGTTGTGAAATTTCTTCAAGTACAGAAAAAATTTAAGAATTAGCGCTCCTCTTTTTCATATCAAGTTGAGCCGCATATAAAGAATTGCATTGAGCTCGGAATAAAAATTTTACATTAGGCCGTAGCCGAATGGATTGGTGCGTGACTACCACCCGAGATTTCGAAACAAATAGTTTTAAGCATCAGTTTGTTGGGTCATTCTGTGCCACGAAAATGTCTTATGGACCACTTCAAATCTTATTTTTGTGCAACTCGATTTCTGGAACAACATCAAGACGCACACCAGGAATAAATAGAGCGGAAGAGGAGCTCGGCCAAACACCTAACAGAAGTGTACGCACCAATTATTTATTTATTTATTTTTTCTGTGAATCCCCAAGCAAAGAAATTTTTTTCCTTCTTAAAGTCGGCTGACCTGAGAGTCGAGTTTGCAAAATTTCATAGCATTTTTTTAGATGCAACTTTTTTTGTAAAAATTACTAGTTTCATTCTTCTTCCTCTGCTCATGTAGCGCTGCAACCGTGTGTCGGTTTGGGTCGAATCTAAAATAAAGCTCCGGCTGTTTTTGTTCTGCGCTCGCTGCTGCCAGTTTGAAATCTCGAGAGTTGACGGACCTTACAGCACTTGGTCTTTTTAATGGATATGTAGTCATCCTATTCTTCGTCTTTCTTTTTGTGGTACCGTGTCGTAGATTCGCCTTGCTGGAGCATCTTCGTGCAAACGGGTCCAAGCCATGTCCAAGCCAGCGTAGTCGCTATGTTTTCACATGCTAACTATGGCCATGGCCCTATTTAGCTCCCCCAGCTCGCTGTTCCACTGCAAACGATACTCGTCACCAAGGGGGAGGCGACCAAAGATCTTTTCGAGAATTTTTCTATCGAAGGCTTTTTCATCTGCTGTTGACATCGTCCATGCTTCTACGCCATATAGCAGAACAGGAATGATAAGCCTTTAGTAGAGTGTCAGTTTGGTGCTTCGAGAGAGAACTCAACTTCTCAATTGTCTACTGAGCTCAAATTAACACCTGTTGGCAAGAGTTATTCTCCGTTTGATCTCCAGGCTAACGTCATTTTTGTTGGACCAGCATCCTAAGGTAGCCACAGTCCTTCAAAACCTCGAAGTGTTGGTTGTCCACGAAGTAAAAGAATAGTTGATCAATAACCGATAGCTGGCCGAGTACTTGAACTTTGCTTAAAGATCCGATCAGGATTTTGTAGTTAATGATTTGAGTTTGCGCCGTGTTGCTGCAAAGATAATGCCAAAGCACTTGGATTTCAAGCAAAAAGGCGACCGCATTGACATATCGTCCAAAGATATGTCCAAAGACTCCGACTCCACATTCATCAAACGCATTGCTACCGGAGACGAGGCGTAGGTTTATGAGTATGACACGCAAGCCAGACATCAGGTGAGTGAGTGGATAGCTTCGAATGAGCCAAAATCAAAAAAATCACGCCATTTTCAGTCAAAAGAGCGATCAAAGCGATGCTCAAGGTTTTCATGGATTACAACTGTATTGTGGGCAATGAATTATTACCAGAAGGTCAGAGAGTTAACAAAAACTATTATTTGGGCGTTATGATACGTTTAAATGAAGCAATTCGCCAAAAAAAGAAAGGATTGTGGGAAAACAGCTCCTGGATTTTGCGCAATGATAACGCACCGTCGCACAATTCCATCATTATAAGTGAATTTGGCTCAAAGTTCAAGTGCAGAGTGGGCGGAGGTGTATATTCTGAACATCTGAGGATCTACAGCAAACAACCTGAAAGGTAGGCATGAAATGCGGCGCATCTCCTAACGAGATGGCTGAGTCATTTCATCTACTGATAACATGGGTTCCTGGCCATAGCGACATTGAGGGTAACTACAGAGCCGTTGAACTAGCGAAAATCGGTACCAAATTGTCTCATAAGTACATGATATAGGTATAGCCTTGCACACATGTAAACTACGTATCCTCGAAGAAAGTATAAGAGTAGCGACTGAAAGATGACGTAATCAAGCCACTGGCAAAATCGCGCGACAGCTGTGGCCGACTCTCAATGCTAAACGCACGGAACTTCTACTAAGAAGAGATAACCACAGTCTTAACACACTGATTTCAGTTATTACGGGGCACTGTCTAATCGGTAGGCATGCCCAGAGAATGGGTGTGCAAGCACATGACTTCTGCAGAAGTTGTCTAGACGACGAAGAGGAAGAGACGATCCCGCACCTTCTGTGTCACTGTGCTGATCTAGCTTGGATAGATAATCCTTTAATGAGATAATGAATTAAACAATGGGCCATGAGCTTGACCTAACCTAACCTACGTGAATTTTTGACTCGAAATGACTCGCTGTGATTTTTTTTTTTATTTATTTCTGCTTAATCGAGGCAAAAACCCACTTTGGCGAGCTCATTTTAACAGACGCAAGGAAGTAATGAAACATTTGAAGACGGCTCTGACTGCTTTGGCCGAAAATAGAGTTCCAGAAATGTTTCGAGAGCTGGATCAAATGCAGACATAAATGCTTTGCAGTTGATGGGGAGTACTTTGAAGGCGATAATATCACTTTTGAGAAATAAACTTTTATTTTGAATTTTCTGAATATATTCCGGGAACTTTTTGATCAAGATGGTACATAGAAGAAATTCTTTCTTTTAGTAAATTATAATTTTTTTTGTTAATCGTCGATTGAACTCTCTTTCAAGCAAAAACAGGAAAAGCTATCAATTTTAATTAATCGTATTTGTCGAATAATCTCATTTTATAAAAAACTTATATGGAGCTCAATGCCAGTTATTGATTATTGCAAGGAATATTTATCATACACAGAAATAATAAAAAAATACCTTGAAAGCATTTAAGTGAGAAAAAATATTATGAAAAAAAAATCGTTTACATACATCTTTCTGTAAATGGTAGGCATAAGTATGTACATTAGGGTGTAGTGATTTTTTTAACCACTTTTGGCAGACCTGCAGGAAGTTGGCTATCTATCTCCGAAGTAAACGTGCAAAAAACTTTTGGCCTTTTCGTAGTTAAGCGGTGCCCTTGTTATCATTAGTTTTTGAAAAAAAAACATGGAAATCAAATTTTTCATTTTCACTTTGTAAAATTATGTGCTCATACCTACAGTTGTATTCAATATAATATATGAGACCAAAGAGTACAGCCTGATTATCAACCTAGACGCCAGAAATGCATTTAACTCTGCAAACTGGGCGAAAATCTTAGACGCCCAAGAGCAGGTTGGGCTCTCCACGTGCCTGAGGAGAATATTGCGCAAGTTACTTTGATGGCCGAATTCTATGGTACAGTACATCAAAGGAACGAAAGAAGGTTGAAAGTGGCTTTTCCCAGGGCTCGGTTCTCGGGTCATTGCTGTGGCATATAATGTACGGCGGAATCCTGCGTGTCAGTATTCCAGAGGAAACTAATATCATTGGCTTCGCCTACGAAATTACGGTTGTGGTAACGGCTAAAACTTTAGACGACATCCGCCATAACGCGATCAATGCAGTCCGAAGCGTGCAATCTTTGCTGGCACAAAATAATCTAGAATTGGCGCAACAAAAAACCCAAGGCGTCCTCATAGAGGACTCTCTTAGAATCGGAGACTTTAACATATAGACCATTCCCGCAATCTAATACTTGGGAATAATGATAGATAAAAGGCTGTATTTTAAAGAACACCATGCTAACGAAAAAGCACCCTCCCACTACAACGGCGCTATCGAGGCTGATGTTAAACGTACGAGGACCAAAACAAAATCGCCGTCAGCTCTTAGCTAATGTCGTGAAAAGTCAAATTTTGTATGGAACACCATTTTGGGCGAACAAAACGCATATATACATCATAGCTTCGAGGTCTACGGTCTACCTACCGGTTGTGGGGACTACGCATATGTAAGGCATTTAAAATGGTGGCCGACGATGCACCCTTAGTAATATCTGACATGTACCCGCTAGACATATAAGCAAAGGAAGCTGTCCAAATAATGAGAACACGAGGTCTATAAGCTCGTCTACTCGTGTGCAGTTACGAGAAATCTGTTCGTAGAGTAGCAAACGAGATGGGATAACTCCATAAAACGGCGTTGGACGCACAAATGCATTCCCAACCTAAAACTTTGGCTAACGAGGCCACATGGAGAGTGAACTTTTACTTGACTCAGTTTTTGAGTGGGTATGGATGCTTCAAAGCATAAGTATGAACCACGACACAATTTCTATTGCAACTACTGCGATTAAACCGTTTTAGAGGCCGTTCACCACCTAATCTTCACATGCTCCCGCTTCCGTTCTGCAAAAGAAAAACTTCTTACAACTTTTGGAGAGCCTTCTTCGCCGGAAACATTCGTGCATCATATGTGGAGCTCGAAGGAAAAGTTTAGATTATTGGCCGAGATTATGAAAGAGATAAGGCATCTAGAAAGACTGCGACACAGTAGCGTTGGCAATCGCCTTCCCTGTCCTGAAGTATCACTTGACGGTAGTCCCGCGGCAAGAGGTGATGAAAATGAACCAGGTTTTAGGAGGCCACGTGAGGGTAACGTCTATGAAAAAAACAACAAAAACCGTGTATTCACTTTAAGTTGTTGTTAAAGCTGACTTTGATTTCAAAGCGTTTTGATGGTCTTCTGAGGTAATTTATGACGCTATTTAATGTTATTGAGATAACTGGAGACATCAAATGACTTTCAGTGAGGAAAATTTGGTATAAGGAAAGAAGTCTTCTGGAATGAGATTTAATGGAAATGATGCTGACTGATGAATATACAAGGTGGAGCCCAAAATAAACAAAACTAAGCTAAATAAGTAACGACAGGAGCTTTGTTCTGATAACTTCGAATTAAGTTATTCAAAATAGTCCCCTCTGACCACGATACATTGTTTTACGCGATCTATGTAAAAGCTTTTCGAAAGAGTGTTTCAGGTCATTAACTGGAATGTCCTTCAGGATGTCGGTACAAGCCTTTTGGATGGCCTCTACGGGCGCAAAACCTTTTGCTTTCATAGCCAAATCCAATTTTCTGAATAGGTAGAGGTCAGAGGGAGCTATATAAGGCGAATACGATGAGTGATTGATGGTTAAACTGCGATTTGTAGTCAAAAAATCAGTCACAAGAGTGGATCGATGAGATGGTGCATTATCATGCAATAAGCACCAGCATACTCCTACGCGGTATTCAGGGCGAATGCGATGCAACAAACGCTTCAAAACGTCAAGATAGAAAATTGAATTGACGGTTGGCCTGTTGGCACGAACTCCTTGTGGACAATTTCCTTGGCATTGTAAAAACAAATGAGCATCGACTTGATTTTTAACTTCTCCAGACGCGATTTTTTGGGTGGTGGCTTATTTGGGGCCTTCCATTCGGCACTTTGACGCTTAGTTTCAACATTTTATTGACACACCCGCCACAATAAATAAAACATCCGCATGCAAACGCTCCACCTTAATGTATACATACATATAAGTATATAAAAACACACTGCATATCAATTCGTGCCGATATTTCCACTTATAAATGAATGTCCATAATATGGCTTTCTGGCCAAATTTGTAAAAAACGAAATAAATAAAATTTTCAACACTAAATTAAAATTATTTATGCCGCCATATTTGCGTTGATGATAATGAACTTTTTTATTTCTTAAATATGGTAACTGAGGCCACCCACGCGCCGTCAAAAGCGCGCGCTTATGTAGCACAAAGTAGGTAAAATTATTTCGCCTTTTTATTATAATCACTTTCAGGTGGAAATAAAGCTCTGCCTATGTTTTTTACAGACTGAAAATTATAATTTTGGATTGTATATATTTTTAATGTAATTTGCACATAAAAATATTATATTCAAATCTTTCACGACGAATGCATATTTTCATATTGAATGAGAAATAACGAATTGTAGGCTAGGCTTCCAAGTATTTTCTCAATATTAAATTGGTTTTATTATCTACTTATACTAGCTAATACCCGGCATGCGTTGCTATGCCTCAATAAATAAAAAAAAAATATGTATGTATAAAAATTAAATTAAAATTAAAAAAAAAATAAAATAAAACAAATATATAAAAATATATAATAGAAAAAATATAATTATTAAAAATATTAAGCAAAAGTATTTTTATTAACTTTTTATTTCAATCCAGCGCTAAAGAACATTTTTGGCCTCCCCTTTGGGGCATAGATGAACAATTTTTATGGGGTAACAAGTCTATAGTAACCTGTGAATGTTTAGGTGGACAGAGGAAACATTTTTTATTATTTAAAGAATTTCGTGCTGCATTCCATTTGCTTTCGCATTCCGTGTTTAGCCGAGCTCATCCTCCTATTTGTGGCGTGCGCATTGATATTTTTCCACAAATGGAGGGACCCACATTTGTATACCACCCCCAAACGACAGATGGTTTTTTATTAAGAAATTTTTCATGGCAGAAATACACTCGGAGATTTACCATTGCCTGCCGAACGGCTACCGCTATTAGAAAAAACTGTTTCTATCATTTTTTGTTTCGTACCCAGATTTCGTACCTGTGCACTTCTAACCCATTCGCGTACTGCTGCCGCCTTAATTCCTGAATTAAATTATGCTAAATATCTTAACCATCGGTGACTGCAAGTCAAGGGTTTAATTTAGTGATACTAATTCGGGGGTCTATCGCCAAAATACCCTCACTTGACATAGCTCTCGATGTTTTAGCTGTTTTCGACAAATTTTCGTTTTCCTGCTATACTTAAATTCAAGAAATGCAACACTGGCTCGCATATTAAAATATTTTTGTTGTTTGATATCCGGAGTTTAAAAAACATAAATATAAAGTTAGCGTCACAAGAAAGGCTATACTACCTATTGACCAGTTTTGACTAAAAACATGTCGAACACTTATTATATGGAGGGAAACGCCTAATGCCGTCAGCAGAAAAAATGATCAAAAATCAACGCGATTTTTGAGTCACTTGAAACTTGTATTTTATTGTCTAAAGTTTAATGAACTATAAAACTGCATATTCAAAATTTTTGCGGAAGTTCTGATTAAAAGGTTTGGAATTCTGATTAAAAGTTTTGAAATATTAAAGAAAATCTGCCAAATTTTCATCAATTTTTGCGCAACGTTTGAAAGGAAAATTGTTATATGGTTATTGTTGTTGGGTAGGTAGGTATATTTCACCTAGAAGTTCCAGTCTGGCATTCTCCAAGTAGTGCTAAAGTATCATTCTGATACCATTATGACACCTCCAACAGGCAGATATTTACAACCAACCAGAGCTGTTCATGTACTGGGGAAGATTGATGGGATTTAAGATGGCGAACTGTCCGTGACTGTTGAAAAAAGAAGCACCAAGTGACATTAATTGTCTAGCTGCCCGAACATTTAAAGGGAAACCGCTCAACAGCCTCATTCTCTGAATTGTCCCCACAGCTTCTAAAATGGGCAGTAAATAGTAAACCTAGTTTTTCTGCACGTGTACCGATCGTCCAATGAGCGGTAAACACAGCTAAGAGTTTGGAAATTGAATGTCGAGAGGTCTAAAGGACATTCTTAGCCCTCCGTCTATTGTCCTGGGGCCAAAGACTTTTCGAAATACCACACGGCAATTTTAAGGAAACAGAATTGGCTGATAGATAGAAAGAGATAACCCGTGCTCCGACTCCCGATACCGTCTTGAAGCCGAAGCCGTCAGTGAAGTCAAAGGTACGGTATGAACTGTATTTATAAAAAAAATATTAGTTAAAAAAATTATTCTAACTAAAAAATAAATAGTCAAAACTTGTGTTGGTACACATTCTTTTGACGCGGACTGTAAGTTTGAAGTGTTTAGAATATCAGCAAAATTTGAGCTCTACATATATGGAAAAAAGTTTCCTTCCGGGCATACATACAAGTATATTATAATTTATTACTTTGCTTATTATGAAATATGACGATTTGGTAATTGCTCTCAATACATTGCTGCACTTTTTTTTACCAAATAAAACCAAATTTCTTAGTTGTTTTAGGGACCACCGATTAGTATTCATCAGTATGCTCCTTTTACTGAATATAAGGCGACTTCGATTCACCACTATACCTCATGAAACTGGTGTGAGTTACTATTTCAATGCTGCCAACACTTTTTTTCTGATATTTGCAAAGTTTCATAAGACCGTGTTCATACAGAGCAAATTTTGTTGCTTCAACTTTGGTAATTCTTTTTGGAGTTGCCTATCGCATTCGCATATCTTGGAATTATTAATTTTTAGTCAACAACAGTATTGAGAAAAACGAGGACACAGACTGGGTGGTCCGAGCACGATGCTACGAGTTGAAACAAAAAATGTTTCCTTGTATGAACGCAGTCTTACTAATACGCATTGAGTGATTCCAAGCAAATGTAAGTTTTGGTACCTCTTTTCCATGTTTATTTAATACAGTGGCTTCTTCTATTCACCACTTGCTAATACTTGGGGAATTGAAACCGCCTTTGGTTTTTTAACAGGTGGCAGCTCCAATCAAAAATTTATCAAAAAAAATTGTTTTTATATACTTTGTTTGTAACTCATATATTACTATTCTACTTAATTTATTTATTACATTGAATTCAAAACCCTTTAAAACAGGTGAAAATTATCTCCAAAAATGTTTTCTAAAATAAAGTTTCATTTGGCCCCCATATTTTAATGCAATAATTCTATATTATTAATAATTTAATCTATTGAATTTAGTTTTTAACTGCTAGCAACTCCACTTAAAAAAATTTTCATACATTTTTTGCTTGGCAATATTTTTATACTTTAGTTATTTATAGCTAATTATTTTCTATGAATTTAGTTTTTAAACTGTTTAAAGGGGCATATACCTGTAAAATTTCGAAAAAAAAAAAATTTTTTCCATAAAATGTTAATATAATCCTTTAAGAATGTGTCAAAAAAATTTTAGAACGTAAATTTAAGCATTTCTTATATTATAGATCGTCAACCGTGACGACTCTATTCTTTGCGTTCGAGCGCTGGGAGAGGAATTTTCATGTATTCAAACTTTAGATGCGTTTTTCTCAAAACTATATTTTTCGAATCGGCGTACACGATTACTCGAAAAGTTATTGACCGATCTCCCTGAAATTTTGCACACATCTTTCTTATGATATTACTTTCTATGTGAATTTACAAGTTTACGAAAATTTTTCGAAAAAATTATTCTTTCGAAGCAAAAATAGTGAGAAAATTCGGCCCAAAACCCATTTTTTTCAAGCATTTTATTTCGCGAATTTTTTTTTTTCTATTTTTTTTTTTAAATTCATATAGAAATTATGACATTAACAAACAAAAATTTCTGGTTTTTTGTATTCAGGTCACTGACGTCGATGCTACAATGCCCGCCGATTAAGAAGCCCCGCTGCGACGTTCCTGGAAGAATTGAATGTGCATGAATGTGCATCCACAATTTTAAATTATTAAAATAAAAAAAATTTATATTATTTTAATATATAAATAAACTGGATGCCAATTTTGAAAAAAATATATTGACTTCTTCATTTTAAATAATTTTAATGAATATCAGGGAAAATATGGCCATTTACAGGTATCTGTCCCCTTAAAGTATATTTCATTCATTTTATTATTTTTACTTCAACTTAATTTTTCTAACAGGTGGTAACTCTCTTATAAATTCCCTATTTTTTAGTCCAAGTCATAAGCTATCCGTCCAGTCGCTTTGTCGTGATTGAGTCGCAAATTATCAAACACCCAAACATTCAAACTCTCAAACCCACAAGCATATCAACTTACAAACTTACACATGTACTATACAATACCAATAGAATTATTAAGCAAAGTATGATTTTTTTTTCTTTGTTTGTTTTGAATTTTATTTGCTTGTTCAAATTTGTTTGCACATTTGCATTTGGCTTTTACTTTGCGGCCGCAGCACAACAAAGATCAGTCATCAAAATACATACCACAAATACATACATATACACACGTATACATGTAAATAACAACTATTGTACTTAAGTATTATGATTCTAAGAAACAACAAAAGAGTTCAAAATAAGAATGGAGTGCTGATAAGACCTCTGAAAATGATAAAAGATGTGCACAATTCCTGCAGTCTATGGCTCACTGCAATCACAAGAGGTGTTGTTGTAATATTATAAATATGCTTAAATGTACTTATATATGTATGTACTTGTGTAAGACTGTACATGCTCCGTAGGAAAAAAATGAGATAGCTAGTTGCAAATTTTATATTTTCTGAAAACAAGAGCCGTGCAAAATGCGCAAAACTCGCAAATTTTAAAGTGAACCTTTTGAAATTTTTCACTTAAAAAAGAGGTTGTCTGTAAAGTCGGTTTACTGACGATAGCTTAACGTGATAACGTCATAAGAAAATACTGATTGAATGGTTGCATTTTCAAAAGAAAATTTTAATTTTATTTGTTTGATAGATATTTTGTATGGATATAGAGAATGAGTTAACATTAACATAACATAATATACTTTAACACAACACAACACAACACAACACAACATAACATAACATAACATAACATAACATAACATAACATAACATAACATAACATAACATAACATAACATAACATAACATAACATAACATAACATAACATAACATAACATAACATAACATAACATAACATAACATAACATAACATAACATAACATAACATAACATAACATAACATAACATAACATAACATAACATAACATAACATAACATAACATAACATAACATAACATAACATAACATAACATAACATAACATAACATAACATAACATAACATAACATAACATAACATAACATAACATAACATAACATAACATAACATAACATAACATAACATAACATAACATAACATAACATAACATAACATAACATAACATAACATAACATAACATAACATAACATAACATAACATAACATAACATAACATAACATAACATAACATAACATAACATAACATAACATAACATAACATAACATAACATAACATAACATAACATAACATAACATAACATAACATAACATAACATAACATAACATAACATAACATAACATAACATAACATAACATAACATAACATAACATAACATAACATAACATAACATAACATAACATAACATAACATAACATAACATAACATAACATAACATAACATAACATAACATAACATAACATAACATAACATAACATAACATAACATAACATAACATAACATAACATAACATAACATAACATAACATAACATAACATAACATAACATAACATAACATAACATAACATAACATAACATAACATACCATAACATACCATAACATAACATTACATTACATTACATAACATAACAAATTACCCCGTATTAAAGCACTTATCAACAGCTTTCATTTGATATCCATATTGTACAAACACATTCTAGGGTCCACGTTTTGGTCTCTATCTCGAGACCCTAGTCACGGAGCAGATGGAAATACTCTGAACTAAAGCATTCACCAACAGCTTCCATTTGATACCCATATTGTACATACACATCCGAAGGTTACCCGGGTCAACGTTTTGACCTATATCTCGAGATCCTATCTACCAATAGGTATTCAAACTATACGGAAATCATCTTCAATACCTACTTAACAATGTGTGTAAGTTTGGTTTAATTCGGTTCAAAGACACGGCGGGTCCACGTTTTGGCATATATTTCGAGACCCTAGTCATCAATAGGTATGAAAATTACCCCGTATTAAAACACTTATCAACAGCTTTCATTTGATATCCATATTGTACAAACACATTCTAGGGTCCACGTTTTGGTCTCTATCTCGAGACCCTAGTCACGGAACGGATGGAAATACTCTGAACTAAAGCATTCACCAACAGCTTCCATTTGATACCCATATTGTACATACACATCCGAAGGTTACCCGGGTCAACGTTTTGACCTATATCTCGAGACCCTATCTACCAATAGGTATTCAAACTATACGGAAATCATCTTCAATATCTACTTAACAATGTGTGTAAGTTTGGTTTAATTCGGTTCAAAGACACGGCGGGTCCACGTTTTGGCATATATTTCGAGACCCTAGTCATCAATAGGTATGAAAATTACCCCGTATTAAAACACTTATCAACAGCTTTCATTTGATACCCATATTGTACATACACATCCGAAGGTTACCCGGGTCCACGTTTTGACCTATATCTCGAGCCCTATTTCCAAAATAAAATATAATCCTTGTTACTCGTGATGTAGCTTTCGAATGGTGAAAGAATTTTTAAAATCGGTCCAGTAGTTTTTGAGCCTATTCATTACAACCAAACAAACAAAGTTTTCCTCTTTATAATATTAGTATAGATATGGTAAATATTACCATACATTTTTTCCTTCAGATATAATAAAAAAATAATAATAATAACATTAAAACAACAGGTATTATTAACAAACTTGGTTTTATTTTAAATTCTTCAAGTGAATCAAATTAATAATAATCAATAAGAAGGCATATGCAAATACAAATACGTGAATTTACCATATATATGTACATATGCGCATATACATACATATATACGCTCACTTAAGTAGGGGAGAGCAAGATGTCGAACGTTGCCGTTCGTTTGCTTTGTTTGCTTTGTCGTTCCTTCCGCTCTTTCGCTTGCAGTTCATTCAATGCAAAGAGCAAGGTAACTACATATGAACAGTAATGAGCAAGGTAACACTAATATGAGCAAGGTAACTACATATGAACAGTAATGAGCAAGGTAACACTAATATGAGCAAGGTAACTACATATGAACAGTAATGAGCAAGGTAACGACACATTTTTTCGTGCGTGCAGCCTGTTAAATCGAATTATAAGACGTTATCACGTCAAAATCAAGAACGTTGATTTGGACTGCCCCCCCGTATAAAATTCTTGCCGTAAAAATGCTATTTTGTTTGAGAATACTCAATGTTTCCCCATTGAATTTGAGAAGTGCTTTATCTCTCAATCTAATCTCAGGTTGAAGTGATGATGGAAAGAATAATGAGTTGCTTTGCTCTCAGCGAATTTTACAATGAGTTACGTCGTTTTGGTACCAGTATGGCCAGATTAGCATTTTCGTTACTTGATTTAGTATTTTTTTTTTTTTTTTGATTATTTAGTCTCAGAGTTTTGTTCATTCTTCTTGACATTTTCTAGCCTGTTCTAATTAAATTTTTATGTTTATAATTATGTAAAATATATAATTTTTAAAAATTAGGTCAATAATTCACTCCACTTTATTTAGCTTTACTTTTTTTAACATCTGGTCTCATTGCCCCCTATTGCAGTTGTTGTTGGTGATCCTCTGATTTCAGCAGTCAAATCTCTCTCTCGCTTACTGCAATGTTGCCTAGCTTTGGTTATAAAAACGGAATAAACTGCCCATTTAAAGAAAATAAAATACCAAATTTTATTTGAATTACTTAAAGAACTTTTGATGCGGGACAAATTGTTTTTAAAATTTGCGTTTTTTTTTTTAAATAAAAGTGTTATGGTCAATTTAATTTATGAGTTCTTTGTTAAGAGAACGACATTTTTGCTATATTCGTTTTGGTACTCGTTTTGTAAAAATGTCGTTATGGTTTCTTCAGTATTATCTGGTATTTTTTTGCTTATTTTTACTATGAATTTTCCTCTTGATGTCCCATGTCCCACTAAGGATTTAGGACCGGAAGAACCGATTACACCTCTATGGATTTAATTCGTATTCAATAAATTCAAACGCTTTTTAAAATGTTTCTTTGTTTCTAGTTTCTAATGTTAGGAAGAGTTGAGAGAAGAAGATTTAATATTCTAATACAACCTTAAAAGTAACAAAAAATTTAAATTAATTTTCACTTTCAAAATATCAACTTTTATAAGAACCAACAAATTTTCATTAACATTAAAATCTTCTCAGAGTGACCTTTTTTAACATTCTTTTTTTAATTTTATATTGTAGTTTTTTTTTAACTTACAGTTTCGGGAGATTTAAATTACAAAAAAAATTTATTGCGAAGAGCAAATGGTTGGCAACACTGCTGTTTTTATCATTATTGTGACTGACCTCTTCATTACGAACTGTGCCTGCTCTCAAAATTTAACCTGCTCAAAAAATATAATCTTCTGGTGACCTCTCTGCAATTGAAGAAAGCATTAGAATTGAGTTCCACAAAATGCGCAAAAGCCGCACTCTTAAGATCTACTGCTGTTGGCAAAGACAGAAAAGACGAAGAGGGCGATCAACTCACGGCTCTCTTGGCATTTCTTAAATTAGAAGTCCCAGCTTTACAGCAAGCGGAACTTTCTGAAGGAGATAGTGAGAAGCAGAAAATAAAGAAATGGGAAAGAGTAAAGAGTAAAGGAACAATGATTGATCTATTGATTATACAAGTTTGCCACAGTGCAAGCGAGTCCAAGCCATGTATATTTTGTCAAAAACAAAATTGTTATTTAAAAGACTGTCGAGGAGAAATGACTGTCAGCGAACTAACGAACGAAGTAAACGAAATGCTATAAAGCGAAGGCGGGAAGCGGAACCACACAACCAGAAACAGCTAAAGGTGGACCTAGTGCAATAATTGTAGTCGAAGACGTATAACTGCCGTGTGAGTAAAAGAGGGGCAAACACGAAAAGCTAAAACTACCACCAGCGATTTTAATGCTTACTTAAAAAATACGAGCATCTTCCTAAAATGAATATTTTGCATACAGCTGCATATTGCTTTTACAGACTGCCACATGTAAGCGTGACTGGCAAATTTCAAAATTAGAGCTCCGTTATAAAAAAATGCAAATGCTGCTTAATTGGTGTATCCTTTTCGCAATACGCGTTGTGCCATTTGTTAGTTTTGTGAGAAATTTAGAAAGCGTACTTTGTTTTTAGGAAATGAGTTCCGCGCATGAAAAACGATTTGAAGCAGTTTTCCTATGTACTCACCCTATAGGTCCAAAACTGTCACGTGCAAGTCGAAGAAATTAATAAATAAATGGGTGCAACGGTATACCGAAATTAAAAACATCGGGCGAGGTACAGATAAATAGAAATACCTCTCCAAAGCAAGATCAGACGACCATTGATTTGTTTGTGACAAAGCCGAAGTTTTCCTTTGCGTGAAGCTGAGTTAGTTTTATGGAAAAGTGTGTTTAAGTATCCGAAGACACGAGTCGGGGATATTTACGTACAGAAGTCCTCAAATTCCGGAACAAACACCGCTGCTTTCATTATCACACTTGGAAAAAGGACTTGGTGTTCTGCTGATAATCAACAACTTCAACGAACTGTTAAACGTCCAGTTAAGGTTCATGTTTGGCGCTACTCCGTCGAAAAAGTCAGTTTATTTGTGTTTACCACCAATTTGAATGCAGATTTGGTGAAGAAAATTTACCGAAAAGCATCATTGGCATCAGATGCGAAGATATTTTTGGATCTTACAAGAAGACAACGTTCCCAAGTATAGAGAAGTGGAAGATGTATGAAATGGAAACAGCAAAATTTTATTAATATGTTGGATTGACCTTCACAGTTGTCTGATGGCAACGCTGTTGTAAATGTTTAGGCGAGAGTTCAGCAAAAACTCAAAGGAAAACAAATATGAGCGCTCAAACAGTTATAAAAGCAAGTTCGGCTGATTTGGACCAGAGTACTTCCACAACTTGCGCGGAAATTAACACGAAGTATGGCTCAAAGATGTGCAGCCATTAGAGCTAATGGTGGTGACCATGCATTTTATTGAATATATTGCGTATTACATGTATTATAAGCTATATTCGATAGGTTAAAAAGTTGCCTAGTCATGGGAGTCTATACTGGATCTCATCTACCGAATTTCGTAATACCTCAAAAATATTAAACATTTTTTACTCATACAGCGGAAGGTGATTGACCCTTTCAAACTAGTAAACTGACATTAAAAAGCTTATTTTTAAGGGATTATGCCCAAAAAAATGGACGTTTGTCAAATGGTTTTAAATATGTTTTAGAACTTTTATTCAAATGAGGCATATATCATACTGAAGGGTAACTCTCAAAGAATACATCTAGGTGTTTTTATTTTAAAAAATGCTACTATATATTGTTGAAATCGCCCCTCCCCCGAAACAGCGTTTTTTAGAAGAGGCTTGCGGTGATCACGGTAGCGTTTGAGCAGCTCAACTGAAATCAAAAAAATTAAATGATTATTGTAGAAAAATGTTTTTTAGTGAATCTGAACGGAGTATTTACCCAAAAAACATTTGTCTCGATATAAAAACCGCTTCGCCCCAAAAAAACGATTTTTGAGGGGTTGAAAAATTAAAAAAAATTAATTCCAGCGAACTACGCAAATATTTATAAAAAGTGAACCGTTCAGATTCACAAGGTTTTAACTTTGAATAATTAAAAACCAGTATATGCAAATCGGTCAAATAGTTTTTGATAAATAATGATCACCGCGACGGTAATTTTCAAAAAACAGGACTTCGAGATAATCGCGTCTTAAGTTTTGCGAGCACTTCATTTATGGATAAGGTCGCGCGCTTCCACGGTCTGTAACTTTCGTTCTAGTACTCCGATCTTTATGATTTTTTTAAGTTATATTTTTAAGATGATGTACTTTTGTTTCGATTTTTTAGTCCAACACAAGGTTATAACCCCTTAAAACATAAGAAACACAAGCCACTCATACTTACAAATTCACTACAGCAATTCAATGGATTCTCAATTCAGAACTTATGGATTTCCTTGTAGGGTATGTATAAGTAGGAGTAGGTCACACTTGTTTGATAATATTCATATAAAAAAGCAAAAAGCAAGCGGAAATCTGCCACCTTATCGGCAAACGTATGTGAATATGTAGATAAATGTGTGTGGTTCCAAGCAAGTATGCGCGTGCTTAAATAATGACTTATAATGTGAGGTTTTTTTTCAAATATTTTTTGTTTATATTACACTATACGGAAAATTATCATATATACTTATATACATACATACATACATATGCATATTTAAGATAATGCCAAACAAGAGCGCGGTACTAAACATAAATACATTTGCCCATAAATATATCAAAGCGTAGATGTGCATCAACTCACAAGCACATATACATATGCACAAATATACATACAAACATTTGAACATTATACAACATCTTCAGTAATCTTTAGTTATCATCCAACTCAATTCAAGTGACTCAATATATTCATTCAAATATTGGCTTGAGTGACTTCATTTGCGCGCTACATTGAAAGGGCGTGAACATTGTGATTCATTTGCAATTGAGGTGCAATTGTAGGTACTGCCTACACACTGACAAGCGTGTATGTATGTATAAGCTTTTCAACTTATTAGCTTCTACATAAATTCAATTTGTAAAGACACTCATTTGATTTTATTAGCGCAGCTACTAGGAAATGGCGTTACACTTCCGGAAAGCAAATCATCTATTCGTATTTGATGTTGTATTGAATGTTTAATGTAAAGAATTTAATTATTTGCTGGAAATTTTTCTATAATAAGCAATAGCTTATGCCCATCTTTTATACAGCACTTGGACTCACTAAAAAAAAAACTATTAAATTCCTATAGGAAAAGCGTATTGAGCCAATAAAGAGATGGCTTGATGACGTCGAAGTAGACTTGAAAGTGCCGAGCGTTCGGAATTGGAAAAATGTAGCAAGAGGGAGAGTGAATTGGAGAAGGATTGTTGATGAAGCTATGATTCCACCGCAGAATGTGAAGATAAGAAGAAGACGTGCAAAAATACGCCCAATTCACAGGAAAGACCATAAAACAAACATAACGTATAAAATCTTTACAAAGATTGCAAACAAAAGAGTTATATGTCACGAAGAAAGAGTTCTTTTGGAGTAGAAATATAAATTTCGACATAGAAAGTCAAAAATAGACCAACAGTTTTCTCTCAAATAGCCCATGGAGATATGTTTTGAGTACAAATAACAGGTGGCGCAAAATTAATCAATTATGGAAAGATTTATAATATTTGCAAATATCGTCCTACGGCAATCATATTTGACACTTGTGAGCTAGACAGCTGCAGTATACCAACAGACAAGCAATGGAGCACATTTTTTTTTTTAGTAAAAAGTTGAATGATTAATTTTGCGCCACCCTTTATTTAATGCTGTTAAGCTTGTGAAACACTCATTCGTGAACTTCGACATGATAAAAATATAAACCTCGGCTAACATATTCCGTTTTCGAGACTATTAAAAATTTAAGGGTATGTATTGTAAATAAAAAACTGCTATGCATCCATTGAAAACCCCGTTATATTATCTTATCTACCCATTAAAATATGTTTGCTTCCTTCTAATCTATTCATTACATTTACCTACATTTTGTTTAGAGTTTTCTAACAGGTAATACAAAGCAATATAAAAATATAAATCACAAATAAAAATAACTATTTTGTCTCAGATTAGGAAATGTTTTATCAGCACCAATAATATATACCAAACTGTATATGTACGAAGGTATGTTGACATATATAAGTAAAACAAAATAGTTTTAATTGCTAAAAATTACCTATAATTTTTAATAGCTTGGCACAAAATGTTATCTTATATGAGTAAGCAATAGAATTACGAATCTAAGAACATTTCTGCAAAACTTTCCCAATTAAAGGGTATCCAATAAGCACTCGAAAAAATACGGCTTCTAATTGAATGATGTTTTTTTGATACTGACCGTGGACCTTTCAAGCAGAACTAAACCAATTTTATATCTCATTTTATAACTACGAATGAGGCTTGAATCTACTACTATGTTTCTGAAATGAGACAAGAACGTGAAGTTGGCTGTCGATCGGCTTAAATGGTTATGGCCTAAGTTTTTTGTGATACCAAATTGATTTTGTTGATTGATTAACTTTAGGAAGGTAAAACTATTAACTTTAAGTATTTAGGCAACCTTTTGGATCAGCTGAAAGAGAATTGTGAGCAAAAGAAATAAAATCAGTTTCACCAAGACAAATGGCTAAATTGAATGCGGCGGAGGATATGCTTCACCCACCTGCCAGCCTGGAGGAAAAGCTGGCAGCCCCGGAATCAGGCTCAAATGTGGCAGGCTCATTCCTTACCCATCTTAAAACCTCTAGGATTAACGCAACCCAAAACAGGAAATTATGCAGGGAAAATATATATAAACTGAATAAATTAAAGTGCGATTTTTTGGGGGGGGTTTCAAGCTTACCCGATTTGGCTCCCAGCGACCTCAAACTCTTGGAAAAATTTCTTTATAGAAAGCTTTTATAGGGGCATGAAGACTATTGACAAATATAAAAAAAAATACATTGGTTACAGACTCTTTGTCGGTTGAGGTTCAAGAATGAACGGGGCTTGGTTTAAGCAGAATTGAATGCTATGCTCTTGGAAATCAAATGAACGATCATTTACGCACTAATACGTACTTGTAATTTATCTCTGTTTGACAAGAGACGCCACCAGAAATCGTATATCTTCCGAGCCATTAATGACATAGAACTAGAAATCACCAGGAACATTTAGGAAATTGGCTAACAGAAAGTGCCTTCGGTAAACGAGCGGTATCTCTGATATGAATAAATGCGTTTTTTAATAATAATAGAAAAATTTACTCCTTAAAAAACTGAGCGCTATGTTGATTTAATTAGCGGCCACCGTTATCGAATGGGTTGATGCGCGACTACCATTCTGAAGTGCACAGGTTCGCACAAACATCAATTGACATAAAAATTTGTTTTCCAAAAGTGGTCAAGTGTACTTATGCTATGAAAAATCTCTTCATAAAACAGCAATTTGTCGCTCAAAGGCAGCGGGAAACTCTCTCTAAAGATTTCTCTCAATTTGTAGAAAAAATTGTATCTCTTTTTTAAAAAGCGGTTTGTATTTGGGCCACCCTGTATATACTTATATATAGTTGAAACGAATAATCTAGCTAAGCGATGTTTGGATATTTTATCCACTTAATACAGCCGTAAGCCATTTAAAAGTATGACTGTTTTCGACTTAAGGAAATATTAAAAAAATCAAGTTCTTTTAGCAAAAAGCCAAATGCGTATTTAAATTTATTTGTTTGTTGCCACCAACAATACTACAGACCTGGTGAACTGTGTATGTAATAAAACGTGTAACCCCTTTTGTTAATTGCCTATTTTATTGGCTGTGGAGCAATTTTGGAATATTTAGCATATCTGTGCAAGCCTGTTTCAGATTTTGATGTTCTACAGTTTCCGAAATTTGTTTGCTTATATATAGTGTGCGAGTACATAGTGCACATGTGAAATATACAGGGTGTTTTTTGAACTTTGCAATAATATATTATATTTGAGGGCAAATACTGGGTTGTATGTAATAATTGTGGATTAGGGTAGGATTTATTTGATAACTGATAATAAAGTGTTTTCAAAAGTGACGCCCCTTTTGATGCCATTTTTGACATTTTTTCAAGTAGACAGATACACAATTTTACGTAATAGAGCAACACGTTAAAACTATTGAAACTCTTTATAAAAATTGCCGATCTTAACAAGCACATTTCGCAAAACTCGTGACTTTTTTTGGTGGAAATAATCGTCCGAATGAGTCTACAATTCAAAGGTTGGTGAAAAACTTCAGAGCTGGTGCTGTCGAGGGTACAAAAAAGAAAGGCAAACAAAAAACTGGACGTTCTGTTCAGAATATTACAAATATTGCTGCTGTAGCGCAAAGTGTTGCTGAACAACCATGATGAAGTCTTTAAATGGCGCATCTTTTGCAACATCCAGAAGATGGACTTGATATTTTGAGATATATAGAGCCTATGCAAGCGCTATACGAGGTCTATACGCATGAGAAGGATACCACTGAATATACAACGTTTTTTTTTTCGAAATTGCTAATAATATAAGAATAAAATTCAAAAAAAGTTCATAAAATTTTAACCTTGTGGTAAGAGAAGTTATTTGCGAAAAATCTAAAACAATTCTTAATATTTTTAGATTTGGTCGGCTGCAGGTGCGCAACCAGAATTTTTTTTCGGAGCGGGTGATTTTGTATTAAACCCATTGAAGGCAAGACAAGAAAAATTGTATTATATTTTAATGAGAACAAATTTAATTCAAGTCCCAATGGAACAAATAGAGACAATTATTCGGTAAAAGTTACGAAACTTTTTGAGTTGGATGAAAAGTTCTGTTGTATTTAAAAAAAAAAAATATTTTCATGTGGAACCCAAACACTTTTCTTTAACACAAACCCAAGAGCTTTAGTGTATAATGATTGCCAAGCTCTTTCTCGACTTGTTAAATGTGAACTTTTTTCCAACATCGATCGCAAAGCATCTTTATCTATCTTGAATGGTCGTCCACTCATACAAAATGCAGTGTCGGAAGTGTACTTTATCTACTGACATCTTTTTCACTTTAAATTTCACAAGTAAATGATGTTGTATATTATACAGTAGGTAAAAAACATTAAAAAAAATCCGGATGAGTCACTACCCAGAAGTTTTTTATTTATAAAAAAATTACCTGCCTGTTTAAAATGTGGCAGAACTTTCCCCGCAACCCAATATAATTTGGTTTCGACTCGTCGCTTATTTATAGCAATTTTTCTAAAATTCTTTCCACCTTGGGAGTTTGAGTCTCTATAGATACGAGCGTATAAATGTGGTGATCCATTCAACCGCTCCTAAGATGTCGTACTTCTTAAATGCACTCGCTCTCATTTGATGTAGGCTACATATCAGCATATTGCTTTTATGCCGGCTCTCAGCGAATTTGAAAGTATCAGCTGATTGACTGACGTAACCGGGGCCATGATAGCGGTTTGCTAACGAGAAAACTGAGATTGTTGGTGAGGTACAAAAAAATCAACGCGGTTTCTGCTGACTTTGCTTCATTGCCCTCTGAACAACGAGCGATTGGAAGTTTGAGTGAATACGTGTGAAATGAGCGGGTAGAATTCTGCTGCCGGGTAACTGGTGACTTCACGGTGATGAAGATTTTTAGAAGTGTACTACATAGCAGACCGTTATTCGGCTCTGAGCGAATTTGACAGATATGCCGACGCCATTCGTTTTGTGTTTTACTAAGCTAAAGCTAAATTTTGTGAAACACAAAACAAATGACGCAGAATCCAAAGTTCCCCTAAAAAATTTTGTTTTCACCATACCTAACGAGCAAACTTGTTATCTATCATCCTTGCGGGGACTTGGCAGCCGAAGTTATTCACTCAATTTCGTTTCTTACCATAGCTAAAGGCCAAACCTGGCAATGTATCATGATGAAACGATTTTTACAGGCATGCTTTTTAATATACCGTTATGCGGCACTGAAGAATTTTCACAGAATCAGCTGCTGGGCTGACGTCACTTGAGATTGTGTTGGTGATATTCGAAAAATATCTACCAATGACCCATCGTTGCCATCTGAATAACGATTGATTGGACGAGTGTGTGAATTCGCGTGAAATAATCGCACAGAATTCAACTGCCAAATGTCCCAAGTGACGTGGCAGCCGAAATTTTCCCCTCACATTGTTCGTTTTCAACATAGTTAAGAACAAACGTTTTAAATCTATCATCCTTGGTAATCTATGATTCATGTGCTGCAAGTGAATTCGTTTATTCAGTACGAATCGTTCAATACAAAAATTATGAAAGGACCCTCGCATTGCACAGAAATATGAAAAGTTGCATTTTACAATCGCGGTGTTTCAAAAGATCTACACAAAAAAGATATTTTACTAATCTATGGCATACAAATACTTAATTATACCGTTTTATATATGTTGTAGTTGTAGTTGTGACCACTATAAGTGATTGCATTCACCCAAATTTGCATTCATGTGTGATTGCTTCGCTTCCATTCAATGGCACTCCAAATATTTTTGAATAGCAATTTTTCAATTCTTTTGAAAAATGTCTTCTACATTCACAATCAAACATTCACATCTTTGAAATGAATTATGAGTGATCTAAATCTGTATTAAGTGAAGCATTTTATAGCTCTGAAAATTAGTGCATGTCATAAATTGCTATTTGTTGGCTGATTAGATGTGGCTTCATAGGCACACTTACACATGCACATACATATAAAGTAGCTTTAAGCCATCTTTTACTTTCAGAATCATAATCGTAAATGCAGTAAACGGCGCTTAATTGCATATTTTTGCACTTAACAAATAATTTGGCGGAATTATCTTGAATGCGGCATGAAATGTGATTGCAATTGAAACCATTCTGCTGTGCATTTGAATGTGTGAAGTATACGAGCTTAAAAGCTAAACAGCCGGCATTTGGTGATGTTGATATACCCTACAGTTTTTTAGCACTTCTCAAAAGCAGATGGTTTCCATGAGTAGCTTTTCGGTAGCAGAAATGCATTTGAAGGTTCGACCTAAAGAGATTAGAAAACAATGTTTGACGTCCTAAAAGCAGCGATAGTTAAGTTTACAAATACCAATTTGAATTTATTAATTATCAAGGAAATAAAAAACAAAGAAAAAAATAAATAAATAAATAAAAATAAAAACTCACTTGGATTCGGCACACACTGTAGGCATGAACTACAAGAATGATAGAAACAAAATTGCGCCCATCAGAGAGTGCGTGACGTCCCATAAGCTGAGTTGCGCAGTGTTGCTAACCATTTGCTCTTCGCAATAAATTTAGTACTTTTTTATACCCAAAATACGACAATTTTTAAGTTTCGTGTTTTTTTTCAATTTGAAGCTACTGAAACTATAAGTTAAAAAACTATATTATTAAACAAAACAATGTTAAAAAAGGTCACTCTGAGAAGATTTTAGGTCTAAAGAAAATTTGTTGGTTCTTATAAAATTTGAGATTTTGAAAGTGAAAATTTAATTCTTTGTTCCTTTTAAGGTTATGTTAGAATATTGAATCTTCTTCTCTTCTTAACATTGAAACCCTTTTTACATATTTTAAAAAGCGTTTGATTTTACTGAATGCGAAATAAAACTGTAGAGGTGTAATCGTTTCTTCCGGTTGTCAATTCTTAGTGGGACATAGGGCATCAAGAGGTGTATTCATAGTAAAAATAAACAACAAATTAGCAGAAAATACTCAAGAAACCATAACGACGTTTTTGCAAAAATAGTACCTTATCTTGTTACATAACCTCAAATATAGTAAAAAAAATAATTTTCTTAACGACAGAGTTTCTATTAACAAAAACCTCCTAAATTGAATTGTACATAACCACAACCCTCTTATTTAAAAAAACGCACATTTTAGAGACACTTTGTCAGGCACACAAAGTTTTTTAAGGAATTCAATAAAACTTTGGTATTTTATTTACTTTAACATAACTTTGAAGCTGACAATAGAAACGCGGTAACTTTAATTGGCAATCGGTGCGGCATAATGTTGAACAAAGCCTTTGTGCTGGAACTGTATATTTTGGGTCGATAGTAACAATGAATGAATTGAGAAAAAATACGTCTGCTTGAAATTATCGAGCTTCTTCCCAAACGAACTTAAAAAGAAAATTTGTTTCACTTTTATGCCCGATATGAAGCACACCTTTTTAAAGCATTTAGGCTTTAAATGCCCGAAAAATTTAATTGAAACATTTAGTGTGAATGAAAGTTTGGATAATTTTTTTACTTCTGTAAAGATTTTGTTTATAATAATATTACACTCAACGATTGTTCAGCCCAGCACCCAAATTGAACGACTTCTTTTCCTCCTTTCTTTTGACACGCAAATAAATATCATGCATTCCAATAATTTGTTGCCGCATTCAATGTTCACTCAAAAACGAACAACGCGAAACAAAAATTGTCATCAAGTTCACACGTGTGTGGCGAAATGAGTTTTAACCGATTGTTTTGATTAGTATCCTGTCTGTGGCCTGGTTTATTTGTATGTGACATTTGAGCTTCTTCTCCTTCGGGCAGAAGAAAATACCAATTTTTTATTGAATTACCTAAATAGCTTTGTATGCATAACAAATTTAGTGTTTGGGTTTTTTAAATAAATGTGTTATGGTTATATATAATAAACTGTATGGGACAGAGTTTTAAAAATCAATCCTTTTAAATTTCATGTTAAGAGAAGTCCCGAAAAACACTTTGTTGCTATATTTGAGGTTATGTAACAAAATAAGCTAATCCCTTTATAATATTGCCGTCATGGTTTCTTCAGTAGTTTTTCTATTTTTTTTTACATTTTTTTATTATAATTGCATCTCTATGACTTTAATTCGTATTCAGTAAATCCACACGTTTTTTTAAGTTTATAAAAAGGTTTTAAATGTTAAGAAAAGTTGAGAGAAGTGGATGCAATATTCTTGTATAACCTCAAAAAATGAGATTTGCACTGTCAAACATCAAATTTTATAAGAATTATTAAATTTTCAATATCACCAAAATTACCAGAGAGTTGCCTTTCTTAACCTTTTTTAATTATAAAACTTTCTGAATAAAAACTTTCAGATACTATATCATCGAAAATAAGTTATTGAGAGAGGATGGTATATCATAGTTATCTTGGAGGTGACAAGCGAGGCTGATATATTAAATATATGGTATATATATTTGTTTTGTATAAATGTTAATAAATGGAACATTCATTTAAATAAAGTTCTATATTAAATTAACACTAAGTAGCACCTCATTCACCCTCTTTATCACTCAACACCGCAGAGCATCTACAAAACTCAAATGACTCAGCGCGCAAATGTAGCGTTCAAGTTTAATGTAGAGTATGTCAAAAGTTGTTATTATTTTTAAACGCTTATACGATTACTTATTATTCAGAGCAACAGAGTATATGTAAGCACTCCGACTCTCTGACTGTACGAAAAAAATATGTTAATAAAGAAAACGAAATAAAGAAAGCAGCACAAGTCAAAGCCATGAATATCTTTTGATTGGCATTAAAAAAAGAAAAACACAAACAAAAAAGCAAAACATTAATCACTGGAGGAGTTGAGAGTTAAAGCAAATCAAAAAGCAATAAGATGAACAACACACAATACAGCAACAGCATCAGTAAAAAAAAAGAATTGTAAAAAATAACAAAAACACGCATTAAACCTATACAAATCAACTTCACTGTCACTCTCAATTGAGCGGGGCAATAAGAGCAATGCCGCTATTGCAGCCGACACTAAATGTGAATGGCGAATCACCGCCGTCTCTCTTGCTGTTGCGCAAAATTCAAATGTACAATAATTCGAAGTAGCGTAGGTGTTGCTGGTGATTGGTTTTTTGGGGTATCTAACATACATACTTACCATACATATACAGGGTTGGCCATATTAAACTGACCCATGTGATTATTAAAAAAATATGGAAAAAGAAACATTTTTTTGTGTTTCATTGTGAAAAACATTTAATTTAGTTCAAGGAGATTCGTTTACATCACTTTTTGAATATGATATCGCGCAAGTGGTCGCCCTTAGCTCGTATAGCGTAATGTGCCCGTTTTTCGGCGTTTTCCATAGTTTTGGCCAGCGTCTCGGCCGATATGGCGGCTATTTCCCGTCGGATATTGGCCTTAAGTACGCCTAGTGTCTTTGGCTTGTTGACGTAAACCTTAGATTTCAAATTACAGTAAAAAGTTATAGGGTTACTCAATGGGTCAGTTTAATATGGGCAACCCTGTATACATATGCAGGTATGAGTTGCTATTGATTTTATTTTTATTTCTTCATTATTACTTTTTTTTTAAGTGAAGGTGCTGTGCATTTGCAGCTGCTGCCGTCGCTAATGCACACGCGTTTATATTATATAGGTTTGTATGTATGTGTAGGTATATGAATTTGAAGAAGGTGCTGAAGTTGCCAGTGACAAGCATGTTAGTAAAGTTTCTGCATTTTGTATTTTTTTTGTATTTTTCTCACACTCTATTTGCCATATTCTTGAATCCGTTTGTTTTGTTAAGTTGTTTCGCTTCATTTGAGTTGCATTCGCCGTAGTACGAGTAGGTAGCTTGGTGTCATTGCTATTGTTGTTGCGTCTGTGCTCTCATATGTATACTCGTATGTATTACCGATTTCTGTTGTTGTTGATTGTGTTTTATTGTTTTTATGTGGTTTTTTTGTTGCTTATTTAGTTTGTCAAGTTCACTACCTTTGCTGACTGTGCGCTGAGTGTGCAAAAACGTGTATGAAATTTTATTAACAAGAATTTAATATGACTTCAAGTGGATCCGCAAACGTTGAACGTGCAAAAATTATGTTGCTGCGGGCAGGCTCACAGTAAGACAAAATGGAGGTGTGCTTAATTGATTATATACACTTATATTATATATAATTTTTTTTTTATCGAAAATGTGATTTTAGTGGTTTTGTTGTTTTTATTTAAAAGTTTATTCAGACTGGTATTGGGTATTCAACATATTGAATTTTTTCACATATTGCGAAGGCATGAAAAATTGGTGAAAATGTAAAAAATGCATACTGAAATAATTACAAGGGTAGGCTAATTATAGCGAAAATGGTAAAAAGATTTTCAGAGGTGTGCTCTTTACAGAATTTTACAGAAACAGTTGAACGGCTGACGTCACTTGGGATATGTTTACAAAAAAACTGAGATTGTGTTAGTGATATACGAAAAGACACTTCGATGCAGTCTGAACAACGACTGACTGAACGAGTGTGTGAATACATGGTAAATGATCGTGCAAAACTCAACTGCCGAATCTCCCAAGTGATATGGCAGCCTAAGTTCCTCTTACAATTTTCTTTTTCACCATAGTTAAAAAGCAAAGCCTGTAAATCTATCATCCTTATAACCAAAACAAGTTCTTGTAGAGGCTCTATGCTCCTCAAAGAAGTAATCAGGAGAAAAGAAAAAAGTAATTTTTAGTAGTCCTAAACACAGGCAGTTCTAACCTAAGAGTATGTCCTAACGTCAGGCTGTAAATGTTATGCACTTTTAACGCATTCAGAAAGTTCAAAATTTCTCGAATTGTTCGTGATATATGCACAATATATACATATGTAAACACATATATATAATATGTAAGTATATGCATATAGTATATGTAGTATGAATGCATGAGGTGGGGTTCAAAACCTAAGATGACTGAAATGCTTAAAAAAATTTGAACTTTTGGGCCAAAAATAACACTATAATCTTGTCTCAACCGCCGCAGTCACCGAAATAGATCACTTGCGACTGTTTTCGTTCTAAAAAGAGACAGTACCTACGAAAAGACTGAAATTTGCCACACTTTTGGAGGAACTCGGGGATTGGAAAAAGAAATAGATATAAAATAGATATTGATGAATAAAAAAAATATTTATCTATAAGAATGAAAGGTGATTAAAAATATTAGAAGTATCATGCCACGACCCCCATCTAGTGTATCCAGTATGGTATATAAACATGCGCAAGCTTCTTCCTAACAACTCGGTAAAATTAGTTACTAGTCGAACTAAAGAATTTCCTCTTTAAAAAATTTCGGCTACACCTAAAAATATATCTTAATACAATCAAGGTTGTGAACTTTTTTATCGATACGAATTCTCAAAAGAAATTACGTTGTTTTCCTTAAGGTATGTTACCTAATCTTATAACTGGAGAACGACCGGATTTCTGCAATTTTAGTCGAAGCCGAACCGAAACCGAACCAACCCTAAAGTAATAAACAAGCAATGATTAAAAAACACAGTACTTTTATAATTAAAAAGTATATAAGTTTCAATATAATACTTTTTTTTCAAAAATAAAAACAACAAAAACTTGTTTTTGAATCATAATTGGCCCTTGTGAACTAGACTCCTGCAGTATACAAACAGACAAGCAATGGAGCGCGTAAAGGTCAAAATAAAGATTTCCATTATTCAACATCATTTCCTCAACTTAGTAAAAAAAGTTATTCAAAAACAAAGTTGGATGATTAATTTTGCCCCACCTTGTAGTAATTATATAATAATAATAGTTGAATAATGTTTTATTGTAATGTAAAATCATGAGCTTGTCAGGATTTCCCCTTGCTAACACCCCTTGCTAACACCATCTACTTGTAATGAGTCCATATATGAGCTGACTTGGCCATTGCTCATTAGCTACAGTCGATGGAGGAGCAGATGACGAAGTTTCAAAGCAAAGTTTACAATATTTTTGAACAAAAATAGTTTAGAGAAATCTTCGGTTCTTTTTTTTATCGAAGCCGGGCCAAAATCGAACAGAAATTTGGTGGGCGAGCATAGCTGAAGCTGAAGTCGATGTCATTCGTCGTTCTCTAAATATAACGAATAGTTCATAAATTAATGATTTTAAATAGTTGAAAGTACATTAAATTTGAATATCTTCCCATTAAATATTTAACACCGCAAAAATAAAATAAATCTGTCATATTTAAGTAATATTAAATATAAATATGTATACTGTTGCTCGTATTTTAATAATGCTTTAGCCTTTTAACTTAAATATGAAATTCTATCAGCAAAACTATCACATTTCGAAATTACCCAGCATTTAGCCTTATCGACGAGTCGGTCGCCTAACTGGATGATTATTCACAAACACTTCAAGATAACTCGAGAATATTAAATCGTCGCAAAATATTGAAAGAAATAACAGTTTGAATGCAAACAAGGCTGACGACGATGACAACAACCAACCAAAACAAAAAAAAACACAAACAAAAGTTAACAACAACAACGGAATAGTAAACATACCAACGCGTTGACGACGACGCCCAATGTAGAACTTCAAAAACAAAAAAAAATAAACAGCAATAAAAAAAACCAGAAAGCAAACAAGAAAAAAATCACACCGAGAGCTCCCAAACGTACGCATAAGCCAGTGAGTCAGTTAGTCACAAAAGAAACGTCGGTGAGTTTGTTACGATTGGGAGCGCACGGCAGTTGAATTGGACTAGTAAACTTTTTACACACAAAATATAGACTGATTATTTTAAATAAATCTTATTTCAAACTAAAAAAGTATTAAAAAAAATAAATATCACAAAAAATGTCCGCCGAAGTAGCCACCTATCCAGCGACACCACCACCCACACCCGCGGATTTCAAACACGAAGAGCCAAAGATTTACATTAGCACCGCAAAGTTGGAGCTGAAATTGTCGTCGGTACAAAACGGCACAGATTACGTGTGGCATACACAGGTGGTGCAGCCATCAGTGGAAGCGGAGGAGGTAAATGAAACGCTGACGAAGGAGTCTGTTGCACCACAGCTGGTGGAGGCAATCAATCCAAATCTTTACACACCCGCAAAGCGGTACGGCGAAAAGCCTGGTAGTTTGGCTGCTACACTATACGATTTCATGGACGTGGAACGTTATCACAGTGAAAGGAATCAGTTGGCAAGCAAGGTGCAATTAAGTGGTGAAAGAGAGAGTACTAACATGTGAAAGAGCAACAAGGAGAGAGTTCTGTTCAAGACAAGACTTGCACGGGTAAATGTGCAAAGTGCATTAGGAAAGACATAAATGCAATACATGCATTTTAAGAGAAAGGAAATATAGAATATTTATATGATGTAGATGTGTGTAATTGCATTGTTCACACACAAAAAAAATGGAATAATATTAAAAAACATAATTGAAGTAATATTAACAACAAAAAAAATGTTTCTAAACATTTGACAAACTTGCAGAATTTTTAGTAATAAAAAAATTAAAAAGAAAATGGAACCAAATATTTTACTTTAAGGTGCAGTAAAAGTAAAAAAAATAAACAAAATATCGTAACCTCGCAACTTATCTTAAGTTTTTAACGATGAAATAAATGCAGGTTCGCTCTTTTTAGACAGTAAAATAATTTGTATTAAAGTTTATAACTACTGACGTAGCTGAATAAGTTTGTGCGTAAATACCATTCGGTAGCTCCTGTGTGAATAAATATTAAACTATGGGAATGGGTTTTCTAAAATTGATTTTGGAAAATGATGATCCAAGTTTCGGATATTACAGGCGCTCCGTTAAAGATGTATGAGGTATGAGGCCCGAAGTTGTCTTGGAGGAAAAAAAATACCAGTCTAACGGTTAGACGCGATAGAAGTGAAACCTTCCGTAAAACAAACTGGGAGAGAATGAGACGAAAGCAGCATTAGGGGCGGGATAATTATAGGTTCATTATAATATAATATTGCTATAAAGTTCATATTTTATTTTCTTCATTTTATTATTATTCATCCTCAATGTTTTCAATTTCAACAAATGATACGAGTGGCTTATGATAGCTAAAATATGATACAAATGCTTTGGTTTCGATGTTGTCAACATATCTTTGAAATACCGCGTCAATTGTTGTTTTTGATCGTGTTGTCGATTCAGTGCGATTGTTACACATTTTTAAATTGAATGTTGTATTGAGAGAGTCAATTGAAGGAACCGCTGTGTCCAATGCAAAATTTACGTTAAAATCGCCACTTAAAATCATTGGAACTTTATTGTAATCTTTTCTAAGTATCCGCGATACTTCTGGTGTATACTTTATTAAATTTTCGTGAGTGAATTCCGTGATGCTAATATATTTATTGATTTTTTTTTCTGTCGATATTCACGACACTTTTCTGCATTATTTTTCGGCATAATTGCGGTAAATATTTAAAAATGAAAATATTTACGAATATAAAAATACACACGCGGTTGCTATTATGAGCGTCCCCAGCAAAACCTACGTGACCGAAACTCTAACACATTTACATTTTTTTGAATGTTACAAACACATATGCACGCAGGTTTTGCTGGGGCGTGACCGAAACTCTAACACAATTACACATATGCACTCGTATTTGTTTGAAAATCGACTTTTTTTTTTTGGTTCTCCGTCACCTTTGGAAAATGTGTAAACAGTAAGCAAACTTTATTCAAATATTTTCCCTCATTTTTGCATCAGTAAAATTAAACAAACGCCGTAGCCGAATGGGTTGGTGCGTGACTACTATTCAGAATTCACAGGGAGAACGTCAGTTCGAATCTCGGTGAAAACACCAAAATTAAGGAAAACTATTCTTCTAATAGCGCTCACCCCTCAGCAGGCAATGGCAAAACACCGAGTGTATTTCTGCCATGAAAAAAAGCTCCTCATAAACATATCATAAAATAAAATAAAATAACTGTATAAAAAAAATTGTTTTCTTGTGATTCGAACCAAGGATTTTGGATCGGAAGCTCACATTGCTAGTCGCTCGGCTACCGCGCCATGCTGTCGGCGCTGGCCTAAAAGTTATTTAGTTCGTCGCTACGTTTATATCAACATATAATATAACGCTTCGTAGCCAAGAGTGTCGCTTTTTTCGTTTCACTTTTTCTCAAATCACTCCCAACGATTCTAAAGAAGTTTTCACTTCAAAAACAAGCACTCACCCACTAGCCACTCCTTGTCGATTGCTCGGGAGGTCAGTTGCTGACGATAGAGGTCTTAATTCACTGCATAGGTTAATGGCGGATGCTAATACCGATTCCCGTTTAATTCAACCTCAACACAGAGCAACACGTTTTTAACTATCATATTAATGGCGATCACTTGGGCCACCACACTTCGATTTTACTACTTTTTGGTAACCCGTTTTTCCTTGCTTCTTAGCGTCAGCTTCAAAACAGCGGACATTTTAAACGAATTTATAAGGTTCTTTTGTGTCAATATAACCACCGTTGGCGGTGCTGGGCTTTTTTTTGCCATATAAAAAAAATCGAGCACATATGTACAGTGTATGGAGAAAAAGACGTGATAGGTTAGGTTACGTTAGCCAGGTTGGCATTAAGCCACGCATAGACTTTTTGGTCCTAGCGATACCAGATAGACACCGACCGACCTCTATGAATACTGAAAGTAGACATCATGTAGGATGTCAACGCTTTTAGCGAGTCTAAGCAGAGCTGAGAGATCCGTTTTTGAGACGTTCTCCAGACCCTCAAACAGTGGGGCTCTTCAGGCATTTGAAGCGCGTTTTTAGTAATATCGGACAGACGTCCAGAAGGCGTTTTAAAGTTTCCTCAACACCCTCTCTGTATTTCCTGCATTTGTCCGTATTAGCAGATAGATTATAATGTGTCAGCATACCTATAATAGATAGTTCTGCGGTCCTTTCGCGAGAGCGTAAGTATGAATTGAGTCAGTTGTTTGCTGTTTTGAATGTGATCAAATTAGTCCACCTAGCCTCCACTAGTTGTTTCATGTAGGCGTCCATTTCGTTTTATATTGTATTTAGAGGGTTTAGTATGTCGTTCTCGTTCAAGTGGTAGTCTAACAGCACTTTTTGCTATCTCATCTACTATTTCGTTTCCCATACCTTTGTGACCAGTTACCCAATAGATATGCAGCCTATTGTTTGCGGCTAGTCTTTCTATGGCCTCCTTACTCCGTTGAACATTTTTGGACCTTATGCAATATGAGCTTATTGTTTTTATTGCTGCATGACTGTCCACGTATATATTAATTGTTGAATTCTCTCTTGTTCTTGTGTAGGCTAACTTCGCGGCTTTCCCCACAGCCCAAACTCCCGGTTGGAAAATATTGCTCTGGTCTGCTGGTCTTGATATGCTGCCTAACCCCTAGTTTTGATCAATAAATGAGCAGTAAAACGCTCCCAAGCCGTCTAAAGCTTTTGAGCTGTCTGTGTAGATGTGAAAAGTCCTATGGTCGAGCTACATGCCTTTGTGCCATCCCTCCTCTTCAATTGTAGCGCGAAACCTTCTCTCCCAATTAAAGTACGTAGTCATGTATTCTGTGCAACCTGAACTCCTTTTTCCTATTGAGTTGTGACCGAAGGTTCTGCAGGTGAATACTCCCGCAACCACTAGCCTCCTCGTGGATTTTGCTACCAGATTTTCTGCCATACGGTCAATAGGTGGCATGCTGAGACTCATTTCCAGCGCTGCTGTTGGATGGTTTTCATCGCTCCTGTTATGCACAGAGCAGCGAGTCACTGAATCCTTTCCAGTAGCATTGGGTATGTCAGTTTTCTTGTCGCAGTTCACCAAACTAAGGCCCCATACAGCAATTTTGGTCTAACTGCTGCCGTGTAGCACCAATGCATCAAAGAGGGTGATAGACCCCAAGTAACGTCCAGCATTCTTTTACATGTGTACAGCGCATTACTGGTCAAGCCTTTTCACCCTTTCCTCAATATTGTCCTTCCACAGCAATTTACTGTCCAGTATAATTCCGAGGTACCCCGCATGATCTTTAAGAAGTAGTTCGTTGTTCCCTCGCTTTGGGAGGCGTACACCCTTTTTGGGTGCTTGGCCGAGCTCCTCCTCCTATTTTTGGTGCGCGTCTTGATGTTATTCCACAAATGGAGGGACCTACAGTTTCATGCCGACTCCGAACGGCAGATATTTTTATGGGGAGCTTTTTCATGGCAGATCCCGCGGATCTTTCTCCACCCCTATCCATAAAAGAAGAAGTGGACCGGGGGCAACACCTGGGGACAGGGCCTGGTAACCTGTTCACGGATGACTCGAAGTAGGGTTGGAGGAGGAGTATTCTGCAAAGAGCTCGCCATCAAACTCAAATTCAGGTTACCGAATCACTGCAGTGTGTTGCAAGCAGAGCTGGCCGCAATCAAAGAAGCAGTGGCTACTTACTTGCGTAATAACTGTTCAGAAGGTAAATATTTACTCCGATAACCAAGCGGCAATTAGGATCCTCTGCTCTATTATAGTGCACTCGAAACTGGTCAGGAATGTCTGGTCTCACCTTCGATTGCAGCAGAATTCTTCGACATAAGGAGTACCTGGGGTAGCTGGTCATGGTGACATTGCTGGAAACTGCGAAGCCGACTAGCTGGCCAGACAAGGGACTTGTGACGTAGTGTAGCCGCGAAAGGAGATGATCGGGATCCCCTTGACAACCTGCGCTCTACTCCTGGAAGGATGGGCTTTGCACCAACTGAGGAGGACAAAATCTCAGCTCTCAAATTTTGTGGGCATCCTCACGGGGCACTATGCGCGGGGTATACATGCCGTGGGGCTCGGAGTTATTTCGAGTTCTTTTTGCATCAGCTGTATGGGTGATGAGGTGGAATCATCTCAACACCAGCTCCTTAGCTGCCCCACTCTCGCGGGACTAAGATTTAAGCAACTTCGTTCTCACTTCTTTTCTGCGCCTGCTGACATAGCAGGTCTTGATAACAAATATCTGATGAACTTCATTAGCACCACAAAACGGCTAACACAGTCACAAATTAGTCACCGTTCATACTCCACAAATACTCAATATACTTTCTACTCACATATGAACGAGACGGTATCAATAAAACGGTCCGCGGATGGCATATGCCAAAAATAATTTTTTTTTTTTTGGTAGGACTGTTATAAGCTTACATGGCAAATTTCAGCGTGATATGTCACATAGTTTGTTTTCTGTGCTACTGTAAACAAGTCAAGCTCGAGTGTGTTCTTCCGCGGACCGTTTTATTGATACCGTCTCGTTCATATTTGAGCAGAAGGTAAGACAATTGTGGTCGTAGAGAGTCGCATATATCCTACAGAGTTTGAAATACAAACTTTTCCTTATATTTCTGTGATGTTCTACGGTTTATGTCACCTATGAACGGCAGACGGTTTCTATAATAAATCAGTTCAAAGTTACTCTTATTATATTTTTATTAATATAATTTCTTTAAAAAAAATTATGAAATCAAAATCCTTGACCTTTCGTCATCCACTCAATGACAATGCGAGAAATATTTGCCTAACTAACATTCTAAGTGTGAACTTTCGATTTTATTCCGGAAAGCCGCATCACTTGCAAGTGAATCATTAGCATCTTCGGGTACACTTGGGCATACATACACATATACATACATATGCACGAGGAGCGGCTGATAAGCTCGCGCTCTAAAGTAGTTAGCGTTGAATCATCAGTTCGTTACTGCCAACACTGGCTGACTGAGTCATTGTTAGTATAAATAACACAAATTTTTTATTTGGTTTATTAACAGCTATTCTTAGGAAAAAGCAAAAACACTATGCCAACAGAAACTGAAAACTGGAAACTCTCGCAATTGGCAGTACCGCGCTGTGATAAAACTTTCTGAAACAATTTTTTGAAAAATGAAATTTGCGGATTTTGAATCTTCAAGACAAAAAAGTGATTTCGGCCATTTTAACCAGGAGAAGAGAACTGTGAAGTTGGCTCCCGCCCGGTTAACCCAGTGACAGTAGTGAACAAAGAAAATGTGGAAAAAGCCGACAAATTCTTACTAACCAGTCAAAGAATTAAAGCGAAATAGATAGCGGAATAGCTACCAATTAGCAAAGACTAAATTTAAAAAAAATGTAAATGGGCATTTACATAAACATGAGAAAATTTAGTGCATGTTGAGTATCGCGAATGTATTCGGCGGCCGTGTAAGTGGTGGCAGAATTATTTGGATGAGATTTATGATCACACTGTGACCGTTGATAACACCTGGATTTGTCAGTATGATACGCAGTCCAAACAAAAATCGGTGCAATGTGAGAAAGGCCCCCAAAGTAGAAAAGGCGGCTACCATAGATTAGGTAGATTTTCCTAGTTTGTTACTTAAATAAAGTGACTAAAATGAATAGCTAGTACTATGCTAGTTTAAGGAGTCCAAGAGGCACATACGTGACACGGTAAGTTGGCACTCGATCTACAAGATAGCAAGGCGATTCACTTAACGCAGTTGCCTTTGTTTTTTTTTTTTGTTTTCTTTGAAAATTTATAAAGAAGTTATTTCGCGAAGATTTTCTGATGCCAGTGAGATGAAGGCGGCCATGAAGAATTTATTTCGTCAGTAATTTTTTGAGACCAAAACTCTCTAGGGTGGTGCTCTTTCATCCTTGCTTTTCAACTTCTACATATCGAAGCTTCCCCAGCCAACAGAGAGAGTCTCCCTGGCCTCCTACACCTGACGAGTGTACGATAATGGCGTCGGGCAATGATATCAATGACCTGTGCACCAAAGTAAACGATTACCTCACCAGTCTTTCTCGCTTTTCCACAGCGAGGACCACTAACTCCCCGGCGACCTTCTTTACCACCCAGACAAAGGAGGTCAAACTACAGCTCAACGTTGAAGTTGACGACACATCAATACCGACTGTAAATAACCCCAACATTTTGAGAGTTACCTTTGATAGTTTGCTCTCCTTCTCTGCGCACACAACCGCAATTGCTACTAAAGTCCAAAACAGCAACAAGGTCCTAAAATCGCTAGCCTGCAGTGCTTGGGGCAAAGACAAGGAAATGTTGCTGGCGACATTTAAAGCAATTGGCCGGCCAGTTCTAAATTACGCTGCACCTGCCTAGTCGACTGGAACTAGTGGTCCGCAGTATACAAAGCTTCAGACATGCCAAAACACTGCTATTCGGACAGCGACGGGATGCCTCCAGATGTACCCTCTGCAACATCTACATAATGAGTCATAGATGCTCCCTATGAAGGAGCACAAAAAACTGCTCAGCAAATAGTTTTTACTAGAGGGCTATCGCAGATTTCACTCATATAGACACCTGCTTTAAGGGGGGAGCCTGGTTTATGACGTCTAAAATTTGCATCTCTTTGCGATTTTTTTTTTTTTAAGGAAAAAATTAATTTAGCACTGCAAAGTTTTTTCTATCTTTTAATGAACATTTAAAAAGTATAAAAAATTTTTGTACTGGTTAAAATAAGTTGAAAAAAATGTTTAACATAGAAATTAGTAGAGCGCTGCAACGCTGGAGTTTCCAACTGGCGTACAAGATACAGCTCGTAATTATTATCTAAAGCAAAAAATTCAAATGGATTTCTAATTATCATGATTTTTTATTCTAGATGAACTAAGAAGAGAAATTCCAAAATTTCAACTTTGTGGGGGTTTTAAAGAAAAAAATGCCTTTCTATAAAAAAAAATTCACTTCAACTTGGTATAAAAACCTTGAAAATTTTTTTTTTATCTATTTTGTTAGTTAGTTAGAAGAGAATTTAATACTGAATGGAACAAGCTATGATTCATTTCAAAAGGTTCATTAGTTTTTTTTCATTCATGTACGCCAATTCAAAGAAATCATAAAAATGAAAAGTCGAGAAAAGAAGATAAAGTTTGTAGTATAGCTGTCCGGTCACAGCGTAACTACCTAAAGCTCGCCTACCTTTGGCTTTGTATCTACGGAAATATTGAGAATTAGGCTCTGTAACTTTGTGTGAATATTCTGAAATATATTAGGAATCGCTTAAAACGAAAAAAAAGAAATTGATTTTTTTGACCTTATAAACCAGGCTCCCCCCTCAACCAGAGCCGCCTCCTAGGCATGTCAGGAGGCACCTCTTCAATTACTTCGACGAGATCCAGGACAAAACGAATTGACAACTACTGGACCGGACAGTGTTTAGGCAGACAATAAACCACATTCATCGGGAGACCTTTACCACCTTCTTAAGTTCCCGACCTCCGAATACCGTAGGAGTCCAACCACCACCCTTAGCAGATGAAGAGCTCAAGCTACCCTGACAGACCCGCGTAACCTTGGCCTAATTAGGATCTGGATACTGTAGCAGGTTAAGCTCCTGCCTATAAAGAATTACCCCGACATACTAAAATATGTCCAGCATGTAAAGCCACCCCGCATGGCACTAACCACCTTAACACAAGCGCCATCAAACCCACTCATCTAACACCTCTCTCCTTCTGGACTCAACCTGTCGAAACAGCAAGTTTCCTGGGCCTACCATTAGATGAGCTAGATGAAAACGACCGGTGACTACATTGTCCTAACAGGTATAAGTAAGCTGCTACAACAACAACCAATTTGAAGCGAAGTCTAAAGAACATTTTTCCAATAGTATAAAGGCATTATCTTCGCGATGTGAAAGTACATTTTATTAAAGCAAATACGAGATATTGCGATTTTAGATTTTAGTGGAAGCGCGCACGCACGGTTCGCGCTGCGTTATGTGTTCCTGTATGAAGTGACTCGAGCAGACTGCTGCAGGTCTGTGCGCGTTTTTCTACTCCCGCGCTGCGTAACCGCGAACTTCACGGTGCGCGCTTCCACTAAAATCGCAATATCTCGAGAACTATTATAGACACCATAAATTTTTTTTTTCAAAATAAAGGTTAAATCATAAGGAATCGTTACGTGTATAACAGAAAATCTAAAAAACTGGCCAAATCAACTAAAAATTGATTCAAAAAATTTTTTGACTTTTTTTTTGGTCAAAATTTCGAAATTTTTTTTTTAACATAATACTAATTTAAACTACTTATTTGTTTCTATATTGTCTGTAAATTGCATTGAAATCCATCCAACGGTTCAAGAAATATTGATTTTTGAAAAAAACACGGTCCCGATTTTCAACATGGCGTAGATGACTCAATTTTGAAAATTTTTCAAAATCCTTTTAGGCTCGAATTTATCTTACCTAGAACTAATATTTCCCAAAGTTTCAAAGAAATCGAAAGACCACTTGCAAATCTTATATTTTCTGACGGAGTCTTACCCACTAAAGAAATTTAAAACCATATTTTGCATTCATTAAGAACCTTAGGCCGCGAACTTATCGGCCTTCCCTCGTACGTGCTCATGTTTACATAAGCTCAGAGTCAAGAAGCAAATAGGGGATAGAAATGAAATTATCGCATCTACTTTCACATTCTTGTTGTAATGAGCAATTAACAAGCGAACTTGTTTGATTTGTAAACTAAGAAAAACACGCGATTGTTTTTGCAACTGTGATTACTTCATTTCGTATTTGGAAATCTCTACTTGAATTATTCATACACTTTTAATTGCTTCAGCACTAAACTGCGAGTCAAATAACTGCAGAGGAAGGAGCTGATGACTTTCAACTTATACTTCTGTACTCTAAGAAAATGTGAGGAATTTGAGTTATGTTTCTTAGGGGTAAAGGAAAACGAAGATATGAGTAATACGGAGCAACTCTCGTCATAAAAGAAAATGTTGTTGTTGTTGTTGTAGCAGCATAAAGATTCCCCATATTTACGTACGGGGAATGCTGCTGGAGTGACAGCCTTTGGCCGGATATAAATCCGGGTCGTTTCGGTTACATAGAACCGACTGTCGTGAACGGTCAGCTTGCTTGCATTTTGACACCTGGCTCATTCTTATAATAGTTATAATAACACGGTCCAACACTGGTTTTTCAACACGAATTAAGTGCTTTCTTTCTCGTACTAACCGGCCTCAGTTGGGCGCACAGAGTGAACCCAAGACTTTCTCCATCTAATCTTCCCAACATTTCATTTCTCTTTCTCTGCTACCACCATCAGATGCCACATCAAATGTCTATTTTCAGAGCTGAAGTATTTGTATGCATTCGCGCTTATTTTTGGCAAGATGCTAATTAGAAGAACTAAAAGTATCATTTCAAATGTTCATTGACGCTGATTTTCCAGCTAAATATTGGTAAAATATGCAAGTTCAAAACAGCATTCAACAAATTTGCATACTTATATAGCAAGCGCATTTCATTTACTTACGAAACTCAATTCTTCGTGGCAGGAATCTGCGTATATTTTTTGATTACTGTGTGATTTTATGGTCGAAACTTTGAAGGCATTCCATGAATTCTAAATGCTGTGCTACATACAAGCAACTTTATGTGCAATTTCACGCTCATAAAAAACTGGAGAAAGTAAATTGCGTTCTTTTTTAGAAACCCAAATGAAATATTCCACCTAACAAAGTGCAATATTTTCGCTACACAAATACAGAAAATTGGCATTAAATCAGAGACTATTGCGAATATGCAGCGCAAGGAAATGCAAATAGATAAAAGAACGAAATGAAATTAGAAAGAAGAAAAATGTATGGGGACTTACGAGATGTTTTTTTTTTTTTTTTAATTGTCCAATTTGTTTTTTTCAATTCGACCGTTTCTTTAAAGCAGGTAAACTTAATCATGGGTCATACTTCTTCTTCTTGATTGGCGTGATAATCGCTTAAGTGATTTTGGTTACGTTTAACAAAGCGCGTCAGTCGTTTTTTTTTCGTACTAATCGCCGTTAGTTGGATGCACTAGGTGAAGTCAAGTCCTTCTCCACTGCTGCGAGTTAAGAATGGCTTGATGCTTCAAACAAACTTGTTTAAGAGTTTTGAGAAGTTTTGCAGATAAATCGTTCCGAAAGAGTACCAAAAAAAGAAAATTTCAAACATTCTTCCATACCTGTGCAAGGAATTTGCAAAGAAGGAGGAGGAGGCGATCAAGAAAATGTGTGCTGTTGATGGACCGAATACAGTTTCGAACGCCATAGCAAGACGAATGTGCCAATGGTTCCGTGCTGGTTCTATGGATGTTGAAGATGAGGTATGCGTTGCTTGACCGATCGTCGAAAACGTTTATAAAATCATGGAAATAGTAACTTATGACTGCATAGAAACTAAAGAAAGAATTGATCTAAATCTGCTAGTGCTAACAACAATCGGAAGATTCAGAATTTTTGCAAATGTGGTCATACGTCAGTGAATTTGACACTTGTGAACTAGACAGCTGCTGTATACAAACATACAAGCGTTCCAAGGTCAAAATAAAGATGTCCATACTCAAAATATTTTTTTATTTAGCAAATAAATTATTCAAAAACAAAATTGGATGATTAATTTAATCAAACAGTTCTCGGAACAACCGCCAGGTGACGCTCTAAGTCAATTCATTTCAGTTCTGTTTGTTTCTTGTTTTAGGTTGCCACATCGAGGATTAACATTTTTATTAATATTATATTGCCATTGCTTGACATTTGTAAAAGTTACGCCGCCTTGAGTAAATCTACCTCTGCAAGTGTTTTTGATTTTTCACAGTTTTAAAAATGGGTTTGATTTTGCAACAACGAGTTTCCATTAAATATTGCGTTAAGAATGGATAACTTTTTCGGTAATGATACTCTAAAGAAAACAGCCGACAGCGGTTTACGAGTTGCTTGAACACTTCAGAAGAGATGGTGAGTCCATCGAGGAGGACGAACTGCATGTGTAGTGGCAGACCGTTGATATCGAAATCTGATGGAAACATCAGTAAAGTAAAAGAAAAATTTATCAATAACTGCAAATTAACCATCAGAGAGCTGGAAGAGGACTTGAACATTGTTAATGGATCCTGTGTAGTTAATGGTTTGCGCCGTTTTGCTGGAAATTTGATCTCAAAGGATCCGAAATTCTAGGAAAAACGTTAATATCGTCAAAGACATGATTTCCAAAGCTGAATCCGACCCAACATTCATTAAAGGCATCATTACTGGGGACCAGACGTGCTGGAGACGAGACGTGGATTTATGAGTACGACAATCAATCCAGACATCAGGCCTGTAAGTGGAGCTCCGACTGAAGCAAGCCCAAAAAACCACGCCATTTACAGTCAAAAAAGAAGTCACGGT